>NC_091066.1:43699302-48499302 GCF_000393655.2 Nicotiana sylvestris | reverse complement strand
GCGCCCATCGAGGGGCTAAAAATAACAGTGATTATTTTCTTGCTGGTTTTATTACACAAACGCAAGTTATATTTCAAACTTTTTCTTTCCAAGATCTCTTGATTTCAGGTCAAAATGTCTGGCTCGGTAAACAGGGTTGAGAACGACTACCTCAAAAATCACGGCGAAAATGGTGTGGTTGTTCTAGTCATTGGCGTGCCACACTAGAACCCCGATAACGCACTCGGACCGATTTCAGCGGATGCGGGTTTGCAAGACACATAGCAGGTCAACAAAACCTCAAACATCGATGAAAGCACACGGCATGGCGACCGATAAGAAGCCCAAAAAACCCTAGCCCGACAAGAACTGGAAGTTAGTCTTCATGTTATTTTTGAAATGTTGCAGGCACAGCAGTTGGCTATCGCTCAGTTGCACAACCACCCAAAGTTTCCTAGCACAGTAGCACCGGATACTGCTCCCCCAGCCGAATGGATACCGGAGAGGTCAAGCAACGATGGATCAGTAGCCAATCCTGCCATCGTTAAAATGCTGGAGGACCTCACCAAAAGGATCGAGTCAGGCAAGAAAATGATAGCAACCAATGATAAGAAGGTCGAAACTTATAAATTTAGAGTAGACCAAATCCCGGGCGCGCCTCCGGTCCTAAAAGGTGTAGATTGAGGATGTTTATGCAACGTCCGTTCCCAGAGGAAGAAACTCCGAAACCTATTCCAAAGAAGTTTAGAATGCCAGAACTACCAAAATAAAATGGGACCTCGGATCCCAATGAACACGTCAGTGCCTATACGTGGAAGGTGAAAGGCAACGACATAAAATATGAGGAGATCGAGTCCGTCTAACTAAAGAAATTTGGAGAAACTTTCTAGAAGGGGCCATGATGTGGTACAAAAACCTATTTCCCAACTCCATAGATTCATTTGCCATGCTAGTAGACTCCTTCGTATGGGCGCACACCGGTGCCATCAAGGTGGCAATAAGGAAATCCGACGTATTCAAGATTAAGCAGAGGGAGAACGAAATACTGCGAGAATTCGTGTCTCATATCCAGACAGAACGAATGGAACTACCCCTGGTCACCGATGACTGGGCAGTGCAGGCCTTCACTCAAGGCCTGAATGAACAAAGTTTGTTGGCCTCAAGGCAGCTAAAAGAGAACCTGATCGAGTATCCCGTCGTAACCTCGTCGAACGTCCACAACCAATACCAGTCAAAGATCAGGGTCGAGGACGACCAGTTGGGATCCCCTTCGGGCTCAGTATACCCGAGCAGACTCTTAGCGAAAGAGTCAAAATCAAATAAAGAGAGGTATCAGCCGTTCCTCGATTATAGGAGAATTACTCCAAAATGCAATCCACCTTGCAACAACCGGTCGGTAAACCGACGACAGAATCCTCAGGGACCCTCAACAGAGGTGGCTTCGATGGGTACACAGGGCCAACGGGGGCGCCCCGTCTATCAGAGTACAACTTCAACATCGATGTATCGAACATCGTGTTCGCCATTAGCAAAATTAGGGACGCTAGGTGTCCCAGACATGTACACTCGGATCCCTCTCAAAGAACTACAACTTGATTTGCAAGTTTCACAACTCGCACATGCACCAAACCGAGGATTGCAGGCAGCTCCGAGAGGAAGTGGCCCGACTGCTCGAGAACGGGCACCTTCGGGAATTTCTCAGCAACCGAGTTAAAAATCAATCCCGAGAAAGATAAGCAGCCAAAAAGAACAACACAGACAAGCCCCAACATATCATCGGCGCAATTTTTTGATACTCTCCCCAGATGTATTCAAATAGATGACCACACAGCAACAGCCAAACGAACGCTGGAACTCGAAAGTTCCATCGCCACCAAGGTATAATCACCTCTCCCTTTTTCTATCTTTTACTTCACGATAACTCTTACGCAAGCCAGCAACCAAGGCAATCGAGAGGCCGCTCCGGCTCGAGGACCCTGAGGTTTCAGAGCGTCCATTGCACTCTTTTCCATTAATCGTGGTTTTAACCCGAAATGCGTTTTTGCTGGCAAGGATTTTAACGAGGCAACGTCCACACACTTCCTAAGAAGGACTCAATGAGCCTACCGGCACTTTTTTAGCAATTAGCCCCGTCGCGCAAAATGACAAACGAGACTCCAATAGGAAATCATGTACTGGGACAAAAGGTCAAAGGAACCGTGCCCGCGTGGGCCGAGCTCATAACAACGAAACAACATGTATTTTGGCCAAGCAATTAAAGAATATCTTTCAGCATCTCGTATTCCAAAAAACAAAATTTCAGCATGCTCATGGCAAGGATTCCCTCCACCGAATATGTCCCGAAATACTTGGAGACTTAGCGTCGACAATTTGTCACACATAAGACCTCAAGTTCGGAACTCTGGGCTCATAAGGCCCTATCGAGGCAATTCCAAGCTCGCGAATAACGGCTTTCGATCCTAAGCAAAATCGATGACTCGGAGACTGACGTCAATCATCATACATTGGAAAACCTGAGGACGTAAGACCCCAAACAGGAAGACTCGGTCTAGCCAGATCTATTTTACTTAGCAACAAAATCTGTAAGACCTTAATAAGCATGACCTGTAAGACCTCAACAAGCATGACAAACTGTAAGACCTCAATAGGCATGACAAACTGTAAGACCTCAACATGCATGACAAACTGTAAGACCTCAATAGGCATGAAAATTTTGTAAGACCTTACTACAGGCATAAAACTCATTCTTGATGTTTAGGCTATACCGTCGATGTAGACGCCTAAACTATCACTCAAGATCAAAATGGCTCCGGCCAAACACATATGACTACGGTCAAAACGTCTACACCAGCCAAATTAACGCGACTCGAGGATGCCTGACCATCGCTAACAAAATTGCATGCCATTACTTCGAATCTATTTCGAAAAGAACCGGTTAAAACATGCTACCCTCAACAGACAAACGAGCTTCGACCATATCATCTCCAAATCACAAGGCTTCGAGCTACTCAGCCTACGAGCTAAGAACCTTCCGAGGCATGAATCTCCCCCAAGAGATCGAAGCCCCTGACATGAATCTCCTTAAGGATTTCCCTCCGGGATCTGCACCTCGCATACTCCTTGCTATTGCTTGCATGATCAAGGGCCCTCTTCAGCTCAGCTTTAGCAACGGCAACGCTCCACGTATAGGCCACCACTTTCTGTCCTGCCCTGGTATTACTCATCAAAACCTCGGCACGGACATTCACCACCTCGTTTTTCACCTTCGAAAGATCGGACGAAAGCCTTGCGATCATTTTCACCCAAGTAGAATCGTTCGCACGAAGGGTCTAGATTTGTGCCTCAAGAGCATAAACCCCGGCCTGAGCCCCCTCTTTGGCCGCAAAATGGGCACTCGCATGCGCTTGCAGCTCGATGAATTTGCATTTGACTCGGCCAACCTCGCCCTAGAGTTGTCCGAGCTCATCCGCCTTGTCCTTCAACTGAAAAATCAAAACATTAAGACGCCAAGATAGAAAGGGGGTGCAAGCAGGCATGAAATGCAGGGTACCTATTTCTCCAGTAGGAACTCACGGATCCGGTTCCAGTCCACCTCATGCCGTAGGGAAATGAGCTAGCTTTCCTTTGCCGCACAAAGAAGCTTGAGGGATTTCTCCCTATCCAGAGCCTCCCGCAACGGGGCCTCACAACGAAGCAGCTCGGATTTAAGCCTGTCGAAGGCCTATGAAAGAAAGCCAGGTAAAGAAAGAGAAGAGGGGAAAAGGAAACGCGCGGGGCAAGAATGACCTTACAACAGTCAAAACTCACCATAAGGCCAAAATGCTGAGCCTTGCCAAAGGCCGAAGCAACATGCGATGGCGTACCGCTTTCAAAAGGTTGCTAATCAATCGAATCGCTTCTCCTTAACTTCTGATAGGGAGTCGCCTCACTGCAAGCCCTTTCACACCCCTGAACGTCTTTCCTTTTATCAACACTCCTTGATCCGGACGACAACAATCTCTCCTCCTCACATGGGGGACACGACCTCACTTCAAAAGGACCCCCAACACCTACGATAGTCAAATAAAATAAACTAGAAAGAAAATCGCCATTTTTTAGGAGGCAGAGCACTGGGCACTTACCGTGATGCTTCGCCTCCCATCTCCCTTTAGATAGATCTTGCCACCAGTGCCTATCATAAATCGGGCAAGCTGCCAGCTTATGAGACCACTCGGCTAAATCAGGGACCTCGCTAGGCGACCAATGAGTTGATACAAAAAAAGAACAGAAAGATATCATTACAGAGCCAGCCTCTAGTGAAAATAAAGACAGTTCATATGAGGCACTTACGTGTGAACTTCCATTTCTCAGGAAATGGCAAAAATTCTCCAGGAATGACGTCGGTCGTTCGGATCCGAATGAACAAATTCATCCATTTTCGATCCTCGTCCTCCTCGCTGCTGACTACATGAGCTCGAGTGGATCGACGCTGAAGAGCAATCAGGCCCCGGTAACCCAATGGCCAATACAACATCACTAGATGGCTAAGGGTAAACTCTATCCCGGCCTTGTCATCAAAATATCTCATCGCCTGTACTATTCTCCAAAGGGAGGGATGAACCTATGCCAGTGTTACTTGATATCTCTGACAGAAATCGAGCACGACCCGGTCGGGGGAACCCAACACAAAAACATGAGTGTATACTCTTTAAAATCCCTCAACATGTGTCATAATGCTTTCATCGGGGGAAGGTACTTGCAAAATCATGCCTTCCCCCCATCCACAATCTTTTCTGATCACCTCGAGGTTTTTCTCCCCCACTGATGAAATGATCCTCAACATGAGCTCCCGATGGCCCGGAACATTAGGAGGTTTCCCCGGCGTGATGACTCTTCTATAGGCAGGGCATCTCTAGCCTCACTCACCTGACATCGGATGCAAGCCGTTTCTGCCAACCAAACGCGGAATGCAGAAGGGACTCCCCTCCACTCGATGATTGGACATCAACGTAGCAGCCATGATTGCGGCAAAGTAGGGAGGAAAAAAAATAAAGATCTGAGCAAATTTTTCTGAAATAGGGATGCGTAAGGACTAGCTCAAAGTGCCAGGCTCTGTAGAAAAGACAACCTTTTTAAAACAACAAATTCTCCACTTGAGAGTCAAATGAACAAATATATAGGGGCAAAGCAACAACGGCCCACCTACTCAAGAGGGCCAATTAATTCTGGCTGCATTAACGCCACCCTTTCCTAGGGAAGCGTACTGGCGGAGTCACCCTGATCTCTCTTTTTTTTATCGGATGGATCATATGAATACTGTTACCCCATATAACTCAAAAAAATTACGAGACCTTGGGGAGCCCCCCAACATCACGAGCATCAGTCTGAGAGGAACTGTCGGTTTAACCCTAGGACATGGCCAGTTTTAAGGTCCCAGGTGATCCGAGAGTAGTCTACGAAGGGCCGGTGCCGAGAGGCAAAAGCTAAAATGTGAAAGATAAGGGGAAAGGAAACTAAAGAAAAAAAAAGGGGCTGACAGAATGAAAACCTTTTTTTTACATTGTAAAAAGAAAAACATCTTTACACGATCCATTCCCCCGGGGGCCGCATGGAAGGGAAAAATGAGGGGATACAAAATGACTCGGAGACTACTCCTCATCGCTATTATCTTCGCCCTCATCAAGGGAAACTAAAAGCGCCAGTTCTTCCTCCACTTCACCGGCCTCCTTGAGATCAGCTGATAGGTCGATACCTCTGGCTCCAATTTCCTCCAGGGTCTCTCTCCTCGCCTCCGCCTTAGCATGCTTAATAGCTCGGGTTAGTTTATGCCTAGATTCTATTGATATGTCACGAGCTATTCTATGTGCTGTGGCCGCATCCTCCTGATAAGTGACAGCGTTTAGTTTGACCTCAGACTTAGCCGCGACTAAAGTAGCAACCTCCCTGCGAGCATCCATGAGACCATCCTTGGATGCCGCCAACTCCCTGGCCGCTATTTCATTTTGCTCCCTCAGCCCGGAGATCTCCGCATTTAGTTGATTAATCTGTGAGCCACTCTGCTCAACATAGTTAATAAAGGTAAGCCAATATATATGGGAATACAAAATAAAAGTCGGGCACGAGCAAGATTGACCCTTTGACGGCACCGTGAATATCAAGATTGACCCTATCACTAACACCATCAAAGATGTTGGCAATAGAGCCTCCCCCTTGGAGAGGAATCCCTGCTGTGACGCCGATCATCTTTGAGCATCCCACAGTTCCCCTGACGAGATTGGGAAGCATGAAAGGAAGTTGTTTAGATCGCCAACTTCTCCAAGTGGCAACCCACGTTCCTGAAAGGCTCCAAACCCCGACCACTCAGGATCAATGGCAGCGGTCCCCCGGGCGAAAATTGCATCTAGTCCAGTTGCGTGATTTGAAGCTACATCAACATCCTCTTCGAGGGTCCCCAGCTCACAAGGCCGACCATAGCCAATCATTCCGGACTCAGCAGCCTCCGACTGCGGAGCCTCCGAGGCTCTCGCACTCGACCTCATTCTCCTCTCTAGTGAGTATTCATCGTCATCCTCTCCCCCAGCGTCAGCATTCACCTCTGATGTTGAAGCAGCAGTCCCAATAGCGGCTCGATGCTCGAGTGACCTGGTTTTCTTTGTCGCAGGATGGACAACAGCTACCCTGTTTTCCTCTTCTTACTCGTGTCGGGCTACAAAGCCCCTACTTCACCACCAAGGGGCAACATCATCTGTATATTCTCGCCAAGACCTGCACCAGCACAGTAACGGCAAGACGCTTTCACAAAGGGCTCAAAAAGAAACACGAAGTACAAGGCGTAGGTGGTAAAGGAACCTCACCATGATTCTTATCCACCCAACGCTTCTTGGCTAGGACGGTCCAGGACCGAACACGATATGGGAACTTCTCATCCAACCGCTTGATCCATCCTGACAGATCTGGAACCGCCTCCGGTTACCAAACAGTGGCTGCAAGAAGCACAAAGAGATCATTATTTCGAAAGGAAGAATAGTTGAAAAGCGGCTAAGGGAAAAAGTGCTTACGTCGGGTATTCCACCGCTCCAGAAAGGGCATCTTCTAGGCCGGGATAATGTCCGAGGTCTTCACCCGGATAAACCTGCTCATCCATTCTCGATCCTTTCCCTCGTCGATGCTTAAGAAAAATGATTTTTTGGACTGATGGCAGAGCATGATTAAACTTCGGTAAAATCGAGGGTTGTACATACTAATCAGATGATTGAGGGTAAAGATCTCACCCTCAACCCCTTCGGTAAAATGGCAAAGCATTAACACTATCCTCAAATAATAAGGATAGATCTGACCAAGCGTTACCTGGTATCGGTCGCAGAAATCAAGGATAACCGGGTCTATATCCAGGGGAGAGCACTCGGTAGAATTATCAAGACCTAGGGTAGGAGTACACGTGAAGGAAGCCAGCCTTATGGTCTGTTATATTATCATTGGGACCAGGAACCTCCACCCCCACTGCATCGCTCCATCGGCAGCCCGTCCTCACGTTGCTAGTATCGGTCACGATGCTAATATATCAGGACACATGCTTACACTGGCCCGGTATAGATGAAGTGTCATCAACGCTAAAATCCCCTGACATATCTAGATTAGGTGGGGTACATTGTCCCAAAGAGGGAATCGCTCTGGTTTCTTCCTTAGGCAATCAATATGATGATGTAGCGTCGTTCCACCGGGGAACCATCCTAGAATTCCTATCCATGTCAATGGTAAAAATTCTTCTATAAAAAGATGAAAGAGTGTCAAATACAAAAGATTCTAACTCGTGTGCTTGGAAATGGGGTGAAAGTGGGAAGTGTCAAGCAACCAATACATTTATAGAAACCGCTTGGGGAGCGGAAAGGACGAGCCAATAGCAGTTCATGGGTTTCTCGATTATCATATCTGACGGTGGCCTTGCACAGTTCTCTAGAGCATGGAATTTAATGCTCTTAAATGGTTGACGTCACGACAAAGATGACCTTGAGACCAAGATTCAAAATTGTTTCCTATTACTTCGTTCTAGGAAACGCGGAGACTATCTGTATACGGTGAATTTTGGAAGGAGCAATTTTTCGCCACTAATGTGCGTTCGAGGATTCATATCGGTATCTCGAGGCTGTAGGGATACGATCAAGCTCCCTCCTGCAAGTTTCGCCTATGACCCAACAAATATTTTCGGGGTGGGGAGCTCCCAAGGCGAGCAACAACCATTAGCAGAGTCTAGTATCGTGCCTAGCCGTCCCATCCCCGTGTCTTTACATTTAATGCATTTTGTACTATATTGTGTTCCCTCTTATAAATAAAGGGAATCTACACCACTTTGTAAGGGGCTGTTGTTTCTCCAACTATGGTTCACAAGATCAATAATATCTCTATCTCTCTTTTTTCTCTGTAACCCATTTGCCGGAGGCCACTCTTTGCATTTATTGTTTTCATACTTGTTCTTCATTTATTACTTGGTATCGACCATAAAGTAACTTCTTTAACTATATTCTAACTGTTATCCCAGCCACCCTCGATAGCTTGAGCTTGAGCTGGATATCGACCCCGAGGCCCCTTATCGACTAGTTCGTAGACCGGGCGGCAAGCCCCTCGGTTTGATTACTGTCCTATTTTAGCTTGTGTTTCTTTGTTAAATTTCATACTCTTAGCATCAACTACTCTTACAACTAGCACAAAAATAGATCACGTATTTTTAGAGTCCCATTTACAAATTTAAATGTTGTTACCATTTTCACAGTAAACAACACTAATACATAAATATCGGGTATTTTATCTCGAGCCGTATTTTATCCCAACATGTCAAACTTGGATGAAAATTGATTTTCTTTGACTTGCTTCCCCTTTCACCTTCACGAATTTACTCATCACTTGCTTGAAATAGCATAATGCTTAGAATCTCCAAATAATATTGTCCTTGAACCGAGGTCAATTATCTTACGACAATTTCATGTATAATACGATAGGGTGTAAAATCATCGTAATATAATATTGCGAAGCGTAACGTCGTTGTTATGTAATACTACAAGGCGTAATATCATCGTATTATAATACTACAAGATGTAACATCATCACAATATTGCGGCGCGTCACTTCCGAAAATTGGAGTGTGTCTGTTATGTCAATTGGGACGTGTGTGCAAAATATCATGTCATTCAGACGAGGTTTGATAGACTTTTAAATCGAAAGCATAATTTGGAAGTTTTGGAATTCTTAGGCTTGAATCCCAGGGTGATTTGATGCTTTGATGTTGTTCTGAGTTTTTCAAAGGTTGGAACAAGTTTGAATGATGTTATGGTATGTATCATCATGTTTGGTTGAAGTCCCGAGGGACTCGGGTGTGTTTTGGGTGGTTAACGGATCAAATTATTATTTTGGGAAGTTGCAGATATTCTGTTATTTTTGTTGCGGAGTTTTGTTCTTACCGCTAACAAGAGGGCCCTCGCATTCGCGAAGAGATGTTGAATGAGGTAGGAGAGTTTCCCTTCGCGTTGACGATTTTGGCCCGCATTCGCAAAGGTTGAGTCAGAAGGTGCATCGCGAAAGCGTGGCATAGTTCACGTTCGCGTAGAAGGGTGAAGCAGACTTGGGCACCAGGCCCTATGGCATCGCGTTCGCAACAGGAGGAATGTGTTCGTGTAGGAAAAGTTGAGTAAGGCATCATGTTCGCGAGGTGGTGTTCACATTTGCGTAAGAGGAAAATTTGATATGTGATTATTTGTGCTTCGCGAATGCGAGGCTTTGACCACATTCACGAAGAAGGAATTATTGCCCTGGCGGAATGTTTAAATAGTTGCCTTCACAATTTTGGGTCCATTTTCCACCATTGTTGAGCGGTTTTGAAGCTTTTTGAGAGGGATTGAAGAGGGAATCGAAGGGAAACACTTGGAGGTAATGTTTTTTAACTCAATACTCGATTCTATGGTGATTTCTACCTAAGTAGACGTGAAATTAGTGAGATTTAAAGCCTAAAATTGGGAAATTAGGGCTTGAAATTGGAGACATTGATTTAAGGATTTGAGAGGCCGTTTATGGTTGGATTTTGCTGTATTTGGTATGTATGAACTCGTGAGACTGTAAGGATTCTAGTTTTGCAATTTTTATCGGAATCTGAGATGTGGGCCCGACGGTTGGGTTTGGCCAATTTCTGGATTGTTGAGTTAATTTGATTATTATCACTTGGGCTTTGTTCCTTTTGCGTGTATTATTGGTATGCTATAGATTACTCCATTTTGATATTGTAGATGGTATTTTGGGCTGAGCATCATGTTTTACTATTGCTAGAGTGGCTTGAGAGGTTTCAGATTGAGTGATGCTGATGGCCCGTGTAGTGAGGATTATTGTAGGATCGGGCTACGCCGAAGCATGTGCACTGATTTGTAATATATATGAGGCCGAGGGCCTGATTTGTTATGCCATGAGATGGCTTGTGATAGCGCTTGGGCTGTAGGAGCCCTTCCGGAGTGTGAACACCCCCAGTGAGTGCGGGTACCTAGTGTGTGAGATGTGATATTGCCCGAGGGGATATTGCTGCTTCATGTTGTTGCCTGAGGGGCTAATCACGAGTGATTGTGAGGTAGTCCGAGGGGCTGGATCTGTTGATACTTTGACCGAGGGGCGGTTAAGGTACATGTTTTTCCCGAGGGGCTATTTACGTTTCTATCATGTTCTCACTGTTTGCATCACTCGTTTGAAACTATTTAAAGGGTTTTACTGAACTGAGTTGTTTTTACGAGTTTTATTGATTTATTGTACTATTATGAAGATATACTATTTTACTATAGTGCTTTGACGTGAAATTACCTGTTTCCTTACTGCTCAGTTGCTTTTACTTTTATTACTTATTGAGTTGGAGTACTCACATTATTCCCTGCACCTTGTGTGCAGATCCAGGAGTCTCGGGGCGCGATAGTAAGTGCTAATCAGTCTTCCAGCAGGTCTCTGGAGTTAACTAGGTAGCTGTTTGGCATTCGTAGCCCAGTGCTTCTCCTTCCTATCTTATTTAGATTGTCTTAGTGTTTTATTTTCGGACTATGTTGTCTTTTATTGTTCCTAGACGAGTTGTAGTTTATCATGACTGGTGACACCCTAATGTCGGGCTTGTGTTATATTCCGCACTGCTTATTCTAACTTATGTTATGGGACTTTAGCAGATTATTGGCTTAAAATAACTTATTGTGAATTCTGATTGGTTTTATGGTTCGCGTCGGCTGGCCTAGTTTCACGTTAGGTGCCATCATGACCAAGTCAGTTTTAGGGTTGTGACAAGTTGATATTAGAGCCTAGGTTACATAGGTCTCATAAGTCATGAGCAGGTTTAGTAGATTTTCGCAAATCGGTACGGAGACGTCTGTACTTCTCCTCGGGACACTGCAGAACCTTTAGGAAAACTTCCTATTCTTGAATTCCTGTTGTGCGAATCTGTTGATTCTACTACTAAACTTTTGTTATTCTATTCTCTCACAGATGGTGAGGACACATGCTACCGATCATGATGGACGACCACCAGTACCACTAGATGCGGCCATTAGAGGCCGAGAATGTGGTCGAGGCCATGGTAAGGGCAGGGGTGTAGCCCACACAATAGCTAGGGTAGTAGCTACAGATCCACCATTCACCCTAGTTTATGATCAGGTCCAAGTTGTGGATGATCCAGCATCACCAGCTTAGGAACTGGCTGTGCCGATTGTGATTCTAAGCCTGTAGGAGGCCCTAGCCCAGATTCTATAGGTGTACACTAGCCTAGCTCAGGCGGTCTCAGTTACTACAGTTGCAGCTACTTCTCAGGCCGGGGGAGGCACTCAGACTCACGCCGCTCGCACACCTGAGTAGGTCATGCATGGACTTCAGATACCAGGGGCACTTCCAGCCCATCCGGTTACAGCTTCTTAGGACTATGTAGCTCCTCTTATTCTAGAGGATGAGCAGCGCAGATTGGAGAGGTTTGGTAGACTTCAACCTCCGACTTTCAGAGGTGTAGAGGGTGAGGATACCTAGGGTTTCTTGGACAAGTGTCAGAGGATGCTTCGGACCGCAGGTATTCTAGAGACCAGTGGGGTCTCATTCACTACTTTCTAGTTTTTTGGGGATGCACATAGTTTGTGGGAGGCTTACGAGAGGCATATGCCGATTGGCACAACACCCCTTTCTTTGAAGCAGTTATCCATTCTCTTTCTGGGGAAATTTGTATCTGAGTCTCGCCGAGAGGAGTTGTGCAGGAAGTTCGAGCAGCTTCGTTAGGGTGACAGATCTATTACATAGTATGAGATGCGGTTCTCTGAGTTGGCTCATCATACGGTATGGTTGGTTCCCAAAGATTGAGAGAGGATTATGTGGTTTATAGATGGCCTCGATTTTTAGCTTCGATTGTTTATGATCAGAGAGAGAGTATGCGATGCTACCTTTAATGAGGTTGTTGACATAGCTTGACAGATTGAGATGGTTCGTGGTCTAGAAAGGATTGAGAGGGAGGCTAAGAGGCCTTACGGTCAGGGTGGATTCATTGGTACTCCTCATGGGGGTTAGTTTCAGCACGACAAAGGCCGTCCATTCAGGCATGCTCAGTCAGCTTGCCCAGGTTATTGTGGGGTGTCATGGGGCCATGGTTCTCACAGTTCTCATCAGGTCCGTTCATCACTCAATGCCCTACCAGCCTAGAGTTCGTCCCGTTCTCCATCAGTTCAGGGCTCTTCTATGCCAGATTTTTCTTACTAGCCATCTTGGTGCTAGGGGTTTCCTTCAGTCCCCGTCTCCAGCACCACTAAACGGCCACTGCCTGAAAGGACTATGTCCAGGGGGCTGCCGCTCCGCCAAAATGTACATCTCGCGCCTATGGGCCGCTATAACTATCCAAGAAGATACTCGAAACTAGAAAGAGAAACAAACCCACCTGGTAGACTGCCGAGCAAAACGTCCTTCGACATAGGAGCGGGATTCTCTAAAAAGAAAAGGTCGTGGGTGGCAAAGAGGGCCCACTTGGAGACTTGGGGTTTTTTATAAGTGCGGAGAGTTGGGTCACATGTGGATGTAGTGTCCTCGTCGTCTTGGGGGTTTATCTAAGCAAAAGAGTTAGCCATCGACTTCAGCACCCATCCAACTAGCTAGGGGTGGATGACAGTTAGCTAGGGGTCGCCCTTGAGGGAGAGGTTGATCAGGTGGTGGTCAGGACCGTTTTTATTCACTCCCAGCTAGACCCGATGTTATTGCTTCAGATACTATGATTACATGTATTGTCTTAGTCTGCCACAGAGAGGCCTCTATGTTATTTGATATTGGTTCCTCTTTTTCATATATGTCATCATATTTTGCTCGTTATTTGGATATGCCCCGTGAGTCTCTTGTTTCATCTATTCGTGTATCTACTCCAGTGGGTGATACTATTGTTGTGGACCGCGTATATCGGTCATGTGTGGTAACTATCGGGGGTCTGGAGACCCGAGTGAACCTTTTGTTTCTTTGTATGATGGACTTTTATGTGATATTGGGCATGGATTGGCTATCTCCATGTTGTGCTATATTGGACTGTCATGCTAAGACAGTGATATTGGCTATACCGGGTGTGCCATGGATTGATTGGCGAGGTTCGACTGATTTTGTCCCAGTAGGGTGATTTCGTTCTTGAAGACCTAGCGGATGGTTGAGAAAGGTTGTCTTTTATCCTTAGCCTTTGTGAGGGATGTCAGTGCAGAGACTCATAGTATTGATTCTCTTCTTGCAGTGAGGGATTTTCCCGATGTGTTTCCTACAAAACTACCGGGCATGCCACTAGAAAGGGATATTGATTTTGTTATTGATCTGATGCTGAGTACTCAGCCCATTTCTATTCCACCGTATCGTATGGCACCAGTGGAGTTGAAGGAGTTGAATGAACAACTTTAGGAACTCTTTGATAAGGGGTTTATTCTGCCTAGTGTGTCACCTTAGGGTGCTCCTATTCTATTTCTGAATAAGAAGGATGGCACGATGAGGATGTGCATTGACTACATGCAGTTGCACAAATTTACATCAAGAACAACTATCTTTTGCCTCGTAACGATGATTTATTTGACCAACTTTAGGGGCGAGTGTGTTCTCCAAGATTGATCTTTGTTCAAGTTATCACTAGTTGAAGATCAAGGACTCGGATATTCTTAAGACAACTTTCAGGACCCGCTATGGTCATTATGAGTTCCTTGTGATGTCTTTTGGGCTGACCAATGCCCCAACATCGTTCATGCATTTGATGAACAGCGTGTTTCGGTCTTATCTCGACTCTTTCGTGATTATTTTCATTGATGATATTCTTGTGTACTGACATAGTAGGAGGAGCACGCGGAGTATTTGAGAGTTGTGTTGCAGAGGTTGACAGAGGAGAAGCTTTATGCAAAGTTCTCCAAATGTGATTTTTGGCTCAGTTCAATGGCTTTCTTGCAACACGTGGTGTCCAGTGAGGGTATTCAAGTTGATCCGAAGAAGATATAGGCAGTTCAGAGTTGGCCCGACCATCCTCAGCCACAGAGATTAACAATATTCTTGGTGTGGTGGGTTATTACCATTGGTTCGTTTAGAGATTTTCATCTAGAGTATCACCCTTGTGCAAATGGACTCAAAAGGATGCTCCATTCAGGTGGTCGGATGAGTGTGAGGCGAGCTTTTAGAAGCTCAAAACTGCATTGACCACAACTTCTTTGTTAGTTTTGCCATCAACTTCAGGTTCATATACAGTTTATTGTGATGCTTCAAGAGTTGGTATTGGGTGTGTGTTGATGCAGGTGGGTAGAGTGATTGCTTATGCTTCTCGTCAGCTGAAGCCCTATGAGAAGAACTACCTTGGTCACGATTTGAAGTTGGCTGCCATTGTTCACGCATTGAAGAATTGGAGGCATTATCTCTATGGTGTGTCTTGTGAGGTGTTTACTGATCATCATAGCCTCCAGCACTTGTTCAAACAGAAGAATCTCAATTTGAGGCAACGTAGATGGTTGGAGCTGCTAAAGGACTATGATATTACCATCTTGTACCATCCGGGGAAGGCCAATGTAGTGGCTGATGCCTTGAGTAGAAAGGCGATAAGTATGGGCAGTCTTGCATTTATTCCTATTGGGGAGAGACCTCTTGCAGTTGATGTTCATACCTTGGCCAATCGGTTTGTGAGGATGGATATTTCAGAGACTAGCCGGGTCTTAGCTTGTGTGGTTTCTCAGTCTTTCTTATCTAATCGCATCAAAGAGCGCCAGTGTGATGATCCTTATTTGCTTGTCCTTAAGGACGGAGTTCCGCACGACAATACTAGAGATTTGACTATTGGTGATGATGGGGTGTTGAGGATGTAGGGTCGGAGATGTGTGCCCAATGTAAACGGGTTTCGAGAGTTGATTCTAGAGGAGGCCCATAGCTCACTGTATTCCATCCATCCGGGTGCCGTGAAGATGTATCATGATCTGAGATAACATTATTGGTGGAGGAGAATGAAGAAGGACATTGTGGGTTTGTAGCTCGGTATCTCAATTGTCAGCAGGTGAAATATGATTATCAGAGACCGGGTGGCTTGCTTCAACAGATGGATATTCCAGAGTTGAAGTGGGAGTGGATCACCATAGATTTTGTAGTTGGACTCCCACGGACTTTGAAGAAGTTCAATGCTATTTGGGTAATTGTGGATCGGCTGACCAAGGCCGCACACTTCATTCCTGTGTGTAATACCTATTCTTCAAAATGGTTGGCAGAGATCTATATCCGAGAGATTGTTTGCTTGCATGGTGTCCCAGTTTCCATTATTTCAGATAGAGGTACTCAGTTTACTTTACAATTTTGGAGGGCCGTGCAGAGAGAGTTAGGTACTCAGGTTGAGTTGAGCACAGATTTTCACCCTCAGACGGACGGGCAGTCCAAGCACTCTATTCATATATTGGAGGACATGTTGCACACTTGTGTCATTGATTTCGGTGGTTCATGGGATCAGTTTCTACTACTCATGTAGTTACTTAAAACAACAATTATCAGTCGAGTATTCAAATGGCTCCATAAAAGGCTTTGCATGTGAGACGATGTAGATCTCCGGTTTGTTGCTTTAAACAAGGTGAATGTGATCCAAGAGCGGCTTCATACAGCGCAATCGAGACAAAAGAGTTATGCTGACAGGAAGGTTTGTGATGTGTCATACATGGTTGGGGAGAAGGTTTAATTTAAGGTTTCACCCATGAAGGGTGTTATGAGATTTGAGAAGAAGGGTAATTTGAGTCCTCAGTTTATTGGGCATTTTGAGGTGCTTCAGAGGATTGGAGTTGTGGCTTATGAGTTTGCTTTGCCACCCAGCTTGTCGAGTGTGCATTCGTTATTTCATGTTTTTATGCTTTAGAAGTATATTGGCGATCCATCTCATCTTTTGGGTTTTAGCACGGTCTAGTTAGATGATGATTTGACTTATGATGTGGAGCCAGTAGCTATTTTGGAGCGGCAGGTCCAAAAGTTGAGGTCTGAGGAATTAGCTTCAGTGAAAGAGTAGTTGTAAGGTTGGCCCATGGAGGAGGATAATTAGGAGACCGAGCGGGAGATGTGGAGCAGATATCCTCACCTATTTGAGGCTTTAGGTATGTTTCTTGACTCGTTCAAAGACAAACGTTTGTTTAAGAGGGGGAGGATGTAACGACCCGGCCGGTCATTTCATGAGTTATTGTTTTGTTTCCCCCATTTCTTCTTCTTTACATCTTGTTCAACTGTATTGTGTGGTATTGGGATGGTTGGTTTAGGTTCAGAGTGGTTTTGTAGAGAAATGAGACACTTAGTCTCTTTTGAGTAAGCTTGAGTTGGAAAAGTCAACCGAATGCTGACTTGTGTGAAAAAGGTATTAGATATGAATTCTGATGGTTTGAATAGCTTCGTTAGATGATTTCGGACTTAATAGCATGATCGGAATGTATTTTGGAGGTCCATGGAAGATTTATGCTTGAATTGGCAAAATTGCAATGTTGGCATTTTCCGGTTGGTAGTGGAAATTTTGATATAGGAGTCGGAATGGAATTTCAGAAATTGGAGTAGCTCTATTGTGTCATTTGGGATGTGTATGCAGAATTTTAGGTCATTCGGACGAGGTTTCATAGACATTTTGATCGAAAGCGGAATTTGAAGTTTTGGAATCCTTAGCCTTGAATCTGAGGGTGATTTGATGTTTTGATGTTGTTTTGAGTGTTGTGATGGTTGGAACAAGTTTGAAGAATGTTATGGGATGTGTCAGCATGTTTGGTTGAGGTACCGAGGGCCTGAGGTGTGTTTCGGGTGGTTAACACATCAAATTCTTGTTTTGTGAAGTTGAAGATTTTCTGGTATTTTTGTTGCAGAGTTTTGTTCTTCACGTTCACAAGAGGGCCCTTGCGTTCGCGAAGAGATATTGAGTGAGGCAGGCGAGTTGCCCTTTACGTTCGTGATGTTGGTTACGTATTCGTGAAGGTTGACTCAGAAGGTGCATCGAGAACGCGTGGCATAGTTCGCGTTCGAGTAGAAGGGTGAAGCAAACTTGGGCATCAGGCCCTAATGCATCGCGTTTGCGATAGGAGGAATGCGTTCGTGTAGGCTAAGCTTAGTAAAGCATCGCGTTCGCGAGGTGGTGTTTGCGTTCGCATAAGAGGAAAATTTCAGTTGTGATTATTTGTGCTTCGCGAACGCGAGGCTTTGACCGAGTTCGTGAAGAAGAAATTATATCCTGGGCAGAATGTTTAAATAGTTGCCTTCTCGATTTTTGGTGCATTTTTCTCCATTTTTGTGCGATTTTGAATCTTTTTGAGAGGGATTGAAGAGGGAATGGAAGGGAAACACTTGGTGGTGAGAATTTTGAACTCAATACTCGATTCTATGGTGATTCCTACCTAATTAGACGTGAAATTAGTGGGAATTAAAGCCTAAAATTAGGGAGTTAGGGCTTGAAATAGGAGACTTTGATTGAAGGATTTGAGGGATCGTTTGTGGTCGGGTTTTGATGTATTTGGTATGTATGAGCTCGTGAGAGTGTAAGGATTCTAGTTTTGCGATTTTTATCGAAAACCGAGACGTGGGCTCGGGGGTCGGATTTGGCCAATTTCGGTATTGTTGAGTTAATTTGATTATTTTCGCTTGGGCTTTGTTCCTTTAGAATGTATTAATGGTATGATACTGATTTTGGATAGATTTGGAGCAGTTGGAGGCCGATTCGATGGGCTAAGGCTTCGCGGGCTAGAATTTGGACTGGATTGAGGTAAGTAATGATTGTAAATATTATCATGAGGGTATGAAACCCCAAATTTCACATCGTTGTGATACTTTGTGGTGGCACAAATGTTAGATGACGAGCGTGGGGTAGTCCACCATTGGGGATTGTGACTTGCTCTGTCTCGTACGACTATTAAGTCGCGTATTTGATTAAAAACTGTTTGATATCATTGTGTTTTGAAAAGTATTACTATGTTTTGGGCTGAATGTCATATTTGTGCCTTGTGCCAACTATTTTGGACCCTTAGGGGCTTTTTACTACTATTCCTCGCTGTTTTGACTTCATATTTGTACTTAGTGATGCTATATTCTACAATTTTCATAACTCAGTCGTATTTACTCCATTTTAATATTTTAAATGATATTTTGGGCTGAGCATCATGTTTTACTATTGCCCAAGTAGCTTGGGAGGTTTCTGACTGAGTGAGGCCGAGGGATTGTGTTGTGAGGATTATTATGGGATCGGTCTTTGTGTCGGAGCATGTGTACTGATTTGTGATATATGAGAGGTCGAGGGTTTAATTTGTTATGCCACAAGATGGCTTGTGATAGACTTAGGCTGTAGGATCCCCTCCGGAGTCTGAACACCCCCAATGATGCGGGTACCCAGTGTGAGAGCTGTGATATTGCCCGAAGGGCTGATTACGAGTGACTGTGAGGTAGCTCGAGGGGCAGGATCTGTTGATACTTTGCCCGAGGTGCAGTTGTGGTACATGTTTTGCCCAAGGGGGTGTTTATGTTTCTATTCTTTTCTTACTATTTGCATCACTCGTTTGAAACTATTGAAAGATGTTTTAAAAGGGTTTTACTGAACTGGTTTGTTTTTACAAGTTTTATTGATTTACTGTACTGTTCTGGACATATACTATTTTGCTATAGTGCTATGACATGAAATTACATATTTTCTTACTACTCAGATGCTTTTACTTTTATTACTTACTGAGTTGGCATACTCACATTACTCCCTGCACCTCATGTGCAGATCCAGGAGTGGGGCGCAATTTTAAGTGTTGATCAGTCTTCCATCAGGTCTCCGGAGTTAACTAGGTTACTGCTTGGCATTCACAGCCGACTGATTCTCCTTCTTATCTTATTTAGATTGTTTTAGTGTTTTATTTTCGGATTATGTTGTCTTTTCTTGTTCCTAGATGAGTTATAGTTGCTCATGACTGGTGACACCCCGATCTCGGGATTGTATTATATTTCCGCACTGCTTATTCTAACTTATGCTATGGGATATTAGCAAATTATTTGCTTAAAATGACTTATTATGAATTTCTGATTGGTTTAGGGGTTCGCGTCTGCTGACCTAGTTTCACATTAGGCGCCATCACGACCGGGTCAATTTAGGGTCATGACACCCTCTCCGATTCCAACTCAAACATGGAATCAATCCATGATCTACTTACCTATTTTGTGATACTCTATCGTTATACGCATGTTTATGGTATTACTTAGTTCTTGACCGATATTTGGCAAGAACTACTTCTCAAGAGCACGCTGATTTACTTTGATTCTTTTAAGATTTGGACAATCTTTCGTCTCTATACATGTTATATTGAACAATCCTTGCATTTTTGGTCCAATTCAAGTGGTTATTCTAAACTAGGGTTTGAGATTTTCCCTCATTCTTTACTGATTTGCGATTGATATTATTCCATTTCTTGTGTTTGAATGATACTTTCCTTATTTTGTTTAACCCACTGTATTTCCCTATTTTTTATTTTATTTGCCCTAAGACTGACTCTAATTGATTTCGTATATTCTCAGTTCAACCTATTTCGCATATTTTGAGTGCTATTTGATTCTTGCATGTTATTTTTCCTAATTCTTCGTTGAATTTACTGAACTTCCTTATTCTATGTGCTATTTTCCCTAAAATTGATTCTAATTGATTTTGGCATATTTTTCCTTATTCTGTGTTTAATTTTTACCGTGTTCCCTATTTCATATATGAAATATGCTACTATATAAACCCCTCTCATGAAACCCCCTTAACAAGATTTGAATCTTTGAATCCTAGCTATTATTTTCACTACTCTTCTCTCTTACTCACTCACCAGCACACTCGAACACTCGCTAAATAATTGAACAACCTCCTCCGGTGCAAGAACTGCTCGGAGCCCATTCTTGAGGCTCTTGTGAACTCTGAAGCATCAGGGATTTGGGGTTTTTGCTATTACACTCTTCACTCTTTTGATTCTGCTACTAGTTAGTGTTTAAACCTTTGCAATGCTTAATTTCTTTCCTTCGTTCTGTATATGTATTTGAACTTGTATTAGCATGATTCAATTACGATAATGTTCAATTTTAATGTCATTCTATTTTAGTTGTACGCATGAGAACAACCTATTGTTTGTATTATGCTTCACCATGACCTACACTCCATGATCTCTTATCTCATGAGATTGGTTCTGTACTCTATAGCATCTTAACATGTTTAATTTTGGACTTCAATAGCAGCCCATTCCAATATGAGCCTGACTATTGTTGTTGTGTGCTGTTAAGTTGCCAATTTCTGCATATATTGTGTTTAGATACTACCCTAACTCTATGAAAACCCCTTTTACTCGATTGAACCTTTTGGTACAAAGTCCTGTATATATTTGAATGCTCTTTAATGTTGCCCTAAAGTATATTTTAAACTTGTTTCACACAATCATGGATTTCTAAAAGATAAACACTCTATTTTCTAGGACTCTTATGCTAACATGTTTCTAGTATGCTTTGGTTCATCTGCTATTCTCTCCTTTCTGTGGTTATCAATATGTGTATCCCTCCATTGTGTTCAATTGTTGATTAAGATGACATTAGTTTAGACATAAATTAATTTAGACCCTTAGATTTCCATTAGTGCAACCTATGTATGCTTCCAAACCTGTTTCTTCTTCTAATTCCTATGATGGTTGTTTATATGATACTTTGACGTGTGAACCTTGCCGGACCTACTAGCCTGCTTGACCATTTGTGTTGTATGCTTAGTTCAGTGATCTCTGTCTACCCTCCTTATTTGTCATTCTAAATTCCTATTCTTAGCCGGTTGAAAGCCAAGGCTATCTAGTTTCTATTGTGGGCCTTCCTAGTGTGAGTACTACTCGGGATCTAATTGAGGCCCTTGTGATCTCTGACATACTAGGGGTAGGTTCTAGTCAATTCCTTAACCTCCAAAACTATCCCTAATACTCTACTTCCCTATCATCTATTATGTTCTATACTGGTTGTTCCAAGTGGTGTGGTGTTGTGGCTTATTGAGAGGGGTCTGGGCTTCCCTATGGAACTGTGATCATGTGGTTATTTGTTGAAGGCGTAAGTATACTATGTCAGAAGTATTGAAGGTCCAGCAAGGCTGGGTATTTAGTTGTTTTATTTGGGGCCTGCTATAGCCCTGTTTATTGTCATGTAATATTACTACTTTACTTATTAATTTGGGTATATAATAATATTGTTGTATAAACTATTGGGGTGCTAGTAAAAGTGGGATGGGGTAGATTCAAATATTAATATGCGAGAGGTAGATAACATGCCTATAGGATAGAATGATGCACTTGCTTTCTGTTATTCATTCTCTATGCACACTGTAGAAAGCATGCTATTAGGAAAAGCACACACTTGCACTACTTATTTATTAGAAAAGAATGAGCTCAAATGCATCAATATCTTGGTTGCTATATGTTATTAGAGAAACTGCCCGTAGGAAATAAATACCCCAGAACTCCCTTATTGTCACGGCCCAAACCGATGGACCGCGACGGGCACCCGGTAACGTACTCAATCGAGTACCAACGTAACGTATCTTTCTTATTACATCATCATATACACGTGACATGCGGGCCTAATAAGCCAACATAATTATTTATAAACTAAAAACATAGGCCAACAAGGTCGTACAATCTTTCACATACACGATATATATCTACAAGCCTCTAAGAGTACATAAATGTCATAATGGTCAGGACAGAGTCCCGCTATACCAAACAATACACGTCTAAATTATACTAACCAAACACGCAATTCCAAAGTAAATGGAGCGCACCAACATCTTCCGCTGAGCTGATAGCCTACTTGAAGGGCTCTTGACCTGTCTATCTGGACCTGCGGGCATGAAATGCAGCGTCCTCAGGCAAAAGGGACGTCAGTACGAATAATGTACTGAGTATGTAAGGCACATAAATAAGTACATAACTTGCATGGAAGAAATATATAGTAAGTGACTCAACCTGTATGTCCGGATAACTCTGTAAATTATAAATTACTTTTAGCGTCATGCATATGCGTATGAATATCATGTCATGCATAGGTACATGTTTCATAACATTATTAGCCTCTGAGGGCATCCCATCATATCATATTGGCCACTGTGGCAAAATCATCATCATATACCAGCTGATTAGGTGGTGGTGCATATATAACGCCATAACCTTTCCCATATCCCATATATATATATATATATATGTACATACATATATACGCGTATATAACGCCGTTTGAATACATACATATATACGCGTATATAACGCCGTTTGAATCATATTTCAGTCACTGTGGGCAACATCATCATCATATACTAGTTGATCACGTGGTGGTGCGTATATAACGTCGTAACCTTTTCCCATATCCCATGTACATATATTTGCATATATACGCGTATATAACGCCATCTGGTCATGAGTCAATGCACATGAATGCAATGCATGAAAAGTACGTTAATAAAATCTTTCGGAATCTCATAAGACCATTTAGCCTTTGAGTAATATCATAAAGTAAACTCTTTTCAACTTTCTTATTTTTCTGAGACCCATGAACATATGATAAAATATTATACACACAAAAATTCAAGAACATAGATATCTCTAATACTTCTATAAATAGAGTCATTCATGGAATTTGTGCATTTGCATGTTTCGTTTGTATCGTATGGATCATACTAAAAAAAAGAAGGGATAGTCTTAATATACCTGAGCCGATTTTCTTGACAATCCCTCTAGCGCACATTTTTTGCAAAGAATACGTAACGCCGGATCAAAGTAGGGAAAAACCTTTATGAATATTTGTCATATGGCATCTATATGGCTAGTAACGTGCCTTAATTTATTCTAGTCCTGGCTTCTCCACGCAAGCAAAATTCTTTTGAGGCTCGAAACAACTAAAGATAGTGGTGAATTGTTCCAAACTTAAAATAACTCCTCATTTGGAAAGTGATGAAAGAGCATAGGAGTTTCTGAATACAAACACGTCTGCACATATCCTATTTCCTGTCAAACTAAGAAATGTCTAGTAAAGTCACGAAATTTGGTTCCAAGATTCTGGGGTTGGCGATCTGTGAGACGTAGGGAGGAGTTCTTAATGAAGAAAGAAAAAGAACATGACATACACAATTAATCTTCAAAAGGAGAATGTAGAATAAAGAATATTGTTATGCCAATGCCTAGTAAACTAGCATTGGGTGCTGCTATTGTAATTGAATATTATACCTCCAGATTCATGTACATAAAAAAAGATGGCACATATCTATTTAACTTAAGAGTCATAGATGGGAATTGGGGGGTGTTGCCACGTGGGGAGGGTTTGTCATATCCAAACATTCCTTAATTAAATGGTTAATCTCCCATTAACCAACAATTAACTAATTACCCACATAATTAAAAATTAACTCAACTTACTTAAAATACTACTTGCTTTTAACATACTTTGTACACCTTACTATCATTGTCATGTAGTACTTTGTATGGTACTAGTCCATAAATACCGCGTATTTTAGCTCGGGCCGTATTTTATCCCAAAATGTCAAACTTCAATAAATTTCATTTTCTTTGACTTGCTTCCCCTTTCACCTTCACGAATTTACTCATCACTTGTGAAATAGCATAATCCTTATAATCTCCAAAAAAAAAATCTTTTACTTGGACTGATGTCAATTACCTTACGATAAATTCATTGTAAAATACTGTAGGGTGCAACATCATCGTAACTTATTGCTGCGGAGCGTAACATCAACGTAATATAATACTGCGAAACGTAATATAGACGTAATATTGTGGGGCGTAATACTTATAATTTTCATTACTGTAGTGTGTCTTCTAGAGATCATGCCTATAGGACTCTAATTCCTTTATTTGTCATTACATCACATTATTCAACTATAAAACATGCCTATAAGGTTTAACAACAAAATCAGGTTCCCAAATGTTAATCGTTAGAAATCCTGCCTATAGGATGCCACTATTTGGCTTAATAACTAATAATGACACCTTTTTAACATTGTTCATCGCTCACTTAGGCCTTTATCAAAAGCATGAGTAATTCTTAATTTCTACTCTCGTTATCCTAAATTACCTAGGCGCAATAGCTGCAGGACTATTAATTGGGAATTTGCCTTCTTAATAATCAGTGTGTAACAATCTATGCAATCATGTCTATGAATGACGTTTATTTCTAAAACTGCTTGCATGCCTTGATGCCTATCACATAGAAATCATGTCTATAGGGATTTAAGTTCCTTAATCTTGAACTACCTAAAATAAAAATCTATTTCGCGTGCATTTGATGTTAATTGTGGAGGCTAACTTGAGCCTTTAATTGCTCGTATGTTAAGTCCAATGTGTTTTGTATGTCGCCTAGTTTTGACATTTTCTGAGCAACCTAAGTAAAGTCTAGAACCACCCAAATACAGGTCCAACGCCTCCTATACCATAGGCATGGGACGGGTAGTGCACGCATAAGGTACGACTTATAACTGAACTTGTACGCTTTAGGTACCAACTTAAAGATAGTAATCGGGTAGCAAGAGATGATAGTCTGTGCTCGCTGAATAATATGAGTAACGCCCCACCTATAGGGAGTTACGAAGTATTATTTTTATGTTGCACGGGGTGATCTTTTGGACTAAAAAACTTAGGACCCCCAATCTTATTTCCCTTTTACCTTATCAAGTGTTTGTATTCATTTACTCAAAGTCTTTCATAGTAATATAATTCCCAAACTTTGTGCCCTCTTTCTCTCTTTCTTTATTTGATTAATCCATATAATTTAAGTTCGGCTGGGACCCATAGTTGTGGACCTCGAAGAGTGCCTAACACCTTCTCTTCTAGGTAATTTTGCGCCCTTACCGGATCTTTGGTGATGCAAACTAGTTGAACCCGAGTCATTTGCAAATATGTTCCCTAACGCACCTTAAAAATCATTAGGTGACGACTCTTCTCTTTTAACCCTTTCTTTAAAGGAGTTGTCACGCTTCAAAACCCATTTTCGTGATAAAACGGGGTGGGACACCAGTCCACAAATCGGGTTCAACCCCATTCAACCTTTGAGATTTAGACTATATTTAATCTATATGCACTCACTATCAGGTTATATAGTCCAATTCAGTGAGATTTTCGACAATCTGTGCTTTCCTTTTGAATTAGATTTTGCTTGATTCTCTCTTAAATTGATACTGAACGATTTTGCATGATTCTATTTCCTTGTTTATGTTTGATTATTATGTTTCCTTATTTGGATGTTGATTTTGGCTACTACATAAACCCTTCCCGATTTCCCTTTTAAAAGGACCTAATTTTGACTGCTATTACTCTCAATATACTCTTCTCTCACTCGTTCTCTTCTTCTGAATCACTTGAATATTTTCTGAAATTATTGAATTCTTTGCTGACTGAAAACCAAGGCTATAATACTATTAAAATGACCTCCTCCGGTGCAAGCACTGCTCGGAGCACTCTTTTCTGTTTGTCTATGACGTGTGTATTCTATGTGTTAATGTTGTTTAAATATTGTAAGCATGATACAATTTCCCTGCTTTTCCTAGATCCCTAATATTGTGTTCTTTACTGCCAATATATTGCTTTTAACAATCCACTGCAGTTCTATGTTCTTTATTAGTTGAATTCAGTAGGCTTCAGTATAAGTAATATATTTTTCATTATTAGAATGGACTCCAGCTTTCTTAGGTGCTTCTAGACTAATGTGTGTTCACAACCTTTTCCTGTATTTATACGTTTGTATTCTAGACCTTGTTGAGTCTTATTGCCTAATATGATAGGTCTATGAGGTTGTGTTGATTCTCTAATACATGTTTCCATGCCATTTAAGTTATATTATATGTTTGGTTTGTCAATCTTGTGTCTTTAGAATGGCCTCTAGGGCAAATTGCTATGTCAACTTCCCTTCTGCCTAGGCAATTGGTACGAATGGTTATGCTTGCCTGTCTCATTTCCCTTAAGTGTTGTATATTCTCATGAGTTAAGACACTGTTTAGGTTTATGGTAATCCATGTTATTCGTTTTGTTTCTATGCTGTTTGTGGTCAACTTCATGTGGAATTGCATATCCCTCTAACTATAATTACTTTGAATAAGACTCACTTATTTAAAGTCTTTTATAACCTACTTTGGTTGATGTCTTGTGCTAAACTTAATTTTTAAGAACTTAGCATGTGTGTGTGTTTGTCCTGTTAACTTAATAGACTTGCTTCAGCATGTTATACCCTTTTTGTTGTATAATTTCTCAACATGGTGTCAGTTTTTCTATGTCAAACTTGCTATGTCAGAGCTTTCCTACTATTTGGTATGTTCAAGCCCTCTTGTTTGACCAATCTTGTCCCCTTAGCTTCTAAGAATTATGATCACTGCTAATAGACATTAGGACTGCCAATTGGTTAGCATATATGGTTTCTCTCTTCTAAGCCTGGTATGAGTTCGTGTATGGCCATGGGGTTTAATTGATAGATTCTCATGCTTAAGATGTGTTGGGTTCTAGGTTTATTGTTCGTGTGAAAGGTGAACCTTGGTGAAGGCCTAGGTGTTAGTAGGTTATTTTTCTTTTGGGCCTGCTCTGTGTATTAGGCCTGTAGTCTTTTAATATGTAATATCCACACTTGTATTCATTATTCTTGGGTCTGTAATAATTTATAAACAAAAAGAGATGGGGAAATTAGTAAAAAAGAGGGTAGGGTACTCTAATTCTCACACAAATGGGTAGAAAGTATGCCTATAAGATCTATGTGGTATGTTTGCTATTTTCTCTAAATGTTTTTAATTTCATGTGTAGAAAGCCTGCCTCTATAAGTCACACACACGTATATCACTTAACTCGCCAACACATGCTGTTTTCAAATGTTTGTTGTACTGTTTGCAATGCCTAAGAAACTTCGAATGACTAATCTATCAGTTGCCTCAATTATCGTTGCACTGCTCATCTAGATAGTATGCCTATAGGGATAAAACTATATAAAATCAATTGTAATTGCCAACTATTTGATACCATGCTTTTAGGACACTATCACCTGCCTAAGAAACTCGTTTATAAAATCAGCGTTGGTAATTCATGATTTTGGGGTCGTTTCACTGCCCTTTTCTCAAATAATCTAGAAATCATGCCTATAGTTTTGTAATCTGCAAATCCGTTGCATGTACATCTCTAAAAAATTAGAATCTTAGAAACCATGTCTATAATATTCATAATGACTTAATTTTTCTGACGTTAGCCTAAAAATGCACCATTACCTATTTGATACGTGGAATCATATAGAGATCATGCATATAGGACCAAAGGGGATCTAAGTCTTAAGTTCGAAATGTTCTACTGCTTAATCTGAAACTCAGTCTGCGTGCTTCTTTGTTTATGTGTGGAGGCTAACTTGAGCCACTCTTTGCTATTATATGCAGCCCTATTTTTTTTGAATGCGCGATTAGTTTTATCAATTTGAGCAACCTAAGTAAGTCTAGAACCACCCAAATACGGGTCCAAAGCCTCCTGGACCATAGGCATGGGACAAGTTGTGCATGCATAGGACACGACTTATAATTGAATTAGAGCGCTTTAGGTGAACAACTTCAACAGAGTAATCGGGTAGCAGGAGATGATAGTCTGTGCCCGCTTAATAATATGCGCAACTCCTATCTAAAAGGAGTTGCAAAGTATTATTTATGTTGCACGGGGTGATCCTTTAGAATAAAAAATATAGGACCCCCTCCTTTATATGCTTGCTATTTACACGTAATCATTTAACATATACCATTGTAGTTGTATCCTTGTAGTCCTTAAAGATTTGTACCAATTCTCATTGTGTTATAATGAACTCTTCGACTTTTTATATTCTCTTTGTTTATTTGATCAACTTGCCTAATTACATAATCCACAAAGCCTAAAGTTTTATCGGGACCCACAGTTGTAGACCTCGAAGAGTGTGTAACACCTTCTCTTTAAGGTAATTTGAGCCCTTACCCGATCTTTGGTTGCGTTGACTAGTCAAACAGAGTTATTTGCGAACAGGTGCCCTAACGCACCTTTGAAATCATTAGATGCTGACTATCCTCTTTTAACCTTCCTCATATAAAAGAGTTGTCACACGTCAAAACCCGTTTTTGAGAGAAAATAGGGTGCGACAATATGGCGACTCTACTGGGGATTTACACCTAGGCTCTTACCATAATGACCTTGGCTTATGTGGATTGCTTCCTTTTTTACATGTACATCCCTTTCCTTCTTCACCTTTATTTGTTTAAATATGATATGACATGCATATCCCTTCGCTTCCTTACCTTTATTTGTTTAAATATGCTATGATATGCACATTCCTTCCCCTGCTCACCTTTATTTGCTACGACATGCACATCCTTTCACCTATTTACCTTTATTTGCTATGATCGCTCTTCATCTTGTAAAAAATTCTATATCATGCCTACTTTCTTACCTGCTTTATTACATTCCTGCGTATATTCCACAAACTACACTGACTTCTTCCTTTTTTGTCTTTCTTTTCTATTCTTTCCATGATTACTTTTGCTATCTTATTTACTACTTTTACATATTTTATCATGCAAATACCTGGCAAAATATTATTATCTTTGCATAAAGCATGCTCCACATCATACTCTACTCGTGCCAATTATCAACATAGAGGTGCTTGATGAGTGTCCATGCTCTTGCAAAATTACCCTTTTTTAAAATGAAAAGGCTTATTTGTGGTAGACTAGTCGATCAGCGGTCCAATCTACGGTCTCGTGCCTTTCCATCTCAAGTTACCCACTTTGGAGTACTAGTCTAGACCATTCTAGAAACCCTCCACCAACTTGAAATGTACATGCATCATGCTAAACCTAGTACAGGTTACAGCATTATTAACGTAACAGCCCACTAAGATAAACCTTGTCCAAAGTCCGACGAGATTTCCACAATCCAAATGGACACTATCATAATATGTGCATTACTTGGAGAAAATGTGCCAATGTGTTGATCATTATTACGTAAGTAGTTGTTTACCTTGAAAATGGTAACAACAATTAAATTTCTAAATGGGACTCAAAAAATACGTGATCTATTTTGATACTACTTGTTAGAGCAGTTGACGCTAGGAGTATGAAGTTTAACGAACATACACAAGCTAAAACGGGACAGTAATCAAACCGAGGGGATTGTCGCCCGGGCTCCGGACCGGTCGATGAGGGGCCTCAGGGTCGATATCCGGCTCGAGCTCGAGCTATCGAGGGTAGCCGGGGAAGGGATAACAATTAGAATATAATCGTAGAAGGCTCTCTATGGCCAATGCCAAGCAATAAATGAACAACAAGTATGAAAATAATAAATGCAGAGAGGGGCCTCGAGCGAGTAAGGGCGAGCAGATTAGAAAGAAGAAAGAGAAAGAGAGATATTATTGATCTTGTGTAGAATAGTTGGAACAATAGCAACCTACAAGGTGGTGAGGGTTCACTTTATATAGAAGGGGAACCCGATTATGGTACAACATACACTAATTATAAAAGCATGGAGATGGGATGGTTATACATGACGCCTCAACACAGGCTCTGGGTAGGCCGGCTCTACCAGACTTGGTCGCGTGTCTTGGGAATTCCCCCTTTTTCTCTAGCCTCGATCTTCGTATTCTTTGAGTCGGGCCTCGACGAGCCCTGAGGGAGGGGACTCGGTCGCAACTCCACGTCCTTGGGGTCTCGAGGTGTTCTACCAAAGTCGCTTGGTAGTAAAAAATTAAGCCCTCTGATTTCACCACATACAGATAGTCTCCGCGTTTCCTAGAACGAAGCAATTGTAAATGATTCTAACACCTGACTCTATGAGCTTCTCGCGGTGTCGTCATACGAATGATGAAACCTGTGGCGCGAGCTATTGCAACAACTGAGATGTCCCACGGACTTGTGTATTTGAAATCATTCAACGCACGATCGACTCCCATTCTCGAAGGAGAAAGTACTGCCGTCGATTCGGCTCTTCAAGAACGCAGTAATTGCATTTGCCGGTGAGTTTCCAAAGCCTCGATGACCATGTCATTACCCCTTATAAATAGGGGTGCTCTGGTTTTGTGTTTCTATCCAAATACCTTCATCTGCTCATTCGCCCATTTCTCCTTATCATCTTCCTCCACCATTGTACATCATGTTTGGGATTTGTGGCCTCAAGGCCAGTTGGTAGAGCTCCCATAGGCTGTGTCGCGGCCTCTTGCCGGAGCTTCACCTTGTCGAGCACGACCATGCCATCTTGTCGCTGTTGTGGTTGTTGTTACGTGTGTTGTAGCTGCCCTTGTTTGCTTGGGATGATGACATATAGGCGTTAGCTTTCCTTGCACATGAAAAACTCTTCAGATTGCATACCACTGCTCAAAAAGGGGCTCTAGTTATACACCGCTGCTTACCTTCATTCCCGGGCTCGACGTGGCACTCTACCCCGAGCTGGCAGCTTGTATGGCTAATTGTTCCAAGAAATGGATTCTAAGTAGCCGCGCAAGCTAGGCCGAGGCTCGACCAGTCCACTGCCTCTCCAAGGTTCTCTTGGCTAGCAAGGGTCCTCGATCTTCGGCGAGCTATGGATTTTTTTCTTCCTTTCCTACATCTCTCCCTATCCTTTGGGGATATCAATTTGTAAGGCCAGGATGAGGCTCCTAAGGATGCTTTCCGGGAGGCGCTTGTCGCAGGAGATGGACCTTCGAGAGTAGACCAGTTTTTAGGCTTTTATCACGCGTGTGCACCCTTTTGATTCTACTTTTCTTCGTAAGAACACCTTGCGGGCTTTTGTATTTATATGTAAGGACCCTTCGAGGGATGTTGTAACCGATATTTAACAAATATGAAGATGTTTCATTTACTTCTGCTTTTGATTTTTGCCGTGTTCTTGTATACTCTTGTGCGTTAGTGGAGATTTTGAATGTATGCCTCTATTGACGATTGACGATATTTTTCTAGCCTTTGGTCGATAGAAATGGCTCCTTTCCGAGATCATCGTTGTTCCCGAAATCAAGCCCGAAGTGTTCCGATAAACCTGGATCATCGGGGCCCTTGAGTCCCATGGAGATAGAGCACCGAAGCAAAAGTCGACTTTGGGCGCTCGGAGCTTTCACTTTGAGCTTGGCGCAGATAACCTGTTGTGGTGTTGTATGCAGGCTTCTAAGGAAGGGTCTATTCGTGTTTAGGCAATTTTTCTGCGATTAAGCCCTCGTAGGCAGAGCTTGAAGTGCTTATTTTTCTTTTTAGAAAGGAGAACCACAAGATCGGATACCGCCTCGAGCTTTTTGATGGAACTGAAGGCTTTCCGAAGCCTGACTTCTTTTGGATGGAGGTCCTCGAGGTCGGGCACCACCGTGGGACTGGAGATGATTTAGTTGGCTCCTTGAAGCCTAACATCTTATCGATGGAGGTCTCTGGGGTCGGGTACCACACCGGGATCTACACCGAGGCCGTTGGCCTCCCGTGACTTACCATGGATAGACAAATCGTTGCTGCTACCCACATATATGTGGGGTGGTACTTACTTCTTTGGAAGATCTCATTATTTTAGATAGCTGTGGCATCGGGTACTTCGTTTCCTTAAGAGTAAAAGTGTTGGTATAGGCCCCTGCTTCAGTCTGCCAATTCTACCATAGCAATGGCAACTACTTCAGGGTCGGCCCGGTAGGTAGGGGAGAGTTCCACTCCTAGTGCTTAGGATCCGCGGGAGTTTACTCTAAAGACTGTCATTGATAAGAGAGGAACATCTGGAGGTGGTAAGGAGATACTGCGGATGGGGCGAGGGGATAGTGTTGCAGGCGCTTTCCTCGGATGAGAGTATTGAAGACTTCGCCGATGGATTCCTGAACGTATACTTATAACCTTTTTGCACTAAGCCCCCTTGATAGTGTCATGCTTGACTTCTGCCTGAAGTATCGGGTTACTTTGGCGCAGATACATCCGTCATTTTGGTGAGTGGTACTGATGATAAGATTCTTTGTGGAGAAGGCTGGGCTTGAATTCACGCTTAGTAACCTCGTCAGGATGTACCGGCCCTTCCACCATCGAGGCCTGCTATCCCTGCGGTGCCGTTTGCCCATGCCCTTTGTTGTTGATGATTAGGAAGATGAGGATCGAGAGTGGGTCAGTCGATTCATACGGGTTCGGACAACCGATAATATCCCCATGGAGCTCATGCCATTTCCCAAGGGATGGAATTACGCGAGTGAGTGGACTATCTCGTGCCTACTTAGACTTGCTTATAGCGAAAACCAGTTAAGTTATTGTGTTTTCTCTTTTTCTGCAGCAACTTCATGGATGCCGGGCGAAGTTCCCGATTTTCCTAGCTGGTTTAAGAGGTTGGCGACTTATTCGACTTGCGACAAGCGTAGGTGGCGAGCTGTGTTCCGGGGCATATGGGAAGCGAAACATCAAGGTATGCGCGTATGCTGCTTTTACCTTGGTCTTGGTATGTTTGAGATGACATTTTTCTCTTTTTCTGTATTGGCTTCGCCGTTGCAGGTATTGGGTGGTTTCTTTGGGTGAGGTTGTGTCCCTCCAGAGAGGGGGAGGAGGAGTCGACCTTCGAGCTAAGGGACGACGGTGATAAATAGGATTTTCACTCGCAGTGCGATGGAGCTTTTAGCGGGGCTAGACGGGCCCGTGTCTTCGAGGAGAGAGCATTAACCGAGCCTGCTGTTCCCGAAGTCTTTGGTTCCAGATCGGTGGGTCCTCCAAGGGATCATGCCTCGAATGAGGTTGGCTCTTCCAGGGCTGGAGGGGCTGGACAAACAAGAGTGTGCTCGACTTTCGAGGAAGTTTGCGGTCTTCACTTTGTGATGAGTTTCGGCGTAGTCTTTTTGTATTTCGCGTCTTCCTTTTCTTATCGAGTTTTTCTTCTGCAAGACTTTGATAGTCTTAGGTCTGAGCTGCTCTATCATCGGGCTAGGCTTCGTAAAGCTCTAGATGCTGGTGAGTCCCTTAGGATCCTCAACGAGGAGAAGGAGGTTGAGTTGATGCACTGGCGATATGAGGCATACCGGAGCTCGAATTATGAGAGTTATTTAATGGAGAAGGTAATCTCTCGTAGTGTGTGTTTTGCCTTTTTGACCCTCAAGGTTAATCCTTTTGCTTATCTTAGTTGCAGAAAAAGAAGGATGCTCTAGAGTACCTTAGGGGCGAAGCTGACCGAGTTAGGAATGCTTGTGGTGAACTTATGGCTCAGGTGCAGGATCAAGCTTTAGAGGAGAAGGGTGCCTTGGATAAAGTTCCCACCTTCAAGGACCAACTCCGCTTGGCTCATGACAATGCTTCAGTTCAAGTGGATATGATCGCGAAGCTCGAGTCCAATCTCTCGAAGGTCAGGGTTGAGATAATCGATGCTCGGGTTGAAGCAGAACTAAGTTAGACTAAGGCTGATCAGGAGATGGTGATTCATTTGAAGGACGCTACTAATGCCCAAGTTGAGTTGAAGTGGGCCCTCAATCGTGAAAAGAGGATTGAGGAATATGTTCATGGCAGAGCCCGAAGAGAGGTACTCGAAGAGATTGGCGCCAGGGGATTCATTCTCTTGGAGGAGTTGGCTCGAGCGAGGGCGGAGGAGCGTGATGATCGGTCACTTCTTGCCAATGTCACAGAGAGCGAAACTGGGGATAGTAGGCCGTAGCCTTCTGGAGTGGAGCGTAGACTTCGCCATTTTGTATTTGATATTCGCAGAACATGTTTATAAATGGAAAGCACATCTTTTGCGTATGTGAAAAAGAAAACTTGGAGCTTTATCTCTTTTGTATCTCTTTCTATTGCTTTTGACCAGGCGGGCTAGTTTCGGCATTTGGCGTGCGCCCTATAGATCTTAAGCTCAATAGACAGGTTCGAAGGCCCTTTCATGCTCAGTCAAGTGTGATTTTTAGCACGAGTAGGAGTTAGAGCTTTTGTACTTTACCAAGCTGTTTTGGGTTTCATCTCTGAGTCAGGATTTGACTAGAGTTTAACTGACCTTCGATCCCCTATGCCTGCACGGGAAGGCGATAATGGCTCCTCGGCCTTGACTCTCAAGTTTTTGTGCTTGCATGGGCGGATGAAAATGGCTTTCAGATGCCTTGGGTCGAAGGGATTTTTTAGGTATGCAACCTTGAGGATTGTGAAGCTGGCGACGGTGGCTCTTACGTTGTGCCCTTAGGCATGTATAGTTAACTATTTTGGATCCGATCTCCGAATTGGGTTATGACTATAGCTCATTTTAATCCTCAAGTTTTCAATTTTCTTTAGCTGGCTGCAGTGTTTGGATTCGATCTCCGAATTGGGTTATGTTTATAGCTCATTTTAATCCTCATGTTTTCAATTTTCTTTAGCTGGCGGCAGTGGCTCTTATGCTTTTGGTCATTGAGACCTTTTAGTGTGCGGCCCTGAGGCTCGTTTGGCTGGCGACAATGGCTCTTATGCTTTTGCCCATGGGCATTTTGTAGGCTTTGTTTTCCTCTCGTTAAGGTCTTTTTTAAAATAATTTTGCTTGGCCCATCGTTGGTTCGAGAAGAACCTCAATTTCAAGTTGTTAGCGGCAATGTTCGAGCACCTCAGAAGGTTTAGCTCATAGGCTGAGTAGCTCGAAGCCTTGTGATTTGGAGCTCACATGGTCGAAACTCATTTACCTGTTGAGGGTAACCTATTTTAACTGGTTCTTTTCGAAGTAGATTCAAAGTAATGGCCGACGATTTTGTTAGAGACGGTCGGGATTCCCCGATTCGCATTAATTTGGTTGGTGCAGCCATTTTGACCATAGTAATATGCCTTTGGTCGGAGCCATTTTTGATCCCAAATGATAGTTTAGGCGTCTACATTGAGGGTATGCCTTTTCGGGAGTCTTACAAATGTGATATATAGCCTAAACATTGGGATTCAATTTTATGCCTATAGTACGGTCTTACAAAATTTTCATGCTTGCTGAGGTCTTACAGTTTGTCATGCTTGTTAAGGTCTTACAGTTATTGTTGATATGTAAAATAGATCTGGCTAGACCGAGTTTTCCAGCTCGGGGTTTTATGACCTCGGGTTTTCCAGTGTATGGAGATTGACGACAGTCTACGAGTCATCGAGTTTGTTTAGGCTTGAAGGCCGTTATTCGTGAGCTCAGAATTGCCTTGTTGGGGCCTTATGAGCCCGATGTTTCGACCCTGAGGTCGTGCGGGTGCCAAATTGTCGACTCTAAGTCCTTGAGTATTTCGGGATGTATTATGTGGAGGGAGTCCTTGCCGTGTGCATGCCGAAATTTTCTTTTTTGGAGTACGAGATGCTGAAAGATATTCTTTAATTGCTTGGCGAAAATACATGTTGTTTCATTGTTGTGAGCTCGGCCCGTGCGGGCACGGTTCCTTTGACCATTCAGCCTCGTACATGATTTCCCATTTGGACCTCGCTTGTCCTTTCCCAGTATGGGGTTGATTGCGAAGAAAATCCGGTAGGCTTGTTGAATCCTTCCCAGGAGGCACGTCGCTCTGCTAAGAACCTCGCTGGTGAGACCATCTTCGGGGTGGAAGTTCAGCCGAGGGGAAAAAGGGTGACAGGTGTTGTTAAGGGCTTGGGATCTTCGGGTAGAGTTTACACTTTCGGATGCCCTGGACGGGTGTCTGCATGCAGGTTAGTGTAAAATAACGGAGGAGGGGGTAATTTTATTTTACCACATGGGGTGTAGGTGATGTTTTGAGGTTAGATATGTACCGGCCGTTTTGGAGCGAGGACTCTAGTACAGCCCTCCGCTGTGTTCGACCAGGCTAGGCCGAAAACATGGTTCGCATACCCTTTGACTCTTTCGAGAGTCAAGATATTGGTGTCGGTGATGCGTTATATGATGCATACTTTTCCTCTTGCCACATGTTGCTTTCTGCCAATGGTTTTAATTACGCCCCCAGCGTGGAATTCCATCCTTTTAGCGAAGGAAGGATGGTACTGCCCTCATGCGGTGCATCCGAGGTCGTTAGAATATGGCTTTCGTATCTTACGCCTCCTTTGATGATGCAGAACTCGGCGTTCCGGTTGGGGCCAGCCGAACTGAACTGAGAGAATGGTCTATCTCCTTATCGTTGCTACTGCCGATTGGAATCTGCCAAAGATTCGAGAGGCGAGAGTGATTTGACCTGGCGATCTGAGTTGCCCTAATACCTTCGACCCGACAACGTTGATCGAGCCACCTGAATTCATGAGCACATGTTTTATTTAAAATGGATCGAGTAAGGAAGAAAGTTACCAGTTCATCAGTGTGAGGTTGACACAAGGTCTCAGTGCCCTCTCTGCTGATTGTGAGGGCGTCCTCGGGGATATATCCCCAAATTTGCCTTTCTCTAGTGACTAGTATTTTTGCTCTCCCTTTTACGAGTTCTTGGGAAGTGTCGTCGCCCCTCCACTATCAACGTAATACGCTGCTGCCTGTTTGCTTCGTTCTTCCTTGCCGCCTTCCCTACTCGGGATTGAACTTGCATTCGGTTGCTCGTCAGTTCTCGGCGGTGATTTTTGTTGAGTGACATGAATTTTTTCCTTCAGAGCTGGTGGCCATCCTCGTCCCCGCTATCGCACTTGTTATATAGTTCACACACCAAGTTGTGATTCCTTTGAGAAGGTTTCTGCTGCATAGGTCTGGGCCATTTGGTATCCCTGATTTTGCTAATGGCAAACATGATGTCTGATACATCAACGTTGAAGTTGTACTCCGATAGGTGGGGTGCCCCTGTGTCCTCATTGAAGCCACCTCTGTTGAGGGGTCCTTGAGGGTTCTGTCCTCGGTTTACCAATCGGTCGTTGCAAGGCGGATTGCATTTTGGAGCGTTTCTCCTATCATCGGGGTACGATCGGTACCTCTCTTTATTTGGCATTGGTTTCTTTGTCAGGAGCCTATTTGGGCACAATGAGCCCGAGGGGGCTCCTGGATGGTCATCCACAACCCTAGTTTGCGACTGGCGCTGGATATGGGCATCTGATAGTATCTCTACTGGGTACCCGATCAAGTTTTGTTTTAACTGCCTTGAAATAGTCGGGCTTGGTTTGTTTAGGCTTTGGGTGAAGGCCTGTACCGCCCAGTTATCTAAGATCGGGGGTAATCCTATTCGTTCCACTGGGACGAGATGCGAATTCTCGCAGCATTTTCTTCTCCCTTTGCTCGGTCCTGGATTTATCGGGCATTCTCGTTGTTGCTTTGATTGTATCGGCGTGTGCCTTTACAGAGGAATCTGTCTAGTTGGTAAGTGAGTTTATGGGGTTGGGAGCTAGGTTATGATGCCACATCATGGCCCCTTTCAAGAGTGTTTCCCCGAACCTCTTCAATAAGAAGGCCTCGATCTCGTCGTCTTTTAGGTCATTTCCTTTTACCGCGAATGTATATGCAGTGATGTGTTCGTTGGAATTTGAGGTCCCGTTGTATTTAGGAAGTTTTGGTATTCTGAACTTCTTTGGAATGGGCTTCGGGGCTGCTTCCTTAGGGATCGGCCTTCGTATGAAATTCTTCGATTCCACGCCCTTGAGGACCGAGGGCGCACTCGGGATCTGGTCAACCTTAGAGTTGTAGATTTTGACCTTTTTATCGTTGACTGCTATCATTTTCTCGATCCTTTTGCTGAGGTCCTCCAGCATTTTCACGATGGCAGATCGGCTACCGATCCGTAATTGGTAGATCTCTCGTGTACTTGTTCGGCGGGGGTAACTGTTTCTAGCGCTGTTGTGCTGGGAGTATTCGGATGGCTTTATAACTGAGAGATGGCCAACTGTTGCGCCTGCAACATTTCAAAAATAACATGATGACTAACTTCCTATTCTTCCCGGGCTGGGGTTTTTTGGGATTCCTGTCGGTTGCTATGCCGTGTGCTTCCGTCAGTGTGTGAGGTTTTGTCGACCTACTATGCGTCTTGCGAAGACGCATCCGCTGAAATTGGTCCGTGTGCGTATATGGGTTCTACGGTGGCGCGCCAACGACTGGAACAGCCACACCATTATCGCCGTGATTTTTGAGGTTGTCGTTCTTAGCCGTATTTACCGAGCTAAATATTTCGACCTGAAATCAAGAGATCTTTGTCAAGAGAAAGTGTGAAAAATAACTTGCGTTTGTGTAATGAGACCACCATGTAAATAATCACTATTAGTTTTAGCCCCATGGTGGGCGCCAAGCTATTTACCGTGAAAATGGTAACAACAACTAAATTTGTAAATGGGACTCTAAAAATACGTGATCTATTTTTATGCTAGTTGTTAGAGCAGTTGATGCTAGGAATATGATGTTTAATGAGGATACACAAGCCAAAACGGGACAGTAATCAAACCGAGGAGCTTGCCGCTTTGGCTCCAGATTGGTTGATGAGGGGCCTCGGGGTCGATATCCGGCTTGAGCTCGAGCTATTGAGGGTAGCCGGGGAAGGGATAACAGTTAGAATATAATCGTAGAAGGCTCTCTATGGACAATGCCAAGCAATAAATGAAGAAAAAGTATGAATATAATAAATGTTGAGAGTGGCCTCGAGCGAATAAGGGCGAGCGGATTAGAGAGAAGAAAGAGAGAGAGAGAGAGAGAGAGAGAGATATCTTTGATCTTGTGTAGGGTAGTTGGAGCAATAGCCGCCTACAAGGTGGTGAGGGTTCCCTTTATATAGCAGGGGAACCCGGTTATGGTACAACATACATTAATTATAAAAGCATGGAGATGGGACGGTTAGACGTGACGCCTCGACACCAGCTCTGGCTAGGCCAGCTCTATCAGACATAGCCGCGTTTCTTGGGAATTCCCCTTTTTGTTCTAGCCTCGATCTTTGTCTTCTTTGAATCGGGTCTTGACGAGCCCCAAGGGAGGGGACTCGGTCGCAAATCACATTCTCGGGGTCTCGAGGTGTTCTCCTGAAGTGGCTTAGCAGCAAGAAATTAAGCACTCTGATTTCGATGCATACAATAGTCAAATCTCGAGGGGGGAAAGGGATAACATTGGTTTGTTTGCCGAAAATAAAGCACGAAATCCCTAGGTTTGGCATGGTCTAAAACATCCCACATTTGCTACTTGACTAGTGGAAAGACCTTACACTTGCTACTTGATTGGAACAAGGATTAATGGAGCTCGAGGGAAAGATGAGGAAGAGTCTCTCTGATTGTCAAGGCACGGATGGCAGTGAAGGGGGGCATTTGGCAAAAGCTTACTTACTGTTGGATATGCGCGGTCTGGGGAACCTAATTGATGGGGTCAAAAAAGCCAAGCACGGAGAAGGTCCTTTGGGGACCAAGTAGATTAGGAAATGATGTTCTTTACTGCTTTCTAGCTTAGCTTTAGATTTCGATTGTAACAAGGCTAAATGCCATTAGTAACTTTATGATTATTGTCAATTTAGTAAAGGTTTGACTCATTTTTTGCATTAATGAAATGATGCAATTATTGGCATCAATTTTCTCCAAGTCTATGTGTCGCTTAGGCTACCTCAAGCACAACGAGGTCCCCAAATTAAGAGGCGAATCATCGCATGACTTTGTGTGATATGTTTAAATATTGCAAACACACTTCAATATTCCTTACTACCTTGGTTACCTTTTGTTTTTTCTTTTCTTTTGTTTATTCCCATTATCCAATGTTGGTTCATGTATACTAGCATCGTCAGCATATCACACTAGATCCAGCGGCCCTCCACCTCCTTCTCCACCAAGAGATCCTAAAGGCAGATACAAAGGAAAAGGGAAAATGGATGATTTGAGTGGAATCAGAATGGATAATGCTACCATAGTAGTAAACATTAAAACCTCGGATGGTCAATGTACTCCAGCACAGAATGAATTTCTCTTTCGTCTACAACAAAAAATCCTGAAACTACAAGGCGAGCTTGAGCAGGTTTGGAACTTGGCAAACCTTTCCCTTACTCTCAATGTCCCTGACATTAACTAATAAAATTCGACTACCCACAACCAAACACCACCACAAAACACACAAAAACAAAATCCACCACCAAATCCTTTTGTACCACACCAGTACCCCATACCTCCTCAGAACCTTAACCCTCCACCAGTACCAACTTCTTAACAACAACACCATCATCCAACTCAATACCCCACAAAACACTACTTATCACACTCTCCAAAATGCACCACAACCTAATCCTGATCCCCAAAACTCAACCAATGACAACCCTTATTCCCAGATTCCCGGAGTTCATCAAAGCAATCTAATATATGTGGAAAGTTTACCCCACACCCCGCAACAAACCCTATACATACCCAAATCAACTGAGAAAGACCTGTTCATTAAGAACATGGTGGAGGTACTCAAGAAGCTCACTGGTAGAGTTCAGAGTGTTGAAGGTGGTAAAGGCATTGAAGGTTTAAACTACGAGGACTTGTATATTCAGCCGGATGTGGAACTGCCAGAGGGTTACGAACCTCCCAATTTCGAAATGTTCGATGGAACTGGTGATCCGAAAGTCCATCTGAAAACGTGTTGTGACAAACTTGTAGGAGTAGGCAAGAATGAACAAATCTACATGAAAGTGTTCATGCGAAGCCTCATAGGAGATTCTTGTATTGGTATATCAGTCAAAACCCAAAGAAGTGTGTTAGTTGGAAAGAATGGTATCAGACTTTATGGACAAATTCAGGTTCAACTCGAAAAATGTGCCAAATATTTTCTGCATTCAAAACCTCAAGAAGAAGTCGACAAAAAACTTCAGCTAGCAAGCTACTCGTTGGAGATGAGAAGCCGCAAAAGTAAGGCCATCTCTTAAAGAAGAACAAATGAACAAGTTCTTCGTCACAGCTCAAGACACGCAATATTATGAAAGGTTGATGGTTAATAAAAATCACAAATTCTCCGACATCATCAAGCTAGGAAAAAAATAGAGGAAGGAATTAAGAATAGGATGGTGTCCAATTTCAAGGCACTGCAGACCACGAATAAAGCTTTGCAATTGGGAGGCATTTCAAAGAAAAAAGAAGTAGGTGCTGTAATGGTAGCCCAGTGTCCTAAGTCTTCTCTCACATACAAAACACCTATACCCACATACCAACCTTCACCCGCAGATACCAACAACCTGCTACCACCTCTCATGCCTATAATACTCAACCTGCATATTACCATTCACCACCACTTGCCTGCTAAAACTACCAAAAACCACAACCAGACCTTGACCGTAGACCGCCTAGACAATACACCCGAATTGCTGAACTCATAGACCAACTGTATGAGAGACTGAAGGATGCCGGTTATGTCACTCCCATTCCTGCTGTTGCTATGGAGAATTCTTCCAGTGGATCAACCCCAACAAAACATGTGTCTATCATTCAGGCATAAAGGGTCATACCATTAATGATTTTCGCACATTGAAAGGCAAGATCTAGACACTAATCGACACTAAGGTCATATAGGTAAAGGAAGCTGCACCAAATGTTTGTAATAATCCTCTCCCGGATCATAGAGATGAAGGAGTAAATGTGATAGAGACTAATGAAGAATGGGATTCGGAGGGGTCAATCGGCCTCATTCGAGAGGGAGATGATCCTAAAAGGTCTCCAGTCACCCTCACACCAGTTGTGGTACAAACCCAGGTACCGTTTGAAGTTGAGGTATATACACCCTTAACCGTGATGGTATCTCCCATGCCATCCTACAAGTCTGATGCTATCCCATAGGACTATGTTGCGGAAGCAAGAATAAAAGGGAAAGCAAAAATGGAGGAAATAGATGCGGCACAAGGCATGACTAGAACTGGCAAAATCTATACACTTGAGAACATGGGAGGAACAAGCAAGTAAGCTTCATCTAAGCCACTTATTGTTGAAACTGGCACTGATGATCTTTGGAGAAAGGTACAAGGAAGATACTACTCTATTGTCGACCACTTGAACAAAACTCCTGCTGAGATATCCATCTTGTCTCTACTACAAAATTTGGACATACACAGAAATGCTTTGATGAAGATGTTAAGTGAAGCTTATGTACTCACCAACATCACTAATGGGGAGATGGCTAAAATGGTTGGGCAGGTGTTGGAAGGCCACAAAATCACCTTTCATGAAGATGAATTACCACCAGAAGGACTGAGTCACAATAAGTCACTACACACCATGGTGCAATTTGAGGATAAGTTCATCACCAGAGTCTTGATAGATGGGGATTGAAGTCTCAACATATGGCCACTAACTACTTTAAAGAGATTAGGTAAAGGCCTGCACGAGAAACAAATGAGAAGCATGAATGTGAGGGCATTTGATGGTTCTCAAAGAGCCACCATTGGAGAAATCAACCTCAGCCTACAGATGGGCACGACTTGGTTTGACGTCGAGTTCCAAGTGCTAGATATATCTTCTACTTACAACTTATTGTTGGGACGACTATGGATACATGTTGTAGGAGCTGTGGCTTCAACCCTGCATCGGGCTTTGAAGTTTGATTGGAGTCATCAGGAGGCGATTATTCATTGGGATGGAAGTAACCCCATCTACACCAATCAGACTATTCATGTCATTGAAACCAGGAAGAAGCCAGGTGGAGAAATATACCATCGCATTGAGTGAGTCAACGCGATTGAAAAGGACTGATGGTAGAGTAACAAGATAGAAAGCATACTGCTATGGATGGAGTATAAACCTGGCAAAGGTCTCGGCAAAAACATTCAAGGGATCACCAAAACTGTACAACCACAGAGTCATGGCACGACTTTTGGACCCGGATATGAATACACTTGACAAGAATACCAGAATGGGTCGCCGCCATGGTGTGGTCCTTATTATCCACTGGAACAGCCAGTACCACCTCTGCATCAAACATTCCATCAAGTTGACATGATGTGGGGATCTGAGGAACATGAAGTATTAGCTGGCATGAGAAATATGTGTCTAGATAAAGAAGATATGGACTACAGTGCAATAGTGTAGGAGGAGGAGGAGGAAAACCTTACCATTCAGACCGTGGAGAAAGGAGCTGTTCTAAAAAACTGGACCGATGCACCATTCCAGTCCCGTCAAGTTCCTGGGTAGCATGGCAAATTTGCATGAATTACTTTTAAAAAAAATAGTTTTGACCATTTGAGACATTTTTTCAGTATTTTGTTTTGAAATAATTGCTCGAGTCATCGAGCTGCACTTATTGATGTTTTTTAAGATTTTATTAATGCACTAATGCTTTTCGTATTTATTACTATTCTTTACATTTTCCTTTCAGCATTATTATTACCTATCCAGATGAACCTACGACTATGACATGTAGATGAGATAACACAACATAAGGATAGTGATTCAGAAGTTCTGGAATATGATATAATACCTGAGGAAATCGTCAAAGAAGTGAAAACTTTGAAAATAAACCAAATTATAATTTGGAGGAAACTGGGGCAGTTAACTTATGGGATTCTAAAACAGTCAAGGAAACACACATAAGCCTTCACCTATCACCATCAGAGAAGGAAGAGTACATTAGATTCCTAAAAGAGTATGAAGATATATTTGCATGGTCTTACGATGATATGACTAGTTTGAGTATATCCATAGTGGCTCACAAGCTACCCACTAATCCCATGTGTCCACCAGTAAAGCAGAAGCTCAAAAAGTTCAAACGGGATATGAGTTTGAAGATAAAAGAGAAGGTCACCAAGCAAATCAAAGCCAAGGTTCTTAGAGTGGTCGAATACCCGTCTTGGTTGGCCAACATTTTACCAGTTCTGAAGAAAGATGTGAAGGTTAGAGTATGTGTTGGTTACCGAGATCTGAACAGAGAAAGTCCCAAAGATGATTTCTCGTTGCCCAACATACACATACTTATTGACACATGTGCCAAGCATGAGCTCCAATCCTTTGTAGATTGCTTCACAGGATACCATCAGATCTGGATAGATGAAGAGGATATCGAAAAGACAGCCTTCATCACACCGTGGGGGATATACTGTGACAAAGTGATGCCATTTGGTCTGAAGAACGTTGTAGCCACCTACATGAGAGCCATTACAACCATCTTCCAAGGCATGATACACAAGGAAATAGAGGTGTACGTGGATGAAGTTATCATCAAATCTAAAAGAAGTTCGGATCACATAGCAGACCTAAAGAAATTCTTCGATCGGCTTCGAAAGTACAATTTGAAACTGAATCCTGCAAAATGTGCCTTCGGAGTCCCTGATGGAAAATTGTTAGTATTCACCGTCAATCGTCGAGAGATTGAATTAGGCCCATCAAACGTCAAAGCTATCCAGGACTTGCCACCTCCGAAGAATAAGAAATATGTGATGAGATTTTTAGGGCGTCTGAATTACTTCAGCCACTTCATAGCACAATCAACTGTGATGTGTGAGCCAGTTTCAGGATAATGAGAAAAGATGCCGCAATAAGTTGGACTGAAGAATGCCAGAAAGCGTTCGACAAAATCAAGGAGTATTTATCTAAACCACTCGTTCTAGTCCCACCAAAATCAGGAATACCTCTACTACTTTATTTGCCCGTATAGGATGGAGCTTTTGGTTGTGTTTTAGGACAACATGATAAAACTTGAAGAAATGAGGAGGCAATTAACTGAGCAAGAAATTCATGCCTTACGAAGCCCGGTACTCTTTGATGGAATGCACCTACTGTGCATTGACGTGGATAGCTCAAAAGCTGAGGCATTATTTCTATACATACACTACATATCTCATATCAAGGATGGATCCGTTAAAATACATCTTTCAGAAACACATGCCTACTAGTAAGTTAGAAAAGTGGCAAATATTGTTGAGCGAGTTCGACATTATCTATGTAACTCAGAAGGTAGTCAAAGGCAAGCATTGGCGGATCGCGTAGCAAAAAATTCCGTAGACGGAGAATGCGAACCATTGAAAACATATTTTCCCGATGAAGAGGTGTCATTTGTAGGAAAAGATATCACCGAAGCATAAGATAGTTGGATAATGTTCTTTGACAGAGTAGCAGTCTTCAAAGAGTAGGTATTAGAGATGTTTTAGTATCAGTAACCGGAAAACACCATTCGGTATCCGCATAACTCAGGTTTCAATACACCAACAACATGGCAGAATATGAGGCTTGCATCTTGGGACTCAGGTTGGCCATTGACATGAACATTCAGAAGCTGCTCGTAATCGGTGATTTAGATCTTTTGGTGCACCAGGTTATAGTGGAATGGGCTACGAATAACACAAAAATATTTCCATATTTGCACTGTGTATAAGAGCTGATACTGAGGTTCACAAAGATAGAATTCAAACATGTTTCGAGGATTCAGAATAAGTTTGTAGACGCGTTAGCCACTTTGTCTTCCATGATACAACACCCAAACAAAAATTCCATTGATCATATCCTAATAGGAATCTATAAATAGTCGGCTTATTTAGCTCATGTTGAAGAAGAGATTGATGAAAATCTGTGGTTCCACGATATCAAGAAGTACCTGAAAAAGAGAGAATATCCAGAGACTGTTACCCATACTTAGAAGCGCACGCTTTGAAGGTTAGACAACCATTTATTTCAAAGTGGGGGAATTCTGCATAAAAGGACTCCAGACCTGGGATTACTACGGTATGTCGATGCCAAGGAGGCATCCAGATTGCTCGAAGAAATACATGTTGGAACCTGCGGACCACACATGAATAGCGTTACCTTAGCCAAGAAGATTTTAAGAGCAGGGTATTTTTAGATGACTATGGAAACATAATGCATCAAGTATGTTCAGATGTGTCATCAATGCCAGATACATGCTGGCATGATACAACCACCACCCAATGAACTCAACGTAACAAGATCACTCTGGCCTTTCTCTACTTGAGGTATGGATGTCCTCGGCTCAATCAAACCCATTGCTTCAAGAGGTCATATGTTAATTTTGGTAGCCATAGACTACTTCACAAAATGGGTTGAAGCTGCATCTTATAAAGCTGTAACTAAGAAGGATGTGGTAGATTTTGTTCGGGAACACATTGTTTGTCGATTTGGAGTGCCAGAGTTAATCATTACTCACAATGCTGCCAATCTCAACAATGATTTGATTAAAGTCATGTGCGAAACATTGAAGATCAAACATAGGAACTCCACAACATATAGGCTGCAAATGAACAGAGTCGTAGAAGCCGCCAACAAGAATATCAAGAAGGTATTGAGGAAAATGGTAGACCATTACAAACAATGGAACGAGAAGCTGCCATTTGCTTTGCTTGGATATTGTACCACAGTTCGCACATCAACTAGGGCAACTCCCTACCTACTGGTTTATGGTACTGATGTCGTTATTCATGCCGAAGTAGAAATCCCTTCTCTAAGAATCATACAAGATGTGATGCAGAATGGGTACAAAACCTCTATGAACAACTAGCTCTCATTGACAGGAAAAGAATGAATGCATTATGTCATGGTCAACTCTACCAGAACAAAATGGCAAGAGAATTCAACAAAGAGGTCAGGCTAAGGCAATTCACACCGGGGCAATTGGTACTAAAGCAAATATTTCCGCATTTGAATAAAGCCAAGGGGAACTTCTCACCCAACTGGAAAGGTCTTTACATTGTTCATCGGATACTAACAAGAGGAGCACTTATACTTGCAGAAATGGATGGAGAGAATTGGCCGAAACCTTTCAATTTAGACACAGTCAAGAGATACTATGTTTTAAGATTGTTTGCATTTTTCTATTTGATGTAACTAAACTACGCTTGACCTGATTCCCGTTTAAGAGAGAATACTTAGGTAGGCATGTTGGTTTGGTCACATCCTAATAAAATCTTCACTTCCCCCCATGACCATAAACTAGGGCAATATCTCGAGTTTGTCCGATTTCATTATGTTTGAAACAGCCAAGGAATGTGTTGTTAGAAGTATGCACTTAAACTGGGGCATAATTTTGAGGACCCTCAAAATTCTAAAACAAGGAGGTTGCAATGTCGCTAAACGCATTACAGTCACCGGTTCATCTAAATTATTAGATCTTGCACATTACCATATATTTCAAAAAACTACATTTCTACAAATAATTTGTCAAATGCATGCATGTTTTTCAAAAAATTTATTTCTATGACAGCTAGATGTTACCCAGGGTGACTCAAGCAGGACCTCAAGACAAGACTAAAGGCGAAGCAAGGAATCAATAGCACGATCCAACCGCCCCCTCCCCCCTCCCCAAAAACTCACAATTTTTCTTTGAATACAGGCACAATAAAAACAACAGTAATATTCGCAAATATATACACGCACCAAAATCATTATCTTCATACGACAAGTTGCCAAACGCAATACATCAAGCTAAGAAATACTTTATTCTCTCACAACTATTCATTGCTTTTTTTTGCATAAGGATAAGCACTGCCTTTCTTCACGTGAGACTATGCATTATCTCCATTTCTTGCATGAGGCTAAGCATTGCCTCTGTAATTGCATAAAGCTAGGCACTGCCTTCCTTATTATGAGGCTAAGCATTGTTTCCATTTCTTGTATGAGGCTAAGCATTGCCTCCATAATTGCATAAGTTTAAGCACTGCCTTCCTTTGCATGAGACTAAGCATTGTCTCCATTTCTTGCATGAGGCTAAGCATTGCTTCCGTAATTACATAAGGCTAAGCACTACCTTTATTTGCATAAGACTAAGAATTGTCTCCATTTCTTGCATGAGGCAAAGAATTGCCTCCATAATTGCATAAGGCTAGGCATGACCTTCCTTTCCATGAGACTAAGCACTATCTCCATTTCTTGCATGAAGCTATGCATTTCCTCCATAATTGCATAATGCTAAACACTGCCTTCCTTTGCATGAGACTCAGCACATTCTCCATTTCTTGCATGAGGCTAAGCATTGCCTCCATAACTGCATACGGTTAAGTACTGCCTTCTTTTGCATGAGACTAAGTATTGTCTCTACTCTTTGCATAGGGCTAAACACCGTCCTCACCATTGCATGAGGCTAAGCATTGCCTTTCCTTGTCAGAGACCAAGCATTTCCTCCTTTCCTTACATTAGACTAAACACTGTCTCCACTACAGAGACTAAGCACTATTCCCTTCCTTCCCATAGGGTTAAACACTGCCCTTATCTCATTAAGACTAAGCCTTATTTTGTCTCTTCCTTGCATACAACTAAGCATCATATCTTTGCATTCAATAGGCTGAAATATCGCCATTTAGTCCGAAGGCATCATAGTTTAAAGGCACTATCCTCATAGGCGTAAGACACCATTCCATGGCTTGAAGATCTCTCGAAACTGCACATCGTTATTCAAAGGCATCATAGTCCAGAGGCGTCATACTCATCGCCCGAGGACACTATTTCATGGCATGTGAATCCCTTATAATACGCTTCATGGCACAAGATGTCATATCTAGGGACATCATCCTCATCGTCCAAAGACAGCCTTCATGGTCAAAAGGGAACTTGCGTCATGTTTAAATTATCGCAATAACCCATATATATACGTATGCAATGTGTTTCAAGTTTTGCAGGTAATTCGGATGGTAACCGTTCTACAAACAGGAGCAATCTTCGCTCCAATTTCCATTCACAATGTTCACATCCTTTGACTACCTTAAACGTAACCGACTACTAGTAATTGACTACCTTTTACTCTATGCCCGTTCGAATTTCTAACGTCATACACCCATAAAGTTTATTTTGCATTCATGACTCCACCTAAATTCATTTGTTACTTGTGATAAGATCCTACCCAAAAAGAGCCTTTTCGAAACATACGACCACGCTTTTGACAGCTCCATCGGTTTTGTTCGCTGTTGGATCCAGAACTACACACGGCTCGATTCCCATAACACCTAGGATATGTAGGCAAATCAGGAACCAGGGTTTGTCCCCCATTTATCAAATCACATCATTCCTCACTCAATTCGGCCAAAATTGGTCATTATTTTCTTTACACGACAACTCTTTCATCATTCCGGGGTAAAGAGGGGCAATTGCTAATACCCAATTTTTTCCTCACATTTTTCCAAATAGTATATATATTTTAAAAATGTCATTTTGCATCATTATTTAATTATACAAGTATTTTCCATAATTTTCCGCAATTTTTAGATTTTTAAAATTAATTTTCTTGAATTTAAATTATTTATGATGACTTAATCATCCAAATTTGTTATTTATACCCACATATTTGTTTTAAATATTTTTACTTTATTTTACATAATTGCATTTATATTTTTGAGATATGTACATAATTTTGCAATAATAACCTATATTTTACACGTAATTGTATTCATTATATTATTTCTGCTAAAATATCATTTCTCATTTTTACAATATAAGCTATTATTATTAAGTATTTTACTGCATATATAACATTTTTATCATTATTAATCATAATTATATTTATAAATTTTGTGTATTTAAGTTATAGCCCATTTTCAAGTCAATTTCGGACCAATTTTGGCCCAAATCCTTAGGCAAACAACCCCCAGCCTAAGCCAACTGATCCTTTACTAAACCTAGTCAATACCCAACTTCATGACCCGCCCCATTAAATTTTTTAATCCTGGTCGTTGATCTCTCAAAATCAACGGCCCTCGTTCATTCCCCCATTTTAATTAGCCCAACCCAGAAACCCTAACCCCATTTCCCTATGACCGCCCAAAAATCCTCTCTACTCTCTCCTCTCAAACCCTAGCCACCTCACTTAAATCTCTTCCAAATCCGATCAAATCATGGATTCTTACTATGATTGTCTTGCCTTTTATGAATCATCTCACCGTTTCCTACAAGACTACGATGTTACATAGTACTTGCCTCAATTTTGGCAAATACTAGTTCCCAAATCAGGTTCCACCGCCTTCAACCTTTGAGTTATAGACGATATTTCGTCTATATGCACTCAATATCAGTCTATATGGTCCAATTCAGTTAGATTTTCGACCATCTGTTCTTTCCTTTTGAACTAGGGTTTGCTTGATTATCTCTTAAATTGATTCTGAATGATTTTGCATGCTTCTATTTCCTTGTTCATGTTCGATTAATTATGTTTCCTTGTTTGGATGTTGATTTTGGCTACTATATAAACCCTTCCCAATTTTCTTTTTAAAAGGACCTAAGTTTGACTGCTATTACTCTCAATATGCACTTCTCTCACTCATTCACTTCTTCTGAAACACTTGAATATTTTCTGAAATTGTTGAATTCTTTGCTGGCTGAAAGCCAAGGCTATAATACTGTTAAAATGACCTCCTCCGGTGCAAGCACTGCTCGGAGCCCTTCTTGGAGCCCTTCTCGAGGATCTTGTGAACTCTGAAACATCGGGGATCTAGGGTTCTCTTACTACCAATATTCTAAAATCCTCACTGTTTTGATTGTTTAACTTTGCTACTGGTTAGTGTCCTTAACTTTTACAAAGTTAACTATTTTCCTTTCTGTTTGTCTACGTGAAAGTTCTATGTGCTAATGTTGTTTAAATTTTGTAAGCATGATTTAATTTCACTACTATTCCTGAATCCCTGATATTGTGTTCTTTACTGCCATTATATTTCTTTTAACAATCCCATGCAGTTCTATGATCTTTATTAGTACAATTCAATAGGTTTCAGTATATGTAATACGCTTTACATTATCAAAATGAATTCCAACTTTCTTAGGTGCTTCTAGACTAATGTGTGTTCCTAACCTTGTCATGTATTTCTATATTTGTATTCTAGACTCTGTTGAGTCTTTTTTCCCAATATGATAGATATCTAAGGTTGTGTTAATTATCTAAAACATGTTTTCATTCCATTTAAGTTCTCTTATATGTTTGGTTTGTCAATTTTGTGTCATTAGAATAGCCTCTAAGGCAAATTGCTATGCCTATTTCCCTTCTGTCGAGGAAATTGGTATGAATTGTTATGCTTGCTTGTCTCATTTGCCTTAAGTGTTGTATATTCTCATGGGATACGACACATTTGAGGTTTATGGTAATCCATGTTATTTGTTTTGTTGCTATACTGCTTGTGGTCATCTTTATGTGGAATTGCATATACCTCTAACTATAATTACTTTGAATAAGGCTCACTTGTTTAAACTCTTTTCTGGCCTACTTTGGTTGATCTGTGCTAAACTTTACTTTTTGTAAATTAGCATGTGTGTGTTTGTCCTGTTAACTCAATAGACTTGCTTCAGCATGCTATAGCCTTTTTGTTGTATAATTGCTCAACATTGTGTAAGTTTTTATATGTCAAACTTGCTATGTCAGAGCTGTCTACTAGTTGATATGTTCAAGCCCTCTTGTTTGACCAATCTTATCCCATTAGTTTCTAAGAATTATGATTACTTCTAATAAATTTTAGGACTGTCAATTGGTTACCATATATGGTTTCTCCCTTTTAAGCTTGGTATGAGTTCGTGTATGGCCCTGTGGTATAATTGATACATTCTCATGCTTGAGATGTGTTGGGTTCTGGGTTTACTGTTCTTGTGAAAGGTGAAGCTTGTTGAAGGCCCAGGTGTTACTAGGTTAATTTTCTTTTGGGCCTACTCTGTGTATTGGACGTGTAGTATTTTAATATGTAATATTCGCACTTCTATTCATTATTCTTGGGTCTGTAATCATTTATAAACAAATATAGATGGGGAAATTAGTAAAAAAAAGGGTAGGGTACAATTCTCACACAAATGGTAGAAAGCATGCCTATAGGATCTCTAAATGTTTTTGATTTCATGTGTAGAAAGCATGCCTATATGAGTCACACGCACACACGTCACTTAACTCACCAACATATGTTGTTTTCAAATGTTTGATGTACCTGTTTCCATTACTGTTATTTCTTAGATGGTATGTCTATAGGGCGTAACTGTCACGCCCCAACTTCGGGAGGCGCGACCGGCGCTCAATCGAGTGAACCCAACTGAGCAAGTCTTATCAACCGCTATCTACCCAACTCGATAGGAATAAGGAAGCCATGCTTACCTTTATTTAAACTATGAAAGACAGTTCAACATCTTAGCTCATTTCATATCACAATATTTAAAACGTGGTTAAACTTCCAAGGTTCCATACAAGTTATAGTATAGAAGAAAGCAAGAGTACAAGGTTACAACATGGTCCATTGACCTATCCAATACCCATATATAACACACACAAACGTCTACGGAGCCTCTAAGGATACAAAAGACGTGATAACAATGCCGGCAACAAGGCCCCGGTTATACCTCAAAAGTGAAAGTCCAAAATAAGAAGATGTACAATGTAACCCCTTAAAGGAGAAAGGGGGCTCACCAAGACTTTGAGAAGAAGGCATTCCACTATGCACGATCGGAAGTATCCGTAATTGAGCCACCTACATTCATAAAAAAATGTAGCGCCCCCGACAAAAGGGATGTTAGTGCAATCACATAGCACTAGTATGTATAACTAAACACCATTTTACTAGAAAGAACTATCAATCAAGTACAAGTAAATCACATGAGTAAATCAAATATGCAATTCATTCAATCCTTCATATAATTTACAAAACTTAGTTTGGGACATTTCTTTCATATCTTCATCACTGTTCTCAATACCACCGCTATCTTGAGCGGAGTCCGATCACGACCCGACTGGCTAGGTTGCCTCAGTAGAGGCATATATCTCAATCACTATTTCATTTCCATTATCCGGAATTTAATATCAGTATATTACCACCATGTGTGCGACATGGTGTTCGATCACGACCCGATCGGCTAGGTCGCCTTATCTATTCGTTGTTCCTTTCTCATTAGTCATTATATCTGAATCTTTATTTCATATATATATATATATATATATATCATATCAATTCCTTGGCACTCAGGGCCACTATTATCACATCGTTTTCCATTTTTAGTATTCATCTTGCAGGTTGTGATCATAGGCATATGCAAAAGTAATTCAAGTTGCAGTATAGGTAAGTGGGCACATAGCTAGCATGAATAATTCTCAGTTTCTATCTTGGCTCATAGCCTAAGCATTTCAACACATAATTGTACTCTTTATACTTCTCTAGTTATCAAGAATGGTACATTACACTCATTGAGGCACATCCTTCACATATATGTGTAGTTAATTGCAAATCAATTAATGCGAAATAACAATCAATACATTAACCAATCAAATCTTACCACACTTTCGTAAATGCCAACGAAGCTCAATTTCTAATAAAAAAGGGGTTTTAGCCATACATACCTCAAAGTGTTTTTCCATAAGTTACTGCAACATTCCGGAAATTCTAACAATGCCCATCTACTTCGAAACATAACAAAATTGAACACAAATTAGGAAGATATTCATAATTCTAGCTCATTTGAGCACTTTATCAAACACCATATGAGAGTTAAATCTTTATGGTCCTTTTATAGAGGACTTCATTAACCCACAACCCATACTTTTCCATTTTTAGCTCAACCATGTTCCTACGCCTTTTTACAACACATGCAAACAAGATAACAACTCCAATACCCACAAACTTTCTTGATAAATACGCGCCTTTAGCTAAAATTCGAAATTAAGGGTTAGGGTATAGAATCTTACCTCAAGGATGGAGACCTAGTGTGGTTTTGATTGTTAACTCTTCAAGATTTGAGCAAGAGTTGTAGAAGAATTGATGAGGAACACTTTACCACTCTAGGGCATTCTCTCTCTCTAAAAGTATCTGATTTTTGCTCAAGACATGGTCCTTTCCATCTATTTGACGAAATGAGGTCGTTTTATAACAAAAAACTCGATTTTGTATAGCCGCACCGTGTGGGGCGCCGCATGGGGCATCACGGTTGTGAAAAAAGTGCTCAAAAAACGTTTTTTTAAGCTCTCTATACCTCCCCACAGGCGCGCCGCATAGGGCACCACATGGGGCGCCGCGGTAGTGAAAAATTTTGCGCTGCTTTTGGTAATTTGGTCATAACTTCTGCTATGAGTGTTTGAATGATGAATGGTTTGAATCGTTGGAAAATAGACTCAAAGACCGTTAGTTTGACAGGTTATGAATCATACAAAACCTTATATAAATTGATATATACTTGTCCAAAGTGAGGTCTTGTGCGTACTCATTTACAACTTTAATCTATTTGGTAATTTTCCAACTTGTCTTAGACTTAGGCTTCTCCTTAGACCCTAGATCAATTATAATAAGACTTATACACTAATTACCCTATCCAAATTATATCCATAAAATCATTAATCCTCATTTGCACGCAAGATAAAATAATTAGCCTACCTTGGCACCACGAAATCTTAAATTACTAAGCAAAATTTTCTGGGGAATTACATTCTCCCCCGCTTAAGATAATTCGTCCTCGAATGAGGATCAAGGTTCATTCATTAGCCATCCTTATGTAACTTCTGCTTTTTCACATCATGAAATATATCAACAACCCCGAATTTGGTTAACTTCTTAAATTTTCAAAAATTTCGCCAGAGTTCCCTTTGTAACTAGGACTATCTACCTGTCAGAGGGCCCCAGATACATATCCTAACAGCATATACATGTCCCATAAACATAACATAACTTGTAAAACACCAATCATGGCCACATAGGCAACATATATAACCAAAATGGAATAGTTTAATAGATCAAATCAATAGATAAGAGATCATACGAACCAAATGCATGATAGCTATTACAGAACTATTCAAACAAATGTGGGTACTTCTTTTTCATTTCTTCCTCGGCTCCCAAGTGGCTTCCTCAACCTGTTGCTTTCGCCATAACACTTTTACAGAGGCAATTTCCTTATTTCTCAATTTTCGGACTTGCCTATCAAGAATGGCAACTAGAATTTCTTCATAAGATTGTTATTCATTAGCCTCAATAGCTTCAATTGGTACAATAGCTGACGGATCTCCCACTACCTTCTTCAACATAGACACATGGAAGACCGAGTGTACCAATGACATCTCGGATGGTAACTCATGCTTGTATGCCACCTGACCGATCCCTTGAATGATACTATATGGCCCCACATACCTCGGACTCAATTTCCCTTTCTTTCCAAACTGCATAACACCTTTCATGCGGGAAACATTTAGGAATACCTAATCATCTTCTTTGAACTCTAAATATTTGCGACGAACATCTAAATAAGACTTTTGGCAACTCTGAGCAGTTTTCAACCGCTCCTTAATGACCTTAACATTCTTCATAGACTGATGCACAATGTCTGGCCCTATCCATTCAGCTTCTCAAACCTCGAACCACCCAATGGGAGATCTACATCTCCTACCATACAACGCCTTAAATGGTGCCATTTGGATACTAGCATGGAATCTGTTGTTGTAAGAAAATTATATGAGTGGCAAATGGTCATCCCAACTACCTTTGAAATAAAGAACATAAGCATGCAACATATCCCCAAGCATCTAAATGGTCCGCTCTGCCTGCCCATCAGTTTGTGGATAAAAGGCTATGATAAGATTTACTTGAGTACCCAAACCTTGCTGAAATTTCTTCCAAAAGCTTGTCATGAATTGAGCCCCTCGATCTGAAATGATTGAGACTGGAGTGCCATGCAACTTGACTATTTCTTTGATATATAGTTGAGCATACTGCTCCGCCACAAGCGACGATTCAGCCCTATTTTGCACAATTTCCCTACCTTCACTAGACTTTGCAAGACAAACTTTCAAACTAACCACTAGAGAACCTCCACGGCCAACTACCTTTGACATATCTCCAAGTGAGATAAACTACCCATTGATTTTCGGCTAAGAGCATCTGCCATAATATTGGCCTTTTCCGGGTGATAGAGAATCTCAATATCATGGTCCTTCGTAACCCGAGCCACCCTGTCTGTCTTAGATTCAACAATTTTTGTTTAAAAAAAATATATTGAAGGCTCTTGCTGTTCATAAATACATCAACGTGGACCCCATACACATAATGTCGCCGAATCTTTATACAATACTACCGCCGCAAGTTCTAAGTCATGTGTCGAATAGTTCTTTTCATGATTCTTGGGTTGCCTTGAAGCATAAGCGATCAACTGGCCATGTTGCATCAATAGTGGACCATCTATGTGACATTTCTCTTACATATGACCTCCTAGGATTTGAGTTCTTCAATAATTTTCTTGATATGGTTACAATCTTATGTGAGTACTTGCAACTTGCTCTTCCAAATTCTCAACAAAGACATTACTGGATGAGTTTTCTTATAGAACCCTCTATTTGAAAGGAATACATCTTCTAGCCTGCGCACACACCTTAATATCATCAACATGTACGGCATTACATCAAATATAATGTAACATTGTGCTCAGATCATTCCGAGTCAACCTCTTTCCTCCTTGTGTGCCTTATAGGATTTAAGAAACCACTCCACTTCCTTTGTGAACATTCTCATGATCCCTCCATATTGTTAAACACTTCCCAAAACACGTATCAATAACCTTAGTACACATTCAACTCAGAAAGAGCACTGGCCCGAACAATAACTTGAAATCTTCCTAAATTCTTCAACAAAAACTTCTTGTTTTCTTTCTAAGTGTAAGAATTACTCCATCCTCATTAAGTAATACACCTTATTCCGAATATTGTAGCTACCAATAGTGTATGTTGGTATTGTGGCTTAATAGCTATCACGTTAAACATGTTTGATTCGTAACAAGTGTTCATCCTCTCTCACTACATTTTAAACATTTCCCTTTGTTCTTTGGGTGGATTGTGTTGTTTTGCCTTTTTTATTCTCCCTTTAGGTCTAGCCAATACATTAGTACTATCTTTTCTTTGTGATTGGGACATTCATTCCCATTCCATTTTGCTATAATACATAGTAGATAGCCTTATTGTGCCACGCATTTGTTTGCACCCCATGGACTCATGGTATCATTGTGTCTGGTTTGTTGAGTTTATCACGCCACTATTTCACCACCAGTAATCTCACTTTCCATTGTAATATGTAGAAATGAACTCCCTCTAAATAATTTAGTTGATATTCAATGTTAGCCAAGTTGATAACATTGCAGATAGTCCTTTATACCTTCTATTAACACTTGTGCTCTAGGCGGTCCACCATTCTGATACGAACTATTTTGGGATAACCATGGACATCTCAATTTATAGATTTTCTTCTTATTTCTTCTTGCCTCATTATTCATAGCTAGTGAATAGACACACACTCTTCCATATGTTACGTGGTCTTTTTCCTTAATTTTTTTTAACCCGCTCACCTCTTAACTCTTGTTAGGATATTCGTGGGAAAGTGTGTTCATCGTCATATCACATAACACTTCTTTGCTTGTAAGATTCTTTAGAGGCTCTCCATCAAGCCCAAATACCCTCATGGGTTATTATAGCATCATATTTATTTCTCCCACTCGTTTCGTATTTCTTAACGCCTTAGTAAGTTGGTTAAATCACAAATCTATGATTAACCCATTCTAAAAACTCGCAACCTTCCATATTTGGCCTATATTACTTCCTTAGGTTCCATTCTTCCTAACCTTCTAACAAGTATAAAATCCCTTTACAAACATACTCTTAGTTTCTAGTATCATTGACCCTATCATTCACATTTCCATGTATGAAGAATTTACCCACCTTAACCTTCCATTTTTTTTGGGGTACTAGTGGTCTATCATTAGCATATACTTTCAGATAATCACGTTATCCATTATCACCTTTCTAGACTACGCATGTCTTTAACAAAATATTCAAACATCATAGCTACATGGTCTTAATCTTGTTTCATTGTATTTAAGTGGCCTTACTATGGACCTTCCTCCCCACTTAGGGCGAATGCCCCGGATTTTGACACAAGCCTTGAATTTAGCAACTTCATGGACATATGTTTCATATCTCTATCCCTCACATATATGTTCGAATATTAGGGAGATTGAAGTCAGTATTGTATTAACCTCATAAGTTCTCTACTCTTATTCAGCCACACAGACTTGGGATTCCAATTCCTCATGTCAATATCCTTTTGGAGTGTAACACAACTTCATACACTTATGGGATTCTTTTAGCATTCATAGCATAAGGGTCTTCTCATTATGGGTTCAATTGACTCTCATTTCATGACTTCTTGTCTCCCGTGAGAGACCTACGTGTTTGTCATTACTCTCCTGGTCATGCCTTACATATATCACATGCTTATATAACAAATTTTTCTTTTACACCTTAGGATCATATACATGCTTCCCACACTATCAACATGTTCCATATAAGCTCGCATATCATGTATCAAGTCAATGTCTCATTGGAGGTGGGTGATCAATCTAAACACTTTTCTCATATAAAGTATGCTTCTGGTACTATGTACGTATCTCATATATCCGTACAATTTGTTCAACATGATACACATGCCATCTCATTAATATTCAGGACTTTCCCGTTGGTCATTCCATATGACAACATCTCTTGATAATGAAAAAAGAGCGTTTAAACTTATCTCGAATCTCAACGCACGAGTTAGAAGACAATCTTATAGTCACGATTTATAGCACGATCTGGAGTGTTGAAGAAAGGTAACATTCCTAAATGTCCATGTAGCCTCCAAATTATAGATGTGGTCTACAACACACCGATAAGAAGGACTCTACTAGACACGGCTCTGAGACATCCTAGGACACTTTAAAACCTTAGGCTCTGATACCAAGTTTGTCCCGCCCCAACTTTGGGAGGCGCGATCAGCGCTCAATCGAGTGAACCCAACTAAGCAAGCCTTATCAACCGCTATCTACCCAACTCGATAGGAATAAGGAAGCCATGCTTACCTTTATTTAAACTAGGAAAGATAGTACATTCAACATCTTAGTTCATTTTATATCACAACATTTAAAACGTAGTTAAACTTCCAAGGTTCCATACAAGTTATAGTGTAGAAGAAAGCATGAGTACAAGGTTACAACATGGTCCATTGACCTATCCAATACCCAAACATAACCCACACAAACGTCTACGGAGCCTCTAAGGATACAAAAGACGTGATAACAACGCCGACAACAAGGCCCCGGCTATACCTCAAAAGTGAAAGTCCAAAATAAGAAGATGTACAATGTAACCCTTTGAAAGAGAAAGGGGGATCACCAAGACTTTGAGAATAATGTATTCTGTTATGCGCGATCGGCACTATCCGCAATGCAGCCACCTACATTCATAAAAAAAATGTAGCGCCCCCGGCAAAAGGGACATTAGTACCATCGAATAACACTAGTATGTATAACTAAACACCATTTTAGAAGAAAAAACTATCTAGCAAGTTCAAGTAAATCACATGAGTAAATCAAATATGCAATTCATTCAATCCTTCATATAATTTTCAAAAATTAGTTTGGGGCATTTGTTTCATATCTTCATCACTGTTCTCAATACCACCGCTATCTTGAGCAGGGTCCGATCACGACCTGACCGGTTAGGTTGCCTCATTGGAGGCATATATCCCAATCACTATTTCATTTCTCTTATCCGGAATTCAATATCAGCACATTACCACCATGTGTGCAACATGGTGTCCGATCACGACCCGATCGGCTAGGCCGCCTTATCTAGGCGTTGTTCTTTTCTCATTAGTCATCACATATGAATATTTATTTCATATATATATCATATCAATTCCTTGTCACTCAGGGCCACCATTATCACAGCATTTTCCATTTTTAGTATTCATCTTGCAGGTTGTGATCATAGGCATTTACAAAAGTAATTCAAGTTGCAGTACAGGTAACTGGGCGCATAGCTAGCACGAATGATTCTCAGTTTCTATCTTGGCTCATAGCCTAAGCATTTCAACACATAATTGTACTCTTCATACTTCTCTAGTTATCAAGAATGGTACATTTCTCACATTGAGGCACATCCTTCACGTATATGTGTAGTTAATTGCAAATCAATTAATGCGCAATAACAATCAATACATTAACCAATTCAAATCTTACCACCCTTTCGTAAACGCCAACGGAGCTCAATTCCTAATAAAAAGGGGGTTTTATCCATACATACCTCAAAGAGCTTTTCCTTAAGTTGCTACAACCTTCTGGAATTTCTAGCAATGCCCATCTACTTCGAGACATAACAAAATTGAATACAAATTAGGAAGATATTCATAATTCTAGCTCATTTGAGCACTTTATCAAACACCATATGAGCGTTAAATCTTTATGGTCCTTTTATAGAGGATTTCATCAACTCACAACCCATACTTTCCCATTTTTATCTCAACCATGTTCCTACACCTTTTTACAAAACATGCAAACAAGATAACAACTCCAATACCCACAAACTTTCTTGATAAATACCTGCTTTTAGCTAAAATTCAAAATTAAGGGTAAGGGGATAGAATCTTACCTCAAGGATGGAGACCTAGTGTGGTTTTCCTTGTTAATCATTCAAGATTTGAGCAAGAGTTGTAGAAGAATTGACGAGGAACACTTTCCCACTCTAGGGCATTCTCTCTCTCTAAAAGTATCTGATTTTTTCTCAAAAAATGGTCCCTTCCATCTATTTGACAAAATGAGGTCGTTTTATAACAAAAAACCCGATTTTGTAGCCGCGCCGCATGGGACGCCACGGTTGTTAAAAAAGTACTCATAAAACGTTTTTGGATGCTCTCTATACCTCCCCACAGGCGCGCCGCATGGGGCACCGCATGGGACGCCGCAGTAGTGAAAAATTATGCGCTGCTTTTGGTAATTTTGTTATAACTTATGGTATGAGTGTCCGGATGACGAATGGTTTGTAGCGTTAGAAACTAGACTCAAAGACCTTTCATTTGATAGGTTGTGAATCGCATAAAACCTTATATAAATAAAGATATACTTGTCCAAAGTGAGGTCTTGTGCATACTCATTTACAACTTAAGTCTATTTGGTAATTTTCCAACTTGTCTTAGACTTAGGCTTCTCCTTAGACCCTAAATCAATTATAATAAGACTTATACACTTATTACCATATCCAAATGATATCCATAATATTATTACTCCTTATTTGCACTCAAGATAAAATAACTAGCCTACCTTGGCACCACGAAATCTTAAATTACTAACTAAAATTTTCTGGGGCTATACAGTAACAATGCAATATTCTACTTACATAGATGCCATGCCTATAGGACTTTGAATAACTAATCTATCAGCTGCCTCAATAATCATTGTACTGCTCATCTATATAGCATACCTATATGGATAAATCTCTATAAAATCAATTTCAATTTCCAACTATTAGATATCATGCTTCTATGACACTGTCACCTGCGTAAGAAACTTGTTTATAAAATCAGTATTGGTAATTCATGATTCTAGGGTCGTTTCACTATATTTTGCGCAAACAATCTAAAAAAATCATGCCTATAGTTTTGTAATCTGCAAATTAGTTGGTTGTACATTGCTAAAAAATTAGAATCACTTAGAAACCATGTCTACAGGACTCATAATGACTTAATATGTCCGACGTTAGCCTAAAAATGCAGCATTAACTATTTGATACATGGAATCATATAGAGATCATGCCTATAGGACCAAAAGATATCTATGTCTTAAGTTCTAAGTGTTCTACAGCATAATCTGAAACTCAGTTTGCGTGCTTCTTTGTTTATGTGTGGAGGCTAACATGAGCCACTCTTTGCTATTATGTACAGTCATATTTGTTTTGAATGTGTGATCAGTTTAATCATTTTTGAGCAATTTATGTAAGTCTAGAACCGCCCAAATAGAGGTCCAAAGCCTCCTAGACAATAGGCATGGGATGGGTAGTGCACGCATAGGACACGACTTAGAATTGAATTAGAAAGCTTTAGGTAAGCAACTTCAACATAGTAATCGAGTAGAAGGAGATGATAGTCTATGTCCGCTGAATAATATGAGCAACTCCTCACTGAAAGGAGTTGCAAAGTATTATTGATATTGCACGGGGTTATTCTTTAGTCTAAAAAACTTAAGACCCCCCTTCTTTATATACTTGCTATTTACACTTAGTCATTTAACATAGACCATTGTAGTTGTATTCTTGGAATCCTTAAAGATTTGTACCAATTCTCGTTGTGTTATAATGAAACTCTTCAACTTTTTATATTCTATTTGTTTATTTGATCACCTAGCCTAATTATATAATCCACATAGCGTAAAGTTCGTTCGGGACCCACAGTTTTGGACCTCTAAGAGAGCCTAACATCTTCTTTTTGAGGTAATTTGAGCCCTTACCCGACATTTGGTGGCAGTGACTAGTCAAACAGAGTTATTTGCAAACAGGTGCCCTAACGCATCTTAAAAATCATTAGGTGGTGACTCTCCTTTTTTAATCCTCCTACTTTAAAAGAGTTCCCACACGTCGAAACCCGCTTTTGCAAGAAAAAGCGGCGCGACAGTACATAGTATGACTCATAAGAAGTATGGCATAGTTAATACAGTGTCAATAATGAAAAAAGACACCTTCCCAAAAGAAAAAGAAAAAGACTTCCTTGATCATCTGAAAAGGGAATGTTATAAGACGAGGGAGATGACACTTAATTATACGAGACATCGATTTTCCTTTGCACCTGATAAGTTATCTTCATTATTGTGTCATATGTAATAGAAGTGACACACAAGAAAAAAAGTGTCATGCGTAAGTACGACTTGAGGATAGATGAAGCATGCCATGTATAAAAGATGTGCGTGACAACCTTGAGTCCCTCCAAATAATGAATGTGATACAAATAAAAGTGAATCTCTAATTATGCATACCAAGGCATGCGAGGATAAAGTTTATGGACTTAAACGGGTTACCGTGATAATATTAAGGCATGAGATGCACACAAGGCGTAATCTTTGAGGTAATAAGAAGCAATATATGTTGTTAGAGAAGGAACGAAAAAAATGATGTGGAATTATAATCTTGAGTTTTTCTAATCGAGGAATGTCTTATTTTATTCTATTGAAATGATGAAAAATTAAGAATTTTCAATCAAAGCAACTATATATATGCCTAATATTGAAAGAGCAGTTATCTTGTGAATGAGCGGATCCTTATGATTTAAGAAGAATAAATATTAAAATGGTTCATGGGCTAAGTTAAAGTTGTTTGAAAGTTATACATACAATGTGTACGTTATAAGGCTAAAACAATTGAAAATGGTTATGGTACGGATTTGGATATTGAGAAGTTACAAGAATTCTATGTCTACATGATAATATGTCATAAATCCCAAACATGATATGTATGGACGAGGTCAATAATACCATGAATAATGAAAAAATATGCATATATATATATTTATCATATGAAATGTGTTGATGTATATATGTGGTATTAGTTATGGCCAAAAGAGTTCGCATTATGATGAAGACATGAGGTAATAAGACCCTACATGCATGACATCTTTATAGCAAGTAATATTATTTCAGAGATATAATATGGAATCTCATATATATATATATATATATATATATATATATATATATATATATATATATGCGGCTTGAGAACTTGATGGTGGTATAAAGATAGAATGTGTAGTTCTTACATTTAGCATTATCAAGATGGTATATGTTGTGAAAAGTTGTATAATGATATGTGAATTTAGCCTAAGGGAGTCACACTTGTTCAGCATATTTAAGCATAAGATGAGAGGCTCAAGGTAGTATTACATGCTAGAACTTTATTAGAGCATGGATTGAAGGGTGAAATGTTAGAAGAAATTTCGACGGTAGAGTGAACATGAAAGAGTGAAGTGCTAACTATATTGATGTCGTAAGGGCGGAAAACAATAGAACTTAGCAATATATGTTGCAGCTAGTAGCGACATGATACATGGATACGAAAATTAACAAAGAAAGTTCCTATGAGTATAACCAGTCTATCCTATTGTCAGAATATTGAGCATATCAGCATAATGATGAAATAAAATTCAAGGTGCGATGAAAGATTGGAACGATAAACTAAATATTTCTAGTTGGGGAATAAAGAGCCTATTGTAGTCGGGGGTCATGTATATGGTCAATGGTAAGTTTCCTATGAGATGACAGTTTAATAAAGACTTCGAGTGATAGGTAAGAGTTTGAATTGGGTTTACTCTTAAGTGAGGGAACATCAAAACAGTAGAAGTTCACCTTAAAGGTGATGGTTTTGGAAATAAGATTTTTTATTCACAAGTCAAGATGAAGAGGAAATTTTCGGTAACTTTGTGATGAAATGGGTAAAAATATCATAAAGTATTTTTAGGGAATTAAAGACTCATTACAAGCAACAGTCATGATATTCTGCATCAAGGATATTAAAAATATATGTCAACAATTTACATATTTAATGGGCACCTCAAATGTATTCTTATAATTTAGAGGCATGCATGATTTGAATTAAATTCAAGTGTTGCCAGGTACGAGGGAGTACTTTGAATTATATGTGCATTGTATGGAATAAGGGAGTCCTTTTAATATGTGCATACTTTGCACGAAATAAAATAGAAAAGGTTAATGCAATGCTTATTCTTAAATGAGAAATGACTCTTGTATACCAAAAATGTCATACGCCAGTAAAAAGCATGGGTTAGAAAGGGCACTAATCTTAAAAGGTGTATGTGTCATCGTGATAACATAGATACGCGAGTGTTGGAAACTTACGGGCTATGGTAGTATACTTATGGTGCACCCATAGACCGTGAATACCATTCAATATCAATAACTTGACGTATGCATGACTAAAAAAATGCAGGCATGTATAAAAGTGATTTGGAAGATATGTGTAGTATCTATTATTGACATTGAATGGTATTCATATATGTTACAAGTTAAAAGTTTTAAAGATTTACTTGTGATACACTTATGGTATATCTACGGCAGAGTGGGTTCAATATGGTACAATATAATATGTATTGTTGGTTATTGAGCGATATTGTTATTGGTGCCCGTGTGGGGGCTGTTGATACCCAATTGTTTCCTATAATATTTTAAAGTGCATATATATCTTCAAAACTATGCATTAGCATCAATGGATACTTTTCCATAATCTCTATGTTTTTAAATTAATTTATTCTAGTATTTTATTTAAATAAATAATTATAAAACTGCATCATAAATGATTTAAAAATATTTCCTGATTTAATATTACTATTTATGGTCCTATTAACTCAAATTATTTTACAAATTGCCAAATTAACACCTTTCGCTTATAATTACATTAACCTTGCAATTATAGCCCATGCATACAATTTTTGCATTATTTTACCAGAAATTAGCCTATTATATTTCAAAATACTAAAAATTATTTTTAAAACAATTCTATGCATGAATTTTTTTTTAAAATTTGTTAATTATTTTATAAATTAATTTTATTCAATTGCTTGGGTATTTAACAAATAGCCCTTTTTGTTTTCATTTTAACTCAAGAGACTAACCCAAGACCCCTTATAATTTTGCCTAACTCCTTAAGCCCAAAACATAGCCTGCCTGACCCAATACCATGGCCAATCCCGGTCGTTGATCATTTTTTATCAACAGTCCAGATTTCTCATACCATAATTAAACCCTAATGACCCCCTTACACCCTCTCATTTCCACCCTTTTCCTCCGTCGTCACCCTCTCTCAAACGCTCTCTACCAAACATTAATCCTCAGGCGTCGTCACAGGCTTAGACCTCCGTTCTATGATGTTTCTTTGTCTTCTCAGGCCTATACTGGCCTCCTACTTGCTATGGTTCATCAGTTTCCTAGATCCTTGAGAAGATCTCAAGGGACCTAGGCGGTCTGGTTTGCACCTTTGATTTCATTGCATGTTTCAAGCGGTTTGCTCGTCCCTGAGTAAGAAACCTTTTCTTATTTTGCTATGAATCTATGGTTTTCTAGGCCTATGCTCTCGTCTCTGTTGTGCTTTCTAAGAAACCCTAATTTACTATCTCCGCTATTCTCAGGTCTGTATAGATCTCAAAAGAATCGAGCAACTGTTACAAGATATCCTTGACTTTTTCCGGTTTCAACTGATTTTCCGACTTTTTCCTAAACTAGGGTTCATTATAAGTCATTTTCTCAAGGTCTTTCTGATTTTTAAATGTTTAATCGATTATCCTTTAGTGTTCTAGAGTAATTTACGCAAGAGTTGCTTAAACACTAGTTAATTTATGTGAAACTCTTATTTTCTAATTTTTTGATTCGATTAAGAGCTTTTCAATGTTACCAATTGTATTGATTCACCTTGTATCTTTGACCTACATGATTTTCCTTTGTCAAATGTATTGCTCTGTGATTTTTACCCTAACTAATCTCTATTAGGGTTTTTGAATCAATTTTTCGGTTAACTTCTATGTGTTTATAAAGTTTTACTTAGTCTACTTTATTTATAGGAATCGATATATTATTTACAGAATTATTGTTAATCTGGTTGATTGATTTGATCTGTTAAGAATCTATACTCCTAAGTCTTTCCTATTTCTATGATTACGACCTTAATTAGTCGTTCTTGCCTTATTTGATTGTTGGATATCTACTGATTCTTTGCATGATTCTTTCCTTAATTAGAACTATGATTATTTACTCATTTATTTGGTCTGATTTGAACCTCTTGCCTTAAATCATCATGTTATTACCATTGGCTAATTGCCCTTAATTAAGGGAAGACTATGATGAACTCTTTGCATGATTGGATTCTAAGATCCCTTAATTGCTGACTATTGATTCCTTTACCTTATTTGATCTACTCTTGAACTACTATATAAACTCTCTTATTTAATTTTTTAACACACAACACAATTTCAATGAACACACACTCATACTCAAACTATCCTTTTCTTTCTCTGTTACTTGTGATAATTACTTGTCTAGCCGGCTGAAAGCCAAGGCTAAACATTGGAACTGCATCTGCTTTACATTTTGTACTCTTTTCTTCAACTGGTATGTCTGTAGTTCAATTTTGAAACTCAACTTTGTTTGTTCTATGTTTACTCTTGCACTAGTTCGATTGGTTATGCATTGAAGTTGTCCTTTGTTGACTGCTTTACCCTGCATGTCTAAATTCTGTCTCCTTTTGGTCAAGCATGTAATTTGTGTGTCATGACTTCATTTGATGGTTTGCTAGTGGCTAAGCTTGTTTCTATTACTCCCTTAGATTGGTGTGATCATGATTAGTAGCTTAATTCCCTAATGAACTTAATTGTATGCCTAATCCTGTCTAAGACACCATTATTTTCCACATGATTTTACTACATCTTTGCTCTATGTCTTAATTGGCTATTATCATGGCTAGCCTATTAATTCTCTAAGACTCCTTAGTGTCCTATGCATTTGTTGTCTATATGTCTTCCCTGTACCCTTTTTATGTGCCGAGGTGATGTGATTTTTATATGTTCCCAGCCCCTTTCACCCTTGTGTGAGATCAGCCTGTCTCTGCATCTAGGTATTCTATGACTGATTGCTTGTTTGATGAATTTGCTCTCTTTAGATTTAATTTGAAAATGTTCTTAGTATTCATCTAAAAACTCGTTATCATTCTTAGCATCTTCTTAAAACTGGTTTATTTTAGAAAATCTTTTTCACTCCTAAAAGTTATCTCCACACTGTTTTTTCACTAAGTCTTTCAAAACTATGTCAAGCACTCTCACTTTACTCTTAGATTATTAAGTTGTGTCCCTCTGGTATGCGTACTGCTTAGGGATCCTTGAGATCTCTCTAAACTCTGGCATACTGGGGCTGGCTCTTCCACACTGCACATACAGTCCCTATTCTAGAAAAGTCTTGGTATGAGCACTGCTCGGGATCCTCAAGGTCCTTTGGGAACTCTAACACACTTGGACACTTACTGGCTATGATATTCTTGGAACTTATGACCACACTGAAGCCCTGGTACTCCCAGGTTTACTTGGGGCCTACTTCAGGATCTCTATAGTATAAGTTTACATTTTATTTATGTAATTTACTCAATCCTAGTCTAGAATAATCCTATGTAAATAGATATTGGGGTAACTAGTAAAAAAGGGAGGGTAGCTATATGATTCTGTGGGGTAAACTGGGTAGAACCCATGTTTTATGTTTTACATTATGTTGAGTTGCTGTAGAAATCATGTTCAAGGTTTGTGTGATGCATCAGATATCATGCTTTAGGATTTCTATGCTTATTCGCATTAAAACATGCTAAATTTGTGCATTAGATACCCTGTCTTATGACAATCATCACTTCACTTCTGATTCTGCATAAGTTGCTATCACTCAGAAATCCTGCCTCAGGACCCTGTTTGCATCTACTTTAAATAACGTCTATATCGCCAAAATAAACAACTGCCTATAAAAATGGCTTAAAACAGTCCTAACACATATATATTACGTCCCACTATCAACAAGCCTAAAATCAAATTTTGTCACTTAGATCAGCATGCCTATAGGACTAAATAACTTCAAGTTGTTTAATTAATTCCCAGATTATGACTGCATATAGACACACGCCTATGAGAGACTTAGGCTATTAAATAACTATGAAATAAGGTTCTATTTATGTGTGAAATTGTCCAGGCTTAACAGGCTATAAAACCAGTGGGCAAGCTGGTTAGGATTCTGCCACTTCCCCTTAAAAACAAACACTGCAGATTCTGTATCTGTAATTTTCATCTGGATATCATGTTCCTAGGCTTTCTGAATTTCTTTAAAATCAGTCGTTTGAGATGTGCTATGTATATGTTTATTTGTGGAGGCAAACATGAGCCCTTAATTGCTTCCCTATTTGACAGTTCTATTTGTTCTTTCTTGTCGCTTAGATTTTACCTTTTAAGTAACTTAGGAGTGTCTAGAGAAGCCTAAGTATAGCGGTCCTAAATGCCTCCGGGACCACTAGGAAGGGACAGGTAAAGCACGCTTAGAGTTCGTTAATTAAACTCGCTTATATAACCACCAAGGGGAGGGTAATGGGCAGTAAAAGGATATGATGACATGCCCCTATAGTTGAGGAGGATTACCGAGCATTGCATAGATTGATCCTATAGGCTAATAAACTTAGGACTTCCCTTTCCCAATTTACCTATGTGTGCTTAGATTGCCTAAACTTTCTTGGTTTGTATATGTATGCTTGGACTATTCAAACTTCCTTAATTTAGATATGCTTAGACTATCTAAACTCTCTTGATTGTATCTGTGTTTAGACGACATAAACTACCTTTATTTGCAAATATGTGCTTAGACTGCTTTTTGTTAAATGACTAATTCACATAACTAAGTTCGGTTGGGACCCACTATTGTGGACCTTGAGGGGTGCCTAACACCTTCCCCTTAAGGTTATTTCGAGCCCTTACCCTAATCTCTGGTAGTGCAAACCGGTTACATGAGTTAATTACTCTAGGTGCCCTAACACACCTTAATTCGTTAAGTGGCGACTCTTCAAATACCCAATTCCCAAAAGAAAACGAGTTGTTCCGCCATGAATGTCGAAACCCAGACATCCGCAAAGGAAAAAGGTGGTGCGACAACATGGCGACTCTGCTGGGGATAATTTTAGGCTCTTACCATAACGAACTTATTTTTGTGAATCAGTCTTACGCATGCCTTATCCCATACACCCTTCCCCTTTATTTGGATTTAACTACTTATTTTCAAGCATTTATGATTTTGTTTATTTCCTGAAACTGATTTGTCTCTTTGTTTTCTTTTTCGGTAACTGTCTTTCAATTATTTAAATGCTGCATTTATCATTTGTTTTACGTGCAAATACTTGACAAAATGCTGTTTATCGTTGCACAAATCATGCTCAACATCATATTCCACTCGTGCATAATCAATACTATAGCAATGCTTGATGAGTGTTTGCGCTCTTCCTATATATCACCCTTTTAAATTCGGAAAGGAATATTGGCGGTAAAACTAGTCAATCAACGGTGAGTTCGACGGTTCCGTGCCTTTCCCCCTCAAGTTGTCCGCTTGAGGGTTCGGTCTAGACCTCTATAGCAACCTTACTCTGATTAATCGTGCGTGCATCATGGTCAAACCTATCCGGGTTAATATGTTATCCGCATATTAACCCTTTAAGACAAGCCTCGTCCAAAAGTCCCTCGGGTTTTCCATAATCCCAACGAATACAACCACGATTTTGTGCATTAATTTTGGTAAAATAATTACCAATATGCTAATCATTGTTGTGTAAATAGATGAACCTGGAGGGGGAAATGGCTTCACGGTCTTTAGTTTTGCAGAAAAATGAGGCACGGAGTCCCCAAATTCGGTATGGTCAGTAGCATACCTCCAATTTTGCTAGATTGGTGGAGGGATCTTCCCCCAAGTGACCAAAATCATGTGAAAAGAGTCTTAGGGAATTTGTCATCACTGTTAGATGTTCAACCTAACAAAAGGTTGATCGAGGCCGCCAGTCTATTTTGGGATAAGGCAAGGGTTGTGTTCCGATTTGGGGATATAGAAATGACTCCCCTCCTATAAGAGATAGGAGGATTTTTCTAGGTTGATTTGGGATAGCCCTGGTCTGTTACCACCTGAAAATCGCACAGCTAGAGGGTTCCTTAAGATGACGGGGCTGAAGAAAAATGATGATTTGGAGTACTTGAAGAACTCTTACGTCCCTTTTGACTTCCTTTATGAAAGATACGGTCACAGTAGCTCTTGCATTATTTTTGATGATGAGTTCGCCATCACCTCCTTGGGCTGGGTTCATCGTAGGGTCTTCATGTTCATTGTGTGTTTCTTGGGCATGATGGTATTCCCAATCCAAGGGGATAGAATCCATACCAGGCTAGCCTTGATGGCCAAAACATTGATGGACGGGATTGAGGGATAGACATACATTAATGTCCCTATGATCATTGCGGATATGTATCAGGCCTTGTAACGCTGTTCGAAGGGGTCCAGTTTCTTTGAGGGTTGCAATTTGCTGTTACAAGATTGGCTGTTAGAACATCTCCAAATGGGTCAATACCGCCAGGAATTTCCATGAAGGTCGTGGAATAACCACATAGCCTTCCATCACCCTAAGAGAATGACTTACATTCCGAACATGTTTGCTCAACCTAAGGATGCTATAGGATGGGTGCAGTTCTTCAACAAGTTGACTGAGGACCAGGTTCAATGGATGTTCGAGTGGTTCCCCACCGGCGAATTTATCATCAGATCTAGAAACGTCCCAAATTTTGGTGTTGATTGGGTTAAGGGGGGATATACCCTTATGCTCCCCTCAGGGTTATGAGACAGGAAAGAAGGAGACACGTCATATCATGGGTCGCTAAAATGAGTCACTTCATAGTAGATTTCTAGGGTGACGCCATCCCATATAAGAATGTGACACAACATATGTGGACTCTAAAGATTATCATGGAAAAGGATACCATCGAGCCAGATAGATATCATGAGGGTCACTCATACTTTTACTCCTTATGGTTGGATGATAATCTATCAGGAATCTTTGAGCTAAGGGTTGGTCCAGGAAACAGGGTCATAGATGAGTTTGTCGAAGTAGAGGTGAAGTATAACAAGCTGCACAAAAGAGTTCGAGAGTCTGAAGCTAAGCATATGGCGCATCATAAGGCCGACATGGGAATGGTTAATGAGTGGAAAGAGAGAGCTGTTAAATCCAGCGAAAGGTTGGAATATCTGGAGTACAATTTAATGTAATTATAATGGAAAATAAGAAAGAGAGTCATCGACCGTCAGAACGCTGAGGGAAACGAATGAGGGCATTTGCAAGGGCATTCTTACAGCTGAACATGCGCGAGCTGGGAGAGTTGATCGACAACAGATCCGGTGTGGAGAAGGTCCTTCTAGGACTAGGTAGATTAGATTTACTTGCCTTTCATTTAAACGTAATAAGGCCAAGTGCCATTAACAACATTATCTTATTTCATAGCGATAAATAAATTTGGAGAAATTAAGTGTCAATGAAATGAGGCAATTAATGGCACTAAATTTCTCCAAATCTATTTGTCGCTAGTCCTACCTCGGGAACAACAAGGCTCCCCAATTAGGATCCGAATTTACATTCCCGTAATACGTGTTTAAATACTGCAAATATTTCAGGACCCTTACTGACTTGTTTACCTTTTGTTTTTCTTTATTCTTTATTCCCATCCCCTAATGTTGGTTCCCACATACTGTAATCATCAGCATATCACACCAGATCTAGAGGCCCTCCACCTCCTCCTCCTCCAAGTAACACAAAGAACAGAGGGAAAGCTAAAATGAACGACTTAAGTGGTATTCGAAAGGAAAATGCGGAGAATGTAGAAACTTCAGACGGTCGGAGTACTTAGGCTCCAAATGATTTGGTCTTACGGCTGGAACAAAAGATATTAGAGTTACAGGGAGAACTTGAGCAGGTCCACAACTTAGCAAACCTATCCCTTACCCTGAACGTCCCCGATGTCAACCAACAAAATTCCAAAAACCCAGCACCTCCCCAAAATACACCAAACCAGTATCCGAACTCCCCCCCCCCGCACCATATCAATATGCAACTCTAACTCAAAATCTCAATCCTTTGCCGCTACCAACTCCGCCACAACACCACCATCAACCAATCCAATACCCACCAACCACTACTTATCACACTCTTCAGAACACACCACAACCCATTCCTGATCCTCAAAACTCTACCAACGATCACCACTACCCCCATGTCCTTGGCACTCACCAAAACAACCCTATATGTGAAAATCGTACCTCACTCTACTCAACCAACCTCCTATGCACCAGAATCCACTAAGAAGGACCTGATGATCAAGAAAATGGCTGAGGAACTCAAGAAATTGACAAGTCGGGTTCAGGGTGCCAAAGGAGGCAATGTGATAGAGGGTTGGAATTATGAATACCTATGTATACAGCCAGATATAGAACTGTCGGAGGGTTACAAACCTTCCAAGTTCGACATGTTTGACGGTACAGGTGATCCTAGGGTTCATCTAAGGTCCTAGTGTGACAAACTTGTTGGGGTCGGAAAGGATGAAAAGATCCAGATTAAGCTTTTCGCGAGGAGTCTTACGGGAGAGACTTTGTCCTGGTACATCAGCTAGGATCCTAAGAAATGGTCCAACAGGGTGAGTATGGCGTCTGACTTCATGGACCGATTCAGATTCAACACAAAAAATGCACCGGATGTTTTCTACATTCAGAACCTCAAGAAGAAGCCCACCGAGAATTTCCATAAGTATGCTACTCGTTGGAGGTCAGAAGCAGCCAAAATCGGGCTATCTTTGGATCAGAAGCAGATGAACAAATTCTTTGTCAGAGCACAGGATCCGTAATACTATAAAAGGCTGATGGTTATTGAAATCTATAAATTCTCTAATATCATCAAACTTGGTTAAAGGATCGAAGAAGGCATCAATAGTGGGATGGTAAAAACTTTGAGGCACTACAGGCCACAAACAAGACATTACAATCAGGCGACATATCAAAAAAGAAAGGCGTTGGGGCAGTAATGGTGGCTCAGGGCCCAAAATCTCTACTTACATATCAAACACCTCCACCCATATACCAAACACCTCCAGCCACATACCAAGAACCTCCATCTACATATCAACCCTCATCTCCCGATATTCCCAACCAGCCACTGCCTATCACACCTATAATTCCTATCCATCTCATTTCCACTTACCTCCAACTCACCAAAATTATCCAAGACCATGACCCAATTTTGACCGCAAACCACCCAGACAATACACCGCTATTGCTGAACCCATCGACTAGCTATATGAAAGGTTGAAAGCCACTGGTTACATATCTCATATTCCCGCCGTGGTAGTAAAGAACCCATCCCAATGGGTCAACCCAAATAAAACATGTGCATACCATTCCGATATGAAGGGGTACACCATTGAAGAGTGCCGAACATTGAAAGATAAAATCCAGACACTAATTGGAAACAATGTCATATAGGCAAAAGAAGATGCACTCAATGTCCGCAATAATCCTCTCACGTATCATAGGGGTGGTGGGATACATGTGATAGGGATGGACGAAGAATGGGATCCTGAGGGGTCAATCGGGTTTATTCGAGAAGGTGATGACTTTAAACCCGAAGTCACACTTACTCCCACTGTAGTACAGACTCAGTCACCAATCGAGTTTAAGGTAGCTGCATCAGTTCCATTTGAGGTAGATGTAGATCCACTTGCGGCCACCCCTGTTCCATTTGAAGTAGAAGTGTCCACACCTTTCACAGTGACAATATCAACCACACCTCCTTTCGATTCAAAAGAAATACCCTACGATTAAATTGCTGAAGCTACGCAAAAAGGAAAGGCAAAGATAGAGGAATTCGATGCTGCACAAGGAATGACTAGGACCGGAAGAATCTATACACCTGAACACATGGGAGGACCAAGTAAGGAGGACACTACCAAGCATCCTATCATTGAAATAGGACCAGATGACCTTTTTAGGAAAGTATAGGTGAGGGAATACTCAATTGTTGATCATTTGAACAAAACCCCCGCCCAGATCTCCATCTTGTCGTTGTTGCGAAATTCAGAGCTGCATAAGAATGCTTTGATGAAGGTGTTGAGTGAAGCTTATGTACCCAACAATATCACTTGCGGAGAGCTGGACAACATGGTAGGGCAGGTGCTAGAAAGTCATAAAATAATCTTCCACGAGGATGAACTACCGGCTGAAGGGTTAAATCATAACGAAACATTACATATCACGGTACGATTTGAAGAAAAATTCATTACCAGAGTTCTGATAGATGGAGGTTCAAGCCTCAAAATTTGTCTGTTGGATAGTCTAAAAAGATTGGGCAAAGGTTTCCATGAAATACGGGCAAGAAGCATGAACGTGAAAGACTTTGATGGGTTTCAAAGGGCTACGATTGGGGACATTAATCTTTGTCTGCAGATGGGGCCAACTTGGTTCGACATTGAATTCCAGGTGCTTGACATATCAGCTTCATACAATCTTCTGTTGGGCCAACCATGGACACGTGCCGCTGGGGCTGTGGCTGTGGCTTCCACACTACACCAAGCTGTGAAGTTCGAATGGAACCATTAGGAATTGATCATTCATGGGGATGGGAGTAACCCCATTTACACTAGTCAAACCATCCCGATTATTGGGAACAGAAGAAGTCTAGGCGGGAAAACCTATCAGCACATCGAACGTGTCATTACCGTTGAGAAAGACAAATGGTGGAGTAACTAAATAGAAAGCATACTAGCATGGTCTGGGTACGAACTCGACAAAGGGCTTGGGAAGAATCTCCAAGGCATCACCAAATCAATATAGCTGAAACATCATGGTACTACTTTAGGGCTTGGATACCAATATACATGGCAGGAGTATGATGATTAGTTGTCTCCATGGTGTGGACCTTATTACCCTCTCGAGCAACCAGTGCCACATCTGGGTCAGACTTTTCACCAAGCTAATACAATTGGGGAACTACAGAAGAAGAAGCATTAGCTGGGCTGATTAATTTGTTCCTGGAGGATGAAGACATTGATTATAGTGCAATAATTGAGGAGGAGGAGGAGGAAGAAGGCCTCAATATTCAGACTGTGGAGAATGGAGAGCTGTTCTCAGGAACTGGACTGCCATACCATCTCGGGCCCGCCGAGTCCCTGGGTAGCTTGGCAATCAACTTAATTTTATTTTTGTAGCCATGCTAGGCATATATGATTTTCAGTAGTTTTGTTTTTAATGACTTGTTTCAAATAAATGCTCGGTTCATCGAGCCGTACTTATTTTGGATATTTTCAGTTCTATTCAATGCATTGCTATTTATTATTCATCATTACCTTTTACACTTTTCTTTCTACATCATTATTATTACTCTTCCTAATGAACCGGTGACTGTGACATGAAATGAGGCAATACAATATAAGGATAGTGACTCAAATGAAGAAGATGAAATACCTGAGGAAGTTGTCAGGTAGGTTGAGAACTTTGAGAATAAGCCTAATTCCAACCTGGACGAAACTGAAGTAGTAAATTTGGGAGACGCTGAAACCGTCAAGGAGACTCGCATCAACATTCACTTATCACCGACAGAGAAGGAGGAGTACATTCATTTCTTGAAGGAGTATAAGGATATCTTTGCATGGTCTTATGATGACATGACCGATTTGAGCACGTCCATAGTGGCTCAAAAGTTGCCTACCAATCCCATGTGTCCGCCAGTGAAGTAGAAACTCAGGGAATTCAAACCAGATATGAACGTAAAAATCAAGGAGGAAGTTACTAAGCAGATCAAAGCCAAAGTCCTCAGAGTGGTTGAGCACCCAACCTGGTTAGCCAAGTTTGTACCAGTTCTAAAGAAAGATGGGAAAGTCAATGTATGCGTTGACTATCGAGATATAAACAGAGCGAGTCCCAAGGACGACTTTCCACTGCCAAATATACACATCTTGATCGACAATTGAGCCAAATATGAACTCCAATCCTTTGTAGATTGCTTAGCGGGTTATCACCAGATATGGATGGATCAAGAAGACATATAGAAAACAACTTTTATTACACCATGGGGGTTTACTGCTACAAGATGATGCCATTCGGTCTAAGAATGTTAGGGCTACTTACATGAGAGCCATGAGAACCATCTTCCAAGATATGACACACAAAGAAATAGAGATGTATGTGGGCGACGTCATTATCAAATCCAAGAGGGATATAGATCACATACCGGACATGATAAAGTTCTTTGGTAGGTTAAGGAGGTACAACTTAAAACTAAACCCCGCAAAGTGTGCATTCGGGGTTCCTGTAGGAAAGTTACTGGGATTCATTGTCAGTCGTCGAGGGATCGAGCTAGACCCATCTAATGTTAAGGCTATTCAGGAATTACCACCACCTAGGAGTAAAAAGGATGAGATAAGCTTCCTAAGACGGCTCAACTATATCAGTCGCTTCATAGCACAGTCCACAGTTAGATGTGAACCTATCTTCAAAATGTTGATGAAAGATGCCAAAACAAAATGGACCGAAGATTGTCAGAAGGCTTTCGATAAAATCAAGGAATACATGTCCACACCACCAGTTTTTGTCTTAGCGGAACCTGTACGACCTTTGCTACTCTATCTATCTGTATTTTTTTTGGCAAACCATTAGGCAAGTGCCTACGGCTAGTTTTGTATTAATAAAGAAACAACAAACTACAATGGAAGAGTTTGTTACTATTCCTATTGAAGCTAAAATAATCTAATCTTCTAGCAAGCATGTAAAAAGTATGAACTTGAAAGTAGCAAGTATTCTATGATAGCCATAGAGTTTATAACACACTCTATGACGTTATTACAATTGAAAATGCTGATAAACTGATAAACTAGCACGATGTAGAAATTAGATTGTTGCCCCTCGTTTATCAAAATTGTGATTTCTTCAAATAGAACTTCGTTGAAATCCTCTTTAACTGTCTTCAAAAAATCTTCAAAATTCTTCATTTCTTGTCGATGTATGATTTCTTTCAAATTCTTTACTTTGAAGATGCACCTTTTCCTTGGTTTGTTGTTGCCCAAAGTAGCCAATGATATGAATATGTTCAGTGCAACATGGCTTCCGATCCCAAGTGAAGTCCTCAAATTTTTGTCCTTTATTGCGTGCGGCCATGTTAGCTTCCTAAAAATTCATTTGGATTACACAGCTTGTTGCCTTATGTATCTTCACTGTACAACTCACTTTATTCTCTTTGTATTGAATTTTCCTATATTGCCGACCATTTGTTTGCAACCTTTTCTGAAGAAAGTGTGACTTGCATTCTTTTTGTGATGTCCTTAGAAATGTGTATCTTCCTTTGGATGTGTAGCAATTTGTTCCCTTTCTTACAATTCCAATGCAACAGGCGTGCATTAAACAATTAAAACACTGTGTTGGCCCATGTTGTATGCCCAACTTTTCCTTGAAGTCATGCCTTCTCTAGCAAGCTGATTGGGTATCCAATGCATTTAGCCATTCTTGTTGTGCTCGATAATTGGTGTGCTTTTGGACTTTCAGATCTTGTCTTTAATTGTCTTATAAGAGAGTGTTGTAAACATTGTGTCAAAAGGTGGTGCATCACAGTGATATTAAATCTCATTACTTTCATTGTACTACTAAATCATTGTTGGAGCATATGGTCTTTATTGCAGAAAATATGTGTATCAGCCTTAGTCCTTATTCTCTTGATTGCTATGCCAGAGCCTACCCACTTCTTCCCTTCAATGGACTGAGTACAATGTACTAATACCACCATTTATAGGATCGACAGCAGGTAATGAATAGCTGTAGTATAGTTCCCTACAAAAGAGAATAAAGAGTTAGCATAAAAGAATATCTGTATTAGATGGGGCTTTCGGATGTGTTTTGGGACAACATGATGAGATAGGGAGAAATTATCAAGAAATATACTATTTGAGTAAGAAATTCATACCTTATGAGGCACAACACTCTCGGTTAGAACGCATTTGTTGTGCTTTGACCTGGACGACCTAGAAATTAAGGCATTACTTCTGTGCCTATATCACACACCTTATATCCAAGATGGACCCTCTGAAGTACATATTGCAGAAGCCCATGCCGACTGGGAAGTTAGCCAAGTGGTATATATTGTTAATTGAGTTTGACATCATCTATGTAACTCAAAAGGCGGTATAAGGACATGCATTGGCATACCATCTTGTTGAAAATCCTGTAGGAGGAGAATACGAGCCCTTGAATATGCATTTTTCTGATGAAGAAGTGTCGTTCGTAAGAGAAGACATTACTAAAGAATACGACGATTGAAGGATGTTCTTTGATGGAGCAGCAAATTTCAAAGGAGTGGGCATTGGAGCAATTTTGGTATCGAAAACTGGCCAGCATTATCCGGTGTCTGCTAAACTCAGATTTCCCCACACCAACAACATGGCAGAATATGAAGCCTGCATACTAGGGCTCAACATGGCAATCGACATGAATATTAAGGAGATGCTGGTAATTGGTGATTTAGATCTTCTTGTGCACCAGGTACAAGGAGAATGGGCACCAAGAATTCCAAGATATTGCCATATCTGCACCGTGTACTGGAATTGAGAAAGAGGTTCACAAAGATGGAGTTTCAGTATGTTTCCAGAATTCAGAACGAGTTTGCTGATGCTTTGGCCATGTTGTCATCCATGATACAACATCGAGATAAAAATTTCATTGATCCTATCCTAGTGAGAATCCATAATCAACAGGCTTACTACGCTCATGTCAAGGAGGAGATGGATGGAAAACCTTTGTTCCATGACATCAAGGAATATTTAGCAAAAGGGGAATACCTGGAGCATGCGAACCATACTAAAAAATGCACACTCCTGAGATTTTACAATCACTTCTTCCACAGCGGAGGAAACTTGTATAGAAGAACTCCTAATTTGGGATTGCTAAGATGTGTCAACATAAAAGGGCTTCTAAGCTACTCTAGGAGATACATGTCGGGACCTGCAGCCCGCATATGAATGGTTTCATCTTGGCCAAGAAGATACTTAGGGCCGGTTACTTTTGGATGACTATGGAGACAGATTATGTCCAGTATGTCCGCAAATGCTACCAATAGCAAGTGCATGCCGATATGATAAGAGTGCCACCAAATGAACTAAATGCAACAAGATCACCTTGGCCATCGCCGCTTGGGAAATGGATATCATAGGTACGATCGAGCCCACTGCTTCAAACGGGCACATGTTTATTCTAGTGGCCATTCACTACTTCACAAAATGGGTAAATGTTGCATCCTACAAAGCTGTAACCAAGAAAGTCATCGCAGACTTTGTCAAAAATCGTATTATTTTCCGATTCGGAGTTCCCGAGTCCATTGTCACTGATAATGTCGCCAATCTCAACAGTGATATGATGAAAGCCATGTGTGAAACTTTCAAAATCAAGCACAAGAAATCCACAATGTACAGACCTTAGATGTATAGAGTCGTCAAAGCATCCAACAAAAACATCAAGAAAATACTAAGGAAGATGGTAGAAAACCACGATAAATGGCACAAGAAACTACCCTTTGCTTTGTTGGGATACTGACCTACAATTCGCACATCAACCGGGGCAACTCCTTACTTACTAGTTTATGGTACCGAAGCTGTCATCCCACTCGAGGTAGAGATTCCTTCTCTAAGGATCATACAAGAAGCCGAACTCAGCGACACAGAATGGATAAGGAGTCCCTATGAGTAATTGGCCTTTATAGTTGGAAAAAGAATGAACGCAATATGTCACGGTCAAATTTATCATAACAGAATGTCTAGAGCTTTCAACAAAAAGGTCAAACCGAGGTATTTTGCACCAGGACAGTTGGTACTGAAGAAAATCTTCCCGTATCAAGATGAAGCCAAAGGGAAATTCTCTCCTAACTGGTAAGGTCCCTACATGGTTCACAGGGTGCTAACAGGAAGAGAACTCATACTTGCAGAAATGGATGGAGATGTTTGGCCAAAACCAATCAATTTTGACGCAGTCAAGAAATACTATGTTTAGACTATTTACATTTCTTCATCAGATATAATTAAACTACGCTTGACTTGATTCCCGCTTAAGAGGGGAAACGTAGGCAGCCCAGTGGGTTCGGTCATATCATCATAAAATTTCCATTTTCCCCCTAGAATCAGAAACTAGGGCAGAATTTTGAGGAGGACCCTCAAAATTCCGGAGCAAGTCCATCCAACGCCATTGCATGCCAGAAAGTCAGAAATTGGTTATGAAACTGGGGTAGAATTTTGAGAAGGGTTCTCAAAATTCCGAAAAAGGTTCAACAAGTTCGTTGCTCTCAAACGGCTGAAGGATCATCTACCAAACTAGGGCAGAATTTTAAGGAGGACCCTCTGAAATGTGTTACATTCACTAGTTAATCCAAAATTATCTAATATTTCACCATGTTTCTAAAATAACTCTATTTTTATCAATAATTGCATATTTTTAAAAACTCTATTTCAGTAACAGCTAGGTGTTACCCAGGGAAACTTAAACAAGGCATCCAAAACAGAGAAGCAAGGTTTGCATAAAAAGGCATGAACCAACCTCCCCTTACAAAACTTACAATTTTTCTTTGAGCGCAGGCACATCTAACGTAGCAGTAGCATTCACAAATATATAAAAACGAAGCAAAATAACTATCTCTGAAATGTGTTACAGTTACTAGTTCATCTAAAATTATTTGATATTTCACCATGTTCTTAAAATAACTCTATTTTTATCAATAATTGCACATTTTCAAAAACACTATTTCTGTAACAGCCAGGTCTTACCCAGGAAAACTCAAACAAGGCATCCAAAATGGAGAACCAAGGTCTGTAGACAAAGGCACGAACAAACCACCCCTTACAAAACTTACAATTTTTCTTTGAGCGCAGGCACATCTGACGTACCACTAGCATTCACAAATATATATAAACAAAGCAAAATAACTACCAAACGGGCCACCATACACTGAACGTATGTCTAGCTAAGAAACATTGTACTCTTATTTTCTATCCGTCTTTTTCATGGGACCCATCCCTATTCCGAACCTTGCATGAGGCTAAGCCCTGCCTTTGTATTTACATACAGCTAAGCTCTGCCTTCCATTTGAATGGGACTAAGCCCTATCCCGCATCCTGCATGAGGCTAAGCCTTGCCTCCATATTTACATAAGGTTAAGCTCTGCCTTCCATTTTGCATGGGACAAAGCCATGTCCCGCATCTTGCATGGGCCCAAGCCATGTCCTGAACCTTGTATGAGGCTAAGCCCTGCCTCCTTATTTGCATAAGGCTAAGCTCTGCCCTCCATTTACATGGGACTAAGCCCTATACCGCATCTTGCACGAGGCTAAGCCCTGCCTCCATCTTTGCATAAGGCTAAGCTCTTCCTTCCATTTTGCATGGGACTAAGCCTTGTCCCGTATCCTGCATGAGACTAAGCTCTGTCTTCATCTTGCATGAGGCTAACCCCTGCCTCTATATCTGCATAAAGCTAAGCTCTTCCTTCCATTTGCATGGGACTAAGCCATGTCCCGCATCCTGCATGAGACTAAGATCTGTCTCCATTTTATTGCAATTATAATAAATACCCCCATTTTATTTCAATTATAACCCAATTAAACCAGCCCTAAAACCCCGATTAAATCAGCCCAACACCTACGCCCAAAACTAAATCCTACCCGACCCAATCGCTGGTCCAATCTGGACTGTTGATCAATTCTAATCAATGGTCTAGATCCCCCCATACCATATTTAACCTAATAGACTAACCCCCTCCACCAAACCCTTATTTCCTCTCTTCACTCAGCCGATACAATCTCTCATTCTCTCTCAAGCTCTCTACACAACCATGGCTCCTATTCGTTGGCTCGCCGGTATCAACGGTGGTTCTACCACCACACCTAGCATCCATGGCCCCTCACCTGTCGTATCCTTAATACCTTGAGGCCCTCAAGGGAGCCAGAAGACGATTCACTTGCCTCCCATGATTTCTAAGTCATTCTCAGGCCGTCCATGGCTGTCTGAGTAAGATCTTTCTTTTTCCGGCTAGATCCATGGATTATAAGCAGGAATCTCTCTATATCTAGGTTATCACTCTCTGAAACCCTATTTTTAGCTGTTGACTTCTTAGATATGTAACAAATCTAAGAGTTTTCGAAGTTGTCTTTACTGTTTTCTTAAGAATCATTCTGATTTTTCAAAAAATGCCTTTTTATCTTCAAACTAGGGTTTCTTAACCCCTTTTCAGAATGACTTTCCTTCTGATTTTTTGGTATTATTCTATGAGTCTTACTATGTTTAAAAGGCTCTTCAAGTTTTTCCCTTTCATCTGATTTATCATGTTGAAAACCTAATTATTTTGGTCTTAATCCTGGGTTTTGAGAACTGTCCTTGCTTATTTGTTCGTTTAATTTGCTCGCATGTCCGTTATTCATGAATATGTTTTATGTTTCTATGATTTTTACCCTATTTGCTCATTAGGGTTTCTGATTTTGCTTCATCCGCCTATACTATGTTTATTTTGTTTGTTAAAAGAATTTATGCTAATTCCTCTAGTCAGTACTATTTTTTCTAGATGAATTCCTGACTTTATGTGATTTTTACTTGATTACGCTTATTAGGGTTTATGATTTTATTCCTTCTTTCCTATACTGTGAATATTTCATTTATTTATAGCAATTTGTATTAATTCCCCTTAATCATTACTACTCCTATTTGAATCCCTAATTTTCTGTAATTGATGCCTTTCACCAATCTCTTGTGATGATTTCCTTACTGATTTTCAACCTCTAAGATATTTTCTTGCCTTATTTTTGGTCGACTATGTTGTCAATTGGTTCTGAAGTACTTCCCTTAATTAGATTTTCTGAACCTAGCCTAATTACTTGTTCTATACTTATTATGCCTCAAAATATTTTCTTATGTGCTATGTTCCAGGCTTATGTGATCTCTTTCCTTATTTGTCTTTACCGTTGGTAAATTACACCCTTAATTAAAGGAGACTTGACTGATTTTTGATTCTTAATTGATTATGTAATTCTATAATTGTAGGAAAATTGATTCTTGCCTCATTGACCTGACTTTCTAACTATTATATATACCCTCTTATCTTTTCATTACCCACATGAACACATTAGTTCCAAAAAAAAACTCTCTCTCACACAAAAAACATTCTTCTGCTCTCTTTTCTCTGGTTACTTACTATTGTTCTAAGTCAGCCGACTGCAAGATAAGGTTGATTACTTTACTCTCTTTCCCCTCACTTTGTGTTTACTATCTTCTTTATTGGTATGTTCTTATTTCACTTCAAGTTTCAAAACAATGTGTTTCTTTTACTCCTTCATTTTATCCTATTTCTAGTATGTTTTCACTTATGGTTATGTTGATTCAACTTGCAATTGATATGTTTGCTTCAATCACTTCATCAGCATGCTTCTAAATGTCTCCCCTCCCTTAGACTCATCATGTTTATAAAATGTTATCCCCCCTCTTAATATACCCCAATGAGGCCCTTCCTTATGTTTCTCTAATTTCTGTCACGAACCTCTTTGTGCAAAATAGTTGGCTATCCTTAATGTTACAACCCATATCCACATGTGTTAGTTCATGCCATATATTATTTAACATAAATCCAAGAAGGAATTATCTTTGAGATGATAAGAAGTCAATCATATTGGTCTTAAGTAATACAAGAGTGTATAAGGGTGATTAACAAGTATTAGAAGTTAAATGAATCAAGGATGTTGTAACTCATATTTTCAGGTAAATCTAGCGGTGCTTAATACACTCAAGAGGTCATGTATTAAGGTATTTTAATCATATAATATCCGTATCATAAGTCTTGAAGTCAAACGAGTTATGAAACAAAAGTCGACAAAAGTTGTCGCAACTTAGGTTCATAATTTTACTTAAACATTAGGTCAAATGTTTCTAATCTTTTCTCATAATTTACAAGGAATTACGGGGTGATCTACCCACCAAATTAAAGATCTATGAGTCTAGTTTCCAACGCATTAAACCGTTCATCGATACGATCTCGGAGTAGAGAGATATTCGCGTTTTCGCGAGACTGCGCCAAGCACCTCTCTATGGGGCCCACTAAGTCGGTTTAAGATATTTGGACCTATATAGGATGCCTCCAACCCGTTTTAAGTCATTTTTTCTCAATATTTTAAGACCTTAGAACCCTAGGAACATCCTCTCAAGGTTCTCTCAAGATTCAAGACCCAAAAAAGGGCAAACAACACAAATCAAGTGTCGGGAATTTCGTGGCGCTAGTAAGTCTCTTGTTCTTCTTGTTGTTGCTAATTTTTGTGTCGTTACAGCTCGTGTGGGAGGTTGTTTTAAAGTGTTTATGTTCTATAAATACTCCCTCATGTTCTTAATGTCAATCCTAGGTGATTTCAAGCCTTCTAAAGTGATTCTAGTGCCAAAAAACACTAATTGATCGCTAGTTTCATTTTTTTGTTGTTGTGGCAGCATTGGAGGGATATTTCATGGAAATTTATGGTAAAATTGGAGTTGTTCTTTCTTTATAATGGTAAGGAACCTCTTAATCTATATGTATTTAAGATTATCCAAGTTGCAGCTAAGCCATTGAAGCTAGGACTCGTGAAATATATATCGAAAGGCTTGGTAGTAATGTTATTGTTCTATGGACTGTTTTGCGTTGTTGTTGGGCTGCTTATTTTACTACTATTTTGTGGAGTTTTTGAGGAGGAAGGGTGTGGATAAACACCATATATATGTAGGGTTGTGGGATGATACTTATTCGTAACATTTCCGGGTCGTTTGACACGACTACGGTGGTCGTCGTATGTATGAAGTGATTAGGCTGTGTGTGGACTATTTTGGGAGGCTCAATATGTTTATTATTGATGTTGTTTGGGCTGTTTGGTGACTGTTTTGAATGGTGTGAGGTCATATATATAGGGGAGGTGCTGTCCGTTTCATCGTAAAATAGGTTGTGGTCGATACATAATAGTTATGACGCTTAAATGATAACGATAGTATCGTTTCTCTTATTGTAGACTAAGGAGTTTTGACAATTGCATAGCTTGAGATTGGGGCAGTATATACAAGGTATGTGAGGCTATCCCTTTCCTTCTTTTGCACGACTCTGATTGTACATAATGTAATGAACGAGCTTCCAAGATACTCTACTCTTAGAAGCTAGCAGTACTTACATTGTTTTCCCTCTTATGGAACGATTGATGTTAATGTTGCTTCTCTTATTCTTATGTTATCAATGTTGTTGGTACTTTCTGATTCTTATAAGGTTCATAGTGAAGAGTTAGTCCTAATAATGTGTACAGAGGATACCGACCTTACGTCACTCCGAAAGGTTTAGAATGTGATTTCATGAGTCGAGCATGCATTATATATATGTATCCATTTTACTCTACCGAGCCATGCTATAGTTGGCCGGGTACGGCACCTATTGTGCAACCACTGATCAGTTGGGGTTTATCGAGCTCCACGTGGTCAGGTACGATTCTACCGAGCCTTATGATGGCAAGGTACGTTTTTTACCGAGCCTATTATGGCTGGGTACGATATTATGATGATGATGCCCACAAAGGCGAATGTTTTAAAGGTTTATGTAATTATACATATGTATTATGCATTTCATGTCAGTAGACCTCAGAGGTACTAAGATGTTACAGGTTGTATATTCTCTATCCTTGCTTACATTACTGATAGTATTTATGGTTCCCTACCTTACATACTCAGTACTTTATTCATACTTATGTCCTTTTATTTGTGGACGCTGCATGTCGTGCTACAGGTCCTGATAGACAGGCAGGTGCAGCTCCCTCACCACAGTAGGTTGTCCAGTTCAGCGGTGATTGGCGAGATCCCTTCTCCGGACTTGCCTTGGTCTTGGTATGCATTTTTGTTATAGACATTATGGGTATGTCGGGGCCCTGTTCCGGCTATGTTACAACACTTATGTTCATTTAGAGGCTCATAGACAAGTGTCGACTCATGTATAGTTTGGTATGCCTTGTCGGCTGGTTTTTGTTATATAGTCTTTCATGGTAACGTGGTAGCTCATACCTTATATGTAGTTTCTTGATTGTCTGGTCATCCCCTGCTATGTATGTTCATGCCATCATATTTTATTGCTGGTTGTCCTTGATCCAGGTCTACCATTTATATTGATCTCATCAGCCCTAAAAGATAATAATGAAGGTTAGATGAAATGTACGTTGGTGCTCGACAAGTATGGTCGGATGCTAGTCATGGCCCTCCAGTTTGGGTCATGACAAACTTGGTATCAGAGGAAGTCTATCCTAGGGATTGTCTATGAGCCATGTCTAGTAGAGTCTTGATTATGGATGTGTAGCACGCCACATTTATAATCAGGAGGCTACATGATATTTAGGGTTGTTACCTTCTTCCTGAATCTAGATCGTGCGTAGAGTTGAGTCGTAAATGTTCGCCTCTAATATTCACCTTGTTTTATTTCAGTGATGCCTTTGACTAGGAAGCAAACGATTAGTAGATCGCTTGGTACATCAGAGGGAGAGGGTACCAATCAGGTGCCCCAAGCCAGAGCAGGACAAAGTGAGGCTCAGAGTGAGATGCCCTCTCATACCTCATTTACTCCATCTCCTCCAAAGGATTTTAAAAGGCACCCAGCGCCTCCAGTTCCTCCGTCTGGCACTACAGACCAGGATATGCGGAGTGCTTTGCAATTGTTGACTAGCTTGGTAGCTGCTCAGGCTTAGATGCAGAATACAGGTGGTGCTGATAAACCAGTTAGTACAAGAGTTTGTGATTTTATTAATTTAGACCCTCCACTGTTTACCAGATCAGACCCAAAGGAGGACCCACAGACTTTTATTGACCAGGTTCATCGTACATTGCGGGTTATGCATGTTAGTGATATAGAGGTAGTATAGTTGGCTTTTTATCGGCTATGGGATTTAGCGGTTCTCTGGTATGATAGTTGGGAGAGATCCAGGGGTCCGAACGCTCCTCCAGCTGTGTGGAAGGAATTTTCTAAGGCCTTTCTTCGTCACTACTTGCCAGTTGAGATACGACGAGCTAGAGCTGATAAGTTCTTGAACCTTAGACAAGGTAATATGAGTGTGCGAGAGTACAGTATGCAGTTTGATTCTTTGGCAAGGTATGTTCCCTATATGGTGGCCGAGATGAGTGATGGTGCATATATCGGTGAATGGGTTGGGACCACATCTGATAAATGAGTGTACGATAGCCTCCTTGGTGGAGGGCATGGATATTTCCCATATTCAAGCTTATGCCCAGACCCTAGAGGATCGTAAGCGCCAGCAGAGGGCAGTTAGGGAGCAGGATAGGGGCCAACATAAGAGGGCGAGATTTGCAGGGTATTCTGATGACTTCAGAGGCAGCGTCAGGCCACAGTTTTTGAAGAGTTCGGCGCCACCTGTAGCTAGTGCTCCTACAATGTTTCAGAGGCCTTGATATGATCGATCCTATTCTGGTCCAGGTCAGAGTTCCCGATCATCTGGCTCACAACCTCACAGGGATACTATTCAGATGAGACCCCCAACACCATATTGTGATCAGTGCGGCAAGGCCCACTTTGGACTATGTCGTCGAGGTTCTGATGCGTGCTATTCGTGCAGACAGCCTGGCCATATGATGTGGGATTGTCCTAACAGAGGAGGTGATGGTATGGCTCAGCTGACTGGATTAGTGTCTGGTTCTTCCATATCAGTTCGACCTCCATCACAGGGTTTTCAGCAGTCGACAGGTCGTGGTAGGGGTAGAGGTGCAGTGCCGAGTTCGAGTGGTGCTCAAAATCGAACCTATGCTCTAGTAGGCCGACAGGATCTCGAGTCCTCTCCAGATGTTGTTATAGGTATTATATATGTGTTTTCTTATGATGTATATGCGCTGATTGATCCGGGATCTACATTATCATATGTTACACCCTTTTTGGCTAATAAGTTTGGCATTGAACCTGAATTGATAAGTAAACCCCTTGCGGTATCTACTCCGATAGGAGATTCTCTGATTACTAGAAGGGTATATAGAGGTTGCACTGTGATGATTTGTAGTCGTCAAACCTCGGCAAATTTATTTGAGTTAGATATGGTTGATTTTGATGTGATAATGGGAATGGACTGGTTGGCCTCATGCTATGAAAATGTTGACTGCCGTACGAAGATGGTTAGGTTCCAATTTTCGGGTGAACCCATCATTGAATGGAAAGGGAACATTGCTACACCGAAAGATAGGTTTATTTCCTATCTTAAGGCAAGGAAAATTATCTCAAAAGGTTACATTTATCATCTCGTTCACGTTAGGGATGCGGAGACGAAGCCGCGTACTCTACAATCAATCCCCGTGGTCAACAAATTTCCAGATGTTTTCCCAGATGAACTCCCAGGCCTTCCTCCTAAAGGGAGATTGAGTTTAGCATTGATGTGTTGCTTGACACTCAACCGATCTCTATCCCTCCATATAGAATGGCCCCGGAAGAGTTGCGAGAGTTTAAGGTGCAGTTGAAGGACTTGCTGGATAAGGGTTTCATTAGGCCTAGCACCTCACCTTGGGGTGCGCCAGTCCTATTCGTGGGGAAGAAACACGGGTCGTTACGGATGTATATCGACTATCGACAGTTGAATAAGTCTACTATAAAGAACAAGTATCCACTTCGAAGAATTGATACCTATTTGACCAACTCCAGGGTGCCAAGTATTTCTCCGAGATTGATTTACGTTCAGGGTATCATCAGGTGAGGGTTAAGGAGAAGGATATTCCAAAGACGGCCTTCCGGACAAGATACGGGCACTTTGAGTTATTGGTGATGTCGTTCGGGCTAACAAATGCCCTATCAGCTTTTATGGATCTCATGAATACTATATTTAGGCCCTATCTTGATGTGTTCGTGATTGTATTCATTGATGAAATTCTAGTATATTCTCGTTCGGAGGCGGAACATGCGAGCCACTTGCGGATAGTATTACAGACGCTTCAGGATCGTAAGTTCTATGCTAATCTCTCCAAATGTGAATTTTGGTTGATCTCGGTAGCGTTCCTTGGCCATGTGATATCTGACGAGGTTATTAGTGTCGACACTCATAAGATCAATGCAGTTAAGAATTGGCCGAGACCTCAAACACCATCAGAAGTCCGCAGCTTCCTAGGGCTAGCAGGATATTATAGGCGGTTTGTGGAAGGGTTTTCCTCTATATCATCACCATTGACTAAGTTAACACAGAAAGCTACCAAGTTCCAGTGGTCTGACACTTGTGAACGTAGTTTTCAGGAGCTGAAGAATCGATTGACATCCGCACCAGTGCTCACTCTTCCTGAAGGAACAGAAGGTTATGTGGTATATTGTGATGCCTCAGGTATAGGTTTGGGGTGCGTATTGATGCAGCATGGGAAGGTGATTGCTTATGCATCAAGACAATTGAAGAAGCATGAAAAGAATTATCCAACCCATGATTTGGAATTGGCTGCAGTAATATATGCTTTGAAGATATGGCGGCACTACTTATACGGCGTCCATGTTGACATCTACACAGATCACAAGAGTTTACAATACATCTTCAAGCAGAAAGAGTTGAATTTGAGGCAGCGTAGGTGGCTTGAATTATTGAAAGACTACGACGTCGAGATATTGTATCATCCCGGTAAAGCCAATGTTGTGGCAGACGCTCTCAGCCGTAAATCAATGGGAAGCTTAGTACATATTGAGGCAGGTAGATGGGGGTTGACTAAAGAGCTTCATCAGCTAGCCAATATGAGAATCAGATTGTTAGACTCTGATGACGGAGGTGTTACTGTACAGAATACATCAGAATCATCTTTGGTAGCCAAGGTAAAAGCACGGCAATATGAAGATCCTATCTTAGTACGATTAAGAAAAAGCATTCAACAGTGTAAAAATACGGCTTTTGAGATCGGAAAAGATGTGGAACTGAGATACCAGAGCCGATTGTGTGTGCCTAATGTGGCAGGGTTGCGAGAGAATGTTATGAAAGAGATTCATCAATCCCGATATTCCATCCATCCCGGCTCGACAAAGATGTATCATGATGTCAAGGAGCAGTATTGGTGGGATAACATGAAGAAGTCTATTGCAGAATTTGTAGTCCAGTGTCCCAATTGTCAACAAGTAAAGATAGAACATCAGAAACCTGGTGGATTGCTTCAGAATATAGAGATTCCGATGTGGAAGTGGGAGGTGATTAATAAGGACTTCATTATTGGATTACCTTGCTCTTATCATAAGTTTGACTCCATTTGGGTGATAATTGATCGACTTACAAAATGTGCCCATTTTCTGCCAGTGAAGACAACTTACACGGCTGAAGATTATGCGAAGTTGTATATCAAGGAGATTGTTAGGCTTCATGGTGTGCCCATATCTATTATATCAGACCGAGGAGCTCAATTTACGGCTAACTTTTGGAGGTCTTTCCAGAAGGGTTTAGGCACACAAGTAAATCTCAGCACTGCATTTCATCCGCAGACTGACGGACAGGCTGAACGTACCATTCAGACACTGGAAGATATGCTACGAGCATGTGTTCTAGATTTTAAGGGGAATTGGGATGATCATCTTCCACTCATAGAATTCGCCTATAACAATAGCTACCATTCCAGTATTAAAATGGCCCCATACGAGGCACTATACGGGAGGAGATGTAGATCACCAGTTGGATGGTTCGAAGTCGGTGAAACAGAATTATATGGGCCAGATTTGATTCACCAAGCTATTGAGAAGGTGAAAGTGATACAGGAGCGATTGAGGACGGCACAAAGCAGGCAAAAATCTTATTCTGATGTCCGACGTCGTGATCTAGAGTTTGAGGTTGGTGATTGGGTTTTCCTGAGGATCTCACCAATGAAGGGTATTATGCGTTTTGGGAAGAAAGGTAAGCTGAGTCCAAGGTATATCGGGCCGTATAAAATTCTTCGACGAATTGGACAGGTTGCTTATGAGTTAGAATTGCCATCCGAATTGGAATTTGTCCACCCGGTATTCCATGTATCTATGTTGAGAAAATGTATTGGAGACCCTTCTCGAGTCGTCCCTATCAAAGATGTACAAGTTACAGAGGACCTATCATATGAAGAAGTGCCAGTGGCGATATTAGATCGGCAAGTCCGCAAGCTGAGAACAAAAGATGTAGCTTCCGTCAAAGTATTATGGAGGAACAAAAATATGGAAGAAATGACATGGGAAGCAGAAGAGGAGATGAAGTCTAAATACCCTTACTTATTCCAGAATGAAGATAACAAGGATGCTGGTGGAAGACAGGATACATTGGAAGGTGAAACGGCTCTATGAGGTAAGCAATAATTTGAGAATACTCCTCCTTAATACAAAATGGTGATATGTAGATAATGTAAATATGCATAATGCTTTGTGTAGCCTTGTGAAGCCATATGTTGGGCTTAATTACTTGCAAGTTTTGCTAGTGACCATTTTATAGGGGAAAATTGATCGGAAATTTCCATTGGAATCCACGATGATTTAAACTCCCCATAAACCCTTACATTCGAGGACGAATGTTCCTAAGGGGGGAGGGTGTTACAACCCATATCCACATGTGTTAGTTCATGCCATATATTAGTTAACATAAATCCAAGAAGGAATTATCTTTGAGATGATAAGAAGTCAATCTTATTGGTTTAAAGTGATATAAGAGTGTATATGGGTGATTAACAAGTATTAGAAGTTAAATGAATCAAGGATGTTGTAACTCGTATTTTCAGGTAAATCTAGCGGTGCTTAATACACTCAAAAGGTCATGTATTAAGGTATTTTAATCATATAATATCCGTATCATAAGTCTTGAAGTCAAACGAGTTTTGAAACAAAAGTCGACAAAAGTTGTCTCAACTTAGGTTAATAATTTTACTTAAACATTAGGTCAAATGTTTCTAATATTTTCTCCTAATTTACAAGGAATTACGGTGTTATATACCAACTAAATTAACGATCTATGAGTCTAGTTTCCAATGCATTAAACCGTTCATCGATATGAACTCGGAGTAGAGAGATATTCGTATTTGTGCGAGACTGCGCCAAGCACCTCTCTATGGGGACCACTAAGGCGTTTTAAGATATTTGGATCTATATAGGATGCCTCCAACCCGTTTTAAGTCATTTATTCTCACTATTTTCAGAACATAGAACCCTAGGAACATCCTCTCAAGGTTCTCTCAAGATTCAAGACCCAAAAAGGGCAAACAACACAAATCAAGTGTCGGGAATTCCGTGGCGCTAGTAAGTCTCTTGTTCTTCTTGTTGTTGCTCACTTTTGTGTGATTCCAGCTCGTGTGGGAGGTTTTTTTAAAGGGTTTATGTTCTTTAAATACTCCCTTATGTTCTTAATATCAATCCTAGGTTATTTCAAGCCTTCTAAAGTGATTCTAGTGCCGAAAAACACTAATTGATCGCTAGTTTCGTTTTTTTGTTGTCGTAGCAGCATTAGAGGGATATTTCATGGAAATTTAAGGTCAAATTGGAGTTTTTCTTTCTGTATAAAGGTAATGAACCTCTTACTATATATGTATTTAAGATTATCCAAGTTGCGGCTAAGCCATTGAAGCTAGAACTTGTGAAATATATATCGAAAGGCTTGGTAGTAATGTTATTGTTTTGTGGACTGTTTTGCGTTGATGTTGAGCTTCGTATTTTACTACTATTTTGTGGAGTTTTGGAGGAGGGAGGGTGTGGAGAAACACCATATATATGTATGGTTGTGGGATGATAGTTATTCGTAACATTTCCGGGTCGTTTGACACGACTACGGTTGTCGTCGTATGTATAGAGTGATTAGGCTGTGCGTGGACTAATTTGGGAGGCTCAATATGTTTATTATTGATGTTGTTTGGGCTGTTTGGTGACTGTTTTGAATGGTGTGAAGTCATATATATAGGGTAGGTGTTGTCTGTTTCATCGTATAATAGGTTGTGGTCGATACATAATAGTTATGACGCTTAAATGATAACGATAGTGTCGTTTCTCTTATTGTAGACTAAGGAGTTTTGAAAATTTCATAGCTTGAGATTGGGGCAGTATATACAAGGTATGTGAGGATATCCCTTTCCTTCTTTTGCACGACTCCGATTGTACATAATGTAATGAACGAGCTTCCAAGATACTCTACTCTTAGATGCTAGCAGTACTTACATTGTTTTCCCTCTTATGGAACGATTGGTGTTAATGTTGCTTCTCTTATTCTTATGTTATCAAAGTTGTTGGTACTTCCTGATTCTTATAAGGTTCATAGTGAAGAGTTAGTCCTAATAACGTGTACAGAGGATACCGACCTTGCGTCACTCCGAAAGGTTTAGAATGTGATTCCATGAGTCGAGCATGCATTATATATATGTATCTATTTTACTATACCAAGCCACGCTATAGTTGGCCGGGTACGGCACCTATTGTGCAACCACTGATCAGTTGGGTTTTACCGAGCTCCACGTGGCCGAGTACGGTTCTACCGAGCCTTATGCTGGCCGGGTATGTTTTTTACCGAGCCTATTATGCCCGGGTTCGATATGATGATGATGATGCCCAAAGAGGCGAATGTTTTAAAGGTTTATGTATTTATACATATGTATCATACATTTCATTTCAGTAGCCCTCAGAGGTACTAAGATGTTACAGGTTGTATATTCTCTATCCTTGCTTAAATTACTGATCGTATTTATGTTTCCCTGCCTTACATACTCAGTACTTTATTCGTACTGACGTCCTTTTATTTGTGGACGCAGCATGTCGTGCTGCAGGTCCTGATAGACAGGCAGGTGCAGCTCCCCCAACACAGTCGGCTGTCAGTTCAGTGGTGATTGGCGAGATCCCTTCTCTGGACTTGTCTTGGTCTTCATATGCATTTTTGTTATAGACATTATGGGTATGTCGGGGCCCTCTTCCGGCTATGTTGCAGCACTTATGTTCATTTAGAGGCTCATAGACAAGTGTCGACTCATGTATAGTTTGGTATGCCTTGTCGGCTGGTTTTTGTTATATAGTCTTTCATGGTAGCGTGGTAGCTCATACCTTATATGTAGTTTCTTGATTGTATAGTCATCCCCTGCTATGTATGTTCATGCCGTCTTATTATATTGCTGGTTGTCCATGATCCAGGTCTACCATTTATATTGATCTCGTGAGCCCTAAAAGATAATAATGAAGGTTAGATAAAATGTACGTTGGTGCTCGGCAAGTATGGTTGGGTGCTAGTCATGGCCCTCCAGTTTGGGTCGTGACTAACTTTGTACCAGAGCAAGTCTGTCCAGGGATTGTCTATGAGCCATGTCTAGTAGAGTTTTGATTAAGGATGTGTAGCGCGCAACATTTATAATCCGGAGACTATATGACATCTAGGGCTGTCACCTTCTTCCTGAATCTAGATCGTGCGTAGAGTTGAGTCGTAAGTGTTCGTCTCTAATATTCACCTTGTTTTCTTTCAGTGATGCCTTCGACTAGGAAGCAAACGAATAGTAGACGGCTTGATGCAGCAGTGGGAGAGGGTACCAGTCAGGTGCCCCGAGCCAGAGCAGGACAAAGTGAGGCTTAGAGTGAGATGCCCTCTTATACCTCATATACTCCATCTCCTCCAGAGGATATTAGAAGGCACCCAGTGCCTCCAATTCCTCCGTCTGGCACTATAGACCAGGATATGCGGAGTGCTTTGCAGTTGTTGACTAGCTTGGTAGCTGCTCAGGCTCAGAGGCAGAATACAGGTGTTGCTGATAAACCAGTTAGTACAAAAGTTCATGATTTTATTAATTTAGACCCTCCAGTGTTTACTGGATCAGACCCCAAGGAGGACCCACAGAATTTTATTGACCAGGTTCATCGTACTGCGGGTTATGCATGTTAGTGATATAGAGGCAGTAGAGTTGTCTTCTTATCGGCTACAGGATTTAGCGGTTCTCTGGTATGATAGTTGGGAGAGATCCAGCGGTCCGAACGCTCCTCCAGCTGTGTGGAAGGAATTTTCTGAGGCCTTTCTTCGTCACTATTTGCCAGTTGAGATACGACGAGCTAGAGCTGATAAGTTCTTGAACCTTAGACAAGGTAATATGAGTGTGCGAGAGTACAGTATGCAGTTTGATTCTTTGGCAAGGTATGCTCCCCATATGGTGGCCGAGATGAGTGATAGGGTGCATATGTTCGTGAATGGGTTGGGACCACATCTGATAAATGAGTGTACGACAGCCTCCTTGGTGGAGGGCATGGATATTTCCCGTATTCAAGCTTATGCCCAGACCCTAGAGGATCGTAAGCGCCAGCAGAGGGCAGTTAGGGAGCAGGATAGGGGCCAGCATAAGAGGGCGAGATTTGCAGGGTATTCTGATGACTTCAGAGGCCGCATCAGGCCACAGTTTTCGAGGAGTTCGGCGCCACCTGTAGCTAGTGCTCCTCCACAGTTTCAGAGGCCTCGATATGATCGATCCTATTCTGGTCCAGGTCAGAGTTCGCGGGCATCTGGCTCGCAACATCACAGGGATACTAGTCAGATGAGACCCCCAACACCACATTGTGATCAGTGCGGCAAGGCCCACTTTGGACTGTGTCGTCGAGGTTCTGATGCATGCTATTCGTGCGGGCAGCCTGGCCATATGATGCGGGATTGTCCTAATAGAGGAGGTGATGGTATGGCTCAGCCGACTGGATCTGTGTCTGGTTCTTCCTCATCAGTTCGACCTCCAGCACGGGGTTTTCAGCAGTCGACAGGTCGTGGTAGGGGTAGAGGTGCAGTGCCGAGTTCGAGTGGTGCTCAAAATCGAACCTATGCTCTAGTAGGTCGACAGGATCTCGAGTCGTCTCCAGATGTTGTTACAGGTATTATATCTGTGTTTTCTTATGATGTATATGCGCTGATTGATCCGGGATCTACATTATCATATGTTACACCCTTTGTGGCTAATAAGTTTGGCATTGAACCTGAATTGATAAGTAAACCCCTTGCGGTATCTACTCCGATAGGAGATTCTGTGATTGCTAGAAGGGTATATAGAGGTTGCACTGTGATGATTTGTAGTCGTCAAACCTCGGCAAATTTATTTGAGTTAGAAATGGTTGATTTTGATGTGATAATGGGAATGGACTGGTTGGCCTCATGCTATGCAAATGTTGACTGTCGTACGAAGATGGTTAGGTTCCAATTTCCGGGTGAACCCGTCATTGAATGGAAAGGGAACATTGCTACACCAAAAGGTAGGTTTATTTCCTATCTTAAGGCAAGGAAAATGATCTCAAAAGGTTACATTTATCATCTCGTTCACGTTAGGGATGCGGAGGCGAAGTCGCCTACTCTACAATCAATCCTCATGGTCAACAAATTTCCAGATGTTTTCCCAGATGAACTCCCAGGCCTTCCTCCTGAAAGGGAGATTGAGTTTAGCATTGATGTGTTGCCTGACACTCAACCGATCTCTATCCCTCCATACAGAATGGCCCCGGCAGAGTTGCGAGAGTTGAAGGTGCAGTTGAAGGACTTGCTGGATAAGGGCTTCATTAGGCCTAGCACCTCACCTTGGGGTGCTCCAGTCCTATTCGTGCGGAAGAAAGATGGGTCGTTACGGATGTGTATCGACTATCGACATTTGAATAAGTCTACTATAAAGAACAAGTATCCACTTCCAAGAATTGATGACCTGTTTGACCAACTCCAGGGTGCCAAGTATTTCTCCAAGATTGATTTACGTTCAGGGTATCATCAGGTGAGGGTTAGGGAGAAGGATATTCCAAAGACGGCCTTCCGGACAAGATATGGGCACTTTGAGTTCTTGGTGATGTCGTTCGGGCTAACAAATGCCCCAGCAGCTTTTATGGATCTCATGAATACTATATTCAGGCCCTATCTTGATGTGTTCGTGATTGTATTCATTGATGACATTCTAGTATATTCTCGTTCGGAGGCGGAACATGCGGGCCACTTGCGGATAGTATTACAGACGCTTCAGGATCGTAAGTTATATGCTAAGCTCTCCAAATGTGAATTTTGGCTGAACTCAGTAGCGTTCCTTGGCCATGTGATATCTGACGAGGGTATTAGTGTCGACACTCAGAAGATCGATGCAGTAAAGAATTGGCCGAGACCTACAACACCATCAGAAGTCCGCAACTCCCTAGGGCTAGCAGGAAATTATAGGCGGTTTATGGAAGGGTTTTCCTCTATTTAATCACCATTGACTAAGTTAACACAGAAAGCTACCAAGTTCCAGTGGTCTGACACTTGTGAACATAGTTTTCAGGAGCTGAAGAATCGATTGACATCCGCACCAGTGCTCACTCTTCCTGAAGGAACAGAAGGTTATCTGGTATATTGGGATGCCTCAGGTATAGGTTTGGGGTGCGTATTGATGCAGCATGGGAAGGTGATTGCTTATGCATCAAGACAATTGAAGAAGCATGAAAAGAATTATCCAACCCATGATTTGGAATTGGCTGCAGTAATATATGCTTTGAAGATATGGCGGCACTACTTATACGGTGTCCATGTTGACATCTACACAGATCACAAGAGTTTACAATACATCTTCAAGCAGAAAGAGTTGAATTTGAGGCAGCATAGGTGGCTTGAATTATTGAAAGACTATGACGTCGAGATATTGTATCATCCCGGTAAAGCCAATGTTGTGGCAGACGCTCTCAGCCGTAAATCAATGGGAAGCTTAGTACATATTGAGGCAGGTAGATGGGGGTTGACTAAAGAGCTTCATCAGCTAGCCAATATGAGAATCAGATTGTTAGACTCTGATGACAGAGGTGTTACTGTACAGAATACATCAGAATCATCTTTGGTAGCCGAGGTAAAAGCACGGCAATATGAAGATCCTATCTTAGTACGATTAAGAGAAAGCATTCAACAGTGTAAAAGTATGGCTTTTGGGATCGGAAAAGATGGGGCACTGAGATACCAGAGCCGATTGTGTGTGCCTAATGTGGCAGGGTTGCGAGAGAAGATTATGAATGAGATTCATCAATCCCGATATTCCATCCATCCCGGCTCGACAAAGATGTATCATGATGTCAAGGAGCAGTATTGGTGGGATAACATGAAGAAGTCTATTGCAGAATTTGTAGCCCAGTGTCCCAATTGTCAACAAGTAAAGATAGAACATCAGAAACCCGGTGGATTGCTTCAGAATATAGAGATTCCGACCTGGAAGTGGGAGGTGATTAATATGGACTTCATTATTGGATTACCTCGCTCTTATCATAAGTTTGACTCCATCTGGGTGATAATTGATCGACTTACAAAATGTGCCCATTTTCTGCCAGTGAAGACAACTTACACGGCTGAAGATTATGCGAAGTTGTATATCAAGGAGATTGTTAGGCTTCATGGTGTGCCCGTATCTATTATATCAGACCGAAGAGCTCAATTTACGGCTATCTTTTGGAGGTCTTTCCAGAAGGGTTTAGGCACATAAGTAAATCTCAGCACTGCATTTCATCCGCAGACTGACGGACAGGCTGAACGTACCATTGAGACACTGGAAGATATGCTACGAGCATGTCTTCTAGATTTTAAGGGAAATTGGGATGACCATCTTCCACTCATAGAATTTGCCTACAATAATAGCTACCATTCCAGTATTAAAATGGCCCCATATGAGGCACTATACGGGAGAAGATGTAGATCACCAGTTGGATGGTTCGAAGTCGGTGAAACAGAATTATATGGGCCAGATTTGATTCACCAAGCTATTGAGAAGGTGAAAGTGATACAGGAGCGATTGAGGACGGCACAAAGCAGGCAAAAATCTTATTCTGATGTCCGACGTCGTGATCTAGAGTTTGAGGTTGGTGATTGGGTTTTCCTGAGGATCTCACCAATGAAGGGTATTATGCGTTTTGGGAAGAAAGGTAAGCTGAGTCCAAGGTATATCGGGCCGTATAAAATTCTTCGACGGATTGGACAGGTTGCTTATGAGTTAGAATTGCCATCCGAATTGGAATTTGTCCACCCGGTATTCCATGTATCTATGTTGAGAAAATGTATTGGAGACCCTTCTCGAGTCATCCCTATCAAAGATGTACAAGTTACAGAGGACCTATCATATGAAGAAGTGCCAGTGGCGATATTAGATCGGCAAGTCCGCAAGCTGAGAACAAAAGATGTAGCTTCCGTCAAAGTATTGTGGAGGAACAAAAATATGGAAGAAATGACATGGGAAGCAGAAGAGGAGATGAAGTCTAAATACCCTTACCTATTCCAGAATGAAGATAACAAGGATGCTGGTGGAAGACAGGATACATTGGAAGGTGAAACGGCTCTATGAGGTAAGCAATAATTTGAGAATACTCCTCCTTAATACAAAATGGTGATATGTAGATAATGTAAATATGCATAATGCTTTGTGTAGCCTTGTGAAGCCATATGTTGGGCTTAATTGCTTGCAAGTTTTGCTAGTGACCATTTTATAGGGGAAAATTGATCGGAAATTTCCATTGGAATCCACGATGATTTAAACTCCCCATGAACCCTTACATTCGAGGACGAATGTTCCTAAGGGGGGGGAGGGTGTTACAACCCATATCCACATGTGTTAGTTCATGCCATATATTAGTTAACATAAATCCAAGAAGGAATTATCTTTAAGATGATAAGAAGTCAATCTTATTGGTCTTAAGTGATACAAGAGTGTATAAGGGTGATTAACAAGTATTAGAAGTTAAATGAATCAAGGATGTTGTAACTCGTATTTTTAGGTAAATCTAGCGGTGATTAATACACTCAAGAGGTCATGTATTAAGGTATTTTAATCATATAATATACGTATCATAATTCTTGAAATCAAACGAGTTATGAAACTAAAGTCGACAAAAGTTGTCTCAACTTAGGTTCATAATTTTACTTAAATATTAGGTCAAATGTTTCTAATCTTTTCTCATAATTTACAAGGAATTACGGGGTGATCTACCCACCAAATTAAATATCTATGAGTCTAGTTTCCAACGCATTAAACCGTTCATCGATACGATCTCGGAGTAGAGAGATATTCGCGTTTTCGCGAGACTGCGCCAAGCACCTCTCTATGGGGCCCACTAAGTCGGTTTAAGATATTTGGACCTATATAGGATGCCTCCAACCCGTTTTAAGTCATTTATTTTCACTATTTTCAGACCTTAGAACCCTAGGAACATCCTCTCAAGGTTCTCTCAAGATTCAAGACCCAAAAAAGGGCAAACAACACAAATCAAGTGTCGGGAATTCCGTGGCGCTAGTAAGTCTCTTGTTCTTCTTGTTGTTGCTCATTTTTGTGTCGTTACAGCTCGTGTGGGAGGTTGTTTTAAAGGGTTTATGTTCTGTAAATACTCCCTCATGTTCTTAATATCAATCCTAGGTTATTTCAAGCCTTCTAAAGTGATTCTAGTGCCGAAAAACACTAATTGATCGCTAGTTTCATTTTTTGTTGTTGTGGCAGCATTGGAGGGATATTTCATGGAAATTTAAGGTCAAATTGGAGTTGTTCTCTCTGCATAAAGGTAAGGAACCTCTTACTCTGTATGTATTTAAGATTATCCAAGTTGCGGCTAAGCCATTGAAGCTAGAACTTGTGAAATATATATCGAAAGGCTTGGTAGTAACGTTATTGTTTAGTGGACTGTTTTGTGTTGATGTTGGGCTGCGTATTTTACTACTGTTTTGTGGTGTTTTTGGAGGAGGAAGGGTGTGGAGAGACACCATATATATGTAGGGTTGTGGGATGATACTTATTCATAACATTTACGGGTCGTTTGACACGACTACGGTGGTCGTCGTATGTATGGAGTGATTAGGCTGTGCGTGGACTATTTTGGGAGGCTCAATATGTTTATTATTGATGTTTTTTGGGCTGTTTGGTGACTGTTTTGAATGGTGTGAAGTCATATATATAGGGTAGGTGCTGCCCGTTTCATCGTAAAATAGGTTATGGTCGATACATAATAGTTATGACGCTTAAATGATAACGATAGTATCGTTTCTCTTACGGTAGACTAAGGAGTTTTGAAAATTGCATAGCTTGAGATTGGGGCAGTCTATACAAGGTATGTGAGGCTATCCCTTTCCTTCTTTTGCACGACTCCGATTGTATATAATGTAATGAACGAGCTTCCAAGATACTCTACTCTTAGAAGCTAGCAGTACTTGCATTGTTTTCCCTCTTATGGAACAATTGATGTTAATGTTGCTTCTCTTATTCTTATGTTATCAATTTTGTTGGTACTTCCTGATTCTTATAAGGTTCATAGTGAAGAGTTAGTCCTAATAACGTGTATAGAGGATACTGACCTTACGTCACTCCGAAAGGTTTAGAATGTGATTCCATGAGTCGAGCATGCATTATATATATGTATCTATTTTACTCTATAGTTGGCCGGGTACGGCACCTATTATGCAACCACTGATCAGCTGGGTTTTACCGAGCTCCATGTGGCCAGTACGATTCTACTAAGCCTTATGATGGCCGGGTATGTTTTTTACCGAGCCTATTATGGCCGGGTACGATATGATGATGATGATGCCCACAGAGGCGAATGTTTAAAAGGTTTATGTATTTATGCATATGTATCATGCATTTCATGTCAGTAGCCCTCAGAGGTACTAAGATGTTACAGGTTGTATATTCTCTATCCTTGCTTACATTACTGATCGTATTTGTGGTTCCCTGTCTTACATACTCAGTACTTTATTCGTACTGATGTCCTTTTATTTGTGGACACTGCATGTCGTGCTGCAAGTCCTGATAGACAGGCAGGTGCAGCTCCCCCACAACAGTAGGTTGTCCAGTTCAGCGGTGATTGGCGAGATCCCTTCTCCGGACTTGCCTTGGTCTTGGTATGCATTTTTTATAGACATTATGGGTATGTCAGGCACTGTTCCGGCTATGTTGCAGCACTTATGTTCATTTAGAGGCTCATAGACAAGTGTCGACTCATGTATAGTTTGGTATGCCTTGTCGGATGGTTTATGTTATATAGTCGTTCATGGTAGCGTGGTAGCTCATACCTTATATGTAGTTTCTTGATTGTCTGGTCATCCCCTACTATGTATGTTCATGCCGTCATATTTTATTGTTAGTTTTCCATGATCCAGTTCTACCATTTATATTGATCACGTGAGCCCTAAAAGATAATAATGAAGGTTAGATGAAATGTACGTTGGTGCTCGGCAAGTATGGTCGGGTGCTAGTCATGGCCCTCCATTTTGGGTCATGACACTTAAGTTACAAGATTATGTGTTATATCTAAAGTTCTCTAACCCCTTAGCATATTGCTGATTCTATACTTAAGTGTTTCTGCAACTATGTGATCTATGTGTCCCCAAATCCCACTACCCCTGTTTGTGGTTACTGAACCTACCTTGGTCCTATGTTTCTTGGTTATGTGGGAACCTGTTTTGGGTGTTGTGTTTGGACAGTTGCTTGTTACTCTACCCCCTTTTCAAAACTGTTCTATTGAACAACTTCCCCTGTTGTTTTAAAAAACTATTTCAAACAAGTCTCTTTTTCAAGTGTTTTCCTGCTTAAATCTTTTCAAAATATTGTCAAGCACTCTCACTCTACTCTTAGACCATCAAGTTCTGCCCCTTTTGTGTGAGTCTTCCCTTGGGACCCTTGAGCTCCCTCTAAAATTGGACAAACGAAAGTTGGCCTTTTCACACTGCACTTACTCTGTCTTGGCTATGAAATTTGGGTGTGAGCACTGCCCGTTACCCCTTAAGGTCTTTAGGGAACTTTGACATACTCGGATATGAGAAAGGCTATGAAAAAATCTTCGCGTTTCAGGTTCTGGAAATCCGGGCCTGTTTTCAGGCTATTTATAGTGTAACTTCTTATTTTTCTACTTATGTAAGTCATTTCAATATTGGTCTGTAATAATTTGTTGTAAACGAATATTGGGTTTGGCTAGTGAAAAGGGAGGGTAGTTATATATGTTATCGACATCAACGGGTAGAACCCATGCCTTAGGTTTACATTTCCTATATGCGCATTGTCCATGTGTAGGACCAACACATTCAAAGCATGTCATGCATTAGATACCATGTTCTTGGTTTACTGTTACATCATCTCATTTGACATCATTTTACCACTTAAAAATCCTGCTTTAGGCTAACTAACAACATCAACATAAAATTGTTGCTCCAGCATATCTTGAAATCATGTTGTAACTCTTTGGGCATTTAGAAATCATGCTTTAGGAATTCTGCATATCCTGAAATCATTCTGCACTTTGATATGTGCATGTTAGATAGCCTGTTTTAGGATCTCGTTCAGATTTTCTCAATCACATCTAGTTAAACTACCGATGCATGAAAAAGGACATAAAACATTCTCATGTTTGATTATCCTATTTAAGTGAAACTGGTCACAATCCCTGTATGTCTTTGCAACATTTAAAACAACATGCTTTACGTAAAATAACTGCTAAATTGTTTTAATGATTCTGGTAACTGCTGCATGTTATTTTACGCTTAGGCAAGCCTAGGGAATAAACATTAAAATAAACAGAACCATCTTTGTGATTAGTGTTTAACTGTCAGCATGTTAAAATCAGTAGGCAAGTCTGATTAAGACTTCCTCTCTGAGTTATATAATAAATCTGACTCTGTTTTTATCACTTAGATATCATGCTTAAGATCTAAATTTAGACCTTAATTGTGTATGAGTCATGCTGTTTATGTGTATCATGTGTGGAGGTATATCTGAGCCTTTTATTTGTCTTCCATGCTCCCCTTTATTGAAGTCCTATCTGTTTATTATGTGTCGCCTTAGTATTTTACCTTTAAACTTGAGTGTCTACCTAGAACCCCCTTTTTATAGGATTGGAATCCTAAATTTCTCCGTGGTTGATAGGAAGATGCGGATAACAGCATGCAATAGGGGTCGACACCAATCCTTCCTTTAATTACCTTCACGGGGCGATAAAGGGTAGATATGGATATGATGACCGGTGAGTTAATACCACGTGTAGCCCCTCTTTGAGGAATGTCATACCGGGTATTGCATTGATGTGATCTATATTATAAACAAGCCTAGGATACCCACTTTACATTCCCAAATATGCTTAGATTGTAATTCTTTTCAAAATCTTGCTTTTCATTAATTGTTTTTCAAACATCTTTGTACTTAAACTTGAATCCCCTATTATTTGAGCCACACTTGTTATTTACTAATTGTACAAATTCACAAAAAAACTGTTTGGCCGGGAACCATACTAATGGATCCTGAGGGGTGCCTAACACCTTCCCCTTAGGATAATTTCAAGCCCTTACTATGTCTCTGGTTACCAAACATAGTTATAAATGAACCCTATAGGTGCCCTAAAGCACCTTAAATTGTTAGGTGGTGACTCTTCAAAAATGCAAACCCCCTTTCAAAAATGAAAGAGTTGTCCCAACCAAAAATGTCATAAACCCGATTTCGCGAGAAAAAGGGGGCACGACAGCATGGCGACTCTACTAGGATATTCAGGCTTTTACCATTTCATACCGCTTTTGTGAATTTGTACCCCCCTTATGTGCCATTATTTTTTTAATTCCTTTAAACCTTTAATTTCTCCTTCAGAAGCAAAACTGACATATCTTTCTTGTTTCCTTCCTTTATAACTACTTTTAAATTATAAAATTGTTGTATTTATCGCTTTCTTAACGTGCAAATACATGTCAACATGCTTTTAATTATTGCATAATCATGCTCATCATCATACTGCACTCGTGCCAAACAAATACTATAGCAACGCTTGATAAATGGTTGCGCCCTTCCTGTATCATTACTTCCCTAAATTCGGAAAGGCTTATTTGCGGTAAAACTAGTCGACCAGTGGTGCAGTCGACAATTCCGTTCCTTCCCCCATGAGTTGTCCGCTCAAGGGTACCAGTCTAAAACCCCAGAGAAACCTTACTCTGTTTAAATTGCGCATACATCATGGTCAAACCTAGTCGGCTAAGTTATGTTGTCCACATAATGGTCCTTTAAGATAGCCTTGTCCAAAAGTCAAATGGGTTTCCCTAAACACAAAAGGACATCATCACATTCTGCGCATTTATTTGGAGAACTAAATGCTTCATGCTAATTGTTGATGTTAAATAGTCGAGTCTGGTGGGGGTACGGGCCTAACCTTGTTTGCCTTGTAGAAATATGAGGCACGAAGTCTGCAGATTCGGCATGGTCATCGATATCCACCCAAGATTGCTAAGTTTGTGGGAAGATTTACATTCTAGTGACAAAACCCTTTTTAGAAAATATCTGGGTAATGTACCATCCCTCCTAGAGATCCAACCTAACAACATGATAATAGAAGCTGCTACCTTATTTTGGGATTGTGAAAGGGTCGTGTTCCGCTTTGAGGATATCGAAATGACACCTTTTCTAGAGGAGATAGGAGGACTGGCTAGTCTAGCATGGGAAACCTCGGGTTTGCTGATGCTCGAGAATCGCACAGGCAAGGGTTTCCTAAAAATGATAGGTTTGAAGAAGTGTACAGAATTGGTATGCCTAAAGGAATCGAAAATCCTTTTTGACTACCTGTATGAAAGGTACGGTCACAAAAAATCATACCGTACCTACCATGATGAGTTTTACATCACGTCCTTGGGAAATATCGATCGTATGGTGTTCGTCTTCATGTTTTGATTCCTAGGTATGATCATGTCTAGTGAAGAAAGGGAGAATTCATACTAGGTTGGCTATGGTAACCAAGACCCTAATGGAGGGGATTGGTGGGTAGACATTCAGCATTGTACCCATGATCATCGCAGATATATACCGAGCCTTACAGAAGTGTCAATGAGGAGCGATACACTTTGAAGGCTACAATCTACTACTTCATCTTTGGCTCATGGAACATCTTCAAAAGGGAGAATACCGACAGGAAATTCAGTGAAGGGCCCGGGATGATCACATTTCTTTCCATAATCCGAAGCGAATGAATTACATCCCCGACATGTTCTCTCAACCTGAGAATGCCAAAGAATGGGTTGAGCTCTTTGATAATCTGACTGAAGGGCAAGTTCAATGGATGTTCGAGTGTTTTCTGACAGAGGAGTTCATCGCCCGATCCAGAGGAGTTCATCGCCTAATCAAAATGATGATAGTCCCCACAAGTGCCTAGCCAGCACATGTGACACTGCAAGATCGTAATGGAGAAAGACACCATCGAGCCAGACAGATATTATGCCAGTTGTACCCTTTTCTATTCTGGTTGGTTGGAAGACAATTGGGATGGTCTGGGCCAGCCAGGGTTTGTTCGAGGTTATAGAATTATAGAGGAAAACGCCGAGGCGCAAGTCAAGTGCAACCAGCTGTACAAAAGGATCCGTGAAAGTGAAAGCGAACACTGCAAGATACAAGAGTCCAACAAGAAGTTGATTGAGAAATGGAAAGATATGGCTATCAGTGCCAACAAAAGGCTAGGATAATTGGAGCGAGTCATAGTAGAACTAGAGGGAAAATTTCTCAAAAGGGTTGAAGACTGTCAAAAGGCTAAAGGGACCGAAGGTGGACATCTAGCCAAATCATACCTGTTGCTGGGATTTCGCGAATTGGGGAAGCTTTTCGACGTAGCCAAGGATGTCAAATCTGGAGAAGGTCCTTCTGGGACCAAATAGATAGGAATTTACTTTTTTGCTTTATGAAGGTAATAAGGCCAATGTCCATTAGTGGCTTTTATTTCTTGCTTATTTAGTATCGTTTTGGGATTAGCCTATCTTTATCAATGAAATATGGTATTTAGCATTAAAAGTTCTCCAAGTCTATTTGTCTCTAGGCCTACCTCGGGCGCAAAGAGGTTCCAAAATTAGGACACACTTTACATTCCATCACTACGTGTTTAAATATTGCAATACTCTTTATACTCCTCACTGAATTGATTACCTTTTGTTTTATTTTTGTTTTTATTATTCCCATCCCCAAAGGTTAGTTCGTGCAATCTGGCATCATCATCTTATTTCACAAGATCCAGGGGCCCTCCACCCACTCCTACTCTTAGTCCCTCTAAAGGTAAGAACAAAGGCAAGAATAAAATGGAAGATTTAAACAACATCAGGAAAGAGAACAATTGAACGGGTAGAGGCCACTAATGGCCAAGGTATTCGGGTTCCTAACAAGATGTGGCACAACTTGAACAAATATTGTTGAAATTCTAGGAAGAGCTCGATCAGGTTCAAATCTAGCAAACCTATCATTTTCCCTCAACACCCCAGATATAAATTTCCCCAATGCTCAAAACCCTGCACCTCCTCGAAATATCCCAAAACAACAGAATCATCCCGCACCTCATCATAACATTGCTCCACCAAAGAACCCATGTAACACCTGTCATACGCCCAAACAACACTCCACTACTCATACCAGAACCTCAGAACTCCACAAATGACCATTTCCACACCCATACACCAGGCCACCATAACACTTCTATCTACGTGGAGACGATGCCACACCCCATCCAACCTAACTCATGCACACCTGAGTCTGATGAAAAGGATCTGCTTATCAGGAACTTGGCAAAGGAACTTAAGAAACTGACCAGCCAGATTCAGGACGTTGAGGGAACCAAAGGAATTGAGGGGCTCAACTATGAGTACCTTTGCATACAACCTGATGTCGAACTGCCTGAAGGGTACAAACCTCTAATGTTCGAAATGTTTGATGGTACATGTGATCCAAGGGTCCATCTGAGGACATATTGCAACAAGCTGGTTGGAGTAGGAAAGGATGAAAGGATCTACATGAAGCTTTTCATGAGGAGTTTTAAAGGAGATGCATTATCTTGGTACATCAGCCAAGATCCCAAGAAGTGGTCAAGCTAGGTAGGCATGGCATTTGACTTTATGGACAAATTCAGGTTCAATAGAGAGACTGCACCAGACGTGTTCTATATCCAGAATGTGAAGAAGAAGCCCACAGAGACGTTTCGCGAGTATGCTACTCACTGGAGATCCGAAACTGCTAAGGTCAGACCCGCCTTACAAGAAGAGAAAATGAACAAGTTCTTTGTTCGGGCTTAGGACCCGCAGTACTATGAACGATTGATAATGATTGAGAACCACAAGTTCTCCGACATTATCAAATTAGGTGAAAGAATTGAAGAAGGTATTAAAAGTGGTATGGTTACAAATTTCGAAGCCTTGTAAGCGAAGAATAAGGCTTTTCAGTCCGGTGGTGTGTCCAAGAAAAGGGACGTAGGGGTTGTGATGGTTTCACAAAGGACCAAGTGTCCCCATAAATACCAAGCTTACATACCGGCCAACCCTAAATTACCAAACACCCTCATACCATGCTCCACCACCAACTTATCAGACATCTCCACCTCCTACATATCAACCTACTTCACCTAGATACTCCCAACCCGCTCATGTATATCAAACTTATAATGCTCAACCATCATATTATCAATCACCCCCTGCACGCCAAAATTTCCCAAAACCCCGACCTAATTTTGATCGCAGACCTCCAAAACAATATACAGCCATCGCTGAACCCATCGACCAGCTATATGAGAGGCTCAAAGCCGCTGGTTATGTCACCCCCATCACTGTTGCAACCCCTGAGAATCCTTCTCCGTGGGTTAACCCAGACAAGTCCTATACATACCTCTCAAGCAAGAAAGGGCACACCATCGATGAATGCCACTCCTTGAAAGATAAGATACAGACATTGATTGATAACAAGATCATTGTGGAAAAAGAACCCGCTCCAAACGTCCTTAAGAATCCTCTGCTAGATCATAAGGGTGGAGGTATCCACATGATTGAGGTAGAAGATGATTGGGATTCCGAGGGATCAATCGGGTTGATCGCAGAAGGTGATGACCCAAAGAAACCGACAATTACTATCAATCCAATCATAATCTATATCCAACCGTCTAAGGACGTTAAGGTAAATATGTCTATACCTCTTGAGTTTGAAGTAGCACCACCCAGAAAGACACCGATACCAACTGAGGTTGAATTCGTGTCTCCGGCAAATGCACCCGCACCATTTGAGGTTGAAGTCTTGCCACCCAAGGCATATGTTCCATTCAAAGTGAGGATAGCCGTGCCAATCCCAGTGGCGATGTCTACCATGCCACCATTCTATACAAATGTTGTACCTTGGGACTATACAGCCGAGGCGAGAAGGAAAGGCAAGGTCAGGATTGAAGAAACTGTCGCAGCACAGTGTATGACAAGAAGTGGTAGAGTCTATACCCCTAAACATCTGGCTGAATCAAGCAAGTAGGCCTCCAATCAGCAGCCCTTCATTGAGGCAGGTCCAGATGACCTTTCGAGAAAAATGTAGGCCAAAGAATATTCGTTCATCAACCAGTTAAACAAGATGCCAGCACAAATATCCATTCTCTCTTTGCTGCAAAATTCTGAGACGCACAAGAATGCTTTGTTAAAGGTGGGTAAATGAAGTGTACGTACCAAGTAACATCACTATTAGGGAAGTGGCTAATATGGTAGGACAATTACTGGAAAGCCATAAGATCACCTTTTATGAGGACGAGCTGCCACCTGAAAGGCTGGGGCACAACAAAGCACTGCACATCACCGTGCAATGTGAAGATTATTTCATTACCAGAATCCTGATCGATAGAGGTTCCAGTCTTAACATTTGTCCACTGGTAACACTCAAGAAGTTGGATAAAGGTATGCATGAGATAAAGGATGGAGCAATCAATGTTAAAGCCTTCGATGGTTCTCAAAGGTCCACCATTGGCGATATTAGTCTATGCCTGCAGATTGGACCAACCTGGTTCGAGGTCGATTTCCAGGTAATAGATGTACCAGCGTCTTACAACTTGCTACTGGGACGGTCGTGGATTCATGCTACTGGGGCCGTAGCATCAATGCTACATTAGGCAGTAAAGTTCGAATGGAATCACCAGGAAGTGATCATTCACGGCGACGGTAGCAACCCTATATATAATCGCCAGACCATTCCGGCGATTGAGGGAATAAGGAAGTTGTGTGGATAAACTTACCACCATATTGAGCGGGTCAGTGCTATCGAAAATGACAAATAGTTGGATAGCAAAATCAAGAGTATACTGAGTTGGAGTGGGTACGAACCTGGAAAAGGGCTCGGTAAGAACCTCCAAGGAATCTCTAAACTCATAAAACTCAAGAAACATGACACTACCTTCGGTTTGGGGTATGAATACACCTGGGAAGAATTCAATAGCTGGTCGCCACCATGGCACAGTCCTTATTATCCACTAGAGCAGCCAATACCGCATCTGCAGCAGACCTTCAAATAGGCTGACATTATTTACGGGTAAGATGAAGAAGAAACACTTGTAGCATTGAAGAACTTGTTTCTAGAGGCCAATGATATGAATTGTTGTGTTATTCTCGAGGAGGAGGGGGAGTAAGGCCCTTCCATACAGGTTGTGAGCAGAGGGACACATCTCAAGAATTGGACCATCAGGACAACCAAAGCTCGACAAGCCTCGGGGTAGCAAGGCTAAAACAAGCATTATTCACTGTTTTATTTACTAAATGATTCTCTTTTCATATTTTTTAATTCCCGCAATAAGATCTTCGATGTTCAAAACAGTTATTCAACTTATCAAAAGCATTTTTGATTTTTCTTTTGAATTAATATTTATTGCTATCGTTTTCTCTCCTTGCTTTACCAATATAACATAACTATTACTTGTCTTGACAAACCAATGACTGTGACACGCAATGAGACAATGCAACAAACAGACGTGGATTCATAGGAAGATGACATACATGATGAGATTGTCAAAGAAGTTGAGAACTTTGAGAACAGACCTAAGTCCAACCTGGATGAGATTGAACTTATCAACCTGGGAGATGTAGAAAACGTCAAGGAAATAGGAATTAGCATTCACCTATCTCCATCAGAGAAGAAAGAATACACAGAATTTCTAAAGGAGTATGAGGACATGTTCGCCTGGTCGTATGATGAGATGACTGGTCTGAGTACATCTATTGTAGCTCACAAGCTGCCAACCAATCCAATGTGTCCACTGATAAAGCAAAAGCTCAGAAAGTTCAAGCTTGATATGAGTTTAAAAATCAAGGAAGAAGTCACCAAGAAGATCAACGCTAATGTTCTCAAGGTAGTAGAATACTAGACATGGTTAGCCAACATTGTGCCAGTGCCAAAGAAGAATGGGAAGGTCAGAGTCTGCGTCGACTATCGGGATCTCAACCGGGCCAGTCCGAAAGACGACTTCCCTTTGCCAAATATACACATCCTGATTGACAATTGCGCCAAGCATGAGCTACAGTCATTCGTAGATTACTTCACTAGTTATCACCAGATCTAGATGGATGAGGAAGATGCTGAGAAAATGACTTTCATTACGCCGTGGGGGGTGTACTGCTACAAGATGATGCCATTTGGCCTGAAGAATGCAGGGGCCACCTACATGAGGGCCATGACTACCATCTTCTATGATATGATACACAAGGAGATAGAGGTATATGTGGATGATGTTATTATTAAATCTATGAAGGCCACTGACCACATAGAAGATCTGAGGAAGTTCTTCAATAGACTGTTGAGATACAACCTGAAACTAAACCCCGCAAAGTGCGCATTTGGGGTTCCTGCTGGGAAATTGCTTGGGTTTATTGTGAGCCACCGAGGAATAGAACTAGATCCATCGAAAGTCATAGCCAGTCAAGAACTACCACCGCCAAGGAACAAGAAGGATGTGATATGTTTCTTGGAAAGACATAACTACACCAGCCGATTCATAGAATAGTCTACAATTATCTATGAGCCAATCATTAAGATGTTAAAGAAGGACGTCGCCCCCAAATGGACCGATGATTTCCAAAAGGGATTCGACAAAATCAAGGAGTACCTATCCACACCACTAGTCTTAGTCCCGCCCAAGCTAGGTAGACCCTTATTACTCTACCTTGTAGTGTTAGATGGAGCTTTTGGCTGTGTTCTGGGGCACCACGATGAAATAGGGAGGAAGGAGCAAGTCATTTATTATCTCAGTAAGACATTCACCAGGTATGAGGCCCGGTATTCTCTATTGGAACGCACATGCTGTTCTTTGACTTGGGTAGCTCGGAAGCTGAGACATTACTTCTATGCCTATACTACATATCTCATATCGTGAATAGATCCCTTGAAGTAAATCTTTCAGAAACCCATGCCCACCGGCAAGCTAGCCAAGTGGCATATCCTGGTGAGTGAGTAGGAAATTATTTACATAACTCAGAAAGTGGTCAATGGACAAGTACTGGTAGACCACCTTGCAGAAATCCCCGTGGACTTTAGGATACGAACCCCTAAAAATGTATTTTCCTGATGAAAAAGTATCATTCATAGGAGAAGACATTGCGGAATCCTATGATGGTTGGAGAATGTTCTTCGATGGAGTAGCAAACTTCAAAGGAGTTAGCATAGGAGCAGTCCTAATATCATAAACCGGTCAGCATTATCCGGTGTCTGCCAAACTCAGGTTCCCTTGCACCAACAATATGGTTGAATATGAAGCCTACATCTTAGGACTCAAAATGGCCATTGACATGAACGTTCAAGAGTTGCTAGTGATTAGAGATTCAGACTTACTTATACATCAGGTACGAGGAGAATGGACAATCAAGAACTCCAAGATACTCCTGTATCTGCATTATGTACCGGAATTGAGAAAGAGGTTCACGAAGACAGAATTCCAGCATGTTCCCAGAATCCAGAATGAGTTTGCCGATGTATTAGCTACCCTATTATCTATGATACAATATCCCGACAAGAATTTCATAGATCCCATTCCGGTGAAAATCCATAATCAGCTAGCTTATTGTGCCCATGTTGGAGAGGAAGCATACGGAAAGCCTTGGTTTAATGATATCAAGGAATATTTGGCAAAAGGAGAGTACCTGGAGCTTGCAAATCCTACTCAGAAATGCACACTTCAGAGATTGTCCAACGACTTCTTTCAGAGCGAAGGAATCCTATATAAGAGGACTCCCGATTTTGGATTATTAAGATGTGTCGACGCAAAGGAAGCATCCAGGCTACTAGAGGAAATTCATGTTGGGACCTGCGGTCCACATATGAACGATTTTGTCTTAGCAAGGAAGATACTCCGGGCTGGTTACTTTTGGATGACTATGGAAACGGACTACATCCAGTATTTTTGGAAATGTCACCGCTGTCAGATACATGCAGACATGATAAAGGTACCTCCAAGCGAGCTTAACACAATAAGCTCACTGTGGTCGTTCGCCGCCTGGGGAATGGACGTTATTGAACCAATTGAGCCTGTTGCTTCCAACAGACACAAGTTTATCCTTGTAGACATCGACTATTTCACCAAATGGGTCGAAGCAGCATCTTACAAAGAAGTGACAAGAAAGTCGTGGCAGACTTTGTCCGCGACCACATTGTTTGTCAATTCGGAATTCCAGAGTCAATCATTACTGATAATGGCTCCAACCTCAACAACGACTTGATGAAAGCTACGTGCGAAACTTTCAAGATCAAACACAATAATTCCACAGCCTACAGACCTTAGATGAATGGAGTTGTAGAGGCCGCCATCAAGAATATCAAGTAGATATTGAGGAAAATTATAAAGAATCACAGACAGTGGCACGAGAAGTTACCATTGATCTTCTAGGTTATCGCACCTTAGTCTGCACATCAATCGGGCCAACCCCCTATATGATGGTTTACGGTATAGACGTTGTCATTCCCGCTAAGGTAGAAATTTCTTCCCTAAGGATCATACAAGAAGCTGAGCTCGATGACGCAGATTGGGTAAAAAGTCATTATGAGAAACTACCCCTTATAGACGGAAAGAGAATAAATGCAGTCTTCCATGGTCAACTCTAATAGAAAAGAATGTCCAGAGCCTTTAACAAAAAAGTCAAGCCAAGACAGTTCACACCGGGGCAGCTGGTGTTAAATAAAATTTACCAGTTCAAGATGAAGCCAAAGGGAAGTTCCCTTCCAACTGGCAGGGTCCATACATGGTTAACCGAGTTTTGGAAGGAGGAGCCCTCATACTTGCAGAAATGGACAGAGAAGTCTGGCCAAAGCTGATCAATTCTGATACAGTCAAGTGTTACTATGTATAATTTTTATGCTTTCCTTATATGATGTAAATTGAACTACGCTTGACCTGATTCCCGTTTAAGAGGGGATACGTAGGCAGCCCTAGGGGTTCGGTCACAATTCAATAAAAATTTCATTTCCTCGCAATTGGAAACTGGGGTAGAATTTTGAGGAGGACCCTAAAAATTCCGAAGTAATTTCAGTCGATCGCCACACGAGTGACAGTAAGAAACATCAACCCAACAAACTGGGGCAGAATTTTGAGGAGGACCCTTAAAATTGCGTAACAGGAGAGGTTGTAATGTCCTGAACTACGTCACAGTCGTCGGTTCATCTAAAAGCTATTTTAATTATACATTTATGTCATACTTTTACAAAATCATGCATGTTTATTATTGAGACTGCTTTGTTTAGCAACGCTACCCCAATGATATAGATGGTATAACCAGATCAAAGTTGAATGAGTCAAGCAAAGCCAGCGGGGATACGAACTAACCTCCCGCTTTACAAAACTCACGATTTTTCTTTGGATGCAGAAACTAGGGTTGCAAAATCGTTAAACGTACTGTACACCCATGGGACAAGCATTGCTCAGGAATATGATTCTCAGAACAGTTGCACTTGCCAACATCTGCTATCAGCACACACCAATGGTGTTCTATATGTCACAATGCTCCTAGTAATCACAATGCCGCAATCTACTATTAGCTAAGAAAACTCTACTATCATTTGTTATCTTATTTCTTGCATAAGGCTACCATTCTGCCTTCAAATTTGCATAAGGCTTCCATTTTGCCTTCTGAGGTTAAATTCTACCTCCATCTGCATCTGCATTGCATAAGGCTACTATTCTGCCTTCCAATTTGCATAAGGCTGTCATTCTGCCTTCTTATGTTAAGGTCTACCTCCATATGCATCTGCATTGCATAAGGCTACTATTTTTCCTTCAAATTTGCATAACGCTACCATTCCGCCTTCCGAGGTTAAGCTCTACCTCCATCTGCATTTGCATTGCATAAGGCTACTATTCTGCCTTCAAATTTGTATAAGGCTACCATTCTGCCTTCCGAGGTTAAGCTCTACCTCCATCTGCATCTGCATTGCATAAGGCTACTATTCTGCCTTCCGAGGCTAAGCTCTTCCTCCAATTTTCTTCAAAGCTAAGCGCGATCCCAAACACTATTTATCTCAATTCTCTTACGGGCTAAGCTTTGCCCTTCAATTCGCAAGACTGAGCTATGTATTGTCCGCATCATACTACTACATCCATCATGGGCTGAAATATCGCCAACTCATCCAAAGGCGTCATCGTTAGAGGCACCATCTTCATAGCCCGAGAAAACCATGTCATGGCCTGAGGATCTCCTTCAATATTTTGCATGTCATTATTCAAAGGCATCATGGTTCGGAGGCACCATCCTCATAGCCTAAGAACATTATTTCATGGTTTGCGAATCCTGCACCGAACAACCCATGGCCAGGACATCGTGGTTCGAGGACTCCATCCTAACCGTCCAAAGACAACATTCATGGTTTAACAGGAATTTACATCATGTTTTATGCACAGTATACGCTTGTATTGCTTCTATATGCCGGTAAGTTGGCGAGCAACGATTATCCCAGCAGGAGCGATCCCGCTCCAGTTCCTTCAATCCATATCGAACCTAACCATTCCCGTAAACTGTTCACTCACTCGGCCCTAGATGTTGCTTCCGTTCTTGAAATGGCTTCATTGGTATACTCCACCGATGGATCCGGAACTACATATGGCCTGATTCCTGTAAAACTAGGGATATGTAGGCAGCTCAGAAGGAAGGGTATGGCCTAATCTCTTGAACTATTTCGCTCGGTCAAAATTGGCCATCATTTCTTTACCCGAAAACTCTTTCATCCTTCCCGGGTAAAGAGGGTAGCTGTTGATACCCAATTTTTCCCAAAATATTTTAAAATTGCATATAAAGCTTCAAAATCATGCATTAATAGCAATTGGTATTTTTCTATAATTTTCCTAGATTTTTATTAATTTATCTAGCATTTTATTCACAATAAATAATTACAAAATGGCATTACAAATGATTTCAAAAGCTTCTCTTGATTTAATTTATTATCTATGGTCCTATTTAAACCAAATTATTTCATAATTATCCAAATTGGCATCTTTTGGCTATAATTGCTATAGCCCAATCATATGATTTAATACTATTTTTTGACCAGAAATTAAGCATTTGTATTTTTAAATACTAAGTAATCATTTTTAATTATTTTATATTCATAAAATTCATTTGGTACAATTATAAGCTATATTTACAAATTATTTCATTCAATTTAATTGGGTATTTAACAAATAGCCCCATTTTATTTCAATTATAACCCAATTAAATCAGCCCCAAAACCCCAATAAAATTATCCCAACACCCAGGCACAAACCTAAATCATACCGGACCTCATCCCTAATCCAACCTGGACCATTGATCAATTCTAATCAACGGTCCAGACCCCCCCATACAATATTTAACCGAATAGACTACCCCCACAAACCCTCATTTCCTCTCTTCACTCCGCCAATACACTCTCTCATTCTCTCTCAAGCTCTCTACACAACCATGGCTCCTATTCGTCGGCCGTTGGCTCGTCAGTATCAATGGTGGTTCCACAACTAACCCTAGTCTTCATGGCCCCTCACATGTCGGATCCTTGCTACCTCGAGGCCCTCAAGGGAACCAAAAGACGGTTCACTCGCCTCGCATGATTTCTAAGTCATTCTCAGGCCATCCATGGTTGTCCGCGTAAGATCTTTCTTTTTCCAGCTAGATACATGGCTTCTAAGCTGGAATCTCTCTATATCTGGGTTATCTCTCTCTGAAGCCCTAATTTTAGCTCTTGACTTCTTAGATATGTAACAGATCTAAGAGTTTTCAAAGTTGTCTTTACTTTTTTCTTAAGAATCTCTCCGAATTTTCAAAAATTGCCTTTTCATCTTCAAACTAGGGTTTCTTAACCCCTTTTCAAAATGACTTTCCCTCTAATTTTCTTGTATTATTCTATGATTCTTACTATGTTTAAACAGTTCTTCAAGTTTTTCCCTTTCATCTGATTTATCATGTTGAAAACCTAATTATTTTGGTCTTAATCCTGGGTTCTAAGAACTGTCCTTTCTTATTTTTTCATTTAATTTGATCGCATGTCCGTTATTCATGAATATTTTTATGTTTCTATGATTTTCACCCTATTATGCTCATTAGGGTTTCTAATTTTGCTTCTTCCGCCTATACTATGTTTATTTTGTTTATTAAAAAAATTTGTGTTCATTCCTCTAGTTAGTACTAATTTTTCTAGTTGAATTCATGACTTTATGTGATTTTTACTTGACTACGCTTATTAGGGTTTATGATTTTTATTCCTTCTTGCCTATATTGTGAATATTTCGTTTATTTACAGCAATTTGTGTCAATTCCCCTTAATCATTTCTATCCCTATTTGAATCCCTAATTTTCTGTAATTGATGCCTTTCACTAATCTCTTGTGATGATTTCCTTACTAATTTTCAACCTCTAAGATACTTTCTTGCCTTATTTTCGGCCGACTATGTTGTCACTTGGTTCTGAAGTACTTCCCTTAATTAGAGTTTCTGAACCTAGCCTATTTACTTGTTCTATACTTACTATGCCTCAAAATATTTTCTTATGTGCTATGTTCCAAGCTTATGTGATCTCTTTCCTTATTTGTCTTTACAATTGGTAAATTACTCCCTTAATTAAAGGAGACTTGGCTGATTTTTGATTCTTAATTGATTCTGTAGTTCTATAATTGCTGGACAATTTATTATTGCCTTATTGACCTGACTTTAAAACTCTGTGATTACTTGCTATCGTTCTAAGTCAGCCGGCTGCAAGCCAAGGCTGATTACTCTACTCTCTTGCCCCTCACTTTGTTTTTACTATCTTCTTTATTGGTATGTTTTGATTTCACTTCAAGTTTCAAAACAATGTATTTCTTTTTTTGCTTCATTTTATCCTATTTCTGGTATGTTTTCACTTTTGGTTATGTTGATTCAACTTGCAATTGATATGTTTACTTCAATCACTTCATCTACATGCTTTTGAATGTCTCCCCTCCCTTAGACTCATCATGTTTATAAGATGTTATCTCCCCTCCTAATATACCCCAATGTGGCTCTTCCTTACTTATGGTTCTCTGATTTCTGCCATGAACCTCTCTGTGCAAAATAGTTGGCTATCCTTAAGTTACAGGATTCTGTGTTAAATCTGAAGTTTTCTAACCCTTTAGCATATTGTTGATTCTATACTTAAGTGTTTCTGCAACTATGTGATCTATGTATCCCCAAATCCCACTACCCTTGTTTGTGGTTGCTGAACCTGCCTTGGTCCTCTGTTCCTTTGTTATGTGTGAACCTGTTTTGGGTACTGTGTTTGTACTGTTGCTTGTTACTTTACCCTCTTTTCAAAAATGCCCTAATGAACAACTTCCCCTGTTGTTTTACAAAACTATTTCAAACAAGTCTCTTTTTCAACAGTTTTCCTGCTTAAATCTTTTCAAAACTATGTCAAGCACTATCACTCTACTCTTAGACCACTAAGTTCTGCCCCTTTTGCGTGAGCCTTGCCTTGGGACCCTTAAGCTCCCTCTGAACTTGGACACACGAAAGATGGCCTTTCCACACTACACTTACTTTGTCTTGGCTGTGAAATTTGGATGTTAGCACTGTCAGGGATCCCTCAAGGTCTTTAGGGAACTCTGACACATCCGGATATGAGAAAGGCTATGAAACAATCATGGCGTTTGAGGTTCTGGAACTCTGGGCCTGTTTTCAAGCTCTCTATAGTGTAAATTTTTATTTTTCTACTTATGTAATTCATTTCAATATTGGTCTGTAATAATTTATTGTTAACAAATATTGGGTTTGGCTATTGAAAAAGGGAGGGTAGTTATATATGTTATCGGCATCAACGGATAGAAACCATGCCTTAGGTTTACATTTCCTATATGCGCATTAGAATCCATGTGTAGGACCAACACATTCAAAGCATGCCATGCATTAGATACGATGTTCTTGGGTTTACTATTTCAGCATCTCATTTGACATCATTTTACCACTTAGATATCCTGCTTTAGGCTAAATAATAGCATCAACATAAAATTGTTGCTCCTGCACATCTTGAAATCATGTTGTAACTATTTGGGCATTTAGAAATCATGATTTAGGAATTCTGCATATCCTGAAATCATTCTGCATTTACATATGTGCGTGTTAGATAACCTGTTTTAGGATCTCGTTCACACTTGCTCAGTCACACCTAGTTAAACTACTAATGCATGAAAAGGGACATAAAACAGTCTGATGTTTGATTATCCTGTTTAAGTGAAATTGGTCACAATCCCTGTATGTCTTTGCAACAACTAGAACAACATGCTTCAGGTAAAATAACTGCTAAATTGTTTTAATAATTCTGGTAACTGCTGCATGTTATTTTACGCTTAGGCAAGCCTTAGGTAATCAACTTTAAAATAAACCAGAACCATCTTTGTAATTAGTGTTTAACTGTCAGCATATTAAAATCAGTAGGCATGTTTGATTAGGACTTCCTCTCTGAGTTATGTAATAAATCTAACTTTGCTGTTATCACTTATATACCATGCTTAAGATCTGAATTTAGACCTTAATTGTGTATGAGTCATGTTGTTTATGTGTATCATGTGTGGAGGTATATCCGAGCCTTTTATTTGTCTTCCATGCTCCCATTTAATTGAAGTCCTATCTGTTTATTATGTGTCGCCTTAGTATTTTACCTTTAAACTTGAGGGTCTTCCTAGAACCCTTTTATAGGATGGGAGTCCTAAATTCCTCCGGGGCTGACAGAAAGGGGCGGATAACAGTATGCAATAGGGGTCGAGACCAATCCTCGCTTTAATTACCTTCACAGGGCGGGAAAGGGTAGATATGGATATGATGACCAGTGCGTTAATACCAAGTGTAGCCCCTCTTTGAGGTGTGTCATACAGGGTATTGCATTGATGTGATCCATATTATAAACAAGCCTAGGTACCCCCTTTACATTCCCAAATATTCTTATATTGTAATTCTTTTCAAAATCTAGCTTTTCATTAATTGTCTTTCAAACATCTATGTACTTAAACTTGAATCCCATATTATATGAGACACACTTGTTATTTGCTAATTGTAGAAATTCACAAAAAAACTGTTTGGCCGGGAACCACACTAGTGGATCCTGAGGGGTGCCTAACACATTCCCCTTAGGATAATTTCAAGCCCTTACCTTGTCTCTGGATACCAAACGTAGTTATAAATGAAATCTATAGGTTCCCTAACGCATCTTAAATCGTTAGGTGTAAACTCTTCAAAAATGCAAACCCTCTTTCCAAAACGAAAGAGTTGTCCCAACCAAAAATGTCATAAACCCGATTTCGTGAGAAAAAGGGGGCACGACAGCATGGAGACTCTACTAGGATATTCAGGCTTTTACCATTTCATACTGTTTTGTGAATTTGTACCACCTCCCCCCCATGTTCCATTATTTGTTTAATTCCTTTAAACATTTAATTTCTTCTTCAGAATCAAAACTGACATATCTTTCTTATTTCCTTCCCTTATAACTGCTGTTAAATTATAAAACTACTATAGGTATCCCTTTCTTAACGTGCAAATAAATGTCAACATGCTTTTAATTATTTCATAATCATGCTCAACATCATACTCCACTCGTGCAAAACAAATACTATAGCAACACTTGAGGAGTGGTTGTGCCCTTCCTTTATCATTACTCCCCTAAATTCGGAAAGGCTTTTTTGCGATAAAACTAGTCGATCAGTGGTGCAGTCAACAGTTCCGTTCCATCCCCCTTGAGTTGTCCGCTCAAGGGTACCAGTCTTAAACCCCATAGAAACCTTACTCTGTTTAAATTGCGCATGCATCATGGTCAAACCTAGTCGGGTCAGTTATGTTGTCTACAAAATAATCCTTTAAGATAGCCTTGTCCAAAAGTCCACTGGGTTTCCCTAAACCCAAATGGACATCATCACATTCTGTGCATTTATTTGGAGAATTAAATGCTTCATGCTAATTGTTGATGTTAAATAGTCGTGTCTGGTGGGTGTACGGGCCTAACATTATTTTCCTTGCAGAAATATAAGGCACGAAGTCCCCAGATTCGGCATGGTCACCAATATCCACCCAAGAGGAACATACACTTACATTCCTCTTTGAGTTATGAGGCAAGCAGGTGTTGCGCCCCCTTTTTCTAAAGGTGAAATCGGGTTCATAACATTTGGGATGACAACTCGTTCTTGAGAATTGGGTTTTTTGGGTTGAAGAGTCGTCACCTAATGATTAAAGTGCATTAGGACACTAAAGAAGAGTTCGAGTTGGAAAACCAGAGTTCGGGTAAGGGCTAGAAATTATCTCGAGGGGAAGCTGTTAGGCACCTCCCAAGATCCACTAGTGTGGTTCCCGGCCATGTTACAATTGTGACTTTAACTAACAAGTAAGAAAATAAAGGTCTCAAATAGAATGGGATTTACACATAATGTTGCAAGTGAATTGAAAGTTTGAATAAAGATAAAGAAAATAGAAATATTAAGCAAATAGTCTGGACAGTTAAAAAAAGGATAATAAGTGAAGGGGAAGGGGTCGTAGGTTTACAAAAAATATGGATCACATCAATGCAATACCCGACAATCACTCCTCAGAAGAGGGGTCACACGTGGTATTTGCGCACATGTCATCATGTCCATATCTACCCTTTCCCACCCCGTTAAGGTATTAAACGCAAAATAGTGTCATTACTTATTGCATGCTATTACCCGTCCCGATCCTATCAGTCCCGGATGCATTTGGAACTACTAGTCCTAAAGGGAGGGAGGTTGGGGCTTTTCAATGATTTAAAAGGACAAAATTATAATGTAACAAACAAAACACATAAGCAAGTAGAGGGAAACAAATAGCAATTTAAGGGCTCAAACAGGCCTCCTCACTTAAAGGAGCAAATTATTTAGCATGACTTCAAATACTGGTTATAGTCTGAATTAAATTAAAAAGCGTTAGGACAGGCTGATTTATCATATATTTCTCAGATGAGTGGTCCGAATTAGCCTTGTCTGGTTGTAGTTATCAAAACTGACATAGTTAATTAATGACCTAATGGTTTGCCTAAGTGAGACCTATAGGCTTGATATCTAACGGAGCGTACTGATTTTAAAGAGAGGATTACTGGTTCTATAAATAAAAGATCTGCACATTTTAAATGACCTTATAACTGATTTTAGATTCATTGACGAAATAGACGAATCTGATTCAATTGATTACTCATATAGGCAAGTTATCTAAGCGTTATTGGTTTTAAACGATTACATAGATGCAAGAGTCCTATAAGCATAGTATCTAAGATGAGAATGCAAAAGTGCAGGAAAACTTATAGGCATGGTTTCTAAGATGAGAATGCAGAAGTGCAGAAAAACTTATAGGCATGGTTTCTAAGATGAGAATGCAGAAATCAGAAAATCATATAGGCATGAGTTCTAAGATGAAAATGACGAAATCAAAAAATCCTATAGGCAAGTTTTCTACCCTTTGCATACATTCATCCCTATCCCTTTTTACTAGCCAACCCCAATAGTTATTATAAATTATTACAGACCCGAATGAATCAGAAAAAAAAGTATAATTACATCCGAAATTCCAGCTACAACCAAACAGCCTAATTCAGACTCAAAGTTCAACAATATGAAATAAACCAACTTCCAGGATTAGATTTCTAAAAGCCTTTCTCATGTTTGGGATGTTTCAAAGTTCCCAAGAGTTTTAAAGGGCCCCGGGCAGTGCTTACACCACAAACACATTGCACAATTGAGATCATAGTGCAGTGTGGAAGGGACAACCCTCAGATGTCCAAGTTCAGAGGGAACTCAAGGTCCCAAAGCAAGGCTCATAAGAGGGGGGCAGAACTTAAGAGTCGAAGAATAAGTGTAAGTGCATAGGGGAATTATGGGAAAGCCATGGCAGGCTGGTGGTCATGCTCAGCAATTGGGAATGCTTGTATACCCCGACCAGCCTGTTAGCCAAATCTTAAGAGTTAGGATCCATTGTGGATCAGGTTATGACCTGAGCAACAATTTGAATACTGCCAGGCCATGAGCCTTAACTCAAACACATAGAAGTGAATATGGGGTAGGGATTCACAATAGAAACAGGTGCAGGGAAAGAACATACTTAGCATAAATCATTGAACATGAGCAGTAAAGTAAACAGGATTGCAGAAGACTGTAAATAAGCACATAGGGGTGAGGCAGAAACGTTAAATCAGAACATACCAGTTTCAGGGGAAAACAAGTAAAAACAGTAGCCTTAGAAAAGGACAAGTTGCAAGCCAAGCAATTCCAAAAGATCTCAAGCAAAAGCAGAGTGTTGAAAGAGTATTGAATTCAAAGCAATATTGCAAGTGTGCAAGTATTGAATTGGAGTTAAGGTCTGGTAGTGTTTAGGTCGTGTGAACTAAGGTGTAAGGTGTCTTATAAGTGCAGAAGGGCAGTCCCTTTTATAGTGCAGATAGCAAGTAATAAAGGCAAAGAAATATCATTGAAATCAACCTCCCTTTGATTAAGTGATTCTGATTTCAACGGGTAAAAATTAGTTAAGGAAAGAAGTTTTAACTAAAACCTTTTCAAAGTAGCACAAAAGGGATAAGTACATAGAAGTTTTTTAAGGAAAACAATCAATGGCATACGGTTTGTGCCAAATATGGCAAGGGAATCAATCAAACAGCCAGAAAACCAAAATTACAAGTTCAATTTGAATGAACCAAGTCAAGAAAGGTAAAAGAGGTTCAATCGAAGAAAAATCAGTGACAATTCATCAGCCTTATTAAAGGGATTTCAGAATCAATCACTTAATTGGTGAAAACTTTTGAAAGAGGAATTTCTCATATATAAAGCACACAGATCAAGCAAAAGGAATGGTCAGGTTTCTTAGAAAAAGAATCAAACATTGAAAGTCTTAGAGCCACAAGCAAATGGGATTCGAGTTTAGTTACATACTCATAGTGAGTCTGAAAGCCTAGGGTCCCTAATACCAGTTGCCAAAGAAACTCCCAAATCCTAGGGTTTCAAATTGAGTCAGACAATATAGATGAGAAGGCAGGCCACTTGAGAGGGGCTCAGAAGTCTCTTCCAAAGACTTATGAGAGACAAACACACAATAGAAAGAACACTGATTCAAAGTCATGAGAAAATGCTCGAGAAAACTTGGAGTTTAAACAAGTTCAGAAGAAAGAGATGATACGAGCATTTAAACAAAAGTAGATGAAATATGCTTAGCAGGAACACAAACAGAACTCAATAATGTGAACAAAATCAAAGAACTCAACCATAAACACATATAGCAAAGAATAAGGATTAACAACACGGATTAACATGAGAGCATAAGAGTGACAACAAAATAGAAAAGTCTCGCATAATAGAAAAGAAACAAGAGAGCAAACTCATGCATAGTAGAAAAGAAAACATACGAGCCTAACATAGATAAACACACATAAAGAAATAACGGAAAGAATCAGAAAGATATTTGAAGAAACTTTTTCAGAAACCTTAAAATCCAAATTGAATGATTTTAAAAGGGAATTTTGGGAAAATCCTTAAAATGTCAAATAAAGCCAAGACATATCACAGATCTAAAAAAATAGGCAGGTACAGAACCTTAGAAGGCTTAGAGTTGCAGAGAAAACCCTAGCAGTGAGAAAGGTCTTGAGGAAAGTCAGATCCTGAGTCGAAAAGACTCATATTACTTGAACATGCCGGAATAATGGCCGGAGAAGCCATAGATCTATAGATCTGAGAAGGATCTGAAGAAGGCCATTGAAGTCGGGATTCAAACCTTGAATTGCTTAGGTCTGATGGTGAGAAAGGATGAGAACAAACCGTCCATGGCCGGAGACGCCATGGATTCCGGTGGAAACATGGTGAGATAAGGTGGGAAACGATTAGGGTTTCGGAGAGGTTCGAGAGAGTTTGAGAGACGAAGAGGGGTCAAAGGCGGCATCTCGGTGATATTAATTAGGTTAAGGGTAGTTTGGGAATTAAAAAAGGAAAGGGGAGTTTATGGTCGTTGATCATTGGATCAAAAGAAAACCGGATGATTTTTTAAATCGGGTCAGGGGTTGGGTAATTTGGGGGATTGGGCTGGTTTAATTTGTGGGCGGAATTGGGTCAAATAGAGGGCCAAAACTGAAAGGTGAAAGGGCTGTAATTGAAATAGAAGTGGGCTAAGTGTTAAATAGCCTATTTTCCCTTTTTATTTTATAAAAATAGTAATATTAATTTAAAAAGTAAATTAAAATACTGAGCCAACAAATACTATATAAATATTAATTTAAAAATACTGGAAATAACTTGATAATTATAAAATGCTTCTTATCGTGAAATAGGCTATAATTGCAATTACATGCAATATAGCTTAAAAATACCAAATAGATTTCTAAAAAATATACAAAAATCACCTTAATTATATTTTGGTGTAAATATGAGAATACAATAAGTTATTCACCAAAATGATAATCTTTGGAATAATTATTGGATTTTGTACTGCTAAAAATAGACAATAAATTGATTTTAAAATCATAAAAATTAGGAAAAAAATACCAAAACTCTTGGTCATGCTTATATATGCATGTACATGCTATTTTAAAAGTATTTTGTATATAAAAATACATAGAAAAAAATTGGGTATCAACAGCTGCCCCTCTTTACCCGGGAAGGATGAAAGAGTTGTCGGGTAAAGATATGGTGGCCAATTTTGACCGAATGAAACGATTTTGAAGAGTTTTGACCGAGCTCGGGTTTCTGAGCTACCTACATATCCCTGGTATTACAGGAATCGGGCCATATGTAGTTCGGGATCCATCGGCGGAGTATGCCGATGGAGATTTTCGAAAAGCGGACGCGATGTTCAGGTTGAGAAAGGATGGTCAGAGTCTGATAGGCTGCGGGAACTGGAGTGGGATCGCTCCTACTGAGACGGCCATTGCTAGCCGGTGTACCTGCGAATGAACAATACCAGCATATATATATATATATATATATATTGTGCATAAATTTAAACGTGATGCAAGTTCTCGTTGGACCGTGAATGTTGTCTTTGGACGGTTAGGATGAAGTCCTCGGACCATGATGTCATGGGCCATGAAGCGTATGATAAAGGATTCACCGACTATGAAATGATGTTCTCGGGCTATGAGGATGATGCCGTCGAACCATTATGACTTTGAATAATGATATGCAAAAGATAAAATGGGGTCCTCAGGCCATGGCATGGCGTTCTCGGGCTATGAAAATGGTGCCTCCAAAAAATGACACCTTTGGACAATTTGGCGATCTTTCAGCCCATGAAAATGCATAAGGTGGCGATCTTTCAGCCGATGCAAGACGTAAATAAAGGGTGGCGGTATTTCAGCCATGCAAGAGAAATAAGATGGCGGTATTTCAGTCATGCAAGAGAAATAGAGTGGCGATAATTCATCCATGCAAGAGAAATAAGGTGGCGGTATTTCAGCCAAGTAGATGGAGGTAGAGCTTAACCCCGGAAGGCAGAAAGGTAGCCTTATGCAATGCAGGAGATGCAGATGGAGGTAGAGCTTAACCTCGGAAGACAGAAAGGTAGCCTTATGCAATGTAGAAAATGCAGATGGAGATAGAGCTTAGTCTCAGAAGGCAGAAAGGTAACCTTATGCAATGCAGAAAATGCAGATGGAGACAGAGCTTAGCCTCGGAAGGCAAAAAAGTAGCCTTATTCAATGCGGAGAAATGCAGATGGAGGTGGAGCTTAACCTCGGAAGGCAGAAAGGTAGCCTTATGCAATGCGGAGAAATGAAGATTGAGGTATAGCTTAACTTCGGAAGGTAGAAAGGTAGCCTTATGCAACGAAGATAATAAAAGACGAATAGTAATGAAATCTCTTAGCTGATAGATGATAGCTGATAGTTAATTGCTATATTGTGGCTGTTGTGGATGTCGTGTATGGATAGCAACTGTAAATAGGTGATGATTCTGAGAGTTGTATTCCCTGGAAGTATGAGTGCATAGATATATCTGATGATTTTATGACTTGAGTGCCTACATCCAAAGAAAAATCGTGAGTTTTGTGGGGGGCGGAAGGTTAGTTCGTTTCCCCATGAGCTTCGCTTGTCCTTCATGGCATTGTGTATCATTAAGATAGCATTGCTAAACAAAGCAATTTTGATACCATACATGCATGATTTAGAAAAAATGTAACATAAATACATAATTTAAAATAGTTTTCTTTAGATGAACCGACGAATGCGACGCGGTTCAAGACATTGCAACCTCTCTCGCTCCGGAATTTTGAGGGTACTCCGTAAAATTCTGCCCCAGTTTACTGGGCTGCTCCTTCTGACGGCTGCGTGCGATAAATGGCTGAAATCAACTTCGGAATTTTGAGGGTCCTCCTCAAAATTCTGCCTTAGTTTCCAATAGCGGGGGAAAATAATAAATTTTATTGAATTGTGACCGACCCCATAGGGCTTGTCACACCTCCTTTTTCCGGCACCGCGAGGGGCGCAGAGGGAGTTTTTCCAATTAAAGGACAATCGAAACGGGATTTATTTATTTATTTCAGAGTCGCCACTTGGGAGATTTAGGGTGTCCCAAGTCACCATTTTAATCCCGAATCGAGGAAAAGAATGACTCTGTATTACAGTCTGCGAACCAGAAATCCGGATAAGGAATTCTGTTAACCCGGGAGAAGGTGTTAGGCATTCCCGAGTTCCATGGTTCTAGAACGGTCGCTCAACTGTTATATTCGGCTTGATTATCTGATATAATACATATTATAGACTTATGTGCAAATTTTATCCTTTAGCCGCTTTTATTATTTTTATTTATTGTTATTATTTTACAGAGAATTGCAACATTGTGAAAACGTATTTCAAACCACGTCACAATCAATGCACCCGTAGTTATTGGCACATTTCAACTCTGTTGATATTTGGATTTGGGTCACATAAATGTGCATCCGAGTTTTAAGAAAATTGAATTATTAAAAGGCGCGCCTAAAGCGACTAGCGTATCATTTACTTTGGGTAGGGTCGTGAAATTTTGCTAAACGGTCCATCCCGAAGTCTAAGCAATTTTAAAGCAAATATTTACCGAGGGCCCCACAATTTTGTATTTTTATTCGGCGAGGCTCATCTCATTCTTATTTTTAAAAGGAATTTGCAACGTCATGGACATGCATCTCGGACCACGTCACAATCAATGTACCTATGATTAGAGACATATTTCGACTCCGTTGAGATTTGGATTTGGGTCACATAAATGTGCACCCAAGTTTAAGAATGTAATTTAATTAAATCGCGTCTAAAGAGTCTAACGCATTATTATCTTTGGGGAAGGTAGTGAAATTCACTAAACAGTCCATCCCAAATTCTAAGTATTTATTATGACCAATTATTGAGGGCCCCGCAATTTGCATTTTTATTTGGCGAGGCTCGTCTCATTATTTTTTTTAAAAAAAGGATAATCTTAGAACGACTACATTTTTTATTTTTCGTTTTTCTCTAAAATAAATGAAGAAAAGATCCTACTTTATTTACATACTTCGAGTTATTATAGTTAAGTTTCGAAAGTGAGTCGTTTAAAGAGTTTACATGGGCAGCGCATAGAATATTCTACATACAGACAGTAAAAGAAAGAAAAGACTACATTAAACTACAACTTCAAATCTTTCACATTTTTGCATTCATGCTTCGAGTGGCTTACAAGATGAACCAGTGTATCAGTTTGTGTACCTGGTATTTGGAAAGCAAGGAAAGAAGATGAAGATCAGTAGAAGCAGCAGTAGTGTAAATACACAGCAACAACAGCAACCCCAGCAGCAATTCGACCCAGGTTCAAGGCCCAGAAAACTTTGAAGAAAACCGAACAACTCAATAGAACAAAACCAAAAGTATGTAAACAAACTAAACAACAACAACCCACGCGTGTATTAAACCCGAAACTTCTCACTTTGTTTTTGTTCTCTTTTTAAACTCTACCACACTCTCTTCGGATTTTCAGAATGTATTCCTCTCTCCCAAAATTCTCCCAAAAACCCTCTTTCTAAAAATTCTCCTCCTAAAATCTCTTAAAATTCCTCCCAAAATCTCTCCCAAAATTCCCCTATTTCTAAAAATTCTTCTCCCCCTTCCCCTAATTCAATCACCTCATCCCCCCTTATATACAAAGCAAGACCCCCTTTTACCTCTTTCCCCTTTAACTTTTATTATTACCCACACTTTTACTTTAGTAAAAGTAGTCAACGTGGCCCCCCCGTGTTCCCTCTTTTGAAAAGTAGTCAAAGTGGGCCCCCGTGTTCCCTCTTTTTGAAAAGAAGACATTATTACCCACCTTTTCCTTTTTGCTTTTATCATTATGTCTTGTCCCCACCATAATTAAATAATCTGCAATTTGTTAATTCCCATATTACCCCTAAAACTACTGTTACTGCCCTGATTTAAAATCTGTTATAACTTCAAAAATCTGTCCAAATAACAATTATCGCACATTTAAATAGCAATTAACTATAAAAATCACACAATTTAGACGTTAAATGCTAAAAATGCAACGTACATTATTTTTATGATTTTGTAAAACAAACTTAAATAAATACTAAATGCAAATGCGACATATTTTTGTAATTTTTTATTAATTTAACCAATAAACACGCACAGACAGAAATACAAATAATTATCAAAAATGCCACAAAAATTCTAAAATTGCACACAAAGGAAAATTGTTTTATTTTGGATTTTTTGGGAGTAATTCTCTCATAGGGCAAAAATCACGTGCTTACAGCTGCCCCTCTTTGCCCGAAGACACGAAGGGTTTTCGTGCAAAGATAAAGTGAGCGATTTTTGCCCATCCGAGTACTCCGTGTGAAGCATTTTTTGAAAAAGATTTAACCGAACCTTTGCTTCAAAGGTTTCCTACATATCCCTGGCTAAAGGGGAATCAGGTTAATGTAGTTCGGGAAGTTTTGGTAGCTGGGACTACCATGGGACTGCAATGTTACTGTTGTTGCATGCTATTACCACTGCTTACCGATCTCCTTGTTACACCGTGCTTAAAAGAAAACAAGAAGCTAGGCTAGACTGCAATTGGTTCTTGTTGACTTGCTTTATTGTCTGCTCTCATTTCTTACGGTGCTTTTCTTTCGATGTTTTTCCACCTTTTGACACATGCACTTGAGTTTGTGTTGGGACCTCTTGTTGCAACCTTCTGCTTCCTGATGTTGGGGATTTTTATTGTTTCCTGCTGGGGATTCCTGTTGTAACCCTCTGTTTTATTGTCCTATGACTTGATCTTGAAATGTATGCCTCTGTTGTATGGGCGGGCTCCCAACTTTAATACTTGAAAATTAATGCTGAATGTATTCCTCTGTTATATGGGCGGGCTCCCAACTTCAACACTTGAAATGAAAAGACTGAATGTATGCCTCTGTTCTATGGGCGGGCTCCCAACTTCAACGCTTGAAATGAAAAGACTGAAATGTATGCCTCTGTTCTATGGGCGGGCTCCCAACTTCAACACTTGAAATGAAAAGACTGAAATGTATGCCTCTGTTCTATGGGCGGGCTCCCAACTTCAACACTTGAAATGAAAAGACTGAAATGTATGCCTCTGTTCTATGGGCGGGCTCCCAACTTCAACACTTGAAATGAAAAGACTGAAATGTATGCCTTTCTTCTCTAGGCGGACTCCTGATTGCTAACTTTGAAATGGAATGTCTCTATTCTCCAGGCAGACTCCTGACTTTTAAAATTTAAACTGTGTGTCTCTGTTCTTCAGGCGGACTCCTGACATCAAACTTGAAAAGTATGTCTCTGTTCTCCAGGCGGACTCCTGATTGCTAAATTTGAAATTGAATATCTCTATTCTCCAGGCGGACTCCTGATTTTTGAAATTTAAACTGTATGTCTCCGTTCTTCAGGCGGACTCCTGACGTCAAACTTGAAAAGTATGTCTCTGTTCTCCAGGCGGACTCCTGATTGCTAAATTTGAAATTGAATGTCTCTATTCTCCAGGCGGACTCCTGATTTTTGAAATTTAAACTGTATGTCTCCGTTCTTCAGGCGGACTCCTGACGTCAAACTTGAAAAGTATGTCTCTGTTCTCCAGGCGGACTCCTGATTGCTAAATTTGAAATTGAATGTCTCTATTCTCCAGGCGGACTCCTGATTTTTGAAATTTAAACTGTATGTCTCCGTTCTTCAGGCGGACTCCTGACGTCAAACTTGAAAAGTATGTCTCTGTTCTCCAGGCGGACTCCTGATTGCTAAATTTGAAATTGAATGTCTCTATTCTCCAGGCGGACTCCTGATTTTTGAAATTTAAACTGTATGTCTCCGTTCTTCAGGCGGACTCCTGACGTCAAACTTGAAAAGTATGTCTCTGTTCTCCAGGCGGACTCCTGATTGCTAAATTTGAAATTGAATGTCTCTATTCTCCAGGCGGACTCCTGATTTTTGAAATTTAAACTGTATGTCTCCGTTCTTCAGGCGGACTCCTGACGTCAAACTTGAAAAGTATGTCTCTGTTCTCCAGGCGGACTCCTGATTGCTAAATTTGAAATTGAATTTAGGAGGAAATGCATCTCCTATGGGTGAAACTAAACTTAGGAGGAAATGTCTCTCCTATGGGTAAAAACAAACTTAGGAGGAAATGCATCTCCTATGGGTGAAACTAAACTTAGGAGGAAATGCATCTCCTATGAATGAAACTAAACTTAGGTGGAAATGCGTCTCCTATGGGTAAAAGTAAACTTAGGAGGAAACGCATCTCCTATGGATAAAAAAAACTTAGGAGGAAATGCCTCTCCTATGGGTGAAAACAAACTTAGGAGGAAATGCCTCTCCTATTGGTTCAACAACAACTTAGGAGGAAATGCCTCTCCTATGGGTAAAAACAAACTTAGGAGGAAATGTATCTCCTATGGGTGAAACAAACTTAGGAGGAAATGCATCTCCTATTGGTGAAACTGAACTTAGGAGGAAATGCATCTCCTATGAATGAAGCTAAACTTAGGAGGAAATGCGTCTCCTATGGGTAAAAAAAAACTTAGGAGGAAATGCCTCTCCTATGGGTGAAAACAAACTTAGGAGGAAATGCCTCTCCTATTGGTTCAACAACAACTTAGGAGGAAATGCCTCTCCTATAGGTAAAAACAAACTTAGGAGGAAATGTATCTCCTATGGGTGAAACAAACTTAGGAGGAAATGCCTCTCCTATTGGTGAAACTGAACTTAGGAGGAAATGCATCTCCTATGAATGAAGCTAAACTTAGGAGGAAATGCGTCTCCTATGGGTAAAAGTAAACTTAGGAGGAAACGCATCTCCTATGGATAAAAAAAAAACTTAGGAGGAAATGCCTCTCCTATGCGTGAACCATTTCCTTCTTCCTAAATTAATTACTTACTTGTGTTGTCTTCCCTCGAAACTGCTGGGGATTATTTTGATGGGGATGACTTTTCCCCTTTCTTCTTTACCCACTCTGGGTTGCTCGAAACTCTGTCGAGGATGCTTCTACATCTCGATGATCCGTTGGGGATAACACTGCTGAGGATAACTCTGCTGAGTAAATATGTTATCTTACTCCTTCCAAAATTACTTCCTTTTAAGTAGGATGTTTCATTCCTCTGCAAACTGCTTCCCTTTTTTTTTTTTTTTTTTTTGCATAGCTTCTTCCATCGAAGACTACCTCCCTTAAGACTTGTTTTGCCTTTCCCCGAAAGGAACCGCTGAGGATACCGATTTTCACCAAACTTGTGTTGGACTCCTAAAAAATGCTAGGGATAACACTGTTGGGGAATTGTTTACTTACCTGTTGGGGGATAAAATGTTATCAGCTGTGGATAACGCTGTCGAGGATAACACTGCTGGGGAATTCTGATTCTTTCAGAACTAGTGCTTCACTCTTCGAAAGGCTGTTGGGAATGATACTGGCCTTTTGCTTTTCTGAGCACAAGTGTCATCCCTTTGTTCTGTCTGCTGGGGAACAACTTCCTCCATTGAAACTTATTATATTGGGGCAACACTGGTTCAAAGACCACTTCCCTTGAGACTGGTGTTATCTTTATTCTTCTTCGAATGGGTACCTGATTTCCAGAAAATTTTCCAAATGAAAGGAAAATTTTCTGCCCCAGTTTGACAGTCTCCCTTATGGCATGCATTTCTGTCATCAATGCCATTTCCTTTACCTGTTTCAAATTAAACAAAATTTGTTAGTTTAAAACACGGTGGTTGGTTGTGATACTCCTACTGGGGATGAATTTCCCTTTCTCCTTCCTTGCTCTGCGTTCCACAACTTGTTGTGGATGATATTATTTGCTGGGAATGATACCTTTCTGTTGGGGATATCCCTCTTCTTTTGTGGCACAGCTCGGAAACTAGCATTTCCCTGACCTTTTAGTCTCGCATGAATTTCCCAAATCATGCTCATTGCTCTCCCTGATTTGTCCACGGGCCTTGGCCTTGAGGTTTAATAACCTTTGATTTCGGCAAGGATATCCCTCTTGACACTCGTCGATCCTTTTGTCAATTCCCTTTTGCTGGGGATATCTTTCTTGACACTGGCCTCGCGCTTGTTCCTTGCTGACTATACCACTTGGATGTACTAGTCAGATCTCGTCTTGCATAATTGGAAAGCTGGTGGCCTATTTTGAAGTCATTTCCCACTTGTTCTGACCAGACAGACTCTACTGGGAAATTTTTCTATGAAAGGAAAAGATAAAAGGGAACAGAATAAAAGACAAAGGAAAAAGATGACTCTTTAACAAAAGATACTATAAATAAAAACCTATCAAACGCAGAAACCGACTCTAATGGTCATGACATGCACATGTGGCCTATCCTCCGCCGTCAATCGTCTTTCAAGACCTTCAATTGGCAATTCCCCATCTGATTCTCAATCTTATTCGACTTGTAGTGCCCAAAAGGTTTTCACCATCAAGTCTCTCTCATTTTGGTTTTTCTCTCAGCTTTCATCGCCTTATGGTGTCCGTGAAGATTTTCACCGATAAGACTCTCTCATTTGTATCACTTTCCAGCTGGGGATTTGGAGTGTTGCCGGTATGACTCTCTCTGCTGGAGATTAGAGTCCTTTCTGCTGTGGAACAGAATGTTATGTTCGCCGGTAAGACTCTCATTTGTCTGACTTGGCATCTTTTGCAGACTGGTCAGAAGGTCTTTCTTTGGACCGTAATGTGGGTTTTTGGACAGGCTAGAAAGAAAGGGTATTAAAGGCTAAAAAACAAATCAAATTTGGGGTTCAAAATTACAACCTTCGAAATCATATTTGTTTACAACAAGCGCAACCCTTGACCCAGTTTTTTTTTGCTTGGGGATTATTTATTTTAATTTTTATTACACCATGCACACTGTGACCATTGTGGCCATTATGCACCCTATGACCGAGCCGTGAAGCGCCTACGTATCCTCTTTGAGGAATCAGGTCAAACGTAGTTCCCAATTCCTCTTTTTCATTTGACTCTCCTTTTTTTTCTGTTATCATTTTTCTTTTATTTTCTTTTCCTCTTTTTTTTCGTTTTGTTGTTTTCTTTTCTCTTTCTTTTTTTCTTTTTATCTTCCATGTTTTGTGTTTCTAACTTGTTGTTACCGATTCCGAATGAGGGGTATGAAAGAAAATAAATAAGGCTCAAAAGGGGTAACGAAGGATAAAGTGTTTGGGTAGCAGAACAAAATGCCTTCGTCATTCCAGTCTTCAAGACATGCCAAGTGCAAACAACATAATTAAACAATAGATTTATAGTCTCTTCCGATGGTGCTGGACTTGACAATTATGTTAAACATTTTCTTTTCCCTTTGTCATTTCTAAAGCACCGTTGGGCGACACTCTCATTATCATGAATGACCCTCATGCCAATTTGGCGAATCTTGCTTTCAACGGTTTTATTTGTGTTTTCCTTGCCCTAGTTCCACATGACTCGGGATCCAAATAATCTCAAACCGTTCTTATTTCCTTTAAATTCTTTGATCACCTTCCCAGGGTTTTATGATTAACTTTTAAGATTAGGCCCAAACTGGGTGCGCATGTCATGTCCCTAGAATCGGCATTGAACAAAAATGATAAAAGGACTAAACAAAAAGATGACTGGAAATAACAAAAGACCGGCTTTGTATTAGACTACCGGCGAAATGGTTTAAATAATAAAACAAACAAAACAACTAGAATAAAATCCTAACACAAACTGGACAAAATTCAAACAAACTGCTATGACAAAAATGGAAAGATAAGAAGGTTTGACATAGGACAAAATCCAAATTACAACCTTAATAATCCGGACAACAGAAATGACAACAAAATAAGCCACCAAATGCTTCTTTCTTGTTAACCAAGGAACGGAGCGTCCTCCCACTTTAGCGAAACTGGCATCTCAGCCACTGAGCTTTGCATCAGTATTGCCAGACCATTGCCAACTTCAATATCATCACCCTTAGTCAACAAGTTCCCAATAGGACTTGAATGCTTCTGTCATCACGCCTGATCCCCGCAAAGCGTGCTTTTGGATCTTGTATATCCGGCTTACCACAAACCAACCACCTTCTTTCTTTGTGATTCAAAACAAAACAGGTTAGAATGGACTCGTCGGTCCTCATTATTGACAACATCTTTTTTTCTTTTTCTTTTTTTTCGATTTTTTTTCATTTTTCCCTTTTCATTTCTTTTTTTTCTTTTTCTTTTTCATTCTCTTTTTTTCATTCTCTTTTTTTTCATTCTCTTTTTTTGTTGTGGTCGAATCTTATGGAGATTGCCTACGTATCATGACCCCGCATGAATCAGACCTTGCGTAGTTCGGACCCAATAAAAGATAAACAATACTAAACATTTTTTTTTCATATTATAACAAACTGGGTTTCAAAGGTTTGAAGATGACCTACAAACTAGAAAATCAAACAACCCACATATCTTAATTAGAAGATTTACAAACTCTAAAAACAAATGGCCAGCTTCCTTTCTCCGTTTAACAAATGCAACCGAACGGTTATTTTTGCAAACGTGGCCCCTTCCAAATTCCACATGAATTTTGAGGCCGGGGAGGATTATTTTATGAAACTTTACAAAATTGTCCGTTCTTTTACGAAAATAACCTTTTGACAACTGAAAGGTACTCTAAGGCTATTTCGGCAAGAACGGTTTAAGACGCGGCCGAAGCTGGCTCAACTTATTTTGACTAAAAATTCAAACGGTATTCGCCTGACCGATGAATCTTTGTTTTTTTTTCTTTTCAAATTACAATAAAAACCACGTGAGGCAAACACGGCCTTTCAATGCCTCGGGGACGAAGATTTTTAAGGTTGTGTGGGTCAACTGGACCAAATCCTAAACATGACCCAAAAGGTGGCTATTTATGCAAAGTCAGCCTTCCGGCGTCCCTTTCGGGAACATTCGGCTATATTTGACAAAAACAACATCACCCGACTTGTTTATGACTCTTTTTATCATTTTTCAAAAATAGAAAACTCAATATTGCAAACACGGCCTTTCAACGCCTCGGTGACGAAGATTTTTAAGGTTGCGTGGGTCAACTGGACCAAATCCTAAACAGGACCCAAAAGGTGGCTATTTATGCAAAGTCAGCCTTCCGGCGTCCCTTTCGAGAACATTCGGCTATGTTTTGACAAAAACAACATCACCCGACTTGTTTATGACTCTTTTTATCATTTTTCAAAAATAGAAAACTCAATATTGCAAACACGGACTTTCAACGCCTCGGGGACGAAGATTTTTAAGGCTGTGTGGGTCAACTGGACCAAATCCTAAACATGACCCAAAAGGTGGCTATTTATGCAAAGTCAGCCTTCCGGCGTCCCTTTCGGGAACATTCGGCTATGTTTTGACAAAACAGCGTCACCCGACTTCTTCATGACAAAATTAATATTTTGACATGTTTTTTTTTTTTATTTGTTTTTGGCTATTTTAGCAAAATGTGGGGTTGGACCCGATGAGGGTTGCCTACGTATCTCACATCCAGTGAGAATCAAACTCGCGTAGTTCGGGCAAGTAAACTAACTGATTTTGAAAACAAAAATATTTTCCCTTTTTTTTTTTGGAAACAAAGCAAACTAAAATAAAGGACTTTTTCCTACACACTTCCTGCTTTTTTTTTTGGGTAAACAAATAATTTTAAAAGTAAAATATATTTTGGCAGAGTTTCAACAGTACTTGGACACTGGGTTTTTCTAAAACAATCAATTAACTCCCTAACTGTTATTTCTCTCTTTTTCTCTTTTTTTTCAATTTTCCAACGTTCCCGAGATTCAAAAACCGGTCAACATGCGGGTTCAGAATAAATGCACAGCACAAATAGGATGCAGCAGGATGGTCTTTTCATTTCAGGTTGCTAGTCCTAGACGGACCCAACCCCTATGTTGAGTCCCCTATGTAAAATGCAACATGATGCAAATAATCGTTCCTACTAGGGATCCGTCATGAAGTCATGTTATTCTATGTTCAGAAGCTGAGTCGGTGTTCTAGACTGTGTACCCGAGCGGACAACTCAAGTCGAGGAGGGGGCAACTTACCGGGAACCAAAAGGCCAACCGACTTCGTAACTTATCCGAGCCTCTTTTTTATTTCAGGGTATGACACTAACAGAATAGGGAGTCTCAACCAGTAAGAACATCCCCGGAGGTGAAGAGAGAAGGGTTCGGCACAGTTTATATATGCAGTCAAATAATATCAAAGCGGTAAAAGCAGCATCTAGCACATTAGGCTCAAACATGTAAAAATCAGATAAAGCCAAATATAACAATTTATCTAAGCTCGAATTTCTAACCCTGAACCAGTGGTTCTGGGTTTTTAATCCCCAGCAGAGTCGCCAGAGCTGTCACACCTCCTTTTTCCGGCACCGCGAGGGGCGCAGAGGGAGTTTTTCCAATTAAAGGACAATCGAAACGGGATTTGTTTATTTATTTCAGAGTCGCCACTTGGGAGATTTAGGGTGTCCCAAGTCACCAATTTAATCCCGAATCGAGGAAAAGAATGACTCTGTATTACAGTCCGCGAACCAGAAATCCGGATAAGGAATTCTGTTAACCCGGGAGAAGGTGTTAGGCATTCCCGAGTTCCGTGGTTCTAGCACGGTCGCTCAACTGTTATATTCGGCTTGATTATCTGATATAATACATATTATAGACTTATGTGCAAATTTTATCCTTTAGCCGCTTTTATTATTTTTATTTATTGTTATTATTTTACAGAGAATTGCAACATTGTGAAAACGTATTTTAAACCACGTCACAATCAATGCACCCGTAGTTATTGGCACATTTCAACTCTGTTGAGATTTGGATTTGGGTCACATAAATGTGCACCCGAGTTTTAAGAAAATTGAATTATTAAAAGGCGCACCTAAAGCGACTAGCGTATCATTTACTTTGGGTAGGGCCGTGAAATTTTGCTAAACGGTCCATCCCGAAGTCTAAGCAATTTTAAAGCAAATATTTACCAAGGGCCCCGCTATTTTTATTCGGCGAGGCTCATCTCATTCTTATTTTTAAAAGGAATTTGCAACGTCATGGACATGCATCTCGGACCACGTCACAATCAATGTACCCGTGATTAGAGACACATTTCGACTCCGTTGAGATTTGGATTTGGGTCACATAAATGTGCACCCGAGTTTAAGAATGTAATTTAATTAAATCGCGTCTAAAGAGTCTAACGCATTATTATCTTTGGGGAAGGTAGTGAAATTCACTAAACAGTCCATCCCAAATTCTAAGTATTTATTATGACCAATTATTGAGGGCCCCGCAATTTGCATTTTTATTTGGCGAGGCTCGTCTCATTATTTAAAAAAAAAAGGATAATCTTAGAACGACTACATTTTTTATTTTTCGTTTTTCTCTAAAATAAATGAAGAAAAGATCCTACTTTATTTACATACTTCGAGTTATTATAGTTATGTTTCGAAAGTGAGTCGTTTAAAGAGTTTACATGGGCAGCGCATAGAATATTCTACATACAGACAGTAAAAGAAAGAAAAGACTACATTAAACTACAACTTTAAATCTTTCACATTTTTGCATTCATGCTTCGAGTGGCTTACAAGATGAACCAGTGTATCAGTTTGTGTACCTGGTATTTGGAAAGCAAGGAAAGAAGATGAAGATCAGTAGAAGCAGCAGTAGTGTAAATACACAACAACAACAGCAACCCCAGCAGCAATTCGACCCAGGTTCAAGGCCCAGAAAACTTGGAAGAAAAGCGAACAACTCAATAGAACAAAACCAAAAGTATGTAAACAAACTAAACAACAACAACCCACGCGTGTATTAAACCCGAAACTTCTCACTTTGTTTTTGTTCTCTTTTTAAACTCTACCACACTCTCTTCGGATTTTCAGAATGTATTCCTCTTTCCCAATATTCTCCCAAAAACCCTCTTTCTAAAAATTCTCCTCCTAAAATCTCTTAAAATTCCTCCCAAAATCTCTCCCAAAATTCCCCTACTTCTAAAAATTCTTCTCCCCCTTCCCCTAATTCAATCCCCTCATCCCCCTTATATACAAAGCAAGACCCCCTTTTACCTCTTTCCCCTTTAACTTTTATTATTACCCACACTTTTACTTTAGTAAAAGTAGTAAACGTGCCCCCCCCCCCCCCCCCGTGTTCCCTCCTTTGAAAAGTAGTTAAAGTGGGCCCCCGTGTTCCCTCTTTTTGAAAAGAAGACATTATTACCCACCTTTTCCATTTTGCTTTTATCATTATGTCTTGTCCCCGCCATAATTAAATAATCTGCAATTTGTTAATTCCCATATTACCCCTAAAACTACTGTTACTGCCCTGATTCAAAATCTGTTATAATTTCAAAAATCTGTCCAAATAACAATTATCGCACATTTAAATTGCAATTAACTATAAAAATCACACAATTTAGACGTTAAATGCTAAAAATGCAACGTACATTTTTTTTATGATTTTGTAAAACAAACTTAAATAAATACTAAATGCAAATGCGGCATATTTTTGTAATTTTTTATTAATTTAACCAATAAACACGCAAAGACAGAAATACAAATAATTATAAAAAATGCCACAAAAATTCTAAAATTGCACACAAAGGAAAATTGTTTTATTTTGGATTTTTTGGGAGTAATTCTCTCATAGGACAAAAATCACGTGCTTACAGGGCTGCCTACGTATCCCCTCTTAAACGGGAATCGGGTCAGGTATAGTTCAAATACATTATATTGTAAGAGTTACACATAGTATCGCTTCAGTGCATCTGAATTGATCGGCTTCGGCCAAACCTTATCATCCATTTCTGCAAGTATGAGGGCTCCTCCTGTTAGAACCCAGTGAACCATGTATAGACCCTGCCTGTTGGGAGAGAACTTCCCTTTGGCTTCATCATGATGTGGGAAAATCTTCTTTAACACCAGCTGCCCCGGTGTAAACTGTCTCGGCTTGACTCTTTTGTTGAAGACTTTGGACATTCTGTTCTGATAAAGTTGACCATGGCAAACTGTATTCATTTTTTTCCCATCTATAAGAGCTAACTGCTCGTAGCGACTCCTTACCCATTCTGCATCGTCAAGTTATGCTTCCTGTATGATTATCAAGGAGGGAATTTCTACCTCGGCGGGAATGACTGCTTCTGTACCATAAACCAACATATAGGGAGTTTCCCCGGTTGATGTGCGAACTGTGGTGCAGTATCCCAATAAAGCAAATGATAACTTCTCATGCCACTGCTTATGTTTCTCTATCATCTTCCTTAGTATCTTCTTGATATTCTTATTTGCGGTTTCTACAACTCCGTTCATCTGAGGTCTGTAAGCTGTAGAATTCTTGTGTTTGATCTTGAAGGTTTCACACATGGCTTTCATCAGGTCGCTGTTGAGATTGGAACCATTATCAGTGAGGATTGACTCCGGAATTCTGAACCTACAAACAATACGGTCGCAGACAAAATCTACTACCACTTTCTTAGTCACTTCTTTGTACGATGCTGCTTCAACCCATTTGGTGAAATAATCAATTGCCACTAGAATGAACCTATGCCCGTTTGATGCAGCAGGCTCAATAGGTCCGATAACATCCTTCCCCAAGCGGTGAACAACCATGGCGAGCTTGTTGCAGTAAGCTCGTTTGGAGGCACCTTTATGAGGTCTGCATGTATCTGACAGTGATGGCATTTTCGGACATACTGGATGCAGTCCGTTTCCATAGTCATCCAAAAATAACCAGCTCGGAGTATTTTCTGGGCTAAGACAAAGTTGTTCATATGTGGTCCGTAGGTCAACGACATGAATTTCCTCCAATAATCTGGATGTTTCCTTTACGTCGACACACCTTAGTAATCCCAAATCAGGAGTCCTCCTATACAGGATTCCTCCGTTATAAAAGAAGATGTTAGATAGTCTCCGAAGTGTGCACTTCTGAGTATGATTTGTGAGTTCTGGATATTCTCCCTTCGTCAAATATTTCTTGATATCATGAAACGAAGGTTTTCCATCTACTTCTTTTTCTACATGAGCACATTAAGCTGGCTGATCATAAATCTTTACCGGAATAGGATCAATGAAGTTCTTGTCTGGGTATTGTATCATGGACAATAGGGTAGCCAATGCATCGGCAAACTCATTTTGAACTCTAGGAACATGTTGGAACTCTATCTTTGTGAACCTCTTCCTCAACTCCTGTACATGATGCAGATAAGGGAGTATCTTGGAGTTCTTGGTTGCCCATTCTTCTCGGACCTGATGTATAAGCAGGTCTGAATCTCCGATCACTAGTAATTCTTGAATGTTCATGTTAATGGCCAGCTTGAGGCCTAAGATGCAGGCTTCGTACTTGGCCATGTTGTTGGTGCACGAGAACCTGAGCTTGGCAGATACCGGATAATGCTGACCGGTTTCTGATATTAGGACTGTTCCTATGCCAAATCCTTTGAAATTTGCTGCTCCGTCGATAAATATTCTCCAACCATCATAGGATTCTGCAATATCTTCCCCTATGAAAGATACCTCTTCATCAGGAAAATACATCTTTAGAGGCTCGTATTCTCTATCCACGGGATTTTCAGCAAGATGATCTGCCAGTGCTTGTCTTTTGATTGCCTTCTGAGTCACGTAAACAACGTCGAATTCACTCAGCAGGATTTGCCACTTGGATTGCTTGCTAGTGGGCATGTGCTTCTGAAAGAGGTACTTCAAAGCATTCATTCTTGATATGAGATAAGTAGTATAGGCACAGAAATAGTGCCTCAACCTCTGAGCTACCCAAGTCAGAGCACAACAGGTGCGTTCCAATAGAGAATATAGGGCCTCGTACGGGGTGAACTACTTGCTGAGATAATAGATGGCCTGCTCCTTTCTTCCCGTTTCATCATTCTGTCCCAGAACACAACCAAAAGCTCCATCCAATACTGCAAGGTAGAGTAATAGTGGTCTACCCAGCTCGGGCGGGACCAAAACTGGCGGCGTTGACAAGTATTCGTTGGTTCTATCAAAGGCTTTTTGACAATCATCAGTCCATTTGGTAGCGGCATCCTTCTTCAACATCTTAAAGATTGACTCACAAATGATAGTGGATTGAGCTATGAAGCTGCTGATGTAGTTGAGTCTTCCCAAGAAACTCATAACCTCTTTCTTGTTCTTTGGTGGTGGCAATTCTTGGATGGCTCTGACCTTTCACAGATCTAGTTCTATTCCTTGGCAACACACAATGAACCCAAGTAGTTTTCTATCCGGAACTCCGAATGCACACTTGGCGGGGATTCAGCTTCAAGTTGTACCTTATTACTCTGTTGAAGAACTTCCTCAGATCTTCCATGTGGTCAGTGGCTTTCTTGGATTTGATGATGACGTCGTCTACATACACCTCGATCTCTTTGTGTATCATTTCATGAAAAATAGTAGTCATGGCTCTTATGTAGGTGGCCCCAGCATTCTTTAACCCCAAACGGCATCATCTTTTAACAATACATCCCCCACGGCGTAATGAAAGCCGTTTTCTCCGCGTCTTCCTCATCCATCCATATCTGATGATACCGAGCAAAATAATTAATGAACGACTGCAGTTCATGCTTGGCGCAGTTGTCAATTAGAATGTGTATGTTCGGCAAGGGGAAGTCATCTTTCGTACTGGCCCGGTTTAAATCCCGGTAGTCGACACAGACTCTAACCTTCCCGTCCTTCTTCGGCACTGGCACAATATTGTCTAACCATGTTGGATACTCTACCACCCTGAGAACCTTGTCTTTGACTTGCTTGGTGACTTCTTCCTTGATTTTCAAACTCATGTCGGGTTTGAACTTCCTAAGCTTCTATTTTACTGGTGGACATGTCAGATCGGTTGGCAGTTTGTGAGCTACAATAGATGTACTGAGACCAGTCATGTCATCATAAGACAAGGCAAATATGTCCTCATATTCTCTTAGAAATTTCGTGTACTCTTTCTTTACTGATGGTGACAGATGAACACTGATGCGCGTTTCTTTGACATTTTCTACATCTCCCGGTTTGACAACCTCAGTTTCGTCCAGGTTAGACTTAGGTCTGTTCTCAAAATCCTCAACCTCTTTAACAACCTCGTCTGGTATACCATCTTCTTCTGAGTCTATATCCGTTTGTTGCGTTGTCTCATTGCATATCACAATCGTCGGTTCATCAAGATAAGTAATAGTAATGTTGTGTAAATAAAGTAAACGATAAAAAGTAATAAGAGCAAGATTTATAAGAAACTAAAATGCTTTGATAAATTTCATAATTGTTTTGAACATTGGAGCTCTTATTTCAATATTAAAAATGTGGAAAGAAAGTCAACTAGCAAAAATAAAGACAATGCATGGTGCTTTGTTCACCCTTGCTACCCGAAGCTTTCTGGGCCCTGGTTGTTCTGATGGACCAATTGTTGAGGCGTGCTCTTGGGCTCACAGCTTGTATATAAGGGCCTTCCTCCCCCTCCTCCTCGAAAATGACACAACAGTCCATATTGTCATCTTCCAAAAACAAATTCCTCATCACCGCCAGTGCTTCCTCTTCTTCAAACCCATATATGACATCGGCTGGCTAGAAGTTCTTCTCTAAGCGAGGTATCGGATGCTCCAGTGGGTAGTAGGGACTGCACCATGGTGGCGACCAATGGTTGAACTCCTCCCAAATGTATTCATATCCCAAACCGAAAGTGGTACCGTGTTTCTTCAACTTGATAGGCTTAGCGATTCCTTGGAGATTCTTGCCAAGTCCCTTGCTAGGTTTGTATCCACACCAATTCAGTATACTTTCAATTTTGTTATCCTACCAATTATCCTTGTCCACGGCGCTGACTCGCTCAATGTGATGGTAGGTTTCTCCTCCTATCTTCCTTCTTTCTCCGATTACTGGGATGGTCTGGCGACTGTATATGGGATTGCTACCGTCGCCGTGAATAATTACCCCTTGGTGATTCCACTCAAATTTCACTGCTTGATGTAGGGTTAATGCTACATCCCCAGCAACATGGATCCAGGGTCGTCCCAACAGCAAGTTGTAAGGTGCTGGGACGTCTATTACTTGAAAATCAACGTCGAACTAGGTCGGTCCCATTTGCAGACACAAACTGATTTCCCCGATAGTGGATCTTTGGGATCCATCGAAAGGTTTGACAGTGATGGCTCCATCCTTGTTCTCATGCAGGCTCTTTCCCAATGTTTTGAGAGTCACCAATGGACAAATATTGAGGCTGGACCCTCCGTCAATCAGGATTTTGGTGATGAAATAATCTTCGCACTGCACAGTGATGTGCAATGCCTTGTTGTGGCTCAACCCTTCTGATGGCAGCTGATCTTCATGGAAAGTGATTTTGTGACTCTCCAATACTTGCCCTACCATGTTTGCCATTTCTCCTCTAGTTATGTTGCTAGGCACATATGCTTCGCTCAGCACCTTCAATAAGGCATTCTTATGCGCGTTAGAGCTTTGTAGCAGAGCCAAGATAGAGATCTGGGCTGGCGTTTTGTTCAACTGATCAATGACCGAATACTCTTTGGCTTGTATCTTCCTCCAGAGATCATCAGGCCCAGTTTCAGTGACGGTTGGTCGTCCAGAGGCCTGCTTACTGGACTCAGCTAGATGTTCTAGAGTGTAAACCCTGCTGGTTCTTGTCATACCCTGTGCTGCAATTGTTTCTCCAGATTTGGTTTTTCCTTTCCTTCTCGCCTCGGCGGTGTAATCCCACGGTATGGCCTTTGGGTGGAATGGTGTTACGGTTGTCATGGCCACCATAATGGGCACCCATGCTTTGGGAGGTAACACAATAACCTCAAATGGTACATGTGCCTTTGGGGACCCAAACTCGACCTCAATAGGCCCTAACGTCTTTGCAGAAGAAGGTGCTTCGAACTCAAGTGGTATGGACATGTTCACTTCGGCATCTCCAGAAAGTTGCATCTGGACCACAATCGGGTTAAGGGTGACTGTTGGTTTCTTTGGCTCGTCACCTTCAGCGATAAATCCAATCGACCCTTTGGGGTCCCAATCATCTTCTATCTCAATCATGTGAACATCTCCACCCTTGTGGTCTGGTAAAGGGTTGTTACGGACATTCAGAGTAGGCTCCTTTGCCAAAATGATCTTGTTGTCAATTAAATCTTGGATCTTATCCTTTAGAGAGCGAGACTCATCAATGGTATGCCCCTTCATGCCGGAATGGCATGCATAGGTTTTGTTTGGGTTGACCCATTGGGAAGGGTTTTCCGGGTTTATGGCAAGGATATGGGTGACATAACTAGCAGCTTTGAGCCTTTCATACAGCTGGTTGATAGGTTCAGCAATGGTGGTATACTATTTGGGGGGTCTGCGATCGAAGTTTGGTTGGGGTCTAAGGAAATTTTGGCGAAGGGGAAGTGATTGATAGTGGGCTTGTTGGGTGTTGTAGGCTTGGTAGACAGGTGCGGGTTGAGAGTATCTGGGCGAAGTGGGCTGATATGTGGGAGGTGGAGATGATTGATAAGTAGGAGGTGGAGCTTGGTAAGAGGGCAAGGGTGCTTGGTAATTTGGGGTAGGCTGATATGTGAGTGGAGGTAATGGGTGGGTTTGGTATTTGATTAGGGACTTTGTTCTCTGTGCAACCATCACGGCACTCACATCCCTTTTCTTGGACATGCCACCAGACTGTAGAGCCTTGTTGGTAGCCTGTAATACTTCAAAGTTTGCGACCATACCACTTTTAATACCTTCTTCGATCCTTTCCCCTAGCTTAATGATGTCGGAAAATTTCTGGCCTTCAATCAACATCAACCTCTATAATATTGTGGGTCTTGAGCCCGAACAAAAAACCATCTTCTAAAGCCGGCCTGACCTTAGCAGCTTCTGATCTCCAACGAGTAGCATACTCGCGGAATGTCTCCGTAGGTTTATTCTTTAAGTTTTGGATGTAGAACACATCTGGTGCATTCTCCGTGTTGAATGTGAATCTGTCCATGAAATCTGACTCCATACTTACCCAATTCGACCACTTCTTCGGGTCCTGGCTAATGTACCAAGATAGAGCATAATAAAGAGCTTCATGCGAATCTTTTCATCCTTCCCTACTTCGACAAGCTTGTCGCAGTAGGTCCTCAAATGGACTCTAGGATCCCCTGTGCCATCAAACATCTCGAATATGGGAGGTTTGTACCCCTCGGGCAGTTCGACATCTAGCTGAATGCAAAGGTCTTCGTAATTCAATCCCTTGATCCCCTTATTTCCTTCAACACCCTAAACTCTCCTAGCCAGCTTCTTGAGTTCCGCAGCCAGCTTCTTGATAATAGAGTCTTTGTTATCAGACTTAGATGTTCTTGAAATAGGTTGAGTATAGTGCGTTATGGTTTCCACATAGATGGGGGTGTTATGGTGATGATCATTTGTGGAGTTTAGTGGTTCAGGGATGAGCAGTGGGGTGTTGTTCGAAGTGTGGCATGTGTTGCAGTGGTGATGGGAAGAAGGTTAGTTTTGTGGTTTAGGGATGTTTTGTGGATGTGTGGGGTTTTGAGTGTTGGGAAAGTTGACATCTGGGGTGGTGAGGGAAAACGACAAGCTTGCCAAGTTCCGAACTTGGTCCAGTTCTTCCTAAAATTTCAACAACTTTTTCTCGACTTGGGAGGCACTTTCCTTGGAAACCTGATTACCCCGAGGAACCTCTACCCTTTCAACTGAGTTCTTCTTTCTGATGTTGCTCAAATCTTCCATTTTTCCCTTGTTCTTGTTTTTGATAAGAATCAAAGGAGGAAGAGGCAGAGGGCCCTTAGATCTTGTGGAGTATGATGACGATGCCAGAGTGCACGAACCAACCTTTGGAGAGGGGAATAAAACAAAAGTAAAAACGAAAAGGTAGCAAGTTAGTGCGGATTATGAGAAGAAAATATTGCAATATTTAAACACATAGTGCGAGAATATAAATTGTGTCCTAATTTGGGAGCCTCATTGTGCCCGAGGTAGGCCTAGCGACAAGTTGATTTGGAGAACTTATAATGCTAAATGCCTCATTTTATTGATAAAGATAAGACGAATCCCAAAACGACACTAAAAATAGCAGAAAATAAAATGTTACTAATGGCCATTGGCCTTATTACATTTAAGGCAAAATGAAAAGATCCTAACTACTTGTTCCCAGAAGGACATTCCCCAGATTCGACATCATTAGCTCCATTGAATAGCTTCACCAGCTTATGCAGTCCCAGCAGCAAGTAGTCTCTAGCCAGGTGTCCTCCTTCATTTCCCTCAGCATTATGGCAGCTTTCGATCATATGGATGAACTTCTTTTCTAGCTCCACTAAACCTCGTTCCAGGTATCCAATCGCTTGTTGGCACTGACAGCTATGTCTTTACACTCTTCAATTAGTTTTTGGTGGGCTTCTTGAATCTCACGGTGCTCGCTTTCATATTCTCGAATCCTCTTGCGCAGTTGATTGTATTTGACCTGTGCTTCAGCCCTTTCATCGATGATTCTATGACCTCAAACAAACCCGGGTTGGCCCAAACCATTGTGATTATCCTCTAGCCAGCCTGAATAGTATGAGGTGCAGCCAACATGGTATCTGTCTGGTTCGATAGTATCTCTTCCCATCATGATCTTGCAATGACACATATGCTGAGCTTGGCACTTATAAGGACGGTCATCAGCTTGGAAGTCAGCCCGGAAGTGACTCATCTTTTCGACCCTTGGTATAACCTGCTTCCTACCAGCTTGTCTCGTAACTCGTAGAGGGACATAAGGGTAGGTTCCTCTCAAACCGATCAGTATCAGAAATCGAGCATCCCTGGATCGGGTGATGAACTCTTCAGTAGGGAACCATTAGAACATCCATTGCACTTGGTCCTCTTTCAGATTTACGAACAACTCTACCCACCCTTTAGCATCTTCTGGTTGGGCAAACATGTCAGGCATATAATTCATTCGCATTGGCTGATGGAAGGCGATATGATCATCCCAGTCTCTACGCAGGATCTCTTACCGATATTCATACTTTAGGAGGTGCTCCATGAGCCAGAGTTGGAGCAGTAAGTTACAACCCTCGAAGTGTTTGGCCCCTCGTTCATAGTTTTCCATAGCTCGGTATGTCTCCGCAACGATCATAGATACTATGCTAAAAGGTTGCCCGCCAATTCATTCCATCAAAGTCTTGGTGACCATGGCCAGTCTGGTATGGATCCTAGCCTTCTTCATAGGAAATACTATCATCCCCAAAAAGCAGAACATAAAGACGAAGACTCTTCTGTGGATATGCCCTAATTATGTGAGGGAGAATTCATCTGGGTAAGTGCAGTAGGACTTGCTATGGTCGTACCTCTCGTACAGATAGTCAAAAGGAATGTAGGAACTTCAAGCAGGTCAAGTCTGTGTTCTTCTTTAGTCCCATCATTTTGAGAAAGCCCCTACCCTTGCAATTTTTCAGCATAAGTAAACCCAGAGTCTCCCATGGAATACCGACTAATCCTCCTATTTCCTCGAGCAGAGGCATCATTTCAAGGTCCTCGAAGCAAAACACCGATCTATCACCATCCCAGAATAGAGTTGCAGCGTCTATGATTTTGTTGACGGGTTGGATCTCCAAAAGAGAAGGCAAATTTCCCAAATATTTGCGGACGATGGTCTGATCATTGGAGTGAAGGTTTTCCCACCAACTTAGCAACCTTGGGTGAATGTTGGTTACCATACCGAATCTAGGGACTTCGTGCCTCAATTTCTGCAAAATAAAGTGTTAGACCCTTACCCTTGCTAGACTCGACTATTTAAATATCAATAATTGGCATAAGCAGCATTTAGTTCTCCAAATAAATGCACAGATATGGTAATATCCGTTTGGGTTACAAGGGAACCCAGCGGACTTTGGACAAGGCTATCTTAAAGAGTCATTATGCGGATAACATAATTCACTCGGCTAGGTTTGACAGTGATTCATGCACAATTGAACAGAGTAAGATTTCTATGGGGTATTATACCGGTACCCTTGAGCGGACAACTCAAGAGGGAAAGGCACGGAACCGTCGACTACACTGCTGATCGACTGATTTTACCGCAAATACGCCTTTGCCAAATTTAGGGGTGATAATATTGGAAGGGCGCAACCACTCATTATAAGCGTTGCTATGGTATTTTGTTTGGCACGAGTAGAATATGATGTTGAATGTGCAATTACAAGAATGAAACAAGTTGTCACGTATTTGCACGTTCATAAAGTAATGATTACAATAATTGCTCATAATTACAACGGCATTGAAGGAAAGCGGTAAAAGAAAGCATTAAATAAAAGAAACAAAGAGCCAAGTCAGATTCACAGCAGAGAAGAGGTAAAGACATTAAATAAAGGTAATAAAGAAGCAGTGAAGTCACAAGTAACATGAGATGGTAAACGCCTAAAGAAGTCCCCAGCAGAGTCGCCATGCTGTTGCGCCCCCTTTTTCTAAAGGCGAAATCGGTTTCATGACATTTGGGAGGACAACTTGTTCCCTCTTGGGAATTGGGTTTTTGGGTTGAGGAGTCTCCACCTAATGATTAAAGCTCATTAGGACACTAAAAAGAGTTCGAGTTGGAAAACCAGAGTGCGGGTAAAGGCTAGAAATTATCTCGAGGGGAAGGTGTTAGGCACCCCCAAGATCCACTAGTGTGGTTCCCGGCCATGTTACAATTGTGACTTTAACTAACAAGTAAGCAAATAAAGTTCTCAAATAGAAGGGGATTTACACATAATGTTTCAAGTTAATTGAAAGTTTGAAGAAAGATAAACAAAACAGAAATCTTAAGCAAATAGTCTGGACAGTTAAAAAAAGGATAACAAGTGAAGGGGAAGTGGTCCTAGGTTTACAAACAATATGGATCACATCAATGCAATACCCGACAATCACTCCTCAGAAGAGGGGTCGCATGTGGTATTAACGCACCGGTCATCATGTCCATATCTACCATTTCCCACCCCGTTAAGGTATTAAACGCGAAATAGTATCGTTACTTATTGCATGCTATTACCCGTCCCGATCCTATCAGTCCCGGATGCATTTGGAACTACTAGTCCTAAAGGGAGGGAGGTTGGGGCTTTTCAATGATTTAAAAGGACAAAATTATAATGTAACAAACAAAACACATAAGCAAGTAGAGGGAAACAAATAGCAATTTAAGGGCTCAAACAGGCCTCCTCACTTAAAGGAGCAAATTATTTAGCATGACTTCAAATACTGGTTATAGTCTGAATTAAATTTAAAAGCATTAAGACAGACTGATTTATCACATATTTCTCAGATGAGGGGTCCGAATTAGCCTTGTCTGGTTGTAGTTATCAAAACTGACACAGTTAATTAATGACCTAATGGTTTGCCTAAGTGGGACCTATAGTCATGATATCTAACAGAGTGTACTGATTTTTAAGAGAGGATTACATGTCTTATAAACAAAAGATTTGCAGATTTTAACGACCTTATGACTGATTTTAGACTCATAGACGAAATAGACGAAGTTTATTCAATTGATTACTCCTATAGGCAAATTATCTAAGCGTTATTGGTTTTATACGATTACATAGATGCAAGATTCCTATAGGCATGGTATCTAAGATGAGAATGCAGAAGTGCAGGAAAACTTATAGGCATGGCTTGTAAGATGAGAATGCAGAAGTGCAGAAAAACTTATAGGCATGGTTTCTAAGATGAGAATGCAGAAATTAGAAAATCTTATAGGCATGAGTTCTAAGATGAGAATGCAGAAATAAAAAAATCCTATAGGCAAGTTTTCTACCCTTTTCATACATTCATCCCCATCCCTTTTCACTAGCCAACACCAATAGTTATTACAAATTATTACAGACCGGAATGAATCAGAAAAAAACGTAAAATTACATTCGAAATTCCAGCTACAACCAAACAGCCTAATTCAGACTCAAAGTCCAACAATATAAGATAAACCAACTTCCAGGATAAGATTTCCAAAAGCCATTCGCATGTTTGGGATGAGTCAAAGTTCCCCAAGAGTCTCAAAGGGCCCCGGGCAGTGCTTACACACCAAAAACATTGCAGAATTGAGATCATAGTGCAGTGTGGGAGGGCCAACCCTCAGATGTCAAAGTTCAGAGGGAACTCAAGGTCCCAAAGAAGGCTCATAAGAGGGGGTAGAACTTAAGAGTCTAAGAATAAATGTAAGTGAATAGGGGAATTAGGGGAAAGCCATCGCAGGCTGGTGGTCATGCTCAGCAATTGGGAATGCTGGCACACCCCCGACCAACCTGTTAGCCAAATCTTAAGAGTTAGGATCCATTGTGGATCAGGTTATGACCTGAGCAGCAATTTGAATACTGCCAGGCCATGAGCCTTAACTCAAACACATATAAAGGAATAGGGTGTAGGGATTCATAATAGAAACAGGTGTAGGAAAAGAACATACTTAGCATAAATCATTGAACATGAGCAGTAAAGTAAACAGGATTGCAGAAGACTGTAAATAAGCACATAGGGGTGAGGCAGAAACGTTAAATCAGAACATACCAGTTTCAGGGGAAAACAAGTAAATATAGTAGCCTTAGAAAAGGCCAAGTTGCAAGCCAAGCAATTCCAAAAGATCTCATGAAAAAAGCAGAGTGTTGAAAGAGTATTGAATTCAAAGCAATATTGCAAGCGTGCAAGTATTGAATTGGAGTTAAGGACTGGTAGTGTGTAGATCGTGTGAACTGAAGGTGTAAGGTGTCTAAAAAGTGCAGAAGGGCAGTCCCTTTTATAGTGCAGAAAGCAAGTAAGAGAGTCAAGGAAATATCATTAAAATCAACCTCCCTTTGGTTAAGGGATTATGATTTCAACGGGTAAATATTAGTTAAGGAAAGAAGTTTTAATTAAAACCTTTTCAATGTAGCACAAAAGGGGTAAGTACATAGAAGTTATTTAAGGAAAACAATCAATGTCATACGGTTTGTGCCAAATATGGCAATGGAATCAATCAAATAGCCAGGAAACCAAAATTGCAAGTTCAATTCGAATGAACCAAGTCAAGAAAGGTAAAAGAGGTTCAATCGAAGAAAAATCAGTGACAATTCATCAGCCTTATTAAAGGGATTTCAGAATCAATCACTTAATTGGTTAAAACTTTTGAAAGAGGAATTTCTCATATATAAAGCATACAGATCAAGCAAAAGGAATCGTCAGGTTTCTTAGAAAAAGAGTCTAACATTGAAAGTCTTAGAGCCACAAGCAAAAGGGATTCGAGTTCAGTTACAGACTCATAGTGAGTCTGAAAGCCTAGGGTCCCTAATACCACTTGCTAAAGAAACCCCCAAATCCTAGGGTTTCAAATTGATTCAGACAATGGAGATGAGAAGGCAGGACACTTGAGAGGGGCTTAGAAGTTTTTTCCAAAGACTAATGAGAGACAAAAGTAGATGAAATAAGCTTAGCAGGAACACAAACAAAACTTAGTAAAGTTAACAAAATCAAAGAACTCAACTGTCACACCTCCTTTTTACCTACACCCCCGGGAGGGGATATAGTATAAGGGACTTTTTCCAATTAAAGGACAATCAAAATGGGATTTATTGTTTTAAAAAATTCAGAGTCGCCACTTGGGATAATTTTATGGTGTCCCAAGTCACCTGTTCAAATCCCGAATCGAGGAAAGAATGACTCTGTATTACAGTCCGCGAACCAGAAATCCGAGTAAGAAATTCTGTTAACCCGAGAGAAGGTGTTAGGCATTCCCGGATTCTGTGGTTCTAGCAAGGTCGCTCAACTGTTATAATTGGCAGAACATTTTGAACCTATATTCATTTTAACTTTATAACCGCTTTTATTCGTTTTAAGGAAGATTTCAACGTCAGCCAAAACACATCTTTTGACCGCGCCACATTAAATGCACCCGCAGTCTGAGACATATTCAATTTGACGTTTTTAAGATTTGGATTTGGGTCACATGAAATACGCACCCAAGTTTAGGAAGGTAATATTATTAAAAATAACGCACCTAAAGCAACTAACGCGTTGTTAACTTTGCAGGGGCCATGAAAATTCGCTAAATGGCAAAACCTCGATTTCTAATTTCAAAGGATTTTATTATTGGAGGTCCATAGCTAAGCTTATTTAACATGGCACGCCTCCAACTATTTCAAAAGATTGTACTAAACTAAAGTCACCTACGGATACTCCTATCTAATCCAATTTCTGACTTTCAAAGACAAACAAACATCTCCACTGCCTTGACAAATAGGCCATGGCCCAGAAATGCAATACAACTACTCATTCAATTAAATTAGACCAAGTGACCATACAACCCACGTAAAACGTGAGAACCAACAGGGCAAAAGAAAACTAAAATGCATCAGGACTTAACGATGAGCATTCATATTATTCCAAAAAAATTCCAAGCCTGTCATGATTGATTAAACTCTACGGATGTTGCATTTTAATGCCATTAATGAATCAATAACATGAACCACATGAATCACATTAATAACACCATTTAATTTCAAACCAAACAAATTATAGGAATGTAACCATCCAAGCAAAATGATAAAGAAGAAAACAACGGACCTTTGAAGCCTCTCAATATATTAAAGATCTTTCAATGGGTTACAATAAGAATATTGCACGATGGCTGAGCACGAACAAACCCTCGGCAACCAACGGACTGACCGAGTTTCACCAGAAGAACTCGAATCTGACAGTAGCTGGGACGGAACACTGACTCAACGACCTCGAACGGGACGATGACTGGAAACTTCTCACATCTCTATCACTATTTTTGTTTCATTTCCGGCCAGTTATGGTAGCGGCAGATGCGGGAGGGTGGAACGGTAGCAGTGTGTGTGTTTGTGTTTGCCGGCTTCAATAGTGGTCGCCGGTGACGTCGTGCGCCTGGTTTCCAACGAACAATGGCGGGTTTAAGTTGTTTGGTCACTGGTTGGTGTTGTCACTTGCCGGTGATAAATTCCGGTGAAGCAACAACTCAAGCGAAGGAGATGGAAGAAGGGTCGAGGTCATATTTATGGGGTAGTCGACCGGTGGTTGATGACAGAGATGGGGTGGGGTTCTTTTGCAGGTCAGCGGCTGTCGGCTCAGGTCGTCGTGAAGAAGACGAAGACGAGAGTATGAGGTCTGTGAGTTTCTCCGGCATGCATGGGTCGTGGGGGGTCTGTTATGCGGGGTTAGGGCGTTTGGAGAAGACTATCTGGGGGGTGCTTGTTATGCGCAGCTTCTCAACCTTTTCGTTCAGCCCTTCGTTCTTCTCCTTTTCCTATTTTTTTTCTCTTTTTTTATATTGTAGGTTTTTTGGTAAGGTTTTGAGGTTAAGGGGTACGTGCCTAGTAATTATGGGCTTGGCAATTGTGGGCTAGGTCCAAAATTAGGCCTAAAAATGGGTTGCTCGAGCCCAAGTTCTATCTTTTCCCCGCGAACAAGGATAAAAATACGATCTCAATTATTAATTAGTCCTACTATTCAAATAATAATTAAAATAAATCTCATCATTAAAACAAATCTATTTTGATATTTTCAAATATCATATTAAAATAAAAATACGATACTATTTTTGTATATATATTTTTTAGTTTAAAAATGACTACAAAACTTTAATGAAGCTATTTTCGTAAATATTTGTTTTCTTGTAATAAAATAGAGTAAAAGAGTCAAAATTACTTAAAATATCTATATTATGCCAAAACTAAATATTTACGCGCTAAAATATGAAAAATCTTGGGGAGGGTCAAAAATCACATGTCTACAGCTGCCCCTTTTTGACTGGAAACGTACAGAGTTTTCAGACAAAGACTGACTAGACAGGTTTTTGACCGGACCCTTATTTGGAGAGACTAAAACTAAGAGAAAAGGGGAATGTGACCGAGCTCTTGTATCTGGGCTGCCTACATATCCTCGGCTATAAAGGAATCAGGCCACGTGTAGTTCAGAAATGAGTGAGATGACGGAGTATGCCAAGGTGGAGATCCGGTCGAGGTGTCATTCCGCCGAGGTTCCGATCCGCAGTCCTGCTATTACATCAAAATCAAAACATGAAAAAGGCTAGCTAAGCCTATCAATTACGAGTTACAAGATTCCTATCTATAAGTCTTCTGAAGCTTGATCTTGAGTCTTGAGTGGTTCTTCATGCAGACTTTAGATTTGAACCTTAACGCTTACCAGTTGCAGGTGCTAGCTCATTCTTCGTCAGATTTTCGGACCAAGATCGGACATGTATTGCTTGTGACCTCGGTCATGTCTTGAGCAGCTCACATCCTTCATCAAATTCTGCATTTGGATTAACTTGTTGCCTTTCTCTCTTTTTATTTATTGATTAAATTTTGTTGATCATCTAGGACTGCTGACTCGCATTCTTGACGCGAGCTTCTTTCGTTACTGACTTGAATTGCATTCTAAATTGAATTCCCTTTTTTCCAGGTTGGCGCCTGATTGCTGAACTTGAACCGTCTTATCTTGTTACTTGACACTGTTTTCCCTTGCACCTTGAACCATTTTCCCCTGAAACTTGAACTGTCTTCCTTCGAAACTGCTTTCCCTTGAAACTCGAGTTGTCTTCCTTCGACACTGCTTTCCCTAGAAACTTGAGTTGTCTCCCCTTGTTCTCCAGGTGGGAGCCCGATTACAACAAAATAGACAAAATAAATAAATTTTTTTCTGCCTAAGTTTGCATTAGGAAGATTTGTAAGTTATTAGCAAAATTGTAAACCACTTGTACTATTGATGCAATGATGAAATTAAACTAAAGAATAGACAAGGAAAACTGTAAGCTAAGCTTGAGTAAAGTAAAAACTGACCCTATTCTCCAGGCGGGGCTCCCTGACTACTAACATGAAATGTATTCCCTGCTCTCCAGGTGGGCTCCTGACTGTTAACTTGAAATGTATTCCCTGCTCTCCAGGCGAGCTCCTGACTTCAACAAAATAGACAAAACAAAGAAAATTTTCTACCCTGATTTGGTGGCTGGGCACAGAGTAAGTGTAAAATGGATCACAATGCCAAATATCAATAAGAACTTGAAAGCTAAAACCTGAATTGTACTCCCTTGTTCTCTAGGCGGGCTGTTGACTGCTAACTTGAAAGTATTCCCTGCTCTCCAGGCGGGCTCCTGTCTACTGACTTGAAATGTATTCTCTGCACTCCAGGCGGGCTCCTAACTTCAACATAGACAAAACAAAGAATTTGAAAGCTAAAATTTAAATTGTACTCCCTTGTTCTCCAGGCGGGCTCCTTACTGTTGCGCTTGAAAGTATTCCTTACTCTCCAGGGGGGCATCTTGACTGCTGACTTGAAATGTATTCCCTGATCTCTAGGCGGGCTCCTAACTTCAACATAGACAAAACAAAGAATTTGAAAGCTAAAATTTAAATTGTACTCCCTTGTTCTGCAGGCGGGCTCCTGACTGCTAACTTGAAAGTATTCCATGCTCTCCATGCGGGCTCCTGAATACTAATTTTAAATGTATTCCCTGCTCTCCAGGAGGGCTCCTACCTGTTGCGCTTGAAAATATTCCCAACTCTACAGGGGGGCATCTTGACTACTGACTTGAAATGTATTCTCTGCTCTCTAGGCGGGCTCCTAACTTCAACATAGACAAAACAAAGAATTTGAAAGATAAAATTTAAATTGTACTCCCTTGTTCTGCAGGCGGTCTCCTGACTGCTAACTTGAAAGTATTCCCTGCTCTCCATGCGGGCTCCTGACTACTGACTTGAAATGTATTCACTGCTCTGCAAGAGGGCTCCAGACTTCAACATAGACAACACAAAGAATTTGAAAGCTAAAATTTAAATTGTACTCCCTTGTTCTCCAGGCGGGCTCCTGACTGTTGAGCTTGAAAGTATTCCGTGCTCTCCAGGCGGGCATCCTGACTGCTGACTTGAAATGTATTCCCTGCTCTCCAGGCGGGCTCATTACTTCAACATAGACAAAACAAAAAATTTGAAAGCTAAAATTTAAATTGTACTCCCTTGTTCTCTAGGCGGGCTGTTGACTGCTAACTTGAAAGTATTCCCTGCTCTCCAGGCGGGCTCCTGTCTACTGACTTGAAATGTATTCTCTACACTCCAGGCGGGCTCCTAACTTCAACATAGACAAAACAAAGAATTTGAAAGCTAAAATTTAAATTGTACTCCCTTGTTCTCCAGGCGGGCTCCTTACTGTTGCGCTTGAAAGTATTCCTTACTCTCCAGGGGGGCATCTTGACTGCTGACTTGAAATGTATTCCCTGATCTCTAGGCGGGCTCCTAACTTCAACATAGACAAAACAAAGAATTTGAAAGCTAAAATTTAAATTGTACTCCCTTGTTCTGCAGGCGGGCTCCTTACTGCTAACTTGAAAGTATTCCATGCTCTCCATGCGGGCTCCTGAATACTAATTTTAAATGTATTCCCTGCTCTCCAGGAGGGCTCCTACCTGTTGCGCTTGAAAATATTCCCAACTCTACAGGGGGGCATCTTGACTACTGACTTGAAATGTATTCTCTGCTCTCTAGGCGGGATCCTAACTTCAACATAGACAAAACAAAGAATTTGAAAGATAAAATTTAAATTGTACTCCCTTGTTCTGCAGGCGGTCTCCTGACTGCTAACTTGAAAGTATTCCCTGCTCTCCATGCGGGCTCCTGACTACTGACTTGAAATGTATTCACTGCTCTGCAAGAGGGCTCCAGACTTCAACATAGACAACACAAAGAATTTGAAAGATAAAATTTAAATTGTACTCCCTTGTTCTCCAGGCGGGCTCCTGACTGTTGAGCTTGAAAGTATTCCGTGCTCTCCAGGCGGGCATCCTGACTGCTGACTTTAAATGTATTCTCTGCACTCCAGGCGGGCTCCTAACTTCAACATAGACAAAACAAAGAATTTGAAAGCTAAAATTTAAATTGTACTCCCTTGTTCTCCAGGCGGGCTCCTTACTGTTGCGCTTGAAAGTATTCCTTACTCTCCAGGGGGGCATCTTGACTGCTGACTTGAAATGTATTCCCTGATCTCTAGGCGGGCTCCTAACTTCAACATAGACAAAACAAAGAATTTGAAAGATAAAATTTAAATTGTACTCCCTTGTTCTGCAGGCGGGCTCCTGACTGCTAACTTGAAAGTATTCCATGCTCTCCATGCGGGCTCCTGAATACTAATTTTAAATGTATTCCCTGCTCTCCAGGAGGGCTCCTACCTGTTGCGCTTGAAAATATTCCCAACTCTACAGGGGGGCATCTTGACTACTGACTTGAAATGTATTCTCTGCTCTCTAGGCGGGCTCCTAACTTCAACATAGACAAAACAAAGAATTTGAAAGATAAAATTTAAATTGTACTCCCTTGTTCTGCAGGCGGTCTCCTGACTGCTAACTTGAAAGTATTCCCTGCTCTCCATGCGGGCTCCTGACTACTGACTTGAAATGTATTCACTGCTCTGCAAGAGGGCTCCAGACTTCAACATAGACAACACAAAGAATTTGAAAGCTAAAATTTAAATTGTACTCCCTTGTTCTCCAGGCGGGCTCCTGACTGTTGAGCTTGAAAGTATTCCGTGCTCTCCAGGCGGGCATCCTGACTGCTGACTTGAAATGTATTCCCTGCTCTCCAGGCGGGCTCATTACTTCAACATAGACAAAAAAAAAAATTTTAAAGCTAAAATTTAAATTGTACTCCCTTGTTCTCTAGGCGGGCTGTTGACTGCTAACTTGAAAGTATTCCCTGCTCTCCAGGCGGGCTCCTGTCTACTGACTTGAAATGTATTCTCTGCACTCCAGGCGGGCTCCTAACTTCAACATAGACAAAACAAAGACTTTGAAAGCTAAAATTTAATTGTACTCCCTTGTTCTCCAGGCGGGCTCCTTACTGTTGCGCTTGAAAGTATTCCTTACTCTCCAGGGGGGCATCTTGACTGCTGACTTGAAATGTATTCCCTGATCTCTAGGCGGGCTCCTAACTTCAACATAGACAAAACAAAGAATTTGAAAGCTAAAATTTAAATTGTACTCCCTTGTTCTGCATGCGGGCTCCTTACTGCTAACTTGAAAGTATTCCATGCTCTCCATGCGGGCTCCTGAATACTAATTTTAAATGTATTCCCTGCTCTCCAGGAGGGCTCCTACCTGTTGCGCTTGAAAATATTCCCAACTCTACAGGGGGGCATCTTGACTACTGACTTGAAATGTATTCTCTGCTCTCTAGGCGGGATCCTAACTTCAACATAGACAAAACAAAGAATTTGAAAGATAAAATTTAAATTGTACTCCCTTGTTCTGCAGGCGGTCTCCTGACTGCTAACTTGAAAGTATTCCCTGCTCTCCATGCGGGCTCCTGACTACTGACTTGAAATGTATTCACTGCTCTGCAAGAGGGCTCCAGACTTCAACATAGACAACACAAAGAATTTGAAAGCTAAAATTTAAATTGTACTCCCTTGTTCTCCAGGCGGGCTCCTGACTGTTGAGCTTGAAAGTATTCCGTGCTCTCCAGGCGGGCATCCTGACTGCTGACTTTAAATGTATTCTCTGCACTCCAGGCGGGCTCCTAACTTCAACATAGACAAAACAAAGAATTTGAAAGCTAAAATTTAAATTGTACTCCCTTGTTCTCCAGGCGGGCTCCTTACTGTTGCGCTTGAAAGTATTCCTTACTCTCCAGGGGGGCATCTTGACTGCTGACTTGAAATGTATTCCCTGATCTCTAGGCGGGCTCCTAACTTCAACATAGACAAAACAAAGAATTTGAAAGATAAAATTTAAATTGTACTCCCTTGTTCTGCAGGCGGGCTCCTGACTGCTAACTTGAAAGTATTCCATGCTCTCCATGCGGGCTCCTGAATACTAATTTTAAATGTATTCCCTGCTCTCCAGGAGGGCTCCTACCTGTTGCGCTTGAAAATATTCCCAACTCTACAGGGGGGCATCTTGACTACTGACTTGAAATGTATTCTCTGCTCTCTAGGCGGGCTCCTAACTTCAACATAGACAAAACAAAGAATTTGAAAGATAAAATTTAAATTGTACTCCCTTGTTCTGCAGGCGGTCTCCTGACTGCTAACTTGAAAGTATTCCCTGCTCTCCATGCGGGCTCCTGACTACTGACTTGAAATGTATTCACTGCTCTGCAAGAGGGCTCCAGACTTCAACATAGACAACACAAAGAATTTGAAAGCTAAAATTTAAATTGTACTCCCTTGTTCTCCAGGCGGGCTCCTGACTGTTGAGCTTGAAAGTATTCCGTGCTCTCCAGGCGGGCATCCTGACTGCTGACTTGAAATGTATTCCCTGCTCTCCAGGCGGGCTCATTACTTCAACATAGACAAAACAAAAAATTTGAAAGCTAAAATTTAAATTGTACTCCCTTGTTCTCTAGGCGGGCTGTTGACTGCTAACTTGAAAGTATTCCCTGCTCTCCAGGCGGGCTCCTGTCTACTGACTTGAAATGTATTCTCTACACTCCAGGCGGGCTCCTAACTTCAACATAGACAAAACAAAGAATTTGAAAGCTAAAATTTAAATTGTTCTTCCTTGTTCTCCAGGCCGGGTCCTTACTTCTACGCTTGAATGTATTCCCTGCTCTCTAGGCGGGCTCCTGACTGCTGACTTGAAATGTATTCCCTGCTCTCCAGGCGGGCTCCTGACTTCAACATAGACAAAACAAAGAATGTGAAAGCTAAAATTTAAATTGTACTCCCTTGTTCTCCAGGCGGGCTCCTGACTGCTACGCTTGAATGTATTTCCTGCTCTCCAGGTGGGCTCCTCACTTCAACATAGACAAAACAAAGAATTTGAAAGCTAAAACTTAAATTGTACTCTCTTGTTCTCCAGGTGGGCTCCTGGCTGCTAACTTGAAAGTATTCCCTGCTCTCCAGGCGGGCTCCTGACTACTGACTTGAAATGTATTCCTTGCTCTCCAGGCGGACTCCTGACTTCAACATAGACAAAACAAAGAATTTGAAAGCTAAAACATAAATTGTACTCCCTTATTCTCCAGGCGGGCTCCTGACTGCTGAACTTGGATGTCTTCTCCCTGTTCTCCAAGCGGGTACCTGATTTCAACAAAATAGACATAAACAAAGGAAAATTTCCTGCCCCAGTTTGGTAACTGGGCATATATGTGATTGTTAAACTTAATCATATTACCAAATATTACTAAGAATTTGAAAGCCGGGTCCCATTATACAGGGGGTCCTGACAACTCTTAATTGAACGACAATTTTAAATCTAAGTTGTATCTTCTACAGGTATGACTTCAGCTAAATCTTGCTATCTAAGAGAATCTTTAAACTACTCCCCATTATCCAGGAGGGTCCTGAAAATCAAAGGTCAAATTTTATCTTAAGGGTGACAACTTTCATGTCTAAAGTATACTACCCTATAGCAGAGTTTATGCTAAATGTTGTTATCCAATCGAAATCTTAAAGCTAAGTCCCATTATTCCGGAGGGTCCTGGAAACTCCTAATTGAATCCTATCTCCAACATGCAAACTTCTAAGCCAACTTATATTCCCTTGGGATACATTTATGCTAGATTATGCTATTTCTGAACTATAAACTAGGTCCCATTTTCCAGGAGGGTCTTGAAAATCAAGAATCAAGCCTGTTTGGTGACTGCCTTTCTCCACGGAGGGTTTCTCTGAAACAAGCGAAATTTCCTGCCCTTGTTTCAAATAAAAGAAAAATCTTGTCAGTTTAAAAATGTGGTGGTTGGTTTGTGGTCTTGACTTTGAGGGCGATTGCTCCTTCACTTCCCTTGATAACGGATTTCCACTCGAGGACCTTGCTTGCTCCTTCACTTCCCTTGATATGGACTAACCACTTTCTCTATCATCCTTATCACAGAAAATACCCCTTCTCCGTTCCGACCCAATTCCCTTTATCTCTTGCATTGCTCATGAACTGACATTTACCAACCTTTGTGTTTCAACGAAAATACATTTGATCCGTCCACTAACACCTACCATCTATTGTATCGTGCTCTTGTGTTGAAATGAATTCCAAAGCACATTAATTGCCATCCACTTAGTGCGCATGTTGTTCCTTCCTAACTTAAATCACTGGCCTTGGCCTTGAAGTCTATTGTTCCCTCACTTGTCACGATAACTTTAATTTCGGCTTGGAATACCTTGCTTGTTACTGGTTAAACACTTTCTTTGTTGATCTTATCACAAAGAATACCTTTGACCCGTTCACCCAACATCCTCTATCTGTTGCACTGTTCACGAATTGAAATATACCAAACCTTTGTATTTGTGATGGACCCCAAAGCATGTTGATTGTTAACCAACTCAGTGTGCTTGTTGTTCTTTCCTGACTTACGACACTGATGTGCTGGCCAGATCCCGTTTTGTGCAATTGGAAAGCTGGTGGCAAATTTTGAAGTCATTTTTCATTTATTTTGACCAAACCGACTCAGTAAGAAGAAGTAAGCAAGACAAAAGGAACAGAGTAAAAGACAAAGGAAAGAGACGATTAATAACAAGAAAACTACAAAGTAGAAACCTATCAGATGTGGATACCATCTCTAATGACCATGACATGCACATGTTGATTAAGTGGCCTAATCTGTCAAACAAGTCTGATGTTCAACTCTTGTTATACCCCTGGGCCATGAAACTGGACTTCAATGCTCCGATTATCCAATCTGATTCACAATCTTTATTCGACTTGTAGTGCCCGAAGGGTTTTCACTATCAAACCTCTCTCATTTTGTTCTTCCTCTCAACTTACCATCGCCTTACGGTGCCCGCAAGGGTTTTCACCGATAAGACTCTCTCATTTTTTGATTTCTCTTAGCTCTCGTCGCCCTACGCTGCCCGTGAGGGTTTTCACCAATAAGACTCTCTTATTTTCATTATTTTTCTGCTTGGGCCAGAGTATTTCCCCTGATATGAATTACCTCCTCTTGCTTGACTTGGCATCTCTCGAAGACTGATCGGAAGGTCTTTCTTTGGACCGTAACGTGGCCTTTTGTATAGGGTTAAAAAGAAAGGATGTCAAAGGCTCAAAAACAATTCTCATGGGTTCAAAATTACAACTTTTGAAATCAGATTTCTTACAACAACCACAACTTCTTCCCCGGTTTCTTACTTGGGGACATTTGGATTTTTATTTTGATGAGACCGAACCGTGAGGCTGCCTACGTATCTTTAAAAGGAATCAGGTCGAACATAGTTCATGTCATAGAAATTACTTTGTTGTTGTGTTTTTTTTCCTTTTCTCTTTCTTCTTTCTTTTTTTTTCTTTTGCTTTTCTCTTTTTCTTTTTATTGTTTTTCTTCTTCTTTTCTCTTTTCTTCTTTTTCTTTTTTTTTCTCTTTTTCTTTATTTCTTTCTATTTCCTTTTCTTTCTCTTTTTCTTTCTTCCTTTTCTTATCTTTCATGTTTGTGTTTCTGATATTCGCTACTAATTCCAAAAGAGGGGTATGAAAGAAAATAAATAAGGCTCAAAAGGGGTGACGAGGGATAAAGTGTTTGGATAGCAGAACAAAATGCCTTCGTCATTCCAACCTTCAAAACATGCCAAGCACAAACAACACAATCAAACAAACCAAAGAAAACATTCGTAACATCTTTTGGTTGCGCCAGACTTGATAACCGTACCCACACATTCGCCTTCTACATTTTTTATATACAAAGCACCATTGGACAACATTCTCACTCTCATTACCATGAGCAGCCCCCTACAAATTTGGGGCAAACTTGCTTTTATCTTCAAATTGATGCGGCATGATTCATTTCAATAGAGGTTCTTTATGTTCTATCTGTCCCAGTTTTACACAATTCGGGCTTGAAGTGATATCAAAATTCCTTTACTTGTTTCCCTCAAATGTCCCTACATCTTCAACATTGTTTCATTGCTTCGTGATTAAACTGACTTTTAAAACCAGGTTGAGAATTACGCGTGCATGTCACGTCACTAGAGTCAACAGGAAAAGAACTATAAAAGAAAAGAGAACTTAACGAAAATGACTAGAAATCACAGAAAACAGAAAATTGCATTATACAGATGGTGACCGGGTTTGGACAACAAAACAAACAAACTAAACTGGGGCTACAAACCTAGAACAAACCTAGACATCACTAAACAGGCTACTAGACTAAACAAGCTAGGTAAAATAAGAGGATAGAAGGGTTTGAGTCACAAGACAATATCTGGATTACAACCATGAAATAATCCGGACAACAGAAATGACAACAAAATAAACCACCAAAACTCCTCCCTGGCTAACCAAGACAGGAGTGTCTTTCCAATTACCAAGCTCGGCATCTTAGCCACTTAAATCTGCATCAACATTACTAGGACCTTCATAAACTTCCATCACATTGTTCTTAACAAATTGCTTTTGGGTTCCCTTTGCTGGCTCGTTCTTAAGATCAACCTTTGATAGCACTGAAAACTTTGCAGCGCGTGGGACTTCGAGGATCTCAGAAGAATTTTCATATTCCTTTTCAAAACAAATCATACTCACCATATGCGTCTCAAGCGATGGACTTTGGCTGGTGTCTGATGCATCTGGATTTTGCAAGACAATGTCACCTGCATCAATAAGCTTCTGAATTGCTTTCTTCAGATTCCAACACTTGTCTATGTCATGCCCCGGGGAATCTGAGCAATATGGGCACCTTTAAGAAAAATCAAACTTCTTTGGAAGAGGGTTTGACATTTTTATCTAGATCGGCTTCAACATGTCCAATTGCTTCAACTTTTGGAATAAACTGGTGTATAACACTCCTAATGGGGTGAAAGCCTTTTCTTTTTTCAGCAACCTCTCATTCTTAAATGCTTGATTGGGCCGGAAACTTGATCCAGGGTGTTTTCGATAGGCTCGTGGGGTGGATAGGCATTTTGTAGAGATGGGTACTAAGAGAATGATGTACGATTTTGGGAGTTCCGTGGAGAGAAGTGGCATTGGGGAGGATCATCTGGTGCATCAGGATATCTATGGGGACGATGTCGAGGCTGGAAGTGTTGATCGGGAAAGCCCATTGGATCATCTTTCCTGTTTCTCTTTCTTCCACCCAAGCTTACCGGGATGTTCTAAATGTCTTTCGAACAGCTAATGATTTTACCTGATTTGATTCCCTCTACTACCATCTCCCCCATTTTAACACATCATTGAAAGGCTTTCACATGGCCGGGATCAGATGACTGAAGTAGGTGGCCCCCTAGGCTTTTAGGAAGAGCTCAACCATTTCTTCTTCCCCAATCGGGGTATTGACTCAAGCAGCCTGCTCCCTCCATCTGAGTCCAAATTCTCTAAAGCTTTCATCAGGCTTCTTTTCCATTTTAGATGGGGAGGAGCGGTCTGGGGTAATACCTGATCTGTATTGAAAGTATTGAACAAAATCTTGAGCCATGTCACGCAATGTAGGCCACTTACAAACATCTTGACGATTATGCCATTCCAATGCTGCCCCAGTCAGGCTCTCACTGATGTACGCCATCAACAAATCATCTTTCTCTCCAACACTTCTCATTTTATTGCAATAATCCCTCAAATGGGCTACCGGATACCCACACCCATCATACAAGTCAAACTTTGGCACTTTAAACCTCGGAGGTAGATGAACGTTAGGGGACATAGACAATTCTTTGTAAGACATGCTACCCTGGTCTTCCGTTCCTTGCTTGTTCATTGAATACTGTTCTATGCCTTTCAGCCTCCTGGGTACCCTATCTCCCCCTTTTCTTCCTGTGAACTCTTTATTTACAATATGAGACCCATCCTGCGGACCCTGCTTGTATGAGTTGGGAACCTTGTGGGCAACCTCTGAGGGGTAATATTGGGCATCATGAGCTTTGAATGAGTATTCATTGTCGGGGATAGTAGATGTGACAAGAGGGCACTTTTGGGGAGAGGTAATTGAAGGATGAGTGATGGAGCTACTAAGACAGTTGGGAAAGCTGTGATAAGCGGGTAGATCTGGAGAGTATGGAGGATCATCTGGCATTGTGTTCGGAGCTTGGGTAAGGACGACATCTAGGAGGCTATGTGGTGGTGGGGGTGGTACCTTACCAGTCATCCAAGCCTGATACATGTCAGCCATGTGTTGTTTTAACATCTTTACCTCTTCAACCAACCCATTAACTGCTTTCGAGCGCCGGTATCAACCAACTCAGTTTCGTTGTCGTCTGTCATTGCCTTTTGACCTTATGTTATAGAGAAGAGCTACAACTTTAAAACCACAAACCAACCACCTTTATGATATGAATATAACAAAATGAAACCATCACGTTAGCGTTAGGGCATTTAACATAAGATAATCTCACTTTATGTGCAATGTACCTAGCCACAGTTATCGGTTCTAAAATGACTTCGAGGGTCATAAGGTCACTTGGCATCATCCCAATCTGTCCATTTGAGGCTTCTCTTTTCTTTTCTTTCCTCGCACTTCTTAACTCACTCATTTTCTTTCATTTCTCTTTTTTATCACCACTCTTTTCTTTCTCTCATATCTCACATCCCACAATTTCGCCTATTTTTTTGTTTCCTTCTTTTTTCCTTTTTTTACTTTTCTTTTAACAGTAAAAAAAATGATTCGATCGAACCCTATGTAGGTTGCCTACGTATCATGACGCCGCATGAATCGGATCTTTGCATAGTTTTGGAAGATCAGGAATAAAGGAAACAAACTAATGTTCTCTATTTCTCCCTTAATGACTCTGACGAGAAAAGAGAAATAAAATAAGCAAATCTCTTTTTTTTGTTTTTAGATTTTCTAGACCTAATGTTCTATAACCTATTGCAAACTCAAGCTTAACGATCATATATTTTGCTTTTTTTCTTTTCTTTGAAACAAACACTTCATGAGAAATTATTAAGGAAAACCCTAGAAGATAAAACAAAAGTATTTTTGATTCCTCCTTTTTTTAGGAAGAAGATCGAAAGAATAAACCACAGAAAAGTATTTTGAATTTTTATTTGATATCCTAACGCAAGATTTCGAAGCAAGTAATGAAAAAGACAAAACAGAATATTTTTGGATTTTAATATTCATTGCCTAAAGGAAAAATTCTAATGATAAACAAAAGTTAAAGTATGCTTTTTTTTTTCCTATGTACAATATCCTAAAGTTCTAATGAAGATAAAAAGATTTATTTTTCATCTTTCATTAATTTCTCGAAGAAACACCCCAAAAGAAAATCTTTTTGGATTTTGGAATTAACACCTTAAAGAAAGCTTTTAAAGAAGTACTAAAATAAAATTCTCTCTTTTTTGTTTCGAATTTTGGTCCTAATATACTAAAGGAAACATAAAAATTATTCATTTTAAGTCCTAGATATTAATTTCCTAAAGGAAAAACAACCTCAAAATTTTCTCATTTCTAGAATTAGCATTCTAAAGAAAATTTATAACGAAATATAAAATGCAACATCTCTTTTTTTAGATTTTTGAGTTACAACACATTTTTTCAAATATAAAACAGAAAATAACAATAATAAAAAGACTTGACATTACTTTACAAAAGTAGAAAGTAAAAGACGACATAAAATGAGGAACAAATTCAAAACATAAAAATAAAACAAATCTCCTTAAGCAACTCCTGACTGAGCGATCCTAACCGGATGGTTACGGGGTTTCTGCCATGCTCAAACTTCGGTAAATAAATCCACACCTGTATGAGAAAACTTTAACCAACACTATGTGATATAATAACACTCCCTATTAGACGCATGCAAGACATGATTGAGGCTATTTTTGCAAAATAACTTATTTGGCCAATAGGTGCCTAGAAGTGCAAAATTTGGCTATGATCCCGCAAAGACAAGAACCTAAGACTTACTAGGAAGACCGGACCCTATGTGGGTTGCCTACGTATCATGCCCCGAAAGACGAGAATCAGGTTCGAGCATATTGGATACAGGCGAGAATAATAATAAAAAAAAACAACAACTGACATATAGAAAACACATCTTTTCTCTTTTTTTTCTTCAAAAAATGATGAAACATATAAAATCTTTTTGGATTTTTTTTTTGGATTTTATTTTATTTTTGAAAAATGATAAAGAGTGCAAAATATTTTTGAAGTTTCCATGATCTTTTTTTCTTAATAAAATGTAACAAAAATATAATTGGGTCCTACTCGCTTCATCCTCACACTTCAGCCTCTCTTTTTTTTTCTTTTTTTTTCTCTTTTATTTTATTCGCCCTCAATTATCATTGGTCCGCCAAATGACCCTTTTACCCTTGAAGAAATGCAACATGTAGCACGTAGGATGCATCAAGATTGTCTGTTATTTTGGGTACACCTGTCCTAGACGGACCCAACCCCTATGTTGAGTCCCCAAAGTCAAATGCACGTGATGCAAGCAAACGTTCCTACTAGGGATCCGTCATGAGGTCTTGTTATATTAGGTTCAAAACCTGGGTTTATTGTTCTAGACCTGGCTTACCCGAGCAGACAGCTCGAGCCGAGGGGAGGCAGCGTACCGGGAATACAAAAGCTTCACCGGCTTTGCAACTTGTCCGAACCTCGTTCTAAATTTGGGATATGACTCTACCAGAAAAGAAGTCATACGAAGTGCACACTTCTTCATGATTTAGAAAACTCAGAGAGAGGAGGGATTTCGCCTCAGTTTATATACAGTTCACGAATATCAAAGCGGTAAAAGCAATCAATTAGCACGTTAGGCCCAAATCATGTAACAAAATCAGATAATGGATAAAGCCAACTATAACAACTATTCTAAGCTCGGATTTTTGAACCCTGAACCAGAGATTCTGGGTTCATCCCCAGCAGAGTCGCCAGAGCTGTCACACCTCCTTTTTACCTACACCTCCGAGAGAGGATATAGTATAAGGGAGTTTTTCCAATTAAAGGACAATCGAAACGGGATTTATTGTTTTAAAAAAATTCAGAGTCGCCACTTGGGATAATTTTATGATGTCCCAAGTCACCGGTTCAAATCCTGAATCGAGGAAAGAATGACTCTGTATTACAGTCCACGAACCAAAAATCTGAGTAAGGAATTCTGTTAACCCGGGAGGTGTTAGGCATTCCCGGATTCCGTGGTTCTAGCACGGTCGCTCAACTGTTATAATTGGCCTATTATCTGATTTTAGAACATTTTGAACCTATATGTAGTTAACTTTATAACCTCTTTTATTCATTTTAAGGATGATTTCAATGTCAGCCAAAACACATCTTTTGACCGCGCCACATAAAATGCACCCGCAGTCTGAGACATATTCTATTTGACGTTGTTAAGATTTAGATTTGGATCACATGAAATGCGCACCCGAGTCTAGGAAGGTAATATTATTAAAAATAATGCGCCTAAAGCAACTAACCCGTGCTAACTTTGCGGGGGCCATGAAAATTCGCTAAATGGAAAACCTCGATTTCTAATTTCAAAGGATTTTATTATTCGAGGGCAATAGCTAAGCTTATTTAACATGGCACGCCTCCAACTATTTCAAAAGATTGTACTCAACTAAAGTCACCTAAGCATACTCCTATCTAATCCAATATCTGATTTTCAAAGATAAACAAACATCTCCACTGCCTTGACTAACAAGCCATGGCCTAGAAATGCTGTACAACTACTTATTCAATTAAATTAGACCAAGTGACCATATAACCCATGTAAATTAGCAAATAATGGTCCAACTATTATTTTGACTCAAGTCTTATCATTCCATCCGTGAAGAAGAACCAAGTCTAAAACGTGAGAACCAACAGGGTAGAAGAAAACTAAAATGCATTAGGACTTAACGATGAGGGTTCATATTATTCCAAAAAAATTCCAGGTCTGTCATGATTGATTTACTCTACAGATGCTGCATTTTAATACCTCTAATGAATCAACAACATGAACAACATGAAGCACATTAATAACACCATATAATTTCAAACCAAACAGATTATAGGAATTTAACCATCCAAGCAAAACGATAAAGAAGAAAACAACGGACTTTTGAAGCCTCTCAATATATTAAAGATCTTTCAACGGGTTACAAGAAGAATACTGCACGATGGCTGAGCACGAACAGACCCTCGGCAAGCAATGGACTGACCGAGTTTCGCCGGAAGACCTCGAATCTGACAGTAGCTCGGACGGAACACTGACTCTACGACCTCGAACGGGATAATGACTGGAAACTTCTCACGTTTCTGTCACTGTTTTTGCTGCATTTCCGGCCAGTTATGGTAGCAGCAGATGCGGGAGGGTGGAACAATAGTAGTGTGTGTGTGTGTTCGCCGGCTTCAATGGTGGTCGCCGGTGACGTCGTACGTCTGGTTTCCGATGAACAGCGGCTAGTTTAATTTGTTTGGTCGCTGGTTGGTGTTGTCACTGCCGGTGATCAATTCCGGCAAAGCAACAGCTCAAGCGAAGGAGATGGCAGAAGGGTCGAGGTCATGTTTATGGGGTGGTCGACCAGTGGTTGACGACGAAGATGGGTGGGGTTCTTTTGCTGGTCAGCGGCTGTCGGCTCAGGTCGTCGTGAAGAAGACGAAGACGAGAGTATGGGGTCTGTGCGTTTCTCCGTCGTGCATGGGTCGTGGGGGGTCTGTTTTGCAGGGTTAGGGCATTTGGAGAAGACGATCCCGGGGGGGTTCTTGTTATGCGCAGCTTCTCAACCTTTTCGTTCAGCCCTTCATTCTTCTCCTTTTCCCATTTTTTTTATCTTTTTTTATATTATAGGTTTTTTGGTAGGGTTTTTAGGTTAAGGGGTATGGGCCTATGAATTATGGGCTTGGCAATTGTGGGCTAGGTCGAAAATTAGACCTAAAAATGGGTTGCTTGAGCCCAAGTTCTATCCTTTCCCCGTGAACAAGGCTAAAAATACGATCTCAATTATTAATTAGTCCTACTATTCAAATAATTATTAAAATAAAACTAATCATTAAAACAAATCTATTTTTGGTATTTTCAAATATCATATTAAAATAAAAATACGATACTATTTTTGTATATATATTTTTTTGAATTAAAAATGACTACAAAATATTAATGAACCTATTTTCGTAAATTTTTGTTTTCTTGTAATAAAATAGAGTAAAAGAGTCAAAATTATTAAAATATCTATATTATGCCTAAATTAAATATTTACGCGCTAAAATATCAAAAATCTTGGGGAGGGTCAAAAATCACATGTCTACATCAACCATAAACACATATAGCAAAGAATAAGGATTAACAACACAGATTAACATGAGAACATAAGAGTGACAACAAAATAGAAGAGTCTCGCATAATAGAAAAGAAACAAGAGAGCAAACTCATGAGTAATAGAAAAGAAAACATATCAGCCTAACATAGATAAACACACATAAAAAAAGAACGGAAAGAATCAGAAAGATATTTGAAGAAACTTTTTCAGAAACCTTAAAATCGAAATTGAACGATTTTAAAAGGGAATTTGGGGAAAACCTTTAAAATGTCAAATAAAGCAAAGACATATCACAGATCTAAGAAAATAGGCGGGTACAGAACATTAGACGGCTTAGAGTTGCAGAGAATACCCTACCAATGAGAATGGTCTTGAGGAAAGTCAGATCCTAAGTCGAAAAGACTCATATTGCTTGAACATGCCGGAATAATGGTCGGAGAAGCCATAGATCTACAGATCGGAGAAGGATCTAAAGAAGGTCATTGAAGTCGGGCTTCAAACCTTGAATATCTTAGGTCTGATGGTGAGAAAGGATGAGTACAGACCGTCCATGGCCGGAGACGACATGGATTCCGGTGGAAACATGGTGAGATAAGGTGGAAAACGATTAGGGTTTTGGAGATGTTCGAGAGAGTTTAAGAGACGAAAAGAGTTCAAAGGTGGCATCTCGGTGAAATGAATTGGGTTAAGGGTGGTTTGGGAATTAAAAAAGGAAAGGGGAGTTTATGGTCGTTGATCAAAATGATCAACGACCTGGATCAAAAGGGAGCCGGGTGATTTTTTAAATCGGGTCAGGGGTCGGGTAATTTGGGGGATTGGGCTAGTTTAATTTGGGGGAGGAATTGGGTCAAATTGAGGGCCAAAATTGAAAGGTGAAAGAGCTGTAATTGAAATAGAAATGGGCTAAGTGTTAAATAGCCTATTTTTCCTTTTATTTTATAAAAATAGTAATAATAATTTTAAAAGTAAATTAAAACATTGAGCCAACAAATATTATATAAATATTAATTTTAAAATACTGGAAATAATTTTATAATTATAAAATGCTACTAATCGTGAAATAGGCTATAATTGCAATTACATGCAATTTAGCTTAAAAATACCAAATAGATTTGTAAAAAATATACAAAAATCAACTTAATTATATTTTGGTGTAAATATGAGAATAAAATAAGTTATTTACCAAAATGATAATCTTGGGAATAATTATTGGATTTTGTACTGCTAAAAATAGACAATAAATTGATTTTAAAATCTTAAAAATTAGAAAAAAATACCAAAACTCTTGGGAATGCTTATATATGTATGTACATACTATTTTGAAAGTATTTTGTATATAAAAATACATAGGAAAAATTGGGTATTAACAGCAGGTAGGAAGCAAGTCATACCCAGGGTCTACAAGATGAGCCATCTTCGAGCTAACTTCCAAAATGATGATAGTCCCCACAAGTGCCAAGCCCGTCACATGTGGTACTGCAAGATCATAATGGATAAAGACACCATCGAGCCAGACAGATATCATGCCGGTTGTACCCTTTTCTATTCTGGTTCGTTGGAAGACAATTGGGATGGTCTGGGCTAGTTAGAGTTCGTTCGAGGTCATAGAATTATAGATGAAAAGGCTGAGGCGCAAGTCAAATACAACCACTTGCGCAAAAGGATCCGCGAAAGTGAGATCAAACACCGCGAGATACAAGAGTCCAACAAGAAGCTGATTGAGGAATAGAAAGATATGGCTATTAGTGCCAACAAAAGGATAGGATATTTGGAGCGAGGCATAGTAGAACTAGAGGGAAAATTTCTCAAAAGGGTTGAAGATTGTCAAAAGGCTAAAGGGACCGAAGGTGTACATCTAGCCAGAGCATACCTGTTGCTGGGACTTTGCAAATTGGGGAAGCTGTTCGACGGACCCAAGAATGTCGAATCTGGGGAAGGTCCTTTTAGGTCCAAATAAATAGGAATTTACTTTTTCGCTTTATGAATGTAATAAGGCCAATGGCCATTATTGACTTTTATTTCTTTCTTATTTAGTATCTTTTTGGGATTCGCCTATATTTATCAATAAAATGAGGCATTTAGCATTAAAAGTTCTCCAACTCTATTTGTCGCTAGGCCTACCTCAGGCGCAAAGAGGTTCCCAAATTAGGACACGCTTTACATTCTCGCACTGTGTTTAAATATTGCAATACTTTTTATAATCCTCACTGACTTGATTACCTTTTGTTTTATTTTTGTTTTTATTATTCCCCTCCCCAACGGTTAGTTTATGCACTCTGGCATCATTATCTTATTTCACAAGATCCAGGGGCCCTCCACCCACTCCTCCTCTTAGTCCCTCTAAAGGCAAGAACAAAGGCGAGAATAAAATGGAAGAATTAAACAACATCAGGAAGGAGAACATAGATGAACGGGTAGAGGCCACTGATAGCCAAGGTATTTGGGTTCCTAACTAGAATGTGTCACAACTTGAACATAAACTGTTGAAATTCCAAGAAGAGCTCGATCAGGTTCGAAATCTGGCAAACCTGTCTTTTTCCCTCAACACCCCATATATCAACTTCCCCAACACTCAAAACCCTACACCTTCTCAAAATATCCCAAAACAACAGAATTATCCCGCGCCTCATCATCACGCTGCTCCACCAAAGAACTTATGTACACCTTCCATACCACAAACAACAATCCACTACTCATCCCAAAACCTTAGAACTCCACAAAATACCATTTCCACACCTATACACCAGGCCACCATAACACTCATATCTACGTGGAAACCATGCCACACTCCACCCAGCCTATCGCATGCACACCTGAGTTTGATTAAAAGGATCTGCGTATAAGGAACTTGGCCGAGGAACTTAAGAAACTGACCACCGGGATTCAGGGCGTTGAGGGAAGCAAAGGAATTAAGGGGTTGAACTATGAGGACCTTTGTAAACAGCCTGATGCCGAACTGCCTGAGGGGTACAAACCTCCTAAGTTCAAAATGTTTGATGGTATGGGTGATCTAAGGGTTCATCTGAGGACATATTACGACAAGCTGGTTGGAGTAGGGAAGGATGAAAAGATCCACATGAAGTTGTTCATGTGGAGTTTGAAAGGAGATGCACTATCTTGGTACATCAGCCAAGATCCCAAGAAGTGGTCAAGCTAGGTTGGCATGACATCTGACTTTATGGACAGATTCAGGTTCAATACAGAGAGCGCACCAGACGTGTTCTATATCTAGAATCTGAAGAAGAAGCCATGGAGATGTTTTGCGAGTATACTACTCACTGGAGATCCGAAGCTGCTAAGGTCAGACCCGCCTTAGAAGAAGAGAAAATGAACAACTTCTTTGTCCGGGCTCAGGACCCGCAATACTATGAATGGCTGATGATGATTGAGAACTACAAGTTCTCCGACATTATCAAATTAGGTGAAAGAATTGAAGAAGGTAATAAAAGTGGTATGATTACAAATTTCGAAGCCTTGTAAGATACGAATAAGGCTTTACAATCCATTGGTGTGTCCAAGAAAAGGGACGTAGGGGCCGTGATGGTTGCACAAAGGGCCAAATCTCCCCTTAAATACCAAGCTTACCCAACACCTCCACTCACATACCAGCCAACCCAAATTACCAAACACCCTCATACCAAGTTGCACCACCAACTTATTAGTCATCTCCACCTCCTACATATCAACCTACTTCACCTAGATACTCCCAACCCGCTCATGTCTACCAAACTTATAATACTCAACCATCCCATTATCAATCACCCCATGCATGCCAAAATTTCCCTAGACCCCGACCTAATTTTGATCGCAGACCTCCAAAACAGTATACAGCCATCGCTGAACCCAACGACCAACTATATGAGAGGCTCAAAGTTGCTGGTTATGTCACCACTATCACTGCGACAACCCCTGAGAATCCTTCTCAGTGGGTTAACCCAAACAAGTCCTGTGCATACCACTCTAGCATGAAATGGCACACCATTGATGAATGCCACTCCTTGAAAGACAAGATTCAGTCATTGATTGATAACAAGATCATTGTGTCAAAGGAACCTCCTCCAAACATCTGCAAAAAACCTCTACCAGACCATAAGGGTGGAGGTATCCATATGATTGAAGTAGAAGTTGACTGGGATCCTGAGGGATCAATCGAGTTGATCACAGAAGGTGATGACCCAATCATAGTCTAGATCCAACCGTCTGAGGATGATGAGGTGAATATGTATATACTTCTTGAGTTTGAAGTAGCGCCACCCGCAAAGACACCGGTACCAATTGAGGTTGAATTCGTGTCTCTAGCAAATCCACCCGTACCACTTGAGGTTGCAGTCTTGCCACCAAAGGCATGTGTTCCATTCGAAGTGAGGATAGCCGCGCCGATCCCAGTGGCAATGTCTACCATGCCACCATTCTATACAAGTGTTGTACCCTGGGGCTATACAGCCGAGGCGTGAAGGAAGGGCAAGGTCAGGATTGAAGAAATTGTCTCAGCACAGGGTATGACAAAAACTAGTAGAGTCTATACCCCTGAACATCTGGCTAAATAAAACAAGCAAGCCTCCAATTAGCTGCCCCTCATTGAGGCAGGTCCGGATGACCTTTGGAGAAAAATACAGGCCAAGGAATATTTGGTCATCAACCAGTTAAACAAGATGCCATCACAAATATCCATTCTCTCTTTGCTGCAAAATTCTGAGACGCACAAGAATGATTTGTTAAAGGTACCAAATGAAGCGTACGTACCAAATAACATCACTATCGTGGAAGTGGCTTATATGGTAGGACAAGTGCTGGAAAGCCATAAGATCACCATTTATGAGGACAAGCTGCCACCTGAAGGGCTGGGGCACAACAAAGCAGTGCACATCACCATGCAATGTGAAGATTATTTCATCACCAGAATCCTTATCGATGGAGGTTCCAGTCTTAACATTTGTCCGCTGGTAACACTCAAGAAGTTGGGTAAAGGACTGCATGAGATAAAGGATGGAGCAATCAATGTGAAAGCCTTCGATGGTTCTCATAGATCCACTGATAATAGGCGAAATCTAGGTGATTTAGCTATTGTTTATGCTTTCGCTTGATTATATTCCGATGACATATTATGGTTAATTGATAAAAAATAGGCTCTAATTGTGATATGTATACATTGCAGTATGAGGAGCCTAAATGATGCTTTCAAGAGGAGATTGGAATGATTTATGAGCAAGAACAACCCCTAGGAGTCGAGTGTGCGCAAGGACGAGATGGAAAAATGGACAAAATCGGGCTACTGAAGAAGTGCACTAAGTATTGTGCTAACTTTCAAACTTCGCGCAATAGTTCGCGAGCTTTTCTGCCTGGAATCCAGAAGAAGCGCGCGAAGTATTGCGCGAACTACAAACATCACGCACTTGTTCGCGCGTTTCCGATCTGAAGAAACGTTATTTAGGGGTAAAATTGGAATTCCTTCTTAATCCCAATCAATTTACATAAAGAAAAAGCTCCATTATTGGAGAGATCAGATTTTGAGGGAGAAAAGCCATAGAAGAAGGAGGAGCTTCCTCTTGGAGTTAAGAAAGGAGAAGAAGAACATCATTTTGGAGCAAGGATTCAAAGAGTTCTTCTAAACTTTCTTCTATTTGCTTGTTAATATTATGTTTAAGACTTTTATTGTTGATTTTTGTATGATTATGAGTAGCTAAAAACTCTAGTATTCTTGGGTCATGGATGTTAGATAATTATGTTGTTTGAAGCTTAGATTGAAGATCTTGAATCTATCGTTATGGGTTGTTTATTTGATTCTGCTTCTAATTATTTTACTGCGTAGCTAACAGTGAAATATTATTTACGAATCTTGAATTAAAATTGACAAAGGAAATTCTTGGTTGCATATAGAATCAAATAGAGCAAGATCCGGATCCTGGGCATCGGGTGAAAGATTCGCAATTAAGATAGAACTATACTTAATTGCCTTGCTTGGTTGAAAAATAGGAGTTGTAAATGCATTCTTGCTAATATTAATACCATAGACATATAGGTATTAGTTTAACATGAATAGATGCATAAGAACTCGAAAGATTCTTATGAATATTAATAACTTTATAATCAATAACCCGGATAATTCAATAAATCCATTTTAAGCTAAAATAGTAGCATAATTTCTAGCAAGTCCATGACCCAGGAATATATTTATCCAAATTGTTATAAACATATTGTGAAATTGGTGTAGTAATTTTGTGTTTAATTATTGTGCAATTATTAAGTTCTAAATTGGTTCTTTATATATTTTATGATAATTTAGCTTGAATTGATAATTGTTTGAGTCTACATCAGTCGATAAGTTGATCAAAATTCCTCGTGGGAACGATACTCTACTTACTACTATATTACTTGTCGATCGCGTGCACTTGCGTGAGTGTTTTGGTCGCAACATGTTTTTGGCGACTCTGCTGGGGAACGAACCCAGAATCTCTGGTTCAGGGTTCAAGAATTCGAGCTTAGAATAATTGTTATATTTGGCTTTATTATCTGATCTTTATTACATGTTTGGGCATAACGTGCTAAATGTTGCCTTTTACCGCTTTGATATTATCTGAATTGTATGTAAACTGTGTCGAAACCCTCCTCTTCTCATCTTCGGGGATGTGGTTGCTGGTCGAGACTCCCTATCCTGTTAGTGTCAATACCTGAAATAAGAAAGAGGCCGGACCAGTTACAAAGCCAGACGATCCCGCGGGTCCCCGGTACGTAGCCCCCTCCTCGACTCGAGTTGTCCGCTCGGGTGCACAGTCTAGAACAAATACCCAAGTTATGAACCTAGAATAACTCAGCTTCATGCCGGATCCCTAGTAGGAACATTTGTTTTCATCACGTGCATTTGACTTTGGAGGCTCAACACAGGGGTTGGGTCTGTCTAGGACAGGTGTACCAAAATGACAAAAGACCATCCTGATGCATCTTACTTGCTTCTACTTGTGAATTTATTTGCTTCGGACTTGCATGCTTACCGGCTTTTGAATGTCTTGAGGAAAGGGAGATAGAGGTAGTTAATCACCTACTTTGAAAAAAATCAACGTCCAAATAGTGTCGAAACTCTGCCGAATTTTTGGAAAAAAAAAGAAAAAAGAGTTTTGTTTATGAAGAATGGTTTTGGTTTGCCAATGGAAAAAGAGTCTTTTTTTTTCAAAAGAAGTTTGTTTTATCTGACCGAACTACGCGGGTCTAATTCTCACCGGATGTGAGATACGTAGGCAAACCTCATCGGTTCCGACCCCAATTTTAAAAAAAAAATCCGAAAATATTTTCTTCCAGTCCCTTCTTTGAAAATATTTTTCTTAAATGTTTTTTTTTAAAAAGTAGTTTTTAAACTCAAAAAAATGGTTTCCTTCTTTCTAATATCTTTCATACAAAAAAAGAGAAAAATCAATAAAAATCAAAATCTAAAATACGGGTTTCCTTCATTCTGAAGTATTTTTCCAAAAAATTCAAAAAAAATATCAGAAATAAAAATCCAAAAAAATTGCTCTTTAGCTGTCTTTATTTTGTAAATATCCATAAAAACTTTGAAAATATGAGTCCAAAAATATTTTCGCTTTTCTTTAGAAGTGTTTTTGTAAATAAATAAAAAACTCAAAAATCCAAAATATTTTCTTAAAAGTGCCTCTTTTGAAAATTAAGAGGCGACAGCCAAAATCCAAAGAAAATATTTTCTTTCTTATTCAGAAAAAGAGAGAACAAATGAAAATTCAAACAAAAATATTTTCTTTTTTACTTCTAAAATTCTCAAAGTTCCAATCAAAAGAAAAGGAATTTTTAGAAGTCTTTCTTTCAAAAAATAAAAATAGAGTCAAATTCGAAAATCCTAAAAATATCCTTTTCTTCTTTTAAAGCATTTTTTTAGAAAAATCCAAAAAAAACAAAAATCCAAAAAAAAAACTTTATCCTTTTAAAGCATTTTTGTTAAAAAAATCCAAAAAAGAAAAAAAAAAGAGTTAGTTTACTTACTCCATTCACGACCTCCTGAACTACGCAAGATCTAATTCATGCGGGGTCATGATAAGTAGGCAATCCCCATCGGATTCGATTATAGCCATAAAATAATTGAGTAAAAAATGGGAAAAAAAAGAGAGAACAATTAAAAAAAGTGCCAAAACAAAAAAAAGATCGGCAAAAACAAGATCAAGAGTGGTTAAAGAGAAGCAGGAATAAAAGAAAAGAAGTACATAGTGAAAAGGGCTAGTTAAGGCCGGGATAAAACATGCAACCCGTTCAAACACATGGTAGAAGCGTTTAACTATTTAGGTGCATTGCATCCCAACGTGCGATTTCCTATATGTTAAATGCCTCAAAACTAACAAGGTTGTGTGTGTGAGTAAATTAGCCAAGTTCTTTTCAGGTGATTGGTTTTGTTGGTATGCATTGATGAATGCGCAACCTTACACGCGGCCATAATATTATCCACAAAACTGAGCTCCATTTCCCATAAATGTCCATCCTTACCAAGCTCCATATAATCCTCAATAGATGTTAATAATTACTTAGATTTCGGGAGTGGCCATTTAGCGAACTTCACGGCTTTCCCCAAAGATAATAATGCATTAGACTCTTTAGACGCGATTTTGATTAAATTACATGCTTAAATTCGGGTGCGCATTTATGTGACCCAAATCCAAATCTCAACGGATTCGGAACGTATTAACAACCACGGGTGCATTGATTGTGACGTGGTTCGAGATGCATTTTCACGACGTTGCAATTCTATTAATGATGTGTTGTATGAAGCTGAAAAAAATCTTCTAGACCAAATAGAGGAGCTAAAACAAGAATACTAATCATTAGAACATATTTTTTCTTGATGAGGCCAATATTGAGAAGAGTGCTCTAGAGTCATGTGAGGGAGTAGATAACATTACTTTGGGAGAATTGAGTGTTTGTATAATTGGGGATGTAAATAGTAGTAAAATTCATGAGTTATGGCGCATTAGACCTCATTCCAATAATTTTTCCACGTTGTGCTTAGATAGTAAGATAGTAATTGAGCTATCTGAGCCTATGGGGGAGTCAAAGAGTGAGGATGAAAGTGCCTATATTCTTTAATTTGTTGTGTCGAAAAGCAAAAATTACATTCCCCATTTAAAGGCCAAGAAGTGCAGAATGAAAAAATTATCACTTGGCCTGGTTATCATTGTAGCCCCAACACTTGAGCATAGCCGCAGACTTGAAGCCAAATTGGGGGCTCAATTCATAAGTTCGAGGTGGAGGCAAAAAGTGGTTCACGTCGTGCCGCGACGTTAAATTAGGCGCTTGTTGGGAGGCAACCCAGCTTTACTACTTTCTTTTATTTTTGATTTTTTTTTTCTTATTGTAATATTCTTGCAGTGTTGTTTTATTTTGTGGGATTTTGAGCATATGGAGTCAAAGCCAATGGGCATTTGCAAAAGCGAGCAGGTGGTTGATACTAAGTGTGAGGTACCCGCACAAGGGATCATACCTGGGAGAAGTCTGAGTATCCCGTGAACTGCTAATTCTTCGGCCTTTGGCCTACCAGGGAGTCTCTTTTACCTTCTTGTTATTCTTAGTGTGCATTGAGGACATTGCACAATTTTAAGTGTTGGGTGAGGAGATTGTTTGGGTGCTTTTCTATGCTATCTTAGTGCAGTTGTAGTACTTAATTTTAGTGTAGTAGTTTTTGACACAAAGGGAAAATATGTAGACTTTTCCGGATGACGTATCCTTTAGACAACTTTCTTGAGGGAAGTTAGTCTAAGAAAATACCAAAAAAATAAAAATAGCCTATTTCTGTCTTAGGAAGTGTAGCAATCCCTCCTTGGTTTTTCTTTAAGCCGCGATTCTTTTCCAAGGGTTTATCTTGAACTGGGCATAGGTAGTTTTAAATTTCTGTTTTTTTTTTTTTATTTATAGACTAAAATAAGGAGTTATAAGCTATAGAAAAGTGGACCCATAGCGTTGACACACCTGAACTCAATAGACCCTAGAGTGTAACGCTTAGTCCTAATTGTTGAATTTTACTGAAAGTGCCTTAATTTGTATGTTTGTACTGAATTGACTGCTCGTAATGGAGTATCTTGATTAGCTGATATGGAATGAGTCATATGCCATGTGTGGTGAGTATTTGTGTAGTCCATGTAATGTACTTGTGTCTAGAACTTGCCCGATATGTGAGTTGAAGCGAAATTTGAGGTGGTGCTCGGTTTGAAAAATGATGTTAGGCTTTCTTTGACCTTTTTGAGCTTAATTGCTTATTACAAATAAAATTTGTCCCTAGTTAACCCTTTTGAGCTTTCAGACTTTTTGTTTGGCACCCGCATTACAAGCCTATATCCTTTTGTTCTTAATTGACAATGTTTTGATCGTTTTACCTCTTAAAGAACTTTAATTGTGAGAAGAGCGCTAAAAGAAGTAAGAAGGAAATAAGTGTGGGGTGGCTTTTGAGTGGAACCAATAAAATATTGAAAGGGGCACTTATGTTGTAAACGAATACACCACTAGCAGAAATTGAGTGACACGAAAAAAAAAGAGATAATTACATTATGTTTTTCTCTAGCTAGTGGGAATGAATTAATAGAGTGCTCAAAGAAGAAGGGTGTATTTGTGGGATGATATTGTGTATAAAGAAGAAGTGGGTTGAAGAATTTATGCTGAAAATTGCTCGTGTGATGTGTTAAAGTGCTTAGGGGTTGAGTCACTATTCTTAAATACATCCTACCCATCCCTTAACCCACATTACAACCATGAAAAAGTCCTAATTGATTTTGGATTGAGGTAGCCTACATTAGTAGAGATTTACATTAAGGGCAAGCTTATGGTACCAATTGCATGCATGTGACCTCGTTTGTTAGAGTGAGTGATTTCCTTGATATATGTGAATATATGAATTAAATGTGGGGGATTGAACTCAGTTTTTGTTGAGGTAATTGTGAGGGCATATGAATCGTGACGGAGAAACAAGTCTTGATTTCTGTGTAGAGTACTTTGAGGAAGTGTAAATATTGCATGGCACTTGAGAGTTGACTTTGAGGCTAGGATTGTTCACTGCTAGACGTAATATATGTACAATGTTCTAGGTGTAATGCGTGAGGGAAAATGGTTGAGCGAAGGATTCTCTAGAGAATATAGTTGATTGCTCGAGGACTAGCAATGAATTAAGTGTGGGGTGTTGATAATAGGCGAAATCTAGGTGATTTAGGTATTTTTTATGCTTCCGCTTGATTATATTCCGATGACATATTATGGTTAATTGATGAAAAATAGGCTCTAATTGTGATATGTATACATTTTAGGATGAAGAGCCTAAATGATGCTTTGAAGAGGAGATTGGAATGATTTATGAGCAAGAACAACCCTTAGGAGTCGAGTGTGCGCAAGGACGAGACGGAAAAATGGACAAAATCGGGCTACTGAAGTGCGCTAAGTATTGCACTAACTTTCAAACTTCGCGTGACACTTTGCGAGCTTTCCAGAAGAAGTGCGCCAAGTATTGCGCTAACTTTCAAACTTCGCGCAATAGTTCGCGAGCTTTTCTGCCTAGAATCCAGAAGAAGTGCGCGAAGTATCGCGAGAACTACATACTTCGCGCACCTGTTCGCGCGTTTCCGATCCGAAGAAACGTTATTTTGGGGTAAAATTGGAATTCCTTCTTAATCCCACTCAATTTACATAAAGCAAAAGCTCCATTATTGGAGAGATCAGATTTTGAGGGAGAAAAGCCATAGAAGAAGGAGGAGCTTCCTCTTGGAGCTAAGAAAGGAGAAGAAGAACATCATTTTGGAGCAAGGATTCAAAGAGTTCTTCTAAACTTTCTTCTATGTGCTTGTTAATATTATGTTTAAGACTTTTATTGTTGATTTTTGTATGATTATGAGTAGCTAAAAACTCTAGTATTCTTGGGTCATGGATGTTAGATAATTATGTTGTTTGAAGCTTAGATTGAAGATCTTGAATCTATCGTTATGGGTTGTTTATTTAATTCTGCTTCTAATTATTTTACTGCGTAGCTAACAGTGAAATATTATTTACGAATCTTTAATTAAACTTGACAAAGGAAATACTTGGTTGCATATAGAATCAAATAGAGCAAGATCCGGATCATGGGCATCGGGTGAAAGATGCGCAATTAAGATAGACATATACTTAATTGCCTTGTTTGGTTGAAAAATAGGAGTTGTAAATGCATTCTTGCTAATATTAATACCATAGACATATAGGTATTAGTTTAACTTGAATAGATGCATAAGAACTCGAAAGATTCTTATGAATATTATTAACCCTATAATCAATAACCCGGATAATTCAATAAATCCATTTTAAGCTAAAATAGTAGCATAATTTCTAGCAAGTCCATGACCCGGGAATATATTTATCCAAATTGTTATAAACATATTGTGAAATTGGTGTAGTAATTTTGTGTTGAATTATTGTGCAATTATTAAGTAAGTTGTAAATTGGTTCTTTATATATTTTGTGATAATTTAGCTTGAATTGATAATTGTTTGAGTCTACATCAGTCGATAAGTTGATCACAATTCCTCGTGGAAACGATACTATACTTACTACTATATTAGTTGTCGATCGCGTGCACTTGCGTGAGTGTTTTGGTCGCAACAAGTTTTTGGCGCCGTTGCCGGGGAATTAGACATTAACTATTCTTCTGGGTTAGACTTTTATTATTATCTTTACAAGTTTATTTTCTTTTCTTTTTGTAAATATGTTATTTTTATAACTATTTGATTTTTCTCTTAGTATGTTTCTAGTTCTCTCAGGATGACATCTGAGGATGAAATATACAGAGGTAAGGTTAATGATGAAGACGCTTGGTTAATCAAAGATTTTTATGGCCCGTATTTTTTTGGTAGTCATGACCTCACCTCTTGGACATCTTAATTTGAATATGGGAGTAAGGGTTGGTATTGGGACGAATATTCTCGATTAGTGGATTCTGCGAAACGACGTTGTTTACTAACAACGGTGATGAAAGATTGGTCTAAGGAGATAGATGAGCTTGCACAAAAAAGTGATAATTTTGGCTTGGTTGTGCATAACTTGGATTCAGATTTGAGGGCAAAGGTTGATGCGTGTAACGCCCAACAATGTAATGATGAGTTGTATGAAGCTGAAAAAAAACTTCTAGAAAAAATAGAAGAGCTAAAACAAGAATACCAATCATTAGATCATATTTTTCTTGACGATGCCAATATTGAGAAGAGTGCTCTACAATCATGTGAGGGAGTAGATAACATTACTTTGGGAGAATTGAGTGTTTGTATAACTGGGGATGTAAATAGTAGTAAAATTCATGAGTTATGGCGCATTACACTTCATTCCAATCATTTTTCCACGTTGTGCTTAGATAGTAAGATAGTAATTGAGCCATCTGAGCCCATGGGGGAGTCAAAGAGTGAGGATGAAAGTGCCTATATTCTTGAATTTGTTGTGTAGAAAAGCAAAAATTGCATTCCCTATTTAAAGGCCAAGAAGTGCAGAATGAAAAAATTATTACTTGGCCTGGTTATCATTGTAGCCCCACCACTTGAGCATAGACGCAGACTTGAAGCCAAATTGGGGGCTCAATTCATAAGTTCGAGGTGGAGGCAAAAAGTGGTTCACGTCGTGCCGCGACGTTAAATTAGGCGCTTGTTGGGAGGCAACCCAGCTTTACTACTTTCTTTTATTTTTGATTTTTTTTTTCTTATTGTAATATTCTTGTAGTGTTGTTTTATTTTGTATGATTTTGAGCATATGGAGTCAAAGTCAATGGGCATGTGCAAAAGCGAGCAGGTGGTTGAAACTAAGTGTGAGGTACCCGCACAAGGGATCATACGTGGGAGAAGTCTGAGTATCCCGTGAACTGCTAATTCTTCGGCCTTTGGCCTACCAGGGAGTCTCTTTTACCTTCTTGTTATTCTCAGTGTGCATTGAGGACATTGCACAATTTTAAGTGTGGGGTGAGGAGATTGTTTGGGTGCTTTTCTATGCTATCTTAGCTCAGTTGTAGTACTTAATTTTAGTGTAGTAGTTTTTGACTCAAAGGGAAAATATGTAGACTCTTCCTGATGACGGATCCTTTAGACAAATTTCTTGAGGGAAGTTAGTCTAAGAAAATACCAAAAAAAAATAGCCTATTTGTGTCTTAGGAAGTGTAGCAATCCCCCCTTGGTTTTTCTTTAAGCCGCGGTTCTTTTCCAAGGGTTTATCTTGAACCTGGCATAGCTAGTTTTAAATTTCTGTTTTTATATTTTTTTTGTTTGTAGACTAAAATAAGGAGTTATAAGGTATAAAATGTGAACCCATAGCGTTGACACACCTGAACACAATAGACCCTAGATTGTAACGCTTAGTCCTAATTGTTGAATCGTACTAAAAGTGCCTTAATTTGTATGTTTGTACTGAATTGACTGCTCGTAATGGAGTATCTTGATGAGCTGATCTGGAATGAGTCATATGCCATGTGTGGTGAGTATTTGTGTAGTCCATATATTGTACTTGTGTCTAGAACTTGCCCGATATGTGAGTTGAAGCGAAATTTGAGGTGGTGCTCGGTTTGAAAAATGATGTTAGGCTTTCTTTGACCTTTTTGAGCTTAATTGCTTATTACAAATAAAATTTGTCCCTAGTTAACCCTTTTGAGCCTTCAGACTTTTTGTTTGGGACCCGCATTACAAGCCTATATCATTTTGTTCTTAATTGACAATGTTTTGATCCTTTTACCTCTTAAAGCACTTTAATTGTGAGAAGAGCGCTAAAAGAAGTAAGAAGGAAATAAGTGTGGGGTGGCTTTTGAGTGTAACCAATAAAAGGATGAAAGGGGCACTTATGTTGTAAACGAATACACCACTAGCAGAAATTGAGTGACAAGAAAAAAACAAGAGATAATTACATTGTGTTTTGCTCTAGCTAGTGGGAATGAATTAATAGAGTGCTTAAAGAAGAAGGGCATATTAGTGGGATGATATTGTGTATAAAGAAGAAGTGGGTTGAAGAATTTATGCTGAAAATTGCTCATGTGATGTGTTAAAGTGCTTAGGGGTTGAGTCACTATTCCTAAATACATCCTACCCATCCCTTAGCCCACATTACAACCATGAAAAAGTCCTAATTGATTTTGGATTGAGCTAGCCTACATTAGTAGAGATTTACATTAAGGGCAAGCTTATGGTACCACTTGCATGCATGTGACCTCGTTAGTGAGAGTGAGTGATTTCCTTGATATATGTTAATATATGAATTGAATGTGGGGGATTGAACTCAGTTTTTGTTTATGTAATTGTGAGGGCATATGAATCGTGACGGAGAAACAAGTCTTGATTTCTGTGTAGAGTACTTTGAGGAAGTGTAAATATTGCATGGCACTTGAGAGTTGACTTTGAGGCTAGGATTGTTCACTGCTAGACGTAATATATGTACAATGTTCTAGGTGTAATGCGTGAGGGAAAATGGTTGAGCGAAGGATTCTCTAGAGAATATAGTTGATTGCTCGAGGACTAGCAATGAATTAAGTGTGGGGTGTTGATAATAGGCGAAATCTAGGTGATTTAGGTATTTTTTATGCTTCCGCTTGATTATATTCCGATGACATATTATGGTTAATTGATGAAAAATAGGCTCTAATTGTGATATGTATACATTTTAGGATGAAGAGCCTAAATGATGCTTTGAAGAGGAGATTGGAATGATTTATGAGCAAGAACAACCCTTAGGAGTCGAGTGTGCGCAAGGACGAGACGGAAAAATGGACAAAATCGGGCTACTGAAGTGCGCTAAGTATTGCACTAACTTTCAAACTTCGCGCGATACTTCGCAAGCTTTCCAGAAGAAGTGCGCCAAGTATTGCGCTAACTTTCAAACTTCGCGCAATAGTTCGCGAGCTTTTCTGCCTAGAATCCAGAAGAAGTGCGCGAAGTATCGCGAGAACTACATACTTCACGCACCTGTTCGCGCGTTTCCGATCCGAAGAAACGTTATTTTAGGGTAAAATTTTGAATTCCTTCTTAATCCCACTCAATATACATAAAGCAAAAGCTTCATTATTGGAGAGATCAGATTTTGAGGGAGAAAAGCCATAGAAGAAGGAGGAGCTTCCTCTTGGAGCTAAGAAAGGAGAAGAAGAACATCATTTTGGAGCAAGGATTCAAAGAGTTCTTCTAAACTTTCTTATATTTGCTTGTTAATATTATGTTTAAGACTTTTATTGTTGATTTTTGTATGATTATGAGTAGCTAAAAACTCTAGTATTCTTGGGTCATGGATGTTAGATAATTATGTTGTTTGAAGCTTAGATTGAAGATCTTGAATCTATCGTTATGGGTTGTTTATTTGATTCTGCTTCTAATTATTTTACTGCGTAGCTAACAGTGAAATATTATTTACGAATCTTGAATTAAACTTGACAAAGGAAATTCTTCGTTGCATATAGAATCAAATAGACCAAGATCCGGATCCTGGGCATCGGGTGAAAGATTCGCAATTAAGATAGAACAATACTTAATTGCCTTGCTTGGTTGAAAAATAGGAGTTGTAAATGCATTCTTGCTAATATTAATACCATAGACATATAGGTATTTGTTTAACTTGAATAGATGCATAAGAACTCGAAAGATTCTTATGAATATTATTAACCTTATAATCAATAACCCGGATAATTCAATAAATCCATTTTAAGCTAAAATAGTAGCATAATTTCTAGCAAGTCCATGACCCGGGAATATATTTATCCAAATTGTTATAAACATATTGTGAAATTGGTGTAGTAATTTTGTGTTGAATTATTGTGCAATTATTAAGTAAGTTGTAAATTGGTTCTTTATATATTTTGTGATAATTTAACTTGAATTGATAATTGTTTGAGTCTACATCAGTCGATAAGTTGATCAAAATTCCTCATGGGAACGATACTCTACTTACTACTATATTACTTGTCGATCGCGTGCACTTGCGTGAGTGTTTTGGTCGCAACATCCACCTTTGTTGAGATTAGTCTATACTTGCAGATTGGACCAACCTGGTTCGAGGTCAATTTGTAGGTAATAGATGTACCAACGTCTTACAACTTGCTGCTGGGAGGGTCGTGGATTCATGCTGCTGGGGCCATAGAATCAATGCTGCATCAGGTAGTAAAGTTCGAATGGAATCACCAGGAAATGATCATTCATGGCGACGGTAGCAACCCTATATATAGTTGCCAGACCATTCCGGCGATTGAGGAAAGAAGGAAGCTAGGTGGAGAAACTTACCACAACATTGAGCGGGTCAATACTATCGACAAAGACAAATGGTTGGATAGCAAAATCAAGAGTATACTAAGTTGGAGTGGGTACGAACCTGGCAAAGGGCTCGATAAGAACCTCCAGGGAATCTTTAAACCCAAAAAACTAAAGAAACATGGCACTACCTTTGGTTTGGGATATGAATACCCTTTGGAAGAATTCAACAGCTGGTCGCCACCATTGGCGGTCCTTACTATCCACTAGAGAAGCCAATACCGCATCTGGAGCAGACCTTCCAACATGCCGACATTATTTACGGGTCAGATGAAGAAGAAGCACTTACATCATTGAAAAACTTGTTTCTAGAGGACAATGATATGGACAATTGCGTAATTCTCGAGGAGGAGAGGGAGGAGGGCCCTTCCATACATGCTTTGAGTAGAGGGACACATCTCAAGAATTGGACCATCAGGACAATAAAAGCCCGACGAGCCTTGGGGTAGAAAGGCTAAAACAAGCATTATTCACTATTTTATTTACTAAATGATTTTTGTTTCGCATTTTATAATTCTCACAATAAGATCTTCAATGTTCAAAATAGTTATTCAACTTATCAAAAGCATTTTTTTCTTATGAATTTATATTTATTGCTATCGTTTTCTCTCTTTGCCTTACTAATATATCATTACTATTACTTGTTTTGACAAACCAATGACTGTGACATGCAATGATACAACACAACAAATGGGTGTGGATTCACAAGAAGATGACATACCTGACAAGATTATTGAAGAAGTTGAGAACTTTGAAAACAGACCTAAATCCAACCGGGACGAGACCGGACTTTTTAACCTGGAAGATGCAAAAAACGTCAACGTAACGCGAATTAGCATTCACCTATCGTCATCAGAGAAGAAAGAATACATAGAATTTCTAAAGGAGTATGAGGACATATTCGCATGGTCGTATGATGACATGACTGGTCTGAGTACGTCAAGGACGCCGCCACTGAATTGACCGATGACTGCCAAAAGGCCTTCGACAAAATCAAGGAGTACCTGTCCACACCACTAGTCTTAGTCCCGCCCGAGCCACGTAGATCCTTATTACTCTACCTTGCAGTGTTAGCTGCAGCTTTCGGCTGCATTCTGGGGCACCACAATGGAACAGGGAGGAATGAGCAAGCCATTTATTATCTCAGTAAGAATCATCCTGTACGAGGCCCAGTATTCTCTTTTGGAATACACCTGTTGTGCTTTGACTTAGGTAGATCAGAAGTTGAGACATTACTTTTGCACCTATACTACATATCTCATATCGAGAATAGATCCCTTGAAGTACATCTTTCAGAAACACATGCCCACATGCAATCTAGCCAAGTGGAAAATCCTGTTGAGTGAGTTCGACATTAATTACGTAACTCAGAAAGCAGTCAAGGGACAAGCACTGGTAGACCACCTTGCTGAAAACACAATGGATGGAGGATACGAACCCTTGAAAATGTATTTTCCTGATGAAGAGGTATCATTGATAGGAGAAGACATTGCGGAATCTTATGACAGTTGGAGAATGTTCTTTGATGGAGTAGCAAACTTCAAAGGAGTTGGCATTGGAGCAGTCCTAATATCAGAAACTGGTCAGCATTATCCGGTTTCTGCCAAACTCAGGTTCCCCTGCACCAACAATATGGATGAGTATGAAGCCTGCATTTTAGGACTCAAAATGGCCATTGACATGAATGTTCAAGAGCTGCTAGTGATTGGAGATTCAGACTTACTTATACATCAGGTACGAGGAGAATGGACAACCAAGAACTCCAAGATACTCCCGTATCTGCATCATGTATAGGAATTGAGAAAGAGGTTCATGAAGATGAAATTCCAGCATGTTCCTAGAATCTAGAATGAGTTCGCCGATACATTGGCTACCCTATCTGCTATGATACAACATCTCGACAAGAATTTCATTAATCCCATTGCGGTGAAAATCCATAATCAACCTAGCTTACTGTGCCCATGTTTAAGAGGAAGTAAACGGAAAGCCTTAGTTTCATGATATCAAGGAATATTTTGCAAAAGGAGAGTACCCGGAGCTTGCGAATCCTACTCAGAAATGCACGCTTCGGAGATTGTCCAGCATCTTCTTTCAGAGTGGAGGAATCCTATATAAGAGGACTCCCGATTTAGGATTACTAAGATGTGTCTACGCAAAGGAATCATCCAGGCTACTAGAGGAAATTCATGCCAGGACCTGCGGTCCACATATGAACAATTTTGTCTTAGCAACGAAGATACTTCGGGCTGGTTACTTTTGGATGACTATGGAAACGGACTGCATCTAGTATGTTTGGAAATGCCACCATTGTCAGATACATGCAGACATGAGAAAGGTACCTCCAAGCGAGTTTAAAACAATAAGCTCACCGTGGCCGTTTGCCGCCTGGGGAATGGACATTATTGGACCAATTGAGCCTGTTGCTTCCAACGGACACAGGTTTATCCTAGTAGCCATCGACTATTTCACCAAATGATTCGAAGCAACATCTTACAAAATAGTGACTAAGAAAGTCGTGGTAGACTTTGTCTGCGACCACATTATTTGACGATTCGGAATTCTAGAATCAATCATTACTGATAATGGCTCCAACCTCAATAGCAACTTGATGAAATCTATGTGATAAACTTTCAAGATCAAACACAACAATTCCACAGCCTACAGACCTCAGATGAATGGAGTTGTAGAGGCCGCCAACAAGAATATCAAGAAGATATTGAGAAAAATGATAAAGCATCACAGACAGTGGCACGAGAAGTTATCATTTGCTCTTCTGGGGTATCGCACTACTTTCTGCACATCAATTGGGGCAACCACCTATATACTGGTTTACGGTACAGAGGTTGTCATTCCCGTTGAGGTAGAAATTCCTTCCCTAAGAATCATACAACAAGCTGAGCTCGACGACACAGAGTGGGTAAAAAGTCATTATGAGCAACTAGCCCTTATAGACGGAAAGAGAATGAATGCAGTCTGCCATGGTCAACTCTACCAGAATAGAATGTCCAAGGCCTTAAAAAGGAACCGAGCCAAGACAGTTCACACCGGTGCAGCTAGTATTAAATAAACAATTTCCGCATCAAGATGAAGCCAAAGGAAAGTTCTCTCCCAACTGGCAGGGTCCATGCATGGTTCACCGGGTTTTGATAGGAGGAACCCTCATACTTGCAGAAATGGACGGAGAAGTCTGGCCAAAGCCGATCAATTCAGATGCAGTTAAGCATTACTGTGTGTAATCTTTTTTCTTTCCTTATATGATGTAAATTGAAGTACACCTAACCTTATTCCCGTTTAAGATGGGATACGTAGGCAACCCTATGGGTTTGGTCATAATTCAATAAAAAATTTATTTCCCCACAATTGGAAACTGGACAGATATTTGAGGAGGACTCTCAAAATTCTAAAGTAATTTCAGCCAATCGTCGCACGAGCGACAATCAGAAACGTCAACCCATCAAACTGGGGCAAAATTTTGAGGAGGACCCTCAAATTTATGTAGTAGGAGAGGTTACAATGTCTTGAACCACGTCATAGTCGTCGATTCATCTACAAGCTATTTTAATTATACATTTATGTCATACTTTTACAAAATCATGCATGTTTATTATTGGGACTGCTTTGTTTAGAAACACCCCAATGATACAGACGGTATCACCAGATCAAAGTTGAATGAGCCAAGCAAAGCCAGCGAGGATACAAACTAACCTCCTCTTTACAAAACTCACGATTTTTCTTTGGATGAAGGCACTAGAGTTGCGAAATCAATAAATGTATTGTGCACCCATGGGACAAGCATTGCTCAAGAATACGATTATCAGAACCGTTGCACTTGCCAGCATTTGCTATCGGCACACACCAGTGGTGTTCTGTATGTCACAATGCTGCCAGTAATCACAACGCCGCAATCTGCTATCAGCTAAGAAAACTCTATTGTCATTTGTTATCTTATTTCTTGCATAAGGCTAATATTCTTGCCTTCTGAGACTAAACACTGTCTCCATCTGCATTGCATAAGGCTACTATTCTGCCTTCCAATTTGCAAAAGGCTGTCATTCTTCCTTCCGAGGTTAAGTTCTACCTCCATCTGCATCTGCATTGCATAAGACTACTATTTTACCTTCCAATTTGCATAAGGCTGTCATTCTGCCTTCTGAGATTAAGTTGTACCTCCATCTGCATCTACACTGCATAAGGCTTCTATTCTTCCTACAAATTTGCATAAGGCTACCATTCTGCCTTCCGATTTTAAGCTCTACCTCCATCTGCATCTGCATTGCATAAGGCTACTATTGTCACGACCCAAAATCTACTAAGGGTCGTGATGGCGCCCAACACCGTTGTCAGGCGAGCCGACGCAGAAGTATTAGTAAACTCTTATTTTACTTACCCAATTTGGTTAAAACATTTCTTAATTTGCAATTTAAGACAAGTGATGATAAGCAATATTTAATAATAGTTATACATCCCAAAAGAACTGTCTACTAATGTGTGTGCCAAGACCTGGTGTCACAAGTAGTGGGCAACTAGTAGAATGCACAAAAGAATAATACTACCCTACTGTCTGAGATAGATTAGACAGCAAAAGTAAAGAAAGACCCCATCAAACTGCTGAACGGTGCAGGAAAGGAGCAGCTCACCATGGAAGTCTCGGTCTATGAATTAGGGACACGCACCAGTCTGGTAGCCAGATATACCTGCCTCATATCCTGTACAATTAAGTATAGAAGTGTAGTATGAGTACATAAACAATATGTATCCCGTAAGTATCCCGTCTAATCTCGAAAAAGTAGAGACAAGAGGTCGACTTGACACTTACTAAGGTCAATAATACAATGTAGAGTTACACTAAGCATGGAAGTCACAAATAATCAACAGTTTGTAGCCAAAGGAAATATGTCATGTTCTTAACAAATTGTACAATTAGCCATTTACATTTCAAGTTTTTAGCCAGTCAAGTCATAGATAAGATTTCATATAGATATCATGCACACATTATGCCGAGGTCGATGGCCCGATCCAACAGAAAATAAATTGTGAACTGCCAGAGGGGCGAATGGCGCAAACTATAGATGCATCTATTCAAACCCGAGGCGATCGACCCGATCCACAAATATCAATTAATATTAAGAAAACACACGAAGGGGCATTTATATTCAAATAAAGTCATGCAAGGGTTTAACAAGTATTTATGCTCACCGTTTTTCCTTCCAAGTCTCTAACATACCCTAATGATCACATGAGCACAAAACATAGAGATATTCACTATATAGCATGATGTGGGTCCTACACTACCCGGACAATTAATAAAATAGTAGCTACGCACGGACTCTCGTCACCTAGTGCGTACGTAGCCCCCGCATTTAGTAACAATTTACTCAATTAATACACCTATGGGGACAATTACCTCTTACAAGGTTAGAAAGGAGACTCACCTCGCTCCAAAGTGCTCTTCCAATACCAAGAATGAGTCCAAGACCTAAACTCGGAGTCGAACAATCCCAAACTAGTTAAATGAAGTAAGAACTAGTTAATATAGGCTCACAAGATCGAATTCTAGCTATTTAAGCAATTTCCCAACCATTAACACAAGTTTCCTAAATTCCCACCCCGGGCCCACGTGCCCGAATTCCGACATTTTTTGAAGGAAGTTGTTCTCTACAACCTAAGGATCAATAATATATGATTTCTAATTTATTCCATAACAAATTTCGTGGTTGAAGCTAAGTTTCATTAAAACCCTAGGTTTTTTTCTCTAACCCCATGATTTCACCTTAATACTAGTGTTTAATCTACCTCAGACAACGATATTAAACTAGAAATAGGTAGCACACACTTGCCTCAAGATGCTAGGTGAAGTCCTTCTCTCAAAAGCTCCCAAATCGCCTAATAGAGGAGTGAAAATGTGATAAAAATGACTTAGAACCCATATTAAATGAACCACGCTACCCAGCGATTTCCGCACCTGCGGTCAGGGGACTGCATCTGCGGTACCGCATCTGCAAGAGATGGGCCGCACCTGCAAAAATGGGCCAAAGAGTTGGGACAGCATCTGCGGTCTCCAGGACGCATCTGCGAAGCCACTTCTGCGGTTCCTGGCCTGGCCTGGCCCAGGCCGCCTCTGCGATGGCGCAACCGCATCTGCGATCTCGCACCTACGGCCCAGCAACCACATGTGCGGTTATGATAGAAGCAGCAAGCTTCAGCTCTTTCTAAAAATTTCCACTTCACTCGAGCATCGTCCGATTGACGCTCGGGGCTCCCGAGCCCCGCTCGAACATACCGACAAGTCTGAAATCACGAGACGGACCTACTCGAACCTTCAGAACACCCGAAACAATGCTAAATCTAGGAATCACCCCCTAAAATCAAATGAATCAAACTTATGAACTTCAAGTTCTTAATTTTCCTATAACGGGTCAAAACGCCCTTAAACTACTCGGATTTGACACCAAATTTTACGAACAATTCTTAAATGATATTTCATACCTGTACCGGGCTTCGGAACCAACATACGAGCCTGATACCCATGAAATCAATCATTACTTAGTTTCTTTAAATCCTTAAAACTTCAAATTAACAATTTCAAATAAAAATTCATTACTCGGGCTAGGGACCTCGAAATTTGATTCCGGACATACGCCCAGGTCCCATATTTTCCCATTGACCCTCCAAAACCATCAATCATGAATCCGGGTCTGTTTACTCAAAACATTGACCAAAGTCAAACTTAGTCTTTTAAGGGAATTCTAAGGAATCAAATGGGCATATTTCGCTCAAAACTCTTCCGGTTCCCGAACCAACCGTCCCCGCATGTCCTAAATTAGCTAGAGCAAGAACGGGAAATTTTATTTAGGGGAACGGGTTCAAAAGCGCAAAATGACCAGGCGGGTCGTTACATTCTCCACCTTTTAAACAAATGTTCGTCCTCGAACAGACATAATAATGTACCTGACCTGTTAAATAAATGGGGATATCTGCTCTACATGTCCTCCTCGGACTTCCAGGTCGCCTCATCAACTGGTTGGCCACTCCACTTTACCTTTACCGCATAAATCCTCTTGGACCTCAACTGGTGGTCCTGTCTATCAATAATGGCAATTGGCTCCTCCTCATAACCCAAACTCTCGTCCAGCTAAATAGTACTGAAGTCCAACACGTGAGATAAGTCGACATGATACTTCTGAAGCATCGATACATGAAAAACTCGATGAAATCCCGATAAGCGGGAGGGGGTAAAGCAAGCTCATTGGAAACCTCCCCAACTCGCCTCAACACCTCAAAGGGACCAATAATCCTTGGGCTCAACTTGCCCTTCTTCCCGAACCTCATAATGCCTTTCATTGGCGAGACTTTCAAGAGAACCTTCTCGCCAACCATGAATGATACATCACGCACCTTCTGATCTGCGTAACTCTTCTGTCTGGACCGAGCTGTGGGAAGCCTTTCCTGAATCAACTTTACCTTATCCAAGGCATCCTATATCAAATCTATACCATATAACATAGCCTCACCAGGCTCAAACCACACAATAGGAGAATGACACCGCCGACCGTATAAAGTCTCAAATGGAGCCATCTCAATGTTGGACTGATAGCTATTGTTGTAAGCAAACTCTGCCAAAGGCAAGAATTGATTCCACTGTCCTCCGAAGTCAATCACACATGCTCTAAGCATGTCCTCCATGATCTAAATTGTTTCTCTGACTGCCCGTCGGTCTGTAGGTAAAATGTTGTTCTAAGCTCCACGTGGGTCCCCCAACTCACCCTAAACAGATCTCTAGAAATGAGAAGTGACCTGAGGGTCTCTATTTGATATGATGGAAATAGGCACACCGTGCAACCGAACTATCTCCCGAATGTAAATCTGAGCCAGTCTCTCCGAAGTATAAGTAGTCACAACCGGTATAAAGTGTGCCGACTTTGTCAACCTATCCACGATGACCCATACTACATCAAACTTCTGTGAGGTCCGGGGCAAGTCAACTACAAAATTCATAGTAATACGCTCCCACTTCCACTCTAGTATAAGCATCTGCTAAAGTAGGCCACCCGGCCTCTGGTGCTCGTACTTGACCTGCTGGCAAATCAAACACCTAGCCACATACTCCACTATGTCTTTCTTCATTCTCTGTCACCAATAATGTTGTCTCAAGTCACGATACATCTTTGTAGCACGCAGATGAATGGAATACCGCGAACTGTGTGCCTCCTCTAGTATTCTCTTCCTCAGACCATCAACATTAGGAACACATAGACGACCCCGGATTCGAAAAACACCATACTCACCAATAGAAACCTCTTTGGCACTACCCTGAAGCACTGTCTCTCTAAGAACTACCAAATGTGGATCATCGAACTGTCGGGCCTTGATCTGCCCCAATATTAAATACTGAGCAACAACGCATGCAAGAACTCGACTTGGCTCTGAAATATCCAACCTCACAAATTTGTTAGCCAAGGACTGGATGTCCAAAGATAGTGGCCTCTCCTCTGCTGGAATGAATACCAAGCTACCCATACTCTCTGCCTTCCTGCTTAAGGCATCCCCGACCACATTAGCCTTGCCCGGATAATAAAGAATGGTGAGGTCATAATCCTTCAGTAACTCAAGCAACCTGTGCTGCCTCAAATTAAGATCCCTCTGTTTGAACAAATACTGTAAGATGCGATGATCCATATAAATATCACATGACATCCCATACAGATAATGCCTCCATATCTTAAGAGCATGAATGATCGTGTCCAACTCTAGGTCGTGCACAGGATAATTCTTCTCATGAACCTTCAGTTGGCACGAAGCATAGGCAATAACTCGCCCATCCTGCATCAATACACATCCCAATCCAACGCGCGAAGCGTCACAATATACCGTATACATCCCTGAACCGGAAGGCAACACAAGAACTGGTGTTGTAGTCAAGGCTATCTTCAGCTTCTGAAAGCTCTCCTCACAATCATTGGACCACTGGAAAGGAGCACCCTTCTGGGACAATCTAGTCAGAGGTGATGCAATATATGAAAAAGCCCTGCACGAATCGTCTGTAATAACCTGCTAACCCTAGGAAACTCCTAATCTCGGCCACCGAAGTAGGACGTGGCCAACCCTGAACAGCCTCAATATTCTTGGGGTCCACCTTAATACCTTCTCCTGATACATTATGCCCCAAGAATGCCACTGACTCTATCCAGAACTTTAACTTGGAGAACTTAGCATATAGCTTCTGCTCTCGCAAGGTCTGAAGCACTACCATCAAATGCTGCTCGTGCTCCCCCAGGCTACGAGAGTATATCAATATGTCATCAATGAAGACGATGACAAATTAATCAATATAAGTTACGAATACCCAGTTCATCAAGTCCATGAATGTTGTTGGGGCATTAGTCAAGCCAAAGGACATCACCAGGAACTTATAATGGCCATATCTAGTCCGGAATGCAGTCTTCGGGACATCCGAGTCCTGAATCTTCAGCTGATGATACCCTAACCTCAAGTCAATCTTGGAGAACACCTTAGCACCCTGCAACCGGTCGAATAAATCATCGATACGGGGCAACGAATACTTGTTCTTGATGGTGACTTTGTTCAACTGGTGGTAATCAATGAACATCCGCATAGTCCCATCCTTCTTCTTCACAAATAACACGGGTGCACCCCAAGGCGATACATTGGGTCTAACAAACCCCTTCGCTAACAATTCATCAAGCTTCTCCTTCAACTCCTTTGGAGCCATACGGTACGGTGGGATAGATACATGTTGGGTGCCTGGAGACAAATCAATGTAGAAATCAATATCATGATCTGGTGGCATGCTAGGGAGATCAAAAGGAAACACATCGGTGAACTCTCGAACCACCGGAACAGAATCAATCATCGGAGACTCTACGGTGGTGTCCCTAACATAAGCTAGATAACCCAGACACCCCTTCTTGACCATTTGTCGAGCCTTTAGGAAAGAAATAACCCTACTAGATGTATCGACTGCGGAACCCTTCCACTCCAACCTTGGTAACCCTAGCATCACTAGTGAAACAGTCTTGGCATGGCAATCTAGGATGGCATGATAGAGGGACAACCAATACATGCCCATGATGATCTCACAGTCAATCATATCAAACAACTGGAGATCCGCACTAGTCTTAATGCCATAGAGTATTACCATACAGGACTGGTAGATCCGATCTACAACCACCGAATCACCCACATGAGTGGACAAATAAACAGGAGTGCCCAAAGGCTCAGGAGAAATAACCAGGAAACGAGCAAACAAAGATGATACATAAGAATAAGTAGACCCTGGGTAAAATAATACCGAAGCATTTCTACCGCCGACAGAGATAATAAATATGATGACGGCATCTGAGGCCAATGCATCTAGCCTGGCCGGAAGGTTATAGAATCTAGTTGGAGCGCTAGCTGGCTTGTCACGACCCAAACCGATGGGCCGGGACGGGTACCCGGTACCTTACTCAACTGAGTACCAACGTAACATATCTTTCTTAATACATCATCATATACACATGCATACGGGCCTAATAGGCCAACATGATCCTTTATAAACTCAAAACGTAGGCCGACAAGGCCGTACAATCTTTTATGTACACGACATATGTCTACAAGCCTCTTAGAATACATAAATGTCATAAGGGTCGGGACAGAGTCCCACCATACCAAACAATACACGTCTAAATCATAATAACCAAACAAGTAACTGCGAAGCAAATGGAGCGCACCAACATCTTTCGTTGAGCTGATTGCCTACTTGGAGGGCTCTCGATCTGTCTATCGGGACCTGCGGGCATGAAATGCAGTGTCCCCAAGCAAAAGGGATGTCAGTACAAATAATGTATTGAGTATGTAAGGAACATAAATAAATACATGAGAGATATGGAAGACATATAGAGTACATGACTCAACCTGTAAGTCTGAATAACTTTGTAAATCATAAATTACTCTTAAAGTCATGCATATGCGTATGAATGTCATGTTGTGCATAGGTACATATTTCATTATATCATCAGCCTCTGAGGGCATCCCATCATATCATATCGGCCACTATGGGCAAAATCATCATCGTATACCAGCTAATCAGGTGGTGGTACGTATATAACGCCATAACCTTTTCCATGTCCCATATACATATATACATACATATATAAGCATATATAATGCCGTTTGAATCATACTTACATATATATGCGTATATAACGGCGTTTGAATCATATTTCGGCCACTGTGGGCAACATCATCATCATATACCAGCTGATCAGGTGGTGGTGCGTATGTAACGCCGTAACCTTTTCCCATTCCATATACATATATTTACATATATACGCGTATATAATGCCATCTTGTCATGGGTCAATGCACATGAATGCAATGCATGAAAAGTACGTCAATAAAATCATTCGTAATGTCATAAGACCACTTTGCCTCTTGAGCAATATCATAAAGTAACATCTTTTCAACTTTCGTATTTTTCTGAGACCCATGAACAGATGATAAAATATTATGACACATGAGAATTAAAGAACATAGATATTTCTATTACTTCTCTGAGAAGAGTCACTCATGGAATTTGTGCATTTGCACATTTTGTTCATATCGTATGGATCATGCCAAAAGAAAGAAGCGATAGCCTTAACATACATGGAGTAGGAAAAACTCTGTATAATATTCTGTTGGAAACCTTCGTAGATTGAACCATAAAAATCGAATTAAGCTTCTGCGCTTTGAAATTGAGGAATGAAATCGTGCTTGATTTGTTGCAATTTGGATGAAATTATCATTCTTCTTCTCACGTTTTTGGCCTTAAGACCAAATACCAAATGAGATGTAATCTTAGTTCCAACGTTTGGGTTTTTGCTTCTGTTTAAAGCCTTTAAATGGAATGGAATACTAAACTGATATATTACCTTTATGGTTTGAATGGAATGGAATTAGATTTGGAATGGAATTACATTTTTGAAATGGATTCAGATTTGATATAATGGAGTAGTTCACGTTCTTGAAATGGAATGTTTTATGAAAAGCCTTCCTACTCTCTTAAGTGTTGAAGATATATATCTTCTAATTTGTAAGATAAGTATGTAGCTTGTTTTGAATTTCAAGACTTGTTTCTTATTTTGTTGCCACCTATTCCCAATATTGACTAATGAGTCATTTATTATGGAGGTTGTTGCTACCACGTTTTGGGGGTGGGGTTTTAATCTTATCCCAATTTTAATAGTTAACCGGGTAATGTCCTGTTACCCGGTAATTAATCAATTACCCGCATAACTTAAAAATTATCTCAAATTACTTAAAATGTTACTTATTTTTAATATATTTTATACACCTTACAATTATGGATATGGGGTACCTTGCATGGTACTAGTCCATAAATATCGGGCATTTTAACTCGGGTAATATTTTATCTTAAAATGCCAAACTTCGACAAGAATTCTATTTCTTCGATATTACTTACCCTCTTATCTTCACAAATTTACTCATCACTTATAATCCATATAATCTCCAAATAATCTTTTCCTTGGACTAATGGCAATTACCTTACGACAAATTTAACGTACAATACTAGAGGGTGTAACATCATCGTAATACTGCGGGGCATAACATTATTCCCTCCTTTGGAACATTCGTCCTCGAATGTTGACTTATGCACTTATAATTTTCATAACTTATATCTTCCGAACACTTTAGAACTTCCCTTGCTATCTAGGCTACTATTCTGTGAATGAGTCCAAAGTCCAGGGCATTCCCCCCTTAGGCCTCCTTCTCACATCACAACTTGTAGTCGGAATCCCTCCAATCTCATAACTGTTGCTACCTTTCATCATGCAGCCTGTACAATTTTGACCTTGTAAGTGTGTCCAATCTCTAGGATTCATATATAGAGCTTGATAAGATGTTCCTTTGAGCATATATGAGTATACTGAAGTTCTTCGCTCGATACTTTGTTGAATTCAAGAATATTGATATACAATATACGACTGATAACCTTAAACTCCTTACGTAATACTTTTCTCCTAGGGCTTAATCCTAAAGACTTATCCATTCTCATCACCTTTTCACTTGCCTTTCCTCATCCTTACTCATGCTTCCTTAAAAATTTATCACTCTACCATACTTTAGCCTGCGACCTATACATATCCATTTATAAACTTTCCTTCAACTTCTTTGCACCATGGATTTTCTTATGTTATTCTGGAACGTCAAGTGAGACATCACATTGTCTCCATCTTTTCCCTATTCTCTTATCTAGATCTCTCAGTACTTAGAAACCATAGGCTGGAAGACATATCACTGACGATGTCGTTATCACTCCAAGTTATTGGATCCGAACTATGGACTATTCACGATCTTCTGCCTTTGAGTATCTCGTACGTTGTTCACCTTTACCTTACTTACATTAAAATCTCTCATCGTATCTTCTGTTTCTTTCCTAACTTCCCTTCCATCTAGGTGTAATTCACGTCCATAACTTGAAGCTCTTATTATAACACTTGCACCTTTGGTGCATACACAATTCGGTGGGAGCTTCGTACTGACTTCCTATAAGGTCGGTACTCTTCCAACTAGATTATCATGGAGACGTTATATAATATGGTTGTTGTGTTATTTCTCTTGAAGATCTGATATTAAGAGTGATTATGTCATGTTCTCAAGCATAACTCCTATAATTTTAATAGGTCCAATAATCAGACTCCTGATTTACTTGGGTGATGTAATTCTTTAGTTTCCTCATCCTTCTGATCAGCCTGTATGTAGGCTTAAGCTATCTTCCGGGCTGTGGCACATGGTATCAGTTTTTACCTTAGCCTTTCATGGGCGTTATGGAATATCCATGATACAATCTTCTAATAATTCAATCCTTTGTCTATACCCTGGGCTCGATTCTTTCCTTGTACTTATACCAGAGTCTTTTATGACTGTATGATTGTAAACAAATATGTTGCTTGGATAATGCTCCAAAATCTTGAGTGTATCCATAATGTACTAGCTCTGGATCATTGATCGAATAATTCCTTTCGTTCCATCTCAGCTTTCTTTAAACGTGTACAATTACGTTTCCTGGTCTTTCTGCCCCTTGTCGTGTGCATACTTAACTCATCCTAATTCCCATACATGCAAAAAAATTTGTGCAACTCATATAGTCTTGAATATTACCTTCGATCTTACTCCCCGTTCATTAGCCATGGTAGGTTCCACTTTCTTTTGGAGGGCATACAATTCTTGTTGTGAGACTGCATTTACATGACCATTTCTCCTTCGAGTTACTATGTTTAGGTTGAAGCCTTCTTCCTTATTTCCACAGCCAGTCTTTCATTGTAGTACTCGGGGAGGATTCTCTGACTTTTGTAAAGCTGTGGGCTTATTAAATTGTATACTCGACGGACCTCCTGATGTCCTTCCTTGCCTATACTTATCCGTAGTTACTTACCTCCATGCCCTGGAGCTTGTGGGTTGCTTTTGAACTGATTTTTTTGACTGTCTTCCCAGTGGAACTCTCTTTTATTTCCGTAGCACTCGCACGATACCCTTTTAACTTCCCCATATGAATATATCTCAAGTATTATAATGTCATACTGCGAGGCTGAATTCCCTATGTTGGGGTTAATTCTATTTATCTTGCACGATCTATTGATTTTTCTGTAACCTCTTGTCTAGTAATTACTAGGCTCTTCCTGAATCAACTACTAACTATTCGTTGGCCTATTCTCATATCTATATTCACGTAATCTTTCTTGGGTTATTTTCTTTGTCTTAACTTACCTCACGTACTGGCTCCTTATCTATCAATAATATCCTGGGCAGGAACCCTTTCTTCCTTTTCTTGACGTCGTGCTTACATAATGTTCTAGAACCATAGAATATCTGTAACATTTCATCATCTCATCCCTTTCTCATTTTTATCGCATTCTTCCTTCATTATTCACTTAATTATGACTTAATGCCACATCATTCCATATTCCCCCCTTTAGGGGTATACTAAAACTTGGAGTTATGATGACCTTCCTATAGATGTTTTTCCTCTTCATCTTTGGCGTCCTTTCACATTATCAATGACCCTTACTCGCCTTGCGGTAATTCTTCTAGACCAAGGATAACAAAATCCCTCGCTCGTGATGGTGACACTTAGTTTAACTGGAACATACAGTATCTTAAGCTTAACTTTGCTCACCTTGCTTCCTATAGGGAAGCGTCTCCTTGAATGACCATTCTCCGAATTTCGCATGAATCTTCTTTTGTCGTCCATTCTATTATTGTCGGAACAAAATTTGAAATTCCGATGATGCCGAGTATTTTCCAATCATTCATTCCCTAATTCATATTTAGGTTATGGATTTCATGGTATTTTATGTTGTTTTATTATGAGTCTATTGATAGTACTAATATAGTGTCTCTTGTTGCCTCTTTGAGCCGAGGGTCTCCTAGAAACAGCCTCTCTGCCTCTCGGGTAGAGGTAAGGTCTGCGTACATATTACCCTCCCCAGACCCCACTTGTGGGATTACACTGGGTTGTTATTGTTGTTGTTTACCGGTCCATACTGATTTCTATTACTCTGGGATTAACTCTCCCCTCTAGTAGTCGCGTTGGAGTCACGAACATATTTCTCGAAATGAGGATATAACCTTATGGCCTATAATCTTTTGTTTTCTTAAGTCCCATCACCTTTTGTCTCTTCTTTCATTTGACTATCGATTCTGTAACGCTCTACCATTTTTATCCATGTATCACACCTTATTCATAATGCTTCCTTATCTCTCTTCTCATTACTTTGCTAATATTCTTGCATATCCCTTTTCTTGTGAAAACTTCAATACAACATTCTTTCGCTTTTAGCTTTCCTTTGCTCCATCCAGTGGCTCTTCAAGTTGCCTAACGTTCTCGCTTTACTAGGGACGCGAGCCATACTAAGGTAATATTTATCCCTTCAAGGCTTGTAGTGCATATCCTTATTAGTACTCATATCTGGATGTACTATTTTATAGTGCACTATCTGGGTGTCTCATAAAGAGATCTATTAGAACATTTGTAATATCCTTCGAAAATGTCTACTAATGCAAACAATTCATCCATCATATCTTCTTATACTACTTCTGTTAACTCCCATAGGGCATATCTAGAATGGGTGCGGCCAATTGTATATACCTTTGTTATTATTGAATATAACTCAAAAAGCTCATGTTCCTCTACCTCAATTATAAATGTTGTTAACCTTCATTAACTGGGTACCTCGTACCTTTTTTCACCTTGCTCCTTTTACTTGCTGAAACTTGTACTTATCTTCTTAATCTCTCATTGCCCTTTACCATTAAGATGGGTAGATATTCTTGCCTTAAGGCTTCTTATCAGGATGCTTACACCCTTTAGTACACACATGGTCTGCTAAAGACCTCACATTTACTTTATTGAAGGCATCATACAAAAATCTAATTCCTCTGAATTAGTTCATCCACAACTATCTCTCTTTCCAACCGGAATTTGAATCGGAATTTGAATTCTTATAAATGAGCTCTACCACACGATCTAGAGTAAGAAGAAAGAGTGACAACCTTAAATGCCTTGTAGCATCCTGCTTATAAGTGTGGTGCACGACACACCCATAAACAAGACTCTACTAGACACGGCTTGTAGACTCCCGAGGACAGAACTGCTCTGATACCACTTTTGTCACGACCCAAACCGATGGGCCGGGATGGGTACCCGGTACCTTACTCAATTGAGTACCAACGCAACGTATCTTTCTTAATACATCATCATATACACATGCATACAGGCCTAATAGGGCAACATGATCCTTTATAAACTCAAAACATAGGCCGATAAGGCCCTACAATCTTTTATGTACATGACATATGTCTACAAGCCTCTAAGAATACATAAATGTCATAATGGTCGGGACAGAGTCCCTCCATACCAAACAATACACGTCTAAATCATACTAACCAAACGAGCAACTCCGAAGCAAATTGAGCACACCAACATCTTTCGCTGAGCTGATAGCCTACTTGGAGGGCTTTGGATCTGTCTATCAGGACCTGTGGGCATGAAACGCAGCGTCCCCAAGTAAAAGGGACGTCAGTACGAATAATGTACTAAGTATATAAGGCACATAAATAAATACATGAGAGATAAAGAAGACATATAGAGTACATGACTCAATCTGTAAGTCTGAATAACTTTGTAAATTATAAGTTACTTTTAACTTCATGCATATGCGTATGAATGTCATGTTGTACATAGGTACATATTTCATAATATCATTAGCCTCTGAGGGCATCTCATCATATCATATCGGCCATTGTGGGCAATATCATCATCATATACCAGCTGGTCAGGTGGTGGTGCGTATATAATGTTGTAACCTTTTCCCATTCCATATACATATATTTACATATATACGCGTATATAACGCCATCTGGTCATGGGTCAATGCACATGAATGCAATGCATGAAAAGTACGTCAATAAAATCATTCGGAAGGTCATAAGACCACTTTGCCTCTTGAGCAATATCATAAAGTAACATCTTTTCAACTTTCGTATTTTTCTGAGACCCATGAACAGATGATAAAATATTATGACACATGAGAATTAAAGAACATAGATATTTCTATTACTTCTATGAGTAGAGTCACTTATGGAATTTGTGCATTTGCACGTTTCGTTCATAAAATATGGATCATGCCAAAAGAAAGAAGGGATTGCCTTAACATACCTGGAGTAGGAAAAACTCCGTATAATATTCCGTTGGAAACCTTCATAGATTGAACCCTAAAAATCGAATTAAGCTTCTGCGCTTTGAAATTGAGGAACGAAATCTTGCTTGATTTGTTGCAATTTGGATGAAATTTTCATTCTGCTTCTCACGTTTTTGGCCTTAAGACCAAATACCAAATAAGATGTAATCTTAGTTCCAACGTTTGGGTTTTTGCTTCTGTTTAAAGCCTTTAAATGGAATGGAATACTAAACATCTATATTACCTTTATGGTTTGAATGGAATGCAATTAGATTTGGAATGGAATTACATTTTTGAAATGGAATCAGATTTGATATAATGGAGTAGTTCACGATCTTGAAATGGAATGTTTTATGAAAAGTTTTCCTAATCTCTTAAGTGTTGAAGATATATATATTCTAATTTGTAAGATAAGTATGTAGCTTTTTTTGAATTTCAAGACTTGTTTCTTAGTTTGTTGCCACCTATTCCCAATATTGACTAATGAGTCATTTATTACGGAGGTTGTTGCTGCCACGTTTTAGGGGTGGGGTTTTAAACTTATCCCAATTTTAATAGTTAACCGGGTAATGTCCTGTTACCCGGTAATTAATCAATTACCCGCATAACTTAAAAATTATCTCAAATTACTTAAAATTTTACTTATTTTTAATATACTTTATACACCTTACTATTATGGCTATGTGGTACCTTGCATGGTACTAGTCCATAAATATCGGGCATTTTAACTCGGGTCGTATTTTATCTCAAAATGCCAAACTTCGACAAAAATTCGATTTCTTCGATATTACTTACCCTCTTACCTTCATGAATTTACTCATCGCTTATAATCCCTATAATCTCCAAATAATCTTTTCCTTGGACTAATGGCAATTACCTTACGACAAATTTAGCGTACAATACCACAGGGTATAACATCGTCATAATACTGCGGGGCATAACATGGCTGGCCTCCACCTAGCTGGGCAATAGCTGGATGACCTCTCCCTGCCTAGCCTCTACCTCTAGGACGACCCCTACCAGTTTGCCCTTCACCTCTAGGTAGCGGGGCAGCTGGTGCTGAAATCATAGGCTGCTGACCCTGCTGTACTGCCCTGCCTTGAAGCCTGGGGAAGTACCTCCTCATATGGCCAAGATCTCCGCACTCGAAATAACCCCGCGGTGCGGCGGCCTAGTGTCTTGATGGATGACATTGATGGCCTGTAGACCCACTGGAATAAGCCTGAATGGCCGGTGAACGGTATGAACTCTCCGGTATAGCACTGAAATAAGAATCAGAAGAGCCCTGAGGTCCTGAATACCCCCCGGAGGAACCCTGAATAGCTGGCAGGAAATACAAGCTCTCTGGCATGTCGCTAACATATGGGCGCGCGGGAGCACCTCGTGCAGGCGGTGGTGCTGAATATGGGGGCCTGCTGGGCTGAATCCTCCCCAACTGACCTCTACCCCTAGACGGGACACCTCTGAACTCTCTTCAGAGAATCGAGCCCTCTTATCCTGTTGCGTCTGCCCTCTACCCCTCTGGCAATATCCCTCAATCCTGCGAGCAATCTCTACCACTAGCTGATACTCTATACCCATCTATACCTCTCGGGCCATGCTAGATCGAATACCAGGGTGCAACTCCGCAACAAATCTCCGCATTCTCTCTACATCTCTAGGAAGTATCATGAGTGCATGGCGAGACAACTCGGGAAACCTCGCCTCATAATCGGTCACAGACATCTGGCCCTTCTCAAGATGCTCAAACTGATACCACAACTCTTCCCTTTTAGTGGGTGGAATGTACCTATCCAAGAATAACTGTGCGAACTGACTCCAAGTGAGGGGAGGGGAACCTGCTGGCCTGCCAAGAACATAGGACTACCACCATCTACGGGCCCTGCCCTTAATCTGAAAAGTAGTGAAGTCAACTCCATGCGACTCCAATATCCTCATGTTGTGCAGTCTGTCCCTGTACCTGTCTATGAAGTCCTGAGCATCCTCATGACGCTCACCCCCAAAGACCGAGGGGTGAAGCCTAGCCCATCTATCCAATAACTTCGGCGGATCGCCATCCGTAGCTGGTCTGGGCTGGGGTGGGGTGCCACTATAGCAACTGGCGGAGCCCCATCTGCGAGTACTGCACTCGGAGTCTGATACACTGCAGCTGCATGACCAGGAGCCTGAGCAATAAGGGTTTTTGCTCCCCCTCCTACCTGTGATGTAGCTGGATCTACTGGAAATAAACCAGTTTGAGTCATAGAATCCATGAACCGTAGTATACGGCCCATGACATCCTGGAATCCCAGTGCTGTTATAAAGTCTGCCAGGGTGAGCTCAGCTGCGGGCACCTCGACCTGCTCCTCGATTATAGGATCTCCCGTGGGACCTGCTGGTGGTACTACTGGGATAACTCTGGGACGCCCTCGACCCCTACCTCATGCCAGTGCCCTCCCCCGGCCTCTGCCTCGACCTGTAGCAATGGGGGGAGCAGCTCCGCCTGGGTTTGGAACATCAGCCGTGCGTGTCCTCACCATATGTGAGAGAATAGAAGGGGAAAATTTAGCATAACAACCAATGCATGGTAGGAGATGAATAAAGAGCAGATTTCCTAACACTCTATAGCCTCTCGAAGATAAATACATACCGATCCGCAAGACACTATTAGGTTTGCCCATGACTTGTGAGAACTACGTGAACCTAGTGCTTTGATAGCATGTTGTCACTATCCAAAATCCACTAAGGGTTGTGATGGCGCCCAACACCGTTGTCAGGCAAACCGACGCGAAAGTATTAGTAAACTCTTATTTTACTTACCCAATTTGGTTAAAACATTTCTTAATTTGCAATTTAAGACAAGTGATGATAAGCAATATTTAATAATAGTTATACAACCCAAAAGAACTGTCTACTAATGTATGTGCCAAGACCTGGTGTCACAAGTAGTGGGAAACTAGTAGAATGTAAAAAAGAATAATACTATCCTACTGTCCGGGATAGATTAGACAACAAAAGTAAAGAAAGACCCCATCAAGCTGCTGAACGGCGCAGGAAGGGAGCAGCTCACCGTGGAAGTCTTGGTCTATGAATCAGGGACGCGCACCAGTCTGGTAGCTAGATATACCTACCTCAGATCCTGTACAATTAAGTACAGAAGTGTAGTATGAGTACATAAACAATATGGACCCCATAAGTATCCCGTCTAATCTCGAAGAAGTATAGAGGAGAGATCGACTTGATAATTACTAAGGTAAATAATATAATGTAGAGTTACACTAAGCATGGAATTAAAAAATAATCAACAGTTTGTAACCAGAGGAAATATGTCATGTTCTTAACAAATTTTACAATTAGCCATTTACATTTCAAGTATTTAGTCGGTCAAGTCATAGATAAGATTTTACATAGAAATCATGCGCACATTATGCCGACGTCGACGGCCCGATCCAACAGAAAATAAATTGTGCACTACCAATGTGTCGAAAGGCACGAACCATAGATGCATCTATTCATACCGAGGCGATCGGCCCGATCCACAAATATCAATTAATATCAAGAAAACACACGAAGGCGCATTTATATTCAAATAAAGTCATGCAAGGGTTTAACAAGTATTTATGCTCACCGTTTTTACTTTCCAATTCTCTAGCATACCTTAAGTGATCACATGAGCACAAAACATAGAGTTATTCACTATATAGCATGATGTGGGTCCTACACTACCCGGACAAATAACATAATAGTAGCTACGGACAGACTCTCGTCACCTAGTGGGTATGTATCCCCCGCATTTAGTAGGAATTTACTCAATTATTACACCTATGGGGACAATTCCCTATTACAAGGTTAGAAAGGAGACTCACCTCGCTCCAACGTGCTCTTTCAATACCAAGAACGAGTCCAAGCCCTCAACTCGGAGTCGAACAATCCCAAACTAGTTAAATGAAGTAAGAACTAGTTAATATAGGCTCACAAGATCGAATTCTAGCTATTTAAGCAATTTCCCAACCATTCACACAAGTTTCCTAAATTCCGACCCCGGGCCCACGTGCCCGGATTCCGAGATTTTTCGAAGGAAGATGTTCTGTACAACCTAAGGATCAATAATATATAGAATTTCTAATTTATTCTATAACAAATTTCGTGGTTAAATCTAAGTTTCAATAAAACCCTAGGTTTTTGCTCTAACCCCATGATTTCATGTTAATATTAGTGTTTAATCTACCTAATATAATGAAATTAAACTAGAAATAGGCAGCACACACTTACCTCAAGATGCTAGGTGAAGTCCTTCTCTCAAAAGCTCCCAAATCGCCCAATGGAGAAGTGAAAATGTGATAAAAATGACTTAGAACCCGTATTAAATGAACCTCACTGCCCAGCGATTTCCACACCTGCGGTCAGGGGACCGCATCTGCGAGATATGGGTCGCACCTGCGAAATGGGACAAAGAGCTGGGACCGCATCTGCAGTCTCTAGGACGCATCTGCGGAGCCGCTTCTGCGGTTCCTAGCCTGGCCTGGCCTGGGCCGCTTCTGCGATGGCACAAATGCATCTGCGGTCTCGCACCTGCGGCCCACCAACCGCATGTGCAGTAATGACAGAAGCATCAAGCTTTAGCTTTTTTAAAAAAATTCCACTTCACTCGAGCCTCGTCCGATTGACGCTCGGGGCTCCCAGGCCCCGCCCGAACATACCGACAAGTCTGAAATCACGAGACGTACCTACTCGAACCTTCGGAACACCTGAAACAACGCTAAATCATGGAATCACCCCCTAAAACAAAATGAATCAATCTTATGAACTTCAAGTTCTTAATTTTCCTCTAACTGGCCAAAACGCCCTTAAACTACTCAGATTGACACCAAATTTTACGAACAAGTCTTAAATGGTATTTCAGACCTGTACCGGGCTTCGGAACAAAGATACGAGCCAGATACCCATGAAATCAATCATTACTTAGTTTCTTTAAATCCTTAAAACTTCAAATTAACAACTTCAAATAAAAATTCATTACTCGGGCTAGGGACCTCGGAATTCGATTCCGGACATATGACCAGGTTCCATATTTTCTCACGGACCCTCCGGTACTGTCAAATCACGAATCCATGTCTATTTACTTAAAACATTGACCAAAGTCAAACTTAGTCTTTTAAGGGAATTCTAAGGAATCAAATGGGCATATTTTGCTCAAAACTCTTCCAATTCCCGAACCAACCATCCCCGCAAATTATAAATTAGCTAAAGCAAGCACATGAAGTTTTATTTAGAGGAACGAGGTTCAAAAGGGAAAAACGACCAGGCGGGTCGTTACAACTATTCTGCCTCGAAATTTGCATAAGGCTACTATCTGCCTTCCGAGTTTAAGCTCTACCTCCATCTGCATCTGCATTGCATAAGGCTACTATTCTGCCTTCCAATCTGCATAAAGCTATCGTTCTGCCTTCCGAGCCTAAGCTCTTCCTCCAATTTTCTTCAATACTAAGCGCTATCCCAAACACTATTTATCTCGATTCTCTTACGGGATAAGCTCTGGCCTTCAATTCGCAAGACTGAGCTCTGTCTTGTCCGCATCATACTGCTGCATCCTTCATGGGATGAAATATCACCAACTCATCCAAAGGCGTCATCGTTCGGAGGCACCATCTTTATAGTCCGAGAACACCATGTCGTGGCCAGAGGATCTCCTTCAATCTTTTGCATATCATTATTCAAAGGCGTTATGGTTTGGAGGCACCATCTTCATAGCCCGAGAACATCATTTCATGGCTTGCGAATCCTGCACCAAACAACCCATGGCTAAGGACATCGTGGTCTGAGGAAGCCATTCCTAACCGTCCAAAGATAACATTCATGGTCCGACGGGAATTTACATCATATTTTATGCACAGTATACGTTTGTATTGCTTCTATTTGCAGGAAAGCCGGCGAACAACGACTATCCCAGCAGAAGTGATCTCGCTCCAGTTCCCTCAAGCTATATCAAACCTAACCATTCCCGTAAACCGTTCACTCACCCAGCCCTAGATGTTGCGTCTGTTCTTGAAATGGCTTCATTGGTATACTCCGTCGATGGATCTGGAACTACATATGGCTTGATTCCTGTGAAACTAGGGCTATGTAGGCAGCTCAGAAGCCAAGGTGCGGCTTAATCTCTCTAACTATTTCTCTCGGTAAAAATTGACTATCATTTCTTTACCCGAAAACTCTTTCATCCTTCCCGGGTAAAGAGGGGTAGCTGTTGATACCCATTTTTCCAAATTTTTTTTTTAAATTTCATATAAACTTTCAAAATCATGCATTAATAGCAATTAGTATTTTTCTATAAAATTAATTTATTTAGCATTTTATTCCCAATAAATAATTACAAAATGACATTACAAATGATTTCAAAAGCATCTCTTGATTTAATTTATTATTTATTGTCCTATTTAAATCAAATTATTCATCTTTTGGCTATAATTGCAATAACTTTGCAATTATAGCCCAATCATATAATTTTATACTATTTTTTGACCGGATATTAAGCATTTGTATTTTTAAATACTAAATAATTATTTTTAACTATTTTCTATTCATGAAATTCATTTGGTACAATTATCAGCTATATTTATAAATTATTTCATTCTATTTAATTTGGTATTTAACAAATAGCCCCATTTTATTTCAATTATAACACAATTAAAGCAGCCCTAAAACCCCAATTAAATTAGCCCAACACCCAGGCCCAAACCTAAATCTTACCCGACCCAATCCCTGGTCCAATCTGGACAGTTGATTAATTCTAATCAACGGTCCAGATCCCCCCATACCATATTTAACCTAATAGACTCCCCCCCTCCAAACCCTCATTTCCTCTCTTTACTCTGTCGATACACTCTCTCATTCTCTCTCAAGCACTTTGTGCACCCATCGCTCCTATTTGCCGGCCGTTGGCTCGCCGGTATCAATGGTGGTTCCACCACCACGCCTAGCCTCCATGGCCCCTCACATGTCAGATCCTTGCTACTTTGAGGCCTTCAAGGGAACCAAAAGATGGTTCACTCGCATCCCATGATTTCTAAGTCATTCTCAAGCCGTCCATGTCTGTCTAAGTAAGATCTTTCTTTTTCCGGCTAGATCCATGGCTTCTATGCCAGAATCTCTCTATATCTGGGTTATCTCTCTCTGAAACCCTAATTTTAGCTCTTGACTTCTTAGATCTGTAATAGATCTAAGAGTTTTCAAAGTTGTCTTTACTGTTTTCTTAAGAATCCCTCCGATTTTTCAAAAAACTCCTTTTCATCTTCAAACTAGGGTTTCTTAAACCCTTTTCAAAACGACTTTCCCTCTGATTTTTTGGTATTATTCTATGATTCTTATTATGTTTAAATGGTTCTTCAAGTTTTTCCCTTTCATTTGATTTATCATGTTGAAAAAATAATTATTTTGGTCTTAATCTTGGGTTCTGAGAACTGTCCTTGCTTATTTATTCGTTTAATTTGCTCGCATGTCTGTTATTCATGAACATGTTATTCATGAACATGTTCTACGTTTCTACGATTTTTACTCTATTATACTCATTAGGGTTTCTAATTTTCCTTCTTCCACCTATACTATGTTTATTCTGTTTATTAAAAGAATTTGTGCTAATTCCTCTAGACAATACTATTTTTTCTAGCTGAATTCCTGACTTTATGTGATTTTTACTTGACTACGCTTATTAGGGTTTATGATTTTATTCATTCTTGCCTATACTATGAATATTTCGTTTACTTACAGCAATTTGTATTAATTCCCCTTAATCATTTCTATTCCTATTTGAATCCCTAATTTTCTGTAATTGATGCCTTTCACTAATCTCTTGTGATGATTTCCTTACTGATTTTCAACCGCTAAGATATTTTCTTGCCTTATTTTCGGTCGACTATGCTGTCAATTGGTTCTGAAGTACTTCCCTTAATTAGATTTTCTGAACCTAGCCTAATTACTTGTTCTATACTTACTATGCCTCAAAATATTTTCTTATGTGCTATATTCCAGGCTTATGTGATCTCTTTCCTTATTTACCTTTACCGTTAGTAAATTACTCCTTTAATTAAAGGAAACTTGGCTGATTTTTTATTCTTAATTGATTTTTTAGTTCTATAATTGCTGGACAATTGATTCTTGACTTATTGACCTGACTTTCAAACTATTATATATACCCTCTTCTATTTTCATTACCATACAAACACATTAGTTCAAAAAAAAACTCTCTCTCACAAAAAAACATTATTTTGCTCTCTTTCCTCTGGTTACTTGCTATCATTCTAAGTCAGTCGGTTGCAAGCCAAAGCTGATTACTCTACTCTCTTGCCCCTCACTTTGCGTTTACTATCTTCTTTATTGGTATGTTCTGATTTCACTTCAAGTTTCAAAACAATGTGTTTCTTTTACTGCTTCATTTTATCCTATTTCTAGTATGTTTTTTGCTTATGTTGATTCAACTTGCAATATATATGATTACTTCAATCACATCATCAGCATGCTTCTGAATGTCTCCCCTCCCTTAGACTCATAATGTTTATAAGATATTATCCCCCCTCCTAATGTAACACAATGTGGCCCTTCCTTACTCATGGCTCTCTAATTTCTATCATGAACCTCTCTGTTTAAAATATTTGGCTATCCTTAAGTAACAAGATTTTGTGTTAAATCTGAAGTTCTCTAACCCCTTAGCATATTGTTGATTCTATACTTAAGTGTTCCTGCAACTATGTGATTTATGTATCCCCAAATCCCACTACCCCTATTTGTGGTTGCTGAACCTGCCTTGGTCCTATGTTCCTTTGTTATGTGTGAACCTATTTTAGGCGCTGTATTTGGATCGTTGCTTGTTACTCTACCCACTTTTCAAAATTGTCCTATTGAACAACTTTCCCTATTTTTTAACAAAACTATTTCAAACGAGTCTCTTTTTCAACTGTTTTCCTGCTTAAATCTTTTCAAAACTATGTCAAGCACTCTCACTCTACTCTTAGACCACTAAGGGGTCATTTGGTAGGGTGCATAAGAATAATGCTGAATATGGTGTATTAGTAATGTTGCCATTAGTTATGCTTGCATTAATTATGCTGGTATTAGTTATGCTAACCTATTTCTTATCCATTGTTTGGTTTGATGTATTAAAGCATTGCACAATTTCTAAAAGAATTGTTTGTTTACAAAAATATCCTCAAAACTAGTCCATCACTCTAACTTTTTAAAAGAAACATATGTTGAGACATGTTTTTATATGAAAAAGTTTTAAAAAAATTATTTGATTTGTCTACCTATATTGTAATATAGAACTAAATATTTATTTATAGAAAAAGAAATATGCTAAGTATTTATTTATTTACTAGAGATATAACTTTATTTCTCACTATTTGAATTATTTTAAACTTGCATTAATATTATAACTAGCACATTTTAATCTAGCATAAATTTTGAAGGATAATTTTATCTTTAACTAAGCTAATGCATGCATTAAAACCCATTGCATTACTAATACCATGGTTTTTGATGCATTAGTTATGCATAGGATAATACCAAATAGAATGTATAACTAATGCTTGCATAACTAATGCATATGTTTAAAATATCTACCAAACAAGGTATTATTAATACACAAAACTAATGCATGCATTATTTTATCTAATGCATCCTACCAAACGACCCCTAAGTTCTGCCCTTTTGTGTGAGCCTTGCCTTGGGACCCTTGAGCTCCCTCTAAACTTGGACACACAAAAGCTGGCCTTTCCACACTGCACTTACTATGTCTTGGCTATGAAATTTGGGTGGGAGCACTGCCCGGGATCCCTTGAGGTCTTTAGGTAACTCTGACACACCCGGGTATGATAAAGGCTATGAAACAATCTTGGCATTTGAGGTTCTGGAAATCTGGGCCTGTTTTCAGGCTCTCTATAGTATAACTTCTTATTTTTGTACTTATGTAATTCATTTAAATATTGGTCTGTAATAATTTGTTGTAAACAAATATTGGGGTTGGCTAGTGAAAAAGGGAGGGTAGTTATATATGTTATCGACATCAACGGGTAGAAAGCATGTTGTAGGTTAACATTTCCTATATGCGCAATAGAATCCATGTGTAGGACCAACACATTCAAAGCATGTCATGCATTAGATGCCATGTTCTTGGGTTTACTGTTTCAGCATCTCATTTGACATCATTTTACCACTTAGAAATCCTGCTTTAGGCTAAATAACAGCATCAACATATAACTGTTGCTCCTGCACATCTTGAAATCATGTTGTAACTCTTTGGGCATTTAGAAATCATGCTTTAGGAATTCTGCATATCTTGAAATCATTCTGCATTTTCATATGTGCATGTTAGATACCCTATTTTAGGATCTCATTCACACTTGCTCAGTCAAACCTAGTTAAACTACTGATGCATGAAAAAGGATATAAAACTGTCTCATGTTTGATTAGCCTATTTAAGTGAAACTGGTCACAATCCCTGTATGTCTTTGCAATATATAGAACAACATGCTTTAGGTAAAATAATTTCTAAACTGTTTTAACAATTCTGGTAACTGCTCCATGTTAGTATTTTATGCTTAGGAAAGCCTTAGGCAATTAACTTTAAAATAAACTAGAACCGTCTTTGTGATTAATGTTTAATTGTCAGCATGTTAAAATCAGTAGGCAAGTCTGATTAGGACTTCCTCTCTGAGTTATGTAATAAATCTGACTCTGATGTTATCAATTAGATACCATACTTAGGATCTGAATTTAGACCTAATTGTGTATGAGTCATGATGTTTATGTGTACCATGTGTGGAGGTATATCTGAGCCTTTTATTTGTCTTCCATGCTCCCCTTTAATTGAAGTCCTATCTGTTTATTATGTGTCGCCTTAGTATTTTACCTTTAAATTGGAGGGTCTGCCTAGAACCCCCTTTTTATAGGATATGAGTCTTAAATTCCTCTAGGACTGATAGGAAGGGGCGGATAACAACATGCAATAGGGGTCGAGACCAATTCTCACTTTAATTACCTTAATGGGGCGGGAAAGGGTAGATATGGATATGATAATCAGTGTGTTAATACCACGTGTAGCCCTTCTTTAAGGACTGTCATACCGGGTATTGCATTGATGTGATCCATATTACAAACAAGCCTATGATACCCCCTTTACATTCTCAAATATGCTTAGATTGTAATTCTTTTCAAAATCTAGCTTTTCATTAATTGTTTTTCAAACATCCGTGTACTTAAAGTTGAACCCCCTATTATTTGAGCCAAACTTGTTATTTGCTAATTGTACAAATTCACAAAAAAACTGTTTAGCCGGGAACCACACCAGTGGATCCTAAGGGGTGCCTAACACCTTCCCCTTAGAATAATTTCAAGCCCTTACACTGTCTCTGATTACAAAATGTAGTTACAAATGAACCCTATAGGTGCCCTAACACACCCTAAATTGTTAGGTGGAAACTCTTCAAAATGCAAATCCCCTTTCCAAAAGGAAAGAGTTGTCCCAACCAAAAATTTCATAAACACGATTTCGCGAGAAAAAGGGGGCGCGACAATCGACATGAGGCTAAGCCCTGCCTCCATATTTGCATAAGGCTAAGCTCTGCCTTCCATTTGCATAGGAATAAGCCTTGTCCCTCATCTTGCATGAGACTAAGCTATGTCTTCATTCTGCAAAAAGGCTAAGCACTGCCTTCTCATGGGACTAAGCGGTGTCCCTCCTCGCATAAATGTTGCTCTATTCCAACACTATATATTTGCTCCTCTTTCGGGCTAAGCTCTGCCATCAATCTCATAAGACTAAGCCTTGTCTTGTAAATTTTAGTATCATATTATTATCATAGTCTAAAGGCATCATCCTCATAGCCGGAAGACACCATGCCATGGCCTGAGGATCTCTCAAAATTTCATATCATTATTCAAAGGCGTCCTGGTTCGGAGGAACCATTTACATGGCCCGAGAACATCATTTCATGGCCTACGAATCTCTTATCTTACAATTCATGGCCCAGGACATCATGGTCTAAAGAAATCATCCGCACCGTCCAAAGAAAATCTTTCATGCTCCAAAGGGAATTTGCATCACGTTTAAATTTTTGCAATAATCTATGTACGCGCATGCATTGTATTTTAAGTTTGCAGGTGATCTCGAAGGTAACCGTTTTCAAACAGGAGCAACCATTCGCTCCGATTTTCGCTCATACCATTTTCACTTCGCCATTCATAACTGTTTCTCATCAGCTACCCATCTTACCTCGTGATATCCAGCTATCTGCCCTATAATACATCCGATACACTCTAGACCCACAATCATAACTCCATCCAACATCACCCTTCATAAAAGAGCCGTTACCGAAATTGGCTACCATTCCTACAACAACTCCATTAGCTTCGTTCACCGGTGGGTCCAGAACTAAACATGGCCTGATCCTTTAAAACCAGGGATATGTAGGCAGCTCAAATACCAGAGTCCGGCCTCTATCTTTCAAAACATCCCATTCGGTCAAAATTGGCCATTATTTCTTTACCTGAAAACTCTTTCATCCTTCCCAGGTAAAGAGGGGTAGCTGTTGATACCCAATTTTTTCCTATAATATTTTAAAGTGCATATATACCTTCAAAACTATGCATTAGTATCAATGGATATTTTTCCATAATCTCTATATTTTAAAATTAATTTATTCTAGTATTTTATTTATACAAATAATTATAAAACTGCATCATAAATGATTTTAAAATATTTCCTGATTTAATATTACTATTTATGGTCCTATTAAGTCCAAATTATTTCACTAATAGCCAAATTGGAACCTTTTGGTTACAATTGCAATAATTTTTCAATTATAGCCCATGCATACAATTTGGCGTTATTTTACCAGAAATTAGTCCATTATATTTCAAAATACAAAAAATTATTTCTAAAACATTTGTATGCATGAAATTTTTTTTTTGTAATTAGTTAATTATTTTATAAATTAATTTTGTTCATTTGCTTGGGTATTTAAAAAAATAGCCCTTTTTGTTTTCAATATTAACCCAAGATATCAGCCCAAGACCCCTTATAATTTGGCCCAACCCCTTAAGCCCAAAACTTATCCTGCCCGACCAATACCATGGCCAATCCCGGACGTTGATCATTTTGGATCAACGGTCCAGATTTTCCCTACCATAATTAAACCATAATGACCCCCCCTTACACCCTCTCATTTCCACCCTTTCCCCCCGTCGTCACCCTCTCTCTTCTCTCTCAAACGCTCTCTACCTAAAGCTTAATCCTCAAACGATATCATCAGCTTAGCCCTCTATTCTATGATGTTTCTTTATCGTCTCAAGCCTATACTGGACTCCTGCTTGCTATGGTTCATCAGTTTCCTAGATCCTTGAGAAGATCTCAAGGGACCTAGGCGGTCTGGTTTGCACCTTTGATTTCTTTGCCTGTTTCAAGTCATTTGCTCGACCATGATTAAGAAACCTTTCTTATTTTGCTATGAATCCATGGTTTTCTAGGCCTATGATCTTGTCTCTATTATGCTTTCTAAAAAACCATATCTATGATCTTCTCAGGTCTTTATAGATCTGAGACGAATCGAGCAACTCTTACATGATTTCCTTGAAATTTTTCGATTTCAACTGAGTTCATTATAAGTCATTTTCTCAAGGTCTTTATGATTTTTTAAATGTTTAATTGATTATCCTTTAGTGTTCTTGATTGATTTACGCAAAAGTTGCTTAAACCCTAGTTGATTTATGTGAAACTCTGATTTTCTGATTTTTTGCTTCAATTCTGAGTTTTTGAATTTTACTAGTTGTATTGATTCACTCTGTATCTTTGACCTACACGATTTGCCTTTGTCAAATGCATTGCTCTAACTAATCTCTATTAGGCTTTTTGAATCAATTTTCCGGTCAACTTCTATGTGTTTATAAAGTTTTACTTAGTCTACTTTATTTTGGGGAATCGATATATTCTTTCCAGAATTGTTGTTAATCTGGTTGATTGATTTGCTCTGTTAAGAATATGTACTTCTAAGTCTTGTATGTTTCTTTGATTGTTGTATATTTATTGATTCTTGTATGATTCTTCCCTTAATTAGACCCCTTATTATTTACTCCTTTATTTGGTCTGATTTGAACCTCTTGCCTTAATTAATCCTGTTATTATTGTTGGCTAATTGCCCCTAATTAAGGGAAGACTATGTTGAACTCTTTGTATGATTGGATTCTAAGATCCCCTTATTGCTGATTATTGATTCCTTTACCTTATTTGCTCTACTCTTGAACAACTATATAAACTCTCTTATTTAACTTCTTAACACACAACAAAAGTTCAATGAACACACACTCACACTCAAACTCTCCTTTTCTTTCTATGTTACTTGTGATAATTACTTGTCTAACCGACTGAAAGCCAAGGCTAAACATTGGAACTGCATCTGCTTTACATTTTGTACTCTTTTCTTCAACTGGTATGTCTGTAGTTCAATTCTGAAACTCAACTCTGTTTGTTCTATGTTTACTCTTGCACTAGTTCGATTGGTTATGCATTGAAGTTGTCCTTTGTTGACTGCTTTACCCTGCATGTCTAAATTCTGTCTCCTTTTGGTCAAGCATGTAATATGTGTGTCATGACTTCATTTGATGGTTTGATAGTGGCTAAGCATGTTTCTGTTACTCCCTTAGATTGGTGTGATCATGATTAGTAGCTTAATTCCCTAATGAACTTAATTGTATGCCTAATACTGTCTAAGACACCATTGTTTTCCACATGATTTTACTACTGTGAGCACGTGATTTTTGTTTACGCGATAATCACTCCAAAAGAAATCAAAATAATAACAAACGGTCTCGCCGTGCCATTTTTTGGAATTTACGTGACATTTTTTGTTAGCTATTTGTGGCTTTGTCCGTGTCTATTTAGTCTTATCAAACAAAAATACAAAAATATAGGTCATGCGTAAGTTTAGGATATCATTCTACTATTTAATCGAACCATTATCCGGTTATTAAAAGGGAAATCATAAAATATATGTCTTTTATTCTATTTGTTGTCATTAAATGATTTTATTTTAAATAAATGTTAATGTGAGTGATATTTGTTGTTTGAGTATTAATTAATATTTGTATGATTCTATTTTTTTTTAATTTTACAATTTTAGTTAGAAATTTTATTTAAAAGAAGGAAAAATAAATGGGTTAAATCAAATTTGGGCCATTAATTTGGACCCAGAATCAGGCCCTAAAAATACTGATGTGCCCGGTCCAGGTTAGTTTGGCCTGAGGGGTATCCCAACGATGTCGTTTTGGTCATGCCTGATCTGGGCCGTTGATCTCAGAATGATCAACGGCCAAGATCACATACCCCGTACCCACATACGAATCCAACCCGTTCAACCCCGGACCAACCCAACCCCTTGCATTTGAAACGACACCGTTCCCCACCAGCTGAAAGATCCTGGCCCTTCATCTCGCCTCATCCGACGGCCAGGATCTATTCACTCACTAACTATATAAATCTAAAACCTTACCCCACGCCCCATCCAAACCCCCCCCCCTTCATTGTCCCAAACAAGGACCTCCCAAACCCTAGCCGCCCCTGTGCACCTTCACCGTAAAGCCGGCGGCAAGGACGCCGCTGACCACCACCTTAACACCCTAGGACCTCCTCCACCCCCCTGAACACAGATCCACTAACTGTGGGTCTCGAATCCTCCCCTACCATCTCGAATCTTCTTTTGAAGATTCGTGCCGGACCTCGACCTACACCAAACTACCCCAAATCCACACTAGGCACTCCCCTGACCCCTCTCGAGACCAAACCAGGCTTGGTTTGGTCCGAATCTAGCCACAAATCCCAAAAACCCAACTCTGAAGAATCGAACCCTAGAACACAAGAATTTGTGGAGTCTGTTGGATTAAAACGAATGTTTGGGGTCTAGTAGATGCTAATCGAAGTGTTCTCATTCGAGAACACCTCGGTTAGGATTTTTCCGACCTCAAATGGGCAAATTAAGCTCGGGCCTGGGTCATCCGTGTTAAAACTTTTCTGGTTTGTTCACTTCTCCCTTTTGTTATCTATTTTAGTCTAGATTAGTTTTTCTGCATTTTTTATTTAGTTTGTTTGTTTATTTTGAGATTTCTATTGTCAGTTTATTTCTCCATCTTCATCAGACCTTCTATTTGGTTGATTTGTTTATTCTGTTGCGATGAATCCGTATAGTAGTATACATATTTCAATAAGATTAACATCGTCGAATCAATAATATTTGGTTTTTCCCCTGTACCGTGCAAAATTGTCAAGAACAGTGTTATGCCTTATTTTGTGTTGTTTGTTTGGTCGACTGCTTGTCCTGTGTTACAATTAGTATAGTCGAGTCGATATACGTCGTCAATTAGTTTAGCTTTGAATTGGTAATAGTCTGATTCATGTTATTGGTTTTCTGCTTGAAGTTTTGTTTGAATCCAACTAGGAACTGAGTATAGCTGTTTGTTAGTTGTTCAGTTTGAATCAGAAACATTTATGGGTTAGGTTATAGTTTCAGTTCAGGTTTGAGTTTTGAATTGATGGCATGTGTATTCTTGGGCAGCATGTGCACTATAGTTCTTTAATAATTAGGGCAAATGGGAGAACATGTGCTGTCAGGCCATATTCAGGCTGCCCATACCCTTGTTTTAGTTTAATAAGATGATAAAAGGGATGTCAGGGGAATCTCATGGGAGGGGTTCTACTTTTTAAATGTTTGAGTGGAAAAACAGCAGAAAAAGGAGGGAGTCTGAATGGTTGTACAGGCTGTGATTGGTCTGAGAAAAGTTATAAATAGAGGGGGGGTTTCATTAGTAGAGGATATACAAAGACAGACAGAGATATACACACATACACAGATATAGACACACATAGAGATATGCACATATAGATAGACGAGGAGAGAGTAGAGAGAAAAAAAAGGAGAGAGTTCAGAAATCAGGGGAAGATAGAAAAGAGATTTCTGTTTGTTTGATTGAAACTGAAAACACTGTTTTCTTCATCTTTTCTGTTTGGACACTAGCTCTAATCTGCTACTGGTTCAGTCAGACTAAGGGTCTTTGCTTTGAAGTATTTGAAAATCAGCAACTGTGTTCTTTTATTGTATCGCATCCATCTGTTACCTGTTTGGAATGACATTTGAGTTTCCAGGTTCTCAACTGGGCTTTATTCTTTTACTTGAACATTGGGTACTGTATCATTGAGTTACTGTTTGGTTTATCCTACCTGGGTTTGTCATTGTTGCTGTATTTGTTGTTTGTTGCTGCCATTCCTGTCGCTGCTGCTGACTTGCTTGCATTCTGTTTCTTCTATTGTGTTCAACATTCAGGTACACATTTGAATCTCACATTGATGTAACATTTAAAAGCATGAAATGAAAGATGCACAGGAGCTTAATCAGTCGCTGCTTTACTATAGCTTTGTAAATACGGTTAAATCTGTGTAAATTTTAGTTTGTAGCTCAATAGAGAATACATTAGTGAGTTTGTACTTAATTGAAGCTTATGCTGGTCTAAAACCGCGATACATGATTCGTTTAGAGGTATACATGATGTAACTATATAATTCATGGAATGTGCAATCACTTAGTGTAATTGTTAATTCGAACTTTTCTCCAGTTGTTTTGAGCATGTAGGGTGAATGGCTTTTAAAATCTTTCCAAATACAACACAGTTTTAAATTTGAGAGCTTCAATTTCAGTAGGCAGTTTATAGGACGAGTTCCGAATATCATTAGTAGCATCCTCTAATAAGTAATTTTATTAATCCTGTTTAAATGGGTTAGTTTAAATTTAGCTCGAGGAGTGTTTGGAGTAAGTGTAGCATTTCATCAATCTTGTATGTAATCTTTTATCAAAATAAAAGCATGTTCCATGAGGTACAACATTCTTCACCTTGTAAACAATTAATCAAATGATTAACAAGAATTCGGAATCGGCCAAGCATGCAATTTATTTAGAATGTATTTTCTTTCCCCATTCCTTAGAGACAAACATAATAAAGATGTAGTCAATGTAGGTTTACCTGCTTCACAAAATGAGACGAGCCTCGCCAAATAAAAAAGCAAATTGCGGGACCCTCAATAATTGATTATAATAAATACTTAGAATTTGGGATGGACTGTTTAGTGGATTTCACTGCCTTCCCTAAAGATAATAACGTGTTAGACTCTTTAGGCGCGACTTAATTAAATTACATTCTTAAATTCGGGTGCGCATTTATGTGACCCAAATTCAAATCTCAACGGAGTTGAAATGTGTTAACAACTACGGGTGTATTGATTGTGACGTGGTTCGAGATGCATTTTCACGATGTTGCAATTCTATAAAAATAAATGATAATAATAAAAGCGGTTTGAACTTAATAAAAGCACATAAGTCACAACATGTATTTAAATCAGATATTTAGCCATTACAACAATTTAAGCGACCGTTCTAGAACCACGGGATTCGAGGGTGCCTAACACCTTCCCTCGGGTCAACAAAATTCCTTACTTAGAATTTCTGGTTCGCAGACTTCATTTGGAAAGTCGAATATTTTCCTCGATTTGGGATTCAAGATAAACCGGTGACTTGGGACACCAAAAGCCAAACCTTTCCCAAGTGGCGACTCTGAATTAAATAAATAATCACATTTCGAATATTGTCACTTAAATTGGAAAAACTCCCTCGCGCATTTAACCCTCGGGGTAGGCGCGCAAAAAGGAGGTGTGACAGCTCTGGCGACTCCGCTGGGGATTTAACCCAGAACCACTGGTTCAGGGTTCAAGAATTCGAGCTTAGAATAATTGTTATATTTGGCTTTATTATCTGATCTTTATTACATGTTTTGGCATAACGTGCTAAGTGTTGTCTTTTACCGCTTTGATATTATCTAAACTCTATATAAACTGTGCTGAAACCCTTCTCCCTTCACCTCCGGGGAAGTGCTTACTGGTTGAGACTCCCTATTCTGTTAGTGTCAATACCCTGAAATAAAAAGAGGCTCGGACAAGTTACGAAGCCGGATGGCCTTTTGGTTCCCGGTAAGTTGCCCCCTCCTCGACTCGAGTTGTCCGCTCGGGTATACAGTCTAGAACATATACCCAGGTTATATACCTAGTATAACGAAACCTCATGTCGGATCCCTAGTAGGAACGCTTATTTGCATCATGTTGCATTTGACATAGGGGACTCAACACAGAGGTTGGGTCCGTCTAGGGCTAGCAACCTGAAATAAAAAGACTATCCTGATGCATCCTACTTGTTTTCCGTGCATTTATTTGTCTCGGACATGCATGCTGACCGGTTTTTGGAATATTTGAAAAATAAAAAAATTTAAAAAAAAAAGAGGAAGAGAAAATAACAGCGTAGGGAAATAATTACTTATTTTTGAAAAATAAAACCAATGTCCAAGTAGTGTCAAAATCTCGCTAGATTTTCTTAAAAAAAAGGGAAAAGAGAAAATGAAAACAAATTTTGGCTTTTAGTTCCTTTTAATCACTTTCAAGATCCAAAATATATATATATTTACTTAAAAGGTAAAAAAAAAGGGGGAAAAATCAAAATTCAAAAAAAAAGGGTTGTTTCTTTTGTAGCGTCTCATTTATAAATTCGGACTAATAGTCCAAATACTTCCTTAAAATATTTCCTCTGGTCTTTATCCCTTTTCAAAAAATAAAAAAAAAACATATAAATCCAGAAAAATATTCTTGCTTTTCTTTAAAAGATTGTATTCAGAAGGGGTTTAATTGATTTACCCTATTCACGATTGACCGAACTACGCCGGTTTGACTCTCACAGGGTGTGAGATACGTAGGCAACTCTCATCGGGTCCAACCTCCCATTTTGCAAAAAAAAAAAATGACAAAAAAAAAATGACAAAATGTTGCCACTTTTATAAAGAGTCAGGTGATGCCGTTTTTGTAAAAAACAGCCGAATGTTCCAAAGCGGGACGACGGAAGGCTGACATTGCATAAACGACCATCTTTGGTCATCATTTTTTATCGACAGATCCTCGCAGCCTTAAAGTCTTCATTCTCGAAGTGCTAAAAGGCCGCATTTGAAAATCGAGTTCGTCGTTTTGGAAAAAAAAAAGAAAGAGAAAAATCTTGGAAAAGAACATAGATACTTTTATTTTTGAGTCTCATAAAAGTTTTTTTATTAGCATGATTACCGTAATAAATGTGCAGGATGAGCACGATATAAAACGAGCCCTTTTCAATAATGACCAAGATCCCTTTTGAGTTGCGATTATGGTGGAACGATTTAGGCAAGGAGGGGCAAGACAGAGTAAGGAAATATCTAAAAGATCTCCCGGATTTACTAGACATTCAAGCTCGGGGTGATATTATCAGACCATTGGTCACTTGCTGGGATTCAGCACACAATGTATTTCATTTCTCGGACTTTGAGCTCACCCCGACATTGGAAGAAATAGCGGGATACATCGGAGGTGAAGAAGCTCCGTTAAGGTTCAAATACTTGATTGCACCTAGGGCCGTCACGGTACACCGGTTTCTAGATTTCCTAAAAATACCCCGAACATTTCACCATCCAGATCTTGCCAAAGGTTTCTGCAGTCTCCACCTCGTATATGCTAGATACGGCCACGTGGGCGGGTTCAATAAGCCAGACTTCAAACTATGCAGTAGAGGTAACCGACAAAAGTGGGATGAACACAGGCTGGTATCTTTTATGACAGCCTTTTTGGGTCTTATAGTGTTCCCAAGGAAAGACGAAAACATCGATCTAAAAGTAACTGGGGTCGTCAGTACTTTGCTCACCCAAGATAAAAGTACTCTGGAGCCTATGATTATGGCTGACATCTTCCGGGCTCTCACTGCTTGCCGAGCCAGGGGCGACTTTTTCGAAAGATGTAACCTACTGTTGCAAATGTGGATGACCGATCATTTATGCCACCGCTCCCCGCTATTGGGTTACGGTTCGCCCGAGAAAATTTGTATTGGAGAATTATACACAAGAATAAAAGGGTTCAGTCTACCCGAGGGAGTCACGGCATGGACCTCATTTTTCCGAACTCTCACTGCCAACCAAATCTAGTGAACGCTCAGATGGTTGCCCGTTGAGGAAATCATATACATGCCGGCAACCAGGCCCCACTTTCTGTTAATGGGACTTAAAAGCATCCAACCCTATGCACCGTATCGGGTTTTGAGGCAACTTGGGAGGTATCAAGTAGTGCCGAAAGATGAAGATCTGAGTGCCCAAATGATTGAAATCAGTCCGGGCGGTCGTTTCCCCGAAGAAGAAGTTCGCCAAATCTGGAGTGAGTGCCAATATCTGACAGCAAACACTTGTGTGATGGATACGGTAAAAGGGGAAGTTGCCCCGGGGTATCACGCTTGGTTTAGAGGTGACATGTCCTGCGAGAGACCATTTAAGAGACCTCATCTCAAAGATTTCGTTGAGTCATCCCAAGAGCAATGGAACTGGTTAGCAAAAGAAAAGGAGTATCGGGCAGAGATCGGTGATTTGAAGCTACAGATTGACGGTCTGAAATTCAATAATAGCATACAAATCGCTGCGGATCGAGGCGAAAAGAATAGATTGGCCCAACAAAATGAAGAACTTAAGGCCCAAATCCAGAAATTGAGATTCGCTCTTGATAAACAACCAAGGAGTCGATCAGACGAGCAGTTGATAAAAGGGCTGAAAAGTGAAGCCAGGGAATGGCAAGATGGTTTAGAAAAGTCTGAAAATGTCATGGCCGAGCTCAAGGTACAGTGGGGTACAAGAGCAGATAAGCATCGCCGATACTTGAATCAATTGAAACGCGACCACGAGAAAACTGTTGCTAAAATGAAGAGAGGGATGGTTACACTTGAGGTTAAAGCAGTTAAGCAGGCCGAGGATTTCCAATTTGAGAGCAGATACTGTTACGACCTGTTGACCCAAATGAAGGTAGAAGTGCGGCAACTGAAGAATCAGCATATACAGGATTCTCAGGTTTTAAAAACGTGCAGTGATTAGATAAAACACTTGCTCATAGAGAAGAAGAAAACCAGAGATAAGATCAGGACCATTGCCTACGCCATCATCAGACGGTGTCAACAGTGTGAGAACATGACCAACATTACCGTTCTCTCGGCAGTGATGGGTTATGTCAAGCAGACCATGCACGAGCTGGAACAACATGAAAGGGATCTCACACCTAGGACCGCGGCAAGGCCGAACGATGCCCCGCGGGCCCCAATTTTCGAAACCTTAATGTATTCATAGGTCGAGTCTGTAGCTTAGCATTTTCTATCTGTCTCTTCACATCAGGATGCATTAGTCTGTTTGAGTCTGTACTTATTTTTAAGGTTTGTTATTTTTCCTTTTTCCAAAATGTCGGTTGTAATGGATCGTTTCAGTAATAAAATGTGTGCTTCTTTTACACTCATCTATTTCGAACTATGCAATGATCTGATTCACGCGGCATCGTGATACGTAGGCAATCCTCATCGAATTCGGTCACGTTTTTAACTGCAAAAATTGAAAGAAAAGGAAATAATAATAAATAAAAAAAAACAAATAAAAGGGAAGCCTAAAAGAAGCCGGAATGACGCATGCCTCCGCTGCAAACATGTAGGGAATCATTTAACTGTATAGGTGCATCATGCCCCAACGTGAGATTACCTATCTGTTATTTTTTTCGAACTAACCGTTCGCTTGTCGTTGAGTCTTTCCAGGTTTTAGAAAAGGCGGTTGGTTTGGTGAAGTTCTGGCCTCACATTCATACTTCACGAGGTCGAAAGTGAGTGTTCAGTTACCCGTTGTTAAGTCAAGAGGGGGTACTCACACTTATTTCACAAGATCAAAGGGAAGCGTAGAAAGGTCTTCAGAAATTCCTTTGCCGACAGTTCCTGTTTCCGAGGAGAGTTCGATCTCGGCCGTCTTCACGCCCGAATCCGCAACTACGGAGGAAAATAGAATCCTGCGACTCCGCATATTGGAAATTCTGGATGACTGGAATAACGGGAAAGAGCCACCAAGTGTTATCCCTGGATTTCCTGAGTTGTTCTCCAGGACGAGTGAGACTTCTAATGTCCCCATAAGCTATCCGGCTACCCCATTCAGGTATCCAGCCATTTCAGCATTCTCTGCTGGATCGCCTTCTGATTCTTATCCCCGAGTGTCAACAACGGATGTAAATACAAACATCTTTACTGCACCACCCTGCCCGATCATGGCACAACCTACTACACACAATCCAAATTTTGACTCATCCTCATTCACATTTCAAGCGCCATCTTTCTCAATGAAACCGACTCGGTTCGCCACCAGCACTCATCCTCCACAGCCCCAATGCGAGTTTGCACCTAGGCAGGATCAGAACCCCAAAATTGCTGAACAAGATGAGATGTCCAAAAGAATGAGAAGCCTTGAGCAGAGCTTGAAAAACATGCAAGGTTTGAGCGGACAAAAGAGCGTCTCCTAGACCGATCTATGCATGTTCCCTCACGTGCACCTACCCGTGGGTTTCAAAACCCCAAAGTTTGAGAAATACGACGGGCACGACGACCCCATTGCTTATCTCAAGAAATAATGCAACCAACTGCGGGGAGCCAGCGGCAAAGAGGAATTGCTAATGGCATACTTCGGGGAAAGTCTGGTAGGAATAGCCTCGGAATGGTATATGGATCAAGACATATCTCGCTGGCATATATAAGATGATCTCGCCAGAGATTTTGTGAGACAATTCCAGTATAACATCGACATTGCACCAGACCGAAATTCTCTGTCAAACTTGAAGAAGAAACCTTCAGAAAGCTTCAGAGAATATGCTATTAAGTGGCGCGAGCAGGCATCGAGGGTAAAACCTCCCATGGACGAGATAGAAATGGTCACTACTTTTCTCCAGGCTCAAGAATCAGACTATTTCCAGAATATGATGTCAGCCATGGGAAAGCCTTTCGCGGAGGCGATCAAGATCGGGGAGATGGTGGAGAACGGTTTGAAAACGGGTAGAATCTTAAGTCAGGCAGCCATAAGGGCAACCTCCCAAGCCGTCCAGAGCGGGTCCAGAGGAATGCCAAGAGGAAAGAAAAAGGAAGAAACGGCCATGGCAGCATCAGAAGCAAGAGAATACCGTAATCCCAGGCCCCGTTTTCCAGAAAGAACCCCACAACACTACTACCCCCACCAAAATGTGACATATGCTCCTCAACCCTACATGGTCATGAACACCCAGCCTTACATCCATCCGTCACAGCAAGCCAATCGAGGCCAAGCTCCACCTCCCAGAAATCAGCCTCCCTACCGCAACCACTATAATCCCCAACCTCCTCAAAATAACCTCCGCCCTCAGGAACCATCCAGAAGACGGACTTTCACGCCCATCGGTGAACTATACTCTACTTTGTTCCTGAAGCTAGTCCAATTGGGTTTCTTGCAGCCAATCCCTCAGACAAGGCACAATCCGGCATCACCTTTTTACAAAGCTGGTGTTAGGTGTGCCTATCATTCAGGAGCAGAAGGGCACGATACAAATGATTGCTATGCTTTGAGAAGGGTAGTCGAGAATCTAATAGAGCAGGGGAAAATAGTACTAAGGGACGAGGAGGTCCCAAACGTGACTAACAATCCTTTGCCAGCCCACAATAACGTGCCGCTGATCGGAATGATTTGCGAAGACAAAGAATTTGACCCTGCTTTAAAAGCTATAATCGCCATCGTCGACGCAGGGAAAAAGCCTGAAACAACCCCAATTGTAGAAAAAGGGGACAAGAAGGTCAGGGGCGAGCCCGAAGAGAAGGTGGAGAAAAAGACGGTGCCTGTAAAGAATGGAGTTCTTTACGTCCCACGAGGTCAAGCAGAAAAGCCGCAGAGTTTCGAAGTCAAAAGGGCAAAACCAATTTATGTACCAAAAGGGGCCTATGTGGTCCGGGGGACGATTCAACCACCTCAGCTAAATGAGCCAGTGGTTATCGGACGCGTGCCACAGAAGCCGATGACAAAACCGTCCATAGTACCGTAGAACTATCAGAGAACGTTGGTTACGTACAAAGGTAGAGAAGTCACGGGAGAACTTCCAGAAAATACCTTTATTGGAAGGTATTCGAACATTCAAGAGTTAAACAACACCACACGGAGACGCTTCCCACCAAAGAAGCCTGTAAGCATTGAAGAAGCGGAAGTTTTCTTCCAAAAGATGAAAATGCCGGACTATGAAGTGGTAGATCAAATACGCAAGTGCCCCGAGCAAGTGTCCATGCTATCTCTGCTAATGAAGTTGGCTGAATACCAAAAGATCTTGCTCAAGACCCTGAATGAAGCATACGTGCCAGTCGAAACCTCAGTCGAACAACTGGAACGAATGACGGAGAGGTTCTTCGCCGTTAACCAGGTCTCTTTTAGCAAGAACGACTTACCCCCAGAGGGAGCAGCTCACAACAAAGCCTTGCATCTGACAGTTAAATGCGAAGACTACTACGTCAAGCGGGTAATGTTGGATGGGGATTCAGGGGTTGACATTTGTCCACTCTCCACGCTATAGAGAATGGAAATTGGGACCGGAAGAATCCGCCCCAATAATGTCTGCGTAAGGGCTTTCGATGGCGTCAAAAGGGACACCCTTGGGGAAATAGACTTGGTGTTGACTATAGGACTAGTGGAGTTTGAAATAACTTTCCAGGTGCTTGACATGGATACGTCCTACAATTTTCTCCTCGGCAGACCTTGGATTCATGCGGCAGGAGCTGTGCCTTCCACTCTTCACCAAATGGTGAAGTTTGAGTACAAAGACCGGGAAATTGTGGTCCACGGAGAAGACGAGCAGTCTATTTATCGGGACCCATCTATCCCATATCTTGAACCAAGGGAAGGGAGCGAGCACACGGTTTATCAGGCTTTCGAAGTTGTGTTAGCAGAGCAGTATGAAGAGGGAAGACCTTGCCCCCAACCTTTCTTGTCTAACGCCTCGATCATGGTGGCCAAAGAAATGATCTGACATGGGTTCAGGCTGGGGAAAGGGCTCGGATGAACCCTGCAAGGAATAACATAACCCATCAACTTGCCTTCCACTAAGAAACTTTTTGGGGTAGGTTTTCAACCCACTCCAGAAGACGAAGAGTGGGCAAAGAAAAGGAAAAATAAGGGTTGGAAACTGCCTCGGCCATTGCCGGATTTATATGAAACTTTCGTCGGACCAAGATACACCGAAGAAGAAGATGATAAGGTTTTCACGGCCGAGGAAATCGAGGAGATATGTGGGGTAATGAGAGAAATGCTCTACGAAGCCCACATGGTTCAACCAGGAGAAGGCACCAGCACCGCTAAGATGCTATATGTGGGGCCAAACGCCGAGCTTCGAAACTGGGAGGCCACGCCATTCCCTACTAGGCAGAAGTCCGGGTACACCTGTCCTGCCACCTTTCCTGCATCACGAGTTATCTCCAGGACATAACTTGGATGTTTCTTCCTTTCAATTGTTGTTTTGAATTCCTGAGTTGTAAACATCGTTATCTTCCAAATTCCAAGAAAATAAAAATCATTGTTTTCTCATTTTTCCCTTTGTTCTGATTTTGTTATTTTTCCTTTATCTTTTCTTTCAGTTATATTAATGCGGCTTTAAATATGACATGCTTGCGGACTTCACGCCCAGATCACAACGAGCTATTTAATTGTGAAATAATGAACCCAGAACCAGAATATGACGAAGAAGAGGCTTTTAGGGAAATAAACCGAGAATTGGAACACTTTGAGAATAAACCTAAGCCAAATCTGAATGACACCGAACCGGTTAATTTAGGAACTCCTGAAGAAATCCGAGAGACCAAAATAAGCATTCACACAGACGAGAAAACGCAAGACGCGATAATTCAACTCATTTTTGAATTTAAAGATGTGTTTGCTTGGTCATACGATGACATGCCAGGACTAGGTGTTGATCTAGTGGTTCATAAATTGCCAATTTACCCTGACTATCTTCCAGTTTAACAAAAGCAAAGAAAGTTCAAAACTGATGTCAGTGACAAAATTAAAGAAGAAATCACCAAGCAGCTGAAAACGGGAGTGATTCGGGTAGTCCAGTATACCACATGGTTGGCAAATGTAGTTCCAGTACCGAAAAAGATGGAAAGACTTGGGTATGTGTGGATTATCGAGACTTGAATAGAGCAAGTCCCAAAGACAATTTCCCATTGCCTAACATCCACATCCTTGTTGATAATTGCGCCAAACACGAGATACAGTCTTTCGTAGATTGTTACGCTGGGTATCATCAGGTGTTGATGGATGAAGAAGACGCCGAGAAGACTGATTTCACTACACCTTGGGGCACTTACTGTTATCGGGTTATGCCATTTGGTCTGAAGAATGCTGGGGCAACTTACATGAGGGCCATGACTGCCATTTTTCATGACATGATGCATCAGGAAATAGAGGTGTATGTGGACGACGTGATAGTCAAGTCCAGGACGCAGGATAATCACATCCAAGACTTGAGGAAGTTCTTCGAGAGACTGAGGAAGTACGACTTGAAGCTGAACCCAGCCAAATGCGCTTTCGGAGTCCTATCAGGCAAGCTTTTGGGTTTCATAGTAAGCAGGAGAGGTATCGAATTAGATCCAACAAAGATAAAATCTATCAGAGATCTACCTCCCCCAAAAACGAAGAAAGACGTGATGAGTTTGTTAGGCAGGTTAAACTATATCAGTCGATTCATCGCCAGCTGACGAACACATGTGAGCCCATATTTAAGCTATAAAGGAAAGACGCGGCGATCAAATGGACTGCTGAGTGTCAAGAAGCTTTTGACAAAATTAAAGAATATCTTTCAAATCCCCCAGTTTTGGTCCCGCCAGAGCCAGAGAGACCCCTGTTCCTGTATCTGACAGTTTTGGAAAATTCTTTTGGTTGCGTCCTCGGCCAACATGACGTAACCGGAAAAAAGGAGCAAGCAATCTACTACTTGAGCAAGAAATTCACCAGCTACGAGGCCAAGTACACTCTGCTGGAAAGAACATGTTGCGCTCTGACGTGGGTTGCTCAAAAGCTGAGACATTATCTCCAAGCTCACACTACTTTCCTCATAAGCAGGCTGGATCCTTTGAAGTATATATTTCAGAAACCAATGCCTACTGAAAGACTGGCCAAGTGGCAGATCTTGCTTACTGAATTTGACATAGTCTATGTCACCCGCACGACAATGAAAGCCCAGGCATTAGCCGATCATTTGGCCTAAAACCCGGTTGATGATGAATACCAACCATTGAGCACTTATTTTTCGGACGAATAAATAAACACCGTAGAAGTGGTCTCGGAGAACGCTCATGTTTGGAAGATGTTCTTTGATGGGGTCGTAAACGCCAAAGGTGTAGGAATCGGGGCAATTTTGATCTCGCCCTCTGGTCAGCATTATCCAGCCACAGCTAGACTACGTTTCTTTTGCACGAACAATACAGCTGAGTATGAAGCCTGCATCATGGGCATGCATATGGCGATCGATCAGGATGTTGAAGATTTATTGATTATGGGAGATTCTGACCTGATTATCCGGCAAGCCCAAAGTGAATGGGAAACTCGGGATATCAAGCTTATTCCTTACCGACAGCACGTGGAGGACCTCGGCAAGCGTTTTAAATCAATAGAGTTCAGGTATATCCTGCGGTGTCACAATGAACTAGCGGATGCACTTGCTACCCTAGCTTCAATGCTACCCTACCCAGGCAACGCCCACGTCGATCCCTTGGAAATCCAAATTAGGGAAAGACACGGTTACTGTAACGTAATCGAGGCAGGATTGTGTACACAGCCATGGTACCATGATATCAAGAGGTTCTTGAAAACACAAGAATACCCCGAGCATGCTACTGGAGATCAAAAGAGAACCATTAGGCGGCATGCAAGTGGTTTCTTTTTGAGCGGCGAGTTTTTGTATAAGAGGACCCCGGACCTCAATCTGCTAAGATGTGTTGACACCGAGGAGGTGAGAAGGATCATGCACGAAGTACACGCAGGAGTGTGCGGACCCCACATGAACGGGTATGTCTTGGCAAAGAAAATCCTTCGAGCAGGTTATTACTGGATGACCATGGAAAAGGACTGTTTTAGCTTCGTTCGGAAGTGTCATCAGTGTCAGCTGCATGGTGATTTGATTCATGCACCTCCAATGGAATTGCATCCCATGTCTGCACCTTGGCCATTTGTTGCCTGGGGCATGGACGTCATTGGTCCGATCGAGCCGAAGGCCTCAAATGGACACAGATTTATACTAGTTGCCATCGACTACTTCACAAAATGGGTAGAGGCTGTCACTCTCAAGTCAGTCACCAAAAAAGCTATAGTGGATTTTGTACATTCAAATCTTATCTGTCGTTTCGGTATTCCTGCAACTATCATCACAGATAACGCAGCGAACCTAAATAGTCACTTGATGGGAGATGTACGCGAGCAGTTCAAAATAACGCATAGGAATTCCACTCCTTATCGGCCCAAGGCCAATGGCGCTGTAGAAGCAGCAAACAAGAACATCAAGAAGAATTTGAGGAAGACGATCCAGAGTTCCCGACAATGGCATGAACAGTTACCTTTTGCATTTTTGGGATATCGTACTATGGTACGCACGTCAGTAGGAGCAATCCCTTATCTTTTGGTTTATGGGACCGAGGCTGTGATACCAGCGGAAGTAGAAATTCCTTCTCTCCGAACCATCGTCGAAGCAGAAATTGAAGATAGCGAGTGGGTTAAGACTCGATTGGAGCAGTTGACTCTGATTGACGAGAAACGAATGGCTGCGGTTTGTCACGGGCAGCTGTACCAACGAAGAATGGCCTGTGCATACAACAAGAAAGTCCGACCCAAGAATTTTGAAGTGGGTCAACTGGTACTGAGGCGCATTCTGCCACATCACCAGGAAGCAAAAGGAAAATTTGCTCCAAATTGGAAAGGCCCATACATCATCAAGAAGATATTGTCGAGAGGAGCGTTGTATCTAGGTGATATTGAAGGAAATGATCCCGAAACAGCAATGAATGCGGATGCAGTCAAAAGGTACTACGTCTGAGTTATACTCCTGTGTCCTGACACATTTGAAATGATGAAGGTTTTATTCCCACTACCCCAAACACTATCAACTCTCTCTACAAGCCCTTTGAGCCGGTTACATTTCTTTGGTTACCAATAAAAAAAAAAAAAAAAAGAGAAAGAAAGAAAAACACAACAAAACATTGATTGAGGCCTGAACTACGTCTGACTTGATTCTGAAAGGATACGTAGGCAGCCTCTCTCTGAGGTTCAGTCACACCAACAATAAAATCCCATTTACCCTGAAATTGAAACCGGGGCACACCAAACGGCTTAGAAGTTGTAGTTTAATCTACTATTCTTTACTAAGCACAAGTCCTTCGGATCAATTACCAAAGGTAGGGGGAGCCAAGAGATATCACGATTGGAGGTCGGTACATTCTAAATTGAGAGAAATAAAACGAGAGAGTCTTGTCGGTGAAAACCTTCGGGCACCGCAAGGCGGCGGGAGTAGAGAAACCAAAATGAGAGAGCTTGTTTAGTAAAAACTCGCAAAGAGTGCTATCAAGTGACGACAGGAAGAGAAATGAGAGAGGTCAACTAGCGAAAACCCGCAAAGGGCGCTGTTGGCCGAAAGGATGACTCCACCTCAGGAAGTCTCGGCAAAGTTCCACCGGTTTGGAAACACAGATCCATTTTGGTTCGGGAGGAAATTCAAGTTCATTGAAGGTCAGGTGTCCAGTCCAAAAAGCATGTCATGTCCATTTAAAGTCAGCATGTTTCCCTCAGATAAGTCTTCCTTGTCCCGAAAGGGACACTTCTTTTCTGAAGTTTGCTTTCTCCACTCTTTCTTTCTTTTTTTTTTTTTACTTTTCTTTGAATCCCTTTAATTTTTTAACCCCAAGTTCCAAATATACTGGAAAGGATAGGTGGCAGGATTGGTTTCACAGAGTTTCGTTTTCGCAAAGGAAAATACCCCGCTTCAATGGTACGTTTGTCCAAACCCGATGGATCATGATGTTGCCTGCATTCGAAGTAGATCCCCAAAAAAAACAAAAAAAATCCCCATAGGTTTTCCCTTTGTACAAATCCCCACAGGGCTTCCCTTTGTAAAAATCCCCACAAAGCCTCCCTTTGTAAAAATTCCCCAAAGAGTCTGCCCCAACAAATTCCCAGCGAGTCTGCCCCAACAAATCCCCAGCAAATCCGCTTTGTAAAAAATCCCCACAGAGCCACCTTCAGACAAATCCCCACAAGGGTCTCGCCTTGTACAAATCCCCACAGATTCCCACTAGTAAAAGTCCCAACTCAAAATCCCCAAACAGAATGGGATGGAAGAACCAAAGCCTTACGCGGGCAAATCATCACAGAGTCTGGAAATGCGAGCCTGAGCAGTCTAAAAAGGGTTTCGCCTTTTGAATCCAATCAATGGCAGAATTTCTCAACAGAAATAAGGACGCAACAAAGCAACTCGAACAATCAAGGTCACCGAACCAACCGCCATTTCCAAACTGACAATTGTTCTTTGTTTGAAAAGTTGAAACAGGTATGATCCAAGACAACCGTGCAAGAAGCAGGTGCCGCCCAAAGAAGAAAAAGAAATACATGAGTGCAAGAAACAGTTTGGCAATAAGGAATCCACTCGAAAGGGAAGTTTCCACAAAATTCTCTTTTAAAAGAAAACTCAAAAAAAGGGGTCAATTAGTATCCCCGACATTTTTCATTTAGCCAGCATTAGGGCTCTAACCCTGAACTGAGCATTATCTTTTAGCCAGCATTAGGGCTCCGACCCTGAACTGAGCAATTGTCTGTTAGCCAGAATTAGGGCTCCAACCTTGAACTGAGCATTTGTCTTTTAGCCAGCATTAGGGCTACAACCCTGAACTGAGCATTTTCCATTCAGCCAGCATCAGGGCTCCAACCCTGAACTGAGCATTGTCTTTTAGCCAACATTAGGGCTCCGACCCTGAACTGAGCAATTGTCTATTATCCAGCATTAGGGCTCCAACCCTGAACTGAGCATTTGTCTTTTAGCCAGCATTAGGACTCCAACCCTGAACTGAGCATTATCCATTCAGCCAGCATTAGGGCTCCAACCCTGAACTGAGCATTTTCCATTTAGCCAGCATTAGGGCTCCAACCCTGAACTGAGCACTTCTCTGTTAGCCAACATTAGGGCTCCAACCCTGAACTGAGCATTTGTCTTTTATCCAGCATTACGGCTCCAACCCTGAACTGAGCATTTTCCATTCAGCCAGCATTAGGGCTCCAACCCTGAACTGAGCTTTTTCCATTTAGCCAGCATTGGGGCTCCAACCCTGAACTGAGCACTTGTCTGTTAGCCAGCATTAGGGCTCCAACCCTGAACTGAGCATTGTTCTGTTCGCCAGCATTAGGGCTCCAACCCTGAACTGAGCATTTTCCATTTAGCCAACATTAGGGCTCCAACCCTGAACTGAGCATTGTTCTGTTAGCCAGCCTTAGGGCTCCAACCCTGAACTGAGCATTTTCCATTCATCCAGTATTAGGGCTCCAACCCTGAACTGGGATTTTCCATTTAGCCAGCATTAGGGCTCCAACCCTGAACTGAGCACTTGTCTGTTAGCCAGCATTAGGGCTCTAACCCTGAACTGAGCATTTTCCATTTAGCCAGCATTAGGGCTCCAACCCTGAACTGAGCACTTGTCTGTTAGCCAGCATTAGGGCTCCAACCCTGAACTGAGCATTTTCCATTTAGCCAGCATTAGGGCTCCAACCCTGAACTGAGCATTTTCCATTTAGCCAGCATTAGGGCTCCAACCCTGAACTGAGCACTTGTCTGTTAGCCAGCATTAGGGCTCCAACCCTGAACTGAGCATTTTTCATTTAGCCAGCATTAGGGCTCCAACCCTGAACTGAGCATTTGTCTGTTAGCCAGCATTAGGGCCCCAACCCTGAATTGAGCATTTTCCATTTTAGCCAGCATTAGGACTCCAATCCTGAACTGAGCACTTGTCTGTTAGCCAGCATTAGGGCTCCAACCCTGAACTGAGCATTTTTCTGTTAGCCAGCATTAGGGCTCCAACCCTGAACTGAGCATTTTTACCTTGTGGCAATATTAGGGATCCAATCCCGGAGTTGCATTTTGTAGACTGAAATCTTCCAATCCCTTCATCAATTCTATAAACTTCCTGGCAATTAACTCACGAAGTTTTCCTAGTGAAACTGGGGCAGAAAATTTTGTTCGTCTGTTTTTCCCCGCAGGTCTGACCTCGAGACGCATGGATCGAGACGACTCATGAGATGAGTCTCAATCTAGAATAGAGAAAAAAGAAAAGACAAAAAGAAGATGTTCCGAGATATTGGGAAAAACAAAGAGCGGATCGCTACCAAAGTTTCCCGAACTACATTGACCTGATTCCTGTTTAGCCCAGGATATGTAGGAAATCTTTGGAGCGAAGATTCGGTCAAATCTTTCAAAATGCGCTTCACACAGAGTATTCCAATAGGCAAAAATCGCTCATATCCGCTCACATTATCTTTGCACGAAAACTCTTCGTGTTTTCGGACAAAGAGGGGCAGCTGTGAGCACGTGATTTTTGTTTACGCGATAATCACTCCAAAAGAAATCAAAATAATAACAAACGGTCTCGCCGTGCCATTTTTTGGAATTTACGTGACATTTTTTGTTAGCTATTTGTGGCTTTGTCCGTGTCTATTTAGTCTTATCAAACAAAAATACAAAAATATAGGTCGTGCGTAAGTTTAGGATATCATTCTACTATTTAATCGAACCATGATCCGGTTATTAAAAGGGAAATCATAAAATATATGTCTTTTATTCTATTTGTTGTCATTAAATGATTTTATTTTAATGAAATGTTAATGTGAGTGATATTTGTTGTTTGAGTATTAATTAATATTTGTATGATTCTATTTTTTTTTTAATTTTACAATTTTAGTTAGGAATTTTATTTAAAAGAAGGAAAAAGAAATGGGTTAAATCAAATTTGGGCCATTAATTTGTACCCAGAATCAGGCCCAAAAAATACTGATGTGCCCGGTCCAGGTCAGTTTGGCCTCAGTGGTATCCCAACGATGTCGTTTTGGTCATGCCCGATCTGGGTCGTTGATCTCAGAATGATCAACGGCCAAGATCACATCCCCCGTACCCACATACGAATCCGACCCGTTCAACCCCGGACCAACCCAACCCCTTGCATTTGAAACGACACCGTTCCCCACCAGCTGAAAGATCCTGTCCCTTCATTTCGCCTCATCCGACGGCCAGGATCTATTCACTCACTAACTATATAAATCTAAAACCTTACCCCATGCCCCATCCAAACCCCCCCCCCTTCATCGTCCCAAACACGGACCTCCCAAACCCTAGCCGCCCCTGTGCACCTTCACCGTAAAGCCGGCGGCAAGGACGCCGGTGACCACCACCTTAACACCCTAGGACCTCCTCCACCCCCTAAACACAGATCCACTAACCGCGGGTCTCGAATCCTCCCACACCATCTCGAATCTTCATTTGAAGATTCGAGCCGGACCTCGACCTACACCAAACCACCCCAAATCCACACTAGAAACTCCCCTGACCCTCCTCGTGACCAAACCAGGCTTGGTTTGGTCCGAATCTACCCACAAATCCCAAAAACCCAAATTTGAAGAATCGAACCCTAGAACACAAGAATTTGTGGAGTCTGTTGGATTAAAACGAATGTTTGGGGTCTAGTAGATCCTAATCGAAGTGTTCTCGTTCGAGAACACCTCGGTTAGGATTTGTCCGACCTCAAATGGGCAAATCAAGCTCGGGCCTGGGTCATCCGTGTTAAAACTTTTCTGGTTTGTTCACTTCTCCCTTTTGTTATCTATTTTAGTCTAGATTAGTTTTTCTGCATTTTTTATTTAGTTTATTTGTTTATTTTGAGATTTCTGTTGTTAGTTTATTTCTCCATCTTCATCAGACCTTCTATTTGGTTGATTTGTTTATTGTGTTACGATGAATCCGTATAGTAGTATACATATTTCAATAAGATTAACATCGTCGAATCAATAATGTTTGGTTTTTCCCCTGTATCGTGCAAAATTGTCAAGAACAGTGTTATGCCTTATTTTGTGTTGTTTGTTTGGTCGACTGCTTGTCCTGTGTTACAATTAGTATAGTCGCGTCGATATACGTCGTCAATTAGTTTAGATTTGAATTGGTAATAGTCTGATTCATGTTATTGGTTTTCTACTTGAAGTTTTGTTTGAATCCAACTAGGAACTGAGTATAGCTGTTTGTTAGTTGTTCAATTTGAATCCGAAACATTTATGGGTTAGGTTATAGTTTCAGTTCAGGTTTGAGTTTTGAATTGATGGTATGTGTATTCTTGGGCAGCATGTGCACTATAGTTCTTTAATAATTAGAGCAAATGGGACACTATGTGCTGTCAGGCCATATTCAGGCTGCCCATACCCTTGTTTTAGTTTAATAAGATGATAAAAGGGCTGTCAGGGGAATCTCATGGGAGGGGTTCTACTTTTTAAATGTTTGAGTGGAAAAACAGCAAAAAAAGGAGGGAGTCTGAATGGTTGTACAGGCTATGATTGGTCTGAGAAAAGTTATAAATAGAGGGGGGGGGGGGTTTCATTAGTAGAGGATATACAGAGACAGACAGAGATATACACACATACACAGATATAGACACACTAAGAGATATGCACATATAGACAGACGAGGAGAGAGCCGAGAGAAAAAAAAGGAGAGAGTTCTGAAATCAAAGATAGTTCAGAAATCAGGGGAAGATAGAAAAGAGATTTCTGTTTGTTTGACTGAAACTGAAAACATTGTTTTCTTCATCTTTTCTGTTTGGACACTAGCTCTAATCTGCTACTGGTTCAGTCAGACTAAGGGTCTTTGCTTTGAAGTATTTGAAAATCAGCAACTGTGTTCTTTTATTGTATCGGATTCATCTGTTACTTGTTTGGAATGACATTGGAGTTTCCTGGGTCTCAACTGGGCTTTATTCTTTTACTTGAACATTGGGTACTGTATCATTGAGTTACTGTTTGGTTTATCCTGCCTAGGTTTGTCATTGCTGCTGTATTTGTTGTTTGTTGCTGCCATTCTTGTCGCTGTTACTGCTGACTTGCTTGCATTCTGTTTCTTCTGTTGTGTTCAACATTCAGGTACACATTTGAATCTCACATTGATGTAACGTTTAAAAGCATGAAATGAAAGATGCACAGGAGCTTAATCAGTCACTGTTTTACTATAGCTTTGTAAATACGGTTAAATCTGTGTAAATTTTAGTTTGTAGCTCAATAGAGAATACATTAGTGAGTTTGTACTTAATTGAAGCTTATGCTGGTCTAGAACCGCGATACGTGATTCGTTTAGAGGTATACATGATGTAACTATATAATTCATGGAATGTGCAACCACTTAGTGTAATTGTTAATTCGAACTTTTCTCCAGTTGTTTTGAGCATGTAGGGTGAATGGATTTTAAAATCTTGCCAAATACAACACAGTTTTAAATTTGTGAGCTTCAATTTCAGTAGGCAGTTTATAGGACGAGTTCCGAATATCATTAGTAGCATCCTCTAATAAGTAATTTTATTAATCCTGTTTAAATGGGTTAGTTTAAATTTAGCTCGAGGAGTGTTTGGAGTAAGTGTAGCATTTCATCAATCTTGTATGTAATCTTTTATCAAATTAAAAGCATGTTCCATGAGGTACAACATTCTTCACCTTGTAAACAATTAATCAAATGATTAACAAGAATCCGGAATCGGCCAAGCATGCAATTTATTTAGAATGTATTTTCTTTCCCCATTCCTTAGAGACAAACATAATAAAGATGTAGTCATTGTAGGTTTACCTGCTTCACAAAATGAAACGATCCTCGCTAAATAAAAATGCAAATTGCGGGGCCCTCAATAATTGATTATAATAAATACTTAGAATTTGGGATGGACTGTTTAGTGGATTTCACTGCCTTCCCTAAAGATAATAATGCGTTAGACTCTTTAGGCGCGACTTAATTAAATTACATTCTTAAATTCGGGTGCGCATTTATATGACCCAAATTCAAATCTCAACGGAGTCGAAATGTGTTAACAACTACGAGTGCATTGATTGTGACGTGGTTCGAGATGCATTTTCATGATGTTGCAATTCTATAAAAATAAATGATAATAATAAAAGCGGTTTGAACTTAATAAAAGCACATAAGTCACAACATGTATTTAAATCAGATATTTAGCCATTACAACAATTTAAGCGACCGTGCTAGAACCACGGGATTCGAGGGTGCCTAACACCTTCCCTCGGGTCAACAAAATTCCTTACTTAGAATTTCTGGTTCGCAGACTTCATTTGGAAAGTCGAATATTTTCCTCGATTTGGGATTCAAGATAAACTGGTGACTTGGGACACCAAAAGCCAAACCTTTCCCAAGTGGCGACTCTGAATTAAATAAATAATCTCATTTCGAATATTGTCACTTAAATTTGAAAAACTCCCTCGCGCATTTAACACTCGGGGTAGGCGCGCAAAAAGGAGGTGTGACAACTACATCTTTGCTCTATGTCTTAATTGCCTATTATCATGGCTAGCCTATTAATTCTCTAAGACTCCTTAGTGTCCTGTGCATTTGTTGTCTATATGTCTTCCCTGTACCCTTTTTATGTTCCGAGGTGATGTGATTTTTATATGTTCCCAGCCCCTTTCACCCTTGTGTGAGATCATCCTGTCTCTGCATCTAGGTATTCTATGACTGATTGCTTGTTTGTTGAATTTGCTCTCTTTAGATTTAATTTGAAAATGTTCTTAGTATTCTTCTAAAAACTCGTTTTCATTCTTAGCATCTTCTTAAAACTGGTCTATTTTAGAAAATCGTTTTCACTCCTAAAAGTTATCTCCACACTGTTTTTCACTAAGTCTTTCAAAACTATGTCAAGCACTCTCACTTTACTATTAGATTATTAAGTTGTGTCCCTATGGTATGTGTACTGCTTACGGATCCTTGAGATCTCTCTAAACTCTAGCATACTGGGGCTGGCTCTTCCATACTGCACATACAGTCCCTATTTGAGAAAAGTCTTGGTATGAGCACTGCTCGGGATCCTCAAGGCCTTTGGGAACTCTAACACACTTGGACACTTACTGGCTATGATATTCTTGGAACTTATGACCACACTAAAGGCCTGGTACCCCCAGGTTTACTTGGGGCCTGCTTCAGGATCTCTATTTCATTTATGTAATTTACTCAATCCTACTCTGTAATAATCCTTTGTAAACAGATATTGGGGTAACTAGTAAAAAAAGGGAGGGTAGCTATATGATTATGTGGGGTAAACTGGGTAGAAACCATATTTTAGGTTTTACATTATGTTGAGTTGTTGTAGAAATCATGTTCTAGGTTTGTGTGATGCATCAAGTATCATGCTTTAGGATTGCTATGCTTATTCACATTAAACCATTCTAAATTTGTGCATTAGATACCCTGTCTTAGGACAATCATGTTTACTTCTTTTGCATATTACATGTTATAGTTCATCAGTTCACTTCTGATTCTGCATAAGTTGCTATCACTTAGAAATCCTGCTATTAAGTTAATAATACTGCTTAATAAAACAACCATCTCTAACTGTCCCAACACATATATATCACGTCCTACTGTCAACATGCCTAAAATAAGTTTTTGTCACTTAGATCAGCATGCCTATAGGACTAAATAACTTCAAGCTGTTTAATTAATTCCCATATTATGACTGCATATAAACACACACTTAGGAGAGCCTTAGGCTATTAAATAACTGTGAAATCAGGTTCTTTTTATGTGTGAAATTGTCCAGGCTTAACAGGCTATAAAACCAGTAGGCAAGCTGGTTAGGATTCTGCCACTTCCCTTAAAACAAATGTTGCATATTCTGTATCTATAATGTTCATCTACATATCATGTTCCTAGGCTTTCTGAATTTCTTTAAAATCAGTTGTTTGAGACGTGCTATGTATCTGTTTATTTGTGGAGGCAAACATGAGCCCTTAATTGCTTCCCTATTTGACAGTCCTGTGTGTTCTTTGTTGTCGCTTAGATTTTACCTTTTAAGTACCTTAGGAGTGTCTAGAGCCGCCTAAGTATAGGGGTCCTAAATTCTAGGACCACTAGGAAAGGACGGGTAAAGCACACTTAGAGTTCGTTAATTAAACTCGCTTATATAACCACTAAGGGGAGGGTAATGGGTAGTAAAAGGATATGATGACATGCGTGCTAATATCACGTGTAGCCCCTCTAGTTGAGGAGGATTATCAGGTATTGCACAGATTGATCCTATAGGCTAATCAACTTAGGACTTCCCTTTCCCAATTCACCTATGTGTGCTTAGACTGCCTAAACTTCCTTGGTTTATGTATGTATGTTTGGACTATTCAAACTTGCTTAATTTACATATTCTTAGACTATCTAAACTCTTTTGATTGTATATGTGTTTAGACGACATAAACTACCTTTATTTGCATATATATGCTTAGACCGCTTTTTTGTTAAATGACTAATTCACATAACTAAGTTCGGTTGGGACCCACCATTGTGGACCTCGAGGGGTGCCTAACACCTTCCCCTCAAGGTTATTTCGAGCCCTTACCCTAATCTCAAGTAGTGCAAACCGGTTACATGAGTTAATTACTCTAGGTGCCTAACACACCTTAATCTGTTAGATGGAGACTCTCCAAATACCCGATTCCCAAAAGGGAACGAGTTGTTCCCCCGTTAATGTCGAAACTCAGACTTACACGAAGGAAAAAGGGGGCGCGACAGGGGCTTGTTCTGGACAGGTTAAAGTTTTTGGATAGTCCTAGTTATAGCAGAAACTCTACCAAAAATTTTAAGAATTTGTAAAGATAGCTAAATTTTGAGGATCATAAGTAAGTTGTGATTTTGGAAAGGAAGTATAAGACCCATGTAGTCATAAGTGACTATGCATACAGGATGGAGATAAAAGGATGGTAAATCTATTCTTAGAACTGACTTGTGAAATATTCGAGGACGAATGTTCTTAAGTGGGGGAGAATGTAGCACCCCGGAAAATTTTGAAGTACTTACGCACTATTAAGAAAGTTGATGTGTGCTAATTACATTATTTTGTGTGCAGATGGGGACTATTAATATGATGGATATTAATTCGATATGATAATAAGTGTACAAGGCATATTATAAGTGATGTGGGGTCTAAGAAGAGCCCCAAGTCTAAGTCAAGTTGGAAATTACATGACAGACTAAAATTCCAAATGAGTACGCACATGAACTAACTTTGGATGAGCATATATACATATATATAATGGGTTATGTGATATACAACCTATAAAATAAAAGATCTTCGAGTCTATTTTTTATCGCTTCAAACCCCTAGTCATTTGGACACTCCTACAAGAATTTATGATCAAATTACCAAGGGCTGGCAGTGAAGTACTGCCATAGCGTCCATGTCCGCGTCCGGGCTTCGAAGAAGAGTAAAGTGGGGATGCAAAGCATCCGAGGACGCATCTGAAACCCAAAAATTTGGGCCTATAAGTATAAGGTCGGGTAAGGGTATTTTGGAGCTAGGATTTGGTTCTTTAATGGTGGATTCGAGCTTTGAGATAACTTAAGAATACAAGGTAAGTTTTATGGATATTTTAAGTTAATAACATCCTATTAACACTAGTATTAGCATCATTGAAAATTGAATTCCTAGAAAAATTTTAAGTTGTTCAAGAATATCAAATTATTCAAACATTGGATTTTTGAGGAAAAGCTTCAAGAAGGTAATCCTAATGCTCCAAACTCATTTCTTATGATTCGGTGAGAGTAGATATAATATTTGTTTGAAGTTGTTATGGTTGGATAATTGAATTCACAAACTCTAGTTCATGACATGATAGTGTTTTTGAGAAAATGTGGAAGATGAAGAGTGTTATTAGAAATGAAATTAAAGGATGTGATGAACCTATGGAATCATTTTCTAGCTAAATTAAATGTGTTCAACTAAGTAATCACCAAATTGAATATTTTAGAAATGTTGGTTAATAAAGACGACGAGTAGTAATTTGGCAGTATTATAGTATTATTGATGACTTCAAATGGATATTAATTGATAAGAGTGGAGTTGAATATGCTAGTAAGTGAACCTATTCGGCGATTTGAGTTGTTGGAGGCTTGTAGTCAACGTATGAGCCATAAATGGATTTTGGTCAATATTTTAGGTCATATTTTGATGTAATTAGGATATCTAATTGTAGATATCGACTTATTGGTAATGCTTGAATATTTTAATCAAGGTTGGAACGATGGAAGAGGATTGAAAGCTTGTGAATGTTAATAAAGTGAAAGCGAGGTAAGTTGATTAACACTTTACTCTTCTTGAGGGACTTTCTCTAAAAGCATGTTTCAAGTTGATACTTAAGTTGTTTGCAATGTGCTTTCGTGTTTGTGGGGACAAAAAAGTACAGATGTCTCCATGTATTAAAATATTATGTTGCATATGTTAGTGTCATGCTGTTTTATAAAATTTTATTTTAAATCTTGGTTGAAAAATGACACTCAAGATAAATGTTATAAGTTTTTATCAAAACTTACATATTGACAAGAGTATACATATTTGATGTGAAAGATAAGTATTCATGGAAAGTATTTCTTTTTGAAATTGATGAGCAGAATAGCACTTGTAGTATCTTTTAATGATTGATGTTAAATTGCTAAAGACTTTAGCATGTAAAAGGTTGTTTATTTTAATTTCGTTCAACTGATTTAGATTTTTTATAACTGCTATGATTTGATAAAAATATATCCTTTGAGGATACTATACTATGAATCTATTTTTGAAGTATCAAATATTTTGGGAGTTACTTGTGTTCACCGAGATTGGCTTCGGATATATCATGTTCGTTGTCATGAAACTACATGTGTCGGTGTAGGCATATATGGCCACTTTGTGGTATAGACTAAGGCAAAGTGCTCTCCCTCGAGAGGGTACTATTTTGTGCTATTATTAGCATACTTGAGTCGATTCATATGGCACAACGATGAGACGAGCAAGTAGGGTATATGATACTTGCCACCAGGTACACAACCTAGTTGACCTTCTTATGTCGGTGATGGTATAGTACTCCCAGTGAAAGGAAATGATGATTTCTTATGTTTAGGCTTAAGAAGCCGAAAGTGATTTCAATGAATTAAAACAAACGAAATGATTTTGTATGATTTTATCAAAAATCTTGGATTGATGTAAAAGTTTTTAAAGTTTATATTGTGGTTATATTTCACTTGGTTGTTATTTAAAATGACAAGGGTCATGAATTGATAAAAAAATTTATCGTTTTACATCAAATATTAATGCACTACATTTATAAAGTTTGTCCTAAGAACTTAAGTTAAAGAGAGTCTATGAAACTTGTTGAGTACCGATGTAGTGTATTCAGCCCTTAGGATCCCCCTTCTAGGGTCCCGCTTACTTTACATATTTTAGGATGAGGTATGATATGTGGCATGAGGACAGGGCTATGATAACTCTCTTCCTGGGGTGTATGGTGAGGAACCACTCCTATTTCGTGGTAGCTATCGTGTTATTTTCTTAATTTATACTAGTCGGGTATTAGCCCAAGTGTTTAATATTATTCATTGGTATAGAGGATCCATAGATAGTTATGAAAGGTTGTAGTAATGGGGTTGTACACGACAATTATTTTACTTAGTCTCATTGTTATTATCATGAAAGGCATAGTGTTATTTCGAATTGGACAAATATTTTATCATCCAACTTGAAAATGTATATGATTTTCAAAGAGCTTCCATAATAAATTGGTTTTCAGGCATATGATTTGGGTGCATCATATGATTTGGTTCTGTAACGATCTGGTCGATTATTTTGAGTGTATTACCCTCGATCCCCTATTTACTACTTTCCCCGTATCTTTTTCTGCTTATGTGACTTGCCGGAAGGTTCTGTTATTGCTTTCAGAATGTTTTGAGACACTTAGTCCCTAAAACGGAAGCTTGCATTCTACGATGTTGATTGTAGTAGGAAATGTGTGAAGACAACTCTAGAATGGAGCTTCATCGGTTCTGTTAGCTCTATTGTTTGATTTTGGACTCAGAATCATGTCCGGATTATGAATGGGAGGTACGTAGTTGAATTGCTTGAAATGACAAAACTTGAATTTTTTGGGAAGTTTGACCGAAAGTGGACTTCTTGATATCGGGGTCGGATTCCAATTTTAAAAGTTGTAGTAGGTCCGTAATATCGAATATGACTTGTATGAAAAATTTGAGGTCAATCAGACATGGTTTGATAGGTTTTGGCTTCGGTTGTAGAAGTTTGAAGTTTCAAAGTTCATTAAGTTTGGTTTGGAGAGTGATTCGTATTTTTGTTGTTGATTGATGTGCTTTGAGGTCCCGTCTGGGGGCCTCAGGTTGATTTCGGGTGGTTGACGGATCATTTTGGACTTGAGAAAGATTGGAGATTTTTTGGTGTTTCCAGTTCTGGTTTCCTTCTTCGCGTTCGCGAGGGGAGTTCCACGTTCGTGAAGAGGAACTGGAGGCAGGAGAGATTTTGTTCTTCACGTTCGCCATGGAGGTCTCGCATTCGCGAAGCTCCTAGGTAATTGGTCTACGCGTTCGCGATGAAGGTCCCGCATTCGCGTAGAGGAAGTTGGTCAACTGAGTCTCCAGGCCTTTTTGCCTACGCATCCGCGATATTGGTCCCACGTACACGTACGGTCGAGCTGAGTGACCTTCGCGTTCGCGATTGAGCCATTTTGGACTGAAGCAAGTTTGTGCTTCGCGAAATATAACATTTTAAAATCGAGGGTTAGGCCATTTTTATCAAAACTTGAGATAGAGAGCTCGGATTTGGATGAAATTTCGGGGGATTTTCAGAGAATGCTATTAGTTAACGATTCTTGACTCATTTATGATTATATTCCATTAATCTGTAGTTGATTCCATCCTTTAATTTCGGATTTGGGTTGAAAATTTTGGGAAAAATGGGAGAAGTTCTTCAACTAAGTTTTTGGATTTTGATTCGGATTTTGATATCGGATTTGGATAATATTGGTACAAGTGAACTCATGAGTGAATGGGTGTCCATATTTTGTATCTTTTACTCGATTTCGAGACGTGGAAATGGGTCGACTTTTTTGGGCGAATTTCTAATTTCATGCTAAATTCTTAATTTCATTAATTAGTTTAGTTTCTTGTAGTTGTATTTATGGTATGTAATTGCTTTTTACTAGATTTGGGACATTCAGAGTTGGAAAATTGTGGAAAAGGCATTCTTACTAATTGATTGAGCTGGGTTCGAGATAAATGGCTGGCCTAACCTTGTGTGGCGAAAATCCCCATTGGATTTGGTACTATTGTGATACTTCTGTGATATGTGAGTGCCGTGTGCGCAAGGTGATGAGTGTGCACACGGGCTAATTGTTGTAAAATCCGGTTTTAATTGATTAGTAACCTGCTACATCTTAATTGAGTTATACTCGCATGTGTAGTTACCTTGTTTTAGCCTAATATCGCATTTCTACGTGTCTTAAATGCTTATTTGAAATTAGTGCAGCATGTTTAGTTGATTTTTCCTATTTTTCCTTGATTTGTATAAGTCTTAACTATAAAATTTTTGTTGTTAATTGTTGTATTCATCGTTTAGAGTTGTGTGTTTACTTTTGGGACTATGAGACGGTACCTCGGGAGATCACCCTGCACTTTTACTTTTGGGACTATGAGGCGGTACCTGGGGAGATCCCCTTGCCCGTTTACTTTTGAAACTACGAGGCCGTACCTCGGGAGATCTCCTCGCATATTTACTTTGGGCCTACGAGACGGTATCTCAGGAGATCCCCTGCTATTTATCCCTATGTATTGTGCTGCTAATTTTTGTGGTTTTCCCTTGTTAAATTTCCAGCCTCCTCTTACCATGCTATATTCTTCTGCCTTATTTATTATATACCAGTGGGGACCTGACCTTACTTCGTCACTACTCTATCGAGGTTAGGCTTGCCAATTACTGAGTACCGTTATGGTGTACTCATGCTACTCTTTTTCATATGTTTTGTGTGCATATTCAGGTACCTCCTATCAACCCCTCTATTAGTGGCATGCTTGCTGCTGCTTCGGAGACTTCAAGGTATATCTGTCAGTGTCTGCACACCTCGGAGTTCCCCTCTATCTCTTTTATATGGTTCCTCCTTTATTTCTTCTAGTTACCAATGTATAGAACAGTTAGAGAAATTCATAGAGCTTTTGACTTGTGGCTAACGAGTTTTGGGAATATGGTTTATACCTGAGTGTTGGTTATTGTACATGCTGAGTGACATTTTATCATTTTATATTTATTTGTTGTAGTCTAGTTGTTGAATCCTGTTTTCATTTATGTTATTCAACAAATTGTTAGGCTTACCTAGTCATAGAGACTACGTGCCATCACGACATCTTACGGATGGAGATTTGGGTCGTGACAAGATGGTATCACAACTTTAGGTTCATAGGTGTCGTGAGTCACAAGCAGGTTTAGAAGAGTCTCGTGTATTGGTCCGGAGACATCTGTACTTATCTTAGAGGGACTTCTAAACTGTTAGGAAAATTTCACTTCTTTGATTCCTTGTCGTACGAAATTGTTGACTTCGAAATTCTAAAATTCCGTCTTCTATTCTCTCACAGTCGGTGAGGACACATATAGGAGAATCTGATGACATGGCACCCGCACCCCATGCTAATGTTACGAGAGGTCGGTGTCGGGGTAGAGGCCGAGGATGTCCATGTAGAGTAGCCAGAGCACCCGCATGAGCTGCTACAAAAGAGCCACCAGTAGCTCCAATCGGAGTGCAATGTAAGGCCCCGTAAAAGTTTTCTTAAAAACCTAGAATTTTGTGGCGCTGAGTTAGGCTTATGCGGCCCACTAAGCGATCGAAGAATCACTCTACGAGCCGTAGATTGGCCGCAGAGTGAGACAGTCATTTGGGTTATTTTTTATATCTCTTTTGCGGCCCATTATGCGACCGCAAAACAATTTCCCAAGCTGCACTTTGATTGCATATCCAGCCTCAAGATTTATCAAATGGTGGTTCTACGACGCATTATGCGACTGCAGAACAGATCTGTGGACCGCAGACTGGTAGCAGACTGAAGCAGAAAATCCTAGTTCCGGAGGGCCATTATGCGGCCCATTTTGCGGACATCATATGCATTATGCCATCGCATATGCGACCATAGATTTGTGTCGGGGCTCCTAATTTTTAATTTTTAAACCCGATCCTATGTCGATAAAACATATGCCATAGTTTATTTTGAGCTCATTTTCTGATACTATAGAGTGAGAGAAAGAGACCTAGAGTGAGAGAATGATCTTTATCAACTACTCTTCAATTCTTGCTTAAAACATTGAAGATTATCAAGGAAAGAAACCTAGATATTCTTCACAAGAGGTAAGGTTCCATCACCCAATCTCCTAATTTCCAAATGTAGCTAGAATGGGGCATTAATAAGGTAATTCATGGGGATGAGGTGCTTACCTTGCATGCATGTGTTCTTAAGGTATACAGGGAGGTTGTGAGTAAAAGATGGAAAAGAATGGGGGTGTGGGTTGGTGCAGTTTTTCATAAAGAGGGCCATTAAAATATTAATACACACATAGTGTTTGATAAAATTTTCAAGTGAGCTAGAATCATGATCGCTTTCCTAATTTTGGTTCAATTTTTCTATATTATTAAAATAGATCAAAGTTGCTAATATTCTGGAACGTCTTACAGTTTAGGGGAGCTCAATTGAGGTATGTATGGCTAAACCCCCTTCTTCTTAGAATCAAAACCCCTGGTGTTCGTGTAGTTGGTGTAAGTCCCAAAATTGATCATACTAGAATTGATTGCCATAATGTAATCTGTTGAAAGATACATGTTCAATTTTTTCTCTACATGTTTATCACGTCATCATGCCATTTGAGGATGTGTTTAAAAAGTGGAATATGCGTTGAGAAAGGTTAAGAATTCAATCAAGAATCGAATAAAGGTTGCTATGCCAATTTGTATTAAAGCCTCTATGTGCTTAGGATTCTCAAAGTTTTTCCCTTATGTGTACAAATGCCTTATATGATAGGCTTTATCACTGCCGATGATAATGTTATTGAATGTATAAAAAGGGAAACTTGAATTTTGAAATATGGCCAAGTGCCAAAAATAACTTAATAAATGAGGCCACTCGTGCCAATGTATTGAAATATGGGAAACAAATATAAAGTGAGATGATTGATTGAAAGGATGATGTCTCAAGTTATATTTCCTAGTCGATCGGGCCATGATCGGACTCCATACCACACATAAGGTGGTAACTATGCTAGAAATGATGATTGAAATTGTGGATATGGTTGATGTGTCAAGTAAGATGACCTAGCCGTTCAGATCGAGATCTGACTCCGTGTGAGAACACGGTGAAATTGAATTGAGACTTTTGTGATCCTTACTTGATGTTTTAATATTGTTTGAAGCTCTTATTGTACATCACGGCTGTTTCCCCTTTGTTTCATTGTTCTTTCATTAAGATGGTGTCTTAGATTTACATACCAGTACTATTCGATAGTACTAATGTCCCTTTTGCCGGGAGTGCTACATCTTTAAATGGATGTAGGTGGTTCCATAGTAGACAGTGTTGATCGCAGCTAGTGGTGCATCTTCTCCTCAAAAGTCTTGGTGAGCCCCATTTCATTCCGGGGTCATGTATTATATCTCTTGTTCACATTGCTACCACATTTTGAGGTATAGTCGGTGCCTTGTCGCCGACATTATCATAACTATGTTTTGCATCTATAGAACAGGTCTGCGGATCGCAGACTGTTCGCAGACCGAAGCAGAAAGTCCCAGTTCCAGAGGGCCATTGTGCGGCCCATTTTACATACCACAGATCTGTGTCGGGACTCCTAATTTCTAATTTTGAAACCCGATCCTATATCGATAAAACATATGTCATAGTCTATTTTGAGCTCCTTTTCTGATACTATAGAGTGAGAGAAAAACCCCTACAATGAGAGAGTGATCTTCAACAACTACTCTTCAATTCTTGCTTAAACCATTGAAGATTATCAACGAAAGCAACCTAGGTCTTCTTCACAAGAGGTAAGGTTCCATCACTCAATATTTTAACTCTAAAATGTAGCTAGAATGGGGCATTAATAAGGTAATTCATGGGTATGGGAGTTCTTACCTTGCATGCATGTGTTCTTAAGGTATACATGGTGGTTATGAGTAAAAGATGGAAAAGAATGGAGTGTAGGTTGGTGTAGTTTTTTATAAAAAGGGCAATGAAACCTTAATGCACACATAGTGGTTGATAAAATGCTCAAGTGAGCTAGAATCATGATCGCTTTCTAATTTTTGGTTCAATTTTTCTATATTATTAAAATATATTAAAGTTGCTAATATTCCGGAACATCTTAATGTTTAGGGGAGCTCAATTGAGGTATGTATGGCTAAACCCCCTTCTTCTTAGAATCGAAACCCCTGGTGTTCATGTAGTTGGTGTAAGTCCCAAAATTGATCACACTAGAATTGATTGCCATAATGTGTTCTGTAGAAAGATACATGTTCAATATTTGCTCTAAATATTTATCATGCCATTTGAGGATGTGTTTAAAATGTAGAATATGCATTGAGAAATGTTAAGAATTCAATCAAGAATCGAATAAAGGCTGTTATGCCAATTTGTTTTAAAGCCTCTATGTGCTTAGGTTTCTCCAAGTTTTTCCCTTATGTGTACAAATGCCTTATATTATAGGCCTTATCATTGCTGATGATAATTTTATTGAATGTGTAAAAAGGGAAACTTGAATTGTGAAATATGGCCAAGTGCCAAAAATAACATAATAAATGAGGCCACTCATGCCAATGTATTAAAAAGTTGGGAAAGAAATATAAGGTGAGATGATTGATTGAAAGGATGATGTCTCAAGTGAGATGGCCTAGCTGATCGGGCCATGATCGGACGCCATGCCACACACAAGGTGGTAACTATGCTGTAAATGATGATTGAAATTGTGGATATTATTGATGTCTCAAGTAAGATGACCTAGCCAATCAGATCGAGATCAAACTCCGTGTGAGAAAACAGTGGTATTGAGGCTTGTGGCATATAGCACTAAAGATTACCCAACCTAATAAGATGGAAAATGATTTGAGACTTATTTGATCCTTACTTGATGTTTTAATATTGTTTGAAGCTCTTATTGTACATCACGACTGTTTCTCCTTTGTTTTATTGTTCCTTCAATTAAGATGGTGTCTTAACTTTACATATCAGTCCTATTCGATAGTACTAATTTCCCTTTTTCCGGGAGTGCTACATATTTAAATGGATGTAGGGGGTTCCATAGTAGACAATGTTGATCGCAGCTAGTGGCGCATCCTCTCCTCAATAGTCTTGGTGAACCCCATTTCATACCGGGGTCATGTATTATATCTCTTGTTCACATTGCTATCACGTTTTGAGGTATAGTCGGTGCCTTGTCGTCGACATTATTATAACTATGTTTTGCATCTATAGAATAGGTCTGCGGATCGGAGACTGGTCGTAGACCGAAGCAGAAAGTCCCAATTCCATAGGGCCATTGTGTGGCCCATTTTGCTGACCACAGATCTGTGTCGGGGCTCCTAATTTCTAATTTTTAAACCCGATCCTATATCGATAACATATGCCATAGTCTTTTTTGAGCTCATTTTCTGATACTATGGAGTGAGAGAAAAACCCCTACAATGAGAGTGATCTTCAACAACTACTCTTCAATTCTTACTAAAACTTTTGAAGATTATCAAGGAAAGCAAACTATGTCTTCTTCACAAGAGGTAAGGTTACAACACCCAACATCTTAACTCCAAAATGTAGCTAGAATGGGGCATTAATAAGGTAATTAATGGGGTTGAGAGTTCTTACCTTGCATGCATGTGTTCTTAATGTATACAGGGAGGTTATGAGTAAAATATAGAAAAGAATGGAGTGTAGGTCGGTGTAGTTTTTCATAAAAAGGGCAATGAGGCCTTAATGCACACATAGTGTTTGATAAAATGCTAGAGTGAGCTAGAATCATGATCGCTTTCCTAATTTTTGGTTCAATTTTTCTATATTATTAAAATATATTGAATTTGCTAAAATCTCGGAACATCGTAATGTTTAAAGGAGTTCAATTGAGGTATGTATGGCTAAACGCCCTTCTTCTTAGAATCGAAACCCCTGGTGTTCGTGTAGTTGGTGTAAGTCCCAAAATTGATCACACTAGAATTGATTGCCATAATGTGTTCTATTGAAAGATACATGTTCAATATTTTCTCTAAATGTTTATCATGTCATCATGCCATTTGAGGATGTGTTTAAAATGTGGAATATGTGTTGAGAAAGATTAAGAATTCAATCAAGAATCGAATAAAGGTTGCTATGTAAATTTGTATTAAAGCCTCTATGTGCTTAGGAGACTCCAAGTTTTTCCCTTATGTGTACAAATGCCTTATATGATAGGCCTGATCGTTGCCGATGATAATTTTATTGAATGTGTAAAAAGGGAAACTTGAATTGTGAAATATGGCCAAGTGCCAAAAATAACTTAATAAATGAGGCCACTCGTGCCAATGTATTGAAAGATGGTAAAGAAATATAAAGTGAGATGATTGATTGAAAGGATGATGTCTCAAGTGAGATGGTCTAGCCGTTCGGGCCGTGATCGGACGCCATGCTACACACAAGGTGGTAACTATGCTGGAAATGATGATTGAAATTGTATATATAGTTGATGTCTCAAGTAAGATGACCTATCCGTTCGGATCGAGATCGGACTCCGTGTGAGAACACGGTGGTATTGTGGCTTGTTCCATATGGCACTAAAGATTACCCAACCTAATAAGATAGAAATTGATTTGAGACTTATGTTATCCTTACTTGATGTTTTAATATTGTTTGAAGCTCATATTGCACATCACGAATGTTTCCCCATTGTTTCATTGTTCGTTCAATTAAGATGGTGTCTTAGCTTTACATACCAGTACTATTCGATAGTAGTAACGTCCCTTTTGCCGGGAGTGCTACATCTTTAAACGGATGTAGGTGGTTCCATAGTAGACAGTGTTGATCGCAGCTAGTGGTGCATCCTCTCCTCAACAGTCTTGGTGAGCCCCATTTCATTTCGGGGTCATGTATTATATCTCTTGTTCACATTGCTACCACGTTTTGAGGTATAGTTGGTGCCTTGTTGCCGATATTATCATAACTATGTTTTGCATCTATAGAACAGGTCTGCGGATCGCAGTCTGGTCGTAGACCGAAGCAGAAAGTCCTAGTTCCAGAAGGCCATTGTGCGGCCCATTTTGCAGACCACAGATTTTTTTCGGGGTTCCTAATTTCTAATTTTTAAACCCGATCCCATATCGATAAAACATATCCCATAGTCTATTTTGAGCTCATTTTCTGATACTTTGGAGTGAGAGAAAAAACCCTACAGTGAGAGAGTGATCTTCAACAACTACTCTTTAATTCTTGCTTAAACCTTTGAAGATTATCAAGGAAAGCAACCTAGGTCTTCTTCACAAGAGGTAAGGTTCCATCACCCAATATCTTAACTCCAAAATGTAGCTAGAATGGGGCATTAATAAGCTAATTCATGGGGATGGGACTTCTTACTGTGCATGCATGTGTTCTTAAGGTATATAGGGAGGTTATGAGTAAAACATGGAAAACAATTTAGTGTAGGTTGGTATAGTTTTTCATAAAAAGGGCAATGAAACCATAATGCACACATAGTGTTTGATAAAATGCTTGAGTGATCTAGAATCATGACCGCTTTCCTAATTTTTGGTTCAATTTTTCTATTTTATTAAAATATATCGAAGTTGCTAATATTCTGGAACATCGTAATGTTTAGGGGAGCTCAATTGAGGTATGTATGGCTAAACCACCTTCTTCTTAGAATCGAAACCCCTACTGTTCGTGTAGTTAGTGTAAGTCCCAAAATTGATCACACTAGAATTGATTGCCATAATGTGTTCTGTTGAAATATACATGTTCAATATTTGCTCTAAATTTTTATCATGTCATCATGCCATTTGAGGATGTGTTTAATATGTGGAATACGCGTTGAGAATGGTTAAGAATTCAATCAAGAATCGAATAAAGGTTGTTATGCCAATTTGTATTAAAGCCTCTATGTGCTTAGGAGACTCTATGTGTTTCCCTTATGTGTACAAATGCCTTATATGATCGGCCAGATCGTTGCCGGTGATAATATTATTGAATGTTTAAAAAGGGAAACTTGAATTGTGAAATATGGCCAAGTGCCAAAAAACAACATAATAAATGAGGCCACTCGTGCCAATGTATTGAAAGATTGGAAAGAAATATAAAGTGAGATGATTGATTGAAAGGATGATGTCTCAAGTGAGATGGTCTAGCCGATCGGGCCGTGATCGGACGCCATGCCACACAAGGTGGTAACTATGCTGGAAAGGATGATTGAAATTGTGGATATGGTTGATGTCTCAAGTAGGATGACCTAGCCGATCGGATCGAGATCGGACTCCGTGTGAGAACACGGTGGTATTGTGGCTTGTGGCATATGGCACTAAAGATTACCCAACCTAATAAGATAGAAATTTATTTGAGACTTATGTGATCCTTACTTGATGTTTTAATATTGTTTGAAGCTGTTATTGTACATCACGAATGTTTCCCCTTTGTTTCATTGTTCGTTCAATTAAGATGGTGTCTTAACTTTACATACCAGTACTATTTGATAGTACTAATGTCCCTTTTGCCGGGAGTGCTACATCTTTAAATGGATGTACGTGGTTCCATAGTAGATAATGTTGATCGCAGCTAGTGGCGCATCATCTCCTCAATAGTCTTGGTGAGCCCCATTTCATTTCGGGGTCATGTATTATATCTCTTGTTCATATTGCTACCACGTTTTGAGGTATAGTCGGTGCCTTGTCGCCGAAATTATCATAACTATGTTTTGCATCTATAGAACAGGTCTACGGATCGCAGACTGGTCGCAGACGGAAGCAGAAAGTCCCAGCTCTAGAGGGCCATTGTGCGGCCCATTTTGCAGACCATAGATCTGTGTCGGGGCTCCTAATTTCTAATTTTTAAACCCGATCCTATATCGATAAAACATATGCCATAGTCTATTTTGAGATCATTTTTTTATACTATAGAGTGAGAGAAAAACCCCTATAGTGAGATAGTGATCTTCAACAACTACTCTTTAATTCTTGCTTAAACCTTTGAAGATTATCAAGGAAAGCAACCTAGGTCTTCTTCACAAGAGGTAAGGTTCCATCACCCAATATCTTAACTCCAAAATGTAGCTAGAATGGGGCATTAATAAGGTAATTCATGGGGATGGGAGTTCTTACCTTGCATGCATGTGTTCTTAAGGTATAGAAGGAGGTTATGAGGAAAATATGGAAAAGAATGGAGTGTAGTGTGGTGTAGTTTTTGGTTCAATTATTCTATATTATTAAAATATATCGAAGTTGCTAATATTCTGGAACATCGTAATGTTTATGGGAGCTCAATTCAAGTAAGTATGTCTAAACCCCCTTCTTCGTAGAATCGAAACCCCTGGTGTTTGTATAGTTGGTGTAAGTCCCAAAATTGATCACACTAGAATTCTGTGACGACCCGACCCGTCGTCTCATGAATTACTACTCCGTTTTCCCCATTTTCAGCTTCCTTATGCTTCATTATCCATATCTTGTGTAATCGCGTTGATTTGAAGTGGTTTTAATAAGAAATGAGACACTTAGTCTCTTTTAAGAAGCCTTAAGTTGGAAAAGTCAACCGGACGCTGACTTATGAGTTAGAGTGCTCGGAGGTGAATTCTGTTGGTTCGGTTAGCTCTGGGAGATGATTTGTGATTTAGGAGCGTGATTGAAAGTGATTTTGGAGGTTCGGTGTAGAAGTTAGCCTATTTTCTCGAAGTTAGGATTTTGGCGAAATCTAGTTGGTATGCGAGATTTTGATCCGAAGGTCGGAATAGAATTCCGAGAGTTTCTGTAGCTTCGTTATGTCATTTTGGACTTGTCTGCAAAATTTGAGGTCATTCGGACTAGTTTTCATGTGCTTCGGCATCGGTTGTGAAATTTTAAAATTAAATAAGTTCTTAGGCTTGAATCCATGCATAATTGGTGATTTTGATGATATGTGATGTGATTTGAGGCCTCGACTAAGTTCGTGATGTGTTTGCAGACTTGTTGGTGCTTTTGGTTGAGGTCCCGGGTGCCTCGGGTGTGTTTCGGGTGAGTTTTTGAGTGAGTACTGATTTTGTTCCTGAACTTAGAAAAATGGAGAGGGCAGCAGTGGCAGCGCGGACCGCGCTCCTTCTCGCGCTGGGCGCGCGGCCGCGCAGGGGAAGAATCTGCACGTCACTTGTCCTACTTCGGAGGTTCATATCTTTTGATCTACAAGGAATTTTGAGGTGTTTCAAAGGAAAGTTGTAGACCTTTGATTATGAACGTGGGATAGAGAACCGTTAGGGATTATGACTTGGTCCGTCCCGGTTGTTGATTTTACTGCGTATTTGACTGAAATTACTTGTTATCATCATAATTTGGGCTGATTGCCATGTTTGGGGCCTTGTTCCAACTTGTAGAATCCTTCGGGGATTGATATTACTGTTTTAGCATAATTTGCATATCACACGGTCTTAGACCAAGGTTTTGAATACTGTTTTGCAAACTCAGCCATATTTCTAAGTTTTGAAAACTCAAATGAGGACTACTGTTTTATAAATGCCCATGGGGCTTATGATGATTTTTGAATTGTGCATGGATCGGGCTGCGCGCCGCAGCAGTATTTATACTGAGATGAGCATGGATCGGGCTGTGCGCCGCAGCAGTGTATATATATTGGATCGGGCTGCGCGCCGCAGCAGTGTATATATATTGGATCGGGCTGCGAACCGCAGTAGTGTATATATATTGGATCGGACTGCACTCCGCAGTAACATTGCGCTTGGGCTGTAGGAGCCCCTCCGGAGTCTGTACACACCCCCAGTGAGCGCCATCGACGTTAAATGGATCGGACTGCACGCCGCAGTGGGTACCGGAGTGTACCATCATATGCATTGCATTGAATTCATACATTTGTGCACTATTTGTTGTTTATGTCATTTCTTGAGATATTTATTTGTTGTTCTGATATTGTCTGATCACTTTCAAAGTGGATAAGTTTGAGACAGTGGTAACAGTGACACTGTATAATGTATATGGGTCAGGTAACAGTGGCTGACCAGCGGTAAGAATATTGCCTGAAGGGCGAGTTATGAGTTCAATTAGACATACTTGCTTGTTCCCGAGAGGCTGAATTTCGTGCTAGCTTGCACTACCTGTCCTGCATTTACTGGCTTAAATTGTTGGAAAAATGATATTTTTGAAAGTGATTTTAAACTTAGGCAGATATTTTCTAAGGAATTTTCCAGGACTTACTGTTTTCTCAAATGGTTGTGTTGCCCCATATTGCATGGTGGAGTGCTCTTACGTGGTTTCTTGCCTTTAGTTATTATTTACTCTTATTACCACTGAGTTGGAAGTACTCACTTTACTCCCTGCACCTCGCGTGCAGTTGCAGGTATTGTTCGCCTGGCAGCGGCTTATTAGCAGTTGAAGAATTGTTATTGTAGCTGAGCCATGTGACCGCTAGCGTCCGCGGCACTGGATCTTCTCCCTTATTTTATGTTGTTCATATTAATTTCAGACTTTGTTTCCTATTTCCGGACTTGTAGTTCTTTAATGAATTCTGTAGTAGCTCATGACTAGTGACACCCCGATGTCGGGCTGTGACGGGATGGTTCCCAGTTGTTATCGTTGTTTTCCGTGCTTTTGATTATGCTAATCATGTTTTAGCTTTATAAATGTTAAATAACTGTTAAAAAGAAGCGTTTGTTTTGTTGGCTGGCCTTGTCTTCACGAGAGGTGCCATCACGATTGGGTTTGGGATTTGGGTCGTGACAAGTTGGTATCAGAGCCTAGGTTACTAGGTCTCACGAGTCATGAGCAGGTTTAGTAGTGTCTCGCGGATCGATACGGAGACTTCTGTACTTATCCTCGAGAGGCTGCAGAACCTTTAGGAAAACTTCACATTCTTGAATTTATCGTACGTTCTTGATTCATCTTGAAAAGTAATTCTTGAAATTCCTTCCACGCGTTTGCATGCGCAAACGAGCGCTCAGTATCGGATGAGCCTTGATGGCTTGTGATTCCCTGATTGAGGGGCGAGACGTGATCGCTTTGAGTTTGATGTTGGGCCAGTCTGGAGGACTTGAGGCCGGATCTTTGCTTATGGCTTGAGCACCAGGGTGCTGATTGTGCGAGCTAGTGTTATGAACTTATATGTTCAGTATTGTCCATATTAGTGGGAATGATGGCTGGATAGTTACCTGATGAGTATGATAGTACTGCGAGATCTATCTATATGGCTTGGAAGTTACGAGGAAGGTCTACTGGATGATTGATGAACTGTGAAGTGTATGATTTCCATTGTGATCGGATGTGTAGTCCCAAGTTATGGGCGCGTGAAGATCTTTTCATGTCTCCTGGTTGGAGTGGAGTAAAATTTCATGTTACAGTATGAGTTTAGACTCAGGAATATTAAGTGATTGTGTAATGTGTATGGCAGTGGAAGGTATACAAAAATATTAACTAAAGGTAAAGCTAGTGGGTAATTGGTTTATGAGGGGAATCTATTTGTCATACTAGTTAGATAAGTCTGGGAGCTGAGATCGCTTCTGTAAATGTATTATGACGAAATCTATGAGTCGAGGAGACCACCTTGAAAGTCGAAAATATTAAAGAAAGAATATGTTCTTACTCAGTTGAATAGCCCAATAATGGAGGATTGAAAGGTATTTCTATGTGTTATGATTCAAATAGGTGCAACGCATGTCCATGTATCAATTTTGATGGTATAATACATGTAATATTGGGATTAGTGTTGTTGATATACATTGTGATGCTTTGTCAAGTTGTGGACGTGTTATTAGGATGGTGTTGGTGATTCTCTGGAAGGTGGATAGGCCCAATTACAAAGGAAACTCTGCCACAATTTTTGAAATATTTGGGACTTAGTAAAATTTTGGTCGCCTAGAGAGTAGGCTTGACTATTATGTGAGTGAATGCCAGAAAATGCAGAAGAGTTAAAATTCCAGATGATTTGTGTTTCCACAGCTTATGAAAGAGTGAGTTTAATCTCACTATGGTATTATGACAGCAATGGAGTATATGCGTTATGAGTATAGTATGTTGTGATATATGGATTCGAGCCAAGTTGGAGAGCTTGCTATTGTTTAGCGGATTGTACGGTTATGTACTATGTTAGTTCCGATTTGATGCATGCTGGTGAATCAGTTCTGGTTGTGGAAATTGGGCCGAGAATGGCTAGAGTAAAAGAAAATTTTGACCAAGGTTATATTATGTTTCATGGGGTATGAGAATCACGAAATGTTTAGAGTTGCGGTTGGTAGAGAATGCTCGGTGCATGGAGCAAGAAGATGTTTGGTTGTATTGGAGTGAGGTCATACCCTGCGGTGTCAGAGTGCTAATGAGGCACGGGTGGTTTTGTTCGTTGGATCAGGTAAATTGCAGTTTGAATAAGAAGTAAATGACTCTCTAGAATGGTTTTATTATGTTCAAGATTCTACATGTAACGATAAGGTGTCTTAAGGTTGTGTATGTGGTCAGAGACTGTGTTTTCACTAGAAAAGGTCAAGACTTGTGGTATTTTTATGTTAATTATGGGATCCTATGTATCAGTATCTAAAAAGTAAGGGTAACACACTTAGATTCGCAGGAAGTCCTTCATAGTAGAGTATTTTGGAATGTGGTGTTTCTAGGAATAATTGATAGAAAATTCAGTGGCTTATGGGTCTTAGACAGTGTGGTCTTGTTCTCGGGTCTCATGTAGTGAGCTTGGGTTGAGGAACTGAGGTTCTATAACAAGAGGGAATATCAAGTCAATGATGTATTAGAAGGGAAATTAGATCGATGAAATAGCTTGATAGTAGACCGAGTCAGTATGGTAAGGATATGATTAATTCTTCGTATGTGTTCGAGGTAATGAGCCCTTACAAGTATTTTTGCAGCGATGCTCTTAGGTTTTGATGGCTTGCTTAGCTTGGTCGAGTTAGAAGGATTCAGTCCTGGCAGGTGTGATTTGTGCAAAGGGAAAATCGGAGAGTTCTTGATGGTTTCTACCGTGGCTGAAGAGGTGCATTTTCTATGGATATGAGAGACATGTGATGTGTAGTGATTTTTTTCTTCTAGATGGGATCAATGAAAGTTCTTGACTAGTTAAGTGCATAAACATTCCTGGTTCGGAAGGGAGGTGAAGTCCTCATGTTACCTTAGGATGATATGGTATATGCGATATGTTGTGAAGTATTGAGAATTGCATGTGTAAGGTTATGGTTCAGTTCTAAATGGAAATTCATAACATTCTTAGGTGGTATGGGCAACTTTTGGGTGAATGATCTTCAGATGATTGAGAAAATTGTATTTCTAATCATAGTGATTTATAGAGGGTACATGTTTCAGAAAAAGAGCAATGTGATTAAGTTGATGGCACTTCAATAGTATTGCGGCACTTTTAAGGCTGGATCTTTACTTTTTGGTATGTTAGATTTTGTATGTGATGTCAGAATTTAGACTGGTTGTCTTAGCGTCGGGAAATTTGTGAACTATTGTGCCATGGGCTATGCCGTAAATGCCACGGGTTGAGTGGCGAGGTGAGTTGGATTATGTTCTATCAGGTTTGCGTGGTATGTGTTATTTGATTCACCGTGGGTGTAATGATTTGCTCTGGCTCCAGACATCAATTGATCATGGTTGTCGATTTCAATCATAGTCACTTGAGGCGTTTCATGTGGAGTAGTACATAGATAGGATTGCGAGTTGCAGCAAAGCTTTGTGAAAAAACATGACCTTGTGGGTCAAATCTGTGTGTCCTATTTCTATGATATGAGACATGGTCTCAGCCTTGTGTTGTGGCAGTACTAGTGAGTTTGAGGTATAACTCTCTCAGTTGAGTCATTTCCATGCTTTGGGTATGTTCGAACCGTTTCTTATGGGTGCGCGTATTACGCAAGTTGAGGCTTAGGCCTGTATTAAGGTGTCATATCACCAGAGAGGTGTGTTGGATTCGAGGTGATCGTTGGGGTCATTGATGAACATGAACAGATTTGATTTCGGCTTGTTAGAAGGATAATATTGAGGTTCGACTCGAAAATCTGTTGTGGTATTAGTCAAAAGGGAAGTGGTTTCATAAGTGGTTGATCTGAGAGATGGTTATGGTTTGATGCGTGTCTCATTTATCGTTGGCAGTATATGAAAGTGTTGGAATAAGACTTCAGCTAATAAGGGATTTTCTTTCGGTATTTGGTTGTTGTGGGCAACTGCTGTGAATAGAAGTCATCGTTTCGAATGCTTGGATTACACGGTAGAATATATGATTTCACCCGAGGATGCAGGTATGGTTTATCACAGCTGGTTCGAGACTATTCAAGGTATAGGTGTGATGTTTTTATCATATCGATGGTTTCAGAAGTAAAAAGGTAGTTCTATGATTTATGGGCTACACTGGATTGTGTAATTTCGATTTAAATGTGTTATCGAAACTATATGAGATATAGTGACGTGGGATCACCCCCAGGTATATGCTTAGTAAGGTTACTCAGCTTTTGGTTGCTTCTAGGGCAACTCTGGGTACGCTCGAGGACGAGCGTTTGTTTAAGTTGGGGAGAATGTGACGACCCGACCCGTCGTCTCATGAATTACTACTCCGTTTTCCCCATTTTCAGCTTCCTTATGCTTCATTATCCATATCTTGTGTAATCGAGTTGATTCGAAGTGGTTTTAATAAGAAATGAGACACTTAATCTCTTTTAAGAAGCCTTAAGTTAGAAAAGACAACCGGACGCTGACTTATGAGTTAGAGTGCACGGAGGTGAATTCCGATGGTTCGGTTAGCTCCGGGAGATGATTTGTGATTTAGGAGCGTGATTGGAAGTGATTTTGGAGGTTCGGTGTAGAAGTTAGCCTATTTTGGTGAAGTTAGGATTTTGGCGAAATCCAGTTGGTATGCGAGATTTTGATCCGAGGGTCGGAATGGAATTCTGAGAGTTTCTGTAGCTTCGTTATGTCATTTTGGACTTGTCTGCAAAATTTGAGGTCATTCGGACTAATTTTCATGTGCTTCGGCATCGGTTGTGAAATTTTAAAATTAAATAAGTTCTTAGGCTTGAATCCATGCATAATTGGTGTTTTTGATGATATGTGATGTGATATGAGACCTCGACTAAGTCCGTGATGTGTTTTCAGACTTGTTGGTGCTTTTGGTTGAGGTCCCGGGGGCCTCGGGTGTGTTTCTGGTGAGTTTTGAGCGAGTACAGACACCCCGGAACTTAGAATCTGCAGGTCACTGGTCCTACTTCGGAGGTTCGTATCTTTTGATATACAAGGAATTTTGAGGTGCTTCAAAAACGAAAGTTCTAGAGCTTTGAATCTAGTTTTCAGAAACATAGTATAATAGGAATTTGGACATTTGTAGAGAACGTTACGGCCTAAATAGTGAAGCCTGTCACTGCAGTCAAATTGCTGCGCGGCCGCAACCATTTTTGTGCGGTCAGAACTCCCTGGGCGTGGACCGGGGTCATTTTTGTGCGGTCAGCACTGTCGGAATCCGAGGGGTACTCTATAAATACGAGATTTTGGGTTTTATTTGATATTTTGACCTATAGAGCTCGGATTTTGGCGATTTTTCGAAGGTTTTTCAAGAAATTCATCGGGGTAAGTGATTCTAACTCAGATTTGGTTAGAGTACATGAATATACCACTGAATTCATCATTTAATAAGTGATTTGAGATGGAATTTGGGAAGAACTAGGGCTTGAGTTTTGAGATTCTAAATTGAGGATTTTAGGGGTCATTTGAACTCTGATTTTTACATTCTTGGTATGTATGAACTCGTGGAAAGATGAGGAATCTAAATATGTAAAAAAATTGAATTTCGAGAAGTGGGCCAGGGGCTCGGGTTTTGTAATTTCGGAGTTTTTGCCCGAATTTGATTGTTTTCGCTTGGGCTTTGTTCCCTTAGCATATTGTGATATATTCGCTCTATTTTTGGTTAGATACGACGCGCGTGTAGGCCGGGTTGAGGGGCAAAGGCGTCGCGGGCTAGAGATCTCACTGTTTCGAGGTGAGTAATACTTGTAAATGATATCCTGAGGGTTTGAAACCCCGGATTTGCAAATCATAGTGCTGTATTGAGGTGACTTGCACGCCGGATATGAGCGTGGGGTAGAGCACCGTTGGGGATTGTGACTTGGTCCATCCTGGTTGTTGATTTTACTGCGTATTTGACTGAAATTACTTGTTATCATCATAATTTGGGCTGATTGCCATGTTTGGGGCCTTATTCCAACTTGTAGAATCCTTCGGGGATTGATATTACTGTTTTAGCATAATTTGCATATCATACGGTCTCAGACCAAGGTTTTGAATACTGTTTTGCAAACTCAGCCATATTTCTAAGTTTTGAAAACTCAAATGATATTTTAAGTGTTGTTTCGGGCTGGGGACCACTGTTTTATAAATGCCCATGGGGTTATGATGATTTTTGAATTGTGCATGGATCGGGCTGCACGCCGCAGTAGTATTTATACTGAGATGAACATGGATTGGGCTGCGCGCCGCAGCAGTGTATATATATTGGATCGGGCTGCGCGCCGCAGCAGTGTATATATATATTGGATCGGGTTGCGCGCCGCAGTAGTGTATATATATTGGATCGGACTGCACGCCGCAATAACATTGCGCTTGGGTTGTAGGTGCCCCTCCGGAGTCTGTACACACCCCCAGTGAGCGTCGTCGACGTTAAATGGATCTGACTGTACGCCGCAGTGGGTACCAGAGTGTACCGTCATATGCATTGCATTGCATTCATACATTTGTGCACTATTTGTAGTTTATGTCATTTCTTGAGATATTTATTTCTTTTTCTGAGATTGTCTGATCACTTTCAAAGTGGATAAGTTTGAGACAGTGGTAACAGTGACACTGTATAATGTATATGGGTCAGGTAACAGTGGCTGACCAGCGGTAAGAATATTGCCTGAAGGGCGAGTTATGAGTTCAATTAGACATAATTGCTTGTGCCCGAGAGGCTGACTTTCGTGCTAACTTGCACTACCTGTCCTGCATTTACTGGCTTAAATTGTTGGAAAAATGATATTTTCGAAAGTGATTTTAAACTGAGGCAGATATTTTCTAAGGAATTTTCCGGGACTTACTGTTTTCTCAAATGGTTGTGTTGCCCCATATTGCATGGTTGTCACGGCCCGGATTTCCCACTATCGGGTGTTGTGATGGCGCCTACTATCGGAGCTAGCCAAGCGAAATATTTAAAATACCTTTCCTGCTGTCTTTCAAACAATATAATAAACGATACAAAATTTAAGTGGAAGACTTTAAATCTAAAGCAACTAAAACCAAAAGTGTGGAAGTTTAATACACATCATTACCCAAGGTCTGGTGTCACTAGCTCACGGACTACCACAGAATACTACAAACAATGTCTGAAAGGAAATACATCATGTTTGTCTGATACAAGATGAACAAACAAAAAACATAGAAAGGGACTTCGGCGTGCGAACGCCAGCTAGGCTACCTCGAGATTCCCTGGACTGAAGACAGCTCCCAGAAATCCTACTGATGTGGTCCGTAAGCTGCTCCCTGATCTGTGCACAAAAATTTGCACATAGTGTAGCATCAGCATAACCGACCTCATGTGCTAGTAAGTGCCTGGCCTAACCCCGGCGAAGTAGTGACGAGGCTAGACAGTACCTACCACATTTAACCTATACAGATATATATACGACAAGTGCAAGAAAACAATAACAAGATAATACAAAGTAAAACTGGGAGGGGACATGCTATCTTGGAGTAACAGATAAAAATGAAATATCGGAAATAAGCAGAAGAGACTCCGGTTCCCATGATATATATATATATAAGTGGACGGCGTGCCACACGATCCCATAATATCATATATAAGTGGACGGCGTGCCACACGATCCCATAATATCATATATATAAGTGGACGGCGTGCCACACGATCCCATAATATCATATATAAGTGGACGGCGTGCCACACGATTCCATAATATCATATGTAAGTGGACAGCATGCCACACGATCCCATAATATCATATATAAGTGGATGACGTGCCACACGATCCCATAATATCATATATAAGTGGACGGCGTGCCACACGGTCCCATAATATAGTTCATAATATCAGACTTCATATAGTAGACCCCTTCAGGGGAGGATAACAACTCAATACCTTTAACCCGGCAAGGATACAACTAACAGCCCGAACTATCCCGACAAGGGAGAATATATATATCAGTCTACACAATCCGGCAAGGGAGTATTCACAACACATTCTCCTTTTTAAATCCATTCTTCCTCAACTAACACATTCATGTTCGAGCTAACGCTCCAAAAGTACACCAATCACAATTTTACCTCAACCGTTCACATTATATGAAACTCATCAAATAAACAAGGAGCTTGTGTCACATTATTCGAATTAAAAGCAATCAAGACTCACGGTCATGCTAGACTCCGGTGCATAGATAACCGTCACCATGCCTATACACCGTACTCCACATTAGCAAGTAGCAAATATCATCCTAATCCTATTCCCTCAAGCCAAAGTTAGAACAAACACTTACCTCGAATGCTCCAAACTCAACTCACGCTTCTAGTATAGCTTTACCTCTTGATTCCACCACCAATCCGCTCGAATCTAGTCATAAGTTACTTAATCACATTAATAATTACTAAATGAATCATCCCCAATGCATGAAAATAGATTTTTCAAGGTTTTTCCCAAAAAGGTCAAAAATACCCCCGGACCCACGTGGTCGAAACTCGAGGTTCGGACCAAAACCCGGTTACCCATTCCCCCATGAATCCAAATATATGATTTGTTTTTAAATCGGACCCCAAATTGAGGTCCAACTTCTCAATTTGTAAAAAATCTAGATTCTACCCAAAACACCCAATTTTCCCCATGAAAATCTTTGATTTGAAGTTGAAATTATGTTAAAAGATGTTAAAGAATAAAGAAATTAAGTTAGAAATCACTTACCAATCATTTTGGAGAATAAAAGTTGTTTGGAAAATCGCCTCTTAGGTTTTGGGTTTTTGAAAAGTGGAAAAAATGACTGAAAATCCCGAATTTATATATATGCTGGGGGCTGGCGCGGACCGCGCAGAAATGCACCGCGGCCGCGTGGTTGCCAGCGCGGACCGCGCGGAAATGTACCGCGGTCGCGCCGAGGGAGGGAAGAAATGGGCTCTCTCTGAACCCACCCAGCGCGGACCGCGCGGAAATGGCCGCGGCCGCGCTGGGCCTGCAACATCTAAACCTGTATATTTTTTTTTCTAAGTCCAAGACCTCCCGGGCCCCATTCAAAACTCACCCGAGCCCTCGGGGCTCTGATACCAAACATGCACACAACCTTAAAAACATCTTACGGACTTACTCGTGCGATCAAATGGCCAAAATAACATCATATACATAGGATCAAGCCTCAAACACATGATTTTCTTTCAACTTTCACAAAAACTCAACTTCCCCATTTTAAGTCCGAAACACATCATATGACGTCCGTTTTTAGCCAAACTTTACAGATAGTGCTTAAATCATATTTAAGACTGTACCGGGTGTCGGAACCAAAATACGAGCCTGATACCACAATTTTCTGATCAATTTTCTTCTTCGTTTTCCTTAATTAATTTTAGAAAACAATTTCACACAAAAATTTATTTCTCGGGCTTAGGACCTCGGAATTTGATTCCGGGCATACGCCCAAGTCTCATATTTTCCTAAGGACCCTCCGGGACTGTCGAATCACAGGTCTGGGTCCGTTTACCCAAATTGTTGACCGAAGTCAACATTATGCATATTAATACAAAAATTCATCAAATGTTTCACATAATTCACATATTCTAACATAAAAACTTTCCGGCTACGTGCTCGAACTGTGCACGCCAATCAAGGCAACTAAAAGCAAGGTTTTCAAGGCCTCGGGAGCACGAAACAAGGAAGAATTACGGTGATGACCCCTTGGGTCGTCACATTGTCCACCTCTAAAACAACCGTTCGTCCTCGAATGGACAAAAGAAAGAAGTACCTGAGTCGGAAAATAAACGAGGATAACGGCTCTGCATATCGGACTCGGACTCCCAGGTCGATGCCTCAGGAGGCTGACCTCTCCACTGAACCTGCACCGAAGGAAAACTCTTCGACCTCAACTGTCGAACTTGCCGGTCTAGAATAGCCACCGGCTCCTCCTCATATGACAGATCCTTGTCCAATTGGACAGTGATGAAATCCAACACATGCGATGGATCCCCGCGATACTTCCGGAGCATAGATACATGCAACACGGGATGCACAGCTGATAAGCTAGGTGGCAAGGCAAGTCTATAAGCCACCTCTCCCACACGATCAAGACTCTCAAATGGACCGATGAACCTAGGGCTGAGCTTTCCCTTCTTCCCAAATCTCATCACGCCCTTCATAGGTGATACACGGAGCAATACCCGCTTACCAACCATGAAAGCAATATCACTGACATTGCGATCTGCATAACTCTTCTTTCTGGACTGAGCTGTACGAAGTCTATCCTGAATAATCCTGACCTTGTCCAAGTCTTCCTGAACCAGATCCGTACCCAATAATCGAGCCTCTCCCAGCTCAAACCATCCAACTGGAGACCGACATCGCCTACCATACAATGCATCATACGGAGCCATCTGAATGCTGAACTGGTAGCTGTTGTTGTAGGCGAACTCTGCTAAAGGCAAAAACTGGTCCCACGAGCCTCCAAAATCAATGACACAGGCTCGGAGCATGTCCTCAAGAATATGAATAGTCCTCTCGGACTGACCGTCCGTCTGGGGATGAAATATTGTACTCAACTCAACCTCGGTGCCCAATTCTTGCTGAACCGCTCTCCAGAAATGCGATGTAAACTGCGTACCCCGATCAGAAATGATAGATAGTGGCAGCCCATGAAGGCGAACAATCTCCCTGATATAAATCTCGGCTAACCTTTCGGACGAATAGGTGGCTGCAACAGGAACAAAATGTGCTGACTTGGTCTGCCTATCAACAATGACCCAAACTGCATCAAACTTTTTTCGAGTCATCGAAAGTCCAGTAACGAAATCCATCATAATCCTCTCCCACTTCCACTCGGGAAGTGCAATCCTCTAAAATAGACCACCGGGTCTTTGATGCTCGTACTTAATCTGCTGACAATTCAAACACCCAGCCACGTGCGTAATGATGTCTTTCTTCATTTTACGCCACCAATAGTGCTGCCTCAGATCCTGATACATCTTCGCGGCGCCAGGGTAAATAGAATACCGAGAACTGTGGGCCTCCGCTAAGATCAACTCTCAAATCCCATCAACATTGGGCACACAAACTCACCACTGCAATCTCAATACACCATCATCATCTAAGGTTACTTTCTTGGCACCTCCATGCTGCACCGTGTCTCTCAAGACACACAAATGGGGATCCTCAAACTGCCGCTCGCGGATACGCTCTAATAGTGAGGAACGAGCAACCGTGCAAGCTAACACTCTGCTAGGCTCAGAAATATCCAACCTCACAAGACGATTGGCCAAGGCCTGAACATCCAAAGCAAGCGATCTCTGGCTGACTGGAATATAAGCAAGACTACCCATGCTGGCGGACTTCCTGCTCAATGCATCGGCCACCACATTGGCCTTCCCCGGGTGGTATAAGATAGTAACATCATAATCCTTTAGCAACTCTAACCACCTCCTCTGCCTCAAATTCAACTCTTTCTGCTTGAACAGATACTGAAGACTCTTGTGATCAGTGTAAACCTCACACGTCACGCCATATAAGTAATGCCTCCAGATCTTCAAGGCATGAACAATGGCTGCCAACTCGAGATCATGAACCGGATAATTCTTCTCGTGGATCTTCAACTGCCTCGAAGCATAAGCAATGACGTTGCCTTCCTGCATAACACTGCACCAAGCCCAATACGAGACGCATCACAATAGACTGTATATGGCCCTGAACCTGTGGGCAAAACCAATACTGGTGCCGTAGTCAGAACCATCTTGAGCTTCTGAAAGATCACCTCACACTCGTCCGACCACCTGAACTGGACACCCTTCTTGGTCAATCTGGTCATAGGGGCTGCAATGGATGAAAACCCCTCCACGAACCGATGGTAGTAACCTGCTAACCCCAGGAAACTCCGAATATCCGTAGCTGAAGCTGGTCGAGGCCGGTTCTTGACTGCCTCTATGTTCTTCGGGTCTACCTGAATACCTGCTGCTGATACGACATGACCCAGGAATGCGACCGAACTCAACCAAAACTCGCACTTTGAGAACTTAGCATACAACTGACTATCCTTTAGGGTCTGAAGGACCACTCTGAGGTGCTGCTCATGCTCCTCCTGACTGCGGGAGTATATAAGAATATCGTCAATGAAGACTATCACGAACAAGTCCAAATAAGGTCTGAACACTCGGTTCATCAACTCCATGAACGCTGCTGGGGCATTAGTCAATCCAAATGACATGACCAAAAACTCATAGTGCCCATACCGAGTGCGAAATGCTGTCTTAGGGATATCAGACGCCTTAATCCTCAGCTGGTGGTAACCAGATCTCAAATCTATCTTCGAGAACACCCTCGCACCCTGAAGTTGGTCGAATAAATCATCAATCCTCGGCAGTGGATACTTATTCTTAATTGTAACCTTGTTCAATTGCCGGTAATCGATGCACATTCTCATCGAACCATCCTTTTTCTTAACAAACAACACCGGCGCACCCCAAGGTGAAACACTGGGTCTAATGAAACCTTTCTCAAGCAAATGCTTGAGCTGTTCCTTTAACCTTTCAACTCCGGCGGGGCCATACGATATGGTGTGATAGAAATGGGCTGAGTGCCCGGGGCCAAATTAATACAAAAGTCGATATCCCTGTCGGGCGGCATACCCGGCAAGTCTGAAGGGAAAACCTCAGGAAACTCCAGAAAACAACGGGCACAGAATCAATAGAAGGGGCCTCTGTGCTAGAATCGCGAACATACGCCAAGTAGGCCAAACATCCCTTCTCGACCATACGCCAAACTTTCGCATACGAGATAACACTACGGTTACATTGACCAAAAGTCCCTCTCCACTCTAAACGTGGTAAATCCGGTAAGGCTAAAGTTACGGTCTTGGCATGACAATCCAAGATAGCATGGTACGGGGATAACCAATCCATCCCTAATATAACATCAAAGTCGACCATGTCCAAAAGCAACAGATCAACACGGGTCTCAAGACCCCCAAACACTACGATACAAGAACGATGAACTTGGTCGACCACAATAGAATCATCCACCGGTGTTGACACATAAACATGAATACTCAACGAGTCACTAGGCATAACCAAATAGGGTGCAAAATAGGACGACACATATGAATACGTAGATCCGGGATCAAATAGCACAGAAGCATCCCTATCACAGACCAGAATAGTACCTGTAATCACAGCATCTGATGACTCAGCCTCTGGCCTGGCTGGCAAAGCATAACAACGGGGCTGGGTCCCACCTCCCTGAATCATATCCCTGGGACGATCTGCTGCTGGTTGACCTCTACCTCTAGCGGTCGGAGCTCCACCTCTAAGACCTCTACCTCCACCTCTATGTCCTTTACCCCCGCCTCTAGCTGGCTGGGCAGGCTGTGGGGCAACTGGTGCCTGGATCATTGGGCGAGGACCCTGCTGATGCGAGCTGCTGGAAGCTCGAGGGCAATATCTGGCAATGTGACTCATATCGCCGCAAGTATAACATGCCCTCGGCTGCTGAGAATAACGAAGTGGTGGTGCACTGATAGGTGCTGATGGTGAACTGAACAGCTACTGGTCAGAATACTACGGCCGAGAACTGCGACCACCTGGTGTACCATGAGAAGCCTAGAGAGCTGACTGAAAGGGACTCGAAGGATGACCTCTACCATAAGAATCCCTACCTCCAGATGAGATACCACTGAATCTACCAGAATGACGGTGCCTCTTATCATACCCATGACCACCTCCCTGAGAAAGTGCCATCTCTATCCGGCGGGCACCATCTGCCGCCTCCTAAAATGAAATCCCACTACCGGCATTCATGGCCATCTGAACACGGATCGGCTGAACTAACCCATCAACAAACCTCTGCAACCTCTCTCTCTCTCTTAGTGGGGAGTATCACAATGGCATGGCGTGCAAGATCAATAAACTGTGTCTCATACTGGGTAACTGACATCGAACCCTGCTGGAGACGCTCAAACTGCCTGCGAAGGGCATCCCGCTGAGTAACTGGGAGAAACTTCCCCAGAAATAACTCTAAAAACTGATCCCAGGTCAATGATGGCGACCCTGCTGGTCTGTCTAAACAGAAATCTCTCCACCAAGTCTTGGCGGATACTGCCAGGCGAAAAGTGGCGAAATTGACCCCATTGGTCTCTACAATGCCCATAGTCCGTAGAACCTCATGACAGCTGAATATGAAAACCTGAGCATCCTCTACGGGGAGTGCCACTATATGTAGTAGTGAAGAGCTTGGTGAAATGATCAAGCCTCCACAAAGCATCCGCGGACATAGCCGCACCATCACTGGACTGAGCCGCAATACCTAGCTGGGCTGCCACAGCTGGCTGAACTACCACGGCTGGCTGAACCGCTGGAACCTGAGCCTGAGGAGTTACCGGCTCTGGAGTACGAGTATCGGGAGTCTGAACTCCTCCCCCAGCCTGAGATATGGCTGGAGCTATGGAAAGCAAACCCGCTCTATAAATGCCCTCCATAAAGCCTACCAGTCGGACGAAAGCGTCCTGAAGCACTAGAGTGGCTATGAAACCCTCTAGGACCTGAGCTGGGCCAACTGGAACAGCTGGGGCCGGAACCTCCTCCTCAACATAGACCTGAGGCTCCGTCGCTGGAAATGCTGCTCGGGGCTGAGCTCTGCCCCGGCCTCGGCCTCTGCCATGGCCTCGGCCTCGCCCTCTGCCGGTAATAGGGGCTGCTGCTGGGGGCTCAGGCTGTTGCGCAGTAGAAAAGGAAGCACGTGTCCTCGCCATCTGTGAAAGAACAGAGTGGAAAGACAATCAGTACTTGAGAAACAGAATCGCACGACAAGAATGAACAAGGTAAAGTTTTCTTAACTCAGTAGCCTCTGCGGGATAAATACAGACGTCTCCGTACCGATCCCTCAGACTCTGCTGAGCTTGTCCGTGAGTTGTGAGGCCTAAGTAACCTAGTGCTCTGATACCAAATTGTCACAGCCCGGATTTCCCACCATCGGGTGTCGTGATGGCGCCTACTATCGGAGCTAGGCAAGCCAAATATTTAAAACACCTTTCCTGCTTTCTTTCAAACAATATAATAAACGAGACAAAATTTAAGCGGAAGACTTTAAATCTAAAGCAACTGAAAACCAAAAGTGTGGAAGTTTAATACACATCACTACCCAAGGTCTGGTGTCACTAGCTCACGGACTACTACAGAATACTACAAACAATGTCTGAAAGGAAATACATCATGTTTGTCTGATACAAGATGAACAAACGAAAAACATGGAAAGGGACTTCGGCCTGCGAACGCCAGCTAGGCTACCTCGAGAGTCCCTGGACTGAAGACAGCTCCCAGAAATTCTACTGGTGTGGTCCGTAAGCTGCTCTCTGATCTGTGCAAAAAAAATTTGCACATAGTGTAGCATCAGCACAACCGACCCCATGTGCTGGTAAGTGCCTGGCCTAACCCCGGCGAAGTAGTGACGAGGCTAGACAGTACCTACCACATTTATCCTATACAGATATATATACGACAAGTGCAAGAAAACAATACCAAGATAATACAAAGTAAAACTGGGAGGGAACATGGTATCGGGGAGTAACAGATAAAAATGAAATATCGGAAATAAGCAGAAGAGACTCCGGTTTCCATGATATATATATATATATATAGTGGACGGCGTGCCACACGATCCCATAATATCATATATAAGTGGACGGCGTGCCACACGATCCCATAATATCATATATAAGTGGACGGCGTGCCACACGATCCCATAATATCATATATAAGTGGACGGCGTGCCACACGATCCCATAATATCATATATAAGTGGACGGCGTGCCACACGATCCCATAATATCATATATAAGTGGACGGCGTGCCACACGATCCCATAATATCATATATAAGTGGACGGCGTGCCACACGATCCCATAATATCATATATAAGTGGACGGCGTGCCACACGATCCCATAATATCATATATAAGTGGACGGCGTGCCACACGATCCCATAATATCATATATAAGTGGACGGCGTGCCACACGATCCCATAATATCATATATAAGTGGAGAATATATATATCAGTCTACACATCCCGGCAAGGGAGTATTCACAACACATTCTCCTTTTTAAATCCATTTTTTCCTCAACTAACACATTTATGTTCGAGCTAACGCTCCAAAAGTACATCAATCGCAATTTTACCTCAACCGTTCATATTATGTGAAACTCATCAAATAAACAAGGAGCTTGTGTCACATTATTCGAATTAAAAGCAATCAAGACTCACGGTCGTGCTAGACTCCGGTGCATAGATAACCGTCACCATGCCTATACACCGTACTCCACATTAGCAAGTAGCAAATATCATCCTAATCCTATTCCCTCAAGCCAAAGTTAGAACAAACACTTACCTCGAATGCTCCAAACTCAACTCACGCTTCTAGTATAGCTTTACCTCTTGATTCTACCACCAATCCGCTTGAATCTAGTCATAAGTTACTTAATCACATTAATAATTACTAAATGAATCATCCCCAATGCATGAAAAATAGATTTTTCAAGGTTTTTCCCAAAAAGGTCAAAAATACCCCCCGGACCCACATGGTCGAAACTCGAAGTTCGGACCAAAACCCGGTTACCCATTCCCCCATGAATCCAAATATATGATTTGTTTTTAAATCGGACACCAAATTGAAGTCCAACTTCTCAATTTGTAGAAAACCTAGGTTCTACCCAAAACACCCAATTTTCCCGACGAAAATCTTTGATTTGAAGTTGAAATTATGTTAAAAATGTTAAGTAATAAAGAAATTAAGTTAGAAATCACTTACCAATCGTTTTGGAGAAAAAAAGTTGTTTGGAAAATCGCCTCTTAGGTTTTGGGTTTTTGAAAAGTGGAAAAAATGACTGAAAATCCCGAATTTATATATATGCTGGGGGCTGGCGCGGACCACATAGAAAAGCACCGCGGCCGCGTGGCTGTCAGCGCGGACCGCGCGGAAATGGCCTCGGCTGCGCTGGGCCTGCAACATCTGAACCTGTATATTTTTTTTTTCTAAGTCCAAGTCCTCCCGGGCCCCATTCAAAACTCACCCGAGCCCTCGGGGCTCTGATACCAAACATGCACACAATCTTAAAAACATCTTACGGACTTACTCGTGTTATCAAATCGCCAAAATAACATCATATACATAGGATCAAGCCTCAAACACATGATTTTCTTTTAACTTTCACAAAAACTCAACTTCCCCATTTTAAGTCTGAAACACGTCATATGACGTCCGTTTTTAGCCAAACTTTACAGATAGTGCTTAAAACATATTTAAGACTCGTACCGGGCATGAGAACCAAAATACGAGCCCGATACCACAGTTTTCTGATCAATTTTCTTCTTCATTTTCCTTAATAAATTTCATAAAACAATTTCAAACAAAAATTCATTTCTCGGGCTTGGGACCTCAGAATTTGATTCCGGGCACACGCCCAAGTCCCATATTTTCCTACGGACACTCCGGGACCGTCGAATCACAGGTCCGGGTCAGTTTACCCAAAATGTTGACCGAAGTCAACATTATGCATATTAATACTAAAATTCATCAAATGTTTCACATAATTCACATATTCTAACATAAAAACTTTCCGGCTATGTGCCCGAACTGTGCACGCCAATCGAGGCAACTAAAAGCGAGGTTTTCAAGGCCTCGGGAGTACGGAACAAGGAAGAGTTACGGTGATGACCCCTTGGGTCGTCACAATGGTGGAGTGCTCATACGTGGTTTCTTGCCTTCAGTTATTATTTACTCTTATTACCACTGAGTTGGAAGTACTTTACTCCCTGCACCTCGCGTGTAGTTGCAGATATTGTTCGCCCGGTAGCGGCTTATTAGCGTATTAAAGATTTGTTATTGTAGTTGAGCCAGGTGACCGCTAGCGTCTGCGGCACCGGATCTTCTCCCTTATTTTACGTTGTTCATATTAATTTCAGACTTTGTTTCCCATTTCCGAACTTGTAGTTCTTTAGTGAATTCTGTAGTAGCTCAGGACTAGTGACACCCCGATGTCGGGCTGTGACGGGATGGTTCCCAGTTGTTATCGTTGTTTTCCGTGCTTATGATTATGCTAATCATGTTTTAGCTTTATAAATGTTAAATAATTGTTAAAAAGAAGCGTTTGTTTTGTTGGTTGGCCTTGTCTTCACGAGAGGTGCCATCACGATCGGGTTTGGGATTTGGGTCATGACAAATTGATTACCATAATGTGTTCTGTTGAAAGATACATGTTCAATATTTGCTCTAAATGTTTATCATGTCATCATGCCATTTGAGGATGTGTTTAAAATGTGGAATATACGTTGAGAAAGGTTAAGAATTCAATCAAGAATCGAATAAAGGTTGTTATGACAATTTGTATTAAAGCCTCTATGTGCTTAGGATTCTCCAAGTTTTTCCCTTATGTGTACAAATGCCTTATATGATAGGCCCTACCGTTGCCGATGATTATTTTATTGAATGTGTAAAAGGGGAAACTTGAATTGTGAAATATGGTCAAGTGCCAAAAATAACTTAATAAATGAGGCAACTCGTGCCAATGTATTGAAAGATGGAAAAGAAATATAAAGTGAGATGATTGATTGAAAGGATGATGTCTCAAGTGAGATGGCCTAGCCGATCGGTCCGTGATCGAACGCCATGCCACACACAAGGTGGTAACTATGATGGAAATGATGATTGAAATTGTGGATCCAGTTGATGTCTCAAGTAAGATGACCTAGCCAATCGGATCGAGATTGGACTCCGTGTGAGAACACGGTGGTATTGTGGCTTGTGGTATATGGCACTAAAGATTACCCAACATAATAAGATGGAAATTGATTTGAGACTTATAAGATCCTTACTTGATGTTTTAATATTGTTTGAAGCTCTTATTTTACATCACGACTGTTTCCCCTTTGTTTCATTGTTCGTACAATTAAGATTGTGTCTTAGCTTTACATGCCAGTACTATTCGATAGTACTAATGTCCCTTTTGCCGGGAGTGCTACATCTTTAAATGGATGTAGGTGGTTCCATAGTAGATAGTGTTGATCGCAGCTAGTGGCGCATCCTCTCCTCAACAGTCTTGGTGAGCCCCATTTCATTCCGGGGTCATGTATTATATCTCTTGTTCACATTGATACCATGTTTTGAGGTATAGTCTGTGCATTGTCGCCGACATTATCATAACTATGTTTTGCATCTATAGAACAGGTCTGCGAATAGCAGACTGGTTCCAGGCCAAAGCAGAAAGTCCCAGTTCCAGAGGGCCATTGTGCGGCCCATTTTGCAGACCACAGATCTGTGTCGGGGCTCCTAATTTCTAATTTTTAAACCCGATCCTATATCGATAAAACATATGCCATAGTCTATTTTGAGCTAATTTTCTGATACTATAGATTGAGAGAAAAACACCTATAGTGAGAGAGTGATCTTCAACAATTATTCTTCAATTCATGCTTAAAACTTTGAAGATTATTAAGGAAAGAAACCTAGGTCTTCTTCACAAGAGGTAAGGTTCCATCACCCAATATCTTAATAAGGTTCCATCACCCAATATATTAACTCCAAAATGTAGCTAGAATGGGGTGTTAATAAGGTAACTCATGGGGATGGGAGTTCTTACCTTGCATGCATGTGTTCTTAAGGTATACAGGGAGGTTATGAGTAAAAGATGGAAAAGAATGGAGTGTAGGGTGGTGTAGTTTTTCATAAAAAGGGCAATGAAACCTTAATGCACACATAGTGTTTGATAAAATGCTCGAGTGAGCTAGAATCATGATCGCTTTCCTAATTTTTGGTTCAATTTTTCTATATTATTAAAATATATTGAAGTTTCTAATATTCCGGAACATCTTAATGTTTAGGGGAGCTCAATTGAGGTATGTATAGCTAAACTCCCTTCTTCTTAGAATCGAAACCTCTGGTGTTCGTGTAGTTGGTGTATGTCCCGAAATTGATCACACTAGAATTGATTGCCATAATGTGTTCTGTTGAAAGATACATGTTCAATATTTGCTCTAAATGTTTATCATGTCATCATGCCATTTGAGGATGTGTTTAAAATGTGGAATATGCGTTGAGAAAGGTTAAGAATTCAATCAAGAATCGAATAAAGGTTGTTATGCCAATTTGTATTAAAGCCTCTATGTGCTTAGGATTCTCCAAGTTTTTCCTTTATGTGAACAAATGCCTTATATGATAGGCCTTATCGTTGTCGATGATAATTTTATTGAATGTTTAAAAAGGGAAACTTGAATTGTGAAATATGGCCAAGTGCCAAAAATAACTTATTAAATGAGGCCACTCGTGCCAATGTATTGAAAGATGGGAAAGAAATATAAAGTGAGATGATTGATTGAAAGGATGATGTCTCAAGTGAGATGACCTAGCCAATCGGGCCGTGATCGGATGTCATGCCACACACAAGGTGGTAACTATGCTGGAAATGATGATTGAAATTGTGGATCTGGTTGATGTATCAAGTAAGATGACCTAGCCGATCGGATCAAGATTGGACTCCGTGTGAGAACACGGCGGTATTGTGGCTTGTGGTATATGGCACTAAAGATTACCCAACATAATAAGATGGAAATTGATTTGAGACTTATAAGATCCTTACTTGATGTTTTAATATTGTTTGAAGCTCTTATTGTACATCATGATTGTTTCCCCTTTGTTTCATTATTCGTACAATTTAAATGGTGTCTTAGCTTTACATACCAGTACTATTCGATAGTACTAATGTCCCTTTTGCCGGGAGTGCTACATCTTTAAATGGATGTAGGTGGTTCCATAGTAGATAGTGTTGATCGCAACTAGTGGCGCATCCTCTCCTCAACAGTCTTGGTGAGCCCTATTTCATTCCGGGGTCATGTATTATATCTCTTGTTCACATTGATACCACGTTTTGAGGTATAGTCTGTGCCTTGTCGCCGACATTATCATAACTATGTTTTGCATCTATAGAATAGGTCTGTGAATAGCAGACTGGTCCCAGGCCAAAGCAGAAAGTCCCAGTTCCAGAGGGCCATTGTAAGGCCCATTTTGCAGATCACAGATCTGTGTCAGGGATCCTAATTTCTAATTTTTAAACCCGATCCTATATCGATAAAATATATGCCATAGTCTATTTTGAGCTTATTTTCTGATACTATAGATTGAGAGAAAAATCCCTACAGTGAGAGAGTGATCTTCAACAACTACTCTTCAATTCATGCTTAAACCTTTGAAGATTATCAAGGAAAGAAACCTAGGTCTTCTTCACAAGAGGTATGGTTCCATCACCCAATATCTTAACTCCAAAATGTAGCTAGAATGGGGTGTTAATAAGGTAACTCATGGGGATGGGAATTCTTACCTTGCATGCATGTGTTCTTAAGGTATACAGGGAGGTAATGAGTAAAAGATGTAAAAGAATGGAGTGTAGGGTAGTGTAGTTTTTCATAAAAGGGCAATGAAACGTTAATGCTCACATAGTGTTTGATAAAATGCTCGAGTGAGCTAGAATCATGATAGATTTCCTAATTTTTGGTTCATTTTTTCTATATTATTAAAATATATTGAAGTTTCAAATATTCCAGAACATCTTAATGTTTAGGGGAGCTCAATTGAGGTATGTATGGATAAACCCCCTTCTTCTTAGAATCGAAACCCCTGGTGTTCGTGTAGTTGGTGTATGTCCCGAAATTGATCACATTAGAATTGATTGCCATAATGTGTTCTGTTGAAAGATACATGTTCAATATTTGCTCGAAATGTTTATCATGTCATCATGCCATTTGAGGATGTGTTTAAAATGTGGAATATGTGTTGAGAAAGGTTAAGAATTCAATCAAGAATCAAATAAAGGTTGTTATGCCAATTTGTATTAAAGCCTCTATGTGCTTAGGATTCTCCATGTTTTTCCTTTATGTGTACAAATGCCTTATATGATAGGCCTTATCGTTGCCGATGATAATTTTATTGAATGTGTAAATAGGGAAACTTGAATTGTGAAATATGGCCAAGTGCCAAAAATAACTTAATAAATGAGGCCACTCGTGCCAATGTATTGAAAGATGGGAAAGAAATATAAAGTGAGATGATTCATTGAAAGGACGATGTCTCAAGTGAGATGGCCTAGCCGATCGGTCCGTGATCGGACTCCATGCCACACAAAAGGTGGTAACTATGCTGGAAATGATAATTGAAATTGTGGATCCGGTTGATGTCTCAAGTAAGATGACCTAGCCGATTGGATCGAGATCGGACTCCGTGTGAGAACACGGTGGTATTGTGGCTTGTGGCATATAGCACTAAAGATTACCCAACATAATAAGATGGAAATTGATTTGAGACTTATAAGATCCTTACTTGATGTTTTAATATTGTTTGAAGCTCTTATTTTACATCACGACTGTTTCCCCTTTGTTTCATTGTTCGTACAATTAAGATTGTGTCTTAGCTTTACATGCCAGTACTATTCGATAGTACTAATGTCCCTTTTGCTGGGAGTGCTACATCTTTAAATGGATGTAGGTGGTTCCATAGTAGATAGTGTTGATCGCAGCTAGTGGCGCATCCTCTCCTCAACAGTCTTGGTGAGCCCCATTTCATTCCGGGGTCATGTATTATATCTCTTGTTCACATTGATACCACGTTTTGAGGTATAGTCTGTGCCTTATCGACGACATTATCATAACTATGTTTTGCATCTATAGAACAGGTCTGCGAATAGCAGGTGGTCCCAGGCCAAAGCAGAAAGTCCCATTTCCAGAGGGCCATTGTGCGGCCCATTTTGCAGACCACAGATCAGTGTCGGGGCTCCTAATTTCTAATTTTTAAACCCGATCCTATATCGATAAAACATATGCCATAGTCTATTTTGAGCTCATTTTCTGATACTATAGATTGAGAGAAAAACCCCTATAGTGAGAGAGTGATCTTCAACCACTACTCTTTAATTCTTACTTGAACTTTTGAAGATTATTAAGGAAAGCAACCTAGGTCTTCTTCACAAGAGGTAAGGTTCCATCACCCAATATCTTAACTCCAAAATGTAGCTAGAATGGGGCATTAATAAGGTAACTCATGGGGATGGGAGTTCTTACCTTCCATGCATGTGTTCTTAAGGTATACAGGGAGGTTATGAGTAAACGATGGAAACGAAAGGAGTGTAGGTTGGTGTAGTTTTTCATAGAAAGGGCAATGAAACCTTAATGCACACATAGTGTTTGATAAAATGCTCGAGTGAGCTAGAATCATGATCGCTTTCCTAATTTTTGGTTCAATTTTTATATATATTAAAATATATTGAAGTTTCTAATATTCCAGAACATCTTAATGTTTAAGGGAGCTCAATTGAGGTATGTATGGCTAAACCCCTTCTTCTTAGAATCGAAACCCCTGGTGTTCGTGTAGTTGGTGTATGTCCCGAAATTGATCACACTAGAATTGATTGCAATAATGTGTTCTGTTGAAAGATATATGTTCAATATTTGCTCTAGATTTTTATCATGTCATCATGCCATTTGAGGATGTGTTTAAAATGTGGAATATGCGTTGAGAGAGGTTAAGAATTTAATCAAGAATTGAATAAAGGTTGTTATGCCAATTTGTATTAAAGCCTCTATGTGCTTAGGATTCTCCTTGTTTTTCCTTTATGTGTACAAATGCCTTATATGATAGGCCTTATCGTTGCCGATGATAATTTTATTGAATGTGTACAAAGGGAAACTTGAATTGTGAAATATGGCCAGCTGCCAAAAATAACTTAATAAATGAGGCCACTCGTGCCAATGTATTGAAAGATGGGAAAGAAATATAAAGTGAGATGATTGATTAAAAGGATGATGTCTCAAGTGAGATGACCTAGCCGATCGGGCCATGATCGGATGCCATGCCACACACAAGGTGGTAACTATGCTAGAAATGATTATTTAAATTGTGGATATGGTTGATGTCTCAAATAAGATGACCTAGCCGATCGGATCGAGATCGGACTCCGTGTGAGAGCACGGTGGTATGTGGTCTGTGGCATCTGGCACTAAATATTACCCAACCTAATAAGATGGAAATTGATTTGAGACTTATGTGATCCTTACTTGATATTTTAATATTGTTTTAAGCTCTTATTGTACATCACCATTGTTTCCCCTTTGTTTCATTGTTCGTTCAATTAAGATGGTATCTTAGCTTTACATACTAGTACTATTCGATTGTACTAATGTCCCTTTTACCGGGAGTGATACATCTTTAAATGGATGTAGGTGGTTCCATAGTAGACAGTGTTGATCGCAGCTAGTGGTGCATCCTCTCCTCAACAGTCTTGGTGAGCCCCACTTCATTCCGGGGTCATGTATTATATCTCTTGTTCACATTGCTACCACGTTTTGAGGTATAGTCGGTGCCCTGTCACCGGCATTATCATAACTATGTTTTTAATCTATAGAATAGGTTTGCGGATCGCGGACTGGTCACAGACCGAAGCAGAAAGTACCAGTTCCAGCGGGCCATTGTGCGGCCTATTTTGCAGACCACAGATCTGTGTCGAGGCTCCTAATTTTTAATTTTTAAACCCGATCCTATATCGATAAAACATATGTCATAGTCTCTTTTGAGTTCATTTTTTGATACTATAGAGTGAGAGAAAAACCCCTACAGTGAGAGAGTGATCTTCAACAACTACTCTTCAATTCTTGCTAAAACTTTTGAAGATTATCAAGGAAATCAACCTATGTCTTCTTCACAAGAGGTAAGGTTCCATCACCCAACATCTTAACTCCAAAATGTAGCTAGAATGGGGCATTAATAATGTAATTCATGGGGATGGGCGTTCTTACCTTTCATGCAGGTGTTTTTAAGGTATACAGGGAGTTTATGAGTAAAAGATGGAAAAGAATGGAGTGTAGGTTGGTATAGTTTTACATAAAAAGGGCAATGAAACCTTAATGCACACATAGTGTTTGATAAAATGCTCGAGTGAGCTAGAATCATGATCGTTTTCCTAATTTTTGGTTCAATTTTTCTATATATTGAAGTTGCTAATATTCCGGAACATCTTAATGTTTAGGGGAGCTCAATTTAGGTATGTATGGCTAAACCCCCTTTTTCTTAGAATTGAAACCCCTGGTGTTCGTGTAGTTGGTGTAAGTCCCCAAATTGATCACACTAGAATTGTTTGCCATAATGTGTTCTGTTGAAAGATACATGTTCAATATTTGATCTAAATGTTTATCATGTCATCATGCCATTTGAGGATGTGTTTAAAATGTGTAATATGCCTTGAGAAATGTTAAGAATTCAATCAAGAATCGAATAAAGGTTGTTATGCCAATTTGTATGAAAGCCTCTATGTGCTTAGGATTCTCTAAGTTTTTCCCTTTTGTGTACAAATGCCTTATATGATAGGCCTTATCGTTGTCGATGATAATGTTATTGAATATGTAAAAAGGGAAACTTGAATTGTGAAATATGGCCAAGTGCCAAAAATAACTTAATAAATGAGGCCACTCGTGCCAATGTATTGAAAGATGGGAAAGAAATATAAAGTGAGATTATTGATTGAAAGGATGATGTCTCAAGTGAGATGGTCTAGCTGATCGGGCCGTGATCGGAGACCATGCCACACACAAGGTGGTAACTATGCTAGAAATGATGATTGAATTGTGGATATGGTTGATATCTCAAGTAAGATGACCTAGCCGATCGGATTGAGATCGGACTCCGTGTGAGAACACGGTGGTATTGTGTCTTGTGGCATATGGCACTAAAGATTACCCAACCTAATAAGATGGAAATTGATTTGAGACTTATGTGATCCATACTTGATGTTTTAATATTGTTTGAAGCTCTTATTGTACATCATGACGGTTTTCCCTTTGTTTTATTGTTCATTCTATTAACATGGTGTCTTAGCTTTACATAGTAGTACTATTCGACAGTACTAACATCCTTTTTGTCGGGAGTGCTACATCTTTCAATGGATTTAGATAGTTCCATAGCAGACAGTGTTGATCGCAGCTAGTGGTGCATCCTCGCCTCAGCAATCTTGGTGCTACCCATTTCATCCCGGGATCATGTATTATATCTCTTGTTCATATTGTTACCACGTTTTAAGGTATAGCCGAGGCCTTGTCTCCGGCATTATCATAACTATGTTTTGTATCTTTAGAGGCTACATAGACATTATGTGGGTTGTGTATGGGTGCTAGAAAGGTCAGGCAAATTGTGTGTGTTGTGGACTCTTGTTCCACTAAATCGTAAAGTGTATGTAATTTGGAACTTAGCAATGATGTAGAAGAAAGAAATGAGTTAGTCATGTTGATATATATATATATATATATATATATATATACACACATAAATATATGACCTTTCCACTATATAACTTATGGTAACGCACCTTCTCTTGATCATAAGCGAGTTGGGTAGGAAGTTTTTAACAGGATTTCTCGACCGGGTCGACTCGGATAAGCGTTGGCCGCTCTCCCCAAGGTTGGGGCATGACATGCACGCACTTGAGATGCCTGTTACTGCACTAGCTCTCTAGGAGACCCATGCACAGTCCCTGAGCATGTTCAACACCTAGGCTCAGGCTAGATTGATTCCACTTGCTCCTAACACACCTTAGGCCGAACGTACCCCATATCAGCGGGTTTAGGTCAACCAGGTTCCAGAGATTATACTGATGTAGCCGGTAGCTCTAATTTGGCCTGAGGGTAGGGCAGCAGCTTTTGAGGAGGAGGAGCTCAGACTCGAGAGGTACAAGAAGTATCCTTCGTACTATGGGTGTAGTAGAGTCGAGTGGGGTTTCCTTTACTGCGTTCTAGCTTAGAGAAGCGGCCTATCAGTGGTAGTGTGCTTATGAGTTGGGTAGTCCGGCTGAGGCAGCATCACTTACTTGGACTCAGTTCTCAGATATGTTCTTGAGGGAGTATGTTCCCCAGAGTCACAAAGATGCATGGCGCCGAGTTTGAGCAGTTGCGCTAGGGTGCTATGATTATGTCAGAGTATGCGGTTCGCTTCAGTGATTAGGCTAGGCATGCTCCAGCCTTGGTTGCTATAGTTCGAGAGAGGGCCCGTCGGCTTATCGAGGGGCTCCAATCTAGCATCCGGGTTAGCATGGCCCGGGAGTTGGAGATGGATATTTCCTACAAGCAGGTTGTGGATATTTCTAGGAGAGTCAAGGGAATTCTTGCTTGGTAGAGAGAGGCCAAGAGGTCTCGAGAGTCTAGCACTTATAGTGATACTCGTGCCCCAACTGTAGTTCGTCATGGTCGGGGCTATGTGAGTTGTGCTGTTCACTCAGCACTTCCAGCCGCTCGTAGTATTCCAACAACTCCTAGGCCCCTAGAGCTTTATTATGCACCGCTAGTAGATAGTGTACTTCCTACGCATGGTGCTTCCAGCGATCAGTCTAGCATACCTGGCCCGAGCCTACCATAGCATACACGCCCTCTAAGAGATTATTTTTAGTGTGGAGACACTCGCCATATGGTGGGGGATTGCCCCAGACTTAGGAGGGGTGCAGCTCCATAGCCTTCTTAGGCACCATGCTCTACTAAGTCCTCAGGCTATGATTACAACACCAGTTGTCGCCCCACTCGCTCAACCAGCTCGAGGTGGAGGTCGGGGAGGTAGAGGTTGCCCTAGAGGGGGAGGTCAGTCTAGATATTATGCTCTTCTTGCTTGTACAAAGTCATTTTCTTCCAACTTTATCATTACAGGTATTGTTTCATTTTGTCATAGAGATGTGTTGGTCTTATTTCATCCAGGCTCCACTTATTCATATGTGTCCTCTTATTTTGCCCCATATTTGAGCGTATCTCGTGATTCATTGAGTTCTCATGTTTATGTGTCTACATTTGTGGGAGATTTTATTGTTGTTGACCGTGTGTATCGGCCGTGTCTGGTTGGTCATAGTGGTTTTGAGACCAGAGGCGATTTATTATTGCTCAGCATGGTAGATTTTTTGTTGAGCACTCAGCCCATCTCTATTCCTCCTTATCATATGGCTCCTCCTGAGTTGAAGGAGCAGTTACATGAATTGCTTGATAAGGGCATCATTCGGCCTAGTGTGTCTCCTTAGGGTGCCTCAGACTTGTTTGTGAAGAAAAAGGATGGTTCTATGCGTATGTTCATTGATTATCGCCAGTTGAACAAAGTTACAGTGAAGAACAAGTATCTATTGCCTCATATTGATGACCTATTTGGTCAGTTACAAGGTGCCAAAGTGTTTTCCAAGAATGACTTGCATTCAAGCTATCATCAATTGAAGATTCGGTAGCTAGATATCCTGAAAACTACTTTTAGGACTCGATATGGTCATTACGAGTTCCTTGTGAAGTCATTTGAGTTGGGGATCAAGGTGGATCCAAAGAAGGTAGAAGTAGTGCATAATTGGCCCAGACCATCCTCAACTACGGAGATTTAGAGTTTTCTTGGTTTGGCAGGGTAATACCATTGATTTGTAGGGTGTTTCTTGTCTATTGCAGCACCTATGACTAGGCTGACCAAGAAGGGTTCTTCGTTAAGGTGGATAGAGGAGTGTGAGGAGAACTTTCAGAAGCTCAATACAACATTGACTAAAACCCCAGTATTAGTATTACCTACTAGTTCAGGATCTTATACTTTATATTGTGGTGCGTCACGGGTTTGTCTAGGCACGGTGTTGATGCAGGATCGTTGGGTGATTGCCTACGCGTTCAGAAAACTAAAGGTGCATGAAAAGAACTATCATGTTCACGACCTTGAGTTAGCAGCTATTATTCTTGCCTTAAAGATTTGGTGGCACTATTTGTATGGTGTCCCTTGAGATATCACACCAATCACTAGAGTTTGAAGCATATGTTCAAGCAGAAGGATCTTGACTTGCATCAGCGGAGGTGGTTAGAGCTACTTAAGGATTATGATATCACCATTCTATACCATCCCGGGAAGGCCAATGTGGTGGCCGATGCCTTGAGTCGTAAGGCGAAGAGTGAGAGCTTAGCATATCTGCCAATAGAATAGAGGCCATTGCATTGGATGTTCAGGCCTTAGCCAACTAGTTTGTTAGATTGGATAGCCGAATTGAGTTTTCGCTTGTGTGGTCTCCCCATCATCTCTTTATGATCGTATCAGGGAACATCAGTATGATAACTCCCATCTACTTATGCTTAAGGACACGGTTCAGCACAGTGATGCTAAAGAGGCCACTATTGGAGATGATGGTGCTTTGAGGATGTAGGACAGGCTATGTGTGCCCAATGTAGAAGGATTGTGTGATTTGATTCCCTATGAGGCTCATAGTTCGTGATACACCATTCATCCAGATGTCACAAAGATGTATTAGGGCTTGAGGCAGCATTATTGGTGGAGGAGGAAGAAGAAGGACATAGTGGAATGTAGCTCGATTTCTAAATTGCCAATAGGTGAAATATGAGCATCAGCAGCCAGGTGGATTGCTTCAGAAACTATAGATTACGGTATGGAAATGGGAACAGATCACTATGGATATCATTGTTAGGCTTCCATGGGTTCAGCATAAGTTTGATGCAGTTTGGGTGATTGTGGATAGGCTGACCAAGTCAGCTCATTTCATTCTCGTGATGACTACTTATTCTTTCAAGCACCTGGCTCGAGTTTATATCTGCAAGATTGTCAAGCTTTATGGTGTGCTGGTATCTATCATCTCTGACCGGGGTACGTAGTTTACATCGCGGTTCTGTAGGGCCGTACAACAGGAGTTAATTACTCAAGTTGAGTTGAGCATAACTTTTCACCCTCAAATAGACGGACAGTTCTAGCGCACTATTCAAATACTAGAGGATATGCTACGTGTGTGTATGACAGAGTTTTGGGTTTTTGGGATCAGTTCTTTCCACTTGCAAAGTTTGCCTACAACAATAGTTATCAGTCGAGCATTTAGATGGAACCGTATAAGGATTTTGTATGGTAGACGGTGTCGGTCTCTAGTGGGTTGGTTTGAGCCATGTGAGGCTTGGCTATTAGGCACAGACTTGGTTCAGGATGCCTTGGAGAAGGCTAAGGTTATTCAGGATCGACTTCGCACAGCCCAGTCCAGACAGAAGAGTTATGCAAATCAGAAGGTTTGTGATGATGCATTCATGGTTGGAGAGTGGGCCTTGCTTCGGGTTTCACTCATGAAAGGCGTTATGAGGTTCAGAATGAAGGGCAAGCTAAGACCAAGGTTTATTGTCCCATTCGAGGTGTTGCAGCGAGTTGGGGAGGTTGTTTATGAGCTTGCCTTGCCTCCCAGTCTAGCAGGAGTTCATCCCGTATTCTATGTTTCTATGCTCCGGAAGTATCACGACGATCTATCTCATGTGTTGGATTTTAGCTCAGTCCAGTTAGAAAATGATCTATCTTATGTAGAGGAGCCGGTGGATATTTTGGAGAGGCAGGTTTGACAACTTAGGTCAAAGAACATTGCTTCAGTGAAGGATCAGTGGAGGGGTCAGTCGGTTGAGAAGGCGACTTGGGAGATCGAGCATGATATGTGTTGTTGTTATCCTCATCTTTTCACCACTTCAGGTATGTCTCTATACTCGTTCGAGGACGAACGATTGTTTTAAGGGGGAAGGATGTAATGACCCGACCGGTCATTTTTATTGTATTATCCCCGATCCCCTATTTAATTCTTTCTCCATATCTTTTTCTGCTTATGCTGCTTGCCGGGAGGTACTGTTTTTGGTTTCAGAGTGTTTTGGGACACTTAGTTCCTAAAATGGAAGCTTGAGTTCTAGGATATTGACCGTAGTTGGAACTTTGTGAAGATGACTCCAAAATGGAGTTTCGTCAGTTCTGTTAGCTCCGTTGGGTATTTTGGACATAGGAGCATGTCCGGATTGTCAATTGGAGGTCTGTAGCTGAATTAGCCTTGAAATGGCGAAAGTTGAATTTTTTGAGAAGTTTGATCGGAAGTGGACTTTTTGATATCGGGGTCGAATTCATATTTTGGAAGTTGGAGTATGTCTGTAATGTTGAATATGACTTATGTGTAAAATTTGAGGTCAATCGCACGTGGTTTGATAGTTTTCGGCATCTGTTGTAGATGTTTGATGTTTCAAAGTTCATTAAGTTTGGATTGGAGGGTCATTCCTGCTTTTGTTGTTGTTTGATGTTCTTTAAGGGTTCGACTAAGTTTTTATAGTTTTTTTAGGACTTATAGGTATGTTTAGTTGAGGTCCCGAGGGCCTCGGGTTGATTTCAAGTGGTTGACAGATCATTTTGGACTTGTGAAAGGTTGCAGATTTTCTGGTGTTTCCAGTTCTGGTTTACTCCTTCATGTTCGCGACTAGAGTTCCGTGTTTGTGAAGAGGAACTGGATTCAGGAGGGATTTTGTGCTTCACGTTTGCGATGGAGGTCCCACATTCGTGAAACTCCGAGGTAATTGGTCTAGGCGTTCGCGATGAGGGTCCTGCATTCGCGTAGCGGAAGGTGGTCAACTGAGTCTCCGGGCCTTTTTGTCTACGCGTTTGCGATGTTGGTCCCGCGTTTGCGTAGGGTTGAGATGAGTGACCGTTGTGCTCGCGATTGAGCCATTTTGGATAGAAGTAAGTTTGTGCTTCGTGAACGCGAGGGTCCTTCCGTGTTCGCGAAGAAGGGATCACTGGGCAGAATATAACATTTCAAAATCGAGGGTTCGGCCATTTTTATAATAACTTGAGTTAGAGAGCTTATATTTGGATGAAATTTTGGGGGATTTTCAAATAAAGCTATTGTGTAATGATTCTTGACTCATTTATGATTATATTCCATTAATCTATAGTTGATTCCATCCTTTAATTTCGAATTTGGGTTGAAATATTTGGAAAAATGGGAGAAGTTCTTCAACTATGTTTTTAGGTTTTGATTCGGATTTTAATATCGAATTTGGATAATGTTGGTACGAGTGAACTCGTGAATGAATGAGTGTTCGTATTTTGTTACTTTTACCCAATTCTGAGACGTGGACCCGGGTCGACTTTTTGGGGCGAATTTCTAATTTCTTGCTAAAGTCTTGATTTCATTAATTAGATTAGTTTCTAATAGTTATATTTATGGTATCTAATTGCTTTTGGCTAGATTTGGGACATTTGGAGCCGAAACATCGTGAGCTTGGTTCGAGGTAAGTTACTTACCTAACCTTGTGGGGGGAAATTTCCTTAGGATTTGGTACTGTTGTGATACTTTTGTGATATGTGAGCGCCGTGTACGTGAGGTGACGAGTGCATACACAGGCTAATTGTTGTAAAATCTAGTTTTTATTGAGCAGTAACCTGTTACATCTTAATTGAGTTATCCCAGTATGTGTAGTTACCCTGTTTTATCCTAATATTGCATGTTTACGTGTCTTAAATGCTTATTTGAAATTTGTGCAGCACGTTTAGTTTATTTTTCCTATTTTTCCTTGATCTGTATCAGTCTTAACTGTACATTTTTTGTTATTAATTGTTGTATTCATCGTTTCGAGCAGTTTACTTTTGGGACTAGGAGGCGGTACCTCGGGAGATCCCCCTAAACTTTTACTTTTGGGATTACGAGGCGGTACCTCGGTAGATCCCCCTACACATTTACTTTTGAGACTACGAGGCGGTACCTTGGCAAATCTACACACATATTTACTTTGGGACTACGAGACAGTATCTCGGGAGATCCCCTGCTGTTTATCCCTTTGTGTTGTGCTGCTATTTTCTGTGGTTTTCCTTTGTTAAATTTCCAGTCTCTTATTACCTTGCTATATTCTTCTACCTTATTTATTATATACCAGTGAAGCCCTGACCTGACCTCGTCACTACTCTACCGAGGTTAGTCTTGCCACTTATTGAGTACCGTAGTGGTGTACTTATGCTACTCTCCTACACATGGTTTGTGCACTGATCTAGGTACCTCCTATCAACCCCTCTATTAGTTATCTGCCTGTTGCTGCTCTGGAGACTTCAAGGTATATCTGCCAGCATCCGCAGACCTCGGAGTCCCCCTTTATCCTTTTTATGTTGTTCCTCCTTTATTTCTTCTAGTTACCAATATATAGAACAATTAGAAAAATTCATAGACCTTGTGACTTGTGGATACCGGGTTTTGGGAATATTGTTTATACCTGAGTGTTAGTTATGGTACATGCAAAGTTTATAATTTTATAGTTATTTGTTGCAGTCTAGTTGTTGAATCCTGTTTTCATTTCTATTATTCTGTAAATTGTTAGGCTTACCTAGTCATAGAGACTAGGTGTCGTCACGACATCTTACGGAGGGAGATTTGGGTCGTGACAGGTTCACTCAGGTCGGGTAGTATGCTAGGTGTTGATCACGTAGTTTTTGGTCGTGACAGGTTCCTAAGACTAACCCCTGATTTCCTTTTACAGGTCCAAGTGAAGGGATTAGTCAAATATAGTACATGTATAGTAGCTTCTCAAAGCACATGATAAGAAGCAAGAACTAGTTCCTTTCACTTGAAGACCTTCAAGGAGGTAATGTCTCCTTTGAAAATGGAATGAAATGTGAGATCATTGGTGTTGGAAAGGTGTGTAAGTCTGACTCTCACTTTATTAGGAATGTCTACTTGATAGATGTACGGAAATATAGTCTAATAAGTGTATCACAACAACGTGATAAAGGTAATATAGTAGCTTTTACCTCTACAAAATATACTGTCATAAATCTTAACACTGAAAAAATAATTTTGCAGGAAAAAAGAGTGAATAACATATATGTGGTAGATCTTTCCACACTTTTAGATAAAGTACTCACTTGCTTATGTGTATTGGACAATGATCCCCTCCTTTGGCACAAGGGACTTGGACATGCAAGTCTAAGAAAACTCAATAAACTAGCATACAAGGACTTGGTGATAGGGCTTCCTAACATTAAGTTCAAGGAAAATAAAGTTTGTAAGGCTTGTGCAAGGGGGAATCAGGTAAGATCCTCTTTTAAGATCAAGAAAAATGGTAAGTACTACTAGGTCGATCGAACTGGCCCATATGGATCTCTGTGGACCAATGAGGACAATGAGCAGAGGTGGTAAGAGGTATGTTATGGTTCTTGTTGATGATTAATCTTGGTTTACTTGGACACTATTTTTTAATATCTAAAGATGACGTATTTGACATGTTTACTTCATTTGTTAGAAATAACTAGGTAATCAACTTGCATCATCTAGGTCTGATCATGGTACTGAATTTGAGAATGCTAAATTTTTTGAATTTTGTGATGAGCATGGCATAGATCATAACTTTTCTACTCCTACAACTCCACAAACAAAATGGAGTAGTTGAAAGAAAGAATAGGAAATTGAAGGAAAAGGCTAAGACTATGCTAATTGCTAGTAAATTGCCTCAGAGCTTCTGGGCAGAAGGTGTGAACACTACATGCTACATCATAAATAGGTGCATAACTAGACCTCTTATTGAGAAGACTCTCTATGAGTTACTTAAAGGGACAAAGCCAAATATATCCCACCTTAGGGCTTCTGGATACAAGTGCTTTATGCACAATAATGGAAAATACTACCTAGGTAAGTTTGATCCTAGAAGTGATGAGAGAGTATTCTTGGGATATTCTTCACATAGTAAAACTTATTGGATTTATAACAAAAGAACTATGTGTGTAGAAGAAAGTGTACATATTATTCTTGATGAAACAAACATTCTTACTGAGAGGAAGGAACCAGATGATGAAGAAATTAGACTGGTAAGAAACTCAAATGAAATAACAGTCCAACTTGAAGCTGTACTACTGGAAGAAATAGGTGATGGAATTGGTCCTTCCACCTAGGGCAACCTGACAGGGAGAACTCAACAGCGAGGAATTGATCCTCAAACCTCGAGAGAACCTATCCATGAATATGTTCCTCAGCAACAAAACATTAAAGGAATATCTAAAGCAAACTAGTTGGTTGTGAAGCCTTACAAGTATCAAAGTTCTAATCCCATTAGGAATATAATCATTGATCCAATCTCTGGAATCAAAACCAGATCTTCTTTAAAGAACCTCTACGCTTTTGATGTTTTTTATCTCTTATTGAACCTAAAAATATTTTTTAGGCTTTGCAAGATGCATACTGGGTGAATACAATGCAGGATGAACTCAACCAATTTGAGAGAAGTCAAGTTTGGCATCTAGTACCAAGACCCAAGGAAAGAATAGTGATTGCCATTAAATGGGTCTTCAGAAACAAAGTTGATGAAGATATAACAATTATAAGGAAGAAGACAATATTGTTGGGTCAAGGATATATCCAAGAGGATGGTATAAACTATGATGAGACGTTTGCTCCAGTTGCAATAGTGGAAGCAATTAGACTCCTTATAGGCTTTGCTTCTTATATGGAATTCACTCTCTATCATATCAATATTAAGAGTGACTTCCTCATTGGCTATCTAAAGGAATAAGTGTTTTTCAAGCAACCTCTTGACTTTGAAAGCAAGGAATTTCCTAATCATGTGTACAAACCTGGCAAGACACTTTATAGGCTCAAGCAATATCCAAGAGCATGGTACGAAAGATTGTCCAAATTCTTGCTTGATCGTGACTACAAGGGCGGTAAAATTGACAACACTCTATTCTTGAAAGAAAAAGGTAAAGATCACTTGGTAGTTCATATATATGTTGATGATATACTATTTGGAGAAACAACTAATATGTTAAGTAAAGAATCTGCTAAGCTAATGGAGGGTGAATTTGAAATGAGTATGATGGATGAGCTTAATATTTTTTTAGGCTTAAAAATTAAACAAAATTAAAATAGAACTATGATCCATTAGCAAAAGTATGTGAAAGAGTTGCATAAAAAGTTTAAAATGGAAGATTCCAAAGAAATTGACACTCGTATATCAACAACCACAAAATCAGATTTGGATGAACTTGGTTCATCTGTTGATCAAAAGTTGTATAGGGGAATGGTTGGGTCCTTTTTATATCTCACTACTAGTAGACCTGACATTATTATTTATTTATTTTTGGCAATTCACTAGGCAAGTGCCTAGGGCTAGTTTTTTATTAATAACATAAAAGAAAAATACATCAATTAGGAAAAGTACAAATAAGGGGGACAATAGCACCGGTATTGTTACCCATATAACACAAACCGGGCTAACCTTACTGTACTAATCCTATTGAGGCTTGTCAACCTCGCCTATTAACAAGAATGTAAAAAATATGAACTTGAAAGGACTAAATATTCTATGATAATCACAGAGTTTATAACATACTCTGTGATGATATTACAGATGAGGATACTAATAAAGTGGTAGAATAAAATGTAGTACCCATTTGATCGTTGTCCCTTTTTTTCAACTTTGTAAAATCTTCAATTTTTACTTCTTTGTCGTTTTCATCTACCTTGTTCAAAATTTATTCAAGAATCATCGTCTATTTTTTGACCGGTTGGACCTCGCTGACGAAATTGGGGCAGCCTGCTTTTATTTGGCAGCTCTCATTGGAGGTCGCCTAACAATTGCTTCCTTGTCGGACCTTGTTGCAATTTTCATCCAGATAGCACCTGCTTTGCTTGTTCCAATGTGGTCCTCCATAGTGTTTGGTGGTGTATCTAGGTGGTGAATACATGTGCAACAAGGAGGCTTACTTGGAATGAAATCTGGAGCCTCCAACTTCTTTTTTAATTTTCCAGTTAAAGTATTCTCAAAATATAGTATTTGAAGTTCATCCTTGATAACTCTTTCCACACGATGGCTGGCAAATCGAAACCTTAGTTTAAGACCATTTTCCTGTTCCCTTTTCAAATTTGAGCATGTGATTGAATTTGACAAAGTGACCAAAGGTTGCTTGATCTGGTCCTCACCATCACGTAGAAGAGGCTTTTGTGTAACTGCTTGTTGCCCAGTCCTATGATCTTTTTATGCACCTCACCTACAGGTTTTTCAACTAAATCAACTACTGCAGAATCTCGATCACCTACTGGTTTGGCATTAGTTGCTTGATCAGCAGTAGGTTTAGCAACCCCTGCAGCTACTCGATCACCAGCTCCCTTCAATGCAACAGTAGCCTTCGAATTTGTAACTTCAGCAGCTCCACGATCATCTCTAGTTTGCTGCTCCTTATGTACATCAGTAGCTATAGGACCTGCTGGTTTTATAAGAAAATCAACCACAGCAGTAGGCTTAATATTCCTAGATATAGCTCGATCAGCAGTAGAATTTAATGCAACTGTATCATCCAACTCCGAAACAGTAGCAGCTGCACCAGTTTTACATGGTATTGCAGTATCGTTCAAAGTCACATCTGCATATTTGCTTGACAATTTTGTTATTCGTACATCTCTATCCCAGATCGCATTCACTGAACCTGCTGTCTTTAACGCTACAAAATTCTCCAAAATTGAGCATTCAGCTCCTGTACCATTGTCCATAGCAACTACAGTTGAAACTGAATTTCTCCTCTGGAAATCCTGCGACTAAGATTGCATTTGCTGCCCCGCAATTTGTTCAATTGCATCATTTGGTAATGTAGCATAAGCTACTATTGGTTTAGTCATCTCTGAGTCTTCAGAACTTGGCATTTCATTCCCAGCTAATGCAGTAACATTTGGTACAACATTCTTATTAACCAAACCTTCCACCCCTGCTTTCTCAATCAATGAGGTATCAACTACAGAAATACTATCAGTTGTTCGATGCATCACTTGGTCACTGTTTAAAGTAAAAATCTGTTTTCCTCCATCTGTCTGTAACACCTGTTGGTCGACTAAAGTTCCTTGTGCTGCATCATCTACCTGCTTGTTAGCTGTTATTTCCATATATCTTTGATTCTCTCTTTTGGCATTCAGATAGTCTCTTGCATCTCCTTGTAGATTCTGAATATTGTTCGCCTCCATAATAGGCATATTAACAACCTCTGACCTCACATCCTTTCCAGCTTGTTGCTTCATTAATCGACACACATTGTCGTCATGTCCTTGATGTTTGCAAAAGGTGCAATATTTAGGAAGATTGTCATACACCACCTCCTGGTAATGTACATTGATTTTACCCAAAATTCTGTCCACAATCTGTAGCTTAACCTTTTTAGGACGATATTCGAGCAAATCAAGAATTACCTTGACCCTAGCAGCACTAGGTTGAGTTTTTTCTTGCGTCGCCTTGTCCACAGCAATAGCCTTACCAACAACTGAAGCAATCGACATTAACGACCTCTTAGCGAAGAAATTAGGTTGCAAACCTGGAAAGGAAATCCATACGACTGCCATGGACGTTTCCTGCTTTGGATTGAATCCTAACGTCCATGGGAATGTTCTAAAAAAGAATTCATCACCTTTTGACTTGACATAACCAGTTGATCTTGATAAAAATAGAACATAATCACTGTAAAGATCAAATCTGATCAATAAGTGACGAAATTCCAGCAGCCCAATATTGCATCGACCTTGTACATGGAATTGCGACGAAAATATTTTTTTAAATTCCTGTAACTCAGGTTTTCCATATGAAAACTTCATGATTACTGCTTGATGCAGTCCTTCTTCTCTTGTGAATTCGTTAACCTCATTCATAGTGAAACTGATCGTTGGTTCGCCATGCTCAACTGTCATAGGAAACAACTCGATTTTGGATGTAACTGCGGCAGATTGTCTTGGACGAAGCTGGGCAGCATATGACTGATTTGGATTCGAGATTGTGATGGTTTCTTTGATGTTTTGAATTGGCTCTCCCACAGCCAAAGGATGGGGAGAGGACAATACATTCATGGCTGCCTCAACACAACATCATTGATGAAGATGAAGCAGAAACACAAATCTGGGACGCTGCTACAGTAACTTTTACGCAAAAAACCCGATCTTTAGCAGTTGGTTGATTATTTGATAATGAAACCAACTGGGGATTGTTCGCAAAGAGAAGTGGGTTCTTTTGTGATTAATCTTGCTATCTTACCTTGCCAGATGCCGGAGTTATGGGTCGTGAATAGTGGTGGTGGCACTATTCACAGAAAATCCTACTTGTTTCCTGAGGATAGGGTATATCCTAGTTGACCTTAAGGTTTCAAAGCATACCTGACATTCTTTTCAGTGTAGGCCTTTGTGCTTTATTTCTGGCAAATCAAAAGGAATCTCACTTGAAGTTTGTCAAGAGGATTTTGAGATACCTAAAAGGCACCAGTGATCTTTTCCTATGGTATCCTAGAGGTAGTAATTTTGATTTATCGGGATATGCTGATGTTGATTATGCAGGTTTTCTTGTAAATAGAAAGAGAACTTTAGGTATGCACACTTCCTTGGTTCATGTCTTGTGTCTTGGTCCACCAAAAAGCAAAATTCTCTAGCCTTGTCTACTATTAAAGCTGAGTATATGGTCGTTGCCTCATGTTGTGCTCAATTTTTATGGATTAAATAGCAATTAATGGACTTTGGAATTATGTAGGTTGTATCCCCATCATTTGTGACTATAGTAATGCAATTAGTATGACCAATAACCTAGTTCGTCACAAAAGAACTAAGCATATAGATGTTAGGCATCACTTTTTGAGGGATAACTATGAAAATGGTTTGATCACTATGGAATTTTGTGCTACTGACAAGCAAATAGTTGACATATTCACAGAAGCTCTAATTAGAGATCTCTTTGAAAGTAACATGTTAGAATTAGGGATGATTAAGATCACCTAAAGGGAACCCGTTCTAACTTAATAATTGGTTAAATAATTAGATTAGATATTGCTGTAACGATCCGACCGGTCGTTTTGAGCTCTAGCGCGTCGTTCAGCAGTTGGAAGTCATGAACAACTTCATTTCAGGTATATTGACTTGTACGTATGGTCAGAGTTGAATTTCGGGAAATTCGGAGTCAAATCGGAAAAAACTTTTCATTGCGGCAACCTTAAGTTGAAGAAAATAGCTAAGATTGGAATTTTGAGTAAACGACCTCGGAATTAGGATCTAAAAGTTTCAGCATGTTCGTATGATGATTTCGGACTTAGGCGTATGTCTAGAATTGGGATTCTGATTCTGGGAATAGCTCCGTATTGTGATTCTGATCAGAGGAATAGCTCCTAAGACTAACCCCTGATTTCCTTTTACAGGTCCAAGTGAAGGGATTAGTCAAATATAGTACATGGATAGTGGCTTCTCAAAGCACATGATAGGAAGCAAAAACTAGTTCGTTTCACTTGAAGACCTTCAAGGAGGTAATGTCTCCTTTGAAAATGGAATGAAATGTGAGATCATTGGTGTTGGAAAGGTGTGTAAGTCTGACTCTCACTTTATTAGGAATGTCTAATTGATAGATGTACGGAAATATAGTCTAATAAGTGTATCACAACAATGTGATAAAGGTAATATAGTAGCTTTTACCTCTACAAAATATACTGTCATAAATCTTAACACTGAAAAAATAATTTTGCAGGAAAAAAGAGTGAATAACATATATGTGGTAGATCTGTCCACACTTTTAGATAAAGTACTCACTTGCTTATGTGTATTGGACAATGATCCCCTCTTTTGGCACAAGGGACTTGAACATGCAAGTCTAAGAAAACTCAATAAACTAGCATACAAGGACTTGGTGATAGGGCTTCCTAACATTAAGTTCAAGGAAAATAAAGTTTGTAAGGCTTGTGCAAGGGGGAATCAGGTAAGATCCTCTTTTAAGATCAAGAAAAATGGTAAGTACTACTAGGTCGATCGAACTGGCCCATATGGATCTCTGTGGACCAATGAGGACAATGAGCAGAGGTGGTAAGAGGTATGTTATGGTTCTTGTTGATGATTAATCTTGGTTTACCTGGACACTATTTTTTAATATCTAAAGATGATGTATTTGACATGTTCACTTCATTTGTTAGAAATAACTAGGTAATCAACTTGCATCATCTAGGTCTGATCATGGTACTGAATTTGAGAATGCTAAATTTTTTGAATTTTGTGATGAGCATGGCATAGATCATAACTTTTCTGGTCCTAGAACTCCACAAACAAAATGGAGTAGTTGAAAGAAAGAATAGGAAATTGAAGGAAAAGGCTAACACTATGCTAATTGCTAGTAAATTGCCTCAGAGCTTCTGGGCAGAAGGTGTGAACACTACATGCTACATCATAAATAGGTGCATAACTAGACCTCTTATTGAGAAGACTCCCTATGAGTTACTTAAAGGGACAAAGCCAAATATATCCCACCTTAGGGCTTCTGGATACAAGTGCTTTATGCACAATAATGGAAAATACTACCTAGGTAAGTTTGATCCTAGAAGTGATGAGAGAGTATTCTTGGGATATTCTTCACATAGTAAAACTTATTGGATTTATAACAAAAGAACTATGTATGTAGAAGAAAGTGTACATATTATTCTTGATGAAACAAACATTCTTACTGAGAGGCAGGAACCAGATGATGAAGAAATTAGACTGGTAAGAAACTCAAATGAAATAACAGTCCAACTTGAAGCTGCACTACTGGAAGAAATAGGTGATGGAACAGGTCCTTCCACCTAGGGCAACCTGACAGGGAGAACTGAACAGCGAGGAATTGATCCTCAAACCTCGAGAGAACCTATCCATGAATATGTTCCTCAGCAACAAAACATTAAAGGAATATCTAAAGCAAACTAGTTGGTTGTGAAGCCTTACAAGTATCAAAGTTCTAATCCCATTAGGAATATAATCATTGATCCAATCTCTGGAATCAAAACCAGATCTTCTTTAAAGAACCTCTACGCTTTTGATGTTTTTTTATCTCTTATTGAACCTAAAAATATTTTTTAGGCTTTGCAAGATGCATACTGGGTGAATACAATGCAGGATGAACTCAACCAATTTGAGAGAAGTCAAGTTTGGCATCTAGTACCAAGACCCAAGGAAAGAATAGTGATTGCCATTAAATGGGTCTTCAGAAACAAAGCTGATGAAGATATAACAATTATAAGGAAGAAGAAAATATTGTTGGGTCAAGGATATATCCAAGAGGACGGCATAAACTATGATGAGACGTTTGCTCCAGTTGCAATAGTGGAAGCAATTAGACTCCTTATAGGCTTTGCTTCTTATATGGAATTCACTCTCTATCATATCAATATTAAGAGTGACTTCCTCATTGGCTATCTAAAGGAATAAGTGTTTTTCAAGCAACCTCTTGACTTTGAAAGCAAGGAATTTCCTAATCATGTGTGTCACACCTCCTTTTTCCGCCCCGCGAGGGTGCAAGGGAGTTTTCTCCAATTAAAGGACAGTCGAAACGGGATTTGTTTGTTTGTTTGAGAGTCGCCACCTGGGAATTTTAAGGCGTCCCAAGTCACCGGTTTTAATCCCTTAATCGAGGAGAATATGACTCTGTCTATTTAACAGTCTGCGCACCAGAAATCCGGATAAGTAATTCTGTTAACCCGGGAGAAGGTGTTAGGCATTCCCGAGTTCCGTGGTTCTAGCACGGTCGCTCAACTGTTATATTCGGCTTGATTATTTTGATTTGCTAAATACATTTTTTATTGCATGATTTTATTGTTACCGCTTCTATTTAGATTTAAAGTCCCTTCTTTGAATCGAATCACGCGTACGTATATTCGTGTTATAAATTATATTTTTTAAAACATGCGGAGTTGTGTCACGCGCACGTGTACACAATAATATAGATAATATTTTTATTAAAATAATTATTTTCGAAATTATGCTTTAAATAAAATCAAGAACATTCGCCCTTTTGGTATAATTAAGTAGTGAACCTCACATCTCGGGTTTTTATGAAATTAATAATGATATTCTCCGAGAAATCCCTTTTATTAAATATTCGATCGAAGTTGCGCGAACGCATAATCCGAATTGCCTTTAGAAATATAATTAGGTTACGCGAACGTATCCCTAATCACAAAAATATTCTTGATGGTAGTATAAATTTGTTTACAAATTGTTTATTATATCCACGTATTTTTATGTGAACATCATGAGAAATAAATATTCTTTTAGTCTCTAAATTCCTTAAAAAGAATTTACAATTTATTGGACGTTGATCGCAATTTATGTTTTTCGCGCATGAATTATATTCCTCAAACCGTTCGAATTTGTGGAGTAAAAATAAACGTGATTAATACTACCATTTAGTGAATACAATATTTGCCTACCCAAATAGACAACATGCAAATTACGTATAAAAATTGGGAAAGAATGGATGTAAGGAAGTGATATTTTTGAAGAATTTTCATTGTTCTATTTGAAGCGAATGCTAAAAAAATGTTATAATCTATAAACCTAATCACCTTCTACATTAATTGTTTTTAATCCAAAGTTATAATCGTTTGATTAATTTGTTTATGATGGTAGATAGGCATCAAGTTGATAAGAAAGGGAATTATTATACAAATCGATTGAATAAAATTGCCTTACATGCAACACAATTGTCCGTCTAAAACATTCATAACACTCTAACATCGTAACGAGCTATATCAAATCACCTTCCATATATGATTATATATATACTCATCATCATGCCATATATGAACATACAACTTATATCAATCTAAACCAAAATCAGATTTTTTACAAGATATACTAATAATGTAATTTCTTGATACTTCCATTCTACTTTACATTTAGCTAACAATATTACGGGATGTAATTAATGGCCCATTTTATGTCATGTTCCCTACCTTGATAATTCAATCATGACTTCACTTAATGAAAATTCCGAAATAGGTGATATTATTACAACACTTATACGAACTTTAAGAGGTAACAATTATCTTATATTCATCACGACAAACATACTACTATATTAATCAACTGAAACAAAACCAAATTTTAAACTAATGAACTTGAACGAATGGAAAACAGAATTATAATTCCCGAACATCATTAATATGTCATGTTGAAGCTTTTCATGACATGAATTTACAGATATGTACCTGATATTGGAAGCAAGAAAATGAAGATGAGAATCAGCGGCATTAATAACAGTACAACATCAACAACTGCCCAGCAACAGTAACAACCCAGTACAGACCGGTGGAGTAGTAATCCCAAAAACAAAAGCTTTAAGCTTTAAATGAAACAACAACCATTAATACTAATTTCAAACAAAGAAAGAAAGCAGTAGATTTTTTAGCTTTTATTTTTATTTTGAAAGCTTAAATATTTTTCGGAATTTTTCTCTCTTCTATTCTCTGTCCGTTTTTTTTTCTCTATAAGTGTGTGTATTTTTTCTCGTATCTTTTCTGTTCTCTTTCTTCTTGTCTTGTGTTCAAGACTTCACATATATATAATCCCATCCCATAAATCTTTTAATCAATTAAATCAATACTTTTTCTCTACCCAACCCATTATCTTTCCACTCATCCCCATTACATTAAATAAACATATCACACCACCCCATTATATTTTGTCCCCCATGCTTCATTTAAAATAATGCAAGATTCCCCCTTTAAATTAAATCTTGTCCCCCCTTTATATTAAACAACTATATCACAACCCACCCCATTTCATTTTGTCCCCCATGCTTCAAATAAACAATTTCAAAATGTACAATTCCTAAACTACCCCTCACGACCTTACTGAAATTACCAAACTACCCCTGAACGTACTACAAATTTACCAAACTACCCATCAGCTATAACACATCAATTAATCAAACTTAACCAAAATATAGACAATATGATCAATTTCTAACAATGTTCAAACAACAATATGAACACGGATGAACATCATAACAACAATATCACATGAACATGATTTTAACAACATTTCAACAACAAATCACATGAACACAAATTGAACAACAAAGAACAACTAAAATTTGATTGAACAAATTTTTAGCAACAAACAATCCTATTTTCGGATTCAACAACTACAACAAACAAGTATATTTAGATTTCTAAATTCAATCATATTGAACTTAAAATCCACTCTAACAACATTACAACAAACAATTCTTATATTAAACTTTAAACAAGATTATGAGACCAATTCAAGAAATAATCACAAATGGTAAACAAGAAATCAAACTATACACATTTCGGATTCAAAATCAAACAAACATAATATGAACATGAATTAAATCTAAAAATAAAAACGACGGATTCAAATGACTAAAACCAACATACTTCCCTTATTACAACTAAATTCTTTTAGGCAAATGACAAAACAAAAACTAAGAAGAAACAATTATGAATTTAAACTTGAACTTAACAATATTAACAATTTCCGGAAAATACATCAAATATATGAAACAAATTGAAGAAACAATTAATTAAATTTCAATTTGAATCTAACAAATATTAAACTAACAAATATTCACTTAAACAATAATACAAACATGAAATAAACATGAAAACAACTAATTAAACTTCTATTTTGAAATCTGAAAATTAATTTTAACAAAGCACATGAACATGAACAAACTAGAAAAACGATTTCAACGATGAACAACGAACAAAACAAGAATCAAATATTTAACGATTTTAACTTTGAGAAATATAAAAACGAAAATGGACAAAATAAAATTCAAAACTACTAACCGGATTGAAATGACGAACGACTAACCACGACGAACTCGAACTTAAGGAGTTGGCTGAAACAACATCGAAGCAGTAGCAATGGAGGTTAAGGAGAAACAGCGGCGACGTCCGTTCGGAGCAGCCATGGCTGCTCGTCGCAGCTGGACACGGGCAGCAGTTGACGCGGCAGAACAGGAGCAGCTGGTCGACCATGGCAGCATGAAGCAGAAGCTCGCAGCTAGCAACAATGGCGAGGAGCTGGAGCCGCAGCCTTGCACAGTTGAAGCAAGTTCGAGCAGCAGCAACGACAACTACGGCGGAGGAGCAGCTGGTCGTCTACTGCTGCTGCGTTCAGCAGCTTATGGAGAAAATGGAGCAGCAGTTCGGGAAGCCATGGACGACACAGAGGCAGCAAGAAAAAGCAACAAACATGGCGTTATGGCCATGGCGATGGGTCGACGACGAAGACGCAGCCATGGACGAGCCTTTTGAGCTTGACATGGAGAAGATGGGATTCTTGGTGGTGAGTGTGCTTGTGTCGAAGGAGACGAAGTTGCTGGAGCTTAAGGGGGAAGCCATGGATGAGCTTTGAAAAAACTTGGAGAAGAAGAAGCAAAAGTGGGGGGGGGGGCGGATGACTTAGGTCTTTTTAGGGTTTTTCTTCTTTCTTTTTTTCTTTGTTTTGTGTTGTTTGTAAGACAATAGGGTGTTGGGTTATGGACTGGGTCGACTCAGTTCGAAATGGACTGGGTCGTAGGGAAGATTGGGCCATTTTTTGGGCATGTGGCTTGAAATCGAAGAAGAGGCCCAATTCCGACTTTCTTTATATTTTCGCTCTCTTTTCTTCTTTTATTTCTCTAAAACTAAATTATAAAAATACTTAAACTATTATTAAGAACTAAATTAAGTTATAAAAGTGCAAATTAACTCCCAATAACAATTAATGCCCAATTAAGCAATAATTAAGCACAAAATTGTATATTTGGACATTAACTGCTAAAAATGCAAACGATGCCTATTTTTGTAATTTTTTATTTTTGTAAAACAAATTTAATTACTAACAATTGTAGAATTAAATCCTATATTCAAAACGCGACATATTTTTGTATTTTTTATTAATTTAGCAAATAAACACGCACAGACAAATACAAATAATTATTCAAAATATCACAAAATATCACAAAATTGCACATCAAAGAAAAATCATTTTATTTTTGGATTTTTTGGGAGTAATTCTCATATTGGGCAAAAATCACGTGCTTACAGCTGCCCCTCTTTGCCCGAAGACACGAAGGGTTTTCGTGCAAAGATAAAGCGAGCGATTTTTGCCCATCCGAGTACTCCGTGTGAAGCATTTTTTGAAAAAGATTTGACCGAACCTTTGCTTCAAAGGTTTCCTACATATCCTGGGCTAAACAGGAATCAGGTCAATGTAGTTCGGGAAGCTTTGGTAGCTGGGACTACCGTTGGACTGTAATGTTACTGTTGTTGCATGCTATTACCACTGCTTACCGATCTCCTTGTTACACCGTGCTTAAAAGAAAACAAGAAGCTAGGCTAGACTGCAATTTTTCTTGTTGCCTTGCTTCCTTGTCTGCTTGCATTTCTTCCGGTGCTTTTCTTCTTTTTGACACATGCACTTGAATTTGTGCTGTGACCTCTTGTTACAACCTTCTACTTCCCAGTGTCGGGGAATTTTATTGTCTCCTGCTGGAGATTCCTATTGTAACCCTCTGTTTTATTGTCCTCTGACTTGATCTTGAAATGTATGCCTCTGTTCTATGGGCGGGCTCCCAACTTCAATACTTGAAAATTAAAGACTTGAAATGTATGCCTCTGTTATCTGGGCGGGCTCCCAACTTCAACAACTGAAATGTAAAGACTGAAATGTATGCCTCTGTTATCTGGGCGGGCTCCCAACATCAACAACAACTTTTAAAAATAAGCGTCATTCCTCTCTTCAGGCGGGCTCCTGATTTCAAATACACAACTTTGAAACTAAGATTTTATCTTGGGAGAACAATTTCATCAGACCAAGATTTTGACTCTAGGAGATAAATCGTCAGACTAGGTCCATTTTGTTGTGATCTTAGGAGAAAGATTCATCCGACTAAGATTTTATCTTGGGAGAACAATTTCATCAGACCAAGATTTTGACTCTAGGAGATAAATCGTCAGACTAGGTCCATTTTGTTGTGATCTTAGGAGAAAGATTCATCCGACTAAGATTTTATCTTGGGAGAACAATTTCATCAGACCAAGATTTTGACTCTAGGAGATAAATCGTCAGACTAGGTCCATTTGTTGTGATCTTAGGAGAAAGATTCATCCGACTAAGATTTTATCTTGGGAGAACAATTTCATCAGACCAAGATTTTGACTCTAGGAGATAAATCGTCAGACTAGGTCCATTTTGTTGTGATCTTAGGAGAAAGATTCATCCGACTAAGATTTTATCTTGGGAGAACAATTTCATCAGACCAAGATTTTGACTCTAGGAGATAAATCGTCAGACTAGGTCCATTTGTTGTGATCTTAGGAGAAAGATTCATCCGACTAAGATTTTATCTTGGGAGAACAATTTCATCAGACCAAGATTTTGACTCTAGGAGATAAATCGTCAGACTAGGTCCATTTTGTTGTGATCTTAGGAGAAAGATTCATCCGACTAAGATTTTATCTTGGGAGAACAATTTCATCAGACCAAGATTTTGACTCTAGGAGATAAATCGTCAGACTAGGTCCATTTTGTTGTGATCTTAGGAGAAAGATTCATCCGACTAAGATTTTATCTTGGGAGAACAATTTCATCAGACCAAGATTTTGACTCTAGGAGATAAATCGTCAGACTAGGTCCATTTTGTTGTGATCTTAGGAGAAAGATTCATCCGACTAAGATTTTATCTTGGGAGAACAATTTCATCAGACCAAGATTTTGACTCTAGGAGATAAATCGTCAGACTAGGTCCATTTTGTTGTGATCTTAGGAGAAAGATTCATCCGACTAAGATTTGATATCTTATCTTGGGAGAAAAATTTCATCGGACCAAGATTGTATCGGGAGGTAAATTCATCAGACTAGGACTTTTTATCCTAGGAGAAAAATGTAGTAAAGATCAATGATTTGAGAAACATACCTTCGTAATTTCTTCTTTTCTTTTCTCCTTCCTTTGCGCTGCTTTATTCTTGCTTGCTAGGGATAATACCACTGCGGGAGCCTTCTTTCTTCCCCTCCTTCAAATTTGTTTTTGGTTTTTTTTTTCAACACTGCTGGGGATAAAAGTGTTATCTTCTTGGGATAACGTTGTTGAGGATAACGCTGCTGGGGAATTTTATCCCTTCAAATCGATGCTTCATTCTTTTGGAAGCTGCTGGGGATGATAATGGCTCTTTGCTTTTCTGAGCACAAGTGTCATCCCTTTATTCTGTCTGCTGGGGATAACTTCCTCCATTGGAAACTTATTATGTTGGGGGCAACCCTGGTTCAAAGACCACTTCCTTGGTGCTATTTTTATTCTTCCCCAAATGGGTACCTGATTTTCCAGAAAATTTTCTAACTGAAAAGAAAATTTTCTGCCCCAGTTTGACAATCTTTCTTGTGGCATGCATTTCCGACATCAATGCCATTTCCTTTACCTGTTTTAAACAAAATTTGTTAGTTTAAAACGCGGTGGTTGGTTGTGATACTCCTACTTGGGATGGCTTTCCCCTTTCTCCTTCCTTGCTCTGCATTCCACAAGGGACGATATTATTTGCTGAGGATAATCCTTTTCTGCTAGGGATATCCCTCTTCTTTCGTGGCATGGCTCGGAGACTTGCATTTTTCCGACCTTTTAGTCTCGCATGAATTTTCCAAGTCATGCTTATTGCTCTCCTTGTTTGTCCACGGGCCTTGGCCTTGAGGTTTTAATAACCTCTGATTTTGGCAAGGATATCCCTCTTGACACTCGTCAATCCTTTTGTCAATTCCCTTTTGCTGGGGATATCTTTCTTGACACTGGCCTTGTGCTCGTTCCTTGCTGACTATACCACTTGGATGTACTAGCCATATCTCATCTTGCATAATTAGAAAGCTGATGGCCTATTTTGAAGTCATTTCCCACTGGTTCTGACCAAACAGACTCTACTGGGGAATTTTCTATGAAAGGAGAAAGATAAAAAGGAACAGAATAAAAGACAAAGGAAAAAGATGACTCTTTAACAAAAGAAATTATAAAAACCTATCAAACGCAGACACCGACTCTAATGGTCATGACATGCATATGTGGCCTATCCTCCGTCGTCAATCGTCTTTCAAGATCTTCCCTTGACTATCCTCCATCTGATTCCCAATCTTATTCGACTTGTAGTGCCCAAAAGGTTTTCACCATCAAGTCTCTCTCATTTTGGTTTTTCTCTCATCTTTCATCGCCTTATGGTGTCCGTGAAGATTTTCACCGATAAGACTCTCTCATTTATATCACTTTCCAGCTGGGGATTTGGAGTGTTGCCGGTATGACTCTCTCTGCTGGAGATTAGAGTCCTTTCTGTTGTGGAACAGAGTGTTATGTTCACCGGTAAGACTCTCATTTGTATGACTTGGCATCTTTTGCAGACTGATCGAAGGTCTTTCTTTGGACCGTAATGTGGGTTTTTTGGATAGGCTTAGAAAGAAAGGGTATTAAAGGCTAAAAAACAAATCAATTTGGGGTTCAAAATTACAACCTTTGAAATCATATTTGTTTATAACAAGCGCAACCCTTTCCCCAGTTTCTTGCTTGGGGATTATTTATTAAATTTTTTTTTTTTAATTTATTACACCATGCATACCATGCACATTATGCACACTATGCACCCTATGACCGAGTCGTGAAGCGCCTACGTATCCTCTTTGAGGAATCAGGTCAAACGTAGTTCCCAATTCCTCTTTTTTCATTTGACTTTCTTTTGTTTTTTTTTCATTTTTCTTTTTCTTTTTCTTTTTCTTTTTTTTTTTGATTTTTTCTTTACCTTCCAGGCTCGTATTTCCTAGTCGTTGCTATTGATTCCGAACGAGGGGTATGAAAGAAAAAAATAAGGCTCAAAAGGGGTAACGAAGGATAAAGTGTTTAGGTAGCAGAATAAAATGCCTTCGTCATTCCAGTCTTCAAAACATGCCAAGTGCAAACAACACAATTGAACATAGATTTATAGTCTCTTCCGATGGTGCTGGACTTGACAATTATGTTAAACACTTGCTTTTTCATTTGTCATTTCTAAAGCACTGCTGGGCGACACTCTCACTCTCATGCACGACCCTCATGCCAATTTGGCGAATCTTGCATTTAACGGTTTTCTTTATGTTTTACTTGCCCCAGTTCCACATGACTCGGGCTTCAAATAATCTCAAACCGTTCTTATTTCCTTTAAATGCTTTGATCACCTTCCCAGGGTTTTATGATTAACTTTATAGACTAGGCCCAAACTGTGTGCGCATGTCATGTCACTAGAATCGGCGCTTGAATAAAAATGATAAAAGGACTAATCAAAAGAAAACTGGAAATAATAAAAGACCGGCTTTTGTATTAGACTACTGGCGAAATGGTTTGAATAATAAAACAAACAAAACAAGCAGAATAAAATCCTAACACAGCCTTGACAAAACTTAAACAAACTGATATGACAAAATGGAAAGATAAGAAGGTTTGACACAAGACAATATTCGGATTACAACCCTAAGAATAATCTGGACAACAGAAATGACAACAAAATAAGCCACCACAAGCTTCTCTCTTGCTAACCAAGAAACGGAGCGTCCTCCCATTTTATCAAAGTTGGCATCTTTAGCCACTGAGCTTTGCAGTATTGTACAGACCATTTCCAACTTCGATATCATTATCATCAGTTAGTGGCTTTCCGGGATGACACTAAAATCCCATGTTACCAGGCATCCTCCCCATAAAGTGTGCATCATGATGTGCAGGTAAAGGATTCTGGGCGATATTCTGGGTGTCATTACCTTGGATCACAATCAGATTTTCCTGGATCATCCTTTATATTTCTTTTTTCAAATCCCGACAACTTTCAACATTGTGCCCCTGGGCATTGGAATGGTATTCACACCTTTTAGAAGGGTCAAAGCTTCTTGCACGTGTGTCCAGATGATTTGGATGAATAGATACAATCATGTCGTGATGCTTTAACCTCTCAAATAAGCTTTCATAGGACTCTCCTATTGGTATAAAATGATCTTTCAACCTTCGTTCCCCTTTATACTTCTGGCTTGGATGTGGGTTATAGGGCACCTGAAAGTTATGTGGAGGTTTCTGGAGATTTTGTGACGCTCGTGCTCGCCTTCTGGGGCGTTTTGGTGGTCGGGCAACATACTGAGGTGGAACAATAGAGTGGTGTGGGTTCTGAGGGGGATAATATTGCTCAGGGGATTCATAGATAACTTTAGGAGGTTGCTCATACCTTCGAGATGTTCTCCTAGGACCTCTTCTTGACCCTGATGTCATCATGATTTCTTCAATCTTCTCATTTGTGTCGCAAAAATTATCAGACTCAACCCGGACAGCGTGAGTTGCAGCTTTAAAAACTGCTTGACTCATAATTTTTCCTGTCTTAAGACCATTCTCTATTATTTCTCCCATTTTGATTGCTTCCGAGAAGGATTTGCCAACTGCGGACATCATGTTCTGAAAGTAATAAGGCTTTCCACAAAATAAGCCATCAACAATTCTTCATTTCTTCCCGCACCTCTCATTTGATTGCAATACCTTTTCAGGTGGGCAATGGGATCTCCATGTCCATCGTACTTTTCAAATTTGGGAGTCTTGAAACCAGGCGGCAAGTGGACATCGGGGAACATACATAGATCTTTGAAGGCAACACTCTTTTGACCAGACAACCCTTGCCTGTTTTTCAACCATTGTTCTAAGTTTTTCACTCTTTGGGTCATTTCTTCTTGTACCATCTTTCGGGCAGGCTCTTCAATCTTTGCAGGAAGATCAAACGAGTACGGGTGGTACTTAGGAGAGTGGTACTGCTCTTGTTGTGTCGCAAATTGTGACTCATTACAGGGCTGTCCTTGCCCACTGGCCCATGCTTGACACACTCTGGTCATTTGCTGTTTCAGTATTCTATTTTTCCGGCACAGTAGACTCTTATTGAACCCTCTGAACAAACCGACCAACTCAACTTTCTTCACAATTCAAAACAAAACATGTTAGAATGGACTCAGTCGGTTCTTATTACTAGCAACATCTTTTTCCCTTTTTTTCATTTTCTTTTTCATTTTTTGTTGTGGTCGAATCTTATGGAGATTGCCTACGTATCATGACCCCGCATGAATCAGACCTTGCGTAGTTCGGACCAATAAAAGATAAGCAATACTAATCATTTTTTTTTCAATTTTCATATTGGGTTTCAAAGGTTTAAAAATGACCTACAAACTTGAAAATCAAACGACCCACATATTATAATCAAAAGTTTTACAAACTCCAAAACAAACGGGCTTCCTTTCTCCGTTTGACAAATGCAACCAAACGGTTATTTTTGCAAATGTGGCCCCTTCCAAATCTCACATGAATTTTGAGGCTGGGGAGGATTATTTTGACACTTTACGAACTTGTCCATTCTTTTACGAAAATAACCTTGCGACAACTGAAAGATACTCTGAGGCTATTTCGGCAAGAACGGTTTAAGACGTGGCCGAAGCTGGCTCGGCTTATTTTGACCAAAAATCTAAACGGTATTCACCTGACCGTTGACTCTTTGTTTTTTTTTTCAAATTACAATAAAAACCAGGTGTTGCAACACGGCCCTTCAGCGCCTCGGGGACGAAGATTTTTAAGGCTGTGTGGGTCAACTGGACCAAATCTTAAAAAACGACCCAAAGGTGGCTGTTTATGCAAAGTCAGCCTTCCGGCGTCCCTTTCGGGAACATTCGGCTATGTCTTGACAAAACAGCGTCACCCGACTTCTTTATGTCAAAATTAAAATTTGACATAATATATTTTTTTTGGCTGTTATTTTTTAGCAAAAGGGGAAGTTGGACACTGCCCGGCTTATTTATGAAAAAATTAAAATTTTGACATGTTTTTTATTTATTTATTTATTGGTTTTTGGCTTATTTTAGCAAAAAGGGGGTTGGACCCGATGAGGGTTGCCTACGTATCTCACATCCGGTGAGAATCAAACCCGCGTAGTTCGGGCCGGTCATGAATAAACTGATTTTAAATTATGATTATTTTTTTTATTTTATTTTTTTTGTAAAAGAACTGCTTTAAAAGAAGAAAGGAAGTATTTTTATATTTTTTTTGGATTTTTGATTGATTTTCTTTTTGAAAGAAAGACTTTTAAGAATTCCTTTTCTTTTGATTTGAACTTTGAGAATTTCAAAAGTAAAAGGAAGATATTTTTTTTTGTTTTTTCTTATTCTAAAGAAGAAAGAAAATATTTTTTGGAATTTTACCTCTAATAAAAGAAATGCTTTCTAAAATTTTTTTTTTGAATTTTGAATTTTCTTTTCAATTTTTAAAGAAGAAGGAAAATATTTTCGGATTTTTTTTATTTTATTATATATATATATATATATATTTTAATAATTAAAAAGACTTTCTAAAGAAGTCAATAATGGAAAATATTTTTGGATTTTTTGTTTTGAAAATTGGGAGTCTAAACAAAACTTTTCTAGACTTTTTTGGCAGGACAAATATTTTTGCAACAAATAAAGATATATATACATTTTTTGAAAATAAAGAAAAACTTTTTGGATTTATATATATATATATATATATATATATATATATATATATATATATATATATATATATATATATATATATATATATATATATTTGCAACAAATAATAAAACCACTTTCAACGCCCGACTCTTTTTATTTTATTATTTTGAATTTTTCAGAAACGAATAAAAAAAAACTATTTTAAAAGTAAGACTCTTTTTCATTGTCATTTTCAGGGGAAGACAAACTATTTTCCTTTATATATATATATATATATATATATATATATATATATATATATTTTTTGAAAAATAAGACAGAACAACGATTTTTTTTCTTTCTATTTTTTCTTTGGTTTTAATAAAACAAACTAATAAAATATTTTTTTTTCATTTTCTCAAAATTTCGGCAGAGTTTTGACAGTATTTGGGCATTGGTTTTTTTTTTTTTCAAAAATAAACAGTCAATTCCCTAACCGCTATTTATTTTTTCAATTTTTAAATATTATTCATGATATTCAAAAGTCAGTCAACACACAAATCCGGATCAAATAAATGCGCAAGTAGCAGCAAGTAAGATGCATCAGGATGGTCATTTTTTTTGGTACACCTGTCCTAGACAGACCCAACCCCTGTGTTGAGTCTCCAAAGTCAAATGCACGTGATGCAAACAATCGCTCCTACTAGGGATCCGGCATGAAGCTGAGTTATTCTAAGTGAAAAAACCTGAGGCATATTGATCTAGCCCTGGCTTACCCAAACGGACAGTTTGAGCCGAAGCGGGGGCAACGTACCGGGAGCACGAAAGTCTACCCGGCCTAGTTACTTGTCCCAACTTCGTCTTATTTGGTATGACTTTAACAGAAAGGTGGGTCACGCGCACGTGTGCACCATAAATTTAGAAGACTCAGAAAGAAGGGGGTTTCGTAGCAGTTGTATATATTCATAATTCAAATAATATTAAAGCGGTAAAAGTGTCATTTAGCACATTGGGCATATATCATGTAAAAAAAATCAGATAATAAATAAAGCCAACTATAACGATTATTTTAAGCTCGAATTCTTGAATCCTGAACCAGTGGTTCTGGGTTTAATCCCTAGCAGAGTCGCCAGAGCTGTCACACCTCCTTTTTCCGCCCCCGCGAGGGTGCGTAGGGAGTTTTCTCCAATTAAAGGACAGTCGAAACGGGATTTGTTTGTTTGTTTCAGAGTCGCCACCTGGGAATTTTAAGGCGTCCCAAGTCACCGGTTTTAATCCCTGAATCGAGGAGAATATGACTCTGTCTATTTAACAGTCTGCGCACCAGAAATCCGGATAAGGAATTCTGTTAACCCGGGAGAAGGTGTTAGGCATTCCCGAGTTCCGTGGTTCTAGCACGGTCGCTCAACTGTTATATTCGGCTTGATTATTTTGATTTGCTAAATACATTTTTTATTGCATGATTTTATTGTTACCGCTTCTATTTAGATTTAAAGTCCCTTCTTTGAATCGAATCACGCGTACGTATATTCGTGTTATAAATTATATTTTTTAAAACATGCGGAGTTGTGTCACGCGCACGTGTACACAATAATATAGATAATATTTTTATTAAAATAATTATTTTCGAAATTATGCTTTAAATAAAATCAAGAACATTCGCCCTTTTGGTATAATTAAGTAGTGAACCTCACATCTCGGGTTTTTATGAAATTAATAATGATATTCTCCGAGAAATCCCTTTTATTAAATATTCGATCGAAGTTGCGCGAACGCATAATCCGAATTGCCTTTAGAAATATAATTAGGTTACGCGAACGTATCCCTAATCACAAAAATATTCTTGATGGTAGTATAAATTTGTTTACAAATTGTTTATTATATCCACGTATTTTTATGTGAACATCATGAGAAATAAATATTCTTTTAGTCTCTAAATTCCTTAAAAAGAATTTACAATTTATTGGACGTTGATCGCAATTTATGTTTTTCGCGCATGAATTATATTCCTCAAACCGTTCGAATTTGTGGAGTAAAAATAAACGTGATTAATACTACCATTTAGTGAATACAATATTTGCCTACCCAAATAGACAACATGCAAATTACGTATAAAAATTGGGAAAGAATGGATGTAAGGAAGTGATATTTTTGAAGAATTTTCATTGTTCTATTTGAAGCGAATGCTAAAAAAATGTTATAATCTATAAACCTAATCACCTTCTACATTAATTGTTTTTAATCCAAAGTTATAATCGTTTGATTAATTTGTTTATGATGGTAGATAGGCATCAAGTTGATAAGAAAGGGAATTATTATACAAATCGATTGAATAAAATTGCCTTACATGCAACACAATTGTCCGTCTAAAACATTCATAACACTCTAACATCGTAACGAGCTATATCAAATCACCTTCCATATATGATTATATATATACTCATCATCATGCCATATATGAACATACAACTTATATCAATCTAAACCAAAATCAGATTTTTTACAAGATATACTAATAATGTAATTTCTTGATACTTCCATTCTACTTTACATTTAGCTAACAATATTACGGGATGTAATTAATGGCCCATTTTATGTCATGTTCCCTACCTTGATAATTCAATCATGACTTCACTTAATGAAAATTCCGAAATAGGTGATATTATTACAACACTTATACGAACTTTAAGAGGTAACAATTATCTTATATTCATCACGACAAACATACTACTATATTAATCAACTGAAACAAAACCAAATTTTAAACTAATGAACTTGAACGAATGGAAAACAGAATTATAATTCCCGAACTTCATTAATATGTCATGTTGAAGCTTTTCATGACATGAATTTACAGATATGTACCTGATATTGGAAGCAAGAAAATGAAGATGAGAATCAGCGGCATTAATAACAGTACAACATCAACAACTGCCCAGCAACAGTAACAACCCAGTACAGACTGGTGGAGTAGTAATCCCAAAAACAAAAGCTTTAAGCTTTAAATGAAACAATAACCATTAATACTAATTTCAAACAAAGAAAGAAAGCAGTAGATTTTTTTAGATTTTATTTTTATTTTGAAAGCTTAAATAGTTTTCGGAATTTTTCTCTCTTCTATTCTCTGTCCGTTTTTTTTTCTCTATAAGTGTGTGTATTTTTTCTCGTATCTTTTCTGTTCTCTTTCTTCTTGTCTTGTGTTCAAGACTTCATATATATAATCCCATCCCATAAATCTTTTAATCAATTAAATCAATACTTTTTCTCTACCCAACCCATTATCTTTCCACTCATCCCCATTACATTAAATAAACATATCACACCACCCCATTATATTTTGTCCCCCATGCTTCATTTAAAATAATGCAAGATTCCCCCTTTAAATTAAATCTTGTCCCCCCTTTATATTAAACAACTATATCACAACTCACCCCATTTCATTTTGTCCCTCATGCTTCAAATAAATAATTTCAAAATGTACAATTCCTAAACTACCCCTCACGACCTTACTGAAATTACCAAACTACCCCTGAACGTACTACAAATTTACCAAACTACCCATCAGCTATAACACATCAATTAATCAAACTTAACCAAAATATAGACAATATGATCAATTTCTAACAATGTTCAAACAACAATATGAACACGGATGAACATCATAACAACAATATCACATGAACATGATTTTAACAACATTTCAACAACAAATCACATGAACACAAATTGAACAACAAAGAACAACTAAAATTTGATTGAACAAATTTTTAGCAACAAACAATCCTATTTTCGGATTCAACAACTACAACAAACAAGTATATTTAGATTTCTAAATTCAATCATATTGAACTTAAAATCCACTCTAACAACATTACAACAAACAATTCTTATATTAAACTTTAAACAAGATTATGAGACCAATTCAAGAAATAATCACAAATGGTAAACAAGAAATCAAACTATACACATTTCGGATTCAAAATCAAACAAACATAATATGAACATGAATTAAATCTAAAAATAAAAACGACGGATTCAAATGACTAAAACCAACATACTTCCCTTATTACAACTAAATTCTTTTAGGCAAATGACAAAACAAAAACTAAGAAGAAACAATTATGAATTTAAACTTGAACTTAACAATATTAACAATTTCCGGAAAATACATCAAATATATGAAACAAATTGAAGAAACAATTAATTAAATTTCAATTTGAATCTAACTAATATTAAACTAACAAATATTCACTTAAACAATAATACAAACATGAAATAAACATGAAAACAACTAATTAAACTTCTATTTTGAAATCTAAAAATTAATTTTAACAAAGCACATGAACATGAACAAACTAGAAAAATGATTTCAACGATGAACAACGAACAAAACAAGAATCAAATATTTAACGATTTTAACTTTGAGAAATATAAAAACGAAAATGGACAAAATAAAATTCAAAACTACTAACCGGATTGAAATAACGAACGACTAACCAACGACGAACTCGAACTTAAGGAGTTGGCTGAAACAACATCGAAGCAGTAGCAATGGAGGTTAAGGAGAAACAGCGGCGACGTCCGTTCGGAGCAGCCATGGCTGCTCGTCGCAGCTGGACACGGGCAGCAGTTGACGCGGCAGAACAGGAGCAGCTGGTCGACCATGGCAGCATGAAGCAGAAGCTCGCAGCAAGCAACAATGGCGAGGAGCTGGAGCCGCAGCCTTGCACAGTTGAAGCAAGTTCGAGCAGCAGCAACGACAACTACGGCGGAGGAGCAGCTGGTCGTCTACTGCTGCTGCGTTCAGCAGCTTATGGAGAAAATGGAGCAGCAGTTCGGGAAGCCATGGACGACGCAGAGGCAGCAAGAAAAAGCAACAAACATGGCGTTATGGCCATGGCGATGGGTCGACGACGAAGACGCAGCCATGGACGAGCCTTTTGAGCTTGACATGGAGAAGATGGGCTTCTTGGTGGTGTGTGTTCTTGTGTCGAAGGAGACGAAGTTGCTGGAGCTTAAGGGGGAAGCCATGGATGAGCTTTGGAAAAACTTGGAGAAGAAGAAGCAAAAGTGGGGGGGGGGGGGGGGGGGGGGGGGCGGATGACTTAGGTTTTTTTAGGGTTTTTCTTCTTTCTTTTTTTCTTTGTTTTTTGTTGTTTGTAAGATAATAGGGTGTTGGGTTATGGACTGGGTCGACTCAGTTCTAAATGGACTGGGTCGTAGGGAAGATTGGGCCATTTTTTGGGCCTGTGGCTTGAAATCGAAGAAGAGGCCCAATTCCGACTTTCTTTATATTTTCGCTCTTTTTTCTTCTTTTATTTCTCTAAAACTAAATTATAAAAATACTTAAACTATTATTAAGAACTAAATTAAGTTATAAAAGCGCAAATTAACTCCCAATAACAATTAATGCCCAATTAAGCAATAATTAAGAACAAAATTGTATATTTGGACATTAAATGCTAAAAATGCAAACGATGCCTATTTTTGTAATTTTTAATTTTTGTAAAACAAATTTAATTACTAACAATTGTAGAATTAAATCCTATATGCAAAACGCGACATATTTTTGTATTTTTTATTAATTTAGCAAATAAACACGCACAGACAAATACAAATAATTATTCAAAATATCACAAAATATCACAAAATTGCACATCAAAGAAAAATCATTTTATTTTTGGATTTTTTGGGAGTAATTCTCATATTGGGCAAAAATCACGTGCTTACAATGTGTACAAACTTGGCAAGACACTTTATGGGCTCAAGCAATCTCCAAGAGCATGGTACGAAAGATTGTCCAAATTCTTGCTTGATCATGACTACAAGGGCGGTAAAATTGACAACACTCTATTCTTGAAAGAAAAAGGTAAAGATCACTTGGTAGTTCATATATATGTTGATGATATACTATTTGGAGAAACAACTAATACGTTAAGTAAAGAATCTGCTAAGCTAATGGGGGGTGAATTTGAAATGAGTATGATGGATGAGCTTAATATTTTTTTAGGCTTAAAAATTAAACAAAATTAAAATAGAACTATGATCCATTAGCAAAAGTATGTGAAAGAGTTGCATAAAAAGTTTAAAATGGAAGATTCCAAAGAAATTGACACTCGTATATCAACAACCACAAAATCAGATTTGGATGAACTTGGTTCATCTGTTGATCAAAAGTTGTATAGGGGAATGGTTGGGTCCTTTTTATATCTCCAAGGATGTTAGAAATTGGGCTCCAAGGATTTGGGGTAAGGTTAAAGCAATGTTTATTATTCACTACAATGGGTTTAATGTGTTTCGGAATAATTGGTTCCAACTTTTTTTTATGAATTATATGCCCTACCGGTATGAGGGTTCGTTATGTGCTATGAAAAAAATGTTTACGAAATTTATTGAGAAGAACAAAGAAAGGAAATTGAAAACTGCAGTTGGCACAATGTGAAATATTTAAACCGGGTTGCAAGCCGCGATGGAGGTTATGTAAGGACAAGGTCCTTGTGGTAAATAATTATGAGTTTAAAGTTTTCCTTTGTAAAGTTTAATTCATACGATAATATTAAAAGGAGTTATGCCAGTTAGGTTGATGTGATAATTCTTGTATATTTTATGTTCATATTCAGCCATTTTCGTAATGTAAACATTGAGTTTTAGCTTATGAGATGAGTTCCCAGGTGGCGTTAAATGTGACTCATTAATCTGAGTAAGTAATAATGAGGTCTTCATGCCTCACATTCTGTTGTCAGTATTGTGAAAATTTAAAATGAGGTGTTGGTTAATATGAGATTTATTGATAATGATAGAATTATTTATGAACAACTATTAAGACCAGAAATGTGGTTATGATCATACAAATGATGCGTTTCATGTCAAAATATCATTGTGATAATGTCGGACTTGTAATGCGGAGATTAGTGTTATTGATATACTTGTGGTGCTTGTTGGGTTGTGGACATGCTGTTAGGAGTTGTTTTGGTGTTACTCTGACAGGTTGATAGGCCCAATTACAAGGGAGACTCTGCCGAAATATTTGAAAAATCTGGGAGTTAGTCAAATTTTGGGGACTTAAGAAAGTTGAAATGTTGGAAGAATATCTAAGATCTATATGAAGTCGTTCGGTTCATTTGGTTGTGGATTGTGGGGTGTTGTCCCGGCTATGGTGGTAGTTCTTTCATGTTATGAGAAGAAATGACTTATTACGGCTTGATAAATTCCTATTCTCTGGGGAAAAGTCCATATTAGTTGTGTGAGTTGAGCAGTCCATTCCTGAATCATTTCCTTATGTATCTTGTTCGCATTATGGCCTATTGGCGCATTTTTGCATCATGTGAGACCGTTGGTCATTGTCTGTGGTGATTGGTTGTCTGAGCAGCTCGTACTAGGTGAGGCGAGACTATTGGTATCGGGGACCATTGCAGTGGGATTATGTGAGGTATATTACAGGGCAGTACCAGTATTTGGGTAGTAATGAGGTGATAATTTTAGTCAAAAAGGAGAGAATTAATGTTTGGTTAACTCTGCAATTGGTTAGAAATTTCTGCACATCTCCTCCATTGTGGTTGTATCGTCATCATTATAACAGAATGTATAGGTATATCATCATATGCATTGGGAGCATCAGAGTCATAGAATTTTGGCTATTAAGGTTCATGGAGTGTCATTGTGGTTAGATGGTGAATTATGCGATGCATGGTGCTAATTCAACAAAGGTATGCAGTCGTGTTCCGGTACCTCGTGTGGTAGTTGATACAGTGTTTATATACAGGGAACATGTTTGGCAGAGAATTTCAGGTGTTGGAATTGGGTTTTGAGCTTATTGTATGGATAAAAGAGGATATCTGCAGATTTGAGCAAACTAATGTGTCCATATGAGTTGTGGTATCACGGGCAGGTGCACGAGGTGTTAAACAGTGATTTCAGAAAACTTAAGAGCAGTTCTTGGAACGTTCGAGGACGAACGTCTATTTAAGTGGTGGAGAATGTAACGACCCGACTGGTCGTTTTGAGCTCTAGCATGTCGTTCAGCAGTTGGAAGTCATGAACAACTTCATTTTAAGTATATTGACTTGTACGTATGGTCAGAGTTGAATTTCGGGAAATTCGGAGTCAAATTGGAAAGAAGCTTTTCATTGCGGCAACCTTAAGTTGAAGAAAATGGCTAAGATTGGAATTTTGAGTAAACGACCTCGGAATTGGGATCTGAAAGTTCCAGCATGTTCGTATGATGATTTCGGACTTGCGCGTATGTCCGGATTTGGTTTTGGATAACCTGTGAGCATTTCGGCGTATATTGTGGAAGTTAGTATTTTAGAAGAATTTCATAAATTTGGGTTGGAAGGTATTTCATAGTTATAGATGTCCGTTTGAGATTCCGAGTCTGGGAATAGCTCCGTATGGTGATTTTGGAGTTGAGAGCGCGATCGGAAGTAAATTTGGATGTCTGGAGGTCATTATGAAGTCATTTGGCTAAATATAGAAATTTGAAGGTTTTTGAGAAAATTCGACCGGAAGTGGACATTTTGATATCGGGGTCAGAATGCAATTCCAAAAGTTTGTGCAAGTCCGTAATGTCGAATGTGACTTATGTACAAAATTTGAAGTCATTCGGACTAGTTTTGGTAATGTTTGAGACACTTAGTCTCTTTTAAGGAAGCTTAAGTTGGAAAAGTCAACCGGATATTGACTTATGTGTTAGAGGGCTCGAAATGCAAATTTTATGGTTCGTATAGCTTCGTTAGGTGATTTGGTACTTAGGAGTGTGTCCGGAATATTTTTGTGATGACCGGTGTAGAATTAAGCTTGAATTGCCAAAGTTAGTATTTTGGCGAATTCTGGTTGATAGGTGAGATTTTGATCTGAGGGTCAGAATTGAATTCCAAGAATTTCTGTAGCTTCGTCATGTCATTTTGGACTTGTGTGCAAAATTTGAAGTCAATCGGACGTGATTTGATAGGTTTCGGCATCGGAAATAGAAGTTGGAAATTCTAAAGTTCATAAAACTTAGATTGGAGGTTGATTCATGATTTTAGCATTGTTTGATGTGATTTGAGGCCTCGAGCAAGTCCGTAATGTATTTTGGGACTGGTTGGTATTATTGGTCGGGGTCCCGGGGGCCTCGGGTGTGTTTCGGATGCCCAACGGGTCATTTTTGGAAGATTTTTGCCGTTTTGAGCATAAATGTAATGATCTAAAGGTTCATTTTTAGTTCTAGAGATCCAAATTTGATTTCGAGACTTCCAGAATTTAAATCATGAATTATAGGACTGATCTGGAAATTTTGGTTTAATTTCATCAAGTCGCGATTGGGTTTTTGACGTGAAATGTGAGTTAATTGTTTAACGAGCGAAATGGGTATTGAACTAGGCAAACGAGCTCTGAATTGAGTTTCGATTGAATGGTTGTGTTTGTATTATTATTTGTGACTTATAGGAACAAGAATCGTCTAATTCCGAGTTCGTATGATGGAGTTAGAGCCATTTTAGTGAAAAATGGTTGTGCTGCAAATTTCTTAAAAGCTTTTGTATTTTCTGCAGCAGTGAACAGTACCCCGCGCGTGAACAGTAACCGCGTGGGTGAACAGTGAACAGTGACCTCATGCGCATGAACAGTGCCCCCGTGTGAATAGTACCGAAAATTTCTGGACAGATTTAATGTCCAACAGTCCGAGTTTGGTCATTTTTTTGACTTCCAAGCTCGGATTTTGGGCGATTTTTAGCAAGAAATCTTGGGAAATCTTGAGGTAAGTCACTTGTGATTATTTCTACTCCATAATATTGAATTATCATCGAATAATCCGACTAGATTACATGTTTTTGAGGAGTAAATTGAAGATTTAGGCCTAGGGATTTGAAAATAAGATTTGAAGATTTGAGGGGTCATTTGAACTCCGATTTTGGTAAATTTTATATGTACGGACTCGTGGCGAGACGAGGAATCCGGTGACTTTTGTAATTTTTTGAGAAGTGGGCCCGGGGCTCGGTTTTGCAAATTTCGTGAATTTCGATATTTTTCGAGTCTTTTCGATTGGGTTATATTCCCTTAGCCTATTGTAATGTATTCGTTGTGGTTTTAACCAGATTCGACGCGCGAAGAGGTAAATTCGAGAGGCAAGGGCATAGCGGAGTAGATGTTGGACCGTCTTGAGGTGAGTAATGATTTTAAATGATGCACTGAGGGTTTGAAACCCCGGATTGCACAACATACTGCTATGTTGAGATGAGACACGCGTTGTATGACGAGCGCGGGGTCATTTACTATTGGGGATTGTGACTTGGTCCATCCCAGTTGATATTTTTACCGCGTAATTGATAAAGATTTATTGTTTTTCACTATGATTGGGCTTATTGCCATATTTGGGCTTCGTGCCAATTATCTGAAATCTTTTGTGAATTTACATCACTATTTTCCTCACGAATTGAAATATTATTTGAACTCAGTCCAATTGAATTATATTATTTTGTGAACTCAAGCTACATTTATACTCAACTCGAGATTTAATGATATTTATAATGCTGTTGAGCTGAGCACTATTGTTTTACTGATGCCCAAGAGGCTTATGATTATTTTCTGGACTGATTGAGGCCGAGGGCCATACGTGAGGATATGTTGAGTGATGTGAGGAGGCTTTCAGGCCTCGAGTGTTATATGAGGAGGCTTTCAGGCCTCGTGTGTGATGTGTGAAGGCTTTCAGGCCTATTGATATTGCGCTTGGGCTGTAGGAGCCCCTCCGGAGTCTGTACACACCCCCAGTGAGCGCAGGGTACCCAGGTGAGTTGGGAGTGGGCCCGAGAGGCCGTTGCTTGTGTGTGGTGAGTTGGGAGTGAGCCCGAGGGGCTGATGTTGTGTGCTGGTGAGTTGGGAGTGAGCCCGAGGGGCTGATACTATACTGAGATTTACATATTGAGCCCGAGGGGCAAGCTTTTGATTTATCCTTACTGTGGAAATTATTTGTCTTTACTGTTTTAAAAGAAGAATTATCTGATACTCACTATTTATTTTTATTACTCACTGGGTCAGAGTACTCACATTACTCCCTATACCATGTGTGCAGATACAGGTAGAGCTGAGTTCGCTCCTGAGTGCTGATTCTTTCCAGACCAGGCGGTGACTAGGAGTAACGAGGTAGTTGTTGACGTCCGCAACCCCGTTTTCTCCCTTATCTTTGTTATTTATGATAATTCCAGACTTTGTAAAATATTAGTATACTCTGTAGTAGCTCATTACTTGTGACACCCCGATTTCGGGCTGAGTTGGGAGGGTTTTCCTTGTTCTATCACGTTTATTTCGCATTTAAGATTATATTGCCCATGATTTAAACTTATTCCTGCTAAGTAATTATAAAGATATGTTCTATTTTGTTGATTGACCGGCCTTGTCCTCACGAGAGGCGCCATCACGACCGGGTTGGGATTTTGGGTCGTGACAATTGCCCAATCTCATACTTTTGTTAATATACTCTTGTGTCATGTGCTAAAATGTCTCACTGATCTCTAATGACATTACCCTTATTTTCTTAAAAGATTCAGTCTTACAAGAGAACTCTTAGTGAAGAACCTAGTCTATCAAAATTATAAGGTATGTATTCTCCATTCCGAATATTTTGAAATAACCATATTGCGATCATGATCTGAAAGGAGTCCCACTTAATCCCGTATTCTTTTGAACCTATCCATTACAAACTAACTAGTTTCACCAAGGAATACCATGCGCCATACTTACAAAAAATCTTGGGAAGAGTCCAACGTCTTTTCAAACTTAAACTCCCAAAGTGATTAGACCTATAGACTTCAAACAGTGTTGTTACACACTCAACCTACCTATCTTTATATTGATATGTAATCATCATCTTCTATCATCTCTCATTTTCTAAAAGACCAAATCCATCCAAAGCCCAAAATTCTCTCATCCTTCTTCGTCTATCTACAGAAATTCAAATGGCAAATACATTAGAAAAACCCCAGATCACTAAGAACCCAACATCACCACTAAAGAACTATCACCCACACCTTCGATCACCCATACCCCTAATAAAGGGCGTGTCAAAATACTTGCTCGTAAAACTATTGCTGGTATAGAACAAGTCAAGCATCGAAATGTGAAAGTAAAAGTAATCTAAGCAGAGGAACCCCAAAAATAAGATAAGTCCTTCAAGTCTGCAACTAAGGGGTTTCGCCTAATGTTATTTCTGAAGTGGCTGAAAATCTTGAGAAAAGATTTTTTCTTATTACTATTGCTGATGTAGAGTTTGAGTTTGGAAAATTAGGTGGTAAAAACAAAAAGGGAAAAGAAAAAGAGAGAGAGGATGTTAAAGTAGATATGAGGGGAAAGGGAGAAGGATGAGTGGTTGAATTGTCTTCACTTACTCCTGTTGGTTTCACTAACGAAATAGGGGCTACGATGTTATGGAGTGAGGAGGCTGTTGAGGAAGAAGAGACATTAAGAGAAGAATGGGGAAGTGTGTATGGAGATGCTAGTGTAGCGGAGGGGCTGGTTTGGCTGAGGAAAAGGTTCTAAGAATATGTTCCATCTAGGAAGGAACCCCTCCATGACCTACTGAAAAGGTGTTTGATAGCTACAATCCAAAGAAGAAGAAAAGAAATCTCTTGAACTGCTATGGAATGACTGCCTCTTCTATCCCTGTAGAGATTCCTCCCACAAGAGGAAAAACTACAAATAGTCAGAGGAAATAGAGTGAGGTTGACCTAGAAAGTTCCTTAGCTAAGAGTAAAAAAAAAGTTGTTGCTAAAGGAAAGAAGAAGGTGGGTGAAACAATTGAGATTGAGGAAATGGACCTGGTCTTTCATGAAAATAACGAGGCAGAATAAGTGGAGGTTGTGACTCCAAGTGCTAAGAAGAGAAAGACTTCGAAGAAGAGAATTTGGAGATTCAGGTCTAGAAGGACATGGTCCTTCAGTTCGAAGGGAGGTTAGCCCGAGCTGAAATTATGGAATTCTTTGCTAATTGTAAGATAGAGAATGCAAGGGTAAACAGTATGGTGAATGTAGTGAGGGTGAGCTTTGATGATAAAGAGTTAGGGGAGATTTTAGGGATACTTGCTAAAGATTACAATAACTATAAAAAGTTAAAGTGGCCAAGTCTAGAGAATCTACCTACCTCACTTGTCATCACCAAGAAATTTGCTAATGGGGATTTAGAACTACGGCCCAGGGCTGCCTATAAGAGTGAGATGACTCCTGCCCACAAAGCGCTCTTTGAATTTGACAACAAAGAAGTTCTACCCAAGCAGGAGAGAACGAATTGCCAATTTTATGGAACTGGTTTTTATGGAGCGCTTGGATAGTGGGAGGCATATCAACTGGTTGGGGTTTATAATTCAGATCCTCAATAGGGTGATTTTTGGCACTAAAAATCATGCCATACCATATAGGCTCATATTCACTATTGTGCTTGCTCACTTTAAGGTTCCCCTCAAGAAATAAGATATTAGCACAAGCAAAGATTACTTTTGGGCCAACACTTTGACCGACTGTGACTATGAAGTTCTTACCGCTCCCAAAAAACTCGGTTCATCCAAGAGGGTGCCCGTGAATAGCAAAGTGAGAGAATTAGAACACAAGAGTAGAGATAAGGATGATGAGATTGAGAGGCTGAAGAAGAGGCTGGCTGAAGTAGAAGTTGAGAGGGACTCTCTCAGGTATGAGATTGCAAAGGAGAAAGAGAAGAGTGGGGGCATTCTTTAAGACATGTTGAAGCTGCTTCAGCCTAGAAAATAAGAACTTGGTCCTTCCCGGTCATAAACCCTTCCAATCCTAGTTTGTAACCAGTGACCCAAGTGGGATATTTTTTTTTCTTTTACCTCATGATTTAGTACTTTTATTTTTTTATGCTTTGTGGATGAATCTTATCAATGATAATCACTGTTTTTGATCTAATTATTTGTTGATATTTCTTAGATGGCTAATATTCTTAGATTGATAAGAGAAACTTGAATCCATGATTGCATTTGAAGTAGCCTAAATTGCCATGAGTAAGATCTGCTAAAATCTGGTTATATAACATAATTATGCACCTTTTCGATGATGCGAAAAGGGGGAAGAAAGGTTTATGCTTTTGCTTTGGACTGTGATGTTTATAACCTGATGAACTGGTCCTTGATGATTTGTGACTTTAAAATAAAAAGTGTTCTAACATTGTGGTGACATTGATTTAAATTGAAACAGGTTTCATGCTTATGAAAAGTACAGAGTTTGTCATCATCAAAAATGAAGAATTTGTTGGCCTGAGTAAGTTTTGTTTTGACGATTAACAAAGGAACACATGCATGAACCAGGTCTATACACAGTGTATACAGGGTACAGGCAGATTCAAGCACAAGGCATGCACGTGAAGGGGATAAGCATAAGTTGTGATATCTGATATTCCCTGAACAAAAAGGTAGCATAATTTATAAGGATCGGGACTCCTTACTTTAAGAGAACTCTATCATATATAAGGGAGGAGTTAAATGTTGAAGATAACTAGAACTCTTCCACCATAGAAGAGTAAAGAATTAGAACTCTAGTTAATCCTTATTCTACTAAATCTATATATATCGGTTGTGTTCTCTTTTACAGGGGGCGCACAAATGTTGAAGTTAAGCAAGAATTGAGAAAAAAATAGTAAGGCATTTTGCAAGCAATTCTTGTGTGTTTCAAGTGTGCGAACCTGGAGCTACATGAACCAGACAGAAGAACTAGTTCCACGTACCAGTCTTTTATTCTAGTTCAACTGTAGTAGGGCTTTTGAGTTGTACCTTTCGTTAGAAGAATTTGTACTAGATACTTTGAGTTGTATTGTTCAAGTTAGAGTTAACTTGAAATTGTTGCAACAGCTTGTGGCTGGTTGCTACAAGGGTTAGAGGTAACTCTTAGGTTTACAAGAGTTTCGTAAACAATGTTTTTTGGCTCAGTGATTTGCTAAAGTGTTGGGAAGAATCCTACTGAGAAGTGGGTCATGGTTTTTTATCTTTTGAGCCGATGTTTTCCACGTAAAAATACTTATGCTCTTTACTTTATGCATTTATTATTCCCCAACTATAGTGTAAGCAACTCGTAGAAGAACCAGATCCTTCTATAATCTGTGCACGCAAAATTTTGGAGACAACACAAATCACCATCCCTCTCTTGTGTGGTATTGAAGTATAAAACATCATAAGATGTTAGCTTATTTTTGCTAAAATAGAATTAACTTCTACTATTACCTTATGGATGCTAAAAAATCCCACAATTACGAGAAAATAGTAAATTAATCAAAAGAATAGTTAATTTACCATTTGAAGATAAATCATCTCTTGATCTCTTGGCCTAAATGAACCACCAGACGATGAATCCATGATCAATGGCATGGAGGGAATTAAGCAACACATCTAATATGTGGTAGCACAGATATAAATTTTTCACGTCAAGATCGAAAGCTCTTTACATCAAGGTAATTTTTTATTACCAAAGGTTGGTGCCTACATAATTATTAAAAGAAAGTAAGAGATGATACTATAGAAAAATAATTCCTGGTGATAACACACATAAAGGTTGCATTAATATTATATTCTAGTTTGACTTGTCTTACCTCCTTGCTCTCACTAGAACATTGATGCTTTTCTGGTTTTCTTCTTCCACAGATATGTTGCATTTTCCCCAAGTTATAAGAATTGCTCTCGAGTTAGTGGTTAACATAAAATAAACTCGTATGCAATATTCTATTAATAATTATATTTAATTATGTGACCACTTCCGATGATAAATCATAAATCTTACATACATTTCAATTATTTTGCGTAATCAAGTTTTCGTATAAACAATAAATCTATAAATACATAAATGTAAAGTTCGAACATAAGTATATTGTGGTCAATCAATTTAGAAAAATGGGTACTTGTCCTTCTGGACAACAAAATGATTATAAGCGATCGAGATCAATAGCCCCAATCATCATATTTTCAAAACATGCCTTTTAAGGGTAAGTCAAATCATCTCCGTCCTTTTCGTTCGGTGTCATATCCTAGGAATATGTGCCGAAGAACCTTCGTCCTCTTTATTCTTTCGACATCTTCAACTCCTAAGCATTGAAATAGCATAGTAAGCGGTCCACCTACAGGGAAATCCTTACACCACTATCAAGCCATACCGCACAAAGAGGTTCATGCTACCACCCCCCCCCCCCCCAAATATAGAGAAATACAAGGACTTTCTTTCTATCAATGTGAAATCCATTCCATTTTTCTTATACGCATGTCGTTTGATCAGTCTACTCCGCTTTAGTATGCGCTAGGGAAATTAGCAGAGCTCCTTCTTATTGTGCTTGATCCCCAAAGCATTAAAAAAGATAAGGGGAAACTTACCTAGTGAGAAGTCTTACCATGGGAGTTTATACCTCTATTGTCAATTCCTCTTAAACAGCGGTGTTCGGTCACCAAGAAATTCTATTGATTTCGTTCAGCGAAAGGGAAGTTGTTCTTCTATCGCGAGTTTCATACCCCTCCACCTAGGGATCATCTAGGTCAATTTGCATGAGTTTTGTTGTTCAGACATGAGCCATAGAAGCAAGCTGGCTGCCTAAAATAAGGCTTTTTAAATAAGCAGTTCCATAAGTACCAGTTACAATTCGGTGAACGAGTAGCAACAACTTCAAGATGGGGATTCGTGTAAATGTGGGATTTTGTTTTTGGTTCCTCGAACGGGTGGAGAAAGAATTTTATTACCCTTTCTTCTTGGGAAAGGGAGTTGGTTTATAACCAGATTTTGACATTTTCTACTAGGTAGAGTATTTCAAAAAAATAAGCTAGAATAGAGGGCGTGATAGCCCAATTCTACATAGTTCTATGATCCGCCGAACAAAGTGGTTCCAGTGAACCAGACCAAGGGAGAGCGAAAGAATTCTTTTTTCAAGGTTGCCGGTGGACTGGGCCCGAGCTCTGTTTGGAAGGAAGCCTATTTAGATGAGAACGGGGATGCTACCAAGGTGAGATGGAAGAAAGGAGGTCTACTATTTGAGTTAGGCCGATATCATTAGATATGTAGGCTAATCTCCTCTTTTGGATTCTTATTAAGGGCAAGAATGAGACTTGTCTATTCCTACTAAAGGAAAAAGAAGAAGATCACGGCTCCTCTCCTTATGGTCAAGTGGCTTTCAGCTCTTCTCCCGGACCTATTGATCGAGGAGCTCGGGAATGGAGCAAAAGAAAAATGAGTTAAAGAACGAATATATGACAATTCTGGCCCTGCTAGGGAAAAGAAGCAAACTCTTGATCGGGGTTTAGTAATTATTTTCAAAGTCTAGCCTTTCTGCCCACATGAAAGAATTCAAACCAAGCAAAGTAGCAATAGATCTTGAGCATCTTCCAAGGGCATCTGCTTGTCTATATTTTTTCTAGGGACATGCTCTATGGTCACATCACCAAGCCACACAATAAGGCTTTTTGTTTGCGTAGTAATAGTATAGGATCAATTTAGGTCAAGCTTTTTAACTGAATAATTATCAAGAAGTTTAATGATAACCAATTAAACTTTGAAAGAGTTGTAACTCTTTCAAATCCACAGCCATCTCAACTCACGTATGAGGGCCTGGTACTCTACGAGATTATTGGAACAAGGCTTCGACAAGGTGGAGGAGTGCGGCAGCACTTCTCCTTTAGAAGTAAGAAAGATGACTTCAACTCTATCTTGATGAGCAACACAATCAAAGTAAATCTTCCATGGTGGAAGAATTTCGACCACAAGCACATCTTCATCAAGTCGTCAAACAATTCCCCTTCAGTAGGTATTGGGTCAAAGAACTAGGAAATTTTTTTCTTTCTTCTTTTGTTTTTTTGTGGGGGACTTATTAATGGAAGGTTTCAACCTGGCATAAGCTAAGGTATCCCGCTCATTAGTTGCTTTCCCTGTGTGGTCAACTCTTGTCAGGTTAATGTATTTGAATTAATCATATATTTATTCTTACGTATAAAGATACATATTTATAGTAGTTTGTTCCTGCATTAATAGTAGCTTGAAGCTATGCGCTTGAGAGAACTGACAAGATCATCAAAAAAGGGAGGCACTCAAGCTTGACTATATGATTGGTATGAAAGATTTTAGACTTGACCATACGCCTTCTTCCTCTATGGATAGGGAGACGTGACACGCAATGGATCGGTTAGAAAGGAGAACAAGCTGATCATATGTTTCCTTCTCAACAACCTTTCTCGCATCAGCATATAGAGTAGATTTTCTATCCTTGGTCAACCTACGGATTTTCTTCTCTTTATATTTAATTACCACAGACCCGAGCCTATGCAAATCAAGCCTATGCCTTAGAATGGCTCCAAGCCAAAATAATGAAAAAGTGAACGATCGTATATCGTAATATAATATAAAAAGGTCCATGAGGGAAACCTAGCCCTATAACCTTATGATCCTAGTCAACTCGTCTCAGTGTTGAGGCGAATAACCAATGACTCTTTTGTTAACCACATGTAGAATATCTTGTGTAGTTGTGTAAGATAACTAGTTCTATCTTTCCGTTAGTCATGTGTAACGATTTACATATGTTAAGCTCCCCTTTTTTTCTTTCCTTTGCTTTTCATTTGCCTCACTTTGAAGTAAACCTGCTTCTTAGGGTTAACTTTTGCAATTGCAATCTGTATCTGTCTGGCTCCTCGCTTTGAACTCAAATAAGACCTTCTTTTGGTCGAGTGAATTCATTCCTGATATTCCTATTCCCTTCGTTTTCCCAGCCGCTGCCTCTAAGGCTCAAGTACTTTTTTTGTTTGATCAAATGATTGATTTATATTTGAAATTCCTATTTACCAAGGGAAAAGAGCGTGGATCAGGTGTCCACTTGGATGTTCCAAACTATCATCTTAGACTTCCAACATTTGCTTCAGACATAAAGTTTGGGACTCAAAGTGTGCCCTCATGAGGCAATGAATAACTTCAAAATGTGTTTTTATGTAAATTGGATAGCTGAGTGGTCAATCCTACACCAATCGTTGAAGAGTTGTCTCGCTCGAAATCTATAACATGCCCCCCAAACTCGGTATTCATTATGCCTAATGTTTCACTCCTCCGAAAGGTTTTTGAAACAAGTCCTGATCCGAGACTTCTCATAAGGAAAAACCTTAAAAACTTATTTCGAGCAAGGTCCTCTGCTAGCATATTTATTTTTTTTCTTTATTATATTATGGATGGCGTTTCCAAGTTGATATTTTTTAGCATGTGTGCCTCGATCCCAAAAAAAAATGTATATTCCAGATAATTTGCCGTGGGTGCTACTAGAAAAAAATGTTATCCGCCCGACGGATTTCTTTATTTTTGGATATTTATCTCTTTATGTAAAAAAGAGTTGGGTCGATGGCCTCATCTCTGTACCTTTCCATAGAGGAAGGCCTTCAAGCATAAAAAATGTTAAAAAATATTGGATGTTTCTTAGTCGCTGCTCACGCATGGAGCTTGCTAATGAAGCGTTAAATGTGCTTTTATTTAGCAAATAGATTTTAACTGAGATAAAATATATTCAAAATGAGCTATGGCCCACGTCAAAACTAAAATGAAATTAATTGGAGACGGTTTCAGTGGGGCACCCCCTTATAGCAGGTATGCAACCAACCCTTCTTCTGAAGACTATGTATAAGTAGTTTTCAAAAGAAGAAATTGAGGTTTGATACCATTTCTATTCAAAATAAGATACCTCCTAGGTCATTTTTTTTCTCCCGCTTCAACTTCTTTCTAATAGTTTCTTATTTGACTTCAAAGCCTTACCCTCCCTTCGTCACCTCCACCAAAAGTTTTGTAACTTTTTAGATTAGTCTCTTAACTCAGATTGTCTCTTAAATGGTACAACAGACGACGTAGTGCTGCCTACGCGCTAATTAGCTTCTGAATGTATTCTCGAGCATTGATTTAATTAAAGCAAATGTAAAGCCTCACTTCAAGCTTTGAAGCTAAGTTCGTTATTCAGTCAATGATAGGCCTTAGACCTTACCTTACTCTTTAGGGTTTACTCTTCGACGTAAGTTCCTAGCTAGGATGATGCCTTTGTCAAGTCTTAAACTCCGATTCCTAAGCTCAAAATTGGCCGGAAATGCCCATTTTGAGCTCACTCAGGCGGATGTTCTCGCTGATCTTGACTTTGCAAATTGTGAGCTTCTATCTTTCTATACGAAGTCTGGTACCTTTCTTGTATGTTTTGTCTTAATGTGGCTAGTATTTCTTTCCCTTTTTCTGATGGAAAGATCTTTTTTGACGTGCTATCGCTATAAAGGTTACAACTTAGGTACTCAAAAGGAAGGTTAATACGTAAAAAAATATAAGTGATTAGAGTGATACCACTTGCTTTGAAAAGAGTTGAATTCTTCCTATGCAGGATAGCCACTGACGCTTTCGATTAATTAAGTTATAGGGAAAGGCCAACGCGTCAAAGTAAAGTCAGGTTTAGCAGTCGACGTAACTGGTTCAAATACAAGAAGTTAGGTCATAAAAAGTATATTAGATTTGATAATCTTAAGTAGTGGAGTCGTCCTTTAGACGAGATACGATATGTCAGCTAATTACTAGACTTTCCTTGTATAACATCGTAGGATTAGAGAGGAATAAGAATGCTATCATAGATGGATCAATGTGTAAACTTGAAGGCCTAGGGAACTCCTTTAGATAAATATTGAAAGTTAGGATCGATCGGAGGAGGCCTTACCTCTTAGATGACCTAAGCAAGTCATTAAGATACTGGATAAATCCTTCTAACTGTAGTGACTTAAGGTCGAGTAGTAGACGGGTGAGGCCCACAGTTCTAATAGGGTTTCACTTTAGCTTTCTGCAGCAAAGCATGTCTATCAGATACTGTAGTGAGGTTATAGATCTGATTTCTTTCTCGTATTAAGATCATAGAATGCTATATGCAGCCACCCTGCAAGGTTACTTTAGATAGCGGTATTTTCTGTGTAACACTAGCATCCCCATTCTAAGGTTTCTTTGTACTTAGATCATGAGTTCCACTCTTAGTAGCCTTTATTCCCATCATGCATAAGAACATATGTTTTTCCCTCAGTTTCTGCTCCCCTTGTTTTAACTAAAGAACTACCTTTTACTTTAAGTAAGACTCTAAGAGCTTTACCTTAGAATGAGTTAGATTATTTGTGTTAACAAAAAAGAATGGCAGGGCGTTAAAAAGATGGCTATGAGACTAGTGCAATCAGGTAATCAACCAAGTAATCCCCATACATGATAAAAGAGCATTCTATCCCTAGTGTACTTATCCATTGGCATTGAAGGAGAAGAATGACAAGGTATTCTTTCACAATAAGGATTGCCGCTTAGTCCAATCCAAGAGCAAACAAGGAATTCCTCATTAAGAAAGAACCCGAGATAAAAGTGAGGCAGTTCAATTAAGGTATACAGAAAGCTCCAAGCAGATACCATTGATCAACCTTATTCAGTCACATCAATCAAAGATCTTGCTTATTGGATAACTTTCCTAGTGAAGGAAAGAAAGTTTGACAAGCTAAGAAAGTCTCGTTGGAAGTAGGAACTCAGACTGTGATGACTATTTTCACTAGTTTCAAAGGCTTGATTGACTCTTGGGATTGAATTTGGCCAGGGGGTTCCCTTGTAAAGACTAAAACCTTGTTACGCTTAAAATAGTAGAGGTGCGACAACGCTTTGATAGTCTGTGGAAACTTACTTTCTATCTGTTTAGTATGAGTTTCTTACCCGCTAAGGGATTTGTCCAAGTTAGGACGAGAAGTAGGAGTTTGTAATTGAAGTCGGGGGGCTAAATAGATAAATTCTCTTCCCACGTAGCGCTAAAAAACAAGTTCCGACAGTTTATGATGAAATAACACAAAAAAGGGGCTATGCGAATAATAGTGTTAGTAGTTCGTGAGGCTAATTTTGAGCTAGATAGTGGATTGATGTTCACTATAGCACTATCTGGCCTTGAAGGTTAAGTTAGTGTACCATGAACTCCATCTCACATATTTTGAATGTTTTGGCATCAGTTATCTAGATACATTCTATTACCGATTGACACCATTTTAGAAAACTTTTGTTCTGGTTACTACTTGCTAAATTCCGTTAGGTTCTTTGTCAAAAACTATCTGATTTGAATCCATATCATTTGAGGGTGTAACTTTTGTTGTTCTTTCCGTCGAGCCAAGATGGACCTTATCAAAAACTAATTCCAGAAGCATTTTCCATTCTTCTCGACCTACACTGATCTTTGTTCTGATGATGATAAACCATCATCATAGTATATACACCCAGAAGCCTTCTTTTTGTACCATTTTTCTTCTTTCTAAAAGAGGGCTTGGAACTGGGCTCTCTTCACAACTCCTAAAGGCATTAGGAAGAGATTTAATCAACCAACATAATAACTTCAATTGATAGAAAAATATATGAAGACCTAAAACAAAGAATACCATCTCCCAAGGAGTCTTTTTATTTTGCATATCTCGAGTTTAGAATTCTTCTCACGCTTTTCCATTACGATTTTCTCTTCGAGAACACTCGCCTCATCGATTCTTCCCCTTGTTTCTTTTTATCTTGGACATTGAGATATTTATGCAGATCATTCTTTTTCTACCCTATGTAGGCGACACAATCTACAGAGTTGTAGACTTATTAAGACTTAAGGATATTTCTTTGACGGGTGATCGGGTCTTAGAATCCGCAGGAAAGTGTAAGCACCTTTATGCAATTTCGATTTTTCTTTATATATATATATATATATATATATATATATATATATATATGGCCTTCTCTTGATAGAATATACCAAGCTAAATCTTCTTTTTAGAACCATAACTTAGTGAAGTAGGCGACAAGTGCTATTAGGGTCTGTCTTGAGGCATTGGCTCTTAAAAAAAGGATTTCCTATCGTTTCATGCATTCCTTTTTGTATAAAACATATTGACTACAAATTGAACTAAAGAAAGAATGTTAACAGTTCGACAACGTGAAGACTGATCTCGACTTAGAATAATCAAACGCCCATCACGAGTCACATGGGCACCCTCACCAGGTAGAATAGTTGTGATATCCTTATCAAGATCTAACTCTAAGAGGATACTATTCATTTATTCTTTACACTGCTGCTCACTCTGAAGACTAAACAATGGAAATAATACATAATAGTCAGCCAAGTAACGATAATAAGAAAGACTAGGGTATAATTGTTTAAATCCCTGGTCGAAATCATCCAACATAAAATTGTATAAGACCTTAGTGATTAACCCAGCGTGTGGGATCCCTACTTCCGTAAATAGAACAAATAATTTCATTTTGGTCATAAATTGGTATCTTTAAAAATGATGAAACTAAGGATATTTGTTATTATATAGCTATCACGCACCGAGGGTGCCAAAATTTTACGGCCAACTTTCGTAAAATTCTTTTATGATGAATAGTACCTTGTGAAGGTATTAAATCATATCAACTTAATTATAATTAATTTAGTGATTTAACGTATGAGAATATTTATTCATAAACCATAGATATTGTGTGAGAAGTCTAGGTGGAAACAAATTTCATGCATCTATATATTGATTTGGTATAATATAAGGACATACTTTTACTATCCTCTCTACAAAGATTCCTTATAGAGTTATCAATATGGGCGGGTGGGCTTTAGCAATTGACGGGCTGGGCTGGGCTAGCCCATCATTTTGATGGGCCTTATAATGGTCAGCCCACCCCAGCCCTATGTGGACTGCAGGCCCCCATGGGCCGACCCATTATTTTTTTAAATATAATTTTATTTTTTGTCTTTAAGTTCTAACTTCTAACCTAAAAAAGATAAATATTTAAAAGTTAAAAAAATCTAATTGGAAATTTTTTACAAAACTTAATAACTTTTTGTATTTGAATCCAACACATCATCTTCATCAAATACATTTGAATCCGCTTGTGAGAAGGTTGTCTTAATATCTCACTTTCATATACATCTATGATTTGTATGCAATATTAATTAGTTAAATATTAAGAATAATTAAAATTTTAAAACTAATTAACGTTTTAAGACTTGATCTTTTAATATGATGAGCTTAACAAACTTTAAGCTTGCATACTCTTCTTGATATTTTTTTGTCGTATAATTTTTATATATTTCAAATACATATTTTTATTTGGCCCACGGGCCGGCCTAGCCCAGTCTCAATCAAGCCTCACGGGCCACGGGCTTAGTCGATCCGGGCTTAAAAGCCTTGTTTTTAAATATGCTCCAAAAAATTTTAGTCCAGCTCTGCTAAATCACGGGCTGGCCCGACCCAACGGACCAAGCCCATATTGACAACTCTAATTCCTTATAAATTGTATGGTAATGTTTTTTCTATATCTCAGAATCCACTTACATGTTTATACATACTCCAATTTTTTCTTTTACTCCATCAATCTAAATGAGCATTGTACTCTAATATCTTTTACTTTGTCGCTATCCAGGCTTCGAAAGGAAACAAATATACCTCTTTCTCTAATATCTATCCCTTCCCCTCTTTCTTTTTCATTGAGCTGTTGTAAGAATCCTATTAATTTTACTGTCCTTTTACGTGTTAAAATATTCTCGTTTTTGGGCTGATAGCCGTTCGTTAAAAAAGGTTGAAAAGTTAAAATATAGGAAATAATATCTAGTTAAATATAAGTGGGGTCTCTATAATTGCACAATTATCCAAAGACGACAAAAATAAGTTTGGAACAATGGATGAACGTACGACGTCGAATTTCTTTGTTTACCTAAAACATTGTTAAAAAGTTAAGAAAATGGGAAGACAGTACTATTAAGTATAATTATAGCCTATTTAATTGCACAATTATTCAAAGACGACAAATAAAGTCAGAAGCAGCGGGATTTATTTTATTTTATTTTTGGTAATGCAGAAATGTTTTCGTTTAACAAGTGGGGTTATATGGCCTAGTCCTCCCATTGGGAGTAGGCGTATGTGTGCTAGTAGTAATATTGTTACAATCAAAAGAAGACATTAAAGAGTTTTCAAGCATAGCCAAATTAGAACTTTTAAATGCTTTTAATCTTGAATTTAAAACTTTTAACTGCTTTTAAGTTAAAATAACTTTTAAGTCATTTTGTAGTGTTTGGATAAAGTAAAAAAGTGATTTTAACCACTTGTTTTTAAGCTAAAATGACAAAAACAAGCCAAAACCAAAAAGTTAGAATTTATGACTTAAAAGCTATTTTGGCTTAAAAGTCACTTAAAACAAGCTTATCCAATCAGACTCTAGATTTTCCCATAATTTTAATACAATAAAGATTGCACCAATAATGCCAAAATTAAACCCACGTGGTTCACATTAGAGCAAAATCATGGCACATCTCCTCTATAAATTCAAGAGGTAAGCAAGAACGATAAAGCATCCAAAACAAATTAAATTCCATAAGTCCAACCCAAGAAACAAAAGATGAAGACCATCTTACTCTGTCTTTCCGTTGCATTTCTTCCCTTTTCAGCCTTGGCACAACTTGCACTACTGATATTGGCCCTGACAACTAAGTATTGAGAACCCATAAACTTTAAATTATAGATCGGCCAATGCATAATAGGTTAGACAACAAAGACGATAAACTTTTCTTTTCTTAAATATTAGATCTCCGTACTGCTCATTTTTTAATGAGTAGCTTCTTTTTAGTATGGGATAAAAAGTTGGTGTCTTGTTGAAAAATAATTAATGCTCTCAACGCCAATAATGCCACAATTAAACCCACATGTTTCACATTAGGTAGAGCAAAATCTTGGCACATCTCCTCTATAAATTCAAGAGGTAAGCAAGAACGATAAAGCATCTAAAACAAATTAAATTCCGTAAATCCAACCCAAGAAACAAAAGATGAAATCCATCTTACTCTTTCTTTCCCTTGCATTCCTTCCCTTTTCAGCCTTGGCAACTTGCACTACTGATACTGGCCATGGCAACCAAGTATTGAGAGTTGTAAAGGATTGGAAGGGCCATCCCCTCGACAAAGGCGCTAGATACTTTATTGTTTCGGCCTTCAACGGTGCCGGCGGTGGAGGTGTGCGCCTTGCTAATCTAGGAGGTCAAGATGAAAACACTTGTCCTACATCAGTTGTGCAATCCCCTCGTGATAAAGACGATGGAATCGCGGTTTATTTTAAACCTAAAGAGCCCAAACATCAGGAGATTGTGGAGTCTGCTCCGTTAAACATCAATTTCTATCTTGATTATTATAAGTGTGCTAACCTAACCGTGTGGAAGGTTGACCACTACCCTAAACCCGCGGAGCACTATACCATAAGCACAGGTGCAAAGTTGGCAAATCCCCTCGACGTGAACAGCTGGTTTCAAATTAAGTCTCTCGGGAGCTCGTATAAGCTAGTGTTCTGTCCCTATGGAGAGACGTTTACTTGCCAAAATGTTGGCATAGTCAGTGAAAGTGGATATAGGCGTCTGGTTCTCACAGACAACGCAAAGGCCTTCGTGTTCATAAAGGATGACAGAATTGGAAAGGTCGAAGCATTATCGTCCATTACCTCTGCTTTCTAATAAAATTAAGCAATGTAAAATATGTAACGTAGGGCCTAAGTCCCAATGCATGGATGCAAAACTTAATAATGTAATGCAGGCCTAAGTGCCCATGAAATAACATCAGTGTCGTTCTTCTTAATTGATCTTTTTATTTCTTAGCCGTTTAATTTCCATAAACATGTATAATAAAAATAAAAGTCTTCGGAATTAACTTCAAAATATCAGAGTCACCAACTGGAAAAGTTTGGCCTAACTAAACAGTGGAAAATAAAGCCATGTATATATCGCCAACTTTTACAGAGCCTAGGATATAGTGTTCTGAATTATTTTCCACAAAATTAAATTCTTCCTTAATTATTTTCCAATTCTGAATTAATAAAAAGAAAGTAAAACTAGTAGCCATCCCCAACCGTATGCAAAACCATATTGCGAAGTTAAGTACGATATACTCTGTCAAAAATATTAGTCCCTTCGTGTTTCAATTTAGATGAGATAGTTTATTTCGGCACGGAGTTTAAGAAAAACAAGAAGAATTTTAAAATTTGTGGTCTTAAAAGCTTAAGGGGTAAAAGCTTTTTGGGGCCATAACATTTCTGTGGTTATAAAAGTTTATCATGAAGGATAAAATAGGTAAAATGAAGAGTTTAAAGTTGAATTTTTTATAATTGTAAAAATATATCATATTTTTTTTTTGGGAATAGATTAATGAAAAAAATGTGTTATATAAATTAAAATATGAACAATAACTTAGATTTACAGATACCATGGCAGCCCACACTATGAACCAGATATACACATACCCGCAGCCCAATAAAATTCAAAAACAAAATATTCGAAAATCAATAAATTAACTTCAGAATTTGGTATCAATAATGTACACAATTTCAAGTGAATTAGACCTCTGAAAAGAACAAACAGAAATAAATTCCCTCCTCATTAATTGTTTACCCATAAAATTGTATAGTTAAATTTGTTACGTGGTTATAGACAAACGAACAGATTTGATCCAAAAATAATAAAAAAATAAGATTGAACATGAGATTCAACACATGAAATTGAAGAAGATGACAAGCCGGACTCCGGGTGCAGCCTCCAAAGACAAAAGTGAAAGTAATGATAAAATACAAATAAAGTTGTTTAATTAAGAGCAAAAGTAAAATATAGCTTATGACTGCAGAAAATTACATGTGTTACAATGGTTATTAAGCCTGCTATTTATATCCTAACCCAGGGAAACAAGATCCTAGGATGAAGCTCCTCTTAAATGATAATAAAAGAGTCATTGATGAATATGTAACGACAGGCCATGAATACAAATATTCTCTACAACAGTCGATCATTTAATGTTAGAGAATATTTCTTCATTGAATGCTATTCGATGGCAAACCCTTGATTTCCACCCTTTAATTGTGCTCCTTTCAAAATTCATCTGATGTCGATTATATTCGTTGTGTCTGATATTGGTTGTTGCCTGACTTGCCTTTTTCTTGCCTTCGGTTTCACGTATCATGGTGTCATTCGACCATCTGTTATAAATTAATTTTACCGCATACAGATAGTCTTTCTACCTTCAAATAATACGTCTTAGTGTTACCGGAAAGTTAGTGAAGATGTTGTTCTTGGCGGGAAAGTTTCGGAATAGTCTCTGACAATTGAAAGGACGTATGTCTTCCCACATTTAATATCACGAACACATGTTGCCCCATGATTCAGCAAACATTTTTGTCGGTTCTCAAGATAATCATGACCACTATTTTTGCCGTCTATAACTCCCCTTCTACTCATTATTTTTACTTCATAACTTCCAAAATTTTCATAAGTCCTTTCTCTTCATTGCATTTTCTAAAAAATTTCTCCATCTTGTCCAACATTCTTTGCAAAACTTTCACTAACCTTTTGCTACCACGACTTCTTTCACTACTTTCTTTGAAAATACTGGTCTTCTCTTCGGTGGAGGAAAAAAGAAATAAAGGAAAAAGAAGCCGATGTCGATTCTGAACCACACACTATAAGCACCATCATACCAAAACATCTCAGTACTGCTAACGACTTTCAAGAGAAGGCTACCTCTACATCTTCGTAGACTTAGCATGTTGGTAAGTATCCCTCCTTTATTGGCCATTCTAGTATCCCTACTATGAAAGAGGACTGCAATTGTCCAAATCTTGAAATCCTTGCCCCGGATTTGATAGAGCCACATTTACCAAGAAGGCCTACACGTATCACGTTACTTTGGGCCCATTCTCTCTGGGGTCGAATGAAGTGCTCGACCCTATAATTTTGGAGTTTTGCCACCGGTACCAGGTCTGCTTAGCACAAGTAGGCCCATCTATATGGCGAACGGTGGCTTCCCTTCGCCAACTATGCACAGAGACCAGGGAAACCCTTACCCTTGAATACATGATGAATCTTTACTCCCCTAAAGTTTTCTGTGGGTGAATAATAAACTTCAGCAAATGTAGCCACAACGCTCTTATCACCAACGTGGATGATGACAATGGTTGAGGCTGGATGGAGCAATTTGTCATCATTGCTACCAGGGACATTATCCCTGCCACCACTCCATTTTTTCCTGAGTCATGGAATCTCTTTAGTAAGTTTTCAGTTATTCATTCCCTTTCTTCATGAAAAAATTATTCTTCTTGTTACTTTTGTTCCAGTTACCTAATGGGAAACTCCATGGGTTCAAGGCTTGGACTAGTGAGTTCAGAAAATTCTTGAAATTACAACACCGGAATTCTACCGGTAGAAGAAAATGGTCCCTAAATACTGGTGGAAGGCCTAAATTTTGGTAAACCGAGTCATTTTTCCTTTTATATTTGTGCGAACATAGGTAATTTCATGAAAAGGTTGCTAACTCCATTTTTTACTTGATAGAGGACTTCCACAGGTCTCTGTCATTTTCCCCTGAAATCGACATTTAGAAGGGTGTTACAAGGCGCCCTTGCCCGAAGTAGAACCGCGGATCTGCTTCCGGTGAGGGTGTATCCTCTCTGAGTCCTTAGCTCAAGAACAAGCAAAAAAAAATGACGACGCTCTTCCTCGGCTGGTACTCATATAAGAAGATAAATAAGCAACAACCGAATCGGCTGCAGCTCAACCAGATGCTCAGTCGAGAGAGCTTCAAAACCCAACGTCGGATGAAGTTGATGCGCTTTGGGGAGAGATGAGATTGATCGTGAATGCTGATTCTCGTTGCCCGGCCCCCTTTGTTGCCTCCGATATAGGGATTCAGACCTTGGGATTCTTTTACCTTCGACTATTGAGCCAATAACAATCAATATTTCATATGCCACCCTCGCTTCTTCACCTTCTACATTGATGGGTTCACGCTCATTGACACCAGCTGCACATTCGCCACCGGCAACAACTACCACTCCTTCACTGGTACCATCTGAGCAAGGAAGAGGTGTTTCTCCTCCTCGGTCTCCCGACCATGGGAATTTAGGGCACAATTATTCAACCCCTTCCCCAGATCCTCGAAGGACGAGAAGTGCCATTCTTTCGGTTTCGAAATGGTGCCTTGTTTTATCCAAGCCAGTGGAGCTTGCGAATTACTTGAAGCCATTGGCTTCGAAGAAAGATAGGAAGAAAATGCAATCTCTTTCCTTGGAGTGCCTGATAAACAATGCCATGCACAACATGGCATAGGTACCTTACTAGTTTACTCGTATCTTCTTTTATATTCACCTATTGTAATGGAAATCCTAACTTTGATATTCTATTTTGCAAGACAAATTTCTTGCTTATGAAGGCCTACAAAGGTTGATTCTTGACAAGCAAGGACTCGCTTCCGAGAGGGATCAACTTTTGGCTGAGAGGAATCAATATGCTGCACGCCTCCCAGTATTGGAGGCAAAAGTTGCTGAGATGGGAGAGCTCGAGCCTCTGTTGCAGCAGAGCGAGCAAGATAAAATGGCCCACAGTCAAAAAGATGCTCAATTGCACGAAACGATTCAAGAGGCCAAGGCTTAGTGGGCCGAGTTACATGACACTGTGCTTGCTGCTGTCGAGCGCCAGTCTGCCTTGAAGGATCAAATAAATAACCTAAAGACAGAGTTGAGCTCCAAAACCAAGGAAGGCAATGCTTTTGAGGAGAGGAGGTCCAAAATGGAAAAGAGGTTTAAGAGAATCCTGGAGCAAAATCGGATCCACTTATTCTACAACCATTGAGCTTTATTCTCGCCTCAACGCCATGAGATCCGAAAGGGATGTCGTTCAAGCCAAAATTGGTAGACTCAAAGCAAAGCTCTGGTACCAAGAGGATTCCTCGTATTTGAGAAGACTTATGCTATATATTATATGAAGAGGACAACTTTGGAATAGGCCAAAGAGGGCATCGTCAATATTGATAATTGCATCACCAAGGCCCGAAATTGGAGCTAACTGCTCATGAAAATCTTCTTGCTCAGTCCGCTACAACTGACTCTTCGAGCACCGGTTCCGAGTACTCGGGGACTGAAGGAGAGATTGAAGAAAATAAAGATGAAGGCCCAGGCCCTGAACCGGTAATAGATCCGCTTCATCCCATCAGGGGAAATATAAACCCATCTCTCCCTTCGGGTTCCACCGGCAATGACGTTTAACTTCTTCTTTTTTTATATCCCGTAATTATGCCAAACTTTTCACTGAGTTTGGCACTTTGATAAATAAAGAGTTTTTTGGTTAATTGTTGTGCAAAATTATTCCTTTCGTGTTGAATTCATTAAAGCCTCGGGTATGTATTTATCCAATAGCTTTTTATTCGGCATAAATTCTTCCAAAATCAACCCTTTACTATGAGGGTTTTATAAGAAAGACTCTCTTATGTTTACGGTGCTCTTGAAGAGGACGTCTCCTGTTTATTCCGGCACAAGCATTTGAAGTTTTTGTTAACTTTCAAATGTAAAATTAACTCATCATTTGGACAAGAAATAAGATAAAAGTAAAAGGACTTTATTTTATTCCTTCTATCTTTAAAAGTGCATATGCATTCATTTGTTAAAGTAAAAACTGCCAATACATGTGACTAACTTGTACAATTTATTTCTGTGGGGCTGATCATGCAGTCCTCGTTCCTGATAAAATATTGATCCCAGTTCTAACTGTCCCATGTGTTTGTGGTATTACTATTACCGTATCTTATACTATCTCCCCTCCAGTTTTCGAATACAAAGTATGCGAATTTGAACACTGGAAGTCTTGCTTTATCGGTAGAAATAACGTGTGAACGGTTAAATAATCCTTTTTAATGATGGAAGGCAAAGATTGCCACCGAGCCAAAGATTATTTAACCATCAACATAGCCGTTCACCATTGATGTGAAATTTTGTGCCTTGATATTTAGAGGTTTTGCTAGGAAACCCAGTTGGGACAAAAATGGGACAAATGGAAAAAGAGTGCAACACATACTTTCACTATTGGTAACATCCACCAACAATAGTACCTTTTGAGGTGAAACACGTTCCAATTGTTAGGCAATTTGACTCCTTTTAGATTATCCAACTCGTATAACCTTTACCGACGATAGTTGAAACCCGGTAAGGCCCTTTCCATGTTGGTCCCAGCTTCCCGATATTGACTTCTTGAGTGCTCTGGGTCACCTTTCTTAAAACCAGGTTTCCTACTTTGGAAAAGCGGAGATGGCCCTGCGATTATAGTATATTTCCATCCTTTACTTTTGAGCCACCATCCTCACGTACGCCAAGTCACTGTGTTCCTCGAACATGTCCAACTTCACTAGCAACGCTTTATTATTTGCTTCTTCATTTGTTCGGGAAAACTACAAAGTTGGCTCCCCCACTTCTACCATTATCAGAGCTTCCGCGCTATACATGATAGATAAAGTCGTTTCTCCCGTGCTCGAATTTGCCGTTGCCTAATATGCCCACAGTACTCCTAGTAGCTCATCGGGCCATCTGCCCTTAGCATATTATAACCTTTTTCTCAGGTTTTTAATGACTACTTTATTGGTTGATTCTGCTTGTTTGTTAGCACTGGGATGGTATTGCAAAAAAGGTAATTCTCTTGATTTTCAATACTTCCAAAAATTTGGTGATTTTTGAGCCTATGAATTGCGGCCCGTTGTCCCAAGCAGTTTCCTTCGGTATCACACATCGACAGATTATGTGGTCCCATATGAAGTCTATCACTTCACATTCACCGATCTTTTGTTAAGGACATGCTTCAACTCATTTTAGTGAAGTAATCAGTTAAAACTAAAAGAAATATTACCTTTCCGGGACTCAGCAATAGAGACCAACTATGTCCATTTCCCATTTCATGAATGACCATGGGGATAACACCGAATGCAGGAGTTCTGCTGGTTAGTGTACCAACTGTGCATAACACTAACACTTGTCACACTTTTGAACGAACTTCTTTGCATCTTGTTCCATCCAAGGCCAATAATACCCTGCCCTGATCAACTTTAGAAGTAAAGAATTTACAACGGAGTGATTCCCGCAGACTCCTTCATGGACTTCCTTATCACGTAGTCCATCTCCGAGGCCCCATGAGACCGAGTCAATGGTCATTGGAATGATCTTCTAATAACTGCCTATCTACGAGGTAGTAACGAGTTTCTTTGTTTCGTAATGCCCGAGATACCTTAAGCTCTTTTGGTAACTTGCCATGCCAAAGGTATTCGACAAACTCATTCCTCCAGTACTAGACTAAGTTGGTTGAATTAACGTTGCAGTAACCATCCACATTCAACACCAAGTGTAGAAGTTGAACAACTATACCGGAGTCTGATCCTTCATCTCCATTTATGACCCCAAATTGGCCAATGCATCTGCTTCCACATTTTCATCTCTTTGAATGTGTATTATTGACCATTCCTTGAAAGGTGCAAACAATGCTTGAACCTTGTTCAAATATTGTTTCATCCGCTCTTCCTTTGCATCAAAAATTTGATACACTTGGTTTACTATCAGTTAGGTGTCACTTTTTACTTCAATGACCTCAGAGCCTAGTCCCAAGCTAATTTAAGTCTTACAACCAAAGCCTCATACTCGGCTTCATTGTTAGTTAATAGAACAATTTTAATGGCCTTCCTTAGGGTTTCTCTTAAGGGTTTGACTAGAACTATCCCAAGACTGGACCCCCATACATTGGAGGCTCCATTCGTAAAGAAGGTCCAAACTCCTGATGTCATTTCTGACACCAACACTACTTCCTTAGCAGTCAAGGGCATTTACCCGGGACTGAAATCGGTCACAAAGTTTCCAAAACTTGCAACTTCATTGCAGTATTGGGTGTATACTCAATGCGGAACTCACTAATTTTGACCGCCCATTAAGCCAAATGTCTTGACAACTCAGGCTTGTGAAGAACATTACTTAAAGGAAAGGTTGTTACAACGGCTATCGAGTGGCACTGAAAATAAGGCCTTAGCTTGCGAGAGGTGACTACAAGAGCTAAGGCAAAATTTTCAAGGTACGGATATGGAGTCTCCGCTCTTGATAGTATTTTGCTAACATAATAAATGGTAAATTGCATACCTTCTTCCTCTCGAAATAAAACGACACTTACCGCCACCTATGAGACCGTTAGGTATATTAACAACTGCTCACTTTCCCCCGTTTTCGACAGTAATTGGGGGCTTGATAAATATCTTTTAGATCTTTCAATGCATGTTGGCATTCCAGAGTCTACTCAAAATTGTCCTTCTTTTTGAGAAGTGAGAAGAAGTGATGATACTTTTCTGAGGATCTTGATATGAACTTGCTTAAGGCCGCTAACCTTCCGGTTAATCTCTGCACCTCATGCACGCTCGTCAGCTGGTCCGGGATGGTTTTGATGGCTTTGATTTTGTCAGGGTTTACCTAGATCCCTCTTTACTAGACTAGGCAAGAACTTATCGGAACCAACTCCAAACGCACATTTTTCCTAGTTAAGCGTCATATATTTCCTTAAGTCAAAATCCCTTAGAGGTGTTTCAAACGATCTCATGCATTCAAAGAAATGACTAACATGTCATCAATGTATACCTCAATTATTTTGACTATCTGATTTTTGAACATTTTGTTAACGAGCCTCTGATAAGTGGTTCTAGCATTCTTAAGCCCAAATGGCATAACATTAGAGCTATATGTGCCAAAGTTTGTTATGAAAGAAGCTTTTCCCGATCCTTCGGGTTCATCTTGATTTGATTGTACTTGGAGTAAGCATCAAGGAAACTCATTAACTTGTGCCTGATTGTAACATCAAACATTTGATCAAAGTTTGGTAATGAAAATGAGTCTTTATAGCACGCCTTATTTAAATCCTTATAATCTACACACATTCTAAACTTATTATTCTTCTTGGGAACTACAACTGCATTGGCTAACCATTTTGTATATTTTACCTCTCATATGGAACCGATATTAAATAATCTGGTTACCTCTTTTTCAACAAATCTATTTCTAACCTCGGCAATCGAATGCTTCTTTTGCCTTACCGGTGAGAAATTTGGGTCCAAACTCAGCTTGTGAACGACTACCTCCAATGGGATACCTGTCACCTAGTGGGATTTTGATGACTCCTCACCTTTATCATCTTCATTTGGGAAGGGAGATGGCATCAGATCCTATAATTTCTATTTGCTGGGCTCCTTCCCCTTGTTGTTGGAAATTGTTATTGTATTCATCTCTTTTGCTACCGATTGGTCTCCTCTTATCTGTTTGATCTCTTCCGGTGTTGGAAATTACAATAACTGGTGATATATTGAAGGCACAACCTTCATCTCAGGTATCACGGCTTTCCAAGGATTACATTGTAACCCATATCACCATCAACTACTTCGAAGAGAGTGGTTTTGACCAATTCTTTGGCGTTCGTAAGCAGCAAAATCTCTCCCTAGATTGTCACACTTGTCGAATTGAATCCAACTAGGAGCGTTGTCATCAGAATGATGCTTCCAGTCAGCTTTGCTTGCTCCTGCACTCTCAATTGAATGATGCTGACTGAGTTTCCTAGGTCAACCAAAACACGTTTAATTATGAAATCTAAAACATTGAGAGGAGACCAACATCCGGAATAACTGAATTAATAACTTAAAAACTCAAAGCCGCAACAACTATATAAATGAAAACTGCATCGCAACATTAACAACTACCAAAACCCAGTGAAATATAAGTCACAAGCGCTAAATACAACACTGAACACTCATATGCATCGCGATCTAAAAAGATGTAAAGAAACAAGAAAGGACGGGATAGAAGGGGACTCTAGGCATTCGGATGCGGGCGAGTGTACCTTGAAGTCTCCAAGCCGTAATGCAACACTCTAATACCGAGGACGATAGGATGTACCTGGATCTGCACAATACATGTGCAGAAGCGTAGTATGAGTACACCACAATGGTACCCAGTAAGTGCCAAAGCCTAACCTCAGTAGAATAGTGACGAAGTCAGGTCAAGGCCCTACTGGAAATAATAAGAAACAAGGCAGAAGATATAATGATATAATAAATAACAAGGAAGTGAAACAAATAAGAATTTACGAAAGGTAAACACACGAAATCAAAGGAAACAGATACAACACAAAAAGGAAACAAAAATCTTATATGTTAAGGAAACAACAACCAAACAGTACATCAAATAGAGAAGATTAACAGGGTCACTCCCGAGGTACCCTCTCGTAGTCCCAAATCATAAAATAGCTTACAGTCTTTCCTTATATCACCACAGAGCCTTTATATTTTGTTTTTAAAATCATTTTCCCAAAATAGCATCCCATGTTTTAGCCCACCTTATCACACCCCATGACTTCTAGTAGTTCCCCTACTAGACATAGGTATCAACCCCGCCTTATCTCACCGCACGCATTTCTACACCCAGACTTTATACCACCGCATGTGTATCAATAATCACAACGGCACGGCAAAACCCTCGTGCAAACAATAACAACTACTCGGCAGAAACCTCGTGCAACAATAAAAACAATCACCTTAATAGTAGCACGAAAGCCAAACATAACAGCTAAATAACATGAAGTTCACAACTTACACCTTGCCTAAACAGAAACCACGACCTTGCAACTCAACACCAACTCAAAAGCAAGATATTTCAAGGACAACCATTTCAAGTAAAGAAATCCACAGTTAAGTAATGAGTAAGGAATCAAGAAAGCAAATAATTCAACTAGGCATGTAATACAAGTTGCAAATAGGAGGTAAGACAAGTAGACAAGTGAAATTAGGCTAAACATGATGACTATGACATGCTAAAGTAACTCAATTAAGGCATGAAAAGGAAACTACATAGCTAAAACCGAAATTTCAACATTTACCCCGTATATGCACTCGTCACCTTGCGTACGCGGCCTTCACACATCATAAATTATCATAACATCAACAATTCCTAAGGGAGATTTCCCCCACACAAGGTTAGACAAGTCACTTACCTGAAACCACGCTCAATCAATCAATTAGAAGGCTTTTCAACTCGGGCCCACATCTGAGGACCCGACCATAATAACAAAAACCGAACACCCATCCAATATCGAGTCCAACCATAAAAAAATTACAGAATCCAATGCTAAAATCTCGCTCAAATCACCAAAATTCGGCCTAAGAAGTTTCCTCCAATTTTCCCCAAATTTTCAACCAAAATCCTTAATTAAATGATAAAATCAATGATAAATTAAGGGAATTTAATAAAAAACGAGTTAAGAACTCTTACCCCAACAATCCTTCTAAAAATCCCTCGATAATTTGCCTTAAACCAAGGTCTCATAGTTCAAGTTGTGAAATATGAAATAAACACTCGATTTCAAACTTAAGTTCAACTGCCCCGTCATTTATAGTACGCGATAGCGGAAATTCCCAACGCGATTGAGTAGAACAAAAATACCATCAGTTCAAAAACCTTCTTTGCGAACATGGAAACCATCATGCAAATATGTACCACTACCTCGTCAAGCTACGCGATCGCGTAATACACCACGCGACCGCAATGAATAAAATGCATGAATTGTAGACCCCCCCAAATTCTTCTATGCGAATGCGACCACCTTCACGCGTTCGCGATTCTCTAGAACCCAGCCTTCCTCGGTCGCAGGACACTTCAAGTGATCGCGTAGAAAAATTTTTCCCCAATGCCAAACTACCCTTCGTGATCGCATTAGTCTAATTACTATTGCATAGAAGGACACCAGAAACACCAGCTTTAGCAACTCCTCAATGATCCGAATTGCGCCGTACATGGTTCGAATTACACATAAGGCCCCCAAACCTCAACCAAACATACAAACAAGTCCTAAATCATCATACAAACACGCTCGAAGCGTCAAATCACATCAAACAACACTAGAATCATGTATCACGCATCGATTCAAGCCTAAGAACTCATGAACTTCCGAATTCCGAAACCAACTCCGATTCATACCAAAACAACTCTGATTGATACCAAAATTTTCTCACAAGTCATAATTGACATTACGGATCTACTCCAACTTCTGGAATTGGAATTCGACCCCGATATCAAAAAGTCCACTCCCGGTTAAACTTTCTAAAATCTTCCAACTATCCAACTTCCGTCAATTAATGCCGAAATTACCTACGGACTTCCAAATAAACGTACAGACACGCTCCTAAGACAAAAATTATCATAGGGAGCTATTGGAATCATCGAAGCTCCAATTAAGAGTCGTCCTCACACAAGTCAAACTACGGTCAACTCCTACGACTTAAGCTTCCAGGTTAGGAACTATGTATCCCATTTCAGTCCGAAACTCTCACGAAACCAAAACCAAACATCCCGGCAAGTCACATAACCACAGTATAACACAAAGGAGGCAATAAATAAGGGATCAGGGATAATACACTCAAAACGACCGCCTGGGTCTTCTGTCGCCTTCGAAGACTCTGCATTATCTCGGCTTAGCCGTAGTTGTTCTTGGATTGATCACTCAAAAATTCCCCAAGATGTCCATTTTTCAATAATGTCGCCACCTTTTCGTGAAGATGTTGGCAATCCCCAATTTTTTGGTTGTGAGTCTCGTGATATTCACACAAGAAATTAGGATCCCTTTGGCTAGGATCATATCAAATTATTTTCGGGAACGTAGCTTCTTTGATATTCCTCATCACCGATACCAACTCTACTAAGATGATGTTGAAGTTGTAATCTGATAACCTGTGATATATGGAGTACCGGGACCCTGGTACCTTCTTCTCTTGCAATAACCTATTGTTCCGGCCATGGTCGATTCTTCTATCAAGAGCGAACCTATCTGAGGACCGTACCCTTTGTTTCTACGTCCCTCGATTCTTTCATATGGAAGAAAATGACCATTAAGTGACCACTGATCTACATTGAAGTCACTTCTAAACTCATCCTGGTTTTTGTCTCGATCCCGTCCTTTGGTTGTTATCGGGAAACCGAACTGATCCTCTTCTATCCTTATTTTTGACTCGTACCGGTTATAGACATCCACCCAGGTGGTTGCTTGAAACTCGAGAAGGCTTTCCTTCAGCCTTTGGGATGGGTTGGAGCTCCGTAGATTTAGACCCTTTGTGAATGCCTTCGTCGCCCCCTCATCTGGTACTGTCAGTATTAGTGATAAGTGGGGATTTTGACTACTAATTAGCACCTTTTAGCTTTTATTTTAGTCTAAAAACATTTAATTTTACTTTTAAAAATTGATGAAATGTGCTTAATTGCAGGAATATTGGAAGACAGACTCCCGATATGAAATTCAACTCAAAAAGGAGTAATCTGAACTCAAGGCCATAAAAGGCATAAAAGCCCAAAAGTGCGGATCGCAGAATACCATCTGCGGCCATAGATGATGAAGGAAAGGCCTAGTTTGGTGCAAAGTGCAGTCCGCACATGAATTATGCGGCCGCAAAAGTTGGGCCAAGAGAAAAGTTCAGAGAATTTGCATTCAAAGTCCATCAAAAGTGTGGACCGTACAGGAGTTGTGGGGTCACAAAAGAAGCACATTGTGGCCCCAGGAGTAGAAGCGCGCACCGTAGAAAGAGTGTCTTGCAGCTGCAGATCAAAATTACGCAGCCGCAGACTTTCAACCCTGTTAAGTTGAAGAAAAGTGCAGACTGCACATGGAATTGTGCGGCCACAGAACCTCCTGAAGGGCATTTTTATCCGAAATTTCCAGCCCTATATAAATAGACGAGTTTCACAAGTCTAGATCATTGTTTAACAACAGTAGCTATAGTAGCCGTTTCTCTTTGCTTCTTTTAGTAGTTTTTCATATTTTAGGATATTTTAACATAGATTTTATCTTTTTGATTTTACAATATGAGTTTAATTAGCATCTCTTCTTCAATTTTTTCAATTTCAAGCATGACTAGCTATATTTTTACTAGATTGTGACCCAACCCTACTGTGTAAACCTTATAGGTGTTTTGATTTAATGCTTGTTTATGGTTGTGTGTTTATTATTTAGCCTTGTTCATGTTTTAATTTGTGGAATTAATGGTTGCAAATATTAGTTAATGCCTTTTTGGCTTAGTCTCTACTTGAAAAAGAGAGACTTAGTCTGGGACAAAACTTCGCTAACAAGAGCGAGGCAATTCAATTAGGGTATAGATAAAGCTCCAAGCAGCTGCCATTGATCAACCTTATTCAGGCAAATCAATCAAATATCTTGCTTATCGGATAACTTTCATGGTGAAGGAGAGAAAGTTTGACAAGCTAAGAAAGTCTCGTTGAAAGAATGAACTTAGACTGTGATGACTATTTTTACTAGTTTTAAAGGCTTTATTGACCCTTGGGATTGAATTTGGCTAGGGGGCCTAGTAAAGACTAAAACCTCGTTATACGAAAAATAGTAGAGGTGCGACAGTGCTTTAATAGTCAGTGGAAACTTATTTTCTGTCTGATTAGTAGGAATTTCTTACTTGCTAAGGAATTAGTCTAAGTTAGACTGAGAAGTAAGAGTTTATAATTGAAGTCGAGGGGGGAGGGGCTCTAAATAGATAAATTCTCTTCCCACGTCATGATAAGTGGGGATTTTGACTACTTATTAGCTCCTTTTAGCTTTTGTTTTAGTCCAAAAGTGTTCAATTGTGCTCCCTAAAACTGATGAAATATGTTTAATTGCAGGAATATTGGAATATGAGCCACTAAGATAAAGTCCAACTCTAGAAGGAGTGATATAAACTCAAGGACAAAAACAGGCACAAATGCACAAAGTGCGGGCCACAGATTATCATCTGTGGCCGCAGATAGTGAAGAAGCAAGGCAAGATAAAAAGTTTAGAGAGTTTGCATATCAAGTTCAATGGAAGTGCGGACCGGATAATTATTCTGCGGCCGCAAAAGATCAGCTATGCGGCCGCAATTACGTTTGTAAGGTCCGCAAAAAGCCATGTGCATCCGAACTCAAAAATATGTGGACCACAGAAAGAGAGAGATGCAACTGCGGTTCAGAATTGTGTGGCCGCAAGATCCCAGTCCTGTCAGGGTGAAACAAAGTGCGGACTGCCCATGGATTTGTGTGGCAGCAAAAAATCCGAAAGGGAATTTTTTTCCAAAAAATCCAGCTCTGTATAAATAGAAGAGCTTCATTTTTTAGGCCAAGCTTTGATATCAGCAGCCATGTAGACGTTCTTCTTTACCCTCTTTAGTTGTTTTTTTTCCATTTTAAGCTTTTTGAACATATATTTCATTATTTTATTTATCAATATGGGTTTTGTTGGCCCAAGTAAAGGTTAGTTTTGAAGATTGACATGTTACATCTCGCGTTTTTGTAAGTTGATAGTTTCATCTTCAGTTGGTCGACGTAGACTCGGGGATGAGATTTTTTAAGGTTAACGTAATTATGTTATTTATAACAAGTGATAAGTAAGTGTCATGAAGGATAAAGGGTACACAAATTAAAGAAAAGGAGTTTCAGTGAAAGTGGTCAATTTGGGATAAAATACGGGTCGAACGATAATACCCTATATTTATGGACTAGTACCATACAAGGTACCACCTGGCCGTGATAGTATGATGTATAAAATATATTAAAAAATGAGTAGTATTTTTAGGTAATTTCAGATAATTCTTAATTATACGGGTAATTGGTTAATTACCGAGTAGCGGGATATTACCTAGTTAATTAATAAAATTAGTGGATAAGATTAATCCATCCCAAAAAAATATGGCAGAAGGACACGATTTAAGGGAATGACTCTTAGTAATTCCATGGATAGGTGGAAATTTAAGGATAATTAGAATTTTACAAGTCTTGTTCCATCATTTGGATAAAAGGACCAAACGTCCATAATCCCAAAAAACAAGAAACATACATCATGTTTCTGACTCAAAATACTTCAAAGAACTGAAATTGATTTCTTTGGCTTCTACCTTTTTACTTGTGTTTTTTTAGGTTATAAGGTTCATTTCAAAAGTGACTTTGCTGGCATCAGGTGGAGTTGGACATATCTATCCAAGTACTACTAATCTGACGCACGACTATTTCCAAGATGGAAAATCATCTGGAATAATGCATAAGGCAATTTGATAAAAGAGCGTGCTGTAATGAGAAGACCACGCGTAGTTAGAATCATAGCAACGTAAAATTTTGTGGCTCTAAAAGAGTACGGTGCAATCTTCGCCAAGAATATTATACAGAGTTTTCCTTACTCCAGGTATATTAAGGCTACCCCTTCTTTCTTTTTGGCATGATCCAAATTATACAGAAGAAACGTGCAAATGCACGGTTTCCATAAATTACTCTATTCATAGAAATACTAGGGGTGTCTATATTCTTGATTTCCCCATATGAATTATTATTATCTTCTGTTCATGGGTCCCGCAAAAATACGTATTTGACAATGTTTGTCCGAAAGGTGTATTGATGTTTATAGCTTAATAGAGGATTTACGATCCAGCAGAATTGCGGTTATATATTTAATACTAGTTGTCTTGGTTATAATAACATGTAGCGTGAGAAAATTAGGCCTATTACTAGCAATATAAGGTACTCTTTTCATATTATGTCTATAACAATGTATTACTACGAAAATTGAAGTTTCATTTCGTATAACTATTCTACGTTGAGGTTCAATTAAACTTCATTTAAGGATGAAACTCCGAAATGATTTTGTTGTCGTACTTTTCATCTATTGCATTTATTTACATTAACCCATGACCAAATGACATTATGTATGTGTGTGTATATATATATATATATATATATATATATATATATATATATTATGTATATGAGATATGGAAAAAGGTTACAGCGTTATATATGCACCACCACCTGCTCAGCTGGTATATGTTGATGATGTTGCCCACAGTAGCCGAGACGATATGATGGGATGCCCTCAGAGGCTTGATGATATTATGTACATCTATACCTATACATGACACGACATTTATATGCACGTGCATGACATTATAAATGTTTCAGAATTTATAAAAGTTATTCAGATTTACAGATGGATTTCTTTATTCCACGTTCATCTATGTCTCTTATGTATAGATTTTCATGCCTTACATACTCAGTACATTTTTCGTACTACTTCCCTATTTCACGAGGCCTGCGTTTCATGCCCGCAGGTGCAGGTACACAAGATGATGGTCCTCCTTCTTAGGATCCTTGATTAGTGAGAGATGGCGTGCTCCACTTGATCCAGAGCTACTTTGATTTTTCTACGATATATCTATATATATATATATATATATATGGGTATGACATGGCTCAGTCCCGTCTTTGTACAGTTATATTTCTATTAGAGGTCTGTAGATAGTATGTTTAGTTGGATAGTATGTGGCCTTGCCGGCTTCCAGTTCTAAGGTACATAGTTGTCTATGGTAGCCTTGTCGGCTCGCCCTATGTATGTTGCACGTATATATAGATATGCCTTTTGGGAAGTTTCCCTTCATATATATTATTCTCATAATTTAGCAGATGTTATTCAGGATTATATATTAGATGCATGCTTAGGGGTTTGACAGGTAGGACTTAGGCACCCGTTGCGGCCCATCGGTTTGGGTCATGAAAATAGTGGTATCAGAGCGGTTCTGTCCTCGGGTTGTCTCAAGATTGTGTCTAGTAGTGTCTTGTTTATAGGTGTGTTGTGCACCACACTTATAGATAGGAGGCTACCAAATATTTAGATAGTTACTTTTCTTTCTAATCCAGATTGTGCGATAGAACTGAGTCATAAGTATCTGCTCCTAATCTTTACCTTATTTATATTTTTAGCGATGCCAGTTACTACTAGACAGCAGGCGCAAGCCGCAAGCACGGGTCAGAAGGTTATGAAAGTGTTAGAAAGAGATATAAGTTACATTATGGAGTCAGACCCATCAGAGATTGTGGTTTCAATTGAGAAGGATCCATCCGAGGATTTATATGAGTCATCCGTTTGAGCTGTTTCGACCACTCCGGTAGCAGATGGGGTGAGAGGAATTTCGACCTCACCAAGGACCTTACTTTCATTATCACCACCCGTTGATCAGGGTATGAGGGGAGTAGATCATGGATTGGAAGAGCTAGGTTTCCCTCAGGCTCAAAACTGTGTCAAGGTATTTGCGGACACTAGCTCTTCTAAGGTTCCAGATAGTCTACAATCTTGGGAGACTGTCAATCAAGGTTCGTCAGTATATGTTATGGGATATACAGAGGAAGTGGATAGTAGTTGGGCCAAGAGGAGGAAGGTAACTAATAAGGATATGAAGGTTCCACTTCGAAGTGTATCTGATCGAGGTTCTTATATAGGACGAAACAAGGACCCTCTACTGTAGACTTCCTCCAAGTGTCAGTTCTTGGTTGCTGAGTTCCACCTCTTCTTGGAGTATTACCAAGTCAGGGTTCTGAATGTGTTAGGTTGTTCTATGAGAACGTAGAGAGCCTTGTCCCGACTTTTATATATTATGGTTAAGTCTACTTAGAAGTTTTTGCAGACAATATCCTGTATATAGTTTTGGGTATGAATGTCTACGGCCTTGCTGAACCCTATGTATATAAACCTTTTTCTAAATTAGTTATGCAAGTTAAGCCTTAATATTGTTACTTATATATATGGATGTCGCCCGTAATGGCCCGTGATAGATTTGATAATAAACAAGAATAAGGTATGTGGTGTTCGATTGGGTAGAACTTAATATTATAATGGGTATGGATTGGTTGACTTTTTGTTATGCTAACATCAAGTGTAGGTCAAATATGGTTTGATTTTAGTCCCCAGGAGATCCTGTTTTAGAATGGGAAATACGACATAACCAAGAGGTAAATTTATCTCCTATCTCAAGGCAAGGAAGGTGATCATAAAGGACTATATTTATCACTTAGTTTGGGTTTGGGATGTGGAAGTAGAGTTACCAACCATTCAGTCCTTCACTGGGGTTAATGAGTTTCCCAATGTTTTTCCTAATGAACTTTAGGGTCTTCCGCCAGAGCGAGAAATTGAGTTGCTATTGACCTACTACCAGATACGTATCCAACACCTATTCCTCCGTATAGAATGACCCCTACAGATCTAAAAGAGTTGAAGGAACAACTAAAGGATTTACTTGAAAAAGGCTTTATCAGACCTAGTACATCATCATGGGGAGCACCTGTGATTGTGAGGAAGAAAGATGGTTCCTTACGGATATGTTTTTATTATAGACAGTTGAATAAGGTGACGATCAAGAATAAGTACCCGCTCCTAGGGATTGATGATTTATTTGAACAGTTGTAAGGTACCAAGTATTTTTCAAAGATAGACTTGAGGTCCGGGTACCATCAGGTATGTGTTAAGGAGGAAGGTATTCCGAAGATAGCATTCAGGACAAGATACAAGCACTTTAAGTTTCATGTTATGTCGTTCGGTTTGACCAATGCCCCAACATTATTCATGGATTTGATGAACCATTGTTTAGGCACTTTTTATATCTGTTCGTAATCATATTTAACGATGATATATATTGGTATATTCTCGTTCATAGGCCGAGCATGTAAATCACTTGCGTACTGTGCTTAGAGTTCTACAAAAGGGAAGTTGTATGCAAAATTCTCTAAATGTGAATTCTAGTTGAACTCTGTAGCTTTTCTTGGGCATATTATTTCGGGTAAAGAGATCTGGGTGGATACACAAGAGACTAAGGCAGTGAAGATTTGGCCTAGACCCACAACACCGATGAAGTTTTGTAGCTTCTCCGTTTGGCAGGTTATTACGGGAAACTTGTAACGTAATTTTCTTCTCTTCTAAGCACCTTTGACCAAAGTGGTATGTGTGTGGTGTTTTGCTTGATGTTGCGGAAGAACGTAAGGAAATCTATGGTGCAAGCAAGTTGAATAAAGGATGCGAATAAATATAAATAGATATGTATATGTCGCAAGCTAAAATATGGTAGAGTGACAAGGTTTTAGGAAGACATGAGGAAGGATAAGGAAAGATGAGTGAAAAGGTAAGGGGAATGGATAAATCCTTAGGATTAAGCTCATAAGAGAGCTGATGATTTCTCTAATTTACAGAAGGCTCAGTATAGCCTGAATGAACTCAAAGGAGTCTATGACTAGTAGCATTTAGAATAGATGAAATGCTTTGTGATAGTGGAATAAGGGCGAAATTGTGATGGATAAAGGTTGAAGTTTGGGCCTTTGAAGAGGGGAATTTCATGAATTATAAAAGATTAAGATACCCATGTAAGTTAACTCAGAAGGGAACTAAGTTTCAAGGGATCGATGCTTGCGAACAGAGTTTCCAGGTATTGAAGGATAGATTAACTTCAGCACCAGTTCTACTACTTCCAGAAGGCACCAATGGTTATGTTATTTATTGTGATGCTTTAGGCGTTGGATTGGGTTGTGTGCTGATGCAGCATGGTAAGGTTGTAGCTTATGCTTCTAGACAACTAAGAAAGCACGAGAACTACCCGACCTACGATTTAGAGTTAGCCACGGTAATTCATGCACTAAAGATGTGGAGGCACTATTTATATGGTATTCATGTTGATATCTATATGGATCATATGAGCCTTCAGTACATCTTCAAGCAAAAAGAAAATGAATCTATGTGAAGGGAGATGGTTGGAGCTACTTAAAGACTACGACGTTGATATTTTATACCATCTGGGGAAGGTGAACATAGTATCCGATGCTCTCAGCTATAGATCTATGGATAGCCTGTCGTATCTACAGTCAGAAAAGAGGGGAATAGCCCATGAGGTTCATCAACTAGCTAGTCTTGGAGTTCGATTACTGGACTCAGGTGATATTAGGACTACTATTCAGGATATGGCAACATCCTCTTTAGTAACTGAAGTAAAGAAATGCCAGTACGAGGATCTGGTGTTAGTTCATTATAGGGATACCGCCCTTCAGAAGGAGAAGACACCATTTGAAATTGCAGAAGATGGGGTCCTAAGATATCAAGGGCGATTATGTGTCCTTAATGTTGCAGGGCTGCATCAACAGGTTATGGGAGAAACTCACCATTCTCATTATTCTATCGATCCAGGAGCGACAAAGATGTATCATGATATCAGTGAAGTACATTGGTGGGATGGAATGAAAAAGGATATAGAGGAGTTTGTTTCTCAGTGTCCTAACTGTCAGCAATGTAAGATTGAGCACCCGGTGGATTATTGTAGGCTATGGAGATTCCGACTTGGAAATGGGAAGTAATCAATATGGATGTCATCATAGGCTTACCTCATACCTATAGTAAGTTCAATGTTGGGGAAACTACGTTAGTGGGACAAAAATTGGTACAACAGGCAATTGAGAAAATTAGGCTTATACAGGAAAGGCTATTAGCAGCACAATGCCGTCAACAGTCTTATGCGGATAACCGACGACGACACTTGGAATTTCAAGTTGACAATTGAGTATTCCTAAAGGTATCACCAATGAATGGCATTATGAGGTTTGGAAGAAAGGGAAAACTTAGCCCTCGGTACATTAGACCATATAGGATCATACGCAAGATAGGCTAGGTAGCATATGAGCTAGCCTTACCTTCGGACTTGGAGTCTGTACATCCAGTCTTTTATGTGTATATGCTCCATAAATGTATTAGAGGTCCATCCAGAAGACGTTCAGGTCACAACAGCTATCATATGAAGAAACTCCCATTGCTATATTAGACAAACAAATTCGGAGATCAAGAATTAAAGACGTAGTTTCGGTGAAAATACCTTGGAGAAACAGCAACGAGGAAGAAATGACTTGGGAGGATGAGGAAGACATGAAGTCTAGATATCCCTACTTATTTCCTCCTCCAGGGAAGGGTCCGACTGGGATATCACAACCATAAGGTACGTGTATAAATTCTTGTGTTGGTTATTGTCGTTGGTCGTGTGAGGCCATTGTCGTTACTGATGATTATGGTCCTATATGGCGTTAAATTATTGAGTTTCTACAAGAAGAGTGGGTAGTGGTGTTGTTACAAAGGAGACCCTGCCAAAGTTATATAGATCCCGAGGAGTTGAACATTTGAAGATGAATGTTTCTAAGGGGGAAAGGATGTTACATCGCGCGTTTTCGTACGTTGAAAGCTTCATCTTTAGTTGATCGACGTGGACTCGGGGGATGAGATTATCTTGAGGTTAACATATTTACGTTATTTATAACAAGTGATAAGTAAGTGTCATGAAGGATAAAGGGTACACAAATTAAAGAAAACGAGTTTCGTTGAAAGTGGCCAATTTGGGATAAAATACGGGTCGAGCAATAATACCCAATATTTATGGACTAGTACCATATAAAGTACCACTTGGCCGTGATAGTATGATGTATAAAGTATATTAAACAATGAGTAGTATTTTAAGGTAATTTGAGATAATTCTTAATTATACGGGTAATTGATTAATTACTGGGTAGCGAGATATTACCTAGTTAATTAATAAAATTAGTGGAAAAGATTAATCTCTCCCTAAAGATGTGGCAGAAGGCCACAATTTAAGGGAATGACTCTTAGTCATTCCATGGATAGGTGGCAATCTAAGGATAATTAGAATTTTACAAGTCTTGTTCCATCATTTGCACAAAAGAACCAAACGTCCATAATCCAAAAAAAAAAAAACAAGAAACATATAACATGTTCCTAACTCAAAATACTTCAAAGAACTGAAATTGATTTATTTGGCTTCTACGCTCTTACTTGTGTTTTTTAGGTTATAAGGTTCATTTCAAAAGTGACTTTGCGGCATCAGGTGGAGTTGGACATATCTATCCAAGTACTACTAATCCGACGCACAACTATTTCCAAGATGGAAAATCATCTGGAATAATGCAAAAGATAATTTGATAAAAGAGCGTGCTATAATGAGAAGACCACACGTTGTTAGAATCATAGCAATGTAAAATTTTGCGTCTCTAAAAGAGTACGGTGCAATCTTCACCAAGAATATTATACGGAGTTTTTTCTACTCCAGGTATGTTAAGGCTACCCCTTCTTTCTTTTTTGGCATAATCGAAATCATACAGAAGAAACGAACAAATGCACGGTTTTCATAAATTACTCTATTCATAGCAATACTAGGGATGTCTATATTCTTGATTTCCCCATGTGATTTATTATTATCTTCTTTTCATGGGTCCCAGAACAATACATATTTGAAAATGTTTGTCCGAAAGACGTATTGATGTTTATAGCTTAATAGAGGATTTACGATCCAGCAGAATTGCAGTTATAAATTTAATGCGAGTTGTCTTGGTTATAATAACCTGTACCGTGAGAAAATTAGGCCTCTTACTAGCAATATAAGGTACTCTTTTCATATTATGTCTATAACAATGTATTACTGCAAAAATTGAAGTTTCATTTCATATAACTATTCTACATTGAAGTTCAATTAAACTTTATTTAAGGATGACACTCCGAAAAGATTTTATTGACGTACTTTCCATGCATTGTATTCATTTACATTAACCCATGACCAGATGACGTTATATACGCGTATATATGTATATTATTTATATACGATATGGAAAAAAGGTTACGACGTTATATACGCACAACCACCTAATTAGCTGGTATATGTTGATGATATTGCCCGCAGTGACCGAGAAGATATGATGGGATGCCATCAGAGGCTTGATGATATTATGTACATCTATACCAATGCATGACAAAATATTTAAATACCCGTGCATGACATTATAAATGTTTTAGGATTTATAAAAGTTATTCAAATTTACAAATGAATTTCTTTATTCCATGTTACATCTATGTTTCTTATGTATAGATTTTCATGCATTACATACTCAGTACATTTTTCGTACTGACACCCTATTTAACGGGGCTTGTGTTTCATGCTCGCAGGTGCAGGTAGGCAAGCTGACGGTCCCCCTTTCTTAGGATCCTTGATCAGCGAGAGTTGGCATGCTCCACTTGATCTGGACCTGCTTTTGATTTTGGTACGATATATTTGTATATATATGGGTATGATGTGGCTTAGTCCCATATTTGTACAGTTATATTTCTATTAGAGGTCTGTAGACAGTATGTCTAGTTGGATAGTATGTGGCCTTGCCGGCTTCCAGTTCTGAAGTACATAGTTGTCTATAGCAACCTTGTCGGCTCGCCCTACGTATGTTGCACGTATATGTACATATGCCATTTGGGCAGTTTCCCTTTATATATATTATTCTCATAATTCAGCAGATGTTATTCAGGTTGATATCTTAGACACATGCTTAGGGGTGTTGACAGATAGGACTTAGGCACCTGTCGCAGCCAATCGATTTGGGTCGTGACATGACAAATGAAGCTCAGGCATGAACCAGGTCCATCCCTTGTGGTGCATAGAAATGGCAGTTTCGAGCATGTGGGATGCATGTGAAGGAGATAAGCTTAACTTGACATATTTGATATTTCCTGATCGAGAAGGTTGCATAATTGATAAGGAGAAGGAATCTTTACTCAAAGAGAACACTGTCCAAGATAGGGAAGGAGTTAGAAGTTGAGATCAACTAGAAATCTTCCACCAAGGAAGAGTAGCATTAGAAATCTAGTTATTTCTTCATATACTAACTTTATAAATTGCAGGATATTCTCAAATTACAGGCAATGCACAAACGCAGAATTTAAACGTGAATTGAGAACAAAATAGCAAGGCTTTTTACAAGCAATTCGTGTGTGATTCAAGTGTGCAAACCTTATGCTATATGAACCAGATAGAAAAACCAATTCCAAGTGTCTGTCTTTTATTCTAGTTCAATTGTAGTAGGTGATTTCATATTGTACCTTTCAGCTTTATCTAGTGGTAATTGTAATAGGTAGTCGGAGTATTCAAGTTAGAGTTAACTTGAAGTTGTCGCAATAGTTAGAGGCTGTTTGCTACAACGGGATTAACGTTAATCCTAGGTTTACAAAAGTATTTTGTAAATGTAGTTTTTGGCTCAGTGATTTAGTGAAGAGTTTGGGAAAATCCTACTGGGAAGTAGGTCATGGTTTTTTCACCTTTTGAGCTAGGTGGTTTCCACGTAAAATACATGTATTCTTTACTTTCCGCATTTACTATTTTTGCAATAGTAGGCTAAGGAACACTTAGAAGAACTAGGTCCTTCCATAATCAGTATAAGCGAAAGATTGGGCACCACACAAGTCACCCTCCCTCTTGTGAGGTATTGAAGTTAAAACATCAATTGTTATCAGAGCGGGTTATCCTTGAAGAGGCTAACACCTTCAAGATAAGCGCACCACCTGGAAACTAGGGAGGGCAATCCACTGCTAGGTCTCTACTCTTTAATGGCCAATACTACTCTTGGTGAAAAAACAGGATGAGAGATCACATCATAGGAGAAGACTATGAGTAATGGGACATTGTCACTGATGGTCCCCTGGCTATCATGATGAAGAATGCTGAAGGAGTAGATGTGCCAAATATGAGAGCTGACTCCAATGATGAGGATTTGAGGAAATAGAAAAAGAATGCTAAGACTAAGAAATGGCTTATGTGTGGACTTGGTCCATATGAGTACAGTAGAATTCAAAGTTGTACAAATACTAAGGAAATCTAGGACACTTTGCAAGTGACTCATGAAGGAACACCTCAAGTGAAGAGGTCTAGAGGAACACTGCTGTATTCTAAATATGAGAATATAACCATGAAGGAAGGTGAAACCATCTAGGAGATGTATACAACATTTAGCACACTGACAAATAAACTTAAGTCTCTTGGAAGGGTTATTCTTGAAGAAGACAAAATGGAGAAGATTTTGACAAGGGTTTTACCAGTTTCTTGGGAAAGCAAAATCATTGCTATTTAGGAATCGAAGAACATTGCCACTCTTAAGTTGGATGAGCTAATGGGAAATCTCACTGCCTATAAACTTAGAAGGCAAACCATGAAGATGTATGCATCCAAGAAGGAAAGGAGACTAGCACTCAGAATCACTGAAGATGCTGATCTACAGAAGGATGAAATGTCCATGATCACAAAGGACTTCAAAAAGTGCCTAATGAGAGGAAAGGGTCCTTCCAGAAGTGGAAACTACAGCAAACCAAGGGTTCCTGAAAAGCAAACCAATGAGGGATGTTACAAGTGTGGGAATACTGATCACCATATCAGAAACTGCCCTCAATGGGAAATTGAATGGAAGAAGGAAAGAGCGGAACGCAGAAACAGGAAGAAGGAACAAGTTCATCCCAATAAGGACAAAGGATTAACAAAGGCTATGGTTGCTACCTGGGGAGAAAGCTCAGATAAGGACTCAGAGGATGAAGATGGAGATGAACAAGTACTTATGTGCATTGGAGAATCTGATGAGGAATCTGACGTAAGTGTAATTCATCTAAAAGATAAGATTAAATTCCTATCTAAAGAGAGACTATATGAGTTACTCCTGGATTTCATTGATGAATCTAAGGATCTAAACAATGAAAAGAAACATCTATCTAAGAAGTGTGTTCTTTTGAAAGCTAAGTACATTAAAATCTAGAACAAAGGACGAGTGAAAGTTATAGTAAAAATGTTGAGTTAAAGAACCAGGTTCTTGAACTTGACACTACTGTCCTAGAGCCTATATCTGAAAATTTAAAATTGAAATTAGGAATAGGTAAAAAGAAAACTGATCACAGACAACTCACTTTAGAAGAAACCTTAGGAAAAAATGAAAGATGAGTTGTACAAATGAGATGAGCAGATAAGAGTACTAAAGGAGGATCTAAGCAAGGTTAAGCATGAGCTAGACAAAACCTGTAAATGGAATAGGTCCTCTAATGCACTTTCATGGCTACAAGAATACCATAGTAGCAATAAAAGAGGACTTGACTACGGGACCCATGCACCTAAGTGGGATCCCAAAAGCAAGTACATCACATTTCCTGAGAACAAAATCTGCACACATTTTGGTAAGACTTGTCACTACAAAAGTGATTGTACTACAAAAGAAAAGGCAAGTCAAAAGAATAAAATTTTCAAGGGAAAAATAGGCTGCTAGGATGGGCAAAAAAGGATCTAATTCACCCTTTTGCCTATAGAAAGAGACCCAAAATAGTTTGAGTTCCTAAGACTAACCCCTTATTTCCTTTTGCAGGTCCAAGTAAAGAGGAGCAACCAAATATGGTACATGTATAGTGGCTGCTCAAAGCACATGACAGGAAACAAGAACCAATTCCTTTCACTTGAGGACCTCAAAGGAGGAAATGTCTCCTTTGGAAATGAAAAGAAAGGTGAGATCATTGGGGTTGGAAAGGTAGGTAAGATATACTCTGACTCTATTGAGAATGTCTACCTGATGGATGGATTGAAATGCAGTGTAATCACTGTATCACAACTGTGCGACAGAGGTAACTAGGTAGCATTCACCTCTACCAAATGTTTATCTTACTACTGACAAGATTATTTTGCAAGGAAAAAGAGTAAACAATATTTACATTGTGGATATGTCCACACTCTCAAAAAATGAACTCACTTGCTTAAGTGTGCTGGACAATGGTCCCCTCTTGTGGCACAAGAGACTTGAACATGCAAGTCTTAGTCAACTCAACAAATTTTTCTCCAAAGACTTGGTGATAGGACTGCCTAATATCAAGTTTAAGGAAGACAAAGTTTGCGAGGCTTGTGCAAGGGCAAAGCAGGTAAGATCCTCTTTTAAATTCAAGAAAGTGGTTGCACCACCAGAATGATGGAACTAGTCTATATGGATCTCTGTGGTCCAATGAGAACATTAAGTAGAGGTGGTAAAAGATATGTAATGGTGATTGTTGATGATTACTCTAGGGTTACCTGGACATTGTTTTTAACATCTAAAGATGAAACATTTGACATGTTTAATTCTTTTGCTAGAAAAACTCATAAACAACTAGGTAATCAACTTGCATCAATTAGGTCTGATCTTGGAATTGAATTTGAAAATGCTAAGTTTGCTGAATTTTGTGATGTGCATGGCATAGATCGTAATTTTTTTGCTCCTAGGACTCCACAACAAAATGGAGTAGTTGAAAGAAAGAATAGGACACTTGAAGATATGGCTAGGACTATGCTTCTTTCTAGTAAACTGCCCCATAATTTTTGTGCAGAAGTTGTAAATACTGCATGCTACATCATCAATAGGTGCATGACTAGACCTCTTGTAGAGAAGACTCCCTATGAGTTACTTAACGGGAGAAAACCAAATATATCCCATCTTAGGGCATTTGGATGCAAGTGCTTTATGCACAAAGACTCCCTAGGTAAGTTTGATCCCATAAGTGATAAGGGAGTATTCTTGGGATATTTTTCACATAGTAAAACATATAAGGTATACAACAAAAGAACTATGTGCGTAGAAGAAAGTGTACATGTGGTTTTTGATGAAAGTAACGTTCTTTCTAAGAGACATGAACATGAAAATGAAGCAGTTGGGCTGGTAAGAAGTTTAAATGAAATCACAGCCCAGGCTGAAGCTGCACCAGAAGAAGGAATAGGTGATGGAACAGGTTCTTCTATTCAGGGCAACTTGATAGAGGGAACTAAATAAAGAGGAACTGAATCTAATACCTCAATGGAACCTGTCAATGAGCATGTTCCACAGCAACAAAACATTGGAGAAACATCAAGAAGAAACCAGTTGGTTGTGAAACCTTACAAGTACCAAAGTTCTCATCCCATTGAGAACATAATTATTGATCCAACCTCTGGAATTAAAAATAGATCTATTAAAGAATTTTTGTTCTTTTGATGCTTTCTTATTTCTTATCGAACCTAAAACTGTTGCTAAGGCTTTGCAAGATGCAGACTAGGTAAATGCAATGCAAGATGAACTCAACTTGTTTGAAAGGAGTCAAGTTTGGCATCTGGTTCCAAGACCCAATGATAGATTAGTAATTGGCACAAAATGGGTATTCAGAAACAAACTTGATAAAGATGGAATTATTACAAGGAACAAGGCAAGATTAATGGTTCAAGGATATAGCCAAGAGGAGGGAATAGACTATGATGAGACCTTTGCTCCAGTTGCAAGGATGGAAGCAATAAGACTCCTCATAGCCTTTGCTTCTTACATGGAATTTACTCTTCACTAGATGGACGTCAAGAGTGCCTTCCTCAATGTCTATTTAAAGGAAGAAGTGTTTGTCAAGAAACCACCAGGTTTTGAAAGCAAAGAGTGTCCGGATTATTTCTACAAACTTGATAAAACACTCTATGGGCTCAAGCCGGCTCCTAGAGCATGGTATGAAAGATTATCAAAATTTCTGCTTGAGCATGGCTACGAGAGAGCTAAAATGGATAACACTTTATTCTTGAGGGAAAAAGGTAAAGACCTTCTTGTAGTACAGATATATGCTGATGACATAATCATTGGAGCAACTACTGATAAATTAAGTAAGGAATTTCCTAAATTAATAGGGAGTGAATTTGAAATGAGTATGATGGGTGAGCTTAATTTCTGTTTAGGCTTACAAATTAAACAAAACTCAACTGGAACTATGATCCATCAGCAGAAATATGTGAAAGAGTTACTTAAAAGGTTTAAAATTGAAGAATTAAAAGAAATCAATACTTTTATAGAAACAACCACAAAATTAGATATAAATGAACCTGGTTTATCTTTTGATCAGAAGTTGTATAGGGGAATGATTGGTTCTCTTTTGTATCTTATTGCTAGCAGACCTGACATTGTTTTCAGTGTAGGTCCTTGTGCTCTATTTCAGGCAAATCCAAAGGAGTCCCACTTGACTGTTGTCAAGAGAAAATTGAGATACTTGAAAGGCACCACTGACCATTGCCTTTGGTACCCAAAAGGTAGTAATTTTAACCTAGTGGGATATGCTGACGTTGATTATGCAGGTTTCCTTGTAGATAGAAAGATCACCTCAGGTATGTCACCCTTCCTTGATTCATGTCTTGTGTCATGGGCTACCAAATAGCAGAATTTCAGTGACCTTATCTACTGCTGAAGCTGCGTATTTTGTTGCTACTTCATGTTGTGCTCAATTGCTATGGATCAAACAATAATTATTGGACTTTGGAATTGATGTTGGTTGCACCCCAATATTTTGTGATAACACTAGTGCCATTAGTATGGCAAAGAAGCCGGTTCATCATAAGAAAACTAAGCACATAGATTTTATGCACCAGTTTTTGAGGGACAACTATGAGAAAGGATTGATCACTGTGGAGTTTTGTGCTACTGATAAATAAATTGCTGACATCTTCACAAAAGCCTTAAGTGTAGATTATTTTGAGAGGAACGGGTTGGAATTAGAGATGATTAAGATCACCTAGAAGGACCAGTTCAATGCTAAACAGAAAAAAAAATTAAAAAACAATTTTGGTTAGAAAATCTGTAAAATGTGTATATAATTAGACTAATTTTTGTTCAGTCTCATACTTTCAATAGTATACTCTTGTGCCATGTGTTAAAATGATTCATCAATCTCTAATTTTATTTTCTATATTCTGGTAAGTTTAGACTTACACAAGAGACTTATCAGTGAAGAACTTGGTTCATCAAGATAACAAGGTATGTTTTTTACACTCTATACAATTTAAAGTAATGATATTTGAATCCTGAGCAAAGTCCTACCTAAGTCCAAATCTCTCTTAAACCTATCCAATAAATTTGAACCAGTTCCGGTTAAAAAAGTCCTAACCAATTTAAATCACCTAGATCCCAGGGAGGACTCCATCGTCTATTCAAACTGAAATTTCAGTTCGATTAGATTTCTAAATGACTGATAAAACCTAGCGTTATCCATTAATTATCCACCCCTTTTAAATTGATCATCATCATCTCTCTACTTTCTCTTTGGTATTGCCTCTCTACTACTGTAGATATGCTAGACTACCCAAACTCTCCACCCTACGACTCAAGGCATCAGCCACTACATTGGCTTTTCTGGGATGGTATAGAATGGTGATATCATAGTCCTTAAGCAACTCTATCAACCTGCGCTGATGCAAGTTAAGATCCTTCTATTTGAACGATGCTGCAGACTCCGGTGATCGATGTAGATCTCACAAGGGACACCGTAAAAATAGTGTCGCCAAATCTTCAAGGCATGAACAATAGCTGCTAACTCGAGGTTGTGGATAGAATAGTTCTTCTCATGCACCTTCAAATTTCTAGACGCGTAGGCAATCACCCTACTGTCCTGCAACAACACCGAGCCGAGACAAATACACAACACATCACAATATACAGTATATGACCTCGAACCTGTAAGCAATACCAATACTGGGGTTGTAGTTAAAGCAGTCTTGAGCTTTTGAAAGCTTTCCTTACACTCCTCTATCCACCTAAATGGAGCACCCTTCTGGGTCAGTCTGGTCAAATGTGCTGCAATAGATGAGAAATCCTCTGCAAATTAACGGTAGTACCCCACTAAACCAAGAAAACTTCGGATCTCCGTAGCTGAGGACTGTCTAGGCCAACTCTACACTACTTCAACCTTTTTCGGATCTACCTTGATCCCCTCACTCGATACTACATGACCCAAAAATGCCACTGAATCTAGATAGAATTCACACTTTGAAAATTTTGCATATAACTTCTTTTCTCTTAAGGTTTGAAGCACAGTCCTCAGGTGTTGCTCAGGATCCTCCCAACTTAGGGAGTACACCAAAATGTCGTTAATAAACTAAATAATGAATGAGCCAAGATAAGGCCGGAATACACTATGCATCAAGTGCATAAATTCTATTGGGGCATTGATCAGCCCGAATGACATCACAAAAAACTCGTAGTGACCATACAAAGTCCTAAAGGTAGTCTTTGCGATATATGGCTCCCGAATCTTTAACTGATGATAGCATGAACGCAAGTCAATCTTGGAAAACACGCTAGTACCCTGTAACTGATCAAATAGGTCACCAATACGAGGCAATGGATACATGTTCTTCACTGTAACTTTGTTCAACTGCGATAATCAATACACATGCACATAAAACTATCCTTCTTATTCACAAACAAGAATAGAGCACCCAAGGTGACACACTAGGCCGAATGAAGCCCTTATCAAGCTATTCTTATAACTTTTCCTTTAACTCTTTCAACTCAGGTGGAGCCATGCGATATAGAGGAATAGAGTTGGGCTGTGTACCCGTTAACAAATCAATACCAAATTCGATATCCCTATTGGGCGGTATGATCTAAAGATCCTTTCGAAATACATCTGGGTAGTCCCTCACTGTAGGAACTGATTCCACGGTAGGAGTATAAACACTGACATCTCTCACATAAGCTAGATACGCATCATAACCATTCTCAACCATTCGATGAGCCTTTAGAAATTAAATAACTCTTCTAGGAGTATAATTTAGGGTACCTCTCCACTCTAATTGTGGTAATCCTGGCATAGCCAACATCACGGTCTTGGCGTGACAATTAAAAATAGCTTAATAGGGCGACAATCAGTCCATGCCCATAATAGTATCAAAATCTACCATACTGATCTACAATAGATCGGCTCTGGTCTCAAAACCACTAAGAATAACCAAACACGACCGATACACACGGTCAACAATAATAGAATCTCCCACATGTGTAGACATATAAGCAGGAGAACTCAAAGAATCACGGGATATACCTAAATACGGAGCAAATTAAGATGACACATAGGAATAAGTGGAGCCTGGATCAAATAGGACTGATGCATCTCTATGACAGACTGGAACAATACATGTAATGATAGAGTCATATGCAATTGCCTCTGTCCTAGCAGGAAGAGCATAATATCTGGCCTAGCCTTCCCCTCTAGGTCGACCTTTAACTGCCTGACCTCCACCTCGAGCTGGCTGAGCAAGTGGGGTGGTAGCTGGTGCTATAACCACAGTCTGAGGACCCGGTGGAGCGCGCGGTGCCTGAGTAGTATGTGGAGGTGCACCCCTCCTAAGTCTGGGTCAACCCCTCACCATATGACGAGTGTCACCACACTCAAAACAAGCTCTCGGAGGATAGGGCTGTTGTGATTGGCTCGAGCCTAATTGGTTGGACTGACTGTTGAAAGAACCCCGTGCAGGAGGTGCACTAAACAATGGCGTCATTTAATAGGGATCCAAGGGCCTAGGAGTGGCCTTGTCACGACCCGAATTTTCCACCATCGGGATCGTGATGGCCCCTAACCTTTTAGTTGCTAGGAAAGCCAAGATATTAAAATTAAATACGCTAACCCGTTAAGCAATTTACTAGATGACAATATTTAAAAAAATACCAATTAATAAAGTGCGGAAGGTTATAATTACCCAAATACTTATACATGACTACCCAGAAACTGGTATCATAATTCACGAACTTCTAAGAGTCACTAAAAATACTGGATGGAAGAAAATACAAATATTTTTGAATTAAAGTAAAAATAGTAAACTGGATAACTAAAAGGGGACTCCAGGGTCTGCGAACGCCGGCAGATCTACCTTGGGTCTCCTGTAGGACTGAAGGCAGCACCTCAACTCGGGTCAACACGATCTAGCATCAAAATCTGCACCGAAAGTACAGAGTGCAATATCAGCACAACCGATTCCATGTATCGGTAAGTGCCGATCCTAACCTCGATGAAGAAGTGACAAGGCTAAGACACGACAATAACACAAACCTGTGCAGTTAAATCATATACGAGAAAATAACAACCAATGGAAACTTAGCAGATTATAACGGGAAGGGGAAAACATGCTGAGGGGAATATCAGATCCTGAAAATAGTAATAGTAAAGAAACGTAGTAAATAACATGCTTTGCACCAACGAAAGTAATAATCATCGCAAAACATTGCACGACATCACCCTTCGTGCTTTAACACTCTCCGTCACCAAAACAATGAACAATAACAATAGGGAGATAGAATTATCAAGAACCAGCCTTCCTTCAGTCATTTAATTCTAGAATACCAGCATCAACTCCGAGTCAATACTCAATAAATACCGAATTTTGTAAAACATGATAAGGGTTACTGAACACGTGGAATAACAAGTCTAAGCATGAAATATATGATCACAGAGTACAATAGTTACAAGAATAAGACTAACTCGCATGCAATGACCCGACAACAACGCATAGATACTAGTCACCTTACCTATATGTTGTACTTAATATCAAAACACATAGCAAATAGTCAAATAATACCTAATCCCTTAAGCCATGGTTTGACCTAACACTTACTCGCCTCCGCGGGCCACTCAAAGCTGAATCACAACATTTTCTTTCACACAAGCCTCCGGACTAATAGAATCTAGCAAATTACCAACCAAACGATTTAATTTAATCCTTAGGAAGTACCCACAATAGCAAGGAATTCAATTTAGGCCATTTTTGAAAAAGTCAACACCTGGGCCCACTTGGTCCAAACCTGAAATTCGGACCAAACCCCGATTACCCATTCACCCTCGAGCCTGGATATACAATTGGTTTTGGAATCCAACCTCAATTTGAGGTCTAAATCCCCAAATTTTGAAATTAATAAGTTCTAACCAAAATCCCCAATTCCACTATGAAAACAATAGATTCTAGGATGAAATCTTGTAAAAGGAAGTAAAAGAGTGAAAGAAATGAGTTATGAATCACTTACTTATGATTTAGGGACGAAGAAGTGTTTGGAAAATCGCCTCTTATGTTTTAGGGTTTGAAAAATTGAAGAATGAATGAAAAATCTAACTTACATAGCACCCTCTGATCCTCACTACGAGGTCCGCGAAATCCCAAGTGCGGATGCGAAATCTCCACCGCGGTCCAAGAATTTCCCACCGCAGCCGCACTTCCAAGATCCGAGACCTGCAACTTTGCAACTATCCAACACTAGATTTTCTAAGTCTAGACATCTCATAGCCTATCCGAAACTCACCCGAGCCCTCGTGTATCTAAACCCAACACGCATACAAGTCTTAACACATCAAATAAACTTGCTCGGGCGATCAAATCGCCAAAATAACACCTAGAAATACGAATTTAGCACCAAATTGCATGACATTTTCAGGAAAGTTTCAAAACGTCTATTTTCTCAACCAAAGGTCTGAATCACGTCAAATCAGTCTCATTTCTCACCCAATTTCACAAATAAGATATAAATATCATAACGAACCTGTACTGTGCTCCAAAACCAAAATACAAGCCTGATACGAACAGGATCAAATTTATTAAATTATTAAACTTTCAGTCTTTTTAAATTTCTTCAAAAATTCATTTCTCGGGATTGAGACTTCGGAGTTCAATTGCGGGCATACTCCCAGGTCTTATATTTTTCTACGGACCCACAGGGACCATCAAAATATAGGCCCGGGTCCGTTTACCCAAAACATTGACCGAAGTCAACCAAAATTAGCTTTCTAAGCCAAAAATTATTATTTTTCTCAATTTCCACATAAGGGATTTCCAAAAACGCGCCCGAACTACGCATGCAAATTGAGGAGGAATAAAATGAGGTTTTGAAGGCCTTGAAACATAGAATCGAGTTCTAAAATATAAGATGACCCTTTGGGTCATCACATTCTCTACCTCTAAAACAACTGTTCGTCCTCGAACGAACATGGAAGAGTACCCGAGATGGTGAATAGGTGGGGATATCTGTTCTGCATATCGGACTCGGACTCCTAGATAGCTGCCTCGACAGGCTGACCTCTCCACTGCACCCAAACCGAAGGATAACTCTTTGATATCAACTGACGAACCTGCCGATCTAGAATAGCCACCGGCTCTTCCTCATAACTCAAATCTTTGTCCAACTGGACAGAACTAAATTCTAACACATGGATGGATCACCGTGATACTTCCGAAGCATGGACACATGGAATACCGGATGGACTGCTAATAACCTAGGTGGCAATGCGAGCTCATAAGCCACCTCACCCACTCTCCAAAGAATCTCAAAAGGCCCAATGTACCTAGGTATCAATTTTCCCTTCTTTCCAAATTTCATCACACCCTTCATGGGTGACACACGAAGCAACACTCTCTCACCGACCATGAATGCAACATCACAGACCTCTCGGTTGGGATAACTCTTCTGCCTGGACTGGGCTGCACGAAGCCTATCCTAAATGATCTGAACCTTATCCAAGGCATCCTGCACTAAATCTATACCCAATAACTGAACCTCTCCCGGATCAAACCATTCAATCCGCGATCGACATCGTCTACCATATAATGCCTCAAAGGGGGCCATCTAGATGTTCGACTGATAATTATTGTTGTAGCCAAACTCCGCTAATAGCAAGAACTGATCCAAAGAGCCTCCGAAGTTAATAACACAGGAACAAAGCATATCTTCTAAGATCTGAATGGTACACTCGAATTGTCCGTCCGTCTGAGGGTGAAATAATATGCTCAGCTCGACCTTTGTACCCAACTCACGTTGTACTGCCCTCTAGAAATGTGAGGTAAACTGTGTACCTCGATCAGAAATGATAGACACAGGAACACCATGAAGAAAAATGATATCATGGATATAAATCTCTACCAATCACTCCAAAGAATAGGAACTGCAACAGGAATGAAATGCGCTTAGTCAGCCTATCTACAATAACCCATATTACGTCGAACTTCCTCTAAGTCTGTGGTAGTCCAACAACAAAATCCATAGTGATACGCTCCCACTTCCACTCAGGAATCTCAATCCTCTGAAGCAAACCACTAGGTCTCTAATGCTCGTACTTTAATTGCTAATAATTTAGATACCGCGCTACGTATGCAACTATATCCTTCTTCATCCTCTTCTACCAGTAATGCTGCCGCAAGTCCTAATACATCTTAGCGGTGCCCGGATGAATAGAATACTTGGAAATGTGGGCCTCCTCTAGAATTAACTTACGAAACCCATCCATATTAGGCACACAAACACGACCCTGCATCCTCAAAACTCCATTATCTCCCACTGTAAGCTGCTTTGCATCTCCGTGTCGCACTGTGTCCCCAAGGACAAGAAAATAAGGGTCATCATACTGCCGCTCCCTAATATGCTCAAACAAAGAAGACTATGCGACTGCGCAAGCTAAAATACGACTAGGCTCAGAAACATCCAACCGCATCAACTGATTGGTCAAAGCCTGAATATCTAATGCAAGTGGCCTCTCATCGACTAGAATATACGCAAGGCTGCCCATACTAGCTGACTTCCTACTCAAAGCACCGGCCACCACATTGGCCTTCCCTTAATGATACAAGATGGTCATATCATGGTCTTTCAATAGCTCCAACCGCCTTTTCTGCCTCAAATTGAGCTCCTTTTGTTTGAACAAATACTGAAAACTCTTATGATCCATGAATACCTCACATGACACGCCATATAGGTAATACCTCCAAATCTTTAGTGCGTGAACAATGGCTGCCAACTCTAGGTCATGAAGTGGATAATTCTTTTCGTGAATCTTCAGCTGCCGCGAAGCATATGTTATAACCTTGCCACCTACATCAATACCGTACCAAGTCCAATACGAGATGCATCGCAATATAAGGTATAAGGTCCTTAACCTGTGGGCAACACTAATGTCATGACTCAAACCGATGGGCCTCGACGGGCACCTGGTACCTTACTCAACCGAGTACCAACGTAACATAACTTTCATATTATTCAATAATAGGTAAATGAACCGAAGTACAGCATGAGGGAATACAAATTATACATATGAAGGACGGGCCTATAAGACGAAAATAATCACTCATGTGCTGAACATAGGCCGACAAGGCCATACAATCTTTTACGTACATGACATCTATCTACAAGCCTCTAAGAATACATAATTTTCGTAAAGGTTGGGACAGAGTCCCACCATACCAAACAATACACATCTAAACCATACTGACCAAACAAGTAACTCCAAAGCAAATGGAGTGCACCAACATCATCTACTGAGCTGATAGCCTACTTGGAGGGTTCTCGACCTGTCTATAGGGACCTAAGGGCATGAAACGCAGCGTCCCCAGGCGAAAAGGGACGTCAGTACGAATAATGTACTGATTATGTAAGGCACATAAATAAGTACATAACAGACACGGAGGAAATATAGAGTAAATGACTTCACCTTTAAGTTTGAATCATTTTGTAAATCATGAAATAATTATAGTATGATGCATATGTGCATGAATGTCATGCCGTGCATAAGTATATGTTTAATAACATCATCAGCCTCTGAGGGCATCCTATCATATCATCCTGGCCACTGTGGGCAAAATCATCAACGTACACCAGCTGATCAGGTGGTGGTACGTATATAGTGCCATAACCTTTCCCATATCCCATATACATATATATATACATACATATATACACGTATATAACGTCATCTTATCATGTGTCAATATACATGAATGCAATACATGAAAGGTACGTTGATAAAATCTCTTGGAGTATTATAAGACCACTATGCCTTTGAATAATATCATGAAGTAATCCTTTTTCTTTTTTCAACTTGCATATTTTTCTGAGACCCATGCATAGATGATAGAATAATATGAAACATGGAGAATCAAGAACATAAGCATCTCTAATATTTCTATGAATAGAGTCATGTATGGAAATTGTGCATTTGCACGTTTCGTTTGTGTCGTATAGATCATGACAAAAGAAAGAAGTAATAGCCTTAACATACATGAACCGATTTTCTTGACAATCCATTTAATATTGTTGATTGCGATAATGCGAACGGAGGATTGATGTAGGGAAGAATTCGTATTATATTCTTTGGGGAAGATTACACCGTACTCCCTTCGAATCGCAATACCCCATTGCTATAACATTTGTAGTCTCGTAGGATCTTTTGTAGCAAAGTCACATTGATAGAATTTTGAATGAGTTGCTGAAGCTTCATCTTCATTTTTTAGATTCAAATATTGAATTTGAAAGGTTTTCTTAACCTTTGGGAGTGGGCCCTACTATGTGGCTTAGTTGGCCACCAAACTACCTTAAAATGACACCTTGAATATTGATTTAATAGTCATATCTTATGACTTTGTGGGCTGCCACGTTTGGGGTGGTCAATCTTATCCAATCAATGTATTAATTAATTTCGTAATTAATTTACTAATCCCTCATTAACCAATAATTAATAAATTATCCACATACTTAAGAATTACCTCAAAACATAAAATACTACTCACTTTTCACATACCTTACTATCATGGTCATGTAGTACCTTGTATGGTACTAGTCCATAAATATCGGGTATTAATGTTCAACCCGTATTTTATCCCAACATTCCAATCTTGGACGAAAATTCATTTTTTTTTACTTGCTTCCCTCTTAACTTCACGAATTTACTCTCCACTTGTTTGAAATAGCACAATACTTATATTATCCAAATAATCTTGTCCTTGAACTGATGTCAATTATCTTACGACAAATTCAACGTACATTACTGCAGGGTGTAACATTGTCGTAATATAATACTGCAGGGCGTAACATCATCGTAATATATTGCTGCGGAGCGTAACATAATCATAATGTAATACTGCAAGGAGTAACATCATCGTAATATAATACTGCAGAACATGACATCATCGTAATATAATACTGCGGGACGTAATATCGATGTAATATTGCAGCCATAACAACTAATACTAGCGTCGTAGTTAAAGCAGTCATGAGCTTTTGGAAGCTCGTTTGACCACCTGAACGGGGCACCCTTCTGGGTCAACCTTGTCATCAAGGTTGCTATTGATGAAAACCCATCCACAAACCGGCGGTAATAGCCCGCGAATCCCAGGAAACTATGGATCTCAGTAGCTGATGTGGGTCTGGGCCAGTCCTTGAATGCCTCAATCTTCTTCGGATCCTCCTGAATACCCTCTACCGATACAACATGACCCAATAAAGAAACTGAACTTAACCAAAACTCATATTTCAAAAAATTAGCATATAACTGGGTGTCTCTCAAAGTCTAAAGAACGGTCTAAAGATGCTGCTCATGCTCCTCCTAGCTGCAGGAGTATATCAAGATTTCGTCAATGAAGACAATCACAAAGGAATCCAAATAGGCCTAAACACCCGGTTCATCAAATCCATGAACGCTGCTGGGGCATTTGTTAGCCCAAATGACATCACTAAAAATTTATAACGCCTATACCGAGTTCGAAAAACGGTCTTAGGGACATCGAATGCCCTAATCCTCAAGGCTAAGGTCACTATCTTGCTGTGAAAGTCCAATATAGCAAGATAAGGTGATAGCCAATCCATACCCAAAATGACATCAAAATCGACCATATCGAGAAGGAGAAGATCTATACGAGTCTCAAGACCTCATATGACAACTATACACGAACGATAGACATGATATACAATGATAGAATCTCCCAAAGGTGTGGACACATACACGGGAGCACTCAAAGAATCACGAGGCATAACCAAATATGAAGCAAAGTAAGATGATATATGCGAATAGGTAGATCTTGAGTCAAATAATACTGAGGCATCCCTACTGCAAACTAAAACCATACCTAGTGGTGCACTGTAGGCTGGCTAATCAGAATACTGCATATGAGGGCCATAACCACCTAAAGCAATGTGAGAAACCTGTAGGGCTAAATAAAATGGCCTGGGAGGATGGCTTGTACCAAAAGAACCCCTGCCTCTAGAAGAGGCACCACTGAACCCACCATAATGAATAGGCCTCTCGTCAGACCCCTGACCACTCCCCTGAGCTAAAACAATCTCAACTCGTCTGACCACATTGGCTACATCCTAGAAAGAAATCTCGCTCCCTATTTTTTTAGCCATCTACAACTTGATAGGCTGAGTTAGTCCCTCAATGAACCACCTCTCTCTCTCTCTCTCTCTCTCTCTCTCTCTCTTGGTAGGAAGTATAAGAAGAGCATGATGGGCCAAATGAACAAACCTAATCCGTACTGAGTGACAGTCATAGAACCCTGCTGAAGATGCTCGAACCGTCTGCGATAGTCCTCTCTCTAAGTGATAGGAAGGAACTTCGCGAGAAATTGCTGAGAAAACTAGTCCCAAGTTAAGGTAGGCAACCCAACTAGTCTAGTCAGCACAAAATCATTCCACCATCTCTTGGCGGACCCTGTCATCTAGAATATAGCAAAGTCGACCCCATTGGTCTCCACTATCCCCATGTTTCGCAACACCTCATGGCAGCAGTCAAGATAATCCTACTGGTCCTCAGAAGCTGCCTCGTTGTAATGAACCAGGATAAACTTTGTGAACTTGTCCAACTTCAACAAAGCCTCATAAGACATGACTGATTTACCAGCGGCTTGTGCCGCAATAGCTAGCTAAACTACTCGAATTAGCTGAGCTGCCGGAGTCTGAAATTGAGGAGCCATCTGCTCCGGAGTGTGGGTAGAAATAAAATACGCTAACTCGTTAATCAATTTACTAGATGTCAATAATTTGAAACATCACCAATTAATAATGTGCAAAAGGTAATTATTACCTAAATATTTATACACGACTACCCAGATACTGGTGTCACAATTCATGAGCTTCTAAGAGTCACTACAAATACTGGTTGACAAGAAATACGATAGTCTTTGAATTAAAGTAAAAACAATAAATTGGGATAACTGGAAGGGGACTCTAGGGTCCGCGAACGCCAGCAGATCTACCTTGGGTCTCCTGTAGGACTGAAGGCAGCACCTCAACTCGGGTCAACATAGTCCAACATCGAAATCTGCACAGAAAGTGCAGAGTGTAGTATCAGTACAACCAATTTCATATACTGGTAAGTGTCGATCCTAACCTCGGCGAAGTAGTGAAGAGGCTAGGACACGACAATAACATGAACCTGTGTAGTTAAATCATATACGAGAAAATAACAACTAATGGAAACTTAGCAGATTATAACGGGAAGGGGAAAACATGTTGAGGGGAATATCAGATCCTGAAAATAGTAACTGTAAGGAAACACAGTAAATAACATGCTTTGCACCGACTAAAGAAATAAACATCGCAAAACAAGTGCATGACATCACCCTTCGTGTTTATACTCTCACTCTCACCATAAGAAACAATAGCAACGGCACGACATCGCCCTTCGTGCATTAACTCTCTCATAACATGGCATGACATCACCCTTCATGCATTATCACTCCCAGCATATGGCAAGGCATCACCCTCGGTGCATTATCACTAACAGAATGTGGCACGACATCCACTTTTGTGCATTATAACTCACAGAATATGGAACGACATCACCCTTCGTGCACTATCACTCACTCACAAACTAGTGAACGACATCACCCTTCGTGCTTTTACACTTTTTCTTACCAAAACAATGAACAATAACAATAGACAGACAGAAATATCAAGAATCAGTCTTGCTTCAATCATTTAAATCTACAATACCAGCCTCAACTCCGAGTCAATACTTAATTAGTACCGAATTTCGTAAACATGATAAGGGTTACTCAACACATGGAATAACAAGTCTAAACATGAAATATATGATCAAAGAGTACAACAGTTACAAGAATAAGATTAACTCGCATGCGATGACCTGACAACAATGCATGGGTACTCGTCATCTTACCTATATGTTGTACTCAACATCAAAACACATAGCAAATAGGCAAATAATACCTAATCCCTCAAACCAGGGTTAGACTTAACACTTACCTCGCCTCTGCAGGACACTCAAAGCTCACTCACAGCCTTTCCTTTCACTCAAGCATCCGGACTAGTAGAATCTAGCAAATTACCAACCAAACAATTTAATTTAATCCTTAGGAACTACCCATGATAGCAAGGAATTCAATTTAGGTCATTTATGAAAAAGTCAACAAAAGACAACACTCATGCCCACTTGGTCCAAACCCAAAATTCCGACCAAAACCCGATTACCCATTTACCCCCGAGCTCGAATATACAATTGGTTTTGGAATCCGACCACAATTTGAGGTCTAAATCCCAAAATTTCGAAATTCCTAAGTTCTACCAAAAATCCCTAATTCCACAATGAAAACCCTAGATTCTAGGCTGAAATCTTGTAAAAAGAAGTAAAAGAGTGAAAGAAATGAGCTAAGGATCACTTACTTATGATTTGGGGAAGAAGAAGTGCTTGGAAAATCGCCTCTTACGTTATACGATTTGAAAAATTGGTGAATGGATGAAAAATCCTACTTATATAGCACCCTTTGATCCTCACTACGCGGTTCGCGAAATCCCAATCACAACCGCGAAATCTCCACTGCAGTCAGTGAATTTCCAACCATGGCCGCATTCTTCTACCGCGGTCCGTGAAGTTCCCACCGCGGCCACACTTCCAAGATCCGAGACCTGCAACTTTGCAACTATCCAACACCAGATTTTTCTAAGTCTAGACATCCCGCAGCCTATTCAAAACTCACCCGAGTCCTCAGGTGTCACGACCCAAACTGGAGGGCCATGACTAGCACCCGACCACACTTGCCGAGCACCAACGTACATTTCATCTAACCTTCATTATTATCTTTTAGGGCTGACGAAATCAATATAAATGGTAGACCTAGATCATGGACAACCAGCAATAAAATATGACGGCATGAACATACATAGCAGGGGATGACCAGACAATCAAGAAACTACATATAAGGTATGAGCTACCACGCTACTATGAAAGACTATACAACAAAAACTAGCCGACAAGGCATACCAAACTATACATGAGTCGACACCTGTCTATGAGCCTCTAAAGGAACATAAGTGCTGCAACATAGCCAGGACAGGGCCCCGACATACCCATAATGTCTATAACAAAAATGCATACCAAGACTAAGGCATGTCCAGAGAAGGGATCTCGCCAATCACCGCTGAACTGGACAGCCTACTGTGGTGGGGGAGCTGCACCTGCCTGTCTATCAGGACCTGCAGCACGACATGCAGCGTCCACAAATAAAAGGACGTCAGTACGAATAAAGTACTGAGTATGTAAGGCAGGGAACCATAAATACGATCAGTAATGTAAGCAAGGATAGAGAATATACAACCTGTAACATCTTAGTACCTCTGAGGGCTACTTACATGAAATGCATGATACATATGTATAAATACATAAACCTTTAAAGCATTCGCCTCTATGGGCATCATCATCATCATATCGTACCCGGCCATAATAGGCTCGGTAGAATCGTACCCGGCCACGTGGAGCTCGGTAAAACCCAACTGATCAGTGGTTGCACAATAGGTGCCGTACCCGGCCAACTATAGCGTGGCTCGGTAGAGTAAAATAGATACATATATATAATGCATGCTCGACTCATGGAATCACATTCTAAACCTTTCGGAGTGACGTAAGGTCGGTATCCTCTGTACACGTTATTAGGACTAACTCTTCACTATGAACCTTATAAGAATTAGGAAGTAACAACAACATTGATAACATAAGAATAAGAGAAGCAACATTAACATCAATCGTTCCAAAAGAGGGAAAACAATGTAAGTACTGCTAGCTTCTAAGAGTAGAGTATCTTGGAAGATCGTTTATTACATTATATACAATAAGAGTCGTGCAAAAGAAGGAAAGGGATAGCCTCACATACCTTGTATATACTTCCCCAATCTCAAGCTATGCAATTGTCAAAACTCCTTAGTCTACAATAAGAGAAACGATACTATCGTTATCATTTAAGCGTCATAACTATTATGTATCGACCACAACCTATTTTACGATGAAACGGACAGCACCTCCCCTATATATATGACCTCACACCATTCAAAACAGTCACCAAACAGCCCAAACAACATCAATAATAAACATATTGAGCCTCCCAAAATAGTCCACACACAGCCTAATCACTCCATACATACGACGACCACCGTAGTCGTGTCAAACAACCTGGAAATGTTACGAATAACTATCAGCCCATAACCCTACATATATATGGTGTTTCTCCACACCCTTCCTCCTCCAAAACTCCACAAGATAGTAGTAAAATACGCAGCCCAACAACAACGCAAAACAGTCCACAAAACAATAACATTACTACCAAGCCTTTCGATATATATCTCACAAGTTCTAGCTTCAATGGCTTAGCCGCAACTTGGATAATCTTAAATACATATAGAGTAAGAGGTTCCTTACCTTTATACAGAAAGAACAACTCCAATTTGACCTTAAATTTCCATGAAATATCCCTCCAATGCTGCCACAACAACAAAAAAGCGAAACTAGCGATCAATTAGTGTTTTTCGGCACTAGAATCACTTTAGAAGGCTTGAAATCACCTAGTATTGATATTAAGAACATGAGGTAGTATTTACAGAACATAAACCCTTTAAAACAACCTCCCACCCGAGCTGAAACGACACAAAAATGAGCAACAACAAGAAGAACAAGAGACTTACTAGCGCCACGGAATTCCCGACACATGATTTGTGTTGTTTGCCCTTTTTTTGGGTATTGAATCTTGAGAGAACCTTGAGAGGATGTTCCTAGGGTTCTAAGGTCTGAAATAGTGAGAAGAAATGACTTAAAATGGGTTGGAGGCATCCTATATAGGTCCATACATCTTAAACCGCCTTAGTGGGCCCCATAGAGAGGTGCTTGGCGCAGTCTCGCAAAAACGCGAATATCTCTCTACTCCAAGATTGTATCAATGAACGGTTTAATGCGTTGGAAACTAGACTCATAGATCTTTAATTTGTTTGGTAGTTCACCCCGTAATTCCTTGTAAATTAGGAGAAAAAATTAGAAACATTTGACCTAATGTTTAAGTAAAATTATGAACCTAAGTTACGACAACTTTTGTCGACTTTTATTTCATAACTCGTTTGACTTCAAGACTTATGATACGGATATTATATAGTTAAAATACCTTAATAAATGAACTCTTGAGTGTATTAAGCACCGCTAGATTACCTGAAAATACGAGTTACAACATCCTTGATTCGTTTAACTTCTAATACTTGTTAATCACCCTTATACACTCTTGTATCACTTAAGACCAATAGGATTGACTTCTTATCATCTCAAAGATAATTCCTTCTTGGATTTATGTTAACTAATATATGGCATGAACTAACACATGTGGATATGGGTTGTAACACCCTCCCCCCCTTAGGAACATTCGTCCTCGAATGTAAGGGTTCATGGGGAGTTTAAATCATCGTGGATTCCAATGGAAATTTCCGATCAATTTTCCCCTATAAAATGGTCACTAGCAAAACTTGCAAGCAATTAAGCCCAACATATGGCTTCACAAGGCTACACAAAGCATTATGCATATTTACATTATCTACATATCACCATTTTGTATTAAGGAGGAGTATTCTCAAATCATTGCTTACCTCATAGAGCCATTTCACCTTCCAATGTATCCTGTCTTCCACCAGCATCCTTGTTATCTTCATTATGGAATAAGTAAGGGTATTTAGACTTCATCTCCTCTTCTGCTTCCCATGTCATTTCTTCCATATTTTTGTTCCTCCACAATACTTTGACGGAAGCTACATCTTTTGTTCTCAGCTTGCAGACTTGCCGATCTAATATCGCCACTGGCACTTCTTCATATGATAGGTCCTTTATAACTTGTACATCTTTGATAGGGATGACTCGAGAAGGGTATCCAATACATTTTCTCAACATAGATACATGGAATACCGGGTGGACAAATTCCAATTCGGATGGCAATTCTAACTCATAAGCAACCTGTCCAATCCGTCGAAGAATTTTATACGGCCCGATATACCTTGGACTCAGCTTACCTTTCTTCCCAAAACGCATAATACCCTTCATTGGTGAGATCCTCAGGAAAACCCAATCACCAACCTCAAACTCTAGATCACGACGTCGGACATCAGAATAAGATTTTTGCCTGCTTTGTGCCGTCCTCAATCGCTCCTGTATCACTTTCACCTTCTCAATAGCTTGGTGAATCAAATCTGGCCCATATAATTCTGTTTCACCGACTTCGAACCATCCAACTGGTGATCTACATCTCCTCCCGTATAGTGCCTCGTATGGGGCCATTTTAATACTGGAATGGTAGCTATTGTTATAGGCGAATTCTATGAGTGGAAGATGATCATCCCAATTCCCCTTAAAATCTAGAACACATGCTCGTAGCATATCTTCCAGTGTCTGAATGGTACGTTCAGCCTGTCCGTCAGTCTGCGGATGAAATGCAGTGCTGAGATTTACTTGTGTGCCTAAACCCTTCTGGAAAGACCTCCAAAAGTTAGCCGTAAATTGAGCTCCTCGGTCTGATATAATAGATACGGGCACACCATGAAGCCTAACAATCTCCTTGATATACAACTTCGCATAATCTTCAGCCGTGTAAGTTGTCTTCACTGGCAGAAAATGGGCACATTTTGTAAGTCGATCAATTATCACCCAGATGGAGTCAAACTTATGATAAGAGCGAGGTAATCCAATAATGAAGTCCATATTAATCACCTCCCACTTCCAGGTCGGAATCTCTATATTTTGAAGCAATCCACCGGGTTTCTGATGTTCTATCTTTACTTGTTGACAATTGGGACACTGGACTACAAATTCTGCAATAGACTTCTTCATATTATCCCACCAATATTGCTCCTTGACATCATGATACATCTTTGTCGAGCCGGGATGGATGGAATATCGGGATTGATGAATCTCATTCATAATCTTCTCTCGCAACCCTGCCACATTAGGCACACACAATCGGCTCTGGTATCTCAGTGCCCCATCTTTTCCGATCCTAAAAGCCATACTTTTACACTGTTGAATGCTTTCTCTTAATCGTACTAAGATAGGATCTTCATATTGTCGTGCTTTTACCTCGGCTACCAAAGATGATTCTGATGTATTCTGTACAGTAACACCTCCGTCATCAGAGTCTAACAATCTGATTCTCATATTGGCTAGCTGATGAAGCTCTTTAATCAACCCCCATCTACCTGCCTCAATATGTACTAAGCTTCCCATTGATTTACGGCTGAGAGCGTCTGCCACAACATTGGCTTTACCGGGATGATACAATATCTCGACGTCGTAGTCTTTCAATAATTCAAGCCACCTACGCTGCCTCAAATTCAACTCTTTCTGCTTGAAGATGTATTGTAAACTCTTGTGATCTGTGTAGATGTCAACATGGACGCCGTATAAGTAGTGCCGCCATATCTTCAAAGCATATATTACTGCAGCCAATTCCAAATCATGGGTTGGATAATTCTTTTCATGCTTCTTCAATTGTCTTGATGCATAAGCAATCACATTCCCACGCTGCATCAATACGCACCCCAAACCTATACCTGAGGCATCACAATATACCACATAACCTTCTGTTCCTTCAGGAAGAGTGAGCACTGGTGCAGATGTCAATCGATTCTTCAACTCCTGAAAACTACGTTCACAAGTGTCAGACCACTGGAATTTGGTAGCTTTTTGTGTTAACTTAGTCAATGGTGATGATATAGAGGAAAATCCTTCTACAAACCGCCTATAATATCCTGCTAGCCCTAGGAAGCTGCGGACTTCTGATGGTGTTGTAGGTCTCGGCCAATTCTTTACTGCATCGATCTTCTGAGTGTCGACACTAATACCCTCATCAGATATCACATGGCCAAGGAATGCTACTGAGTTCAGCCAGAATTCACATTTGGAGAGCTTAGCATATAACTTACGATCCTGAAGCGTCTGTAATACTATCCGCAAGTGGCCCGCATGTTCCGCCTCCGAACGAGAATACACTAGAATGTCATCAATGAATACAATCACGAACACATCAAGATAGGGCCTGAATATAGTATTCATGAGATCCATAAAAGCTGCTGGGGCATTTGTTAGCCCGAACGACATCACCAAGAACTCAAAGTGCCCATATCTTGTCCGGAAGGCCGTCTTTGGAATATCCTTCTCCCTAACCCTCACCTGATGATACCCTGAACGTAAATCAATCTTGGAGAAATACTTGGCACCCTGGAGTTGGTCAAACAGGTCATCAATTCTTGGAAGTGGATACTTGTTCTTTATAGTAGACTTATTCAACTGTCGATAGTCGATACACATCCGTAACGACCCGTCTTTCTTCCGCACGAATAGGACTGGTGCACCCCAAGGTGAAGTGCTAGGCCTAATAAAGCCCTTATCCAGCAAGTCCTTCAACTGCACCTTCAACTCTCGCAACTCTGCCGGGGCCATTCTGTATGGAGGAATAGAGATCGGTTGAGTGTCAGGCAACACATCAATGCTAAACTCAATCTCCCTTTCAGGAGGAAGGCCTGGGAGTTCATCTGGGAAAACATCTGGGAATTCGTTGACCACAGGGATTGATTGTAAAGTAGGCGGTTTCGCCTCCGCATCCCTAACGCGAACGAGATGATAAATGTAACCTTTTGAGATCATTTTCCTTGCCTTAAGATAGGAAATAAACCTACCTTTCGGTGTAGCAATGTTCCCTTTCCATTCAATGACGGGTTCACCCGGAAATTGGAACCTAACCATCTTCGTACGACAGTCAACATTTGCATAGCATGAGGCCAACCAGTCCATTCCCATTATCACATCAAAATCAACCATTTCTAACTCAAATAAATTTGCCGAGGTTTGACGACTACAAATCATCACAGTGCAACCTCTATATACCCTTCTAGCAATCACAGAATCTCCTATCGGAGTAGATACCGCAAGGGGTTTACTTATCAATTCAGGTTCAATGCCAAACTTATTAGCCACAAAGGGTGTAACATATGATAATGTAGATCCCGGATCAATCAGCGCATATACATCATAAGAAAACACAGATATAATACCTGTAACAACATCTGGAGACGACTCGAGATCCTGTCGACCTACTAGAGCATAGGTTCGATTTTGAGCACCACTCGAACTCGGCACTGCACCTCTACCCCTACCACGACCTGTCGACTGCTGAAAACCCCGTGCTGGAGGTCGAACTGATGAGGAAGAACCAGACACAGATCCAGTCGGCTGAGCCATACCATCACCTCCTCTATTAGGACAATCCCGCATCATATGGCCAGGCTGCCCGCACGAATAGCATGCATCAGAACCTCGACGACACAGTCCAAAGTGGGCCTTGCCGCACTGATCACAATGTGGTGTTGGGGGTCTCATCTGACTAGTATCCCTGTGATGTTGCGAGCCAGATGCCCGCGAACTCTGACCTGGACCAGAATAGGATCGATCATATCGAGGCCTCTGAAACTGTGGAGGAGCACTAGCTATATGTGGCGCCAAACTCCTCGAAAACTGTGGCCTGATACTGCCTTTGCAGTCATCAGAATACCCTGCAAATCTAGCCCTCTTATGCTGGCCCCTATCATGCTCCCTAACTGCCCTCTGCTGGCGCTTACGATCCTCTAGGATCTGGGCATAAGCTTGAATACGGGAAATATCCATGCCCTCCACCAAGGAGGCTGTCGTACACTCATTTATCAGATGTGGTCCCAACCCATTCACGAATATATGCACCCTATCACTCATCTCAGCTACCATATGGGGAGCATACCTTGCAAAAGAATCAAACTGCATATTGTACTCTCGCACACTCATATTACCTTGTCTAAGGTTCAAGAACATATCAGCTCTAGCTCGTCGTATCTCAACTAGCAAGTAGTGACGAAGAAAGGCCTCAGAAAATTCCTTCCACACAGCTGGAGGAGCGTTCGGACCCTGGATCTCTCCCAACTATCATACCAGAGAATCGCTAACATGCATAACCCGAAGTGTACGATGAACCTGGTCAATAAAAGTCTATGGGTCCTCCTTGGGGTCTGATCCGTTAAACACTGGAGGGTCTAAATTAATAAAATCACGAACTCTTGTACTAACAAGTTTCTCAGCAGCACATGTATTCTGCCTCTGAGCCTGAGCAGCTACCAAGCTAGTCAATAACTGCAAAGTACTCTGCATATCCTGGTCTGGAGTGCCAAACGGAGGAACTGGAGGCGCTGGATGCCTTCTAATATCCTCTGGAGGAGATGAAGTAGATGAGGTATGAGAGGGCATCTCACTCTGAGCCTCACTTTGTCCTGCTCTGACTTGGGGCACCTGACTGGTACCCTCTCCCGCTGCTGTATCAAACCGTCTACTAATCTTTTGCTTCCTAGTCGAAGGCATCACTAAAAAAAACAAGGTGAATATTAGAGACGAACAATTACAACTCAACTCTACGCACGATCTAGATTTAGGAAGAAGGTAACAACCCTAGATGTCATGTAGCCTCCTGATTATAAATGTGGCACGCTACACATCCATAATCAAGACTCTACTAGACACGGCTCATAGACAACCCCTAGGACAGACTTGCTCTGATACCAAGTTTGTCACGACCCAAACTGGAGGGCCATGACTAGCACCCGACCATACTTGCCGAGCACCAACGTACATTTCATCTAACCTTCATTATTATCTTTTAGGGCTGACGAGATCAATATAAATGGTAGACCTGGATCATGGACAACCAACAATAAAATATGACGGCATGAACATACATAGCAGGGGATGACCAGACAATCAAGAAACTACATATAAGGTATGAGCTACCACGCTACTATGAAAGACTATACAACAAAACTAGCCGACAAGGCATACCAAACTATACATGAGTCGACACCTATCTATGAGCCTCTAAAGGAACATAAGGGCTACAACATAGCCGGAACAGGGTCCCGACATACCCATAATGTCTATAACAAAAATGCATCCCAAGACCAAGGCAAGTCCGAAGAAGTGATCTCGCCAATCACCGTTGAACTGGACAACCTACTGTGGTGGGGGAGCTGTACCTGCCTGTCTATCAGAACCTGCAGCATGACATGCATTGTCCATAAATAAAAGAACGTCAGTACGAATAAAGTACTGAGTATGTAAGGCAGGGAACCATAAATACGATCAGTAATGTAAGCAAGGATAGAGAATATACAACCTGTAACATCTTAGTACCTCTGAGGGCTACTTACATGAAATGCATGATACATATGTATAAATACATAAACCTTTAAAGCATTCGCCTCTGTGGGCATCATCATCATCATATCGTACCCGGCCATAATAGGCTCGGTAGAATCGTACCCGGCCACGTGGAGCTCGGTAAAACCCAACTGATCAGTGGTTGCACAATAGGTGCCGTACCCGGCCAACTATAGCGTGGCTCGGTAGAGTAAAATAGATACATATATATAATGCATGCTCGACTCATGGAATCACATTCTAAACCTTTCGGAGTGACGTAAGGTCGGTATCCTCTGTACACGTTATTAGGACTAACTCTTCACTATGAACCTTATAAGAATTAGGAAGTACCAACAACATTGAGAACATAAGAATAAGAGAAGCAACATTAACATCAATCGTTCCATAAGAGGGAAAACAATGTAAGTACTGCTAGCTTCTAAGAGTAGAGTATCTTGGAAGCTCGTTTATTACATTATGTACAATTGGAGTCGTGCAAAAGAAGGAAAGGGATAGCCTCACATACCTTGTATATACTGCCCCAATCTCAAGCTATGCAATTGTCAAAACTCCTTAGTCTACAATAAGAGAAACGATACTATCGTTATCATTTAAGCGTCATAACTATTATGTATCGACCACAACCTATTTTACGATGAAACGGACAACACCTCCCCTATATATATGACCTCACACCATTCAAAACAGTCACCAAACAGCCCAAACAACATCAATAATAAACATATTGAGCCTCCCAAAATAGTCCACACACAGCCTAATCACTCCATACATACGACGACCACCGTAGTCGTGTCAAACAACCTGGAAATGTTACGAATAACTATCAGCCCATAACCCTACATATATATGGTGTTTCTCCACACCCTTCCTCCTCCAAAACTCCACAAGATAGTAGTAAAATATGCAGCCCAACAACAACGCAAAACAGTCCACAAAACAATAACATTACTACCAAGCCTTTCGATATATATCTCACAAGTTCTAGCTTCAATGGCTTAGCCGCAACTTGGATAATCTTAAATACATATAGAGTAAGAGGTTCCTTACCTTTATACAGAAAGAAAAACTCCAATTTGACCTTAAATTTCCATGAAATATCCCTCCAATGCTGCCACAACAACAAAAAAGCGAAACTAGCGATCAATTAGTGTTTTTCGGCACTAGAATCACTTTAGAAGGCTTGAAATCACCTAGGATTGATATTAAGAACATGAGGTAGTATTTACAGAACATAAACCCTTTAAAACAACCTCCCACACGAGCTGAAACGACACAAAAATGAGCAACAACAAGAAGAACAAGAGACTTACTAGCGCCACGGAATTTCCGACACTTGATTTGTGTTGTTTGCCCTTTTTTTGGGTCTTGAATCTTAAGAGAACCTTGAGAGGATGTTCCTAGGGTTCTAAGGTCTGAAAATAGTGAGAAGAAATGACTTAAAATGGGTTGGAGGCATCCTATATAGGTCCAAACATCTTAAACCGCCTTAGTGGGCCCAATAGAGAGGTGCTTGGCGCAGTCTCGCAAAAACGCGAATATCTCTCTACTCCAAGATCGTATCGATGAACGGTTTAATGCGTTGGAAACTAGACTCATAGATCTTTAATTTTTTTGGTAGTTTTCCCTCGTAATTCCTTTTAAATTAGGATAAAAAATTAGAAACATTTGACCTAATGTTTAAGTAAAATTATGAACCTAAGTTGCGACAACTTTTGTCAACTTTTGTTTCATAACTCGTTTGACTTCAAGACTTATGATACGGATATTATATGATTAAAATACCTTAATAAATGAACTCTTGAGTGTATTAAGCACCGCTAGATTACCTGAAAATACGAGTTACAACATCCTTGATTCGTTTAACTTCTAATACTTGTTAATCACCCTTATACACTCTTGTATCACTTAAGACCAATAGGATTGACTTCTTATCATCTCAAAGATAATTCCTTCTTGGATTTATGTTAACTAATATATGGAATGAACTAACACATGTGGATATGAGTTGTAACATCAGGGCTCCAAACCCAACACGCACACTAGTCTTACCACATCATATGAACTTGTTCGGGCGATCGAATCGCAATAATAACACCTAGAACTACGAATTTAGCACAAAATTGCATGACATTTTCAAGAAAGTTTCAAAACTTCTATTTTCTCAACCAATGGTACGAATCACATCAAATTAGTCATGTTTCTTACCCAATTTCACAGATAAGATATAAATATCATAATGGACATGTATTGGGCTCCGGAACCAAAATATGAGCCCTATACCAACAAGATTGATTCTTTAAATTATTAAACTATCAGGCTTTTCAATTTTTTTCAAAAATTCATTTCTTGGGCTAGGAACCTCAGAGTTCGGTTTCGGGCGTACGCCCATGTCCCATATTTTTTTTACGGACCCACCGGGACCGTCAAAACACAAGTCCTGGTCCGTTTACCCAAAACATTGACTGAAGTCAACTAAAATCAGATTTTTAAGCCAAAAATTATTATTTTTCTCAATTTCCACATAAAGGCTTTCCGAAAACGTGCCCGGAATGCGCGCAAATCAAGGAGGAATAAAATGATGTTTTGAGGCCTTAGATCATGGAATGAAGTTCTAAAATATAAGATGACCCTTTGTGTCATCACATGCCTGAATACCGCTGACAGATGGAACTGTTGAACGAACTGGGTGACTCACAAAGCCCCTACCATGGCGAGCTGCTGCTGGGGAACGACTACAACTAAAAGTGCTAGACTCTTGAGACCTCTTGGCCTCTCTCTCCCGAATCAGCATACCCTCCAATCTCCGACCAATCCCCAATAACTTCTGGTATGCGATGTCCATCTCCAACTCTCGGGCAATGCTAAAACTGATATTGGTGTTGAGCCTCTCGATAAATCAACGAACCTGCTCTCAAACTATAGCAACCAAGGCTGGTGCATTCCTATCCAAAATCACTAAACCGAACCACATACTTTGACACGGTCATAGAACCCTAGCGCAACTACTCAAACTCTGCGTGCCATGCATTTATGAGACTCTAGGGAACATACTCCCTCAAGAACATACCCGAGAACTAAGTCCAAGTGAGTGAAGCTACCTCGGCCAGAATACCCAACTCATATGCACACCACCACTAATAAGTTGCTCCCCTAAGCTGGAACGTAGTGAAAGAAACCCTACTAGACTCCGCTACACTCAATCACTCATAGTACAGAGGATATGGTGGCACTCCTCAAGAAGACCCTGGCCATCCTCTAATGCCAAGCTACTAAAAGTAGGAGGGTGGTACTCCTTATACCTCTCCAGCCTGCGCTACTCCTCCTCAGAAATTTCTGCCCTAGCCTCGTGCAGAACTGGGGCTACCAGCTATACTGGTATGATATCTGGAACCTAATCAACCTGAACCCGCTACTCTAGAGTACGGGCGGCGAACGTATGTGCTCTTCCCCGAGCCTGAGATGTGGCAAGAGTAGGTGGGATCAACCCTGCCTGAGCTAAAGTGCCGAACATGCTCAGAAATCGGGCGAGGGTCTCCTAGAGAGTTTGTGCATTAACAGGCATCTCAGGTGCCTGCGCTCAAACTAGAGCTACTGGTGGCACCTCTATAACACCTCGTACGGGTGCTCTAGCTACACAATGTGGATGTCCTCTACCTCTACCCAGGCCCTGGCCTCTCGTGGCTCCCGCGGGGGGGGGGGGGGGGTCTGGTCATCTAATCTGGTTGTACGTGTCCTCACCATCTATGATAGAATAGAAAGACAGAAGTTTAGAATCCTGAAGTCAATAAGTTCGCACGACAAGGAATCAAGGAAGTAAATTTTTTCCTAACAGTTCCATAGCCTTCTGAAGATAAGTATATACGTCTCCGTACCGATCCACAAGAGTCTAGTCAACCTGCTTGTGACTCATAACACCTATGAACCTAGAGCTTTGATACCAATTTGTCATGACCCAAGTTTCCCCCGTAGGATGTCATGATGACCCCTGTCTCTAAGACTAGGTACACCTACCAATTGTATAAAACAATAGAAACAAAGACTAATAACTCAACATCAACAAATAGATATATATAACTGAAAAATGTCGCTCGACATTTACAAGCAAAAGTTGCAACTCATAGAAGAAACAACTCCCAAAACCCGGTAGTTATATGTCAAAAATTCTAAGGAAGTACTAAATTTCTCTGTACATAAGTGTTTAAGAGAATAAAGAAAAGACAACATAATAAGGATAGAGGGGGACTTCGAGGTCTGCGGATGCTGGAAGATATACCTTAAAGTCTCCAAGTAGCATCACACACTCTAGTATCGAGGCTGATAAGATGTACCTAGGTCTGCATAATCACATGTGCAGAAGCATAGTATAAGTACACCACAACGGTACCCAGTAAATGCCACGCCTAACCTGGATAGAGTAGTGACAAGGTCAGGTGAGGGCCCTACTGGAATATAATAAATAAGGTAGAAGGCGAAATGATAACAATAATGGCAGGTTAATGAACAATAAGAATGTACGGAAAAGCAACAACACGGGAAAACAAGAAGACAATTACAACACGTAAGGAAATGAACATCTCACAAGTTAAGGAACAACAACAACAAAAACAATATAGCAATTAGAGGAAACAAACAGGAGCACTACCGAGGTACCGTCTCGTAGTCCCAAAAGTAAATATCTTACAACGGCACAGCAGAAACCTTGTGCCCAATCTCACTCTGCATGGAAGAAACCTTATGCCAAATCCCACTCCACAAGGAAGAAACCTCGTGCCAATCACACTCTACACGGATGAAAGCTCATGCAAAATCACACTCTACATGGAAGAAACCTCGTGCCAATCACACTCCGCACGGAAGAAACCTCGTGCCAAATCACACTCCGCACGGAAGAAACCTTGTGCAAAATCATACTCTACATGAAAGAAACCCCGTGCCAATAACACACTGCACGGAAAAAACCTCGTGCCACAACCAAACAATCATCCAAACAAGAATCACTAAAGTCGACACGTAATAAATACAACAATGATATTATGAGCAAGGAAATCCTATAGTTAAAGAACAAATATAAAACCAAGGAAATATAGGTAATTCAATGAAGCATGTTGTGCAAATTGCAACTAAGAGATTAAACATATAGACAGGTGAAATTAGGCTAAACATGAGGACTTTACGTGCTAGAATAACCCATTTAAAGTATAAAAAGGAAACTACTTAACAAAGATCGGATTTTCAACATTTAGCTCATGTACGCACTCGTACCCTCGCGTACATGACACTCACATATCACAAATTGTTACAACAATACCAAGTCCTAAGGAAATTTCCCCCACACAATATTAGACAAGTCACTAACTTCAAACCAATCTCAATCACTCAATAACAATGCCTTTCTCTCCACTTTCAGACACTGAACGACCCAAATCTAGCCAAAAGTAATTACATACTATAAATATAACTATAAGAAACTAATCTAATTAATGAAATCGTGATTTAATAAGAAATTAGAAAATAGCCCCAAAATGTGGATTTGGGCCCACGTCTCGGAATTAGGTAAAAATCACAAAATCCGAACACCCATTCAACCAGAAGTACAACAATACAAATATTACCAAAAGCCAATAACAAATAAACGCCACTTAGAACCCTAAATTAAACTCTCCAAATCTCTAGCCTCAAACTCCCAAATTCCACTTTAAATTCACACAAACTAGGTGGCAATTTCAATGGGGAAACAAGATTATTGAATAAAAATTATCACAAGTGGCTTACCTCAAGAAACCCCTCGAAACTCCTCTAAAAAATTTCCTTAGACCGAGTTCGCAAAGTCCAAAATGAGAGAAATCAAGAAACCCTTCGGTATAAACACTGCCTAGTTAAGCTTCTTCTGTGGTCCACTTAGCTACATCTGTGGCACCGCTTATGCGGTCTCTCATCCTCTTCTGCGGAAAACATTACACTTTTGACCTTGTGCACCTGTGGCCAATCTCTCGCATCTGTGGGTGTGCTTCTGCAGGTCCAAATCAGACTGCCCCTTTCCGCTTATGCAGACACCCCTACGTAGATGTGCCTTCGCATATACGGATATACTTCTGCTCCTACGACCACTGACCAAGCCACTTCCAGGTCGCACCAGCGCTTCATTTCTCGCTTCTGCGAGCTCGCACTCTGCGATAAGGACTCGACGTGTGCGATTACACAAGCAGATGTCCAACTTCAGCAATTCACTCAACTCCAAGTTCAATCTGTTAACCAGCCAAAATCCACCCGAGGCCCCCCGGACATCAACAAATTACACCAGTAAGTCCTAAAATATAATTACAGCAGATGCCAAAACCTATCAATTCACGTCCGATTGACCTTAAATTTTGCACATAAGTCACATTTGACATTACAGGCCTACTAAAACTTCTGGAATTAGAACCAGCATAAGGACTCCGCATGTGTGATTACACCAGCAGATGCCCAACTTCAGCAATTCCTTCAACTCCAAATTCAATCTTTTAACCACCTGGAATCCACTTGAGGCCCCTAGGACCTCAACCAATTGCACCAACAAGTCCTAAAATATAATACAAACTTAGTCGAGCTTGAAAATCACATCAAACAACATCAAAAACATGAATCACGCTCCAATTCAAGCCTATTAAAACTAAGGAAATTCCAACTTCTACAACCAATGTCGAAACCTATCTATTCATGTTCGGTTGATCTTAAATTTTTCACACAAGTCACATTTGACATTACGGACCTACTCAAACTTCTGGAATCAGAATTTGACCCCGATACCAAAAAGTCCACTCCCGGTCAAACTTCCCAAAAATCTCTAAATTTCCAACTTTTGCCAAATAATGCCGAAATGACCTACGAACCTCCAAATCAACATCCAACCACACTCCTAGGACCAAAATAACCACAAGGACATATTGGAACCAATAAAACTCCATTTCGGAGTCATCTTCACATAGCTCAAACTACGGTCAACTCTTATAACTCAAACTTCAAACTTAGGGACTATGTGTCCATTCTGCTCTAAAACACTCCCGAACCGACACTTGACACCCCGACAAGTCATGTAAGCATAAAATGAAATAGACGAAGCAATAAATAGGGGATCGTGTCTCATACACTTAAAACGACTGGCTGTGTCATTACAAATTCATATACATTATTATGCATGACGGATAATACCGTGCCATTTTGCTTACATTATCGTGTGAGGATGAGAGTAAAAGCACGAAGGGTGATGCCATGACATTATTTTTATATTATCATATGTTCATGGCATGAGCGGTGTTTCTATGGAGGCGAGGACGTGGGATATACATTATATTGTGATATCTTTTCGTTGTGTATACATTCATGCATTTATCTTGAGCTGTTATTGTACACCAATGTTTTCTATGTGACTTGTCGTTGTTGTTCTGTCTATGTCCTCTACCCAAATTATTGTTGTATTATCCATGCCTTCTATCTCTTGAACTTGCAAATATTATGATTTTCTTCATGTTTGTTATACTTGCATCTAAGCCTCCTACCATGCTATTTAGTGAAATTTATATTATTCTTTCCTAATTGCTGCCATAATTTCTATGCCTTTTTCCCAGTTTGTTCTCGTTGTCCATATGCACTGCCTTGTTTGTTATTACTTCTTGTGTATCTCCCATTTTATTGTTACTATTATTGGTATTTCTCTCACCTAGTTGGTACTGTTATATGTATTTTCAGTGAGAAAGAGATAAATGCACGAAGGGTGTTGTCATGCCAATTGATTTGATTTCTAAATATATATTGGGGTAGAATGAGATAAATGAACGAAGGAGTTACCCTGCCATTCGTTATGATATCTTGAATATATTCCTCACACTAGGATAGTTATGAATTAAATGAGATAAACGCACAAAGGTGTTATCATACCAGTCAATGTGATATCTTGAATATATTTCTCCAAATAAGCATATAAAACAAACTCGACAAATAAAGAACGCAACATGTAACGACAACTTCCAATAAAGCATGTAATAGTAAACATGACAAACAAAGTATATAACATGTGCCAATAATTTTTAATTAAATATATAAAAGATGCCTAAGAGATTAAAACGATAGAATTTTCATATATAAGCCTGAGTACGTACTCGTCACCTAACATACACGGCTTTTACATTACACAATTAGCACATAAGACTCAAAATCTAAGGGGTAGTTTCCCCCACCAAAAGTTAGGCAAGATACTTACCTTTACGAAACTTAACTGATACTCTAAAATGGCCTTTTTTCGTGAAACAACCTACGGACGACCCAAATCTCGCCAAAATAATTTCATAACATAATTAAAACACATAGGAAATAATTCCGGATAATAAAACTTTGATTTTTTAATTAAGACCAAATAGCCAATCCCAAACCCGCACCTCAGAACCCGACAAAAATTCACAAAATCTAAACATCCATTCCAATACGATTTCAACAATACCAAAATTGTCACGACCCTAAAACCGACCAGAGCATGATGGCGCCTATCGTTAAACTAGGCCAACTGACACAACTCCCAAATTAACCATTTATCAATAAGAATCATGCTTAATCCTTTAATTTAAACAAAAGTTTCATAATATAAGTCATAGTGAAAAGTGAGGAAATAATATACAAGCCAGACATCGGGGTGTCACAAGTCACGAGCATCTACTAAGGTCTAAATACAATGGAAAAGTCTGAAAGTGTACTGAATACAATCTAACGAAAACAATAGGGAGAAGAGTAGTGCTGCAGACGTAGGGTAACTACCTTGCTAAACTCCAATGACTCTGCCTTTGAGCAATCAACACCCACTACCGGGTTCAAAAATACCTGAATCTGCACACAAGGTGTATGGAGTAATGTGAGTACTCCAACTCAGTGAATAATAAAGGTAAATGAAAGATGAGCAGTAAGAAAGCACGTAAATCACGTCAAAACACTACAACAAATACAAGATATTTCCATCATAGTACAAAAAATCATTCACTTCATAAATCATGTTCAGTTTCGGTGAAAACCTTTTAAAAACAGTTTTCAATAGTTTCAAATGATTGATAAAACAATGAGTAAACATGATAGAAAATATAAATAGCCCTTCGGCAAACAATGTACCATAAACTGCCCCTCGGGCATAATATCAACAGAACCAGCCCCTCGGGATATCTCACAATCACTCGTAATCAGCCCCTCAGGCATAACATAAATCAAGAACCGCCCTTCAGGCAATAACATGGAACAACATCAGCCCCTCGGGCAGTATAAGATAACACAATGGGTACCTGCTCTGACTGGGGGTGTAAAGACTCCGAGAGGGGCCCCTTACAGCTCAAGCGCAATAACAAGCCATCTCGTGGCATAATCAATATATCACTAACTCAGGGTACCCGCGCTCATTGGGGGTGTACAGACTCCGGGAGTGGCCCTTTACGGCCCAAGCGCAATAACAAGCCATCTCATGGCATAATTAATATATCACTCACTTAGGGTACCCGCGCTCACTAACGGTGTACAGACTTAGGGAGGGGACCCTTACGGCCCAAGTGCAATATTAAAACATCTCATGGAATAATCAATAGGCTCTCAACCTCATATCAAGCCACCCTGTGGCATACAACTCAGGCCCTCGGTCTTACTAGTCGGAAATCTCTAAAAGCCACTCGTGCACAGTAAAACATGATGCTCAACCCAAATATCATTTAAAATGTTAAAACAGAGTAAATATGGATGAGTTATAAAAAACAGTAGAATATAGCATGACTGAGTACAGATATAAAATCAAAACAGTGAGGAAATAGCAGCAAAAATCCTTTAAGGGTCTAAAACAGTTGGCACAAAGCCCAAATATGGCATTCAACCCAAAACATGATGATAGCAAATAGTTTTCAATCAAATACGTGGTAAAACAGTAATTCGGGATGGACTAAGTCACAATCCCCAATAGTACAGTACCACACGCTCGTCATCTAGCGTGTGTGTCACCTTAGTATAGAACATCGATGTGAAATCTGGGGTTTCATACCCTCAAGACAACATTTACAATCATTACTCATCTCTATCCAGTACAAACTCTAGCCCGCGATGCCTTTTTCTCTCGAATCAGTCTCCAATTTCTCCGAATCTAACCAAAAACAGATTCATACCATCAAAATATGCTACAGGAACAAAGCCCACTCGAAAATATCCAATTTACATAAAACAATCCCGAAATTGGCCAAACCTGGCCCTGGGCCCACGTCTTGGAACTCGATAAAATTTATGCCAAAATGATCCTCATCCTCCCACGATTCTATACATATCAAGAACACTGAAATCAGAGTTAAATTGACCCCTAAAATACCCATTTTAAGGTCTTTTAATCTCAAGCTCTAATTACCCATTTTACACTGATTTTTCCCAAATTTTCACCACTAATTAGGCCTTTAATCACATATAAACGAGTTATGAATTCAAGAATCGTACCTCCAAGAGATTACCCTTTGGTTTCCTCAAGAATCCCTCTCAAAAGCTTCCATCATGTTCAAAAATGGTGAAACAAATGAAGAAGTCTCGCGGATTGGCTATTTAATACTGCCCAGGTTTAACCCTTTCGCGAATGCGGCCTCACACTCGCGTTCGCATAGCACAATTTGCTACTGACCAAAGATCCTCCAACACGGACGTGAGGACCATCTCGCCAGTGCGATGCACCACTGAATGGGCCTTCGCGATCGCGACTCCCACTTCGCGAACGCGAAGCACAAATCCTCCCTTGCCTCCAGTTCCCCTTTGTGAACGCGTATCTACCCTCGCAAATACGTAGAACGAAAATCATCATCACAAAAAATACCCTTCGCGAACGCGATGCACCTTCACGAACGTGATGAAAAAAAATTCTGCAACAAAAACCAGAAAAACTGCCAAGTCCAAAGTCCACAATTTGATCTGTTTACCACCCGAAACTCACACAAGGCCCTCGGGACCTCAACCAAACATGCGGACATATCCCATAACATCATTTGAACCTGTTTCAACCTTCAAAACACTCAAAACAACATCAAAACATCAAAATTACATCGGATTCAAGCCTAAGAACTCCAAAAACTTCCAAATTTCGCTTTCGATTAAAACGTCTATCAAACCTCGTTCGAATGACCTGAAATTTTGCACACACGTAACACATGTCAAAAATGACACAACGGACCTACTAAAACTTCTGGAATTCCATTCTGACCCCTAAATTAAAATCTCACCTATCAACCGGAAAACGCCAAAATTTCAATTTCGCCAATTCAAGCCTAAACCTTCCACGGACCTCCAAAGTACATTCCGATCACGCTCCTAAGTCCCAAATCACCTAACAGAGCTAATAAAACGTAAAAATTTCAATCCGAGATCATATACAAACAAGTCAAAACTTGGTCAAACCTTTCAAATTTTAAGCTTCAAACTAAGAATTGTTCTTCCAAATACATTCTGATTAACCTGAAACCAAAACCGACGATTTATATAAGTCATAATACATCACATAGGGCTAGTCATGCCCTAGAACTGGGGAGCGATGTGCAAAATCTCGAAACTATCGGTCGGGTTGTTACATCCTCCCCCACTTAAACATACTTTCGTCCTCGAACGTGCCCAGAGTTGTTCCAAAAGCCAAAAAATCTCTGAATAACCTTACCATGCTCATACCCGGGGGCGATCCCACGTCACCCTATCTCATATAGGTCCGATAACACAATGTAACTGGAATTTCACCATCCAACCTAGCCCATAAACCTTAGAACCACATGTCCCACTTCTGATACCATCTACAAGATTAAAATCTCACATCTATACTATGGATAAGCCCGAACCAGCTGTAATAACTCATACTTGCAACCTAAGGTGCAATTACATGGCATACCATATTACTCGCACACTTGTAGCGATAACTTCTAAGCACAACAGTTGCTCAAAATATCTAAATTTCGATAATAAGCCTTTTATTAAATAAAGCCTCATTCCAACACTTCTGTATACTACAGTTGATAAATGAAACACGTAGAAAGTCATAGCCACTCCTCAGATCAACCATTCGTGAAGCCACTTCTCCTTTGGCAAGGACCATAGCAAATTTATGAGTCGAACCTCGATATTATCCCTCCAACACGCTAAACATTTGTATTCATTCTATATCCATACGATCTCATCTAATTCAACAACTACTCTGGTTACATGACACATCATACAATCTAAGCCACAACTCATGTAATCCGCACACCAATATACAACAATTCGAACGTACTCAAATCATGAAGACGACTTGAATGAAAGAGTTGTACAACAAACTCACCAATACCACCACAACTAAATGCTAAAAACCCATCACACGTCATAGAAACAGAACACACGAATCTAACCCGAAGGGTCATACCTCCACATAACTTCGCTGCAATGCGCGACCCTATCCAAATGCTGGTCCACATGAAATCCCTCAAGTCAATATGCTCAAAATCGACAACCATGCTCAATCTGATATCTAGAACCAAAGAAATCATCAAAACCACTACGAAGCAATTGACATAACATTACACAAATCCGAAAGGACACAACCGATATGCCATCTGTCAAACCATACACAATACTCCTCCTGCTCGAATTCCACTGAGAGACCCCAATAAAACCGCACCACATGTGCCTATAACCAACAAATCCCAATGCCACGCAACACGGTAAGGTAACTCATAGATCTCTCCAGATCACTAATAAACTCAATAACAATTGAATCAACACATCCCTCAATAATACAACTCGGAGTCAACCAAGTCGACTCGATATAGAACACACATCCATATTGTCCTACCAATGAACCCCTTATCAAGGTGTTCCTGAGCTACTCCTTCAATTCTTTTAACTCTACCGGTGCCATACGCTATGGTGCCTGGCCCAAGTCAATACCAAAATCAATAGCCCCGACCGGCAACACGCTCGACAGTAGGAAACACATCCGGAAAGTCCCTCACCACTAGAACTGAATCAATGGTAGGAGTCTCTGCACTGACACCCATCACGAAAGCCAAATAAGAAAGACAACCCTTCCCAGCTATCCGCTGGGTTTTCAAAATGAAATCACCCTACTAGAAACATAATTCGTCGAACCTTGCCACTGAATCCGTGGCAACCCTGGCATAGCCCACGTCACCGTCTTAGCACAACAGTCCAGAATAACAATCCACTCGGGTCTCCAAACCCCGATAGTCACCACACAAGGCCGATACATGCAACCCACAACCACAACATAACCTATTTTTGAGAACTCCCAATTTCCAAATCAATATAGCACATGAATCTTCATATCCGATCCCAATTCCGCTGTTTGAATACACAACATACCTCTAACACACAATCATCCCACGAGAGGTACTCCTATAATTCTTCTGTTCCACCAAGCAAACTCGAATATCAGCAATCGATCCAATAAGAGAGTGCCGCAATACTAATGAAGTATCATCAATCTCAATCACATTGCCCTTTTCTAAAACATATACCCTCATCAAGCCACCCCAATTAGTAATAACATTTCTCTAATTATCTGAAACTGCCCGTGCTGTCTAAGAATTTTATGAGGTTCCTTTAAAAACTGAACCGTAACCTTACACACGCAAATCTCAATCCTCCACAACATACCGCATATACCATACCATCCTAGGATAGACTTGAGAACTTCGTATCCCTTCCGAGCCACAAGCAGTTACGTACCCAATTGGCGAAGAACTTTTCATTTGATCCCATCTAGGAGAAAATCACTATACATCAGATGCTACTCCTTCCAGTAGAAAATATATACCTCCAAACTGTGGTAGGAATCATCAAGTACTCTCCGAGTCCTCTTTGCACAAAAACCAACCCTATCAGGACTGAATCCTTCTAACTCAACCAAGCTACATGGGCCACTAAAACCCAAGAGCATTGTCGTGAATCACTTGTATAAACTCATACCTCATAACCATCAAAAGAACTAATCATATTCTTACCATGCTGATCCAGCCTACTACTAAACTATACCATCTATCCGAGTTTCCTTCTGATTTACCTTCAACTTGATACTCCTTCTTGCTATAACACCACAATTCCTCAACCCAAACTCACCATACGAGACCCAAGTATAATACCACACCGTCTAAGGCTCATAAGCTACTGAATACTCTTTTTAATATTCCAAAAAGCACCACATTCAAAATACCTACCCTGAAGAGACTCCCTGCGAATCCGAAGCCATTACCTTCTTAATACTGTTATACAGAATCCCATAATTGATATAGAAATAACACAAGTCCTGACACCCTCCAATGCAAACCTCAGTTTCTAGCCAAATTATACACTTGAAAATTTCCAATTATTACATGTAAAATCTTGAACTCATTAGGACCATTCTCAAGAGTCATCCACTATACTCAAACCTCAATTATACTGATCAAATGAACCGAACAACCTGTGCCTCATTAGCACTCCGACATCGCAGAATGTAACCTCGCCTTAATGCAACCAAGCAACTTCATGTTCAATGCACAACACATCCTTTACATATACAATAACTCATAATGCATATATTACTGCCATAATACCATAGTGACATTAAACTCAACCCTTTATAAGTTCGTAAAACACAAACCATCTAGCACTTTAAATCTTCTGCAAATCTCGCATTCACCCTCATAACAGTCAAGCCCACTCTCTTAGGTGACCCAAATTCAAATGGCAACACATATATTTCCCTGGTAACAGAGATCTTCCAATAACGACATAAAGAATTCACGCGAACTTCAGAACAATCTGCAAGAGGTAACCTACCTGCTTCGCCTAAAACTAACATCTCTTTATACCCTTCCACCAGTATAAACATTTTGCAGTCACTTAATCTTCATGAGTCTGAATTCATATCGCAACATGAAATTTACTTCACTCCACAACTAGAAAACATAAAAGGATTTTTCACACTCCCATACTTCGGGGCTATACATCAATCAAGATGGAAATCAAGCACTAAATAGTCCTTTCTGTCCTCAGGCAGACCCTTCTTATCTCATTCAATTCATATGAACACAAGCCCGTGCTGCCCGTGCTGTCTAAGAATTTTATGAGCTTCCTTTAAAAACTGAACCGTAACCTTACACACGCAAATCTCAATCCTCCACAACATACCGCATATACCATACCATCCTAGGATAGACTTGAGAACTTCGTATCCCTTCCGAGCCATAAGCAGTTACGTACCCAATTGGCGAAGAACTTTTCATTTGATCCCATCTAGGAGAAAATCACTATACATCAGATGCTACTCCTTCCAGTAGAAAATATATACCTCCAAACTGTGGTAGGAATCATCAAGTACTCTCCGAGTCCTCTTTGCACAAAAACCAACCCTATCAGGACTGAATCCTTCTAACTCAACCAAGCTACATGGGCCACTAAAACCCAAGAGCATTGTCGTGAATCACTTGTATAAACTCATACCTCATAACCATCAAAAGAACTAATCATATTCTTACCATGCTGATCCAGCCTACTACTAAACTATACCATCTATCCGAGTTTCCTTCTGATTTACCTTCAACTTGATACTCCTTCTTGCTATAACACCACAATTCCTCAACCCAAACTCACCATACGAGACCCAAGTATAATACCACACCGTCTAAGGCTCATAAGCTACTGAATACTCTTTTTAATATTCCAAAAAGTACCACATTCAAAATACCTACCCTGAAGAGACTCCCTACGAATCCGAAGCCATTACCTTCTTAATACTGTTATACAGAATCCCATAATTGATATAGAAATAACACAAGTCCTGACACCCTCCAATGCAAACCTCAGTTTCTAGCCAGATTATACACTTGAAAATTTCCAATTATTACATGTAAAATCTTAAACTCATTAGGACCATTCTCAAGAGTCATCCACTATACTCAAACCTCAATTAGACTGATCAAATGAACCGAACAACCTGTGCCTCATTAGCACTCCGACATCGCAGAATGTAACCTCGCCTTAATACAACCAAGCAACTTCATGTTCAATGCATAACACATCCTTTACATATACAATAACTCAAAATGCATATATTACTGCCATAATACCATAGTGACATTAAACTCAACCCTTCATAAGTTCGTAAAACACAAACCATCTAGTACTTTAAATCTTCTGCAAATCTCGCATTCACCCTCATAACAGTCAAGCCCACTCTCTTAGGTGACCCAAATTCAAATGGCAACACATATATTTCCCTGGTAACAGAGATCTTCCAATAACGGCATAAAGAATTCACGCGAACTTCAGAACAATCTGCAAGAGGTAACCTACCTGCTTCGCCTAAAACTAACATCTCTTTATACCCTTCCACCAGCATAAACATTTTGCAGTCACTTAATCTTTATGAGTCTGAACTCATATCGCAACATGAAATTTACTTCACTCCACAACTAGAAAACATAAAAGGATTTTTCACACTCCCATACTTTGGGGCTATACATCAATCAAGATGGAAATCAAGCACTAAATAGTCCTTTCTGTCCTCAGGCAGACCCTTCTTGTCTCATTCAATTCATATGAACACATCTCGCAGTCACATCACACCTGTCACGTAGCTATCCAGTCATCACTCCCACTAATAGGGGAACTATTGGATATATAGATCCAAAACCACATGCTCACACGATCAACGCCTCAAACTTCAAGCTATAGGTAAAATTCGGCCTCAAGTCCTCCAGACTGGCTCAACATCAACACACAGAGATCACATCACACCCCTCGATCATGGAATCACAAGCCACCAATGCACAACTGATACCAAGTGCTCATGTGCGCAAACGAATGCATCGAAGAAATTCAAAGAGTTACATTTTAAGCTGAATCAAGGACGCACGATAAAAATGTGGAGTTTTTCCTAAAGGTTCTACAGCCTCCCGAGGATAAGTATAGACATCTCCATACCGATTCACGAGACTCTACTAAACCTACTCATGACTCGTGACACCTATGTAACCTAGGCTCTGATACCAACTTGTCACGACCCTAAAACTGACCCGGTCGTGATGGCACCTATCGTAAAACTAGGTCAGCCGACACAACTCCTAAATTAACCATTTATCAATAAGAATCATGTTTAAGCATTTAATATAAACAAATGTTTCATAATATAAGTCGTAGTGAACAGTTCGGAAATAATATACAAACCCGACATCGAGGTGTCACAAGTCACGAGCATCTACTAAGGTTTGAATACAACGGAAAAGTCTTAAAGTGTACTAAATACAGTCTAACGAAAACAAGAGGGAGAAGAGCAGTGCTGCGGACGTCGGGAAGCTACGTTGCTAAACTCCGACGACTCTGCCTCCGAGCAATCAACACCCGCTACCGGGTTCAAAAATATCTAAATCTGCACACAAGGTGCAGGGAGTAATATAAGTACTCCAACTCAGTGAGTAATAAAGGTAAATGAAAGTTGAGAAGTAAGAAAGCACGTAAATCACGTCAAAACGCTACAACAAATACATGATATTTCCAACACAGTACAAAAAATCATTCACTTCGTAAATCATGCTCAGTTTCGATGAAAACCTTTTAAAAAAAATTCAATAGTTTCATACGAGTGATAAAACAGTGGGTAAACATGATAGAAAACATAAATAGCCCTTCGGCAAAACATGTACCATAAACCGACCCTCGGGCTTAATATTAACAAAACCAGCCCCTCGAGCTACCTCACAATCACTCGTAATCAGCTTCTCGGGCATAACATAAATCAAGAACCTCCGCTCGGGAAATAACATGGAACAACATTAGCCCTTCGGGCTATATCACATAACACACTGGGTAACCACGCTCACTGGAGGTGTACAGACTCCAGGAGGGGCCCTATACGGCTAAAGCGCAATAACAAACCATCTCGTGGCAAAATCAATATATCACTCACTCAGGGTACCCGTGCTCACTGGGGGTGTACAGACTCTGGGAGGGGCCCTTTACGGCCAAAGCGCAATATCAAGTCATCTTATGGCATAATCAATAGGCTCTCGGTCTCATATCAAGCCACCTTGTGGCATACAACTCAAGCCCTCGGCCTCATAATCATAATCAGTACAACACTTTTTTGGCCTACAGCCCGATCTCATAATAATCCTCACATCACAGGCCCTCGGCCTTACTTAGTCGAAAATCTCTAAAAGCCACTCGGGCACAGTAAAACATGATGCTCAGCCCAAATATCATTTAAAATGTTAAAACAGAGTAAACATGGCTGAGTTATAAAAAATAGTAGAATATAGCATGTCTGAGCACAAATATAAAATCAAAACAGTGAGAAAATAGCAGTAAAAATCCCCTAAGAGTCCAAAATAGTTGGCACGAGGCCCAAATATGACATTCAACCCAAAACATGATGATAGCAAATAGTTTTCAATCAAATACGCGGTAAAACAGTCATTCGGGATGGACTAAGTCACAATCCCCAACGGTGCACGATCCCACGCTCATCTAGTGTGTGCGTCACCTCAATATAGCACAACAATATGAAATCCGGGGTTTCATACCCTCAGGACAACATTACAATCATTACTCACCTCGATCTGGTCCAACTCTAGCCTGTGATGCCTTTGCCTCTCGAATCAGTCTCCAATTGCTCCGAATCTAACCAAAAATAGATTCATACATCAAAATATGCTAAAGGACTAAAGCCCACTCGAAAATATCCAATTTACATCAAAAATCCCGAAATTGACCAAACCCGGTCCCCGGGCCCATGTCTTGGAACTCGATAAAATTTATGCCAAAATGATCTTCATCCTCCCACGAGTCTATACATATCAAGAACACTAAAATCAGAGTTCAATTTACCCCTCAAATACCCATTTTAAGGTCTCTTAATCGCAAGCCCTAATTACCCATTTTGCACTGATTTAATCCCAAATTTTCACCACTAATTAGGCCTTTAATCCCATATAAACGAGTTATGAGGTCAAGAATCTTATCTCCAAGAGAATACCCTATGGTTTCCTCAAGAATCCTTCTCAAAAGCTCTAATCCCATTCAAAAATGGTGAAAACAATGAAGAAGGGTCGCGAATTGGCTATTTAATACTGCCCAGGTTTAACCCTTCGCGAACACGGCCACACACTCGCGTTTGTGGAGTACAATTTCCTACTGACCAAAGATTCTCCTACATGGATGCGAGGACCATCTGGCGAACGCGATGCACCACTGAACGGGCCTTCGCGATCGTAGCTCCCACTTCGCGAACGCGGAGCACAAATCCTCCCTTGCCTCCAGTCCCCCTTCGGAAATGTGTATCTCCCCTCGTGAATGCGTAGAACGAAAATTATTATCACATAAAATACCCTTCGTGAACGCAATGCACTTCCACAAACGCGATGAACAAAAATGCCTGCAACAAAAACCAGCAAAACTGCCAAGTCCAAAGTCCAAAATTTGATCTATTAACCACCCGAAACTCACCCGAAGCCTTCGGGACCTCAACCAAACATGCCAACATGTCACATAACATCATTCAAACCTATTCCAACCTTGGGAACGCTCAAAACAACATCAAAACACCAAAATTACATCGGATTCAAGCCTAAGAACTCCAAAAACTTCCAAATTCCGCTTTCGATCAAAAAGTCTATCAAACCTCGTCTGAATGACCTGAAATTTTGCACACATGTCCCAAATAACACAACGGACCTACTCCAACTTCTGGAATTCCATTCCAACCCCTAAGTCAAAATCTCACCTATCAATCGGAAAACGCAAAAATTCCAATTTCGTCAATTCAAGCCTAAACCTTCCACGAACCTCCAAAGTACATTCTGATGACGCTCTTAAGTGCTAAATCACCTAACGGAGCTAATAAAATTGTAAATATTCCAATCCGAGCTCATATACAAATAAGTCAAAAATTGGTCAAGCCTTTTAAATTTTAAGCTTCAAACTAAAAACTGTTCTTCTAAAATTACCCTGAAAACCAAAACCGACAATTTATAAATGTCATAATACATCACACGGATCTATTCATGTACGAGAACTAGTGAGCGAAGTGTAAAAGCTCAAAATGATCGATCGGATCGTTAAAAAAATAATCAAATTCCAATATTGAATTGCCCTTCAAATCTTAATCTTACATTTTTGAAAGATTTTACAAATTTCCCATTTTCCTCCATTCAATTCACTAATTTAATAATATAAATGAGTGTGCAATCATGAAATATAATCAATTTTGCGTAAAAACACTTATTCAAATCAAACTTGTGAAGAACCCTCCAGAATCGCCCAAAACCAAGTTCTAAAATGCTCCAAAAGAAATGACGAAAAAAGACCAACTTTGACACTTAACATTCTACCTAGGTTCGCACCTGCAAAACAATAGCCGCACCTCCGATGTCTCTTTTGCGACCAAAACTTCGCTTCTAAAGAGAAGCACTGAAGTCCAGCTTTCGCATATGTGGAAAATGTTCCGCCTCTGCACAAACGCAGGTGCGAACTAGAATCACGCTTCTGCGATCGAGAATTTCGCTCCTACTGAAGCGCAGCTGTGCCCAGTACGCCACTTCTGCGGGCTTCCCACTTCCAGCCATCTTCTACTTCAGCGACCAAATTGTCATATATGCGGGCTTGCATCTGCGACCAGCCCTCCGCAGATGCAGACACATCAAAAATAGAACTGCCTAGCCTTAACCAAAAATGATCCAAACAATCCGAACCTCGTTTGAAACTCGTCCGAGCCACTCGGAACCCCGTCCAAATATACCACTAAGTTCCATAGCATAAAGTGGAACTACTCGAGGCCTCAAATCACATCAAAAAATGTCAAAATTATGGATTGCACCTAGAATCGAACTTATGAATTTTAAAATCATTCAACTTCCATAACTGTGCTGAAACATATAAAATCAATCCGGAATGAATCCAAATTTTTTACACAAGTCACAAATCACATAACGAAGCTTTTCAAATTCCCAGAACTAAAATCAGAATCTGATATCATTAAAGTCAAATTCTTGGTCAAACATATAAACATTTCAATCCTTCTAATTTCCAAGTTTCGCCACTTAGTGCCGAAACCTTCTAGGAATATCCAAATGCAAATTCTGGTACATGTCCGAGTCCAAAATTACAATACGAAGCCATTAGAATCATTAAAATATCATTCCGGAGTTGTCTACAAAAAAGTCAAACTCCGATCAACTCTTTACATTTAAGCTTCTAAAATACGAATTGTTATTCCAAATTGATCTCGAATCATCCGAAAGCCAAACTCGATCACACATGCAAGTCATAACACATAATACAAAGTTGTTCGAGGTCTTAAGTCACCGAACGAGATGCTAATTCTCAAAATAACCGGTCGGGTCGTTACATATAGTTATTCCCAAAAAATTGCAAAAATATGAGAAAATTTTGATTTTTTATAGAGAGAAATTAAACTAAACGGACAAGCATGGAAAGAAAAGAAATTAGAGAGAAAGGGAAGGGAATAACTGGAAATTTGTAGAGTGATGCTAAAAACTGCTGAAGCTTGTTCCAGAACTACAATTTCCATTGCAACTATGATTGGAATTCTGACTCACTATAAAAAAATTATTAAATTGTAGCGATTTATTTATGGGGGTCATAACAAAACTCCCACTATACGTTTATTTTGTGGCGTTTGTGCTAACTCCCATAAAATAGTTCTTACTTGTGGCATTTGTTCCAACCTCCTCAAAATCTTTCTTATTATGGCGGTTTTTTCTGAAGGTTTTTGATAACCTCCACAAATATATCAATTTCAGTTGCTTGAGATATTATTGTGATTCGATATAAATTAACCATTATTAAATCATGCAAATTTTTAGTTATTTTTTCCACCTTATTTATTTAAAATTAAATCAAATTATATATTTTAGTTAAAAGTCTGTGAATTAATGCAATTTACGTCAATATCTATAACGTCTACTTTGTAATCTTTTTCTCCTCACTTTCTTCGATTGCAAAAAGGAGATACGAGGTCTTCCATTATCTCTCTAAGTCTTACTCGCTAGTTTTTCTTTTATTGTCTTTGTTCATTTCTTTAATTCGTCTCTCTATCTTTAGAAAAAATAAATCAAGACTTCTATTTCATTTCTTCCTCATAGATTTTTTATTATAGATTTATATGAAATGTCTACCCATAAATACTAAATATAAATTCTAACCACGTGAGTATCCTGAACCTTTAGGTGAAAAAGAGAATGTGACTGACGTTGGACCACAATATTGGGTAACAAAAGAATAATGCAAAATGAGCCATCACAAAAGTTGAGGTGTGGCTCAACAAAATCTAAGAATGATCGTTAATTCAACAAGCTGGTCTCATTGTCACAAGCGATACTTATCTCCAAAGATGAAGACTTCAATATGGAGAATTGAATACATCATGTACTCAGTAAGTCTTACTGAATAGAATATAGGGTCGACAAGGCCTAATATAAACGAAAAAATATGCTTTAGAATAATAATAAATGATATATGTATTCATAGGCAACGACTACACATCAGATAAACTATAGTTGCAGGAGAGACATCCAAGTTTTATAATTATCTACACAAACATTTGATATTTTTAATTTTGTTAGAGATAATTTAATTTTTAAATGAATATAGATAGTTGCAATGCTTAGAATTCAGATTTTCTTTATTTTCACCATAGCATGTGTTCTTTGTTCAAATAATATTTTCGAAGGCGGGTGTACGAGGTGTGCTATTTTATTACTGGATGAGGCGTAAGCCCCATATATCGTTAAATTTTTTAATTTATAAATTAGACATAATAAGACAAAAAAATAGAAAGTATATTAAAGTTTAAGAAATTTAAAAATAAGGAAACTCATAAAAAATGCAATATTTATTATGTATTTACAAGTAAAACTAATACAATAGAGTTAAAGTTACTATGAGATACAACTATAACGTCTTAGCTTTCAAACAATTTAATAATTATATTTTTTTAAAAGTGTATCAAGCTATACATTTTACCTCCCTAAAAGTAATTAATCAAGAAAGTTTATCAATACTATAATTTAAAAGATTACTCCTTCATGTATATACAAAATTACATTCAAAAAGCAAAACAATAAAAGCCGATAATTTAAGATATGAAGACCAATAGCAATAAGATATAAATTTTGAATATCTAATTTAGAAGAAATAGTCTAATGATATTCACATTCACGGTGTTCTCCATTAGTAAATATGCAATTATATTAAGGCAGTTTATAAAACCCCCCACAATAGTTTCTCTTGACACGTTGAAATAATATTGCGGGGTTCTAAACTGCCACTAAAGTATCTTCAAGAACTCCCACTATCACGACCCAAAATTCACTAAGGGTCGTGATGGCTCCGGACACACTATCAGGCAAGCCAACAACAAGAAGTTAATTAAATTTCAATTTTAGTATTTGTTGAAATTATTTTCTTTATACATTAAACAATAAATAATAAAATTTATAGAAATAACCATGAAATCTTTAACAAACTTAATACTGAATAATCCCAAAATCATCTTTGAACCCAGAGTCACAATTGCATGAGCTATCTCTGGGAAACAGTATAATACAACAACCATCCGGAATATAAATTGGAAAGAAAGTAAATACAGTAATCTAAAAGAGAATTTGTTGGCTGCGGGTCATCTCGAAAAGTGCAGCTCGCCTAAGTCTCCATATCAACCATGCTGCTACGCCTACTAGGCCACTAAAGATACATGTGCCTGTGCAACAAAAATGCACAACAAGTGTACCATGAGTATGAAAACAACGTGTACTCAGTAAGTATCCCGTCTAATCTCGAAGAAGTAGAGATGAGAGGTCGACTTTGACACTTGCTAGGGGTCCAATATTAATAATACCAATAATATAGAAATTCAGGAATTTTCATAAAAATGATTTTAAACTCAATAGCATGAGGTAAGTAACCAATTCTTTCGTTTATAGGAAATTTTCAAATTCATTTAAATTATTTATATATTTATCTCAGGCTAGGGAGAACAAATATCAATATCTATGAATCTTAAGGAAAGCAATACAAGCATGCGCAAATCTTGTCGAGGTCGTACGGCCGATCCAAAAATATTTAAATTGTGCACTTCCAGAGGGTTAAATGGGCGAACCATAGATGCATCTATTTAATCTACCGAGGCGTTCGGCCCATTCCACAATATATAAACACATTCAAACAGTCAATCAAGAACTCATCAAGGAGCAAATTATCCAAGAAAGGACAATTTCTCTTTTAAAAATCAAGAAACTATGAGTAGTCTTTTAGAAATCATTACCACGTTCGATATGTTTGAAGCATTTTTAAATTGACAACAAGATTTCAAATATTGCAAGTAAAGCATGCTTTTAGGTCCTAAGCTACCCGGTCCTAAGCATAATAGTAGCTACGCACTGACTCTTGTCACCTCATGCGTATGTAGCCCCCACAAATAGAAGCACATATCCAACTAATTCACCAATGGGGACAATTCCCCCTTACAAGGTTAGAAAGGTGTCACGACCCCGGTTCGCCCTCCGTGAACTATCATGACGACACCTAGTCTCTACTACTAGGTAAGCCTAAAATGCGGAAGATAAACCAAATTTGCAAAATAAAGCAACGTTTAAAGCTGCCGCTCGACATACACAATATTAACTCTTAAAACCAATACATTTTCCCAAAATCCGAAAACCCATGAATCACATGCTTCGAATAGAATAAAAATTCTCTAACTCCAGAATGTCTACGTCAGCAGAAGAAAATAGAAGGGCTATCACTACAAGATTGAATGGAAAGAGACTCCTCGATTTGCAAATGCGGTAGATATGCCTCGAAGTCTCTAGAGCAGTCGCTTCGCCTCAAGGGTGATAGGACTGAGTCAAAGTACCTGGATCTGCACATTAAAAACATGCGTAAAAATGGCATGAGTACACCATAGCGGTACTCAGTAAGTGTCAAGCCTAACCTTGGTCGGGTAGCGATGAGGAAGGTAAGGGCACTATTGAGATTAAATAAAATATAAAGTTCGATAGTGTAGAACAAAATAGTATAAATAAGTATAACAGTAAAAGTATCACAGGATATAAAGGACAACAACAACTATTACAGAGGCAAAGTAAACACGGAAAGAAATACGGCTTAGCACTAAAAATAACAATTGGTGATCTCCCAGGATACCGTCTTATAGTCCTAAATATACATATCCAATGGATCTTATAGGATACCGTCCCCTAGTCCAACTCATAGTGCGCGGGGATCTACCGGAAATCTTGTTTCGTAGTCCGAAATGTAAATACCCAGTACTGGGGGAATCTACCAGGTGTAGTCCCGTGGTTGCATATAACTATGCAGGGGGATATACCGAAATCCCACATACGTAGTCCAAAATTTAACAGACAAGGGGGAGCTACCGGAATCGCACATTCGTAGTCCCAATGTAAATACACAGCAGCAACAGGAAAATATTTAGAAATGTCAAATTTCATATTAAGGCAAACAAGCAATTCTAGCCTAGCATGCTCACGGAATTAAGGTACAGTAGTTTGAGCAAATAAAGTAATTAAATCACTTAGACATGCTTTCCTAAGCTAACAACAAGTTTAATAGTGCAAGTAATAAAAACAGGAAAGGAAACATACTAGTGATTACTTAATGAAAATTGGATTTCCAATAATTAGCACAAGTACGTACTCGTCACCTCATGTACAAGGCATATCAGTTATCAATAATACCAAATCCTAAGGGGAAGTTCCCCCACACAAGTTTAGGCAATCCACTTACCTCGAACCAGCTCAAATCAGTCTGAAACCACGCTCTTGCAACGAGTACTCGACTCCAAATGGCCCAAATCTATTCAATTCAATTTCATAATGTAAATAACACTTCATGTAACTGATTCTACAAAGAAATTCTAAGCTAATTCACGAAATTAGGTAAAATGACCAAAATTCCCCTCGGGCCCACGTCACGGAATCAGGTAAAATTTACATTTCCAAAATCCTCACACTCTCACGAGTTCAGTCATACCAAAAGTACAAAAATTGGACCTCAAATAGTCCCTCAAATCATCACTCAAATGTCTCTAATTATTCAAGCCCTAACCCCCAAATTACCACTGATTTTCCATAATTTTTCATGCTTATAATGATAAAAATCATTCCAATAACGATTTTAGAGACCAAAGACCTTACCCCAATGAACTCTTTTGAAAATCCCTCTTGAAAATGCTCCCCAAGGCTTCTTCCCGTTTGAAAAGAGGTGAAAATGGCTAAAATTCGCGAAGGCAAGAATTTATATGTTTCTGCCCAGTTAATTCGATTCTGCAGTTCACTTTTGCGAACAACCTGTCGCATCTGCGACAATCACTAACTCAGCCCTTTTCCGCACCTGCGATTCCCTATTCACAGATGTGGTACCGCTTCTATGGTAAATCTCCCGCATCTGTGGATCCTGCTGCTCCTGCCCAATTCCACTTTTGTGATGACAATGCCGCTTCTGCGGCTGTGCACCTGCGGGACCCAACCGCAGGTGCTGTTATGACAGAAGATCAGTAGCTTCAGCTGCTCAACAATTCCCAATCCTTCTAACAACCTTAAGAAATCATCCCGAGGCCCCCGGGACCTCAACAAAAAACAAAAACAAGTCTAATACCACTGTCCAAACTTATACCAATCCTTAAAATACCTAAAACAACATCGAAATGACGAATCACCCATGGATTCAAGCCTAAGAACTCCAAAACTCTAAAAATACGCTTTCAATCAAAAAGTCTATCAAACTTTGTCCGAATAACCTGAAAGTTTGCACACACGTCACATTCAACACTACGGAGCTACTCCAACTTCCGGAATTCCATTCTAACCCTCGGATCAAAATCTCACTATCGAACCGGAAACTTCAAAATTCGACTTTCGGCATTTCAAGCCTAAATTAGCTACGGACTTCCAAAACACAATTTGAACATGCCCTTTAGCTAGAAATCACCGAAACGGAACCATTAGAATTCCATCCGAGGCCAACTTCGCACTACTCCGACTACGGTCAAATTTCCAACACTTAATCTCTCATTTAGGAATTAAGTGTCCCAAAATTCTCCGAAACTCCAAACCAAACATCCCGGCAAATTCTAAATATCAGAAATAAACACAAGGAAAGTAGTTAATAGTGGATCAGGGCATTAATTCTTAAGACGACCAGCCGGGTCGTCGCATCCTCCCACACTTAGACATTCGTTCGTCCTCGAATGAGCATAGAGACATACCTGAAGTAGTGAAAAGATGAGGGTAACGGTTGTGCATATCCTGCCCGGTCTCCCAGGTCGCCTTCTAAACCGACTGACCCCACCACTGAACCTTCACTGATACAATGTTCTTTGACCTCAGCTTTCTAACCTGTCTGTCCAATATTGCCACTAGCTCCTCAACCTAGGATAGATCCTTGTCCAACTGGACCGAACTGAAATCCTACACGTACGACGGATCACCATGATACCTCCAGAGCATCGAAACATGAAATACCAGATGGACTCCTACCAAGCTGGGAGGTAATGCAAGCTCATAAGCAACCTCCCCAACACGCCTCAATATCTCAAAAGGGCCAATAAACCTCGGACTCAACTTCCCTTTCTTCCCAAATATAATAACGCCCTTCATAGGTGAAACCCGAAGCAGAACCCGCTCTCCAACCATATAGGAAACATCACGAACCTTTCGGTCCTCTACTAAGTTTGTGCCCAATAATCTGGCCTTACCAGGCTCAAACCAACCCACCGGGGACCTATACCGCCTACAATATAAGGCCTCATATGGTGCCATCTAAATGCTGGACTGATAGTTGTTGCAAACTCCACCAATGGTAAGAACTGATCCCAAAACCCTCCAAACTCAATCACACACGCACATAGCATATCCTCAAGAATCTAAATAGTGTGCTCGGACTGTCCGTCCGTATGAGGGTGAAATATTGTACTCAACTCCACCCGAGTACCCAACTTATGTTGAACGGCCCTCCATACCCATGATGTGAACTGAGTACCTCTATCTGAAATGATGGAAACTAGAATACCATGCAGACGAACAATCTCCCAGATATAAATCTCCGATTGACGCTCCGAAAAATAGGTAGTACACACAGGAATGGAGTGCGCGGACTTGGTCAGCTGATCCACAATCACCCAAATAGCATCGAACTTTCTCAAAGTCCGTGGGAGCCCAACTACAAAGTCCATGGTGATCCGCTCCCACTTCCACTCCGGAATCTCTATCTGCTGAAGCAACCCTCCCGGTCTCTAGTGCTCATACTTCACCTGCTGACAATTGAGGCACCGAGCTACAAACCCAAATATATCTTTCTTCATTCGCCTCCACCAATAGTGTTGCCTCAAATCCTGGTACATCTTCGTGGCACCCAGATGGATGGAATAGTGTGAACTGTGGGCCTCCTCTAGAATCAACTCCTGAAGACCATCAGCATTGGGTACACAAATTCGACCTTGCATCCTCAATACCCGGTTATCACCAATAGTCACACCTCTGGCATCACTATGCTGAACCTTGTCCTTAAGGACAACCAAATGAAGGTCATCATACTGACACTCCCTGATACGATCTAATAAGGAAGACCGAGAAACCACACAATCTAGAACCCGAGTGGGCTCTAGCTGATCCAATCTCACAAATTGGATAGCTAAGGCCTAAACATCCATCGCCATAGGTCTCTTTGATGCTGGTAAATAAGCCAAACTCCCAAAACTCTCTGCCCGTCGACTCAAGGCATTGGCTACCACATTGGCCTTGCCCGAATGATACATAATAGTGATGTCATATTCCTTCAGCAACTCTAACCATCTTCTCCGGTGCATATTTAAATCCTTTTGCTTAAACAGGTGCTGCAAGCTCCGATGATCAGAATAAATCTCATAGGGCACACCGTACAAAAAATGGCGCCAGATCTTTAGGGCGTGAACAATGGTAACTAACTCTAGATCGTGGACTTGGTAGTTCTTCTCATGCACCTTCAACTGACTGGATGCATAGGCAATCACCCTAGTGCCCTAAATCAACACCGCTCCAAGCCCAATCCTCGAGGCATTATAATAGACCGTGTAAGACCCCGAACCTGTAGGCAATATCAAATTGGGGCTATAGTCAAAGCTGTATTGAGCTTCTGAAAGCTCGCCTTACACTCCTTTATCCACTAGAACAGAGCACCTTTTTGGGTCAGTTTGGTCATAAGGGTTGCAATCGATGAAAACCCCTCAACAAAATGATGGTAGTAACCTGCCAAGCTAAGAAAACTGCAGATCTTGGTAGCTGAGGATGGTCTGGGACAACTCTGCACGGCTTCTATTTTTTACGGATCCACCTGAATACCCTCACTCGATACCACGTGGCCTAAGAATTCCACTGAATCCAACTGAAACTCACATTTCGAGAATTTTGCATATAACTTCTTCTCTCTCACCGTCTGAAGCACAGTCCTCATGTGTTGGTCATGATCTTCCCGACTCTGGGAATACACCAGAATATCATCAATAAAGATAATTATGAACGAATCAAGATATTGCCGGAACACAATGTGCATCAAATGCATAAAGGTTGTTGGGGCATTGGTCAGCCCAAATGACATAACAAGGAAGTCATAATGACCATACCGAGTCTTGAAAGCAGTCTTCGGGTTATCTGGCTCTCGAATCTTCAACTGATGGTAACCTGAGCGCAAGTCAATCTTAGAAAACACCCATGCGCCCTGAAGTTGGTCGAACATATCATCAATACGAGGCAAAGGATAACAGTTCTTCATTGTAACCTTGTTTAACTAGCGATAATCAATACATATACGCATAGAACCATCCTTTTTCTTCACAAACAAGACACGAGCACCCCAAGGTGATATACTGGGCCGAATAAATCCCTTATCAAGCAATTCCTGTAACTGATCCTTCAACTCCTTCAACTTAGGAGGAGCCATACAATACGGAAGAATAAAAATGGAATGAGTGCCCGGCAACAGATCAATGCCAAAATCAATATCTCTATCTGGCGGCATGCCCGGAAGATCAGTTGGAAACACATTGGGAAAATCCCGTACTATTGGGACTGAATCAACTAAAGGGGTATCAATACTGACATCTTTCACATAAGCTAAATACGCGTCACACCACTTCTCAACCATACGCTGAGCTTTACGAAAAGAAATAACTCTACTGGTAGTGTGATCTATAGTAACCCTCCACTCAACACGTGGTACACCTGGCATAGCCAGCGTCACGGTTTTAGCGTGACAACTAAGAATAACATAATGGGGCGACAACCAGTCCATGCCCAAGATAATATCAAAATCTACCATGCTGAGCAACAATAAATGGGCTCTAGTCTCAAAACCATTAAGAGCAACCAAACATGGCCGATAAATGCGTTCCACAATAAGAGAATCTTCCACGAGAGTAGAAATATAAACAGGGGAACTCAAAGAATACCAAGGTACACCCAATTGCGGAGCAAAATAAGAAGAAACATAAGAGTAAGTGGAGCCTGGATCGAATAGAACCGATGCATCTCTGTGACAAACCAGTATAATACTTGTGATGACAGATTCGGGGGCAACAACCTCGGTACGGGTAGGAAGGGCATAGTATCGGGCCTAGCCTCCCCCTCTAGGGCGCCCTCTACCTCCCCGACCTCCACCTCTAGCTGGATGAGCAGGTAGGGTGGCAACTACAGCTGTAACCATATCCTGAGAACTCTACAGGGCACGCTGTGGCTGAGAAGTATGCGGAGGTGCATCCCTCCCAAGTCTGAGGCAATCCCTCACCATATGGCATGTGTCACCATACTCAAAACAAGCTCTGGGAGGACATGACAGTTGTGACTGGCTCGGTCCAGGTCTGCTAGACTGACCTCTAAAAGCACCCCGTGCAGGTGGCGCACTAGAAACCCGAGGTGCATAATAAGGCTCTTAAGGACTAGGAGGAGCTGGAATACCACTGGCTGCTGGAAGAGCAGAATGAACAGGGCGACTCATATACCCCCTACCATGACGGCCTGCAGCTGGGGAACGAGAACAAAAATAATGGCTCGACTCTCGAGACCTCGTGGCCTCCCTCTCCTCTCTCTCACTGGCATGCATACCCTCAATCCTCCTTGCAATGCTCACCACTTGTTGATAAGAAATATCCATCTCCAACTCACGAGCCATACTAGACCTGATTTTGGGAACAAGGCCCTCAATAAACTGGTGAACCCACTGTAAACAGTAGAAACCAAGGCTGGTGCATGTCTAGCCAAACTAGTGTAACATACAACATAGTCTGAGACAGTCATAGCACCTTAGCGCAGATGCTCAAACTTTGCGCGACATGCGTCCCTGAGGCTCTAAGAAACATACTATCTCAGGAAAAGATCTGAAAACTGAGTCCAAGTCAGTGAAGCAGCATCATCCGGACTGTCTAACTCATAGGTACACCACCACCCATAGGCGGCTCCTCGAAGCTGGAAAGTAATGAAGGAAACCCCGCTCGATCCTGATATACCCATGGTACGGAGAATAAGGTAACAGTCATCTAGAAATCCCAAAGCATCATCCGATGCTAGGCCACTGAATATAGGAGGCTTGTACTTCTTGAACCTCTCAAGCCTTAGTTGCTCATCATCGGAAGCCGCCACCCTGTCCTCAGGCTAATCTCGGACTGCAGGCTATACTGGAATAATCTCAGGGACCTATTCTATTACACCCATATTTTAGTACATGAAAACACGCCATAAATAAATTAATGAGAACCCGGAAGTGAGATGTCACATCCCGCAGTACTACATTACGACGATGTTGTACCCTGTAGTGTTGTACGTTGAATTTGTCATAAGGTAACTAATATCAGTGCAAGGAAAAGATTATTTAGATATTATAAGGATTATGCTATTTCAAACAAGTAATAAGTAAATTCGTAAAAGTGAAAGGGGAAGAAAATCAAAGAAAATGAGTTTTCGTCCAAGTTTGGCACGTTAGATAAAATACGGCTCAAGCTAAAATACTCGGTATTTATGGACTAGTACCATACGAGGAACCACATGACCATAATAGTAAAGTGTTTAAGGTATGTGAAAAGTGAGTAATATTTTAAGTAAGTGGGAATAATTCTCAATTTTACGGGTAATTGGTTAATTATCGGGTAGCGGAATATTATCTATTTAACTAATAAATACGGGATAAAGATTGAAATTTCTTACCTCACCCCACGTGGAAGCCCCTCCCTTTCAATTGAATGACTCTTAATGCCATGTAGCTTGGTGGCACTAAAGTGTATGATGAGTCATAACACCTAATAGATAAGTTATCTTTCAAATTATTTCCTTTGTCTTCTCCACTATAACGTCGACTCATCGTTATGTTAGGACACAAAAGAATAAATTACGTGATTAATTAATTTCACTAAGCCGAAGACACTGTCACAATATAAAGAAAGCTATTTCAACAATTAAATGTAGTTACATACAAACAAAAGAAAAAGACAAAAAAAAACAAGAAATCTTCCTTGTTGGTTTTCTATCGTTATTTGCCCACAAATGCCATCAGTTTTTGCTTACTCCCCTCATAACTCATCCAATATATAATTATTCAGCTTGACTTGCTTGAGATTATCCGATTGAAATATGTCAATAAGTCCATTTGCTCTATTATTTCTGATCGGAGTTTATTAATCCTTTCTGCTTCTAAAACTCAAGATGGAGTTGCAGCTAAATATTCTTCTTTTAGGTATGTTAAGGCTATCCCTTCTTTTTTTTTTGGCATAATCCATCTGATACAAATGAAACGTGCAAATGCACAAATTTTATAAGTGACTCTATTCATAGAAGTATTAGAAATATCTACGTTCTTTAATTTCCATGTGTCATAATATTTTATCATCTGTTCATGGGTCTCAGAAAAATACGAAAGTTGAAAAGATGTTACTTTATGATATTGCTCAAGAGACAAAATGGTCTTATGACATTCCGAATGATTTTATTGACGTACTTTTCATGCATTGCATTCATGTGCATTGACCCAAGACCAGATGACATTATATACGCGTATATATGTAAATATATGAATATGGGATATAGGAAAAGGTTACGACGTTATATACGCACCAGCACCTGATCAGCTGGTATATGATGATGATGTTGCCCACAATGGCTGAAATATGATTCAAACGACATTATATACACGTATATATGTAAATATGATTCAAAAGACGCTATATACGCGTATATATATATATGGAACATGGGAAAGGTTACGACGTTATATATGCACCGCCACCTGATCAACTGGTATACGATGATGATTTTGCCCACAGTGGCCTATATGATATGATGGGATGCCCTCAGAGGCTGATAATGTTATAAGACATGTACCTATGCACGACATGACATTCATACGCATATGCACGATGCTAAAAGTATTTCATGATTTACAGAGCTATTCAAACTTACAGGTTGAGTCTAGTACTCTATATTTCTTCCATGTATGTTATGTTCTTATTTATGTGCCTTACATACTCGGTACATTTTTCGTACTGACATCCCTTTTGCCTGGGGACGCTACATTTCATGCTCGCAGGTCCCGATAGATAGGTCGAGAGCCCTCCAAGTAGGCTATCAGCTAAGCGAAAGATGTTGGTGCGCTCCATTTTCTTCAGAGTTGCTTGTTTGACTGGTATGATTTAGGCGTATATTGTTTGGAATGGCGGGACTCTGTCCCGACATTTATGACATTTATGTACTCTTAGAGGCTTGTAGACATATGTCGTGTACGTGAAAGATTGTACGGCCTTGTCGGCCTATGTCTTGAGTTATAAATAATTATGTTGACCTATTAGGCCCATATGTCATGTGTATTTGATAAGGTAATAAGAAAGACACATTACGTTGGTACTCGGTTGAGTAATGTACCAGGTGCCCGTCGAGGCCCATCAGTTTGGGTCGTGACATGTTCAACATACACTCACTGCTCATGAGTGTGAGCGGCGGGAGTCTGTGCTCCTCCCCCGACCTGAGATATAGCTGCAACGAGGGGAAGTAACCCTGCCTGAGCCAAAGTGGTGTACATGCTCATGAAATATGCCAGAGTCTCCTGAAGTGCTAGAGTAGTAGTAGTAGTAGTAGGCGTATCACGTGCCTGAACTCCAGCTGGAACAGCTAGCGGTACCTCGGTGGTAGCTCGTGTCGGTGCTCTGGCTGCACCACGTGCATGTCCTCGGCCTCTACTCTGGCCCCGGCCTCTGACAGCTGCAGTAGGGGGCGCGGGTGCCTGATTATATACGCGTATATATGTAAATATATGAATATGGGATATAGGAAAAGGTTACGACGTTATATACGCACCAGCACCTGATCAGCTGGTATATGATGATGATGTTGCCCACAATGGCTGAAATATGATTCAAACGACATTATATACACGTATATATGTAAATATGATTCAAAAGACGCTATATACGCGTATATATATATATATGGAACATGGGAAAGGTTACGACGTTATATATGCACCGCCACCTGATCAACTGGTATACGATGATGATTTTGCCCACAGTGGCCTATATGATATGATGGGATGCCCTCAGAGGCTGATAATGTTATGAGACATGTACCTATGCACGACATGACATTCATACGCATATGCATGATGCTAAAAGTATTTCATGATTTACAGAGCTATTCAGACTTACAGGTTGAGTCAAGTACTCTATATTTCTTCCATGTATGTTATGTTCTTATTTATGTGCCTTGCATACTCGGTAAATTTTTCGTACTGACGTCTCTTTTCCCTGGGGATGCTACATTCCATGCTCGCAGATCCCGATAGACAGGTCGAGAGCCCTCCAAGTAGGCTATCAGCTAAGCGAAAGATGTTGGTGCGCACCATTTTCTTCAGAGTTGCTTGTTTGGCTGGTATGATTTAGACATGTATTGTTTGGTATGGCGGGACTCTATCCCGACCTTTATGACATTTATGTATTCTTAGAGGCTTGTAGACATATGTCGTGTACGTGAAAGATTGTACGGCCTTGTCGGCCTATGTCTTGAGTTATAAATAATTATGTTGGCCTATTAGGCCCATATGTCACGTGTATATGATAAGGTAATAAGAAAGACACATTACGTTGGTACTCGGTTGATTAAGGTACCGGGTGCCTGTTTAGGCCCATCAGTTTGGGTGGTGACAAAAGTGGTATCAGAGCAGTTCTTTCCTAGGGAGTCTACAAGTCGTGTCTAGTAGAGTATTGTTGATGAGTGTGTCATGCACCACACTCATAAGAAAGAGGCTACAGGGCATTTAGGACTGTCACTCTTTCTTCTTACTTTAGATCATGTGGTAGAGCTCACTTATAAGAATTCAAGTCCTGAACTTCTATTCGTAATAAGACGGTACCCATATCCAAAAAGAAGGTTGGAAAGAGAGATTGTTGTGGAAGTTTTGAATTAGAGGAACTTGACTTTGTATCACGCTTATGATAAATAAATATGAGGTCTTTAGCAGATCATGAGTGTACTAAAAGGTGTAAGCTTCCTGATAAGAAGCCTTAAGGCAAGAATGCCTATCATCTTTATGGTGAAGGACAATGATAGATTAAGAAGATAAGTATAAATTTCAGCAAGTAAAAGGAGCAAGGTGAAAAAGGGTACGAGGTACCCAGTTAATGAAGGTTAACATCATTATAATTGAGGCAGAGGAACATAACCTTTTTGAGTTATATTCAATAGTAATAAAGGTATATAAAATTGGTCGCACCCCTTCCATATTTGCCCTATGGGGGTAACAAAAGTAGTATAAGAAGATATGATGGATGAATTGTTTGCGTCAGTTGACATTTCCGAAGGATATTGCAAATATGCTAATAGATCTCCTCATGAGACACTAGATGGTGCACTCTGAAATAGTGCAGCCAGATACGAGTACTATAAAGACATGCACTATAAGCCTTGAAGGGATAAATATTACCTTAGTATGGCTCGCGTCCCTAGTAAAGCGAGAACGTTAAGCAACTTGAAGAGCCGATGAATGAAGCAAGGAGAGCTAAAAGCGAAAGAATGTCGTGTTGAAGTTTTCACAAGAAAAGGGATATGCAGAAATATTAGCGGGAAATGAGAAGAGAGTTAATGAAATATTATGAGTAAGATATGATACACGGATAATAACGGTAGGTCAAAAAAAATGATGACAGTATTACAAAATTTACAGTCAAGTGAAGGGAAAGACAAAAGATGACATGCCTTGAGACAATGAAAGAATATATGCCATAAAGTCATATCCTCACTTTGAGAAATAAGTTCGCAACTCTGACGCAATTACCAAAAGGATAAGTTAGACCCCAGAGTAATAGAAGCTAGTATTGATTGGTAAACAAGATAAACTAAACATGAAATAGGAACTGAGTGAGTTGATATGAGTAGGTATCATATGTATTTCATATCGTATTCCGGCAATAATAAGGACGGACAACAGAAGAAGGTTCATGAGAAATTCAGAGGATGGTCATTTAGGAAGACGCTTCCCTAAAGCAAGCAATGTGAGCAAAGTTAAGCTTAAGAGACTGTATGTGCCAGTTACACTAAGTGTCACTATCGCGAGTGAGGGATTTGTTATCCTTGGTACAAAAGGATTACCGCAAGGTGAGCAAGGGTCATTGATAATATGAGAGGACGCCAAAGATGAAGAGGTAAAACATCTATAGGTAGATCCTCATGGCTTCAGCTTTTATTACAACCCTAAAGGGGGGAATATGTAGTAACGTGGCATTAAGCCAGAATTAAGTGGTTCTAGTGACTATGGAATGGTAAAGAAAGAATGCGATAAATGAAAGAGGAATAAGATGGAACTTAAACAAATCTTACAGATACACTATGATTCAAGAATATTGCACAAACACGATGTCAAGGAGAGGACGTAATTGTTCATGCCCGAGCTGGTATTAATAAATAAGGAGCCAGTGCGAGACGTAAGTTAAGACAAAGGAAATAACCCAAGAAAGATTACAAGGAACATTGACATGATAATGTGCCAACAAGTAGTTAGTAATTGGTCAGGAATATCCCAGTTATGGCTAAGCAGGAGGTTACAGACGAGTTATTAGATCGTGTAAGATAAACATAGTAGAAACCAACATGGGAATTCATACTCAAAGAATATTATTATAATACATGAGATATATTCAAACAAGATTAGGGGTAGTTAAAGGTACCGTATGAATGTTATGGGGATAAAAGAGAGTGTCACTAGGGAGACAGTCAAAATATCAGTTTAGAGGCAACCCTACAAGCACAACGACATGGAGGTAAGCAACTACGGATAATTTTAGGCAAGGAAGGACATCAAAAGGTCCATAATAAGCTCACAACTTTACAGGAATCAAGGGTTCTCCCTAAGACAATAATAAAAGACTATCTCAGGAAATAAGGAAGAGGCTTCAACCTAAGCACAATGACCTAAAAAGGAAAGGGTCGCATAACAATAGTCTCACAAAAACATTGTAAGCACTCCAACGGAAAGTGGCCCCTACCATGGACAATGAACGGGAAGAAGAAAAAATTAATTAATGGCAAAATTCGAAGGTCATATGAGTTGCACGAAAACTATAGCACATGGGAACTAAGATAAGCTAAGTATGCACGCAACAAGGGGGCAAAAAGACCAGGAAAGGTAATAGCTTACATTGAAGAAAGCTAAGAAGGAACAAAAGAAATTATTCGATCAATGATCCCGAGATGGTGACGTTATGAAAAAACTTAAGAGTTTGGATTTTAATACCTGCATCATATACAGCCATAGAAGATTCTAGTATACGTTAAAAAAAAAGAATTGAGCCCAGATCATAGATGAAGGATTGAATTGTCAAAGGATATTATCATAAATATCCCTCAGCGCCTTTGAAAGGCTAAAGTAATAACTAATACCAGGAGCCGCAGGTCGGAGGATATCTTAAGCCTACATAGAGGCTGATCAGAAAGAATAGGAGACTAAAGAGTTACATCGACTAAGCAAACCAGGAGGGACTAAGAGAATTATAGACCTCAGGATCACTCTTAAGTAGCAGAGGTATAAGAAAGATAATACAGTAGCCATATTTTATCATAGCTCTATAATGAAGCCAACTGAAGAGTACCAGCCTCATAAGAAGTCAGTACGAAACTCCCATCGGATTGTGTATGCACCAGAGGTGTAAGAATTATAATAGAGATTCAAGTTATGGACGTGAATTATACCTATGTGGAAGGGAGGTCAGGAAAGAGATAGAAGATACGATGCGAGATTTTAAGGTAAGTAAGGTAAAGGTTAACAACGTACGAGATACTCAAAGGCAGAATATGTGAATAGTCCATACTTTGGATAGAAGGCTAGAAGTGCTGAGATCCAATAGCAGGGAATGATAGAGGCATCATCGGCGGCATATCTTTCAGCCTATGGTTTCTAAGTATTGAGAGATCTATTTAAGAGAATAGAGAAAGATTGGAGACGATGTGATGTCTCGCTTGACGTTCTAGAATAACATAAGGAAATCTATAATGCAAGCATTTTGAAGGAAAGTTTATAAATGGATATGTATAGGTCGCAATCTAATGGTAAATCGACAGAGTTTTAACGAAACATGAGAAAGGGTGAGGAAAAGCAAGTAAAAGGGTGACGAGAACGGATAAGTCATCGGGATTGAAACCCATGAAAACAAGAAAGCTAATGGTTTCTCTAAGTTATAGAAAGTTCAGTATAGCCTGAATGAACTTAAAGGAGTCTAAGACTAATAACGTCCAGAAGAGATGGAATGCTTCCTTGTTAATAGAATGAGGGTGTAATTGTTATAGAAAAAATAAAGACGTTTGGGCCTTAGATTGAGTAATGATCTGACGAATAAAGAAAGGGATCTCATGAATTGGACAGGATTAAAATACCCTCACAAGGTGAATCACATTGGGATGCTGTGAAATACGCTTATAAAAGCATGGTATCGCCCCAGGTGGATCAATATGATCATTTCAGATGTTCCCCGATAAAATGTGAATCCTAACGGCAGTATTACATAAAAGGTTAAGTTATCAGGGGTGGATTATGTATCCAAAATTGAGGAAAATCAACAATGGATGGATAAAAGTTATAAATTATGAGAGGAAATTAGGTCGTCATTTTTAAAATGAATAGTAATGTGGAAACATTAGAGGACATAGATTTATACGTATGGGATAAGCAATGAAAGTAACCTGAAATTTGGTAGCAGACCTTAATAACGAGAAATCGAGATAAGATTTATGGTATAATATGACCTACGTGGATGCAGTAAAATCATATGAATGGATAACCAGGTCTATGAAATAAGATGTAGCAATATTCGTAATTTCAACGCAGTACCAAGAAAAGAACTTTATTATACCTACAAATGCCCAGAGGGACATTTTATCAAGCTCTGTATGCGTTTGCAAAATGACGTCTAGAGATTGGCTAGAAGCTAGAGCAAAAGAAAAAAAAGGAGGAAAGAAGAGTCGCATAGGCGCACTTACAAGCTGCATGACAGAAGAAAGCAATAGTTATGAGATTGGAAGGAATTTGATCACAAGTCATGGCGTGGGAAAGAGGCCGAAACGGGAGAAATACCCTGGCCTTTGTACTTATTCACAAAACAGTTGCCTAAATGGTAAAAGGACAATAAAGTATTCGCAAGAGCTATGGGATATGAGAATGATAAACGGATCAGTCAACATTCAAGGATGAATGTTCCAAAGGGGGGAATGATGTTACACCCCATATTTTCGTACATGAAAACACACCATAAATAAATTAATGAGAACCCGAAAGTGAGATGTCACATCCCGGAGTACTACATTACGACGACGTTGTACCCTGTAGTGTTGTACGTTGAGTTTGTCATAAGGTAACTAACATCAGTGGAAGGGAAAGATTATTTGGAGATTATAAGGATTATGCTATTTCAAATAAGTAATAAGTAAATTCATAGAGGTGAAAGGGGAAGCAAGTGAAAGAAAACGCGTTTTCATCCAAGTTTGGCATGTTGGATAAAATACGGCTCAAGCTAAAATACTCGGTATTTATGGACTAGTACCATACGAGGTACCACATGACCATAATATTAAGGTGCATAAGGTATGTGAAAAGTGAGTAATATTTTAAGTAAGTGGGAATAATTCTCAATTTTACGGGTAATTGGTTAATTATCGGACATCGGAATATCAAATATTTAACTAATAAATATGGGATAAAGATTGAAATTTCTTACCTCACCCCATGTGACAGCCCCTCCCTTTCAATTGAATGACTCTTAATGCCATGTAGCTTGGTGGCACTAAGGTGTATGATGAGTCATAACACCTAATAGATAAGTTATCTTTCAAATTATTTCCTTTGTCTTCTCCACTATAACGTCGACACATCGTTATGTTAGGACACAAAAGAATAAATTACATAATTAATTAATTTCACTAAGCCGAAGACACTGTCACAATATAAATAAAGCTATTTCAACAATTAAATGTAGTTACATACAAAGAAAAGAAAAAGACAAAAAAAAAAAGAAATCTTCCTTGTTGGTTTCCTATCGTTATTTACCCACAAATGCCATCAGTTTTTGCTTACTCCACTCAGAACTCATCCAATATATAATTCTTTAGCTTGCCTTGCTTGAGATTATCCGATTGAAATATGTCAATAAGTCCATTTGCTCTATTATTTCTGATCGGAGTTTATTAATCCTTTCTGCTTCTAAAACTCAAGATGGAGTTGCAGCTAAATATTCTTCTTTTAGGTATGTTAAGGCTATCCCTTCTTTCTTTTGGCATGATCCATACGATACAAATGAAACGTACAAATGCACAAATTCCATAAGTGACTCAATTCATAGAAGTATTAGAAATATCTACGTTCTTTAATTTCCATGTGTCATAATATTTTATCATCTGTTCATGGGTCTCAGAAAAATACGAAAGTTGAAAAGATGTTACTTTATGATATTGCTCAAGAGACAAAATGGTCTTATGACATTCCGAATGATTTTATTGACGTACTTTTCATGCATTGCATTCATGTGCATTGACCCAAGACCAGATGACATTATATACGCGTATATATGTAAATATATGAATATGGGATATAGGAAAAGGTTACGACGTTATATACGCACCAGCACCTGATCAGCTGGTATATGATGATGATGTTGCCCACAATGGCTGAAATATGATTCAAACGACATTATATACACGTATATATGTAAATATGATTCAAAAGACGCTATATACGCGTATATATATATATGGAACATGGGAAAGGTTACGACGTTATATATGCACCGCCACCTGATCAACTGGTATACGATGATGATTTTGCCCACAGTGGCCTATATGATATGATGGGATGCCCTCAGAGGCTGATAATGTTATGAGACATGTACCTATGCACGACATGACATTCATACGCATATGCACGATGCTAAAAGTATTTCATGATTTACAGAGCTATTCAGACTTATAGGTTGAGTCTAGTACTCTATATTTCTTCCATGTATGTTATGTTCTTATTTATGTGCCTTACATACTCGGTACATTTTTCGTACTGACATCCCTTTTGCCTGGGGACGCTACATTTCATGCTCGCAGGTCCCGATAGATAGGTCGAGAGCCCTCCAAGTAGGCTATCAGCTAAGCGAAAGATGTTGGTGCGCTCCATTTTCTTCAGAGTTGCTTGTTTGACTGGTATGATTTAGGCGTATATTGTTTGGAATGGCGGGACTCTGTCCCGACATTTATGACATTTATGTACTCTTAGAGGCTTGTAGACATATGTCGTGTACGTGAAAGATTGTACGGCCTTGTCGGCCTATGTCTTGAGTTATAAATAATTATGTTGACCTATTAGGCCCATATGTCATGTGTATTTGATAAGGTAATAAGAAAGACACATTACGTTGGTACTCGGTTGAGTAATGTACCAGGTGCCCGTCGAGGCCCATCAGTTTGGGTCGTGACATGTTCAACATACACTCACTGCTCAGGAGTGTGAGCGGCGGGAGTCTGTGCTCCTCCCCCGACCTGAGATATAGCTGCAACGAGGGGAAGTAACCCTGCCTGAGCCAAAGTGGTGTACATGCTCATGAAATATGCCAGAGTCTCCTGAAGTGCTAGAGTAGTAGTAGTAGTAGTAGTACGCGTATCACGTGCCTGAACTCCAGCTGGAACAGCTAGCGGTACCTCGGTGGTAGCTCGTGCCGGTGCTCTGGCTGCACCACGTGCACGTCCTCGGCCTCTACTCTGGCCCCGGCCTCTGACAGCTGCAGTAGGGGGCGCGGGTGCCTGATCATCTCGGGTAGCGTATGTCCTCAAAATCTGTGAGAGAATAGAAGATATAAGTTTAGAATTGTAACATCAAATCTCGCACGACAAGGAAATCAAATGAAGTGGAATTTTTCAAACAGTTACATAGCCTCTCGTAGATAAGTACAGACGTATCCGTATCGATCAGCGAGACTCTAATAAACCGGCTTGTGATTTATGACTCCTATGAACCTAGAGCTCTGATACCAACTTGTCACGACCCCGGTTCGCTCTCTGCAAACTATCATGACGACACCTAGTCTCTGGAGCAGTCACCTCACCTCAAGGGTGATAGGACTGAGTCAAAGTACCTGGATCTGCAAATGAAAAACATGGACAGAAAGGGCATGATTACACCACACCGGTACTCAGTAAGTGCCAAGCCTAACCTTGGTCGGGTAGTGACGAGGAAGGTCAGGGCCCTACTGAAATTAAATAAAATATAATGTTCGATAGTGTAAAACAGAATAGTATAAATAAGTACAACAGTAAAAGTAATAGAAGATATAAAGGATAGCAACAACTATTATAGAGGCAAAGTAAACATAGAAAGAAATACAGCTCAACACCAAAAATAACAATCGGAGATCTCCCAGGATACCATCCTATAGTCCCAAATACACATATCTAATGGATCTCCCGGGATACCGTCCCATAGTCCAACTTATAGTGCGGGGGGGGGGAGGGGGTGGGGGGGGGAAGAGGGGGAGGGGGGATCTACAGAAAATGTTGTTCCATAGTCCCAAATGTAAATACCCAGTACTTGGGGAATCTACAGGGTGCAGTCTCGTAGTTCCATATAATTGTGCAGAGGGATCTACCGGAATCCCACATCCGTAGTCCCAATTGTAAATAGACAAGGGGGAGTTACCGGAATCCTACATATGTAGTCCCAATGTAAATACACAAAAGCAACAGGAAAATATTCAGAAATGTCAAATTTCATATTAAGGCAAACAAGTAATTCTAGCCTAACATGCCACAAAGAATTCAGGTAAAGCAGTTTGAGCAAATAAAGCGACTAAATCACTTAGACATGCTTTCCTAAGCTGACAATAGGCTTAATAGTGCAAGTAATAAAAAAAGGAAAGGAAACATACTAGTAATTACTTAATGAAAATTGGATTTCCAACAATTAGCACAAGTATACACTCGTCACCTCACGTACAAGGCATTTCAATTATCAATAATACTGAATCCTAAGGGGAAGTTCTCCCACACAAGGTTAGGCAAGCCACTTACTTCGAACCAACTCAAATCAATCTGAAACCACGCTCTTGCCACGAGTACTCGACTCCAAATGGCCCAAATCTATTCAATTCAATTTCACAAAGTAAATAACACTTCAAATAACTGATTCTACAAAGAAATTCTAAGCTAATACATGAAATTAGGTAAAATAACCAAAACGCCCCTCGGGCTCCACGTCTTGGAATCAGGTAAAATTTATATTTTTAGAATTCTCACGAGTTCAGTGATACAAAAAGTACCAAAATCAGACCTCCAATAGTCCCTCAAATCATCACTCAAAGGTCTATAATTAGTCAATCCCTAACCCCAAATTACCACTGATATTCCTTAATTTTTGATGCTTAAAATGATAAAAATTATTCTAATAACGAGTTAGGACCAAAGACCTTACCCCAATGAACTCCTCTGAAAATCCCTCTTCAAAATGCTCCCCGAGGCTTCTTCCCGTTTCAAAAGAGGTGAAAATGGCTAAAATTCGCGAAGGCAAGAATTTATATGTTTCTGCCCAGCTAATCCGCTTCTGCGGTCATGGGACCGCACCTGTGATCCCACTTTTGCGGACAACTTGTCGCATCTGCGACAATCACTAACTCAGCCCTTCTCCATACATGTGATTCCCCATTCGCAGATGCGGTACCGCTTCTACGGTAAATCTCCCGCATCTACGGATCCTGCTGCTCCTGCCCAATTCTGCTTCTGCGATGACAATGCCGCTTCTACGGCTACGCACCTGCGGGACCCAATCTCAGGTGCTGTTATGATAGAAGATCAGCAGCTTCAGCTGCTCAACAATTCCCAATCCCTTCGACAACCTTCCGAAATCATCCCGAGGCCCCTAGGACCTCAACCAAAAACATAAACAAGTCTAATACCACTGTCCAAACTTATACCAGTCTTTAAAACACCTAAAACAACATTGAAACGACGAATACCCCCGGATTCAAGCTTAAGAACTCAAAAATTCCAAAAATACGCCTTCGATCAAAAAGTCTATCAAACCTCGTCCGAATGACCTGAAATTTTGGTCACATTCAACACTATAGAGCTACTCCAACTTCGGGAATTCCATTCCGAGCCTCGGATCAAAATCTCACTATCAAACTGGAAACTTCAAAAATCGACTTTAGGCATGTCAAGCCTAAATTAGCTACGTGCCTCGAAAACACAATCCAAAAATGCCCTAAAGCCCGAAATCACCCAACGAAGCTAACAAAACAATCAGAATTTCATTCCGAGGCCGTCTTCATACTATTCCGACTACGGTCAAATTTCAAACACTTAAGCTCTCATTTAAAGACTAAGTGTCCCAAAACTCTCCGAAACTCGAAACCAAGCATCCCGACAAATTCAAAATAGCAGAAATAAATACGAGAAAAACAGTTAATAGGGGATTGGTTTAATTTTTTGGAATCTACTACCAACTTTCAGTCATTGGACCATACCATTTTGTACAAATATCCAAATTATGAATGGTTTAATTTTTTGGAATCTAGAATCAAAGATCTACAACTTTTATGTTTTACAAATTTTCAGATTCCTTATAGATTTCGAGATATAAGCTTCCAAAATAGGCTCCTCGCATCAGAAATTTATGGGGAAATTGCAAAACAGCTTTACCAACCTTCATTCAATCGATCATAACTTATTGTACAATTATCGAAATGATGAATGGTTTATCTTGCTGAAATCTATAATGCAAGAGCTACAACTTTTATGTTTTACAAATTTTCATATTCCATATAGATGGAAAGATATAAGCTCCCAAAGTCAGCTCTGCGATTGTACCATTGCTGTCCAAAAACAACTTCTGCAGCAGAAAAATGCAGCAGCTCTATTGTCCGAAATCCTTTCCGTTAACCTTCCGAAATCCACCCGAGGCCCTCGGAACCTTAACCAATTATACCAATATATCCTAAAATACAATACGAACTTAATCGAGGCTTCAAACCACATCAAACAACGTCAAAACTACAAATCGCACATCGAATCGAATTATGAGTTTTCAAATCTTCCAATTTTTATATTTTGCGCCGAAACATATCAAATCAATCCGGAATAACATCAAATTTTGCACACAAGTCACATTCGATATTACGGACCTACTCCAACTTCCGGAATCAGAATCTGACTCCGATATCAAAAAGTCAAATCTCGGTCAAACTTCTAAAAAACCTTCAAATTTCTAACTTTCGCCAAATGACTCCAAAATGACCTACGGACCTCCAAATTCACTTTCGACCGCGCTTCCAATACCAGAATCACCACACGGAGCTATTCCCATACTCGAAATCTCCAAGGACATCAATAGCATTGAAATGCACTTCAACCCAAATTTATGAAACTCTTCTAAAATGCTAACTTCCACAATAGGCGCCGAAACACTCCCGGGACATCCAAAACCGATCCGAACATACGTCCAAGTCGGAAATCATCATACGAACCTACTGGAACCTTCAAATCCCGATTACAAGGTCGTTTACTCAAAAATCCAATCTTACTCAACTCTTTCAACTTAAAGCTTCCGAAATGAGAATTTACTTTCCAAATCAACTCCAAACTTTCCGGAATTCGATTTCGACCATGCGTAGAAGTCATAATACTTGAAATGAAGCTGCTCATGGCCTCAAACTGCCGAACGACAGACTAGAACTCAAAACGACCGGTCGAATTGTTACACTCATAAATTCAAAATTCATATTGTGGTGGTTGTCGTGGAGGTTTTAAAAATCGTCACAATAATGCCCTTGTCAAAGATAATTGTGGCACATCTAAAAACTGCTACAATTTTTTTTGAGGGAGTGAAAAATCGTCACAATTTGACCAACACCTCACCCCTCAAAATAAGTATTTTCTTGTAGTGTAAGACAGAGGTAAATTTCATAAATGGACACTAAGCTTATATTATTTCATCAATGTGAGGCAACTTCATTTTGTCACATAAATCAAAAGACTTTCATTATGGTAACAAGAAGTTCACAATAGCCGAAAATATAATATTTTGATGTGTTGGGATATTTTTTATGGACCAGATATTATTTGTTTCACCTAAAGTTTTTTTTTTTGTCCGTGTAACTATAATTATAGCGACCGAATTCTAGCTCTTTCATTAAAAAGTGGCCGCAAAAAGTTAAAGTATGTATTCAATCAAATTCAATTATATAAATTATTATTGTTATAAATAGAGTTTTATTTAAGGGAAATGTTTATATTTTAGAGATCTTAGGGATTTTACTTGGTGGCTAAATCACTCTTTCTCTATAAATAGAGGGGTCATATTCCATTGTAATTCATCCCAAAATTAATAAGAATGCTCTCTCTCTCTCTCTTTTCTTTACAATATTGTTCTTCTTCTTTTATTGTTTCATTTCAGTTATTTAATTTTAAGGCATATAACAACAACAACAATTTCATTATCCAACAATTGAGGTTTGGGAAGGGTAACGTGTATGCAGACCTTAGCCCTACATGAAAAATAGAAAGATTGTTTCCGATATACCATCGGCTCAAAATAATTTTAAGGCATATAAAATTAAAGAAGCGGAAAAAAATACAATGACTTTCACATTTTAACTAGAAATTAGCATAAACGCCCATCGACCGCAATTAATTTAGAAGAAATGTTAATAATATATCATCATATTATATTATAAGTGTGAAGACTTTTAGGTAAAGTTATTTTACTAAAATATCCTTTAAAAATTAAATGACCAAATTACTCCTTTCTTAATTACTACCCTATAATATTCTCATACTAAAAATTAAAATTACCTTCCAAGAAATAATAAATTTGTATTGTGACCATGATAAATGAGAAGAGAGGCATTTAGATCCATGCCATAACTTTGTGAAGCCTATTCAAATTCTTGGTGTTGTTTTCTCCTTCCGGTACATTACTGCAAATAAATTAAACTATCTCAACCTTTGGCATACCTATTCAATATTTGTTTATTCAGCTTCCAATAATTGTTACAAATTCATTCTTTTTTAACTTTATAAAGTGGACAACTAAATCAAGTAAAACAATTCTCCCCCATCAAACCATTGTGAAATAGAAAAATCCTTTTTGTTTCATGAAATATATTTTTTTTATTAGGCAAATCTGCTCACCATTTGCAACAACAACCCATTTACAAGAGACAGGTAACTTTTTTCCTTTTCCTATTAGTTTTTATGAGTTTAAATGCTAATTCTATAGTTTTAATATGTATTTTTTCATTATTATTGTCATAAAATGAGTATCTTTGTTTATGAAAATTATTTGGTTATACAATACAGTCCTAGCTAATTTCCATTAGGAATACTGCTTATTTGTTACTTATTTCCTTTTCAACATAACCAAAAAACTTGATTTCGGAAATATAGTAATTGTTGTCCATTAGCGGGCTTGACTTCTTTACGTCATCTTGTTTGTTCAATTTCACGTTAAATATTTTGGGATGAGAGAATATCCCAATTGTTTCCTTCTATTTTTCTCCTTCATTTGTGTTCTTTATTTTTGTGTGGCTTGCTTCATTCCGGGCAGTGGAAAGCAGGATGTTATTCAGCAAATAATATATATATTTATACCATTTTTTCTGTTTATGTTTGTTGTGATCAATCGTGTTGTTTATAATATAGTAAAATAAATTTTATAAAGTTGTAATATGGTTTATTAATATTAATATTATTTTAGAAAGTTTTATACAAATTAACATGGAATACACGTGTAACGCACGTGTTCGAAAACTAATTATTATAAAAGCATGAATACAATATCGTTTTACAAAAGTAACCTTATAACATTAAACATAATAACTCATAATAAAAGGACATAACTGGAATTCTAGACATTAGCCTTGTAATCTTATTAGTTTTATTACATAATACAACACGTTATGTGTCAGGACCCAATTCCATTATAGACCGCGATGGCGCCCAACACCATTGTTAGGCAAGACAACACTTATCAAACTAGTGATTTCCCGCTTAAATAACATTTCCTCATTTGTTAAAAGATTTGAAACTTTACAAATGTAACATAAATAAACGAAAGCAATTGAGTACAAATCGAAATCATGAAAACAATTCCAAAATTATAAGTCTACTAGTGTGTGTGTCAGGACCTGGTGTCACAAATATGTGAGCATTTTAGTAGAATATACAAAAGAATACTAGTCTACTGTTTGAAGGAAAATAGATAGAAAAATATAACATAAAGAAGACTCAGTTGCTGCAGAACGGCTCAGAAGGCAGCTCACGGTGAAGTCTCGAGACGGGGATCAAATCTGTGCGCCGGACTGGTGACCAGATGCACCTCCCTCAAATCCTATACAATTAAGTACAGAAGTGCAGTGTGAGTATATAAAAATATGTACCCAATAAGTATCTAGTCTAACCTCGAAGAAGTAGTGACGAGGGGTCGACTCCATCACTTACTAAGGGCCAACAATATGTTAATATGAAATTTCTAATTAAGCATGATATATTGATATAACAGTAAAACTCAGAACAAGAAATAACCGAACATTCCTTTCACAATATTTAAGAACCCAAAACACTTTCTTGATTTGAAACAAATGATCTCTCAAATAATGAATTTATACCGGTTATAAAAGGGAGTTCCAGTTCTATTATCACACACAAATTCCACCGAGGACGTTCGGCCCGATCCAACACAAATGCAAGTTGTCCACTGTCGAGGATCGAACGACACGAACCATAGATGCATCTCTTAACCTACTGAGGCGAACGGCCCGCTCCCATGAGAGTGATAGAAAGAATTACCCTGCTCGCGGAATGTACTTGCGACGCAGTCAAATATAATTTATCAATAAATTATAACCCTTTCTTGATTCTTTTCAAAATAAAGACAATTCAAATTGAAGCTGTTAAATTCTTAAAAATCCTCAACTTAGTTCCACTTGACACAATTAACAATATAATCAAATAACGGTATTCACAAAGTATGGTGTAAACCTAAAACTACCTGGACATAAACAGGAATAGTAGCTACGTACGGACTTTAGTCACTTCATGCGTACGTAGCCCCCGCAAATAGTAATACATATTAATTAAGTTTACTTATGGGGTAAATTACTTCTTACAAGGTTAGAAAAAAGACTTACCCCGTCTCAAAGCCTACTTCCAAATTCAAGAATGCACTCAATCCCTCAAATCGGAGCCGAATAATCCAAAACTATTAAAATGGTGTAAAAACTAATCAATATACGTTCAAAAATTTATATTCTAACTATTTAAGTGATCACCCAACCCTAAATGTAAGGTTCCTAAAATTCACCCCCTGGCCCACATGCCTGGATTCTGGAAATATTTCAAGAAAGTTATCACACATAACCTTAGGAACATAAATATATGATTTTCACTAGGTTTCATAATCATTTTCGTGGTAAAATCTTATTTTTATCAAAACCCTGCGTTTTTAACCTAAACCCATGATTTCTACCAATTTTTATGTTAAATCTACCCATAATATATGTATTAAACTCACATTAAGTAGAAATTACTTACCTCACAAGGTTAGGCTGAAATCTCCTCCTTAAAAGCTCTCAAATTGCCCAAGAGTGGAAGAAAATGTGATAAGAAATGGCATAAGCCCATATTAAATGAAGCTCACTGCCTCCAGCGATTTCCGCACCTACGGTCATTGGGCCGCACCTGCGCCCTCACTTCTACGGACAAGGGCCCGCTTTTGCGGAAATACGTTGGGCCAGGTGGCGTCTTATCTGCGGCGGGTACCCGCTTCTGTGGAGGATGGGCCGCAACTGCAGAACCTGGGCTGCCCTTCCTTGGCCGCTTCTGTGAGGCTTGGCTCGCGCCTGCATATGGCCAAGTGCAGGTGCGATTATAATAGACCTGGTGCTTCAGCTGTTGCTCCAAATTCTCAACTTGGTCCGAGCCTCGTCCGATTGGCACTCAGAACCCCCGGGGCCCCGCCCGAACATACCAACAAGTTTAGAATCATAAAACGGACTCGCTAGAACTCTCGGAATGATGTAAACAACATTAAAACTAAGAATCACACCCGAAAACCCAATTGAATTAAACTTAAGAACTTCAAGTTCATCAATTTACTTATAATGTGCCGAAACATACTTAATCTACTCGGAATGACACCAAATTTTGCATGCAAGTATTAAATGACATTGCGGAACTATTCCCGATCTCGGAATTCCGTTTGGATCTTGATATCACAAAAATCCACTCCAATTAAAATTTAAAGAACTTCTAAAACCTTCAAGAACCCACTTTCAGTATTAGGCGCCAAAATCCTCCCGGGTTGTCTAAAACCTGATCCGAACCCAAGTTTAAAATCATTATATGAACCTATTGTAACTGTCAAATCTCGATTTCAATGTCATTTACTCAAAATATTGATCAAAGTCAAACTTGGCCTTTTAAGCCAACATTAAGAAACCAAGTGTTCCGATTTCAACCTTAACTCTTCCAAATCCCAAACTAACCATCCCCGCATGTCATAAATTAGTAAAATCATCTGCGAGAAGTCTCATTTAGGGGAATGGGTTTCTAGAAAGCAAAATGACTGGTCGGGTCGTTACATTCTCCACCTCTTAAACAAACGTTCGTCCTCGAACGAGTTTAGATTCATACTTGAAGTGCTGAATAAGTGTGGATATCTGCTCCGCATATCCTCCTCGGACTCCTAGGTCGCTTCCTAGATTGGTTGTCCCCTCCACTGAACCTTTACCGTACAAAAATCCTCTTAGATCTCAACTGGCAATCCTGTCTAGCAACAATGGCAACTGGCTCTTCCTCTTAACCCAAGCTCTCATTCAGCTGAATAGTGTTGAAGTCTAACAGATGTGACAAGTCAACATGATACCTACAGAGCATAGACACATGAAAAATCGGATGAAACCTTGATAGGCTGGGAGGAAAAACAAGCTCATAAGCAACCTCCCCAAGCCGCCTTAACACCTCAAATAGGCCTATAAACCTTGGGCTCAGCTTGCCCTTCTTCCGGAATCTCATAATGCCCTTCATTGGCAAAAATTTCAAGAGAACCTTCCCGCCTACCAAAAATGATACATCACGTGCCTTCTGATCCGTGTAACTCTTAAGTCTAGACTATGCTGTGCGAAGTCACTCCTGAATCAGCTTTAGCTTTTCCAAGGCATCCTTTACTAAATCAGTACGATATAAATTAGCCTAGCCGGACTCAAATCACCCGATGGGAGAAAAAAATCGCCGACCATATAAAGCCTAAAATGGAACCATCTCGATGCTGGTCTAATAACTATTTTTGTAAGCAAACTCAGCCAAAGGAAAGAACTGATCCTATTATCCCCCAAAGTTCATCACACATGCTCTAAGCATGTCCTCCAAGATCTAAATTGTCCGCTTTGACTGCCCGTCGGTCTGTGGGTGAAATGCAGTGTTGAGCTCTACACGGGTCCCCAACTCACTCTATATGGCTTTCTAGAAATGCGAAGTGAACTGGGGGCCTCTATCTGATATGATGGAAACAGGCACATAGTGCAACCGAACTATCTCCCGAATATAAATCTAGGCCAACCTCTCTGAAGTATAAGTAGTCACAACCGGAATGAAGTGTGCCGACTTGGTCAACCTATCGACAATGAACCAAACTGCATCAAACTTGCGCAAAGTCCGCAACAACCCAACTACGTAGTCCATAGTAATGTGCTCCCATTTCCACTCTGGTATAGTCATCTACTGTAGTAGGCCACCTGTCCTCTAGTGCTCATACTTAACCTACTAGTATTAAGCACCTAGCCACCCTGTAGTACCGCCTCTCTGAGCACTGCCAAGTGCAGATCATCAAACTGTCGAGCCTTGATCTACTCCAATAATGAAGACTGGGCAACAACACATACAAGAACTCGGATGGGATCTGAAATATCCAACCTCACAAGTCTGTTAGCCTAGGATGAATGTCCAAAGCTAGTGGCCTCTCCTCTACTGAAATGAATGCCAAGCTACCCATACTCCCTGCCTTTCTGCTCAAGGCATCCACGACTATATTTGCTTTACCTAGATGATAAAGAATAGTGATGTCATTATCCTTCAGTAACTCAAGCCATCTACTATACCTCAAATTGAGATCCTTTTGTTTGAACAAATGTTGTAAGCTACGATGATCGGTGTAAACCTCACATGACACCCCATAAATATAATGCCTCCAAATCTTAAGAGCATGAACAATAGCAGCCCACTCTAAATCATGCACAGGGTAATTCTTCTCATAAATCTTTAGTTGACACGAAGCATATGCAATGACTTGCCTCTCCTGCGTCAATACAGAACCCAAGCCAACGCGTGAAGCATCGCAATACACCATATACATCCCGAACTAAAAGGCAACACTAGAATTGGTGCTGTAGTCAAAGCTATCTTGAGCTTCTAAAAGCTCGCCTCACAATCATCAGACCGACGGAATAGAGCACCCTGCACAAACCGGCGATAATAACCTACTAAACCCAGGAAACTCATGATCTCAGTCGTCGATGTAGGACGAGGCCAACTGTAAACTGCCTCAACTTTCTTGGAGTCCACTTAATACCATAGCCTTATATAACATGCCCCAAGAATGCCACAGACTCCAACCAAAACTCACACTTGGAGAACTTAGCATACAACTTCTGTTCTCGCAATGTCTGAAGCACCACTCTCAAATGTTGCTCATGCTCCCCCAGGTTACATAAGTATATCAAAATGTCATCAATAAATAAAATGACAAACGAATCAATATAAGGCCTGGACACCCTATTCATCAAATCCATAAACGCCACTGGGGCATTAGTCAAGCCGAAGGACATCACCAGAAACTCATAATAGGCATATCTGGTACGGAAAGCAGTCTTCGAAACATCCAAGTCCAGAATCTTTAAGTGATGACACCCTGATCTCAAGTCGATCTTAGAGAACACCCTAGCACCCTGCAACTGGTCAAACAAATCATCAATACACAACAACATGTACTTGTTCTTGGTGGTAAGTTTGTTCAACTAGCAGTAATCAATGCACATCCGCATAATCCCATCTTTCTTCTTCACAAATAACACTAGTGCACCCCAAGGTGATACACTTGGTCTGACGAACACCTTTGCTAGCAACTCCTCATGCTACTCCATTAACTTTTTCTGAGCCATACAGTACGGTGAGATAGATATAGGTTGGGTACCTAGAGCCACGTCAATACAGAAATCAATGTCACGATCTGGTGGCATGCCTGGAAGGTTAGAAGGAAATAAATCGGCAAATTTCCAGACTACTGGCACTGAATCAATCGTTGGAGATTGTAATGACCCGACCGGTTATTTCATGAGTTACCGCTCTATTTCCTCCATTTCTACTTCTTACTATCTTGTTTACCTCTATTGTGGGTTACCGGGTTAGTTGGTTCAGGTTCGGAGAGGTTTCGGTAAGGTTTGAGACGTTTGGTCTCTAAAGTTGGCCTTTGAGTTGGAAAGTCAACTAAAAGTTGACTTGTGAGCATTCGATCTCGAATTTGGTTTTTATGATTCAAATAGCTTTGGGAGGTGATTTGGAACTTAGAGTGTGATCGGAATGTGTTTTGGAGGTCTGGAGTAGATTTAGGCTTGAATTGGCGAAATTGGAATTTCTGGCGTTTTCTAGTTGATAGGTGCGATTTTGATATAGGGGTTGGAATTGAATATTGGAAGTTGGAGTAGGTCCATGGTATAAGTTTGGATAGTGTTATATGACTTGTTTGTGCTTTTGGTTGAGGTCCCTGGGGCCTCGAGGTGATTTCGGATAGTTGACGGGAAGTTTGGAGTTGGGAATTTGCAGCTGATGCTGTTGAGTTCTCTATCATAACTCCACCTGCAATTTGGGGACCATAGTACGAGCCCGCAAAAGCGGGAGTAAGGTCGAAGATGCGACCAAGAGAGGGAAAGGTTGGAGCCCGCAGATGCGGAATTTGGGCTCACCTGTGTGATCGCAGGTGCGGTGGCTGGCGGAAAAGTGAAAACCACAGAAGCGGTGCGCTTGGCCACATAAGCGGAAATGGACCGTTGGTGCGAAAAGCCTAGATCAGAAAGTATAAAAGATTTCCTTCACGAATTTGGGTTATTTTTCATAACATTTCAAACGGGAAGAAGCTTTGGAGAGCAAATTGAAGGGATAATTCAGGAGGGTTTCTTAGAGGTAAGGTCCTTGGTCTCTAAAATCATTTTTATGATGATTTTTAAGGTTTTAAGCTTGAAATCTATGGGAAATCAGTAGCAATTGGGGGTTAAGGCTTGGAAAATTGGAGACCTAAAATTTGGGATTTGAGGGGTCATTTGTGGTCGGATTTTGGTACTTTTGGTATGAATGAACTCGTGGGGGAATAAGGATTCCATTGATGTTAATTTTGTCAAATTTAGAGGCGTGGGTCCAGGGGTCGGGGTTTGACCAATTTCAGGATTTTTATTTAATTTGATTATTTTCGAGTAGACTTTGTTCCCTTAGCATATTTTGATGCTTATATACTGATTTTGGTTAGATTTGGGGCATTTGGAGGCCGAATCGAGAGGAAAAGGTGTCGCGGACTAGAGTTTGGCTTGACTTAAGATAAATAACGCTTCCAAACTTGGTTATGAGGGTTCAAAACCCCGAACTGTTTGTTCTATGATTACTACTGAGGTGACGCAATGCCAAGTGTCGGGTGTGGGCGTGCACCGCGAGAAATGCGGCCTGTATCATTCCATGGAACCGCTTAGTTACTCTTTACGTTAATATTATGTTGTAATAATGTGATTAAGTTGATAAGCTGCAAATCATGTTAGATATCATGTTAAGGCTTCACGCCGATATTGATGAGACCCGAGAGGTCGTTTCTTGCTGTCATGTCATTAGTTTCATGTATATTCTATACTCAGTCCTGTTCTTGCATATTATATCATGCGCTAGTCTAGATTATTGCTATTTGACATATTATATCATTGTTCGGGCTTGTATTATGACAACTTAGCCCATGTGTGTAAGGTAGAGAGCCGGATATTGATTGACAGTATGGGATCGGGCTGCACGCCACAACAATGATATTGATCATGACTTCGCTAGCATTGATATAGCGCTTGGGCTCAGTGAAGCCCCCGGAGTCTTTACACCCCCAGTGAGCGCAGTAGTTGATGATATTGAGGTTTGGATCTTCCTTGGACATGGATCTTGTCCGAAGTATTGGTGTGGCGATGGATCTTCTCCATGAGGCTGGATTGGCCTATTTTGCCTCGGTACTGTGTGACTTATAGTCTATAATGCATGTACATTTCGGGATGGATCTTCCCTGGGCCGAGTGGGCCGTATACAGTACCGAGTGGTTGAGCATTGTGTGTGGAGGTATCATACATTACATAGATCATGCTATCTGTGCATTGGAACATAGAGTTTTTCTGAGCTTTATACTCTATATTGTTCATACCGTGTTGGAAATTTCTGAGAGATACATGAACTGTAAGCATGTCTACTTTTCTGTACAATTATCTGTTGCAACCCGTATAGGGTTTGTTTTGTCACTACCATCAGTCCATAGTTTTGACTTGTTACTTACTGAGTTGGTGTACTAACTTTACCCCCTGCACCCCCCGTGTGCAGATCTAGGTATCTTGGGGCATGGTGGCGGTTACTGATCTTGCTAGTGGAGGACTTTCTGTGGAGATTGCGAGGTAGCTGCTTGGCGACCGCAGTTCCACCTTCTCCTCCCTTATCTTCCTTATAGTACTTTTATTCAGACATTCTCAAACTTGTAGTCTTATGTATTTCAGATAGTTTTAGTATGTTCCGAATGACTTAGTAAAACCCAAGGTCGGAATTATGTATTTCTTTCTGCTGGATTTGACTTCTATTTTTATCTTATTGAATTTCTGTTTAAAAATATGATTTTTCTTAAGTCTTAAAATGGAAAACAGAGTGAATGGGTATTAATTGGTTGGCCTAGTATCACGATAGGTGCCATCACTACGTGGTTAGATTTTGGGTCGTGACATGTTGGTATCAGAGCCTAGGTTACATAGATCTCATGGGTCATGAGCAGGTTTAGTAGAGTATCGCTGATCGGTACGGAGACATCTGTATTTATCCTTGGGAGGCTGCAGAATCTTTAGGAAAATCTTCATATTCTTGAATTCTTGTCGTGCGAATCTGTTGATCTGAGTACTAAAATTCTGTTATTCTATTCTCTCACAGATGGTGAGGACACATGCTATCGGTAAGGATGGACGACCACTAGTACCACAAATTAGGGACGCTTGAGGCCGATGATGCAGTCGAGGCTGTGGTAGGGCCAGGGGTGTGGCCCAAACAACAGCTTGGGCAACACTTGCAAATCCACCCTTCTGCCCCAATTCATGATCAGGCTCTAGCTGGGGATGCTCCAGCAGCACTAACTCATGCACCGACTGTGCCTATTGTTATTACGGGTCTCCAGGACACTTTGGCTTAAATTCTGACTGTGTGTACCAGTCTTGCTCAGGCAGTCACAGTTTCTACAGCAGCTACTTCTCAGGCCGAGGGAGGCACTCAGACTCCTGCCGCTCGTACACCCGAGCAGGTTGTTCAGGGACTCCAGACATCGGAGGCACCTCTAGCTCAACAGGTTGCACCTGTTTAGGATTTTGTCTTCCAGTTATGCCTGATGACGAGCAACATCGACTGGAGAGGTTTGATAGACTTCAGCCTCCGACTTTTAGTGGTGTAGAGTGCGAGGATGCCCAAGGTTTCTTGGATAAGTGTTAGAGGATGTTGCGTACAACGGGTATTCTAGGGACTAGTGGGGTCTCATTTACTACTTTTCAGTTTTCTGGGGCTGCCTTCACTTGGTGGGAGGCTTATGAGAGGTGTAGTCCTGTTGTTGCACTGTCCCTTACCTGGCATCAGTTCTCCATTCTCTTCCTAGAGAAGTGTGTACTGCATTCCCGTAGAGAGGAGCTGCGTAAGGAGTTCGAGCAACTGCGTTAGGAAGGCATGTCTGTGACACAATATGAGATGAGGTTCTCCAAGTTGTCACATCATGCTATTTGGCTAGTTCCCATGGATAGGGCGAGGATCAGGAGGTTCGTTGATGGCCTTAACTATCAGTTTTCTGACCACAGAGAGAGTATATGGAGCTTCTTATGAGGAGGTGGTTGACATTGCTAGAGAGATTGAGTCAGTTTGCCGCCTAGAGTAAGAGGAGAGTGAGGCCAAGAGGCATCGGGGATCTGGTATTTTAGAGGTTCTTCTTCGGAGGCCAGTTTCAGCACGGCAGGGGCCGTTTATTCAGGCATGCTCAGCCAGCCTGTTCAGGTCACCGTGGTGGGTCATCTGGCCATGGTTGTCACAGTTCACATCAGGCTCAATCGTCGCTCAGTGCCCTTCCAGCTCAGAGTTCGACTCAGGCACCATCAGTTCAGGGCTCATCTCTGTCGGGCTCTTCTAAAGGTAATCCCGGTGTACGAGGCTCCCTTCAGTACCCACCACCACTTTCTAAGAGGGGTTGCTTCGAGTGTGGAGATATGGGTCATCCCAAGAGGTTCTATCCCCCCGTCTTTCGGGAGGTTCATCCCAACAGAGGAGTCAGCCTTCGACTTCAACACCGGTTACTTCCCCACCCACTCAGTCAGCTCGGGGTGAAGGTTAGTCAACTAGGGGTCGCCCTAGAGGGGGAGGTCGATCAGGTGGTGGTCAGGCCCGTTTCTATGCCCTCCTAGCCTGACCGGATGTTATTGCTTCAGATGTTGTAATCACAAAGTATTATCTCAGTCTGTCATAGAGATGCCTCTGTATTATTTGATCCCGGTTCCACCTTTTCATGTGTCATCATACTTTGCCCATTATTTGGATATTCCCCACGAGTCTCTTGTTTCATTTGTTCATGTCTCTATTATGGTGGGCGATACTATTATTGTGGATCGTGTATATCGGTCGTGTGTGGTGACTATTGGGGGTTTGGATACCCGAGTGGATCTCTTGTTGCTTAGCATGGTTGATTTTGATGTGATATTAGGCATTGATTGGTTATCTCCGTGTCATGCTAATTTGGACTGCCATGCTAAGACATTGACGTTGGCTATGCCGGGGTTGCCACGGATTGAGAGGCGAGGTTCGACTGATTATGTTCCTAGTAGTGTGATTTCATTTCTAAAGACCTAGCGGATAGTTGGGAAGGGTTGTCTTTCATACTAAGCATTTGTGAGGGATGTCAATGCAGAGACTCCCATCATTGATTATGTTCCATTTGTGAGGGATTTTCCCGATGTGTTTCCTTCAGACCTGTTGGGCATGCCACTTGACAAGGATATTAATTTTGGTATTGATCTAGTACCGAGCATTCAACCCATTTATATTCCGTTGTATCGTATGGCACCAACAGAGTTGAAGGGGTTGAAAGAACAACTTCAGGAACTCCTTGATAAGGGGTTGCCCGAGTGTTTTGTCGTGGGGTGCTCCTATTCTATTTGTGAAGAAAAAGGAGGGCACTATGAGGATGTGCAAAGATTATAGGTAGTTGAACAAGTTTACAATTAAGAACAAGTATCCTCTGCCTCGCATTGAAGATTTATTCAACCAGCTTCAGGGAGCGAGGGTGTTCTCAATATTGATCTCCATTCAGGTTATCACCAGTTGAAGATCAGGGACTTATATATTCTTAAGACAACCTTCAGGACCAGATATGGTCATTATGAGTTCCTTGTTATATCTGTTGGGCTGACCAATGCCCTAGCAGCGTTCATGCATTTGATGAACAATGTGTTTCGGCCTTATATCGACTCATTTTGTATAGTCTTCATTGATAATATTATGGTGTATTCGCATAGTCAGGAGGAGCAAGCGAAACATTTGAGAGTTGTGTTGCAGCGATCGAGGGAGGGCAAACTTTTTGCAAAGTTCTCCAAGCATGAGTTTTGGCTCAGTTCAGTGGCTTTCTTGGGGCACGTGGTGTCCATTGAGTGTATTTAGGTTGATCCGAAGAAGATAGAGGTGGTTTAGAGTTGGCCCATACTGTCTTAAGCCATAGAGATTCGAAGTTTTCTTGGTTTGGCGGGTTATTACCGCCGGTTTGTTTAGGGATTTTCTTCTATAGCATCGCCCTTGACCAAGTTAACTCAGAAGGGTGCTCTATTCATGTGGTCGGATGAGTGTAAGGAGAAGTTTCAATAGCTCAAGACTGCCTTGACCATAGCTCCAGTGTTAGTTTTGCCATTAGCTTCAGGTTCATATACCGTGTATTGTGATGCTTTGAGAGTTGGTATTGGGTGTGTGTTGATGCAGGAGGTTAAAGTTATTGCTTATGCTTCTCGTTAGTTGAAGACCCATGAGAAGAACTACCCTGTTCATTATTTGGAGTTAGCTGCCATTGTTCATGCATTGAAAATTTGGAGGCATTATCTGTATGGCGTGTCTTGTGAGGTGTTTACTAATCATCGTAGTCTCCAGCACTTGTTCAAGCAAAAGGATTTCAATTTGAGGCAGTAGAGATGGTTGGAGCTGCTAAAGGACTATGATATCACTATTTTGTACCATCCGGGAAAGGCCAATGTGGTGGCCGATGCCTTGAGTAAGAAGGAGGTGAGTATGGGGAGTTTGGCGTATATTCCAGTTGGGGAGAGACCCCTTGCGGTTGATGTTCATGCCTTGACCAATTGGTTCGTGAGGTTAGATATTTCAGAGCCTAGTCAGGTATTGGCTTGTGTGATTTTTTGGTCTTCCTTATTTGATCGCATTAGAGAGCTCCATTATGATGATCCTCATTTGCTTGTCCTAAAGGACAGAGTTCAGCATGATAATGCCAGAGATGTGACTATTGGTGATGATGGGGTGTTGATGATGCAGGGCCGGATATATGTGCCTAATGTAGATGGACTTTGAGAGTTGATTCTAGAGGAGGCTCAAAGCTCGTTATATTCTATTCACTCGGGTGCCGCGAAGATGTATCAGGATCTGAGACAACATTATTGGTGGAGGAGAATAAAGAAGGATATTGTGAAATTTGTAGCTTGGTGTCTTAATTGTCAGCAGGTGAAATATGAGCATCAGAGACTGGGTGGCTTGCTTCAGCAGATAGATATTCCAGAGTGGAAGTGGGAGCGGATCACCATGGACTTTGTAGTTGGGCTCCCATATATTTGGGTGATTGTGGATCAGCTGACCAAGTCCGCGCACTTTATCCCTGTGTGTACTACCTATTCTTTAGGGCGGTTGGTAGGGATATATATTCGAGAGGTTGTTTGATTGCATGGCGTCCTAGTTTCCATCATTTTAGATAGAGGTACTCAGTTCACCTTACAGTTTTGGAGAGCCATGCAGAGAGAGTTAGGTACTCAGGTTGAGTTGAGCATAGCCTTTCACCCTTAGATGGATGGGCAGTCTGAGTGCACTATTTAGATATTGGAGGACATGTTGCGCGCTTGTGTCATCGATTTTGGAGGGTCATGGAATCAGTTTCTACCACTCGCAAAGTTTTCTTATAACAACAGCTATCAGTCAAGTATTCAGATGGATCTATATGAGGCTTTGTATGGGATACGGTGTAGATCTATAGTTGGCTGGTTTCAGCCGGGCGAGGATATGCTATTGGGTACAAACTTAGTACAAGATATTTTAGACAAGGTGAAGGTGATTCAGGAGAGGCTTCGTACAGCGTAGTCTAGACAAAAGAGTTATGCTAACAGGAAGGTTTGGGGTCTGTCTTACATGGTTGGTGAGAAGGTTCTATCGAAGGTTTCTCCCAAAAAGGGTGTTATGAGATTTGGGAAGAAGGGTAAATTGAGTCCTCGGTTCATTAGGCCTTTTGAGGTGCTTTGGAGGATTGGGGAGGTGGCTTATGAGCTTCTTGCCACCCAGCTTATCGAGTGTGCATCTGGTATTTCATGTTTCTATGCTCTGGAAGTATATTGGAGATTCATCTCATGTTTTGGATTTCAGCACGGTTTAGTTGAATGGTGATTTGACTTATGATGTAGAGCCAATGGCTATTTTGGAGCATCAGGTTCGAAAAATGAGATCAAAGGATATAGCTTCAGCGAAAGTGCAGTGGAGAGGTCGGCCAGTGGAGGAGGCTACCTGGGAGACCGAGTGGGAGATGTGAAGCAGATATCCTCACCTATTAAGGACTTCAGGTATGTTTCTTGACTCGTTCGAGGACCAATGTTTATTTAAGAGGGGGAGGATGTAACGTCCCGACCGATCATTTCATGAGTTACCACTCTATTTCCCCCATATTTGCTTCTTATTGTCTTGTTCAGCTGTATTGTGTGTTATTGGGTTAGTTGGTTTGGTTTTGGAGAGGTTTTGGTAAGGTTTGAGACACTTAGTCTCTAAAGTTGGCCTTTAAGTTGGAAAGTCAACAGGAAGTTGACTTGCGAGCATTCGATCTCGAAATTTGATTTTTACAATTCAAATAGCTTCAGGAGGTGATTTAGGACTTAGGAGCGTGATCGGAATGTGTTTTGGAGGTCCGGAGTAGATTTAGGATTGAATTGGCGAAATTGGAAATTCTGGCATTTTCCGGTTGATGGGTGAGATTTTGATATAGGGGTTGTAACGAATTTCGATGTTGTTTCAGGTGTTTTAAAGTTTGGCATAAGTTTGGATAGTGGTATATGACTTGTTAGTGCTTTTGGTTGAGGTCCCGAGAGCCTCGGGGTGATTTTGGATGGTTGACGGGAAGTTTGGAGTTGGGAATTTGCAGCTGAAGCTGCTGAGTTTTCTATCATAACTACACCTGCGGCTTGGTGACCGCAGGTGTTAGCCTGCAGAAGCGGGAGTGAAGTCGCAGATGCGGCCAAGAGAGGAAAAGGCTGGAGCCCGCAGATGCGGAATTTGGGTGCATCTGCGATGTCGCAGGTGCGGTGGCTGGCGGAAAAGTGAAAATCGTAGAACCGGTGCGCTTGGCAGTAGAAGTGGTAGCGCAAAAGCGGAAATGGACCGCAAGTGCAAAAAGCCTGGGTCAGAAAGTATAAATGATTTCCTTCGATAATTTTAAACGGGAAGAAGCCTGGACATAGATCTTGTCCGAAGTATTAGTGTGGCGATGGATCTTCTCCATGAGGCTGGATTGGCCTATTTTGCCTCGGTACTGGGTGACTTATAGTCTATAATGCATGTACATTTCGGGATGGATATTCCCTGGGCCGAGTGGGCCATGTACAGTACCAAGTGGTTGAGCACTGTGTGTGGAGGTATCATACGTGACATTGACCATGCTATCTGTGCATCGGAACTTAGAGTTTTTCTTAGCTTTATACTCTATATTGTTCATACCGTGTTTGTTATTTCTGAGAGAGACATAATGTGTAAGCAAGTCTACTTTTCTGTACAATTATCTGTTGCAACCCATATGGGGTTTGGTTCATCACTACCATCAGTCCATAGTTTGGACTTGTTAGTTACTGAGTTAGTATACACACGTTACCCCCTACACCCCCGCGTGCAGATCCATGTATCTCGGGGCACGATAACGGTTGTTGATCTTGCCAGTGGAGGACTTTCTATGGAGATTGTGAGGTAGCTGCTTGGCGACCGCAGTTCCGCCTTCTCCTTCCTTATCTTTCTTATACTACTTTTATTCAGACATTCTCAAACTATGTAGTCTTATGTAATTTAGACAGTTGTAGTATGTTGCTCGTGACTTAGTGACATCCGAGGTCGGGATTATGTATTTCTTTCTACTGGATTTTAGTACTATTTTATATTATTGAATTTCTATTTAAAAATGTGATTTTTCTTAAGTCTTAAAATGGAAAAAGGGGTGAATGGATAATAATTGGGTGGCCTAGTATCACGGTAGGTGCCATCACGATGTGGTTTGATTTTGGGTCATGACAGAGACTCTGCGTTAGTATGCCAAACATAAGCTAGATAAGCCAAACAACCCATCTCGACCAAATGTCGAGCCTTCAGAAAAGAGATGACCTGACTAGCTGTACTAACGGAGGAACCCTTCCACTCCAATCTCGGCAATTCTGGCCTCTCTAAAGTAACAGTCTTGGCATGGCAATCAAGGATGCCGTGGTATGGGGATAACCAGTTCGTGCCCAGTATGACTTCAAAGTAGGTTATATCAAGAAACAGAAGGTCTGCTCTAGTCTCGTAACCATAGAATGTGACAACACATGACCGATAGATCCGATCCACAACCACTGAATCGCCCACAGGAGTGGACACATGATCAGGAGTACCCATGGATTTACGAGGAATATCCAGGAAATGAGCAAGTAGAGATGATACATATGAATAGGTAGATCCTAGATCAAATAACACTGAAGCATCCTTACTGCAGACAGAAATAATACCTGTGATCATAGCATCTGAGGCAACTACATCTGGTCTGGCCGAAAAAGCATAGAATCTAGCTGGAGCACCGGCTCACTGGCCTCTACCTGACTGAACAATAACTTACTAACCTCCCCCTTCCTGGCCTCCACCTCTAGGACGGCCCCTACCCACCTGTCCCCCCACCTCTAGGCGATCTAATGGCTAGTGCTGCAATCATGGGCTGGTGACCCAGGTGTACTGCTTTTCCCCTATGTCTGGGACAAAATCTCTTTATGTCATCCAGATCCCCACACTCGTAACAACCCCTCAGTGCCATAGACTACTGTCCCGAAGTCTGACCCTGATAGCCTGACTACCCATTGGGAGAACCTTCTATGGCTGGTGGGTGGTAAGAATTCTCTAGTATAACACTAAAATAGGGTCATGCTGGAGCACCCTGAGGAGGTGATGGTGCTGGATATGTAGGCCTGCTAGGCTGACCCCACCCAAACTGACCTGTGCCCCTAGCCGGGGAACCTCTAAAGTCTCTAGAGAAACGGTTCCTCTTTTGCTGCTGCATTTTCTCTCTACCCCTCTAATGGTAGACCTTACTCTTCCGAGCAATCTCCACTACTAGTTGATAATCAGTACCCATCTTGACCTCCCAGGCCATACTAGACCGAACACAGAGGTGCAACCCCACAACAAATCTATGCGCTCTCTCTGCATCCATAGAAAGTATCGTAAGTTCATGGTGAGAAAACTCGGAAAATCTCACCTCATAATCAGTCACTGACATCTGACCCTACTCGAGCTGCTCAAACTAAAACCGCAACTCTTCCCTCTGGCAGGGTAGAATATACCTTTCCAAGAATAAGCGCGTAAACTTGTCCCAAGTCATGGGAGGAGAACCTACTGGCTTGCTAAGAAGATAAGATTGCCACCATCTACAGGCTCTGCCCTCCAACTAGAAAGTAGTGAAATCCACCCCAGGTGACTCTAATATCCTCATGTTGTGCAGTTTGTCCCTGCAACTATCAATGAAGTCCTGGGATCCTCACGTCGCTCACCTCCGAATACAGGAGGGTGTAGCCTAGTCCATCTGTCCAAAAGCTTCTACGGCTTGCCGGCCATCTCAGGTACAACCGCTACAACTGGCTACGCTTGGCCCATGGGTAGTGTACTCGGAGTCTGTTATACTACAGTTGTATGCCCAGGAGCCTGAGAAGTAGGGGTCTGTGCTCCCCCTCCCGCCTGAGATGTGGCTGGGTCTATTAGAAATAAACCAACCTGGGTCATAGAATCCATGAACCGCAGCATACAACCCATGACCTCCTGAAAGCCTAGTGCTGACATGAAATCTACCGGGGCTTGCTCTTCTGCGGGCACCTTGCCCTGCTTCTCAATAATGAGATCATCTACTAGATTCGCTTATTGTGAACTGGGGCAACTTTGCGACGTCCTCGTCCCCTACCTTGGGCCGGTGCCCTCCCGCCTTTGCCTGTCACGATCCAGATTTCCCACCGCTGGGATCGTGATAGCGACTAATATCATAGTTGCTAGGAAAGCCAACGTTAGAGTTATAATCACTTTTCCTTTATATTTCATAATTGAGATTAACAAAAACTGATCCAAACTGGAAAAAAAAATAGAAGTACATATTTAACTGATTGTCTAAACGCTATTAACAACTCCAAAAGTGATACCACCCAGAAACTGGTGTCACAACTCACGAACTTTCTACAATTTACTACAAATATTGGTCTAAAAGAAAGATAATCTGTCTCGAAAGTAAATAAAATAGAGATATAGGATATAGGAGGGGATGTCAGGGCCTGCGGACACCTGTAGGACTTCCTTGGGTCTCCTGAATGAAGTATCAGCAATTGACCTCTCGATCAGCCACTATCAACTCTAAAATCTGCACAGAAAGTGCAGAGTGCAGTATCAGTACAACCGACCCCATGTACTGGTAATTTCCGAGCCTAACCTCGATGAAGTAGTGACGAGGCTAAGGCGGGGCTTATACAATATAACCTGCAACAGTATATGATAAAATAAAAGGAAATACGGAATGAATTGAAATAGTAACTTGCAGCAAAGTAAATATGGATCCCTGATATTCTGCCAGTACTTAGCTATAACCAATCCTTAAGAGATTTACAATGCTAAATATTAAAATCACAGTAGAGGAAGAATACATAAACAACAAAATTATGCGGCACTCATCTTGATCCCACCATATACAAGTAACAATACTAGCATTCACCCTTATTACTACTTGTTGCGGAGTGCAACCCAATCTTACTAGTCCACCCTTATTACTCCTCAATATATCACCCTTATTCCTCTTATTGTAGCGTGCAACCCGAGCCCACCTGCCCACCCTTATTACTCCTTGTTGCGATGTGCAACCCGATCCAACCAGACAATTACATTTCACCCTTATTCCTCCAGTTGCGGTGTGCAACCCGATCCCACCATATCAGTACCAATCATAAAATAAGAACAAGTATTTCATAATTTAGATCAAAACCCTCTACAACATTTATACCTCAAACCAAAATAACGGGAAATCTATACCATTACAAAACTTTACCAGTTAAATACTACACAGTGAGACAAACCAAAGTGTATCATGAAGCACTATTGCGACCAAAACACTCAAGCAAGTGTACGCGATCTTCAAGTAATATAGTAATAAGTAGAGTATCGTTCCCACGAGGACTTGTGATTAACTTATCAACATATGCAAATTCAAACAATTATCTATTCAAGCTAATTCATCATAAAATATATAAAAAACCAATTTACAATTTAACTGGTTGACAAACAATAATACAACGCAAAGTTACTACGCCACTTACGAAATTTTCTTTTAACAATTAATAAGAGAGATATTTCAGGGTTTATGGCCTTGCTAGAGATCATGCTACGCTTTTAGTTTAAAAATGATTTACTGAATTATCTAGGTTATTGATTATAGGGTTAATAATACCCATAAGAATCTGTCGATTTCTTATGCGCCTATTCAAGTTATATTAATACCTATATTTCTATGGTATTAATATTAACTCAAATGCATTTACAAATCCTAATTCTCAACCAAACAAGGCAATTAAGTATAGTTCTATCTTAATCGTGAACCTTTCACCCGATGCCCAGGATCCAGATCTTGCTCTATTTGATTCTATATGCAATCAAGAATTTCCCTTTTCAAGTTTAACTCAAGATTCGTAAATAGTATTTCACTGTTAGCTACACAATAAAATAATTAACAGCAGAATCAATTAAACAACCCTTAACGATAAATTCAAGACCATCAATTTAAGCTTCAAACAACATAATCATCTAACACCCACAACTCCAGAATATTTGGGGTTTTTAGCCACTTATAATTATATAAACATCAACAATATAAGTCTTAAACATAAAACAAATAGATACTAGAAGAAAGTTTAGAAAAACTCTTTTAATCCTTGCTCCAAAGTGTTGTCTCCTCTTGATTTTGATCCTCTAAGACGGATCTCCTCCTCTTTTTCTCTCTCAAAACAGGTCTGGTCCGTTAATAATGGATGATTTACCCTCTTTAATCGTGTAGGAAGTGATTTTGACAAGTATACCCTTTTTAGAATGAAATAGAGTAGTTCTGCAATTTTTACACGTCAGCGATGCTCCGCGCGACAACCCGTGCGTTGCGTACATGGATTAGTCAAACGCAGAATACATTTTGAAGGAGCAAAATAATTTTTGGCTGAAAATGCACTACCGCGGTTCCCCCCACGGCGCGACAATGCAAATTTCTTTGTTGCTTTGTTTTTTCCTTTGTTTTTCTATCCAGGCTTGCTTTGCGACCCCCGAACACGATCCCGACTTGATTTATTTAGCTTTTACTCAGATTTCAAAGCCTCAAATTAATCAAATTTATCCCAAATTTAATTCTTAAGTCAGAATCTCTTCCTACAAGGCATAAAGCAAGAATTTAGTACAGTTCATTATCATTTCAGCTCAAACCTTTGAAAAATGCAATAATTAAAGCGTTGTTACAACAACTAAAACACGAGTTTTTAGCCTATGATCAACACCACACACTTAAACCATTGCTCGTCCTCGAGCAATTAATATACATTTCACATAAGGGCGACCTTTTTATGAAGCAATTTTTCTAACAACACATGCCGACATTTAAGTACCAATTCATAATAGTTCGATCTCAATACATGACTCACAAGTGCCACGCATTTTAATAACTTGCTCACTTACTCTAACACAAAGGTCAAAATGTTTCCTTGCTTTCACAAATCATGTGCCCTCCCACAACTAATATAGACTAGTTCCTCTCAATATAGTATTCACGAATATTTAGGAACTCAAAATAGGAAGAATTAACTCACTCTCAGAATTGAAATTCATGTGCAACAGACGACATACCATATTCTTTCCCCTAGTGTAATACTCTACTAATTGAGCTTATTCAATAAGGATCAAATAGGACATTAATTGGTTGTAATGTCGGCCGAGGAAAGGTGCGATAAATATATAATGTAGTAGCTACACCTTTTTGAGAACTTCATACATACACCATTTCATTTCACAATTTCAGTATTATTCTTATGTTAAACCATCTCCAACCTTTTTGAGGTTGTACATAATAACGATAAATCCCATTCTTTTTAAGAACCATAAGCAAGGGAATGTTACTAATGAAAATACATCCCCTATATATATATACACACATATATATGTATTTTTTTTTATTTTTTTTAATATATAAACCAATAAATCTCTTCTTAGCTTTAATAACATTAAAACAACACTAAGTGCTCATGAGAGATAGAGGTTCAAACAACTGATATATTTACATAAATTGGTAAAGTTTATAATGTGGATGCCAACTAACATATATACAACTAGGTGGGAACAATTATAAAACTGGTTTAACAAAGAAATGCCTATAGCATCTCCTAAACTGAATAATATTACTATTTAGCTTTGCAAAACACTTGAGGGCAAGTTCTAGATATCAACTATTATGCACAGAATATTTCAACAACATCACTCACACATTGGCACACAACTCATTCAAGCTTGGATATTTCTCGACTCTCTAGTCAAAGCAGCTAAGCATAGTTATAAATACATAATTTAAGGAACTTACTTTAGAATCAAGAACTGAGATTGAGCATCACAAATAAGGTACATACAACTTCTGAAGCATGTGCATTTGAGGAGATTAACTCTGTGCGTTAGGAACTTTTTATTCAATTGAACTAAAAAAATTACACTATACCCGATTCAAATACACCCTTGGAAAAGAACTGTGGCGTAAAGAAAACCCAAGGGGGAGATTTTTAATTTAAACCAAAACTAGCATACACTAAACTAAAATAAAAAGCAATTTTTTTTTCAATTTCAACTTTATTTCCCTCAAGAAAATCCATCGTAGGGAAACAAAATCGAAATTAGTACCACTACTACCTATAAACGCTATAGTCTACCAAACCAAAAAGTTTAACAGTCTAAACTAAATTAAACAGCCATAAATATGAAAAATACAAAAGTAAGTACATTACAATAGGGGCAAGTCACCCCACACTTAAAATCTTGCATTGTCTCTAATGCAAAAAATCAAAAATAGATCAGAAAAAAAACTCCCTGAGGCCATTGGCCTAAGCATCTTCATCTTTAAAGGTGCGCAAATATTCCTCGTCATTTGAGGGAATAGAGTTCACATCCTCATCACCGTCGGCTACTAGATGCAACCTCAAATGGGCCAGTGTTTGATCTTTTACTTGAGCATCGAGACATTATACCTACACAACATGATATATTAGCTAAGACACACAAAAACCATTTTAAAAGCAAGTGGAGTTAATACCCCACACTTATGTTATTATCATGTTGACACTTAGCATGTATAACAGGGATTCAGACTACCCTGTTCTTCAATGAGAATGATATAATGCTTATCGGCCTACCCAACATTAGAGAAAATTGCAACAATTGTAAATAAAATAAAAATTCATAAACAAGGGTGAAAAAATAATCATAAAAAGAAATTAGTCTATTTTACAAAATCCAAAAATCATTATACAAAATATATTACATAGGCACATTAGCATGAATCCTACATATCATTTTACATAAAACAAGTGAAAAATCATGGTTTAACCTATTGTCATAGTTGATATCAATAATAACATCTCACAATGCAATTTGTTTCTTATTTTGCGCATTACTCAATTTCATGTCACTTAGACATTTTAACAAACACATTGTAAGCATGTCTTGTATTCTTAAAATTTCAACTTCAAAATAGGCATAATCACCATATCAACAACACAAATATGCCTCTCATCACAACTATAACACCGCCACATCTTCACAATAATATTCAATGCACAAATTCATGCTTGTACCTGACTAAAGACATCATAACATCTAAAATCTAATATTTCTAAACTACAATAAGCAGTTAGTGATGTTAGTCAATGGGTTGCCTCCCAACAAGCGCCTGATCTAACGTCGCGGCACGACGTGAACCACTTTTTGCTTCCATCTTGAACTTATGAATTGTACCCCTAACAGAGTATCCAGTCTGTGGTATGCTCATTCAGTGGGGCTAAAAAGATAACCGGGCCAAGTAATAAATTTTTCACTCGGCAGTTCTCGGCCTTTAGGTGAGGAATGCAATTTTTGCTTTTTGGCACAACAAATTAAAAAATATAGGCACTTTCATTCTAACTCTTTGACTCTCCCATAGGCTCAGATGACTCGGTTACTATCTTACTATCTAAACACAATGTGGAAAAATGATTGGAATGAGGTCTAATGCTCCATAACTCATGCGTTTTACTACAATTTACATCCCCATTTATACACACACTCAATTCTCCTAAAGTAATGTTATCTACTCTCTCACATGACTCTAGAGCACTCTTCTCAGCATTTTTATCCTCAAGAAAAACATGATATAATGATTGGTATTCTTGTTTTAGCTCCTCAATTTGGTCTAGAAGATTTTTTTCAGCTTCATACAACTCATCATTAAATTGTTGGGCATTACACGCATCAACCTTTGCACTAAAATCTGAATCAATGTAATGCACAACCAAGCTAAAATTATTAATTTTTTGTGCAAGCTCATCTCTCTCCTTAGACCAATCTTTCATCAACGTTGTTAGTAAACAATGTCGTTCTGCAGATTCCCCTAATCGAGAATATCCATCCCAATACCAACCCTTACTCCCATATTCAAATTCATATCTCCAAGAGGTGAGGCCATGACTAGCCCAAAAATATGGGCCATAAAAATCTTCCGTCAAACAAGCGTCTTCATCATTAACCTTACCTTTGTATATTTCATCCCCATATGTCATCCTGAGAGAACTAGAAACATACTGAGAGAAAAATTAAATAGTTAAAAAAATAAAATATTTACAAAAAAAAAAAGAAGAAGAAGAAGAAAAAACTTGTAAAGATAAGAATAAGAGTCTGATCTAAAAAAAATAGTTAATTTCTAAGTCCCCGGTAACAGCGCCAACAACTTGTTGCGACCAAAACACTCACGCAAGTGTACGCGATCTTCAAGTAATATAGTAATAAGTAGAGTATCATTCCCACGAGGACTTGTGATTAACTTATCAACTGATGCAAACTCAAACAATTATCGATTCAAGCTAATTCATCACAAAACACATAAATAACCAATTTACAATTTAACTAGAAGACAACCAATAATATAAGTCTTAAACATAAAATAAATAGATATTAGAATAAAGTTTAGAAAAACTCTTTTAATCCTTGCTCCAAAGTGTTGTCTCCTCTTGATTTTGATCCTCCAAGAGGGCTCTCCTCCTCTTTTTCTCTCTCAAAATAGGTCTAGTCCGTCAATAATGGATGCTTTACCCTTTTTAATCGTGTAGGAATGAGTTTTGACAGTTATACCCCTTTTTAGACCGAAATAGAGTAGTTCTGCGATTTTTACATTTCCGCGATGCCCCGCGCGCCGCATACATGGATTGGTCCAAGGCAGATTAAAATTTAACGGAGCAAAATAATTTTTGGCTGAAAATGCACTGCCGCTGCGCCCCCCGCAGCGCGACAGTGCAAATTTCTGCGCTGCTTCATTTTATCATTTGGTTTTCTATCTAGGCTTGCTTTGCGACCCCCGAACACGATCCCGATTTGATTTATTTAGCTTTTACTCAGACATCAAAGCCTCAAATTAATAATTAATCCCAAATTTAATTATTAAGTCGGAATTTCTTCCTGCAAAGCATAAAGCATGAATTTAGTACAATTCATTATCATTTAAGCTCAAACCTTTGTAAAATGCAATAATTAAAGCATTGTTACAACAACTAAAACACGAGTTTTTAGCCTATGATCAAGCGCAATAAACCAATTTAAACCAACAATGTAATATAACGAAACTAAGGAACAAATGATACCTTTAATAGAGAAAACGACATTTAACACAAAGCAATTAAACATGAGAACATCAATAAGCACGTAGTAGTTAAGAAAGGTAAATAATATATTAAGAACAGGCAAGAGAACATGCTAAACAGATAATTTGGTGAAGCATAGGTACTCATCACATAGCAAATAAGTTGGGGATCCCTAATGTCGCGCCTCCTTTTTCCCTCTTTGCATCGGAAGATCAGGTTTATGATATTTTTGGTGTAGGACAACTCATTCCTCTTGGGAACTGGGTTTGCATTTGAAGAGTCACCACTTAATGATTTAAGGTGCATTAGGACACCTATAGGGTTCATTTCTATGTTTGTTTGATGACCAGAGATAGGGTAAGGACTTAAAATTATCCTAAGGGGAAGGTGTTAGGTACCCCTCAGGATCCACTAGTGTGGTTCCCGACCAGACAATTTTTGTAAATTTTGACAATTAGCAAACAAGTATAGGCTCAAGTAGTGGGGGATTTAAGTTTAAACACATAAGAGTTTGAAAAAAACAACTGTTAAAAGGCGAATTTTGAAAAGGAGTTACATTTTACAAATACTTGAGAATGTAAAAGGAGGGGGATCGTAGGTTTATTTCTAATATGGATCACATCAATACGATACCCGGTATGAAACTCCTCAGAATAGGGGATGCACATGGTATTAGCGCACCAGTCATCATATCCATATCTACCCTTCCCACCTTGTTAAGTTATTAAAGAGCAGATTGGACTACTATTCCTATAAGAGGGAGGATTTTTGGATGACTCTTGTATTTTAAAGGTAAAAGGGCTCAGGTGACATACAAAACACGTAGGACTGCATATTAGGGGAAACATATAAACAAATAAGAGGCTCATATATACCTCCACAGACAATGCACATAAATAGCATGACTTAAACACAGTTAGGGTGAGAATTTAAAGTACTAAGGAAGGATGTTTTAATTGTTGAAGCAGACCAATTTATTACATAACTCAGATAAGAAGTCTGAATCAGGCCTGCCTGCTGGTTGTAGCAGTTGATAATTAAATAAAAGCAGATTTAGTTTTATCATTATCACCTAAGGCTTGCCTAAGTGTGTATTGGTGATGTCCTATAAGCATGATATCTATTACTGATTAAGAAGGCAGCAGAGCAGTGGTTAATTTTTTAAACATACGATTTGGATTCTATGGACATGCTTTCTAAACCGTATTAATTAAAAGTGTAGGTTATTTAATCTAATTCAGAACATATAAGTACGAGTCAAACTGATTTTTAACTAAACTGGTTTTCTAGACCCTATAGGCATGATCTCTATCAGAGCCTATTTTAATTTCTATAGACATGGTATCTAAGTATTAAAGATAGAATCTGGTCCTATAGGCATGGTATTTAATTAAACATGCAATGAAGTAGGTAGGATTTATTTGATTCAAAGCAGAATTCCTATAGGCATGGTTTCTATTTGTGGAAGTAAAACATGCATAATTTATTAAACAGATCCTATAGACATGTTATCTACCCTTCTAATAGCTAAAACATGCATAATCACCCCATCCCTTTCACTAGCCAACCCCAATATTTGTTACAAATTATTACAGACCAAAAATGATTGAAATTTATCAGAAAAGTGTAAAATAAGAAGTTACAACCATATAAAGCCTAATTCTGACTTCCTCTCTGAGTTATGGAATAAACAACCTCAAATGCCAATGTTCTCATAGAGTTTCTCAGACCTAGGTGTGTCAAATTTCCCTATGGGTCTCAAGGGATCCCGGGCAGTGCTTACACCCAGGTTGCATAACCAGATAGAGATGAGTGTAGTGTGGAAGGGTAAGTCCTTATGTGTCCAAGTTCAGAGGGAGCTCAAGGGTCCCAAGACAAAGCTCACACAAGAGGGGCATAACCTAGGTTCTAAGATTATAGTGGAAGTGCAGAACATAGTAAAAAAGAGTCTATTTAAAACTGGACTGGGATATAGTAAGTGGTATGGGTGATTTGGAAAACAATAGTAGTAAAACTCAAACTACATAGAATCAGCAGTTACATAAAGGGGTTAGGGGTTTTGGGATTCATGAGTCAGTAAATCACATAACAAGTGATTGACAGAGTACATACATAAGGGAAACAATAATTTAAAAGGGGAGGGAGCATATTACAGCATGCTAATAATGTAACTTGATTGCATAAACATAAGTAGAAGTAGGCAAGAGTGAAAGGAACTGAAACAACTAAAGAAACATGTTGTTGTTGATGCTTGAAAATTAACTAGGGCATACCAGTAGAGAAGCAAAATTCAGAAAGAAAGAAATAAGCAAGATTCCACAGTTTAGCCTTGGCTTTCAGCTGGCTAGACAAAGCAGTAGCACAAGTAGCCGTAGAAAAAAGAGTGAAAGTTTTGAGTGTAAGTGTGTGTTCGTGAACTCAAATTGTTTGTGTCTAAAAGAAACGGGGGTGCAGTGTATTTATGTTTTTGAAAATGAGTGAAAAGTAAGGTAATAAGTAAAGTCTTAACATAAACATGGAAACAATCACAATCAGAATCAATTACCACAAGTGATTCCCTTTAATTAAGGAATCACTGTTTAACGGGTAGTAGCGGGCTTAATTAAGGAACGAAATCGGTGTGGGGGACAAATTGATTATTCCCATATAAGGAAGCAGTAAAAGTATGAAGTAAATAATCAAGTCTAAGTATAAAATAGACTTATTTTGAGAAAGGATTAACAAGGTAAAACATCACAGTAAAGGGAAAGGAATCAATTAATTTAAACAAGCGAGTGAAATTAGGGTTAATAAAAGAAAAGCTTTTACAATCAATCACATGATCAAGATCAATCAAGGAAGAAACATGATTCTGCACTTCAGTATATAAATAGGGTGAACAGAAGCATCAGACATGCGAGGCCAAACACATTGGCAAACGAGATAACACATGCATACAGTAGCAACAGGGTAAGCTAGGATTCAGCAGTAAGAAAAATATTCGGAGCACAGTAATCACGTAGGTCAAGTAGTCACATAGAATCAACAGTGAAGAAAACATAGCAACAGGTAAAGAGAATCAGAAACAAGTAAAGGCCTCATAGTAGTAATAAGTGAAAAGAGAACCCCTTTTAAGAAATTAGGGTTTCAACAGTAGTCGAGTTTAAGAAATGAAATGAACTCAAATCAGACAAGTCGAACAAGGAAAAGAGAGTCATAAACGAAGAACTTAAGATAAGCACACAGTTAACCAAATAATTTTAGAACTCGGATAAGACTAAAAGGAACTAGGGTTTTAAACATGCTGACTCAAGTAGAAGGAAAGAATAAATAGGTAACATAGCAAAATCATGAAACAACACCAAAATCAGAGAAGAGATCTTTAAAAGAGAGGTTAAGAGAAACCCTAATCAGAAAAATGAAGAGTCATTTTGAAAGAAAAGTTGAAGAACCTTCGAGAAAACACTTAAAAATTCATAGTAAGTACAGATCTAAGGTAGATCCGAAAGAAAATTGAAAGACCTTAAAGATTAGGGTTTTAGAAAACCCAGAAAAGGTGAGAAACACTTTGAAAGTTACCGATCTAACCAGGAAAGTTAAGGACCTGTCTTGAAATGCCAAGAATGGTCGGAGAAAGGTCATGGATGGCCGGAGAAAGGCCATGAATAGAAGTCGAGTAAGGACTGGACCAGATTTCTTCGAGGTCTGGCCATGAAACCATAGAAACAAATACCCAGGAGCCATAAGAGGCTGATACACATCTCCAATAGCCATGAGAGGCCATGGATTAGGCGGGAGTTAAGGCAGATTAGGCTTAAATTAGATGGCGGTGGCTAGGGTTCATGAGGGATTGCAGAGATAGTTGAGAGAAGAGGGGTTCAAGGGTGGTGTTTGGTGAAGAATGAGGTAGGGTAAGGGGTCGTTTAAGGTTAAAAATGAAAAGGGCGAATATTGGCCGTTAATCTGAATGATCAACGGCCTGGATTAAAGAAGGTAGGTAGGGGAATCTGAGTTGGGTCGTATAATTGGGTTAGGGGTCGAGTTTGAATGGGAATTGGGCCGGGGAAATTGGGTTTAATTTGGGGTCAGATTTAGGCTAAAATGGAAATGTAATTGGGTTATTATTTAAATAGCCAATTTTTCCTTTTAAAATTATGAAAAATAGTAAATTAATTTCTAGAAATAAATTGAGAGCACTAAAATGATTTGTAACATATAATTAACAATTTAAAAATACAGGGCTTAATTTTATGAATATAAAACACAATTGAATCTTAAAAGGGCCAATATTGCAATCATATACAATTTAGCTAAAAAATACTAAATAAATTTGTAAAAAATATGCAAAAATTACCTTAGCTATATTTTAGCATAAATATAAAAGTCCAATAAATGAATTACCAAAATATTAATTTAGAAAATAATTATTAGGTTTTTTATGGATAAAAGAGGGGAATAAGTTGATTTAAAAAACCTTTAAAAATTATGAAAAAATAATAAGATGTTTGGACATACTTATATATGCATAGATATGCTATTTTGAAGGTATTGTGCACATTGAAAACATATAGGAAAAATATGGGGTATCAACAACTGCCTCTCTTTACCCGGGAATGATGAAAGAGTTGCCGGGTAAAGATATGATGGCCAATTTTGATCGAGAAAAACGGTTTTAAGAAGATAGGCCGCACCCTGGATTCTGAGCTGCCTACATATCCCTGGTTTTATAGGAATCAGAACATATGTAGTTCAGGATTCATTGGCGGAGTGTGCCGATGGAAACTTTTCAAGAACTGACGCAATATCCATGACGGGGTGAGTGGGCAGCTTGTGGGAATGGTTAAGGTTTGATATGGCTGCGGGAACTAGAGTGGAGCCGTTCATGCTAGGATAGTCGTTGCTCGCCGGTTTACTTGCAATTAAAAATAATACAAACATATATCGCGCATAATATAAACATGATGCAATTTCTCGTCGTACCATGAGTGTTTTCTTTGGATGGTTAGGATGACGTCCTTAGACCATAATGTCTTGGGCCATGAAGCGCATGATAAAGGATTCGTAGGCCATAAAATGATGCTCTCGAGCTATGAGGATGGTGCCTCCGATCCATGATGCCTTTGAATAATGATATGCAAAAGATTAAAAGGGATCCTGAAACCATGACATGATGTTCTCGGGCTATGAAGATGATGCCTATGAATGATGACGCCTTTGGATAATTTGGCGATCTTTTAGCCCATGAGATGCAGTATGAGGCGATCTTTCAGCCCATGAGATGCAGTATGAGACAATCTTTCGGCCTATGAGATGTAGTATGAGGCGATCTTTTAGCCCATGAGATGTAGTATGAGGCGATATTTCAGCACATGAGATGCAGTAGCATGATGCGGACAAGATAGAGCTTAGTCTTGCAAATTGAAGGGAAGATCTTAGCCCGTAAGAGAAACAAAATAAATGATGCTTGAGATAGTGCTTAGTTTTGAAGAGAATTGGAGGCAGTGCTTAGCCTTAGAAGGCAGAATGATAGCCTTATGCAAAGATGCAAATGCGGAGAGAGGTAGAGCTTAACCCTCGGAAGGAAGAATGATAGCCATATGCAAAAATGAAATGCGGAGAGAAGTAGAGCTTAACCTCAGAAAGTAGAATGGTAGCCTTATGCATGAATGCAGATAGAGGTAGAGCTTAACCTTGGAAGGCAGAATGGTAGCCTTATGCGGGAATGCAGATGGAGACAGCGTTTAGAGTTGGAAGGCAGAATAGTAGCCTTATGCAATGCAAATGCAGATGGAGGTAGAGCTTAACCTCGAAAGGCAGAACGGTAGCCTTATGCAAGTTGGAAGGCAGAATAGTAGCCTTATGCAATGCAAATGCAGATTGAGGTAGAGCTTAACCTCAGAAGGTAGAATGGTAGCTTTATGCAAGAAATAAATCGATGAATGGTAGTAGAGCTTTCTTAGATGATAGCAGATTGTGACGTTGTGATTACTAGGAGCATCATGACATACGGAACATTACTGGTGCGTACTGATAGAAAATGTTGGCAAGTGCAATGGTTCTGAGAGTCGTATTCTTGAAAAATGTTTGTCCCATGGGCATATAGTATCCTGCATCCAAAGAAAAATCGTGAGTTATGCAAAAAGGGGGGAAAGGTTAGTTTGTCTCCCCGCTGGCTTCGCTTGACCTGCTCGGTTTTGATATGGTGATATTGTATGTATCATTGGGGTAGCGTTGATAAACAATGCAGTCTAAACATGCATGATTTTATAAAGATATGACATAAATTAGAATTAGCTTTTTAGATGAACCGATGACTATGACGTGGCCCGGGACATTGCAACCTCTCTTGCTACGAAATTTTAAGGGTCCTCCTCTAAATTCTGCCCTAGTTTGATGGGTTGACATTTTCGACTGTTGCTTGCAACGATCGACTGAAATTTCTTTGGGCTGCCTACGTATCCCCTCTTAAACGGGAATCAGGTCGGGCGTAGTTCAATTTACATCATATAAGGAAAGCATAAAGATAACACATAGAAACACTTGACTACATCTGAATTGATCGGCTTTGGCCAGACTTCTCTGTCTATTTCTACATGTATGAGGGCTCCTCCTGTCAAAACCAGGTGAACCATGTATGGACCCTGCCAGTTGGGAGAGAACATCCCTTTGGCTTCATCTTGTAACAGTACACTCTCCACGACATAATGAAAGTCATTTTCTCAACATTGTCCCATCCATCCAGATCTGATGGTAACCAACGAAGCAATCTATGAATGATTGTAGCTCATGCTTGGCGCAATTGTCAATCAGGATATGTCTTTCGAGCTGGCCCGGTTGAGATCCCAGTAGTCGACACAAACTCTGACCTTTCCATCATTCTTTGGCACTAGCACAATGTTGGCTAACCATTTCGGGTATTCTACTACCCTAAGAACCTTAGCTTTGACTTGCATGGCGAATTCTTCCTTGATTTTTAAACTCATATTCGGCTTGAACTTTCTGAGCTTTTGCTTTACCGGCGGACATGTCGGATTGGTCGGCAGTTTGTGAGCCACAATAGACCAGTCATGTCATCATACGATCAGGTGAACACGTCCTTATACTCCTTTAGAAATTCTGTGTATTCTTTCTTCTCTGATGGCGATAGGTGAATGCTGATTCATGTTTCCTTGATGTTTTCTGCATCTCCCAGGTTGACAATCTCGGTCTTTTCAAGGTTGGACTTAGGTCTATTCTCAAAGTTCTCAACTTATTCGACAATCTCGTCAGGTATGTCATCTTCCTCTAAATCAATACCCGTTTGTTGCGTTGTCTCATTGCAGGTCATAGTTATTGGTCCATCAAGATAAGTAATAGTAATGATGTATTGGTAAAGTAAGGAGAGAAAATGGTAGCAATAAATATTAATTTATAAAAAATGAAAATGCTTTTGATAAATTGAATAACTGTTTTGAACATTGAAGATCTTATTGCGGGAATTGAAAATAAGAAAAGAGAATCATTTATTAAATAAAACAGTGAATAATGCTTGTTTTAGCCTTGCTACCCCCATGCTCGTCGGGCTTTGGTTGTCCTGATGGTCCAGTTATTGAGATGTGCTCCTCTGCTCACAGCCTATATGGAAGGGTCTTCCTCCCCCTCCTCCTCGAGAACAACACAACAATATATGTCATTGTCTTCTAGGAACAAGTTCTTCACCGCGGCTAGTGCTTCTTCTTCGTCTGACCCATAAACAATGTCGGCCTATTGGAAAGTCCGCTCCAAACATAGTATTGGATGCTCGAGTGGATAGTAAGGACTGTGCCATGGTGGCAACCAGTTGTTGAATTCTTCCCAGGTGTAGTAATATCCCAAACCGAAGGTAGTGCCATGCTTATTGTGTTTTATGGTCTTAGTGATTCCTTTGAGGTTCTTGTCGAGCCCCTTGCTAGGTTCGTACCCACTCCAATTCAGTATACTATCGATTTTGTTATCCCACCATTTATCTTTGTCAACAATATTTACCTATTCAATGAGGTGGTAAGTCTCTCCACCTAGCTTCCTTCTCCCTTCGATAGTCAGAATGGTATGGCGACTGTATATAGGGTTGCTACCGTCATCGTGAATGATCACCTCCTGGTGATTCCAATCGAATTTTACTGCCTAATGCAGTGTTGATGCTACGGCCCCATCAGCATGAATACATTTCCTCCCCAACAATAGATTGTATGATGCTGACACGTCTATCACTTGGAAATCAACATCGAAACATGTTGGTCCCATTCGCAAGCATAGGATAATCTCACCATTGGTGGATCTCTGGGAACCATCGAAGGCTTTCACATTGATATCTCCATCTATTATCGCATGCAGTCCTTTACCGGGCTTCTTGAGTCTTACCAGCGGACAAATGTTGAGACTGGAACCTTCATTAATAAGGATTATGGTGATAAAATAATCCTCGTATTGCACGGTGATGTGCAGCGCCTTGTTGTACCCCAACCCTTCAGGTAGCAGCTCGTCCTCATGAAAGGTGATCTTATGGCTCTCCAACAGTTGTCTTACCTTGTTAGCCATCCCCTCTATGATGTTGCTTGGTATGTATGCTTCACTCAACACCTTTAGCAGAGCATTCTTATGTGCCTCAGAATTTTGTAGCAAAGCAAGAATGGAGATTTGCGTTGGTGTTTTGTTCAACTGGTCGATCACCGAGTATTCCTTGGCCTGTATCTTTCTCCAAAGATCGTCTGGACCTGTCTCAATGATGGGTGGCCAATTGGAGGCCTACATGCTAGACTCAGCTAGATGTTCGGGGGTATAAACTCTACCATTTCTTGTCATACCCTGTGCTGCAACGGTCTCTTCGAATCTGACCTTGCCTTTCCTCCTTGCCTCAGCTGTATAATCCCAGGGTACAGCCTTGGTATGGATTTGTTTCATGGTCGACATTGCCGCTGGGATCTATATGGCTATCCTTACTTTGAGCGGAGCATGTGCTTAGGTGGTAAAACGGCAACCTCAAATAGTGCGGGTGCATTTTCCGGAGACACGAATTCAACCTCAATAGGTGCAGGTGTTTTTGCGGACGATGTTGCTTCAAATTCAAGTGGCACAAACAAGTTCACCTCAGCGTCCTTATATTGTTGAATTTGGACTATGATTGGATTGAGAGTAACTATTGGCTTCTTTGGGCCGTCATCTTCTACGATCAACCCGATTGATCCCTCGGGATCCCAGTCATCTTCTATTTCAATCATATGGATACCTTCGCCCTTATGGTCTGGCAGGGGGTTGTTGCAGACATTTGGAGCGGGTTCCTTTTCCACAATAATCTTGTTATCAATTAAAGACTGGATTTTGTCTTTCAAGGAACGACATTCATCGATGGTGTGCCCTTTCATGCCGGAGTGGTATGCATAGGATTTGTTTGGGTTAACCCACTGAGAAGGGTTCTCAGGGGTTACAGCAGGGATGAGGGTGACATAACCAGCATCTTTGAGTCTCTCGTACAACTGGTCAATTGGTTCAACAATGGCCGTATATTGTTTTGGAGGTTTGTGATCAAAATTAGGTCGAGATCTAGGGAAGTTTTGGTGCGTAGGAGGTGATTGATAATAGGATGGTTGAGGATTATAGGTTTGGTAGACATGAGCGGGTTGGGAGTATCTAGGTGAAGTAGGTTGATATGTGGGAGGTGGAGGTGATTGATAAGTTGGTGGTAAGGGTGCTTGGTAGTTCGGAGTTGGCTGATATATGAGTGGAGGTGTTGGGTAAGTTTGGTATTTGAGGGGAGATTTGGTCCTTTGTGCAACCATCACGACCCCTACGTCCCTTTTCGTGGACACTACCAGACTGCAAGGCCTTATTTGTAGCTTGCAAGGCCTCGAAGTTTGTAACCATTCCGCTTCTGATACCCTCTTCAATTCTTTCACCTAGTTTGATAATGTCGGAGAATTTGTGGCTCTCGATCATTATCAATCGTTCATAATACTGCGAGTGCTGAGCTCAGACAAAGAATTTATTCATCTGTTCCTCTTCTAAGGCAGGTCTGACCTTAGCAGCTTCGGACCTCCAGCGAGTAGCATACTTATTTATAGGCTTCTTATTTAGATTCTAAATATAAAATACATCTAGCGCATTCTCTATATTAAACATGAACATATCCATAAAATCAAATGCAATGCCCCCCACAGGTTGACCACTTCTTTGGATCTTGGCTGATGTACCAGGACAACACATCTCCTTTCAAACTCCTCATAAACAGCTTCATGTGGATTCTCTCACCTTTCCCTACTCCAACTAGCTTGTCGCAGTACGTCCTCAGATGGACCCTTGGATCACCTGTACCATCAAATATCTCGAACATCGGAGGTTTGTACCCCTCGGCCAGTTCGACATTGGTCTATATGCAAAGATCTCCATAGTTCAGCCCTTCGATTCCTTTGCTTCCCTCAACACCCTGAACACGGCTAGTCAATTTCTTAAGTTCCTCAGACAGGTTCTTGATAAGCAAGTCCTTTTCATCAGACTCGGGTGTGCTTGAGATAGGTTAGGCGGAGTGTAGCATGGTGTGTTATGGTGTAGATAGGGGTGTTATGGTGGGTGTGAAAGTGATCATTTGTGGAGTTTTTGGGGTTCTGAGATGAGTAGTGGCGTGTCGTTTGGGGTATGGCAAGTGTTGCATTGGGTCTTTGGTGGAACAGTGGCATGTGAGGAATGGGATGATTCTGTTGCTTTGGGATATTTTAAGGAGGTGTAGGGTTTTGAGTATTAGGGAAATTGATATCTGGGGTGCTGAGGGAAAATGACAGGCTTCCCAGATTCCAAACCTGATCGAGCTTTTCCTGGAATTTCAGCAACTTCTGTTCCAGTTGGGACGAATTTTCCTTAGGACCCTAAGTACCATGGCTATTAGTGGCCTCTACCTGTTCAATTGGATTCTCTTTTTTAACGTTGTTCAAATCTTCCATCTTGCTTTTGTTCTTGTTTTTGACAGGACTAAGAAGAGGAGTGGGTAGAGGGCCCCTGGATCTCATGGAATAGGATGAAGTTGCCAGATTGCTCGAACTAACCTTTGGGGGAGGGGAATAAAAAGTGAAAACAAAAAAGATAACCAAGTTAGTGAGGATCATAAATTGTGTTGCAGTATTTAAACACATAGTGCGGAATGTAAAACATGTCCTAATTTGGGAACCTCTTTGTGCTCGAGATAGGCCTAGCGACAAATTGATTTGGAGAACTTAGGATGCTAAATGCCTCATTTTATTGATAGAAAAGTAGACGAATCCCAAAACAACATTAAAGAAACAAGAAATAAAGGTCACCAATGGTCATTGGCATTATTACATTCATAAAGGACAAATTCCTATCTACTTGGTCCCAGAAAGACCTTCCCCATATTCGCCATCCTTGGCTCAGTCGAACAGCTTCCCCAACTCGCGAAGTCCCAGCAACAAGTATGCTCTGGCTAGGTGTCCGCCTTCTGTCCCTTCAGCATTTTGACAATCTTCGACCGTTTTGAGAAACTTTCTCACCAATTCCACTATGCCTTGCTCTAAGTATCCTAGTCGCTTGTTGGCACTGACAGACATGTTGTTCTATTCCTCAATCAGCTTATGGTTTTGAGTATTGGGGAAATTGATATCTGGTGTGCTAAGGGAAAATGACAGGCCTGCCAGATTCCGAACCTGATCGAGCTCTTCTTGGAATTTCAGCAACTTCTGTTCCAGCTGTGACACATTTTCCTTAGGACCCTGAGTACCATGGCCATTAGTGGCCTCTACCCATTCAATTGGATTCTCTTTTCTGACGTTGTTCAAATTATCCATCTTACTTTTGTTCTTGTTTTTGACAGGACTAAGAGGAGGAGTGGGTGGAGGGCCCCTGGATCTCGTGGAATAGGATAAAGTTGCCAGAGTGCTCAAACAAACCTTTGGGGAAGGGGAACAAAAAGTAAAAACAAAAAAGACAACCAAGTTACTGAGTATCATAAAAAGTGTTGCAGTATTTAAACACATAGTGCAGAATGTAAAACGTGTCCTAATTTGGGAACCTCTTTGTGCCCGATATAGGCCTAGCGACAAATTGATTTGGAGAACTTAGGATGCTAAATGCCTCATTTTATTGATAGAAAAGTAGACGAATCTCAAAACGACATTAGAGAAACAAAAAATAAAAGTAGCTAATGGCCATTGGCCTTATTACATTCATAAAGGACAAATTCCTATCTACTTGGTCCTAGAAGGACTTTCCCCAAATTCGTCATCCTTGGCTCCATCGAACAGCTTCCCCAACTCGTGAAGTCCCAACAATAGGTATGCTCTGGATAGGTGTCTGCCTTCTGTCCCTTCAGCATTTTGACAATCTTCGACCCTTTTGAGAAACTTTCTCTCTAATTCCACTATGCCTCGCTCCAAGTATCCTAGTCGCTTGTTGGCACTGATAGCCATGTCTTTCTATTTCTCAATCAGCTTTTGGTTGGACTTTTGTATCTCGCTGTGTTTGCTTTTGTACTCCTGGATCCTTTTGCACAACTGATTGTATTTGACTCGTGCCTCAGCCCTTTCATCTATAATCTTGTGGCCTCGAGTAAACCTTGGATGGCCTAGACCATCATGCTTGCCTTTGCGGTTCTCAGGCATTAGCAAGACCAGAGTTTCCCATACTAAGACCGGCCAATCCGACTATCTCCTCTAGCAAGGGTGTCATTTCAATGTCCCCAAAGCGTAACACAACCCTTTCACAATCCCAGAACAGTGTGGTAGCTTCTATCATCATGTTGTTAGGTTGGATCTCCATGAGGGATGGTAGATTTCCCAAATACTTACGGATGAGAGTTTGGTCACTAGAGGGTAAATACCTCCACCAGCTTAGCAGTCTTGGGTGGATGTTGGTAAACATGCCAAATCTGGGGACTTCGTGCTTCATATTCTGCAAGACAAATAAGACGAGGCCCTTACCCCCACCAGACTCGACTATTTAATATCAACAATTAGCATGAAGCGTTTAGTTCTCCAAATAAATGCACAGAGCGTGGTGATGTTCGTTTGGGTTCAGGGAAACCCGGTGGACCTTTGGACAAGGCTATCTTAAAGGATCATTATGTGGACAACATAATTGACCCGGCTAGGTTTGACCATGATGCGTGAACAATTTAAACAGAGTAAGGTTTCTATAGGGTTTTAGACTGGTACCCTTGAGCGGACAACTCAAGGGGGGAAGGCACAGAACCGTCGACTACACTACTGATCGACTGGTTTTACCGCAAATATGCCTTTCCGAATTTAGGGGGTAGTGATATAGGAAGATTGCAACCACTCATTCTAAGCGTTGCTATAGAATTTTTTTGACATGAGTGGAGTATGATGTTTAGCTTTATTATGCAATAATTAAAACATGTTGGCACGTATTTGCACGTTAAGAAAGCAATAAATACAACAATTTTATAACTTAAAGCGACAATAAAGGAAAGAAACAGGGGAGACATGTCAGTTTCGCATTTGAAAAGAAATTAAATTCTTAAAGAAATATAAACATGTAATTGCACATAAGGGAGGTACAAATTCACAAGAACAATTTGAAATGGTAAAAGCCTAAATATCCCCAGTGGAGTCCCCATGCTATCGCGCCCCCTTTTTCCCTCTTTGCATCGGAAAATCGGGTTTATGACATTTTTGGGGTAGGACAACACATTCCTCTTGGGAACTGGGTTTGCATTTGAAGAGTCGTCACCTAATGATTTAAGGTACATTATGACACCTATAGGGTTCATTTCTAAGTTTGTTTGATAACTAGAGATAGGGTGAGGGCTTGAAATTATCCTAAGGGGAAGGTGTTAGGCACCCCTCAGGATCCACTAGTGTGATTCTCGGCCAGACAGTTTTTGTGTATTTTGTTCAATTAGCAAACAAACAAGTATAGGCTCATATAGTAGGGGATTTAAGTTTAAACACATAAGTGTTTGAAAAAGACAATTGTTAAAAGGCGAATTTTTAAAAGGAGTTACATTTTACAAATACTTGAGACTGTAAAGGAGGGTAGTCCTAGGTTTACTTATAATATGGATCACATCAATGCGATACCCGGTATGACACTCCTCAGAAGAGGGGATACATATGGTATTAGTGCACTGGTCATCATATCCATATCTACCCTTCCTACGCCATTAAGTTATAAAGCGCGGATTGGTCTCGACCTTTATTGCATGTTACTACCCGTCCCATTCCTATAAGTTCCGGATGAATTTAGTACTACTATTCCTATAAGAGGGAGGATTTTAGGTTGACTCTTGGGTTTTAAAGGTAAAAAGGCTAAGGCTCCATACAAAACACGTAGGACTGCATATTAAGGGAAACATTCAAACAAATAAGAGGCTCATATATATCTCCGCAGACAACGCACATAAATAGCATGACTTAAACACAGTTAGGGTCAGAATTTATAGTACTAAGGCAGGGTGTTTTAATTATTGAAGCAGACCAATTTATTACAAAACTCAGATAAGAAGTCCGAATCAGGCCTGCCTGCTGGTTGTAGTAGTTGCTAATTAAACAAAGGCAGATTTAGTTTTATCATTATTACTTAAGGCTTGCCTAAATGTGTATTAGTGATGTCCTATAAACATGATATCTATTACTGATTAAGAAGGCAGCAGAGCAGTGATTAATTTTTTAAACGGGCGATTTGGATCCTATGGTCATGCTTTCTAAACCTTATTAATTAAAAGAGTAGGTTATTTAATCTGATTCAGAATAGATAAGTACGAGTCAAACTGATTTTTTAACTAAACTGGTTTTCTAGACCCTATAGGCATGATCTCTATCAGAGCCGATTTTAATTCCTATAGACATGGTATCTAAGTATTAAAGACAGATTTTGGTCCTATATGCATGGTATCTAATTGAACATGCAGTGAAGTAGGCAAGATTTATTTGATTCAAAGCAGAATTCCTATAGGCATGGTTTCTATTTGTGGAACTAAAACATGCAGAATTTATTAAATAGATCCTATAGGCATGTTATCTACCCTTCTAATAACTAAAGCATGCATAATCACCCCATCCCTTGCACTAGCCAACCCCAATATTTGTTACAAATTATTACAGACCAAAAATGACTGAAATTCATCAGAAAAGTGTAAAATAAGAAGTTACAACCATATGTAGCCTGATTCTGACTTCCTTTCTGAGTTATGGAATAAACCACCTCAAATGCTAATGTTCTCACAGACTTTCTCAGACCTAGGTATGTCAAAGTTCCCTAAGGGTCTCAAGGGACCCCGGGCAGTGCTTAAACCCAGGCTGCATAACCAAACAGAGATGACTACAGTATGAAAGGGCCAGCCCTTATGTGTCAAAGTTCAGAGGGAGCTCAAGGGTCCTAAGGCAAGGCTCACACAAGAGGGGCAGAACCTAGGTTCTAAGATTATAGTAGAAGAGCAGAACATAGTAAAAAAAAAGTCTATTTAAAACTGGACTGGGAAATAGTAAGTGGTGTGGATGATTTGGAAAATAGTAGTAGTAAAACTCAAACTACACAGAATTAGCAGTTATACAAAGGGGTCAGGGGTTTTGGGAATACATTGCATGAAGCATATGACCCCAGAAGGGTCAGGTTTGGTTATGCACAGTAATAGATTATGCTGCCATGCCCACAAACCAGCTAGAGAACACAAACACATAGAAGAGATATATGGGTTTGGGATTCATGAGTTAGTAAATCACATAACAAGTGACTGACAGAGTACACACATAAGGGAAACATTAATTTAAAAGGGGAGGGAGCATATTACAGCATGCTAGTAATGTAACTTGATTGCATAAACATAAGCAGAAGTAGGCAAGAGTGAGAGGAACTGAAACAGCTAAAGAAACATGTTGTTGTTGATGCTTTAAAATTAACTAGGGCATACCAGTAGAGAAGCAAAATTCAGAAAGAAAGAAATAAGCAAGATTCCACAGTTTAGCCTTGGCTTTCAGCCGGCTAGACAAAGCAGTAGCAAAATTAGCCGTAGAGAAAAGAGAGAAAGTTTTGAGTGTAAGTGTGTGTTCATGAACTCAAATTATTTGTGTCTGAAAGAAGTGGGGGTGCATGGTATCTATTGTTTTTGAAAACGAGTGTAAAGTAAGGTAATAAGTAAAGTCTTAACACAAACATGGAAACAATCACAATCAGAATCAATTAACACAAGTGATTCCCTTTAATTAAGGAATCACTGTTTAACGGGTAGTAGCAGGCTTAATTAAGGAAAGAAATCAGTTTGGAGGACATATTGATTATTCCCATATAACGGAGCAGTAAAAGTATGAAGTAATTAATCAAGTCTAAGTACAAAATAGGCTTATTTTGGGAAAGGAATCATCAAGGTAAATATCACAATAAAGGGAAATGAATCAATTAATTTAAACAAACAAGTGAAATTAGGGTTAATAAAAGAAAAGCTTTTGCAATCAGTCACAAGATCAAGATCAATCAAGGAAGAAACATGATTCTGCACTTCAGTATATAAATAGGGTGAACAGAAGCATCAGACATGCGAGGCCAAACACATTGGCAAAAGAGATAACACAGGAATACAGTAGCAACAGGGTAAGCTAGGATTCAACAGTAAGAAAAATATTCGGAGCACAATAGTCACGTAGGTCAAGTAGTCACATAGAATCAACAGTGAAGAAAACGTAGCAACAGGTAAAGAGAATCAGAAACAAGTAAAGGTCTCACAGTAGTAATATGTGAAAAGAAAACCCCTTTTAAGAAATTAGGGTTTCGATAGTAGTCGAGTTTAAGAGATGAAAAGAACTCAAATCAGACAAGTCGAACAAGGAAAAGAGAGTCATAAATGAAGAACATAAGATAAGGACACATTTAAGCAAATAATTTCAGAACTCGGATAAGACTAAAAGGAACTAGGGTATTAAACATGCCGACTCAAGTAGAAGGAAAGAATAAATAGGTAACATAGCAAAATTATGAAACAAAACCAAAATGAGAGAAGAGATCTTTAAAAGAGATGTTAAGAGAAACCCTAATCGGAAAAATGAAGAGTCATTTTGAAAGAAAAGTTGAAGAACCTTCGAAAAAAGACTTAAGAAATTCATAGAAAGTACAAATCTAAGGTAAATCTGAAAGAAAATTGAAAGACCTTAAAGATTAGGGTTTCGGAAAACCCAAAAAGGTGAGAGAGACCTTAAAAGTTACCGATCTAACCAGGAAAGTCAAGGACCTGCTTTGAAAGGCCAAGAATGGCCGGAGAAAGGTCGTGGATGGCCAAAAAAAGGCCATGAATAGAAGTCGAGCAAGGACTGGACCAGATCCCTTCGAGGTCTGGCCATGAAACCATAGAAACAAACACCCAGGAGCCATAGGAGGCTGATACACATCTCCAATAGCCATGAGAGACCATGGATTAGGCGGGGGTAAAGGCGGATTAGGGTGAAATTAGATGGCGGCGACTAGAGTTCATGAGGGATTGCAGAGAGAGTTGAGAAAAGAGGGATTCGAAGGCGGCGTTTGGTGAAGAATGAGGTAGGGTAAGGGGTAGTGTAAGGTTAAAAATGGAAAGGGCGAATATTGGTCGTTGATCATTCTGATCAACGACCTGGATTAAAGAGGGTAGGTAGGGGAATTTGGGTTGCATCGTTTAATTGTGTTAGGGGTCGGGTTTGAATGGAATTGGGTTTAGTTTGGGGTCAGATTTAGGCTAAAATTGAAATGTAATTGGGCTATTATTTAAATAGCTAATTTTTCCCTTTTAAAATTATGAAAAATAGTAAATTAATTTATGGAAATAAATTGAGAGCACTAAAATGATTTGTAACATATAATTAAAAAATTAAAAATATAGGGCCTAATTTTATGAATATAAAAAACAATTGAATCTTAAAAGGGCCAATGTTACCATCATATACAATTTAGCTAAAAATACTAAATAAATTTTTAAAAAAATGCAAAAATTACCTTAACTATATTTTAGCATAACTATAAAATTCAAATAAATGAATTAACAAAATAATAATTTAGGAAATAATTATTGGGGTTTTTATGGATAAAAGAGAGAAATAAATTGATTTAAAAAACCATTAAAAATTATGAAAAAATAATAAGGCGTTTGGACATACTTATATATGCATAGATATGCTATTTTGAAGGTATTTTGTATATTGAAAACATATAAGGAAAAATTGGGGTATCAACACCTAATCCCTCAAGTCAAAGTTAGACCAAACACTTACCTCATGCCAACGGACAATACAAAGCTCAATTACCGCTTTACCTCTCGATTCCACCTCCAATCCACTCATATCTAGTCATAATTAACTCAATAACATCAATTATTGCTAAAGAAATCAATTCCAATGCATAATTATACATTTCCCAACATTTTCCCCAAAAAGTCATAAATCGACCCCAGGCTCGCTTGGTCAAAATCCAAAATTCGAACCAAAACCCGATTACCCATTCACCCCCGATCCTTGGTTTTTGAATACGACCCCAAATCGAGGTCTAAATCCCCAATTTGTAAAAATTCCCTAATTCTACCCAAACCCCTAATTTCTACCATAGATCTTAGATTTTTGGTTGGAAATTCATGAAATGTGATGGAAAAATAAAAGAAAGTGGGTTAGAATCACTTACCAAAGTTTTGGGGAAGAATTGATCAGGGGAGAATCACCTCTAGGGTTCTAGGATTTGAAAAATATGGAGAATGGGAGAAAATCCCGTCTAACTTTTGTTTTGAATAACTGCAGATGTCGCATTTGAGACTTGAGATTCGCATTTACGAGCTCACAAATGCGAGAAAGGTATCGCAAATGCGAACCCCTCGCATTTCTGGTACCTTCGAAAATGCGAAGGATAGTTCAAAATTGCGAACATGCTCCTCCGCAAATGCAATGAAATGATCTTATTTATGATCCTTGCCCTTTCCCAGATCACTTCGCAAATGCGAGGAAATACTCGCAAATGCGATAACTACTGTCCCAGCCTTCCTTCGCAAATGCGATGAAGGCCTCGCAAATGCGTCCTCTATAGTGATCGCAAATGTTAACCCTGACCTCGCATTTGCGAGGTCTGAGGCCTGCAACACAGCTGTAGCATACCAGCTAATTTTCTAAGTTCAAATCACTCCGTAGCCTATCCAAAACTCTACCCGAATCCTCAGGGCTCCAAACCAAACATGCAAACAAGTCCTAAAACATCATACGAACTTGCTCACGTGATCAAATTCTCCAAATAACACCTAGAACTATGAATTTAGCACCAAATTGCATGAAATTTTCAAGATAGTTTCAAAACTTTTATTTTCTCAACCAAAGGTCCGAATCATGTCAAATGAATTATGTTATTCACCAAATATCACAGATAAGGTTTAAATATTATAACGGACATGTATCGGGCTCCGGAACCAAAATACGGACCTGATACCAACAAGATCAAATCTTTTAAATTGTCACATTTTCAGTCTTATCAATTTCCTTTAAAAATTCATTTCTCGAGATAGGGACCTCAGACATCAATTTCGGGCATACACCCAGGTCCCATATTTTACTACGGACCCTACGAGACCATCGGAACACGGGTCCGGGTCCATTTACCCAAAACGTTGACCGAAGTCAACAAAAATCAACTTTTTAGGCCAAGAATTATCATTTCTTAATTTATTTCACATAAGGGCTATTTGGATACACGCCCCGACCGTGCACGCAAATCAAAGAAAGATAAAATGAGGTTTATTGAGGCCTCGGAATACGAATTCGAGTTCTAAAATAGAAGATGACCCTTTGGGTCATCACACTGCCTCGACCTCTAGCAATGGGGGGAGCAGCTCCTCCCGGGTCCGGAACGTCTGTTGCGTGCGTTCTCACCATCTATGAGAGAGTAAGAGAGAGAATTTAGTATACCGTCAGCTACACGATAGAAGATAAATAAAGAGTAGTTTCCTAACACCCCATATCCTCTCGAACATAAGTACAGATGTCTCCGTACTGATCCGCAAGACTCTATTAGGTCTACTCATGACTTGTGAGACCTGTCACACCTCCTTTTTTACCTACACTCGCAAGGGCATAAAAGAGTTTTTCCACTTAAAGGACAATCGGAACGGGATTTTATTATTATTTGTTCAGAGTCGCCACTTGGGAGATTTATGGTGTCCCAAGTCACCGGTTGAATCCCGAACCGAGGAACATATGACTCTGTTAACAGTCCGCGAACCAGAAATCCGAGTAAGGAATTCTGTTAACCCGGGAGAAGGTGTTAGGCATTCCTGGGTTCCGTGGTTCTAGCACGGTCGCTCAACTGTCGTGTTTAGCTTTTATCTGATTTTAATACATGTTGAACTTGTGTGCCAATTTTAAAGATCATTTACCGCTTTAATTAAAAAATTTAAGAAAGTGAACGTCGTTTAACAAACGTGTTTTCGGATCACGTCACATGAAATGCACCCGGATCCTTGACAAATTTTTATATAACGTTTTAGGATTTGGATTTAGGTCGCATGAAATGCACACCCGAATTTAAGAATGTAATTTTACTAAAATAGTACCTAAAGAGTCTAACGCGTTACTATCTTTGGGAAGGGCCGTGAAATTCGCTAAACGGCCCGTCCCTAAATCTAAGTATTTTAAACAAATATTTATTGAGGGCCCCAAAATTTTGCATTTTTATTCGGCGAGGCTCATCTCATTTTTATTTAAAGGCCAATCCTAAAGAGACTATGATTTTCTACCTTTATTGTCTCTACAGATAAAAGAAAGGTCCTAATTAATCTGTTGTTGGACTAAGGCCAACCACATAATAAATCTACACCAAAGCCATCGGGCTCTAAGACAAACCCAACGAAGAGAGTGTTATGCTCATGCTCACGCTAATGATGGGCTATGCGCTGATTTCAGCCTGGACCCAAATATACACGGCCATTAGAGATGGGCCTGGGCTGCTCATTCAAGGAATGAAAACTATATTGAGTCAAATGCCTAGGCACAATAATTCGAATTGAGCAATTACTCCTGAGTTGTCTCAAGTTTATTCACTTAATTCAAGCTAGTATTGATTGTTTTGATTGTAGCTTCATACTCAGGCATGCAAATAACTGAAGGTATATATTTGAAGGTGTTGATCAAATTAAGGGAGGTTATTAACTAAAGCAAACTACTAAACTCAATGAACCAATTCCATGAATCTGAATACTCACAAATCCTAACGTTAATTCAATGATAACAATTCAAATACACACATTAACTAAGTCCAGAACACTTATTCTTATGTATATGTTAAAATGGTGGACAACCATATTACCAACCTAGTCCAATTAAACTATTATCACATCTGAGCAGACCTCAACATTAAATCATGACTGGGCTCAAATCAATATTCAATTTGTAGTTAAACTTCTACTTTGAATTCAGTAGCTTCAATCAATATTCAATAATATCAACTGGAAGTTTAAATCAGATCCAATTATCAGCTAATGACTACAAAATTCGCATTAGAAGACCTTGAATCAGCTAACAGTCTATGAATAAAAATAAATCCACTGTTTGTATACAACAAATCACTACTCAACTATGCTTAACAATTCTAACATCTATTTAAATCCAACAGCTAACAACCAACAATTTATTCCGTATTCAAGCTCATAAGTACATCAGAATTTTGAATGTGTACCTGGAAATGAAAGAAGGAAGCAGAAAAATGAGGTATTTGCAGTAACCAACAACAGCAGTAGTATTCAATACCAGAAAATGAACCAGTAGACTAATTTTGAAACCAAGGGATGTGATACAATAGTCAGACCCTAATTTCAGTCTTAGTGAATCAGCAGACCCCAAACCAGACTCGACTTAAACCCTTTTTATTATCAGCTAACCAGAAATTGCTTCCATATTAGAGGAAAACTTCAGAAAATACCAAATGACTCAATGAAACAGTGTATTTTTCTGAAATTCTGCAATCGTTTTTTTGGACTTTTTTTTCTTTCTGTATCTATTTCTTTGTATCTCCCTCCTATATCTCTGTCCGAATTTCCTTCTTCCAATCTCTCTCAGTGTATGTTTCTCTATTTTCCAAGTACTAGCCTCTTTTCCTCTCCTGAATTTCAACTCCCTTAAATGGGCATTCAATTAGTGCATTTTTCACTACCAATTTAACTTTTCATTTCTTTAATCCTCCACTCCATTGTCCACTCAATTATCCACATAATTATTTAATCCATTAGTGCAAATACTACCCTAATATCCACTAGAAACTTCTTAAGTAGGTGAACACTTAAATAATTCCCACTATTATCTTAAAGTTTCTGTTTTTAAACTTGAAATTCATGGGCCAGGATGAACTCAATTCATACTGTTTTATGTTATTCAATCTTTATACAACAAACTTTCCCAGCAGACTGCCTAATAGTTCTTAAAATGAAATAATTTCAATAAATTAACAGGAATCAATTCAAGAACTACTGTGAGTTTAAACTACTGAGAAACAAAACAACACCAAACAAAATCAACAAACAATCTATTAACTAAAAACATAGAACAATACTGACCAAATAAATATTCTAATAACAGAAAGGAGTAGAAGAAGATAATAACAAGAAAAATAGAAAAAATTAAAATCAGGAAATCTACCTCCAAATATCTGAATACTGTCTCTAATTAGGCCTTTGATTTTCTTCGAATTTGTGGCCGGAATAGACCTTAATCGAGTGTTCTTGACTGAGAACATACAACTAAGGTTGATTTCGATATCAAATCTTCAAACATCTAACGATTTCGATTTTTGGGATTTGGGGTTTGTTTTTTTTCTTTCCAATCCAGATTCGAGGGGCTTCAAGGGTACTTGAGGGAAACTGGTGATGGATTAGGTATGAGGAGGTCAAGGCGGTTGTGTGGTTTTAATTTGGGAGAGATTGGAGTCGGCTAGGGTTAAGAGGTTTTGGGATTTGAACCTTAGATCTAAAATTCGAGAGGTTCAGGCAAGATTCGAGGGAAACGAGTCATGCATTTGGAAAGAGGGGGTTGGGGTGGTTATGGGGTGTGATTTTGGAGGGGAACGGAGCCGGCGACGCCACCGGAAGGCGGTGGGGAATGGTGGCGGCTGGTCTCTAGGGTTTGGGGTGAGGGAGACGATAGACGAGATGGGGGGGGGGGGTTCTGAGAAGGGCGGGGTTTGTTTGGATGTATATATACTGGGGTGGAATTGGATCCAGGCCGTTCGATCAAACGAGAGCAACGACTTGGATCATCTGACTAAATGAAGCAACGTCATCTGAGTGAGCTGAAGACCGGATTGGTCTCAGATGAAATGGGTCGGATACGGGTGATGGGCAAAGCTTTGGGCCGTTCGATCAAATAAAATTGACGGCCCAGATCAAAGCGTGTCCAAACAACGTCGTTTGGTTCTGGTAAGGGCGGACCGGGTTGGGACGGGTCTGGGCTGGTTTTTGGCTGGGTTAATTGATTTAGGCTTGGGATTTAATTTAATTTTGGCCCAAATTTTATTTCCTCTCTTTTATTAACTCTTTTTCTTTTCTTTTCTTCTTTTTCGTTCAAAAATTTAAAAAGTCTTAAATTTAATTTATAAAACACCAAATTAACTTAAAAATACTAATTAACTCTAACTAATAATTATGACAAATAATTAAATGCCAAATTAAAAGAAAATCACACAATTTAACCAAATCAAAAAAATATATTATATTTTTTTGAATTTTCATTTTTGTAAAACATCTAATTATTAATTAATTCCAAAAAATGTAAATATCAAATCTCAAATGAAAATGCTATATTTTTGTATTTTTAATGCATTAACAAAATTAAACATGCACACAAATATATGCGAACAATCAGGGAAATCACACAATAATTCCTAAAAATAACACCTAGTTAAAGAAAAGACCTAATTTTGGGAATTCTTTTGGAGTAATTCGTATGAGGCAAAAATCACGTGCTCACAGTTGCCCCTCTTTGTCCGAAAACATAAAGAGTTTTCGTGCAAAGATAAAGTGAGAGTATACGAGCAATTTTTGCCTGTTTGAATACTCCGTGAGGAAGCATTTTTGAAAGATTTGACCGAACCTCTGCTTCAAAGGTTTCCTACATATCCTTGGTTATAAAGGAACCAGGTCAATGTAGTTCGGGAAGTTTTGGTAGCTGGGACTACCATGGAGCTGTGGTTTCACTGTTACTGCTGCTGCTGATACTGCTTACTGACCTCCTTATAACACCATGACAAAAAGAAAACAAGAAGCTAGACTAAACTATGAATTACAAACTCCTATATCTTCAGCCAGATCTTGCATCTCTTGCTGCCTTGCTATCTTGTTGATTTGTGTGTCCTCCGCTGTTTCTTTACTTCTGGCTCGTCTTGTGGTCTTCCTTCTGATTTATGTTGGGGATTTTTGTTGCAACCCTCCGCTTTACTGACTTCAAACTTCAATGTATTCCTCTGTTATATGGGCGGGCTCCCAACTTCAAAACTAATTGCTAGACTTGAAATGTATTCCTCTACTCTCCAGGCGGGCTCCTGACTGCTAAACTTGAACTGCTTCTCCCTGTTCTCCAAGCGGGTACCTGATTGCTAGACTTGAAATATATTCCATGCTCTTCACGCGGGCTCCGGACTGCTAACTTGAAATGTATTCACTGCTCTTTAGGCGGGCTCCCGAATTCAACCAAACTAGACGAAAACAAACGAAAATTTTTCTGCCCCAATTTGGGTATCTGGGAACATATGTAAGTGTAAAACGCATCACATTACCAAATATCAATAAGAACTAAAACTTGAATTGCACTCTCTCGTTCTCCAGGCGGGCTCCTGACTGCTGAAATTGAATGTATTCCCTGCTTTCCAGGCGGGCTCTTGACTGCTAACTTGAAATGATTCCCTGCTCTCCAGGCGGGCTCCTGACTGCTGTGCTTGAAAGTATTCCCGGCTCTCCAGGCGGGCTCCTGACTTCAATGAAATACATAAAACAAAGAAAACTTCCTGCCCCAGTTTGGAGGTTGGGCACATATGTGAGTGTTAAACTGAATCATATTACCAAATATTACTAAGAATTCGAAAGCTAGGTCCCATTATCTAGGGGGTCCTGACAGTTCTTACCTAAACGACAATTTTAAATCTAAGTTATATCTTCTAAAGGTGTGACTTCCGCTAAATCTTGTTATCTAAGAGGGTCTTAAAGCTACATCCCATTATCCAGGAGGGTCCTGAAAACTCCTAATTACATCATATCTTAAACATGCAAACTTTGAAACCAACTTATATTCCCTGGGGTATATTTATGCTACTTATGATTGTTTTTATTTTTTTTAGACTAGGTCCCATTTTACAGAAGGGTTCTGAAAATTTCCGACTAAATTTGGAAAAGGCGGAAAAAGATGGCGTTTTTGCTTGGGGAAAATGTAGAGGAAACAGAAAATCATAATCATTAATCTGGGAAAGAAGAGAAGTTAGAATCTTTGTTTTCATGGGGTAATGTCCAAAGTGTATCTCAAACATACAAACTTCAAAGTTCCACTTATAATCTTCTAGGGTGCACTCATGCCAAATTCCGCTACTCATGATTATTTTGAATTTTAAACTAAGTCCTATTTTCCAGGAGGGTCCTGAGAATTTCCGCGATCAGTTCTGCCTAGTACTTACTCTTCCTACGGATGATTTCCCGAGACAAATGCCATTTTTGCCCCTGTTTCCCATCAAAGAAAATTCGTCAGTTTAAAATGTGGTGGTTCATTGTGGCATTCCTGCTGGAGATGGTTTTCTCTTTGCCATTCTTTGCTTCGTCCAACTGTTTTGGACTGATCAAAAAGATTGTTTTGACCTCCTGACTGATCCTTAACTGCAAGATCCCCAACTACTATTCTCCCCTCCTGACCTTTCTGCCAGAAACCGTACATCTCCTGCGACATTACTGAACCATTCCACATTTTTAACTTTTGCTTACACCATAGGTCCCATCATATTTATTTTTTTGCATGTTCCAGCTGCATTTTGCTTTGTGCAATTCCGACACTGGTAGTAAGCTTTGAAATTCCTTCTTACAAGGCTAAACTTGGTAGCGCTTTTGGAGAAGTAAAATTAACAGCAATGAAATGCAAGGATTTTAAGAATAAAGAAAAGAATCCAAATTTGGATGAATGTTGGAGATAGGAAAAGGTACTTATCTGAGCGGAATCACCGGCACCAATGATCATGGTATGCATTTGGATCAATCAGCCCATTCTATTTAACCATTCTCCTCTCCAATTGTTTTACTTTGTTCTCCAAGATTTCCGCAACCCAATTTTACTTTCTGCCAACTTACGGACCTCGTTCGACTTGCCGTGCCCTGAAGGGTTTTCACCGACAAACCTCTCTCATTTGCTGATTCCTCAATTACTTGTGGCCTGATGGTTCCCGTGAAGGTTTTCACTGATAAGACTCTCTCATTTTTATTTTCTCTCAGCTTTCGTTGCCTCATGGTGCCCATGAGGGTTTTCACCAATAATACTCTCTCATTTTTTTTTTGATTTTTCTTACTTAAACTGAAGTGTTGCCCCTGATATGAATTCTCTGTACATTGCTCGACTTGGCATCTCTCAAAGACTGATCAGAAGGTCTTTCTTTGGACCGTAGTGTGGGCTTTTGGATGGGGTTAGAAAGAAAGGGTATCAAAAGTTCAAAGCAATTTTGACACGGGTTTAAAGTTACAACTCTTGGAATCACATTTCTTATTACAAGTACAACTTCTGCCCCAGTTTCTTGCTTGGGGATCTTTGGATATTTTATTTTACTATGACTGAGCCGGGAAGCTGCCTACGTATCCTTAACAGGAATCCGGTCAAACGTAGTTCACACGTGAATTTCCTTGTTGTTATATTTTCACTTCTTTTCTCTTCTCTTTTTCTTTTCTTTTTTTTCTCTCTTTCTCATTATTGATTCCAAAAAAGGGGTATGAAAGAAATAAATAAGGCTCAAAAAGGGGGAACAAAGGGTGAAGTGTTAAGATAGCAGAACAAATTGCCTTCGTCATTCCAATCTTCAAAATAATGCCAAATACAAACAATCAACAGTTATAACAAAGAAATCATACATAATATCTTTTTACTGCATCAGAATTGATAACCATGTCTATGCACTTTCCTTCGATATCTGTTAAACATAGAGTGCCATTGGATAATACTCTGCTCACAATGAATGACCCTTGCCAATTCGGGGCGAACTTGCCTTTTGCTTCAACCTGATGTGGAAGAATACGTTTCAGCACCTGTTGGCCCACTTCAAACTTCATGGGACGTACCTTTTTGTTGTATGTCTTGCCATTCTCTTTTGATATGACACACTGCTGCTAATCTTTTTTCATCAATCAAATTCAACTGCACCAAACAGGTCTTGACCCACTCATTATCATCGATTTCAGTCTCAGCGACAATCCGAAGGGACGGGATTTCAACTTCCGCAGGTATTACTGCTTCAGTTCCATATACCAACAAATAAGGAGTCGCACCTACTGATGTACGGACAGTAGTGCGATAGCCCAGCAACTCAAATGGTAATTTTTCATGCCATTGCCTGGAACTTTCTACCATTTTCCGAAGTATCTTCTTTATGTTTTGTTGGCGGCCTCAACTGCTCCATTCGCCTTGGGACGATATGGGGTAGAATTGCGATGTGTAATTTTAAACTGTTGGCATACCTCTTCCATCAATTTACTGTTAAGATTAGCACCATTCTCCATGATGATCACCTTTGGGATGCCGAATCGACATATGATGTTTGACTGGACAGAATCGACCACTGCTTTCTTGGTCACTGATTTGAATGTTTTGGCCTCAACCCACTTGGTGAAATAATCAATGGCTACCAGAATGAATCTATGCCCGTTGGATGCTGCTGGCTCAATTGGTCCAATGATAGCCATGCCCCAAGCAACGAAGGGCCATGGTGCCGAAATCGTGTGCAATTCCGATGGTGTAGAATGAATCAAATCTCCGTGTATCTAGCATTGATGACATTTTGCGCACAAAACTGATACAATCTCGCTCCATGGTGAGCCAATAATAACCTGCTCAGAGAATTTTCTTTGCCAGCACATACCCGCTCATATGTGGTCTGCAAACTCCTGAATGTACTTTGGACATGACAGTCGTATCTTGTCTAGAATCTATGCATCTTAACAATCCAATGTCTGGTGTTCTTTTATACAAAACTCCTCGACTTAAGAAGAATCCACTTGCCAGCCGTCGAATTGTTCTCTTCTGATCCCCCGTGGCTTGCACTGGATATATCCCCATTCTGATGTACTCCTGGATATCATGAAACCACGGTTTGCCATCAAGTTATTCTTCAATCATATTGCAGTAATCATGCTGATCTCGTACTTGAATATGCAGAGGATTGACATAAGCTTTGTCCGGATGGTGCAACATTGATGCCAGGGTAGCCAAAGCATCGGCGACCTCATTATGGACCCTCGGAATATGCCTGAACTCCACTGATCGAAACCGTTGACAAAGATCATGTAAACTTTGTCGGTACGGTATGAGCTTCAAATCTCGTGTTTCCCATTCTCCTTGAATTTTGTGTACCAGAAGATCCGAGTCTCCCAAGACCAAGACTTCCTGGACATCCATGTCTGCAGCTAGCCTTAAACCCAAAATGCATGCTTCATATACTCAACCATATTGTTGGGGCAATGGAATCGAAGCCAAGCTGTAACGGGATAGTGATGCCCTGTTTCAGAAATAAGCACGGCTCCTATCCCCATTCCTTTCATGTTAGCATCCCCATCGAAGAAAGGTTTCCAACCTAGTTTTTCCGCTTGTTCTAGCTCGTCAATATGCATTACCTCTTCATCAGGAAAATAAGTCCTCAGTGGATCATACTCTTCATCGACCGGGTTTTCAGCCAAATGATCGGCCAATGCTTGGGCTTTCATTACAGTCCGAGTCACACAGATTATGTCAAACTCTGTGAGCAAAATCTGCCACTTCGCCAGTCTTCATGTCGGCATAGGCTTTTGAAAGATATACTTCAATGGATCCAAGCGTGAAATGAGGTAAGTAGTGTAGGATGACAAATAATGTTTCAATTTCTGTGCCACCCAAGTTAGGGCGCAACATGTCCTTTCCAGGTGAGTGTACTTAACCTCATAAGCTGTGAACTTCTTGCTAAGATAGTAGATGGCTTGTTCTTTCCTGCTGGTGACGTCATGCTGCCCCAGTACACAGCCAAATGAATTTTCCAGGACAGTCAAGTAAAGAATCAAAGGTCTCTCTGGTTCTAGTGGTACCAACACAGGCGGGTTAGACAAGTATCCCTTTATCTCGTTGAATGCTTCTTGACACTCATCAGTCCACTTGATCGCAGCGTCCTTCTTCAGCAACTTGAAAATAGGCTCACAAGTTGTCGTGAGCTGAGCAATAAATCTGCTGATATAGTTCAACCTTCCTAACAGACTCATCACTTCAGTCTTGTTCCTCGGAGGGGGAAATTCTTGTATGGCTTTGATCTTCGATGGGTCCAACTCGATGCCTCGCCGACTGACTATGAATCCCTATAGTTTTCCGGATGGAACACAAAATGCAGACTTGGCGGGGTTAAGCTTGAGGTTGTATATATGAAGCCTCTGGAAGAATTTCCTCAAATCCTCGACGTGGTCGGCCTGATGCTTTGATTTTATGATCACATCATCTACGTATACCTCAATATCCTTGTGTATAATATCGTGAAACACAGTAGTCATTGCCCTCATATAAGTTGCCCCAGCATTCTTCAAACCAAATGGCATTACCCGGTAGAAATAAGTTCCCCAGGGTGTGATGATTGCCGTCTTTTCTGCATCTTCTTCATCCATTAGAATTTGATGATACCCGACATAACAATCCACAAAAGATCTAATCTCACGCTTGGCACAATTATCAATCAAAATGTGGATATTGTGTAGTGGGAAGTTATCCTTCGGGCTTGCTTTGTTGAGATTGCGGTAATCGATGCATACTCTAATCTTGCCATCCTTCTTCGGTACAGGCACGACATTAGCCAACCAAACAGGATATCGAGTGACCCGAATAACCTTCACATCCAACTGCTTGGTAACTTCTTCTTTAATCTTCACACTCATATCAGTATTGAATTTCCTCAACTTTTGCTTGATGGGAGGGAATGCTGAATCAGTGGGCAATTTGTGGACCACTAAATCATTGCTTAAACCCGGTATGTCGTCATATGACCACGCAAAAACATCTTTGTACTCGATGAGTGCTTTGATTAACTCCTCCCGGATTTTTGGCTCGAGGTGGACACTTATTTTAGTCTCTCAAACATTGTCTGTGTCCCCTAAATTGACGGCTTCTGGGTCATTCAGGTTGGGTTTGGGTTTTTCTTCGAAGTGAATTAACTCCTTACTAATTTCTTCGAAGGCTCCATCCTCATCATCGTATTCTGATTCGTAATCACAATCTACTTCTTGAACTAACATTTCGGAATCAGATTGATTTTTAAGACTGGGCTGAGGATTCCTTATGCATACAACGTCATTAGAACCAGCGTAAAAAGAAATGTATAGAAAAGAAAGCAAAACAAAAAGGAAAACTATCAGGAATGATGAAGAAAGGGAAATTGTATTTTATTGAATGATAAAAGATAACAAGGTTTGCACACTCAAACAGACTAAAAAAATGAAATCCGGATTACAACCCCAGAATAATCCATACAAACTTAAAGGAAAATCAAAGAAAACTACCAAGACTCCTTCCGAGTAGGAGAGGAGTAGCCTTCCAATTATTAAGCTTTGTTGTTGACCCGACAAATTGCACTTCCGTGTTGCTAGAACCTTCTCCAATTTCCACCATGTTCATACTGTCGAATAACTTCTCAAATCTTTCCATTAACTCCTTGTCTGGATCAATCATAGAACTAGGAATTGATGTCACTGGGCGACTCCTCGTACCAGACTTGACAAATGATTTAGAAAGACGTGGGACCGGCTTTGGAAGAACCCATGTCCCCTGTTTCAATTTCCTAGCTCTTTTTATGTCTGCGGCTGTGGGCTTTAATCCCAGACCAAATGTTCCCAAGTTTTCAGGAAGAGACACGGGCTGTATGATGCCTTGTAGATCTAAACCCAAACCCTTTCCTAGTATAAAACCATTCTTCAGCATTTCATACGCTACCATGACTGATGCGGCAATTATCTTTGGATTTGGGATACACTTCCCCTTTGCAACTTTCTCGACTGAAATTGTGTCAGAAACTTGGTAGACCCATGGTTCCTTATCATCTTCCACCTCAATAAATGGCACAATGGTGTTGCTGTGAGCGCACAAATTATCTTCGCCGTGCACAACTATTTCCTGTCTGTCCCATTCGAACTTGACCATCTGATGGAGTGTTGATGGTACTGCTTTAGCGACATGAATCCATGGTCGTCCGAATAGCAAATTGTAGGAAACAACTATATCCAGCACTTGGAATTCCATTGTGAATTCTACTGGACCTATAGTCAGCTCAAACATTATGTCCCCGACTGAGTCTTTGCCTCCGCCGTCAAATCCTCGCACACAGATACTGTTCTTATGGATCCTCTCATCTTCTACTTTCAGTTTGCTTAGAGTGGAGAGTGGACAGATGTTCGCACTTGAGCCATTGTCAACTAATACCCGGGTAACCACGGAATCCTCGCATTTTACTGTCAGGTAAAGAGCTTTGTTGTGCTCAGTACACTCTATGGGCAATTCATCATCGGAAAAAATGACTCTGTTTACTTCAAAAATCTTGTTGGCTATATTTTCCAGATGGTTTACTGAGATCTTGTCGGAAACATGGGCCTCATTCAGGATTTTCATCAATGATCGGCGGTGCTCATCTGAATGGATTAGCAATGAGAGCAATGAGATCTGAGCAGGCGTTTTCCTTAACTGCTCTACAAAAGAATAGTCATGGACTTTCATTTTCCTCAAAAATTCCTCTGCCTTTTCTTTAGTTACAACTTTCTTCACCGGCGTTGGATCATCCTTAGTTCTTCTTAACTCCTCAGGAGTAAAACACCTTCCTGAGCGAGTCAAACCTTGTGCTTCACAAACTTCTTCCTTGATCTCTTCTCCTTTGTAAATCACCGTCACCCATTTATAATTCCAAGGAACAGCTTTGCTGTTGATCACTGGAAGCTGACTTACTGGTTTTATAATAACAGGCTCTATGCGAGCCCCCTTCACGACCATAACAGGTTCACTTGCAACCCCTAGTACTACCACTTTAGCTTTCTTGAGTTTCACTGCAACACTGCTTGACGACCCTTTCTCGGCTACCACAACTGGCTTATTGTCTACCCCTTTCAACTGGACAATTGATTTCCCATTAGTTACCTTTTCCTTTGAGCTAGTTTCACTGGAACAGACCATCATTACCGTCTGCGAGGGCTTCTTGGTATCCCCTCCTTTGTGTATCAACTCAATCATATGGGTCTCATGGTGAGCTGGCAATGGATTCTGATTGATATTTGGTGCTTCTGGGGCCTCAACCTCGATGCAACGAGTATCAATAATCTATTGCACAACTATTTTCAGTTTCCAACATTTCTCTCTATCATGCCCCGGGGATCCTGAACAGTACTCACAACTACCGAGTGGCCAAGATTTTTAGGAGGAGGATTTGGCATTTTAGGCTCAATTGGATTCAGCATGCCCAACTGCCTCAACCTATGGAAAAGACTAGTATATGATTCCCCAAGTGGAGTAAAAGTCTTTTGCTTCTGTAACCTCTCATTCTTGAAGGCTTGGTTTGGTCGGAAACCTGTTCCGGGGGGATTTCTGTAGGCTCTTTACGAACATATAAATTGCAGAAAGCAGATAGTGAATATGGCATACCTTATTTATAATTTAAGAATAATTTTTTCTTCCTGATATGTGTGGCATACACATTCTTTCGGCTTTGTTTGTTCCTCTTGCTCTTTTCCTAGAAAGTTAGACACAATTTTATATATTAGAGACAATTCCCTGCCAAACACCAAATCAAAAAATTAAATTTTTAGAGGAAAAAAGAGAAAAAGTGAGAATAATGACAGAGATTTAAACACTAAGAAGCACATTAAAAAAACTCCAACTCAATGATCTATTTTTAATAACAATATTTACTAAAATAGTGGCAAATATAGGAAGAATGTGATGACCCAAAAGGTCATCACTTGTTTTAAAACGAAACTTCCATGTTCTGAGGCCTTGAAAACCTCATTTAGAGTCACCTCGATTTGCATGCGTAGTCTGAGCGCGTAGCTGGAAAGCTTAAATATGAAATTTAGTGAAAATGATAAGTTTTGACTGTAAAATGAATAAATTTGACTTTGGTCAATATTTTGGGTAAACGGACCCAGATTCATAATTTGATGGTCCCGGAGGGTCCGTAGAAAAATATGGGACTTGGGCGTATGCCCGGAATCAAAATCCGAAATCCCGAGCCCGACAAATGAATTTTTAAAGGAAAGTTTTTTATGAAATTTTTTAAGGAAATTTGAAATGAAGTTTGATTAGAAAGAGATGGTATCGGGCCCGTATTTTGGTTTCGGTGCCCGATGCAGGTCTTATATATGGTTTAAGTCATTTCTGTAAAGTTTGGTTGAAAACGGGCGTCGTTTGACGTAATTCGGACCGAAATTGCTAAGTTTGATACTTGATGAAGTTGAGAAGAAAGCTCTTGATTTTGAGGTTTGATTCATTGTTATTGAGGTTATTTTAGTGATTTGATCACACGGATAAGTTTGTATGATGTTGTTGAGTTAGTACATGTGTTTGGTTAGGAGCCCTGAGGGCTTGAGTGTGTTTCGGATGTGTTTCGGCAAGTTTTGAACTTAGGAAAATGTTGCAGATTCAGAGAAGTTACAGGTCTCTCAAGTCAAGTCTCGTGGTCCGCGGTGGAAACTTCGCGGCCGCGGTGGGGACTCTGGGACAGCGATGGGGTTTGTGCGGTCCGCGGTGAGCAAGGCCAAGCCTCCGGAGCCGCGCTCGATTTCTTGCGGTCCGCGGTGTATCTCCGCGGTCGCAGTCCATTTTATGCGGTACACGGTGGAGCTCCGTGGCCGTAGTCCTTTTTTTGTGGTCCACGAAGAGGGTCTGAGAGGGGTATAAATAGACGGGATTTCCAATTATTTTCATTTTTCAAAACCCCAAAAACATAAGAGTCGATTTTTCAAATAACCTTTCTTCTCCAAAACAATTGTAAGTCATTTTTAACTAGTTTTCTTCAATCTTTAACATTTTTTAACATGATTTCAACTTCAAATCAATTATTTTCATGGGGGAAATTGGGTGTTTTGAGTAGAACCTAGGTTTTCAAAAATTGGGGATTTGGACCCCAATTTGAGGTCCAATTTCAAAACAAATCATATATTTGGGTTCGTGGGGGAATGGGTAAACGGGTTTTGGTTCGAACCTCGGGTTTTGACCATGTGGGCCCGGGGGCGATTTTGACCTTTTGGGGAAAAATCTTGAATTGATTCATTTAGCATTTATTGATATCGTTAAGTAAATTGTGGCTAGATACAAGCGTGTTGGTGGTGGAAACAAGAGGTAAAGCGGTAGTTGAGGCTTGAAATGTGTTCGTTGCATCGAGGTAAGTGTTTGGTCTAACCTTAGCTTGAGGGATTAGGAGTTGTGTCCTATTTGCTATTTACTTCTTGTCGAGTACGACGTATAGGCATGGTGACGAGTATCTATACGTTGTGTTTCTTTTCTAGTTTAGTCAAAGATAGTCGGTCTGGAATGATCTCAAGATTATACTGAAAGTGACAAGCGAATGCTTGTGCCAGATCATCCCATGTGTACCATCTTCCGTGATCTTGGCGGGTGTACCACTCCAATGCTGCTCCACTCAAACTCTGACTGAAGTAAGCCATTTGCGATTCATCCTTTCCTCTGTCTCCCCTCATTTTACTGCAAAAACCTCTCAAATGAGCCACCGGATCACCGTGTCTGTTTTACAAGGCGAATTTGGGCATTTTGTACCCTGCCGATAGTTGTACATTTGGGAATAGACACAGTTCTTTGTAATCCACGCTTACCTGACCTCCTAGCCCTCTCATATCCCTAAAGGATTGTTCCATGCTTTTCATTTTTCCGAACATCTCCTCATGTTCGGGATTTTTGGTTGGTCTCTCAGCTTCTCTCGGGAGATGAGAACGTGGATCGTAGGGGTAGGCTTCGGGAGCTTTGAAGGTGGGTTCCGGGGGATAATACTACATGTCTTGAGCTTGGAACACGGGTTCACTCAGGGATCTATGGAGTGTAGCTGGTGGAGATGCCACAAAGACTGGGGTGACTGGCGGAGGGGGGCTTGGAATCGATTTTAGTGGTAGAGCTTGCGACATATGAGAAGTAGTGCCATGGTAGTGTTGATAAATGGGAAAACCTGGATTGGTGGTGGGATGATCCTGAGACTGAGCTAATGGTGGGGTAAAAGCCGGGTTGGCTGGGTAAGACGACGGTGATTGCCCTTGGGGCCAAGCCTGGTACATTTCGGCCATCTGTTGCTTAAGCTTGAGCATCTCCTCTTTCATTTTATTGACGTCCAACTCCTCTACCTCAACACTAGTGTCGACCTCCAGGATAGACATGATTTCTGGTATTGGTCCCTTTGATCTGGTTTGGTAATGATAGTGTGCCAGTATCCTCTAAATAAACAAACTGCTTGAACTCTCTGGAAAACAACAAACTTGTTAGTTTTTTAGAGTTTAACACATATGTAATTACACGTTGGGATGCAATGCTCCTAGGCAATTAACCATTTTCTATCATGCATTTGCTTCGGTTGCGTGCGTCATCCCAGCCTCTCATAATTATGCCCCTTCTTTTAAGCTTCTTTTATTCTATCCTTCTTTATTTCCCCTTTTTCTTTTTAGTGGTGGTCGAATCCTATAGATATTGCCTACGTATCATGTCCTCGCATGAATCAGACCTTGCGTAGTTCTATCAAAATAAGTGCGAAAAGCAAAGAGACAATTTTTGGGAATTTTCGATTTTTCATTAATAAACATTCTATTACAAACTAGACGATTTCGGAAAGGAAAATAATAGACTCGAAACCAAACCAAGTACAAACTCAAGAACTTCCGACAGACTCTGATGCGAAAGGAAAAATAGACTCTAACAGACAACAGACTATAAGGAAAAAAGAAAATGCAGACTCGAACTAAGAATACATTAAAGTTTTAAATTTTGGTGCCCGCGGGGCGTCATTCGGCCTTGCCGCGGGCTTAGGTGTAAGGCCCCTTTCCAGCTGTTCCAATTCATGAATGATTTGCTTCAAAAATATCATCACTGCCGAGAAGAAAGTAGTGCGGGTCATGTTTTCACACACCCGACATTTCCTGGTAATAGCATGAGCAATAGTCAAAATCTTGTCCCTGGTTCGGTCTTTCTCTAGGAGTAGGCGTTCTATCTGATCCCCTCTAGCCTTCAAAACCCGAGAATCATGCAGATGTTGTTTCTGTAACTGCTGTATTTCATCTTCCATCAAGGCCATTAGATCATAGCAGTGTTCACTTTCGGTTTCAAAAGCCTTGGCTTGTTTAGCCGCCTCGCTCTCTAGGGTGGTCACCTTCCGTTTTAGACTGGCAATGATCTTTTCATAATCCTTCCTCGCCTGTTGTAAGTACTGTGTGCGCTCTTTTGTTCTTTTTGCCCATTGTGCCTGGAGTTGTGCTATGGTACCCTCAGATTTCTTCAAATCATCCCGGCACTCACTGATTTCCTTTTTCAACACTTTTATTAACTGCTCATCTGACCGACTCCTTTGTTGGTTGTCAGCATCTATCCTCATTTGTTGGATTTGGGCTTTCAGCGCCTCATTTTCTTGGGCTAATTTGTTCTTTTCTCCTTGATCGGCATCAACTTGCAGACTATTTTCAAATTCCAGGTATTTAATCTGTTGCTTCAGCTTGCCTATTTCTGCCCTGTAACTCTTTTCTTTTGCTAACCAACCCCATTGCTCTTGTGAATCATTAGTAAACTGTTGGACATGGGCTCTTTTGACGAGCCTTTGGAGAATCTGGAACCTTTTCCCAAACCACGCATTATACTTCGGGTCCACCTCACCTTTAGCCAGATCTCGGACCATAGTCTTAGGCTTGAGGAACCGACATTCGTTCCACAATTTGCGAATTTTATCTTCCGGGAATGTGGCTCTCGGACTTAACTCAATGACGTGCTTGCTCAAGTCTTCATCTTTGGGGATGACTTGAAACCTTCCCAGTTGGCGTAGTACCCAATGGGGAGCATACGGTTGGATACTCCGAACACCTATTAAAAGAATATGACACTCTCCTGCTGACATATATAGCACCTCGGTAACGGGCAACCACCCAAATGCCCATTCAATTTGATCGGCAGTCAATGACCTCAGTCGTATGAGCCAAGCTTCGGTACCCTCAGGAAATGCAATACCCCTTACCCGCTTTTCAAATTCTTCGATACAGCTTAACCCAGTCAGCCCATAGTTCATGTACCCCGCCTGGTGGCACAGATGTTCTTGCATCCACAACTGAAGTAATAAATTGCAACCTTGGAAAAATCGTCCTCCCTCCCTACAAACAGTCAATGCTCGGTAAATTTCTGACAAAATCAGGGGAACTATAGTGCTATCTGCCCTTTTAATTGCAACATCAACCATCTCCACGAGACCTGTCTCTATTTTCTTATCTACTTGTCGACAAATCACGATTCCCAAGAATGTCGTTATGAACGCCAAGGTTCGTCTTGCTTCCCATTTACTTATGTTCCCAACATGGATTAGACCCAGATTTGGTTGTTCGAAACCCCAAGGGTTACCATAACGCTGATACAGGAACTGAAGAGTGCAACATCCTCCCGACAAATCATCATTCTGAACACTCCAGCTGATGTTTAGCAAATCCAAAAATTTGTGCGGAGATACCGGTCTTGGTGATAGCAAATATTGACCCCTCAGAGTTCCATTCAGACCCGCATAACCCGCGACTTCCTCCAGCGTGGGCGTAAGCTCAAAACCCCCAAAGCGAAACACATTGCGGGTCGGGTCCCAAAATGGTATTAAGGCCTCGATGACATCCGACTTTGGCTTGACATTTAGTAGACCGACAAGACCTCCCAGGATTCTAGCCACTATTTCTTTGTTGCCTTCTCCCAGATCATTCCACCACATGTGGAGCTGGAGGGGGACCTCATTAAGTATGGTGAAAGATTCATTTGCATTTGTGCTCATCCTACACATTTATTAAGGTGATTAAGAAAAAGGTAAATTTATTTGATTCAAAACAAAACTACTATTTTTTTTTCCAAACTAAAATGAAAGACCTGGTTTTTCAAACACGGCCTTTCAGCACTTCGGAGATGAAGATTTTAAGGCTGTGTAGATTAACCGATCGAAATCTTAAAAATAACCAAAGGTGGTTATTTATGCAAAATCGGCCTTTCGGTGTCCCTTTTGGGGGCATTCGGCTATTTTTGACAAAAACGGCATCACCTGACTTATTTATGACGAAAATTAAAATTTGACATTTTTGGCTATTTTTGCAAAAGGGGAGGTTGAACCCGATGAGGGTTGCCTACGTATCTCACATCCAGTGAGAATCAAACCTGTCTAGTTCGGGCAGAGAAACTAGCTATTTTTGAAAACAAGATTGTTTTTCCTTTGTTCCTTTTATAACAAACAAACAAACTATTTTTCTTCTCCGTTTTTTGAAAACAAGACAAACTAAAATAAAAGACTCTTTTCACGTATTTTTGCTTTTTGAGTAAAACAAATAATTTTAAAAACATAAAATACTTTCTTTTTATTTTCTCAAAATTTCGGCAGAGTTTCGACAGTATTTGGGCATTGGTTTTATTATAAAAATAGGTAATTAACTCTCTACACTGCTATTTCCTCTCACTCCTTTTTCTTTTTCTCAAATTTCTGATATTCCCGAGATTCAGAAGCCGGTCAGAATGCAAGTCCGAACAAATAAATGCACAGAAAACAAGTAGGATGCATCAGGATGGTCTTTTCATTTCAGGTTACTTGTCCTAGACGGACCCAACCCCTGTGTTGAGTCCCCTAAGTCAAATGCACATGATGAAAATAAGCGTTCCTACTAGGGATCCGGCATGAAGTTGAGTTATTCTAGGTTCAGAACCTGGGTGTTTGTTCTAGACCTGGCCTACCCGAGCGGACAGCTCGGGGGGGGGGGGGGGGGCAGCGTACCGAGAATACAGAAGCTTCGCCGGCTTTGCAACTTATCCGAACCTCGTTCTAAATTTGGGATATGACTCTAATAGAAAAGAAGTTACACGAAGTGCATACTTCTTCATGATTTAGAAGATTCAGAGAGAAGAGGGATTTCGCAACAGTTTATATACAGTTCACGGAATACCAAAGCGGTAAAAGCAATCAATTAGCACATTAGTCCCAAATCATGTAACAAAATCAGATAATGGATAAAGCCAACAATAACAATTATTCTAAGCTCGAATTCTTGAACCCTAAACCAGAGATTCTGGGTTTGCATCCCCAGCAGAGTCGCCAGAGCTGTCACACCTCCTTTTTACCTACACTGGCAAGGGCATAAAGGAGTTTTTCCACTTAAAGGACAATCAGAACGGGATTTATTATTATTTGTTCTGAGTCTCCATTTGGGAGATTAATGGTGTCCCAAGTCACCGGTTGAATCCCGAACCGAGGAACTTACGACTCTGTTAATAGTCCGTGAACCAGAAATTCGAGTAAGGAATTCTGTTAACCCGGGAGAAGGTGTTAGGCATTCTTGGGTTCCGTGGTTCTAGCACGGTCACTCAACTGTCGTGTTTAGCTTTTATCTTATTTTAATACATGTTGAACTTATGTGCCAATTTTAAAGATCACTTACCGCTTTAATTAAAAATTTTAAAAAAGTGAACGTCGTTTAGCAAACGTGTTTTCGGATCACGTCACATGAAATGCACCTGGATCCTTGACACATTCTTATATAACGTTTTAGGATTTGGATTTGGGTCGCATGAAATGCACACCCAAACTTAAGAATGTAATTTTATTGCGCCTAAGGAGTCTAACGCATAACTATCTTTGGGGAGGGCCGTGAAAATCGCTAAACGGCTTGTCCCAAAATCTAAGAATTTAAACAAATATTTATTGAGGGCCCCGCAATTTTGCATTTTTATTCGGCGAGGCTCATCTCATTTTTATTTAAAGACCAATCCTAAAGAGACTATGATTTTCTACCTTTATTGTCTCTACAGATAAAAGAAAGGTCCTAATAAATTTGTTGTTAGATTAAGGCCAACCACATAATAAATCTGCACCAAAGCCATCGGACTCTAAGACAAACCCAACGAAGAGAGTGTTACGCTCATGCTCACGCCAATGATGGGCTCTGCGCTGATTTCAGCCTGGACCCAAATATACACGGCCATCAGAGATGGGCCTGGGCTGCTCATTCAAGGATTGAAAACTATATTGATTCAAAAGCCTAGGCACAACAATTCGAATTGAGCAATTACTCCAGAGTTGTCTTAAGTTTATTCACTTAATTCAAGCTAGTATTGATTGTTTTGATTGTAGCTTCATATTCAGGCATGCAAATAACTGAAGGTATTTATTTGAAGGTGTTGATCAAATTAAGGGAGGTTATTAACTAAAGCAAACTACTAAACTCAATGAACCAATTCCCTGAATCTGAATACTCACAAATCCAAACGTTAATTCAACGATAACAATTCAAATACACATATTAACTAAGTCCAGAACACTTATTCTCATATATATGTTAAAACGGTGGACAACCATATTACCAACCTAGTCCAATTAAACTATTATCACATCTGAGCTGACCTCAACATTAAATCATGACTGGGCTCAAATCAATTTTCAATTTGTAGTTAAACTTCTACTTTGAATTCAGTAACTTCAATCAACATTTAATAATATCAACTGGAAGTTTAAATCAGATCCAATAATCACCTAATGACTACAAAATTCGCATTAGAAGACCTTGAATCAGCTAACAGTCCATGAATAAAAATAAATCCACCGTTTGTACGCAACAAATCACTACTCAACTATGCTTAACAATTCTAACATCTATTTAAATCCAACAGCCATCAATTTATTCCATGTTCAAGCTCATAATTACATCAGAATTTTGAATGTATACCTGGAAATGAAAGAAGGAAGTAGAAAAATGAGGTATCAACAGTAACCAACAACAGCAGTAGTATTCAACACCAGAAAAGGAACCAGCAGACTAATTTTGAAACCAAGGGATGTGATACGATAGTCAGACCCTAATTTTAGTCTTAGTGAATCAGCAGACCCCAAACCAGACTCGACTTAAACCCTTTTTATTATCAGCTAACCAGAAATTGCTTCCATATTAGAGGAAAACTTCAGAAAATACCAAATGACTCAATGAAACAGTGTATTTTTTTGAAATTCTGCAATCATTTTTTTTGTTTTTTTTCTTTCTGTATCTATTTTTGTGTATCTCCCTCCTATATCTCTCTCCGAATGTCCTTCTTCCAATCTCTCTCAGGCTATCTTTCTCTATTTCCCAAGTACTAGCCTCTCTTCCTCTCCTGAATTTCAACTCCCTTAAATTGGCATTCAATTAGTGCATTTTCCACTACCAATTTAACTTTTCATTTATTTAATACTCCACTCCATTGTCCACTCAATTATCCACTTAATTATTTAATCCACTCCATTGTCCACTCAATTATTGTCACGACCCGGATTTCCCACCATCGGGTGTCGGGATGGCGCCTACTATCGGAGCTAGGCAAGCCAAATATTTAAAACACCTTTCCTGCTTTCTTTCAAACAATATAATAAACGAGACAAAATCTAAGCGGAAGACTTTAAATTTAAAGCAACTGAAAACCAAAAGTGCAGAAGTTTAATACACATCACTACCCAAGGTCTGGTGTCACTAGCTCACGGACTACTACAGAATACAACAAACAATGTCTGAAAAGGAAATACATCATGTTTGTCTGATACAAGATGAACAAACAGAAAAAACATGGAATGGGACTTCGGCTTGCGAACGTCAGCTAGGCTACCTCGAGAGTCCCTGGACTGAAGATTGCTCCCAAAAGTCCTACTGTTACGGTCCGTAAGCTGCTCCCTGATCTGTGCACCAAAAATGCACAGAGTGTAGCATCAGCACAACCGACCCTATGTGCTGGTAAGTGCCTGGCCTAACCCCGGCGAAGTAGTGACGAGGCTAGATAGTACCTACCACAATTAACCTATACAGATATATATACAACAAGTGCAAGAAAACAATAACAAGATAATACAAAGTAAAACTGGGAGGGGGGACATGCTATCGGGGAGTAACAGATAAAAATGAAATATCGGAAATAAACAGAAGAAACTTCGGTTTCCATGATATATATATATATATATAGTGGACGGCGTGCCACACGATCCCATAATATCATATATAAGTGGACGGCGTGCCACACGATCCCACAATATCATATATAAGTGGACGGCGTGCCACACGATCCCATAATATCATATATAAGTGGACGGCGTGCCACACGATCCCATAATATCATATATAAGTGGACGGCGTGCCACACGATCCCATAATATCATATATAAGTGGACGGCGTGCCACACGATCCCATAATATCATATATAAGTGGACGGCGTGCCACATGATCACATAATATCATGTATAAGTGGACGGCATGCCACATGATCCCATAATATTATATATATAAGTGGACGGCGTGCCACACGATCCCATAATATAGATCTTAATATCTGACTTCATATAGTAGACCCCTTCAGGGGAGAATAACAACTCAATACCTTTAACCCGGCAAGGGTACAGCTAACAGCCCAAAATATCCCGACAAGGGAGAATATATATATCAGTCTACACATCCCGGCAAGGGAGTATTCACAACACATTCTCCTTTTAAATCATTCTTCCTCAACCGTTCACATTATATGAAACTTATCAAATAAACAAGGAGCTTGTGTCACATTATTCGAATTAAAAGCAATCAAGACTCACGGTCATGCTAGACTCCGGTGCATAGATAACCGTCACCATGCCTATACACCGTACTCCACATTAGCAAGTAGCAAATATCATCCTAATCCTATTCCCTCAAGCCAAAGTTAGAACAAACACTTACCTCGAATGCTCCAAACTCAACTCACGCTTCTAGTATAGCTTTACCTCTTGATTCCACCACCAATCCGCTCGGATCTAGTCATAAGTTACTTAATCACATTAATAATTACTAAATGAATCATCCCCAATGCATGAAAATAGATTTTTCAAGGTTTTTCCCAAAAAGGTCAAAAATACCCCCGGACCCACGTGGTCGAAACTCGAGGTTCGGACCAAAACCCGGTTACCCATTCCCCCATGAATCCCAATAGATGATTTGTTTTTAAATCGGACCCCAAATTGAGGTCCAACTTCTCAATTTGTAGAAAACCTAGGTTCTACCCAAAACACCCAATTTTCCCCATGAAAATCTTTGATTTGAAGTTGAAATTATGTTAAAAGATGTTAAGGAATAAAGAAATTAAGTTAGAAATCACTTACCAATCGTTTTGGAGAAGAAAAGTTGTTTGGAAAATCGCCTCTTAGGTTTTGGGTTTTTGAAAAGTGAAAAATGACTGAGATTTTCCGAACTTGTATACCTTTCTGAGGACCTGGCGCGGACCGCACAAAAATGTGTTGCGGCCGCGCCGAGTGGGAGAAAAATTGGGGCTTCTCTGAACCCTTCCAGCGCGGACCGCACTGTTTTGGTGCGCGGCCGCGCTGGCTAACCTGAAACCCTAGCCCTCAGACTCAGCCACGCGGACCGCACAAAAATGCATCGCGGCCGCGCGGCTCCAACGCGGACCGCGCAGAAATGACCGCGGCCGCGCTGGTGTCTGCAACACCTGAACCTGCATTTTCTTAAGTCCAAGACCTCCCGGGCCCCATTCAAAACTCACCCGAGCCCTCGGGGCTCCAAACCAAACATGCACACAACCTTAAAAACATCTTACGGACTTACTCGTGCGATCAAATCGCCAAAATAACATCATATACATAGGATCAAGCCTCAAACACATGATTTTCTTTCTTCAACTTTCATAACTCAAACTCTCCATTTTTAGTCCGAAACACGTCATATGACGTCCGTTTTTAGCCAAACTTTACAGATAGTGCTTAACACATATTTAAGACTTGTACCGGGCGTCGGAACCAAAATACGAGCCCGATACCTATATTTTCTAACTCCTTTTCATTTCAAATTTTCATATCAAATTTCAGAAAAACAATTTCTTTCAAAAAATCATTTCTCGGGCTTGGGACCATAGAATTTGATTCCGGGCACACGCCCAAGTCCCATATTTTTCTACGAACCCTCCGGGACCGTCGAATCACAAGTCCGGGTCCGTTTACCCAATATGTTGACCGAAGTCAACATTATGCATATTAATACCAAAATTCATCAAATGTTTCACATAATTCACATATTCTAACATAAAAACTTTCCGGCTACGCACCCGAACTGCGCACGCCAATCGAGGCAACTAAAAGCGAGGTTTTCAAGGCCTCGGGAGCACGGAACAAGGAAGAATTACGGTGATGACCCCTTGGGTCGTCACATTCTCCACCTCTAAAACAACCGTTCGTCCTCGAACGGACAAAAGAAAAAAGTACTTGTGTCGGGAAATAAATGAGGATAATGGCTCCGCATATCGGACTCGGACCCCCAGGTCGATGCCTCAGTAGGCTGACCTCTCCACGGAACACGCACCGAAGGAAAACTCTTCGACCTCAACTGTCGAACCTGCCGGTCTAGAATAGCCACCGGCTCCTCCTCATATGACAGATCCTTGTCCAATTGGACAGTGCTGAAATCTAACACGTGCGATGGATCTCCGCGATACTTCCGGAGCATAGACACATGAAACACGGGATGCACAGCTGACAAGCTAGGTGGCAAGGAAAGTCTATAAGCCACCTCTCCCACACGATCAAGAATCTCAAATGGACCGATGAACCTAGGGCTGAGCTTGCCCTTCTTCCCAAATCTCATCACGCCCTTCATAGGCGATACACGGAGCAATACCCGCTCATCAACCATGAAGGCAACATCTCTGAACTTGCGGTCTGCGTAACTCTTCTGTCTGGACTGAGCTGTACGAAGTCTATCCTGAATAATCCTGACCTTGTCCAAGGCTTCCTGAAACAGATCCGTACCCAATAATCGAGCCTCTCCTGGCTAAAACCATCCAACTGGAGACCGACATCACCTACCATACAACGCCTCGTACGGAGCCATCTGAATGCTGGACTGGTAGTAGTTGTTGTAGGCAAACTCTGCTAAAGGCAAAAACTGGTCCCACGAGCCTCCAAAATCAATGACACAAGTCGGAGCATGTCCTTAAGAACATGAATAGTCTTCTCGGACTGACCGTCCGTCTGGGGATGGAATGTTGTACTCAACTCAACCTGGGTGCCCAACTCTCGCTGAACCGCTCTCCAAAAATGCGAGGTAAACTGCGTACCCCGATCCGAAATGATAGATAGCGGCACCCCATGAAGGCGAACAATCTCCCTGATATAAATCTCGGCTAACCTTTCGGACGAATGGGTGGCTGCAACAGGAACAAAATGCGCTGACTTGGTCAGCCTATCAACAATGACCCAAACTGCATCAAAATTTTTCCGAGTCATCGGAAGTCCAGTAACGAAATCCATCGTAATCCTCTCCCACTTCGACTTGGGAAGTGCAATTCTCTAAAATATACCACCGGGTCTTTGATGCTCGTACTTAACCTGCTGACAATTCAAACACCGAGCCACATGCGCAATGATGTCTTTCTTCATCTTACGCCACCAATAGTGCTACCTCAGATCCTGATACATCTTCGCGGCGCCCGGGTGAATAGAATACCGAGAACTGTGGGCCTCCGCTAAGATCAACTCTCAAATCCCATCAACATTGGGCACACAAACTCGCCCCTGCAATCTCAATACACCATCATCATCTAAGGTTACTTTCTTGGCACCTCCACGCTGCACCGTGTCTCTCAAGACACACAAATGGGGATCCTCAAACTGCCGCTCGCGGATACGCTCTAATAGTGAGGAACGAGCAACCGTGCAAGCTAACACTCTTCTGCTAGGCTCAGAAATATCCAACCTCACAAGACGATTGGCCAAGGCCTGAACATCCAAAGCAAGCGATCTCTGGCTGACTGGAATATAAGCAAGACTACCCATGCTGGCGGACTTCCTGCTCAATGCATCGGCCACCACATTGGCCTTCCCCGGGTGGTATAAGATAGTAACATCATAATCCTTTAGCAACTCTAACCACCTCCTCTGCCTCAAATTCAACTCTTTCTGCTTGAACAGATACTGAAGACTCTTGTGATCAGTGTAAACCTCACACGTCACGCCATATAAGTAATGCCTCCAGATCTTCAAGGCATGAACAATGGCTGCCAACTCGAGATCATGAACCGGATAATTCTTCTCGTGGATCTTCAACTGCCTCGAAGCATAATCAATGACGTTGCCTTCCTGCATCAACACTGTACCAAGCCCAATATGAGACGCATCACAATAGACCGTATATGGCCCTGAACCTGTGGGCAAAACCAATACTGGTGTCGTAGTCAGAGCCGTCTTGAGCTTCTGAAAGCTCGCCTCACACTCGTCCGACCACATGAACTAGACACCCTTCTGGGTCAATCTGGTCATAGGGGCTGCAATGGATGAAAACCCCTCCACAAACCGACGGTAGTAACCTGCTAACCCCAGGAAACTCCGAATATCCGTAGCTGAAGCTGGTCGAGGCCAGTTCTTGACTGCCTCTATCTTCTTCGGGTCTACCTGAATACCTGTTGCTGATACGACATGACCCAGGAATGCGACCGAACTCAAAACTCGCACTTTGAGAACTTAGCATACAACTGACTATCCTTTAGGGTCTGAAGGACCACTCTGAGGTGATGCTCATGCTCCTCCTGACTGCGGGAGTATATAAGAATATCGTCAATGAAGACTATCACGAACAAGTCCAAATAAGGTCTGAACACTCGGTTCATCAACTCCATGAACGCTGCTGGGGCATTAGTCAATCCAAATGACATGACCAAAAACTCATAGTGCCCATACCGAGTGCGAAATGCTATCTTAGGGACATCAGACGCCCTAAACCTCAGCTGGTGGTAGCCAGATCTCAAGTCTATCTTTGAAAACACCCTCGCACCCTGAAGCTGGTCGAATAAATCGTCGATCCTCGGCAGTGGATACTTATTCTTAATTGTAACCTTGTTCAATTGCTGGTAATCGATGCACATTCTCATCGAACCATCCTTTTTCTTAACAAACAACACCGGCGCACCCCAAGGCGAAACACTGGGTTTAATGAAACCTTTCTCAAGCAAGTCCTGCAGTTGTTCCTTTAACTCTTTCAACTCCGGCGGGGCCATACGATATGGCGGGATAGAAATAGGCTAAGTGCCCGGGGACAAATCAATACAAAAGTCGATATCCCTATCGGGCGGCATACCCGGCAAGTCTGAAAGGAAAACCTCAGGAAACTCCCGAACAACGGGCACAGAATCAATAGAAGGGGCCTCCGCGCTAGAATCGCGAACATACGCCAAGTAGGCCAAACATCCCTTCTCGACCATACGCCAAGCTTTCACATACGAGATAACACTGCGGGTACAATGACCAGAAGTCCCTCTCCACTCTAAACAGGGTAAATTCGGTAAGGCTAAGGTCACGGTCTTGGCATGGAAATCCAAGATAGCATGGTACGGGGATAACCAATCTATCCCCAATATAACATCAAAGTCGACCATGTCCAAAAGCAACAAATCAACACGGGTCTCAAGACCCACAAACACTACGATACAAGAATGATGAACTTGGTCGACCACAATAGAATCACCCACCGGTGTTGACACATAAACAGGAATACTCAACGAGTCACTAAGCATAACCAAATAGGGTGCAAAATAGGACGACACATATGAATACGTAGATCCGGGATCAAATAGCACAGAAGCATCCCTATCACATACCAGAATAGTACCTATAATCACAGCATCTGATGACTCAGCCTCTGGCCTGGCTGGCAAAGCATAACAACGGGGCTGGGCCCCACCTCCCTGAATCATATCCCTAGGACGATCTGCGGCTGGTTGACCCCTACCTCTAGCGGCCTGAGCTCCACCTCTAAAACCTCTACCTCCACCTCTATGTCCTCTAACCCCGCCTCTAGCTGGCTGGGCAGGCTGTAGGGCAACTGGTGCCTGGATCATCGGGCGAGAACCCTGCTACTATGAGCTGCTGGAAACTCGAGGGCTATATCTGGCAATGTGACTCACATCGCCGCAAGTATAACAAGCCCTCGGCTGCTGAGAATAACGAAGTGGTGGTGCACTGATAGGTGCTGATGGTGAACTGAAGAGCTGCTGGTCAGAATACTGCGGCTGAGAAGCACGACCACCTGGTGTACCATGAGAAGCCTGGAGAGCTGACTGAAAGGGCCTCGAAGGATGGCCTCTACCATAAGAGTCCCTACCTCCAGACGAGGTACCACTAAATCTACCAGAATGACGGGGCCTCTTATCAGACCCATGACCACCTCCCTGAGCAAGTGCCATCTCTATCCGGCGGGCACCATCTGCTGCCTCCTGAAATGAAATCTCACTACCGGCACTCATGGCCATCTGAACACGGATCGGCTGGGCCAACCCATCAATAAACCTCCGCACCCTCTCCCTATCGGTGAAGAGTATCACAATGGCATTACGAGCAAGATCAATAAATCGGGTCTCATACTGGGTGACCATCATAGGACCCTGCTGGAGACGCTCAAACTGCCTGCGAAGAGCACTCGCTGAGTAACTGGGAGAAACTTCCCCAGAAATAACAGTGAAAACTGATCCCAGGTCAATGATGGAGACCCTGTTGGCCTGGCTAAACAGAAATCCCTCCACCAAGTCTTGGCGGATCCTGCCAGGCGAAAAGTGGCGAAGTCGACCCCATTGGTGTTTAAAATGCCCATAGTCTGTAGAACCTCATGATAGCTGAATATGAAATCCTGAGCATCCTCTGAGGGAGTGCCACTATATGTAGTAGTGAAGAGCTTGGTGAAACGATCAAGCCTCCACAAAGCATCCGCGGACATAGCCGCACCATCACTAGACTGAGCCGCAATACCTGGCTGGGCTGCCACAGCTGGCTGAACTGTTGGAACCTGAGCCCGAGGAGCTATCGGCTCTGGAATACGAGTATCGGGAGTCTGAACTCCTCCCCCAGCCTGAGATGTGGTTGGAGCTGCGGGAAGCAAACCCGCTCTAGAAATGCCCTCCATAAAGCCTACCAGTCGGACCAAAGCGTCCTGAAGCACTGGAGTGGCTATGAAACCCTCTGGGACCTGAGCTGGGCCCACTAGAACAGCTGGGGCCGGAACCTCCTCCTCAAAATTGACCTGAGGCTCCGTCACTGGAAATGCTGCTCGGGGCTGAGCCCTGCCCCGGCCTCGGCCTCGCCCTCTGCCCCTAATAGGGGCTGCTGCTGGGGGATCAGGCTGTTGCGCGGTAGAAGAGGAAGCACGTGTCCTCGCCATCTGCGAAAGAACAGAGTGGAAAGACAATCAGTACTTGAGAAACAGAATCGCACGACAAGAATGAACAAGGTGAAGTTTTCCTAACTCAGTAGCCTCTGCGGGATAAATACAGACGTCTCCGTACCGATCCCTCAGACTCTATTGAGCTTGTCCGTGAGTTGTGAGACCTAAGTAACCTAGAGCTCTGATACCAACTTGTCACGACCCGGATTTCCCACCATCGGGTGTCGTGATGGCGCCTACTATCGGAGCTAGGCAAGCCAAATATTTAAAACACCTTTCCTGCTTTCTTTCAAACAATATAATAAACGAGACAAAATCTAAGCGGAAGACTTTAAATCTAAAGCAACTGAAAACCAAAAGTGCGGAAGTTTAATACACATCACTACCCAAGGTCTGGTGTCACTAGCTCACGGACTACTACAGAATACTACAAACAATGTCTGAAAAGAAATACATCATGTTTGTCTGATACAAGATGAACAAACAGAAAAAACATGGAAAGGAACTTCGGCCTGCGAACGGCAGCTAGGATACCTCGAGAGTCCCTGGACTGAAGATAGCTCCCAGAAGTCCTACTGCTGCAGTCCGTAAGCTGCTCCCTGATCTGTGCACTAAAAATGCACAGAGTGTAGCATCAGCACAACCGACCCCATGTTCTGGTAAGTGCCTGGCCTAACCCCGACGAAGTAGTGACGAGGCTAGACAGTACCTACCACAATTAACCTGTACAAATATCATATATAAGTGGACGGCGTGCCACACGATCCCATAATATCATATATAAGTGGACGGCGTGCCACACGATCCCATAATATCATATATAAGTGGACGGCGTGCCACACGATCCCATAATATCATATATAAGTGGACGGCGTGCCACACGATCCCATAATATCATATATAAGTGGACGGCGTGCCACACGATCCCATAATATCATATATAAGTGGACGGCGTGCCACACGATCCCATAATATCATATATAAGTGGACGGCGTGCCACACGATCCCATAATATCATATATAAGTGGACGGCGTGCCACACGATCCCATAATATCATATATAAGTGGACGGCGTGCCACACGATCCCATAATATCATATATAAGTGGACGGCGTGCCACACGATCCCATAATATCATATATAAGTGGACGGCGTGCCACACGATCCCATAATATCATATATAAGTGGACGGCGTGCCACACGATCCCATAATATCATATATAAGTGGACGGCGTGCCACACGATCCCATAATATCATATATAAGTGGACGGCGTGCCACACGATCCCATAATATCATATATAAGTGGACGGCGTGCCACACGATCCCATAATATCATATATAAGTGGACGGCGTGCCACACGATCCCATAATATCATATATAAGTGGACGGCGTGCCACACGATCCCATAATATCATATATAAGTGGACGGCGTGCCACACGATCCCATAATATCATATATAAGTGGACGGCGTGCCACACGATCCCATAATATAGATCGTAATATCTGACTTCATATCCACATTAGCCAGTAGCAAATATCATCCTAATCCTATTCTCTCAAGCCAAAGTTAGAACAAACACTTACCTCAAATGCTCCAAACTCAACTCACGCTTCTAGTATAGCTTTACCTCTTGATTCCACCACCAATCCGCTCGGATCTAGTCATAAGTTACTTAATCATATTAATAATTACTAAATGAATCATCCCCAATGCATGAAAATAGATTTTTCAAGGTTTTTCCCAAAAAGGTCAAAAATACCCCCGGAGCCACGTGGTCGAAACTCGAGGTTCGGACCAAAACCCGGTTACCCATTCCCCCATGAATCCCAATAGATGATTTGTTTTTAAATCAGACCCCAAATTGAGGTCCAGCTTCTCAATTTGTAGAAAACCTAGGTTCTACCCAAAACACCCAATTTTCCCCATGAAAATCTTTGATTTGAAGTTGAAATTATGTTAAAAGATGTTAAGGAATAAAGAAATTAAGTTAGAAATCACTTACCAATCGTTTTGGAGAAAAAAAAGTTGTTTGGAAAATCGCCTCCTAGGTTTTAGGTTTTTGAAAAGTGAAAAATGACTGAGATTTTCTGAACTTGTATACCTTTCTGAGGACGTGGCGCAGACCGCACAAAAATGTGTTGCGGCCGCGCCAAGTGGAAGAAAAGTGGGGCTTCTCTGAACCCTTCCAGCGCGGCCGCACTGGCTAACCTGAAACCCTAGCCCTCAGACTCAGCCACGCGGACCGCACAAAAATGCATCACGGCCGCGTGGCTTCAGCGCGGACCGTGCGGAAATGACCGCGGCCTCGCTGGTGTCTACAACACCTGAACCTGCATTTTCTTAAGTCCAAGACCTCCCGGGCCCCATTCAAAACTCACCCGAGCCCTCGGGGCTCCAAACCAAACATGCACACAAACTTAAAAACATCTTACGGACTTACTTGTGCGATCAAATCGCCAAAATAACATCATATACATAGGATCAAGCCTCAAACACATGATTTTCTTTCTTCAACTTTCATAACTCAAACTCTCCATTTTTTAGTCTAAAACATGTCATATGACGTCCGTTTTTAGCCAAACTTTACAAATAGTTCTTAACACATATTTAAGACTTGTACCGGGCGTCAGAACTAAAATACGAGCCCGATACCTATATTTTCTAACTCCTTTTCATTTCAAATTTTCTTATCAAATTTCAGAAAAACAATTTCTTTCAAAAATTCATTTCTCGGGCTTGGGACCTCAGAATTTGATTCCGGGCACATGCCCAAGTCCCATATTTTTCAACGAACCCTCCGGGACCGTCGAATCACAGGTCCGGGTCCGTTTACCCAAAATATTGACCGACGTCAACATTATGCATATTAATACCAAAATTCATCAAATGTTTCACATAATTCACATATCTAACATAAAAACTTTCCGGCTATGCGCCCGAACTGCGCACGCCAATCGAGGCAACAAAAAGCAAGGTTTTCAAGGCCTCGGGAGCAAAGAACAAGGAAGAATTACGGTGATGACCCCTTGGGTCGTCACAATTATCCACTTAATTATTTAATCCATTAGTGTAAATACTACCCTACTATCCACTAGAAACTTCTTAAGTAGGTGAACACTTAAATAATTCTCACTATTATCTTAAAGTTTCTGTTTTTAAACTTGAAATTCATGGGCAAGCTGAACTCAATTCATATCGTTTTAGGTTATTCAATCTTTATAAAGCAAACTTTCCCAGCAGACTGCCTAATAGTTCTTAAAATGAAATAATTTCAATAAAATTAACAGGAATCAATTCAAGAACTACTGTGAGTTTTAACTACTAAGAAACAAAACAACACCAAACAAAATCAACAAACAATCTATTAACTAAAAACATAGAACAATACTGACCAAATAAATATTCTAATAACATAAAGGAGTAGAAGAAGATAATAATAAGAAAAATAGAAAAAATTAGAATCAGGAAATCTACCTCCAAATATCTGAATACTGTCTCTAATTAGGCCTTTGATTTTCTTCGAATTTGTGGCCGGAATAGACCTTAATCAAGTGTTCTCGACTGAGAACACACAACTCAGGTCGATTCCGATCTCAAATCTTCAAGCATCTAACGATTTGGATTTTTGGTATTTGGGGTTTGTTTTTTTTCTTTCCAATCCAGATTCGATGGGCTTCAAGGGTATTCGAGGGAAACTGGTGATGGATTAGGTATGAGGGGGTCAAGGCGGTTGTGTTGTGTTAATTTGGGAGGGATTGGAGTCGGCTAGGGTTCGGAGGTTTTGGGATTTGAACCTTAGATCTAAAATTCGAGAGGTTCGGGCAAGATTCGAGGGAAACGAGTCATGGATTTGGAAAGAGGTGGTTGGAGTGGTTCTGGGGTGTGATTTTGGAGGGGAACAGAGTCGGCGCTGCCACCGGAAGGCGGTGGGAAATGGTGGCGGCTGGTCTCTATGGTTTGGGGTGAGGGAGACGATAGACGAGATGGGGGGGGGGGGTTCTGAGGGGGCGGGGTTTGTTAGGATGTATATATATTGGGGTGGAATTGGATCTAGGCAGTTCGATCAAACGAGATCAACGGCTTGGATCATCTAACTAAATGAAGCGACGTCGTTTGAGTGAGCTGAAGACCGGATCGGTCTCAGATGAAATGGGTCGGATACGGGTGATGGGCAAAGCTTTGGGCCGTTCGATCAAATAAAATTGACGGCCCTGATCAAAGCGTGTCCAAACGATGTCGTTTGGTTTTGGTAAGGGCGGACCGGGTTGGGACGGGTCTAGGCTGGTTTTTGGCTGGGTTAATTGATTTGGGCTTGGGATTTAATTTAATTTTGGCCCAAATTTTATTTCCTCTCTTTTATTAACTCTTTTTCTTTTCTTTTCTTCTTTTTCTTTCAAAAATTTAAAAAGTCTTAAATTTAATTTATAAAACACCAAATTAACTTAAAAATACTAATTAACTCTAACTAACAATTATCACAAATAATTAAATGCCAAATTAAAAAAAATCACACAATTTGACCAAATCACAAAAATATGTTATATTTTTTTGAATTTTCATTTTTGTAAAACATCTAATTATTAATTAATTTGAAAAAATGTAAAAATCAAATCTCAAATGAAAATGCTATATTTTTGTATTTTTAATGCATTAACAAAATTAAACATGCACACAAATATATGCGAACAATCAGGGATATCACACAATAATTCCTAAAAATAACATCTAGTTAAAGAAAAGACCTAATTGTGGGAATTCTTTTGGAGTAATTCGTATGAGGCAAAAATTACGTGCTGACAAGACCAACAAGAATTTAGGGCTCTGATACCATGTTGGCACGACCCAATTCCATTATAGGCTGTGATGGAGCCCAATACCCTTGTTAGTCAAGCCAACACTGATCAAACTAGTGATTTCCCACTTAAATAGATTACTAGGTGGATAACATTTCCTCATTTGTTAAAAAGATTTAAAAATTTGCAAATGTAACATAAATAAACGGAAGCAATTGAGTACAAATCGAAATCATGAAAACATTTCCAAAATCATAAGTCTACTAGTGTGTATGTCAGGACCTGGTGTCACAAGTATGTGGGTATTCTAGTGGAATATACAAAAGAATACTAGTCTACTGCCTGCCTAAGCCCGTAATAAATAAGGCTCACTACCTCCAGCGATTTCCGCACCTACAGTTATAGGGCTGCACCTGCGCCCTCGCTTCAGCAGACAAGGTTCTGTAAATGCCTGGGCAGATTATAAAGTACTCTATTTCGAGGATTTCGGCCATTTTTGCCTTTTTGGAGCTATGGAGGTCGGATTGAGGCGAATTTTGAAGGGATTTTTAAAGGATTGATTGGGGCAAGTGTTCTTTACTCAAATTTGGTTAAAATTATGTATTGATTCTTATCATTTAATTTGGGAATTTGGGGTAAAAAATTTGGAAAATGGAATAAGGTTTTGTGAGTTGATTTTGGGGATTTGGATGGCCATTTGATGTCGGATTTTGGTGAATTTGATATAGGTAGACTCGTGAGCGAATGGGTTTTCCAGTTTTGTAATTTTTATAGGATTCTGAGACATGGGCCCGGGGCCTGGGTTTAAGCCAATTTCGGGATTTTGAGTTAATTTGATTATTTTTGCTTGGGCTTTGTTCCTTTAGCGCATATTGATGATAATATACTGATGTTGGTTAGATTTGGAGCATTTGGAGGCCAATTCGAGAGGCAAAGGCATCGCGGGCTAGAGTTTGGACCGATTTGAGGTAAGTAAAGATTGTAATTGTGGTCCTAAGGGTATGAAACCCTGGATTCACATCGTTCTGCTACTTTGAGGTGACACACAAACTAGATGACGAGTGTGGGGTCATGCACCATTGGGGATTGTGACTTGGTCCATCCCGTACGATTGTTAAGTCGCATATTTGATTGAAAACTATTTGATATCATTGTGTTTTGGAAAGTATTACCATGTTTTGGGCTGAATGCCATATTTCGGCCTCGTTCCAACTGTTTTGGACGCTTAGGGGATTTTTTACTACTATTCCTCACTATTTTAACTTCATATTTGTACTCGATCATGCTGTATTCTACTGTTTTTATAACTTAGCCATATTTACTCTGTTTTGATATTTTAAATGATATTTTGGGCTGAGCATCATGTTTTACTGTTGCCCGAGTGGCTTGAGAGATTTTAGTCTGAGTGAGGCTGAGGGCCTGTGTTGTGAGGATATTGTGGGATCGGGTTGCGCGATGCAGTAATGTTGTACTGATTCATGATTATGAGGCCGAGGGACTGATTTGTTACGCGGCGAGGTGGCTTGTTATAAGGACGAGGGCCAGTTTGATTATGTCACGAGATGGCTTGTTATAGCGCTTGGTCTATAGGAGCCCCTCCGGAGTCTGCACACCCCTAGTGAGTGTGGGTACCTAGTGTGAGATGTGATATTGCCCGAGGGGCTGTTGTTGTTTCATGTTGTTGCCCGAGGGGCTGTCTTGATCCATGTTTTCCCGAGGGGCTGTTCTTGATCCATATTTTGTCTGAGCGGCAGTTCTTGATTCATGTTATGCCTGAGAGGCTGATTATGAGTGATTGTGAAGTAGCCCGAGGGGCTGGTTCTGTTGATATTTTGCTCGAGGGGCGGTGTATGGTAAATGTTTTTCCCGAGGGGCTATTTATGTTTCTATCATCTTTTACTCACTATTTTTATCACTCATTTGAAAATATTGGAAGATGTTTTAAAAAGGAAAGGGTTTTTACTGAAACTAAGTTTGATTTCGGAAATAAATGATTTATGTACTGTTTTGGAAACGCACTATATTTGCTGTGGCGTTATGACATGGTTTAACTATGTTTTTACTGCTCAACTTTTATTTAGTTTTATTACTTAATGAATTAGCGTACTCACATTACTCCCTGCACCTTTTGTGCAGATTCAGGTGTTTTTGAACCCAGTAGCGGGTGTTGATTGCTCAGTGGCAGAGCCATCGGAGATAGCAAGGTAGTTGCCCGACGTTCGTAGCCCTGCTTTTCTCCCTCTTTTCTTTCTTAGATTGTTTTTTGTATATTTTCAGACTCTTCGTTGTTATCAAACATTAGTAGATGCTCGGGACTTGTGACACCCCGATGTTGGGCTTGTGTTATGTTTTCGCACTAATTATTTAGACTTATATTATGAGATTTCTTGTTCATTAATGGCTTAAAAATGACTGTTAGAAAATAATGGTTTGATTTGGGAATTTTGTCGCCTGGCATAGTTTCACGATAGGCGCCATCATGGTTGAGTCGGTTTTAGGGTCGTGAAAAGTTGGTATCAGAGCCTATGTTACATCGGTCTCACGGGTCATGAGCAGGTTTAGGAGAGTCTCGCGGATCAGTACTAAGACGTCTGTACTTATCCTCGGGAGGCTGCGGAACCTTTAGGAAATCCCATATTCTTGAATTCTTATCGTGTGTCCTTGATTCAGCTTGAAATGTAACTCTTGAAATTACTTCCATGCGTTCGTATGCGCGCATGAGCGCTTAGTATTAGTTGTGCATTGATGGCTTGTGATTCTCTGACCAGAGGGTGAGATGTGATTTTGTGTGTTGATGTTGGGCCAGTCTGGAGGACTTGAGGTCGGGCTTTGCTTGTAGCCTGAGAGTTGAGGCGTTGATTGTGTGAGCGCGTACTTTTGGATTTATTTGTTCGGTAGCGTCCTTATCGGTGGAAATGATGATTGGATGGCTATGTGATGAGTATGAGGCGATTGCGAGATATGTTCATATGATTTGAATGTGACTAGAGGGGTCTACTTTAGGATAGAAATAACTATTTGGTGCTTGACTTCCATCGTGATTTGATGTATAGCCCCGAGTTATGGGTGTGTGAAGAATCTTTTCATATTGTCTAGTTGGGGAATGGAGTATATTTCATGTTACAATATGAGTTCAGACTCAGGAAGATTAAGTGATTGCGTAATGTTTATGACGGTTGAAGGGTATGAAGAGCTGCTAGTTTGAGGCGAAGCAGGTGGGTTATCTCCTGCGGAGTGTTCTGAAGTTTGTATGATCCTTATGTTGTTTGTTGGAAGACCTCTATTACCAGTAAAATATATGCTTTATGGGTGTATGAGAATCACGAAATGACTTGAGTTGTTATTGGTAAAGGATGTACGGTGCATAGAACAAAAAGTTGCTTGGTTGCATTAAGGCGAGGTTACATTCTGCAGTGTCGGAGTTCTAATAGAGCACAGGTCGTCCGGTCTGTTTGATCGGTCTAATTACAGTTTGAGTAGAGTGGATGGCTCTCGAGAATGGTTCTAATGGGTTCATGATTATACATGTAATAATTGGAGATTTTCAGGTTGTATATTTGGATAGAAACTGAGGTTTGCATTGGAGGGGGTCAAGACTCGTGGTATTTCTATATCATTATGGATTCTACACATCAGTATCAGGAAGGTGAAGGTAATAGCTTTAGATTCGCGAGAAGCCTCTTCAGGGAAAATATTCCGAATGAGGTGCTTTTAGGGATATTTGAGAGAGTAGTCAGCGACTTATGAACCGTAGGACAGTGTGGCTTTATGATTGGGGCTCGTGTGGCGATTCTGGGTCGGGGATTGTGGTGTTATAGCAAGAAGAAGTTTCAAGTTAAAGGTAAATCAGAAGGAACTTGGATGGATAGAATAGCTTGGTAGTAGGCCGGATTGGCATGGTAAGGATATGATTAGTTCTTTGGGTGCTTACGAGGTAATGCGTTTCTACAGGTATTTTGTGGAAATACTCTTTGGTTTTAGTAGCCTGGGTAGCTTGGTTGAGTTAGAAGGATTCAATCCTGATGGTTTAGTTTTGTGCAAAGGGAATTCGGAGAGTTCTTGATTGTTTCTACCACGATTAGAGATGTATATTTTCTACGAGCGTGAGGAGCATGACATGTATAGTGATTTTCTTCTAGATGGGATCAATGGAAGGTTCTTGGCTTGTTGAGTGTGTAGTTGCTTGTAACTCGGAATGGATATGAAGTTCTCATGTTTATCCTAGGATGGTATAGTATATGTAGTATGTTGTGTAGGAGTGAGATTTGCATGTGTAAGGTCACGGTCCAGTTTTGAAAGGAAGGTCACAAATTCTTAGGTAGCATGGACAGTTTCAGATGACTAGATAAATGAGATCACTGATTGGTAGGGCATGATGAGGGTATACATTTTAGAAAGGGCGATGTGTTTGAGTTCAGGATGCTTCATTAATATTGCGGCCCTATATTTTTGGATTGACTGCTAATATTCGAGTTTGCTTGGTGGCACAAAAGGATTATAGGAGTACCTCTCATGGGATGATTGGGTATTAGAGATGTGTTATATATTCGAACGGTGGAATTGGGATCAAATATGGTGATTCGTGTGCTATATGGATTTGGAGACTGGGAGTTCTCATAAACGGGTTATGTTGTGGTTGTGGGCCGCGTGTATTGGCCTTGTGTGGTGATAATTGGGGGTTTGGAGACATGAGTGGATCCTTTTTTGCTTAGTATGTTAGATTTAGGATGTGATATTGGGTATGGACTGGTTGTCTCCGTGTCATTCTATTTTGGGTTGTTGCGCTAGGTCGGCGATGTTGGCTATGCCGGAAATGCCATGGATTGAGTGGCGAGGTTCGATGGATTATGTTTCTAGTAGGGTGGTTTCATTTTTGATGACCCAACGGATGGCTGGGGAGGGTTATCTTTCTTATTTGGCCTTCGTGATGGATGTCACTGCAGAGACTCCTACCATTTATTCAGTTGTGGTGGTGAGGGATTTTCCGGATGTGTTTCCTTCTACTAGGCATGTCGTCGGACAGGGTTGTTGATTTTGGTATTGATTTGGTGCCGGGCACCATATCGTATGGCACTGACGGAGTTAAAGGAGTTTAAGGAGCATGTTCAGGAACTCCTTGATAAGGGGTTCATTGGTAGGCCAATATGGATGTGAGTTCTATATCAAGTCGGCTTGGCTGACTCCGAGTTGTATTGTTGTGGGATGTGTTGATTCAATTGCTATTGAGCTTATTAGTGATCTAGGGAGGTCTATGAGTTACCTTTCCGTGTTGCGAGGCGTTAGGATTTGTTGGCTATAGGCACATGTGGTGCGGTTTTATTGGGGTCTCTCAATGAAATTCGAGCGGGAAGAGTATTGGGTATTACTCAGTGGATGGCATATCGGTTGTGTCCTTTCGGGTTTGTGTAATGTTATGTCAATTTCTTCACCGTGGTTATGATGATTTCCTTTGGTTCTAGACATCAAATTGCGCGTGGTTGTCGATTTTGAGCATAGTGAGTTGAGGTGTTTCATGTGGACCAGTGTTTGGATGAGGTCACGCTTTGGAGCAAAGTTATGTGGAGGTATGATCCTTCGGGTTAGATTCATGTTTTCTATTTCTACGACGTGTGATGGGTTCTCAACATTGTGTTGTGGTGGTACTGGTGAGCTTGCGGTACAACTCTCTTATTTGAGTCATTTTTCATGATTTGAGTAAATTCAGATTGTTACTTATTGGTGTGCGGATTGCATGAGTTGTGCCTTTAGATTGTGTTAATGTGTCATGTCACCAGAGTGGTTGTGTTGGATTAGATGAGATCGTTAGGATCCAGAATGAATACAAACAGATGCGATTTCAGCACGTTGGAAGGATAATATCGATGTTCGGCTTAGAAATTTGCTATGGTCCTTGCCAAAGGAGAAGTGGCTTCACGAATGGTTGATCTGAGGAATGGTTATGATTCTACATGTTTCATTTATCATTAGCAGTATACGGAAGTGTTGGAATGAGGCTTTATTTGATAAGAGGCTTATTATCGATATTCGGTTGTTTTGAGCAACTGCTATGATTAAACGTTATCGCTACGAGAGTTTGTGCTATGTGGTATATCATGTAATTGGATTTGAGGATGCAGGTATGGTTTGTTACAGCTTGTTCGAACAAATTCAAAGTATAGATGTGAGATTCTGATCTTATATATGATTTCAGAAGTGGAAATGTGGTTCTAAGATTTATGGGCTAGGTTGGATTGTGAAATTTTAGTTACATTGTGTTATCGGACCTATATGAGATAGGGTGACGTGGGATCACCCTTGGGTATGTGCATGGTAAGGTTACATAGTGATTTGATGTTTTTCGGAACAACTCTGGGCACATTCGAGGACGAACGTATGTTTAAGTGGGGGATGATATAACGATCCGACCGGTCGTTTTGAGCTTTTCCATTTCGCTCGCTAGTTCTCGGGCATGACTAGCCCCGTGTGCTATATTATGACTTATGTAAATCGTCAGTTTTGGTTTTTAGGATAATCGGAATAGATTTGGGAGAACAATTCCCAGTTTGAAGCTTTAAATTTGAATGGTTTGACAAAGTTTTGTCTTTTTAGTATTAGATCTCGGATTTGGATTTTTATTATTTGGTTAGCTCCGTCAGGTGATTTTGATTTGGGAGCGCGTCCGGAGTGTATTTTGGAGGTCAGTGGTAGATTTAGGCGTGAATTGGCGAAATTGAAAATTTGGCATTTTTCGGTCGGTAGTGGAAATTTTGATATCTGGGTTGGAATGGAATTCCGGAAATTGGAGTAGGTCCTCTTTGTCATTTGTGATGTGTGTGCAAAATTTTAGGTCATTCGGACGTGGTTTGATAGACTTTGAATTCAGAATTCTTAGGCTTGAATCCGAGGGTGATACGATGTTTTGATGTTTTTTTGACCATTCCGAAGGTTGGAACAAGTTTTAATTATGTTATAGGATGTGTTGGCATGTTTGGTTGAGGTCACGACGGCTTCAGGTGAGTTTCGGGGTCGTTTCAAACAATTTCTAGGCAATTTCTAGTTGCTGGTTTTTGGCTTCAGGGGTGTACAGTGCGTTAGCCTAGATCTAACCGCGTTAGCATAGAGAAAATTTGGAAAAATGGAGTTGTGATATGCGATTGCGTAAGTCTTCCCGCTACCGCATAGAGTAAAGTCTCTGCTGCACTGACCCAACTTTGAAAGCTTATATCTCACAATCTATAAGGAATTTGAAGATGAGCCAAAAATGAAAGTTGTAGCCCTTGATGTCTATATTTTAGAAAGTTAAACCAATTCTAATTTGGAGTTTTGTACAAAAAGTCATGACCATTATACTAGAGGTTGTCCAGAAGAGTTGAAGAAGGCTGTTGGAAAAATTTGTTCTACGCGATCGCGGCGGAATGTACGCGATCGCATAGGGTAAAAGAAGGGGTGGAAACTTTTGTGCTTCGCTGTCGCATTAGTTTGTCCGCGATAGCATAGGGTAAATGCCTTGGCTGATTATAAAGTACTCTATTTCGAGGATTTCAGCCATTTTTGCTTTTTTGGAGCTATGGAGCTCGGAATGAGGCAATTTTGAAGGGAATTTCAGATGATTGATTGGGGTAAGTTTTATTCACTCTAATTTGGTTAAATCTCATGATTATGCCTTGATTCTTATCATTTAATTTGGAAATTTGGGGTGAAAAATTGGGAAAATGGAAGAAGGTTTGGTGAGTTGATTTTGGGGATTTGGATGGACATTTGATGTCGGATTTTGGTGAATTTTATATGGTTAGACTCGTGAGCTAATGGGTTTTCCAATTTTGTGATTTTTATCGGATTCTGAGACATGGGCCCGGTGGCCGAGTTTGAGCTAATTTCGAGATTTTTGAGTTAATTTTATTATTTTCTCTTGGGCTTTGTTCCTTTAGTGCATATTGATGATAATATATTGATTTTGGTTAGATTTGGAGAACTTGGAGGCCAATTCGAGAGGTAAAGGCATTGCGGGCTAGAGGTTGGACCGATTTGAGGTAAGTAATGATTGTAAATGTTATCCTGAGGTATGAAACCCCTGATTCACATCGTTGTGCTACTTTAAGGTGACACACACGCTAGATGACGAGCGTGAGGTCGTGCACCGTTGGGGATTGTGACTTGGTCCGTCCCGTACGACTGTTAAGTTGCGTATTTGATTGAAAATGATATCATTATGTTTTGGAAAGTATTACCATGTTTTGGGCTGAATGCCATATTTGGGCCTCGTGCCAATTGTTTTGGACCCTTAGGGGATATTTTACTACTATTCCTCACTGTTTTGACTTCATATGTGTACTCAGTCATGCTGTACTCAGTTGTTTTATAACTCAGCTATATTTTCTCCGTTTTGATATTTTAAATGATATTTTGGGCTGAGCATCACGTTTTACTGTTGCCCGATTGGCTTGAGAGATTTCTGACTGAGTGATGCCGAAGGCCTATGTTGTGAGGATATTATGGGATTGGGCTGCACGCCGCAGTAGTGTTGTACTGATTCATAATTATGAGGATGATGGCCTAATTTATTACACCACAAGGTAGCTTGTTATGAGGCTGAGGGCCAGTTTGATTATGCCACAAGATGGCTTATTATAGTGCTTGGGTTGTAGGAGCCCCTTTGGAGTCTGCACATACTTAGTGAGCGCGGGTACCCAGTGTGAGATGTGATATTACCCGAGGGGTTGTTGTTGTTGCATGTTATTGTTCAAGGGGTTGTTCTTGATCCATTTTTTGCCCGAGGGGCGGTTCTTGATTCATCTTATGCCCGAGGGGATGATTACGAGTGATTGTGAGGTAGCCCAAGGGGCTGGTTCTATTGATATTTTGCCCGAGGGACGGTGTATGGTATATGTTTTTCCCAAGGGGCTATTTACGTTTCTATCATCTTTTACTTACTATTTTTATCACTCATTTGAAACTATTGGAAGATGTTTTAAAAAGGAAAGGCTTTTTACTGAAACTGAGTTTGATTTACGAAATAAATGATTTCTGTACTGTTTTGGAATGTACTATATTTGCTGTAGCGTTATGACGTAGTTTACGTGTTTTCTTACTGCTCAGCTTTCATTTTACTTTTATTACTTACTGAGTTGGCGTACTCACATTACTCCTTGTACCTTGTATGCAGATTCAGGTTTTTCTGAACCTGGTAGCGGGTGTTGATTGCTCAGTGGCAGAGCCATCAGAGATAGCAAGGTAGCTGGCCGATGTTCGCAGCTCTTCTCTTCTCCCTCTTGTCTTACTTAGATTGTTTTTAGTATATTTTAAGACTCTTTGTTGTAATCAGACCTTAGTAGATGCTCGTGACCTGTTACACCCCGAGGTCGGGATTGTGTTTTGTTTCCGCACTAATTATTTATCCTTATATTGTGAGATTTCTTGTTCATTAATGGCTTAAAAATGATTGTTAGAGAATAATGGTTTCATTTAGGAATTTTGCCGGCTGGCCTAGTTTCACGATAGGCGCCAACACGGCCGGGTCGATTTTAGGTTCGTGACATAAAATAACCTTTTTTTTACTACAAGACCTTCTATGTTTATTTTTTTAACATTTAAGATTTTAAAATTAATAAAATTTTGTCTATTAAATTATTATTAAAAGCATGTGGAAATTAAATTAATTTTATAAGAATCCTCCACATTGGCGATATATTACCACCCCATAATATCCAATACCAAGACAACTTAAAAGTACTATTAAATGGATTGCATAAAGTGTTGAAATTGAGAAAAAAAATATATCCCTATAATATATTTTTATATTATATTTGAGTTGTTTTCCTACTTAAATAATATATTTTTAAATGATTTTTTGTGTAATAGCAACAACTAAAAAAATAGTTAAGAATATATATGTTTGAGAAAGAGAAAGAAAAATTGTTGCCAAGACTCAATATTACTAATGATTCCGCAAATATAAAGATTTAAAAGTTAAATGCTAGATCTATCTTTTTACTCTTTCAAAATAAAATTTATGGTGGATAAAATTATAATTAAGATTAAATCTTTAACGTATAGTAAGAATCTGAATCAGCCTAAACTAAATTAATGTTTATGTTAAGACCAAACAATAAATCTTTTAATTAATAATTTAGCAAGAGAATCCAATTTAATTATTTTTAAAATTCGTCATATGAGTAAAATTATTTTTTAACTTAAAACAATTTAAGGTACATTAATTTATTCCATAAAAGAGCGTTATAGATTAAAAAAATAAGAACACAAACTAAAAAAAAGTTAGTATAGTATTGAGAATCAAACAGCCAAACAATTGTCTGCTGAAGCACAATCAAACCTAAATCCTGAACAAGAATAAATTTTCAAGACAATAGTATAAAGAGTTGACTCTGGTATAGTGGGATTATCCTTTGTAGATGCCTCCGACAGAATCGATATAATATTTATATATCATGCATTACTTGCAAATGTCAATCAAGAAGCATGATATTGTTAGCAATAATAACAAATGGTGTACCAACAATGATTTTATTATGAGGCCACTCACTTTAAATTTGAACAACTGAAATATCCATCACAAATAAAGCAAAGCAGAGCAATGTTGATAAATTTATAAGGAAAGTAAAATGGATAATATGGGCTGAAGAGCTTATGGCTAAGTGTGTGATGACCCAAAAGGTCATCACTTGTTTTAAAAAGGAATTATGAGTTCGGAGGCCTTAAAAACCTCTTTCTATCTCACCTTGATTTTCGTGCACAGTTCAGGCACATAGCCGGAAAGCCATTATGTGATAATCTGTGAAAATGATGAATTTTGCCTTTAAAATGAGTTTAAGTTGACTTCGGTCAACATTTTGGGAAACGGACCCGGACCCATACCCATGATTTGATGGTCCCAGAGGATCCATAGGAATATATGGGACTTGGGTATATGCCCGGAATCGAATTCCGAGGTCCGAAGCCCGAGAAATGAATTTTTGAAGAAAACTATTTTCGCGAATTATTTATGAGTTTTGGAAATGAAACGTGTTTAACACATGATGGTATCGGGCCCGTATTTTGGTTCCGGAGCCCAGTACAGGTCTTATAAGCGATATAAGATGAGTCTGTGAAATTTGGTAAGAAAAAGAAGTCGTTTGAGGTGATTCGAACCCGTAGTTAGGAAAATTGATACTTTGAAAGTATTGAGATTTTTCTTAGATTTCTTTGCTAAATTCGTTGTTAAAGATGTTTTTTTGGAGATTTGATCGCAAGGATAAGTTCATATGATGTTTTTGAGTTAGTATGCATGTTTGGTTTAGAGCCCCGAGGGCTCGGGTGTGTTTCAGATGGGTTTCAGAAGGTTTTGAACTTTGCAAAAATTGCAGGATTTCAGTTTCTGGTGTTCTGGTGTGTTGTTCTTCGCGTTTGTGAAAGGACTCTTGCGAACGCGAAGGGTAAGTCACGCTGAAGGAAACTTCCTTGTACACGAACGCGAGACACAGGACGTGAACGCGAAGAATTGGGGGTGTTTCCCTTCGCGAACGCGGGCCTGCTATCGCGAACGCGAAGGCTTTTGGGCCTGCGCAGGGGGGAGAGGGATTTAGGGCTTTTTGTATAATTGGAATTTAGACCTCGTTTCGGGGCTGGATTTTAAAACTAATTATATATTTGGGCTCGCGGGTGAATGGATGATCGGGTTTTGGTCCGAACCTCGTGTTTTGACCAAGCAGGCCCGGGGTGGATTTTTTGACTTTTGGGAAGAATGATGGGAATTCTATAACTAAGCATTGGAATTGAATTGTGTAGCGTTTATTGATGTTATTAATTCGATTATGTCTATATACAATTGATTTGGAGCAAAATTCAAAATGAAAAGCGGTGTTTGTGTCTTGAGTTGTTCGTGAAAGTTCGAGGTAAGTGTTAAGCTTAACTTCAGGGATTAGGAGTTGTGTCCTATTTGCTACATATTACTTGTTGAGTACGACATATAGGCATGGTGATGAGTATCTACACATTGGTGTCAAGCATGATCGTGAGTCGTAAATTGGAATTGTTGTGTTCTTAATAAATACTACGAATGCCTAAGTTGTTGGAACAAGTTTGGTTATAGCTGATTTTTCCCTTGCCGAGGCATATTTACTTATACTGTCGATTTCCTTGCCGAGATAGTGTTGTTTCTTTATTGATCCCTTGCCGGGAATCTTATTGTGATGGGTGTTGAACTGTATATGTGGATTGGGTTGCGCACCACAACAATATTTTAATTGGGTCGGGTTGCACGCCGCAACAATATTATGCTTGGATCGGGTTGCACGCCCCAACAATGATATAATTGGATCGGGTTGCACGCCGCAACAATATTATAATTAGATCGGGTTGCATGCCATAACAGTGATAAATAATAGGGATCGGGTTGCATGCCATAACAGTGATAAATAATAGGGATCGGGTTGCATACCGCAACAATGTAATTATATTCTTGGATCGGGTTGCGCGCCGCAATAATTGATAATACAAAGTGTTTGTGGATTGGTTACGAGTTACTTATTGTTTTGTTGTAAATTCTAGATTGTCCTTATGCTTTTGTCTTAATTTAATGTTGGTGTTGATATTCCCCTGCAACATGTACCCCCTCCCATCTTTAATTGTTTATTTCTATTTTACTTTCTGCTGCATATTATATAACTGCACAAGTTTATTTGGTAGTCTGGTCCTAACCTCGTCACAACTTCGCCGGGATTAGGCTAGGCACTTACCAGCACATGGGGTCGGTTGTGTTGATACTACTCTCTGCGCTATGTGTACATCCCGGAGCGGCAACTTTTGGAGCATAGCTTTGGGTGGCTGCCTTCAGTCCAGTTAGAGATACCGAGTTAGTCCTGCAAGCGTCCGCAGGCCCGGCATTCTCTTCTATCTTTATATGTATTCTGTTTTCATTTACTTCAGAGACAGATTGTACCTTTCTTTCCAGACAGTTGTATGTAGTATTCGTAGTTGGTCTTTGATATTGTGATACCAAATTCCGGGTAGAGATGTATGTTGGTATTGTCGTATTGGTTTGGCTAAGTTATCAGATTAAGTCTTCCGCATGTATTTATTTATCGTTTGTATTTCACTATTGATCACATGTTAATTTAAATTGTTAAAAGGGATAAATAAAAGAGTTAGTGATTCTATATTATGCGGCTTGCCTTGCTTTCACGAGTAGGTGCCATCAGGACTCCCGAGGATTCGAAATCCGGGTCGTGACAAGTTGGTATCAGAGCTCTAGGTTACATAGGTCTCACAATTCATGGACAAGCTTTGTAAAGTCTGAGGGATTGGTACGGAGACATCTCTATTTATCCTCAGAGGCTACAGAGTCAGGAAAAACTTCACATTTATTCTTTCTTGTGGTGCGGTTTGGTTTCTCAATGAGAATTGAATTTCTACTATGTTCTTTCGCATATGGTGAGAACATGCGCTTCCTGATCCACCGATCAGCAGTCCGAGCCCCCAGCAACAGCTCCCACAAGGGGCAAAGGGCGAGGTCGAAGTCGTACTAGGGGTCGAGGTAGGGGTAGAGCTCATCCCAGAGCAGCAGCACTAGCGGCGGAGCGTCAGGTTGACTTTGATGATGAGGTTTCGGCCCAGACCGTTCCGGTGGCACCAACGGTCCAGAGGGGTTTATTGCTACCCTAGTGCTCCAGGATGCTCTGGTCCGTCTAGTGGGCCATATGGAGAGTGTCACCCGGGCAGGCTTACTTCTTGTAGGACCAGCCATCTCTCAGGTTGGAGGAGGAGCCCAGACTCCTGCTACTCGTACTCCGGAGCAGATGACTCCCCAGTTTCAAACTCTAGCATCTCAGCCAATTGGAGCAGTTCAGCCGGGTGTGGTAGCTCAGACCGATGATAGAGCATCTATGTCTGTCGATGCTTTGTGGAGATTAGATAGGTTCACCAAGCTATTCACTACTACTTTTAGCGGTGCATCTTCTAAGGATCCTCAGGATTATCTAGAAAACTGTCATGAGGTTCTTAGGAACATGGGGATAGTGGAGACCAATGGGGTCGACTTTGCTACTTTTTGCTTGTCTGGATCCGCTAAGACTTGGTGGAGAGATTACTCTTTGGCTAGACCAGCCGGATCACCATCTTTGACTTGGGATCAGTTTACTCAGCTATTTCTGGAGAAGTTTCTCCCCATCACTCAGAGAGAGATCTATTGGAGGCAGTTTGAGTATCTACAACAGGGATCTATGACTGTTACACAGTGTGAGACCAGATTCATCGACTTGGCCCATCATTCTCTTATCATACTTCCCATCGAGAGAGAGATAGAAAGAGGGTGAAGAGGTTTATGGACGGACTTATTCAGCCAATTCGACTTCAGATGGCTAAGGAGCCAGGGAATGAGATTTCTTTCTAGAATGCGGCCAATGTGGCCAGCAGATTGGAGATGGTTCTGTTGCAGGGAGGTGGTCAGGGGTTTGAGAATAGGCCTCATCATTTAGGCAGATTTAGTGGTGCCTAGTCTGGAGGCAGGGATTCGTACGGTAGAGGCCATCCTCCTAGGCCCTTTCAGTCATCACTCCAGGTTTCTCACGGTGCTTCAAGTGGCCGTGGTTCTCATATGCAATATTCAGATCATCAGCCCTACAGTGCACCACCAGCTCCTATCAGTGCACCACCGCTCCAGAGTTTTCAGGGTGTCCATTCAGGTCGCCAGGGTCAGTCTCAGTTTCCTCAGTCGCAACACTCAGGTGGATGCTTTGAGTGTGGTGAGTATGGTCATATCCGCAGGGCTTGTCCAAAATTGGTGGGTATTCAGTCGCAACAACAAGGTTCTCGTGCTATGGTTCAGGCACCTGGTGTTCCGTCGCCCGCTCCGCCAGCTAGGGGTGGGGTTAGAGGTGCTAGAGGTGGAGGTAGAGGTGTTAGAGGTGGAGCTCAGACCACTAGAGGTGGAGGCCAGCCAGCTACAGGCTGTCCCAGAGATGTAGTCTAGGGTGATGGGGCCCAGCCCCGATGTATGCTCTTCCAACCAGGCCTGAGGCTGAGGCTTCTGATGCAGTTATCACAATTACTGTTCTGGTTTTTGGCAGAGATGCTTTAGTTTTATTTGATCCACGGTCTACATACTCCTATGTGTCATCTTATTTTGCACTGTACCTGGTCATGCCTAGTGATTCTTTGAGTGCCCATGTATATGTGTCTACACCGGTGGGTGATTCTATTATGGTAAATCGAGTCCATCGTTCGTGTATAGTTTTGATTGGGGTCTTGAGACTCGTGTAGATTTGTTACTTCTGGACATGGTTGATTTTGATGTCATACTGGGAATGGACTGGTTATCACCTTACCATGCTATCTTGGACTGTCATATCAAGACTGTAACCTTAGCCTTGTCGGGTTTACCTCGTTTAGTAGAGAAGGACTCCTAGTCATTATACCCATAGTGTTATCTCTTATGTGAAAGCTCTGCATATGGTCAAGAAGGGGTGTTTGGCCTATTTGGCATATGTTCGTGATTCTAGTGTCGAGGTTTCTTCTATTGATTCTGTGCCTGTTGTTCGTGAGTTCCCTAAGGTATTCCCTTCAGACCTATTGGGTTTGCCACCCGATAGGGATATTAACTTCTGTATTGATTTGGTTCCGGGCACTAAGCACATTTCTATCCCGCCGTATCATATGTCCTCGCTTGAGTTGAAAAATTTGAAGGAGAAATTGCAAGACTTGCTTGAAAAAGGTTTCATTAGACCTAGTGTTTTGTCTTGAGATGCGTCGGTATTGTTTGTTAAGAAGAAGGACTGATCGATGAGAATGTGCATAGATTACCAACAGTTGAACAGGAATACAATCAAGAATAAGTACCCATTGTTGAGGATTGATGATTGTTTGATCAGCTTCAGGGTGCTAAAATATTTTTGAAGATTGACTTGAGATCTGGCTACCATCAGTTGAGGATTAGGGCATATGATGTCTCTAAGATAGCTTTCCGCACTCGGTGCGGGCATTATGCATTCTTGGTGATATCATTCGGGTTGAAAATGCCCCAGCAGCTTTTATGGATTTGATGAACCGAGTGTTCAGGCCTTACTTGGATTTATTTGTGATAGTCTTCATTGATGATATTTTGATCTATTCCCGTAGTCGGGAGGAGCACGAGCAACATCTTAGAGTGGTTCTTCGGACTTTGAGGGATAGTCAGTTGTATGCCATGTTTTTGAAGTGTGAGTTCTGGTTGAGTTCAGTTGCATTCCTGGGTCATATGGTATCAGCATAGGCTATTCAGGTTGATCCGAAGAAGATTGAGGCAGTTAAGAACTAGCCTAGACCAGCATCAGCTACAGAGATCCGGAGTTTCTTGGCATTGGTAGGCTATTATAGTCGATTTGTCGAGTGGTTTTCGTCTATTGTAGCCCCGATGACCAGGTTGACCCAGAAGGGTGCCCAGTTCAGATAGTCTGATGAGTGTGAGGCGAGCTTTCAGAAGCTCAATACAACTTTGACTATGGCACCAGTGTTGGTTTTGCCCATAGGTTTAAGGCCTTATACAGTTTATTGTGATGCATCTCGTATTGGACTTGGTGCGGTGTTGATGTAGGATGGCAAGGTCATTGCCTATCCTTTACGGCAGTTGAAGGTTTATAAGAAGAACTATCTAGTTCATGATTTGGAGATGGCATCCATTATTCACGCATTGAAGATTTGGAGGCATTATTTGTATGGTGTGGCATGTGAGGTGTTCACGGATCACAAGAGTCTGCAGTACTTGTTCAAGCAGAAAGAGCTAAATTTGAGGCAGAGAAGGTGGTTGGAGATATTGAAAGACTATGATATCACCATCTTATATCATCTAGGAAAGGCCAATGTGGTGGCCGATGCTTTGAGTAGGAAGTCAGCCAGTATGGGCAGTCTTGCTTATATTCCGATCGGTGAGAGACCACTTGCTTTGGATGTTCAGGCTTTGGTGAATCGGTTCGTGACGCTGGATGTTTCTAAGCCCAGCCGTGTGTTTTCTTGCATAGTCGCTCTTTCTTATTTACTGGAGCATATCCAAGATCGGCAGTATGATGATCCTCATTTGTGTGTCCATAGAGAAACGGTGCAGCATGGAGGTGCCAAGCAGGTTACCTTAGGAGATGATGGTGTTTTGAGATTGTAGGGCCGAGTTTGTGTTCCTAATGTGGATGGACTCTGAGAGTTGATTTTAGAGGAGGCCCATAGTTCATGGTACTCTATTCATCCAAGCGCTGCGAAGATGTATCAGGATTTGTAGCAGCATTATGGGTGGCGGAGAATGAAGAAGGACATTGTTGCACATGTGGCTCGGTGTTTGAACTGTCAACAGGTTAAGTACGAGCATTAGAGGTCCAGTGGTTTGTTCCTGAAGATTGATATTCCCAAGTGGAAGTGGGAGCTGATCACTATGGATTTCGTTGTAGGACTCAAACAGACTCGGAGAAAGTTCGACGCAGTGTGGGTCATTGTTGATAGGCTGATCAAGTTAGTGTATTTCATTCATGTGGCAGTCTCTTATTCATCCGAGAGGTAAGATGAGATCTATATCCAGGAGATTGTTGCCCTTCATGGTGTGTCCATGTCTATCATTTCGAACCGAGGTACGTAGTTTACCACACATTTCTAGAGGGCAGTTCAGCGAGATTTGGGCAAACAGGTTGAGTTGAGTACATCATTTCATCCCTAACCGGATGGGCAGTTCGAACGTACTATTCAAATTTTTAAGGATATGCTCCGAGCTTGTGTCATCGACTTTGGAGGCTCATGGGATCAGTTTTTGCCTTTAGTAGAGTTTGAGTACAACAACAGCTACCAGTCGAGTATCCAGATAGCTCCTTATAAGGCTTTGTATGGTAGGCGTTGTCGCTCGTCGGTTGGATGGTTTGAGCCGGGAGAGGCTCAGTTGTTGTGTACGGATCTGTTTCAGGATGCTTTGGACAAGGATAGGATTATTCAGGATAGGCTTCCTATAGCTCAATCCAGGCAAAAGTGTTATGCGACCGTAAGGTTCATGATTTGGCTTTCATGTTTGGTGAGTGGGTATTGCTTCGAGTATCGCCTATTAAGGGCGTGATGAGATTTGGAAAGAAGGGCAAGCTTAACCCTAGGTTCATTGTCCCGTTTGAGATTCTTGATCGAGTAGGAGAGGTGGCTTACAGACTTGTATTGCCGCCGAGTTTATCAGTCGTGCATCCAGTGTTTCATGTGTCCATGCTTCGGAAGTATCACGGCGATCCATCCCACTTATTAGATTTCAGCACTCTCCAGTTAGACAAGGACTTGGCTTATGAGGAGGAGCTAGTAGCTATTCTAGACCGGCAGGTTCTTCAGTTGAGATCGAAGATTTTTCCTTCTATTTATGTCCAGTGGAGAGGTCAGCATGCTGAGGCATCGACTTGGGAGTCTGAGTCTAATATGTGGAGCCGTTATCCCCATCTTTTCCCCAACTCAGGTACTTCCTTCTTATGTCTGTTCGAGGGCGAACGGTTGTTTTAGAGATGGAGAATGTGATGACCTTTTGGGTCATCACTTGTTCTAAAATTGAATTATGTGTTCCAAGGCCTTAAAAACCTCTTTATGTGTCACCTCGATTTGCGTGCACAGTCCAGACGCGTAGCTGGAAAGTCATTATGTGGAAATCTGTGAAAAATGATGGATTTTGCCTTTAAAATGAGTTTAAGTTGACTTCGGTCAATATTTTGGGTAAACGGACCTGGACCCATGATTTGATAGTCCCGGAGGGTCCGTAGGAAAATATACGACTCGGGCGTGTGCCCAGAACCGAATTCCAAGGTCCCAAGCCCGAGAAATGAATTTGTAAAGAAATTTATTTTCGGGAATTAATTATGAGTTTTAGAAATGAAACGTGTTTAAAACTTGATGGTATCGGGCTCGTATTTTGGTTTTGTAGCCCGGTACAGGTCTTATATGCGATTTAAGATGAGTCTGTGAAATTTGGTAAGAAACAGAGGTCGTTTGAGGTGATTCGGACCCGTAGTTGTGAAAATTGATACTTTGAAAGTTTGGAGTTTTTTCTTAGATTTCTATGCTAAATTCGTTGTTTAAGAGGTTATTTTGGTGATTTGATCGCACGGATAAGTTCATATGATGTTTTTGAGTTAGTATGCGTGTTTGGTTTGGAGCCCCGAGGGCTCGAGTGACTTTCAGATAGCTTTCGGAAGGTTTTGAACTTAGGAAAAATTGCAGGTTTTCAGTTTCTGGTGTTTTGGTGTGTTGTTTTTCGAGTTCGCGGAAGGACTTTCGCGAATGCGAAAGGTAAGTCATGCTGAAGGAAACTTCCTTCTACGCGAACGCGAGACACAGGATGTGAACGCAAAGCCTTGGGGGAGTTTCCCTTCACGAACGCGAGCCCTACTTTCGTGAACGCGAAGGCTTTTGGTCCTGGGCAGGGGGAGAGGGATTTTACTCTATGAGAATGCGTCCACACGACCGCGAACGCGAAGGATCCGGGGGCTGAAGCTCCACGAACGCGAGCCTTGTATCGCAAACGGGATGGTTAATTGGGCCTGACCCATTGCGATCGCGACAGGCCTATCACGGACGCGATGAAGGCCTGCCCAGTGATTTTTACACAGTAACAGAACATATGGTATTTAACCCAAATTTCATAATTTCCTCTTCCAAACTCCAAATTGGGCGATTTTTGAAAGAGAAGTTCTCCATAAATCCATAGGTATGAAATCTCAGACTCATTTTTTTCAATTTCCAGTAACACCCATTAGATTTCTAGGACTAAATCATGTTCTTAAGGGTAGAAAATTAGGGATTTGGATATAGTTAGGGCTTTTTGTATAATTGGAATTATACCTCGTTTTGGGGTCATATTTCGAAACTAATTACATATTCGGGCTCGTAGGTGAATGGGTGATCGAGTTATGATCCGAACCTCGTGTTTTGACCAAGCGGGCTCGGGGTCTATTTATTGACTTTTTATGAAGAATGATGTGAAATCTATAATTAAGCATTGGAATTGAATTGTGTAGCGTTTATTGATGTTATTAAGTCGATTATGTCTAGATACAATTGATTTGGAGCCAAATTCAAAAGGAAAAGCGTGTTTGAGGCTTGAGTTGGCTGTGAAAATTCGCGGTAAGTGTTTGGTCTAACCTTATCTTGAGGGATTAGGAGTTGTATCCTATTTGCTACATGTTACTTGCTGAGTATGACGTATAGGCATGGTGACGAGTATCTATATGTTGGTGTCAAACATGACCGTGAGTCTTAAATTGGAAATGTTGCATTCTTAATAAACACTATGAATGCCTAAGTTGTTGATTCTCTGTGTTGATCAAGGATTATGATTATTCTCATGGAAATTACTTATGATTAGGTATTGTTGCTAGTTGAGGTAGTTAGATGTTCGAACAAGTTTGGTTATAACTGACTTTTCCCTTGCTGGGATGTATTTACTTATACTGTCTACTCCCTTGCTGGGATAGTATTGTTTCTTTATTGATCTCTTGTCGGGACTCTTGTTGTGATTGGTGTTGAACTGTATATATGAATCGGGTTGCGCGCCGCAACAATATTATAATTGGATCAGTTTGCACGCCGCAACAATATTATGCTTGGATCGGGTTGCACGCAGCAACAATGATATAATAGGATTGGGTTGCACGCCGCAACAATAATATAATTGGATCGGGTTGCACGCAGCAACAGTGATAAATAATATGGATCGAGTTGCACGCCGCAACAATGTTACTATGTTTTGGGATCGGGTTGCACGCCGCAACAATTGATAATACAAGGTGTTTGTGGATTGGCTATGAGTTCCTTATTGTTTTGCTGTAAATTCTAGATAGTCCTTATGTTTTCTCTTAATTTACTGTTGGTATTGATATTCCCCCCCCCCAGCATATACTCCCTCCCATCTTTACTTGTTTATTTCTGTTTTATTTTCCGTTGTATATTATATAACTGCACAGATTTATTTGTTAGTCTGGTCCTAGCCTCGTCACTACTTCGCCGGTGTTAGGCTAGGCACTTACCAGCACATGGGGTCGGTTGTGCTGATACTACACTCTACACTATGTGCAGATCCTGGAGCGGCAGCTTTTCGACCGTAGCTTTGGGTGGCTACCTCCAGTCCAGTTAGAGATCCCGAGGTAGTCCTGTAGGAGTCCGCAGGCCCGACGTTCTCTACTATCTTTATATGTATTCTGTTTTCATTTACATACCACAGTTGTATGTAGTATTCGTAGTTGGTCCGTGATACTATGACACCGAATTCCAGGTAGAGATGTATATTGGTATTCTCGTACTGGTTTGGCTAAGTTATCAGATTAAGTCTTCCGCATGTATTTATTTATCGTTAATATTTCACTGTTGATCGCATGTTAACTTAAATTGTTAAAAGGGCTAAATAAAAGTGTTAGTGATTCTATATTACGCAGCTTGCTTAGCTTTCACGAGTAGGCGCCATCACGACTCCAGAGGGTGGGAAATTCGGGTCGTGACAGAGTGTCAAATGAACAAAACAACTGCCCGGAATTTTGGAGATATATTGAGTATCAACGAACCGTATGGTGAAATATTATCAATTTGGAAGGGAATTTCTATCAAGTATTATCAATTATTTCAAAATTGACAAAAGTAGAGGCTGTAAAAACGAGCTTGCCAAAATTATACTTATGGCCTCAATTGGAAAAAAATGTAACTAACAAGAAATATAAAGTAAGAACAGATCCAGTATTCGGTGACTTCTTACTTTGTGTCGAAAACAAAGAAAATCATCTAATAAAAGATGATTTCATAATAATAGTGCATTTAACAAGGAAAATATTTCTATCATTATATTAAGACGCAATTCGTGAAAATTGCATGATAGAAATTAAAAAGCTATCTTAGCTAGCAGAAATGAATATATTGATCAACTAAATAAAAGGTTGATTGCGAAACATTATGGTAAAAATAAAATATTTTTCAATTTTGACTCAACACACCAATAATTACTACCAAGAAGAATACTTAAATACTTTAATACCAAATGATCTTTTACCACACAGGTTTGTTGTCAAGTTTATTAATTCTTACATATGTTAGTATATCCATATATATAATATACTAAGTCAAAATTGATTTTCCAATGTATATATATTTATTTCGAAAAAAAAATATGCTCGTCATGCTACTAAAAAACATAGATCCGCCGAATAGCTTATGTAATAGCACAAGATGGTATATAGAAGTTTTGACAATAATGTCATACATGGAAAAATTATGATATTGGTCAATGCATGTAACGACCCGACCGGTAATTTTTCTTTCTAGGACCCTGTTCCCTTAAATAAGACTTCCCGCACTTGCTTTAACTGATTTACGAGTTGCAGGGATGGTTGGTTCGGGATTTGGAAGAGTTTGGATTGAAATCAAAACACTTAGTTCCTTGAGGTTGGCTTAAAAGGCCAGGTTTTACTTTGGTCAACATTTTTAGTAAATGGACTCGGACTTGTGTTTTGACGGTCTCGGAGGGTCCGTAGTAAAATATAGGACTTGGGCGTATTTCCGGAATCGAATTCCGAGGTCTCTAGCCCGAGTAATGAATTTTTTGTTAAAATTTGTTAAATTGAATGTTTGATCATGTTGGTATCGGGCATGTATGTTGGTTCTAGAGCCCGGTACAGGTCCAATATAATATTTAAGTCATGTCTGTGATATTTGGTGAGAAACGGGTCTAATTTGACGTGATTCGGACGTCCGGATGAAAAATAGGAATTTCAAATGCTCTTAAGGATTTCATGCATTCCGGTGCTAAATCCATAGTTTTAGATGTTATTTTGAGGATTTGATCACGCGAGCAAGTTGGTATAATGTTGTTAGACTTGTGGGAGTATTAAGTGTGGAGCCCCGAGGGCTCGGGTGAGTTTCGGACGCGGGAGAGGAGTAGAAAACACACCAGATTTCTGGTGTTTTGGTTGTTGCAGTAGATCTCTCAATTGCGAGAGATTTGTTCACAAATGCGAACCTCACATTTGCATGGAGGGCTTTGTAATTGCGAAGGAGCCCGACCCAGGCATAGTTCGCATTTGCAATAACTCTGCCGCATTTGCTATATCATCAGAAGTCGCAATAGCGACTCCTGGGTCACATTTGCAAACACAGCAGCATAAGCGCAGGCTTCGCATTTGCGAGGCTTTTGTTGCATTTGCGACCCTCACATTTTCGAACCCGGTGTCGTAAATGCGACATCAGAGGCCTGGGAACAACTTTTAAAAACGGGGCTTAGACTATTTATTTCATTTCACTTCTACAGTTAGGCGATTTGGGGGATTTCAAATAGGGGATTTCAACCTAGCATTGTGAGGTATGTTATTTCTACTAAATGGGAGTTTAACACTTCGGTTTTGGGTAGATTAACACACAAAAATTAGTAAAAATTATGGGATTTGAGTAAAACTTAGGGTTTTGATAAAATAAGATTTAACCACAAAATTTGTTATGGAATGAAGTAAAAATTATATATTCTTGATCCTTAGGTTATGCGTAACGACTTCCCTGGAAAAAATTTCCGGAATCCGGGCACGTGGGCCCAGGGATGGATTTTAGGGAACTTGTGTTTAGGGTTAAAAAATTACTTAAATAGTTAGAATACGAACTATTGAGCTTGTATTGACTAGTTCCTACCTCGTTTAATTAGTTTTGGAATCGTTCGGCTCCAAATTGAGGGTTTGAGCACGTTCTTGATATTGGAAGTATGCTTTGGAGCGAGGTGAGTCTCTTTTCTAACCTTGTAAGAGAGAATTATCCCCGTAGGAGAAATAATTGAATAATTTGCTACTAAATGCGGGGGCTACGTACGCATAAAGTGATGAGAGTGTGTACGTAGCCACTATTATACTTAAGTCCGGGTAGTCTAGGACCCAAAAGTATGCTTTATGTGCTATTCTTGTAACTTTATTGTCAATTTAGATTAGTTAAATCAAGTTGAATGTGGTAAATGAATTTATAAAGAGGAAAATCATTTTCTTAATCTTTTAAAGAGAAGTTGAAATTTCTTTGAGTAATTGTTCCCTCGATATATTCCTGCGTAACTGTTTGTTGTGTTTATTTATATTTGACCGCGTCACATGTATGATTCGCGAGCGGGGTAATAAATGCTTCTATGGTTCGTGCCGTTCGATCCTCCGGCAGTGCATAATTTATTTTTATGTTTAATCTGGCCATACAACCTTGACACTATTTGCGCATGCTTCTTGCTCGGTACTTTCTGTGATTTGAATTGTGTTAGATGCCCTGAAATGTAAATGGTTATCTGTGATATTATCTAGGAAAGAACATATCACTTCTTGCTATAAATTGTTATTTATTTATGACATCCATGCTTGGCATAACACTTTCTTATATTATTTGACCCTAGTAAATGTCAACTCGACCCCTAGTTACTACTTCTTCGAGGTTAGACTGCATACTTACTGGGTACATATTATTTATGTACTCATACTATGCTTCTGTACTTAATTGTACATGATCTGAGGCACATACATCTGGCTACCCGTCTGGTGCACATCCTTGATAGTAGATTGAGATTCCACGGTGAGCTGCTCCCTTCCTACGCCGTTGAACAGCATGATGAAGTCTCTCTTTGTTTTGACTGTCTATTCTGTTTCAGACAGTGTGATAGATTTATTCTTTTGAATATTCTAGTAGATTCTCATATACTTTTGACACAAGGTCTTGGCACACACATTTGTAGACTATTCTTTTGGGATTGTATATCTATTAATTTAAGTTTCTAATTATTACTTGTTTTCAATTCAAGTTAAGAAAATGCTAGAGTTGTTTTGGTAAAGTAAAAATGAGAACACACTATTTATCTTCAGGTCGGATTGTCTGACAACAGTGTTGGGCGCCATCATGAACTGTAATAACATTGGGTCGTGACAATGCATTTCTAAGTATATTTTTATCCTTCAATTCAACTTTTGTCTTTCGAAACTAAAGAATATTCTTTTAAATTTTTGTGAAAATAATTTTAGGTATGTTTATATTTTGCAATTATAATAACTAAAACACAAGGACAAACATCCTAAATATTAGACTATATTTATTGCAATATATTTTCTTGCACGAACAACTATATGTTTACTTTCAAGAATCAATATCGACAACAAGAGTTCGGATTACGGCAGAGCAACCAAAGCATTAGAAAGAAATTAACATACACAAAAAAATATCATTTACAAAGAAGTATTTGGTAAGATATCATCACATCAAATACTTTTAACCTATAATAGGTAATTATCTAACTAACATGACTAAATTGATCATTTGTGTAAGTTTTAATGATGTCCTTTCATTTTGAATTCGCGTATTAGCATATAATAACATTTGTCTGCTTTTAGATGGTTTAAATGTTTAAACTTACGTGTCATTATTAATGTGCAATGCACGTTTATAGATACTAGTAATCAATAATTTGGGATTTTGGAATTAAGATTTGCTTTACCACTTTGTTTTGGGATGGAATATGAACGTAATTTTCTTTATCTAAAATATCGCATATGAGCAACTTAAAGAATTAATAAATAACATCTCTTCAAACTTTTGATAAAAAGGATCAACCGGTAAAAGTTCACATACTTTTAGTGACGTCATCACCAATCAAAACAAACCATTCTTTTGAAAGACTAACAGTCCGTTTGGACATAAGAATTTTTTATTTTATTTTTTTGAAATTTTTTCACTTTTTTCGAAATTATGTTTGGCCATAACATTTTCAATTTCACTTGAAAATGAATTTTGAATTTTTTTAAAAATTAAAAAAAAACTATAAAAAGCTATTTTTTAATATTTTCACTCAGATCACTCACAAAAATTCAAAAACAACCCAAAATTATATTCATATCCAAACACAACTCTAATTATCAAATATCATTTTCACTTGAAAAAAATTCACCGTTTTGTTTTTGGAATTTTACAATTCTTATGTCCAAACACCCACTAGGGGAAAATTTGGATTTAGATTTCTTAAAGTTTTATTTAGGTAAATGTTAGCAATTTGAAAATACCATCCAAACAACTATCATTGTTTACCTCAAAAAATGGGTTTAACAATTAAAGATATTTAGTGGTTTTAAAGATATGTGATATATTCTAATATTAGTAATTAAATATGTAATATTGAGCTTATGTAAGAAGAAATGATTGACCAAATCAATGTTGTTGAAACAGTAGGGGCCTCGAGCTCATTTATCCAGGGACCTCGAGGTTAGCTAAGACCAATAAAGTATGAACAATAAAGTAAATGCAATAAAGCTGAAGAATAATTGTTGAGCACCTTAAACAAGGGAAGAATAAGAATGTTTTATTGCAGTGAATGATCTGATGCCTTACAAAATGATTGGGGTCCCCTATATATAGGAGGGAAAACCCCCAATATAGTATATTCCTCATAAAAATAAAGAATTCTTATTGATACAGGTGTATAACGGCCTAATACAGACCTGTACCATTTCGTACAAACCTTATCCTTAAATTACTGCCTTGGTCCACGTGTCTTAGAGAAATTCCCGGTCTTTCTTGATTGACTTCGAGATTGTGCTGCCCTCGATGTAGGTTGTGTCAGGCCTTCGATTAGCTTCCTCGAGGTGGGCGTCCCTTAGTCGGATCTTATCTCCACTTCGAGTCTCCCGGACTCGGACCTATAGCCCGATTTAAGATTTCACAAAATGTTGCTCCTAGTTTCTGACCGCATATAGATAGCCCCCATGTTTCTTAGAATGGAATGATATGAAACGATCTTGACCTCAATTTTCTCGAACCTCTAGTGATAATGTCATCCTTGTGAAGCCAACGTTTGAAGTGACCGAAACATCACATCGGCCCACTTCCCCAAAAACATTAAATGCACGCCAATGTTGGTTGGCCATAAACGCCTTCGAACCGTCACTACCCCTCTATAAATATGGGGTGTTTTCCTTTGGTAAATAACTTTACCTTTCTTCAATCTCTTCCAATCCTCACATCTTTCTCCAATCACCTGTTTCCTTCACCTATTTAAACGTCGTTAAATACCAAACTCTAGCCGGAAACACTACATCCCTGCTCACCCGCATTCTTTTCCTTACAATTATGGCCAAAACATCCAATACAGTCCCTAAAAAAGATAAAGCATCATCTTCCTCCGCCTCCCGACCGGCCAAACCGGTGGTGCCGCCGACAATTGAAGAGATCACCCCTGGTGATTGCATCATCAAGAAGGACTTCAGTATCGAGAATCCTCCAGATATTGAAGGCCGATGCGAGCACGTGTCACGATATATTAGCCTAATAACCAAGCAGCTCATCAAGGATATAAGGAGGGATTGACGATGGGGGAACGAGGTTAAGATTCAATCCCGAAGCCTAACGAAATCAAAACAACCCACAAGAAGGATTTTTTTTTATTGTTTACACCTACCCTTCACACTGGGCCCCTCGATCCGGTGGTGATCGACTTCTGCAAGACATACGAAGTCACCCTCAGCCAAATCCACCCTTCGTTCTAGCGTATCCTAATCATGTTGCAGTACTTCTCTGAGAAGGCCAAGGGTTTAGAATTCACCCTCAGCCACCTAGTTCGGTTGTATCGGCCCTAGTTATTTTGAGGGCTCATCAAGCTGCAGCGTCGAACCACGAAGTCCTTCTTTTCCAGTACCGATGAAACCAAAGATCGAGATTGGATGAGCCGATTTGTTAGAGTCAGGACTTTGGACATCATCCCCGAGGAAAAATGTCGTTCCCGAAGAGGTGGATTTCTAACCGTAAGTGGAGTCCGCATTTTCCTTTGTATATATTCTTGTTCTTTCATTTTTCATAGCTTACTCATCTTTCTTTTGGCAACCGATGCTTGGGCGCCTTTGGCGATTCCCGACCTCGAGGATTGGGTCAGGAAACTAGCTGCCACATCCTCTTATGACAAGCGTAGGTGGCGTGAATTGGTGAAGGGCCAATGGGAGGCCAAGAAACACGGTGTTGGAGATGCGTCCGAGATGAGGCTGGCCCCGCCCAGGGAAACACCCAAGCCTTCAAATCCAAAGCTCGAGAAGGAAAATAAAAGAAAGATGGTCTCGAATCCCGAAGACCCCCAAGCCAAGAAAACCTCCACTCGAAGGCTACAGAAAAGGTTTGCTTAAACGGTATGGTGAGGAAAATGATGTGTCACGACCCAAAATCCCTCTTAAAGAGTCGTGATGACACCTATTCTCTAAACTAGGTAAGCTTAACATTAACTGCGATAACCTTGACATTTACTAACTTTAAATTAATTAACTCTAAAAATTTACAATTCTCCAAAACCGGTGGCACAAGTCATAAGCTTTTCCAAGAGTAGTTATACAACATAAATACATCAATGTCCTGAAATGAAGGAACAAATGGAATTAAGTACAAAAAAGGTGACTTTGAGGCCTGCGAACGCAGCAACAGGTTTATCTTGAGTCTCCACTGCAACGACCCGCACAGCTAATACCGATCAAATACCTAGATCTGTACACAAAAATGTACAGAAGAGTAGTATGACCATACCACGGTGGTGACCAGTAAGTATCAAGACTAATCTCAGTGGGGCAATGATGAGGAACAGTCAAGACACCTACTGGTCTGACAGGTTAAACAGGGTATGATAACAAATATCAAGATAAAGGTAACAAACTAATATCAACAACAGGGATAAATCAATCAACAAACAATCAAAATCATAAAAGGAAACTCGGATGGAAACGAAAGACAACCAAATAAAGCAACGCTAACATAGCTGGAACACAGAGAAGTAGAATGAATTCAAGTAAGGAAGACAATGTCAACTCAATCAATCATATCATTTCTGGTGCACAACCCTAGCCATCTCAGAACTCGATGTCTCATATCTCACCTCAACTTCCAAACCTTTAGCACAACACCTTGTGCCCACATATTTTTGTCTCACTTTGCACAACAACATTCTCATGTTACTCAGTATATAGGACCCATAACCAATGCAATAAAGATGTTCCAGGAGTCTCATTTACATAACATAAAATATAGTGCAACTTCTAACCAATTAGGAACTCAACAAGAAAGAGATGAAGTTATTTTTTTTGAAATCATTTGAATAAAGAAAGTACCATTTTCAATTAAAATACAACATCGAATGAATTACTACCTTTAACATGGGATTTAATAAGTTACAACATAGTAGAAATTCATTTTTAAGTAAAATACAACCTTAGACGGTTTAAGGGAATATAATTGAGAAACTAACTAAATTAAAGATGTAACAATTATTTAAGTTTGAAGTATTGAAATATATATATATATATATATATATATATAGAATCATAACAGTAAAGAAATTTAAGCAGTTAAAACGCTTGAATTGATAACAACAAATAAACACAGCAATAATGTAGTTTATCACTCTTCCTCACCGTTTGCATAAATAGAAATGTGCACGGCATCACCCTTCGTGCTTTTACTCTCAATAATGTGGCACGACATCACCCTTCGTGGTTTTACACTCGCAATATCGGCACGACATCACCCTTCGTGCATTAACACTCACAATATAGGCACGGCATCACCCTTCGTGCATTAACAGTCACAATATCGGCATAACATCACCCTTCATGCATTAATACTCACAATATCGGCACAACATCACCCTTTGTGCATTAACACTCACTCAAAATATCATGCACGACATCACCCTTCGTGCTTTACACTCTTCCTCACCCAATCAATAGAAATGACACCATCCCAGCAAGGGAATCAACAATAGAAACAATAACATCCCGGAAAGGGAATCAACAATAGAATCAATAACATCACGGCAAGGGAATCAGCAATAGAACCAATAACATCCCCGGTAAGGTAATCAACAATAGAAACAATAACATCCCGGAAAGGGAATCAACAATAACCAAATCTTGTTTCAATAGCTAGCTTTGCAATATAGATCTCAACTTGAGTAAATACTTAACATTGGTCAATTACCCAGAGAATATCATCAGTCTTATTCAACATGAATAATCGTCAATTTAAGCATGAATAGTACATAATAAGGATCACAGAAAAACCAAAAAAAATACAATAACCTTAACAAAACTACATGGCATAATAAACACTTAATAACTACACCGGTAACCACAACAATTGGACATGTAACATATTTGCACGAAGTCATAGAGGAATTCACAACCAAGAAGTATCAAAATAATAAGGAAGGCAATCACTTCAATTAAGGCAAATAAAGGTCAAGTAACAAGTAAGAGCTAGAGGAAAGCTAACCACATCATATAGAGCATATAGAGGTAATTGAGCAATTAGGAAACTCAATCATAACGGAATAATTCTCACATAATGAACATCAGGACCTAAGAACCCTAACGACAAATTTTCCACAAATAAATCCGAGCACACACTCGTCACCTCGCATGCCTGGACTACAATTTTCATAGAAGACTCAAATCCTAAGGGGAAGTCCCGCACACAAGGTTAGGCAAGATAATTACCTCAAAGACGATAAACGGATACTCTAAAATGCACTTCTCGGGCTAAAAGACCTCTGGACGGCTCAAATGTAACCAAATTAACTTCAAAGCACAAATAAAACACATAAGAAACCATTCCGGATCATAAAGTCTCAATCTTTAACAAAATTCAAAAAACGTTCCAAAAGTCGACCCGCGGACCCGCACCTAGGAACCCGACAAATTTTACAAAAACCGGATACCCATTCCGATATGAGTTCAACCATATAACATTTATCAAATTTCGATACCATTTAATCCCTCAAATCACGATTTTTCATTTTAGAAATTTTCTTTCAAAACCAACATTTTTCTCAACTCAAAACACAATTTAAATGATGAAAATGAACACAAAATCATGCAATATGTTAGATTCTAGGTGAAGAACATTTAACCAATCGATTTGTGTGAAAAAACCCTCAAAGAATCGCTCAAAACTGAGCTCCACAAGTCAAGATTTGATAAAAATGGTGTAAGCCCTCGATTTGGAATTATATTCTGTCCGCCCAAATTTTGTGCATCGCGAACGTGGAAGAATAATCGCGTTCGCAAAGAAGATAAGTGAAGGCTGCCCAGGTTGCTCATCGCGAACGCGACAACACGTAACACACCTGAGGCCCTCGGGACCCCGTCTAAACACACAAACAAGTCATATAACCTAACACGGACTCGCTCGAGGTCTCAAATCACATCAAACAAAGTTGAAACAACGAATCACACCATGAATCAAACTTAGGAACTTTCAAACCTTCCAACTTCCAAAACCCGTGCCGAAACTTATCCAATCAACCAGGAATGACGCCAAATTTTGCAGACAAGTCCAAAATGATATAACGGAGCTGTTTCAACTCGTGGAATCACATTTCGACCTAGATATCACAAAAGTCAACTATGGGTCAAACTTCTCCATTTTTCAAACTTCCACTTTTCCAACTTTCGCCGAAACACCTCAAATTTACCTACGGACCTCCAAATCTGAATCTGGACACGCGCCTAAGTCCAAAATCATCATACGAAGCTTTTGAGATCACCCACGACCTATTCCGGTGTTGTTTACTCAAAAATCTAATTCCGATCAAATTCTTACCATTTAAACTTCCAAAACTAGTTTCCTTCTTCCAAATTAACTCTGAATCATCCGTTAACTGAATTCATCCATGCACACAAGTAGATACACATATTATGAAGCTGGTCGTGATCCCAAACTACCATACTGGACATAATTGCTCAAAACGACCAGCCAGGTCGTTACATCCTCCTCCACTTAAACATACGTTCGTCCTCGAACGTGCCCGGAGTCGTTCTAAAGCCCTCATACCACTGCATGAGATCACCATACATACACCCGGGGGTGATTCCCCATCACCCAACCTAAGAAGAACTGACAATGCAACTTATTGAGGTCTCATCTCCTCCTTAGCCCATAACCTTAGAACAAAACCCAAACCTTAACATCTGAAATTCATCATAGGATCTGAATTCCACGTCATCACATTGCATGAACCTTAACAAGATGAAATGAACCAAAATTCCAATCCAGAATACAATCACATGCTGCTCCACTCAACTCAAATGCTCGAAGCAACAACCTCTGACCACAATAGCTACTCAAATAACATCCTGGATGCCGGCAATACACTTCACATTGAATACAACCTTGTTTCGGACTTCCACAACACTGCCCATGATAAAGAAACATGTGAAAACTCATAGCCGCTCATGAAGTCAACAAGTCACGAAACTCTCTCGCCCGCCAAGGGCCAGTATCCAACTCATAGCAGAAACAACCACATATTTCCAAACACTCCTCACCCCCAATTCCATAGTACAAACCTCAGGTCTAAAAACCTCATCTCAGCCAATACAAGCAGCCAACTAACAACCCATCACAGAACCAAACGAATTCTCACACTACATAGTTCGCACACCAAACTAGCAATAACTCAATTACGCAACAATAAAGGAAAAACAAGGTATACAAATTATCTAACAAGTACAACATGTATAATAACAAAAGTATGGTTTTCATCAAATCGTCCCACAGAGGGAGAACACAACACCAAATAAACATAATGAAAGGGTATCCCAATTAACATCTGGTGCGGTGCGCAACCCGCTTCCAAATATTCACCAAGCCAAAATGCTCGGTTCCACTGATCACATAAATATTGATATCAGGCACAACAGAGTGCACAAGTCAAACTATGGGAACAATGAACAAAAGAAATAAAATATGAGAGAATAAAGCACATATAAGGTGCAATGAGCAAATCAACATCATGAGGGCTATCTCGCCCACCTCGCCATAAGGCCTGAATAGAATTACAACATGTGTTGCATATAATCATACAACTTCACCGCCTAACACAACATAAAATAGTAGCACATAACATAGGCTAGGGGCACAAATAATATCCATTCTGCCTGATAACATAACCAAAATGACAATTTCACAGAGGCATACAAACTTGATTTGACACAACATACATATTCTCGCTGATCCTCTAAATAGCCCACAACCAACCTTGATCGTTCCCAATTAGATAAATATTCTTCAAAAAGATCCATTGCAACCAATCGATAATACATGCTATTAATATCCCATTCTGAACACTTCTTTACAATCCGCAAAAGGAAATAGTCCACATATGAGGGCATCTAGCCCCAAACCCCAAGAATACCAAATTTCTGTACCCAACTCTACTATGCAAATTGAATGGCTAATATATCACTCATACCCTATCATTCTGCTGAAGCATCCATATAGGATTTTTGGCCGCGTAACGAAACATGAACCTCAAAAGCCTCAAAACCCAGTCATTACCATGCTACTAGCCACACACCCGCAAACCAAAACTCAAGGTCATTTCCAAAAATGCACACTCTTCACATATGATAGCCAACAATGCCACACTCTATTAATTCCAAATACTGATCCAGGAGAAAATCGCAATGTACCACATATTCCTTACGCCCATAGTAGACAACCAAGTCAAGCCGTTGCCAAACCGCCGAGAACCCTCCGAGATCTGCCCGCACGCAACTAAGCCATCAGGACTCCACCTCCCTAATTCAACCGAGTCACACAAGCGTCCAGTCCAAGAGTGCTGCCATAAATGCCAGTAGAGAATTCCTATTCAAAGGATCATTTACTTCCATTGGTATGCTGACCCAATACTACTGAACTGACCCATTTCTTCAAGTAGTCGATATGCAATAATCCCAATCAAAGCCCCAAAATACAGATGATCCTAACATGAAACACGTAACATAGAAGCTTATAAACAACTGCATTTCCTCTGAAGCACCCCGTTTTGTCACAACCACGATACCCACGGTGAATAGACCTCCTGTGAATTTGAAGTCATTCCTCCGACTCCCCTTGATGCTAAAATGTAGATCCATTATTGACGTAGATATATTGTAAGCCCCAATATCATCTCGTGCAAGATCTCAAACATTGGTCATACACAATATATGGGAACCCACTTACACACATACCTCAGGCCAAAACTTGTGTAAATCTGACTCTACAGTCGGAATGTCGCTATTAGACTGGTCCACTTAGCACAAAGCCATAGAAACAACATCTGGTGATCCGCAAAATTAACATTCCCAGCTCGTACAACACAAATCACAATGTACCCTAATATCACCAACTATCCTCATTCAATACCCACCTCATAACCCTGCCTAATCTCGATGACTAACCAGCCAATTAAACCTTCTCGAATTCGCACTTATCAATCAGATGCCGAGAAATGATGTACCTCCATATGAACAACTAAATAGTCTCTCAATGTCTCTGGATCTTCAGTCTGGACAACACATTGAGACAATGTTTAAGCATCCCTGATTCCCTAGTAACCCGTTTGCAGCATCACTGTCATGACCCCAAATACCCCGGTCGTGATGGTGCCTATCACAGTACTAGGCAAGCCAACCCAACAAGTAACCACAGTGAAGTTATTTTATAAAATCATTTTCTAAAACTGATTAAGTCTCAATTCTCATATGAAATATATAAATCAACTGAAATGTGCGGAAACCAGAACAAAATATACCAACACAGCCCAATCATCTGGTGTCACAAGTCAAGAGCCTCTAAATACAACCCAATTGACTGAATAATACATCATAAGTCTAAAATAGCATAAACTAAGATAGGAAGGACGAAAGTAGGGCTGCGAATGCCATGCAGCTACCTTGCAGTCTACGGTAAAGCTTTGAGAGTGCTAGGAACCCTCACTCTGCTGCTCGGGCACCTAGATCTGTACACAAGGTGCAGGGAGTAACGTGAGTATGCCAACTCATTAAGTAACTAAAGTAAATAAGGTCTAAGTGTAGTGTCGACCAGTGAAAATCATATAGTAAGTCTCAATAGAAATTTCAAGTCAAATTCTGCAATTTAAAAGCCAGTCATCTCGTAAAAATATCCGTTTCAATTTAAAATACTTTGAAATAATTTATTTAAGAGTTTTCAACAGAGGCTCAGTAATAAAATAAGAGTGAAAACATCAAAATGTCATATACGGGCCCTTCGGGCAAGGTATCACTCACAATATAGCCTCTCCGGTAAGCCTCTCAGTCACTCGTGGCTCAGCTCTCTTCAACAATACTCACCCTCACCACTCCGGCTTAATAATATCTCATAATAGTAATAATCAAAATAACCGCTACGGTGTGCAGCCCGATCCATTATTTATAGTCGACTACGCTCACTGGGGGTGTACATACTCCGGAGGGCACCTACAACCCAAGCGTCATACCGCTACGACGTGCAGCCCGATCAAATATATATATCACTGTGGCGTGTAGCCCAATCCATATAAGTATCACTGTGGCGTGCACCCCAATCCATAATATATATAATATTGCTGCGGCGTGCAACCCTATCCACAATATATATATATATATATATATAATCCTCACCATTAGGTCCTCAACCTCTCTCAGTCATTAACCTCACAGCCACTCGGGCATATCAGTGGAAATCAGGGAACTCAGCCCAAATAGATTTCATATATTAAGAAGTAGAGAGATAAAAACCAGATATAAACAATAAATAGGTACAACATGACTGAGGATATTCTTTCAAAACAAAAAGAGTTAGGAAAACAGTAAAAATGCCCCAAAGGGGCTAAACATGTTGGCACAAGGCCCCAAACATGGCATATAGTCCAAAATAATATAGTATCAATCTCTAAAATACAGGGTATCTTAAGATTTCAAATCAAATACGCGGCTTAATAGTCGTTACGGGACGGAACAAGTCACAATGCCTACTGGTGCACGCCCACACGCTCGTCACCTAGCATGTGCGTCACCTCATTTATCAAAACAATACAAAATACTGGGGTTTCAGACCCGCAGGTCAAGATTTACAATGGTTACTTACCTCAAACCGGTTGAAATACTACTCTGCGATGCCCTTGCCTCTCGCTTCGGCCTCAACTCGCACTGAATCTACCCAAAAGTAGAATCATAACATTAGAATATGCTAAGGGAACGAAGCCCATGCGAAAATAATCAAATTATACCAAAAATCTCGAAATTGGTCCAACTCGACCCTTCGGCCCACGTCTCGAAATTTGATAAAAGTTACATCGATGGAATCCTTATCCTCCCACGAGTTCATACATACAAATAATACCAAAATCCGACCACGAATGACTTCTCAAATCACTAGATTATGGTCTTCAATTTCCAAGTCCTAACTCCCCAATTTTAGGCTTCAAATCCCCTAAATTTCATGTTTAATTAGGTAGAAATCACAATAGGATCGAGTACTAAGTCCATAATTCTTACCTCCAAGAAGTTCTCTTTGGTTCCCTCTTCAATCTCCCTCAAGAAGCTCCAAAATCGAGTCAAAAATGGTGCATTTAGGTCAAAAATCGCGAAAATGGCCTATTCTGCCGAGCGATTTGAAATCCTACTTCACGAACGCGGTCAAAGCCTCGCGTTCGCGAAGCACAAAAATACTGTTGACAAAAAATCCTCTTATGCGAATGTGGTAGAACCCTCGTGAACGCGATGCTTCAGCTGACCCAACCTTCCGAACGTGGCTACACCTATGCGAACGCGAAGAGCAAAGTTCCTGGGATCCATCCAGCTACTCCAAATACTCTACGTGAACGCGGGACATCGTTGCATTCACGATGACCACTGGACCTCAACCTTCATGAACGCGAAGGTCAAAAGTCTATAACATCAACAATAGATTTTCTGCAACTTTTTCCAACATGAATTGATCCATTCAACCACCCGAGGCCCTCGGGCCCTCAACCAAACATGCCTACATATCACATCATATCATTCAAACTTGTTCCAATCTTTGGAACACTTAAAACAACTTCAAAACACCAAATTAACAGCAGATTCAAGCCTAAGAATTACAAAAATTTCCAAATTCTGCTTTCGATCAAAAAGTCTACCAAACCTCATCCGAATGACCTAAAATTTTGCACACACTTCACAAAAGACACGACGGACCTGCTCCAACTTCTGGAATTCCATTCCGACCCCTATATCAAAATCTCACCTATCAACCGGAAAACGCCAAAATTCCAATTTCGCCAATTCAAGCCTATATCTACTCCGGACCTCCAAAACCCATTCCGATCATGCTCCTAAGTCCTAAATCACCTCCCGAAGCTATCCGAACCATCAAAACTCACATCCAAGACCTTTTTCACATAAATCAACATCCGGTTGACTTTTTAAACTTAAGCTTACTCAAAAGAGACTAAGTGTCTCAAACCTTACCAAAACCTCTCCGAACCCGATCCAACAAACCCGTTAACACATAATACAGCTTAACAAGAAATAAGAAGCAGGAATGGGGGAAACAAAGCGGTAACTCATGAAACGACCGGCCGGGTCGTTACATCCTCCCCCTCTTAAACAAATGTTCGTCCTTGAATGAGTCAAGAAACATACCTGAAGCCTCAAATAGATGGGGATATCTGCTCTGCATCTCCCGCTCGGTCTCCCAGGTAGCTTCCTCCACGGGCCGACCTCTCCAATGCAGTTTCACTGAAGCTATATCCTTTGACCTCAACTTCTGAACTTGACGCTCCAAAATAGCTATTGGCTCTACATTATAAGTCAAATCATCATCTAACTGAACCATGCCGAATTCCAAAACATGAGACGGGTTGCCAATATACTTTCGGAGCATAGAAACAGGAAATACCGGATGCACACTCGATAAGTTGGGGGGCAAAGAAAGCTCATAAGACACCTCCCCAATCCTCTGAAGCACCTCAAAAGGCCCAATGAACCGAGGACTCAATTATCCTTCTTCATAAATCTCATAAAGCTCTTCATGGGTGAAACCTTCAATAGAACTTTCTCACCAACCATGTAGGGCACATTCTGAACCTTCCTATTAGCATAACTCTTTTGTCTCGACTGTGCAGTACGAAGCCTTTCCTGAATCACCTTCACATTGTCTAAAGCATCCTACACCAAGTCTATACCCAATAGCCTAGCCCCACCGGGCTCAAACTAACCGATCGGAGATGTACACCATCTCCCATACAAAGCCTCATATGGTGATATCTGAATACTCAACTGATAACTGTGGTTATAAGCAAACTCTACGAGCGGTAGAAACTAATCCCATGACCCCCCAAAATCAATGACACTAGCGCGCAACATGTCCTCTAATATCTAAATAGTGAGTTCGGACTGCCTGTGTGTCTAAGGATGAAAAGCTATGCTAAACTCAACCTGAGTACCCAACTATTTTTGTATAGACCTCCAAAACTGTGAAGTAAACTGAGTACCTCTATCTGAAATGATGGAAACTGGGACACCATGAAAACGAACAATCTCTTGGATATAGATATCTACCAAATGATCCAAGAATAGGTAGTACAAATAGGAATGAAGTGTGTGGACTTGGTCAGCCGATCCACAATCACCCAAATAGCATCGAACTTCTTCAAAGTCTCCGGGAGCCCAACTACAAAGTCCATGGTGATCCGCTCCCACTTCCACTCTGGAATATCCATCTGCTGAAGCAAGCCACCCAGCCTCTGATGCTCATATTTCACCTACTGACAATTGAGACACCGAGCTACAAATACCACAATGTCTTTCTTCATTCTCCTCCACCAATAATGCTATCTCAGATCCTGATACATCTTCGTGGCTCCCGGATGGATAGAATACCACAAGCTATGGGCCTCCTCCAGAATAAACTCCCGAAGCCCATCCACATTAGGCACACATATCCGGTCGTGCATCCTCAATACTCCATAATCACTAATAGTCACATCTCTGGCATCGTCGTGCTGAACTCTGTCCCTTAGGAAAAGCAAATGAGGATCATCATACTGGCGCTCTCTAATGTAATCAAATAAGGAAGACTACGAAATAACACAAACCAATACCCGACTATGTTCCGAAATATCCAACCTCACGAACCGATTGGCCAAGGCCTGAACATCAACTACAAGAGGTCTCTACCCAACCGGAATATACGCCAAACTCCCCATACTCACCGCCTTCCTACTCAAGGCATCGCCCACCACATTGGTTTTTTCCGTATGGTACAAGATAGTAATATCATAATCCTTTAGCAGCTCCAACCATCTCTACTGCCTCAAATTGAGATCCTTTTGGTTGAACAAGTGCTGGAGGCTACAGTGATCAGTAAACACCTCACAAGACATATCATACAAATAATGCCTCCAAATCTTCAACGCGTGAACAATGGCAGCCAACTCCAAATCATGGACAGGGTAGTTCTTCTAATGGGGCTTCAACTGACGAGAAGCATAAGCAATAACACTACCCTCTTGTATCAACACACAACCAATACCAACTCTCAAAGCATCACAATACACTGTATATGAACCTGAAACTAATGGCAAAACCAATATTGGAGATGTGGCCAAGGTAGTATTGAGCTTCTGAAAGATCATCTCACACTCATCCGACCACCTGAATAAAGCACCCTTCTAAGTCAACTTAGTCATGAGTGATGCTATAGATGAAAATCCATGAACAAACTGACGGTAATAACCCACCAAACCAATAAAGGTGTGAATTTCTATGGCTGAGGATGGTCTGGGCCAACTCTGAACCGCCTCTATCTTCTTTGGATCAACTTGAACACCCTAGCTGGACACCACGTGCCCTAAGAAAGCCAATGAACTAAGCCAAAACTCACACTTCGAGAACATTGCATAAAGCTTCTCCTCCCTCAATCTCTACAATACAACTCTCAAATGCTTTGCGTGCTCCTCCTGACTACGCGAGTAAACTAGAATATCATCAATGAAAACTATGACAAACGAGTTGAGAAAAGGCTGAAACACATTGTTCATCAAATGCATGAACGCTGATGGGGCATTGGTCAGCCCAAAAGACATCACCAGGAACTCATAATGACCATATCAGGTCCTAAAAGTTTTCTTAAGAATATTTGAGTCCATGATCTTCAACTGGTGATACTTAGAACGGAGATCAATCTTGGAGAACACCCTCGCCCCTTGATGATGGTAGAATAAATCATCAATGCGAGGCAACAGGTACTTATTTTTTATTGTAACTTTCTTCAACTGCCTGTAATCAATGCACATTCTCATCGTGCCATATTTCTTTTCACAAATAGAATAGGCGCATCCCACGGCGATGCACTAGGCCGAATAAACCCCTTATCAAGGAGTTCCTAAAGCTGCTACTTCAATTCTTTCAATTCCGCTGGTGCCATACGATATGGTGGAATAGAAATGGGCTAAGTGCCCGACACCAGATCAATACAAAAATCAATATCCCTGTCTGGTGGCATACCCGACAGGTCTGCAGGAAAAACATTGGGAAAATCCCTCACAATAAGAATAGAATCAATACTAGGAGTATATGCACTGGTATCCCTCACAAAGGCTAAGTATGAAAGACAACCCTTCCCAACCACTCGTTGGGCTTGCAGAAATGAAACCATCCTACTAGGGACAAAATCAGTCAAACCTCGCCACTCAATCCGTGGCACACTCGGCATAGCCAACATCACTGTCTTAGGATGACAGTCCAATATAGCACGACACGAAGATAGACAATAATGCCCAATATTGTCACACCGCGAAAAACGAGGGGCGCGATTGGCGCTCGACCGGGTAGCCCCCAGCCAAGCGGACCTGGGTTCCTTTCCTATTCCACGTGATACCCTGCGTTTCCATTACCCATTAACCAAGTGAACTAGCCATTTATAAATTTAAACACATTCTTACGAGATTTACATAACATACATAGTTACTTAGCGTGGTTTACAAGTTATACTGCCCAAAATACATAAGTACATAACCTACATTTCCTGTCTATGGAGCCTCTAGAGATACAAAAGAGTGTTACAATACTTGTCGGTAACAAGGCTCCGGCTATACCTTACGCAAATACCAAAATAAAATTTTCGGGAGGATAAGCGGCATGAGCCACGCAGGGCCTCAAGAGGAAAGGGACTCACCAATTCAGCTGACGGGAGGTGAAGGAGTGCTACTGTCGGTGGGCTGGAGTACCTGTTATGGAACCACCTACAATCATAACACGAATGTAGCACCCCTGGCAAAAGGGACGTCAGTACATTTGAATTGTACTGGTACGATGAACAAACTTTACCCCAAGAAAAATCAAGAAATACACAGATAACAAACAGCAATAGAATCAACAATCAAATGCACATGAAAGGAACAACCAAAGCCAAACAAACTCCACAATCTCTCCTTTTCCCCTTTCAACATTATTTCATCACATCAATGATTTCACAACTTTCACATATTTTTATTTCAATAGTGATTTCGATCACTTTTCCACCTTTATTACCTCGGCCACCCTTATTACCTCGGTCACCCTTATCACCACAACCCACACCTTATAACTTCGTGTTGCGGCGCGCAACCCCATCCCACCGAACAATCACATTTCACACGAGAACAACAACAATTCACAAATAATTTTCATAAACATCAATATCATTTCCATCATATGCAACATCCCGTATACAATTTAAGTCACAACAATAATTGCCCGCGACAAGTCACGTATGATATTACCACAGTTGTTTCAATCGCATCAATTATGATTTCTTTCCCTCATTTATTACACAACACTTACCACATATACACATTCACACACACACACTTTTTTTGTTGCCATTTACTTACACCATTATATCGGGAGACTTAACCAACAACATTCAAGGCATATTAATCGCAAGAATTCGCAAATAGTCCACATAAGTAACACATACCAATTACTCGTACACCAAACAAGGTGACTTTACAAAGGTTAAAGTTAGCAATACATACCTGGAGTCGAATTCCCCTTTTTTTCTTTTTTTCTTCAATTTCCAATTCACCAACAACCTAGTACCGTCAATCTAGTTCACAAGTTAACACATATAACTTAGAATTGAATTTCACACACTCAGCCCGAACTTACTTAGGTTATCAACCCCTCTTTCGCAAATCTTTAGTTCTACCCAATTCCTCTTACTAGATTCTAGGTTTTAAAGGATATGCATGTGTATCTCAACTTCCATTTTCAAGAATTAACGCATGAGAATCCCCTTTTTTGTTAAAATATGAAAACAATGAAAAAGGGTTGGGGATTTTACCTGCAAGAACGGAGATGAAGACAATTACTTAAATTCCCCGGCCCAAGTGACTTTGAAAAATCAAATTGATGAAGGTAGGACTTTATCTCTCAAGAATTCTCTCTTCCCTCTCTCTAGTTTTGTTCAGAAAATATGTTAAAATAAGGGGTTGGGGTGTTTTATTGAAGAAGGGGTCGGGTTTAAAATTTTGAAAAATAGGAGCCAGAGTTAGGAATGCGATCGCACTTTGCGATCGCAGAGTGGAAATGCGGTCCGCAGAATGGACTGCAAAAGTGCTCCCAAAATCTAAACACACTGCCTGGGTATGTGGAAAAAATGTGGTCCGCATACCCATTATGTGGTCGCATAGTGCACCGCAGAACTGCCCGTCATAAAATCCCAAGAGAAAATATGCGACGACTATGCGGTCCTCATATCCGTTATGCGATCGCATATTGGACCGCATATTTAAACTCCAATTCGACCAACACACTAACTCACTTTGCGGCTATTATGCGGTCCGCATATCTGTTATGCGACCGCATTCTAGACCGCAGAATTGCATTTCCTGGAAAACAATATTTCTTGACTTTTTATAACATAGATCTGTACCAAAAGGGTCTGAACCGCGGCTCGCTTAATTTTACACATTCCTAACATATATTCGGGACTTGGCACCACAAGCTACCCGGTTTTGAGTACAAGTTTTCACGGGGCCTTACAAATATCACATCAAAGTCCACCATACACATCAACAATAGGTCCACTCGGGTCTTCAGACCCCCAATAGTCACCACACATGACCGGTATACATGGTCCACAACTGTAGTATCGCCTACTAGAGTATATACACAAACAGATGAAACAAGATACTCATGGGGTGTATCCAAATAACAGGCAAAGTATGATCACACATATGAAAAAGTGGAACCAGGATCAAATAATACAGAGGCATCTCTACGATAGACTGAGACAATACCTGTAACCATAGCATCTAAAGCAATAACATCTGGTCTAGCTGGGAGTGCATAGAAACGGGTCTGACCACCACCTGATCAACCTCCCCCTCTAGGGCGACCCCTAGCTGACTGAGCCCCACCCTTAGCTACATGAGCGGGTGGTGAAGTAATTGGAGCTGAAGTCGAGGGCTAACCCCTCTGCTGAGACGGACCCTCAAGAAGACGAGGACACTGCCTCCTCAAATGCCCAAACTGTCCATAATCATAACAACTCCCCAGCGCTGGAGATGGTGACTGGAGGGAACCCCTAGTACCGGGATGACTAATAGATGAACCTAGCATAGAAGAGCCCTGAACTGATGGAGCACGGGACGAACTCTGGGCTGGAAGGGCACTGAATGATGAATGGCCCTGATGGGAACTGTGAGAACTATGACCCGATGATGCCCCACGATAACTTGGGCGAGCTGACTGAGCATGCCTGAAAGGACGGCCTCTGCCATGCTGAAACTGATCCCTCGAAGGAGCACCACCAAAACTACCAGATCCCCGAGGACTCTTGGCCTTCCTCTCATCTCGCTCCTGGCGATGAACTGACTCAATCTTGCGGGCAATGACCACAACCTCCTTAAAAGTAGCACCTGACACCCTCTCCCTGGTCATGAGAATACGAAGCTGATAGGTGAGGCCATCAACAAACCTCCTGATCCTCTCTCGATCTGTGAGAACCAACCAGACCGCATGTCGAGCTAACTCAGAGAACAACATCTCATATTGTGTCACAGTCATATCTCCCTGACGCAACTACTCGAACTGCCTACACAACTCCTCTCTATGAGACTATGGCACATACTTCTCCAGAAAGAGAATAGAGAACTACTGCCAGGTAAGGGTCACTGGATCAACAGGCCTACAACACTCATAAGCCTCCCACCAAGTAAAGACAGTCCTAGAAAACTGAAAAGTAGTAAATGCTACACCATAGGTCTCCAGAATACCCATTATACGAAGAATCCTCTAACACTTGTCCAAGAAACCCTGGACATCCTCGCCCTCTATACCACTAAAAGTCAGAAGTTGAAGTCTACCAAATCTCTCTAATCAATGTTGCTCGTCGTCAGACATAACCGGTACAACATACTCCTAAGCTGGTGCAACCAGCTGGGCTGGAGGTGACCGCTGTGTCTGAAGTCCCTGCACAACCTACTCAGGTGTGCAAGCAACGGGAGTCTAAGTACCTTCCCCAGCCTGAGAAGTAGTTGCGGCCGTAGTAACTGAGACCTCCTGAGCCAGGCCAGTGCATACTAATAGAATCTGAGTTAAAGCCTCCTAAAGGCCTGGAATCACAATAGGCACAGCCGGTGCCTGAGCTGGTGATGTTGGAGCGTCTGCAACTAGAACCTGATCCTAAAGTGAGGCGGCTGGTGGATCTGCAAGTGCTGCCCTAGCTACTGTATGGGCTACACCCCTGCCCCTACCATGGCTTCGACCACGTCCTCGATCTCTAGTGGCCCCAACTGGTGGTACTAGTGGTCGTCCGTCTTGACCGGTAGCACGTACCATACCACCTGTGAGAGAATAGAATAACAGAAGTTTAGTACTAGAATCAATAGATTCACACGACAGGAATTCAAGAATAAGAAGTTTCCCTAAAGGTTCTGTAGCCTCCCGAGGATAAATAAAGATGTCTCTGTACCGATCCGCGAGACTCTAGTAAATCGACTCATGACTCGCAATACCTATGTAACCTAGGCTCTGATACCTACTTGTCACGACCCCAAATACCCCGGTCGTGATGGCGCCTATCACAATACTAGGCAAGCCAACCCAACAACTAACCATAGTGAAGTCTTTTTATAAAACCATTTTCTAAAACTGATTAAGTCTCAATTCTCATATGAAATATATAAATCAACTGAAATGTGCGGAAAATAGAACAAAATATACCAACACACCCCAACCATATGGTGTCACAAGTGAAGAGCCTCTAAATACAACCCAACTAACTGAATAATACATCACAAGTCTAAAATAGCAAAAACTAAGATATGAAGGAGGAAAGCAGGGCTGCGAATGTCGTGCAACCACCTTGCAGTCTCCGGTAAAGCTTTGAGAGTGCTGGGAACCCTCACTTTGCAGTTCGGGCACCTGGATCCGCACACAAGATGCAAGGAGTAATGTGAGTACACCAACTCAGTAAGTAACTAAAGTAAATAAGGTTTGAGTGCAGTGATGAGCAGTGAAAATCATATAGTAAGTCTTAACAGAAATTTCAAGTCAAATTATGCAATTTAAAAGCCAATCATCTCGAAAAAACTTCTGTTCCAATATAAAATACTTTGAAATCATTTATTTAACAGTTTTAAACGGAGGCTCATTAATAAAAGAAGAGTGAAAACATAAAAATGTCATATACGGGCTCCTCGGGCAAGGTATCACTCACAGTATAGCCTTTCGAGCAAGCCTCTCAGTCACTCGTAACTCAGCTCTCATCAACAGTACTCACCCTTAGCACTCTGGCTCAATAATATCTCATAATAGTAATAATCACAATAACCGCTCCGGCGTGCAGCTCAATCCATAGTTTATAGTCGACTATGCTCACTGGGGGTGTACAGACTCCGGAGGGGCTCCTACAGCCCAAGCGTCATACCACTACGACGCGCAGCCCGATCCAATATATATAACACTATGGCGTGCAGCCCGATCCATATAATTATCGATGCGACGTGCAGCCTGGTCAATAATATATATAATATTTTTGCGGTCTGTAACCCGATCCATAATATATATATATAATCCTCACTATTAGTTCCTCAACCTCTCTCAGTCATTAACCTCACAGCCGCTCGGGCATATCAGTGGAAATCAGGGAACTCAGCCCAAACAGATTTCATATATTAAGAAGTAGAGTGATAAAAACCGGATTTAAATAATAAACAGGTACAACATGACTGAGGATATGCTTTCAAAATAAATAGAGTGAGAAAAATAGTAAAAATGCCCCTAAGGGGCTAAACAGGTCAACACAAGGCCCCAAACATGGCATACAGCTCAAAATATAGTATCAATCTCTAAAATACAGGATATCTTTAGATTTCAAATCAAATACGCGGTTTAATAGGTACTACGGGACGGACCAAGTCATAATCCCTACCGGTGCACGCCCACATGCTCGTCACCTAGCATGTGTGTCACCTCATTTATCAAAACAATACGAAATACCGGGGTTTCATACCCTCGGGTCAAGATTTACAATGGTGACTTACCTCAAACCGGATGAAATACTACTCCGCGATGCCCTTGCCTCTCGCCTCCGCCTTAACTCGCATCGAATCTACCCAAAATCAGAATCGTAACATTAGAATATGCTAAGGGAACGAAGCCCATGGGAAAGTAATTAAATTATACCAAAACTCCCGAAATCTGTCCAACCATCTTTCTTAGATTTCATTCCTGTTGACTAATCGGAGTCCTTGAGAGATTAGACGTCAGCGGGGAAGAACTCCGAAAGAATTTCATCGGCTCCTCCTCTTTTGCCCTCTTGATGGTATCTAGTTGAAATGGTTGCTGGATTGCCCCTAGTTCAAGCTCTAAGTCAAGCATTCAGGCACCAAAGACCTCTAACTAGGCCCATGTCTTGAAATTGGATAAAAGTCACAATAGTGGAATCCTTATCCTCCCACGAATTCATACATACCAACAATACCAAAATCTGACCATGAATGACCCCTCAAATCACTAGAGTATGGTCTCCAATTTTCAAGCCCTAAATCCCCAATTTTAGGCTTCAAATCCACCAAATTTCATGTTCACTTAGGTAGAAATCACAATAGGATCGAGTATCCATAATTCTTACCTGCAAGAAGTTCTCTTTGATTCCCTCTTCAATCTCCCTCAAGAAGCTCCAAAATCGAGTCAAAAATGGTGAACTTATGCCAAAAATCACGGAAATGGCCTTTTAAATATTCTGCCCAGCGATTTGAAATCCTTCTTTGCGAACACGGTCAAAGCCTCGCGTTCGCAAAGCACAAAAATACCGTTGACCAAAAATCCTATTACGCGAATGTGGTAGAACCCTCGTGAACGCGAGCGTGAGGCTTTGACCCAACCTTCCCGAACGCGGCTACACTTGCGCGAACGCAAAGAACAATGTTCCTGGGATCCAGCTACTCCAAATACTCTACGCGAACAACTGGACCTCACCCTTCGCGAACGCGAAGACCAAAATGACAGCCTCACTTCCCATCCTTTCGCGAACACGAGAGCGCTCTATCGTACGCGAAGGCCAAAAGCCTGCAACACCAACAACAGATTTTCTGCAACTTTTTCCAACATGAATTGATCCGTTCAACCACCCGAAATTCACCCAAGGACCTCAGGACCTCCACCAAACATGCCAACATATCCCATAACATCATTCAAACTTGTTCCAATCTTCGCAACACTCAAACAACATCAAAACACCAAATTAACATCGGATTCAAGCCTAAGAATTCCAAAAGCTTCCAAATTCCGCTTTCGATCAAAACGTCTATCAAACCTCGTCCGAATGACCTGAAATTTTGCACACACGTCAAAAATGACATGACGGACCTACTCCAACTTCCATAATTCCATTCTGATCCCAATATAAAAATCTCACCTATCAACCGGAAAATGCCAAAATTCCAATTTCGCCAATTCAAGCCTAAATCTAATTCGAACCTCCAAAACCCATTCTGATCACTCTCCTAAGTCCCAACTCACATTCCGAAACTATCTGAACCATCGGAAATCACATCCGAGCCCTTTTTCACATAAGTCAACATCTGGTTGACTTTTCCAACTTAAGCTTACTCAAAACAGACTAAGTGTTTCAAACCTTACCAAAGCCTCTCCGAACCCGAGCCAACCAACCCGATAACACATAAGACAACTGAACAAGATAATAAGAAGTAGAAATAGGGGAAACGGAGTGGTAACTCATGTAACGGCCGACCGGGTCATTACAATCACGAATCGCTGGCGCATAGCAGACACTGAGAGTGTAATATTACACACGAGTGGATGTAAGGAACATAAGTTATATACTTTGAGCTGAATCAATATCGCTTGATAAGGAATGAAAGAAGTGGAATTTTCTAATAATTCTGTAGCCTCTCCAAGATAAGTACAGACATCTCTGTACCGATCCGTAAGACTCTACTAAACTTGCTTATGATTCGTAGAACCTATGAATCTAGAGCTCTGATACCAACTTGTCACGACCCAAAATCCCCCCGAAGGAGTCGTGATGGCACCTAGTCTCTAAACTAGGTAAGCCTAACATTAACTGCAATAACCTTGACATTTACTAACTTTAAATTAATTAACTTTGAAAATTTACAATTCCCCAAAACCGGTGGTACAAGTCATAAGCTTTTCTAAGAGTAGTTATACAACATAAATATATCACTATCCCGAAACGAAGGAACAAATGGAATTAAGTACAAATGAAGGTGACTCTGAGGCCTGCGAACGTAGCAGCAGGTTTATCTTGAGTCTCCACTACAACGACCCGCATAGCTACTACCGATCAAATACCTGGATCTGTACACAAAAATGTACAGAAGAGTTGTATGAGCATACCACAGTTGTGCCCAGTAAGTATCAAGACTAACTTCGGTGGGGTAGTGACGAGGAACAGTCAAGACACCTACTGGTCAGACAAGTTAAATAGGGTATGATAACAAATATAAAGATAAAGGTAACGAAGTTATATCAATTGTAAGTATAAATCAATATACAAACAATCGAAATCATAAAAGGAAACTCGGATGGAAAAGAAAGATAAACAAATAAAGCAAAGCTAACATAGCTGGAACACAGAGAAGTAGAATGAACTCAAGTAAGGATGACAGTGTCAACTCAATCAATCATATCGTTTCTAGTTCACAACCCTAGCCATCTTAGAACTCGATGTCTCATATCTTACCTCAACTTCCAAACATTTAGCACACCCGACACCTTTTGCCCACGTATTTTTGTCTCACTTTGCACAACAACATTCTCATGTTACTCAGTACATAGGACCCATAACCAATGCAATTAAGATGTTCCAGGAGTCTCATTTACATAACATAAAACATAGTGCAGCTTCTAACCAATTGGGAACTCAGCAAGAAAAGATGAAGTTATTTTTTGAAATCATTTGAATAAAGAAAGTACCATTTTCAATTAAAATACAACATCGAATGAATTACTACCTTTAACATGGGATTTAATAAGTTACAACTTAGTAGAAATTCCATTTTAAGTAAAATACAATCTCAGACGATTTAAGGGAATATAATTGATAAACTAATTGAATTAAAGATGTAAAAATTATTGAAGTTTGAAGTATATATATATATATATATATATATGATGAGGTATTGAAAACACTGTAGATTCCAACACAAAAGATCACAACAGTAAAAGAATTTAAATAGTTAAAACACTTGAATTGATAACAACAAATAAACACAGCAAATAAAAAGTGCACGACATCACCCTTCGTGCTATATCACTCTTCCTCACCATATGCATAAATAGAAATGTGCACGGCATCACCCTTCGTGCTTTTACTCTCAATAATGTGGCACATCATCACCCTTCGTACTTTTACACTCGAAATATCGGCACAACATCACCCTTGTGAGCACCTAATGTTTTCCCTACATGCAAATAAATCCTAAAAAATAGACCAAAAATAATTTTTTGGAGATTTTAGATGTTTTTCTTTATTTAGTTGCATTTCATGCATTTTTTACTATTTTAAAATCATGAGGAAAACCATAAAAATTGTCACATTTTAATTTCATGTCATCTTAGATTTAATTTGCATTTAGAAATTAATTACATTGCTAAATGCATCATTTAAATAACTAAAAATAAAAAAAATGCATTCTTATGTTAGTTAATTAATTAGGTAAAATAGATAAATAATTTGGCCATACAAAGAGATTAAACTAAATTAGAGTTTAAAATGGCTAACATTGCAAAAAGAAAAGGGAAGGAAAATGGGAAGAATATTTGGTCTTGTTTTTAAATTAGGCTAATTCCTAATTGGTTCAATTGATTTTTAATCATCCAGCCAAAACCAAACTCCACCCCAGCCCAAGACCACCCTCTCATTAAAACCTACAAATCTAGACCTAGACAATCAGATGAGATTCCCCCCCCCCTTTCCATATACCAAATGACGCGCCATTTTCCTCTAAAAAAAGATGACAACTAACCCCGTCTCCTTGACTCTGTCAACGACACACCCCTCTCCATTTCTCAACAAGAACGATCAGATTTCCACCCCAAGTTGAAAATGGCGAACCTACCCATCAAAAACAAAAAAAAATTGATTCTCTCTTTGAGTTGGAGAAAAACCATCGAACTCATATCCTTGACAAAAGCAACGGCCAAATTTCGAAGCCCTTTCAAATTCGGCAGAGAATCTAAGACACACACAAAGTGTATACAAAAGGAATTTAAGAAGGGAAAACAAGGTAGAAAATAGGATAAGGAAGCTGTCCCAGATTTCAGTTCGTCTATTCAATATTTTCTGGGATTTCTAAAGTGACCGAGCCTTTAAAATTGTTGGTTTGTTGATTCTGCTTATATTTGGATTTAGCTTCGTTTTCCTACTTTCAGACCTTTATTTGGTCCTTGATTGTTGTGTTCTGCATTTAGGTGTGATTTCTCATTTGTTATTCACTATTTGAGTTTATGAATGAAGCTTGTGCTATCTGCAAATGAGTTTATATTTAATTTCTTTGATCCAGCTTGTTTGATTCTCAACCTCTTCATGTTCTCCTTTTCTGATGATTTTTCAATGACATCCATGTACTTTTCCTTGTCTAGCCTGTTTGTTTGTTAAAATTTTATTAATTAACTGTTTAAAAAAAGTCTCGCCATTGTCAATTCATGGCACAATTTTGGATGGATCACAGAAGGTCTGGTTCATTTGGGCCCCAAATGATGAGTAGCGACCCAATATCCCTTCTGCACCCTCTTTTATTGAATAAGACACTTTGAAATATTAGTCTTCAGGCCCAAACAATGGAACCTGCTGAGAATTTCAATGCCTTCACTAAGTCAGAAACATAATCAACCATACTAATTCCTGTTAGTTAAATCTCACACTTTACCCACATTATTTTATAATCTTTGAACCTGCACAGTCAATTTTAAACTAAGAAAACTACATAATTCATATAAACACTCGTAGTTTGCTTTAGGCACGATTAATAATATATCATCGTGCCCATGGGTACGGTTCCTGTGGCATGGTCATGATACGTAAGTCCCAATTCGGGTGTGCATTTCATGTGACCTGACCATAACTTCGAACAATAATTAAAATAAACATGTTGTAATTCAGGGGTACATTTAATGTAATCCCATCATAACAACTTTGAATAATAATAAAATAAACATATCGCGAATCGCGGGTGCATTTCATGTAGCACGCTTTGCGGTGTGTTCCAAAACGCCAAGTGTACGACAATCGTAACTTGTTCAAAAAATAATTTCATAAATCCTAAAAGCGATTTTTAAATAAATTAAAGCGGTTATAAAGTTTAAATGCACAATAGGTTTAAAACATGTAATTAATCAGATAATTAGGCCAATTTTAACAGTTTAAGCGACCGTGCTCGAATAACAGAACCCGAAAATGCCTAACATCTTCTCCCAGGTTAACAGAATTCCTTATCTAGAATTTCTGGTTTCGCAAACTTTCAAATAAAGTCGATTTTTCTCGATTTGGGATTTAAAAATAAACTGGTGACTTGGAACACCAACAAATAAATTATTCCAAGTGGCGACTCTGAAAATTTTAAATAAATAATCCCATTTCGATATATGTCACTTTAATTGGAAAAACTCTCTTATATACCCCTCGGGTGGTAAAAAAGGAGGTGTGACAGTTCTGGCGACTCTGCTGGGGATCGAACCCAGAACTTTTGGTTTAGGGTTCAAGAATTCGAGCTTAGAATAACCGTTATAGTTGGCTTTATTTATTATCTTATTTTATATGTTTGAGCCTAATGTGCTAAATGCCTCTATTTACCGCTTTGATATTGTTTGGACTGTATATAAAATTATTACGAAACCCTATTCACTATGAGTCTTCTAAATCATCTAGGAAGTGTGCACTTCATGTGACTTCTTTTCTGTTAGAGTCATATCCCAATTTTAGAATGAGGTTCGGACAAGTTTCAAAGTCGGTGAAGCTTCTGTATTCCCGGTACGCTGCCCCCCCCCCCCGGCTCGAGCTGTCCGTATGGGTAATCCAGGTCTAGAACAATACACCCAGGTTTTTAAACCTAGAATAATATAACATCATGCCAGATCTCTAGTAGGAACGTTTGTTTGCATCACATGCATCTGACTTTGGGGATTTAACACAGGGGTTGAGTCCGTCTATGACAGGTGTACCCAAACTAAAAAGACCATCCTGATGCATCTTACGTGTTGTTCTCGATCTTCCAAAACTACGCAACATCTGATTCATACAGCGTCATGATACGTAGGCAATCCCCATCGGATTCGATCATAGCCATAAAATTAATTGAGCGAAAAATAAACTGAAAAAAAAAGAAAAAGAAAAATTGAGTGAAAAAAAAAGAAAAGAGTGAAAAAAATAAAAAAATATAAAAAAGAGTGACATAAAATAAAAGAGTGACAAAAACAAAAAAAAACAAAAAAAAAGAGAGTGCCAAAAATAAAGAACGATAGAAACGAAATGAAAAAAAACAAGAGTGATTAAAGAGAGGCAGAAACAAAAGAAAAGAGGTATATGCTTAAAAGGAAATCTGAGAAATTTCATGGATCTTGAGGCTCAATTCGATGTTCATAATGTTATATTGGTGATGTGATCACATGAATATGTTAGTAGGTTGTTTTTGAGGTAGTGTGCATGCTTGGTTTAGAGTTTCGAAGGCTCAGGTGAGTTTCTAGTAGGTTCCGGGATGCCTTAGGCTTTAGAAGATCAGATGTTGCAGGTTCAGGAATTTTGACAGGTCTCTGAACCCTCTTGCGCGGTCCACGATCAATCACGTGCGGCCGCGGTCGAATTGAGCGGTCCGCGGTGGGTGCTGTGCGGTCACGATCGGCTTGGTGCAGTCCGCACGGGGTAATGATCCGCAGGTCTTCAGGGAGCCTGCATGGTCGCGGTCCTTCTTGCACGGTCCGCGGTAGGAACTTCAGAGGGGTATAAATACACGTGAATTTCAGTTATTTTACACTTTTCAAAACCCCAAAACATAAGAGGTGATTTTCCAAACAACTTTTCTTCTCCGAAACGATTGGTAAGTGATTTTTAACTTATTTTCTTCATTTCTTAACATCTTTTAACATGATTTCAACTTCAAATCAAAGATTTTCATGGGGAAATTGGGTGATATGGGTAGAACCTAGGTTTTTCTAAAATTAGGGATTTGGACCTCAATTTGAGGTCCGATTTTAAATCAAACCATATATTTGAATTTGTGGGGGAATGGGTAATCGGGTTTTGGTCCGAACCTCGGGTTGCGACCACGTGGGCCCGGGGGTGAATTTTGATTTTTGGGTAAAACTTTGGAAAACTCATTTTCATGCATTGGGGTTGATTCATTTAGCATTTATTAATGTGATTTAGTAACTTATGACTAAATTCGAGCGGATTGGTGGTGGAATCAAGAGGTAAAGCTATTATTGAGACTTGACTAGTTTTCAAGGCATCGAGGTAAGTGTTTGGTTTAACCCTAGCTTGAGGGATTAGGAGTTGAGTCATATTTGCTACTTGCTTCTTGTTGAGTATGATGTATAGGCATGGTGACGAGTATCTATACGTTGGTGTCAAGCATGACCGTGGATCTTAACTTGAAAGTTGTTGTGTTTTTGAATGACACCTTATATACTTTAATTAATGATCCTCTATGATTAAGTATTTCCATTAATTGAACAGAGTACTAGCAAAGTGAGATTTGTTATATCTGATTCTCCCTTGCCGGGTTGACTATTTCGATTGATTTTCTGTTAAAATCATTTCCAGTATTTTTATAAAATTAAGAGGGAGAAAGTGGCTATTTAATACCTAACCTATTATTATTAAAATTTTAGCCCCAATTTTAAACCACCCCATCAGATTATTAATTAACCCAATACCCAATCCAAATCCGCCCAGCCCAATCTCCGAATAACTCGGCCCAACTTCGATTTAATCTGAGCTGTTGATCAAATGAGATCAACGGCCCAGATTTCGTTTCCTTAATTAAATTCTAACTACCCCCTGACCCCTCATTTCATCGAGACCGGTCTCTCTCTCTACTTGGTCTCTTCCTCTCCTCCTTCTCTCTAGAACCTTCTGGTTCTTCTCCGATGGCCTTCACTATCTATCCGGCCACCTCCAGCCTCACCCTTTCGACCACCAGCCGCCGTGAAACCTTATCTCGTTGATTCCTTCTATCCTGGAGACCCCAGGAGCCTCCACTATACGAGATGGTCACTGAAAGCTTTGCCTGGTTTGTCTTCAGTCTTTCTCCGATGGGTTTTGGTCCGATGGTGCTATGAACATCATTATTGCTGAGTTTCACAGCCAGGTTTCTCCTACTTCTCACTGGTTTCTTATGAAACCATAATCTCTACCCAGACCTATTAAATCTCTGTATTTTATAAACGATTTTAACTCACACCTTTATGTACACTACTCTCTACTCGATCTTTACGATTGCTCAAGTTTTAAACGTTTTGTTCCCTTTTTTTTTTCAAACTAGGGTTTCTAAACCCCTTTTCGAAATCACTTTATCTTCTGATTTTGAGTACTATATGTTTGTGTTTATATTATTTGCTTATTTGTGTGATCTTCTGGGTTATTCTCCGAGTTCTATGCTTTAATTTTGTTGTTAGGGTTCCAACCTTCTACTGTTTCTGTGATTTCTTGCTTAGGGTTCTCTGATTTCCATGCCTATTGTGTTTAATAGGTGTAATTATTCATTGTTTACCAAATATTCTTTTGATACTGTGCATCTCTTCGAATCTCTGATTTTGTATATGTTTTCCTTAGATGTTTTTCACTTATTTTGAATCACTTAATTATTTGTGAGATGTTTTCCTTACTTAGAACTAATTCCTTGTGATTTTATTCTCATCCGTGATTCTTTGACTAATTTTCAGAGTTAATTTATATTTTTACCATATTTATGCGCATAAACATACTTTCAAATATTCAGTATATATTTTCCTTACTTGAAATATTATGTATTTGGCCCTTATTACATGTTACATGCTTTACTACTCCTATTATGGTAGATTCAGTAGTCTAAGTGATTCTTTCCTTATCTGATATAACCTGTACCTATTCGAATCATGACTCCCTAATTAAAAGGAGTTTGGTCTTGTGATTGTCTCCAATTGGTATTGCTTCTATAATTGTGTACTTGTTACCCTATTCTTTACTTGTTTTCAAAACTGTAAATACTCTACCCTCTGTTTAGCATAACAGATGAACAACCACACTATTTTGAACTCTCTCTTACACACACAAGCATACTCACTGTTCTCTCTTACTTTCCTACACATTCTCGCTCGCTTCTCTTATTGACTACTAGTTACCTAGTCGACTAAAAGCCAAGACTGAGTAACTTGTTACTCTACTATTTTATTGCTCTAAACATTGCTTCTCTCTTGGTCTGCACACTATTGCTCTACTTCCCTGCACACTACTGCTCTATTATCCCACTCTTGACTGGTATGTCTGCTATTTGATTTACAGCTTCCAAAACAACATGTTTTTATGCATATTGCACTTTCTCTTATTTCTTTTATGCTTCTACTTATGGTTCTGTTGTTTTCATTGCAATTAGCGTGCCTCTTTGCTAGTTCATTGATGTGATTACCCTTCCCTTAATTCAGCATGCCTACTGCTTCCCTTACTTGTTTAATACAATTCTTCCTTACCCCCTAACCCCAGTACATTATTAGAATGTATTCACGACCCTTCCTAGCTACTAAATAATCCTGAACCTCTTCCATGAGCACTTTGGGATGAAATGTGTTGTGACTGTTTAAGTTCCGAAATGTTTTCTCTGATGTCTACATATGTGCAACTATGCTCTTACATGTGAACTACTTGTCCCCATTTCCCTTTTCCTCTGTTTGTGTTTGCTTCCCTGAACTATGTGTGATATTCTATTTCTGAGATTGTCCTACTCACCTTCTTACAAAACTATCACACTCTTCTATTGTTTTTCTTTCAAGAACTGATTCTATATGGATCATGTTTAAACTATTTTTTCTCAACTCAATTTCCTTAAAACTATATCACGCACTCTCACTACTCTTAGAGATAAGGTTCTACCCTCTTTGTGTAAGCATTTCTTTGGGTACCTCTGAGTACTCACTAAACTTTGATGCACAAGGCTGGTAATTCCACACTGCACTTGTTCAACATTTTTGGTATATGTTTGGGTACTGGTACTGGCCAGGGACCCAATGGGCCTTAGGGAGCTTTGCCGCACCCAGACCATGGCAAAGGTTGTGAAACTCGAATGGAGTAAGGTTGGAAGATTGGGCCTGGCTGAAGGCTCCCTATAGAATAACTTCTTATTTTTATTCTTTATTACTGTAATTTGGCTATCCTTGGTTTGTAATAATTTTTAAACGAATGATTGGGGTCGAATAGTGAATATGGGAGGGGTTATGCATGCTTAGTTCAAGTAATGGGTAGAAAACATGCTTATAGGACTTTATTTACCTACTTGCGCAATAGATATCATGTATAGGACATGCATCTTACATATTAGTAATCTTGTTTTAGGCTTTTTACTTTCAGTCTGTTATTATACTCATTTCGTAATCATGATTAGTTAATAACCAATAAGTAACTGTTATAAAATTACTGCTGCATTCTCATTAGCATTTAGAGACCATGTTTTAGGAGCTTCTATGTGCATTAGACATCCTGTTACTTAGGGTTTTTATTTTTTCTGAGTTGTAATTGTTGAATGCCTCACTGGTATGTTTAATCTAATAATACAAGTTTGGTTAACTGCGTCCTTTTAAAACTGGAATTAATATGCATGTTCACCCATTTAAGGTAATTAGGTAATGCATATGACACCTAGACAAACTTTAGGCCTAATAAGAATCGATTAATCATGTTTTACCGGTTTAAGACCAATCAGCCTCTTATAATTTTGAAGTCTGTTGCTCCCATTCTTGCTGAAGTTCACTCTGTTTATTTTTTTTAAAAAAAACTCCCGCTCTATCTGGAAACAAAATCTTGAAATTGTGCATCTATTTACTCTCACTGATTTTCTGGTTCTTGTTCTATTATGTTTTCAAACTACTGGGTTACCATTCTCTGCCCAGAATCGTGCTATTTGGAATACTTGTCCAGCACCTCGTCAAGCTACTGTCACTACTTGATTTTCAAAAACCATGCTTTAACGATTTTTTTTATCTGTCGCTAAACTCAACTACTGTTATCTATTCCTGTTTTCTGAAAACTACTATCTTTGAGACCTTAAATATGTTTGAGACGTGCTGATTACATATTTACTTGTGGAGGGATCTGTGAGCTTTTTATTTGCCTCTGTGTTCCCTTTATGTGTAGTCCTACTTGTTATGTATGTCGCTTAGCATTTTGTCCTTTAAACCTAAAGGTTCAGCCTAGTCCTTACCTTGTAGGAATAGTGGTCCTAAATACCCTCTATGATTTATAGGATGGGACGGGTAATAGCATGCAATAAGTAACGATACCATTCCGCGCTTTAATACCTTAACGGGGTGGGATGGGTAGAATATGGATATGATGACCGGTGCGCTAATATCACGTGCGACCCCTCTTTTGAGGAGTGATTGCTGGATATTGCATTGAAGTGATCCTTATTATTTGTAAACCTAGGACCCCCTTAACTTTATTTGCTTTCATCTCTTCTTGTAAAACTATTCAAATCCTTTTTCATAAATTTCTGCCCTCTCTACTTGCCGTCAAAAGTTTTCAACCTAATTGCAATGTTATATGCGAATCCTTATTTGAGCCTTGATTGTTTACTTGTAAAGTCACAATTGCAGCATGGCCGGGACCACACTAGTGGATCTTGAGGGATGCCTAACACCTTCCCCTCGATATAATTTCTAGCCCTTACCCTAACTCTGGTTTTCCAACTCAAACTCTTCTAAAAAGTGTCCTAATGCACTATAATCATTAGATGGCGACTCTTCAAATTCCAAAACCCAATTCTCGAAAGGGAATAGAGTTGTCCTCCCAATGTCGTATACCCAATTTCGCCCCATAGAAAAAGGGGGTGTCGACAGGGGTCACAAACACAACTTCAAATGGCCCACTCCACTTTGACTTGAGCTTACCCGGAAATAGACATAACCGGGAATTGAACAAGAGAACCATGTCTCCAACCTTGAACTCCTTACCCCGAGCATATTTGTCGTGAAGGTACTTCATTTTGTCCTTATACAAGGATGAACTTGAGTAAGCATGGAATCTAAACTCATCGAGCTCATTGAGTTGTTCAACACGAAGATTTGCCGCAACATCCCATTCCAAATTCAACTTCCTCAAAGCCCACATGGCCTTGTGCTCTAACTCAACCGGAAGATTACAAGCTTTTCCAAACACTAACTGATACATAGACATACTAATAGGAGTTTTGTAAGCCGTCCGATAAGCCCATAGAGCGTCATCCAACTTTTTCGACCAATCGGTCCTATTAGCATTGACAGTTTTTGACAAGATGCTCTTAATTTCTCTGTTGGAGACTTCCACTTGACCCCTATCTTGAGGGTGATAGGGGGTAGAAACCTTATGATTGACACCGTACTTGGAAAGCAACGTGTCAAAAGCCTTGTTGCAAAAGTGAGAGCCCCCATCACTAATAATCGCACGAGGAGTGCCAAACCTTGTGAAGATTCTCTTTTTAAGAAACGAAACAACACTCCGGGCTTCATTATTAGGAAAAGCCACGACTTCAACCCATTTTGAGACATAATCAACCGCCACGAGAATGTAAGTATTCACACAAGAGCTAACAAATGGACCCATGAAATCGATGCCCCAAACATCAAAGATATCCACTTCAAGAATCGTATTGAGAGGCATCTCATCCCTTTTTGAAATTCTGCCCGCTCTTTGTCACTCATCACATCTTTTCACCAAATCTCCCGCATCTTTGAACAAGCTGGGCTAATAGAATCCACAACTAAGAACTTTCGAGGCGGTCCTCACCATACCAAGATGGCCACTATAGGGTGAAGAATTTCAAGCCTCTAAGATACTCAATTGTTCTTCCTCCGGGACACATCTACGAATCACATCATCCGTGCAAATCTTGAAAAAATGTGGCTCATCCAAAAATAAATCCAAACTATCCCGCTTGAGCTTCTTTCTTTGGTTAGAATAGAGCTCATACGGGATTATTCCGGTCACAAGGTAATTGGAAACATCGGTAAACCATGGCATATCCTTCATTTACACCACAAGGAGTTGTTCGTCGGGAAATGAATAATTGATCTCAAGGCCATCACAAGGCCTCCTCTCCTCCTCCAAACGGGACAAGTGGTCCGCCACTTGATTCTCACTACCCTTACGATCAATAATTTCTAGATCAAACTCTTGAAGAAGTAACACCCATCTCATCAATCTCGCCTTGGATTCTTTCTTGGTCATCAAATACCTAAGGGCGGCATGGACGGTGTGCATTATAACTTTCGCCCCCATAAGGTAAGGTCGAAACTTTTCCATAGCAACCACAATATCCAACAACTCTTTCTCGGTGACTGTATAGTTCCTTTGAGCCTCATTCATGGTCTTGCTTGCGTAGTACACCGGATGAAACATCTTGTTGATTTTTTGGCCCAAAACAGCCCCAACCGCAATGTCACTAGCATCACACATGAGCTCGAAAGACAAGCTCCAATTTGGTGCGGTAATGATGGGGGTAGAAGTCAACTTGAGCTTGAGAAGCTCGAATGCTTGCATACAACTCTTGTCGAACAAGAACTTTGCATCTTTCTCTAGCAACTTGCACAAAGGGTGTACCACTATAGAAAAATACTTTATGAACCTCCGGTAAAAACCCGTGTGCCCAAGAAAACTCCTCACTCCTTTGACAGAAATAGGGGGAGGAAGCCTTGAAATCACCTCTATCTTGGCTTTGTCAACCTCAATTCCTCACTTCGAGATTTTGTGACCCAACACTATACCCTCTTCAACCATGAAATGACATTTTTCCCAATTGAGTACGAGGTTTGTGTCTTCACACCGGGCCAATACTCTATCCAAGTTTTTCAGACACTCATCAAAAGAATCCCCAACAAACTGAAATCATCCATGAAAACCTCTAAAATATCCTCCACCATGTCGGTGAAAATAGCCATCATGCAACGTTGGAAGGTTGCCGGAGCATTACACAATCCGAATGGCATTCGAGAGAAGGCGAATGTGCCATAGGGACATGTAAAAGTTGCCTTCTCTTGATCCTCCGGTGCAATTAAAATTCGATTGCACCCCGAGTAACCATCCAAGAATCAATAGAAAGCACGCCCCACAAGACGATCTAGCATTTGGTCAAGGAATGGCAATGGGAAATGATCTTTTTGGGTCACCTTGTTTAGCTTCCGGTAGTCCATACATACTCTCCACCCAGTAATCGTGTGAGTAGGAATGAGTTCATTGCTGTCATTGGCCACCACAGTCATACCACCCTTCTTCGGCACACATTGCACCGAAGAAGTCCAAGAACTGTTAGAAATAGGATAAACCACACTGGTGTCCAACCACTTGATAACCTCTTTCTTCACCACTTCTTGCATCGCCTCATTTAATCTTCTTTGATGCTCCAAGGAAGGCTTTGCATCCTTCTCCAAGATGATTTTGTGCATGCAAAATGCGGGGCTTATTCCCCGAATGTCAGCTAGAGTCCATCTAATTGCCCTTTTTCGCTTTTGAAGCACCGCCAAAGTGACCTCAACCTGCATGTTAGTAAGGCAAGAAGAAAGTATAACTAGTAAAGTAGAATTTGAACCCAAGTATTCATACCTGAGGTGTGGAGGAAGTGGCTTCAACTCCAACACTGGTGGCTCCTCAATAGATGGCTTTGTTGGTGGAGTTTTTCGGTTTTCATGATCCAAAGATAGATTCCTCGGCTCATAAGAATAAGAGCCCATTCCATGTAGGGCATTGACACTTTCCACTCTACTAGCATCATCATTGACATTCATGTTCAAGAGCACTGCTTCAAGCGGATCTTCCACGTTGATCATAGCACTAGTATCATCCACAATCACTGCTGTGACAAGGTCTACAAATGAGCACACCTCGGTGCTATTGGGCTGCTTCATAGATTTGCAAACGTGGAAAATGACCTTTTCGTTTCCCACTCGGAAAGTGAGCTCACCCGCTTCAACATCAATCAATGTCCTCCCCGTTGCAAGGAAAGGTCTGCCCAAGATAATAGGATCCTCATAGTCCACCTCATAATCCAAAATCACAAAGTCGGCCAGCAATGTGAATTTGTCCACATGGACAAGCACATCATCAATAATGCCCAAAGGTCGCTTCATTGATCGATCCACCATTTGAAGTCTCATTAAAGTTGGCCTACGTTGCCCAATACCCAAAGTTTTAAAAACTGAGTAGGGCATCAAATTTATACTAGCTCCCAAGTCACAAAGAGCTTTAGCAAAATCCGCACTCCCAATGGTGCAAGGAATAGTGAAAGCACCAGGATCTTCAAGCTTCGGGGCCATTGAATGCACTATAGCACTAACCTGGTGTGTCATCTTTACAGTTTCACAGTCCATAGAACGCTTCTTTGTAACCAAATCTTTCATGAATTTTGCATAGCCCGACATTTGTTCAAGTGCCTCCACCAGAGGCACATTAATAGATAAGTTCTTCATCATGTCAATGAACTTTTTAAACTGATTATCAATCTTTTACTTTGCGAGCCTTTGAGGATAAGGTGGAGGTGGCCTTGGCAGAGGAACCTTGGCTTTTGGCACCACCGGCTCGGGCATGTCAATCACGTGTTCCCTAGATGGGTTCAAGACATCATGGGTTTCTACCTCGGCCTCACCAATATCAATCCTTACATCATTGTTCATATTCTCTTCAGCCACATTTTCAACAATCAAAGGTACATCAACATCCCGCAACTCAACATCTTCATCCACAACTTGCTTTTGCTTTGAGGCATTCATATCACCGCCTCTCTCACTTCTTGTTGTAAACGCCATCATATGATTGTTATTTTCACCCTTCGGGTTCACTACCATATCACTTGGTAGAGCACCCTTCGGGCGAGTATTCAATGACTGAGATATTTAGCCTAATTGCACCTCCAAGTTTCGGATAGAGGTATTGTGAGAAGCCAATTGTGCATCGGAATCCGCATTCCTCTTCATCGTCTGCTCAAACATCATTTCAATTCTACCCATATTATTACCAGAAGAACTAGGACCTTGAGAAGAGAAAGGGGGTGGATTCTTCGGTTGTTGGTACATTGGGGGCCTTTGAAAGCCTTCCCCCTGTTGCCTTGGTTTCCATTGTTGTTCCATCCTCCTTGATTTTTGTTGTTGCCCCAGTTGTTGTTATTTTCATTCCAGTTGCCTTGGTTGTTGTTCTGATTACCCCAATTGTTGTTTTGGTTGTTGTTCCAATTGCCACCACTTTGTTGTTTATTGCCCCAATTTCCTTGGGGTCGCCATTGTTGGTTTGAAGAGTTGCCCCTATTGCCTTGATAGTTGTTTACATATTGTACCTCTTCACTTTGGTCATCATAACCATCATTTTGACACCCATCATATTCATCAACAAATTGCTCAAAATTTCCTTGATTTTGTTGCCTCCTTTGTCTTCTCTTGTTGACAAGCATACTAACACCCTCCATGGCATTCACTTGGCGAGGATTATGAACTTGTTGCAACTGTGCCTTAGCCAATTGATTCATCATGGTGGTAATCTCAGCTATCGCTTGCCCGTGATCATGTATTGCTTGTCCAAATGAATAACCGTAAGGTCACCTTGAGGAACATTTGCTCTACTCTGACATGCTGAAGATGTGTCCGCCATTTCATCAAGTACTTCACATGCCTCATCATAAGAAAGCTTCATAAAATTGCCCCTGGCTAATTGGTTAACAATGCATTGATTTGTAGTATTTATGCCTCGGTACAAGGTTTGTTGGATCATGTCCTCGGTCATATCATTATTTGGGCACTCCTTCACCATCGTTCTATATCGCTCCCAAATCTCATGCAAAGGTTCCGTTGGCTCTTTCTTGAAGGCTAATATTTCATCTCAAAGTGCCGCCATATGACTAGGAGAGAAGAATTTGGCAATAAACGTATCCACCAACTCATCCCAAGTTGTGATGGAATGGTTGGGGAGTCTCTCGAGCCAATCCAATGCCTTTCCCCGAAGTGAGAACGGGAAAAGTCTCAATCTCAACGCATCCTCGGACACATTTATTTGTTTGCTCCCCCAGCATGTATCTACGAACCCCTTGAGATGTTTGTAGCCATTTTGATTTGCAGCGCCCGTGAAGTACCCACGCTGCTCAAGTAAGGTCAATATCACCTTGGTTATCTGAAAGTTGCCCACCTGGATTCGGGGTGGGACAATAGCACTTGTGTAGCCCTGGTTCGGTAATACTCTAGGAGCCACTCTTGAGGGAACCAGGAGAGGGTCTGGAATATTGTCATTTGGAATAGCATTTGCATTCCGGCCTCTCCGTTGACCTTGAGGCGCAAGAGGCACCTCATCTTGTTCAAGATCATCTACCTCCTCCCCCGCTATCACATTTCCAAGAGGATCATTAGCGTTGCTTAAAGCCATATTGGTACCTAAGTAATGACACAAACAAGTAAGTAACAAGGAAGGAAAGAAGAAGAATACACAAAACTAACTAAATAGATAGCCAAAATCATTAGCTCCCCGGCAACGACGCCAGAATGTGATCGCTTCAAGCTCCACACTACTAAAAAGTAGGAAGAGAGGGTCGCAATAGTTTTTACCCGATATGAGGTTCGGGATCAATTTCCATAGAGAGCTAGGAATGGAGTCGAGTATCTATCTAGACTAGAAGTGTGTATTTGTTCCAAATGTCACTTCCATACATTTTTGGGTTTTTAGATTATAAACTACTATTACCATATTAATTGAAACTAGATTATGCTACGAGATAATTATGCTACCATATTATGCTACTATTACCATCCTCGGTAGTGGCATCAAGTCGACTTCGACCGGCCATGGTGGCTGATGTTTTGAAATTGAAAACTTTTAGAAGGAGAAAATTAAATTGAAGTGCCTATAAAGGCAAATAAATTTGAAAAGGTTGAGTCACACGTGGCCAACCGTCTCGGCAAAGGTTTGAAAAGACAAGGTACCCCAATTTCTCTGAAATTGAAGTTGGAAGAAAGAAGGCAGAAATGAAAAGCCTATAAAGGCGAAATAAAGTTGGAAAAGGTTATGTCCCACGCAACTAGCCGTTGGGACAAAGTTTAAGGATACAAAAGTTCCCCAATGCTCCGAAGTTAAAACAAAAAAGAAAAAAAGAAAAAAAAGAAAAAAGAAAAAGAAAAAGAAAAAGAAGTCAGAAGGGAAAGGCCTACGAAGGCGAAATAAAGTCAAAAAGGTTAAGTTCGACCGACCAACCATCATGGCAAAGTCTGGAAAAACCAGAGGTTCTCTAGGGCCTGAAATGAAATCGGTCCTCAGAGAACAAGCAGTTGCAGTTGAGTTCTTCATTAAAGAAGTCGGGTTGAGATCAAGTGATTGAAACAATCAAGGCCACAAGACCAACCACAGTTTCAAATTAACAATTATTCTTTGTTTGAAAACAGGAAATAGGTGCAATGCAAAACAACCTTTCAAGAAGCAGGTGCAATAAAAAAGAAACTGCGCAAGGGCTAGAAACAGCTTTGCAGCAATAATCAATACAAAAGGGAAGTCTCCTCCAAATTCTTTCTTGCATTTTTACTCATTTTCTTAACTAAAAAAAAATGAAATGAAAAGAATGAAGAAGAAAAATTCAAAATCCTGGTAGCATAGGGTTTCCAGTCTCTAGCTACGTCTTTTCCAATATAGGGTCCCATTCCCTAGTCGATGCCAGCATAACCTGGTAATCTTTCCAACATAGGGTCCATTCCCTAGTCGATGCCAGCATAATCTGGTAATCTTTCCAATATAGGGTCCATTCCCTAGTCGATGCCAGCATAACCTGGTAATCTTTTCCAACATAGGGTCCCACTCCCAAGTTGATCCCTGGCATAACCCGTGGACCTTTCCAGCAAAACCCGATGACCTCCCCAGCATAACCCGAGGACCTTTTCTGACATAACCCGATGACCTCCCCAACATAACCCGAGGACCTTTTCTGACATAACCCGATGACCTCCCCAACATAACCCGAGTACCTTTTTACGGCATAACCCGATGACTTCCCCGGTATAACCTGAGTATCTTTTACGGCATAACCCGATGACTTCCCCGGCATAACCCGAGTACCTTTTCTGGCATAACCTGATGACCTTCCCGGCATAACCCAAGGATTTTTTTGGCATAACCCGATGACCTCCCCAGCATAACTCGAGGACATTTTCCGGCATAACCAGATGACTTTACCGGCATAACCCGTGGACCTTTCCGACATAACCCGATGACTTTTCGGCATAACCCGAGGACCTTTTTCTGGCATAACCTGATGAATTTCCCGGCATAACCCGTGGACCTTCCCGTCATAACCCGAGGACTTTTTTCGGCATAAACGTGGACCTCCACAGCATAACCCGAGGACCTTTTTCCGGCATAATCCAATGACTTTCCTGGCATAACCCGTGGACCTCCCCAGCATAACCTGAAGATCTTTCCGGCATAACCCGATGACCTTTTCCGGCATAACCCGTGAACCTCCCCAACATAACCTGAGGACCTTTTTCGGCATAACCCGATGACTCTCCCGGTATAACTCGTGGACCTCCCCAACGTAACCCGAAGACCTTTTTCTGGCATAACCCAATGACTTTACCGACATGACCCATGGAACCCCCATAGCATAACCCGAGGACTTTTTTTTGGCATAACCGATGACTTTCCCGGAATAACCCATGGACCTCCCCGGCATAACCCGAGGACCTTTTCCGGCATAACCCGAAGATTTTCTCGGCATGACTCGTGGACCACCCCCTCCCCCCGGCATAACCCGAGGACCTTTTTCTAGCATAACCCGATGATTTTCCCGGCATAACCCGAGGACCTTTTTCCGGCATAACCCGATGACTTTCCCGGCATAACCCGTAAACTTCCCCGGCATAACCGGAGGACACTTTTTCGGGCATAACCCGATGACTTTCCCAGCATAACCCGTGGACCTCCCCAGAATAACCCGAAGACCTTTACGGCATAACCCGATGACCATTCCCGGCATAACCCATGGACCTCCTCGGCATAACCCAATGACTTTCCTGGCATAACCCATGGACCTCCACGGCATAACTCGAGGACCTTCCCAGCATAACCCGAGGACCTTTCCGGCATAACCTGATGACTTTCCCGGAATAACCTATGAACCTCCCCGACATAAATAGAAGACCTTTTCGGCATAACCCGATGACCTTTCCCGACATAACCCGTGGACCTCCCCGGCATAACCCGATGACCTATTCCGGCATAACCCGATGACTCTCCCAGCATAACCCCTGGACCTCCCCAGCATAACCCAAGGACCATTTTCCGGAATAACCCAATGAATTTCCCGGCATGACCCGTGGCCCCCCTGGCATAACCCGAAGACCTTTTTCCGGCATAACCTGATGACTTTCCTGGCATAACCCGTGGACCTCCCCGGCATAACTCGAGGACATTTTCCGGCATAACCCGATGACTTTCCCGGCATAAACCGTGGACCTCCCCGGCATAACCCGAGGACCTTTTTCCGGCATAACCCGAGACCTTTTCCGGCATAACTCGATGATTTTCCCGGCATAACCCGTGGACCTTTCCGGCATAACCCGATGACCTTCCCCGACATAACCTGAGGACCTTTCCAGCATAACCCGATCATTTTTCCAGCATAACCTGGTAATCTGCCCAACTTAGCGCATCCGATCGCCATTTGATTTTATTTTAGATATAGGGTCTCCACTCCCTAATCTCTTTTTCTCAGGGATACGCATTCCCGATTTTATTGCTTTCAATAAAGAAATATTTTAGATTTTGTTGCAATAACTCACGAAATTTTCCTAGTAAAAATTGGGGCAGAAATATTTCGTTCCTTTGTTTGTTTTGGTGCCTGAGCAGGTTTTTACCTTGAGGCACAAGTTTCAAGGCGACCAAAAGAGAAAGTTTCTATTCAAATAAAATAAAAGAAAAACAAGAAAAAAGAAGTTGAACTCTAAGTGTGGAAGCAAAGAAAAGATGCGAATTGCTCAAGATATGATTGAAGTCATGAGCTTTGCATGTCCCGCCTTGATCCGAAAAGCTGACAAAGAAATAACTAGCGGTTGCAGCTAACGAGCATCAAGATTCAGATCGGAGTCTGCAAGAAGAACCAGTCAAAACTCAAGATCAAGCTTTAGAAGGTTTTAGATAGGAATCTTGTAACTTGTAGTTGATAGGCTTAGCTAGTTTAGCTTTTTATCTTTCATTTTGGTGTAATAAGGAGCTCAACAAGCAGAAATAGCAACAACAGCTGTGAACTCACAATTTTTCGGTAGTCCCAGCCACCAAAACTTCCAGAACTACACTAACATAATTCCTTTATAGCCAAGGATATGTAGGCAACCTCCGAAGCAAGGTTCGGTCAAATCTTTTCAAAATGCTTCCAAATAGAGTTTCAAACGGGCAAAAATTGCTCGTAGTTGCTCACTTTATCTTTGCCCGAAAACTCTTCATGTTTCCGAGCAAAGGGGGGTAGCTGTGAGCCCCTAATTTTTGCCCTACATGAAAATAACTCCTAAAAAATAAACCAAAAATAATTTTTTAGGGATTTTAGATGTTTTGTTTATTTAGTTGCATTTCATGCATTTTTAATATTTTAAAATCATGAGGAAAACCATGAAAATTGTCACATTTTAATTTCATGTCATCTTAGGTTTAATTTGCATTTAGAAATTAATTACATTCCTAAATACATCATTTAAATAACTAAAAATCAAAAAAACGCATTCTTAGGTTAGTTAATTAATTAGGTAAAATAGATAAATAATTTGGCAATACAAATTAGATTAAACTAAATTATAGTTTAAAATGGCTAACATTGCAAAAAAAGGGAAGGAAAATGGGAAGAATATTTGGTCTTGTTTTTAAATTAGGCTAATTCCTAAATGGTCCAATTGATTTTTAATCATCCAGCCCAAACCAAACTCCACCCCAGCCCGCGACCCAAACCAGCCCAAGACCCCCTCTCAATAAAACCTACAGATCTAGACCTAGACAATCAGATGAGATTCCCCCCCCCCCTTTCTATATACCAAACGCCGTTCCATTTTCCTCTAAAAAGAGACGAAAACTTACCCCTTCTCCTTGACTCTGTCTACAGCACACCCCTCTCCATTTCTCAACAAGAACGATCATACTTCCACATCCAAGTTGAAAACGGCAAACCTACCCATCAAAAACAAAAAAAATTGATTCTCTCTTTGAGTTGGAAAAAAATCATCTTACTCATATCCTTGACAAAAGCAGCGGCCAAATCTCGAAGCCCTTTCAAATTCGGCTCAGAATCTAAGACACGCGCACACATGTATACAAAAGGAGTTTAAGAAGGGAAAACAAGGTAGAAAAGAGGATTAGGAAGAAGTCCTAGATTTCAATTAATCTATTCAATATTTTCTGGGATTTCTAAAGTGACCAAGCTTTTAAAATTGCTGGTTTGTTGATTCTGCTTATTTTTGGATTTAGCTTCGTTTTCCTACTTTCAGACCTTTATTTGGTCCTTGATTGTTGTGTTCTGCATTTAGGTATGTAATTTCTCATTTGTTCTTCACTATTTGAGTTTATGAAAGAAGCTTGTGCTATCTGCAAATGAGTTCATATTTAATTTCTTTGATCCAGCTTGTTTGATTCTCAACCTGTTCATGTTCTCCTTTTCTGATGAGTTTTCAATGACCTCCATGTACTTTTCATTGTCCAGCCTATTTGTTTGTTAAAATTTTATTAATTAACTGTTTAAAAAAAAGTCTCGCCATTGGCATCACGGCATAATTTTTGATGGATCACAGAAGGTCGGGTTCATTTGGGCCACAAATGATGAGTAGCATCCCAATATCCCTGTTGCACCCTCTTTTATTGAAGAAGACCCTTTGAAATATTAATCTTCAAGCCCAAACAATGGAACCTGCTAAGAATTTCAATGCCTTCACTAAGTCAGAAACATAATCAACCATACTAATTCCTATTAGTTAAATCTCACACTTTACCCACATCATTTTAGAATCTTTGAACCTGCACAGTCAATCTCAAACTTAGAAAACTAAATAATTCATATAAACATTCGTAGTTTGCTTTAGGAATGATTAATAATAAATCATCGTGGTCATAGGTACGATTTCCGTGGCAAGGTCATGATATGTAAGTTCGAATTCGGGTGTGCATTTCATGTAACCCGACCATAACTTCGAACAATAATTAAAATAAACATGTTGTAATTCTGGGGTGAATTTCATGTAACCCGATCATAACAACTTTGAATAATAATAAAATAAACATATTGCGAATTGCGAGTGCATTTCATGTAGCACGGTTTGCGGTGTGTTCGAAAACGGCAAGTGTACGATAATCGTAACTTGTTCAAAAAATAATTTCATAAATCCTAAAAGCGGTTTTTAAATAAATAAAAGCGGTTATAAAGTTAAAATGCACAATAGGTTTAAAACATGTAATTAATCAGATAATTAGGCCAATTTTAATAGTTTAAGCGAACGTGCACGAACCACAGAACCTGAGAATGCCTAACACCTTCTCCCGGGTTAACAAAATTCCTTATCTATAATTTCTAATTTTGTAGACTTTCAAATAAAGTCGATTTTCCTCGATTTGGTATTTAAAAATAAACCGGTGACTTGAGACACCAAAAAATAAATTATTCCAAGTGGCGACTCTGAAAAACATAAATAAATAATCCCATTTTGATTTATGTCACTTTAATTGGAAAAATTCTCTTATATACCCCTCGGGTGGTAAAAATGGAGGTGTGACAACCCTTCGTGCATTAACACTCACAATATCGGAGCGGCATCACCCTTCGTGCATTAACACTCACAATATCGGCACGACATCACCCTTCGTGCATTCACACTCACTCACCATATCATGCACGACATCACCCTTCGTGCTTTACACTCTTTCTCATCCAATCAATAGAAATGACAACATCCTGGCAAGGGAATCAACAATAGAAACAATAACATCCCGGCAAGGGAATCAATAATATCCCGGCAAGGGAATCAACAATAGAAAAAATAACATCTCGGCAAGGGAATCAACAATAGAAACAAGGGAATCAACAATAACCAAATCTTGTTTCAACAGTTAGGTTCACAATATAGATCTCAACTTGAGTCAATACTCAACAATGGTCAATTACCCAGAGAATATCATATGTCTTATTCAACATGAATAATCAGCAATTTAAGCATGAATAGTACATAATAAGGATCACAGAAAAACCAAGAAAACACAATAACCTTAACAAAACAACAGGACATAATAAACACGTAATAACTACACCGGTAACCACAACAATTGAACATGTAATATATTTGCACGAAGTCATAGAGGAATTTCCAATCAAGAAGTATCAAAACAATAAGGAAGGTAATACTTCAATTAAGTCAAATAAGAGTCAAGTAACAAGTATGAGTTAGAGGAAAGCTAACCACATCATATGGAGCATATAGAGGTAATTTAAGCAATTAGGAAACTCAATCATAAAGGAATACTTCCCATATAATGAACATAAGGACCTAATAACCCTAACGGAAAATTTCCCACAAATAAATCCGAGCACACACTCGTCACCTCGCATGCACGGACTACAATTTGCATAGAAGACTCAAATCCTAAGGGGAAGTCCCCCACACAAGGTTAGGCAAGATACTTACCTCAAAGATGATAAACCGATACTCTAAAATGCACTTTTCGGGGAAAAAGACCTCCGGATGGCTCAAATCTAACAAAATTAACGTCAAAGCACAAATAAAACACATAAGAAAACCATTCTGGATCATAAAGTCTCAATCTTTAATAAAATTCAAAAATCGATCCAAAAGTCGACCCCAAGCCCGCACCTCGGAACTCGACAAATTTTACAAAAATCGAATACCCATTCTGATACGAGTTCAACCATAAAACATTTATCAAATTCTGATACCATTTGGTCTGTCAAATCACGATTTTTCATTTTGAAATTTTCTTTCAAAACCAACATTTTCCTTAACTCAATACACAATTTAAATGATGAAAATGAAGACAAAATAATGGAATATGTTAGATTCTAGGTGAAGAATACTTACCCAATCGATTTGTGTGAAAAACCCTCAAAGAATCTCTCAAAACTGAGCTCCACAAGTCAAGATATGATAAAAATGGTGTAAGCCGTTGATTTGGAATTATATTCTATCCGCCCAGATTTTGTGCATCGCGAACGCGGAAGAATAATCGCGTTCATGAAGAAGAGAAGTGAAGACTGCCCAGGTTGCTCATCACGAATGTGACAACATGTTCGTGAATGCAAGAAGAAGATCTTATGGCCCAGAGATTGCTCTTCAAGAACGCGTGAACTAGTACGTGAACGCGAAGAGTGGAACAGCATAACTACGCGAACGCGTGAGGGGGACGCGAATGCTATGAAGGAAAAGGCAGAGCTCCACAAACGTGAGGTGTTAAACACAAATACAAAGAAGGATTTCGAGGTAGCCAGCAACAACACATCGCAAACGCGATAACAGCAATTCAAAAATAGGGGAAAAATACCCATAGCCCACTCGAAACACACCTAAGGCCCTCAGGATGTCATCTAAACACCCAAATAAGTTATATAACCTAACACGGACTCGCTCGAGGTCTCAAATAACATCAAACAATGCTGAAACAACGAATCACACCATGAATCGAACTTAGGAACTTTCAAACCTTCCAACTTCCAAAAGTCGTGCCGAAACCTATCAAATCAACCCGGAATGACGCCAAATTTTGCAGACAAGTACAAAATGACATAATAAAGCTTTTCCAAATCTCAGAATTGTATTCCAACCCCGATATCTCAGAATTTCATTCCACTCCAGACGCGCGCCTAAGTCCAGAATAACCATTCGAAGCTGTTGAGATCATCCACAACCCATTCCGAGGTCGTTTACTCAAAAGTCCAATTCTGGTCAAATTCTCATTGTTTAAACTTCCAATACTAGTTTTCTTCTTCCAATTTGACTCTGAATCATCTGTTAACGGAATTCAACCATGCACACAAGTTGATACACATATTATGAAGCTGCTTGTGACCCAAAACTGCCTAACCGGACACAATTGCTCAAAACGATCAGTCGGGTCATTACATGATGAGGAACGATCGGCGTTGGTGACTCGTACCAGGAGGCCAGTCGAGGCCGCCAAGTCTTCCGAACAAGAAAATCCACCTTGCGGTGAGGATGCCCGATGGGAAGAGACGGGCAAGGCCCCCTATCTTCGGAGGTTGAGATTGTCCCTCCGTCTTCAACAACTACACTAGAGGGGGTAAATGTTGAGGCCCCCGAGGTTATTGAGAACGCCCTGAGTGAAGATCTCAGGGCCATGACAACAGGTCATTCCCTTTCATTGCCAACTTATTCTAGGGAGGCAATCGAGGAAGCCAACACTTTGCATATGCCCGATCCAAGTAAGGTCATCGGGGATGATACTTTATAGAGTTGCTATGCTGGAGTTGAGGATGCCGATGACTTCAATAACGCATCCTCCATTTTTGAAGAGGCCCAACGTCTCTTTTCCCGGGTAAGGACCTGCCATATCTATTGCAAGTTTTTTTCCCTTTGTCTTCCTCTTCTACTGACGCATTTTTATTTCATGTATAGGTTGTTTCAAAGTTCAAGGCCGAGCTGAAACAAAGTGAGGTCGAGTTCAGGAGAGTCTTGGGCGAAGAGAAGGCCTTGAGGCTCCTTTGTAGTCAAAAGGAAGAGGAGCTTAAGGATCTCCGAACTGCTTTGGCCAAAGCTCAAAAGAGCGAGTCCAAGATGGATGAGCACGTAACTTTTATTTTAACAGATTTTGGCATTCTTAGCCCTGCTTCAGAGGTGAAAACTTTGATGTCTCAGATGCAACAAAAACTGGACATAATTTGGCAGCTCCGGGGCGAGGTGAATCAAGTTCGGGTTGATTGCCACCAGTGGAAGAAGGACATGGATCAACTTGCCACTGAAAAAGAAGTTGTTAAGGCTCAACTGACTTCGGTTGAAGCTTAGCTCCGTTGTGCCGAAGCCAAAGGTTTGGCTCAGGCCAGGGAAATCGAGGGGCTGGGGGTCGAGTTTGCTAAAGCCCGGACTTAAGCTGCATAAGTTAAGGCTGAAGTTGCACAAGCCAAGGCAATCTCAGAAGATGAAGGTCGTGGATGATAAATCCATTAATATATACAAGAGAGAAGCCGCGGCCGTTCAAGCCGAGTTGAGGGTGGCCTCCAACCGGGCAATATGGAGCAATGAATTGTCTAAGTGTCAAGCCTAGAGGGAGACTCTCGAGGAAGTCCGTGCTCGAGGGTTCGACTTTGCCGATGAGATAACCGAAGCACAGGCACGGGAAACCAATGATATGTTTCTTATCTCCTTTGATGATGAGGACGTGGTGGATGGCTCTGGGGATGATGAAAGTGAAGAAGATGCTCCTGAAGGGAAAGAGGCTCCAGGAGATAAAGCTACCGGAGATGAAGATTTCATTCCCGGGGATGCGGCCCCAAAAATAGATTAGGTTTCTATTTTTGTATAAGGGTCCTTCGTTGTAATATGCTTTGTAAATTTCCCGAATGAATATAAAGTAGCTTTTTGCTTTGTTATTTATTTGTGCTGACTTTTTATTTTGTCTCCGTTCATGAAAATTTTTGATGATTCACTTATTAAGTTCGAGTATTGGTTTAGACTCGTAATAAGCCCTTAGGCTTCTATTGCCCAAGATCGTACTCCTTAGGATTTTAGCCGATCCCTGAGCCAAACTTAAAGTCAAATTAATGTGAGCTCGGGGTCTTTGGGTCCAGGTTAAATGAGAACGGGGTCTCAGACTCCCATAGGCCTTTGACCCTATATTTCTTTGTTTTTAAGCTAGCCCTTAGGCTCTGTTTTAGAATTGGCCCTTAGGCTCTTTTAGGTTGGCCCTTAGGCTCTTTTAGGTTGGCCCTTAGACTTTTTAAATTAGGTCATTCAGCCTCTAAAAATGGCTATATAGTTTTCTCTCACGTCAGCTCAAAGACTTAATGAAATTTTAGTTATGCCTTAGCATGTATTTTTTTACCCGTTAGGTTTTTCGAAGGCTCGACATATCGGAACTTTATTAGTCGTTTTGTTTGCATGGACATAATCGAATGCCTCTTAAGAGATTTGCAAAGGCTGGTGTTATCGAAGCCCTTGGATTGTTCAAGGGCTGATTTATTGAACTTCTTAGATTGTTCGATGGCTGATTTATGGAAGCCCTTAGATTTTTCGGGGGCCGAATTTATCGAGTCCCCTTATATTTTGCTTTTACCAGTGGTAGCATGTTTTAACCAGTTTTTTAATGTTTGGAGGCCTTTAGTTTTATAGCAAAAATCGGACGTCTCTGAATTGCATTATTTTGGTTGTAGCCTTTGTGTGACCGTAGTCTTAGTATGGCCATAGCCTTCAGGTTTGTCACTTGGACTCGTTTCCTAATAACTTTCCGAACTTGTTCAAAAAGTTAGTCCCCGAGTGAGTTGTCCTTGGCCTTCGTTTCAAGGGGTGCCTCTTTGAGGTCTTATATTGACTGTCAATGATAGTCCCCGGGTATTTCGGGGTGCTTTGGCTCCTGAGCCACTTCCCGTAGTATTGTAAGTATAGAGCTCGTATGAGATACAAAGTGTTCATTCATATACCCAGAATGCTTCTTCAAATAGTTAATATATATGTACATGTTTTGCCATCGGGGCTCGATTATTCTATATGAACACGGTTCATTTGACCGTTTGGACCATTATAAAGTTCTCCTGCCGAGGACCTTTTAGGCGCGCAATATCTTTCTCAAATCTAGAACCTCCGAGGGTGATGCCCCCCAGTATTCGAGTTTGAGTGAAAAGAAGCCTTGAATACTTGTTGAGTAACCCTCAGGTAGCATATAGGTGTTGCCTTGTTAAAAACCTTGTCGGTAAAAGCCATTTGGGATAAAACCCGATCTAAGGGAAAAAAGAGTGCAACGCATTCTTTCAAACCCAAGGTCTTCGAGCTCAGCAGTAATATTGCTTGAGCATTGATATTTTCCAATTATTTGGTAGTTGCTCACCTTCCATTTTGCTGATTTTGTAGGATCCTTTCCCTATGACTCCGAGGACACGGTACGGTCCTTCCCAATTAGGACCTAGCTTCCCTTCATTTGGGTCTCAAGTGTTAAGGGTGAATTTCCTCAGAACTAAGTCCCCGTCTTTGAAATGTCAATGGTTTGTCCTTCTGTTGTAATACCTTTCGATTCTTTGTTTTTGCATTGCAATTATAATTAATGCGGCCTCATGTTTTTCATCTAGTAGCTCGAGAGAAGTGTTCATCGCTTCGTTATTTGACCCTTCGGTGGCATACTAAAACCTTGCGCTAGGCTTCCCGACTTCGACTGGTATTAAAGCTTCAGACCCTTCTACCAAAGAAAACGGGGTCTCCGCCATGCTTGACTTCGATGTTGTCCAATATGCCCATAATACCTCGGGAAACACCTCTCTCCATTTCTCCTTTGCATCATCTAGCCTTTTATTCAAGTTTCGAATAATGGATCTGTTGGTGGACGCAGCCTGTCCATTTGCACTTGGGTGGTAAGGTGCTGATAGGATCCTTTTGATTTTATGGTCCTCAAGGAATTTTGTCACTTTGCTGCCAATGAACCCCATTGTCACATGTTATTTCGGTAGGTATCCCGAACTAGCATATGATGTGGTCCCATATGAAATCGATGACTTCTTTTTCTCTTACTTTCTCGAAGGCCTGCACTTCAACCCATTTTGAGAAGTAGTAGGTCACAAATAAAATGAATCTAGATTTACCTGGCGCTGTTGGTAGGGGACCGACGATGTCCATCCCTCATTTCATGAATGGCCACAGGGATAAGACCAAGTGGAGTTGTTCACCGGGTTGATGAATTACTGGTGAAAATCTCTAGCATTTATCACACTTCCAAACAAACTCCTTGGTATCTTTCTCCATGCTATCCCATTATATCCTACTCCGATCACCTTGCGAACCATAGAGTCTGCACCTGAATGGTTCCCATACGAGCCCTCGTGGATTTCCCGTAGCACATAGTCTGTATCCCCAGGTCCCAAGCATACTGCCAGTGGTCCATCGAAGGTTTTTCTATATAATGTTCCATTTTCATCATGTGAGAATCGAGCCGCTTTGGATCGGAGTGTTCTTGACTCCTTTGGGTCTGCGGGGAGCTTCCCATGTACTTATTCCTCCAATCCCATGTTCAGCTTGTCGAGTCAATATCTACATGGCCTTCTTCGACTGACGATCCCAGGTTTTCTAGTACGTCGGCTTCGCTGTCTTGTTCTCGCGGTACATGGTATATTGTCCATTCCTTGAAGCGGTGCAGCATTGTTTGAAGTTTGTCTAAGTACCTCTACATTCGATCGTCTCGAACCTCGAAGCTTTCGTTTACATGGTTTACCACCAAAAGGGAATCACACTTTGCCTCGATGACCTCTACTCTAAGTCCCTTGGCTAGTTCAAGACCTATGATCATGGCTTCATACTCAGCCTCATTGTTAATCAATTTAGAAGTTTTGATAGATTGTCTAATAACACTGCTCATAGGCTGTTTCAAAACAATGCTGAGCCCAAACCCTTTCACATTCGAGGAAACATCTGAGAAGAGGGTCTAAACCCCCGCTGATGTACCCGTTTTTAGAAAGAGTTCCTTTTCTACTTCGGGTACGAGGGCAGATGCGTAGTCGGCCACAAAGTCTGCCAAAATTTGAGACTTGATGGCCGTCCGAGGCTGATATTTGATATCATAGCCTCCAAGTTCGATGGCACACTTGGCTAATCTGCCCGATAATTCGGGATTATGCAAGACATTTCGAAGTGGATATATAGTTAGTACACATATAGGATGGCATTGAAAATATGATTTCAATTTCCTAGATGAGCTTATTAATGCAAGAGCTAATTTTTCCAAATGTGGATACTTGGTTTCAGCATCCTCTAGGGTCCGACTCATATAATAAATAGAAAATTGCGTACCTTGCTCTTCTCGGACCAACACGCCACTTACCGATACATCTGACACGGACAGATACAAGTAGAGTGTTTCATCCTTCTTTGGAGTATGGAGCAAAAGAGAGCTGGAGAGATACCATTTTAATTCTTCCAGGACTCGCTGGCATTTTGTGGTCCATGCGAAGTTGTTCTTCTTTTTAAGCAGGGAGATGAAATGATGGCTCTGATCCGACGATCCTGAGATGAATCAACCCAGGGCAGCTATCTGTCCGGTTAGCCATTGCACGACTTTCACATTGTTCACCACGGTGATTTCCTTAATGGATTAGATTTTATCGGGATTGATCTCAATGCCTCTGTTTGATACCATGAAGCCCAAGAACTTGCCCGAGCCGACTCCAAAAGCATATTTCTTGGGGTCGAGCTTCATATTATACTTTCTAAGGATGCCAAATGTTACCTGCAAATGGGTCAAATGGTCCTCTGTACGTATGGACTTAACTAGCATATCATCAATATAAACATTCATTGATTTGCCTATTTGATGTACGAACTTCTTATTAACTAAACGTTGATATATGGCTCCTGCATTTTTTAGCCCGAAGGGCAATACATTATAACAATACATTCCATACTTGGTGATGAATGAAATTTTCTCCCGGTAACCCGAGTCCATTTGGATTTGGTTGTACCTGGAGTAGGCGTCGAGAAAGGTCAGAATCTCGTGGCCGGCTGTAGCATCGATCAAACATCGATGTTGGGCTATGGGAAAGAATATTTAGGGCATGGTTTGTTCAAGTTTTTGTACTCTACATATATTCTAAGTTTATTCCCCTTTTTAGGGACTACCACTATGTTAGCTAGCCATTCGAGATATTTTACTTCCCTGATGGATCCTATTTTGAGAAGTTTGGTTACCTCTTTCGTGATGAATGCATGCTTTACCTCAGATTGAGGTCTCCTCTTTTGTTTCACTGGTTTAAATTTGGGATCGACACTTAGTCGATGGGTAGTTATCTCCGGTGGAATCCTTGTTATATCTAAATGGGACCGAGCGAAGTAATCGATATTATTGATGAGAAATTGAATGAGTTTTTCCTGAGTTCGGGGGTTAACCCCGTTCCCAGGTATACCTTTTGTTCCATAAGATGCTCGATCAATATGACATGTTCGAGTTCTTCAATCGTGGATTTTGTTACATCTGATTCTTCGGGGGCAACGAAAGTTTGAAGGGTGAGGAAATCTTCTTCATCGTTCTTGGACACCTATTCATCGGACATTTGTGAGATGTGATTGCTCTTTGGTCACCTGTTCATCCTTTGATTTCTCCGATGTGGATGGAGTCGACACCGATGCTGAGTCGTGCATTGCAAACATTTCCTTGGCTGCATGTTGCACTCCATATATTGTTTTCACGCCATCCATCATTGGGAACTTCATCATTTGGTAGAGGGTCGATGGTACCGCCCTCATACTATGGATCCATGGCCTTCCGAGAAAAGTATTATTTCTCATGTCACCTTCGATGACATGAAATTTGGTGTCTTGTATGGTTCTGGTCATGTTGACTAGGAGGATGATTTCTCCCTTCATTGTTTCACTTGCCATGTTGAAGTCATTCAAGACCCGAGATGCCGGTACAATTTGATCGAGCAGCCCGAGCTGCTCTATGACCCTAGACCTGATTATATTCGCCGAACTACCTGGATCCACGAGAACACGTTTAACTTGAACTTTATTTAAAAGGATAGAAGTTACCAGTGCATCGTTGTGAGGTTAAGATAAAGCTTCGATGTCTTCCTCGCTGAATGTGAGAGTGTCCTCGGGCAAGTAATCCCGAGTTCGTTTTTCCTTTGTGATGGATACTTTGGTGCATTTGAATATTGGTCCTTACGGGATGTCAACTCCGCCGATGATCATGGGAATGACATGTTGGGGTTTTTCTGGTTCACTCTTCTTGCCTGCATCCCTCCCCCTGAAGTGATTCTTAGCCCGATCACTTAGGAATTCTCGAAGGTGGCCCTCATCGAATAACCTAGCCATTTCCTCCGTTAGTTGTCTGTAGTCCTTCATTTTGTGACCATGTGTGCCATGATAATTTCACATCAATTTCAGGTTCCTTTGGGAGGGATCAGTCTATATTGGCCTGGGCCACTTAGTATCTTTGATTCTCCCAATAGCCAAGACGATCCCTAATGCATCTACGCTAAAATTGTACTCTGATAATCGGGCGGCTTTGGTGGAGTAGACGTGCTTATCGAATCCGTTCATGCTCATGAGCCCCCGAGAACCTGGACCTTGGTCACTTCTTCGATCGATCCAAGAGGTATTGTTGTTCGGGCCATTATTTCTTCGATCATATGGTTGATACCATTCTTTTTTGAATTTGATCCCCGGTCTATGTCCCTTGGGGGCTTGGCTGCGAATCTATTAGGGTGAACTACGCCCGAGAGGGCTCCCAACTGGTCGTCTTTGACCCTAAGTTTTTACTGATATAGATTGTGCACATCCGACCATGTCACAGCTGGATACTCAATCAATTTGTCATCCCTTTCCTTTATCTTGAATATGTCTGATTTTCTTGTGGCTACCTTTATGGCCCCGGCATGTGCTTTCATGAAGGCATCCGCCAACATAGAAAACGAATCAATGGAGTTAAGAGATAAGTTATGATACAAGATCATAGCTCCTTTTGATAGTGTTTCTCCAAACCTTTTTAATAATGCTGACTCGATTTCGTCATCATTCAAGTCATTTCCTTTAATTCCACAAGTGTAAGAAGTAATATGTTCATTAGGGTCATTTGTTCCATTGTACTTCGGTATATCGGGTATGCAAAACTTCTTGGGAATGGGCATCGGAGCCACACTCGAGGGGAAAGGTTTTTGTATGAATTTTTTGGCATATAGGACCTTCAAAACTGGAGGTGCTCCCGATATCTGGTCTACCCGGGAGTTGTACGTTTCCACCTTTTTATCATTGTCATCTATCTTCTTTTCTCCTAACTCGATCCTTTTAGTTAGTTCTTTGATCATTTTCATGATCGTGGGGTTAGTCCCCGAGCCGCCTTCATCGGATCTTTCTAACACTGGTTCATGTCTTATGTTTACTGGTTCAGCAGCGTTAGGAGTTCTGTTCTAACTTTGGAGTTGAGCGATGGTGACTTGCTAAGCTTGCAACATCTCGAATATCACTTGGAGACTGACTCCTCCTTCTTATAGTCCTCCTGTTTCCTGGCCTTCGCCATAGGATTCCCTGTATGCGTTCTATACGGGGTCTGTGCCTGCGTCTGTTCTTAGAGCGTTGTGTGAGCTGATGTCAACTGGATCCACGTTAGGCACTCCCTCTGGGTTTATGGGTGGTACACCAAGCCCTATGCCAGTGTTTTCTCCAAGTCCCTCACTGTCAGGAATAGGTGCATTTTGTGTGCTAGACATATTTTGGCTTGAAATCAAAAAATCATTGACAAGAAAAAGTGTGAAGAATAGCGTGCGCTATCAGAAAATTAGTACTAAAATAATCACTATTATCTTTAGCCCACGGTGGGCGCCAAACTGTTTACCTCAAAAAATGGGTTTAAGAATTAAAGATATTTAGTGATTTTAAAGATATGTGATATATTCCAATACTAGTGATTAAATAAGTAATATTGAGCTTATGTAAAAGAAATGATTGACCAAATCATTGTTGTTGAAACAGTAGGGGCCTCGAGCTCGTCTATCCAGGGACCTCGAGGTCAGTTAAGACCAATAAAGTATGAACAATAAAATAAAGACAATAAAGCTGAAGAACAATTGCTGAGCATATTAAACAAGGGAAGAATAAGAATGTTCTATTGCAGTGAATGATCTTATGCCTTACAAAATGATTGGGGTCCCCTTTATATAGGAGGGGACCCCAATATAGTACAGTCCTCATAAAAATAAAAAATTCTTATTGATACACGTGTATAACGGCCTAGTACGGACCTGTACCATTTCTTACAAACCTTATCCTTTAATTAATGCCCTGGTCCACATGTCTTAGAGAAATTCCTGCTCTTCTTGATTGACTTCGAGATTGTGCTTCCCTTGATGTAGGTCGTGTCAGGCCTTCGATTAGCTTCCTCGAGGTGGGTGTCCCTTAGTCGGATCAGATCCCCACTTCGAGTCTCCCGGACTCGGACCTATAGCCCGATTTAAGATTTCACAAAATTATGCTCCTCGATTCTGACCGCATACAATCATGTAATACGAACTTGGTACTTTAAAAAATGAAAAATAAGACCATTATGATTACTACATTTCACGAAAAAACAATTTCATCGACGACAATTGTGATAATATATTTGAATGTATAATATTTAGATGATTTCGCTAAGATAATTTATTTTTACTGGCTAACCTTTTAGGGCTCGTTTGATATGAGGTATAAGAAGGTATAAGGGTGTTATAAAAATTTAATATTACCTTAATACTCTGTTTGGTTAGAAGATCAGGTATAAGTTATTTCGGTGTTAATTTTAATACCGGAATAACTTATATCTTATAGAAGGTGGAGTAATTAGCATCGGTATAACTTATACCTTCTTCTTAGAAATTATGCAATTGTAATTCTTAATACAACATACCACACAATGAATAAACAACAATCCCAACATAACTAATCCCAGCATAATTTATCCTAGTATAACTTATAGCGGTATAAATCGTATTCCACCAAACGACCCCTTAGAATGCTAACAACGCTTACCTAAAATTCTTATACCCTCCACAAGAGTGGCCACCTTTAGAAGAATCAAACAATCATTGTTAAAAATTCTTGCATATGTTAAATTCACTCAGACCGCTAAAATGAAAAGAAATACTGAATAGGAAAAACACAAGAAAACCAGAAACTATCGCTCAGGGGCGAACACACCTTATTATGTAAAGCGATGTCATTCAATATCGCTTCGCTAGAAATATAGTAATAAATATTTATTTATTTAAATAATATGAAAAATCTAAATGACACTCCTTGACAGTAATAGCTTCGTGGTCTGCTGGTGAAGCGCCTTATTTCTTTAGGAGAGGTTGAGGATTTGGACAATTAATAATTGAACTTTCTCTGTTGAAAAATTTCTGCCTTTAACCAGTGTATCTAGAATCGACTCTTGTAAATGAATCAACGACAACAATAACAAACTCTGTATATTATCAAAAGTAGAGTCTGGGAAGGATATTATGTATGTAGACCTTATCCCTACCTTTAAAAGGACAGAAAGATTGTTTCTGCGGTAGACCCTCGGTTCAAGAAAGATAAAGGAAAGAGGCAATGACAATGACAAGCAAACCAATCAGAAAACCAAGTGAAAACACAAAACTTACACTAGATAATGCAATTAGAAAATCAAAGCGAAGTCAACAACAAGTAATAACAGAAGTAGTCTAGAAATACAAAAATACACGAAAGATACTAAGTGATGTACTAAAGTTACTGTAACAAACAATGACAATGCTCAACTACCTAACCCTCTATCCTAATTCTCAACCTACCCACTCCTTCCTATCCATGGTCATGTCCTCAGTAAGTTGGAGCAATGCCATATCATGCTTAATCACCTCTCCCCAATACTTCTTCGGCCTGCCTCTACCTCTCTGTTGGCCCTCCAAGGCCAACCTCTCACACCTCCTCACTTGTGCATTTGCGCCTCTCCTCTTCACATGCCCGAATCATCTTAGTCTTGCCTCCGCATCTTGTCATCCACAGAGGCCACGCTAACCTTGTGCCCGATAAATTCATTTCTAATTCTTTCTAACCTGGTATGCCCGCTGTATACGGTGAAATTGGAGGGTCTAATTTCTCGTCATTAAGGCACTTTGGAAGATCATCTCAAAGGCTCGAGGCCATAGTCGAGTCTCCCTAGAGGGTCGTCGACACTCGTCCTCTGGGCAATAATGATCATGGTAATTGTAGAAATGGGGAGTTCCCAAGGCACACGGCTAGGACTGACAAAGCCTAGTGGACTACTCTAAACCCGAATCAGGGCGTCATCTATCTGTCCCATCTCCATATCTTTGTAATTAATGCATTTCTATACTATGTTGGGACTCTCCTCATATATAAAGGGGATCCTTGTAATTTTTTAAACCCTTGTTGCTTCAGTTGCTCCACACGAAATATGAAAGAACATTCTCTCTGCTCTCTAACATATTCTCATGATATTATTGCTTCCATTTATTATCTTTAATATTGTTCATCATTTATTACTTATCATTGGCCATAAAGAGCCTTCGTTGATTTTATTATAACTGTTAGTCATACCCCGATCACCTTCGACAGCTCACAGTCGAGCTCCGGAATCAACCTCCAGACCCAAAATCGACAAGCTCGAGGCCCCAAATGTTAACCTATCGGTTTGGTTATCACCTTACGCCTTACTCTTATCTCGTTTCTAAACATTACGCATAGCATCAACTGCTTAACAACTAGCATAAAAATAGATCACATATTTTTAGAGTCCCATAATTAAATTTAATTATTATTACTATTTTCACGGTAAACAGTTTGGCGCCCACCGTAGGGCTAAAACTAATAGTGATTATTTTCTTGCTGGTTTCATTACACAAAACAAGTTATCTTTAACACCATTTCTTGTCCAAGATCTTCAATTTCAGGTCGAAATGCTTAGCTCAGTAAATGGAGGTGAAAACGACAATCTTGAGAAACGCGGAGAGAAAGGTGTGGCTGCTCTAGGTGTTAGTGTGCCACCACAAAACCTTGAGAATGCACCAAGACAAATCCGGCAGATGCGGTCTCACGTGACGCCCAACACATCGACATAAGCTCCAACATTGATAGGAGCGTGCACCTAGGAGATCAACAAGAATCTCAGAATACCCCAACTAGGGAAGAACGAGAGGTTAGACTTCATGTTATTTTTGAAATGTTGCAGGCACAACAACTGGCTGTTGCTCAGCTGCAAATTCACTAGAAAACTTCTAGCACCGGGGACATATCCCCCAGCCGAGCAAATACCGTACAGATCGAGCAATAATGGGTCGATAGTCGATCCCGTCGTCGTGAAGATGCTCGAGGACCTCACCGGAAGGATCAAATCGGGCAAGAAAATGATAGAAGCCAACTATATAAGGTCGAGACTTGCAACTCCAGGGTCGACCAAATTCCCGGAGCTCCCCAATCTTAAAAGGTGCGGACTAAAATAAGTTCGTACAGAAGTCGTTCCCACAAAAAGTGACCCCTAAACCCATTCCCAAAGTAGAATCTTCATTTGAGGAGCAAGAAAATGAATATATAGGGGCAAAGTAGCGACTTCTCGCCTACCCAAAGGGCCAATTAGTTCTGGCCATGGTAACGTCACTTTTTCCTTGGGAAATGTACTGCTAGGACCACCCCGAGGCTCCCTTTATCAGATTGCACAAATGCTGCAATCCAACAAAATTCGAGAGGTATCGAGACCTCGAGGACTTCTTGCTATTACAAGCACTGGCCCCAAAGAAGCTATCGACCTAACTTCAATATAGGACCTGATTTTGAGGGTCCCGATTACTCCAAGTATGGGATCCAAAGAGTTAATATTAAAATTCGAAGAATAACTCTGCAAGAGCGACGAGATACAAAGAATGGTAACACTAGTCTTAGAAAAACTCTATTCCATTGCCAAAAATATATTTACAAGGGGCGTCTTTACAAGACACATTCCCCCGGGAGTACGTACACATAAAGAAAAAAGAAAAAAGCAAAGCGACACAAGGCCTACACTTCACTGTCAGTATCCTCTTAACCATCTCCAGAATCCACATCTAAAGTGACCAAGAGCACCAATTTTCTCTCCAACTCTCGGGCCTCCTCAATCTCGGCTGAAAGATCGACACCTTTGGCTCTGACCCCCTCCAAGACTTCCCTCTTTGCATTCGTGCTAGAATGAGCGATAGCCCGAGCTAGTTTTAGCTCGGCCTCTATCGATATATTACGGGCTATTTGATTCGTAGTGGCTGCGTTCTTCAGATAAGTAACAACCTTTTCTTCGATCTCGGACTTGGCCGTAGTCAGCGCAGTAATCTCCTTTCAAGCATTTTGGAGAAGACCATGGGTCGTTGCCAACACCGAGGTCGCTACCTCATTTCACTGCCTCAGCCCGACCACATTCTTTTGCCTGATCTGCTAATCCTTTTGCCTGATATGTGAAGGGAAAGATAAGCCAGTTAATATAAAATTATGGGAACGAAGGGTGGATTCACGCATAACCAAATACCTGCTCGGCAAGATCGGCTTTTTCTCGGAGTGCTCCCTCCAAAGCAGCCCAGAGCTCGCTTGAATCCTTTGCCTTTCGGGCAGAGTAGGCCTCTGACTCTCGCAGTCCCGAGGTAAGCTTCTCAAGCTCCTTCTCACGGTTGAAATCTCCTCCTGGAGCTTAGAAAGGTCATGGTCATACATCTCCTTACACTACATCAAAACAGAAGAGTCAAAAAAATTAAGAATAATGCTTGGGACTAAAGAAATATACATAAAACAACTATCACCTGCCGCTGGAACCTCTCCACCGCCTCGACGGCACCGGGAGCATCGAGATCGATGTCCTTGCTGATATCGTCAACATTGTTGCCAAGCATAACTCCTCCCTTGAGAGGACACTCCACTTTGGCGGTATTCATATCCTGAGCGTCCCTTTAGCTCCTTTGACGAGAACTAAGGGCCCAAACTGAAATCACCCACGTCATCGATGTCCCCGATGGGCAACTCTTGCCCCCAAAAAGCTCCGGGTCTATACCCTTCAGGACCAGCAGCAACGGTCCCCCCAACAGAAACTGCGCCATATCCGACTACAGGATCCGGAACCATATTAACACCCTCCTCGAGGGTCTTTGCCGCACAGGACCGACCTGAGTTGGCCATTCCCGATACAGCGGCTTTTGGTCAAGGCGCCTACGAGGCTCCCGTGCCCGACCTTATTCTCCGTACTAATCGACATTTGCCATCTTCATCATCCTCATCCTCATCCTCTGCACCAAGGCTTGCTCCGAAAGTTGAAGCCAAGGTCCTAGTGGCAGCTCGAGGCTCGCGTGACTTAGGTTCCTCTACCACAGGAGCATTGGCAGCCACCTTACCCTTTCTTTTCTTGCCCTTAGCGGGCTCCGAAGTCTCCATCTTGCCACTTGGAGGCGGCCTCATCCACATACTCTCACCAAGGCCTGCATGAGCGCAGTGACCATAACTTATCAGCACAAAGGATACAGGGAGAAACATAAGGCTAAGACATAGGTGGCAAGGAAAACTTTACCATGATTCTTGGCCACCCACCGCATCTTAGCCAGGTTGGGCCAAGACTGGACGAGATATGGAAACGAGGTATCCAATCGCTTGATCCATCTCGGTATGTCCGGAACCACTTCGGGATACCAAGCGGTAACTACAGAAACCAAAAGGAGATCACTTTTTCAGAAGGAAGGAAAGAAAATCACAAAACATGTCCGAGGGAAAAAATACTTACGTTGGGTGTTCCACTTCTCCGGGAATGGCACCCTCCCAGCTAGAATGATGTCTGAGGACTTCACTCGGACGAACCTACTCATCCACCCTTGATCCTTGTCTTTGTCGGTGCTCGAGAAAAATGATTTTTTGGACAAATGGTGAAGCCTAATCAAATCTCAATAAAATCGAGGTATGTACAACCTAATCAAATGGTTGAGGGTAAAAGTCTCGCCCTCGACCTCATCGGAGAAATAGCGGAGCATCAAGACTATCGTCCATAAAGAAGGATAGATTTGACCAAGCGTCACTTGGTATTTGTCGCGAAAATTGAGGATGACCGGATCTATCTCCGGGGGAGGGGATTTAGGAGGATCGACTGGACCCAAAGTGAGCGGGTAAGTATATACATGAAGGAAACCAGCCTTGTAATCTGTTATGTTCTCGTCAGGGCGGGGAATCTCCATCTCTATTGCCTCCCCCATCGGCAGTCTTCCTTCACCTTCCCTATGTTGGTCACAACACTAATGTACTGGGACACGTGTTAACATCGCCCCGGTGTAGATGAGGTTTTGTCGACGAGAAAGTCCTTCGATGTGTCAAGCTCGGTGTGAGTACATTGTCCCACGGTGGGTATCACTTTGGGTTTTCCTTTAGATGTTCCAGATGAAAAGGCAGCCTCGTCTTTCCAAGGAACCGCCTTGGAGGTTCTAGCCATGATGATGGTGAAATTTCTCTAAGAAAGTAAGAAGAAAGGATGCAAATGGGGATGGGTCTGGTTTTGCAAATTTGAAGATGTTGAGAAAGTAAGAATTATCAAACGATTGGTGCATTTATAGGAGTCATGTGGGTAGTGGAAGGGACGAACTAGTAGCAGTTTGTGGGCTTCTCGATAGTCGCATTTGATGGCGACCCTTGCGCAATTTTTTGGGCATGGCATTTAATGCTCCAATATGCTAACGTCACGGCGATGATGCCCTCGGAATAGAAGCTCAAACTCGTTTCCTATCGCTTTGTTCTAGGAAACGCGGGGACTATACAGTAAAATCCGAGGATCCAATTTCTCATCATTAAGGCACTTCGGAAGATCATCTCGAAGGCTCGAGGCCACGACCGAGTATCCTCCATCGAGGGTCGTCGACACTCGACCTTGGGGCAGTAATGATCACGGTAATGGTAGAAATGGAGAGTTCCCAAGGCACACGGCTAGGACTGACAGAGCCTAGTGGACTACTCTAAACCCGAATCAGGGCGTCATCTAACTATACCATCTCAATTTCTTTGTAGTTAATGCCTTTCTGTACTATATTGGGACTCCCCTCATATATAAAGGGGATCCTTGTCATTTTGTAAACACATGTTGCTTCAGTTGCTCCACACGAAATATACAAGAACATTCTCTCTGCTTTCTAACATATTCTCTTGATATTATTGCTTCTATTTATTATCTTCATTATTGTTCATCATTTATTGCTTATCATTGACCATAAAGAGCCTTCGTTGATTTTATTATAACTGTTAGTCATACTCCGATCACCTTCGATAACTCACAGTCGAGCTCCGGAATCGACCTCGAAACCCCCGAATCGACAAGCTCGAGGCCCCGACTGTTAACCTATCGGTTTGGTTATCACCTTACTCCTTACTCTTATCTCGTTTCTAAACCTCACACATAGCATCAACTGCTTAACAACTAGCATAAAAATAGATCACGTATTTTTAGAGCTCCATAATAAAATTTAATTGTTATTACCATTTTCACGGTAAACACCTGCACATCCATCCTCATTTCAATTACCTTCTGTACATGGGAGTTCTTGACTAGCCAACACTCTACTTCATACAACATAGTCGGTCTAACCACCACTCTATAAAACTTCCCTTTAAGTCTTGGTGGCATATTCTTATTACACAAGACACCGGTTGCGAACCTCTATTTCATCCATCCCACCCTAATACTTGTAAAATAATCAATAAAACGAAATTTATCTCAATATTTAAGCGAAGTATTGCCTAATATAGACACTGCTTGAGAAAATTAGTGCATACACCCCATGTAATATCCGTCATGTGATTGGAAGTAGTAAATACATGGTATTTTAATGGATAATGAATATCCCCAGTAATGAAGTTCTTTTACTTTTCACAGTAACTAAAAAAGTCCCATGCGTACTGTCAGTCATAACCAAAGACCTGACTTTCGTGTCCAACGCCAACATTCTTCATTTGAATATACTTTGGCTACTTGACTTGGTCTCTTTTGTTTTCGCATTTTCTAAACTACTTCTACTATCTTTGTCAGTCAAGCTAAAATTCTACCTATCCATATCAAAAACTCTCAAAATTTATGTGGTACATTTTTTAGTCGGTTTAAAAAAATGTCATTTTTGTATTTGAAAATAATTATCTTAAGAATTCCTATTTCTTTTTTTATAAATTAATGTACAATCACACAAATATTTATGATTTGTATTAAACCATAAATTTTGAAAAATCTTTCTTTCTCTCTTAAACTTGATGTCTAATTAAACACTGGCACATAAATGGATCGGAGGGAATATCTTAGCACTAAATAAATAAAGAACACCATATCTGACTAAGGAAGCTTAATATCTGCAAGTCAAAGGAATGCACCTTCTTATGTCATGTCACATTTCGTAAGAAGCCAAAAAAATTAAAATTTCCACCTTCTTCTGCATCTTATCACCATAATCTTCCAAAGTGACGGCGCGGGATGCCTTTTTTATTTTATTTCGTCTACAGTATATGCCCTCTACCTATAAATACAGCTCTCCTTTAATAATATTATCTGTACAAAAATGGGAGCTCTCACTAAACTCTACCTTCTTTTCCAGTATCTTATCACCATTTTCTTCTGTTCATGGCTCCCTCAAGTATTAAAATTCATTTTCTTAGTAACTTTTGTTTTATTGAATACATACAGACAAAGACAGCTCGCGAAAAACAGGTACAAGGATAATATAGATGAGAAGAGCTCCAAATTTGCATACAGAAGATCAATTAGAAAGTTAATTATGGGGTTATCAGATGGAAAAGAGACACTTGAATGTGCAATTTGCATATCAGAATTCAAGTATGGAGATAAGGGTAGAAAGCTGAAAAGTTGCAGTCATATGTTCCATGAAAACTGCTTGGAGAAATGGCTAATGCATGGGAAGGGGCAATCGACTTGTCCACTTTGTCGACATATTATAATATCGGAAAATATATTTGAGAAACAAATAAAAGTTGAAGATGAAGGACAAAGGAAAAATAGCTTTGAGGAAGAGTTAGCTATGCTTTTGCTATCTTGGTTGAATTGTAGTAGTTGTTGGCAACGGTGTTAAAAGTCCCAAAGTTTTACTCCCTCCGTTTTATATAAGATACGTTCCATTAATCTATTCCAAAATAAATGACACATTTCTAAATTTGAAAATAATTCAATTTTAAATTCTTTTATTTTATCCATTTATCCTTAATGAGAAGCTTTTATGGCCACACAAATGTCATGGCTCCACAACTTTTTACTCTTTAAGCTTTTAAGGCCACAAATTTCAAAAGTCTTCTTGTTTCTTCTTAAACTCTGTGCCGAGTCAAACTATCTCATTTAATATAAAACGGGGAATATTTATTTCATTAATCCCTCGGTTACACTTTATGTGGTAAGGTTCAGAATACGAGGCCAAGCACTTAACTTTGGTAAATTTAAACATAAATTTTTAAGTTTATGAAAAAAAAATTTATATATTTGATTAAATAAAAAAAATCATGTCATATTATAATTTTTAGTTAAATATATTTATAAAATATTTGAGAAAAAGCCTCTTTAACTTCCCAAATTAATACTCCTTAGTATATTGCCACATAAACTGAAATATATTTTAGAGTAAATTTCTTCTTGAAAATAGTTCAAAGCCTAATTTGCTGAAGTTTTATAGTTTCACAGTATTAATTTTAGAAAAAACGCATAAAACATCCACAATTCTTTGAAAAATAACTACGTAGAACAAAAAGAATTTCTAGAAATTGAAAAGAATGAAGTTCTAAATTCAGTATTTTTTTCTTTAAGAAGAATAAAGACAACTTTGTGGTGAGTAGACAAGTACGACTGAATAAATCTCATACATGACGGATTTAGAGAAATATGAATTTACTAGTATATATCATAATAGGAATCAAATAAGACATAAAAGTCTACGAAAGTATAATCACACCCTGCATTTTTTACATATTAGTGTGTAAAGCCTAGACCAATTGACTTCATTTGAGAAACTGAACAAATTGACATTAATGCATGGACTTCGGATTCATGCGGTTCCTGATAATAGTAAGGTCAAAATAGCAGGAACTAACCAGTTTTCGGACGGTTAATTGAAAAATAGCTAGCGTTTGTAATGTCATTGAAAAATAGCCATTATTTTGCTGCAAAACGGAAAGTTCCAGCATAATATACTAGGGATTAGTATATCTGTGTATGAACATCCAGCATATTATGCTGGAACTCTACCACACGAAAAGTTCCAGTATAATATACAGGAGATTGGAGCACATGTGTATGAACTTCCAGTATATTATGCTGGAATATTTTCCGAATTTTGAACACTATTTTCATTCATATTTATCTTTACTTAAAAGTGGCTAAATTTCAATTACTGTTGAAAACGTGGCTGACGACCCAAAATCCAACTAGTCGTGATGACACATGACTCAGCCTGCTAGGTAAGCCAATTAACAACTATCCAATTTAATGAGACAAATAAATGATAAAATATCTAAAACTTATATTTTTCCCAAGTACTGGTAGTACAAATCATGAACTTCTGAGGTTTAGAGTTTATAAGGCTAGTATAAATATATACATCATCTGTTTGAACTATATATAAATAGATTAAAAATTCTAAAGCTGCCAAGGACAAGAGGCAGCAATGACCGGAACACAGGTATATCTTCCAATCCATCTCCCGCCATACACAACAACATCAGCATCAAACATCTACACGCTAGGTGAGTACAACCGACCTCATGTACTCAATAAGTAACAAACTTAACCTTAGGTTGAAAGTAGTGACGAGCTAGGGCAAAGGTGTGAGTCAAACTACAATAACCAGTAACAGTTCATAACCATATAATAAAATGGTGCAAGAAATAACTTAGAGATATGGTGCTCAACTCGTTCACAGTTACGGGAAAATATGCATGCTTTTCAAGTATAACAGTAAATCCCAAATCTTTCACCGAAAATACTAAAAATATGAGTAAGTTTGAAAACTGTGATTTTTTCCAAAAACATTCAACAATAGTCAAGAAATCCCATTATCAGATTGCATGAGGAAAGTACATCTCTATGCCTATATGTCAATGAGAGTGTGAATGTTATGAATGCCACTATACTCTACACCATGATTAAATGCTTCTCTATGCATGTATGTCATGTATGCATGTCAACTATAATGCAATGCAATGATAAAGACAAGTGCAATCCTCTCAGAGTATTAATGCACTCAGTCCTCCCAATCACTCAGTCCTCACAGTCACTCAGTCCTCACAGCCACTCAGTCCTACCAATCACTCTGCACTCGCACTTAGTAGCTACCTGCGCTCACTGTGGATGTGCAGACTCCGGAGGGGCAATTTTAGCCCAAGCGCTATGATAAGCCAATCATGACATGAATCAATAATACCTACTGCGACGTACAGCTCGATCCCAACCTAAATCAATAATACATGTTGTGGCGTGCTGCCCGATCCCATTATGAATTAATAATACTTGATGCAACGTGCAACTCGATCCCATCAATATCCTCAGAATCAAGCCATCGGCCTCACTCAGTCATCAATCTCTCCAGTCCCTCGTGCTCACAATGTCATGAAAAAAATTAGCCCAAAATGATGATGTGATGCATCAATAAATGGTAACAAAGACTGAGATATGATATTCAAATGAATGCGTATGACTGAGTATGTAATTGCAATGTAAGCAAATAACTCAACAACATAAATTACCTCAGCGGGTCCCAACAGAATAAGCATATAACCTAGACATGGTTTCTAACATGGATCACAGCTTAATTACTCTAGCACATAGAGATTTTCATCGATAAAAATAAGATTAGGTAACTACACAGTACCACATAATATAATCGAGTCACTATTCACAGCGGTACACGCCCATACGCCTGTCACCTAGCATGTGCGCCACCTCAAAACCAAACACATATCACATATATTCAGGAGTTCATACCCTCAACACCAAGTTTAGAAGTGTCACTTACCTCGAACAAGCCAAATCCAGTACCGAGCAAGCCAAACGATACTCCAAAAATGCCATCCCGCGTGCATCAACCTCCGAACATCTCAAAACTAGCCAAAAACAACTCAAATACATCAAATAATGCCAAAAGAAACAAACCTAATCGATAAAGATCGAATCTTTACACATTTACTCAAAGTCAACAAAAAAGTCAAACCTGGGCTCGCACCTCGGAACCCCACGAAACTAAAAAATTCTGACAACCCATGCAATACGAGTCCAACCATACTAGCTTTACTCAAATCCGACTCCGAATCAATGTTCAAAACTCAAATATTCACTCTATGTAACTTTGGACACCCCCCTCCTCCCGCAATTTTCTCTTTAAAATTTACAATCCAATTACAAAAAACGAAGATAGATTCACGTTATATAACCAAAACCGAATAGAGAACACTTATTCCAATCCATGTGGTAAAAATCGCCTCAATAATTTCCCAAATCCGAGATCCCCAGCTCAAAATATGACCAAATGAACAAACCCTCGATATAAAATATTTTTTCCCAATTGTTCTGCCTCGTTTCGTATTCCAAACGATCGCGAAAATCGCTTTTGATACCTCAAATGGATTCTTTGTGAAAATTCAGTCAAGTTAGGCTTTTGAATCACTCCATTTGACCTTATAATGATGGAGAAATGTTGGTTTCAATGTTTGGAAAAAGCGCAGATTTTTAAATACGAATTCAGTAGCAATTCCGTAATTAATCTGGAAAAAATCTCGCAACCCAATTCTTAGTAAAATGACCATAAATTCTTCATATGATTTGGAAACTTGATGATTCCAGTTTCTATGGTTCCAAAATTACGATACAGATATAGTTCTTCAATTAAAATAGAAATTGGAGCTCATTTGCTTAATGTGGTACCATTTATGCTTGAAGAAACGACGTTGAAACATCAAAAACGGGTGCAACACAACCCAAACCTATTCAAAACTAACCTGAGCCTCTCGGAGCACCGCCCGAACATAGCAAAAAGTCCCATAACATAACACGAGCTTACTCGAGGACTCAAATCACGCATAACACATCAAAACCACGAATCACACCTCAAATCGAACTTAATGAACTTTGAATCTTTCAACTTCTGAAACTCGTGCCGAACCTTATCAAATCAACTCGGAATGAACTCAAATTTTTCACGCAAGTGCCAAATGACATAACGAAGCTATCCCAATTTCCGGAACCACAATCCAAACCCGATATGATCTGAGTCAACTCCCAGTCAAACTCATAAACATTCCAAACCTTCAAATTTCAAACTTTCGCCAATTAGTGCTAAAGCCTTCTAAACAATATCCAAATGTAAATATGAGCATACGCCCAAGTCCAAAATCACCATCCAGACCTAAAGGCACCATAAAAACTCTAGTCCATGGTCAAATACACAAAAGTCAAACTTGGTCAACTCTTCCAACTTAAAGCTTCCTAGTTAAGTATCATTCTTCCAAATCAATTCTGAATAACCTGAAAACCAAAACCGACAATTCACACAGGTCATGATATATCATTCGATGCTATTCAAGACTTCAAATAGCTGAATGGAGTGCAAATTCTCAAAATGACCGCCTGGGTCATTACATTCTCCCCCACTTAAACATACGTTCGTACTCGAACGTGCCAAGAGTCGTTCCAAAATTATCAAATCGCCATGTAACCTTACCATGCACATACCCAGGGGTGATCCCATATCACCCCAATCCATGTAAACCTAAAAACACATCATAACTAAAGATCATTACTTTAACCTTCATCCGTACGCCTTAGAACCTAATTTCCAACATCTAGAATTCCTTACAAGACTTGAATCTCTCATCTACATACTGTATAAGTCTGAACAGGCTATATCAAGCCAGAACCATAACCCAAGATGTAATCACATGATATACCACACAACTCGCATACTCATATCAATAATTCCTGATCACAGTAGTTGCTTAAAACAAACCCGATATCGGTAGTAAATCTGATATCAATTTAAACCTTGTTCATGTTACATCTCGCATTTTCATACGTTAAAGTTTCGTCTTCAGTTAATCGATATAGACTCGTGGATGATACTATCTTGAGGTTAGCGTATTTATTCTATTTATAACAAGAGATAAGTAAGTGCCATGAAGGATAAAGGGTACACGAATTAAAAAAAAAAACGAGTTTCGTTGAAGGTTGTCGATTTGGGATAAAATATGGTCTGAGCTATAATACCCGATATTTAGGGACTAGTATCATACAAGGTACCATATGACCATGATAATATGATGTATATAGTATATTAAAAATAAGTAGTATTTTAAGTAATTTGAAATCATTCTTAATTATGTGGGTAATTGGTTAATTATCGGGTAATGGGTTATTACCTAACTAATTAATAAATTATAAGATAAGATTAAGCCCCCCCCCTCCCCAAAATATGACAGCAACCACCACCCAAAATAAATGACTCATTAGTCATGTTGGCATTAGGTGGCAACTAATTAAAAGACAAGCCTTGAATTTCAAAAAGTCTATATAATTATCTTACAAATTAGAAGATTCAAATCTTCAACATTTGAGAGATTAGAAAAGGCTTTTCATGAAAACAATCTGAAGCTAACGAAATGCATCCTAAAGCCAACATCGAAAGCAATCTGAAACTAACATAGAAGAGTGTGGGTATTTTATAAATTGAACAGAGATTTTGCAATTTTAAGGGAATACGGTGTAAACCTTCTCAAGAATATCACACGGATTTTCCCTACTCTAAGTATGTTAAGTCTATCCCTTCTTTCTTTTTGTCATGATCAAAATTATACAGAAGAAACGAGCAAACACACAGTTTTCATAAACGACTCTATTCATAGAAATACTGGGGGTCTCTATATTCTTGATTCCCCATATGACATATTATTATATCTTCTGTTCATGAGTCTCAGAATAATACGTAGTTGATAAAGTTTATCCAAAGGAATATTGAGATTATTAACATATTTTCATGCATTTTATTCATTTATACATGACATTGACCCATAACCAGATGACGTTATATATGCATATTTATATGTATATAAATGTATATGGGATATGGAAAAAGGTTACTGTGTTATATACGAACCACCACCTGATCAGTTGGTATATGTTGATGATTTTGCCCATAGTGGACGAGATGATATGATGGGATGCCCTCAGAGGCTTGATGATGTTGTGTACATGTCACGACCCAAAATCCCAACCCGGTCGTGATGGCGCCTCTCGTGAGGACAAGGCCAGCCAATCAACAAAATAGTACATCTCTTTATAATTACTTAGCAGGAATAAGTCTAAATCATGGGCAATATAATCTTAAATGCGAAATAAACGTGATGGAACAAGGAAAACCCTCCCAACTCAGCCCGAAATCGGGGTGTCACAAGTCATGAGCTACTACAGAGTTTACTAATATTTTACAAAGTCTGAAATTGTCATAAATAACAAAGATAAGGGAGAAAACGGGGCTGCGGACGTCAACAGCTACCTCGTTACTCCTAGTCATCGCCTGGTCTGGAAAGAATCAGTGCTCAGGAGCGAACTCAGCTCTGCATGTATCTCCACACATGGTGCAGGGAGTAATGTGAGTACTCTGACCCAGTGAGTAATAAAAATAAATAACGACTGAAAACATGAAATCTCATAACGGCACAATATAGCGCTATCCCAAGCAGTAAAATCAGTTATACAGTAAAATAGTGAGTATCAGATAATTCTTCTTTTAAAACAGTAAAGACAAATAATTTCCACAGTAAGGATAAATCAAAAGCTTGCCCCTCGGGCTCAATATGTAAATCTCAGTATAGTATCAGCCCCTCGGGCTCACTCCCAACTCACCAGCACACAACATCAGCCCCTCGGGCTCACTCCCAACTCACCACACACAAGCAACGGCCTCTCGGGCCCACTCCCAACTCACCTGGGTACCCTGCGCTCACTGGGGGTGTGTACAGACTCCGGAGGGGCTCCTACAGCCCAAGCGCAATATCAATAGGCCTGAAAGCCTTCACACACGAGGCCTGAAAGCCTCCTCATATATCACTTGAGGCCTGAAAGCCTCCTCACATCACTCAACATATCCTCACGTATGGCCCTCGGCCTCAATCAGTCCAGAAAATAATCATAAGCCTCTTGGGCATCAGTAAAACAATAGTGCTCAGCTCAACAACATTATAAATATCATTAAATCTCGAGTTGAGTATAAATGTAGCTGAGTTCACAAAATAATATAATTCAATTGGACTGAGTTCAAATAATATTTCAATTCGTGAGGAAAATAGTGATGTAAATTCACAAAAGATTTCAGATAATTGGCACGAAGCCCAAATATGGCAATAAGCCCAATCATAGTGAAAAACAATAAATCTTTATCAATTACGCGGTAAAAATATCAACTGGGATGGACCAAGTCACAATCCCCAATAGTAAATGACCCCGCGCTCGTCATACAACGCGTGTCTCATCTCAACATAGCAGTATGTTGTGCAATCCGGGGTTTCAAACCCTCAGTGCATCATTTAAAATCATTACTCACCTCAAGACGGTCCAATGTCTACTACGCTATGCCCTTGCCTCTCGAATTTACCTTTTCGCGTGTCGAATCTGGTCAAAACCACAACGAATACATTACAATAGGCTAAGGGAATATATCCCAATCTAAAAGACTCGAAAAAATATCAAAATTCACGAAATTCGCAAAACCCGAGCCCCGGGCCCACTTATCGAAAAATTACGAAAGTTACATCACCGGATTCCTCGTCTCGCCACGAGTCCGTACATATAAAATTTACCAAAATCGGAGTTTAAATGACCCCTCAAATCTTCAAATCTTATTTTCAAATCCCTAGGCCTAAATCTTTAATTTACTCCTCAAAAACATGTAATCTAGTCGGATTATTCGATTATAATTCAATATTATGGAGTAGAAATAATCACAAGTGACTTACCTCAAGATTTCCCAAGATTTCTTGCTAAAAATCGCCCAAAATCCGAGCTTGGAAGTCAAAAAAAATGACCAAACTCGGACTGCTGGACATTAAATCTGTCCAGAAATTTTCGGTACTGTTCACGTGGGGCACTGTTCCTGCCCATGAGGTCACTGTTCACTGTTCACCCGCGCAGTTACTGTTCACGCGCGGATACTGTTCACTGCTGCAGAAAATACAGCAGCTTTTAAGAAATTTGCAGCACAACCAGTTTTCACTAAAATAGCTCTAACTCCATCATACGAACTCGGAATTAGACAATTCTTGTTCCTATGAGTCACAAATAATAATACGAACACAACCCTTCAATCGAAACTCAATTCGGAGCTGGTTTTCCCAGTTCAATACCCATTTCGCTCGTTAAACAATTAACTCACATTTCACATCAAAAACCCAATCGCGACTTGATGAAATTAAACCAAAATTTCCAGATCAGTCCTATAATTCATGATTTAAATTCTGGAAGTCTCGAAATCAAATTTGGATCTCTAGAACTAAAAATGAACCTTTAGATCATTACATTTATGCTCAAAACGGCAAAAATCTTCCAAAAATGACCCGTTGGGCATCCGAAACACACCCGAGGCCCCCGGGACCCCGACCAATAATACCAACCAGTCCCAAAATACATTACGGACTTGCTCGAGGCCTCAAATCACATCAAACAACGCTAAAATCATGAATCAACCTCCAATCCAAGTTTTATGAACTTTAGAATTTCCAACTTCTATTTCCGATGCCGAAACCTATCAAATCACGTCCGATTGACTTCAAATTTTGCACACAAGTCCAAAATGATATAACGAAGCTACAGAAATTCTCGGAATTCCATTCCGATCGCCGGATCAAAATTTCACCTATCAACCAGAAATCGCCAAAATACTAACTTCGCCAAAATGAGCTAATTTCTTCACCGGACCTCCAAAATTAATTCCGATTGCGCTCCTAGGCCTTAAATCATCCCCCGAAACTAACCAAATCATCGAAATTCAATTCCAAGCCCTCTAATTCACAAGTCAACGTCCAGTTGACTTTTCCAAACTAATTCTTCCTTAAAGAAACTAATTGTCCCATTTCATACCAAACTCGATCCGAATTGACTCAAATTCACCAAGTACACATATTGAAACATGAATAAGCATTTAACGGGGAATACGGGACGAAAATACAGGAACTAATGGTTCGGGTCGTTACAGTACACCTATACATAGCATGACACGACATTTACATGCACGTGCATAATGTTATAATTGTTTCAAGATTTGCAAAGTTATTTAGAATTACATGCGGAATTCCTTATTCCATGTTTCATCTATGTCTCTTATGTATTTATTTTCATGCCTTACATACTCAGTGCATTATTCGTACTGACGCCCTATTTCCCGGAGATTGCGTTTCATGCCGGCACGTGAAGGAAGGCAAGCTGACGGTCCCCCTTCTTAGTATCCTTGATCAGCGAGAGTTGGCGTGCTCCACTTGATCCGGAGCTGCTTTTGATTTTGGTACGATATGCTTGTATATACATATGGGTATGCTATGGCTCAGTCCCGTCTTTGTACAGTTGTATTTATATTAGAGGTTTGTAGACATTTATGTATAGTTGGATAGTATGTGACCTTGTCGGCTTTCAATTTTGGGTATATAGTTGTCTATAGCTGCCTTGTCGGCTCGCCCACTATATTCCGCATGGATATGTACATATGTCTTTTGGATATATTTCCCTCACATATGTTATTCACGTTTATATCATATACGCATGCTTAAGGATGTTCGACATGTAGGATTCGGGCACCCTTCGCGACCCATCAGTTTGGGTCATGACAAAAATGGTATCAGAACAGTTCTGTCCTAGGGTTGTCTACTGATCGTGTCTACTAGAGTCTTGTTTATGGGTGTGTTATGCACCACACTTATAGAAAGTAGGCTACATGACATATAAGAAGTTATCCTTTCTTTTTCTCTTATATCGTACGATATAAGAATTCATGTTCCTACCAATATGTTATGTTTTCAGTGATGCCTCCGAGACTACAACTGCCCAAAAAGGAAAGTCCGTGGATGGTGAGACTATTAGTCGAGCGCCACAAGTTACCAAGGCTCGGGGAGAGTCTCATAGTGAGATTCCATGTTAGACTTCACATACCCCGCCCTCTCCAAAAGAGCCCTGAGGGGCACTAGCTCTAGTGCCCGCCACTGTACGTTCATCCCCTCAGCCAGATGCAATGTGTCAGGAGATGAGAGATGATATTCAGTTATTAACTCGATTAGTAGTCGCGGATGCTCGGCGTCAGGAAATAGGTATTGGTCATGCAGATAGGTCCGTCAGTGTGAGGTTTTGTGATTTCATTAATTTGGACCCTCTAGTATTCACTGGGGTAGATCCAAACAAAGACCCTCATGTATTTATTGATAGAATGTAGAGGACTTTGAGGGTAATAAAGGCCACTATGATTGAGTCAGTTGAGCTGGCTTCCTATAGACATCAGGATATTGCAGTTAATTGGTACGAATCTTGGGAGTTGTCCAGAGGTGAGAATGCCCCTCCAGCAGTATGGCAGGAGTTTACAAAAGCTTTTCTTCGTCATTATCTACCACTAGAGCTTAGGCGGGCCAAAGTTGATAGGTTCTTGACCCTTCGCGTGTTCATGATAGGATTAGATCCGTACTTGCTTAACGATGTATGTCGGTCTCACTTTAGCCAAATATGGATATTTCTCATATTTAGTCATACGCTCAAGGTGTAGAGGAGTGTAAGCAGAAATAGAGGGCCGATCGTGAGCATGATAGGGCCCAAAATAAGAGAGCGAGGTCTTAGGGTCCTTCTAGTGAGTTTCTAAGTGGTCAGAGACCACAATACCCGAGGTATCCAACCCAGCCATCGGCTAGAACGCCCCCTTAGTTTGGTGGTAAGAGATCTGATCATTCCACATATTCAGGACCTGGTCAGAATGCCAGAGCCTCAGGTTCTCAGTATCGAGGTGAGTCAAGTCATATGAGGCTTCCCATTCCATGATGTGCTCAGTGTGGTAAGCAACATGCCAGGCAGTGCCGTATATGGTTAGGTGTTTGTTATACTTGTGGTTATCCGGGCCACGTTATGAGGGATTGTTCAACGAGAGGTGATGCAAGCATAGCTCATCTAACAGGATCTGTAGCTGGTTCGTCATCATCAGTACACCCCCTAGGCAAGGTTCACAAGCACCAATGAGTGATGGTAGAGGCAGAGGCAGAGCATCTAGCTCGAGCGGTCCTCAGAACCGCATTTTTGCATTGGTAGGACGACAGGATCAAGAGTCATCGCCTAATATTGTTACAGGTATATTATTAGTCTCCTCATATGATGTATATGCACTAATTGACCAGGTTCCACCTTATCATATGTTACTCCATTGGTTGCTAGTAAGTTTGGAATAAAACCTAAATTGGTTAAACCTTTCGAGGTGTCTACACCCGTTGGGGACTCAGTGATAGCTAAACGAGTATATAGGGGTTATATAATATTAGTTCATAGTCGATCTACTATAGTAGACCTAATCGAGTTAGATATTATAGAATTTGATGTCATAATGGGTATGGATTGGTTGGCTTCTTGTCATGCCAACGTTGATTGTAGATCAAAGATTGTCCGATTTTAGTTTCTAGGAGAGCCTGTTTTGGAGTGGAAATGTAATATGATGTTGTCGAGAGGTAGATTTATTTCCGATCTAAAGGAAAGGAAGATGATTATAAAGGGTTGTATTTATCACTTAGTTCGAGTTCAGGATATGGAAGTAGAGTCACCAACCATTTATTCCATCCTTGTGGTTAATGAGTTTCCCGATATTTTTTTCGATGAGCTTCCGGGTCTTCCGCTAGAGCGAGAAATTGAGTTTTCTATTGACCTACTACTAGATACTCATCCAATATCTATTCCTCCCTATAGAATGGCCCCCACAAAACTGAAAGAGTTGAAGGAACAACTAAATGATTTTGTTTAAAATGGCTTTATCAAACCTAGTACATCACCGTGGAAAGCACCCGTGTTATTCGTGAGGAAGAAAGATGGTTTCTTACGGATGTGTATTGATTATAGATAGTTGAATAAGGTGACCATCAAGAATAAGTACCCACTCCCGAGGATTGATGATTTATTTGATCAGTTGCAAGGTGCCAAGTGTTTCTCAATAATAGACTTGAGGTCCGGGTACCATAAGGTATGGGTTAAGAAGAATGATATTTCAAAGACAGCATTCAGGACTAGATACAGGCACTTTGAGTTTCATGTTATGTCGTTTGGTTTGACCAATGCCCCAACAATATTCATGGATTTGATAAATCGTGTGTTCAATCCCTTTTTAGATATGTTCGTAATTGTATTTATCGATGATATATTGGTGTATTCTCGTTTAGAGGCTGAGCATGCAGATCATTTGCGTACTGTGCTCAGAGTTCTACAAAAGGGGAAATTGTATGCAAATTTCTCTAAATGTGAATTCTGGTTGAACTTTGTAGCTTTCCTTGGGCATATCATTTCGGGTGAAGGCATCCGGGTGGATACACAAAAGATTGAGGCAGTAAAGACTTGGCCTAGACCCACAAAACCGACGGAGGTTCGTAGCTTTCTCGGTTTGGCAGGATATTACAGGAGATTTGTGGAGAGATTTTCTTCCCTTTCAGCACCTTTGACAAAGTTGACTTAGAAGGGAGCAAAGTTTCAATGGACTGATGCTTGCGAACGTAGTTTCCAGGCATTGAAGGACAGATTAACTTCAGCACTGGTTCTAATGCTCCCAAAAGGGACCGATGGTTATGTTATCTATTATGATACTTCACGCGTTGGATTGGGTTGTGTGCTGATGCAGCATGGTAAGGTTGTAGCTTATGCTTCTAGACAACTAAGAAAGTACGAGAAGAACTACCCAACCCACGATTTAGAGTTAGCCGCGGTGATTCATGCACTAAAGATGTGGACTTGTATGGCATTCATGTTGATATCTATACTGATCATAAGAGCCTCCAGTATATCTTCAAGAAAAAAAATTGAATTTACGTCAAAGGAGGTGGTTGGAGCTATTTAAAGACTGACATTGATATTTTTATACCATCTAGGGTAGGCGAACATAGTAGCCGACACCCTCACCCGTAGATCTATGGGTAGCCTATCATATTTACGGCCAGAAAAGAGGGGAATAGCCCATGTGATTCATCAGCTAGCTAGTCTTGGAGTTCGGCTACTGGACTCAGGTGATATTGGAATTACTATTTCGGATACGACAACATCCTATTTAGTAATTGAAGTAAAGGAACACCAATACGAGGATCCTGTGTTAGTTTATTATAGGGATAACACCCCTTAGAAGGAGAAGCCACCGTTTGAAATTACAGAAGATGGGTCCTCAGATATCGAGGATAATTATGTGTCCCTAATGTTGCAGGACTGCATTGACAGGTTATGGGAGAAACTCACTATTCTCGTTATTCTATCCATCCAGGAGCGACAAAGATGTATCATGATATCAGGGAAGTATATTGGTGGGACGAAATGAAAAAAGGATATAGAAGAGTTTGTTGCTCAGTGTTCTAACTGTCAGCAGGTTAAGATTGAGCATCAAAAGCCAGGTGGATTATTGCAGGATATGGAGATCCCGACTTGGAAATGGGAAGCAATCAATATGGATTTCATCATAGGCTTACCTCGTACCTAGCGTAAGTTCAATTTGATATGGGTGATTGTTGATAGGCTTACAAAGTCAGCCCATTTTCTGCCCGTTAGGACTACATATTCCATAGAGGATTATGCAAGGCTTTATATTAAGGAGATAATATGACTGCATGACGTCCCTATATCTATTATCTCGGACAGAGGATTATGCAAGGTTTTATATTAAGGAGATAGTACGACTGCATGGCATCCCTGTATCTATTATCTCAGATAGAGGAACTCAATTTACAGCTAACTTCTAGAGGTCCTTCCAAAATGGATTGTGGACTCAGGTAAGTCTTAGTACAATATTTCATCCCAGACAGATAGACAGGCTAAGCGTACTATTCAAACACTTGAGGATATGTTATGAACTTGTGTGATTGACTTCAGGGGTAGCTGGAATGATCATCTACCGCTTATTGAGTACTCAAATGGCTCCATACGAAGCTCTTTATGGACAAAAGTGTAGGTCGGCTGTAGAGTGGTTCGATGTTGGGGAAAATACATTAGTAGGACCACAATGGGTACAACAGGAAATTGGGAAAATTAAGCTTATACAGGAAAGGCTATTAGCAGCTCAAAGCCGTCAGAAGTCTTATGCGGATAATCGACGACGAGACTTGGAATTTGAGGTTAACGACTGGGTACTCCTAAAGGTATTAGCGATGGAAGGTGTTATGAGGTTCGGAAACAAAGGAAAACTTAGCCCTCGGTACATTGGACCATATAGGATCATACGCAAGGTAGGACAGATAGCATATGAGTTAGACTTGCCTTCGGACTTGGAGTCTGTACATCCAGTCTTTCATGTGTCTCTGCTCCGTAAATGTATCGGAGATCCTTCTAGAGTCATGTCAGTTAATGACGTTCACATCATAGAGTAGCTATTATATAAAGAATCCCCCATTGCTATATTAGACAGACAAGTTCGGATATTGAGAACTAAAGACGTAGCTTCGGTGAAAGTACTTTGGAGGAACAACAATGTGGAAGAAATGACTTGGGACACCGAGGAAGACATGAAGTCTAGATATCCCTAATCATTTCCTCCTCCAGAGAAGGGTCCAACTGAGACATCAGAACCTTAAGGTACGCGTATGGATTCTTGTGTTATTGTCATTGGTTGTGTGAGGCCATTGTTGTTATTGATGATTGTGGTCCTCTGTGGTATTGAATTATTGAGTTCTACAGGAAAAGTTGGTAGTAGTATTGTTACAAAGGTGACTCTGTCAAGGTTTATATAGATCCCGGAGAATTAAACATTTGAGGATGAATGTTTCTCGGGGGGGGGGAGGAAGGATGTTACATCTCGCATTTTCGTACGTTAAAGTTTCGTCTTCAGTTAATCGACGTAGACTTGGGGATGAGATTATCTTGAGGTCAACTTATATATATATATGCTATTTATAACAAGCAATAAGTAAGTGCTATGAAGAATAAAGGGTACACGAATTAAAGAAAACGAGTTTCGTTGAAGGTTGTCGATTAGGAATAAAATACGGTCTGAGCTATAATACTCGATATTTAGGGACTAGTACCATATGACCATGATAATATGATGTATAAAGTATATTAAAAATAAGTTGTATTTTAAGTAATTTGAAATAATTCTTAATTATGTGAGTAATTGGTTAATTATCGAGTAATGACACATTACCTAATTAATTAATAAATTATAAGATAAGATTAAACCCCCTAAAACGTGGCAGCAATCACCACCCAAAATAAATGACTCTTTAGTCATGTTAGGATTAGGTGGCAACTAAAAACAAGCCTTGAATTTAAAAAATGCTACATATTTATCTTACAAATTAGAAGATTCATATCTTCAACATTTCAGATATTAGAAAAGGATTTTCATGAAAACAATCTGAATCTAACGAAATGCATCCTAAAGCCAACATTGAAAGCAATCTGAAACTAAGATAGAAGGGTGCGAGTCTTTAATAAATCGGACAGAGATTTTGCAATTTTAAGGGAATACGGTGTAAAACTTCTCAAGAATATCATACAGATTTTTTCCTACTGCAGGTATGTTAAGGCTATCCCTTCTTTCTTTTTGGCATGATCCAAATTATACAGAATAAACGAGCAAACGTAGAGTTTTCATAAACGACTCTATTTATAGAAATACTAGGGGTTTCTGTGTTCTTGATTCCCACGTGACATATTATTATATGTTTTGTTCATGGGTCTCAGAATAATATGCATTTGATAAAGTTTATCCAAAAGGAATATTGAGATTATTAACATATTTTCATGCATTTCATTCATTTATACATGTACATTGACGCATGACCAACTGACGTTATATATGCATATTTATATGTATATAAATGTATATGGGATATGGAAAAAGGTTACGGCGTTATATACGCACCACCACCTGATCAGTTGGTATATGTTGATGATTTTGCCCACAGTGGTCGAGATGATATGATGGGATGCCCTCAGAGGCTTGATGATATTATGTACACCTATACCTATACATGACACGACATTTAAACGCACGTGCATGATGTTATAATTGTTTAAAGATTTGCAAAGTTATTTAGAATTACATGCGGAATTCCTTATTCCATGTATCATCTATGTCTCTTATGTATTGATTTTAATGCCTATTTCTCAGGGCCTGCGTTTCATTCCCGCAGGTGCAGGTAGGCAAGCTGACGGTCCCCCTTCTTAGTATCCTTGATCAGCAAGAGTTGGGTCCAGAGCTGCTTTTGATTTTGGTACGATATGATTGTATATACATATAGGTATGTCGTGGCTCAGTCCATCTTTGTACAGTTGTATTTATATTAGATGTCTGTAGACAGTTATGTATAATTGGATAGTATGTGGCCTTGTCGTCTTTTAGTTTTGGGTATATAGTTGTCTATAGCAGCCTTGCCGGCTCGCCCACTGTATTCCGCATGTATATGTACATATGTCTTTTGGATAGATTTCCCTCACGTATGTTATTCATGTTGATATCTTAAACACATGCTTAAGGATGTTTGACATGTAGGATTCGAGCACCCGTTGCGGCCCATCAATTTGGGTCATGACAGTTCAAAACCTTTCTACACTGTCAATGATAAAGAAACATGCAGAAACTCATAACCACTCATCAGATCGACAAGTCATGGAGCTCTCTCACTCGTCCGACTAGAACCAAAACCAAATTTTTTGCCGACTTCTGATATTATTCTTCCAAACAACATACTATAATCAAATCCGATAGTATCCATTCTAGTTCCAATGACCTTATCTCATCAAACACAACTATTTTATTGATATGCCGCACCAATACAACCTAAAGTCACAACCGTGTAATCTGTGCACCAACAAGCAACAATTCAAATGTACTCAAACATGAAAAATGACTCAAATGAGAGAGCCATCCCACAAAGTCAACAAGTGTCACCACAAACACAATGCTACGAACCAATCACACATAGTAGAACCAAAACACATGAATCTATCACAAAATGATCATATCCCAAAATAACCCAGCTGCAATGCGTGACCTCATCCAAACACTGCTCCATATGAAATACCTCAAGCCACAATGCTTAAAATCAACAACCACACGCAATTTCATATCAAGTACAAGAAGTGCATGACCATAACCGTGAAGGAGAAAATAACACAATATACCACAACCCGGAAAGACCATAACTAAGGCACAATCAACTATTCCACACCCCAATACCCATCTCGCTCAAATTCTACTATAAGGCCCAAATAGAACAGTACCATGTGTGCATATAACCAACGAATCACAACCCTACGAAGCATGGAAGAGTAACACATAGAACATATCAGATATGAATAAAATCAATTCTAATCGAATGGCACATCCCTAAATAATAGCAGTTCGGAGTCAACAAATCTGACCCGGTGTAGAATGCACATCCTTATTGGGCCTACCAATGGGCCGCCAAATCAACTTCGATCATCCCCGAGTGGAAAAATAGCCCTCCAAAAGTCCACAACGACCTAACCATAACACATATTATCATCTGGCTAGCTTTGGCCACATCTTCACAGTCCACCACCGCGAAACAATCTGCTTATGATAACTCCCGGTCTCAAAATCCATAGAACACACAAATTACCATATCTGATCCCAACTCCACTACCTAAATGTCTAACACATATGTCATACACCATCATCCCATGAGGAATACTTCTATAATTCTTTCATGCCACATAGCAAAATCTGAATATTAGAAGTCGATCAACCAGACAAGTACTGCAATACCAATGAAGCATTCGTAAGTCAAAACACAGTCCACCTTCTAAAATGCTCACACTTCTCAGGAATTACCAATAGTTATAGCATTAGCTGAAACATCGGAAACAATCCATGTTTTCTAAGAGTTCATGACCTTCCCTTCCAAAATTGAACCGTGACCTTGCACATGCAAATCTCAATCCCACACAACACACCGCATTTATTATGCCATCATATGAAAAGTACGAGAATCTCATAATCAACCTTGAGTCATAAGTAAAATACATATCTGAGCATCTAGAAACCATCCATTTGATCCCATCCAGTAGAAAATCACTATACTCAACATGCTCCTCACGCCAATAGGAAATATCCATCTCAAATCGTGGTAAAAACCATCGAGAACTCTTCGAAACCCATTTGCACATAATCAAGCCATTAGAACTAAATCTCCCTCACTTAAACAAGCCACGTAGATCGCCAAAGTCCAAGCATATCGCCATAAACACCTATAGAAACTCACTATATGATAAGTACCCAAAGAACTGATCATATTCATTATTGTGCTGATCCAACCTACTACTAAACTGTACTATTTCTTCTAGTTCCTTTGGAATTGCCTTCAAATTGATACTTCTCATCGCCATAATACCACGACCCTCAACCAAAACTCACCACACGAGACCCTAGAATAAAACCACACCGCCCTAAGGCCCATAAGCCATTGTATTGCTTCTTAAGAAACCCAAAAGTACCACAACCAAGAAACCTATTCTAAAGAGACCTTCTGTGAATCTAAATCCGTTTCATTCACCTTCGTGATACTGAAATGTATACTCCATAATGATATAGAAATACCGCGAGTCTTGACACCATCATGTAAATCTCAGATTCTTGCCATATACAAATCCTGAATATTCCTAATTGCCACATATAAATTATGAATCTATTAGAACCCTTTTGAGAGTCATCTACTCTGCTCAAATCTCAATTGTACCGCCTAAATGGGCCAAACGTCTTGTGCCCCATTAACACGACGACACCCAAAGAAGTAAACCCACCGTAACGTAACCAAGCAAATTCCTACTCTATGCACACTAAATCTTTCACGAATAATCACTCAATCATTCAATGATTCCCATATACCCATCGAGTGTAATACAACCCATACCCAGAAATTCCCTTACTCGAGTCATCCTCGATCTCAACCGCTGCAAGTCATAACTAATTTATAAGCATACCTCAAATCAAAGACAATACAACACATAATTGTGCAATCAACTTGTCGATAACAGACTCCCCCACTTGGCTCAAAGCCATGGAATAAAATATCTGATAACTTACAATAACCATACCCCATTACTGCCATAATACCGTAGTGAGATTCAATTAAATCCTTCATAAGCTCATGTAATAGAAACCATCTAATACCTCAAATCATATGCAAATCTCGCATTCATCCTCGCGACAGTTAGGTAAACTTTTACAAACGATCCAAACTCAAATCGCACAAATATAACCCACTGGTAGAAAAGAAAGCCTCCACACGACATCATAAAAATCACACATCTATAGATTACCTTGCCTGTTATAACCCACCTGCTTAGACTCAAACTGATATCTCTTTATACTCCTTCACAACCTTACTACGCAATTACTTAATCTTACTGAGTCTGAACTCACCAACAAGGCATGAAAACCTAATTCATTCCATAGTTAAACAACATGAAAGATCCTCCAATACACTCATAACTCGAGACTATACATCTCATCAAGACAGAAATCAAGCACCCAATAGTCCTTTTTACATCTCAAGTAAACTCTTCTTATAACATTCAATCCATCTAAACACATCTCGTAGTCACATCATACTCATAATATAGCCATCCAACCAATCATTAAGACACAAATTCCACTAATAGGGACACTACTGGACTTATAAGTCCAATAGCATATGCTCACACAACCGAAATCTTCGTGCTCAAACTACAGTCAAAACCCAACCTCAAGTCCTCCAGACTGGCCCATCATCAGCGCACCGAAATCACATCTCGCACCTCATCCATGGAATCACAAGCCGTCTATGCACAACCGATATCGAGCGTTCACATGCGCATACGATTGCGTGGAAAGAATTCAAAGAGTTACGCTTCAAGCTTAATGAATGTCGTACAATAAGGAAAGAAAGATGGAAAGTTTATCGTAAATGGCCTGTAGCCTCTCGAAGATAGGTATGGACATCATAATACCGATCTACAAGACTCTACTAGACACTTGCTCATGACTCGTAGAACCTATGAACCTATAGCTATGATACCAACTTGTCATGACCCAAAATCTAAGTAATTGTGATGGTACCTAACCCAAACTTCTAGGTATTCCAATTAACAACTATCCAATTTAATGAGATTTATTGAGACAAACAAATGATAAAATATTTGAAACTTATACATTTTCCAATGACTATAGTACAAATCATGAGCTTATAAGATTTAGAGTTTACAAAGCAAGTATAAAATAAACACATCATCTATTTTAAAATATACATGAACAAATTAAAAATTCTAAACCTACCAAGAACAAAAGGCATCTATAACCGGAATGTAGGTACATCTTCAATCCAGCTCCCGCTATAAACATCAATATCAATATCTAACATCTGCACGCTAGATGTAGAAGTGTAGTATGAGTACGACTGACCCCATGTACTCAATAAGTAACAAACCTAACCTTAGGTTGAAAGTAGTAATGGGCTAGGGCAAAGGTTAGAGTCCAACTCCAATAATTAGCAACAGTTCATAACCATATAATAAAATGGTACAAGAAATAACTCAGAGATATGGTGCTAAACTCGTTCACAGTTACGAAAAAATAGGCATGCTTTTCAAGTATGATAGTAAATCCCAAAGCTTTCACCGAAAACACCAAACTATGAGTAAGTTTGATAACTGTGATTTTTCCCAAAAACTTTCAACAATAGTCAAAAAGCCTCATTATCGGATGGCATGAGGAAAGTACATCTCTATGCCTAAATATCAATGAGCATGTGAATGTTATGAGTGTCACTATACCGTACAGCATGAGGAAATGCATCTCTATGCATCAATGTCAAGTATGCATGCCAATTGTAATGCAATTTGGTGACAAAGCCATGTGCAGTACTCTCGGAGTATCAATGCACTCAGTTCTCCCAATCACTCAACTAAATTCCGCACGCATCAACCTTTGAACGGTTCGAAACTAGCCAAAAACAACTCAAATACATCAAATAAGGCCAAAAAACAAACCCAATCGATAAAGATCAAATCTTTACACATTTACTATAAGTCAACAAAAAATTCAAACCCAAGCCCGTACCTTGGAACCCGACAAAACTCCCAAATTCTGACAACCCCAACCATACTAGTTTCACTCAAATCCGATTCCGAATCGATGTTCAAAACTCAAAAATTCACTCTATGAAACTTTGGACAAAATTCCCCAATTTTCTCTTTAAATTTCACAATCCACTTAACAAAAATGAAGATAGATTCACAAAATATAACCAAAACATAGTAGAGAAAATTTACCCCAATCTATATGGTAAAAATCGCCTAAATAATTACCCAAATCCGAGCTCCCCAACTCAAAATCTGACCAAATGAACAAACCCTCGATATTAAATATTTTTGACCAGTTGTTCTACCTTGTTTTGTGTCACAAACAATCTTGAAACTCTCTTTTGATGGCTCCAATGAATTTGTTGTGAAATTCCAGTCAAGTTAGGCTTTTGAATCACTCCATTTGACCTTGTAATGAAGGAAATATGTCGGTTTCAATATTTGGAAATAGCGTAGATTTCAAAATACGAAATTAGTGGCAATTTCGTAATTAATCTGGAAAAAAATCTGGCAACCCAATTCTTGGTAAAATGACCATAACTTCCTCATACGATGTCGAAACTTGATGATTATAGTTGCTATGGTTCCAAAATTACGATATGGATTCAGTGATTAAATCAAAACAAAAATTGGAGCTCATTTGCTTAATGTGGTACCATTTACGCTTGAGGAAACAATGTCGAAACATAAAAAAATGAGCGCAACACAATCCAAACCTATCCAAAACTCACCCTAGCCCCTCGGGACCCCTTCCGAACATACCAACAAGTCCAATAATATAACACGGACTTACTCGAGGACTCAAATCACGTATAACAACATCAAAACCACATATCACACCTCAAATCGAACTTAATGAAATTTGAATCTTTCAACTTCTAAACTCGTGTCGAACCTTATCAAATAAACTCGGAATGAATTCACATTTTATACACAAGTACCAAATGATATAAAGAAGCTATCCCAATTTCCGGTACCACAATCCGAACCAAATATCATCAAAGTCAGCTCCTGGTCAAACTCATGAACATTCCAAACTTTCAAATTTCGAACATTCGTCAATTAGTGCCGAAACCTTCTTAAAATATTCAAATGCAAATCCGAGCATACTCCCAAGTCCAAAAGCACCATCCAGACTTAACTGTACCATAAAAACTCCAGTCCGGGGTCAAATATACAAAAGTCAAACTTGGTCAACTCTTCCAACTTAAAGCTTTCTAGTTGAGAATTATTTTCTAAATCAATTCCGAATAACTTGAAAACCAAAACCGATGATTCACGCAAGTCATAATACATCATACGATTCTACTCAAGAATGCAAATGCTCAAAAAGATCGGCTGAGTCGTTATAGTGGCTATTTTTCAATTATCACTTGTAAATCTGGTTATTTTTTAATTTCACCCACTAGTAAAGGTAGTTCGGGTTTTGCCTGCAAACATTAAAAAAAGAAGCTATTCCATTATAAATTGAGGTATAATGAGAATATTTGTAAGGACTCTTCATAAGCCGTCTATTTCTAATATTATATAAACCATAATGCCAATGTCTTCAAAAAACAGATTCTTAATCAAAGAGCGTATAACCGCATAGATAAGCTTACACTAACCCGTCAATTTGGGATCCAAATTCGAGATGGTCTTGCAGCAGTACATGCTGATATGGATATGTCTGAGATAGCAACAATTAGAATTGCTATCAACAAAGATGATAAACTATTATATATGTCAAATCAACTCTAGCAACAGTGAAATAAATCTTGCCATTATATTATTAGAAGACATAATTGTAAGAATCAATTTATAGTCAAAATACTTCTGGATCAGGTAGATAATTCAGAAGCAGCAAAAAGAAAACATATTTGTGGTAGGCATGGATTAGTTACTTTAATGTGTAGGTAAACATTATGTTTAACCAAGGACTTGACAGACCACTTGTACTAGAGGTGAATCCAGGGTTTAAATCTTATGGGTTCAATTTTAATGTTTTTAACATTGAACCCATTATATTTTTTAAGTTATGGATTTATATCTATTATTTTTTTAATTTTAATGAATTTTTACATACAAATTTTTACTCCGTGTCGAAAGTTATGAGTTCAGTTGAACCATAGGTAGTACACTACATCCGCCTCTGACTTGTACAATACTCTGCAAATAGCGTATAGTGTACTTATGAGCATGAACATATATAAGCTAGGTTAACCAATTATAGCACAGAATATTAAGATTCAAATGACGGTTGCACAAGAAATAAAAAAATAAAAGATAGTAGTAGTTATTCTTCATGACCATGCAGATGTAGATGTAGCACATGTTTCACAACATATATGACATTTTTGGTTTAGAGTATAAGGATAATGAAATGGAATATACCGCCCAGTTCAGCAGTTACTATAGTCATAAATGCATCACTAGACTGCCCGATAAATGTGATTATTGCGATATTGCTGTGAATTGCTTGGGGTTAATTCAGAGATGAATCTGAAAATATAAATCCTACCTAAAGTCTAACAGAAACAATAGTTTTTCTATATAGAGAACTGATGACAAACAAATATTCAGTTTTACAATTCAATCAAAAAGAGAAACCTTATCGGGTTTACAATCTAGAAGTTCTAACATATAAAAACAACAACAAGGTTCTGTTCATTGTTTAATTATGCAATTCAATCATTCTACTATACATAGTTTCTATAATATTTCTATGTAGAATGTTAAACGATTGATTTCGTGAATGACACTTTACCGTAAACTGTTAAATGTTTTCTGCTTTGATGTGATATGCATGTATTTTTTGATGAACCGATCGGTCGTTTTGAGTTTTAAGGTTCCGTTTAGTGGTTCGAGGTCTTGAGCGGCATCATATTGTGATTAGCTATGACTTGCATGCATGGTCGGATTTGATTTTCTAATTTCGGGATGAATTTTAATAAATGATTCTCAATTTAGAAGCTTAAATTGAATATATTGACCGATGTTTGACTTTTGTGAAAACAACAATGGAACGGTATTCTAATGGCTCTGATAGGTTTTTATTGTGATTTTGGACTTGGGTGTATGTCTGGAATCCAATTCGGAGTTTCGTAGGTTGATTTGTGCTATTTTGACGAAAATTAGCAACTTGAGGTTTAGAAGTTTGACCTTATATTGACTTCATAGCTATCGTGTTTGGATTTCTGTTTTAGGATTTTAAATTGGTCCGTTTATCATTTGGAATATGTCCGAAGAGTTTTGCATCATTTAGAGTTAATTTAATAGCGATCAGATGCGCGATTGTGTTTTTAGAATTTCTTGAGTTTCATTATAGATTTCATGTGTTTTGGAGGTCTAATTCATGGTTTCGGATGTTATTTTGATGGTTTGATCGAGCGAGGGAGTTTATGTTATGTTATTATACTTCTATTGTTGTTTGGCTTAGAGTCCCGAGGGATCGGGTGAGTTTCAAAAGTGTTTCAGAGTGTTTGGAAGAATTCTAGTATTGCTCATTTTTGCACAGGTTCTTCTGGTCTCGCATTTGCAAGGAGGGACATCACTTTTGTGAGAAAGGTTGGGGAATACTTGGTTCTCTTTTGTGAACATTTTTTTTGCAATTGCGAAGGATCCTAAGTTGGGAAAATTCCCCGTTTGCAATCAAATGGTCACTTTTGCTATAAATATATTGTTCGCATTTACGACGACAATAGGGGTGTAAGGGTCTTCGCTTTTGCGATCATTTACTTGCATTTGCGGGGTTTGTATTTGCGTTACTTGCGACTAGACATATAAGCTAAGGGATGGAGTTTTAGTTTTATTTTTATATCTTTGAACTCTAGACTCCATAGAGGCGATTTGTAAATAGGATTTCCTACCCAAATTCATTGATAAGCATCTTTAACAAGATATAAATCAATTTCAACTGCTTTTTCATGGCTTTTGACATCAAATCTAATAAATTAATGGTAGAAATTAAGGGTTTTTGGTAGAATTTGGGGAGTTCAAAAAAATAGAGATTTAGACCTCAAATTGTGGTCGAATTTCGAAAAAAATTCCATATCCGAGTTCGAGAGTGAATGTATAATGGGGTTTTGGTCCGAGTCTCGGGTTTTGACCAAGTGAGATCAGGGTTGACTTTTTTTTACTTTTTAGATTTTGTCCAAGATTGATCCTTTATTGATTGGGGATATTTCCTTTAATATTATTTTACTTCATTAGATGATAATTGGCTAGGTTTTGATCATTTTGAGGGTTAATTCTATGAAAGGCGATCTTGGACTGTGAAAATTATCCCTGAATGAGGTAAGTGTATTGCCTAACTTTGTTGGGAGAATTTTTTCTACTAATTGATATTGTTTGCTACATGCAGGGGTGATGTATATATGAGGTGATGAGCATACATGCATAAGCCAGGGTTATTCAGGCTTGGAGGTAGATTATACGATTATTAGTACCTTGTTGGAGTATGTGACCTTCTTGTTTCATGTTTTACTTGACTTCTAGATTAGTATGAATATGATGTTAAATGCAAGAAAACATGACATAGCTTTTTATAACCTAATTAGAATTTGACAAATATTTGTGAAACTATTAATGTGTTAAATTCGACCATTACTATAATTAATCAAGAACACATCGCTATGATCGTTATTCTTGAGATATTGGATTCTAAACTTGAGTTGAAGATAATTTTTTCAGATTAAATGAGATAATTCAACAATGAGGTACTTGAGGTTTGTTGAATTGTTAGTTACTTGAAAGTGATGATTTATGTTCATTTGTAATACTCGCTCAATCACTCTCCTTGATGTTATTTATGCTTCCTACCTTACTTGTTATTGATATACATGTGTTTGGTGAGGAAGAGCATATAGCATGAAGGGTGATGTCGTGCCATTTCAGATACATTACCACGAGAGACAGAGTGTAAAAGCATGAAGAGTGATGTTGTGCCATGTGAGTGAAGCACGAAGGGTATTGTCGTGTCATGTGACGATAAGAGTAAGATCATGAAGGGTGGTGCTATTCTATTGTTTCTATATTATCATGTGTTCATGGCACGAAGGGTGTCTCCATGCAGGTGAGGATGAGAGACATGCATTACATTGTGATATCTTTTCCTTGTGTATACATTCATGCCTTTGTCTAAAATTGTTACTGTTGCACTATGTTTCTCTATGTGACTTGTCGTTGTTGTCAATCTTTGTCCTCAACCTCAATTGTTGTTGTATTATCCATGCCTTCTATCTGTTTAACTTGTAAATATAATGCTTTTCTTCTTGTTGTTATATCTACATCTAATCTTTTTATCTTGTTAGTTATTCATGCCTTCTATATGCTTAGCTTATAAAGATCATTCTTTCCCTCTTGTTTGTTATATATACATCTAAGTCTTCTACCATATTAGCGTCCCGACCCCAATTTCCCTCTATAGGAAGTCATGATGGAACCTAGTCTCTAAAACTAGGTAAGGCTAACACTTAATTAAATGATAGAATTTAACCAAAACAACTATCGAACATAAACCATAATATTCTATAATAAGCCAACAACCTCGAGTACAATACAATATCCCAAAATCGGTAGTACAAGTCATAAGCTCTAATGAGTTCACTAGAAAATTTCTAAGGGCAACTGTTCCGGACTAGAAATAAACTATACAGAGTAAAAAAAATTAGAAGGTGATTTCGAGTCCTACAAATGCGATGGCAAGTATACCTTGAGTCTCCACAGCAATGTCCGATCAACTAGCTAATGATCCACAAACTCCGAAGTACATGGATCTGCACAAAAATATGCAGAAAGCGTAGCATGAGTACACCATAGCGGCACCCACTAAATATCAAGACTAACCTTTGTGGAATAGTGACGAAGGATAGTCTAGACACCTACTAGATATGACAACCTGTATGAGTAAATAAGAAACAAACAAGGAACAATACACATATAGAGCTAAGCATAGTATATGGCAATAATACTTGCAACAGAAAACTAGAGGCAATAATTATCAACAAGGAACAAACTAGTAATAATACCGTAGGGTAAGCTGAATACAGTTTAAGTCCGGTGAAACCAAGTAAGGAAAATAAGTAACAACTCAATAAGAAAAACTACTTTCACACAAGATCTATTCAAGAGTTTCCCGGAGGTACCACGCCTCATAATTTCAATTCATGGGTCCCAATTCACGAACCCTAGTCACTTGGCATCTTGTGCCTACATTCCAATTCACCATCACACAGACAACACACGTGCCAATACCATTAATACCTCATATCTGCAAACCAACTCACATGCTAAGGGAGTGACAAAATCTCATAAACGCACAGACAACTCATGTGCGAATAGTACAACTCTCACACAGAAGGCAAGTTAACGAGAATACATGTAAATGGTCAATAAACGTCAGGATTCATCTTGTTTAACTGATATGGGTGTTTAAGTACGTATATGCTAGTGCAAGTGTTCTACCACAAATCAATTCAACAATTAAGAGCAGAGACGACGAGTGGTACATAGGAAACAACACTACGAAAAGTAAAATGCATAGCTTACACAAGGTAGGCACACCACTAGACAAATGTCAATAACAATGCCCCCAAGCCATAAAAAATATGAAAATGTAATGAAAAAATGAAGAAACAACTGAGACGAAACTAAGATAATAGCATGAACTTGTACCAAAAATTGACAATGAAAATAGCATAAAAGAAGCAACTAAAGGGCTACAATGATTATGAACGGACAACAACTGCTAGAACAATAAAGAATGAAGCAACAAGAAATATTTCCACCAAAACACTTTGCAACATGAAATAAACAACAAGAATCACAAAGCGGTAACAACTCGTGTATAATGAAATAAAATCGAGGTACCGCCCTATAAAGATCATAACTGAGGTACTGCCTCGTATTCACATATCTCAATCTCAATCACAATCTTTCCTTATATCGTCGTGTGAGCCTTACATTTGAAATAGGTTTTGAAAAGAGATTTCCCGAAATATCTACACAAACTTTAGCCCACATTGTGATGCCGCGTGGCTTCACGTAGTTCTCCTACAAGCAACACACACATAAGTCCCACCTTAAGCCGCCGCATGTGCGTCAATATCATATCACATCAACAATTTGCACCACAAGTGCCCATATGTACAGCTTGCCAACAACAACAATATCAATATCTACAATAATATCCCATGGCTCCACCACAACTTATGCAAGAATATCAATAACAAGAACAATGAATGAAAAATGCTCAATAAGATAGATGTTTCAGCAATAACCAACATCGCCTCAACGTATTTGTCACGACACAAATTTCTAAACGTAGGATGTCGTGACGGCACCTAGTCTCTAAGACTAGGAAAGCCTAACAAAATGCAAAAATAAATGAAATAAAGACTAATATATCAACATAAAGATATATATATATATATACATATATATATATATACACACAATAAATCTGCGGCTCAAAGTGTAAACAAACTCCCAAAACCCGGTAGAAAAAGTCACAAGCTCTAAAGGGAAATACTAAATATCTCTATACATCAGAGTCTAATGACGATAAGGAAAAACAACATAATAAGGATAGAGGGTGACTCCTATGTCTGTAGACGCTGACAGATATACCTTGAAGTCTAAACGTGCGGCTAACTCACGAATATCTTGTCTGGTAGAAAGTACCTAGATCTGTACAAAATATTTTGTAGAAGCATAGTATGAGTACACCACGATGATATCCAGTAAGTGCCAAGCATAACATCAGTAGAGTAGTGACGAGGTCAGGTCAGGGCTCTACTGGAATATAAGATATAAGGTACAAGATAAAGATGATACAATAAAATTGCAGGGAAATGAAACAATAAGAATGCACGGGAAGCAACAACACGGAAATCAAGAAGACAAATACAACACATAAGAAAAACAAGAATTTTACAAGTTAAGGAAACAACAACAACAAAAAAAATGCAACAACATCTCGTGCCAAATAACACCCACACAGAAGAAACCTCGTGCCAAATAACACTCCACACCACAGAAACCTCGTGCCACAATAACAATCCCCACTGCAGAAACCTCGTGCCAAATAACACTCCGCACGGCAGAAACGTCGTGCCAAATAACATTCTGCACGACAGAAACCTCGTTCCAAATAACATTCTGCACGACAGAAACCTTGTGCCAAATAACACCCCACACGATAGGAACCTCGTGCCACAACCAATTAATCATATAAACAATAATCACGGAAACAAAACATAACAACAGAAATAATAATATTTCAAGGATAGCAATTTCAAGTGAGGAATCATACAGTTGAATAATGAACATGGAATTAAGAAAACAGGTAATTCAACTAAGCATGTAGCACACATAGTAAATAATAGATAAGGCAGGTAGGCATGTGAAATTAGGCTAAACTTGATAACTACGTGTGTTAAAATAATTCAGTTACGACATAAAAAGAAAATTACTTAGCGAAAAGCAGAATTTCAACATTTAGTCTGTGTACGCACTCGTCACCTCGCGTACATGGCACTCACATATCACAACGTGTCACTACAGTACCAAATCCTAATGGGATTTCCCCCACACAAGGTTAGACAAGTCACTTACCTCAAACCTCGCTCAATCAATCAATTAGAATGCCTTTCCCTTGACTTTCTGACTCCGAATAGCTCAAATCTAGCCAAAAGTAGTTACATACTATGAATATAACTATAAGAAACTAATCTAAATAATGAAATTATGAATATAGCCAAGAATTAGAAAATTGCCGCAAAAAATCAACCCGAGCCCATGCCTCAAAATTGGGTAAAAGTCACAAAATCTGAACATCCACTCAACTATGAGTCCACCCATACCAAAATTACTCAAATCCGATTCAAAAATCTCGATTAAGACCTCAAAATTCGGCTTAAGAACTTTTCTCCATTTTCCCCAAGTTTTCCACTTCAAATCACTAATTAAATGATGAAATCAAAGTCATAAATATGGAATTTAACCAAAACTAGGTAAGAATAACTTAGCCCAATCAACTAATTGAAAATCCCTTCAAGAATCGGCCAAATCCGAGGTCTCTAGCTCAAAATATGAAAAATGGGTTCAAACCCTCGTTTTTGAAATTAATACTGATGCCCAGGTGCAGTTGACTTCAAAATTTTCACACAAGTCAATTTGAAACTGCGGACCTACTCCAACTTTCAAAATCGAAATTTGACTCCGATATCAAAAAGTCCACTCCCCGTCAAACTTCCCAAAATATTTCCAACTTTCCTACTTTCGCCAATTGACGCTGAAATAACCTATGGACCTCTAAATCAACCCCCGGACACAATCCTAAGACAAAAATCACCATACAGAGCTATTGGAACCGACGAAACTCTATTTTGGATTCGTCTTCTCACAAGTCAAACTACGGTTAATTCTTACAACTTAATCTTCAAACTTAAGGACTCTGTGTCCTATTTCACTCTAAAACTCTCCCGAACCCGACGCCAAGCACCCCGACAAGCCAACTAACCACAAAATAAAATAGAGGGAGCAATAAATTGGGGATCGGGGCTTATACTCACAAAACGATCGGTAGGGTCGTTACATCCTCCTCCTCTTAAAACAAACATTCGTCCTCGAATGAGTATAGAGTCATACCTGAAGTGGTGAAGAGATGAGGGTAACGGATATGCATATCATTCTCGATCTCCCAAGTCGCGTCCTTGATTGGATGACCTCTCCACTAAACCTTCACTAAAGCAATGTTCTTAGACCTTAACTTTCAAACTTGTCTGTCTAAGATGGCCACTGGCTCCTCAACATAAGACAAATCCTTGTCCAACTGGATTGAACTGAAATCTAACACATAAGACGGATCATCGTGTTATTTCCGTAGCATAGAAACATGGAAAACTGGATGAACTCCTGATAGACTAGGAGGCAAGACAAGCTCATAAGCAACCTCCCCAACTCACTGCAACACCTCAATGGGACAATAAACCTTGGGCTCAGTTTTCCATTCTTTCCGAACATCATAACACTGTTCATGGGCGACACTTGGAGCAAGACAGGCTCCCCAACCATGCATGCAATGTCGCAAACCTTCTGACCCGCATAACTCTTATGTATGGATTGGGCTGTACAAAGTCATTCCTGAATCAATTTAATCTTTTCCAAAGCATCCTGAACCAAGTCTGTACCCAATAGCCTAGCCTCGCCCAAGTCAAACCAACCCACTGGAGACCGACACCGTCTACCATACAAAGCCTCATACAAGGCCATATGAATGCTCTACTGGAAGCTGTTATTGTAGGAAAACGCCGCAAATAGCAAGAACTAATCCCAAGAACACTCAAACTCCATCAAACATGCACAGAGCTAATCCTCCAATATATTAATAGTGCATTCATAGTGTCCGTCCATCTGAGTGTGAAATGATGTGCTCAACCCTAGTACATAACTCACAGTGTACAACTCCCCAGAATTGCGATGTAAACTACGCACCCTGGTTAGAGATAATGGTTATTGGCATGCCATGAAGCCTGACAATCTCACGGATATAAACTTGAGTCCACTACTCAGAAGAATAAGTAGTTACCACTAGAATTAAATGAGCCATCTTGGTCAACCTATCTACAATTACCCAAACTGCATCAAACTTTCTCTGAGTCTGTGGGAGCCCAACAACAAAATCCATAGTGATCCGCTCCCATTTCCACTCAAGAATCTCTAGCTTATATAGCAATCCACCTGGCCACTGGTGCTAATACTTCACCTGCTAATAATTTAGGCATCGAGCTACATACTCTACTATGTCCTTCTTTATTCTCCTCCACCAATAATGCTCCCTCAAGTCCTGATACATCTTCGCGGCACCTGGATGAATGGAGTACCACCAATTGTGAGCCTCCTAGAGAATCAACTCACGCAACCCATCTATATTAGCCACACATAGCCTGCCCTGCATCCTCAATCCCTCGTCATCACCAATAGTGACCTCCTAAGCATCACCGTGTTGAACCATGTTCTTAAGGACAAGCAAATGGGGTTCATCATACTGACGCTCCCTAATACGATCATAAAGAGAAGATTGAGTGTATGCGGTAAAAATTAGAGGGTCCAATTTTTGGTCATTATGACGCTTCGTAAGCACATCTCCAAAGGCTCGAGACAAGGGACAAGGTTCAACCCCGAGGGGATATCGACATTGGACCTCGGGGCAACGCAGATCGGTAGTTATGATGGAAAAGCAGAAAATTCCCAAGCCACGTGACTAAAGCTGACCAAGTCTATTAGGCTAGTTCAAGCCCGTACCGTGGCATTAAATGGTTGTACCAACCATATACTTTGTAATAAATGCATTTGTACTATGTTGGGATTCCCCTTGGTATATAAAGGGGACCCTTGTCATTTAATATTACACATAACATTCAATACAAGAACATTCTCTGCTCTCTAACTTAAACACATTCTCCCTTGATTCTATTATTTACATTTATTGCTTACATTTATTTTGTTCTATTAATTATTCTTCATTTATTTCTCATTATTGATCATAAAAAGCCTTCATCAAAGCTCTCAAAACTGTTAGTCCTTCATCGGCCGTCTATAGCTCAGCATCAAGCTCGACCTCGAGGCCCCGTGTAACCAGGCTTGAGGCATCGATTCTCAGCCACTCGGTTTGCTTAAACATACTGTTTTGAAGTTCTTATCTCATTTCCTAGTCTCACACTTAGCATATATTGCCTAACAACTAGCATAAAAACAGATCACGTATTTTTAGAACCACAAATTAAATCTAATTGTAATTACCATTTTCAAGGTAAACAGTTTGGTGCCCACCGTGGGGCTAAAAATAATAGTGATTGTTTTCTTGCCGGTTTACTACATAACGCAAGTTATCTTTCACACTTTTTCTTGTCCAAGAATCTTTGATTTCAGGTCAAAATGGCTAACTCAGTGAATGCATATGAAAACAACGGTCTTGAAGACCATCGAGAGAATGGTGTAGATGTTCCAGGTATTGGTGTACCACCACGAAACCCTGAGGACGTAGCGGATCCAATCCCCACGAATGTGGTCTCACGCGATGCCCAACACATCGATGTAATATCCCACACTAACAGGAGCTTACATCAAGAAGATCAACAAGAAGCTCTGAAAACCCCAGTTCGGGAGGAACAAGAGGTTAGCCTTCACGTTATTTTGAGATGTTGTAGGCACAACAGCTGGAAATTGCTCAACTGCAAAGCCACCAAAAAACCCCAAGTACAGCGGCCCCAGAAACGGCCCCTCGGGCCTAACAAGTACTTGAAAGATCAAGCAACAACGGGTCAACAACTGACCTCGCTATTATGAAGATGCTCGAGGACCTCACAAAGAGAATTGAGTCGGGCAAAAAGATGATAGAAGCCAACGAAAAAAGGTAGAGACTTATAACTTAAGGGTCGATCAGATTTTGGGTGCACCCCCGATCCTGAAGGGTGTTGATTCAAAGAAATCAGACTCACTATGAGTCTGTAACTGAACTCGATTCCCTTTTGTTTGTGACTCTAAGGCTTTCAATGTTAGACTCTTTTTCGGAGTAACTTGACGATTCCTTTCGTTTAATTGGTATGCTTTATATATGTGAAATTTCTCTTTCAAAAGGTTTTTACCAACTGATTGATTGATTCTGAAATCCTTTTAATAAGGCTGACAAATTGTCACTGATTTTTCTTCAATTGAACCCTCTTTACCTATTCTTAACTTGGTTCATTCGAACTAAGCCTGTAATATTGATTTTACTAGTTGTCTAATTGATTCCCTTTCCTTTTTCTTTACAAACCAAGCACCAATGAACTTTTGCCTTAAATAAACTCTATGTATTTACCCTTTTTATTCTACTATGAAAAGATTTTAATCAAATTTCTTTCCTCAATTGTATTCTACACGTTTGAAATCAAATCCCATAACTGAAGGAAGATCATATGAGACTAATTTCAAAGTTATTTCCTTACCTTTCTTACGCGTTTTCTGCACTATAAAAGGGACTACCCTTCTGCACTTTTGACACCACTTCGAGTTCAATACCTCGAACTTTTTGATCAAGAATTTCAACTTACTTACACACTTTATTGCTTTGAGTTCAATACTCTTACAACATTCTGCTCTTTTCTGGGATCTTTTGGAACTTTTGCTTGCAACTTAGCTTTTTCAAGACTACTTTTACTTATATGTTTTCCCTGAAACTGGTATGTTCTAATTTAGCTTTCCTGCCTCACCCCTATTTGTTTATTTACAGTTTTCTGCAATCCTGTTTACTTTGTTGTTCATGATTAATGTTAACTATGTGTGTTCTTTCCTTGCATATATTTTCTGTTATGAATCCCTACCCCTATTCCCTTCTATGTGTTTGAGTTAAGGTTCATGGCCTGGCAGTATCCAAATTACTGCCCGTGTCCAAACCTGATCCTCAATGGATTCTAACTCCCAATTTTGGCTGATAGGCTGGTCAAAGGTGTGCCAGCACTCCCAATTGCTAGGCATGACCACCAGCCTGCCATGGCTTTCCCTGATCCCACCTATGCACTTACACTTACTCTTAGACTCTTAAGTTCTGCCCCCCCCCCCCTCCTATGAGCCTTGCTTTGGGACCTTGAGTTCCCTCTAAACTTGGACATCGGAAGGTTGGCCCTTTCACACTGCACTATGATCTTAATTCTGAAAGTTGGTTTATCTCATATTGTTGGACTTTGAGTGTGAATTAGGCTATTTGGTAGTAGCTGGAACTTCTAATGTAACTTTTTACTCTGAGTCATTCAGGTCTATAATAATTTGTAATAACTATAGGGGATGACTAGTGGAAAGGGATGGGATGAATGTGTGCAAAGGGGTAGATAACTTGCCTATAGGATTTTCTGATTTCTGCATTCACATAAATAGCATGACTATAGGTTACTTATAAATTTCTGCATCTTAGAAATTATGCCTATAAGTTCTGCATTTCTGCTTATAGAAATCTTGTATCTAGGTTTCTGCATTTCTGCATATAGAAATCCTGTATCTAGGTTTCTGCATTTCTGCTCTGCATATAGAAATCCTGTATCTAGGTTTCTGCATTTCTGCATATAGAAATCCTGTATCTAGGTTTCTGCATTTCTGCATATAGAAATCATGTCTCTAAGTTTCTACATTTCTGCATATAGAAATCATGATCATAGGTTTTCTGCACTTCTACATATACATGTCATTAGGCAAACAATCATAGGTTTAATAATAATCAACTTCATTTTAGATATCATGCCTATAGGACTCTTGCATTTTTGCAATCGTTTAAAAACCAATAACGCTTAGAAATCATGTCTGTAGGAGTAATCAATTGAATCAGTTTCGCTATTCCATCTCTGAGTTTAACATAAGTAGTAATATCGTTTACAATCTGCAGAACTCTTGTTTATAAAACCAGTAATCCTTTTTTTAAAATCAGTATTGTTAGAAGTCATGCCTATAGGTATCACTTAGGCAAACCATTAGGTGATTAATTAACTGTGTTAGTTTTTATAAACTACAATCAGACAAGGCTAATTCGGACTCCTCATCTGAGAAATATGTGATAAATCAGCCTGTCCTAACACTTTAATTCAGACCATAACCAGTATTTGAAGTCATGCTATATCTTTGCTCCTCTGAGTGAGGAGTCTTGTTTGAGCCTTAACTGCTATTTGTTTTCCCCCTAATTGCTTATGTGTTTTGTTTGTCGCCTAGACTTTTTATCCTTTTAAAACTCTGAAAAGCCCCAACTCCCTCCCTTTTAGGATTAGTAGTCTCAAATTCCTCCAGGACTGATAGGATTGGGACGGGTAATAGCATACAATAAGCAACGATACTATTCCGTGCTTTAATACCTTAACGGGGTGGGAAGGGTAGATATGGATATGATGACCAGTGCGCTAATACCATGTGTAGCCCCTGTTTTGAGGAGTGATTACCGGGTATTCCATTGATGTGATCCATATTATTTGTAAACCTAGGGCCCTCTTTCCTTTATTTGTTTATTTTATTCTCAAACTATATCTTTAAAATTTCTTCTTTCTGTACTTTTGTAAAACTCTCAACTTACTTGCAATATTATGTGAAAACCCCCCTCTACTTCAGACTTCTACTTGGTTACTTGTTATTCAAAGTCACAATTGTAACATGGACAAAAACCACACTAGTAGATCTTGGGGGGTGCCTAACACCTTCCCCTCGAGATAATTTCTAGCCCTTACCCGAACTCTGGTTTTCCAACTCGAACTCTTCTTTAGTGTCCTAATGCACTTTAATCATTAGGTGGCGACTCTTCAACCCAAAAAACCCAATTCCCAAGAGTTGTCCTCCCAAATGCCATGAACCCGATTTCGCCTTAGAAAAAGGGGGCACGGCAGCATGGCGACTCCGCTGGGGACTTCTTTAGGCTTTTATCATCTCATGTTACTTGTGACTTCACTGCTTCTTTATTACCTTTATTTAATGTCTTTACCTCTTTTCTGCTATGAAACTGACTTGGCTCTTTGTTTCTTTTCTTTAATGCTTTCGTTTACCGCTTTCCTTCAATGCCATTGTAATTATGAGCAATTATTGTAATCATTACTTTATGAACGTGCAAATACGTGACAACGTGTTTCATTCTTGTAATTGCATATTCAACATCATATTCCACTCGTGCCAAACAAAATACCATAGCAATGCTTATAATGAGTGGTTGCGCCCTTCCAATATTATCACCCCCTAAATTTGGTAAAGGCGTATTTGCGGTAAAACCAGTCGATCAGCGGTGCAGTTGATGGTTCCGTGCCTTTCCCTCTTCAGTTGTCCGCTCAAGGGTACCGGTCTAATACCCCATAGAAACCTTACTCTGTTCAATTATGCATGCATCAATGTCAAACCTAGCCAAATCAATTATGTTGTCCGCATAATGACTCTTTAAGATAGCCCTGTCCAAAGTCCACTAGGTTCCTTTGGAACCCAAACGGATATTACCACGTCTGTGCATTTAGTTCCTCTGTGCATTTATTTGGAGAACTAAATGTTGCATGTGCCAATTATTGATATTTAAATAGTCGGGTCTAGCGGGGGTAAGGGTTTAACATTTTATTTTGCAGAAAATGAGGCACGAAGTCCCCAGATTCGGCATAGTAACCAACATGGTTGCTAAGTTGGTGGGAAGACCTTCACTCCAGTGATCAGACCCTCGTCCGCAAATATTTGGGAAATTTGCCTTCTCTTTTAGAGATCCAACCTGACAACAAAATCATAGAGGTTGCAACTCTATTCTGGGATGGCGATAGATCGGTGTTCCGCTTCGGGGACCTTGAAATGACACCTCTGTTCAAGGAAATAGGAGGATTAGCTGGTATTCCATGGGAGACTCCGGGTTTACTTATACTGAAAAATCGCAAGGGTAGGGGCTTTCTCAAAATGATGGGACTAAAGAAGAACACAGACTTGACCTGTTTGAAGAATTCCTACATTCCTTTCGACTATCTGTACGAGAGGTACGACCATAGCAAGTCCTACCGCACTTACCCAGATGAATTTGCTCTCACATCATTAGGGCATATCTACAGAAGAGTCTTCGTCTTTATGTTCTGCTTTTTGGGGATGATAGTATTTCCTATGAAGAAGGCTAGGATCCATACCAGACTGGCCATGGTCACCAAGACTTTGATGGAAGGAATTGGTGGGCAGCCTTTTAGCATAGCACCTATTATATTTGCGGAGATATACCGAGCCCTAGAAAACTGTTAACAAGGGGCCAAACACTTTGAGGGTTGTAACTTCCTGCTCCAACTCTGGCTCATGGAGCACCTCCAAAAGGGTGAATATCGGCAAGAGATTCTGCGCAGAGACTGGGATGATCATATCGCCTTCCATCAGCCAAGGCAAATGAACTATATGCCTAACATGTTTTCCCAACCAGAAGATGCTAAAGAGTGGGTAGAATTGTTCGGAAATCTGAAAGAGGACCAAGTGCAATGGATATTCGAATGGTTCCCTACTGAAGAGTTCATTGTTCGATCTCGGGATGCACCGTTTCTTATACTCATTGGTCTGAGAGGAACTTATCCTTATGTCTCTCTCCGAGTCATGAGGCAGGCAGGAAGGAAGCAGGTTATACCAAGGGTCGACAAAATGAGTCACTTCAGGGCCGACTTTCAAGATGACGATAGTCCATACAAGTGTCAATCTCAGCATATGTGGCACTGCAAAATCATCCTGGGAAAGGATTCCATAGAACCAGACAGGTACCATGCTGGTTATACTCCATACTATCCAAGTTGGTTGGAAGACGATCATAGTGGGTTAGGACAACCCGGGCTTGTTCTAGGTCACAAAATCATCGACGAAAAGACTGAAGTATAGGTTAAGTACAACCAATTATGCAAGAGGATTCGGGAATGCAAAAGTGAGCATCGAGGAATTCAGGAAGCCCATCAAAAGTTAATTGAAGAATGGAAATACATGGCTGTTAGCGCCAACATGCGGCTGGGATATTTGGAGCGGGGTTTAGTGGAGATAGAAAGGAAGTTCATCCAGAGGATCGAAAACTGCCAGAATGCTGAGGGAAACGAAGGAGGACACCTAGCTAGAGCCTACTTGCTGCTGGGACTACGTGAGCTGGTGAAGTTGTTCAATGGAGCTAAAGATGTCGAGTCTGGGGAAGGTCCTTCTGGGACCAAGTAGTTAGGATCTTTTCATTTTGCTTTAAATGTAATAAGGCCAATGGCCATTAGTGACATTTTATTTTCTGTTATTTTAGTGTCGTTTTGGGATTCGTCTTATTTTTATCAATAAAATGAGGCATTTAGCATTGTAAGTTCTCCAAATCAACTTGTCGCTAGGCCTACCTTGGACACAACGAGGCTCCCATATTAGGACACGAATTATATTCTCGCACTATGTGTTTAAATATCGCAACTTCTTTTTCTTACAACCCGCACTAACTTGCTACCTTTGTTTTTATAAATTTTTGGTTTATTCCCCTCCTCAAAGGTTAGTTCGTGCACTCTGGCATCGTCATCATACTCCACAAGATCTAAGGGCCCTCCGCCTCCTCCTCCTTTGAGTCCTATCAGAAACAAGAACAAGGGAAAAATGGAAGATTTGAGCAACATCAGAAAGGAGAACTCAGTTGAAAGGGTAGAGGTTCCTCAGGGTATTCAGGTTTCCAAGGAAAGTGCCTCCCAACTCGAGCAAAAGTTGTTGAAATTTCAGGAAGAACTGGACCAAGTTCGGAACTTGGCAAGCTTGTCGTTTTCCCTCACCACCCCAGATGTCAACTTTTCCAACACTCAAAACCCCACACCTCCACAAAACATCCCGAAACCACAAAACCAACCTGCTCCCCATCACCACTACAACACATGCCACACTTCAAACAACACCCCATTGCTCATTCCTGAACCACTAAACTCCACAAATGATCATCTACATAACACCCCCATCTATGTGGAAACCATACCACACTATACTCAACCTATTTCAAGCACACCTGAGTCTGATGACAAAGACTATATTATCAAGAATCTGGCTGCGGAACTCAAGAAGCTGACTAGCAGAGTTCAGGGTATTGAAGGAAGCAAGGGGATCGAGGGATTGAATTACGAAGACCTTTGCATTCAACCAAATGTCGAACTGCCCGAGGGGTACAAACCTCCCAAGTTCGAGATGTTCGATGGCACCGGGGATCCTAGAGTTCATTTGAGGACATACTACGACAAGCTGGTCAGAGTAGGAAAGAATGAAAAGATTCGCATGAAGCTCTTTATGAGAAGCCTGCAAGGGGATTCTCTATCTTGGTACATTAGCCAAGACCCGAAGAAGTGGTCGAATTGGGTGGGTATGGCGTCCGATTTCACGGACAGATTCACATTCAACACGGAGAATGCACCAGATTTATTCTACATCCAGAACTTAAAGAAGAAACCTTCGGAGACATTCCGCAAGTATGCTACTCGTTGGAGATCAGAAACTACTAAGGTCAGGCCAGCTTTAGAAGAAGAACAAATGAATAGGTTTTTCGTCCGGGCTCAAGACCCATAATATTATGAGAGGTTGATGTTGATTGAAGGCCAGAAATTTTCCGACATCATTAAGCTAGGGGAAATGATCGAGGAAGGTATTAAAAATGGTATGGTCACAAACTTTGAAGCATTACGAGCCACCAACAAGGCTCTACAGTCTGATGGGACGTCCAAGAAAAGGGATATGAGTGCCGTGATGGTTGTACAGAGAACAAAGTCCCCAATCAAATACAAAACCTACCCATTACCTCTACTCACATATCAGCCTACCCCAAATTACCAAGCACCCTTGCCCTCTTACCAAGCTCTACCGCCTACTTACCAATCATCTCCACTTCCCACATATCAGCCCACTTTGCCTAGATACTCTCAACCCACACCTGTCTACCAAGCCTACAACACCCAACAAGCCCATTATTAATCACCTCCCCCTCGCCAAAATTTCCCTAGAACCCGACCAAACTTCGATCGCAAACCCCCCAAACAGTATACTGCCATAAACCTCAAAAAACCCTCCCAATGGGTCAACCCAAACAAAACCTATGCATACCATTCCGGCATGAAGGGGCATACCATTGATGAGTGCCACTCTCTGAAGGATAACATCCAAGCTTTAATTGACAACAAGATCATTGTGGCAAAGGAGCCTACTCCGAATGTCCATAACAACCCTCTACTAGACCACAAGTGTGGAGGTGTTCAGATGATTGAGATAGAAGACGATTGGGACCCCAAAGGGTCGATTGGATTGATCGCTGAAGGTGATGAGCCAAAGAAACCAACAGTCACCCTTAACTCGATTGTGGCCCAGATGCAACCTTTCGAAGACGCCGAAGTGAAAATGTCCATACCACTTGAGTACGAAGCACCTTCTTTTGCAAAGATGCTAGGGCCTATTGAGGTCGAGTTTGGGTCCCCAAAGGCACCTGTACCATTTGAGGTTGTTGTATTACCTCCCAAAGCAAGGGTGCCCATTCCGGCTGCCATGGCAACCGTAACACCGTTCCACCCAAAGTCCATACCGTGGGATTACACCGCCAAGGCGAGAAGGAAAGGGAAAACCAAATCTGGAGAAACAATTATAGCACAGGGTATGACAAGAACCGGCAAGGTTTATACTCTAGAACATTTAGCTGAGTCCAGTAAGCAGGCCTCTGGATGACCAATAGTCACTGAAACTGGGCCTTATGATCTCTGGAGGAAGATACAAGCCAAAGAGTATTCGGTCATTGATCAGTAGAACAAAACGCCAGCCCAGATCTCTATCTTGGCTCTGCTACAAAGCTCTGACGCACATAAGAATGCCTTATTGAAGGTGCTGAGCGAGGCATATGTGCCCAGCAACATAACTGGAAGAGAAATGGCAAACATGGTAGGGTAAGTATTGGAGAGTCATAAAATCACTTTCCACAAAGATGAGCTGCCACCTGAAGGGCTAAGCCACAACAAGGCATTGCACATCACTGTGCAGTACGAAGATTATTTCATCACCAGAATCCTGATTGATGGAGGGTCCAGCCTCAATATTTGTCCATTGGTGACTCTCAGAACATTGGGAAAGAGCCTGCATGAGATCAAGGATGGAGCCATCACTGTCAAAGCTTTCAATGGATCTCAAAGGTCCACTATTGGGGAAATCAGTTTGTGTTATCAAATGGGACCGACTTGGTTCGACGTTGATTTTCAATTGATAGATGTCCCAGCATCTTACAACTTGCTATTGGGACGGCCCTGGATCCATGTCGTTGGGGCTGTAGCATCAACCCTATATCAAGCAGTGAAATTCGAGTGGAGTCATCAAGAGGTAATTATTCACGGCGACGGTAGCAATCCCATATACAATCGCCAGACCATCCCAGCATGGAGGAAGAAGGAAGATAGGCGAAGAAACCTACCATCACATTGAGCGAGTCAACGCCGTGGACAAGGATAAATGGTAGGATAACAAAATTGAAAGTATACTGAATTGGTGTGGATACGAACCTGGGAAGGGACTTGGCAAGAATCTCCAAGGAATCGCTAAGCCTATCAAGTTGAAGAAACACGGTACCACTTTCGGTTTGGGGTATGAATACACTTGGGAGGAGTTCAACCACTGGTCGCCACCATGGCGCAGTCCCTACTACCCGCTGGAGCATCCGATACCTTGCTTAGAGTAGACCTTCCAGCCAGCCGATGTCATATATGGGTTGAAAGAAAAGGAAGCATTAGCGGCGATGAGGAATTTGTTTTTGGAAGATGATAATATGGACTGTTGTGTCATTTTCGAGGAGGAGGGGAGGAAGGCCCTTTTATACAAGCTGTGAGCCGAGGAGCACGCCTCAACAATTGGTCCATCAGAACCACCAGGGCCCGGAAAGCTTCGGGGTAGCAAGGCTGAACAAAGCACCATGCATTATCTTTATTTTTCGCTAGTTGACTTTCTTTCCGCATTTTTAATATTGAAATAAGAGCTCCAATGTTCAAAACAATTATGAAATTTATCAAAGCATTTCAGTTTCTTATAAATCTTGCTCTTATTACTTTTTATCGTTTACTTTATTTACACAGCATTACTATTATCTTGATGAACCGACGATTGTGACATGCAACAAGACAATGCAACAAACGGATATAGACTCAGAAGAAGATGATATACCAGAAGAGGTTGTTAAAGAGGTTGAGGATTTTGAGAACAGACCTAAGTCTAACCTGGACGAAACTAAGATTGTCAACATGGGAGATGGAGAAAATGTCCAAGAAACACGCATCAGTGTTCATCTGTCACCATCAGAAATGAAAGAGTACACGAAATTTCTAAGGGAATATGAGGACATATTCTCCTGGTCTTATGATAACATGACTGGTCTCAGTACATCTATTGTAGCTCACAAACTGCCAATCGATCCGACATGTCCACCAGTAAAACAGAAGCTCTGGAAGTTCAAACCTAACATGAGTTTGAAAATCAAGGAAGAAGTCACCAAGCAAGCCAAAGCCAAGGTTCTCAAGGCAGTAGAGTATCCAACATGGTTAGCCAATATTGTGCTAGTGCCAAAGAAGGACGGGAAGGTTAGAGTCTGTGTCGACTACCAGGATCTCAACTGGGCCAGTCTGAAAGATGACTTCCCCTTGATGAACATACACATTCTAATTGACAACTGCACCAAACATGAACTGTAGTCATTCGTTGATTGTTTTGCTGGGTATCATCAAATATGGATGGATGAGGAAGACGCGGAGAAAATGGCTTTCATTACGCTGTGGGAGATGTATTGTTACAAGATGATGTCGTTTGGGTTAAAGAACGCTGGGGCCACCTACATGAGGGCCATGACTACTATTTTCCATGACATGATACACAAAGAGATAGAGGTGTATGTAGACGATGTCATCGTCAAATCCAAGAGAGCCACTGACCACATGGAAGATCTGAGGAAGTTCTTCAACAGACTAAGAAGGTACAACTTGAAGCTGAATCCCGCCAAGTGTGCATTTGGGGTTCCTGCTAGAAAACTACTTGGGTTCATTGTGAGTCACCGAAGAATAGAATTGGATCTATCAAAGGTCAAAGCCATCCAAGAATTGCCACCACCGAAGAACAAGAAAGAGGTTATGAGTTTCTTGGGAAGACTTAACTACATCAGCCGGTTCATAGCTCAATCCACTATCATTTGTGAGCCAATCTTTAAGATGTTGAAGAAGGACGCTGCTACCAAATGGACTGATGATTGTCAGAAAACCTTTGACAGAATCAAGGAATACCTGTCAACGCCGCCAGTTTTGGTCCCGCCCGAGCTGGGTGGACCTCTATTACTCTACCTTGCAGCATTGGATGGAGCTTTCGGTTGTGTTCTGGGGTAGCATGATGAAATGGGAAGAAAGGAGCGGGCCATCTATTATCTCATCAATAAGTTCACCCCGTACGAGGCCTGGTATTCTCTATTGGAACGCACCTGTTGTGCTCTGACTTGGGTAGCTCAGAAGTTGAGGCACTATTTCTGTGTCTATACTACTTATCTCATATCAAGAATGGATCCTTTGAAGTAAATCTTTTAAAAGCCCATGCCCACTGGAAAGCTAGCCAAGTGGCAAATCCTGCTAAGTGAATTTGATATTGTTTACGTGACTCAGAAGGCAATCAAATGACAAGCACTAGCAGATCATCTTGCTGAAAATCCCATGGATGGAGAATACGAGCCTCTAAAGATGTATTTTCCTGATGAAGAGGTATCTTTCATAGGGGAAGATATTGCAGAATCCTATGATGGTTGGAGAATGTTTTTCGATGGAGTAGCAAACTTCAAAGGAGTTGGCATAGGAGCGGTCCTAGTATCAGAAACCGGCCAGCATTATCCGGTGTCTGCCAAGCTCAGGTTCCCGTGCACCAACAACATGGCCGAGTACAAAGCCTGCATCTTAGGGCTCAAGCTAACCATTGACATGAACATTCAGGAATTGCTAGTGATCGGAGATTCAGACCTGCTTATACATCAGGTCCGAGAAGAATAGGCAACCAAGAACTCCAAGATACTCCCTTATCTGCATCATGTACAGGAGTTGAGGAAGAGGTTCACAAAGACATAGTTCCAACGTGTTCCCAGAGTTCAGAATGAGTTTGTCGATGCATTGGCTACCCTATCGTCCATGATACAGCACCCAGACAAGAATTTCATTGATCCTATTCCAGTAAAGATCTATGATCAGCCAGCTTACTGTGCTCATATAGAAGAAGAAGCAGACGGAAAACCTTGGTTTCATGATATCAAGGAATATTTGACGAAGGGAGAATATACAGAACGCGCAAATCCTACTCAGAAGTGCACACTTCGGAGATTATCTAACTTCTTTCATAGCGTAGGAATCATGTAAAGGAGGACTCCTGATTTGGGATTACTAAGGTGTGTCTACGCAAATGAAGCATCCAGGCTATTGGAGGAAATTCATGCAAGGACCTGCGGTCCACATATGAACGGCTTTGTCTTAGCAAAGAAAATACTCGGAGCTGGTTATTTTTGGATGACTATGGAAACGGACTGCATCCAGTATGTCCAAAAATGCCATTGCTGTTAGATACATGCAGACATAATAAAGGTGCCTCCAAATAAGCTTACTGCAACAAGCTCGCCATGGCCATTCGCCACTTGGGGAATGGATGTTATCGGACCTATCGAGCCTGCCGCGTCAAATGGGCACAGGTTCATTCTAGTGGCAATTGATTATTTCACCAAATGGGTTGAAGCAGCATCGTACAAAGCAGTGACTAAGAAAGTGGTAGCAGATTTTGTCCGCAACCATATTGTTTGTCGGTTCGGTATTCCGGAGTCAATCATCACTGATAATGGTTCCAATCTCAACAACGACCTGATGAAAGCCATGTGTTAAACCTTCAAGATCAAACAAAAGAATTCTACAGCTTACAGACCTCAGATGAACGGAGTTGTAGAAACCGCCAATAAGAATATCAAGAAGATACAAAGGAAGATGATAGGAAGCATAAGAAGTGGCATGAGAAGTTATCATTTGCTTTATTAGGATACCGCACCACAGTTCGCACATCAACCGGGGCGACTCCCTATATGTTGGTTTATGGTACAGAAGTAGTCATTCCCGCTGAGGTAGAAATTCCCTCCTTGAGAATCATACAGGAAGCAAAACTTGATGATGCAGAATGGGTAAGGAGTCGCTACGAGTAGTTTGCTCTTATAGATGGGAAAATAATGAATGTAGTTTACCATGGTCAACTTTATCAGAGGTTGCAATGTCTACGAGCAGAATTTTAAGGAGGACCCTCAAAATTCCGGAGTGAGAGAGGTTGCAATGTCTTGAACCGCGTTGCATTCGTCGGTTTATCTAAAGATAACTATTTTAAATTATGTATTTATGTTACATTTTTTCTAAATCATGCATGTCTGGTATCAAAATTGCTTTGTTTAGCAACGCTACCCCGATGATACACAACGCCAAGCAGGACAAGTGAAGCTCATGGGGAAACGAAGTAACCTTCCCCCTCCCCCCCCCCTTACAAAACTCACGATTTTTCTTTGGATGTAGGCACTCAAGTTGTAAAATCATCATATATATCTATACACTCATACTTCCCAGGAATACGACTCTTGGAATCATCACCTATTTACAGTTGCTATCTATACACGACATCCACAGCAGCCACAATATAGCAATCAGCTATCAGCTATCATCTATCAGCTAAGAGATTTCATTAATATTCGCCTTTACTTTCTGCATTCCATAAGGCTACCTTTCTGCCTTCCGAAGTTAAGCTCTACCACCATCTGCATTTCTATGCCTTGCATAAGGCTAAGGCTACTTTTCTGCCTTCCGAGGTTAAGCTCTGCCTCCATCTGCATTTCTCTGCATTGCATAAGGCTACCTTTCTGCCTTCCAAGACTAAGATCTATCTCCATCTGCATTTTCTGTATTGCATAAGGCTACCTTTCTGCCTTCCGAAGTTAAGCCCTACCTCCATCTGCATCTTCTGCATTGCATAAGTCTACATTTCTGCCTTCCAAGACTAAGCTCTGTCTCCATCTGCATCTTCTGCATTGCATAAGGCTACCTTTCTGCCTTCCGAGGTTAAGCTCTACCTCCATTTGCATATCCTGCATTGCATAAGGCTACCTTTTTGCCTTCCGAGGTTAAACTCCACCTCCATCTGCATGGCTAAAATACCGCCACCTTATTTCTCTTGTATGGCTGAAATATTTCTCTTGAATGGCTGAAATATCGCCACTTTATTTCTCTTGCATGACTGAAATACCGCCATCTTATTTCTCTTGCATGGCTGAAATATCGCCACCCTTTATTTATGTCTTGCATCGGCTGAAAGATCGCCAAATTGTCCAAAGGCGTCATTGTTTGGAGGTACCATTTTCATAGCCCGAGAACACCATGCCATGGCCTGAGGACCCCATTTTATCTTTTGCATATCATTATTTAAAGGCATCATGGTTCAGAGGCATCATCCTCATAGGCTGAGAACATAATTTCATAGCGTGCGAATCCTTTATCATACGCTTCACGTCCCAGGATATCATGGTCCGAGGACGTCATCCTAACCATCCAAAGACAGTATTCACGGTCCAACGGGAACTTGCATCACGTTTAAATTTATGCACAATATATATATGCTGGTATTGTTCATTCACAGGTATACCAGCTAGCAATGGCCGTCTCACCAAGAGCGATCCCGCTCCAGTTCCCGCAACCTATCAGAATTTGACCATCCTTTCTCAACCTGAACATCGCGTCCGCTTTTCAAAAATCTCCATCGGCATACTTCGCCGATGGATCCCGAACTACATATGGCCTGATTCCTATAATACCAGGGATATTTAGGTAGCTCAGAAATCAGAGCTCGGTCAAAACTCTTCAAAATTGTTTCAGTCGGTCAAAATTGGCCACCATATCTTTACCCGACAACTCTTTCATCCTTCCCGGGTAAAGAGGGGCAGCTGTTGATACCCAATTTTTCCCTATGTATTTTAATATACAAAATACTTTTAAAATAGCATGTACATGCATATATAACCATGCCCATGAGTTTTGGTATTTTTTTCCTAATTCTTAAGATTTTAAAATTAATTTATTTTCTATTTTTATCAGTACAAAATCCAATAATTATTCCCAAGATTATCATTTTGGTGAATAACTTATTTTATTCTCATATTCACACCAAAATATAATTAAGGTGATTTTTGTATATGTTTTACAAATCTATTTGGTATTTTTAAGCTAAATTGCATGTAATTGCAATTATAGCCTATTTCACGATTAGTAGCATTTTATAATTATAAAATTATTTTTAGTATTTTTAAATTAATATTTATATAGTATTTGTTGGCTCAGTGTTTTTAATTTACTTTTAAAATTATTATTACTATTTTTTATAAAATAAAAAGGGAAAATAGGCTATTTAACACAACCCATTTCTATTTCAATTACAGCCCTTTCACCTTTCAATTTTGGCCCTCAATTTGACCCAATTTTGCCCCCAAATCAAACCAACCCAATCCCCTAATTATGCTCATATGCTTTCTTTTCTACTATGCTTGAGTTTGCTCTCTTGTTTCCTTTCTATTATGCAAGATCCTTCTACTTTTGTTGTTATTCCTACTCACATGTTAATCCGTATTGTTAATCCTTATTCTTTGCTATACCTTTTTTCTATGTTGAGTTCTTTGATTTTTTTCACTTTGTTTAGCTCTGTTTGTGTTCTTGCTAAGCATATTTCACCTACTTTTGTTTAAGCTCGTATCATCTCTTTCTTCTGAACTTGTTTAAACTCCGAGTTTTCTCAAACATGTTCTTATGACCTTGAATCAGTTCTTTCTATCATGTATGTTTGTTTCTCATAAAGTCTTTGGAAGAGATTTCTGAACCTCTTTCAATGACCTGCTCTCTCACCTCTATGTGTGACTCAATTCGAAACCCTAGGATTTGGGGGTTTCTTTGGCAAGTGATATTAGGGTTCAACTTTGGGACCCTAGGCTTTCAGACTCACTATGAGTCTGTAACTGAACTTGATTCCCTTTTGTTGACTCTAAGGCTTTTAATGTTAGACTCTTTTTCTGAGTAACCTAACGATTCCTTTCGTTTAATTGGTATGCTTTATATATGTGAAATTTCTCTTTCAAAAGGTTTTTACCAACTGATTGAATGATTCTGAAATCCTTTTAATAAGGCTGACGAATTGTCACTGATTTTTCTTCGATTGAACCCTCTTTACCTATTCTTGACTTGGTTCATTTGAATTAAGCCTATAATGTTGATTTTACTGGCTGTCTAATTGATTCCCTTTCCTTTTTCTTTACAAACCAAGTGCCAATGGACTTTTGCATTAAATAAACTCTATGTATTTACCCTTTTTATGCTACGGTGAAAAGATTTTAATCAAATTTCTTTCCTCAATTGTATTCCACACGTTTGAAATCAAATCCCTTAACTGAAGGAAGATCACATGAGACTGATTTCAAAGTTATTTCCTTACCTTTCTTACTCGTTTTTTGCACTATAAAAGGGACTACCCTTCTGCACTTTTGACACCACTTCGAGTTCAATACCTCGAACTTTTAGATCAATACTTTCAACTTACTTACACACTTTATTTCTTTGAGTTCAATACTCTTACAACATTCTGCTCTTTTCTGGGATCTTTTGGAACTTTTGCTTGCAACTTAGCTTTTTCAAGACTACTTTTACTTATATGTTTTCCCTGAAACTGGTATGTTTTAATTTAGCTTTCCTGCCTCACCCCTATTTGTTTATTTACAGTTTTCTGCAATCCTGTTTACTTTGTTGTTCATGATTAATGTTAACTATGTGTGTTCTTTCCTTGCATCTATTTTCTGTTATGAATCCCTACCCTTATTCGCTTATATGTGTTTGAGTTGAGGTTCATGGCCTGGCAGTATCCAAATTACTGCCCGTGTCCAAACCTGATCCTCAATAGATCCTAACTCCCAATTTTGGCTGACAGGCTGGTCAGGGGTGTGCCAGCACTCCCAATTGCTGGGCATGACCACCAACCTGTCATGGCTTTCCCTGATCCCCCCCTATGCACTTACACCTACTCTTAGATTTTAAGTTCTGCCCCCTCCTATGAGCCTTGCTTTGGGACCTTGAGTTCCCTCTGAACTTGGACATTTGAGGGCTAGCCCTTCCACACTGCACTATGATCATAATTCTGCAATGTGTTTGGGGTGTAAGCACTGCCCGGAGCCCCTTTGATACTTTTAGGAACTTTGACACATCGCAAGTATGAGAAAGGCTTTTGGAAATTCGATCCTGGAAGTTGGTTTATCTTATATTGTTGGACTTTGAGTCTGAATTAGGCTGTTTGGTTGTAGTTGGAACTGCTGATGTAATTTTTTACTGAGTCATTCGGATCTATAATAATTTGTAATAACTATTGGGGATGGCTAGTGGAAAGGGATGGGATGAATGTATGCAAAGGGGTAGATAACTTGCCTATAGGATTTTCTGATTCCTGCATTCAGATAAACAGCATGCCTATAGGTTACTTATAAATTTCTGCATCTTAGAAATTATGCCTATAAGTTTTGCATTTCTGCATATAGAAATCCTGTATCTAGGTTTCTGCATTTCTGCATATAGAAATCCTGTATCTAGGTTTCTGCATTTTTGCATATAGAAATCCTGTATCTAGGTTTCTGCATTTTTGCATATAGAAATCCTGTCTCTAAGTTTCTACATTTCTGCATATAGAAATCATGATCATAGGTTTTTTGAACTTCTACATATACATGTCATTAGGCAAACAATCATAGGTTTAATAATAATCAACTTCATTCTAGATATCATGCCTATAGGACTCTTGCATTTTGGCAATCGTTTAAAAACCAATAACGCTTAGAAATCATGCCTATAGGAGTAATCAATTGAATTAGTTTCGCTATTCCATCTCTGATTTTAAAATCAGTAGTAATATCGTTTACAATCTGCAGAACTCTTGTTTATAAAACCAGTAATCCTTTATTTAAAATCAGTATTGTTAGATGTAATGCCTATAGGTTTCACTTAGGCAAACCATTAGGTGATTAATTAACTGTGTCAGTTTAGATAAACTACAATCAGACAAGGCTAATTCGGACTCCTCATATGAGAAATATGTGATAAATTAGCCTGTGCTAATGCTTTAATTCAGACCATAACCAGTATTTGAAGTCATGTTATATATTTGTTAATCAGCATGTGCTAATGCTTTAATTCAGACCATAACCAGTATTTGAAGTCATGTTATATATTTGTTCCTCTGAGTGAGGAGGCTTGTTTGAGCCTTAACTGCTATTTGTTCTTCCCCTAATTGCTTATGTGTTTTGTTTGTCGCCTAGACTTTTTATTCTTTTAAAACTCTGAAAAGCCCCAACTCCCTCCCCTTTAGGATTAGTAGTCTCAAATGCCTCTGGGACTGATAGGATTGGGACGGGTAATAGCATGCAATAAGAAACGATAATATTTCGCGCTTTAATACCTAATGGGGTGGGAAGGGTAGATATGGATATGATGACCGGTGCGCTAATACCACGTGTAGCCCCTTTTTGAGGAGTGATTACTGGGTATTGCATTGATATGATCCATATTATTTGTAAACCTAGGACCCCCTTTCCTTTATTTGTTTATTTTATTCTCAAACTATTTCTTTAAAATTTCTGCTTTCTTTACTTTTGTCAAACTCTTAACTTGCTTGCAATATTATGTGAAAACCCCCCCTCTACTTGAGACTTCTATTTGCTTACTTATTATTCAAAGTCACAATTGTAACATGGCCGGGAACCACACTAGTGGATCTTGGGGGGTTCCTAACAACTTCCCTTCGAGATAATTTCTAGTCCTTACCCGAACTCTGGTTTTCCAACTCGAACTCTTCTTTAGTGTCCTAATGCACTTTAATCATTAGGTGGCGACTCTTCAACCCAATTCCCAAGAGGGAACGAGTTGTCCTCCCAAATGTCATGAACCCGATTTTGCCTTAGAAAAAGGGGGCGCGACAAAGGTACTGGATTAGATACAAGCAATAGGCAGACAAGAAGGCAAGAATTTTAAGTAACCATGTTGTTGTTGATGCTGAAAACTTAACTAGCCATACCAGTCAAAGAGGCAAAAAATGCAGTAAAGAAAGGTAGCAGGACTTCAAAATATAGCTTTGGCTTTCAGCCAGCTAAATAGGCCACAGTACAAGTAGTAAAGCAAGAGAGAGTGTTTTTAGTGTAAGTGTGAGTTCAGAAATAAAAGTGTTCCTTGTGTTCGTGTGTTTGAATGAAGAGAAGGTGCGGGGTACTTATAGCTTTTGAAAACATGTGAGAAGTAAGGTAATAAGTAAAGTTTTAATACAAATATGGAAATAATCATAATCGAAATCAATTAACCAAGTCGATCCCCTTCAATTAAGAGATCACTTGTTTAACGGGCAGTGACATGATCAAAATAAGGAAAGAAAAATCAGTTTATAAGCAGAATGATTGTTGCCATAAAAGGAGTAGTAAAACCATCGAGTAAGTAATCCAGTCTAAGTACAGAAATATACTTATTTTGGGAAAGGGTTCAGCAAAGCAAAATAAGGAAAGGAATCAATTAACCTTGACAAGCGAGTGAAATTAGAATTCATAAAAGAAAGGTTTTAAAATAAGTCACAAGATTGAAGATTAATCAAAGAAGGAACCTCAGCATATAAATAGAGTACACAAAACACTAGACATGTGAGGCCAAACCTATTGGCAAAAGAAATAGCATGCAATAGTAGTACAAAGTTCAGCAGATAGCAAACATTCGAAGCATGATAATCAAATAGGTCAAGTCAAGTTGAATCAATTGTGAAGAAAAAAGATAGAGTATCAAAAACATGCAAAGGTATCACAACAACATATGAGAAACCTTTTGAAAAGTTAGGGTTTCAAGCATAGTCGAGTTTTAAAGATAGTAGAAACCCAGAGTAAGAGGAATCACATGAAGGAAAAGAGATTCTGAAACAAGGAACTTCAAATCGAGTCAAGTATTGAAATTAACAGTTTCAGACCCAAAGGGTTTTTCAACAATAGTAGAGCTTAAAAGATGATAAACAAACAAATCAAACAAAACTTAACTAAACAAACACTCATCTGACAAACAGCTTTTAGAATTCGACTGAGACCCAAAAGAAATTAGGGTTTTCAACAACAACGAGTTCGAAAGATGGTAAACAGACGAGTCAAGCAAGAATTTAAACAAACAAGCACACATCTTAAACGTATTAAAAGTTAGAGAAGAGATTTTGAGATAATTTAACAGGAAAAACTCTAATCGGAAAAGACAAAGAGTCATTTTTGAAAGCAAAATTGAAGAAACTTCGAGAAGATGCTTAAAAGTTCAAAGCAAGCATAGATCTAAAGTAGATCTGAAAGAAATTGAAAGGTATTAGAAATTAGGGTTTCAGAAGAACCCAAAAGCAACGAGAAAGGCTTTGAAAGTTACCAATCTAACCAGGAGAGTCAAAGGTCTAACTCGAACGGCCATGGCTGGCCGGAGAAAGGGTCAAAGATTACCGGAGAAAGGCCATGAACTAAAATCGAACAAAGACTGGACCAGATTTCTTCATAGTATGGCCTAGAAACCATAAGAACAAACACGTAGAAGCCATGGAAGTCTGGTACAGGTCTCCGATGACCTCGGAAGGCCATGGATTAGGGCGGATTAGGGTGGTGGCGGCTAGGGTTTGAGGGTGTTGTAGAGAGGATTTGGGAGAGGAAGGACTTCAGAGGTGGCGTATGGTAACAAATGAAATGGGTTAAGGGGGTCTTTAGGGTTTAATTAGGAAAGGGCAATCGGTGGTCGTTGATCTAAATAATCAACGGCTCAAGTTTAATGGGGTTAGGTGGGGATCCGGGTATGAGTCAGCTTTAATTGGGTTGGGGTCGGGTATGAGTAGGAATTGGGCTGGGGGTAATTGGGTTTGAATTGGGGTAGAATTTGGGCTACAATTGAAATGAAATCTGGCTAGATTTTAAATAGTCATTTTCCCCATTTATTTTATAACAAATAGTAAATTAATTCCTGGCAATAAATTAAAAGTACTAAAATGATTTTTAACACATAATTATCAATTTAAAATACTGGACTTAATTTTTATAAATATAAACACAATTAAATCTTAAAAGGGCTAATATTGCAATTATATGCAATTTAGCTTTGAAAATACTAAATGAATTTGTAAAAATATGCAAAAGTTATATTAGCTATATTTTAGTATAAATATAAGAATCCAATAAATTAATCACCCAAAATGATAATTTTGGGAATTATCACTGGGTTTTTTATGGATAAAATAGAGGAATAAATTGGTTTAAAAATCTTTAAAAAATAAGGAAAAATAATAAAACATCTGGACATACTTAAATATGTATACATATGTTATTTTGAAAGTATTTTGTGTATTGAAAAATATATAGGAAAAAATTGGGTATCAACAGCTGCCCCTCTTTACCCGGGAAGGATGAAAGAGTTGTCGGCTAAAGATATGATGGCCAATTTTGACCGAGCGGAATGGTTCGAAGAGGTTTAGCCCGCCCCTTGGCTTTTGAGCTGCCTACATATCCCTGGTTTTACAGAAATCAGGCCATATGTAGTTCAGGATTCGTCGGTGGAGTATGCCGATGGAGACTCTTCAAGAACGAACGCAATACCCAAGATGGGGTGAGTGGGCGGCTTGCGAGAATGGTTAAGGTTTGATATGGCTGCGGAAACTGGAGCAGGCTTGATCCTGCCAGGATGGTCTTTGCTTGTTGGTGTACCTTCAATTAGAAACAATACAGACGTATATTGTGCAAGAATTTAAACGTGATGCAAGTTCCCGTCGGACCATGAATGTTGTCTTTGGACGGTTAGGATGATGTCCTTTAGACCATGACGTCCTGGGCCATGAAGCATGCAATAAAGGATTCACAGGCCATGAAATGATTCTCTCGGGCTATGAGGATGATGCCTCTGAACCATGATGCCTTTGAATAATGATATGCAAAAGATTGAAGGGGGGGTCCTCAGGCCATGCCATGGTGTTCTCTGCTATGAAAATAGTGTCTCCGAACGATGATGCCTTTGGATAATTTGGTGATCTTTCAGCCCATGAGATGCAGTAGGTGGCGATCTTTCAGCCCATGAAATGCAGTATTTAGCGATCTTCCAGCCATGCAAATGTAGATAAGGTGGCGATCTTTCAGCCATGCAAATGTAGAGGTGGCGATCTTTCAGCCATGAAAACGTAGGGGTGGCAATCTTTTAGACATGCAAACGTAGGGGTGGCGATCTTTTAGCCATGCAAATGTAGGGTTGGAGATCATTCAGCCATGCAAATGTAGGGGTGGCGATCTTTCAGCCATGCAAATGTAGGGGGAGGTAAAGCTTAACTTCGAAAGGTAGAATGGTTGCCTTATGCAATGCAAAAATGTAGATGGAGACAGCGTTTAGTCTCGGAAGGCAGAATGGTAGCCTTATGTGATGCATAAAATGCAGATAGAGACAGCGTTTAGTCTCGGAAGGCAGAATGGTTGCCTTATGCAAGAAAAAATGGTAAATGGTAATAGAGTTTTCTTAGCTAATAGAAAATTGCAGTATTGTGACTGTTAGGGACATTGTGACACACGGAATGGCACTGGTGTGCGTGGATAGCAAATGTTGGTAAGTGCGACAGTTTTGAGAGTTGTATTCCTAAATAATGTTTGTCTCGTGAATGTATAGTATGTCTGATGCTTTCGTAATCCAAGTGCCTGCATCCAAAGAAAAAATCGTGAGTTTTGTAGGTAGGAGGTTAGTTTGTATCCCCGCTGGCTCCCCTTGACTTGTTTGGCTTGATTTGGTGATACTTTGTGTATCATCGGGATAACATTGCTAAACAAAGCAATTTCAGTAATAAACATGCATTATTTCGTAAAATATGACATATATATTTCCTTGTGCATCATGTTGTGGAAAATGGTTGTCATGGCTCTCATGTAGGTAGCTTTAGCATTCTTTAGGCCAAACGGCATCATTTTATAGCAATACATCCCCCATGGAGTGATAAAGGCTGTCTTTTCCGCATCATCTTCATCCATCAAGATTTGATGATATCCTGCGAAGCAATCTACAAAAGACTAGAGCTCATGCTTGGCACAGTTGTCAATCAGTATGTGTATACTGGGGCAACGGGAAATCATCTTTAGGACATGCTCTATTTAAATTCCGATAATTGCACATACTCTGACCTTCCCTTCCTTCTTCGAAATCGGCACGATGTTGGCTAACCAAGTTGGATATTCAACTACTATGAGAACCTTGTCTTTGATTTGCTTAGTGACTTCCTCTTTTATCTTCAAACTCATATTTGGCTTGAATTTTTTGAGCTTCTATTTCACTGGTGGACATGTGGGATCGGTAGGTAACTGTGAGCCACTATGGATGTGCTCAGGCCGGTCATGTCATCATAAGACCATGTAAAGATGTCTTCAAACTCTTTTAGGAACTGGATGTACTTTTCCTTCTCTGATGGTGATAGGTGAATACTTATACAGGTTTTCTTGACTGTTTCGGAATCTCCTAAGTTAACTGTCTCGGTCTTGTCCAAGTTAGACTTAGGCTTGTTTTCGAAATTTTCCACTTCTCTGACAATTTCCTCACGTATTACATCGTCTTCCATATCCTCTAAATCACTATCCTTATGTTTCGTTATCTCATTACATGTCATAGTCGTAGGTTCATCGGGATAAGTAATAATAACGCTGTAGAAAAAATGGATATTAATAAATACTAAAAATAGCAATTTATTAAATAAACCTTGAAAACATCAAAACAAGTACGGCTCGATGACTCGAGCAATTATTTCAAAACTGAATGTGTTCAAAACAAAAATACTGAAAAATGTCTTAGATGCTCATAAAATTGCTTTCAAAATAAATGATGCTAATTGCCAGGCCACCCAGGAACTCGACGGGCCTGGGATGGTGCAGTAGTCCAGTTTTTAAGAACAACTCTTTTCTCTACAATTCGAATAGTAAGGTCTTCCTCCTCTTCCTCCTCAACTATCACACTGCATTCCATGTCTTCATCATCCAGAAATAGGTTCATTATGCCTGCTAAAGCTTCATCTTCTTCAGACCCCCATATCACGTCAACTTGTTGAAATGTGTAGTGCAAATGTGGTATTGGTTGTTCCAGCGGATAATAAGGATCATGCCATGGTAGCGACTAATCCTAATACTCTTGCCAAGTATATTCATACCCAAGCCCAAAAGTCGTACCATGACGCTTCAATTGTACCGGCTTGGTGATCCCTTGGAGATTCTTGTTGAGACCCTTGTCGGGTTCATACCCTATCCATAACAATATGCTTTCTATCTTGCTCCTTTACTATATTTCTTTCTCAATTGCGTTGACGTGCTCGATACGATTGTATGTTTCTCCACCCAACCTCTTTCTATTCTCGACGACCGAAACAGTCTAATTGGTATAAATGGGATTACTCCCATCTCCATAGATGAATCACTTCGTGATGATTCCATTCAAATATCACAGCCTGATGTAGAGTAGAAGCTACGGCCCCAACGGCATGTATCCAGGGTCGTCCCAACAATAGATTGTAGGTTGCAGATATGTCCAACACTTGAAACTCGACATCAAACCAGGTTGGGCCCATCTTTAGGTTGCGGTTGATCTCTCCAATTGTGTCCCTTTGCGACCCATCAAATGCTTTCACGTTCATACTCCCTGCTCGTATCTCATGAAAACCCTTACCCAACCTCTTCAGAGTAGTCAGTGGACATATGTTGAGACTTGAACCCCCATCTATCAGGACCCTGGCGATGAATTTGTCCTCAAATTGCACTGTGATATGTAGTGCCATGTTGCGACTTAGTCCTTCCGGTGGCAGCACATATTCGTAAAAAGTGACCTTGTGGCTTTCCAACACTTGTCCTACCATGTTGGCCATTTCTCCACAGGTGATATTATTAGGTACATAGGCTTCATTCAATACCTTCATCAGGGCATTCCTATGTGCTTCGGAGTTTTACAGTAGTGATAAAATGGATATTTGAGCAGGAGTTTTGTTCAGATGATCAACCACAGAGTATTCTCTTGCTTGCACCTTTCTCCAAAGGCCATCCGGTCCAGTCTCAATGACAAGCGGCTTAGAGACAGCTTCTTTGCTTGTTCCTCCCAAATGCTCGGGTGTATAAACCCTACCGGTTCTGGTCATGTCTTGTGTTGCACCTGTTTCTTCCATTTTTGCCTTTCCTTTCCTTCTTGCCTCCGCAAAATAATCCCATGGTATAGCATTAGACTTATAAGACGGTATAGGTGCTACCATCACGGTGAAGGGTGTTGTTACCTCAACCGCAAACGGAGTTGGTGCGGTAACCTCAACTTCAATCGGCGCCTGATTATGCAATACAATGGGTGTGAGGTGACTGGAGATATTTTAGGATCATCCCCCTCCCGAATGAGTCCAATTAACCCTTCTGAATCCTTCTCTTCATCGGTCTCTATCACATTTACTCCATCACCTTTATGATCTGGGGAGAGGATTGTTATGAACATTAGGTGCAATTTCCTTTGCCTGTATGACTTTAGTGTCAATTAATGTATGGATCTTGTCCTTTAGAGTGCGACATTCATCAATGGTGTGATCTTTCATGCCCGAGTGATAGGCATATGTCTTGTTTGGGTTAATCCACTGGGAAGAGTTTTCCATAGAAACAGTGGGGATAGGAGTGACATAACCGGCAGCCTTCAGTCTCTCATAAAGTTGGTCTATAGGTTTAGTAATCAGAGTGTATTGTTTGTGTGGTCAGTTGTCAAAAATTGATCTTGGTTTTTGGTAATTTTGGCGGGTTGGTGGTGGGTGGGTGGTATGTTGGTTGAGTGTTAGAAGTATGGTAAGAGGCTGCAGGTTGTTGGTATCTGGGAGGTGAAGTCTGATATGTGGATGGAGGTGTTTGGTATCTAAGAGGAGACTTCGGACCTTGGGCTACCATTACTGCACCAACTTCTTTCTTCTTAGAGATACCTCCCAACTGCAAAGCTTTATTTGTGGATTGGAGTGCTTCGAAATTCGTCACCATTCAGCTCTTAATTCCTTCTTCTATTCTTTCTCCCAGTTTGATGATGTCAGAGAACTTATGGTTTTCAATAACCATCAACCTTTCATAGTATTGCAGATTCTAAGCTCTAACGAAGAACTTATTCATTTGTTCTTCTTCCATTTCTAGCCTTACCTTCCTGGCTTCAGACCTCCACCGAGTAGCATACGCGCGAAAAGTTTTCGTTGGCTTCTTTTTGAGATTCTGAGTGTAGAAAATGTCTGGTGCATTTTCTGTGTTGAACCTGAATTGGTCCATAAAGTCTGACTCTATGCTCACCCAATTAACCCACTTCTTTGGGTTCTAACTAATGTACCAAGACAGGGCATCTACAGTGAGGCTCCTCATGAACAGCTTCATACGGATCTGTTCGTCCTTGCCAACCCCTACAAGCTTGTCACAATATGTTCTCAAGTGCACCTTCGAATCTCTTGTTCCGTCGAACATTTCGAACTTAGGAGGTTTATAAACCTCCGGCAGTTCTACATCTGGTTGAATACATAAATCCTCATAATTCAGACCCTTAATGCCATTGCCACCTTTGACGCTTTGAACTCTGCCAGTAAGCTTCTTGAGTTCTTCTACCATATTCTTGATAATCAGGTCCTTCTTGGCAGATTCAGGTATGTATAGGGTCTGTTGTGGGGTATGGGGTAAACTTTCCATGTATATGGGATTTTTTTGGTGGACTCCGAGAATCTGGGCGTAATGGTGGTCATTGATTGTGTTTTGTGGATCAGGAGTAGGTTGTGATCCATTCTGGGGAGTGTGGCATGTGGTCGTTTATGGGTTTTGAGTCGGATGGTGATGGTGTTGTTGAGGAGTAGGTACCGGTGGAGGGTTTTGGTTCTGAGGAGATATGGCGTATTGATATGGTGCGGGAGGATTCAGTGGTCGGTTTTGATTCTGTGTGTTTTGAGGAGGTGTCGGGTTTTGGATGTTCTGTTGGTTAATGTCAGGAACGTTTAGGGTGAGGGAAAGGTTTGCCAAGTTCCGGACATGCTCAAGCTCTACTTGTAACTCCAGTATTTTCTGTTCCAGACGTAGGACTAAATCGTTGTGTGCTGGAGTACTTCGGTCATCTGAAGTTTCAACGTTTTTTGCATTGTCTCTCATGTTACCACTTAAATCGTCCAACTTTCCTTTCCCTTTGCTTTTGCCTTTAAGATCACTTTGTGGAAGAGAAGGTGGAGGACCTCTGGATCTAGTATGATATGCGGACGATGCCAGTATGCACGAACCAACCTTGGGAATGGGAATAATCAAATGAAAGAAAAATAAAAGGTAACCAAGTCAGTAAGGGGTATTGAAAGAATGCTTGCAATATTAAACATGCTTTGTAAAATAAATTTGCGTCTTAGGGGACCTCGTTTCCCTCGAGATAGGCCTAGCGACATATAGACTTGGAGAAAATTGATACCAATAATTGCATCATTCCATTAATGTGAAAATGAATCAAATCTTTACTAAAATGAAAATAATAAGAAAGTTACTGATGGCATGTGCCTTATTATAATCGAAATATAAACTAAACTAGAAAGTTCTAAAACAACATTTCCCTAATCTACTGTCTCAGAAAGACCTTCCCCGTGCTTGGCTCTATTGACTCCATCGATCATATTTCCCAAGTTGCGCATATCCAGCAATAGATAAGCCTTTGCTAGGAGCCCTCCATCATTGCCATCCATATTTTGACAGCCTGCAATCCTCTTTCTCATTTTCCCTTTAAGTTACATCAACCCTTGCTTCAGATATTCCAATCTTTCTGTTGATTTGGTGGCAATTTCCTTACATTCATTGATTGCTTCCATATTCAATTTGTGTTGCTCTAGATTCCTAGCTTCAGATTCAAAGACCCTCTTGCATAACCTCCTGTACTTGACTTGCGCTTCAACAGCGTCATCTATGATCCTATTTTTCAGATTAACTACCTGCTTGACATCTCCTACTATGTCATACACTAGCTGTGATGTATAGAAATACGCATGACCGGCATGATATCTATCTGGCCCAATAGTATCTTTTTCCATACTGACCTTTTGATTCCACATATGTTGTGCCTCGAACCTGAATGGTATAAAGTCCCCTTTAAAATCTGCTTTGCACTGGACCATGTTGGAAACTCGAGGTATAACCTGTTTTCTTCCCGCTTGTCTCATTACCCTTATGGGAGCATAATGATAAATTCCCCTCAACCCGAGTACTAGATGAGTAGTCTCTCTTGAACTGATGATGAACTCATTACTAGGAAATCATTCAAACATCCAATATACCTGCTCATCCGTCAGATTGCTGAAGAAGCAGCAAATATGTCTGGGATAAATGTCATTCTCTTTGGGTGATGGTAAGCTATGTGGTCATTCAATGGTCGACGCAGGAGCTCCTGGCGATACTCTCCTCTTTGAAAATGTTCTAGTAACCAAACTTGCAGTAGCAGATTACAACCCTCAAAGTACCTGAACCCCTGCTTGCACCGATCTAGAGCGTGGTACATTTCAGCCAAGATCATGGGGATGATAGTGTAGGTTTGTCTCTCAATGCCTTCCATTAAGGTCCTGGAGACCATGTCTAGGCGAGTGTGGATCCTTCCCCCTTTCATCGAAAATATCAGCAACCCCAAGAAGAAAACAATGAACACGTAGACTCGACAGTGCATCCAACACAAGGAAGTAATGGCGAGTTCATCATGATGAAGGCGGTATGACTTGTTGTGCCCATAACATTCATAAAGGAATTCAAATAGGATGTACGACTTCTTCAAACAAAGTAGTTCATCATTTTTCTCGAAACCTAGCATTTTTAGAAAATCGCGAGGGGTGCGATTCTCTAGTACCAATAATTTAGGACTATTCCCATGACAAGTTAGCAAAACCTCCTATTTCCTCCAAGAGAGGAGTCATTTCTATGTCACCAAAGCGGAAGACAACCCTTTTCTCATCCCAAAACAGAGTAGCGGCCTCAATCAATGCTCTATTCGATCGAATATCTAATAAAAATGGTAAATTACCAAGGACCCTTCTCACATGATTCCTGTTGCAAGGCGTGAGATTTTTCCACCAATCCAGCAGCAAAGGCGGGATGTTTTGGACCATACCAAATCTGGGAACTTCGTGCTTCATTTTATGCAAACAAATAGAGTTAGCCCTTTCCCCTACCAGATTCGACTATTTACACACTAATGATCAACATATTGGCATATCTTCTTCAAGTAATGCACATAACGTGATGGTGTCCATTGGGATTATGGAAATCCCGTCGGACTTTGGACAAGGCTTATCTTAGCGAGGTATCATATTGAAAACGTTATAACCTGTACTATGTTTAACATGATGCATGTCCGTTTGATATTGGAGTAAGATTTCTAGAATGGCCTAGACCGGTATTCTCAAGTGGACAACTTGAGGGGGAAAGGCACGGGACCATTGACTGCACTGTTAATCGACTAGTCTACCACTAATAAGTCTTTCCAATTTAAAAGTGTAATTTCGGAAGAGCGCGGACACTCATCAAGTTCCACTATGTTGATAATTGGCACAAGTGGAATATGATTTGGAGCATGATAAATATGTAAAAAGTGGTAAATACAGCATTAAGGTAAAACATGAAAAACATACAAGAAAGACATAGGAAAAAGTTAGTTTGTGGAATATATGTGAGAATGTAATAAAGAAAACAAGGGAGTAGGGACGGGAGCGGCGTGATATAGCAGTCTTTAAGAAAATGAAGAGCAGTTATAGCAAATAAGGGTGAATAGGAAAGGGATGTGCATGTTATAACGGATACGGTGAATAGGGAAAGGGGTGTGCATGTAATAGCAAAATTTAACAAATAAAGATGGAAAAGGAATATGCATTTTATAGCAAAGGAACAATAATCCACATAAGCCAAGTTCATTATGGTAAGAGCCTATGTATAAATCCCCAGCAGAGTCGTCATGTTGTCACACCCTATTTTTCTCGCAAGAGCGGGTTTCAACATTGAAAACTCTTTTAAAGGAAGGGTTAAAAGAGAAGAGTTGTCACCCAACAATTTTTAAGGTGTGTTAGGGCACCTATTTGCAAATGACTCTGTTTTAACTAATCAACGCCACCAAAGATCGGGTAAGGGCTCAAAATTACCTCGAAGAGAAGGTGTTAGGCACTTTTCGAGGTCCATAACTGTGGGTCCCGGCTGAACTTGGATTATATGGATTAGTCAAATAAATGAAGAGGGAGAGAGAGCACAAAGTTTGGGAATTTTATTATAAAAGATTTTGAATAGATGAGCACATCGACTTGATTCAAACAGGGGAGAAATAAGATGGGGGTTCTAAGTTTTTTAGCCTAATGGATCACCCCGTGCAACATAAATAATACTTCGCAACTCCCTCAAGATAGGGTGTTACTCACATTATTCAGCGGGCACAGACTATCATCTCCTGCTACCCGATTACTATGTTAAAGTTATTACCTAAAAGCGTTCAAATTCAATTATAGGTCGTACCCTATATGTGCACTACCCGTCCCATACCTATGGTCCAGGAGGTATTGGAGCTCTATTTGGATGGTTCTAGACCATACTTAGGCTGCTCAAAAATGTCAAAACTAGGCGACATATAAAAATACATTGGACTTCACATATAGGTAGTTGAGGCTCAAATTCGCCTCCACACTTAAGCAACAAGTGCACGCAAGACAAATTCTGTATTAAGCAGTTCAGAATTAATAACTCAAATCCTATAGACATGATTTGTTTGTGATAAAGCATCAAGGCATACAAGCAGTTTCAGAGGCTGGGCGCTGCTCACAGACAGGGTTATATACGCTGATTATTGATATTATAGGTTTTCGGTTATTAAACCTGTTATGTCTAGGTGACTCGTACAGTAAGGGGTGTGAGCACGTGATTTTTGCTTCACGGAAACTACTCCAAAAGAAATCGGAAAAAAAATAAAACAAGTTACCTTCGGGTACAATTTTGAGGATTTGTGTAACATTTTTGATAATTATTTTGTCCGTAAATGCTCGCCTTGCTATAGTTAGAAAAATACAAAAATACATGTTGCATGCATTTAAAAAAATGGCACATTTAGGAATTAATTAACCATTATTTGGTTTTTTTTTTTAAAAAAAAAAGCGAAAATCACAAAAAATATGCTTTTTTATTCTATCTATTGTCAGGGTAATTTTATTAAATGTTTTAATTCGTTGGATAATTGTTGTTAAGTGTTAATTAATATTTTTGTAGTTTAATTTTGGGTTTTAGGAATTTTTGGTTTAATTATAAGAAGGAAAGACCGGATTTGGGCCAAAATTTAACTAAAAAATCAGGCCCAAACCAATTAGCAATGACCCAGTCCAAACCAGGGTTCCAGGGACGCCCCCAAATGACGCCGCATAGGGCGTTTGATCTGAGCCATTCATCCATACTCATCCAACGGTCCACGATCGCGCCCGTAACCCGACCTGCTTACCCGGGTCGACCCAGCCCCTCATTAAAAACCAAACGACCTTGTTTCTACACCAAACGACCCCATCTTGTCCCTCACCAATTAATCCAAGCCATTGAGATCATTTGATCTATTGGCTCAAATTAATTACCATGTTCCATATATAAGCCCCTCATCACACCCCACACCCCCTATCCGAACACCCCCCCTTCCATCGTCTCTCTCAGACACGACCCAGCATCCCCCATTCAAACCCTAGCGCCGCCCTTCCATCCCCTCACCGTAAACCCGGCGGCAACGATGCCGGTGACCACCAAAGTAACACCCCTGATGCACCCAACCACCCTAAACACGGATCTGCAAACTATTGGGTTCGAATCAACCTACACCGTCTCGAATCTTCTTCTGAAGAGTCGAGCCAAACCCTGATCTACACCAACCCACCCCAGTTTCCCACCAGTCACTACCCTGGCTTCACTCGTGACCAAACCAAGCTTGGTTTGGTCCGAATATACCCACAAACCCTCAAGCCCCGAATCGGAATGTTCAAACCCTAGAACACAAGAACTTTGGGAATCCGGCCAGTTTAAATGGAGGGTTGGGGTCTAATAGACCTTAATCGAAGTGTTCTCAGTTGAGAACACCTCGATTAAAATTTATTCGACCTCAAATGGTCAAATCCAGTTCAGGCCTGGGTCGTTCGTTGTTGAGCTTCCACAGTGAGTTTTCCTTTTCTTTTTTGCTTCTGTTTGAATGATGTTTGTGTTTGTTAGCATGTTTAGTTAGTTGTTGATTTTACTGATGTTTTCATTCCATTTTTTCCATCTTCGTAAGACCTTTTAGTTGGTCGATTATTCTTCTGTCCATTATTAAATGCATGTAGTAGGATACATACTCGATTTGATCAGTGTCGTCGAGTGTTTTATTCATGTTGTCCCCCTGCTTTGTGCCAAGCTGCCTGAAGCCATTTGGGACCTTGTTCGTATTATTTGTTTAATCGACTGATTGTTCTATGTTATAATTAGTATAGTCGATTAGATAAATATCGTCGATTAGTTTTATTGGACTGAATGTTCAAATATTCTGATTCGTATAGCTTCATATGATTGATCGAATCATTGTCGTTTAGCTGATTGTTTGATATTATCTGTGAATGGTTTGTAGCTGCAGTGTAATAGCTAGAACTCAGTTTAGGGCAGTTTGAGTTTGAACTTTCAGATGTTCAAAATTTCAGGCTGTTGAAGCAGGGTAAAACAGTAATAACCAGGGGTTAACAACGGTAGTTTGGGGGTGTGAAAAGATCAGAAATGGTTAGTTTAAGTGGGCTGACAGTAGGGTACTGAAGTGTGATTAAACTAATACAATAGTGGGGAACAAAACTTGATAGTATGGGATGTTAGTTGAGTATTATAATAGGCCCATAACATTTGGTAATAAAAAAATGAATTGATGGGGGATTAGTTGGGGATTATCAGCTGCCCATACCATTTGGGGCACGAAACACATGATAATGGGAAATAAAGGGGTATGGGCAGAGTTGAGGGCTGAAGGGATCAAGGCAGCCGGGGGCTTGCCTATATTTTGCCTATAAATAGGCTCATTCAGGTTGGGGTAAGGGGTTGGACATCAGAAATTAAGAGAGGTAGAGTGTTAAAACAAAACTTCTACATTAAAGAGCTTGAAGCTGCTTTTCTTGGGGTTTTTTTTTTGAAAAAAATTAGAAAATTACTGTTTTCGTGCATCAGTCTGCTGTGTTGGGATACTGCTGGGTTTCAGTTTAGTTTTCTTGGATTTCTTTACTTGTTGGACATTGTTTCAGTTGAGTGTCTTGGTTCTTCTGTTGGTTCGAAAGTTCACGAGTCTCCTGTTTGGTTTAAATCTGTTGTTGGTTCCTCTTACTGGCCATTATTGGGTTTGCCTGCTGGGTTTGTTTTGGTTTAACAAAGTCTGCCTGCTGGTTTGTTGCTGCTGATTGATGTCTTTGTGTTGCTGCTTTTCTGTTGTGTTGTTGTGTGTGTGTGCTACTGCTGCACTGATCATTCCTCTTCTTCTTTTGCTTTCCCAAATACCAGGTACACCACTGATACACTTATCAATGTAGGCTGAAATTCGAAGCATGAATACAAAGAAATGAAGAGTTGAAGTTATTTTGGATTCACTTTAGAAATATACTGAACATTAGTTGTATGTATGATAGTTCGCTTTCTCTAATAGAACTATGTAGTCAGCTGTGATGTAACTGAACCTTTACACATATCATTTAGTTGAAAAACTCTATGAGTTGCTTATAATTAAAAGGGACTAATATTGTAGTAGCTATGTGCTATTAGTTCATTATTATTTGTCAAGAAGCATGTTAGGTACTCAATAGTTACTTCCTTAAACAAATGGTCTGTTTTTTTAGTTGGCAGGAATATGGCTTGATTAAGACAAGCAGCACATTATATTTCAGTTCCCCCCCCCCTTTAAATGTCAAACATATACCAAATAAGTTAAACAGGCCCAATTGGAATAAGGAAGGCCCAGTCCGAGTTTCACGTTATGCACATTGGGCCTGGGCCCGTAATATCTAAGCAACGGCCCATATACGCGTTCATGTTTCGGATTTTTGCAAATCATATTCGGAACCCGACTATAATAACTCGAAAGTATGTAAATCAAGTAGGACCTTTTCTTCATTTATTTTAGAAAACGAAAAATAGAAAATGTAGTCATGCTAAGATCATCCTTTTAAAAATAATGAGACGAGCCTCGCCAAATAAACAATGTAAATTGCGGGGCCCTCAATAATTGGTCATAATAAATACTTAGAATTTGGGATGGACTATTTAGTGAATTTCACTGCCCTCCCCAAAGATAATAACGCGTTAGCCTCTTTAGACGCGATTTAATTAAATTACTTTCTTAAACTCGAGTGCACATTTATGTGACCCAAATCCAAATCTCAGCGGAGTCGAAATGTATCTCTAATCACGGGTACATTGATTGTGACGTGGTTCGAGATGCGTGTCCATGACGTTGCAAATTCCTTTTAAAAAAAATAAGAATGAGACGAGCCTCGCCGAATAAAAAATACAAAATTGCGGGGCCCTCAGTAAATATTTGCTTTAAAATTGCTTAGACTTCGGGATGGACCGTTTAGCAAAATTTCATGGCCCTACCCAAAGTAAATGATACGCTAGTCGCTTTAGGCGCGCCTTTAATAATTTAATTTTCTTAAACTCGGGTGCACATTTATGTGACCTAAATCCAAATCTCAACGGAGTCAAAGTGTGTCGACGACCACGTGTACATTAATTGTGACGCGGTTTGAGATACATTTTCACAACGTTGCAATTCCCTGTAAAATAATAATAATTATAATGGAAGCGGTAAAGAGTTAAAATCTGCACATAAGTTCATATTTGTATAAAATCAGATAAACAGGCTGAATATGACAGTTGAGCGACCGTGCTAGAACCACGAAACTTGGGAATGCCTAACACCTTCTCCCGGGTTAACAGAATTCCTTATCCGGATTTCTGGTTCGCGGACTGTAATATGGAGTCATTCTTTTCCTCGATTCGGGATTAAATTGGTGACTTGGGACACCCTAAATCTCCCAAGTGGCGACTCTGAAATAAACAAACAAATCCCGTTTCGATTGTCCTTTAATTGGAAAAACTCCTTCACCCCTTGCGGGGGCGGAAAACGGAGGTGTGACAGCTCTGGCGACTCCACTGGGGACTTCTTTTAACCCAGAACCACTGGTTCAGGGTTAAGAATTCAAGCGTAGAATAATTGTTCTTATTTGGCTTTATTTATTATCTGATTTCATTACATGTTTTAGCCTAAATGTGCAAAATGTTGCTCTTACCGCTTTGATATTACTTGGACTATATATATAAACTGTGCCGAAACCCCTTTCTTCTCTCTCTTGAGGAGTGCACGCTGGTCGTGACTTCTTTCTGTTAGTGTCATATACCAAAAATAGAACGAGGATTCGGAGGAGTTGCAAAACCGGATGGCCCTTTGGTTACCGGTACACAGCTCCCATCCTCGGCTCGAGTAGTCCGCTCGGGTAAGCCAGGTCTAGAACAAACACCTAGGTTTTAAAACTTAGTATAACGAAGCCTCATGTCGGATCCCTAGTAGGAACGCTTATTTGCATCATGTGCATTTGACTTAGGGGACTCAACACAGGGATTGAGTCCGTCTAGGACTAGCAACCTGAAATGAAAAGACCATCCTGTTGCATCCTATTTGCTTTATGCACTTATTTGCTTCAGACTTGCATGCTGACCAGCTTCGAAAAATCTGGAATATTGGAAAATTGTGAAAAAAAAGAGTGAAGTAACAATGTAGAGAGTTAATTGCCTATTTTAGAAAAACCAATGCCCCAAATACTGTCGAAATTCTGCCGAAATTTTGGGAAAATGAAAAAAAAATGTTTATTTTTATTATAGTTTGTTTCACTCAAAAAGCAAAAAATATATAGAAAAGAGTCTTTTATTTTTGGTTTGGAAAATAGGTTGGTCATTGTTTGTTAAAAAAAAGAGTCTTTGTTTTGTCTTATTTTCAAAATAGAAGAGGAAAAATAGTTTGTCGTGTCATGGAAAATGAAAAAAATATATTGTTTCCAAAATTTGGTTTATGTTCTCTGCCCGAACTACGCCAGTTTGATTTTCGCAGGGTGTGAGATACGTAGGCAACCCTCATCGGGTCCAACTTTCCTTTTTGCAAAAATAGGTAGAAATGTCAAAACCTCAATTTTTTACGTCATCAAGAAGCCAGGCGAATCCATTCTTGAAAAATGGCCGAATGTCCCTAGAAAGACGCCGGAAGGCTGTTTTTGCAAGAACGCCGCTCTTGCTCATTTTTTTAAGTGTTTCGTCCGGTTGGTAAAACACAGTCTTTAAATCTGCTTCGAAGTGCTGAAAGGCCGTATTTGACAAGACCGGAGTTTTATTTAAATGTGCGTCAATTTTGGTTTATTTTTTTTTCTCTTTGAGTCCCACGAGTCCTAATCACCCCAAACCAACATGCAGAATGAGCACAGGTCCAAGTTTGCCGGTAACAGTTAGGATCAAGATCCCTTTGGAGTTGCGCTTGTGGTGGGAGGATTTGGAAAAGTCAGAGCAAGACAAGATCAAACTGCATCTGGGAGGTCTAACCAGTTTGTTGAATGTCAGGCCCAGATGCGACATCATAAAGGCTTTGGTTACATTTTGGGGCCCGGCCCATAATGTATTCCACTTCTCGGATTTTGAACTCATCCCAACCTTAGAAGAGGTAGCAGGCTACATGGACATTACTGAGGGGTTAAGGCAGAAATATCTGATCGCTCTGAGAGCCGTAAATTCGCACAAGTTCATGGATCTACTGAAGATAAGCAAGGGAGTCCCGTACTCTAAATTGGATAGGGGTTTTCTACTCTGCAATTCACATACCAGAGGTATGGGCATATAGGAGGGTTCGATGATCCGAAAAGCGGTGTTTGCAGCAGAGGGAATCGGATAAAGTGGGATGAACATAGGCGGTTCGCCTTCATGGTAGCGTTCTTAGGCATTGTGGTGTTTCCTCGGAAAGATAGAAATATTGATTTAAAGGTGGCTGGAATCGTCAAGGTCCTGATTACCAACAACAAAAGCACGCTTTCTCCTATGATAGTGTCCGAGATATACCGAGCTCTCACGGCCTGTAAAGTCGGGTCCGATTTCTTCGAAGGATGCAATTTGCTATTGCATATGTGGATGATCGAGCACTTATGTCATCATCCTCAGTGTATGCGCTATATATCTACGAACGAAGGCTGCATCGAAGGATATAACCTAAGGGTTTCAGGGCTCAGATTACCGGAAGGTTTTGAAGACTGGGTATCCTATCTTCGTGCCATCACCGCAGTACAAATAGATTGGACATTGGGTTGGCTTCCTGTTGAAGAAATTGTGTATATGCCCGCCACTGGTCCTTACTTCCTCTTAATGGGACTCAGAGGTATTCAACCTTACGCACCTTACCGGGTGATGAGACAATTGGGAAGATGTCAGGTGGTACACCTAGATAAAGATATCAGTATTTATGCAGTCGAGGTTAGCAACGACGGCCAATTTCATGAAAAGACAGTTCGTTATATATGGAGCGAATGCCAGTATTTGCCGGCAAATACTCGAGTGTGCAACCTATCCAAAGGTGAAGTCTCACCTGCTTATCTCGTTTGGCATAAAAAGAAGAGCATTGCGAGAGACGAACCAGAACGGCCAACCAAAAGACCTCACCTCTAAGATTTTGTTGAGTCATCGCAAGAACAATGGGGCTGGATCGCGAAAGAAGAAAACTACAGGGCAGAAATAGGCAAGCTGAAACAACAGATTAGGGATCTGGAATTCGAAAACAATGTGCAAGTTGCTGCCGACAAAGGGGAAAAGAACAAGTTGGCCCAAGAAAATGGGGTGCTGAAGGCCCGAATCCGACAAATAAGAAAAGAGACTGACAACTAACAGAAAAATCGGTCCAACGAGAGGTTGATAGCAGGGTTGAGGAGTCAGGTCAGCAAAAGCCGAGAGGACTTGGAGAGATCTGAAGCTTGCATAGCAAGAATGCGGGCCAGATGGGCAAAAGGTACAATGGCACGAAGAAAGCATCTGCAACAAGTCATAAGGGATTCTGAAATAAGCATCGGACTATTAAGAGAAACAAACTCCACTCTTCAGGAGCGGATCTTTAAACAAGCCCGAGATGCCCAAGCTAACAGAAGGCGCTGTTATGACATGATGGACAGAATGGAAAAACAAATGGAGGGGTTCCAGGATCGACTCGCCGATAATGCTCAAGCACTGGGACTGAAAAACCGACAAATAGAGCAGTTATTCAGGGAAAGAGACAACATCCGAAGTAGGATTGACAAGATTGGGCACTACATTTACTTGAGATTCTTGGCATGTGAGCAAATGCCTCGTGATACCCTACTCACCTCCGTCATGGGCTACGTTCACCGGATCATGAATGAGTTGAAAAGCTTACAAAGGGGTCTCACACCAAAGCCCGCGGAAAGGCTGAACGATGCCTCGCGAGCACCTAAGTTGAAATACTTAATGTATCCCTAGTTCTAGTCTTGTTTGTTGACTTTATGGGTCCGTTATCTTCCCATATGTTGTTTTTTTCCTTTTCATCGAGTCAGGTTAAGAATTTTGGAATCTGTACTATTGTTGTTCTTTGTTTAAAATAAGTAGTTTGTAATAGCAAATTTTGGTGATGAATTGAATGATTCCAAAAGAATTTTGTGTCTTTACTTTGTGGCAGAACTACGCCCGGTCTGATTCACGCGGGGACGTGATACGTAGGCAATCCACATAAGATTCGACCGCCACTAAAAAGAAAGAAAAAGAAAAAAAAAGAAAGAAAAAGGAAAAAGAGAGAAGGAAAAAAGAAAAGAATAATAAAGAGAAAAACGGGGGGGTTCCCAAAACACTTTAAAGGCACAAATAAAGCAAGCCGGGATGACGCATGCGGTTGAAGCAAAAACATGTTAGAAATGGTTAACTGCTTAGGAGCATTGCATCCCCAACGTGCTATTACCAAATCTGTTAAACTCTAACGCTAACAAGTTTGTTGTTTTCCTATACCAGACAATTAGTTGTTAAAGCGTTCTGGCAGCACATCCTTATCAAACCAGATCCAAGGGACCTGTACCGATAATCATGACTACTTCAGAAAATAGTGCCGAAGAAGAAAGACCAGTAAGCCAGTTGCTGAAAGAGGCAATAGAGAAGATAGAGAGGATGGGATTGGAGATGAATGTGATGCAGTTAGCCTTGGCTAAAGTACAAAAGAGCCCTAAACCATCTGCTGCTCTTACACCAGGGCATATGCCGGAATACCCTCACTCTGGCCCTTCAACAAACCTCCCGAATCACCCCTATTATCAGGGGAGAAGCCCCTATGATTCCCAAGCTCCACCACCCCATCAACCTTTCCCACCACCAAATGTTCTCGCTTTTATGGGACCCACACCAGCCACACTGCAAAGATCAACCAGTGAGCTGTTGTTTCAGGCTCACGATGCGCAGTACTATCCCCCTGAACCCACATTCAATGCACCAGAGCCCCATACCTATAATCCGCACTTAGAGGTCCCGGTGGAGATTGAAAAGCCGGTTAAGGTGCCAGAGCAGGATGAGGTAATGAGGAAGTTCAAAAGCCTGGAGCAATCCTTCAGAAGCATGCATGGATTGGGCAACCAGATCAGCGTGGCCTACAAGGATCTATGCCCTTTCCCGGACGTCCAACTCCCGGCAGGATTCAAGATACCTAAGTTTGACTTATATGAAGGGCACGGTGATCCTATAGCACATTTGCGGGGCTTTTGTAGCAAAATGAGAGGAGCAGGCAGCAAAAATGAGCTACTGATAGCTTATTTCGGTCAAAGCTTGAGTGGATCGGCATTGGAATGGTATACCAGGCAAGATCCCAGCAGATGGTACACTTGGGATGATCTAGCGCAGGCTTTCGCGGGTCACTTTCAATACAATCTCGAGATAGTCCCTGACCGTCTCACATTACTGAGGACCGGAAAGAAGCCTGGGGAAAGCTTTCGTGAGTTTGGTTTCTGCTGGAGAGAACAGGCAGTCAGGGTTGATCCTCCCATGAGAGAGGGAGAAATGGTAGACTACTTCTTGCAAACGCTGGATCCAACTTACTTTGGTCACTTGGTTACGACGGTTGGAAAGTCCTTCAATGAGGTAGTAAAGATAGGGGTTATGATAGAGGAGGGACTGAGGTCCGATAAAATCCTGAATTACTCAGCGCTCAAGGCAACGACCCAGGCTATTCAGAGCGGCATGGGAGGTGCGCTGGGAAGGAAGAAGAAAGAAGAAGTCGCCACGGCTGAGACAGGCAGTTGGTCCAGGTCCGGCAAACCATACTACAACCAACCCAGACCCCACAATCCAAATTACCCATACAGCCCGCCACAACACTACTATCCACCTCAAGAACCACACTTCATCGTGCACCAAGCCCAAACATACACTCAGCCTCCGGTTCGCCCGCAATGGCGTGTGCCGGCTCCCCAAAACGCATATCCACCTCCACATAGCACATACCCTCCACCCCAAAACGCCTACCCTCCCCCAAGGGCATACAGGAACCCTCCTGGGGCAGGCTTTCGAGGAAGTCAAGCTGCTAGAAGTGACATGCTACAAAGACATAGAGCTTTTACTGAGTTGGGAGAGACCTATACTGTCGTGTTCCACAAATTGAGGCAGCTAGGTTTGGTGAGTCCTGTCGAGCCTAGAGGGCCAAATCCCCCTCCCCAAAATTTGGACCGATCGATAAGCTGCGAGTACTGCTCAGGAATGCTAGGGCATGATACCGAAAATTGTTGGAGGTTGAGGCATGCAATACAAGATCTTATTGATGCCAACAAGATCGAGGTTCGGACGCCGGATGCGCCCAACATCAACCAGAACCCATTGCCAGTACACCACGAAGCTCACATGATCGAGTTGGTGTGCAAGGGAGGAGAGCCGAGGAAACCCTCACCGACGGTGATGATAATCTATGCCGCTCCAAAAGAAGAATCGACCGGTGGGGAAGCAGGGGTACAGTTGAAGGGGGAAGATGTCAAACCAGTGGTGATATTAGGGAAGAATCCGTCCACCGCAACAAAGAAACCAGAGCCAACCAAATTGGTAATATCGGGGACATCATCCACACCCGTAGTTGTGTTGAAAGGGGTCTGCAGGGAACTGGTCACCATAAAGCCGGTAGTCCAATTGCCATTGATTGATAGCAAGGTTGTGCCTTGGAATTATGAAAAGGCAGTGGTAATGTACAAGGGAAAGCAAGTGGAGGAGGATAGTTGTGAGGCGCAAGGACTGACTCGATCGGGACGGTGTTTTGCTCCAGTGGAGTTGAGAAGGTCCAACCCAGCAGTAGCAAAGAAACCCGTGTTAGAAGAAGAGGCTAATGAATTCTTAAAAAAGATGAAAGTGCAGGATTACTCTGTGGTCGAACAATTGAAGAAAACACCGACCCAGATCTCGGTGTTATCATTATTGATTCATTCGGATGAGCATCGCCGGGCCTTGATGAAGATATTGAATGAAGCTGATGTGCCCAATGAAATTTCAGTAAACCACCTTGAAACGATTGCCAACAAAAATTTTGAGGTAAACAGGGTAACGTTCTCTGATGATGATCTACCAGTGGAGGGCACAAAATATAATAAAGCTCTCTACTTGACTGTCAAATGTGAAGATTCTACAGTTACCCGGGCGTTGGTGGATAACGGCTCAAGTGCCAATATTTGTCCATTATCCACCCTGAACCAGTTGAAGATTGACCATAGTAGAATCCACAAGAACAGCATTTGCATCCGAGGATTTGATGGAAGTGGAACAGACATCGTGGGGGATATTATACTCGAGTTGACCATCGGCCCGGTCCAGTTTACCATGGAGTTCCAGGTATTGGATGTCGCGGTATCTTATAACCTTTTGTTGGGACGACCGTGGATCCATACGGCCAAAGCGGTGCCATCCACCTTGCATCAAATGGTCAAGTTCAAATGGGACAGACAAGATGTCGTTCTGCATGGGGAAGACACTGCATGCACCATGGGAGGCGTCATTGTGCCCTTCATAGAAACCAACGGTGACAAAGGTCCCTGGGTTTACCAGATTTTTGATGCAGTATCAGCAAACAAGATTACCGAGGGTGAAAGCATTCCACACCCCAGGGTAGCTTCCGCAACCGTCATGATGGTTTCAGAGATGCTGGGTAATGGGTTTGTGCCAGGGAAAGGCCTGGGGGCTGAGCTTCGGGGGATTGTTCAACCTGTCTCTTTGCCCAAGAATTTAGAGACCTTTGGATTGGGGTTCAAACCGACTGCGGAAGATGTAAAGCGAGCACGAAAAATGAAGAAGAAAGTTTGGGTTCTTCCCAAACCAATTCCGCGTCTCTCCAGATCCTTTATTAGAGCAAGTGCCAAGGGGTCACCGGTCCCGAAAATTCTCTGACCATTGATTGGGATGGACGGGGATTTGAATTAGAGCTTCGAAAGGTTGTTTGCTGATGTCCATGTGATAGAAGTTGGAGAGGATTCCAGCAAAGCAGGCATACAGTTTGTGGGGCCTGAGGCCAAAACCAACAATTGGACAGTTACTCCTCTTCCTACCCGGGGGGAGTCCTGGTAGTAGGCTTTGATTTTTCCTTCTTGTTTTTCGGATTATTTCAGGGTGTAATCCAAATCTCATTTTATTTTGTAAAGTGTGAACCCTGTTATCCCGCATTTTTAATGAAATTCTCTTTTCTTGTCGCATTTTAATTTTGTTTTGTTTTTTTCTCTTTTTGAATAGTTCTCTTTTTACTGGTTCTAACGACATGGCATGCACAACGGATATTCGACCTAGTCTAATAAATCAATCTGACTCTGACTTAATTATACCAGAGATCAGTTATGATGATGAGTCTGAATATGACGAGGATGAAGTCTTCGAAGAAATAAACCGAGAATTATGCCAGTTCGAAGAGAAACCCAAGCCTAATCTAAATGACACCGAAGCTGTAAATCTAGCAGATAATGTCAGAGAAACCAAAATCAGCATCCACATTAAGCCAAACATCAGGGAGAAATTAACCAAAACCCTCATTGAGTTCAAAGATGTTTTTGCATGGTCATATGATGATATGCCGGGATTAAGCACCGATCTAGTGGTTCACAAATTGCCCACTGACCCGGCATACCCTCCGGTCAAGCAAAAACTGAGGAAGTTTAAGACGGATATGAGTGTGAAGATCAAAGAAGAAGTGACCAAGCAGTTGCAGGCAAAAGTTATTCGGGTCACTCGATATCCCGATTGGTTGGCCAATGTGGTACCAGTGCCGAAGAAGGACGGGAAAATCAGGGTATGTGTCGACTACCGCAATCTCAACAAGGCAAGTCCTAAGGATAATTTTCCATTGCCAAACATACACATCTTGATCGATAATTGTGCTGGGCGCGAGATCAGATCCTTTATGGACTGCTATACAGGATATCATCAGATCTTAATGGACGAAGAAGATGCGGAAAAGACGGCTTTCATTACGCCATGGGGAACTTACTGCTATCGGGTAATGCCCTTCGTATTGAAGAATGCTAGGGCAACGTACATGCGAGCAATGACTACTGTGTTTCACGACATGATACACAAAGAAATTGAAGTATACATAGATGATGTGATCATAAAGTCTTGGCGTCAGGAAGACCATGTAGCAGACCTAAGGAAGTTCTTTCAAAGACTGCGAAGGTATGATATTAAGCTCAACCCGGCCAAATGCGCCTTCGGGGTTCCATCAGGAAAGCTGTTAGGATTCATCGTCAGTCGACGGGGCATTAAGCTGGACCCATCAAATCCATCCAGGATTTGCCACCGCCAAAGAATAAAACGGAGGTAATGAGTCTGTTGGGAAGACTAAACTATATCAGCAGGTTTATCGCTCAACTCACGGCGACTTGTGAACCCATATTTCGGCTGCTGAAAAAAAATGTTGCGGTAGACTGGACGGCGGAGTGTCAAGAGGCCTTCGACCAGATCAAAGGGTATCTGTCAAATCCATTTGTGTTGGTCCCATCTGAGCCAGGGAGACCATTAATTCTTTATCTGAAGGTCCTGGAGAATTTGTTTGGTTGCGTGTTGGGGCAACACGACATTACAGGAAGGAAGGAGCGGGCCATTTATTATCTTAGCAAGAAGTTTACAGTATATGAGGTCAAGTACACTCAACTCGAGAGGACATGTTGCGCCCTAACTTGGGTGGCTCAGAAGTTGAAGCACTATTTGTCCTCATATACTACTTATCTCATTTCCCGTTTGGATCCATTAAAGTACATTTTTCAGAAACCTATGCCCACAAGGAGGTTAGCAAAATGGCAAATTTTGCTCATAGAGTTTGACATTGTCTATGTGACGAGGACGGCCATAAAAGCCCAAGCACTGGCCGACCACTTGGCTGAGAATCCCGTTGATAAAGAATACGAGCCTTTGAGGACGTATTTTCCGGACGAGGAAGTAATGCATATAGGTGAGCTGGAATTACCCGAGGAACCAAGTTGGAGGCTTTTTTTTTATGGAGCTGCAAACGCGAAAGGGGTTGGAATAGGAGCGGTACTCATTTCGGAAACAGGGCGTCACTATCCTGTTACAGCCCAGATACGTTTCTATTGTACCAACAACATGGCCGAGTATGAAGCATGCATTTTGGGTCGGCGACTAGCTGCAGACATGGATGTCCAGGACGTTTTGGTCTTGGGAGACTCGGACCTCCTGGTGCATCAGATTCAGGGTGAGTGGGAAACACGGGATTTGAAACTCATACCATATCAACAATGTTTGCACGATCTGAGCAAGCAATTTCGATCAGTGGAATTCAGACACATTCCGAGAGTTCATAATGAGGTTGCCGATGCATTGGCCACCTTAGCATCAATGTTACACCACCCCGACAGAATGTATGTTGACCCGTTGCACATTCAGGTTCGTGATCAACATGCTTATTGCATCATGGTAGAAGAGGAAGTGGATGGTGAGCCATGGTTTTATGACATAAAGGAGTACCTCAAGATGGGGATATATCCGGAGCAGGCCACTGGAGACCAAAAAAGAGCCATCCGGCGTTTGTCAAATGGACTCTTCCTCAGTGGAGGAGTGTTGTACAGAAGAACCCCAGACTTGGGATTGCTAAGGTGTATAGACGCCGGTCAAGCCACGACAGTTATGGCAGAGGTACATGCTGGAGTCTGTGGGCCACATATGAGCGGATATTTATTGGCATAGAAGATTCTTCGAGCACGGTACTATTGGCTCACTATGGAGCATGATTGTATCAATTTCGTGAGGAAATGCCATCAATATCAGATACACGGAGATCTGATTCATTCTCCACCGATAGAATTGCATACAATGTCAGCGCCATGGCCATTTGTTGCATGGGGCATGGATGTCATTGGGCCTATTGAGCCGGCGGCGACCAACAGCCATAGGTTCATTCTGGTGACCATTGATTACTTTACCAAGTGGGTGGAAGCTAAAACTTTCAAGTCGGTAACCAAGAAGGCAGTGGTGGATTTTGTTCACTCCCATATCATCTGCAGATTTGGGGTCCCAAAAGTGATCATCACGGATAATGGTGCAAATCTTAACAGCAATTTGATGAGGGAGGTATGCCAACAGTTTAAGATTACACACCGCAATTCCACCCCATATCGTCCCAAGGCGAATGGAGTAGTTGAAGCAGCCAATAAGAACATCAAGAAGATACTGAGGAAGATAGTAGAAGGATCTAGACAATGGCATGAGAAATTACCCTTTGCCTTGTTGGGTTATCGCACTACAGTCCGGACTTCCATAGGTGCAACTCCTTATTTGTTGGTATACGGAACTGAAGCAGTAATACCAGTAGAGGTCGAAATTCCGTCCCTCCGAATTGTCGCTGAAGCCGGGATTGACGACGATGAATGGGTCAAAGCTTGACTGGAGCAACTGAACTTAATAGATGAAAAAAGATTGGCAGCAGTGTGTCATGGCCAGTTGTATCAGAAAAGAATGGCGAGGGCATACAATAAGAAGGTGCGCCCCAGAAAATTTGAAGTAGGGCAACAAGTATTGAAATGGATCCTCCCACATCAGATCGAAGCAAAAGGCAAGTTCGCCCCAAATTGGCAAGGGCCTTATGTTGTGACCAGAGTGTTATCCAACGGCGCTTTATGTATAACAGATATCGAAGGAAGATGCGTCGACATGGCTATCAATTCTGATGCAGTCAAAAGATATTATGCGTAATTTCTTTGATTATGATAGTTATTGGTTCGTTTGTTTGTACTTGGTACTTATTGGATAATGAAATGACGGAGGCAATTCTTTCTTCTATCCAAACACTTTTAACCTTTGTTTCCCCCCTTCGAGCCTTATTTATTCTTTCATACCCCTCTTTTGGAATCACTAATGGAAAAAAAATGAAAACAAGATAAAGGTCATAAGAAAAACAGAGGAACCGTAGGAACTACGTTTGACCTGATTCCTCAAAGAGGATACGTAGGCGCCTCACGGCTCGGTCATAGTGCACCGTAGTATGCATAGTGTGCATAGTGTGCATAGCTCCATATAGTGTAAATATAAAAATCCCCAAGAAAGAAAACTGGGGCAGGAGTTATGATTTTGAAGTTACAAAAAAGGGTTGACTCCAAGAGTTGTAGTGTTTCACCCGTCGAAGTTATTTTTGAATTTTTGATAGCCTTTCTTTAAACCCACACAAAACCAAACATCGATGCCCAAAAAAGACCTCTCGATCAGTATCTGAGAGGTGCCAAGTCATGCAAATGAAAGCCGAGAGTAATACACTGATCCCCAGCAAAGAAAAGGATCATAAACTGGAAATGAATTGATAGCCGAAAAGAATCTTCAGAATAGAGAGGCATATCGGCAGCACTCCAATCCCCTGCTGAAAAAATAAAATAAAATGAGAGAGTCTTATCGGTGAAAACCTTCACAGGCACCATAAGGCGGCGAAAGATGAGAGAAATAAAACGAGAGTCTTATCGGTTAAAACCTTCACAGGTACCATAAGGCGACGGGAGCTGAGAGAAAGGAGAAAGTCTTATTAGTGAAAACCCCTCGAAGGGCACTATAAGGTGACAAGATAGATTGGCAAAAAGGATCCGCATTTGCGAAGAGATGGACACCTATTTATCCCCAGCAAGTGAGGCCATCAGGAAGATTAATTGATAGACTGGGCCAATTAATCCGTAATGCACGACATGATCGTTGGGACCAGTCATACCGTCCAGATAAGTTCTTTCCTTTTCTTCTCCCCCAACATTTGTTCAGAAAGATTTTTCTCTTTTTCTATCTTTTCATTTCTTTGTCTAAAAAGACTTTTTCCAGAAATTTGTTTCGAGAAGGAGTTTTCAGAGTTTACTACCAGGGGCCAAAATGGTACAAAGCAAAATGCGAAGGGGATAGGCCAAAGTCAAGGCAATAAGACAAAAGGCGTTTGTTGCAAAACCAAATGACAAACTGGCCTAGAAAGTTAAGGGGAACATGAAGAAAAGCGGGAAACGGCGGTTGAGGGACTTATGGACCAAGTTCCAAGAAGATCCCTAGCAGAACTTCGATAGATCACTGACCAAGGTCCAAGGTGGTCAGACACCACAGAAAGGGGGAAGGAGGAAGAGAGAATTGATCCGCAGCAAGATAACCCCAACAGTCCTATCCTCCATAACGTTATACCCAGGTGATAACATTTTATGCCCTGCAGTGCTGGGAGAAAATAAACTTTTAAGGGAGTAGTTTTGGAGTTGAAGAGGACTCCCACAGCATGTTTTGAAACAAGAGAGCGGGGAAGGGATAAATGGGAAACCATCCCCAGCATAAATACCATCCCCAGCAGACATATCATCCCCAGCAATCAACTTTATCCCCAACCAGTTTTGGGAGCACAGAGCAAGGGAAAGGGAAAGGAAAAATCATCCCCCAGCAGGAGTGACACGGCCACTCACCATGTTAAATCTTAGTTAAATAGGCGTCCACCTGTATAATGAGAGGAATATTTTCATGTCTTAGTTAAATAGGCGCCCACCTGTATAATGAGAGGAATATTTTCATGTCTTAGTTAAATAGGCGCCCACCTGTATAATGAGAGGAATATTTTTATGTCTTAGTTAAATAGGCGCCCACCTGTATAATGAGAGGAATATTTTCATGTCTTAGTTAAATAGGCGCCCACCTGTATAATGAGAGGAATATTTTTATGTCTTAGTTAAATAGGCGCCCACCTGTATAATGAGAGGAATATTTTCATGTCTCAGCTAAATAGGCGCTCACCTGTATAATGAGAGGAATATTTTCATGTCTTAGCTAAATAGGCGCCCACCTGTATAATGAGAGGAATATTTTCATGTCTTAGTTAAATAGGCGCCCACCTGTATAATGAGAGGAATATTTTCATGTCTTAGCTAAATAGGCACCCACCTGTATAATGAGAGGAATATTTTCATGTCTTAGCTAAATAGGCGTCCACCTGTATAATGAGAGGAATATTTTCATGTCTTAGTTAAATAGGCGCCCACCTGTATAATGAGAGGAATATTTTCATGTCTTAGTTAAATAGGCGCCCACCTGTATAATGAGAGGAATATTTTTATGTCTTAGTTAAATAGGCGCCCACCTGTATAATGAGAGGAATATTTTCATGTCTTAGCTAAATAGGCGCTCACCTGTATAATGAGAGGAATATTTTCATGTCTTAGTTAAATAGGCGCCCACCTGTATAATGAGAGGAATATTTTCATGTCTTAGTTAAATAGGCGCCCACCTGTATAATGAGAGGAATATTTTCATGTCTTAGTTAAATAGGCGCCCACCTGTATAATGAGAGGAATATTTTCATGTCTTAGTTAAATAGGCGCCCACCTGTATAACAAGAGGAATATTTTTCAGTCTTTGCATTTTCAGGTCTTGAAACCAACAACTTACCAGAAAATAGAAGGTTGCAAAAAGAGATGCCAGCGCAAACTCAAGCGCATGAGCCAAAAGGAAGATAAGACAAATCTTGAGAGGAGCGGCTTTTGAACATCAAATTATTCCCAGCATAGCAAAAGCTTAATAAAGGAAACCATATCCTCAGCGGACAGAGCCAGACAGTGAGAATTGGTATTCAGAGAAGCAAAAGGCCAGTATCATCCCCGTCAGTTCTCGAAAGAAAAGAAGCACTGGAATAGACGCAAGCCGACAAGGAAGCAAGGCGTCAAGAACAAATGGAGGATAGATGGGATCTTGTAATCCGTGATCTAGCCTAGCTTCTTGATTTTTCTTTTAAACACGATGTAATAAGGAGATCGGTAAGCAGTAGTAACAGCATGCAGCAGCAGTAACAGCAAATCGCAGTCCCATGGTAGTCCCAGCTACCAACACTTCCCGAATTACATTAACCTGATTCCCTTCTAGCCAGGGATATATAGGAAACCTTTGAAGCAAAGGTTCAGTTAAAATCTTTTTCAAAACAAAATGCTTCACACGGAGTCTTCCAACGAGCAAAGTCGTTCGTGTCTGCTCACTTTATCTTTGCACGAAAGCTCTTTGTGCTTTCGGACAAAGAGGGGCAGCTGTGAGCACGTGATTTTTGCTTCACGGAAACCACTCCAAAAGAAATCGGAAAATAAATAAAATATGTTACCTTCGGGTACAATTTTGAGGATTTGTGTGACATTTTTGATAATTGTTTTGTCCGTAAATGCTCGCCTTGCTATAGTTAGAAAAATACAAAAATACATGTTGCATGCATTTAGGAAAATGGCACATTTAGGAATTAATTAACCATTATTTGGTTTTTAAAAAAAAAACGAAAATCACAAAAAATATGCATTTCTATTCTATCTATTGTCAGGGTAATTTTATTAAATGTTTTAATTCATTGGATAATTGTTGTTAGGTGTTAATTAATATTTGTGTAGTTTAATTTTATGTTTTAGGAATTTTTGGTTTAATTATAAGAAGGAAAGACCGGATTTGGGCCAAAATTTAACTAAAAAATCAGGCCCAAACCAATTTGCAACGACCCAGTCCAAACCAGGGTTCCAGGGACGCCCCCAAACGATGCCGCATAGGGCGTTTGATCTGATCCATTCATCCATACTCATCCAACGGTCCACGATCGCGCCCGTAACCCGACCTGCTTACCCGGATCGACCCAGCCCCTCATTAAAAACCAAACGACCTCGTTTCTACACCAAATGACCCCGTCTTGCCCCTCACCAATTAATCCAAGCCGTTGAGATCATTTTATCTAACGGCTCAAATTAATTGCCATGTTCCGTATATAAGCCCCTCATCACACCTCACGCCCCCTATCCGAACACCCCCCCCCTTCCATCGTCTCTCTCAGACATGACCCAGCATCCCCCATTCAAACCCTAGCGCCACCCTTCCATCCCCTCACTGTAAACCCGGCGGCAACGATGTCGGTGACCACCAAAGTAATACCCCTGATGCACCCAACCACCCTGAACACGGATCTGCAAACCGTTGAGTTCGAATCAACCTACACCATCTCGAATCTTCTTCTGAAGATTCGAGACAAACCCTGATCTACACCAACCCACCCCAGTTTCCCACCAGTCACTACCCTGGCTTCACTCGTGACCAAACCAAGCTTGGTTTGGTCCGAATCTACCCACAAACCCTCAAGCCCCGAATCATAATGTTCAAACCCTAGAACACAAGAACTTTGGGAATCCGGCTAGTTTAAATGGAGGGTTGGGGTCTAATAGACCTTAATCGAAGTGTTCTCGGTTGAGAACACCTCGATTAAAATCTGTTCGACCTCAAATGGTCAAATCCAGTTCAGGCCTGGGTCGTTCGTTGTTGAGCTTCCACAGTGAGTTTTCCTTTTCTTTTCTGCTTCTGTTTGAATGATGTTTGTGTTTGTTAGCATGTTTAGTTAGTTGTTGATTTTACTGATGTTTTCTTTCAATTTTTTCCATCTTCGTAAGACCTTTTAGTTGGTCGATTATTCTTCTATCCATTATTAAATGTGTGTAGTAGGATACATACTCAATTTGATCAGTGTCGTCGAGTGTTTTATTCATGTTGTCCCCCTGTTTTGTGCCAAGCTGCCTGAAGCCATTTGGGACCCTATTCGTATTATTTGTTTAATCGACTGATTGTTCTATGTTATAATTTGTATAGTCGATTAGATAAATGCCGTCGATTAGTTTTATAGGACTGAATGTTCAAATATTCTGATTCGTATAGCTTCATATGATTGATCGAATCATTGTCGTTTAGCTGATTGTTTGACATTATTTGTGAATGGTTTGTAGCTACAGTGTAATAGCTAGAACTCAGTTTAGGGTAGTTTGAGTTTGAACTTTTAGAAGTTCAAAATTTCAAGTTGTTGAAGCATGGTAAAACAGTAATAACCAGGGGTTAACAGGGGTAGTTTGGGGGTGTGAAAAGATCAGAAATGGTTAGTTTAAGTGGGCTGACAGTAGGGTACTGAAGTGTGATTAAACTAATACAATAGTAGGGAATAAAACTTGATAGCATGGGATGTTAGTTGAGTATTATAATAGGCCTATAACATTTGGTAATAATAAAATGAACTGATGGGGGATTAGTTGGGGATTGTCTGCTGCCTATACCATTTGGGGCACGAAACACATGATAATGGGAAATAAAGGGGTATGGGCAGAGTTGAGGGCTAAAGGGATCAAGGCAGCCTGGGGCTTGCCTATATTTTGCCTATAAATAGGCTCATTCAGGTTGAGGTAAGGGGTTGGACATCAGAAATTAAGAGAGGTAGAGTGTTAAAACAAAACTTCTACATTAAAGAGCTTGAAGCTGCTTTTCTTGTGTTTTTTTTTTTTTTGAAAAAAATCAGAAAATTGCTGTTTTCGTGCACCAGTCTGCTGTGTTGGGATACTGCTGGGTTTCAGTTTAGTTTTCTTGGATTTCTTTACTTGTTGGACACTGTTTCGGTTGAGTGTCTTGGTTCTTCTGTTGGTTCGAAAGTTCACGAGTCTCCTGTTTGGTTTAAATCTGTCGCTGGTTCCTCTTACTGGCCATTATTGGGTTTGCCTGCTGGGTTTGTTTTGGTTTAACAAAGTCTGCCTGCTGGTTTGTTGTTGCTGATTGTTGTCTTTGTGTTGCTGCTTTACTGCTGTGTTGCTGTGTGTGTGTGTGTGCTACTGCTGCACTGATCATTCCTCTTCTTCTTTTGCTTTCCCAAATACCAGGTACACCACTGATACACTTATCAATGTAGGCTGAAATTCGAAGCATGAATACAAAGAAATGAAGAGTTGAAGTTATTTTGGATTCACTTTAGAAATATACTAAACATTAGTTGTGTGTATGATAGTTCGCTTTCTCTAATAGAACTATGTAGTCAGCTGTGATGTAACTGAACCTTTACACATATCATTTAGTTGAAAAACTCTACGAGTTGCTTATAATTAAAAGGGACTAATGTTGTAGTAGTTATGTGCTATTAGTTCATTATTATTTGTCAAGAAGCATGTTAGGTACTCAATAGTTACTTCCTTAAACAAATGGTCTGTTTTTTTAGTTGGTAGGAATATGGCTTGATTAAGACAAGCAGCACATTATATTTCAGTCCCCCCCCCCTTTAAATGTCAAACATATACCAAATAAGTTAAACAGGCCCAATTGGAATAAGGAAGGCCCAGGCCAAGTTTTACGTTATGCACATTGGGCCTGGGCCCGTAATATCTAAGCAACAGCCCATATACACGTTCATGTTTCGGATTTTTGCAAATCATATTCGGAACCCGACTATAATAACTCGAAAGTATGTAAATCAAGTAGGACCTTTTCTTCATTTATTTTAGAAAACGGAAAATAGAAAATGTAGTCATGCTAAGATTATCCTTTTAAAAATAATGAGACGAGCCTCGCCAAATAAACAATGTAAATTGCGGGGCCCTCAATAATTGGTCATAATAAATACTTAGAATTTGGGATGGACTATTTAGTGAATTTCACTGCCCTCCCCAAAGATAATAATGTGTTAGTCTCTTTAGACGTGATTTAATTAAATTACTTTCTTAAACTCGGGTGCACATTTATGTGACCCAAATCCAAATCTCAACGGAGTCGAAATGTGTCTCTAATCACGGGTACATTGATTGTGATGTGGTTCGAGATGCGTGTCCATGACGTTGCAAATTCCTTTTAAAAAAATAAGAATGAGACGAGCCTCGCAGAATAAAAAATACAAAATTGCGGGGCCCTCAGTAAATATTTGCTTTAAAATTGCTTAGACTTCGGGATGGACCGTTTAGCAAAATTTTACGGCCCTACCCAAAGTAAATGATACGCTAGTCGCTTTAGGCGTGCCTTTAATAATTTAATTTTCTTAAACTCGGGTGCACATTTATGTGACCCAAATCCAAATCTCAACGGAGTCAAAGTGTGTCGACGACCACGTGTACATTGATTGTGACGCGGTTCGAGATACATTTTCACAACATTACAATTAATAATAATAATAATAATAATAATAATAATAATAATAATAATAATAATAATAATAATAATAATAATAATAATAATAATAATAATAATTGAAGCAGTAAAGAGTTAAAATCTGCACATAAGTTCATATTTGTATAAAATCAGATAAACAGGCCGAATATGACAGTTGAGCGACCATGCTAGAACCACGGAACTCGGGAATGCCTAACACCTTCTCCCGAGTTAACAGAATTCCTTATCCGGATTTCTGGTTCGCGGACTATAATATGGAGTCATTCTTTTCCTCGATTCGGGATTAAATTGGTGACTTGGGACACCTAAATCTCCCAAGTGGCGACTCTGAAATAAACAAACAAATCCCATTTCGATTGTCCTTTAATTGGAAAAACTCCTTCACCCCTCGTGGGGGCGGAAAAAGGAGGTGTGACAAGGGGTACTGAAAAACTATTGTGAGGAGCCCAGAATTATTTACGCACTGACAATGGCCTAAGTGCATAATAAATCATATTGAGAGATACAGTATTGACCCTTATTAAAACGAACGGTGATATCCTATAGCCAGGATCTCTAATGATTAGCACTTTGAGCTGATTTTATTATTATACTTAACCCTATAGACATGTTTTCTAGGTGAACAGTGTGATGCAGTAACAAATGAGATGGTTGAAATCCTATAAGCTTGGTTTCTAATGGATAGTACGAAATAATAGCAAATGAGGTGATCAAAATCCTATAGGCATAATATCTAACGAACATGCTGAAGCGAATTGAAGGAAAGTTCAGTGACATTTGCTCATATGGGCACGTTTTCTAATAACACATAGCAGCAAGAATAATTGAAGCATTTGAGCTCATGCTTTTCTAGTAGACAAGTAGTGTGAGTGTGTGCTTTTCCTAATGGCATGGTTCCTATGTGCATAAAGAGTGAATGACACATATAGTAAACATATTACCAAGTCCTATAGGCATGTTATCTACCCATTGCATGTAGGCAATAAATTCTACCCATTCCCTTTTACTAACAACCTCAATTGTTCATACAAAGATTATTACAGGCCCAATAATGAGTAAAGTAACAATATTACATAACAGTGAACAGGCCTATAGTAGGCCTAAATAAAATAACTAAATACCCAGCATTGCTGCATTGTTGGGCCTTTAATATCTCTTACATAGCATACCCCAAGCCTTTAACAAAAGCCACGTTCAATATATGACCCAAAGGTTCATAGAAGAGTCCAAACCAAATTGCTTAACCACGGCATCAAGTATTGCACCACTTGGAACAACCAATATAGGTACACAGTACATGATAGGGAAGTAGAATAATAGGAACAATTCTGGAGGTTGAGGGAGTGACTAGGACCAATCCCTAGTGTGTTAGAGTTCATAAGGTCTCAATTGGACCCCGAGCAGTTCTCACACTAGGGAGGCCAACAATAGAACCTAGATAGCCTTGGCTTTCAACCAGCTAAGAATGAGAATTCAGAATAGTAGATTAGCAAGCAAGGAGAATGGATAGTGATAGGGGAATAGGAATCAAGTAATACACCAAATTGAGCATACAGGGCAACTAGTCAGGCAGGCCAATAGGTTCAGCAAAGTATTCATAGTAAATTACGACATAGACAGCCTTCAATTTGAAGGAATTAGGAGAATAAATAGGTTTACAAGCATACTGAAATTAAACTAGTTGAGACCTAAAGATCCAAATTAAGTTGAGTACATCCTAGTGTCATGTTAATCAGCATGTAGACATGATGAGGGAACACACATTGTGATAATCACCGAAAGGACAAGGTAGCAAATGAACCACAGCATACTGGGGAAACACATTAGCATAGAAAGCAAAGTCATAGTTGATAAAAAGAATAGAGGGTTTATCTTAAAAATCATGACAACAAAGAAACATGTTTAGAGAAAATCTTAAGACAGTATTCCATATAGTGCACAAAGGACGGTCAATCAAACACAAGACTCATCACTTAAGGGATGCATTCAAGGTATGGGGGTGATTTTTATGAGTTGTAGTGATATTTAAAGCAACAGACGAAGAAATTCTATAACTAACAACATATAGTCACATTAGTCAGATTTATATCAAAGTAGACTGGCATTGAAGCTCAAAATTGAACATATTCAGATGCTAGAGGTATAGAACTCATACCAGAAAGCAAAGAATCACAGAAGTGCAAATCAAATAGTAAACGATCTCATGCGTTCAATTATCACAGAATGACAAAGATTATTGAGCATTATCATAGTTTCATGCTCATGTGATTCAAACACATATAGGTATGCAGAAAGAAAGAAGGAAATAGAACATTGCAAAGGTTTAAAATACTAACCAGTAGCATAATCAAAAGAGTAAAGAATGTAATAGCAAAAAGCCCAGGTCTACGATACTTCAGAGTTCACAAGAGCCTCGAGAATGGGCTACGAGTAGTGCTTGCACCGGAGGAGGTTTTCAATGGCCTTGGCTTTCAGCCGGCCCAGAATTCAATGATTTTTAGAGAGTGTTCCAGTGTAACAATGAGAAGAGTAGTGAGAATAATAGCAGTAATTAGGTGATTTTAAAATCTGTTGAAGGGAATTTAAGGGAGGGGTTTGTATAGTAGCAGAGTCAACACAAAAAATAAGGAAATACGGTAGATTAAACACAGAATAAGGAAAATATAGCATGCGAGAATCAATTAGAATCAGTTTTAGGGCAATTAACACATAAAATAAGGAAGTAAAGTAGGTTAAACAAAAAAATAAGGAAAACTCATCAGTCAAACACAAGAAAGGGAAGAATATCACATGCAATCGAGAATCAGTAAAGGAAAAGGGGAAATCTCAAACCCTAGTTTTTTAAGGAAAGTTTAAATCAACAGAATCTAAACAAAATCGGACTCACAAGGTGTAGTATTGAATGCATATAGACGAAATAGCACTTCAGAATCAAAGATTCGAACCACTTTGGTTCGATTCCAGAAGATATTGCTTTCCATGTTTAGGCAAGCACCTAGGTAACACCACAAATGGACAACCAGTAGCGAGAGGAGACCAATAAGGTAAGGGAATCAGTGATTGATTCCATCTTAGGGCCGAAATCGGAGAGATTGATATGCAGCGGCTAGGGTTCGTAAGAGAGTGGAGAGTGTTTGAGGGCGGCAGGTTAAAGGGAAATGGGTTAGGGTTTTGGGTAAGGGGGTAATTAAAAGGGCAGGTTAATTATGGGTCGTTGATCATTTGAGATCAACGGCCAGGATAGCAAGGGGAATGGGGTGGGTTGTTTGGAATGGGTACTGTTTGGTTTTGGGCTGGGGTGGACTGGGTTAAAGTGTTGGGTTAAGGTTTGGGTAGTTTTGGGTCCGAAAAATAGGTTTAAAAATTAGGATGTTATTTAAATATCCTAAAATTATCAAAATACTTTATAAAAATGCTTAATAAATAAATTAAAATATTATTTATACACTGAAATACTTAAAATAATAACTTTGTATTATATAAATACAAAAATTCTATTTTGACACAAATAATATAAAATGAAGAGTCTTTATGTATGAATATAGGCCATTATTGCAAAATTAGATAAATAGCTTTAAAAATGCTAATGTAATTATATAAAATGAAATAAAATATTTAAAACATATATTATAGCTACAAAATAATAATTATAGGTAACTAGGTCATCACAAAATAATTTAAAGGGATATTTACTAAATATTTATATAATTTAAATTCAAGAAAATTAATTTAATGCTCTAAAAATTATGGAAAATGCTTGTATAGTTTGTAAACTAAATAATGATGCAAAAAATACTATTTTGAAAGTATATATGTATTTTGGCAAATATGAGGACAAAATTGGGTATCAACAATTACCATTTTGTATCATTCGGGAAAGGCCAATGTGGTGGTCGATGCCTTAAGTAGAAAGGCAGTGAGTATGGGTAGTCTTGCATTCCTTCCTTTTGGTGAGAGACCCCTTGCAGTTGATGTTCAAGCCTTGGCCAATCGGTTTGTGAGATTAGATATTTCGGAGCCTAGTCGGGTCCTAGCTTATGTGGTTTCTCGGTCTTCCTTGTTTGATTATATCAGAGAGCGCCAGTATGATGATCCACATTTGCTTGTCCTCAGGGACAAGGTTCTGCATGATGATGCCAGAGATATGACTATTGGTAGTGATGGGGTATTGAGGATGCAGGGCCGGATATATGGGCTTCGGGAGTTGATTCTAGAGGAGGCCTACAGCTCGTGGTATTCCATCCATCCGAGTACCGCGAAGATGTACAACACTATTGGTGGAGGAGAATGAAAGAAGATATAATTGGGCTTGTAGCTCGGTGGCTCAACTGTCAGCAGGTGAAATATGAGCATCAAAGAGCGGGTGGCTTTCTTCAGAAGATAAAGATTCCAGAGTGGAAGTGGGAGCGGATCACCATGGATTTCGTAGTTGGGCTCTCAAGGACTTCGAGGAAATTTGATATTATTTGGGTGATTGTGGATCGGTTGACCAGGTCCGCGCACTTCATTCTTGTGAGCACTACCTATTCTTCAGAGTGGCTGGCTGAGATTTACATTAGAGAGATTGTTCGCCTTCATGGGGTGCATGTTTCCATCATTTCAGATAGAGGCACATAGTTTACATCGCAGTTTTGAAGGGCCGTGCAGCGAGCGTTGGGCACTCAGGTTGAGTTGAGCACAGCATTTCACCCTTAGACGGACGGACAGTCCAAGCGCACTATTCAGATATTGGAGGACATACTACACGCTGTGTCATTGATTTTGGGGGTTAATGGGACCAGTTTCTGCCACTCACGGAGTTTACTTACAACAACACTTATCAGTCGAGTATTCAGATGGCTCCATATAAGGCTTTATATGGGAGGCGGTGTAGATCTCCAGTGGGTTGGTTTGAGCCGGATGAGGCTAGGCTTTTGGGTACGGACTTGGTTCAGTACATTGGTCAAGGTGAAATTGATTTAGAAGCGGCTTCGCACGGCGCAATCGAGACAAAAGAGTTATGCTGACAGAAAGGTCTGTGATGTATCTTACATGGTTAGAGAGAAGGTCTTGCTAAAGGTTTCACCCATGAAGGGTGTTATGAGATTTGGAAAGAAGGGAAAGTTGATCCCTCGGTTTATTGGGCCGTTTGAGGTGCTTCAGAGGATTGGGGAGGTAGCTTATGAGCTTACCTTGCTACCTAGCTTATCGAGTGTGTATCCAGTATTTCATTTTCTATGCTTTGGAAGTACATCATTGATCCATATTATGTTTTGAATTTCAACACAATTCAGTTAGATGGTGATTTCACTTATGATGTGGAGCCGGTGACTATTTTGGGGCGTCAGGTTCGAAAGTTGAGGTAAAAGGATATAACATCAGTGAAAGTGTAGTGGAGAGGTCAGCCCATGGAGGAGGCTACTTGGGAGACCGAGTGGGACATGCGAAGCAGATATCCACACCTATTTGATGCTCCAGGTATATTTCTAGACTCGTTCGAGGACGAACGTTTGTTTAATAGAGGGAGGATGTAACAACCTGGACGATCGTTTCGAGAGTTATAGCCTTGTTCCCCTATTTTTTTCTGCTTCATTTGTGTAATTCGGCTATATTATGTCTTATCGGGCCAGTTGGTTTGGGTCCGGAGTGATTTTGGAGTAAATTGTGTGACGCTTAGTCTCTTAGGAGAAAGTTTAAGTTGGAAAATTTGACCGGATGTTGACTTATATGTAAACGATCTTGGATTTGAATTTTGAGAGTTCCTTTAGCTCCGTTAGGTGATTTTGGACTTACGAGCGCATCCGGAATGTGATTTGGAGGTGATAGAATTAGGCTTGACTTGGCAAAAGTTGGAATTTTGGCGATTTGGCCGGCAGTGAAAATTTTGATATCGGGATCGGATTGGATTTCCGGATGTTGGAGTAGGTTTGTGGTGTCATTTCTGACTTGTGTACAAATTTTGAGGTCATTCGGACGTGATTTGATAGGTTTCGGCGCCATTTGTGGAATTTAGAAGTTTAGAAGTTCTTAGGCTTGAATCCGAGTGTAACATGGTGTTTCGATGTTGTTTTGAGTGATTCGAAGGTTCGACTAAGTTTGTATGATGTTATGAGATGTATCGGTATGTTTGATTGAGGTCCCGAGGGCCTCGGGTGAGTTTTGGGTGATTAACGAAACAAGTTTGGAACTTGGAAGGCTGCTGAAGATTGAACTTAGCTGTCATAAATGCACCTGCGAAGTGGGAGTCGTAGGTGCGAGCCCGCAGGAGTGACTGAGGAGCCTCAGATGTGGCCATGGAGGACCTGGGTAAGCACCGCAGGTGCGAGGTAGTTTTCGCACCTGTGATGATCACAGATGCGGTCTAGAGGCGCAGAAGCGGTCCCGGGGAATTTAAGTGATTTCCGCAAAAGCGGAGCTGGGTCAGCAAATGCGGTCCCGCAGGGCTTCGCTGGGCAGAATGTATAAATAAAGGACTTCGTGATTTTTTCTCATTTCCACCATTTTCCACTCGGACTTTGGAGCTTTTGAGGTGATTTTTGAAGGGCATTCAAGGATTCTCACTGAGGTAAGTCCCTTGAGCCTAAGTACCCTTAGCTATGGTGTTCTCCCGTTGTTTTCTCATCTAATTAGTGAGGTTTTGAGGTGAAAATTGGGGGTTAGGGCTTGGGATTTTGAAGAGTGTAATTTGGGGATTTGAGGGACCTAATGATATTAGATTTTGATAAATTTTGTATGGTTAGACTCGTGAGTGAATGGGCTTTGGGGTTTTGTGACTTTTGTCAGATTTCGAGACATGGGCCCGGGAGCCGGACTTGAGCCAATTTTGGGATTTGAGTCCAATTTAGTAGTTTTCTTGTGGAATTGGTTCCTTTGACATATATTGATTGTGTTGTATTACTTTTGGCTAGATTTGGGACGTTTGAAGGCCGATTCAAGGGGCAAAGGCATCGCGGAGTAGGATTTTGCTCAGATTGAGGTAAGTAACAGTTATAAATATGGTGCTGAGGGTATGAAACCCCGTATATCGTGTCGTATGACTATTTTGGAAGTGACGCACATGCAAGGTGATAGGCATGTAGGCGTGCACCGTAGGGATTGTGACGTGGTCTGTCCCGTGAGACTGTTGAATCGATTAGCCTACTGTTTATTACATGTTCCCTCTGTTTTTATGAAAATTGATTGCACTTCACGTTAGAAATCCTTTTTAGGCTTTGTGATATCACTATTGAGACCTGTGAGGTCGTGTACTTGCTGAATTAACTATTATTCGTTGTTTTTGTTCTCAGTCATGATGCTACTTGCGTATTTTACCTCCGCCCCCTCCTATTTATCATTGATACATGTTATTATCTCTGTTTGGGCTGAATTATATGTTTTCTAAGAGCCCGAGGGACTTGAGAGATTTGTGACTGAGATAGGGCCTGAGTGCCGAGCTGTAAGCTATGTGAGAGTATATATGGATCGGGTTGCACATCGCAACGAGCCTCAGTGATATATATATATATTGGATCGGGTTGCACGCCGCAACGAGCCTTATGGTTGCTTATATATTGGATCGGGCTGCACGCCGCAGTGATATAACACTTGGGCTGAAGGATCCCCTCCGAAGTCTATACAACCCCAGTGAGTGCAGGTACATATTGAGTATAATTACTGAGGGCTGAGAGCCGAGTGATTTAGCTATTAAGATGAGCTAAGTAATTGTTGCCTTGAGAGGTTGTACTTCCTTTTAGTTAATTGATGCACTTAGTTGTTATTTGTCCTTGTTGTACAAATTTCTGAAAGACTTGATATCTGGTTTACTTGAGCACGAACTGATATGACTTAAACTAATGAATTTGAAAGCATGATTGTTCTTATTTGAAAGAATTGAGATAAATGTATTAATTTGTATAGCTTGTCACTACTTCTCAGTTCCTTATTTATTTCTGTTACTTACTGAGTTGGAAGTACTCACGTTACTCCCTGCACCTTGTGTGCAGATCCAGGTGAGACTGGTCGCAGGGATCGTTGAGCTCGTGCGCGGTTGACTGCTCGGAGATCTACGAGGTAGCTACCAGCGTCCGCAACCCTTGTCTCTCCTTCCATTGTTGTCTTTTCTTTCTGTTTAGTATTGGTGGACTATTGTAAACTCCGAATTTTGGATTTGATTTTAGATGCTCATGACTTAGTGACACCCTAATGTCGGGCTATCTTTTTCGCATTTTATTATAAGTCTAACTCTTCTTATGAAATCTCTCTTATGAAGAGGGTTTTGAACTATCTTTTAGCAAATTATCAATGTGTTTTGAAAATGTCGGCTTGCCTAGTCCCACGATAGGCGTCATCACAACGGGATTTAGTTTTGGGTTGTGACACCAAATCTACCATTGCTCCAATATATTTACGCAATTTCTTAGAAAGACGAATAAATCAAATAAATTTTATGATTAATTAATACTATTAGTCGTTTTTCTTAACAAAACTTTAAATAACACTTTTTGGATCGAAAAGAGTAACTATCAACATTAAGCCCTAAAACCCGTGAGGACATTAAAGTGTATCCCCGTCTTCAACATTAATGTTCCTGAAAAATAATGTTCAAAGTTACGGAAATTACGAATGAGCGAATCTGTAAAAATTCTAGGTTGGTTTACAAGATAAATATTCTTTCCTGTCTATTTTAATTATTTTTTTGATTATTTTCACACATATTAAGAAATCTAACTTTTAGCATTAATTAATAATAAAATTGATTATATTAACTTTAATTTGTTCATTAGAACTATAATAAATACTCCTAGGACAACTTTAAAAACAAGAAGTTAATTTCTTGTTGATAATTGAAAAAATCAAATATTGTAGACCAAAAAAAAGTAAAAAATCAATTAAAGTGGGCCGGATGAAGTATTTATTTGTACCGGGAGTCTACACCACTGCACTAAATACATGACATATGTCTCATAAATAATTAAATATGGTTATCTAGAAATCATAACTAATCAATATATATATATATATATATATATATATATATATATATATATATATCACTTAAATTGTAAATTGGTATTATTTGAATAAATACTTGGTGCATATAAATTTTATTGGTTGAATAGTTTGATACCGATAAACCCTAATCGTTACTTGTGCCTTAATTTAGTCTAAGCTACTTCGCTCTCTCATGTAACTACATTTTTCTTTAGCCCTACTCCCAAAATAGACCCACTACTTCTTCCTCGATAACCAAATCACACTTAACTTATTTTCGCCGTAGCTCACTCAGTGACTATGGCGGTAAAAACAAAAGACAATTTACCCTCATGTTTTTAACTTTACCCTGTAAGATACGAAGTAAAATTAAAGAGTGAAGAGATACTCCCTTCGGTCCATTTTATTTGATTTTTTGGCATCTTTTTTTTTTGTCTATAATATTTGATGTTTAGATATTAAGAAGAAATTAATTTTTTTTTTTAAACTTGTTCTTGGAGTAAAGAGCCTAGGAGTATTTTTTATATTTTTAATAAAAAAATTAAGATTAATATGATCAATTTTATTGTTAATTAATATTAAAATGTGAATTCTTTAAAATGCATGAAAGTAGCCAAAAAAATTAATTAAAGTAGACGGTTAGAAAGAAGAAAACAAATACAAGAAGCTAGCTAGCTGCTTTAATTAGGTGTTCCTCTAAAAACACGCTTTTTCTTGAACGCTTTACTCATATTAATTTTAATAAGTATCGAAGTTTGAGATCATAGTCTAGTCTATAAAACAAAGTAGGTGTCTCGTGCAGGGCGGATTTATAGGGATACTGGGTTCATGTAAACTCAGTAATTTTTGCATAACTATATATATATATATATATATATATATATATAAAATTTATTAAATATATTTGATTGTGAACATAGTATTATATATTATCTTAAGATCGCTATAAAAATCATAAACTTCAAATCTCGAATTTACCTCTCATTCTAACGAGTGTTTAAGAAAAGAAAGATACCTAATTGGTTGCTTAATCCAATTCCCATTCTTTTTATCCTTCACAATCTCCTAAGCTGCCTCGCTGCTGTATTACTCCAATGTTTCTCCCCTTCCCTAGGCATTCTTGAAACCTCTCACTCAATGGCGAAGTTTATCCTTCTACAAAAGGTGTCATTAGGATTAATTAGATATCATTTTGTCTAATTAAAGCATCTACTTGTGATAATAGAGCTTCTGCAATCTCTCCTTCACTGAGGGAGATATTCTTCTATAAGGGATGTCGTCTGATATTACTTTGTTAAAAACTTTCACTAAATATTCATTATATGATTATACTTTCTAAAATTTATATATATAATATATAAAAAAGACCGATGCTATCTAAAAATAATGTAAATAAACAACAACAAAATCTCGCGTAGTCTCGACTCTCACTACACTATTACTACTAATTGGGGAGTTAAATAGATTTTTCTTTGACTATTATTCTTTTGAGTATTTTTTAAGTATTTTAAATTATTAATTATTATGATCCGTAGTACTTTATATGTGTTATCCAAATATATATTATTATCTCAAAAAACTTGAAGAATCTAAGTCCGATATACTGAAATTTTGAAGTATTTGCATCTATACCCGCTTTTTGTGTCACGTTTTAACTTGTGCCCCCTTTGCAAAAAAATATTGCAAGCATACTAGCTTTTTCGCATAACTTCAGCATACGAGGCTGAAGTAGCAAAGGCAATCACGCAAAATTTCAGCATTCTAGTAGTCGGGCCTGAAGTTCAGCTCTAGAGCTGAAATTTTTGTTTTGTAACTGACGAACTTCAGCTCTAGAACTGAAGTTTTGTTTTTGTGTTTTTGTTTTGTAACTGGCGAATTTCTGCTCTAGAGCTGAAGTTTTTGATTGTAACTGGCGAACTTCAGCTCTAGAGCTGAAATTTTTGTTTTGTAACTGGTGAAGTTTTTATTTTGTAACTGGGGAACTTCAGCTCTAGAGCTGAAGTTTTTGTTTCAGCTTTTGTTCTATATTTGATTAACTTCAGCAAGTTGTAGGAACCATGCCACGATTGCAAAAGTTAGTTGATCAATCCTTGGTTTACTGCACCGCTAATGATAAAATATGTTTAAATGTGGTTACTATGATTCATATAATTGGTGCAGTCTACCCATTCTTATTGTAGCTTTGAGTTGTCTTCTGTGGTCAGATGTTTTTCGCTGAGCCTTAGGCAGTTTCTGATTATAAGGCAACTGAGCACTTATGAGTGACTTCAAGCTCCAAAACACAAGTAGTATTAATTTTTGTTGCAGAGAGAATCTTAAAATTTTCGGGCACGTTTAATACTTACCAAGGAAGATAGAATACAGCCAGCCACTTCTCAACTTCAAGAGGTCGATTCAAGATTTCAAGTCAGTGGATTGTAGCACCTACTACTCCTTCGTGATGATGGGTACTTTAAAATAATGTTGAAGTCATCGTTATAGAAGAAGAAAGAAGAAAACGAAAGAGGAAAAGGAGGAGGAGAAAAGGGGCTGAAGTTGTTTAAAAGTAGGTATAAATTAAAAAAATTTAAAAAAATAGGTATAGGTTAAATGTGGGCGACCAAACAGAGCGCCCCATACAATTTTTACGTTTAAATCTCATCTTCATTTGATCGCCCGTGCAATTTTTACGTTTAACTCGCATCTTCATGCACTAAACTCTTGCCACATAGAATGAAGCAAAAGGAACACTAATTACTAACACACTTTTATATTCATAAATAATTGTGGCGCCCGGATCATTTTGTTAAATAAACTTTAATTAAAAAGAAAGTTTTGACATTTAAATATAATGCAGCTGCATTTGCTCTTACAACAACAACAATCCAGTATAATTTCACTAGTGGGGTCTGGGGAGGGTAGTGTGTACGCAGACCTTACCCCTACCATAGATAGAGAGGCTGTTTCCAAATAGACCCTCGGCATCCTTCCCACCAAGAACTCTCCACCTTACTCTTGGGGTGACTCGAACTCACAACCTCTTTGTTAGAAATGGGGTTGCTTACCATCGGAGCAACCCCTCTCGTCACGAAAAAGTTTCATTTAATGAGGAAAGATAATAAAGCTCAAAGCCCTAGCTACTCCATGCTCTATTTTTCGTAAAATGCAAAATAACAGACTCGAGCGAAGTGAAGAGAACGTAATAACTTGGTTTTGTGCCACCCACCATGTTCAACACCACCACCACCACTTGTAGTACGTACCACCGTATGTGGAGGAGCTGGGAGGAAGAATTCATTTTTTCCGGTAAGAAAGTGTACATAAGAACCTTCTTTTCAATATCAAGAAAAGCATTTTAGTGTTTCATAAAGGTAATACAATAAGTTTTATTTCATGCATGATGTTTTCAACAAGAGATGGTGCGAGTTTGAAGCATTCCCATAATTAAACTAAGCTTCTTTCACATGCATGTTGTCTCCTACAATCGACTTTCACTTCCACCATTTGTGTTGCCATTTCTTGACTTCCACTGTTATTCCATTTCAAAGGCTCAAAAACTGAAGAAGATGACAAACCATCATTTTGTTACCTCTTCACCAACTTTTTCATATTTTTTCATTTTTTTCTTCTTCTGTATAAGTTTGAGTCCAAGAAAAGCTGTATTAGTGAACTCTCTCTCCTCTGATGGACAAGTTTTGCTCTCTCTTCTAAAAGCAGCTGACCCTTATGCTAAATCATCATCTTCTGTACTTTCTTCTTGGAATACTTCAAGTTTAACTCCATGTTCTTGGCAAGGCATTTCTTGTTCTCCTCAACAAAGAGTTATTTCAGTTTCTCTTCCAAATACATTTCTCAATCTATCTTATTTACCCTTTGACCTCTCTTCCCTTTCATCTCTTCAGCTTCTCAATCTTTCTTCTACAAATATATCAGGCACAATCCCTTCATCCTTAATTGGTTCATTTACTCATCTTACGCTTTTGGACCTTTCTTCTAATTCTCTTTCAGGGCCTATTCCCTCAAAACTTGGTGGGCTTACCTCACTTCAGTTCCTGTTCTTGAATTCAAACAGATTGACTGGTAAAATCCCACAACAACTTGCCAATCTTACTTCACTAGAAATCCTCTGTCTCCAAGATAATCTCCTTAACGGATCGATTCCTTCTCAATTAGGCTCCTTGGTGTCACTTCAACAATTCAGGATTGGAGGAAATCCACAGCTAACTGGCGAAATACCAGCACGATTAGGCCTACTCACCAATCTCACAACGTTTGGTGTCGCGGCCACTGGACTTTCTGGGGTTATTCCACCCACATTTGGTAATTTAATTAATCTCCAAACTTTGGCAATATATGATACTGAAGTCTTCGGTTCAATACCACCTGAACTTGGGATGTGTTCAGAGCTTAGGAACTTATACTTGCACATGAATAAGCTCACTGGTTCAATACCTCCTCAGTTGGGCAAGTTACAAAAGCTTACTAGCTTACTTTTATGGGGAAATTTGCTTACTGGCCCTGTTCCGGCTGAGCTTTCAAATTGTTCATCTCTTGTAGTTCTTGATGTTTCTGCAAATGATTTGTCTGGTGAAATTCCGGGTGATCTGGGAAAGCTAGAGGTTCTTGAACAACTTCACTTGTCGGATAATGCACTTACTAGTGCTATTCCAATGCAGTTGAGTAATTGTAGTAGCTTAACAGCTCTTCAGCTTGATAAGAACCAATTATCAGGGGCTATTCCTTGGCAAGTTGGGAACTTGAAGTACTTGCAGAGTTTCTTATTGTGGGGGAATTCGGTTTCAGGAACCATTCCAGCTGCTTTTGGGAACTGTACTGAACTATATTCACTTGACCTCTCAAGGAACAATCTCACTGGTTCAATACCTGAAGAGATATTCAGTTTGAAGAAGCTGAGTAGGTTGTTGTTCCTTGGAAATTCGTTAACAGGAAGTTTGCCGCCAAGTGTGGCACAGTGCCAGTCTCTGGTGAGGTTGAGGCTCGGTGAAAACCAGTTTTCTGGACCAATACCGAAGGAGATAGGACAGCTGCAGAATCTTGTGTTTCTTGATTTATACATGAACCATTTCTCTGGTGAATTACCTTCTGAAGTTGCCGACATTACGGTTCTTGAGCTGTTGGATGTGCATAACAATTACCTAACTGGGGAAATACCATCAACATTGGGAGAGCTCGTGAACTTAGAGCAGCTTGATCTCAGCAAGAACAGCTTCACTGGTGAGATTCCAGGGAGTTTTGGTAATCTCAGTTACTTGAACAAACTTATTCTCAGCAATAATCTGCTTACTGGTCCAATTCCAAAGTCATTTAGCAACTTGCAGAAGTTAACTCTACTTGACTTGAGCTCCAATGGTTTATCTGGTGCAATTTCACCTGAGATTGGTTATATGACAAGCTTAACAATCAGCTTGGATTTGAGCTCAAACCGTTTCACAGGCGAACTCCCTGAAAGTTTATCCGGATTGACACGGTTGCAATCTCTTGATATTTCTCACAATATACTGAGTGGAAACATCGCGATTCTAAGCTCTCTGACCAGTCTCACTACTTTAAATGTATCTTACAATAGTTTATCAGGGCCTATTCCTGTAACGCCATTCTTTAGAACACTCACATCAAACTCTTTTCTTGATAATTTACACCTTTGTGAATCAATTGATGGCTCTGCTTGTTCTGCTCGTATAACGGGAAGGTCCAGATTGAAGTCTGTAAAATCCATAGCTTTGGTTGCAGTGATCGTGATATCTGTTGCCATAGCAGTCGTGGCACCGCTGTTTTTTGTGACAAGGAAACGGAGATATGAATTTGAGAAATCCCCAGGCATGTCAGCCTCTGCAGTAGGGGCAGAAGATTTTTCCTATCCGTGGACTTTCATCCCCTTCCAAAAGGCCAATTTCACCATTGACAACATCTTGGATTGCTTGAAAGGTGAAAACATTATTGGGAAAGGCTGCTCAGGAGTTGTTTATAGAGCAGAAATGCCAAATGGCGAGTTGATTGCGGTTAAGAAGCTCTGGAAAACAAAGAAAGATGAGGAACCAATAGATTCTTTCGCTGCTGAAATTCAAATTCTCGGTCACATAAGGCATCGCAACATAGTGAAGCTCCTTGGATACTGTTCAAACAAGAGTACTAAACTTCTTCTCTACAACTACATTTCAAATGGTAATCTTCAACAGCTCTTGCAAAGCAACAGGAACTTGGACTGGGAAATCAGGTACAAGATTGCAGTTGGATCAGCTCAAGGACTTGCTTATCTTCACCATTACTGTGTGCCAGCAATTCTTCATAGAGATGTCAAGTGCAACAACATACTCCTTGACTCCAAATTTGAGGCTTATTTAGCAGATTTTGGACTTGCAAAGCTGATGAATTCTCCAAATTATCAAGCGATGTCCAGACTAGCAGGATCTTATGGGTATATAGCTCCAGGCATGTATCTTTCAACTTTCTATTTCTCATCTTAAATGTTGGCTGCTTTTATAGGACAATTTTTTTTCTTTTTCCTGAATAAATGTGATGTTTTTTTATGTTTGTATTGAATTGCATCCCCATCTTTTCTAAAAGCTTAAGCTGTTAGAGAGGGTATACTTTTATTTATTTAATTATGTCTTTAACAGTTTTCAGTTATAGGTCAAATCACAATGTTGTAATTTATTGTCAAATTTGGAAGTGTAAGCTAAACAAGTTGTGCTCATAGATTTTGACATGAATTTTTACCACTATGGCTGCAGAATATGGATACACAGTGAATATAACAGAAAAAAGCGATGTCTACAGTTATGGAGTGGTGTTGCTGGAAATACTGAGTGGACGTAGTGCAATTGAGCCTCAGATTGGTGATGGACTACACATTGTTGAGTGGGTAAAGAAGAAGATGGGAAGCTTTGAACCAGCTGTTACAATTTTGGATTCCAAGCTACGGGCTTTACCGGATCAAATGGTACAAGAAATGCTACAAACAATTGGAATAGCTATGTTCTGTGTGAATTCATCACCAAGTGAAAGGCCAACCATGAAAGAAGTGGTGGCACTTCTAATGGAAGTGAAGAGCCCACCTGAAGAATTTGGAAAAACTTCTCAGCCTTTAATAAATCAGTTAACTCAAAGTTGATTCTTTTTTGCTTATCTTTCCTGTCTCTTTTATTTTAGAGGTGTAGGCATTTATTTTCTCTGTTGCCAAGGTAGAAGAAAGGCTAGTCATTGTAGGAAAAGAGTAGAATTCAAGTTTCCAGGCATAGATTAGTGTAGGAATTCTTGTACAGTTTCAGAAAACATTTAGTGTTAGCTTAGTTGCCTCTTTATTTCTTCACTACTTTTCTTTATGCTGCATAATTTGCTTATAGTGATTACAGTTTATCACATTTTAGTCTGACATTGGCAAGCAAGCAACAACTACACCATGCTCATGGAATTGGACTAATCAATTAGCTTGTCAGCAGAGGCGTGCAATTCTAAGTTACATAACGTTTTCAATTAATGTCCTTTTCAATCAATATTAAAATAATTCAATTTTAATGGTGTCACACCTCCTTTTTACCACCCGAGAGGGGATATGAGAGTTTTTACAATTAAAGTGATATTATTCGAAATGGGATTATTTAATTTATCAGAGTCGCCACTTGGAATAGTTTATTTGGTGTCCCAAGTCACCGATTTATAAATCCCAAATCGAGGAAATTCGACTTTACTTTATAAGTCTGCGAACCAGAAATTCTAGATAAGGAATTCTATTAACCCGGGAGAAGGTGTTAGGCACTCCCGGGTTCCGTGGTTCTAGCACGGTCGCTTAAACTTTTAATAATTGGCCTATTATCTGATTTACTACACGTTTTAAACCTATTATGCATTTTTAACTTTATAACCGCTTCTAATTATTTTGACCTCTTTTTAAGATTTATGGAATTATTTCTTGAACAAGTTACGATTGTCGTACACTTGCCGTTTTTAGAACACACCGCAAACCACGCTACATGAAATACACCCGTGATTCGCAATATGTTTATTTTATTATTATTCGGAGTTGTTATGATCGGGTCACATGAAATGCACACCCGAATTGGGATTTACGTATCGGACCATACCACGGGAACCGTACCCATGGCCACGATAATTTATTATTTAATCACGCCTAAAGCAAACTACGATGTTCAAAATGTGTTTTCTATACTAAGTTAATATTGATGTGAGGGTCATAGCTTATGGATTTTTGTTTGTGTATGGCACACCTCAAATTATTTTTAAAAAAGAAAAGATTTGTATTTTTCTCTAAGGCAAATTAAAGTTGCTCCTACCTTAATCTAATTTGAAATTATGTATCACAACTACATCAAGGGAATCGTACCCGTAGTTGTAATAATTTAATTGCGTGCCTAAAGCAAACTAAGAGTGTTTATATGAATTAATTAGTTTTCTAAGTTTGAGATTGACTGTGGAGGTTCAAAGATTATAAAATGATGTGGGTAAAGTATGAGATTTAACTAATAGGAATTAGTATGGTTGATTATGTTTCTGATTTAGTGAAGGCGTTGAAATTCTCAGCTAGTTCCATTGTCTGGGCCTGAAGACTAATATTTCAAAGGGCCTTATTGAATAAAAGAGGGTGCAGCAGGGATATTGGGCCGCTACTCATCATTTGGGGCCCAAATGAACCAGACTTTGTGTGATCCTTCCAAAATTGTGCTATGAATGCCAAGGGCGAGACTTTTTTTTTAACAGTTAATTAATAAAATTTTAACAAAACAAACAGGCTGGACAAACAAAAGTACATGGAGGTCACTGAAAACTCATCAGAAAAGAAGAACATGAACAGGTTGAGAATCAAACAAGTTGGATCGAAGAAATTAAATATGAACTCATTTGCAGATAGCACAAGCTTCATTCATAAACTCCAATAGTGAAGAACAAATAAGAAATCACATACCTAAATGCAAAACACAACAATCAAGGACCAAATAAAGGTCTGAAAGTATGAAAACAAAGCTCAATAAATCCAGAAACAAGCAGAATCAACAAACCAACAATTTTAAAAGCTCGGTCACTTTAGAAATCCCAGAAAATATTGAATAGATGAACTGAAATCTGGGACAGCTTCCTAATCCTCTTTTCTACCTTGTTTTCCCTTCTTAAACTCCTTTTGTATACATGTGTGCGTGTGTCCTACATTCTCGGCCGAATTTAAAAGGGCTTCGAGATTTGGCTGCTGCTTTTGTCAAGGATATGAGTTCACTGGTTTTTTCTCCAACTCAAAGAGAGAATCAAAAAAAAAATTATTTTTGATAGGTAGGTTCGCCGTTTTCAACTTGGGGTAGAAATCTGATCGTTCTTGTTGAGCAATGGAGAGGGGTGTACCGTTGACAGAGTCCAGGAGAAGGGTCAGTTTTCGTCTCTTTTTAGGGGGGAAAATGGAGCGTCGTTTTTCTAGCTTCTTTAGGGTGAGGTCCCATCTTCTGATGTGATTAGGTCTAGGTCTTTCAATTAAAAGAGTAGGGGTTTTGGGTCAGGCGGGTCGGGTCTGTTTTTTGGGCTAGGTAAGAAAATTTGGGTCTGATTTGGGTGCAAGAACTAGCCCAATATCCAATTAAACCTTTTCTTCAATTTCTTTTTCCTTATTTCCTTTTCTTTTTCCTTTTTTTTTAATTAAGAAAAAACCTAAATCAAATTCCTAAATTAGTCTAAATTGTAAAATTAAGCTAATTATAATATTTATAACAATTACTTGATCCTAAATCAAAAGAGAAAAATCAATAATCTAAAAATTAAAAGGTAAAAATGTAAAATGAGTTATTTTTGTGATTTTCATCTTTAGTACAACAATTAATTAACTAATGAATCCTAAAAGTATAAAAACAAAATCAAAATGCAATGCATGGTATTTTAGTATTTTTCATGATTTTAATAAGAATTAAACGTGCACAAAAATGCAAACAATTAATAAAAGTCCTATAAAATGACAAAAAATTAGAAAAAATCTATTTTCTTTGATTTTATAGGAGTATTTCACATATAGCAAAATCACGTGCTCACGAATGGTGGTAAGAAAAAGAATGGAGGATGAGAGATACACTTACAGGTGACAAAAAATTTCATCATCGCGAATTGATTTCTCTTTCTTGATTGAAAAGGGGTTCCTATAGAGGTCAAGAGTCCAACCAGCGGCTGAGACTTTCGCTTCTAAGACCAAGTCAGGAACTACTAAACGTCTCACAGAGTGAATCTTTGCTGAGGTTTTCCCAGTCGAACCTGTTTTTTAGGTTTTGATGGGTAGGCAATTAGCAGGAGAGAATTGCGAGAAAAGTGAATGCATAAGCGAGCTTTTTTTTTTCTTCAGGAATTCTTAGGTTACAACAAATTTTGCAGGAGTGGTAAGGCTCACCATAGCTCATCATCCTTTTGGCAGAACGTTCAAGCAAAAGTCATGGAATCATTGGTCGAAAATCTCCATATTCAAGAAGAGATTTTCTCCATCTCTAATAACAGAGGGTCACTCACGTTCTGAACAGTCTGACAATTGCAATATAGTGACAAAAAGGGAACAACAATGACAAGTCATGGAGAAGGGCTCTTGACATTGCACAATTTGATGAATGAAAATATCAAAATGACCAACCATAAATTTTACAAGGAGAAAGAAAAGAAAACAAAATTCAGTATACATGATTGAACTCTAGGCATGTTAACCAGCCCTAACATTTGCGTTTTTACTCGATGATGAACTCCTGCCCCTGAATCCAACAACATTTAGTTTCGACGTGGAGACGCTAGAGCTTCGACTGTCTCCTCGTTTCTTACCAGTGGAAGTGCTAACCCTCTTTGATACCTTGATTGCTATGGTTGGTTTTGACTTAGCTGGTACTTTGCCAGACTTTGCTCCGGAAGATTTTTTTGGATCGGTCTTTCTGCGAACACTGGAGGATTTACCTGTGGAAGCTTTAGTCTTGCCTCTTGAATTTGAAACTTTGACCAACTTTTCACGCTTGTCCTTCTGTTCAGTTATGCGAGACCTGGCAATATCCCTTTTGACACCGTCTACTGAGAGAGCCTCCAAGCTCTCATTCTTCATCATGGCTTCCTCGATGCGAGCGGCTAAAAGCAAGTCCTTTTTGGAAACCAAACTTGTAACTTTCCCTACACATGCAAAAAAGTTATATTGGAAACTTTGCAGGCCTGAGAGCTGCCAACTAAAACAAATTATAACCTAAATGATGAGCAATAAGAATTTCAAAGGTGCATATATGAAGTATGAAGCACATGCATCATTCAAAAACCAAGCACGCAAAGCAACATTATCAAAATCACCATGAGGCACCGTGGTAATTTCCTCTGGAAAGAGAATACTATTGGATAGACTAACTTCTTGCATTTGTTGACCTTTTGGATCACTAACGAGATTGCTGTTAGCATAGATGTTAGGGTGCATTTTGTGGAGAGCATGTTTGGGGTAGGTTATCCACTTCTTTTATACCACTTATATACAGGGGGTCTTCCCCCATTATGTTCGATGAATAGTTGCCTTATCAAAAAATTTATTCTCAAGGAAAGGAAAAACAGCTACGATTACTAAGAATGCACATCTAGTTTATGTAACGAGCAAACATGCTCTGCATTCACAGTACCAACAAAAAGCTGTCAAGTGAAGGACTAAACTCAACTAGGAAAACGAATTGTATTAAGATTCATGCAAACCAACCTTTGGCACCCATACGAGCAGTCCTTCCAGTGCGATGGAGATAATCAATCTAGAACAGGCAAAAGAAAAGGATAAGGATTTAAACATACAAAAACGGTTTTAGCTTGTAATGACAAGAAGATGACATGTTAGGCAAAACCCAAGCAAGTGCTTACAGAATTCTTAGGGAAATCAAACATGACGACATGATCCACATCTAAATCCAGCCCTCTAGCAGCCAAGTCTGTGCAGACCAAAGTGGGACAATCTCCTTCATCGCTCTTAAACTTTGCAAGGTTTTCAACCCTGCAGAAGAAATGCTGTTACCAATGGAGGGAAAAAGTGCAGCATCTAAAACTTGATGGAGCAATTCTTAGATTACAGGGACCATAACTCCATTACAACGTCATGGACATTTCATCAATCTTGACTTTCTAACATCTTAGAATCTTTCACCTAAGAAAAAATTCAGTGTCTTTTTTTGGACAGGAGAACAGTTCAGTATTTATAAATTTGAGTTGCAAATTGAGGCTATTGCTGTTATTTCCATCTTTTAACTGGAGGATAAATGCACAAACAGCAGCAAAAGAGAAAATAATCATAGTGGAGGACAAGACCAGAATAATGTCAAAATAAAGAATGACAAACAAGATGTCTCGTTCTTATGTTCCTCAGGACGATGGCTGATAACCAATCAATGATAAAGTCAGAAACTATAAGTGAAGGGTACGTAAAGGGGCTGAAGTATGGAGGAGGCCAAAGACTCAAAGTAAAAGCAAAACGATTAAGACAAGAGTCAGGGTAGTAGACTAGGCAATGTATTGCCTGTTGCAGGAATATTATTCAACTTCTCTCTTCTTACCTTTGTTCTGCTGGAACTTCCCCATGGTAGTTAACAGTAGAAAATTGGTTTTCACTGAGAAAGTGATCCACAGCACGACTGGAATTCAACGTGTTACAGAATACCATCACTCTATTGCCCTTTGCTAAACTTGGCTCAAGAACCTGGAAAATTGCATAATGTAAATCAGAAAGCTTTGCTGCTTTATATATTGTGAGCTACAATGAGCACAATTATACGCAAGGCTTTTTGTCGTTTTGTGAACTACTTGTACATTGCCACCCATGGCAAGAATTCACATCTTTCAAATATCAACTCAAATTGTAACATGAAACTGCGAACCTTGAGTGCTATACCTATGACACTAAAGCCAAGAGACAACAACGGGAGTGCTGTTAGTTCTCCTTGAAATCTTAATCATCTCTAATTTCTCCAGCAAATTGACCAAAATTTTCACTTAGTGACAGTAAAACCCCATAGAACTCTAACGATAACAGCAGAATTCTTCATTAGATGCATGAAACAGTTTGTCCACTAGTTATTCTTCACTTAAATTCCTCGATCTCAAGATGAAAAATCTTGTTTGAGAAATGTGCACAAAATCAATGTCTGGAAAATTACCCAAACGGACTAAAAGATCCACACTCATGTTTCATTTAGAAATTATTTTTTTTTCTGTTGCTTCCCATTAGATACAGCTATCATATCGCGCTGTACGTACACACTCATAGACATGCCTGGAATGACGGGAAAGGGTACATAAATAGTGCCACACCTGTAGCAACGCCTCCAGCTTGTTCTCAGAACCTGAAAGTTTGATGAAATCATGACGAGCAGAAGCAATCTTCTTATGTAATGTAGAAGTACGTAAATGCTGAATCCCTTGAAACTCCTCGTCAACCAACTTTTGAACTGCCTGCAAAGCATACAAATATCAGCTGAAACCACCTCGAAGTAGAAAACTTGCACACTGAATCAATTGAAAATGGGTAAGATTGAGATGATCACATGCAAATAATTCTACATCACTAGAAATAAGCCGTACCGCAATGACGCTATTACATACAACTCCCTAATCAGCGCATACCTACTAGACGGCAGGTTAAAGAATAACTTTGATGACAGGCCACTTACCTTAATACCCTTAGTAGTTAATAGAGTGACATAATACAATGATAACACTGCTTTCAGCTGTACTAGATGAAATTCTCCTTGTCTTGCACATGACATAGTGATCCAAATAAAACTTTGCATTCTAGCTTTATTAGTCTTTCAGTGCATACATAAATATCCTTCCCAAACCCAGTGAAAGAACGATAATTATACATCAATATTAAGTGTTGCATCCATTACTGAAATTTATGGGACAAAGCTCTATCCATTGTTCTGGCCCATCTTTCCTTTACTTTCTGATTTTTAACTCCTTGAAAATTTCTACATAGTTCAGTAAATACACACTCAGAAGGTACATGACATAACCCTTTTGACAAATCTAAAAAGGGTCTGGAGACATCTAGTTCCACTTATGTCAATCAAAAGGTTAGATGACATTAACCTTTTGACAAAAGCTTTATTGCAATTTTGCCGCCAATCAACTTCAACCTAAACTATAAAGCTTTGTTTTTTAAAAACAAAAACATAAGAAACATTACTGCCAAAGTAACCATCACCTTTTAAATAAATTATCTATTTAGCCTTTTCATAATCCACTTGGCATACCTTTGTCATTGTTGCTGTCACCAACACAGTTTGAAATCCTTCATCACCAGGCTTCGAAGCACGGTTTTTCAGTGGTGCAAGAAATTTTCGTATATCAGGACCAAAACCGCGATCAAACATGGTATCAGCCTCATCCAAGACCTATCCAGAAATTTTCACAGTAAGATATTTGGAAACAAAGTACCTACTCTGGAAACCAATAACAATTACCAAGTATCTGATGTCACCATAAACCACGTTTCCCTCTTCAATATGTTGTAGAACCCTGCCTGGAGTCCCCACAATCATGTCAATTGGGCCACCCAAAGAATCTTCTTGAGGTCTCAAACGGCCGCCGCCACTAACCATGGTAGATCTGAACCGTGCATGATGACTGATAGACTTTGCCACACGAAAAACCTGCAATGGCAATTGGATTCTGTTAGCCGGAAGAGTTCTCTCACGTTTAATAAAATTGTTAGTTGCCGAAATGGTAAATAAACCTGCTCACAGAGCTCCCTAGTAGGGCATAGCACAACAGCTCGGGGGCGCCTAGGCTTCATGTGCATACCATGGAATTCCTCTTCTTGTCTCAACAACTAAAATATTAAACACCATACCTCAAATCAGGCTAAAAGGAATAAAGAACTTTGAATAAGAGTTAACCCACTAATCAGCTTTAATACCATGTTACCTGAAGACATGAGTGTTTATATATTGGTTCACTGATACATCAGTCAGTGAAGTTTGTGCAACTTAAACCTGTTAAATTCTTTAAAACCTACAAAGCTAAATGCAAATACACTTTTCAACACAAGGAAGCTCTATTTTGCAGAAGACATTCCCACTGGCATGATGTTTGATAGCTACAAAGATATTGTCAGACTGAATAATTCATTTTTATGCAAAGCCAAGCGAAGTTGGATGAGGAGTATGCAACCAATGATAAAGTATGTGTCTGTATCATCGAATAAGGCCATATGTAAAAGTCTCCTTAAAATTGCTAGACTAGGTCAAAGCAAGTTCCCAAGTTAACCTTTTTTTGATAAGGAAAGGTTAACCTCTCTCTAATTCTTGTTCCACACAAGTTTCTTCTTTTATATATTTACCCTCTTGCTACACACAAATGAAAACCCAGAAAAGAAATTGCAAAGGCAAAGTTCAGATGATCTGTTTATAACCCCCCAAACAGAGTATGGTAAATGCAGAATGTTGATTCATCCGTGAGTGTGAATATTTATTCCTACATATAATACATATCCAGAATAGAATGGAAGCAAAAGAACTGCATATGTGATACCATTTGGTTGGCATTTAGGCTTAGTTGATGTTTCTACACTTACACTAGGCCTGGTGTTACTAGGAGTTCGTCTTTTTTTTCTTCTTCTTTTTTTGGTAAGAGATTTTTCAGTATAGAATAAGTGCATCATGTTCTAGATTACCCCAATTTTTCCCTAAAAGACCATTCACTCAGTAATGGAATGATACAGAGTATTTATCCTATAGTCAATCCCAACTAGTTTTGGATTGACATGTAGTTGATAGATTGATATAATTCATTTTCGTTCAAATTGTTGGAATTTCAGGCTGCATAGCGCATCATCATCGATGAAGCATTTTTTCCCCTTAATGAAATGAAGCAAGAGTAATCCAAACTATCTCCTACACACTAACCTAAGAAGAAAAACGGGACAAAAAGCTACAGCAAGTATCACTCAATAACTAATAACAAGTACAAGCTATTTGGAATGACACAGAATATTTATCCTATAGTTGAAGCAACTAGTTTTGGATTGAAGTGTAGTTGATAGATTGATATAATTAATTTTCGTTCAAATTGTTGGAATTTCAGGCTGCATAGCGCATCATCATCGATGAAGAATTTTTTTCCCCTAAATGAAATGAAGCAAGAGTAATCCAAACTATCTCCTACACACTAACCTAAGAAGAAAAACGGGACAAAAAACTACAGCAAGTATCACTCAATAACTAATAACAACAAGTACAAGCTATTTGGAATGACACAGAGTATTTATCCTATAGTCGACATAACTAGTTTTGGATTGAAGTGTAGTTGATAGATTGATATAATTCATTTTCATTCAAATTGTTGGAATTTCAGGCTGCATAGCGCATCATCATCGATGAAGCATTTTTTTCCCCTAAATGAAATGAAACAAGAGTAATCCAAACTATCTCCTACACACTAACCTAAGAAGAAAAACGGGACAAAAAACTACAGCAAGTATCACTCAATAACTAATAACAACAAGTACAAGCTATTTGGAATGACACAGAGTATTTATCCTACAGTCGACGCAACTAGTTTTGGATTGAAGTGTAAGTTGATAGATTGATATAATTCATTTTCGTTCAAATTGTTGGAATTTCAGGCTGCATAGCGCATCATCATCGATGAAGCATTTTTTCCCCCTAAATGAAATGAAGTAAGAGTAATCCAAACTATCTCCTACACACTAACCTAAGAAGAAAAACGGGACAAAAAACTACAGCAAGTATCAATCAATAACTAATAACAACAAATACAAGCTATATGGAATGATACAGAGTATTTATCCTACAGTCGACGCAACTAGTTTTGGATTGAAGTGTAGTTGATAGATTGATATAATTCATTTTCGTTCAAATTGTTGGAATTTCAGGCTGCATAGCGCATCATCATCGATGAAGCATTTTTTCCTCTTAAATGAAATGAAGCAAGAGTAATCCAAAACATCTCCTACACACTAACCTAAGAAGAAAAACGGGACAAAAAAACTACAGCAAGTATCACTCAATAACTATTAACAACAAGTACAAGCTATTTGGAATGACACAAAGTATTTATCCACAGTCGACGCAACTAGTTTTGGATTGAAGTGTAGTTGATAGAATGATATAATTCATTTTCGTTCAAATTGTTGGAATTTCAGGCTCCATAGCGCATCATCATCGATGAAGCATTTTTTTCTCCTAAATGAAATGAAGCAAGAGTAATCCAAACCATCTCCTACACACTAACCTAAGAAGAAAAATGGGACAGAAAACTACAGCAAGTATACTCAATAACTAATAACAATAAGTACAAGCTACTATTGGTAATCAAACGACCAAGGGAATTTGCACTTTTAGTCCCTCAAACATCGGCAAATTCTAATTTTGATCTTTGTGATATCTGATTAAGCAAATGTAACCTTCAATAAATTGGAATGTGCACTTTTGATTACTCTGCTTATGTATCTTCAAAAATTTAACCAATCATATACCATTGCATCATTGGATTACCCATGTTCTATGTTAAACTTGGACTGTTACTCCATAATCGAGGGTAATAATACAGTTCTAAAATTAATCTAAATGTAACATATTTCCTATATAGAGGAACCAAAATCACACATTGTAATAAATTGAAGGTTAAATATGCTTAGTCATATGAATGTTTCACCTGAACAATAGGCAACATATAAGCAAGAGTCTTGCCAGATCCCGTATGCGAACCCAAAACCACACTTTTCCCCTCAATCACAGCAGGTATCCCAATTGACTGAATCTCAGTCGGCACTTCAATACCCATTTCACCTAAAGCCCCCATAACCTCTTCACTCAAACCTAACTCCTCAAAACTCGACGCCACCGCTTTTTTTTTACTCTTCTTAACTCCATCATCATTCACCTCAGCTTTAAATTTTTGTGTTAGTTGTTTGGGTTCTAAAGTGGGCTTTGCAGATTCTTTAAGATGTCTAAGTCTAAGCCTTTCTAAAAGAATTGAATGTTTAATGGGTTGAATTAGTGATTCTTCAGTAGCAGTTGTGGTGGTGGTGGCAGAACAAAGGGGTCTAAACCCTAGTAAAACCCTAGGGGGGTGGGGAAGAAGTGGTTTTGTGGAGAAAGGCAAACGGGAAGGGAGGAGAGAGAAAGAGAAACGGAAGGAAGAAGTGGAGGAGGAAGTGAGAGAGAGGTTTAGCAGTGCTCTTCCTGTTCCTCCCATTTTGCCCTCTGTGTTTCTGTGTGTGTTTTGGTTTTGTACATAGCCTTCAGTTCTGATAATGGCACCCAAAAACAAAACAAAAAATAGAAACTAAATATTGTTTTTTAATACAAACCAATAAATATTTTCTTGTCATGAATAGTTTGTACATTGGATGTTCATGTTGTGAATAACTTAAAGATTAAATTTCCTACTCTATGTCCATCATCTTTATTTTTTATGCCTATAAAAGACTATGTAATTGCAATGGAAAGATACACACAATTGAAGAAGAAATCTCTTCCTTCTCTCTATCTCCATTTCTTGTTCATGTTTTACTAAATTGCTTTTATTTTCTTGTTCCATATTGTTACTTTGAGTTATATTTCATAACACGTTATCAGCACGAAGTCTCTAACCTTAAGGTTGAATTCCACTTCTGGTAAGGTATATATGGATGATCTATTGTCATAATATAAACTTGAGCATCTTGTTCATGAATATAGTATAGTTAAATTTTCGTGAACTAATAATAGGTGGCATGCGTTAGACTACATAATTTACAAAATTACAATTATACTTTATTATGTATGCTTATGGTTTTACCTTATAATACAATTTAGTATGCCTAGTATAATGATTATACATTAGTTTACTGTCACATATAATTAATATAATAATAATAATAATATTCGTAACTATTTTATTTTGATAAGATAAAATATTAGTACAAGAGGTATGTACTACACCAAATTTTTCATTAATGATAGTTTTTATCAAATTAACGTGTTCAATCATTTCTATATGGAAATATATGTCTTTATTTGCTACATCTCTTATCGGACAACGATAATATTCCTAGTAAGTCAACATTCTATCATTTCTATTCCATCTTGTGGTATGAAAATTCGGTACAATTTTTTTTTCTTTAACTAACTTTGGAGCTTAGTTCCATTAGAAACTGTGAAATAATTTATACTTTGGTACAATTCTCATGGCCTTTTAGTTTCACGGACAGATATATGTTTGATCGGAATAGTTATTAAACTAATCAATTCTTTCCTTGTTATTGTTTACTGCCTTCATTCAATTGTTCATCTAATTATATGAACTAATGACTTTAAAAGCAAAGTAACATGGTTTTGCTGGTACTTGACAATAGTGATATCATTATGTTTTATAGCTAGCTAGCCTATTGGAATATGTAAACTGTATAGCAAAATATTATTACTTTCTTATTAACTTTCTGAAAATTGAATTGTGATATATAATAAAGCAACAATACTAGTTATGTAGCATGTCAAATCACTTAACCAAATTATTACTGGAATTGCTTGATAAAGACCTTAGTGCAATAAGGGTATTCATATTAACCAGTATTGTTCCTACATGTATTTAGTACCTTTTAAGTCATGCGAATTAAGTTATATAATTTAATAATGTATACCATGCACTAACTGGACATACGGTTTAGACATATTTTGGTATTATCTAATTTACGATTTTTGTCAAATTATTATGATATTTTTATATCATATTTATGCACCACTTAATTCATTTTATTCAAATTAGCGGACGTGATATTTGCTTTGGGTTATTGAGATATCGATGTCCAATTTTTAATCAATACCACAACAATTAGTTATTTAGTGTAGAATAAATATTTTTATAGTGTTAGTTCATATGAACTTACAAATATGATATCACTAGAGCACTAATTGGTTTTATGCATGTAATCATTATAAATTGGCATTATTTTTAAAGCTTGGGGTAAGACATGGATTTGAATCCTGATAGAGTTTCAAGTCATTATCGTCAAACATGTCTTTACATGGGTAATACATTGGATTCGAGTCCCAATGCACCATATTGATAGTATAATGATGACTAAAGAAAAATAATATATTTTTCATTAAGGCATGAAGATTGTCCCACTTGATTTGTTTCATTCTTGAAGTGAATGTGGTAGCAGTACATAATAAGTTTAAATGAAGACATGTGGTTGAACAATGAACGTGGGCGTTCCAAAGATCAAAATAATAATAATCATCACTATGATTTTAAAAGAAAACAATAAGGGTTCTCAAAATAGTCCTTCAAAATGTGAAGGCAATGTTTACCATAAAATTGGTATGCAAATAATAAAACACGTCGCTGATTATGATCCATTCCTTGAAGAGAATGTGACTTGTGATAAGCATTGAGAATGCAAAACCCATTCCTAAAGTTGAATGTGGCAATATGTGATAAAAGCAATGAATAAAGACATGCAATTCATGATTATATGAATACCACACAACTCACCTCTAAAGGAGGTTTGAGTGAAATAAAGAGAATAAATATTATTGTGTGGTTACATAAATATGTCATTGGTCGCGTACATGTGATACGCCAAATATTATTTTGCCATGCCTTATAAAAGTTATTAAAGTCAAAATTAAAGTAATAAATGATTTTGCTTATGATGATTTTGACCATGAAAATCTATTATAATATAAGTTTCTCTGTGAAGGAGACATTTACCATATGAATGGTTTGATAAAAGATCGTGTAGTACAAAATTTGTTAAGAGCTCCGGATGAATAAAATTATTCATGACATTGATATTGTATAGTCTCAGAAGAAACTTTTTGAGTTTCAAATGTACAAGTCAAAATGATTATCATATTGAGACAATAAATGAAAGGAAGATTGAATATATTCATATTTCTATAATCATATCGGGTAAATATGAAAGGTTACCCAGTTTTATTTCTATTTATACTACACAAATATAAGCATGATGCTTTAATCATATGCCACAAGTAAACTAGAGGTTTACTAAAATAAATATTAGTTGGCATAACCGGTTGACCATCCCGGCTCAATTATGATGCGAAAAAAAATTAATTGAGAATTATATTGGCATATATTGAAGAATAAAAGATTCTTCAAGAATTCTCTTATGCTGCTTATTCTCATGATATACCAATTAAGGTAGGGATTGCATCCCTTGATTTCTGGAACAAATAAAAGGTGATAAATATATGGGCCCAGTCACCTGCCATGTGGACCGTTTACTATTATATGGTTTTAATAGATGCATCTATTATATGGTCACATGTGCATTTGTTATCAACTTGTAGTTTGGTTTTTGCAAGATTGCTTGCTCAAATTATTATAGCACAATTCCAGAATATAAATTATGATAATTTATCTTAATAATACTGGTTTAAATCCAAGTCGGTTTAGCAGAAATTGTATGCCTCCAGATATAGCTAAATCATTGGTTATGAGAACAAAACTCTCAAAAAACGAAATTTTGTATGAGATGTATTATTTAATATACAACAACACTTGTACGCATCTAGCCAAGTTATGAAAATTTCTTCCTATCACAATCGGTTCAGGGTCAGGAACCAAATAATTTCTATATAGAAATATGGATGTGTTATATGATTTAATTATTCCACCACAATGCACAAAGATGTGTTCCCAAAGAAGGTTGGGAAATGTGTTGGTGATCCCAATATTAGGGGGAGAAAATGGGCAGCTAAGAAAGTGATACGTGAAATGAATTATTATGAATACATATAGATCCTCGTACAAGAAAATATGAACTTGAAGTTCAAGTGATAATTCATTTACAAATTATTGCCATAAACATTTGCTGACCCAAAGCTAAATGTCATATTTCAGCTGCTAATGCTCCAAATAGAATAAAGTCCATGGGGGACAGAGTCTATGCCACGCATAAAGTGTAACAGACCAATCGGTTCCAAAGATAAAACTCCTTGAAGAAGGAGAGGGGCAAATATTCAAAATGGTCAAAAAAAGGAGGCAAATGCTCTAGAAGAGTACCACGACATAATATTTCATAAGACCTCATGGGAGAGGCTCAGGTACCTGAAATAATGAGATAAAGAGATCTCAATAAGTTATGTCTTTATTAGGTAATAATTGAACCGATATAAAATGATCGTCGACGATATTGTTAACATAATGTAGCGCTCAATATTATTAATATTGACGAGGATCTTGAGCTCAAATCTGTCATGAAATTTGGACAGATAAATAATTGGCCAAATGAAAAATACGCAATGAAAGTTGACTTCACTTGAAAAATATAAAGTTGGACGGAGTCCCAACACCTGAAAGTATAAATCCAGTGGAGGTAAATGTGTTCTTGTGCGAAAAAGGTCAAGTCGATAGACATAAAGATGACTTGTGTCACAAGAATATTTGTAAATATCCTGGCATTGATTATATAGAGACATGTTCTCTTGTTGTGGATGTAGTCATTTAAGATTTTAATCTGGAAATACATAAAAAACTTGATATGCATATAATGGAAATCATTGAAGGATTTAAATTGTTCAGAAGCATATAAAAGTTTTCGAGAAACTTGTTCAATAAAGCTTCAGAAATCTTTATACAGATTGAAACAATCAGGTCGTATGTTATACAATCGCCTGAGTGAATACCTGTTGAAAGAAGGTTACATTTATGATCCAATTTGTCCTTGTGTCTTTATAAAAAGGTTTGGATCTGAATTTGTTATAATCGCCGTGTATGTTGATGATTTAAATATCATTGGAACTCCTGGGGAGATTTCAAAAACAGTAGATTGTTTGAAGAAAGAATTTGAAATGAAAGATCTTGGAAAGACAAAATTTTATCTTGGTCTACAAATTGAGTATATGAAAAATGGAATATTTGTCCATCAATCAACATATACCGAAATTTTTTTAAAGCGATTCTATATGGATAAAGCACATCCATTGAGTACCCCGATGGTTGTGAGATCACTTGATATAAAGAAAGATCCATTCTGACCTCATGAAAATGATGAAGAGCTTCTTGGTGCCGAAGTACCATATATTAGTGCAATTGGGGCATTAATGTATCTTGCCAATAATTCCTGACCAGATATAACTTTCTCAGTAAGCTTATTGGCAAGATTTAGTTCTTCGCCAACACAAAGACACTAGAATGGTATTAAACATATATTCAGATACCTCCAAGGGACCATTGATATGGGTTTATTTTATTCAAATGAATCCAAACCATCATTGATTGGTTATGTAGATGCAGGATGTTTCTCTGATCCACACAAAGGTCGATCTCAGACAGGCTATTTATTTACAAATGGAGGTACAGCCATATCATGGCATTCAACAAAACAAATTATGGTTGCTACTTCTTCAAATCATGTAGAGATAATAGTCATTCACGAAGCAAGTCAAGAATGCGTTTGGTTAAGATCTATAACTCAACACATTCAGCAAACATGTGGTCTTTCTTCGAAAGAGAATATTCCAACAATATTGTATGAAGACAATGCTGCATGCATAGCTCAATTGAAAGGAGGATATATCAAAGGAGATAGAACAAAACACATTTCACCGAAATTCTTTTTCACTCATGATCTTCAGAAGAATGGTGAAATAGATGTACAACAAGTTCGTTCAAGTGATAATTTGGCTGATCTGTTCACTAAGGCATTACCAACCTCAATATTTGAAAAGCTGATATATAAGATTGGAATGCATCGTCTTCGAGACATTAAGTGATTTTTCATCAGGGGGAGTAACTACACACTGCACTCTTTTCCTTAACCAAGGTTTTGTCCCACTGGGTTTTCCTGGTAAGGTTTTTAATGAGGCAGCAAGCAATGCATATTATAAATAACTATGTACATCCCAATATTTTTTTATAAGTTCTTAATGAGGCACATTATCTTACATGAACATCCAAGGGGGAGTGTTATGAATAGTTTGTACATTGGATACTATACTGGATGCTACATTGGATGCCCATGTTGTGACTAACTTAAAGATTAAATCTCTTACTTTATGTCCATCATCTTTACTTTTTATGCCGATAAAAGGCTATGTAATTGCAATGGAAAGATACACACAATTGAAGAAGAAATCTCTTCCTTCTCTCTATCTCCATTTCTTGTTCATGTTTTACTAAATTACTTTTATTTTCTTGTTCCATATTGTTACTTTGAGTTATATTTCATAACACTTCTTCTATTTTTGTGTGTATAAAGGACAATATGTTTATCTTCTAATCATTTCATCAACTTTGACCAACCTATATATTATTCTTTTTTTTTGGTTTCCCACCCGGTGTCCGACAAGGGCATCTCCAACCTTTACCTCATTTTTGGTCCTCAAAATGGGGATTTCCCCAAAATCCCCATTTTGGGGACAACTTACTCCAACCATTCCCCCATTTTTTTCCCAAACTTTTTTATATTCTTCTCTCTCTTCTATATTATATTATTGTATTTCATTTCATTTCATTTTTTAATTTCTATTAAACAAATTCCATCTTTTATTTTTATTAATTTGTAATTTTCATAATTAAAACAATTCCATAAAATTTTAAATAATATAATTTGTAAGCAATTATTATAGATTAAATAATAATTCAAATAAAAGTGAAATCATTGTGATACAAGATTAATTAAATATATATTACATAACGATAAAATTCATTCGAAATACTAGATAAATATTCAACTTCAACCTCTAATATTCTCCCATAAATGATCTATTAATGCATTACGAAGTGCAAAATGAGCATCTTTGTCCTTAATTCTTCTATGTCGAAATAAAAATTCTTGAAATCGTTGATTTTTATCTACTGTCATTTCTACATAAAAATAATAAATGCACGAAAATTAATTTATTAAATTATACACCAAAGTTAAGATATAATATTAATATTATAAATACATTACATAATTAGGTATATATAAAGAGATAAATTAAAAGATTAAATAATAAAATAATAATAAAAAAGTGATGAACAGTAATGGGGGAGATGAATAGTGTACCCCATATTTGAGGAAACACTATTCATCCCCCATTTTGGGGACAAAAATGGGGGAGGGTTGGAGCTAAATTCCCCCAAATATTTCCCCCATTATGGGGGATGGGGGCAAAGTTGGAGATGGCCTAAGGGACCTATTTGGAGGGAAGTGTTCCCTACTAAGAATTTTTCTATATTCAAGGCTCGAACCCGAGATCTTTAGTTAAGAGAAGAACAGTTTTATCCAGTGCACCACATCCTCTGATGATGACCTAACTATATCTTGACATATGTTGAAATAGAGTTTTTTTTTCTGTCAATTGAAATTGGGTAGCTTATGAAAGATTTTAAAGTAGGTTATTTATTAGTCTTTTTGATATACCAAAAAACATTTTATCTATAGTTCAAACTAGTATACATGAATATATTAGATATCATACATGTGTTTCAGGCGTTTGGATATTTCAAGGAAATTGTTTTAAAATAATAATGTGTATTTGAATGATTATTAAGAAATTAATTTTTGAAAAAACAAAAGAAATTATCCACATTTAGCATTGTACAATGCTCTAATCTTGCTAGGGTGATGTAAAAATAGCACGGTATAGCTAGTTTTTGGATTGGTCATTCAAAAATAACCAGCGTTTACCAAGTCAATGAAAAATAGTCACTATTTTACTGCAGTAGAGACCGGTCCAGCAAAATATACTGGAGTTCGGTGCACCTGTGTATGAACTCCAGCATATTATGTTGGACCGATATACTTTGCTGGCTCCAGTATAATATACTGGAGACTGGAGCACCGGTGCTTCAAACTCCAGTATATTATGCTGGATCGGTATACTTGCTGGAACTTCAGTATATTATGCTGGAGTTCTAGTGTACTTGTGATGGAACTCCATCATATTATGCTGGAGTTCCAACATACTTATCTTGGAACTCCAGTATAATATGCTGGAGTTCAAATATACTTATGCTGGAACTCCAGCATAATATACTGACGTATTTTCCAAGTTTTGAACAGTGTTTTCGCTCAGATTTATCTTTACATGAAAAGTGGCTAAATTTTGATTACTTTTGAAATTGAGCTATTTTTGAACGACCAGTTGTAAATCTGGCTATTATAGCCACAAGGGATGACTTTTTCCTTCACCAAAGCCAAGGGAGGGCAGGAATTAGCCGAAAAGGTTAGACTCCTAAAATATGAAAATAAATCAAACCATCTTTTAATAATGATTGAAGCCTTAATGTAATTAGTAAAATTAACGTTATATGATCAGGAGGTTACGAGTTCGAATCGTGGAAACAGTCTTTTGCAGAAATGCGGATAAGACTGGATACAATAGATCCTAGTGGTATAGTCCTTCCCCGCACCCTACGCATAGCGAAAGCTTTAGTGCACCAGATTGCTTTTTTCTTTCTTCTTTTAATAATGATCACGTTAATGTATACTATCTTCAAACTTGTATTTAATAGTAACTTTTAGATGTTTGTTTTTATTTTCTTACTATGTTCATATTCCTATATTAAACTTTTGTACTCATTAATATGAGTTAATTCTAAAACTAGTTTCTTAAAAAAGAAAAGACTAAACATGTCTTGAATAATTAACCCCATTAGCCGTCCACTCAATCGCTTAAACTAAAAATAGTCGGCGAAGATATAATATATGTATAATTTATGTTCACATTTCTTTCCCAAATCTCCTATAGGGAATCTTAAGTCCAAAAGCGACTCGAATATTACTTCTCAGTATGTATCACAAGTATTTGAAATTGTTATTCATTGTTTAAATTTTCATATTGAGTGCAAAGTGCCATGAATCTTTATGGCAATTATAGAAAAGAACCCAAAAGAGATACTCCCTCCACTTTTAGTTGTAGTCAGATGTTGGAAAGCAATGTCTCAGTGCAAATCCTCTTTTAGTCACGCTGTAGTAATGCCTTTTTCTTTGTGCGTCTCTATTTTGGCGTAGTTAGTTTACATCTTGCACCCTCCGATAGAAAGAATGGATCATGTAAGGTTGATCACTCTGGCCCCTATAGCAAATAAATAGAGGAGCGTTTGGGCTTACGGCATAATGACAAACAGTGCAAATATCTTAGGAGTAAGGTTGAATACTAAAGTTCATGGCAATGTAGAGCAATGGCAGTTACAATTCCAACTCATATATTAGTATATAACTCAAAGGAAAAGAAAATGCTTTTCGAAGTTCAGAAAGAAAATCTAAGTATCTAACAATCCATGGGGGAACAAATGCAAAATCACAATCTTTATCAGAGCGACCTGCCATTGCGGGTACTAAATCTGGCTGAGTTTTCACACCTCCAATATCTGAATGTGACAAAAGATGAGAGCTTCTTCCGAAAAAACACCGAAGCCATCTGGAGACTATTCAATCCAAACGAAGTGGGTACACAAGACTGTCTATGGCCAAACGATGATGATACTGTTACACAAAAACTACGCAACAACATGGATTATGGCACACTATCCAATTGCTATGCCCAACTTAGCATGCACAACCACCTCTCTGCTCTGTCTCTGAAACTGCCTCCGGAGTGCCCTGGAAGTATCTGAAAACAATGGCAAATAAGAGAGAGTTTTCAAATCTTCTAGCACCCCAAGAACACTATTTCAATGTAGGGAGAAGGGTTGACATAGGAACTTAAGAACCGTAACTAGACATCAGAGAAGTGCTAATGACAGGAAGATAAACTATACAAGCACATTGAAGAAACCACACTTGCCCATCGAAGAAACCACACTTGCCCATCCAACAACTGAGTGATAAAATCTACGTCCAGATACAAAGAATCACTAGAAAGCACCATGTTGTAATATAACCTAAATATTTCAAGCAAATCAAAATGCCTACCTATTTTTACATAGTTACAGCATGTTTATGGAGAAAATATTGACTAGATCCAGAACTGCACTCGTTCTGTAGGTCTAAAGCCCAAAAGTTCACCAATTCGGAATAATAAAAAATATGCCATACCCATCTTACATTCAAGGGGATCCTAGAAGCAATGCACTTCCCCATCTAAGTTCATTCCATCGTAATTCACCAAATTTTGAGCCGAAATGCACTAAATCAGCCACTGAGAGAAGAAATGAGCAAGAGCGACAACGGATCACATATACTAGAGTATTATACAATTTATTCAGCTGCCTGGCATGAATAAAATTCTAACCAGCACAAGTGCCAGTTCAAGCTCCTCCTCTTCAACTTGACACAGAGTAGAACCAGACTAGTCTTCACTGACAGAAGACTAATCAAAACAAGTTTCCAAACAATATAAACTTGAATTGAAATACTCTGTCTTACGTCATGCCCACTTAATCATCCCTGAGGCCATGTTTATGCTCTCAATTATTAATGTCTTATGATTTTAAGTTACTAGCCGACAACCTTAGTCTAGCAGATATGACTTTGTGAAGACCTTTACACTGCAAATCTTACTCATTGCAATATACAGGTAATTCTCTATTTTATATTCCTCCAATATAAGAGACAAAGGAAATGCTGGACAGTAATAAACCAATTAGAAGGACATCAACAACCAATGTCACTAAGGAATGAAGCAGCATGAATAAGACAACGAAGAGAAGTTTCAGGCTGCATAATGGTCAACCTGTGAAGAACAATTGATGTCCTTTCACAGTTATAAACATAAATAAAAGTTACTATCTGTTCCTCCGTGTTGTTGGATGCTCGCTTAAAGCGTGCTTAAGCCTTGAAGCTCAGGTTGTACGCTTTGGTGGAGGCATCAAGGTACTGAGGTGTGTGCACTTTCAGCTATGGGTTCTGTCTTTAAGGACACAACATCATATATATATATATATATCTTAATTACAATTTTTTCATTCTTTTTTCCAAATAATTATTTTTTGTATTTATATTTCTATGTTTGATTTTTCTTCATTGGCTCTTTTCTACGCTGAAGCCCATGGTTTAATAGTGTTTTGCGCTTAAAGCTCAAAAGTTTTTGGAGCTTTTTTCGCTTATCGCTTTTGCCTACGCTGTTATTCCTTAAGACTAGTAATAACTTCCACTAAAATCATGACACAGATGAATACCATTCATGTCCCTTAAGCTTAGAGCTTCAAACAATGACACGTTTTCTTTTTCTAAAATATACATCACTATTGCGTTACCTAGAAATGTGAACCAAAACGGAAAAAAATTCTTTGCTATTGAGAATATTCCAGGCTCAGTCATCAGCTAAATTTTCAATATCTTAGCCTAGATTTCTGAACCTCAAAACCACAAAGTGAGCTGTACTTTAGATGGATTTTGAAGACCACCCTAACCTTGTGAAAGAACCTATTTACTCTAGTCTTTGTCATAACTTTGCTCTTTGTGATTTTCCATGTACTTGTCATCATTAAACTTGACAGGTATACCTCCATATCCATGGTTTAAGAGACATCTTTTGCCTATTTTAAAAGACAGTTCCATCACATTCCACTGAGAGCTTCTTATTGCTCATATCTAAGAATCATGATGTTTAACATCTTTGGCCACACATTCCTTAATTGGCTCAACTTACAGCCTTTGATTACCAAAGAAGTCTTAAAGTAGTCAATAACTACAACAGAAAAGTTCTAGCTACATATACATTATATGCATAGAGTCTAAGGACAACAATATTGTGCTTTCTTTATAATCATGCAAAAGGATAATATAAACTCACATATCCTGCTCGTGTTCATTGGCCAAAGCAGTTTTTGCAATAGACAAGAAGGCGGCATCAACATTTATATCCTCCTTTGCTGATGTCTCAAAGTAAGGTATCCCTTTTGAAGAACACCACTCCTTTGCTTTCTTCTCAGAAACCTGTTAACCGTGCAAAGAATATATCAGTAAAACTTCAGGGATAATAACTGAAAAACAAAGCATTGTAAATGTTTTACCACTCGGCTATTTCCGCCATCTATATCAATCTTGTTTCCCAACAATATGAATGGAAACGTCTTAGGGTCTGGTGGGTTAGACTGCAGAACAATAAACTCAGTTGGTTCAGATAGAACACATAGTTGATCTCTATTCAGCAATTCAATCAAATTTATAAATCAATTACTCATCAATCAAGAATTAATCGGGGTCGGATCTAGAAAATGACATAACAATTCAAGTAACAGCAAGAATGGTCCAATTAATATTTGACTTTGTGGATTCTATGCAGAAATTATGAAGATTCTTTTTTTTTCTTTCTGGAAGTTCAAAAAATTCTTATCTCCATAACTAGGCCTTTCACTTGTCTTTTCACTTATTTTGGGGATTCACTAGAAGGCAAAAACCAAGTCTTATATTTGTTGAGATCCTATTGGGATAAGAATCTCTTGAGCGGTCATATAATTTTATGAATCCCAAACACTCTGCCTAAATTGAACTTTTTATTGCTCTTTTTGATTGGTAAGGTTAGTCCAAAGTAGAATTGACAAGTTGCATGTGATTTGATACAAACAGGCATGAACTCCAAATCCTTTGCCTCCAAACAATAACCTTATGTGATACCCTATGCAGTAGTCGTAGGAAATAGTATATGATTTCATCTTTGGAAAGATCACTGGCCAAGATGCTCCTTATTTGGTTGCTTGTTTATATTCATGTTTACTTGTTCATAATTCCCAGTTCACCTAGATGTTGGAACTTAGACAGAAGTTTCTTATTCTCAATTAACACCTTAGAAAGGTGGCAAAATGTCTTCATTACCCACTTTTATACCTATAAATATGTAGAAAAAGCAGGTAGCACCTTTGTCGATTTTTCTTTATCCCCAACTTCTCACTGCAAAACTTAAGCAGTACAAATGCAACATGATCATAATATAAATTCTTCTGTTAGTTTGTTCGAGCATTTGCGAATTTCTCCATTTGAATGCGCTGTGTTACCCACTTCAAAGGAAGATTATAATCAATCAACTAAATAAGGGCAGCCTAACAGGAACATGTCCTGATTGATGCACTAAAGGTATGGTGACATGTTATTCCATGCTCAATCAAGCAAGGACATAAAATTAGATGGAGAGAGTTATACAAAGAGATACTAGCTTGAACTGAAAATAAAATCGCATTTACAATATGCTGTAAGGTCGAAGCTTCACTAACAAATAGGTATGAAATACATTGTGACCTTCTGATTGTGACTTAAGAGCTCACAAGTTGATCCACATCACCAACTTAGCATTGTAATAGGCTAATAGAAAACGTTATTATGGATCAATGTGTCTATCATTAGTTGTTGTCCCTAATCCCAAGCGTATTTTACAAAGCAGGATTAAAAGAAAATATATTTCATCCTGATTTACAGGCAAACAAGCATCTCAGAGGAATTAACTTGTTAAAAACGTGGAACGTTAGACATGTATGAAGAAGGTTCAAGATATCCTAACTAAGAACAGTAATAAGGAAAACCCACTGAAGCTGATGAGTTACCTGTTTGAGAAACTCTTCATGCCAGTTGTCAAGGTTGTCAAACGATCGCATTACATTGACATCATAGACCAAAACACAACAATCTGCTCCTCTATAAAATGCAACCCCGAGACTCTGAAACCTCTCCTGGCCCGCTGTATCCCATATCTACTAGTAAATCACAAACATAAGCTCATCCACTAAATACATAATCACCAAAACTATTGAGCTCATCTTAGACATTAAAAACAAAGCAGAATAACCCACTTGAAGAGTCACGAGCCTGTCATCAATTTGAAGCTCCTTTGTCACAAAATCAGCTCCAATTGTAGCTTTATATTGCTGACTGAATTTTTTGTGTACATATCTATACAAGCAGTTAATGACCCACAAATACGAGCACATAAAGAAACATAATGTACCTAGGAACAGTGATCTAACAACAACCTATATAGAACATCACCAGTATGAGACGACAATGGGTAATGCCTGTCCCAAAAAGAATGGCACACTATTACTATGAGAAGAGTCAAAACGCTTTTAGCTGTTCTCTCTCTCTCTCTGATAACAGAAGATGGATAATTGGCCCGCTTCTCTATCCTTCTCAACTTAAATAGCATGTATTTTGTTTGTGGAGGAATTCGAACATGTGACTGTGGCGGAACCAACACATCACAAACTGCACTCTTACCACTGGACCAAAGCCCTGGGCAGTTTTTAACTGTTGTAGACTTGTAGTATTTTTTTACTATAGAAATTGGTATTTATAGTAATTCTTTATATATCATCCTTTTTTTGGACACAGGAAGTATATTGCGATTTCATAAAATTAAAAAAAAATACTACAAGGAGGTGAAATTTGAAAAAGACAAGTGAAATTTAAAAAAGAAACAAATAACGTGATGTCCAATAATTGTGGAAAGTGGTACAGAAGGATACCGATTCATCAATGATGTTTTACCAACCCTGAATAACAAACCAAAAGAGAAATTAATAAGGATATACTAACAAAAAAGGAAATTACACAACTTAGCCCTAGGATCAGAAATTATAAATTGGAAAAAATAAAAAACCATTGTTTGAATCGTACCCACTGTCGCCGAGGACGATGACTTTGAGCAAAGTTCGTCTACGCATAGACATGGAGATATTCGAGCAACGTTCAGATTTTTTTTTTTGTTGGTTAATTCCCTTTTGGGTCTCTGTAATTTCAAACGTCGGATCGGAGCTATTTATTAGAGGAGAGAAAGGGGCATGGGTAAAAGAGGCGCCAATTTAGATCGCTTCTAGTTACTGTGATTTGTAATTTGTTGGATTATGAAACTATTAATAACCCGTTTGGCCAAGCTGCAAAAGTCAGAGAAGTGTTTTTCTTTTAAAAGTGTTTTTTTTTAAAAGTCTTTTGGTGAGAAGCAGTTTGTGTTTGGCTAAATTAGTTTGAAAAGCACTTCTGAGCAGCAATTAGTGTTTGGCCAAGCTTTAAAAAACTGCTTCTAAGTGTATTTTTCTCAAAAGTGCTTCTCAAAAAAGTGCTTTTGGAGAGAAACTACTTTTTTTGTTTTTCCAAAACTGTTTCTGCTTCTCTTTAAAAACACTTTTTTTTCCTTCCAGAAGTTTGACCAAACACCTCAATTTTTTGTCAAAAGTGCTTTTGGCAAAAAAAAAAAAAAAACACTTTTGGCCAAAAATAAGCTTGACCAAACAGGCTATAAATCATGTATTGTATTAATTAGTGATATTAATTGTAGGATTTAAGGAGGTGCCCACAAGACAACCTCGAGCTTGACATCAATCACCTACTCACCTTATTCTTTTTTGTTATTGAGGGTGTGTTTGGTATTGATACCCAATTTTATCTTCATATTTTTTCAAATAGTATATATATTTTTAAATGTCATTTTTGTATCATTATTTAATTTACAAGAATTATACAAGTATTTTTTTTTTTATATATTTTTTCGCAACCGCCTCTCTATTCTCTCATCTCTCCACCCGCCTTTGTAAATCCTAGCCGCCATATCCCCAATCTTCTCCGATTCCAACCCAAATATGGAATCAATCCATGATTTACCTATTTTGTGATACTCTGCTATTATACGCGTGTCTATGGTGTTACTTAGTTCTTACCTTATTTTTGTCAAGAATTAATTCTCAAGAACGGGAGCGATTTATCTTGATTTTGTGAAGATCTCAACAATCTTTCATCCATATACACTCTACAATGAACGATTCTTGCATTATTGGTTTGATTCAAGGTCGTTGGACCCAACTAGGGTTTGAGATTTTCCTTTTTTGTTACTGATTCTTGATTGCCTGTGATACTCTTTCCTTTCTTGTGTTTGACTGATGATTTTCCTTGTTTATTAGTCTAAATCTGCTACTATAGAAACCCCTCCCCTAATTCCCAAAAAACGGACCTTAATCACTCTACTCTCACTCTCACTAGTCCTATACTATTCTAAAACTCGAGGTCTTAGCTGGCTGGAAGCCAAGGCTACTGGAATTCAATTATTAGACCTCTCTTAGTGTGAGCACAGCCTCGGGTTCACCTGAAGCCCTTGGGAACTCTGACGCACTGAGAATTTTGGGGTTTTATTGTTCTTCTGCCATCGCCACTATTTATGAGATTTCGAGTTTCGCATTCTTTGTTCGATTTGTTTGTAACTAATTAGTACTTCATACCCCTGCAATTCCTACTACTTTCTGTTTAAAATTATGTGCACTAGTGCCACTTGGATTCCTTTAAATTAACTTCGATATTATGCTACTTGTTATACGAGCCTGTTTGTCTTAATACCATTCTGCAGTAGCTTCAATAACTTGACGGATATTTGTTGTACCTTATTTTGATTTCTTGTACAAAAACACTTAGAGAACTATGTTATTGCTCAGAATTGCTCTATTCCTATCGAATCCATTGTTTCTCTGCAAGTTATGTGGCAATGATGTGTAAATGCTTACCCTAATATGTTCTCTTGCCATTGCTAGCTTTAATGCATGCCTATTATATGTATCCAACCTGATTGATTTCTGATCGTTATGTTTGTGTAGCTAGTTACTTATACTTATTATTTGTTATGAGTCTATGAGGAGCTAATTCACACCCAGAATTTGCCTGTATGAACTTTTACTGACAATTCCTCTATGAGACCCTATTTTACCTGCCTATATAAACCATATTTAATGTCGCAATATTTTAACTAAACATGTTGCTTTGTTCTGGTATTTGATCACTTCTGCATTTATTGGTATTGCTTTGTGTTCTAGTTGAATCCCAATACACTTAGGTTCCCGTGATCACTGGCCTATGTTCTATAACTGCCTGCACTATTTAACTTTAAGATAACATGTCTCGTGCCATATCTTTGTGTTATACTCAACATGGTTAGGCTTCTCGTTGTTCTCTGGCTTGCCTTTTGTTATGCATAATTGTCATTCCCTGAATATGACTATGTCTGACCCTCCATGACTTAGATTCCTAGGTTTTAAAATCCTGTTATGCTAGTGCTCTATTCTGAACTTATTTGGCATCCGCACCCTATATATGTTTATCATGTAACCCCAAATGACTTATTTCCCCTAACTCTCTCTCTTAATGTATTTCTTCATGCTCAATATGTCATCTCCTGCTAAGCAATTGAGCCTGTAATGTCAATTTGCCATATCAACTTGCCCTAATGAAGCTAAGCCTTATTGACCCTTTAAGTCTTCATGTTCTTTTGTTTAATCAATCCTCTTACGTTTTCTTCTAAAAATGCAAATGCATTTTTCTATAAATTCTGCCATCTAGTCGCTATTAGTAGGCCCCAGAATCCTTTATGTGATTGCTATGTGTGGTTTATTTGGCCAAGTTGTTAACTCACAATTGCTTGGTGAGTGGGACTCCATTTGGGTTTCGATATGGGTCCAAATATAGACATGGGCTATGCAACTGATATACTGTAACGATCCGGCCGGTCGTTTCATGAGTTACGACTCTGTTTCCCCCATTTTTGCTTCTTTATATGTTGTTCTGCTGTATTTCATCGTATCGTGTTGGTTGGTTTGGGTTCGGAGTGGTTTTGTAGAAGAATGAGACACTTAGTCTCTTTTAGTAAGCTTAAGTTATAAAAGTTAACTGAATGTTGACTTATGTGTAGAAGATCCCAGATGTGAATTCTGATGGTTCAGATAGTTTCGTTAGATGATTTGGGACTTAGGAGCATGATCGGAATATATTTTGGAGGTCTATGGAAGATTTAGGCTTGAATTGGCAAAATCGGAATTTTGGCGTTTTCCAGTCGGCAGTGGAAATCTTGATATCGAGGTCAGAATGGGATTTCGAAAATTGGAATAGGTCCGTTGTGTCAATTGTGATGTGTGTGCAAAATTTCAGGTTATTCCGAGGGTGATTTGGTATTTCGGTGTTGTTTTGAGTGTTCCGAAGGTTAGAATAAGTTGGAATAATGGTATGTGACTTGTTCGTATTTTTTGGTTGGGGTCCCGGGGGCCTCGAGATAATTTCGGATGGTTTTTGGAAAAGAGTTTAGACTTGAGGAAATGCAGCTGGTGTGCTGCTTCTATCATATCTGCACCTGTGGATTGGGGACCACATGTGCGAGCTTCGTAGGAGCGGTCTTGAACCGCAGGTGCGGCTAGGTCCCCGCATCTGCATGACCGCAAGTGCGGTTAGGCAACCGTAGAAGCGGAGTTTGGCTGGTTAATGAAAATTTGCAGAAGCGAGATATGTCTACAGGTGTGGACCGTAAATGCGACATTAGTACCGCATGTGCGGTTTTGCTGGGCAGAAAGTATAAATAGAGGCCTTCGCAAAATTTGGTCATTTTTCCACCATTTGTGTTCGGACATGGAGCTTTTTTAGAGGAATTGAAAAGGGATTCAAGGGGTAACACTTAGAGGTAAAGTTTTTTAACTAAATACTCGATTCTAGGGTGATGTCTAACTAATTAGACATGAAATTAGTGGGATTTAAGGGTTAAAAATTGAAGGCTAGGGCTCGAGTTTTGGAAAGATTTGAGTGGGGATTTGAGGGGCCATTTAAGGTCCGATTTCGATATTTTGGTATGTATAAAATCGCGGGAGGATAAGGATTCTAGTGATGTGATTTTTATCGAATTCCGAGACGTGGGCCCAGGGGTCGGGTTTGGCCAATTTCGGAATTTTTGAGTTAATTTGATTATTTTCGCTTGGGCTTTGTTCCTTTAGCATGTATTAATGATGTGATACTGTTTTTGGTTAGATTCGAAGTATTTGGAGGCCGATTCGAGAGGCAAGGGAATCGCGGGCTAAGTTTTGTTCGGTTTGAGGTAAGTAATGATTGTAAATGTTGTTCCGAGGGTATGAAACCCCGGATTTCACATCGTTTCACTACTTTAGGGTGACACACATGCTAGATGACGAGTGTGGGGTCATGCAACGTTGGGGATTGTGACTTGATCCGTCCCGTACGACTATTAAGTCGCGTATTTGATTGAAAACTATTTGATACTATTGTGTTTTGGAAAGTATTACTATGTTTGGGCTGAATTCCATATTTGGGCCTCGTGCCATCTATTTTGGACCCTTAGAGATTTTTTTACTACTATTCCTCAATGTTTTTGATTTAATAGCGGTACTCAGTCAAGCAGCATTTTACTGATCTCATAACTCAGTCTTATTACTCTGTTTGGTATTATAAATGATATTTTGGGCTGAGCACCCTGTTTTACTATGGCCCGAGTGCCTTGAGAGGTTTCTGACTAAGTGAGGCCGAGAGCCTGTGTTTTGAGGATATCATAGGATCGGGTTGCGCGACCGCGGTATGTTGTATTGATTGTGTTATATGAGAGGCCGAGGGCCTGATTTATCATGACACAAGATGGCTTGTTATAGCGCTTGGATTGTAGGAGCCCCTCCGGAGTCTGAACACCCCCAGTGAGCGCGGGTACCTAGTGTGAGTGATGTGATGTTGCCCGAGAGGCTGTTGTTGATTCATATTGTTGGTCGAGGGGCTGATTACGAGTGATTGTGAGGTAGCCCGAGGGGCTAGTTTTGTTGATATTTTGCCCGATGGGCGGTTTATGGTACATGTCTTGCCCGAGGGGCTGTTTACATTTCTATCATTTTACTCACTATTTTCATCAACTATTCAGCCTTTTGAACCAAATTCGAACCTAGAATCAATACAACTTTTGAGAGCTTTTGAAAATCTGACAAACAGGGAACTCAAGGAGCAGAAACATGCAAACTCTAAGCAAATTTCAGTATTTTTTAGAGTCTAGAGGAAGCTCAGCCGTTCCTAAAATTTTTAGTGTTGTTAATTCTCCAAAAAATCTGACTTAAGAGTGAAGCAATTACCCTTTTATAGTGAAGTTTTAGGGCAACAGAATGAGTTCAAACTTTTGCCCTTTACTCCTTTTCCAATTTTTGCTTTTGCTATTCAATCCCTAATTTAAAAATAGCTTTTCAAAATAGCCCCAAATCCACCTTCCAGGAAACTTCCCAAGTCAGTTACAAATGATTCTCTAACCTAAATTTCCTAAACTACCCTTTAAACCCCTACTATTTACTTCAGTAAACCAAATGGGTCAAATTGACCCAAGACCCAAACCCAAACGAATGGGCTACTCTTGAAAATGGGTCAGAATTGGCCCCAAGGCCCAAACCAAAATCAGAAATCCATTCTAGCTATTTCAATGAGAAACAGAAGAAATAATCACTTTGAATGATTTCAAAACTAAAAATATAAACTGAGTGATTGATTTCTTTTTAAACTAAATAACAAGCTATAGTTAACTAAATGATAAAATCTAATTAAGCTGGGTATAATACTAAAACAAAAATCAAACAAAATTAATGAAAATTTTAAAAAAAAACTGGGAAAACACACGGGATAAATACTAACACCAAACAAACAAGGAAAATCTAGATTCAGAAGTTAAAAATTTCACCAAATTCATCAGAAGAAACTAAACTAAAGAAAGGTAGAAGAAAGAGAGAGGAACATATGGTGAAATAACATAAAAGGACAGAATAAATGCAGAAAACTTACCAAATAAACTCGAAACCAACATTGGACTGCTTGATTTAACACAACCAGTGTTAATCGTTTGTTCTTTGTCAAGAACAAACGACCAACACTGCTTTATGTCAAATTAAACTTTAAAACCTGAAAAATTCGGAAGTTGTGTCTTACATGCCTCAGATTCAAAGGTAAGGTAATTTGGGGCTTAGGGTTTCGAACTTCGCTTTGAAATTCGAGCAGATGCCAAAGGATTCGAGGGAAATGGTTTTGAGATTGGGAAAGGGGAGGTTGTGAGGATTTTGAGGTGTGAGTTTGAGGTTGATTGGAGGCGGCGCCGCCACCGGAGAATGTTAGGGCGACGCTAGGGTTAGGGGTGATCTCTGAAGAGAGATGGGTGAGAGAGATGGAACCGGGGGGGGGGGGTCGAGGATTTTAGGACAGTTAAATATAATTTGGGACTCAGTTCCGGACCGTTCGATCAAGTAAGATCGACTGTCCTGATTGGGATAATTGAAACGGGGTCGTTTTGATGACTATGGGGTTTGGACCGGGTATAATATGGGTCTGGGCCGGTTTTTGAACGGGTAATGGTGTTTAATCAATTGGGCTTTGGGGGATTGAATTAAATTGGCCCAAAAAAAAATCAGACTTCTTTATTTCTTTTCTTTTTCTCTTCATTTTCCAATTTTTCTTTCTCTTTTCAAATTAAAATAAATCTAAATTAATTCTTAAAAATTAAATTAACCTACCAAATTATATTAAAACTCAACATAATATTTAAAAAAAATTAAATAACTCCTAAATTCAAAAAAAAGCTACAAAAATTCAAAATTAAAGAGTTAAAATGCAACATGAACTATTTTTTTTGTTTTTTCATATTTTATAAAACAACTAAATTACTAATTAATCCAAAAAAATATAAAATTAGATCCTAAATGCAAATGCAATGTATTTTTTTGTATTTTTCATGAATTAAATAAAAATTAAACATGCACACAAAATGCAAATAATCAGAAAAATTCTACAAGAATTCCTAAAATAACGAATAATTGAAAGAAAAATCTAATTCTTTGGGATTCTGTAGGAGTAATTTATGTGAGGCAAAAATCACGTGCTCACAATCCCTTTTACGACTCCGTGATTAATTGCTACTTGCTTTAATTGTCTTACATGTACACCTTAATTGTCACGTACTTGACTTGTCTTGTTGCTTTTGTATTATTTGGAGCATTCCTTTAAAAATTTCATTTATTTAGATGTTTGATTCGTAGTTATAGGTGTTATCTTGGTATTTTTATCGCGTGAGCGAGTTCATATGATATTTTTAGACTTGTGTTGTTGTTTGGTTTGGAGCCTCGAAGGCTCGAATGAGTTTCAGACGTGTTTCAGAATGTTTTGGAGAGCGTTAGAGTTGCTGGTGTGAGATGGTATTGCAGGTTTCGCATTTGCAAGGTTAAAAGTCGCATTTGCGATGTATGGCCTAGCCTGTTAGGGTCGCATTTGCGAGACCGATGTTCACAATTGCGAAGTGGGCCTAAAATCAGCAGTGAACGCATTTGCGATCATATGATCGCTTTTGCGAAAATTCAAAGTTTGCATTTGTGAAACATTAAGTCGTATTTGCGACTGTAGTAGGGATGTGGGTTCTTCTCTTTTGCGATGGATTTCTCGCATTTGCAAGGCCAGGTCGCAATTGCAACACCTGCAACTGGATAAAGAGCTGAGGGACAGGATTTTTAGCCTTATTTTCATGTTTTTGAACCCTAGACTCATTAGGAGGCTATTTGAAGAGAGAATTTCATTTACAAACTTGGGGCAAGTGATTCTAATATATTTCTAATCATATTCCATTAATTTATCTTAGATTTTAACATCAAAATCATGTGAGTCAAAGTGAAAAAATAGTGAAATCTTATCAAGGTTTTGAAAAATAAGAAATTGAGTTTTGAGAGTCGATTTGGACTCGGATTTTGAAATTTATCACATATATGAACTCATGGCATCATGGGTAGTCGGAATCTACCATTGGACCCCGATTTTTGGCTAGGCGAGCCTTCAGACACCGGAGGATACACCGGCGAGCCTTCAGACTCCCGCCGCCCGTACTTTAATACAGGTGATGCAGGGACTTCAGATACAGGGGGTACTACTAGCCCAGTCGGTTGTAGTTGCTCAGGCCCAACTGCGACCCGTTATGAGTGATGATGAGCAGAGGAGACTAGAGAGGTTTGGGAGGCTCTAGCCTCCATCATTCAGTGAGGCTGGGTCAGAGAATGCCCAGGACTTCTTGGATATGTGCGGATTATTCGCAGGGCGGGTATTTTGGACACTAGTGGGGGTCTCATTCACTACTTTTTAGTTTACTGGGGCTGCCTTCAGATGGTGCGCATGCCAGTCGGTGCGACATCACTTACCTGGCATGAGCTCTCTATTCTCTTCTTGGAAAAGTTTGTTCCATAGACCCGTAGGAGGAGCTGTGCAGGCATTTCAAGCAGTTACCTCAGGATGGTATGTCTGTGACCTAGTATGAGATGAGATTTTCAGAGTTGGCTCGTCACACAGTTTGGTTGGTTCCCACTAAGACGGAGAGGATTAGGAGGTCCATTAATGGCATTTACTATGAGTTACATTTTGTTATGATTCAGGAGAGTGTATTAGGTTCTAGGTTCAACGAGGTGGTTGATATTGCTCGGCGGCTAGAGATGGTTCGTAGTTAGGAGCATGAGGAGAGAGAGGCCAAGAGGCCTCGTGGTTTGGGTGGTTTCAGTGGTGTTCCTTCTAGGGGACAGTCCTACCACAATAGGGGTCGTCCTTATAGGCGTGCTCAGATGGCTCATCCAATTCATCGTGGTGCGTCATCTAGACATGGTTTGTATAGTTCTATACCGGGTCAGTCATCTCTCAGTGCTCTCCCATCTTAGAGTTCATCTCGTGCACCTTCAGTTCAGGGTTCATTTGCAACAGGTTCCTCTGGTAGTTATTCTGGTTCTCGAGGTCTGCCATAGTATATGCCACCATTTTCTAAGAGGGTATGTTTCGAGTGTTTAGAGTTGGCTCATATGAAGAAGTTTTGTCCCCGCCTTACGTGAGGTCCAGTTTAGCAGAGGAGTCAGGCCAGGGCTTCAACACTAGTTACTTCACCCCCAGCTAGCTCGGGGTGGGGCTTAGGCAACTAGGGGTCTCCCTAGAGGGGGAGGCCGCTCAGGTGGTGGTCAGGCCCAATTCTATGCTATTCTTGCCAGGCCAGATGCTTTTTCTTCAGACACAGTGATCACATATATTGTCTCAGTATGCCACGAGGATGCTTCTGTATTATTTAACCCTGGTTCCACTTATTCGTATGTATCATCATATTTTTCTCGTTATCTGGAAATACCTCGTGAGTCCTTAGTTTCATCTATTCATGTATCTACTCCAGTGGGCATAACTATTATTGTGGACCGTGTATATCAGTCATGTGTAATGACTATTGAGGCATTGGAGACTAGAGTTGATCTCTTATTACTTAGTATGATTGATTTTGACATGATCTTGGGTATGTATTGGTTGTTTCCATGTCATGCTATTCTGGATTGTCGTGCTAAAACCGTGATGTTAGTGATGCCGGGGTTTCCAAGGATTAAGTGGAGATGTTCTCTAGATTATGTTCCCAGCAAGGTGATTTCTTATTTGAAGGCCCAACAGATGGTTGGGAAGGGATGTCTGTCATATTTGGCCTTTGTGAGGGATCTTGGTGCTGATACTCCTACTATTGATTCTGTTCCGATGGTTCGAGACTTTCCGGATGTATTTCCTGTAGACTTGCCGGGCATACCGCCTGATAGGGATATTGACTTTGGTATTGACTTGGTGCTGGGCACTTAGCCCATTTATATTCCTCTGTATCGGATGACACCAGCTGAGTTGAAAGAATTGAAGGAGCAGCTTCAGGAACTTCTTGATAAGGGATTTATTAGGCCTAGTATAATGCCTTGGGGTGCACCAGTTCTGTTTATGAAGAAGAAGGATGGTATTATGTGGATGTGCATCGACTATAGGCAGTTGAACAAAGTTAGAATCAAGAACAAGTATCCTTTGTTGTGCATAGATGATCTATTTGACCAGCTTCAGGGAGCGAAGGTGTTCTCTAAGATTGATTTGAGGTCTGGGTATCACCAGTTGAAGATTCAGGACTTGGATATTCTAAAGACAACATTCAAGACCCGTTATGGTCATTATGAGTTCCTAGTGATGTCTTTTGGGCTGACCAACGCCCTAGCAGCATTCATGCATCTGATGAACAATGTATTTCAGCCATATCTTGACTCATTTGTCATAGTGTTCATTGATGATATCTAGGTGTACTCACGTAGCCAGAAGGAATATGTCCAACATTTGAAGATTGTATTACAGCGACCGAGAGAGGAGAAACTTTATGCCAAGTTCTCTAAATGTGAGTTTTGGCTTAGTTTGGTGGCGTTATTGGGGCACGTGGTGTTCTCGATGGATATTCTAAAGACAGCATTCAAGACCCGTTATGGTAATTATGAGTTCCTTGTGATGTCTTTTGGGCTGACCAATGCCCCAGCAGCATTCATGCATCTGATGAACAATGTATTTCAGCCATATCTTAACTCATTTTTCATAGTGTTCATTGATGATATCATGGTGTACTCACGTAGCCAGGAGGAACATGTCCAACATTTAAGGATTGTGTTACAGCGATCGAGAGAGGAGAAACTTTATGCCAAGTTCTCCAAATGTGAGTTTTGGCTTAGTTCGGTGGCGTTCTTGGGGCATGTGGTGTTCGGTGAGGGGATTAAAGTGGATCCAAAGAAGATAGAGGCCGTTCAGAGTTGGCCCAGATCGTCCTCAGCTACTGTGATTCGGAGATTTCTCATTTTGGCCGATTATTATCGTCACTTCGTGGAGGGTTTCTTGTCTATTGCATCACCTTTGACTAAATTGACCCAGAAGGTTGCTCCTTTCAGGTGGTCGGATGCGTGTGAGGGGAGATTTCAGAAGCTCAAGACTGCCTTGACCACAACTCCAGTTCTAGTTCTACTTTCAGTTTCTGGTTCTTATATAGTGTATTGTGATGCTTCTTGAATTGGTATTGGATGTGTCTTGATGCCAGTCTAAGCCTCATGGGAAGAACTACCTTGTTCATGATTTAGAGTTGGCAGCTATCGTTCATGCATTGAATATTTGGAGGCATTATCTCTATGGTGTGTCTTGCGAGGTATTTATAGATCATCAGAGCCTCCAATACTTGTTCAAACCAAATGATCTAAATTTGAGATAATAGAGATGATTGAGCTGCTAAAGGACTATGATATTACCATTCTGTATCATCCCAGAAAGGCCAATGCGGTGACCAATGCCTTAAGTAGGAAGGCGGTGAGTATGGGTAGCCTTGCATTTATTCATGTTAGTGAGAGACCGTTTGCAATTGATGTTCAGGACTTGGCTAACTAGTTTATGAGATTAGATGTTTCGAAGCCCAGCTGCGTTTTAGCTTGTGTGGTTTCTCGGTCTTTCTTATATGATCGCATTAGAGAGCGGCAGTATGATGATCCCCATCAGAATCTTTAAGTTGGAAGAATTGACTGAGGTTTGAATTTTGAGTAAATGATCTTGGAATTGGTATTTAAAGGTTCCAATAGGTCTGTTTGATGATTTTAGACTTGGGCGTATATTCGGGGTGAGTATCGGGTGATCCGGGGGCACTTCGGTGCTTAATATGAAAATTTAGCATTTTGAAAATTTAAGAATTTCTTAAGTTTGATTTGAAGTGAACTTTGGTGTTATTAATGTCCATTGAGGTTTCGAGCCTTGGAATAGGTTCGTATCGGGATTTATGACTTGTACGTAAAGTTTGGCATCATTCCAGAATGTTTAAGTATGAATCAGACGCGTTCGTTGAAGTTTGAAAGTTTAAAGAAAGGCTTCGATTGTCGATTCGTAGTTTTGATGTTGTTTGGTGTGATTTGAGCCTCAATTAAGTTTGTATAAGGTATTGGTACTTAATGGTATGATTGGACAGGGTCCTGGGGGCCCGTGTGAGAATCAGATTGAAACTGGATCGAGTTTGGACTTGGGAGAAGTGCTAAGGCAGCTGGGATCTGGTGAAATCGCACCTGTGCGGGAAGGGCCGTAGGTGCGAGCCCGCAGGTGTGGAATTATGGTCGTAGAAGCGACATTTGGACTAAGCTGGGATAGCCGCAGATGCGAGGATATTTCCGCATTTGCGAGCCCGCAGATGCGAAGAATGCTCCACAGAACTGGAATGCGAGTTGGGCAACTGGAGTCGCAGAAGCGGAAGGTCTCCGCAGGTGCGGGACTGCAGGGCGTGTTTGGCATCGCAGGTGCAGAGTTGTGCTGGGCAGAGGGGATACGCAGGTGTGAAATTTTGGCCGCACCTGCGAGACTGAAGATGCGGTCAACTGGCCGCAAGTGCAATGGTCGAGCCGGGCAGTGTTCTTTTAAAATCGGGGGTTTGGCTCATTTTCACTTTGTACCTTCTAGTAGTTTTCTTAAACTCCCTTTAAAGAATATTCTATGAAGATTAATTTATTAGTTTGTTTCAAATTTTTTTGATTATTGTGGGTGTTTCAATTTGCTGTAAAAGATCAATAATTACTTATTCTTGGAGTTGATCTCTGCTTCACTTCGACGATTATGTTTGAGCATAGGAAATTACGCTCTCCAACATTGGCTATGGTTATGTCACGACCCAGTTCGCCCTTCGTGAACCATCGTGACGACACCTAGTCTCTACGACTAGGTAAGCCTAAATTGCGGAAGCAAAACAATTTAAAAGCAGAAATAAGGCAACAATAGTGTTTAAATGTGCCGCTCGGCATGCACCATATATAAATCTCAAAATTAATATCCAAATCCAAGACCCGGAAACCCACGAATCACAAGCTAAGAAAAGGAAATACTACATAGGTCTAACTCCGAATTTTGTCTAATAAGAACATAAAGTATAAAAACGCTAAATATTAAAAGGCAGGAATAGAAAGGGACTCCTCGGTGTGCGGACACAGCAGATGTACCTCAAAGTCTCTAAGTAGTCGCCTCCCTCAAGGATGGTAGGCCTGAGTAGAAGTACCTGGATCTGCACATGAAAAACTTGCGCAGAAGAGGCATGAGTACACCACAACGGTACTCAGTAAGTGCCAAGTCTAACCTCGGTTGGGTAGTGACGAGGAAGGTCAGGATCCTACTGAGATTAAATAAATATAAAGATGACAGGATAAGATAAGCAGTACAATTGAAAATCTACAGTAAGAATATACACAGGATAATAAGAGTACAATAATGGAAACACCACAAGGAAGTAACCGGGGATCTCACAGTATCCCGAGGATCTCTTAGTACCCTCAATATATGCCAGGGATCTCTTGGTATCCCGAGAATCTCTCGGTATCCTCAATATATGCTAGGGATCTCTTGGTATCCCGAGGATCTCTCGGTATCCTCAATGTATGCTAGGGATCTCTTGGTATCCCGAAGATCTCTTGGTATCCTCAATGTATGATAGGGATCTCTTGGTATCCTCAATGTATGATAGGGATCTCTTGGTATCCCGAGGATCTATCGGTCTCCTCAATATATGTGCCAGAGATATCTTGGTATCCCTCACCTCAGTTCAGATCATAAATACGTACAGGGGATCTCCCGGGATGCCGTCCCGTAGTCCCAAAGTAAAAACACACAGCAACAAAACAAGAATACCCAATTAAGCTAAGTTTTGTACCAAGTAAATAGTTAATTCTAGCCTAACATGCTTCACGTAATACAATTAAGGCAGTTTAAGCAAATAGGTAATTAAGTCAACTAAACATGCGTTTCTAAACTAGCAACAGGCTAAATTCACAAGTAGAATAAACCAGGAAAAAGAACTCAATTGAGATACTTAAAGAAAAATCGGATTTTTAACAATTAGCTCAAGTACGCGCTCGTCATCTCACATACAAGGCATTTCAATTATCAAATATATCATATCCTAAGGGGAAGGTCCCCCACGCAAGGTTAGACAAGCCACTTACCTCGAATCGGCTCAATAATCAATTCGAAACCACGATATTGCCATGAGTACTCGACTCCAAATGGCCCAAATCTATTTAGTTCAATTTCATAATGTAAATAACACTTCAAGTAACGGATTCTACAATTAAATTCTAAGCTAATACGCGAAATTAGGTAAAATGACCAAAATGCCCCTCGGGCCCACGCCTCGGAATCGGGCGAAATTTACATTTTCAGAAACCTCGTACTCTCATGAGTCTATACATAACAAGAATACTGAAATCGGAGTCTAAATGACCCCTCAAATCCTCATTTAAAGGTCTCTTAAACTCAAGCCCTAATTACTCATTTTTCCCAAAATTTTCACCACTAATTAGGTCCTTAATCACATAAAAACGAGTTATGAAGTCAAAAATGTTACCTCCAAGTGATTCCCCTTGAATCCCTCTTCAACCCTCTTCAAAAAGCTTCAAAATCGCCTAACAATGGAGGAAACTAGGCTAAAATTCGCGAAATAACCCTTTAAAACATTTTGCCCAGGTATTTTAATTCCTTCTTCGCGAACGCGGTCAAGTCCTCGCATTCGCGAAGCACATAAAGTCGTTGACCAAAAGTCCTTTTAAGCGAACGCAACACTGCTCTGGCGAATGCGATGCTTCCGCTGACCAATCCTTCGCGAACGCGTTACACCTCTCGCGAACGCAAAGAGCACCTCGAACCCAGCTGACCACTTCCTTCTACGCGAACGCGATACCCTTTCCGCGAACGCGATGCTCAAACATCACCACCCTTCACGAATGCGGAGACTTCCTCAGGAATGCAAAGGAAACATTCCATCAACCCCCCACTGATTCTTCGCGAACGCGAAGGGTAAAATCCCTCTGCAACAGCTGAACAAAAACCTGCAATTTTTTAACAACTTGAAATGATCCGTTGACCATCCGAAACACACCCGAGGCCCCCGGGACCTTAACCAAAGGCATCAACATATCCTAAAATTCTATTCAAACTTGTACCAATCTTCAAAACACTTCAAACAACATCAAAACAACCAAAACACATCGGATTCAAGCCTAAGTTTAAAAAAGCTTCTGAATTCAGCTTTTGATCAAAAACCCAACCAAACACCTCCGAATGACCTGAAAATTTGCACAAACATCCCAAATGACATAACAAAACTACTGAAACTCTCAGAATTCCATTCTGACCCTCGGATCAAAATCTCACTATCGAACCGGAAATTTCCAAAATTCAACTTTCGGCATTTCAAGCCTAAATTAGCTACGGACCTCCAAAACACAATCCGAACACGCTCCTAACTCCAAAATCACCCAATGAAGCTAACGTAACCATCAAATTTCCATTTCGAGGTCGTCTTCACACTGTTCCGACTACGGTAAACTTTCCAACACTTAAGCTCTCATTTAGAGACTAAGTGTCCCAAAACTCTCCGAAACTCAAAACCGAACATCCCAGCAAATCAAAATAGCAGAAATAAACTTGGGAAAAACAGTTAATAAGGGATCGGGGCATTAATTCTTAAGATGACTGGCCGGGTCGTCACAGGTTAAGAACAGAGAATGATTATGGATTGAAGAACATGGATTTACCATCTTTAGTTATAAAGAAAGTGTTGACTTGAGCAGTTTTGGTTTTGATGATTGACAAAGGAACACATGCGTGAACCAGATCCATGGACAATGTACACATGTGACGAACATAATCTAGCAAAAGGCATGCACGTGAAAGAAATAAGTATAAGTGGTTATTTCTGATAATTCTTGAATGAAAAGGTTGCATATTTGATAAAAATCATGACTCCTTACTTGGAGAGAAATCTATCCAAGATAAGGAACGAGTTAGAAGTTGAAGATAACTAGAAATTTTCCACCAAGGAAGAGTAAAGCATTAGAGCTCTAGTTAATCCTTATTCTACTAACTCTCTCTGTAACGAACCGGTCAGTCGTTTTGAGAATTAACGCCCCAATCCCCTATTAACTACTTTCCCCATATTTGTTTCTGCTATTGTGAGTTGTCGGGAAGACTCATTATGAGTTTCAGAGTGTTTTGGGACATTTAGTCCCTAAATGAGAGTTTAAGCTTTAGAATTTGGACCGTAGTTGGAATGGTGTGCAGACGGCCTTGGAATGGAATTCTGTCGATTCCGTTGGCTCTGTTGGGTGATTCCAAGCTTAGGGGCATGTTCGAATTGTGTTTTGGAGGTCCGTAGCTTATTTAGGCTTGAAATGCCGAAAGTTCATTTTTTGAAGTTTCCGGATCGAAAGTGAGATTTTGATATTGGGGTTGGAATCTGATTCTGAAAGTTGAAATAGTTCCGTATTATTGAATGTGACTTGTGTGCAAAATTTGGGGTCAATCGGATGCGGTTTGGTTGGCTTCAGCATCAGTTGTAGAATTCTGGAGATTTCAAGTTCATTATGCTTAGATTGGAGGGTGAATCGTGGTTTTGGCATTGTTTGATGTGATTCGAGGGTTGGATTAAGTTTGTATGATGTTTTAGGATTGGTTGGTATGTTTGGTTGAGGTCCCGGGGGCCTCGGGTGAGTTTCAGATGCTTAACATACTTGATTTGTATTTAGACAAAATTCTAAAGTTGGCTGCTTCTGGTATTTTTGCACCTACTCTAGGGAGCCCACATGTGCGACCCCGCAGAAGTGAGGAAGGAGGTCGCATGTGCGGTCTGGGGCATGAAGACCAGTGTTCACAGATGCGACTCAAGAACCGCAGAAAAGGAACCACATCTGCGAAGAATTAAGCGCAGGTGCGGTGCTTGGGGATTTAATGAAATTCGGCAGATGCAGAGCCATGGCCGCCGAAGCGGGACCGCAGGTGCGGTCCTGGGAGCACAGATGCGGGCATCACTGGGTAGAAAAAGGAATTTCGAGGGTTTGAAGTTCATAACACCAAATTCGATTTTTAGCTCGGGAGAAGGCGATTTTGTGAGGATTTTGAATAGGAAATAAGTGGGTAACGATTCCTAACCCTATTTTGTTTATATTTCATCTATCTATACTAATGTTCTCAATCTAATCAAGGAATTTGAGTGAGAAAAAAATGGGAATTTGGGGTAAAAGTTTCCCAATATAGTTTTTGGGTTCTGATCGGGTTTTAGGTGTCAGAATTGAATAATTTTTGGACGAGTAATCTCGTGAGTGAATGTATGTTCTATATTGGTAAATTTTACCCGATTCTAAGATGTGGGCCCGAGGAGAATTTTTTTGAGTGTTTTTCTTATTTCTCTCCGTAGCTTTAAATTCATTAGTTAAATTAGTTGCTTGTAGTTTTATTTATGTTATATAATTGATTTGATTAGATTTGAACCACTCGAAGTTGGATACTCGTGGAAAGAGCGTGATATCGGATTGATTTTGAGCTGGTTCAAGGTATGCGGCTTGCGTAACCTTGTGTGGGGAAAATCTCTGTCGCACCCCCTTTTTCCCTCTTTGCATCGAAAAATCGGGTTTATGACATTTTTGGGGTAAGGCAACTCATTTCTTTTGGGAACTGGGTTTGAATTTGAAGAGTCGCCACCTAATGATTTAAGGTGCATTAGGACACCTATAGGGTTCATTTCTAAGTTTGTTTGATAACCAGAAATAGGGTAAGAGCTTGAAATTATCGTAAGGGGAAGGTGTTATGCACCCCTCAGGATCGACATGTGTGGTTCCCGGCCAGACAGTTTTGTGAATTTTGTACAATTAGCAGACAAACAAATATAGGCTCAAATAGTAGGGGATTTAAGTTTGAACACATACGAGTTTGAAAATAATTATTAAAAGGCGAATTTTGAAAAGGAGTTACAATTCTAAAAATACTTGAGAATATAAAAAGGAGGGGGGGGGGTCCTAGGTTTATTTATAATATGGATCACATCAATGCGATACCCAGTATGACACTCCTTAGAAGAGGGGATACACGTGGTATTAGCGCACCGGTCATCATATCCATATCTACCTTTCCCACCCCATTAAGATATTAAAGCACGGATTGGTCTCGACCTCTATTGCATGCTATTACCTGTCCCATTCCTATTAGTCCCGGAGGAATTTGGGACTACTATTCCTATAAGAGGGAGGATTTTAGGCTGACTCTTGGGTTTTAAAGGTAAAAAGGGTAAGGTGACATACAAAACACGTAGGACTGCATAGTGGAAACATATAAACAATTAAGAGGCTCATATATACCTCCGCAGACAATGCACATAATAACATGACTTAAACACAATTAGGGTCAGAATTTAAAGTACTAAGGCAGGGTGTTTTAATTGTTGAAGCATATCAATTTATTACATAACTCAGATAAGAAGTCCGAATCAGGCCTGCTGGTTGTAGTAGTTGCTAATTTAACAAAGGCGGATTCAGTTTTATCATTATTACCTAAGGCTTGCCTAAGTGTGTATTGGTGATGTCCTATAAGCATGATATCTATTACTGATTAAGAAGGTAGCAGAGCAGTGGTTAATTTCTAAACAGGCGATTTGGATCCTATAGGCATGCTTTCTAAACCGTATTAATAAAAGGAGTAGGATGATTAAACTGATCCAGAACAGTATGAGTCAAACTGATTTTTAACTAAACTGGTTTCAGATCCTATAGACTTGATTTCTATTATAGCTGATTTTAATTCCTACAAGGATGGTATCTAAGTATTAAAGGCTAATTTTGGTCCTATAGGCATGGTATCTAGTTTAACGTGAAATGAAGAAGGCAGAATGTATTTGATCACAACGAAATTCCTAGAGTCATGATTTCTATAAAAATATTGATTTTAATCTTGTAGGCATGATGTCTAATTATAGCCATTTAGATCCTATATGCATGGTGTCTAAGTGTGCAAGTAAAGCACGCAGAATTTATTAAACAGATCCTATAGGCATGTTATCTACCCTTCTAATAGCTAAAGCATGCATAATCACCCCATCCTTTTTCACTAGCCAGCCCCCAATATTTGTTACAAATTATTACAGACCAAAAATGACTGAATTACATCAGAAAAGTGCAAAATAAGGAGTTACAACCATAAGAAGTCTGATTCTTGACTTCCTCTCTGAGTTATGGAATAAACTACTTCAAATGCCAATGATGTTCAAAGCCTTTCTCATACCTAGATGTGTCAAAGTACCCTAAGGGTCTCAAGGGACCCCGGGCAGTGCTAACACCCAGGTTTACATAACCAGATAGAGATGAGTGCAGTGTGGAAGGGCCAGCCCTTATGTGTCCAAGTTGAGAGGGAGCTCAAGGGTCCCAAGGCAAGGCTCACACAAGAGGGGCAGAACCTAGGTTCTAAGAATATAGTGGAAGTGCAGAATATAGAGATTTATTTAAAATTGGGCTGGAAATAGTAAGTAGTAAGGGTGATTTGAAAATAGTAGTAGTAAAACTCAAACTACACAGAATCAGTAGTTACACAAAGGGGTCAAAGAGGTTTTGGGTGTACATTGTATGAAGCATGTGACCCTAGAAAGGGTCAGGTTTGGGTCATGCACATCAATATTTGATGCTGACATGCCCACAAACTAGCCACAGAACACAAACACATAGAGGGGATATGGGGTTTGGGATTCATAAGTCAGCAAACACATAACAAGTGACTAATAGAGTACATACATAGGGAAACATTAATTTAAAAGGGGAGGGAGTATATTACAACATGCTAGTAATGTAACTTGACTGCATAAACATGAGCAGAAGCAGACAAGTGTGAAAGAAACTGAAACAGCTAAAGGAATATGTTGTTGTTGATGCTTGAAAATTAACTAGGACATACCAGTAGAGAAGCAAAGTGCAGAAAGAAAGAAATAAGCAAGATTCCACAGTCTAGCCTTGGCTTTCAGCCGGCTAGACAAAGTAGTAGCACAAGTAGTAGTAGAGAAAGAGAGAAAGTTGTTAGTGTAAGTGTGTTTTCTGAACTCAATTTTTTGTTCGTGTCTTTGAAAGAAGAGGGGGTGGTTATTTATAGTTTTTTTAAAATGAGTGAAAAGTAAGGTAATAAGTAAAGTCTTAACACAAACATGGAAACAATCACAAGTCAGAATCAATTAACACAAGTGATTCCCTTTAATTAAGGAATCACTGTTTAACGGGTAGTAGTAGGTTTAATTAAGGAAAGAAATTAGTTTGGGGACAGATTGATTATTGCCATATAAGGGGAAGTAAAAGCATGAAGTAAACAATCAAGTCTAAGTACAAAATAGGCTTATTTTGGGAAAGGATTCAGCAAGGTAAAACATCACAGTAAAGGGAAAGGAATCAATTAATTTTAAACAGGCGAGTAAAATTAGGGTTCATAAAAGAAAAGCTTTTGCAATCAGTCCCAAGATCAAGATCAATCACGGAAGAAACATGATACTGCACTTCAGTATATAAATAGAGTGAACAAAAGCATCAGACATGCGAAGCTAAGCATATTGGCAAAATAGATAACACAAACATATAGTAGTGGCAGAAATAAACTAGGATTCAATAGTAAGAAAAATATTCGAAGCTCAGTAGTCAAGTAGGTCAAGTAGTCACATAGAATCAACAGTGAAGAAGAACATAATATCAGGTAAGATAAATCAGAAACAAGTAAAGGTCTCACAGTAGTAATAAGTGAGAAAAAACCCCTTTTAAGAAATTAAGGCTTCGACAGTAGTCGAGTTTAAGAGATGAAAAGAACTCAAATCAGATAAGTCAAACAAGGAGAAGATAGTCAGAAACAAAGAACTTAAAATAAGCACACGTTTAGGCAAATAATTTCAGAACTCGGATAAAAAAGGAACTAGGGTTTTTAACATGCTGAAGTAGATAGAAGAACAACATGATCAAGTTGTTTTAAACATAGCAAAATCATGAACAACATTAAAATTAGAGACAAGATCTTTAAAGAACTTAAAGGAAAACCCTAATCGTTGAAAAATGAAGAGTTGTTTTGAAAGAAAATCGAGAGACCTTCACGAAAACACTTAAGAAGTTCGTAGTAAGCACATATCTAAGATAGATCTGAAGAAAATTGAAAGATCTTAAAGATTAGGGTTTTGAAAAACCCAGAAAAGGTGAGAAAGACCTTGAAAGTTACTGATCTAACCAGGAAGGTCAGGGATCTACCTTGAAAGTTCATGAATGGCCGGAGAAAGGTCATGGATGGCCGGAGAAAGGCCATGAATGGCCGGAGAAAGGTCATGGATGGCCGGAGAAAGGCCATGAACAGAAGTCAAGCAAGGACTGGACCAGATCCCTTCGAGGTCAGGCCATGAAACTGTAGAAACAAACACCCAGGAGCCATATGAGGCCGATACACATCTCCAATGGCCATGAGAGGCCATGGATTAGGCAGAGGTTGAGGTGGATTAAGGTGGGATTAGATGGCGGTGCTAGGGTTCGTGTGAGGTTTCAGAGAGAATTGAGAGAAGAGGGATTCAAAGGCGGAGTTTGGTGAAGAATGAGGTAGGTTTAGGGGTCGTTTAAGGTTAAAAATTGAAAGAGCGAATATTGGCCGTTAATCTAAATGATCAACGGCCTAGATTAAAGAGGGTAGGTGGGGAATCCGGGTTGGGTCGTTTAATTGGGTTAGGGGTCGGGTTTGAATGGGAATTGGGCCGGAAAATTGGGTTTAATTTGGGGTCAGATTTAGGATAAAAATTGAAATGTATTTGGGCTATTATTTAAATAGCCAATTTTCCCCTTTTTAAATTATAAAAAATAGTAAATTAATTTCTGAAAATAAATTGAAAGCACCAAAATGATTTATGAAATATAATTAACAATTTAAAATATAGGACTTAATTTTATGAATATAAAACACAATTAAATCTTAAAAGAGCTAATATTGCAATTATGTGCAATTTAACTTAAAAATACTAAATAAATTTGTAAAAATATAAAAAAAATTAAATTAGCTATATTTTAGCATAAATATAAAAGTCCAACAAATGAATTACCAAAATAATAATTTTGGAAATAATTATTGGGTCTTTATGTATAAAAAGGGGAAAAAATTGGTTAAAAATCCTTTAAAAATTATGGAAAAATAATAAAACACTTGGATATACTTACATATGCATATATATGCCATTTTGAAGTTATTTTATATATTAAAAATATATAGTAAAAAATTGGGTATCAACACTCCCCTTAGGATTTTGGTATTGTCGTTATATGAATGCCGTGTACGTGAGGTTACGAGTGCGTACACGTGTTAATTGTTAAAAAAACCCTATTTTCATTAAATACTAATCTATTTTTCTCCTTTAATTAAACAATACTAGTATGTGAAACCTTCTATTTAGCTTAGGAAAGCATGCTTATGTGACTTAACTGTCTTACCTGCTTAGTTGAATTTTTGTGTAGCATGTTTAGAGTAGAAATATTTTTTTTCCTGATACGAACTTGAATAGAATTGTAGGACTCTTTCATGAGACTGTTGTGTATTTACTTTGGGACTACAGATCGGTATTTTGGGAGATCCTACATGTTTACTTTGGGACTACGGATCGGTATTCCGGGAGATCTCCTTGCACATTTATAATTGGGACAACGGGATGATATCCCGGGAGATTCCCCTGTACTGAATATTTACTTTGGGACTACGAATCAGTATTCCGGGAGATTTCCCTACATATTTATGATTTGGACTACAGGACAATATCCCGGGAGATCTTCCGCACATTTACGTTTGGGACTATGGGACGATATCCTAGGAGATCCCCTGTTGCTATCTTTGTGTACTGAGTTATATTCTTTCTGTGATTTTATTCTTGTTCGACTGCTAGTATTTTAACTACACTATCACATTTTATACTATTTTACCTTGTTATATATATATATATATAACACCAATAGGCCTTGAACTTCCTCGTCACTACTCGACCGAGGTTAGGCTTGGCACTTACTGGGTACCACTGTGGTGTACTCATGCCCTTTCCTGCACATGCTTTTCGTGTGTAGATCCAGGTTCTACTTTTCAGCCATACTATCAGTGAGTCGAGGTGATTTCATAGACTTCGAGATATATCTGCCGCGTCCACAGACCTAGGAGTCCCTCCCTGTTCTCCCTTTTAGCTATAGACTTCTTGTAATTACTTTTGTTTAGACTTCTGGAGTTAGAACACTATGTATCTTCTCTAGTTTGTGATTCATAAGATTCCGAGTTTTGGGAGTGTTTTGTGTTCTGTTTGAGAGAGTGTTATTGTATATGCTGAGCGACACTTTAAAATTCTCTATTATGTTACCCGTAAATTGCTAGTTTCATATCTTTATTTCCTTTTCCGCAAATTGTTAGGCTTACCTAGTCGTAGAGACTAGGTGCCGTCACGATAGTTCACGCAGGGAAAACTTGGGTCGTGACAAGTTGACATCAAAGCTCTAGGTTCATAGGAGTCATGAATCACAAGCTAGTTTATTAGAGTCTCGCGGATCGGTACGGAGACGTCTGTACTTATCTTCGAGAGGCTATGTAACTGTTAGGAAAATTCCACTTCATTTGATTTCCTTGTCGTGTGAGATTTTTGATATCAATATTCTAATCTTCTATCTTCTATTCTCTCACATATGATGAGTACACGTGCTACCAGAGGTGACTAGGCACCAACACCCCTATGAGAGTCGTCAGAGGTTGGGGCCGGGGTAGAGGCCGAGGACGTGCACGTAGTGAAACCAGAGCACCCGCACGATCTGCCATAGAGGAGCCACATGCAGCTCCAGCCGGAGCCCATGCACCTAATACGCCTACTGCTACTACTACTACTCCAGCTCTTCAGGAGACCCTTGCACAGTTTGTAAGCATGTACACCACTCTAGCTCAGGCAGGGTTGATTCCCCTTGGTGTAGACACATCCCAGGCTAGGGGAGGAGCATAGACTCCCATTGCCCGCACCCCAGAGCAGCGGGTCCAGGTTGATTAGATCCCAGTGGTTATACCGGTACCACCTGTAGCCCCAATTCAGCCCGGGTACAGGGCAGTAACTTCAGAGGATGAACATCAGAGGCTTGAGAGGTTCAAGGAGTACAAGCCTCCTACATTCAGTGGTCTAGCATCAGAGAATGCTCTAGGATTTCTGAAGGGGTGCTACCGTATCTTCCGCACTATGGGTATATCAGGATTGAGTGGGGTTTCTTTCACTGTCTTCCAACTTTGAGGAGCAGCCTATCAGTGGTGGCGTACTTTTTAGTTGGACAGTCCAGTTGAGGCAGCTTCCCTTACTTTGACCCAGTTTTCAGATATGTTCTTGAGGGAGTATGTTCCTCAGAGCCTCAGGGACGCATGGTGCGTAGAGTTTGAGCATTTGTGCTAGGGTACTATGACTGTTTCGGAGTATGCTGTCTATTTCACTGACTTGGCCAGGCATGCACCGGCCTTGGTTTCTAATGTTCGTGAGACAGTTTGTCGTTTTATTGAGGGGCTCATTCTCAGCATCGGGTCCAGCATGGTCTAGGAGTTGTAGATGGATATTTCTTATCAGCAGGTTGCGAGCATTGCTAGGAGAGTAGAGGGCATGTTGCTCGGGATAGAGAGGAGAGGGAGGCCAAGAGGTCTGGAGAGTTGGGCCATTACTCTGGTGCTTGTCCCCTAGTTGCAGTTCGTCATGGTAGGGGTTATATGAGTCACCTCGTTCATTCAGCTCTTCCAGTAGCCAGGAGTATTTCAGCTCCTCTTAGACCTCAGGGGCCTTATTATGCACCTCTAGTATCTAGTGCGCCTCCTGTACGGGGTGCTTTCAGTGGTCAGTCCAGCAAACCTGGCCCGGGCCAGTCACAACTGCCATGTCCTCCTAGAGCTTGTTTTGAGTATGGCGACACACACCATATGGTGAGAGATTGCCTTAAACTCAAGAGGGTTACACCTCCATAGACTTCTCAGCCACAACGTGCTCCATAGAGTTCCCAGGCTATGATCACATCACCGGTTGCTTCCCCACCTGCCCAACCAGCTAGAGGTGGAGGTCGGGGAGGTAGAGGTCACCCTAGAGGGGGAGACCAAGCCAGATTCTATGCCATTCCTGCCCGTATTGAGGCTGTCGCCTCCGATTCTGTCATCATAGGTATTGTCCTGGTTTGTCATAGAGATGCATCAGTTTTATTCAATCCAGGCTCCATTTATTCTTATGTATCCTCTTATTTTCCCCCGCATTTGGGTGTATCTCGGGATTCTTTGAGTTCCCCTATTTATGTTTCTACTCCTGTGAGAGATTCTCTTATTGTAGACCATGTTTATCGGTCATGTTTGATAGCTCTTAGTGGTTTTGAGACCAGAGCCGACTTATTATTGCTCAACATGGTAGATTTTGATGTTATCTTGGGCATGGACTAGTTGTCGCCCCATTATGCTATTCTTGATTGTCACGCCAAAACCATGACGTTGGCTATGCCAGGTGTACCATGAGTAGAGTGGAGGGGTACTTTAGATCACACTCCTAGTAGAGTTATTTCATTCCTTAAGGCTCATCGAATGGTTGAGAAGGGGTTTGACGCGTATCTAGCTTATGTGAGAGATGTCAGTATCGATACCCCTACAATTGATTCAGTCCTAGTAGTACGGAATTTCCCTGATATGTCTCCAGCTGATCTTTCAGGTATGCCACCCGACATGGATATCGATTTCGGTATTGGTTTGTTGCCGGTCACTCAGCCCATTTCTATTCCTCCTTATAGTATGGCTCCTTCTAAGTTGAAGGAGCAGTTGCAGGAATTGCTTGACAAGGGTTTTCTTCGGCTCAGTGTATCACCTTGGGATTCTCATATCTTGTTTGTGAAGAAAAAGGATGGTTCTATGCATATGTGCATTGATTATCGCCAGTTGAACAAAGTTACAGTGAAGAATCTATATCCTTTGCCTCGTATTGATGATCTTTTTGACCAGTTACAGGGTGCTCGAGTGTTTTCTAAGATTGACCTACGTTCAGGTTATCATCAGTTGAAGATTCGGGAGCCAGGTATCCCAAAGACTGCTTTTAGGACTCGGTATGGTCATTATGAGTTCCTTGTTATGTCATTTGGGCTGACCAATGCCCCAACAACATTTATGCATTTGACGCACAGCGTGTTCCAGCCATATCTTGACTCGTTCTTCATTATCTTTATTGATGATATTCTGGTATACTCCCGGAGTCGGGAAGATCATGAGCAGCACCTGAGGGCAATGCTTCAGACTTTGAGAGAAAAGAAATTATATGCAAAGTTCTCGAAATGTGAGTTCTGGTTGGATTTCATGGCATTCTTAGGTCACGTGGAATCGAATGAAGGGATCAAGGTGGATCTAAAGAAAGTGGAAGTAATGTAGAGTTGGCCTATACCATACTTAGCTACGGAGATCCGTAGTATTCTTGGCTTGGCGGGTTATTACCGTCGATTTGTTGAGGGATTTTCATCTATTGCAGCACCTATGACCAGGCTGACCCAGAAGGGTGCTCCAGTCAAGTGGATGGAAGAGTGTGAGGAGAGCTTCCAGAAGCTCAAGATAGCTTTGACTACAACCCTAGTATTGATATTGCCTACAGGTTTGGGGTCTTATACTGTCTATTGTGATGCCTTGATGATTGGCCTTGGAGCGGTATTGATGTAGGACGGTAGGGTGATTGCCTATGCATCCAGACAGTTAAAGGTACATGAGAAGAATTATCCTGTCCATGATCTTGAGTTAGCTGCTATTGTTCATGCCTTGAAGATCTAGCATCATTATTTGTACGGTGTTCCTTGAGAGATCTACACTGATCATCAGAGTTTGCAACATCTATTAAAGTAGAAGGACCTTAATTTTCGTCAGAGGAGGTGGATAGAGCTGCTGAAGGACTATGATATCACTATCTTGTATCACCCGGGCAAGGCCAATGTGGTGGCCAATGCTTTGAGTCAATGGGCGGAGAGTTTGGCATATCTACCAGTAGCGGAGAGGCCCATGGTGATGGATGTTCAGGCCTTAACCAGCCAGTTTGTGAGATTGGATCTATCGGAGCCCAGTCGGGTTCTAGCTTATGTGATTTCTCGGTCTTCCTTGTTTGATCGTATTAGATAGCATCAGTATGATGACCCTCATTTGCTTGTCCTCAAGGACAAGGGTCTGCATGGTGATGCCAGAGATGTGACCATTGGTGATGATGGGTATTGAGGATGCAGGGTTGGGTATGTGTACCCAATGTTGATGGGCTTTGGGAGTTGATTCTAAAGGAGGCCCATAGTTTGTGATATTCTATCCATCCGGGTGCCGCGAAGATGTACCAGGATTTGAGACAACACTATTGGGGAGGCGGATGAAGAAAGATATAGTTGGGTTTGTAGCTCGGTGCCTCAATTGTCAGCAGGTAAAGTATGAGCACCAGAGATCGGGTGGCTTGCTTCAACAGATAGAGATTTTGGAGTGGAAGTTGGAGCATATCACCATGGACTTCGTAGTTGGGCTCCCACGGACTTTGAGGAAGTTCGATGCCATTTGGGTGATTGTGGATCAGCTGACCAAGCCCACGCACTTCATTCCTGTGTGTACTACCTATTCTTCGGAGTACTTGGCGGAGATTTATATCTGGGAGATTGTTTGTCTCCATGGTATTCCAATTTCTATCATTTCAGATAGAGGTACTCAGTTTACATCACGGTTCTGAAGGGCCGTATAACATGATTTGGGTACTCGGGTAGAGTTGAGTATAAAATTTCACCCCCAGATGGACGGACAGTCCGAGCGCACTATTCATATTCTTGAGGATATGCTCTGTGCGTGTGTGATGGTGTTTGGTGGTTCTTGGGATCTGTTCTTTCCACTGGCAGAGTTTTCCTACAACAACAATTATCAGTCCAGCATTCAGATGGCACCATATGAGGCTTTGTATGGTAGGTGAAGTAGATCCCAGGTGGGTTGGTTCGAGCCGGGCGAGGCTAGATTATTGGGCACAAACTTGGTTTAGGACGCCTTGGAGAAGGTTTAGGTGTTTCAGGATAAGCTCCGCACAGCTCAGTCCAGAAAAAAGAGTTATGCGGACCGGAAGGTTTGCGATGTTTCATTTATGGTTGGAGAGTGGGTCTTGTTTCGGGTTTCACCTATGAAGGGCGTTATGAGATTTGGGAAGAAGGGGAAATTGAGTCCGAGGTTTATTTGTCCTTTTGAGGTATTGCGACATGTCGGGGAGGTTGCTTATGAGCTTGCCTTACCTCCCAGCTTGGCAGGAGTTCATCCGGTATTTCATGTTTCGATGCTCCAGAGGTATCAAGGTGACCCGACGCACGTTTTAGATTTTAGTTCAGTCCAGTTGGACAAGGATCTATCTTATGTTGAGGATCCAGTGGCGATATTGGACAAGTAGGTCCGAAAGCTGAGGTCAAAGAACATTGCATTAGTAAAGGTTCAGTGGCAGGGTCAGCCAGTCAAGGAGGCGACGTGGGAGACCGAGTAGGATATGCACAGTCGTTACCCTCATCTTTTCACCACTTCAGGTATGTCTTTATGCTCGTTCGAGGACGAATGAATTTTTAAGGGGGGAGGATGCAACAACCCGGCCAGTCATTTTGAGAATTAACGCCCCGATCCCCTATTAACTGCTTTCCCCATGTTTGTTCTGCTATTGTGAGTTGCTGGGAAGACTCTTTTTGATTTTTGGAGTGTTTTGGGACATTTAGTCCCTAAATGAGAGCTTAAGCTTTAGAATATAGACTGTAGTTGGAACGGTATGAAGACAACCTCGAAATGAAATTCTGTCGATTTTGTTAGCTCCGTTGGGTGATTTCGGGCTTAGGGACGTGTTCAGATTGTGTTTTGGAGGTCCGTACCTTATTTAGGCTTGAAATTCCGAAAGTTGAATTTTTGAAGTTTCCGGATCGATAGTGAGATTTTGATATCGGGATGGGAAAATAGATTCCGAAAGTTGGAATAGTTCCGTATTATTGAATGTGACTTGTGTGCTAAATTTGGGGTCAATCGGACGTGGTTTGGTTAGTTTCGGCATCAATTGTAGAATTCTTTAGATTTAAAGTTCATTAGGCTTGGATTGGAGGGTGAATCGTAGTTTTAGCGTTGTTTGATGTGATTCGAGGGTTGGATTAAGTTTGTATCATTTTTTTAGGATTGGTTGGTATGTTTGGTTGAGGTCCCGGGGGCCTCGGGTGAGTTTTGTATGCTTAACAGACTTGATTTGGACTTGGGCAAAATTCTGAAGTTGGCTGCTTCTGGTATTTTCGCACCTGCGCTCGGGAGCTCGTAGGTGCAACCCCGTAGAAGTGAGAAAGTAGGTCGCAGGCGCGGTCTGGGGCATGAAGACCAGTGGTCGCATATGCGACTCAAGAATCGCAGAAGCGAAACCGCATCAGCGAAGAATTGAGCGCAGGTGCGTTGCTTGGGGATTTAATGAAATTCCGCCGATGCGGAGCCCTGGCCGCCAAAGTGGGACTGCAGGTGCGGTCCTGGGAGCACAGATGCGGGCATCGCTGGGCAGAAAAAGAAAATTTCAAGAGTTTGAAGTTCATAACACCAAATTCAATTTTTAGCTCGGGAGAAGGCGATTTTGTGAGGATTTTGAAGAGGAAATCAGTGGGTAACGATGCCTAACCATATTTCATTTATATTTCATCAATCTATAGTAATGTTCTTAATCTAATCCAGGAATTTGAGTGGAAAAAAATGGGAATTTGGGGGACCCCAATTGAGTTTTTGGGTTTTGATCGGGTTTTAGGTGTCATAATTGAATAATTTTTGGATGAGTGATCTCGTGAGTGAATGGGTGTTCTAAATTGGTAACTTTTATCCGATTCTGAGATGTGGGCCCGGGGAGGATTGTTTTGAGTATTTTTCTTATTTCTCTTCGTAGCTTAAAATTCATTAGTTAAATTAGTTGCTTGTAGTTTTAGTTATGTTATGTAATTGATTTGATTAGATTTGGGCCACTCAGAGTTGGATACTCGTGGAAAGAGCGTGATATCGGATTGATTTTGAGTTGGTTCGAGGTAAGTGCCTTGCCTAACCTTGTGTGTGTGTGGGGGGGGGGGGAACTCCCCTTAGGATTTTGGTACTGTCGTTATATGAATGCCATATACGTGAGGTTACGAGTGCGTACACATACTAATTGTTGAAAAAACCCTATTTTCATTAAATACTCATCTATGTGTGTCCTTTAATTGAACAATACTAGTATGTGAAACCTTCTGTTTAGCTTAGGAAAGCATGCTTATGTGACTTAACTATCTTACCTGCTTAAACTGCTTACTTGGATTTTTGTGTAGCATGTTTAGAGTAGAAATATCCTATTTTTTTCCTGATATGAACTTGAATAGATTGTAGGACTCTTTCCTGAGACTGTTGTGTATTTACTTTGGGACTACGGATCGGTATTCCGGGAGATCCCCCTGCACATTTATAATTGGGACTACAGGATCATATCCCGGAAGATCCCCCTGTACTGGATATTTACTTTGGGACTAGGAATCAGTATTCTGGGAGATTTTCCTACATATTTACGATTTGGACTACAGGACGATATCCCAGGAGATCCTCACATTTGGGTTTGGGACTACGGGACTATATCCTGGGAGACCCCATGTTGCTATCTTTGTGTAACGACCCGGTCGGTAGTTTTAAGAATTAATGCCCCGATCCCCTATTAACTACTTTACCCATGTTTGTTTTTGCTATATTGATTTGCTGGGATGTTTCATTTTGAGTTTTGGAGTGTTTTGGGACACTTAGTCACTAAATGAGAGTTTAAGCTTTATAATTTGGACTGTAGTCGGAGCAGTGTGAAGAAAACCTCGGAATGGAATTCCATTGACTCCGTTAGCTCCGTTGAGTGATTTCGGGCTTAGGGGCATGTTCAGATTGTGTTTTGGAGGTCCATAGCTTATTTAGGCGTGAAATGCAGAAAGTTGAATTTTTGAAGTTTTTGGATCGATAGTGAGATTTTGATATCGGGGTCGGAATCCGATTCTGAAAGTTGGAATAGCTCTGTAGTGTTGAATGTGACTTGTGTTGCAAAATTTGGGGTCAATCGGAGGAAGTTTGTTTGGTTTCGGCATCGGTTGTCAAATTTGGAAGTTTCAAGTTCATTAAGTTTGGATTGGAGGGTGATTTGTGTTTTTTGCGTTCTTTGATGCAATTTGAGGGCTCGACTAAGTTCATATGCTATTTTAGGACTTGTTGGTATGTTTGGTTGAGGTCTCGGAGGTCTCGGGTTGATTTCGGGTGGTTAACGGATCTTTAGACTTAAGAAGAAGATTGCAGAAAATGCAGAAGTCTCCAGTTCTAGTTTCCTTCTTCGCGTTCGCGAGTGGGGTCTCGCGTTCGGGAAGAGGAGCTGGGGCATGTGGAGATTTAATGCTTTGTGTTCGCGATGTTGGTCCCACGTTCGCGAAGCTGAGAGGTCATATGCCTACTCGTTCGCGAAGAGGGTCCCACATTCGCGTAGGAGTGAGGGAGTGGCTATCGCGTTCGCAATGAAGGAATTCTGGGCCAAGTCAAGTTGTGCTTCGCGAACACGAGAGACCTTCCACGTTCGCGAAAAAGGATTTACCTTGGAAGATTATAAAGTTCCAAAATCGAGGGTTAGCCTTTTTAAAACTAGAGTTTGGGAGCTCGGATTTGGACGAGATTTTGAGGGATTTTTAGAGATATCAATTGGATTTGGGCCACCAGAGTTGGATACTCATGGCAATAGCATAATTTCGGATTGACTTTGAGTCGGTTCGAGGTAAGTGACTTGTCTAACAAGGGGGAACTCCCCTTAGGAATTTGGTACTGATGTTATATGAGTTCCGTGTACGTGGGGTGACGAGTGCGTACACGTGCTAATTGTTGAAAATCCCCATTTTCATTAAGTAAATATCTATGTTTTCTTGTAATTGAGCAATAATTGTACTTTAAGCCTCTTGTTTAGTTTAGGAAAAACATGCTTATGTGATTTAATTGTCTTACCTGCTTTAATTGCTTACTTGTACTCTGTGCAGCATGTTAGAGTAGAATTTCCTGTTTAATTCTCGGGTAGAACTGTAGATTCTTTCTTGATGCTATTGTGTATTTATTTTGGGACTACACGACGATATCTCGGGAGATCCCCCCTGCATGTTTACTTTGGAACTACAGATCTGTATTCTGGGAGATCCCCTTGCACGTTTACATTTGGGACTATGGGATAGCACCCGGGAGATTCCTCTATATTGGATATTTACTTTGGGACAACAGATTGATATTTCGGGAGTTTCTCCTACATAATTATGATTTGGACTATGGGACGATATCCGAGGATATCCTCTGTATATTTATGTTTGGGACTACGGGATGATATCCTGGGAGATCCCCTGTTGCTATCTTTGTCTACTGAGTATATTCTGTCTTTGATTTACTCTCTATCAACTGTTAGTGTCTTTAATTATACTGTTACACTTCTTACTGTTTTACCTCTTTTATATATATAACCAGTAGGGCCATGACCTTCCTCGTCACTACTCGACCGAGGTTAGGCTTGTCACTTACTAGGTACCGCTGTGGTGTACTCATGCCCTTTCCTGCACATGTTTTTCGTGTGCAGATCCAGGTTCTTCGGCTTAGCCATACTATCAGTGAGGCGAGGCGATCTTCAGAGACTTTGAGGTATATCTACCGCGTCCGCAGACCGATGAGTCGCTCTCTATTCTCTCTTTTAGCTATAGCCCTTATGTATTTTCCTTTGATTAGACATTCCGGAGTTAGAATACTATGTAGTATCTACAACTTGTGATTTCATGAGATTCTGGGTTTTGGGAGTTGATTCAGTTTGGGAGTGTGTATTTGTATATGCCGAGCGGCACCTTAAATATTTTTATTATGTTTTATCCGCAGTTTTTGCTAGTTTCATCTTTTATTTCCTTTTTCCACAATTTGTTAAGCTTACCTAGTCGTAGAGACTAGGTGCCGTCACGACAGTTCATGGAGGGCGAACTTGAGTCGTGACACTCTGTCTGCTGAGTTATATTCTTTCTGTGATTTTATTCTTATTCGACTGCTAGTATTTTAACTATATTGTCACATTTCATATTGTTTTACCTTGTTTTATATATATAACCAGTAGGGCCCCGACCTTCCTCGTCACTACTCGACCGAGGTTAGGCTTAGCACTTACTGGGTACCGCTGTGGTGTACTCATGCCCTTTCCTACATATGTTTTTCGTATGCATATCCAGGTTCTACTTCTCAGCCATACTATTAGTGAGACGAGGCAATTTCAGAGACTTCGAGGTATATCTGCCACGTCAGCAGGCCTAGAAGTCCCTCTCTATTCTCCATTTTAGCTATAAACTTCTTGTAATTACTTTTGTTTAGACTTCTGAAGTTAGAACACTATGTATTTTCTATAGTTTGTGATTCGTGCGATTCCGAGTTTTGGGAGTGTTTTGTGTTCCATTTGAGAGAGTGTTATTGTATATGTTGAGCGGCATTTTAAACTTCTCTATTATATTACCCGTAAATTGCTAGTTTCATATCTTTATTTCCTTTTCCGCAAATTATTAGGCTTACCTAGTCATAGAGACTAGGTGCCATCAGGACAGTTCACGGAGGGAGAACTTGGGTCGTGATACACACACACACACACACACACACTCTCTCTCTATATGTTCTCTTTTATAGTGACGCACAAACACTGAAGTTAAGCAAGAATTGAGAGCAAAATAGCAAGGTATTTTGCAAGCAATTCTTGTGTGTTTCAAGTGTGCGAACCTGGAGCTACATGAACTAGAAAGAATAACCAGTTCCATGTGTCCGTCTTTTATTCTAGTTCAATTGTAGTAGGGCTTTTGAGTTGTACCTTGCAGCTTTCATTAAAAGCATTTGTACTAGGTACTTTGCGTTGTATTGTTCAAGTTAGAGTTAACTTGAAGCTGTCGCAACAGCCTGAGGCTGGTTGCCATAAGGGTTAGAGCTAATCTTTAGGTTTACAAGAGTTTTATAAATATTATTGTTTGGCTAAGTGATTTAGTAAAATGTTGGAAAACATCCTACTGAGAAGAAGGTCGTAATTTTTTTTACCTGTGGAGCCGGTTGTTTTTCACGTAAAAATACTTGTGTTCTTTACTTTCTGCATTTACTATTCCGCAATTATAGTGTAAGGAACTCGTAGAAGAACCAGATCCTTCTATAATCTGTGCATGCGAAAAATTGGATACCACACAAATCACTCCCCTCTTATATTGTATTGAAATATAAGACATAAAAAAGAATGCAAATTATCCGCTTGAGTGAACTATAGCATTTAGTTCGGTAAGTGTTTCTTTTAAACACTTAATTGATAATTTATATGTTTTAGCTATTCTTAAATTTGATTAGGTAAGTATTTCTATAATTGTTTTTCTACAAATAGTATCTATTATTAGGTTTAGAATTAATAGAAGTTATTTGAAGGCTTTATTTGAAATAAGATTTTCTTTATTATTTGTTTAGAAGAAAAGATAAAAAAGCAAGAAAAATACCAACCAACAGTATGATGCAAAACATGATGGTGTAGCTTCATAACCTATATCTCGAGGTCAGTTCTTGAGTATGGTTTCTTCCTTTAATACATTAGTTAGTTAACTAAGATCATTTATTCTTATCATAAACTTGATTATTTTTCTTTAATGTCTATTTTTTTTAACTTAAATATATATTTTAAATAATTTATCAATTTGATTATTAAAAACTTTATAATTCCGTGCAAAGTGTGAATGCAAAAACTACAGTGTAATTAAATAATTAACCTTAAGAATCAACAACAACAACAAAAAACCAAGTATGTTCCGAACAGGTGGGGTCTTGTAACGACCTTGTTGCGCCCCCTTTTTCTCGAAAATCGGGTTTCGATATTTCTAGGACAACTGCTTTTTGAGAGGGTAGGGAATTGGAATTGAAAGAGTCACCACTTAACGGATTAGGTGCATTGGAGCACCTAAATAACTCATGTTGTACCAGTTTATATCACCAGAGATCGGGTAAGGGCTTGAAATTACCTTGAGGGAAAGGTGTTAGGCACCCCTCGAGGTCCATAACGGTGGGTCCCGACCGAACTTAAATTATGAATTAGTCTAAATAAGCGAGAGGAATATTTAATAGGGATGGGGGGTCTTAAATTTTTTAGAGGATCACCCAGTGCAACATAAATAATACTTCGTAACTCCCTCAAGTCGGGGTGTTACTCATATTATTCAGCGGGCACAGACTATTATCTCCTGCTACCCGATTACTATCTTTAAGTTGTTACTTGAAGCGCACTAGTTGATTATAAACCGTACACTATGCGTGCACTACCCGTCCCATGCCTATGGTCTAGGAGGCTTTGAACCTCCATTTAGGTAGTTCTAGACCTTAACTTAGGTTGCTCAAAAGGTAAAAATACTAAGCGATAGACAAAAACAGTTAGGACTTTCATTTATAAGCAAATAAGGGCTCAAATTGGCCTCCGCAATTAGACAACAAATGCACGCAAGTCAAATTAACAAAGACAGTTGCTGATTTTAAATAGTTAAGAATATAGAAACCTATAGGCAAGATCTCTATATGAATCTGAATTATATGGGCGGACAGTTATACGCAAAAACCATTATACTTCCAAAACCTATATGATTTGCCTACAGATTTTAAACATAGGGATCAAACCTATATGCATGATGTCTAGGCATTTTTATGTGATAGTGACAGTGGTAGGTCACATATATAGATCCAAAATTATTTGTTTTGATCTTATAGGCATGTTTTCTAGTGAGAGTAACAACACAATATTTGGGAAACTCATGAACAAATGGGCAGAAATAATAATTTGGTTGATTCAGACTTATAGGAATGCTTTCTACAATTTGTTATTTTAGATCCTATAGATATGATTTCTATAATTTGTTCCCGTTTTTAGATCCTATAGACATGATTTCAATAATTTGTAAGCAGAACAACATGTTGAATGAGGCTTTTGTACACACATTGAATATTCGATTTATTATAGGCATGATTTCTAACACAATTAAACCAAGTATTGACCTATAGACAGGATTGCTAACATATAATGGCTGAACGTAATAAGATATATATAGGCATGATTTCTAACATACAATAACTGAACATGCAATAGCACACTGTTGGACCTATAGGTAGGATTTCTAACACAATTAAACTAAGTATTGAACCTATATGCATGATTTCTAACATATAATAGTTGAACGTAATAAGATACCTATAGGCATGATTTCTAACATATAACAACTGAACATGCAATAGCACACTGTTGGACCTATAGGAAGGATTTCTAACACATTGCACATAATAACACATTGTTGGACCCATAGGCAGGATTTCTACCTAATTTTTATAGCAAAAATGTGAAATAAGAAACCCCTCCCAATTTCACTAACACCCCAAAATTGTTATTACAAAATAATTATTACAAAACCAGAATTCGATGTAATAAATTACAATGTGCGTATAACTATAGGGAGCCTACAACAAGCCCAAATACATCTAGATAGGCCATGCCTTCAAATCACAATAGCTCTAGCAGACCATATTCATAGATACAACATGACCAATGGTGAGTGATTTAGCCATGTATCAAAGTTGAGCATACAAAACCCAAATCCTTAGTGTGTCAGAGTTCCCAAGGGCTTCAAGAACCCAGGGCAGTGCTCACACTAAGGAAATTCACAAAGGTCAGAAATAGTTCAAGGAAGACTAAGGACCAAATCCTAGCATGTCAAAGTTCACAAGGGTCTCACATGAACCCTGAGCAGTGTTCATACTAGGGAGGCCAGAGGACAGAACCTAAATAGCTTTGGCTTTCAGCCAGCTAAGAATGAGAATTTAGAAGGATCGAATATTAAAGGAATAAGAGGGAGTAGAATGGATTAGGGAATTCATTTAAGGATATAATCACATAAGAACATGTACAAAATGGCAAACACATTTGAACCTAAGCATACTTAACCTAGTTTTAACAATCACCCACATGCTAGTTCATAAGCAGATTAATAATGATAATAGAAATTTTAGATTAGACTAAGTCATAGAAAATGAACACATTGATTAACAGTAAGTCAGGAATTGATTAAGATAGTTCAAGAGAGGTATCATAACATAGAGAGAACAGAACCAGACAGGCCATATTATAACAGGTTCAACAAACAAACTTATAAATCTGTTAAGGTACACCTCTATGCATGGCTAACCAGTCTTTAGGGTAAGATATGCAAGCATGCTTATAACAAACTTAAATCTAAAAGATGGTCCTCAATAACACAGAGCTAGACAGATTTCACTAATCAATTCAAACTAAGTTTAACATGTCTTAACTACAAGTAATGACATCTAGGATAACATGGTCTAATAGCAGTAACACATTGAACAAAATAAAATGGCAGAGGATTCAATGACTCACTAGTTAAGATGAAACAGGGAAGAAAGGAATCCAACAGTATAGCAAATAGGGCCAAACGGAAGCAAAGACTTAGAGATTTCTGGCCTTGGCTTTCAGCCGGACAAAACCAAAACAATGAGCACAGAATCAGAGTGAAAGAACCAAGTTTTTAGTGGGAATATGATAGTTCGAGTCTCTTTCTAAAGGGGAAGGGCAGAAGGGTTTAAATAGTAGTCAATTAGGTGACCAAATAAGGAAGAAAATCAAACAGATATGAATAAGGAAAGAAATCAATAACAGAATAAATAATGCAGTGTTCAGTAAATTAATAGGGCATAACAACATGTAATCAAGCGAGTAACAGAAATAAGAAAAATATAAATTAACAATCAGTCTCATGGTAAATAATAAAAGTATTAGTCACATATGAGGAAGGAAAAAGTATCGGAAAATCAGTAAAAGATTTCAAACCTTAATTTTCAGTAAACCAAAAACTCGGCAGTAAAATAAAGCACATAATGTAGACAAGAGAATTTAAAAGGAATTCCAATATCGAATAAATTTAGTTCATTTAAACCAGATCTGAAACCCTAATTTGGGTAAGCCACGAAAATTGTAGAAAATAAAGACAATCAACTATGTATTGCATATGATGAACATAGACAGGGATTTCAACGAAGTACTTAAAGAATTAAATAGATTTGGTTTAATTCTGAAGAATCAAAGCCGCAAATTTAGGGCAAGTAAGAAGCAGCAGCAACAAAGAGTTGTAATAAAATTCATAGAGACACATAAACGACAGTATTAAAGAAAAGTAATTAAGAAACCGAAAACCAAATTAGATCTAGAAATATCTGATACCCTAGTTTTGGGTAAAACACCAAATCAGCCAGAATAAAAGAGAATAACACAGATTCGTACCAAATAAATATATATAAGAGTTTATTAAAGGAAACTCATAATCGAATCAGTTTTAATTCAAGTGAAAGAAAGGGTTTGAAACCCTAGATTTAAGTAAATTACAGAATCGGTAAAAAATCAACAGATCTATAAATAACAGAGCAAATATAGATGAACAAAATGTTTAAAGGATAGATTGAACTAGATTTGGTTCAAATTAGAGAGGATCTGAAACCCTAAACTTTAGGGCTTAGTGAATCAAGAGAGATACGAGAGAATTATTACAAATAACGTGCTTGGACTTGAGATTGTCCAGATTCAAAGGGCAAATACGGATTTAGACGGAACTAAATCGGGGTACTTGCCATATTTAGGCAAATACCTAAGTTATTCTAGAATCGGGTACCAAATAAGGGAAGAACCCCAGAATTGTAAGGGAGTAATAGGAGAATCCCATTAGAACAGGGATTCTTGGTGTGTTTGGGTGAGACGACTACTTTAGGGTTTGACAGGGAGGGAGATGAGAGCATTTAGGCGCGGTGGGGGGTGTAAAATGATTGGGGTTAGGGGCGGATGGGTTAATTAAAAAGGGGTGGAGGTGTTTAAGCCATTGATCTTTAGAGATCAACGTCTATGATCTAAAAGGGGGCTGGGTCAGGGTTTTTAAACGGGGACAAGGTTTGGGTTAATAGATATTTGGGTATTGGGTATTAGGGTATTGGGCTAGTGTATGTAATTGGGCTAGGTCCGAAAATTAATTAAGAAAAAAGGTTAGATTTTAAATACCCAATTAAATCAAAAAATAATTTATAAAAAAATTAATAAATAGTAAAAATATCATTTGTGCATGAAAAAATAATTTAAAACAATTACTTAACATTATAAAAATATAGAAAGTCATTTTTATGTAAATAATATAATTATGCATATATATGAGCTATTATTGTAAAATGTGCAATTCTAGCCTTAAAAATGCAAATGTATTTATGATAAATATGGTAAAGTATTTAAAACCTAATCTGAGTGTAAATTATGAAATTAAATGATAAAAAGTAATTTGTGATGCAATTAACGAATATTTATATAGTAAAATATAGAAATAAATTGATTTAAAACTCCTTTAAATTATGAAAAATGCTCGGATATGTCTTAAAATCAAGTGATGATGCATATGCACTATTTTGGAAGTATATATGTATATTTTAAAAAAAATATGAGGAAAAAATTGGGTATCAACAGGTGCCCTTCTTTACGTGGGAAGGATGAAAGAGTTGTCGAGTAAAGAAATGATGACTAATTTTGACCGAATGGGGTATTTTGAAAAATATAGGCCGTACCCTGGTCTCTAAGCTACCTACATATCCTGGTTTTACAGGATTTAGGCCGTGTGTAGTTCTGGACCCAACGGTGAGTGAAACCGATGGAATTGTTATAAGAATAATCGTATGTTTCAGAAAGGGTTCTTTTGGGAAGGATAGTATCGGATGGATTTATGAGAAGTTGGGAATGTGAATCTGAAACGTAACGAATGTCTCATAGGGTAGATATCTGAACGGTCATAGAGTAAAGGCGGGTAATGGTATGAGCAAAAATCGGAGTGAAGGTTGCTCCTGTTTGAGGAACGATTAACTCCTGAATTACCTACAAAACTTTAAAACACGATGCATGCAAGTATATAGATTATTGGGATAATTTAAACATGATGCAAATTCTTTTTGGACCATGAAGGTTTTCTTTGGACAGTGAGGATGACGTCCTTAGACCATGACGTCCCGGGCCATGAATCATGAGATAAGAGATTCACAGTCCATGAAATGATGTTCTCAGGCCATGTGAATGGTGCCTCTTAACCATGACGCCTTTGAATAATGATGTGCAGTATTGAGAGATCCTCAGTCCATAACATGGTATCTTCAGGCTATGAGGATGATGCCTTCGGACTATGACGCCTTTGGACGGAGACATGGTGGTGCAGAGACATGATACCAAGACAAAGCTTAGTCTTGTGCAGAGTTTGGGGGAAGAGCTTAGCCAGGAGAGAAGAGGATAATGCAAGGTTTAGAATAAAGCAACACTTATGGAAAGGGAGACAATGCTTAGTCTCATGAGAAGGTAGTGCTTAGCCTTATGCAAATGGGGAGGCAGGGCTTAGCCTCATGCAAGAATTGAGACAGGGCTTAGTCTCATGCAAAGAAAAGGCAATGCTTAGCCTTATGCAGGTACGGAGGCAGGCTTAGTCTCATGCAAGAATTGAGACAGGGCTTAGTCTCATGCATAGAGAAGGCAATGCTTAGCCTTATGCAAATAGGGAGGCAGGGCTTACCCTCATGCAAGGATCGAGACAGAGCTTAGTATCATGCAAAGAGAAGGCAATGCTTAGCCTTATGCAGGTGGGGAGACAGGGCTTAGCCTCATGCGAGAATTGAGACATGGCTTAGTCTCATGCAAAAAGAAGGCAATGCTTAGCCTTATGCAAATAGGGAGGCAAGTCTTAGCCTCATGCAAGGATCGAGACAGAGCTTAGTCTCATGCAAAGAGAAGGAAATGCTTAGACTTATGCAAATAGGGAGGCAGAGCTTAGCCTTATGCAAGGATCGAGACAGAGCTTAGTCTCATGCAAAGAGAAGGAAATGCTTAGCCTTATGCAGGTAGGGAGGCAGGGATTAGCCTCATGCAAGAATCAAGAAAGAGCTTAGTCTCATGCAAAGAGAAGGCAATGCTTAGCCTTATACAGGTAGAAAGGCAGGGCTTAGCCTCATGCAAGAATTGAGACAGGGCTTCGTCTCATGTAATGGACAAATAGCAAATAAGAGCAGAATATTTCTTAGTTGGAGATATATTTGCGCTTGGCGGCCTGGTTTTTATGAAGGAAATGATTTTAAGGCTCACGTACTTGTGGTTATTCCTTGTCCCTGCATTCAAAGAAAAATTGTGAGTTTTGTAGGGGAGGTTGGTTCGTGCCTATATCTTCTTATTTTGCTTTGCTTTGCTCTGGATATCCTGTTCGAGTTACCCTGGGCAACATCTGGCTACCATAGAAATAAAGCTTTTGAAAAATATGCACTTATTTGATGAAATAAAGTTATTTTTAGAAAACATAGTGGTATATAATATCGAGTAAATTAGATAAACTAATGACTGCCACACTTTTAGAGATATTGAGGCTTCTTTGCATTAGAATTTTGAGGGTCCTCCTCAAAATTCTGCCCCAGTTTAGTAAGTGATCCTTCGACCGTTCTGTATGTGACGAAGTTTGTTGGATCTATTCCGGAATTTTGGGAATACTTCTCAAAATTCTACCCCAGTTACTTTGCCGATTTCTGACTATCTTACACATGATGACGTCGGCTGGACTTGCTCCGGAATTTTAAGGGTCCTCCTCAAAATTCTACCCCAGTTTCTGGTTTTGGGAAAATGAGGATTTTATTAAGATGTGACCGAACCCATATGGCTACCTACGTATCCCCTCTTAAATGAGAATCAGGTCAAGCGTAATTCAGTTACATCAGATGAAGAAATGTAAACAATCTAAACATAGTATCTCTTGACTGCGTCTGAATTGATAGGTTTTAGCCAAACTTCTTCGTCCATTTCTGCAAGTATGAGTGCTCCTCCTGTTAGTACCCTGTGAACCATGTAGGACCTTTGCCAATTGGGTGAAAACTTTCCTTTGGCTTCATCTTGATGTGGGAAGATTCGCTTCAGTACCAGCTGCCCCGGTGTGAATTGTCTTGGTGTGACCCTTTTATTGAAAGCTCTAGACATTCTGTTCTAATAAAGCTGACCATGACACACTGCATTCATCTTTTTTCCATCTATGAGGGATAATTGCTCATAGCGGCTCCTTATCCATTCTGCATCACTGAGTTAGGCTTTTTGTATGATCCTTAAAGAAGGAATTTCTACCTCGGCGTGAATGACAACTTCGGTACCATAAACTAGCAAATAGGGAGTTGCCCCAGTTGATGTGCGGAATGTGGTACAGTATCCCAATAAGGAAAATGGTAACTTCTTGTGCCATTACTTGTGATTTTCTACCAATTTCCTTAGTATATTCTTGATGTTCTTGTTGGCAGTTTCCACGGTTCCGTTCATTTGAGGCTTGTATGCTGTGGAATTTTTGTGCTTGATTTTGAAAGTTTCACACATGGATTTCATCATATCACTATTGATATTGGCGGCATTATCAGTGATGATGGACTCGGGAACCCCAAACCGACAAACCATACGATCCCTAACAAAATTTGCGATGACTTTCTTGTTTACAACTTTGTAAGATATAGCCTCTACCCATTTTGTAAAGTAATTGATGGCCACTAAAATGAACTTATGCCTGTTTGAAGCTGTGGGGTCGATCAGATCGATGACATCCATTCCCCAAGCAGTAAAATGCTAAGGTGCACTTGTTGCATTGAGCTCATTTGGTGGTACCCTTATCATGTATGCATGTATCTGGCATTTGTGGCATTTATGGACATACCGGATGCAATATGTTTCCATAGTCATCTAAAAATATCCAGCTCTGAGTATTTTTTTTGGCTAGAACAAAACCGTTCATATGTGGTCCGCAGGTTTCGGTATGTATTTCGTCGAGCAATTTGGAAGCTTCTTTGGCATCAACACACCTTAATAGTCCTAGATCATGTGTTCTCCTATAAAAATTCCTCCGCTTTGGAAGAAATGATTGGACAGTCTACACAATGTACGTTTCTAAGTATAGTTTGCCTACTCTAGGTATTCTCCTTTTGCCAAATATTCCTTGATGTCGTGGAACCATGGGTTTCCGTCCATTTCTTCTTCAATGTGAGCACAATAAGCTGGCTGACTATGGATCCTTACTGGAATGAAATTGATGAAATTCTTATCTGGATATTGTATTATGGACGACAAAGTAGCCAGTACGTCTGCGAACTCGTTCTGGATTCTTGGAATATATTTGAATTCTATCTTCGTGAACCTCTTAATCAGTTCTTGCACATGATATAGGTATGGTAGTATCTTGGTGTTTTTCGTAGCCTATTCTCCTTGAACTTGATGTACCAGAAGATCCGAATCACCAATTACTAGCAACTCTTGTATATTCATGTCGATGGCCATGTTGAGTCCCATGATGCAAACCTCATATTTTTCCATATTGTTGGTGCATGGAAACCTAAGTTTTGCTGATACCGGATAATGTTGACCTGTCTCTGACACCAAGACCGCTCCAATACCCACTCTTTTGAAGTTTGCAGCTCCGTCTAAAAACATTCTCCAACCGTTGTACGGTTCAGCAGTGTCCTCTCCTACGAATGACACTTCTTTGTTAGGAAAATACATTTTTAGTGGTTCGTATTCTCCTCCTATAGGATTTTCAGCAAGATGGTCTGCCAACGCTTGTACTTTGACTGCCTTCTGAGTTACATAGATGATATCGAACTCACTCAGCAATATTTGCCACTTGTCTAACTTCCCGGTGGGCATAGGCTTCTGAAAGATGTACTTCAGAGGATCCATTCTTGATATGATGTATGTGGTATAGGCCCAAAAGTAATGCCTCAATTTTTGAGCTGTCCATGTCAAAGCACAGCAAGTGCGTTCTAGCAGAGAGTAGTGTGCTTCATAAGGTTTGAACTTCTTACTCAAGTAATATATGGCTTGCTCTTTTCTTCATGTCTCATCGTGTTGTCCCAAAACACAACCGAAAGCCCCATATAGTATGGAAAAATAGAGGAGCAAATGTCTCCCAAGTTCCGACAGGACTAGGGCTAATGGCGTGGACATGTATTCCTTAATTCTGTTAAAAGCCTTTTGACAATCTTCAGTCCAACTGGTCGCAACATCCTTCTTCAGCATTTTGAAAATTGGTTCACATATTACTGTAGACTATGCTATGAAGCGGCTGATGTAATTGAGACATCCTAGGAAACTCATCACGTCCTTTTTGTTCTTTGGTGGTGGCAATTCTTGGATAACTTTAACCTTTGACGGGTCCAACTCGATTCCTCGGTGCCTGACGATGAATCCCAATAATTTTCCAGTAGGAACCTAGAATGCACAATTTGCGGGGTTCAATTTTAAATTGTACTTTCATAGCCGGTCAAAAAACTTTCTCAAGTCTGCTATGTGATCTGTGGCTTTCTTGGATTTGATGATGACGTCGTCAACATATACCTCTATTTCCTTATGTATCATATTATGGAAGATGGTCGTCATGGCCCTCATATAGGTGGCCCCAGCATTCTTCAGATTATATGGCATCATTTTGTAGCAGTACACCCCCCATGGTGTAATCAAAGACGTTTTCTCTGCATCTTCTTCGTCCATCCAAATCTGATGATAACCCACGAAGCAATTTATAAAGGATTGGAGTTCATGCTTGGCACAATTTTGGCATTGGGAAATCATCCTTGGGACTTGGTCTGTTTAAATCCCTATAGTCAACACACACCCTAACTTTCCCATCTTTCTTCGGAACAGGTACGATGTTGGCTAACTAGGTTGGGTACTCAACTACCCTGAGGACTTTGGCTTTGATCTGCTTGGTGACTTCTTCCTTGATTTTTAGGCTCATGTCTGGGTTGAACTTTCTGCGTTTTTGCTAGAAATATCTTAAATGCTTAAAATGGCTTTTTAAAAACAGGTCATGCTAATTGCCAAGCTACCCAGGAACTCGATGGGCCCGTGATGGTGCAGCAGTCCAATTCTTGAGAACAACTCCCTTCTTCATGGTTTGAATGGTAAGGCCTTCTTCCTCCTCCTCCTCAACTATTACATTGCAATCCATATCCTCGTCTTCTAGAAACAGGTTCCTGAGCCCAGCCAAAGTTTCCTCCTCTACAGATCCCCATATTGTGTCGGCCTGGTGAAAGGTCTAACTTAGATGCAACACTGGCTGCTCGAGAGGGTAATAGGGACCACGCCATGGGGGTGGCCAGTCATCATATTCTTGCCATGTATATTGATATCCGAGCCTAAAAGTTGTGCCATGACATTTCAACAGTATCGGTTTGGTAATGCCCTAGAGTTTCTTCCCAATCCCTTTGCCAGGTTCATACCCTGGCAATGCCAATATGCTTTCTATTTTGCTACTCCACCATTTCTTTCTCAATTACATTGACACGCTCGATGCGGTGATAAGTTTCTCCACCCAGCTTTCTTTTATTCTCGACAACCGGGACAGTTTGACTAGTGTAAATGGGATTACTTCTATCTCTGTGAATGATTACCTCCTGATGGTTCCATTCGAACTTCAAGGCCTAGTGTAGCGTAGAAGCCATAACTCTAGTGGCATGTATCCAGGGTCGTCCCAGTAAAAGATTGTACGTAGCAAATATGTCTAATACCTAAAACTCAACATCAAACCAAGTCGAGCCCATCTGCAAACAAAAGTTAATTTCCCCAATTGTGGCCCTTTGAGACCAATCAAATGCCTTCACATTCATACTCCATACTCGTATCTCATGGAAATCTTTACCCAACCTTTTCAAAGTAGTCAAAGGACAAATATTAAGGCTTGAAACCCCATCTATTAAGACTCTGGCAATGAATTTGTCCTCGAACTGTACTGTGATGTGCAATGCCCTGTTGTGACATAATCCTTCATGCGGTAGTTCATCTTCGTGAAAGGTGATCTTGTGTATTTTCAGTACTTGCCCTACCATATTGGCCATCTCTCCACTGGTGATGTTGTTAAGCATATAGGCTTCATTCAACACCTTCATTAGAGCATTCCTATGCGCCTTAGAATTTTGCAACAATGACAGGATGGATATTTGGGTGGGAGACTTGTTCAGATGATCAATAACAGAGTATTCTCTTGCTTGTACTTTCCTCCAGAGATCATCTGGACCAGTTTCAATGACGGGTTGTTTGGTAGCAGCTTCTTTGCTTGTTCCTCCCAAATTTTTGGGTGTCCAGATCCTTCCAGTTCCGGTCATCCCCTGTGCAGCACCAGATTCTTCCATTTTTGCTTTTCTTTTTCTTCTAGCTTCGGCAACGTAATCCCAGGGTATGGCGTTGGACTTGAAAGGTGGTGTGGATGCTACCATCACAGTGAAGGGTGTGGATAGTTCTACTTCAAATGGAGTAGGTGTAGTCACATGTGCTGTTACTTCAACTTTGATCGGTGGCTGTATCTGTACCACAATATGAGTGAGTGTGACTGCAGGTCTAGGTTCATCACCTTCCCGAATAAGCCCAATCGACCCTTCAGGATCCCATTCTTCATCGGTTTCTATCACATTTACTCCTTCACCTCTATGATCTAGGAGGGGATTATTGCGACATTTGGTGCGGCTTCCTTTGCTTGTATGACTTTGGTATCAATCAAGTTTTGAATCATGTCTTTCAGAGTGTAGCATTCATTAATAGTATGACCCTTCATGCCAGAATGGTATGCACATATTTTATTCGGGTTGACCCATTAGGAGGAGTTTTCCATGGCGACAGCGGGAATGGGGGTGATATATCCAGTAGCCTTCAGTCTTTCATATAGCTGGTCAATGGATTCAACAATAGGGGTGTATTGTCTGGGCATCCTGCGATCAAAATTGGGTCTGGGTTTTTGATAGTTTTGATTGGTTGGAGGTGAATGGTAATAGGTTGGCTGGGTGTTATAAGTGCGATAGGCGGTAGCGGGTTGATAATATCTGGGAGGTGAAGGTTGGTATGTGGGTGGAGGTGTTTGGTATGTGAGTGGAGATTTTGGACCTTAGGCCACCATCACTGCCCCTACTTCTTTCTTCTTGGATATACCCCCTAACTGTAATGCTTTGTTCGTATCCTACAATGCGTCAAAATTGGTTACCATCCCACTCTTGATCCCTTCTTCAATCCTTTCCTCGAGTTTGATGATGTCGGAGAACTTATGATTTTCGATGACCATTAACCTTTCATAGTATTGTGGATCCTAGGCCCTAACGAAGAATTTGTTCATCTGCTCTTCCTCTAGTGTCGGCCTGACCTTTGTAGCTTCTGACCTACATTGAGTAGCATACTCATGGAATGTTTCTGTTGGTTTCCTTTTGAGGTTCTATATGTAGAAGACTTCTGGTGTATTCTTTGTATTAAACCTGAATCGGTCCATGAAGTCTGATGCCATGCTTATCTAATTAACCCACTTCTTGGGATTCTGACTTATATACCAAGCTAGGGCATCTCTAGTAAGACTCCTCATGAATAGTTTCATGAAAATTCTTTCATCTTTCCCAACTCCCACGAGCTTATCACAGTATGTCCTCAAATGTACCTTCGGGTCACCCGTTCCATCAAACATCTCAAACTTGGGAGGTTTGTAACCTTTAGAAAGTTCCACGTCCGGCTGAATACATAGATCCTCATAATTCAGACCCTCAATTCCTTTGCCTCCTTCAACACCCTGGACTCGGCTTGTGAACCTTTTGAGCTCCTCTGCCATGTTCTTAATGAGCAGGTCCTTCTCGGCGAATTCTTGAGTGTATGAGACTAGCTGAGTAGAGTGGGGTAAGGTTTCCACGTATATAAGATTGTTTTGGTGGTTGCTGGGGGTTGAAGTGTAGTGGTGATCATTAGTTGAATTTTGCGGATCAGGGATAGGTTGTGGGTATTCTGAGGAGTATGGTAAGTAGTTTGTGGGTATGGAGTAGGAAGATATTGGTGTGGAGGAGGAGTGGGTATTGGTGGAGGATTAGGATTTTGGGGAGGTGTTGCATATTGATGGGGTGCAACAGGGTTTTGTGGACGTTGGTTTGGTGTGTTTTGAGGAGGTGCTGGGTTTTGGGCATTTTGCTGGTTAAGATGTGGGACGTTTAAGGTGAGGGATAGGTTTGCCAAGTTGCGGATCTACTCAAGTTCCCCTTGCAATTCTAGTATTTTTTGTTCCAACCGTAGGACCAAATCATTCTGGGCTGGAGTACTCCGACCGTCTGAGGATTCAATATTTTACACGTGCACAACATTTTCTTTCCGGATACCACTCATATCATCCATCTTAGCGTTTCCCTTAACTTTTGGATTCCTTGGAGGAGGAGAAGGAGGAGGAGGAGGATGACCTCTAGATCTGGTGTGATATGCTGACGATGCCAGTCTGTGCGAACCAACCTTGGGGGATGAGAATAATCAAAATAAAGAAAAGTGCAAAAAGGTAAACAAGTCAATAAGGATTTTGAAAAGCATTTGCAGTATTTAAACACATATTGTGGGAATGTAAATTTGTGTCCTAATTTGGTGAACCTCATTGTGCCCGAGGTAATCCTAGCAACAAGTAGATTTAGAGAGATCTAATGCTGATAAATGCTTCATTTCATTAATGTAATAAATAAGACGAACCTAAAAACGATGATAAATAAATAAGTTACTAATGGCATCTGCCTTATTACATTCGAATTCCAAAATGACTCAAAACAGATAAACCTAATCTACTTGGTCCTAGAGGGATCTTCCCCATATTTGACCCTCTTGGCTTCGTCAATTAAATTCCCCAGGTCGTGCATGTCCAGCAGTAGGTATGCCCTTGCTATGTGTCCTCCCTCGTTGCCCTCTGCATTCTAACAGTCTACGACCCTTTTCCTCATCTTCCCTTCTAGTTCCATTAGACCCTGCTCCAAATATTCTAACCTTTTTGTCGACCTTGTAGCCATTTCCTTCCACTCATTAATTGACTCCATCTAACTTATGTTGTTCCAAATGCCTGGCTTTGGACTCAAGGAATCTTTTGTGCAGTCTCTCGTACTCCACTTGTGCTTTAGCAACATTATCTATGACTCTGTTTCCTTGACCAATCCCTGGCTCGACCATTCCTGCTATGTTATCTTCTAACCATGATGGGTAGAAGTACACATGACCAGCGTGATATCGATCTGGCTCGATGGTATCCTTTTCCACGATAATCTTCAAATGCCACATGTGCTGGGCCTCACATTTGTATGGAATGGCGTAATCCTAAAAATATGCTATGTAATGACTCATTTTGGAGATTCGTGGTATGACTTGTTTTCTACCAGCTTGCCTTATGACCTTGATAGGAACATAGGGATGTATTACCCTTAACCCAATCAATACCAAATGCGGAACATCCCTGGATCTGATGATGAATTCATTAGTAGGGAACCACTTGAACATCTAGTTAACCCAGTCCTCAGTCAAATTGCTAAAAAACTGTGCCCATTCTGTACCATTCTCTGGCTGTGCAAATTTTTCTGGGATAAAGGTCATTCTTTTAGGATGGTGGAAAGTTATGTGATCGTTCCATGCTCTCCGTGGAAACTCTTGGCGGTATTGACCCCTCTGAAGATGTTCTAACAACCAAATCTGCAGTAGCAAGTTACAACCCTCAAAATGTTTGAACCCTTTCTTGCAAAGATCCAGAGCCTAGTATATGTCTGCTACAATCATCGGAACAACAGTATAGGTTTGTCCCTCAATTCCCTCCATTAAAGCTTTGGTTACCATGACCAACCTAGTGTGAATTCTGTCCCCTTGGCTTGGAAACACTATCATACCTAGAAAGCAGATGATGAATACAAAAACCCTACGATGAGTCCAATCCAGAGAAATGATGGAGAATTCATCATAAAAGATACGGTAAGATTTATTGTGTCCATATCATTCATAGAGGAAGTCGAAGGCTATGTAGGACTTCTTCAGGCACTCCAAGTCATCATTCTTTCTCAGACCCATCATCTTTAGAAACCCCTTGGTAGTGCGGTTTTCCAATACTAGTATGTCGGGTCTATCCCATGGTAATCCAGAGAATCCTCCTATTTCCTCCAAAAGAGGAGTTATTTCTATATTGCCAAAAACGGAATACACCTCTTTCTCCGTCCCATAACATAGTAGCAGCCTTGATCAACACGTTGTTTGGTTGGATGTCTAATAAGGAAGGTAAATTTCCAAGAACCCTTTTCACATGATTTTTGTTGCTCGGCAAAAGGTTTTCCTACCAGTCTAACAACAACGGTGGTATACTTCGGACCATGCCGAACCTGGGAACTTCGTGCCTCATTTTCTGCAAAAGTAAACATAGTTAGACCCTTTCCCCCTTCGGATTCGACTACTTACACATTAACGATTAGCATTTCGGCATTTATCTCTCCAAATAATGCACATATCGTGGTTACGCCTGTTGGGATTATTGAAATCCCGGTGGACTTTGGACAAGGCTTTCTTAGAGGGTTATTAAGCAGACAACATGTTAACCTAGGCTAGATTTGATCATGATGCATGTATAGTTATTATCAGAGTAAGGTTTCTATAAAAGTCTAAATTGGTACCCTCAAGTGGACAACTTGAGAGGAAAAGGTGCGGAACCATGGATTACACCGCTAATCGACTAGTTTTACCGCAAATAAGCCTTTCCAAATTTAAAGGTGATTTTAGGAAGATCACGGACACTCATTAGGCGCCGCTATAGTATTAGAACGCACGAGTGGAATATGATGTTGAGCATGAAATTATCAAAAGAAAATAACATGTTGCCAAGTATTTGCCCGACGAATAATGATAAAATGTGGATATTTAATAATTCTGAAGACATTTATGAAAGAAAAATAAGGAGACAAGACAGTTTCCATAGTAATAAGTGATAAAACAGGGAAGTGAAATCATAAATGAATGAAGATAGACAAATAAATTCACATAGAGTGGGAAGGGGAAGGGGTGTGCAAGTATTAACGGAATAATAAAGACATGCTTAAAGACTAATTCACAAACAAGTTCGTTATGGTAATGGCCTAAAGATATCCCCAGCAGAGTCAACATGATGTCGCGCCACCTTTTTCTCGCGAAATCAAGTTTCGACATTTCTGGGACAACTCCTTTTTGAAAGAGTAGGGAATTGGAATTGAAAGAGTTGCCACCTAACGGATTAAGGTGCGTTAGGACACCTAAAGCAGATAACTCATGTTGTACCAGTTTACATCACCAGAGATTGGGTAAGGGCTTGAAATTATTTTGAGGGGAAGGAGTTAGGCACCCCTCGAGGTCCACAACGGTGGGTCACGACTGAACTTATCTTATGAATTAGTCTAAATAAGCGAGAGGAATATTTAATAGGGATGGGGGGCCCTAAATATTTTAGCCTAAAGGATCACCCCATGCAACATAAATAATACTTCGTAACTCTCTCGAGTCGGGGTGTTACCCATATTATTTAGCGGGCATAGACTATCATCTCCTACTACCCGATTACTATCTTTAAGTTGTTACCTGAAGTGCACTAGTTGATTTTAAACCGTACCATATGCGTGCACTACCCGTCCCATGCCTATGGTCCAGGAGGCTTTGGACCTCAATTTAGATAGTTCTAGACCTTAACTTAGGTTGCTCAAAAGGGAAAAATACTAAGCGACAGACAAAAATATTTAAGACTTTCATTTATAAGCAAAGAAGGGCTCAAATTGTTCTCCACAATTAGACAACAAATGCACGCAAGTCAGATTAACAAAGATAGTTGCTGATTTTAAACAGTTAAGAATATAGAAACCTATAGGCAGGATCTTTATATGAATCTGGATTTATATGGGCGGACAGTTATGCGCAAATACACCTGGATAGGCCATGCCTTCAAATCACAATAGCTCCAGAAGCCCATGTTCTTAGATACAACATGACCAGTGGTGAGTGATTTACCCATGTATCAAAGATAAGCATACAAAACCCAAATCCCTAGTGTGTCAGAGTTTCCAAGGGCTTCAAAAACCTAGAGTAGTGCTCACACTAGGGAAATTCACAGAGATTAGAAATTGTTCAAGTAAGACAATGGACCAAATCCTAGTATGTCAAAGTTCACAAGGGTCTCACATGAACTCTGAGCAGTGCTCACACTAGGGAGGCCAGAGGACAGAACCTAAATAGCTTTGGCTTTCAGCCAGCTAATAATGGGGATTCAGAAGGATAGAATAGTAAAAGAATAGGAGGGAGTAGAATGGATTAGGGAATTCATATAAGGAAATAATCACATATAGAACATTTAAAAAATAGCAAACACATTTGAACCTAAGCATACTTAATCTAGTATTAACAATCAATCACATGCTAGTTCATAAGCAGATTAATAATGATAATAGAAATTTTTGATCAGACTAAGTCATAGAAAGGGAACACATTGATTAACAGTAAGTCAGAAACTGATTGAGATAGTTTAATAGAGGTATCATAACATAGAGAGAATAGAACTAGACATACCATATTATAAAAGGTTCAACAAACAAACTTATAAATCTATTAAGGTACATATCTATGCATGGCTAACCAGTCTTTAGGGTAAGGTATGAATGCATGCTTATAACAAACTTAAATCTAAAAGATGGTCCTCAATAACACAGAGCTAGACAGATTTCATTAATCAATTCAAACTAAGTTCAACATATCTTAACTACAAGTAATGGCATCTAGGTAACATGGTCTAATAGCAGTAACACATTGAACAAAATGAAATGGCAAAGATTCAATGACTCACCAGTTAAGATGAAACAGGAAAGAAAGGAATCCAACAATATAGCAAATAGCACCAAACGGAAGCAAAGACTTGAAGATTTCTGGCCTTGGCTTTCAGCCGGCCAAAACCAAAAGAATGAGCACAGAATCAGAGTGAAAGAACCAAATTTTTAATAAGAGTTCGAGTCTCTTTATAAAGGGGAAGGGGAGAAGGGTTTAAATAGTAATCAATTAGGTGACTAAATAAGGAAGGAATCAAACACATATAATTAAGGAAAGAAATCAATTACAGAATAAATAATGCAGGGTTCAGTAAATTAATAGGGCATAACAACATGTAATCAAGCGAGTAACAGAAAATAAGGAAAATATCAATTAACAATTGGTCTCATGGTAAATAAAGAAAGTATTAGTCACATATGAGGAAGGAAAAAGTATTGAAAAATCAGTAAAAGATTTCAAACCTTAATTTTCAGTAAAACCAAAAAATCGGCAGTAAAATAAGGCACATAATGTAGACAAGAGAATTTAAAAAGAAAACCAGAATCGAACAGATTTAGTTCATTAAGCAGATATGAAACCCTAATTTGGGTAAGCCACAAAATTGCAGAACTAAAGACAATCAACTATGTATTGCATGTAATGAACATAGACAAGGATTTCAACGGAGTACTTAAAGAATCGAACAAATTTGGTTTGATTTTGAAGAATCAAAACCCCAAATTTAGGGCAAGTAAGAAGCAGCAGTAACAAAGAGTTATAATAAAATGCATAGAGACATATAAACAACAATATTAAAGAAAAGTAATTAAGAAATCGAAAACCAAATTAGATCTAGAAAGATCGAAACCCTAGTTTTGGGTGAAACACCAAATCAGTCAGAATAAAAGAGAATAACACAGGTTCGTACCAAATAAACATATATAAGAGTTTATTAAAGGAAACTCATAATCAAATCAGTTTTAATTCAAGTAAAAAAAAGGGTTTGAAACCCTAGATTTAAGTAAATTACAGAATCAGTAAAAAATTAACAGATCTATAAATAACAGAGCAAATATAGATGAATAAAATGTTTAAAAGATAGAGTTTGAATGGTTCAATTAGAGAGGATCTGAAACCGTAACCTTTAGGACTTAGCTAATTAAGAGAGATATGAAAGAATTATTACAAATAATGTACTTGGACTCGAGATTATCCAGATTCAAAGGGTAAATATGGATTTTGACGGAACCAAATCGGGGTACTTGCCATATTTAGGCAAGTACCTAAGTTATTCCAGAATCGGGTTCCAGAATGATAAGGGAGTAATGGGAGAATCTCATTAGAACAGGGATTCTTGGGGTGTTTGGGTGAGACGGTGGCTTTAGGGTTTGACAGGGAGGGAGATGAGAGCGTTTAGGGGCGGCGGGGGGTGTACAATGATTAGGGTTAGGGGCGGATGGGTTAATTAAAAAGGGGTGGAGGTGTTTGAGCCGTTGATCTTCAGAGATCAACGGCTATGATTTAAAAGGAAGCTGGGTCGAGGTTTTTAAATGGATATAAGGATTGGGTTAATGGGTATTTGGGTATTGGGTATTAGGGTATTGGGCTGCTGTATATAATTGGGCTAGGTCCGAAAATTAATTAAGAAAAAAAGGCTAGATTTTAAATACCCAATTAAATAAGTAAATAATTTATAAAAATAATTAATAAATAGTAAAAATTTCATTTATGCATGAAAAATCATTTAAAACAATTACTTGACATTATAAAAATATAGAAAGTTACTTTTATGTAAATAATGTAATTATGCATATATGGGCTATTATTGTAAAATGTGCAATTCTAGCTTAAAAATGCAAATGTATTTATGATAAATATGTTAATGTATTTAAAACCTAATCTGAGTGTAAATGATGAAATTAAATGATAAAAAATAATTTGTGATGCAATTAACGAATATTTATATAGTAAAATATAGAAATAAATTGATTTAAAACTCTTTTAAATTATAAAAAATGCTTGTATATGTCTTAAAACCAATTGATGATGCACATGCACTATTTTGGAAGTATATATGTATATTTTTTAAAAAATATGATGGAAAAAGTGTGCATCAACAGACCTAATTGGTCATTTTGAGTATTTGCATTTTGTTTAGTTATTTGAAGTCTTGAATAGCTTTGTACAATGTATTATGATATGCAAGAATTGTCAGTTTAGGTTTTCAAGTAATTCAGAATTGATTTGAAAGAATGATTCTCAACTAGGAAGCTTTAAGTTGGAAGAGTTGACCAAGTTTGACTTTTGTGTATTTGACCCTGATCGGAGTTTTAATGATTATATTTGGTTTGGATGGTGATCTAAGACTCGGCTGTATGCCCGAATTTGCATTTAGATGCTTCTAGAAGGTTCGACACTATTTGGCGAAAGTTGATAATTTGAAGGTTTGAAATGATCATAAGTTTGACCATGAGTTGACTTTAATGATATCGGGTTATGATTCTGGTTTCAGGATTAGAATAGGTTTGTTATGTTATTTGGGACTTGTGCACTAAATTTGAGTTCGTTCCGAGTTGATTTGATATGGTTTAACATGAGTTTTAGAAGTTGGAAGTACAAAGTTCATTAAGTTCGATTTGAAGTGCGATTTGTGGTTTTGATATTGTCACGGGTGCTTTGGGACCTCGAGTAGTTTCTAAGGGGATCAAGCATGTTTCAAATTGATTTCGGATAATTTTTCTTTATGCTTTCATTGCTGGTTTATGTTGGTTTCTTATGACTCAAATGTTCTTCGCGATCGCGAAGATGGAGATGCGATCGCATAGGGGAATTTTGGAGCTTGGCAACTTTCTTCTTCGTGTTCTTCTCATCAGGAGCGCATTCGCGCAACTTTGTGTTGGTTATAGTACACGTTCGTGTATGAGTCATCGCGTTCGCGTAGAGCTGAGAGCTGGTGATTTATCTTCCGCATTTGCGTAAGTCAGTCCACGTTCGCGGAGAGTTGGCTTCTGCGTGCATCACATTCCATGAGGAAGCTCGAGAATGCATAGAGCATTTCAGGGCAATGTATTTTTCTTCGTCATGATCACGATGGTATTTTCGCGATCGCGATTCATAAATTCGTCGAGTGATTTAAAGTTCTCTATTTTTGGACGTTTAGACATTTTTGCATATTTTGAGCTATGGAGCTCGGATTGAGGTGATCTGCACCATATGGATTAGGATAAGTGGTATATACTTGGCACTGATTTTATTTCGTGATTTCATCTTCATTACTTGGCATTTGATTGATGATTTCAAAAGAGAAATTTGGCATTTTTGTCAAACTTTCCTAAAGAGATATTTTGAGTTTTGAACATTGATTCAGAGTCGGATTGAGTGAAATTAGTATGGTTGAACTCGTAATTGAATGAGTTTTCAGATTTATTAAGTTTTGTCCGGATTTAAGGTGTGGGCCCGGGGTTGACTTTTTGGGTTGACATTTTGATTTTGGTTAAAGACCCTAGCTTTATCATATGGAATTGATTTCTATAGCTTGTACTAATTATATTAAGTTGTCTGTGACTATATTTGAGTCGTTCGGAGGCCGATACGTGTGAAATGGGCTTATTGGAGTATTAAGTTGCGTGTTTCGAGGTAACATATCTAAACTTGGATTTGAGGGTATTTAACCCTGAGAGCTATATTATAAGATATGTATTGAGGTGAAGTACATGCTAGATGACGAGAGCATGAGCTTGCACTGGGGAAATCTTGATTCGACTTGACGATTAGACTATGACCGGACTTGTTTTGCTGTTATTTCTTGCTACATCCATGTTTCCCTACTTGTTTTATTATATGAGTTGTGAATCATGTTAGAAATCATGTTTAGGCTACTTATTTGGCCAACTTTCCGGTGAATGTCATTCAAGAAGTGGCTTCAAAGGATCGACGTTCACAACTAATCCAGTTGGAGACGAGTGTGAGGCGTATGAGTAAGTAGTGCGGAGCATCCCCGGTTGGAGTATGCAAAGGCCGGTGGAAGTCGAAAGGAAGAACATCACTTTCTGCGACATCGAGTGTGCACCAAGTTGATTATCCAGGTTCTATTCTCGGGAGTTGGTACCTCCCGCATCCTCTGTTTCTCTTCTTTGTGTTTAGTTAAATTGTTGCAATTTTAGTTCGTATTGGTTTATTCACACTATTAGCGTGCATGTAGTTTCAACTTGTTTTCGTCTAGTTTGGTTCATTGTCTTTTTTCTGTTAGCGATTTTCCTTAGTCTGTTGTAGGTATAATGGCTATGGTTTAGGATGGTAGAGTACGGTCATATCCTCGGGGAGGGTGGGGGATGGGACAGGGAACAGGGGGTGGGGCAGGAGGCGAGAGGGGTAAGGGGAACAAGGGAGCTTGTGGGTTGAGAATTGGGTCATGGAACATAGGAACATTAACGGGTAAGTCTATAGAGCTGGCGAAGATTCTCCAGAAGAGGAATGTAAATATAGCTTGTGTGAGACTAGGTGGGTAGGATCGAAGGCAATGCTGACGGGTATAAGTTGTGGTACTCTGGAGTCACGAAGGGTAAGAATGGAGTGGGTATTTTGGTGGATAAGGAACTTAGAGAGTCTGTGGTACAGGTTAGGCAAATAAGTGATAGATTAATGACTATTAAGTTAGTGGTGGGAGAGTGCACCCTAAATGTCATTAGTGCTTATGTGCCTCAATCGGGCTTGGATGAGGAGGTTAAAAGGCACTTTTGGGAAGGGTTAGATGAGATAGTGCATAGTCTTCCACCTGCGGAGGGGCTAATTATAGGAGAGGATTTTAGTGGTCATATTGGGTCAATTGTTGGTGGCTATGGAGAGGTACATGGCAGCTTTGTCTTTGGGATAGGAACGGAGGATGAACTTCACTTTTGGATTTCGCTAAAGCATTTAAGCTAGTGATTGCGAACTCTAGTTTTTCGAAGATGGAGGAGCATTTGGTTACATTCTAAAGTACGGTGACAAAAACTCATATTGACTACCTCCTCCTCAGGAGGTGTGATAGAGGGCAGTGCAAGGATTGCAAGGTTATACAGCGGGAGATCCTCGCGACGCAGCATAAACTCGTGTGATGGACGTTAGTATCATGATAGAGAGAAAGAAGAGGTCTATTCGAGGATGATCGAGGATTAGGTGGGGAGCCTTTACAAAGGATAAAGCTCAGGAGTTGGAGGGGAGGTTATCGGCTATGGGAGCCTGGAGGATTAGTGGGGACACAACTGCTATATGGATGACAACGGTGAATTGAATAAGGGAGGCGGAGAGAGAGGTATTAGGGGTCTCGAGGAGTTACTCTAGGGGGAACAAATGTGACTAGTGGTGGAATGAAGTGGTCCAAGGTAAAGTGAAGGAGAATAACGCTGCGTACCTACAGTTAGTAGGGAGCACATGCAAAGAGGAGAGGAAAGCGAACAAAGAGAGGTATAAGGTAGCTAGAAAGGAGGCGAAGTTGGCAGTCACAGAGGCTAAAACTACAACATTTGATCGTCTATACGAGGAATTGGAAGACAAAGGTGGGGATAATAAGTTATTCTAGTTGGCCAAGGAGAGAGAAAGAAAGGCTCAGGATTTGGACCAAGTGAGGTGCATTAGAGATGAGAACAGTAGAGTATTGATGGGAGAGGCACATATTAAGGGGATATGCAGACTTACTTTCATAAACTTATGAATGAATATGGGGATAGGGATATTGTACTAGGTGAATTGGGGCTTCAAGAGAGTCACCAAGATTTTGGGCACTGTAGACTCATCAAGGTTGAGTAGGTTGTGGGGGCTATACGTAAGATGAGCAGGGGCAGAGCAATCGGGCCAGATGAAATTCTGATAGAATTTTGGAAATGTGTGGTATAGCAGGATTAGAGTGATTGATTGGGCTGTTTATTGATATTTTAAAGACGAAGAGGATGCCAGGCGAGTGGAGATGAAGTACAGTAGTACCATTGTACAAGAACAAATGTGATATCTAGAGTTGCAATAACTATAGGGGTATCAAGTTACTAAGTCATACCATGAAAGCTTGGGAGAGGGTGGTAGAAGTGAGGGTGAGAAGGACGATGTCTATATTCGATAACCAGCTTAGGTTCATGCCAGGTCGTTCAACTAAGGAAGCTATCCACCTTATTAGGAGGTTGGTGGAATAGTACAGGGACAGAAAGAAGGATCTGCATATGGTGTTTATTGACCTGGAAAAAACATATGACAAGGTGCCTATGGAGGTCCTTTGGAGATGCCTAGAGGCAAAGGGTGTGCCGATTGCTTACATTAGGGCGATTAAGGACATGTATGATGGAGCTAAGATTCGGGTTAGGACCATGAGAGGTGACTCTGAGCATTTTCTGGTTGTTATGGTATTGCACCAAGGATCTGCACTCATCCATATTTATTTGCCGTGGTGATGGATGCACTGACACACCATATTAAAGGAGAGGTGCCATAGTGTATGTTATTCGTTGATGAAATAGTTCTGATTGATGAGATGCGAGGAAGAATTTACAAGAGGCCGGAGGTTTGTAGACGGACCCTTGAGTTTAACGGTTTCAAGTTGAACAAGACGAAACAGAATACCTGGAGTGCAAGTTCAGCGCCGACTTGAGTGAAACAGGCATGACGTAAGTCTTGGGTCACTGGTCATCCCTAAGAGTGGCAGTTTCAAGTACTTTGGGTCGGTTATCCAGGGGGATGGGGAGATCGACGAGGATGTTGCAGGCCTAGTTTAAACATTTTGAGCAGCCTATGGAAAGTCTAGAACACCTAAATAGTAGGTCCAAAGCCTCCTGGACCATAGGTATGGGACGTGTAGTGCATGCATATGACACGACTTAGAATTGAATTAGAGCGTCTTTAAGTAAACAACTTCAACTAAGTAATTGGGTAGCAGAATATGATAGTCTGTGCTCGCTGAATAATATGAGCAACCCCTACCTTAAGGGAGTTGCGAAGTATTATTTATGTTGCATGGGGTGATCCTTTAGGCTATAAAAATTAGGACCCCCCCTTTCCTTTCATATATTTGTTGTTCACACTTAGTCATTAAACATAGACCAATGCAGTTGTACCCTTGTAACTTTAAGGTTTGTACCGATTATTTATATAGTGTACTTCTTATGGGTTATGTTATAATAAAGCTTTCAATTTCTACATCTTTCTTTACTTATATGATCACCTAGCTTAATCCACATAGTGTAAAATTCGGCCTGGAACCACAGTTGTAGACCTCGAAGAATGCCTAACACCTTCTCTTTGAGGTAATTCGATCCATTACTCGATCTTTGGTGACGTAGACTAGTCAAATAAAGTTATTGGCAAATATATGACCTAACGCACCTTAATATTTTTTAGGTGGCGATCTCCTCTTTTAACACACTCATTTAACAGAGTTATCACATGTCAAAGCCCGCTTTCGCAAGAAAACGGGGGGGGGGGGCGAAAACATGGCGACTCTACTTGGGATACTTAGGCTCTTACCTTAACGAAGTTGACTTATATGGATTATTTCCCTTATTTTTTTTATATTTGTCTAAATTGCTATGACATGCACATCCCATCCCTTATTCTCCTTTATTTCTTTAAATTGCTATGACTTGAGCCTACCCTCCCTGTTTCCCTTTATTGCTATGACATATACGTCATCTCCCCATTTCTTTCATCTTGTCTAAGACTGCTTGTCATGACTCTCCCGTCCCTATTTCCCCGTTTGCTTCATTACTTCTCACACATTTTCATGAATTAAACTGACTTCTCTTTTTGTCTTTCTTTTCTTTCCCTTTTTCTCATACTCATGTTCATCTTTATTATATTGTTTATTGTTTTATGCACTTTTATCATGCAAATACTTGGCAACATGTTACTATTTTTGCATAAAACATGCTCCACATCATACTCCACTCATTCTTATTATCAACATTGCAGCGCTTGATGAGTGTCCGTGATTTCCTGAAATCACCCTTTTAAACTGGAAAAGGCTTATTTGCGGTAGACTAGTCGATCAGCGGTGCAGTCTACAGTCCCGCGCATTTCCCTCTCGATTTATCCACTTGAGAGTACCAGTCTAGACCTTTTTAGAAACCACACTCCGACTTGAAATATACATGCATCAGTTAAACCTAGTACGGGTTGAGGAGTCATTGACGCAACAACCCGCTTAGATAAAGCTTATCCAAAGTCCGAAGGGATTTCTATAATCCCAAAGGACACCATAATATTATGTGCATTACTTGGAGAAAACGTGGTAACATGTTGATCATTCTTGCATAAGTAGTCAAATCTGGAGGGGAAAAGGGATAATCTTGGTTTGTTTGCGGAAAATGAAGCAGGAAATCCGTAGGTTTAGTATGGTCCAAAATATCCTGCCTTTTCTAATTGACTGGTGGAAAGACCTTGTACCGTGTGATAGGAATCATGTGAGGAGTGTACTTGGTGACTTGCCATCTTTACTAAACATGCGACCAAATAGAGAACTGATTGAGGCCGCTACCATGTTCTGATATGAGAAAAGAGATGTTTTTTGATGTCGCAACATAGAAATGACTCCTCCCCTAGAAGAAATTGGGGGTTTCGCCAAGTTACCATGGGATAGTCCAGGACTCTTAGTGCTAGAAAATCAAACTCCGCGCAATTTTCTGAAAATGTTGGGTTTTAAGAAGAATGATGAACTACTTTGTCTGAAGAAATCATACATCCCTTTCAGTTTCTCTACGAGTGTTATGGGCATGGAAAGTCATATCGCTTTCATCATGATGAACTAGCCATTACCTATTTGGGATAGGTGCACCGCCGGGTTTATGTTTTCATTGTCTACTTCTTGGTATTGTTGATCTTTCTAATGCAAGGAGGAAGGATTCATACTTGCTTAGCCATGGTCGCCAAGACCTTAATGGATGGCATCGAAGGACAGACTTATACTATCATCCCAACGATCTTAGCTGAGATATACCGTACTCTGAATCGGTGCAAGCATGGGTTTGAGCATTTGAGGGTTGTAATCTATTTCTACAAGTTTGGCTGCTGGAACACTTTCAAAGGGGTGAGTATCACCAACAGCTTCTGCGAAGGCCACTGAATGAATACATAGCCAATCATCACCCAAAGAAGATGACGTTCATTCTAGACAGGTTTGCAAATCCTGGAAATGATGTGGCCCGGGTGCGGTTCTTCAGTAATCTAATAGACGAGCAAGTGCATTGCATGTTTGAATGGTTTCCTAATAGTGAGATCATCATCAAATCAAAAGGAACTACTCACTTGGTATTGATCAGGCTGCGAGGTACCTAGCCTTATGCTCCTATAAGGGTAATGAGGCAAGCTAGGAGAAAACAAGTCATACCTCGAGTTTCAACATGGTTCAGTATAAAGCAGATTTCAAGGAGGATGTCATCCCATTGAAGTTCTAAACGCAACACATGTGGAACCAAACGATCATCGTGGAAGGAGAAAACATTGAGCCTGACAGGTATAACTTCGGCCATATGTACTACTATCTATCATTGTTGGAAAATGACATAGCTGGGGACATCAAACTAGGAGTCAATATGAAGGATAGGATCATAGATGAAGTGGATGAGGCACAGGTGAAGTACAAGAGGCTAGGGAAAAGGGTGTTCATGTCTGAAGCTAAACATCTAGAACAACATAAAGTAAACATGGAGGCGATAAGAGAATGGAAAGAGATTGCCAGTAAGTCGACGGAGAGGTTAGAATATCTAGAGCAAAGATTAATGGAGCTAGAAGGTAAGATAAGAAAGAGACTTTGGGATTGTCAAGGCATGGACGACGAGGAAGGAGGGAAGCTGGCATAGGCTTATTTGCTACTTGACATGCACGATCTAGGAAACATGATTGATGGATTCAAAGGAGCCAAGCATGGAGAAGGTCCTTCAGGGACCAAGTAGATTAGGAGATGATATCATTTACTTCTTTCGAGTTTAGATTAGATTTAGATGTAATAAGGCTTAATGGCATTAGTGATTTTATTATTATTATTATTGTTGATTTAGTGAAAGATTGTTTTGGCTTATTTTTGCACTAATGAAATGAAGCAAATGTTGGCATCAATTTTCTCCATGTCTATGTGTCGCTTAGGCCTACCTCAAGCACAATGAAGGTTTCGTGACCTAAACCAATGGGCCGCGATGGGCACTCGGTACCTTACTCAACCGAGTACCAACGTAACATATCTTTTTTATTACATCATCATGGGTAAGTGGGCCAGAAGGGGCGTCATGAGATAACTAGAGTAAACATGAGGGAATATCGATATAGAATGACCCAACCTGATATAGAAACTCATACCTGTGACATACAAGCCTATAAGGCCAACGTGATTCTTTATATACTCAAAACATAGGCCGACAGGTCCATACAAATATCCGTATACATGACATATGCCTACAAGCCTCTAAAAGTACATAATATCATAAAGGTCGGGACAGAACCCCACCATACCAATCAATGCATGTACTAATCATACTGACCAAATAAGCAACTCCGGAGCAAATGGAGCGCACCAACACCTTCCGCTGAGCTGGTAGCCTACTTGGAAGACTCTCAACCTATCTATCGGGACTTACAGGCATGGAACATAGTGTCCCTAGGCAAAGGGACGTCAGTACAAATAATGTACTGAGTATGTAAGGAATGAAAATTAGTAAATAATAGACATGAGAGAAACATGGAGTAAAAGACTGAACATGTATATCTGAATAGCTCTTATTTAATATTACAATGTCATGCATATGCGCATATATGTCATACCATGCATGGGTATATGCATTCATAACATCACCAAGCCTCTGAGGGCATCCCAACATATCATCTCGGCCACTGTGGGCAAAATCATCAACGTATACCAGTTGATCAGGTGGTGGTGCATATATAATGCCATAACCTTTTCCCATATCCCATATACCATATATATATATATAACACTATCTGGTTATGGGTCAATGTACATGTATAAATGAATGAAATGCATGATAATTATGTCAATAAAATCTCTCGGAATGTCATAAGACCATTATGCCTTCGGGTAGTATCATGAATTGTAAACTTTTTTTCAACATACTATTTTTCTGAGACCCATGAATAGACGATAAAATAATAAGACATATGGGGAATCAAGAATATAAGCATCTCTAGCATGGGCCCCACTTTATGTGGTGGCTTAACAACATACTCTTAATCCTTAATCTTTGCCACATAATCCATAATGACTTATGAGTCATATATCTTGGGGTGGCTTGCGGCAATATGGGGGGTTTAATATTATCCCATTTCTCTAATTAATCACCCAATAATTTCTTAGTTAACTAGGTAATCTTCCATTATTTAATAATTAACCAATTACCCACATAATTAAGAATTATCTCAACTTCTTTAACATACTACTCACTTTTGGAACATTCGTCATAATATAATACTGTGGAGCGTAACATCATTCCCCCCTTTGTAACCTTCGTCCTCGAATGTTGGTTAATGAACTTATCATTCTCATAACTCATAGCTCTTGCGAATACTTTAATACTCTCCTTGCCATTTAGGCAACTATTCTTTAAATAAATCCAAAGTCGGGGGCATTATTCCCTTTAGGCCTCTTTCTCACGCCACGACTTGTGGTCGGAATCTTTCCAATATCTTAACTATTGCTACCTTCCATCATGCAGCCTGTACGACTCTGACCTTGTAAGTGTGCCTATGCGACTCTTCTCTCCTTTTTCCTCCAGATTTTAGTCAATCTCTAGGATTCACTTTGTAAACATATACATAGCTTGATAAGATGTCCCTCTAGTCATTTATAGGTATACTGAAGTTCTTTGCTCGGTACTTTGTTGAACCTACGAATATTGCTATACCTTATTTATAGATCCATTTATCCATCCGTGTGACTTTACTACATCACAGTAGGTCTTACTATACCATTACTCTTACTTCGATCAATCGTTGCTGAGGTCTGCTACCAAATTCTAGCTTACTCTCGTTGCTTATCCTTGCTGAGGTCTTACTATACCGTAACTTTTATCCATCCATTGTTGATTCACCTCAATATTGATCTACAATCTACCACTGATAACTTGAAACTTTTTACGTAATACCTTGCCACTAGGGCTTACGTCTCATCGGGGGATATTTGAAGTGACTTGCCCAATCCACCTAGGGGCGATACTAAACTTCCATAACCGTATTTTATAGCATCCCAATGTGATTCACCTTAAGTGGGTATTTTAATCCCATACAATTCAGGAAATCCCCTTTTTCTTCTTCAAATCATTACTCAACCGAAGGCCTAAACGTCATCCTTTATCTATCACAATTACACCCTCATTCTATTACCAGGGCTGCAATCCACCTCTACTAAATGCTACTAGTCTTAGACTCATTTAAGTCCATTCAGGCTATACTAAGCTTCCTATAACTTAGAGAAACCATCCGCTCTCTTATTTTCATGGGCTTATTTCTGAGGACTTATCCATGCACATCACTTTCTTACTTGCCTTTTCTTATCCTTACTCATGTCTTCCTAAAATCTTGTCGCTCTACCATATATTAGCTAGCGACCTACACATATCTATTAATACTACTCGCAACCTTCCTTCAACTTGCTTGCATGATAGGTTTCCTTATGTTATTCTGGAACATCAAGAGAGACATCACCTCGTCTCTAACTTTTCTTTACTCTCTTGACTAGATCTTTCGGTGCCCAGAAACCATAGGTTGGAAGATATGCCACTAACGATGCCGCTATCATCCCTGGATACTGAATCCCAGCGCTTTTATCCCTTTTATTTAATGTATGGACTATGCACAACCTTCTGCACTTGCGTGTCTCGTACGTTGTTCACCTTTACCTTACTTACCTTAAAATATCGCCTCACATTCTTCTATCTCTTTCCTGACCTCTCTTCCACATAGGTATAATTCACATCCACAACTTGAAGCTCTATTATAATATTTGCACCTCTGATGCATGTACAATCCAATGAGAGTTTCACACTGACTTCTTATGAGGCTGGAACTCTTCTAACTGGCTTTATCATAAAGCCGTTATAAAATGTGGCTACTATACTATCTCTCTTGTATCTTTGATATTAATTGTGATTCTGCAATGTTCTCAATCATGATGTCTATAATTTTCTGGGTCCAATAATCAGACTCCTGATTTACTTCGTTGATGTAACTCTTTAGTTTCCCCTTCCTTATGATCAACATTTATGTAGGCTTAAGCTATATTTTGATCTAGGCTCATGGTATTAGTTATTATTTTAGCCTTTCATAGACGCTGTGGTTTATCCGGGATACAATCTTCTAACAATTCAATCCGTTGTCTGTGACTTGGACTCAATTCCTTCTTTTAACTTATACCAGAGACTTCTACAGCTGTATGAATGTCAATATATATGCTGCATGGATAATACTCCAAAACCTTATGTGCGTTCATAATGTAACTAACTCTGGATCATTGATCGAATAATTCCTTTCGTTCCATCTCAGCTTTCTTTAAACAAGCTATTGTTTTTCCTGGTCTTTTTGTGCCTTTGTTGCGTGCCTCCATAGATTATCTTAGTGCTCACATATATTGGAATTTCATACAACCCATATGATCTTGAATATCACCCCTTTTGATTTTTTTTCTTCTTCCCGTTCATTAGCCGCGGTAGGTGCCACTTCCTTATGGAGTGCATACGATGTTGTTGGGAGACTGTTTTTACCTGACCATTTCTCCTTCAAGTTACCATTTTTAGGTTGAAGCCTTCTTCCTTATTTCCTCATCTAGTCTTTCATTGAAGTACTTGGGGAGGACCCTCTGATTCTTGTAAAGCTACGAGCTTATTACATCGTATACTCGACGGAGTTTGAGTTCTTCCTCGCTTATAATTATCCGTAGTTACATACCTCCACGCCCTTGTGCTTATAGGGTTGCTTCTTAACTGATATTTTGACTGCCTTCCTAGTAGCACTCTCTTTATTTTCATAACACTAATACTATACCTTTAACTACCCCAACTCCTATCTAAATATTTCTTAAGTATTATAATGTCATAACTGTGAGGCTGAATTCACTATATTGGGTTTTACAACATTTATCTTACATGATCCGCTGATGTGTCTGTAACCTCTTGTCTAGTCATAACTAGGCTCTTCCTAAATCAACTACTAACTACTTGTTATCCCATTCTCATATCAATATTCAGCGTAATCTTTCTTTGGGTTATTTCTTTTTCTTAACTTACCTCTTGCACTGACTCCTTATTTATAAATAACATCCCGGATAGGAACCCTTACTTCCTCTCCTTGATGTCGGGTTTGCATAAAGTAATAAGTGCAATCTCATCCCTTTCTCATTTTTGACGTATTCTTCCTTTACCATTCCATAGTTACTAGATCACTTAATTTTGACTTAATGCCACATCATTTCATATTCCCCCTTTAGAGGAGTACTAAGATTTAGCGTTACGACGATCTACCTATAGATGTTTTACCTCTTCACCTTTGGTGTCTTTTCACATCATCGATGGCCCTTACTCACCTTGCGACAATCCTTTTGTACCAAGGATAATGAAAATGCCATACTCGCGAGGGTGACACTTAGTGTAACTGGTACATACAGTCCCTTAAGCGTAACATTTCTCAAATTGCTTGCTTTAGGGAAGCGTCTTCCAGAATGACCATTCTCCATATTTCTTATGGATTTTCTTCTGTTGTCCATTCTAATATCACCGAAACGCAATCTAAAATTCTCATGATGTCGACCAATATAAAATCACCCAGTCCCTAATTCATGTTTAGTTTATCTTGTTCACCGGTCCATACTGATTTCTATTACTCCGGGATCTAACTTTTCCTTCTGGTGATCACGTTAGCATCACGAACTTATTTTGGGAAATAAGGATACAACTTTATGGCCTATACTCTCTTTTTTTCTTAAGGCCTATCACCTTTCGTCTCTTCCTTTACATGACTATAGACTTTGTAATACTGTTATTTTTTTGACCTACCGTTGTCATCCATGTATCACATCTTACTCATAATGCTTCATTATATCTCTCCTTATTTCCCTGCTAACATTTCTGTCTATCACTTTATTTTGAAAACTTTAACAAGACGTTCTTTTGCTTTTAGCTCCCCTTGCTCTATCCAGTGGCTCTTTGGGTTGCTTAACGTTCTCGCTCTACTAGGGACGGGAGCCATACTTAGGTAATATTATCCCTTCAAGGCTTCCAGTGCCTATCTTTGTAGTACTCATATCTAGCTGTACTATTTTAGAGTGCACCATCTGGATGTCTCACCAGGAGATCTATTAGCACATTTGCAATATCCTTTGGAAATGACAACAAACGTAAACAATCCATCCACCATTTTGGGTTACTCTAACCCCAATCGGATCCTGATATTCTTCCTTCTCTTATACAACTTTTCTTAGCCCCCCTAGGGCATAAATGAGATGGGTGTGGCCAATTGTACATACCTCTATTACTGTTGAAGGTAACTCAAAATGCTTATATCTCTCTTCCTGAATTGTAGATAATGTTCATCTTTACTAACTGGGTATCTCGTACCCTTCTTCACCTTGCTTCTTTTACTTGTTGAAACTTGTATCTTCGGATTCTCTCATTGCTTTTTACCATATGGGTGGATAGATATTCGTGGCTTAGGGATCTTTAACAAGAAGCTTACACATCTTGGTACATACATGATCTACTGAAGACCTTACATTTACTCATCATAAGCACCATATAAAATCGAGTTCTTCTGACTCAACTCTTCCACATCCACATGTAATCTCTTACCAACTGTCCTTTGAATGTAGGTATCATCTTATTACATATGAAACAGAATTTAGGAGTTTGAATTCTTATAAGTGAGCTCTACCACACGATCTAGAGTAAGAAGAAAGAGTGATAATCCTATATGCCATATAGCATCCTGCTTATAAGTGTGGTGCACGACACACCCATAAACAAGACTCTAATAGACACGGCTTGTAGACTCCCTAGGACAGAACTGCTCTGATATTACTTTTTGCATGATCCAAATCCAAGGGTCACAACGGGCACCCAGTGCCATACACAACCGAGCACCAACGTAACATATCCTTCTTATCATACTATCATTGATAACTGGGCCAACATGGCCACAACTCGTAATGTAAAACTATAAGTGGGAAAGCAGTATGAATGAACCATCTTTCTCAAAACATGAATACATATGGACCATCAAGGTCTCTGACATACTGTACAAAATGAACATCCGTCTACAAATCCTCTAAGAGTATTTGACATCAAATGTGATAGGGTATCGGTTAACCCATAAGTCTGTAGCAAAATTCTGACATGATGACTCAGAGACTCGGCTGCACTCCGAATAAGGTGGAGTCTTACCGATCCTTCGCTGAATGCTAACCTCGTTTACGATAAGGGCTCGTCAAACTGATTGTCTATACCTACGGGCATGAATGCAGCATCCCCAACAAAAGGATGTTAGTACGAATAATGTACCGAGTATATAACGCACATAAATAAGTATATAAAAGACATGGAAGAAACATGGAGTAAATGACTCAACCAGTAAGCCTGGATTACTCTGTAAATCATGAAATACTTATAGTGTCATGCATATGCATATGAATGTCATTCCGTTCATAGGTACATGTGTTCATAACATCATCAAGCCTCTAAGGGCATCCCATCATATCATCCCGGCCACTGTGGACAAAATCATCAACGTATACCATGTGATCAACTGGTGGTGCTTATATAAAGCCGTAACCTTTTCTCATATCCAATATATATATAACTCCTTCTGGTCATGGGTCAATGTACATATATAAATGAATGCAATGCATGCAAATTTTGTCAATAAAATCTCTCGGAATGTCATAAGACCATTATGCCTTCGAGTAGTATCATGAAGTAAACTTTTTTTCAACTTACGTATTTTTCTAAGACCCATGAACAGACGATGGAATAATAAGACATATGGGGAATCAAGATCATTAGCATATCTAGCATTTCTATGAATAGAGTCAATTATGGAAGTTGTGCATTTGCTCACTTCATTTGTATCGTACAGATCATGCCAAAAAGAAAGAAGGGATAGCCTTAACATACCTGAGTCGATTCTCTTGACAATCCGTCTAACACACATTAATTGAGACAAAATACGTGACGGCAAGGTCGGAGTAGGAAAAAATTCGTATGGTATTCTTGACAAAGATTGCACCGTACTCCCTTATAATCTCAAAATCTCACATTGTTTGAATTGTTGAAGATCTTACGTTGCTTTATGTGATATATGCAGATGCATATTAGAATTCTCACGTTACTTATGTTATTATTCATGACTCTTTGAGTTTGAGATATCTTATATATGGATTTGCGCCCCACTTTATGTGGTGGCTTAACCATATACTCTTAATCCTTAGTCTTTGTCACATAATCCATAATTACTTAAGGGTCATACATCTTGGGGTGGCTTGCTCCCACATAGGGGGGTTTACTCTTATCCAATTTATTTAATTAATCACCCAATAATTTCTTAATTAATTAGTTAATCTCCCATTATCCAATAATTAACCAATTACCCACATAATTAAGAATTATCTCAACTTACTTAAAATACTACTCACTTATAACATACCTTATATACCTTACTATCATGGTCATGTAGTACCTTGTATGGTACTAATCCATAAATACCGGGTATTATAATTTGGACCGTATTTTATCGCAAATCGACAATCTTCAATGAAACTCATTTTCTTTGATTCATTCAACCTTTAACCTTCACAGTACTTTACTTATCGTCTGTTATAAGTAGCATAAATGATTATAACCTCAAAAATAATCTAATCCTTGAGTCTACGTGATTAACTTACGATGAAACTTTTATGTACGAAATGCAGGATATAATAATAGGGTGTAACATCGTCGTAATATAATACTGCGGAGCGTAACATCATCCCCCCTTTGGAACATTCGTCCTCGAATGTTGACTTATGCACTTATCATTCTCATAACCCATAGCTGTTGTGAATACTTTAATACTCTCCTTTCCATTTAGCTCTTGTCAGGGTAGTATCTCCTTTAGGCCTCTTTCTCATGCCACGACTTATGGTCGGAATCCTTTCAATCTCGTAACTGTTGCTACCTTCCATCATGCCGCATGTACGACTCTGGCCTTGTAAGTGTGCCTATGCGAATCTTCTATCCTTTTTCCTCCAGCTTTTAGCCAATATCTAGGCCTCACTTTGTAAACATATACAGATCTTGATAAGATGTCCCTCTAGGCATTTATGGGTACACTGAAGTTCTTCACTCGCTACTTTGTTGAACCTACAAATATTGTTATACCTTATTTATAGATCCATTTATCCATACGTATGACTTTACTGCATCAAGGTAGGTCTTACTATATCATAATTCTTACTTCGATTTATAGTTGCTGAGGTTTGCTACCAAATTCCTGCTTACTCTTGTTGCTTATCCTATATGTATAAGTCTATTAATGCTTCCTCATTACTGTTCATCTTAAGAATGACGGCCTAATCTTATTTCATACTTTGTAACTTTTATCCATCCATTATTGATTCACCTCAATATTGATCTACAATCTACCACTGATAACTTGAAACTTCTTACGTAATACCTTGCCACTAGGGCTTACGTTTCATCGGGGGATATTTGAAGTGACTTGCCCAATCCACCTAGGGGCGATACTAAACTTCCATAACCGTATTTTATAGCATCCCAATCTGATTCACCATAGATGGATATTTTAATCCATACAATTCATGAAATCCTCTTTTTCTTCTTCAAATCATTAATCAATCGAAGGCCCAAACGTCATCCTTTATCTATCACAATTACACCCCTATTCTATTACCAGGGAAACACTCTACCTTTTCTAAATGCTACTAGTCTTAGACTCATTTGAGTCCATTAAGGCTATACCAAGCTTCCTATAACTTAGAGAAACCATTAGCTCTCTTGTTTTCATGGGCTTAATCCCGAGGACTGATCCATTCCCATCACCTTCTCACTTGCCTTTTCTTATCCTTACTCCTTTATTCCTAAAATCCTGTCGCTCTACCATACTTTAGCTTGCAACCTACACATATCTATTAATACTACTCGCAACCTTCCTTTAACTTGCTTGCACCATAGGTTTCGTTATGTTATTCTGGAACATCAAGCGAGACATCACCTCATCTCTAACTCTTATTTACTATATTGACTAGATGTTTCGGTACCAAGAAACAATAGGCTGGAAGATATGCCATTGACAACACTGCTATCATCCCTGGATACTGAATCCCAGCACTTTTAGCCCTTTTATCTAAAGTATGGACTATTCACAACCTTCTGCACTTGAGTATCTCGTACGTTGTTCACCTTTACCTTACTTACCTTAAAATATCACCTCACATTCTTCTATCTCTTTCATGACCTTTCTTCCACATAGGTGTAATTCACATCCACAACTTAAAGCTCTATCATAATACTTGCACTTCTGGTACATACACAATCCGGTGAGAGCTTCGTACTAACTTCTTATGTGGTTGGTACTCTTCTAACTAGCTTTATCGTAGATCCATTATAGAATATGTATATTGTACTATCTCTCATGTACCTCTGATATTAAGAGTGATTTTGCAATGTTCTCAATCATGATGTCTATAATTTCCTAGGTCTAATAATCAGACTCCTGATTTACTTCGTTGATGTAACTCTTTAGTTTCCTCTTCCTTCTGATCACCCTTTATGTAGGCTTAAGCTATATTCCAATCTAGTCTCATGGTATTAGTTATTATTTTAGCCTTTCATAGATGCTATGGAATATCCAGGATACAATCTTCAAACAATTCAATCCGTTGTCTATGACTCTTACATAATTCTTTCTTTAACTTATACCAGAGTCTTCTATGATTGTATGAATGTCAATATATATGCTGCATGGATAATACTCCAATATCTTAAGTTTGTTCATAATGTAACTAACTCTGGATCATTGATTGAATAATTCCTTTCGTTCCATTTCAGCTTTCTTTAAACATAGTCTATTGCTTTTCCTGGTCTTTCTGCCCCCTTGTTGCGTGCATCCTTAGTTATCCTAGTGCCCACATATATTGGAATTTCATACAACCCATATGATCTTGAATATCACCCCTTTTGATTTTTTTTCTTCTTCCCGTTCATTAGCCACGATAGGTGCCACTTCCTTATGGAGTGCATACGATGTTGTTGTGAGATTGTTTTTACCTGACCATTTCTCCTTCAAGTTACCATGTTTAGGTTGAAGCCTTCTTCCTTATTTTCTCAGCTAGTCTTACATTGTAGTACTTAGGGAGGACCCTTTGACTCTTGTAAAGCTGCGAGCTTAATACATCGTATACTCGGCATAGTTTGATGTTCTTCCTCGCTTACAATTATTCGTAGTTACTTACCTCCATGCCCTTGTGCTTATAGGGTTGCTTCTGAACTTATATTGACTATCTTCCCACTTGCAATCTCTTTATTTCAGTAACACTCATGTGGTACCTTTAACTACTGCAGCTCCTATCTGAATATTTCTCAAGTATTATAATGTCATAACTACGAGGCTGAATTCACTATATCGGGTTTTACTATGTTCATCTTGTATGATCTGCCGATGTGTCTGTAACCTCTTGTCTAGGCATAAGTAGGCTCTTCCTGAATCAACCACTAATTACTCGTTAGCCCATTATAATATCAATATTCAGCGTAATCTTTCTTGGGTTATTTCTTTTGACTTAACTTACCTCTCGCACTGGCTCCTTATTTATCAATAACATCCTGGGCAAAAACCCTTAATTCCTTTCCTTGACATCAGGTTTGCATAAAGTAATAAGTGCAATCTCATCCCTTTTTCATTTTTGTTGCATTCTTCCTTTACTATTCCATAGTTACTAGAATCACTTAATTTTGACGTAATGTCACATCACTCCATATTCCCCCATTTAGGGGTGTACTAAGATTTAGCGTTACAACGATCTACCTATGGATTTTTTACCTCTTCACCTTTGGCGACTTTTCACATCATCGATGGCCCTTACTCGCCTTGCAGTAATCCTTTTGTACCAAGGATAACAAAAATTCCTTACTCGCGAGGGTGACACTTAGTATAACTGGTACATACAGTCCCTTAAGCTTAACTTTGCTCACATTGCTTACTTTAGGTAAGCATCTTCCTGAATGACCATTCTCTGAATTTCTTATGAATCTTTTTCTGTTGTCTATTCTAATATCATCGGAACACATCTGAAATTCTCATGATGCCGACCATTATCAAAGCACTCAGTCCCTAATTCATGTTTAGTTTATCTTGTTCACTAGTCCATACTGATTTCTATTACTCTGGGTCTAACTTTTTTTTTTGGTAATCACGTTAGCATCACAAACTTATTTCTCGAAATGAGGATACGACTTTATGGACTATACTCTCTTGTTGTCTCAAGGGGTGTCACATTTTGTCTCTTCCTTTACATAACTATAAACTCTATAATACTGTTATTTTTTTGGCCTACCATTGTCATCCATGTATCACATCTTACTCAAAATGCTTCATTATCTCTCTCCTTATTTCCCTGCTAACATTTATGTCTATCACTTTATTCTGAAAAGTTTAACAAGACGTTCTTTTGCTTTTAGCTCCCCTTGCTCCATCCACTAGCTCTTCGGGTTGCTTAACGTTCTCGCTCTACTAGGGACGAGAGCTATACTTAGGTAATATTTATCCCTTCAAGGCTTCCAGTGCCTATCTTTGTAGTACTCATATCTAGCTGTACTATTTTAGAGTGCACCATCTGGGTGTATCACCAGGAGATCTATTAGCACATTTGCAATATCCTTTGGAAATGCCAACTAACGCAAACAATCCATCTACCATTTTGGGTTACTCTAACCCGAGCCGGATCCTGATATCCGTCCTTCTCTTACATTACTTTTGTTAGCCCCCCATAGGACATAAATAAGATAGGTGTGGCCAATTGCGCATACCTCTGTTACTTTTGAAGGTAACTCAAAATACTTATATCTCTTTTCCTGAATTGTAGATAATGTTCATCTTTACTAACTAGGTACCTTGTACCCTTCTTCACCTTGCTTCTTTTACTTGTTGAAACTTGTACCTTCTGATTCTCTCATTGCTTTTTACCATATGGGTGGATAGATATTCATGCGTTAGGGCTCTTTAACAAGAAGCTTACACATCTTGGTATACACATGATCTGTTGAAGACCTTAAATTTACTCATCATAAGCATCATACAAAATCGAGTTCTTCTGACTCAACTCTTCCACATCCACATGCAATATCTTACCAATTGTCCTTTAGATGTACGTATCGTCTTATTACAAATGAAATAGAAGTCAGGAGTTTGAATTCTTATAAGTGAGCTCTACCACACGATCTAGAGTAAGAATAAAGAGTGACAGTCCTAAATGCCATGTAGCCTTCTGCTTATAAGTGTGGTGCACGACACACCCATAAACAATACTCTACTAAAAACAACTTGTAGACTCCCTAAGACAGAACTGCTCTGATACCAGTTTTGTCACGACCCAAACCGAAGGGTCACGCTGGGCACCCGGTGCCTTACTCAGCCGAGTACTAATGTAACATATTTTTCTTATCATACTATCATTGGTAATTGGGCCAACATGGCCACAACTCTTAATGTATAATTATAAGTGGGAAAGCATTTTATCAATGAACCATCTCTTGTAAAACAAGAATACATATGGGCCATCAAGGTCTCTAACATACTGTACAAAATGAATATCCGTCTACAAAGCCTCTAGGAGTATTTGACATCAAATGTGACAGAGTACCGGTCTACCCATAAGTTTGTTTGCAAAATTTTGACATGATGACTCATATACTCGGTTGCACTCCGAATGAGGTGGAGTCTTACCGATCCTTTGCTGAATGCTAATCTTGTCTACTATAAGGGCTCGTCAAACTGATTGTCGATACCTGTAGGCATAAATGCAGCGTCCCCAACAAAAAGGACATTAGTACAAATAATGTACCGAGTATGTAAGGCAAATAAATAAGTATATAAAAGGCATAGAAGAAACATGGAGTAAAATCATCAAAGTATACCAGGTGATTAAGTGGTGGTGCATATATAACGTCGTAACCTTTTCTCCTATATATATATATATATATACGTGTATGTAATGCATCTGATCATGGGTTAATGTACATGTATAAATGAATGCAATGCATGAGAATTATGTCAATAAAATCTCTCGGAATGTGATAAGATCATTATGCCTTCGAGTAGTATCATGAAGTAAATTTGTTTTCAACTTACATATTTTTCTGAGACCCATGAATAGATAATAAAATAATAACACATATGGGGAATCAAGAACATAAGCATCTCTAGCATTTCTATGAATAGAGTCATTTATGGAAGTTGTGCATTTGCTCGTTTCGTTTGTATTGTATAGATCATGCCAAAAAAAGAAGGGATAGCCTTAACATACCTGAGTCAATTCTCTTGACAATCGCTCTAACACACGTTAATTGTGACAAAATATGTGATGGCAAGGTCGGAGTAGGGAAAAATTCATATGGTATTCTTGAGAAAGATTGCACCATACTCTCTTATAATTGTAAAATCTCACGTTGCTTTGAATTGTTGAAGATCTTACGTTGCTTTATGTGATATATGCAGATGCATATTAGAATTCTCATGTTACTTATGTTGCTATTCATGACTCTTTAAGTTTGAAATATCTTATATATAGATGTGGGCCTCACTTTATGTGGTGGCTTAACCACATACTCTTAATCCTTAGTCTTTGCCACATAATCCATAATGACTTAAGAGTCATATATCTTGGGGTGGCTTGCTGCCACATGGGGGGGTTACTCTTATCCAATTTCTTTAATTAATCACCCAACAATTTCTTAATTAACTAGGTAATCTTCCATTATCCAATAATTAACCAATTACCCACATAATTAAGAATTATCTCAACTTACTTAAAATACTACTCACTTTTAACATACCTTATACACCTTTCTATCATGGTCATGTAGTACCTTTTATGGCACTAATCCATAAATACCAGGTATTATAGCTCGGACCGTATTTTATCCCAAATCAATAATCTTCAACGAAACTCATTTTCTTTGATTCGTTCACCCTTTAACCTTCACGGCACTTTACATATAGCCTGTTATAAGTAGCATAAATGCTTATAACCTCAAAGATAATCTCATCCCCGAGTCTACATCGATTAACTTACGACGAACCTTTTACGTACGAAATGCGGGATATAACAACAGGGTGTAACATCATCGTAACATAATACTGCAGAGCGTAACACAATGTTTTTGACATCAACCAGCATAACCCAGCCACTCTAAACCAAACACCACCACAAAACACACAAAACCAGAATCTACCACCCATAGCCTCAAATAGTCCTGCACTGCACCAATATCATAATCCCGCTCCTCCCCAAAACCTTAACCCACCACTAGTGCAAACCCCCCAATAACACCATCATAACTCGACTCAATATATGCAAACCACTACTTATCACACTCCCCAAAATGTAGCACAATCTACTCCCGATCCCTAAAACTTAATCAACAATCAACCATATACCCAAGTTTCGGGAACTTATCAAAGCAACCCAATATACGTGGAAACCTTACCTCATACCCTACAGCAAACCCTATACATACCTGAGCCGACTAAAAATGACCTACTTATTCAATGTAGAGGAACTCAAGAAACGGATAGGGAGAGTCCAAAGTATTGAAGGTTTAAACTATGAAGATTTGTGTATCCAGCTAGACTTAGAACTGCCAGAGGGTTACAAACCTCCCAAGTTTAAGATGTTCGATGACACTGGTGATCTAAAGGTACATCTGAAAACCTACTTCGACAAGCTTGTGGTAGTGGGTAATAATGAACAAATCCGCATAAAACTGTTCATGTGAAGTCTTATAGGAGATGCGTTGTCTTGGTATATCAGTCAAAACCCGAAGAAGTGGGAAAATTGGGTAAGTATGACATCAGATTTCATGGACAGATTCAGGTTTGATACAGAGAACGCACTAGACATTTTCTATATTCAAAACCTCAAGAAGAAGCCGACCTAAACCTTCCGCGAGTATGCTACTCGCTGGAGATTAGAGGCTGATAAGGTAAGGCCAACACTTGAAGAAGAACAAATGAACAAGTTCATTATTAGATCTCAAGATCCACAGTATTATGAAAGGTTTATGGTCATCTAGAATCACACGTTCTTACATCATAAGTTAGGAAAAAGAATAAAAGAAGGAATCAAGAGAGGGATAGCGACCAATTTCGAGGTGTTGCAAGCAAAAAATAAAGCCTTGCCATCAGGAGGTATTTCAAAGAAGAAAGAAGTGGGTGTCGTGATGGTAGCCCAAGGCCCTAAGTCTCCCCTCACATACCAAATACCTCCACCCATATATCAACCCTTACCCCCAAAATACCAATACCCTGCCACTACCTACCATACCTATAACACCCAACTTGCATATTACAATTCACCTCTACCCGCCTGCCAAAACTATGCAAAGCCACGCCCAAACTTCGACCGCATAACTCCCAGACAATACACCCCAATTGCTGAACCTATAGCCCAACTATATGAGAGACTGAAAGTCGCTGGTTACATCACCCATATTCCTGCTAATGCTGTTGAGAAGCCTTTATAGTGGATTAAACCTAACAAAACTTGTTCCTATCACTCAGGGATGAAGGGTCATACCATTGAGGAGTGTCACATCTTAAAAGACAAGATTCAGACACTGATCGACACTAACATTATACAAGCCCTCTCTCAGATCATAGGGGTGAGGAAGTGAACGTGATAAAAACTGACGAGGAATGGGATTAGGAAGGATCAATCAGATTATTCGAGAGAGGGATACTCTTAAAACATCTCCAGCCACCCTCACACCGATTATGGTTCAAACTCAGGCACTATTTAAGGTCGAGGTAGTTATACCTTTCACTATGATGGTAGCTCCCATACCATCTTATTAGTCTGATGACGTCTCGTGGGATTATGTTGAGGAAGTGAGAAGAAAGGGAAAAGCCAAGATGGAAGAGACATGTGCCGCACAAGGTATGACTAGAACCAGCAGAGTTTACACACCTGAGAATCTGGGAGGAACGAGCAAAGAAGCTACATCTAAGCTGCATGTTGTTGAGATAGGCACTTATGATCTTTGCAGTAAGATACAAGCAAGGGAATACTCTGTTGTTCACCACCTACACAATACTTCCGCCCAGATATCCATTTTATCATTGTTGCAAAATTTAGACGCACACAAGAATGCCTTGATGAAAGTGTTAAGTGAAGTTTATGCACCTACTGATATCACTAGTGGAGAAATGGCTAACATGGTCGGAGAGGTACTGGAGAGTCAAAAAATAACTCTCCACAAATATGAGTTACTACTAAAAGGGTTGATCCACAACAGAGCGTTGCACATCACAATGCAATTTGAGGACAAGTTCATTGCCAGAGTCCTGATAGATGGAGGTTCGAGCCTGAATATATGACCGCTGACCACTTTGAAAAGATTAGGTAAAGGCTTGCATGATATAAATATGGGAAGCATGAATGTGAAGGCATTCGGTGGATCTCAGAGAGCCACTATCGGAGAAATCAACCTCGGTCTACAAATGGACCCAACCTAGTTTGATGTCGAATTCCAAGTGCTAGATATATTTGCTACATACAACCTGTTGTTAGGACGACCGTGAATACATACAACTGGGGCAGTGTCCTCTACTCCACACCAAGCTATGAAGTTTGAGTGGAATCATCAGGAGGTGATCATTCATAGAGACGGAAACAACCCTATCTACACTAATCAGACCGTTCCAGTTATTGAAAACAGGATAAAATTGGGCAGAGAAACATATCATCGCATTGATCAGGTTAACGCAATTGAAAAGGATCGATGGTGGAGCAATAAGATAGAAAACATATTGTTGTGGACAAGATATGAACCAGGCAATGGTCTTGACTGAAAGCTTCAGGGGATCACAGAACCATACGACCATAGTATCATGGCACGACCTTTGGACTCGAATATGAATATATTGTGCAAGAACACCAGGATTGGATACATCTGTGGCATGCCAATTACTACCCGTTGGAACAACCAGTATCACCTTTGCACCAGACATTCTGTCAGGCTGACATAATGTGGGGATCGGAGGAAAATGAGATTTTGTCCAGTATGAGGAAGCTGCTTCTGGACGAGGAAGACATGGACTGCAATGCGATTATGGAGGAGGAGTAGGAGGAAGACCTTACCATTCAAACAGTTGGAGAAGGAGCTATTCTCAAGAACTGGACTGTTGCACCATCCCGGGCTCGCCGAGTACCTGTGTAGCATGGCAAAATTAGGATGACTTATTTTTAAATTGTTTTTGAGCATTTAAGACATTTTTAGTATTTTCTTTTTGAAATAATTACTCGAGCCATCGAGTCATACTTTTTGACAATTTTAAGCTTTATTAATGCATTATTGATTTTCGTATTTATTATTATATTTCTACATTCTTTCAGCGTAATTATTACATATCTTGACGAACCTACAACTATGACATGTAATGAGACAATGAAACATAAGGACAACAATTCAGAAGATCTAGAATATAATATAATACCTGAGGAGATTTTCAAAGAAGTAGAGAATTTTGAAAACAAACCAAAGTCTAACTTGGAAGAAACTGAGGCCGTTAACTTAGGGGATTCTAAAACAGTCAAAGACACTCGCATAGGCATTTATCTATCAACTTTAGAGAAGGAAGAGTATGTCAGGTTTCTAAAGGAATATGAGGATATTTTCACATTGTCCTACGACGATATGACTGGGTTAAGAAAATCCATAGTAGCTCGCAAGCTACCTACCAATCCCATGTGTCCACCGGTAAAACAGAATCTCAAAAATTTCAAGCCAGATATGAGTCTGAAGATAAAAGAGGAGGTTACCAATCAAATCAAAGCCAAGTTTCTTTGAGTGGTCAAATACCCGACCTGGTTAGCTAACTTTGTGACGGTTCCGAAGAAAGATAGGTATGTGTTGACTACTGAGATCTGAACAGGGCAAGTCATAAAGATTATTTTTCATTGCCTAACATACACATATTGATTGACAACTGCACCAAGCATGAACTCCAATCCTTTGTGGATTGCTTCGCAGGATATCACTAGATTTGGATGAATGAAGAGGATGCCGAAAAGATAGCCTTTATCACACCATGGGGGATATATTGTTACAAAATGATGTCGTTTGGTTTAATGAATGCTAGGGCCACCTACATGAGGTCCATGACGACTATCTTCCATGATACGATACACAAGGAAATAGAGGTTTACATGGATGATGTTATTGTCAAATCCAAAGGAAGTTCAGTCCACATAGCAGACCTGAAAAAGTTTGCCGAACGACTTCGAAAATACCATTTGAAGTTGAACCTAACAAAATGTGCCTTCAGAGTCCTTGTTAGAAAGTTGCTAGGTTTCATCGTCAATCGCCAAGGTATTGAGCTAGACCCAAAAAAAATCAAGGCTATCCAAGACTTGCCACCGCCGAAGAACAAGAAGGATGTGATGAATTTTCTAGGCCGCCTCAATTATATCAGCCGCTTTATAGCACAATCAACAGTGATATGTGAGTCGATCTTCAAGATGCTGAGGAAAGATGCTACAACAAGCTGGACTGAAGAATGCCAGAAAGCCTTTGACAAAATCAAGAAATATTTATCTAAACCTCCTGTGTTGGTCCCGCTAGAACTAGAAAGACCTCTACTTCTCTATCTGTCCATGTTGGATGGAGCCTTTGGTTGCGTTCTAGGGCAACATGATGAAACTAGGAGGAAAGTGCATGCGATATATTATCGGAGCAAGAAGTTCAAACCTTACGAGGCCCAGTACTCTATGTTGGAACACACTTGTTGTGCTTTGACATGAATAGCCCAGAAGTTGAGACATTATTTCTGCGCGTACACTACATATCTCATATCATGGATGGATCCACTAAAATACATCTTTCAGAAACCCATGACTACAGGTAAGCTAGCAAAGTGGCAGATATTGCTAAGTGAGTTCGACATCATCTATGTGAGTCAGAAGGCAGTCAAGGGGCAAGCATTGGCTGATCACTTGGTGGAGAATCTCATAGACAGAGAATACGAACCATTGAAGACATATTTGCCTAATGAGGAAGTGTCGTTTGTAGGTGAAGATATTACCAAAGCATACAACGGGTGGAGGATATTCTTCGACGGAGCAGCAAACTTCAAGGTAGTGGTCATCAGAGTTGTTTTAGTATCAGAAACCGGTCAGCATTATCCGATATCCACAAAACTCAGGTTCCCGTGTACCAATAATATGGTGATTATGAGTCCTGCATCTTGGGACTCAGGTCGGCCATCGACAAGAACGTTCAGGAGTTGCTGGTAATTGGAGATTCTGATCTGTTTGTACACTAGGACTAGAAGGGTGGACTGCCAAGAACACTAAAATATTCCCATACTTTCACTGTCTACAAGAATTGATCAAGAGGTTCACAAAGATAGAATTCAAACATTTTCCAAGGATTCAGAATGAGTTCGCAGATGCATTAGCCACCTTGTCTTCCATGGTACAACATCCAGACAAGAATTTCATCGATACCATCCCAATAGAAATTTATAAGCAGCCAGCTTATTGAGCTCATGTTGAAGAACAGTTTGACGGAAATCCATGGTTCCACGATATCAAGGAATACTTGTAAAAGGGAGAATACCCAGAGAGTGCAACACACACTTAAAAGTGCATGCTTCGAAGATTGGACAACCATTTCTTTTAAAGTGGAGGAATTATACATAGAAGGACTCTTGATTTGGGATTATTGTGATATATCAATGCAAAGGAGGCATCTAGATTGCTCTAAGAAATACATGTCGGAACTTGCGGACCTCACATGAACGGTTTTGTTTTGGCCAAGAAGATATTAAGAGTAGGGTATTTTTGGATGACTATGGAGACCGACTGCATCAAATATGTTCAAAAGTGTCACCAATGCCAGCTACATGCTGATATGATACGAGTGCCACCCAACAAACTCAATGCAACGAGTTCACCCTGGCCTTTCTCTACTTGGGGCATGGTTGTCATCGGACCAATTGAACCCGCTGTTTCAAACGGACACAAGTTCATTTTGGTGGCTATAGACTACTTCACAAAATGGGTTGAAGTTGTTTCCTTTAAGGATGTGACTAAGAAGGTCACAACAGATTTCGTTCGGGATCCTATTGTTTGTAGATTTGGAGTACCTGAGTCAATCATCACTGATAATGCCACCAATCTCAATCGTGATCTGGTGAAAGCTATGTGTGAAACATTCAAGATCAAGCATCGGAATTCTACAACATACAGGCTGTAAATGAATGGAGTCGTAGAAGCCTCCAACAAGAACATCAAGAGGATATTGAGGAATATGGTGGAAAACTACAAACAATGACACAAGAAGCTAGCGTTTGCTTTGCTTAGGTATTGCACCATAGTTCATATGTCAACTAGGGTAACTCCTTATCTACTAGTCTACGGTACTGAAGTCGTTATTCCCGCCTTATGAATCATACAAGCCGAGCTCAGCGACGCGAAATGGATACAGAACCGATATGAGCAACTAGCTCTCATTGATGGCGGGAGAATGAACGCAGTGCGTCATGGTCAACTCTACCAGAACAGAATGACAAGGGATTTCAACAAAAAGTTTAGATCGAGGCAATTCACACTAGGGCAATTGGTGATAAAACGAATCTTCCCACATCAAGATGAAGCGATGGGGAAATTTTCACCCAACTGGCAAAGCCCTTACATGGTTTACCAAGTACTGATAGGAGGAGCACTTGTACTTTCAGAGATGGATAGAGAGTATGGCCAAACCCTATCAACTCAAACTCAGTCAAGAGATACTATGTTTGCACTTTCTATTTGATGTAACCTGAACTACGCTTGACCTGATTCCCATTTAAGAGGGGATACATAAGCAGCCCTGTGGGTTCGGTCACATCATAATAAAATATTCATTACCTCTACGATCAGAAACTAGGGCAAGATCTCGAGTTTGTCAATATCATCACATCAAGGATCGCCAAGAAATGTATTGCCAGAAGTATGCATTTAAACTGGGTATAATTTTGAGAAGGGTCCTCAAACTTCCAAATTGAGGAGTTTGCAATGTCTCAAAATGTGTCACAGTCTCCGATTCAAACATTATTTGTTTTATGCATCATCACACATTTTGAACAAACTGTAGTTTATTATATAAACGATTTATCACAAATGCATATTTTTCAAAAATTTCATTTTTCTGTAGTAGCCAGACATTACCCAGGGTAACTCAAACAAGACCTCAAGACACGGAGAAAAGACGAAACAAATAATCGAAGGCACGAACCAACCTTCCTCTAAAAACTCACAATTTTTCTTTGAACGCAGGCACAAGGCAAATAACGAACATGTCTGAAAGTACGTACATACAACGATGTCACTATCTTCACACCAACGGAAGTTGCCAAACACGTCAAGCTAAGAATCAGTTTTCCTCTCACATTTAATTATTGCTCTTCCTACATAAGGCTAAGTACTGCCTTTCCCTTCACGAGACTAAGCAATGTTTCCACTCTTTGCATAGGGCAAAACACTGCCCTTACTATTGCATAAGGTTAAACATATCATTTCCTTACATAAGACTAAGCATTGTCTCCACTCCTTGCATAGGGCTAAACACTGCCCTCATCATTGCATAAGGCTAAGCATTGCCCTTCCTTGCATGAGACTAAGCATTGTCTCCACTCCTTGCATAAGGCTAAACATTGCCCTCACCATTGCATAAGGTCGTACATTGCCTTTCCTTACATGAGACTAAGCACTGTCTCTATTCCTTGCATGAGGCTAAACACTGCCTCCATACTATATAAGGCAAAGCACTGCCTTTCCTTGTATGAGACTAAGCACTATCTCCATTCCTTGCATGAGGCTAAGCACTGCCTCTATTATTTCTTAAGGCTAAGCATTACCTTCCTTTGCATGATTAAACACTATCTCCGCTACACTGCATGAGACTAAGCACTTTCTCCCTTTCTCACACGAGATTAAACACAACCTGCACCATTGGATAAGGCTAAGCATTGAATTTCTTCTCATGAGGATAAGCACTGCCTCCATTATTGCATAAGGATAAGCATTGTCTTCCCTTGCATGAGATCAAACATTATCTCCGCTATATTGCATGAGACTAAGCACTATATCCTTTCTTCGCATCGGGTTAAGCACTGTTGATACCCAATTTTTCCCTCACATATTTCAAATATGCATATATATATCTTCAAAATAATACATGAGCATCATCAAGTATTTTTCCATAATTTTCTATAATTTTTAAAGGCTTCTAATCAATTTATTCTTGCATTTTTATATAAATTAATTGCATCACACATAATTTTATAATAATTTATTATCTAATTTTTCATCAGTTATATCCATATTAAGCTTTAAACATTTTTATGTATAATTATATTTGCATCTTTAGGCTTAAATTGCAGTATTTTGCAATAATAGCATATATACGCATAATTACATTATTCATACAGAAAAAATGACTTTTTATATTTTATAATGTTAAGTAATCATTTTAAATTATTTTCATGCAAAAATGATATTTTTATTATTTATTATTTATTTTTATAAATTATTTTACTGATTTAATTGGGTATTTAAAATTTAGCATTTTTCTTAATTAATTTCGGACCTAGCCCACTACCCATTACCCCAACCCAATAACCTAACCCAATACCCCCATATCCAATACCCATACCAGTTCAAACCCAGACCCATACCCGTTTAAAACCCTGACCCAATTCCCTCTTTAAAATCCCAACCGTTGATCTCAGAAAATCAACGGCTCCCAACACTCCAACCCCTTTTAATTATACCAACCTCTCTAACCCTAACTCATTTTTAACCTACCCGCCACCCTCAAACGCTCTCGTCTCCCTCCCCTTTCTCTTCTGAAACCCTAGCACCGCACTCCTATTTCCCTTTTGATTCCTACCCAAAAATGGAATCATTTGGTGATTCCCTACTGATATCTAGGAATTTTGATGTGTTTTATGCTCCTTCCTGCTTACGCTTTGATTATAAATTCTTACAAAATAGTCCCAAAGGGCTTATAAGTTGTGCTTGATTGCAGGTTTGATCGACAAAGTGACGAAATGTTAAAGATCGGCTCAAAAGGAGTGAAACCTACTCCAGTACCAAAGACAAGGCAAACTCAGGACAAAAAGGCCTAGTGCGGCCTCACTACACTTTGTGCGGTCCGCACTAGGGGATTCAGAGAACTGGCAAATCAAGCTTCAAGGCAGTGCGACCGCATTCGATCTTGCGCGGTATGCACTGAAGGCTCCGCGGCCGCACTACCATTTTGTGTTGTTCGCGGAGGAAAAGATCAGAGAGATGTCCAGTGCCAACTTCAAACCCATGAGGCCCGCGGTCATGTTTGTGCGGACCGCGCTAGTTGCCTCCGCGGCCGCGGTCCATTCTGCGTGGTCCGCGGAGCCTGAGTTCAGAGAGCCAAGACTTCAAGTCCAAGAGCCTAGTGCGGCCGCGATCCATTTTGTGCGGTCCGCACTGACCCCGCAGGGGCATTTTTGTCCAATTTTTCCTGCTTAGTATAAATAGAACATTTTTCCATTTTTAGGGTATCAGTTATTTCCAGAACGAAGCTGCGCTCGTGAGAAGCTATTGTGTACCCATTTTTGGCATCTTAACTTAAATTTAATGATAGATTCTCTGTATTTACATTAGCTTTTAATTAATATGTCTTGTTCTTCATCTATTTCTCTATTTTCTTTTTCAAGCATGAGTAGCTAAACCCATTAGCTAGGGTTGTGGCTCAACCTTAGTGTAGGTAATTGATGGGTGTTGTGATTTAAGGTTAGATTGACTATGGGTGTTTGTTATTTGGGTCAATTTTATGGTTTAATCTATGAATTGGTGGTTGCAAACACTGGTTTGTGCTAAGTTGACTTGGCTCTTCTTGAGAAAGAGAGCCTAAGTCTCCAAAATTGACCCAACAAGGAATTGGGATGGACTCAAGAGAATTGATAGTCCCAATTAAAGGGTTAAACCTCGAGAGAGTAATTACCCGACTTGAACCCTAGTTGCTTGAGCTAATTTGCCTACCCATTTGGTCTCTAGAGAGTCAATTGGGCAAAATCACTCTCTCTACCGAGAGGTGTGAGAGTGGGTAAAATTGTGTAACGGTTATAGCATATTTCCCCAATCATTTCAATCAAACCTTAGAAGCATTTACCCGTCAATTAGCCACCTAGGTGAAAGTCACTACCCTAGTGCCTGTCTACCCATTAGATACCACTCTAGCAATTTTCTCATTAGCATAATTTAGTTCTAATTAGTAGTTGATAATATTAGTTTGTTAAAGAAAAATCAAAAGATGTTTGGAAGTGACATTTGGAACAATTACACGACTCTAGTCTAGATAGATACTCGGCTCCACTCCTAGCTCCCTGTGGAAATCGATCCCGACTCACAAATCAGGTAAAAGCTATTGCGACCCTCTCTTCCTACTTTTTAGTAGTGCGGAGTTGGCAGCAATCACCTACCTTATATGGCCCCCTTTCTTTACCGGCTACTCATTTTTGGCATTACTTAACTTGCTTGCCTCAAATGGCAAGTAGATTCTGTGGAGATCGAACCAAGGCTGGTTCAAATCTCCAACTTAATGTTGTTCCCATCTATGTTCATCATCTTTCCTATGTGAGTACGAATATTTTAATATCTTCCACTGATTCGTACCTAACCTAAAGTTAGGGTTTTCAGATCTTTGATTCGAACCAAATTTGGTTCAACTTTAGTTTGTTTTAATGTTATTTAAAGTCTATATTCACTTTGTTACTCATAAATCTGCCTATTTTTCGTTAAATCTTTTACATACCTAAACTAGGGTTTTAACCTTCTTTAATTGAACCAGATTTGGTTCAAATCTTATGTTTTGTTTAATAAATCTCTGTTTATGTCTTATGTTTTCTTTAACAAACGGTCCTTTGCCTTTCTTTCTCTATAAATTTGTGTTTACTTAAAATTAGGGTTTTTCATATCTTAGTTGATTCTGTTATCTTTTAAAACTCTCGTCTAGGTTCAATATGTGATATTGTGCTGATTTTATGGTTTGCCTTTTGAATATTCTCTTGTCTACCTTATTTTACTCCGCTGATTTTATGGTTTACCCAAAAATTAGGGCTTTGAAATCTTTTACTGAGATTTTATTCATTCCTTTCTTGTATGGTGCTGACGTTTCCTTATTTTACTCGATTTACCATGTTCTCATTATTTCCTTACCTTAGTTGATCCGGCTTTTGACTATTGATTGATTCTGTATAATACCTACCTTAGTCTAAGTAGTACTTGTCTCATTACACGTTGTTTGTCCTGCTAATTGATTGAAATTGACTTCAAATTGATTCTAAATTATTTTCATTCCTTATTTGTGTATGTTTGATTTATTCCCTTATTTGTATGCCTAATTGAGTACTATTTAAACCCTTTCTCCTTCTCCCCTTGAGGACAGACTTGAACTCTCATACTCTCAAAACTTAAGCTCTCTTATTCTGATTCTGTGCTAATTGTCTCTAGTTTTGGCCAGCTGAAAGCCAAGGCCAAGTTATTCTGGAACCTAACTGTTGTGGTATATTTACTTGCTTTCTTACATAACTAGTGTTCCCTAATCCTTTGTAATTTCATTCTCTATGCTTTGCTCGACTAGCATGTTTTAATTCCAAGTATGATCATGTCGTTTTTATGTGATTATATGATCTCATCTAGTCCTTTGAGTGACACTGTTAACTTAAGATTAAGCTATTTTGAATAATACAAATCCTCTTATAAGTTAGCCTAATGTCTAAATTTGTTTCATGCACTATTTGTTAATCTTAAACTTGTTCTGAACTTAGTATCCCTATAATACTATTAGCATGAAATTGGTTCATTAATCTTAACTCTACATATTTTCGTATGGTTACTTAATTCATATGTCTGGCCAGCTTAACTATTTTGCCTAATTGCTTTTGTGATTAAACAATGATTGTCCTAGGTACTAGCATGAATATTTAGCTTAACCTGACTTTTAAATTACTTGAACTATGTGTTTGAGCATAACCTTGTTTGGTGCAGTTCTGCCTGCAAGTTTGTGTTCTAAACCGTGTTTCTCCTGAAGTCAAACTGTTTTAAAACCTGCCTCTACCTCTTTCATGTACTGATTTTAAAACCCCCACTCTTAGTCCCTTTGGTTCTCAACCACTCCAGTGTGAGCACTGCTCAGGGTCCTCATGAGACTCCTATGAACTCTGACACATTGGAGACTGATTTTCCAATCTCTTATGAGCTATTTTCTGAATGTATGGTTCTAGTGTGAGCATTGCCCTGGGTCCCTGAGGTCCTTAGGAACTTTGATATACTAGAAACCTAATTCTAATGTGCTATGGATGAATCACTCTGTTGTGACTCAAAGTTGTTATGGTTGGAAGGCCTGGTTCCCAGGTTTATTTGGTCCTAATGAAGGCTCCCTATAGTGTCTCATTACTATTATGTAATTCATTTGCTATTCTGGTCTGTAATAACAAGTTGGGGATATCTAGTAAAGCTGAGGGGTTTTCTTATTTCTTTTTGCTAAACCGAGTAGAAATACTGCATATAGGATTTAGTTATGCTGTCAATTCTGTTCATTTGGCAAAAACTGTATGAGTTCTATATTGTGCTTAGAAATCCTGCCTATAGTATTTTCACTGATGGTGTTAATTCTGTGTTTGCGTATTAGAAGTCCTGCCTATAGGATTTTCACTGATGGTGTTAATTCTGTGTTTGCGTATTAGAAGTCCTGCCTATAGGATTTGACATTAAAATGCATATTAGAAATACTGCTCATAGGATCTATCAATCCAACAAATGTGCATCAACAATCATGCCTATAGGACCTCGATGTTTGATTTGATCGACTTTCTGGCAATCTGCATAATTTCTGCCCATACACAGCTCGTAGAAATCATTCATATAGGATGAAAATCAGTCTAAAAATTGTGCCTATAGGATTTAAATCAAATCAGTCTAGAAATCATACCTATAAGATTTAAATCAATTCAGTAATAAATGTTATGCCTATATGATTTAAGTTAGTTCGATTTTAGAAATCATGCCTATAGGGTTGTATCAATTGGTTCTGAACATAATCGCCATTGTCATCACTTTGACAATATGCCTATTGGACTTAATAACAATTCTGAATTCTGTAAGCATGATGCACTACTGTTTGAAGTCCCCCACTATATCACTGAATAAAATCAGTAGGCAAATAATAGGTCCTAATACACGCCTTAATGAAGTTGCTTCTACATAACACTGCTCGCCTATTTTTTCACATAGATATCATGTTTATAGGATTCTGCAAATTAACAAAACCTACTAATTAATTGCGTGCATTTGCTGTTTATGTGCGGAAGTTAACATGAGCTCATATTTGCTTTATACTTGCAAGTCCTAACATGTTTTGTTTGTCGCTTAGTCTTTTATATTTTCGAGCAACCTAAGCTTAGTCTAGAACTATCCCAAATAGAGATCCTAATACCTCCAGGGCCATAGGTAAAGGACGGGTAGTGCACGCATATGAATCAAATTAGAATCAATTAGAGCGCTTTAGGTAATAACTTAAATATAGTAATCGGGCAGCAGGAGATGATAGTTTGTGCCCGCTGAATAATATGAGTAACACCCCAACTCGAGGGAGTTACGAAGTATTATTTATGTTGCATGGGGTGATCCTTTAGGCTAAAAAATTTAGGACCCCCTCCATCCCTATTAAATCTTCTTCTTACTTCTTTATTAGATTAATTCATAAGTTAAGTTCGGCCGGGACCCACCGTTGTGGACCTCGAGGGTGCCTAACACCTTCCTCTCAAGGTAATTTCGAGCCCTTACCCAATCTCTGATGATGTAAACTAGTACAACATGAGTTATCTGCTCTAGGTGCCCTAACGCACCTTAATCCGTTAGGTGGCGACTCTTTCAATCTCAATTTCCTACCCTCTCAAAAAGGAGTTGTCCCAAAAATGTGGAAACCCGATTTCAGGAGAAAAAAGGGGGCGCGACAAGCACTGCCCTCATCCCATACAATACTAAGCCTTGTCTTGTCTCGTTCTAGAAAATGACTAAGCATTACCTGTTCCGTATATTAAACTATTGAGTCACCACATCTTTGCATTTCACGGGCTGAAACATTGCCACATTATTTGAAAGCGTCATAGTCAGAAGGCACCATTCTCATAGCCTGAAGACTCCATTCCATGGCCTGAGGATCTCTCGAAATTACATATAATTATTCAAAGGCGTCATAGTCCAGAGGCATCATCCTCGTAGCCCAAGGACACCATTTCATGGCCTACGAATCCCTTATCATAAGCTTCATGGCCCAGGACATTATAGTCTAAGGACATCATCCCCATCATCCAGTGATAACTCTCATGGTCCGAAGGAATTTGCATCAAGTTTAAATTTTCAATATAACCCCATATATATATTTGTGTGCATTATGTTTTAAGTTTTTCAGGTAACTCGGGAGGTAACCTTTCTACAAACAGGAGAAATTCTCACTCCATTTTCCGTTCACAACGTTCACATCCTCTAACTATCTCACACGTAACCAACAATCAACAATTGATTACCTTTTATCCTGTAACCATTCGATATTTGCCTTATCATCCGAATCATTCAAATTTGCATTCATAGCTCCACCTAAAATTATCCGTTACTTACGACACTGTCACATCCAAAAAATCTTTTTGAAACACATGACCTCTTTTATAACAACTCCATCAGTTTCGTTCACTGTTGGATCCAGAACTACACACGGCCTGATTCTCATAATGCCAGGGATATGTAGGAAACTCAAGAACTAGAGTTCGGCCCCCATTTTTTCAAAATGCATCATCCCCACTTATTTCAGACAAAATTGGTCATCATTTTCTTTACCATGATAACTCTTTCATCATATCCGAGTAAAGAGGGGCAGATGTTGATACCCAAGTTTGCCCTCATATTTTTATAAATATCCTATATACTTTTAAAATATTATTTTGCATTATTTCCCGATTTACAAGAGTTATATAAGTTTTTTTTATAATTGTTTAATAATTTTTAAAGCTTTAAAATTGATTTTCTTATATTTAAATCATTCAAACATTTACTAATTATCCTTTCAAATTATTTGCGATGACTTACTCATCGAAATTTTTAATTTATAATCACATATATGCTTTAACAAATTTGATTTTATTTTATATAATTACATTTGAATCTTTAATTATTTCCGCATTTTTTGCAATAATAGCCTATACTTTACAATTAATTGTATTTTGTCATTTTATTTAGGATCAAAATAGTTTTTCATATTTTTATAACCTTTCGTTATTATTTTTAAATGTTAAGTTGCATAAATAATATTTTTATATTTTATTTAACTATTTTATTAAAATATTTTCCCTTAATTTTGTATTTAAAATGTAGCCCAATTCTTAAGTTGATTTTTTTGGACCAAATAAGCAGTCCAGATACCCTAAATCCCTTGGCCCAATTCCCCCTGGCCCAGACCAAATGACTCTTTAGCAAGCTCGGTCGCTACCCGTTTGAGTGACATGCCTTGTTTCTCCTCTAATCCTGACTGTTGATATCAAATGATCAACGACCTACAACCATTCTCCCTTTTTTAATTACGTTGGCCCAAACCCTAACCCCTTCTTCTGAGACAGCCGCCCTTGAATCCTCTCGACTCTCTTATTCTCTGAGAAACCCTATTCACCATATCCCTTAATCCTCTCCAATTCCGACCTTAGTATGGAATCATTCCATGATTCCCTTACCTCATATGCTATGTCTCTTTGTTACTTACACGATTATTGTATTACTTAGGTACTTTCCTATTTTTGGCAACTATGAGCTTTGAATCAAGGGAAACCAATTAATATCTAGATGATATTTCATCTATATACGTTCATAGCAAGGCAATATGAGTCTAATTCGCTTCGGCCAATCCTTGATTTCTATCAAACTAGGGTTTGTCTGGTTTTTCTCCTAATCTGATTCAAAATTGATTTTGCATGCTATTCTTTTCTTTATTATGTTTGATTGATTATTTTCCTTGTTTGTTCGTTTAAATTTTACTACTATATAAACTCTTTTCCCTTATTCCCCTAACAGACCTTAGTCACGGTTATTCTATCACTCTCACTTATTATATACTATTCTAAAACTTGAGCTCTTGGCTGGCTAAAAGCCAAGGCCACCGGATTCTGTTCACCTTCCTCCAGTGCAAGCACTTCTCGGGGTCCATTTCGAGGATCCTGTGAACTAAATTAGTGTTTCACTGTTCTTTAGTAACCACAACTATTCTTGAGATTTTTGAGTTCTTCATCCTTTGTTTAATTTATTTGCAACTAGTTAGTACCTTATACTCTCGTAATCTCATTACTCTCTGATTGTATGTATTTCTCTGGGTGTTTAACGTCATGCTACTTCAATCCTACTCTAATTCTGACTTTTTACTAAGAGATACATGGTGTTTACTTGGCTTGCAACTAAACCTGATTAATGTTTATCAAATTTTGTTTGGATTTTTGGGAAATTATGTCTGTCCAGAAATGTTTTCTTCTTGTTGAATCCCTTATACATCACCTGATATCCTGCTGTAAACTATGTGATGAAATTGTATAAATATATAGCCTCAATGCTTGCCTATTGTAGATGACCAAGTTGACTAAATGTTTGTCTCCACATTTAAGCCAAATTGATTACTCAAGACTGTTTTTTATCTTGAATCATGACTTGGGATCTCCTAGGGAATTAATGCATGCCTAGAACCTATTGAAATATGTATATGCCAAATCTCTTATGTATACATGCTATTCCCTGAAACCAACTTGTAATCATATCAATTTTATATGCCAGTACTGTTGCAATGCCAATGCAGACTTGTTCTTTGCATTGATGTTTTGTTCTCATCAATCCATGTCTTGTTTACTCCTCTTTACATGATGCCTACTTAATTTATTTACCTGAAAGTCAGCCTATACTCATCTGAATGCTCACTTATTGATAAACTGAGTTTGATATCTCGTTCCATATGTTAAGCTCTGCAAATTAGTAGTTCTCATTAGGATCCTATGTTGAAGATTCCATGTTTAGTCTATATCTTACTGGTTTTGTCCATGACATTAGATTTCCATGTTCGAATCCCTGCTTAAAGTTCCTTAGGATGGTTTTGGACCAGGCTTTGTTCCGAAACTTTGTTTGAAATAGCCTTGTTGCTCTTAAACTCTATTTTTGGAGTTGTAACCACAAACTTTTCCTCATATGTGTTTTTTGTGTCTTTACATCTAGTATGATCCTGTCTATATGTCTTGGTTAAAGTTGTTGTTGGTCACAACTTAAAGACTGGGTGTTTTAATCTTCAGAGCTGTTCAATTAACTCTGTGTGTAGTATTACCTATATAGCCAAGTTTAACATCCCTTTGGGTAAGAAATTATTCATTTGGGCCTGATATGTTGGGCCTTCTTTGGTACTGGAGGTCTGAAAAACATTGTTTGCACTTGCAGTTTGGGCTTGTAGTCCATATGAAGTTCAAAGCCTGTTTGAAGGCCCAGATGTGTTACTAGGTTATTCTATATTCGTATTTGGGAATGTAATCATTCAATATGGTCTGTAATAACTTGTAAAATTAAATGTTGGAGAAATTAATGAATGGATCAGAGGGTAGGGGGGTTGAAGCATTCTAATACTTGCATGAAAGGGTAGAAAACATGCCTATAGGGTCTATGTGTTCTATTTGCTATTTCGTTCAGCATGCCTTATTTGTTATTTCGTTTAGTATGTTGCACACTAATAGAAATCATGAGTATAGAAATCACGCACACACTTTACTTAGCTTGTAAAAATATGTTGGCTCAAGTAATTACTACACTTATTTCCATGTCTACTACACAACGGTTTTAGATAGCATGCCTATAGGATAAAATAATACATGCCTTTGCTAATCTAGATATCATGACTATATGGTTTTAAATAATTGATCAACTGCTTTCCGTTACTTGTATACAGCCTCACTTAAATGACATGCCTATGGGGATAAAGTGATATAAAACCAAGTCTAATTATCAATTGTTATAAATCCTACCTATAGGATATTGTCACCTGCCTAAGAAGCGTATTTATAAAATCAGCACTAGTAATTGAAAATTCTAGGATCGTTTCACTGCCTTATTTCACAAACAATTGGAAATCATGCCTATCTGACTTGCAACGCTTCTAATCTGCCCATGAGTTAGTCTAAAGCAGCAATACTGCTTGTACAATACTGGAAATCGTAATCATCATAGAAATCATGCTTATAAAACTTAATGATTCTAATGCGTCTGAATTTGTCTATTACTTAACCTGAAATCTATTTGTGTGCCTTTGTTGTTAAGTGTGGAGGCTAGCATGATCCACTTATTACCTTTATGTGTAGTCCTACATGTTTTAAATGTGCACCTAATTTTATCATTTTGAGCAGCCTAAGAAAAGTCTAGAACCACCTAAATAGTAAGTCCAAAGCCTTCTGGACCATAGGAATGGGACGGGTAGTGCACGCATAGGACACAACTTAGAATTGAATTAGAGTGCCTTTAAGTAAACAACTTCAACTAAGTAATCGGGTAGCAGGAGATGATAGTCTGTGCCCCTGAATAATATGAGCAACCCCTACCTTAAGAAAATTGCAAAGTATTATTTATGTTGCACGGGGTGATCCTTTAGGCTAAAAAATATAGGACCCCCTTTTCCTTTCATATACTTGTTGTTCACACTTAGTTACTAAACATAGACTAACGCAATTGTACTCTTGTAGTCTTTAAGATTTGTACCAATTATTTATATAGTGTAATTCTTTTATGTTATGTTATAATAGAGATTTCAACTTCTAACATCTTTCTTTACTTATATGGTCACTTAACTTAATTCATATAATGTAAAATTTGGCCGGAAACCACAGTTGTGGACCTCGAAGAGTGACTAACATCTTCTCTTTGAGATAATTCAAGCCCTTACCCGATATTTGGTTACGTAGACTAGTAAAACATAGTTATTTGCAAATAGGTGCCCCAATGCACCTTAAAACCCATTAGGTGGCGACTCTCCTCTTTTCACACACCTATTTAAAAGAGTTATCACATGTCAAACCCTGCTTTCGCGAGAAAATAGGGGGGGAGGGGGGCGACACATAGTAGTATGGATAAGATTAGGAATGAAGATATTCAGAAGAATGTGGGTGTGGCTATGGATGACAAGATGCGGGAAATGAGGCTTAGATTGTTTAGGAACATGCTTAGAAGAAGCCCAGTAGCCCCGATAAGGAGGTGTGAGCGGTTGGCTTTGGCTGATGCGAGAAGAAGTAGAGGGCGGCCTAAGAAGTATTAGGAAGAAATGATCAGGCAGGACATGTCATGGCTATAGATTTTCGAGGACATGGCCCTTGATAGAAATGTATAGAGGTCGAGCATTTATTTTTTGGCAATCCTCTAGGCAAGTGCCCAGGGCTAGTTTTTTATATATAAATCAAAAGAGAAAATTACAAAAATTACAAAATTCAGGAGGTCTTAAATGATGAAAGAAGTAAAATATGAGTGCTACATAAATCCTATTACCAATGTTTAGCAAAATACTCCACATTGATAGTACAATTTGCATACTAAAAGAGCACCTACTGTGATGATGTATAATCTTTTAAATTATACTTTTTAGGCTCAGTCCTGCTACATCGTACGTGTGCACGCTTATAGCTTTGGTCCCATTAATTTTCTTCCAACTATTGCAATTAACATTCATTTCCCAAATCATCTTGCATTTGACAATATTTTTCTTTTGATCCTTGCTACCCATTGTCCAGAATAGTTGTACCCGTGCCCATATGATCCTTTTGTATCCCTACTTGTTTGCATCTTCATTTTTGGTTGCTTCTGTCCAAATCTTTATTGGAATTACTTGCTGTTGCATCCATCTCCAATGTTGTTTTGATATGCAAGCCCATGTGGATCCCTTGTTATCCTTTAGATGTAGAAAAACTTGCCTTGTTATTTGCCTTTGCCATTCATGCCGCATTGCCTCAGTTTGAACGTCTAGCATATTGTTGTTGCCTTCCTTTTCGAGGAAAGAGGAAGGCTCAGAATTTATCATCAAAAGAACTATCATCGTGCCCATTAAATTGTTGTACCTCCAGTTATGCATTAAGATCCTGATGACAACTCTCATGCTTGTGCATGCCTCTTTTACTTCTTCAAGGGAATGAGCACACGGTGCTAATACCACCCTTTGAAGTCATAGTAAGAGGCAAGGCATGAGTACAGTAATATTTCCTGCAAAAAAGAAACCAAGGTTAGTGTAACTATCTGTCAATATCATCTCCCCACATGGATTTGATGAAACTGATGTATAGACTGCCCATTTCCTTTACAAATACCCTTGCCTTGTTCATTTCCTCCACTTTGACTATTCCAGATTTGCTATCCTTATAGTTGCCCATGCATCCCCAAAATAGAGTGCTACAGGATTCTCTACTCTCTATGTTCCATCTACTCTGATTCTTAGATATGGGCATTGGGATTTATCGTCATTCAAAATTCTTCTTCCTTTGATATCTAGACCACCAAACCTGCTGCAGCTAATTGGTCCAACATCTAGAGCGTAATTTGCAAGGTGGTCTGCTAGTCTATTGCCTTCTCTGAGTGTATGAGAGATTGAAGCATTGCAACTTGACATGAGTAGCTTGATCTCCTCCACTTCTCTTGTTACAGACCAGGGAGTAGACCATATTCCTTGTACTGCATTCTTTATTATCAGAGAATCAGTATGCAAGTCGATCAAGACAAAGTTATTTTGAACACAATATCTAATTGCCTCTACTATCGCATTAGCTTCTGCCTCAGTATTAGTTTCGTTGTCAATGACTTTACCACAAGTGTATAGTAAGTTCCCATCTTCATTTCTTAATGCAAAACCTATCGCTCTTCTCCCTAGGTTTCCCTTGCTAGCTCCGTCAGTGTTCACTTTGATCCAGTCAACTTCTGGGAATTTCCAAAATACTTTGGTTGTCGTCAGCTTAGGAGTGTACTACTCCATCATTGCAATTAAATCTGGCCATTTATGTGGTACATGATTAAGGCTAGGTTTCCTGAATTTGACCAGCGATTGTAGTGTCAACGATGCCTAAAAGATCACCTTGTTAACAATAATGATTTCTCTATGTTTTTGACTGTTCCTGCGCTTCCACAGTTCCCAAATGATAATGGCTGGTATTGCTTGAATTATATGCGTTAATCTTGATATAGCTTTAGCAGTCCAACATTTAATTATTGTTTGGTGAAGTGATAGCCCATCTATGCTAATGCCTGCGTGTGACAGAAAGTCTGACCAAACTCTTGAGGCATCTGGTGAAGTGAAGAAAAGGTGTTGCATTGTTTCTTCACTAGGTTCATTGCAGTAGCAGCATTTAGATGGCATGGAGTAACCAAGTCTTCTCATGAAGTCATCTAGAGGTAGCTTATTCTTCCAAACTTTCCAAAGGAAAAAATTAATGCCCTTTCACCCAATCTTCTTGTACGCATTAAGTGGCTCATTCCTTCTCCGAACATAATCCCAAGCAGATTTCACACTAAATTCCCCATTGGGTTGAAGCATCCATAAAGGTTTATCTAATGTATCCTCCAGTTTTGGTGGTTTGCAATTCTCCATGATGTGTGTTCCCAGCTCGTCTGTTAGCAATTGTCTGAGTTGAGCATTAGGGTTGTAGGTTAGGAGGTAGTTGAGCATTTTTCTACATTGTTCTGGGTGAGAGACTATTTTGATAGAGTTTTGTCTTAGACTGCCAGTAATTAATGTTGTGTTCATACTATTCTTTCGTTTTCCATAGTACCGAGCCTTATTTACTTCTTATTGTTATTGTTTTTCATCTATTTTCTGGTCCTATGTTGTTGTTATTATATCTGTGATTTTTGTTGATGGTACTGATTTATTGCCTATATTTGTCTTCTTAAGTTGAGGGTCTTTTGGAAACAACCTCCCTACTCCCTCGGGGTAGGGTTAAGGTCTGCGTACTCACTACCCCCCAGACCCCACTTGTGGGATTACAATGGGTTGTTGTTGTTGTTGTTGTTGCAGCTTTGTAAACTCTAAGTCTTATAAGCTCGTGAATTGAACTACCAGTCCTTGGGTTAATGTCTAAAAGTTCAGCTATTTAATCATCTATCTTCTCGGTAAATCTCATTTGAATTGGATTGTTGTTAACTGGCTTACCTAGTGGGTTGGATTAGGTACCATCACAACTAGTTGGACTTGGTCCGTGATAAGTTGGTATTAGAGCTCTAGGTTCATAGGTTATATGAGTCATGAAAAAGCGTGTACTAGAGTCTTGCAGATCGTTGTGATGACATCCATACCTATCTTCGAGAGGCTACGAGACATTTAGGATAAACCTCCCATCTTTCTTTCCTTATCCTGCGACATTGATTCATCTTAAAGCATATCTCTTTGAATTCCTTCGACTCACCCATATGTTATGTGAGTGCTCGGTATCAGCTGTGCATCGACAACTTGTAGCTCCATGGATTAAGTGCGAGATGTATTTTATATGTTTTGGTGCTAGGAAAGTCTAGAGGACTTGAGGTTGTGTTTTGACAGCAGCTTGGGCATGGCGATTTCAGTTGTGTAAGTATGTGCTTTTGGACTTTTCTCTTCCATGGGGTCCCTATGAGTGGGACTGGTGGCTTGGTGAGTGGTTAGATAACTATATGATGAGTAGGATATGACTGCGGGATGTGTTCAGATGGTTGGGATATGACAAGAAGAGTTTTCTTGGGATATGAAATGACTATGAATGCTCAATTTCTGTGGATGTGTTATAGAGTCTTGAGTTATGAGTATTTTGAGGGATTATTTCATGTTGTTCATTTGTGGAATGAATTAGATTCTCATGTCTTGTTGATGAGTTCGGACTCGAGAAGATTAAGTGATTGCGTAGTAGTTGTGGCTGGGAAAGGAAATAGAGAGATGTCAGTTTGAGGCTAAGTAGGTGGGTTATCACCTACGGGGTAATCTACGAATGTGTGATCCTTATGATGTTGTGTGGAGAATTTCTTTCTACCAATGGGATATATATGTTGCGATTTATGTTTGGATCGGTTGAGAAATTTGACCTGGCTGTCACGGCAGTGAATACGAGCTTAGCAGATGATATCAGGTATTTTATGGTTTGTGATGTGTGAGCTTATGAAGGAATTTGTTGAATTTCAGTTTGGGATTATGACAGTAATAGAGTATGGGTATGGTGATTTATCAGATGTTTGGTTCTATGGCTTTGAGCCAATTGGGGGAGTCTGCTATTGATGATTTGATTGCATGATTATATGATGTATTGGTTTTGGTTTGAGACATGTTGTGGGTCAATTGTGACTTGCAGAGGTTGAGATCAAGGATGACTCGAGTAAGGAGATTTCTGGATACGGGTTACATTACACTATATGGGTATATGGATATCATAGAATGATTTGAGTATTTATTCGTGATGGATGCAGTGCGCATGTAATGGAAATTTACTCTATTGCGTTAAGGCGGGGTCACTTCTTTAGGCATTATTATGCTAATGGGCTACGGGTCGCTCCGTCCATTTAGGCGGTGCAATCGAGATTTGAGTAGGGTGGATGACTCTCGAGAAAGTTCTAATGGATTCAAGATTTATATGTGGCAATTGAGAATTTTTCAGATTTGTATATGGCTAGAATATGAGAATTACAGTTGATTGGTGTCGAGACTCTCGATATTTCTATATCATTATGGATTCTACATTTCAATTTTAGAAAAGGTAAAAGGAACAACTTTAAATTCACATAAGGTCTCTTCAGAGTGGATGTCTCTGTTGTGGTACTTTTGGGGTGCTTAAGAGGGTATACAACAGCTTACGTGCTTTAGGACGGTGTGGCTTTATGCTAGGATCTCTCGCGGTGAGCATTAGGTTAAGCATCATAGTGTGCGGGCAAGGATAAGTGTTAACTTAAAGCCAATTCAGAATAAACACGGAGAAATATGACAGTTTGGTAGTAGGTTGGATCAGCACGGTAATGGATATAATAGGTTCTTTGGGTACTTATGATGTGGTGTCTCTACAGGCATTTTATGGCAATACTCTTGGGTTTGGCGGCCTGCGTGGCTTGGTTGAGTTAGAAGGATTCAATTCTAATGGCTTGATTATGTACAAATGTGTTTCAAAGTGTTCTCGATGATTTCTGCCATAACGTGAGATGGATTTATCTACAGCTATGAGGGGTACGTGGTGTGTTATGATTTCCTCGTGGATGGGATCAAGTGAAAGGTTTCTAGCTAATTGAGTATGTATTCTGCTTGTGACTAAGAGTTGAAAATGAGGTTCTCGTGTTTTTATATGATGGCTTGATAGAGGCGGTGTGTGGTGTGAGATTGGGATTCCCATGTGCAAGTATATGGTTCATTTTCAAAAAGAGGTCATGAATTCTTAGAAACATGGATGGTTTCAAATGATTAGATAGATGTTATTACTACTTGGTGTTGCTTGAGAAGGGTGCACGTTTCGTAAGGCACACTACGTTTTGACTTAAAGATGCTTCATTGGTATTATGGTACCCGTCTAGTTGATCGACTACTGATGTTAAGATTTTGCTATGTGGCACGGAAGAATTATAAAAGTACCCCTCTTAGGATGATAGTGTATGATAGATGTGTTAAACATTCGAGTGGTGGAGTTGGGATCAGCTATGGCGATTTGTGTGTTCTATGGACTTAGAGACTGGAATTTCTTAAAAGCAAATTTTTTTCATGGTTGTGGGTTGTGAAAATGTGGCCAAAGTTAGCCATAGTGTAGTATGTGTTATGGTTAGGTTATTGTGGACTTTCGGAGGGATATTTATCCGTTTGGGGATGACCAAAGTTAATTTGAGGGCCCATTGGTAGGTCCAATAAGGATGCGTACTCTACACCGGGTAGGATTTGTTGACTCATAATTGCTAATGTTGAGGGGTGTGTTATTCGGTTAGAGTTAAGCTTGTTCATGTTATGATATATTCTATGTGATACTCTTCTATGCTACAATAGGTTGCGATTTGTTGGTTATATGTATACATGATATGGTTTTGTTTGTGCCTTGTAGAGAAATTCGAGCGAAATGGTTATTGGGGTGTTGAATGGTTGATTACGCCTTGGTTATGGTCTTTCCGAGCTGTGATATATTGTGGTATTCGCTTCTCCATGGTTATGGTAATGTACTTGATGTCGAATTGCGTGTGGTGTTGATTTTGAGCATTGTAGCGTGAGGTATTTCAAATGGATCAGTCTTTGGATGGGGTCACGCATTCTAGCTAGGTTATGTTGGGATATGACCCTTTGTGATAGATTTGAGTGTTTTGATTCTAATATATGTGATGGGTTCGTAGCATTGCGTTTGTTATGGTACTTGTTAAGCTTGTGGGGCAGTTCTCTCATTTGAATTATATTCCATGTTTAAATACATTTAAATTGTTGCTTACTGGTGCACGAATTGCACAATTTATGGCTTTTGGTTGTATTGGTGTGGAATATTGATAGAATAGTGATGTTTAATTAGATGAGGTCATTGGACCTAGAATGGGTGCTATCAAATTTGTTTACGGTATGGTTGGAATAATTATATTGGAAGTCGGCTTAGAATTTGATTTTATTGTGTCGGACGAGAGAGGGCTCCATGATTTGTTGATTTGATTAGTGGTTACGAGTTTCTGCATGTTTTATTCACCATTTTCAGTGTACGAAAGGTTGGAACAAGGTTTTAGTTGATATAAGGTTTGTTACCGATGTCGACCTTGTTTTTGGGACGCTATTGTGGTCAGAAGTTAATGTTGTGGGTATGTGAGTTATATGGTGTATCATGTGATTACATCTTAGGTTATCGTTATGACTTGATACAACTTGTTCATACTTATACAATATGTGGATGTGAGATTCGGGTCTTGTAAATAATTTTGGATGTTGGAAATTAGGTTCCAAGGTTTATAAGAGGAAGAATCTTAGATTATATTGAGTTTACGGACTTATGTAGATTAGGGGTGACGTTGGATCACCTCCGGGTATATGCATTGTAAGATTACACAGTGGGTTGATTGCCTTGGAATGACTCTTAACACGTTCGAGGGCGAACATATGTTTAAATGGGGGGAGAATGTAACGACCTGATCGGTCATTTTGAGCATTTGCATTGTGTTAAGCTATTTGAAGTATTGAGCAACTTCGTATGACGTATTATGATCTACGTGAATCATCGGTTTTGGTTTTCAGGTGATTCAGAATTAATTTGGAAGAGTGATTCTCAACTAGAAAGTTTTAAGTTGGAAGAGTTTACCAAGTTTGACTTTTGTGTATTTGACCACGGATCGGAGTTTTGATGATTCCGTTAGGTCCAAATGGTTATTTTGGACTCAATCGTATGCTCTGATTTGCATTTGGATATTTCTAGAAGATTTCAGCACTATTTGGTGAAAGTTGGCAATTTGATGGTTTGGAATGTTCATAAGTTTGAACTGGAGTTTATTTTGATGATATCGGGTTCAAATTGTAGTTTCGGGTATTGGAATAGCTTCGTTATGTCATTTGGGACTTGTGTGCAAATTTTGAGATCGTTCCGAGTTGATTTGCTATGGTTCGGCACGAGTTTTGGAAGTTGGAAGTTCAAAAATTCATTAAGTTCGATTTGAGGTGTGATTCATAATTTTGATGTTGGTACAAGTGATTTGAGGTCTCGAGTAGGTCTGTGTTATGTTTTGGGACTTTTTGTTATGTTCAGACAGGGTTCAAAGGGGCTCAAGCGTGTTTCGGATTGATTTTGGACAATTTTTCGTCATGTTTTCATTGTTGGTTTATGATGCCTCAAATGTTCTTTTGATCACGAAGATGGAGATGCGATCGCTTAGGAGAATTCTGGAATTGAGCAACTTTATTCTTCGTGTTCGCGTTAATAGGTACGAGTTTGCGTAGTTTTGTGTTGGTTACAGTACGCGTTCGCATATAAGTGATTGCTTTCGCATAGAGCTAGGCTGGGAGTTGAGAGCGGGTGATTTCTCTTCTGCATTGCGTGGGTTAGTCCGCATTCGTGGAGATTTGGCATCTTTGGGCATCACATTCGCATGAGGAAGGTCGCGAACACGTAGAGTATTTCAGGGCAATGTATTTTTTTTTTCGCGATCGTGATTCATAAATTCGTCGAGCGATTATAAGTACTCTATTTTCGGAGGTTTTGGACATTTTAGCATATTTTCAGCTATGGAGCTTGGATTGAGGCGATTTTCATCACATGAATTGGGGTAAGTGTTTTATACTCGACATTGATTTTATTTTGTAATTCCATCTTCATTTTTTGGCATTTGATTGATGATTTGAAAAGAGAAATTTGGGGTTTTTGTCTAAATTTTCTTAAAGGATTTTTTTGAGTTTTGAACATCGATTCATAGTCAGTTTGAGTGAAATTAGTATGATTGGACTCATAATTAAATGGGTTGTCGGATCTTGTAAGTTTTTTTGGGTTTCGAGGTATGAGCTCGGGGTTAACTTTTTGATTTTGGTTAAAAACCCTAGCTTTATCATATGTAATGGATTCCTATAGCTTGTATTAATTATATTAAGTTGCTTGTGACTAGATTCGAGTTGTTCAGAGGCTGATACACGTGAGAAGAGCTTATTGGAGTACTGGGTTGTGCGTTTTGAGATTAGTAAGATATCTAAACTTGGTGAGGATATTTAACCCTGTGAACTAAGATATAAGAGATGTATTGAGGTGACACGCATGCTAGGTGATGAGCGCATGGGCGTGCACTGGTGAAATCATGATTCTAGTTGACTATTAGACTATGACCGGACTTGTTTTGTTGTTATATCTTGTTACATCCATGTTCACCCTACTTGTTTGATTATATAAGTTGTGAATCACATTATAAATCATGTTTAAGCTATATGCTTATTCTATTGGGACCCACTGAGGTTATCTCTGTTGTTGAGTTATTGGCTTAAAATGTGATTATATACTCAGTCATATTCATTCATTTGTGTATCACATCTCAGTCTCTGCTATCATTTGTTGTTACATCATGTTATCATTGTTTGGGCTGATTGACAGGAGATTTGTGAGCCCGAGAGACTGGAGAGGTTAATGACTGAGTTGGGGCTTGAGTGTTGTGTTGTGATATTATGGATCGGGATGCACGCTGCAGCAGGCCATATTGGCTTTATATATATTATAATTATATGGATCGGGTTGCAGGCCGCAGCAGACCTTATAGACTTTATTGTTATTATTTTTGAGATCGTTCTGCACGCTGTAATAGGCTATATTGGCTTTATATTTCTGCTTGGGCAGGATCCGCCCCTTCGGAGTCTGACATACTAGCAGTGAGTGCAGGTATCGAATGCTGAGTGAATGAGTGTACCGAGAGATTATGTGTGCCGAGTAATTGAGTGTGAGACGGTGAGATTGAGTACTCTGAGGGTGTGAGTATATGTGTTTATCACTGTAATGCATTACATTTGACATGCATACTCGGCATATTGGCATAGAGATGCATTTCCTCATGCTATACGTTATTGCGATATTCATGCCTTCACATTCATATTGACATGTAGGCATATTGTTGAACGATTTTGAAAAAAATTACAGTTTTGTGATATACACATATTTTGGTGATTTCGGTGAAAGATTTGAGTTTTACTATTATACCTGATAAGCATGCATGTTTTCTGTAACTGTGAACAAGCTGAGCATAATAACTTTGAGTTATTACTTGCACTGTTTTTATTATATTGATACGAGTTGTTCTTGGCCTTTGGTGTTGGACTTTGACCTTCTCCTGAGCTTGTCACTACTTTCAACCTAAGGTTAGGTTTATTACTTATTGAGTACATAGGATCGATTGTACTCATAGTACACTTCTGCACCTTGAGTTCAGATTTTGTAGCTGATGTTGTTGCACGTGGAGGGAACTGGCATTGAAGATGTACCTGCATTCTGGTTATAGCGGTCTCTTGTTCTTAATAGTATAAATCTGTTTATGTACATTTCGAACAAATGATGTATTCATTTCATACCAACTTTGTAAACTCTATGTCTTACAAGCCCATGATTTATACTACCAATCCTTGGGTTATTGTATAATATTTCAGCTATTTCATCGTTTATCTTCTCAATAAATCTTATTTGAATTGAATTGTTGTTAACTAGCTTACCTAGCGGGTTGGGTTAGGTGTCATCACGACTAGTTGGACTTTGGGTTGTGATAGGTATAGGGAGGGTAGTATGTACGCAAACCTTACCCGACCTAATGCAGGTAGAGAGGCTGTTTTCAATAGACCCTCGGCTCGGAAAGAGTGAGAAGAAGAAAAAAAACCAAGAAAGGAAGACAGAAGAAAAATAGGGAGATAAAGGATAAGTAGCACCAAATAATAGCAACATAGAATACAATACCTGAGACAAACAAAATCACATAATGCAATAAAATCTAAGAATATGAAGGGACATGCGTGCTACTAACACTATCGGTGAGCAACTAAGAAACTACCTACTAATCTTCTACCCTAATCCTCGACTTCCATACCCTCCTATCAAGGATCATGTCCTCATTGAGCTGAAGCAGAGCCATGTCCTGCCTAATTACCTTTTCTTAGTACTTCTTAGGCCTACCTCGACCTTTTCTCAAACTCGCCATGGCCAACCTCTCACACCTCCTAACTGGAGCATCAATGCTTCTCCTCTTAACATGTCTAAATCATCTCAGCGTCGACTCCCATATCTTGTCCTCCACGGAGGCTACTCCTACTCTGTCCTGAATAGCTTCATTCTTAATATTATCTCACCTGGTATACCCATACATCCATCTCAACATCATCATCTCTGTTACTTTCATCTTCTGCATGTGGGAGTTCTTGACTGGCCAACACTCAGCCCCATACAACATAGTCGGTCAAACCACCACTCTATAAAACTTACTTAAGTCTTGGCGGCACATTCTTATCACATAAAACACCGGAAGTGAGACTCTATTTCATCCATCCCGCTCTGATGCGATGTGTGACTTCCTCGTCAATCTCCCCGTTACCTTGGATAATAGACTTGAGATACTTAAAACTAGCTCTCTTGGGGATAACTTGAGCATCAAGCTTTACCTCTACGTCTGTTTCATGGGTCCCATCACTGCATTTGTACTCCAACTATTTTGTTTTGGTTCTGCTCAACTTGAAACCTTTAGACTCCAAGGTTTGTGTCCACACCTCCGGCCTCCCCTTAAGAGTTAACAAATAAACAAAAAATGCATATCACTTAATTATGATCCATTGTTAAAAAGTATATAACCAAAACATGTATTCTGTATTTATTAGCTTGGTATAAATGCTCAATGCGAATAAATTTTACCTACTCACTATGTTCTAATTTTTCTTTGCCGACACTTCTCGTTTATTGGAAGTTAATTCATTGGTCAATACTACCTCAACGTCTAACAGTAATTCTACAATTTTAACAACAATTTTGGTTGTCTAATATCAGTAAGAAGTTCTCTGGTGAAAAAAGTATATAATAATAATAATAATAATAATAATAATAATAATAATAATAATAATAATAACAACAAGTTGTCTGCATTTTTTATTGGCATATAAATATCTAACAAGATTAAAAGATTCTTTTAGTAAATATTGAACCTAATGTATATACCTACCTGACTAGACCTTAATCCTAACTTTCGTATAACCTATATGAATTTTTCTTCTACAATATTTTTTATTGAGTCTGCATGGATTGAGAGATAGTGTAGGTTTTTCGAAATAACTTTGTTTCAAGTGATTTTAGTTCCACTTCATCCATTTTTAACACATTCAATCAACATGATTTCATATTAAAAGACGTGTATATTTGGAGATCAACGTAGAACATGATCATATCATCTCAAGCAACTTTCTCTCGATTTATCATTTATGGTATGATTGCACCTCTGCCGTAACATAAGCATTTACCCAACTTCACTCAGATATATAATAGACTGGTATACGATCATTCTATAGATCTTGCATTTCATTTTGATAGATATCATATTGTCAAATAATACTCTAATAACATTTTCTTGTTTCAACCATCCTACTTTGATTCTATATATATATATATATATATATATATATATCTCCATTTCTCATAGGTACAATTATCCTACATAGATGATTTGGTTGATATTGGAACTAAATTGATCTAGATTAGTTTTTTTTTCCCTTCAAAAACACTAAGTTTTAATATTTATAGAACGCGCACGAACTAAATTTTAATATTTATAGAATGCAAGAAAAAGTTTTCTCATTGTATCAGTAAAAAAGGGGGGAAGTTATACAATTGGCCAAAAATATTAAGATCCACTAATCAATATATATAAATTATACACTAACTATACATATATTATACATCTACCGGTTATTTTATTTTTTTTGTATAAGCAGATATACAGTGTAAAGATTCCTTAAAAATTCACACACTACCACAAGGTTCCTCCTATGATGACGTGACATGGCCGCATAATCAGGGAAAAAAACTTTTTAAAATAAATATTAGTTCTTATTAGGTAAGTACGTACCTTTACATGATGAATTGTATCGATTAATTTTAAACTTACAACAATGTTTCTCATAGCTGATCTGCTATAAGACATTACAGTTATATGCTTCTTGTAAACTGGGAGAAGTTATATAGCTAGATCACATGATATATTAATGAAATAGAAGTATATATTTATACACGAGAATCGAAAAGGTGTCCTATTATTTCTTATAGAAGTTATGAAGCTGAGACTAAACACCATTGGGAATTGCTTGTAGTGTCCATTCATTGAGAAAACTGAGTGGAATTTCATTGTTGTAAATTATAGAGAAGCTTTCATGGTTATGTCTGCCTTCATATGTAGTAATCAAATAGCTTGAATCATGTCCATCTCTTTCTATCCTCTTCTTTACCTTGCACCCTCCACTAGAGCACTTGTAGTAATTCCTATTATTTGGTTTTGCACAACAAGTAAACATATCATTAGTTCAATATTATTCCTAGTGTATCTTCTCTCTTGATATGTACATGTGATTCTTTTGTTAGTAGTTGTTTAAATATAATGGAAAGAAATAATAAAAAGAGAAGAAAATAAAGGGGGAGTAATAGATCAACATTCTTTTTTGCTTCTACGTGTAATTTCAGTAGAACTTAATTATTTCAGACTATAATTAAGGCTTTGTGATGCTAAAGAAGGAAACCAAAAATATAAACTAGTTGGAGGATTCCACTATATGAGTATACTCTATATATGGATCATTTTAATGCTAAATAATTTGTTTTTAATTTAACGAATTAAAGTTTCTTTGAAACAAGAGGTTCTCTAAATCTTACACTCATCTCTGGATCCTTTTTTGACTTTTTTAGGACCACAAATTCTAAAAAAATTCATTTTTTCTTAAATTTCGTGCTCAATCAAATGGAGTACTTCTTTTTACACTTTACTGTTAAGCTTGTCTATTCAAATATTTGGATTGCAAAGAGATTTTTTATAGTGAAAGTATCACAAACATATCTCTTGTTTTCCATAATGTTATGTAAAACATACCAAAGCTTTGTAATATTATTTTTTAGCACATGAATGATTTCTAAATTGAATTCTGCGCTCTGAGGCCTTAAAAATCTCTTTTAATATTACCTCGATTTGTGTGCGCAGTCCGGGTGCGTAGCTGGAAAGCTTATATGTGAAAATCTGTGGAAAATGATAAATTTTGACTATAAAATGAGTTAATTTGATTTCGGTCAACGTTTTGGGTAAACCGACCCGGACCCGTGATTTGACGGTCCCGAAGGGTCCGTAGGAAAATATGGGACTTGGGCATATGCCCGGAATCGAATTCTGAGATCCCAAGTCGGAAAAATAAATTTTTTAAAGGAAATTATTTTCTGAAATTGTTTAAAGGAATTTGAAATGAATTTTTATTAGAACATGTTGGTATCGGACCCGTATTTTGGTTCCGACGCGCGATACAAGTCTTAGTGATAAGATAACTCTATGAAGTTTGGTAAGAAACGAAATCCGTTTGACGTGATTCGGACCGTAAATGCAAAGTTTGATGCTTTAAAAAGTTTTGAAATATTTCATCGATTTTGAGGTTTAATTCGTTGTTATTGAGGTTATTTTGGCGATTTGATCACACGGATAAGTTCGTATGATGTTATTGAGTTAGTACGTATGTTTGGTTTTAAGCCCCGAGGGATCGGGTGTGTTTCGAAAGGTTTTTGGAACTCAAAAAGTTGCAGGTTTTTACTGTTCAGTGCCCAGGAATTTTACTCTTCGCGTTCGCATGGTCCCACTCGCGTACGTGTAAGGTTAAAGGCCTGGGGAGGGGTCACCATTTTGTGCACCACGAACGCAGCCACTGGCCCACGAATGCGTAGGCTTGAGGAGCCAAAGCTCCGCGAACGCGAGCCGTCTTCCGCGAACACGAAGGTCTGCCAGACCTAACTTATCGCGAACGCGATGACCAATTTCGCCCAGTTATTTTAAAAATCCAGAAATTGTAGCCATTACGGGATTTCTTTCAAAACTCATAACTTCTTTATGTAAAGTCGAAATTGGGCGATTTTTGAAAGAGGACTCCACCACCAATTCATAGGTATGTAATCTTAAACTCATTTTCTTCAATTTCCATTAACACCTATTAGATTTCTAGGCTTAAATCATGTTCTTAAGGGTAAAAAATTAGGGATTTGGGTAGAGTTAGGGCTTTTGATTATTTGTGATTTGGACCTCATTTTGGTGTCAAATTTTTGAACTAATTATATATTCGGGCTCGTGGGTGAATGGGTGATCGGGTTTTGGTCCGAACCTCGTATTTTGACCAAGCGGGCCCGGGGCCAATTTTTGACTTTTTGGGACGAATAATTAGAAAGTTATAATTAAGCATTTGGAATTGGATTGTTTAGCGTTTATTGATGTTATTACGTCGATTATGTCTAGATACAATTGATTTGGAGCCAAATTCGAAAGGAAAAGCTGTGTTTGAGGCTTGAATTGGTCATGGAAGTTCGAGGTAAGTGTTTGGTCTAACTTTAGCTTGAGGGATTAGGAGTTGTGTCTATTTGCTACGTGTTAATTGTGGAGTACGACGTATAGGTATAGTGATGAGTATCTATACGTCGGTGTCAAGCATGCCCGTGGGTCTTGTATTATAAATTGTTATGACTCCGTCATGGTTTATTGTGCCTCACATGTTATTATCATCATTGTTCCCTTGCCGAGATGTTTGTCTAATATTATTGTTCCCTTGCCGGGATATTGTTGAGATATTATTATTCCCTTGCCGGGATATTATTGAGATATTATTATTCCATTGCCGGGATAGTGTTGAGATATCATTGTTCCCTTGCCGGGATGTTTGTTTGATATTATTGTTCCCTTGCCGGGATTCCTTGCGATTATTGTTGGCTTGTTAATGGGAGCGGGTGGTACGCCTACCACAAGATATAATGAAATGGGAGAGAGTGATACGCCTACCACAAAATATAATAAAATGGGAGCGGGTGGTATGCCTACCACAAAATATAATGAAATGGGAGCGGGTGGTACGCCTACCACAAGATACATGAAATGGGAGCGGATGACACGCATGCCACGACATACAGGAAATGGGATCGGGTTGCACGCCTGCAACAAGATGTAAAAATAAAGTGGAATCTGCCTTGCCTTCCTTATTCTTGTTAGTGGTTGGATTTTGATTCCTTTATAAGCCTCTTGATATTCTGTTTTACTTGTTATTCCCCAACGCATGTTTCCCCCTCCCATCTTTACTTGTTTATTTCTGTATTTTCTTTCTCGTTGTATATATTTGAACTGCACAGGTTTATCTGGAGTCTGGTCCTAGCCTAGTCAGGGTTAGGCCAGGCACTTACCAGCACATGGGGCCGGTTGTGCTGATGCTACACTCTGCACTCTGTGCAGATACCGGAGCAGCATTGGGACAGTAGCACTTCGGGAGCCAGCCTTCAGTCCATCCAGAGATCCCGAGGTAGTCCTGCAGGTGTCCGCGGGCCCGGCATTCTCTTTTATCCAATTATATGTTCTGTTTTCACTTGTTTCCGAGACAGACTGTATTTCCCTTTTCAGACATTTGTATGTAGTACTCATAGACAGTTCGTGAATATTGTGACACCAGATTCCGGGTAGAGGAGTATATTGGCATTGTAGTACTGATTTTGATCATTTGTAGCTGTTTAAGTCTTCCGCTTATTCTGTTATCGTTAATCTTTAAAATGAAAGAGTTAGAATTTCTATATTTCGTGGCTTGCCTAGCTTCTATGAGTATGTGTCATCACGACTCCCGAGGGTGGGAAATCCGGATCGTGACACATCTTTATCACAAATTTTTAGTAATATGGTTATGAGTTTAAAGAAGATTTTTTATAGTTATTTGACCATAGTTCAGGAGGAACGTAAGTGTGTAGTTGAGAATTTGGCCAAGTTCACGTGTATTTCTTGTCAATTTTGACCTAATATATGGTATAATCACCGGTGAAGGGGTTCAGATGAACCCGCCTCTTAGCTCCGTCATAGCAGTGGCCTTAATTTTCAAGGTATACATAATACGTAGTAAATTAATAACTAATTGGTCAGCGAGAATGATCATTCTCTCAATTTATTAAGATTCTTTTTTTCTCATTTTTAGACGCAGGTGAGGACAAAAAAGATGCATTTCAAAGGCAAGAAACTCAAGGGCAGTCAAATCTAGAGCACGATCATGTCCAGGACCACTAAAAACTATTTTGTATCGTTTTGAAGTTTGGGATCAGTATTTTAATTTGTCCACTAGTCTTATTACTTAATTTTTGTTAATTTGATTGATTTAATAGATAGATTTTAATACACAAAAAATTTCTTTTGATTTATGTGAAATTTTTTTGTAGCATTTCTGAAAAAGTAAAACGAACAAAGATAGATAATTATATAGAATTACAATCAAAAGATCTACATGAATATTGATCATCATATTGGTGAGATTTGCATGCATGAGCTCATAATTTATAATTTACCTTAGATTTGTGTTACTTTTCACCTTCTTCTTCCCATACTTCCTCCATTTATATCCATCATCCAAGATCTCAAGTTGAGTCTTTGTTCTGAAAACAACAGCATTTATATGTCTTTCATTCATCTTTTCTTTCTTTATCCCCCCTTTGGATTTTCTGTAAAAACATAAAAAGAATTACATAAAGAAATATACCAAAAATTATGAAAATATTTAAAATAGAATGACTACTAATTATAGCCAAGATCTTCTTAGCTTGCTTGATCACTTACTCTCTCAAGTGATTAATATTGGTACTACTCTCCTGCAAGATGGGATTTTCTGAAAGAGAAGTGTTGAAGTTGTTATTGGTAGGAGAATAATCAACAAGGAGCTGATCAAGAAAGGAAGAAGATTCAAAATCCTGACAATTATTAAAATCACAATCTTGAAAATTATAACCACAATCTTGAGTCATATATGAGTAAAGAAAGGGAGAAGTAAAACTAGGGTTTCCTGTTTGAGAAATGCTTGTTTCTAGGAAGGTGGAGTTCATTGTGCTTGAGAAAACAAGCCAATAAGACCTAAGAAAGACTTTAGATATGGTGACTTTGGCTTTTTGGTTGGTGTGCTTCTATATAGCATTGCAAATTCTTGTGTATCGTCTTTGTTTTGTGACCTTCCTCACCACCTTCCTAGTAGGATCTGTGGAGTTTCCAATATTCTTTTTTTCTTCTTCTTTCGTATCAGAAATTATTGGGCTTTATTAATTTGAAGTTTGTGGGTTCGACCTGCATAAGGCCTATTAAAGGGGAAGTATTCTATACCAAGAGTTTCTTCGTTTCTAAAACTAAAATATAATTGGTGACTTTTAATGAGTAGTACTTTACGATTAATAATAAAAGGATCTCATCCATTTCACTGGATGGTGGTAGTTCCAATTTTCAAATCAACTATCGTTCTTGCATATGCCATCATAGATGACATAATTAAGAAAAGTCAGAATTATTTCTTTTCTTTTGTGGAACAAAATTGCATGTATTAGCTAGTAGAAGGGATAATTATCATAGATTTAAATATGAAAAGGAGAATTTGCGATGCTCAGTGATGGAGACGTTTTCTTTTTTAATCATAAATTAAATATTGCTTTTTGTTTCTGACGGTCCTTACATTCTCCTTAGATAGTAAATTATAATTAAAAAGAACTACATGCATGCTAACTACTAGAAGGAATTACCTTTCGCATTTAAACAAACTATAGTAAAGTAAAATTCTGGTTGACCCTTGGACAAGTAAAAGTAGACTTGTAAATAGGATAGGAAACATGTTGCCTGACTACACATTCATGGATTTTCTAGCTCAGAATTAATTAGGTATATACAAATTTTTGAGTGTCAAATTAGCACGAATGAAAATTGTACGAGTCAGAGCGAGATAGTTAAATAAAATTACAGGTAATATATAACTCAGCTCATCTAAAATTTGTTAAGGTTAATAGAAGTTGAGCCAAATATATATTGACCAGTGTCTCAAACAATTTACCACAAAAATTTGGTGAAATGTTTTTTTTGCATATCCATCAATTTCATTCTTTATTTATATTTCTTAGCAAGCAAATTAAGTAACATATTGAGTATTTTTAGTTTAGACTGTAAAATAACAGGTTGAGGATCAAGTTGTTAGATATTAGGGTGAAATTATTTAGTTTTTACTCCTATATTCCTATATAAGCAAGACTTTGCAAGAGTTAATTAGGAGGCCGTTATGATTGGTTTTCGCTCAAATTTAGTCATTTTCTAGGTAGGAGCTAGATGAGCAAATATTGAATCATATATAAATGAATCCTTTTGTTCATATTTAATCAAGATCTTCATTTTGTGCGTTGCATCAAATGACATTCAATGTGTGTCTTCTTTTTTTTATACCTCTTTTTTTTATTCTAATGAAAGGAGCTTCAAATTAAAGAACAAAAAAAAGAAATATTCATTACATAAAGGGACTGATCTTGACTTTTCAGTTCCAAAAAGTCTTGCGAAAAAATAAATAAGTAAATAAAGGAGGAGAATTGAGTATAATTAGTTCGTTTTGACTATTGATAACGCCCAACTATGCCTTTTAAAGGATAAAGCGGTCGCTACAAATATAATCCGATTTTTAAGTCCGGAATCGAATCCTCAGGGAACTAACCTATCTATTACCCTTTTCGACAATGTTATTATCAACTCAATCAATCTCTAGATGCAAGATTTTTGATCAATAACGATTGGGTTTTTGTTTAACTACTTTGACTACTATTAAAAACAACGGTATGCTAAAACAAGATAATTCAATGGTAAAAAAGTCTAGGGCAGTGATTTCCCCAATTGCTAGTTTAGGTCCTGACTCTTCCGCTATAATCTCGTCATAATACTCTATGAGGATTAAAAGCTATGGGTTATCGTAATTATCTCTCGATCAACTACAATAATTTACTAGAGCATTCTCTCGAACTACTCTAGCTGACAATAGTTATGCAACTCTAAAGTATCCCACCAAAGTTTTGTTATCTCTAAACCCACTTTTAAGTTCAAGTAATGAATCTCTTCAATTACCCAAAAGTGGTGTTGTTCAACCGTTGTCTAACCTAATACTCTTTCTCAAACAATATAAGGTAATTAGACACGATTAATCAAGGGCCCATTCAATTAATCACCATACAAAACATAGTTGAACAATCATATCATAAATCCGGCTCGATTATAATAATTTGTATCAAAACTTCAACCAACAATTGGTTCCATCAACCCTAGATAAGTATTTAGCTACTCATAACAAAACAAGAGAAAACTACTAAATTGTTCATAATGTAAATTGCAAGACTTAAAAGGAGATAGAAAAACTCTAATGTTTTGTTGATCTTCTCACACTTGTTCTTCCTCCAAAAGTAGTCTAAAATTAGCTTTCCCCTTCAGTTGGGCGAGTTTCTAAAGCTTATAAGGGTTTTACAAAAGTTTCCCCGAAATTACACTTTAGTCCTCAAACTTCCAGCTACGTGAACAGTGCACCACGGTCGCGGCCAACCGCGGTCGACCGCGGTGAAAGCTGACCTTTCTGCCTCACTTCAGTAACCTACCACGGTTCACTACGGTCGCCGTGGCCTTCTTGCCCAGGCCATTTATGCTTCTTTGTGTTCGGGTACTTCTCGAGTGGGTGTTTTTCTTCACATTATCGCCTCCAAAATACTTCATGTTGCTTCCTCTCATATAATATTCCCTGCTAAACAAAAGAACACTATTTAGAGTATTTTGCTGGCAATTTATCTATAAAACAACAACAAAGTATGATCATATTAAGGTATAAATATCAACTATATCGCCTACTATCAACACCCCATACTTAAATCATTGCTAGTCCTCGAGCAATCCACTACACTCCATCAAAATTTCTTCCCTAAGCTTTTCCTTTAACGACTAACACCATGAACATTTTACAAAAATTTGCACCTAGTAGTGAACAACTTTTACCTCAAGAGTCAAACGTTTTGTACCATGCAACATTTGTACTTACTCAAACTACTCTATACAAGAGTCAAGACTTACCTTTCCTTTGTGGATCACATGCCCTCACATCACACAAGAGAGTAGTTCCACATATAACGATAATTAGAACAAGTAGGAACTAAGATAGACAAAATTCGCTCACTCTCAGAAAGAACATTCACATGCCACAAAGATGCACCATAGGCTTGCCCGTAGTGTAATACTTTACTGATTGAGCCCATTCAATCTAAGATCAATAGGACTTTACTTGGTTGTAATGTAAGCTAAGAGACGGGTAGGATATATTTAGATATAGTGACTAATCTCCCTAATCACTTTTAATACAATTACATTAAACTTAAAGATCATAGTTGTGCCAACCAAACACTCCACCTTATTTGTTTAAAACATCCCCATCCATTAGGTGAAATTTGTATAAGCCACCACTTATCAACCATTATAATTGTTTATGACCCATATTTTTCTTCTTCTTTTTTTCGTGGTGCTTTTTCTTTTATGCTTCAAATTCCATACCTTTTCTCTATCTCAATGGTTCCACTCAAAAACCAAACTACCACCCCACACTTTTACTTTTGCATATTTCCATTACCTTTCAAGTGCTTATTGGGAGGTAAAAGGGTTCAAACGGCAAGCTATTCAAATAATTGGGTAAGGTTTGCAATGTGGTTGCCAAATAAATAGGCTTATAGGCTTAACGGGGTTAACTACGATGTATTGCATTCATGTGGGTTTACTTTATATATTTGGCTCAACAAAGAAATGCCTATATCACTTCTAAAACTGAAAGAAACTACTATTTCGCTTTGCAAACACACAGGGTATGTTTTAGGCATCAAATATGAAACATGGAACACAGTAAAACTCACAAACACATGGCACATGACTCACTCCAGATTGGTTTATCAAGATATTCTCTTTTGAGTTTCAAGTTAGATACAAACGTATAATTTTAAGGCACTCTAATAGGATTTAACCAATGAATCTAGGCGTTAGACTCTAGTGTCTATTGTGTTCAGGTGTAAAAAATTGATTTTTCGCTCATAGCCCATTAATCCTAACCTAAAACTAAAAAGAACAAAAACAAAAATTACCTATACTTGGTTCAAGCTAAACCCTTGGAAAAGAACCGAGGCCCAAAGAAAAACCAAGGGGGAGTTACTACACTACCTAAAAAGAAAATAAAAAACTTTTTTGGTCTTTTCTCTAGACTACTTCCCTCAAGAAAATTGTCTAAAGGATTCGTCATCAGGAAGAGTCTCCATATCCCAATTTTTTTTTCGACTTAGTCCTTCAAGAACCCCGCCGAAAGAGATCCATCGTTGGGACAAGTCACTTACTATTTTAGCTTTCCTAATGAACTATTACTCTACATCAAAACAATCAAGGCAAGACAAAACAAGCAAAATTAAACAGTCAATTATTACAATTACAAACATACAATGAAATATCCCCACCCCACACTTAAAATGAAGACATGTCCCCATGGCTTAAAATTTAAAAAACAGTGAGGTTAAGGAACTTCCCTGAAGGCTAACTCCTGATCGGAGACAATGTCTGGGTTCACGTTGCACGCACGTCCCAGCGCTCTCAACCAGCCCAAGAATTTCTTCTCCGATTTCACTTGCCTCTCAGCCACCGCATCAATGCGGACACCCAAATCAGTGACTGAGGTACGCAACCCAGCCATATCCTTCTCCAAAGTAGTCATACGGGTGCTCCAGCGGGTGCTGTGATGGGCCTGCCACATCAGCTCTCGGAGGAGGAGGAACCTCAGCTACCTCAGCATTATCATCATCATCATCAGAGTCATCAACATTCACCACCGGCTCTCGTCCAATTCCAATTTTTTCTCGCTCGGAACGGGGCTTTTAGTGGCAATCTCCCATCAACCCGAGGGTCTTCAGGGACTCAAGCAATACGGCACAGCCGGGTGATCAGTGAAGGGAAGTAGTGGCCCTTGGTTAGCTCAGGTGATCTAATGAACATCTATTTATGGATGAGCCGGGCCAAATCAAAATCACTATGGGACATGAAATAGTGGATTGCGGACGCCCGTGGTAGATTAACATCTGTCTTGTTGCTGGATGGCAACAATCGACTGTTGACAATGGTGAGCCAATACTTAGACTCTCAATTTAGATAGTGGGAGTTGAGAGTAATCCTGTGCTTGATCCATAGGTGTTCTCCGTCCGGCACATAGATAGTATCAAGAAGAGTGCCCCACAAGGCCCGTGTTCCGCTAAAAGTACGATAAGGATCAAATTTACCCCGAAACATATGCAGCCTGTATACCCTGCGGATGGTGTCAAGGGATGCATTTACTGGGGTATTGCGCACCATCACAACCCCATTTTTATGTTCTGGCAAGTTCGCATAGAACTCCCTTACTAGTTGAACATTAGCCTCCTCTGGTACCTCGAAGAAGATATCCAGCTGACACCGCCTCAGATCATTACACATGTTGGGGCATTCCACCTCTAAAGCTATCCGATCAATGTGCACCTTAGGTTGTAACTTCTTAGCTGCTTGCTGGTTGTACCTATCCTCCACTGCTCTAGATACAAACTGAGTGCTATCGAACTGAGGTGCACTGGCTTGGCTCCTAGCTCGTGAGGAGCCTCCCGGTCCACTAGTGGAGGGTCCGGTGTTTCGTCGCTTCCTGGAAGAACTCATTGTACCTATCATACAACGAAACACCTATTAGTGAGTGCGCAAAATATGTGACTATGGATGGTTACTCAGACTTCACCATAACCATGTCACAATAGCTCCTTATATCTCCATTGGGGCAATTTCCCAAATACCTTGTGAGCAGGGCACTATCCAGACACATATAGCCCTCATGGGTACATCAAAGCTCCTCCTCAATCAAGTATACTACCACACCAACACACCCCACACTTACTTCATTCAATCACCCACCAATAACACCGTTCAAACATGCAATGCACAGCCCCTTCACCAATTAAACTCAAAAACGAAATTTAAAAGCAAAAACAAGAAGAAAAAGAGTATGCCAACAATTACATTCCAACACAATATAAAATTACATAAAGTACAACACAATACTAAAGAAAAGAGAAAGAAGAGGTGAGGAACATACCGTAGTTGAAGAATGGGGAGAGGAATGGAGGTGGGGGATGTTAGTATGAGGAAAGAAGAAGAAGAGAGTATTTGAGGGGTTAGAGTTTAGAGAGGGAGAGAAATTGGAAATATGGGGAGGGGATCGGGTATGTTGAGTTTAAGAGGGGGGGGTTTGGGTTGTAAAATTAAAAGAGGAGGAAAAGAAATAAGAAAAACGGAAAAAATAAAAAAAATTAAAATTACCTGGGACCCACTGCGGTCCACCGCGACCGCGGTGGGTTTAAAAATTTGAGGCAGAAAGTTCACGCTTCACCACGGTTTACCGCGATCCACCGCGGTCGCGGTGAGGTAAAAAGTCTGAGGTAGAATGTTTGCCTTCCACCGCGGTCACGGTGCTAGCGCTGTTTTTGTTTATATATATATATATATATATATATATATGTGTGTGTGTGTGTGTGTGTGTGAAGTTACATGAACACACTAACAACACACTCGTGGGTTGCCTCCCACGCAGCGCCTGATTTAACGTCGCGGCATGACGCAAGCATTTGATCATCATTCCTCATCCGCGTACTGGGGCTCTTCCAAAGTAATTACCACTCTATCCCTTTTTTCTTCAGCCATTCCAAGGTAATGTTTCAACCTTTGCCCATTTACTGTGAACTTGTTTGTCCCATCTTCTGATTCAATCTCTACAGCTCCACTTAAGAACAATTGCACCACTCTAAAGGGTCCTGACCATCGGGACTTTAACTTACATGGGAACAATCTCAATCTCGAGTTGTATAACAACACTAGATCTCCGGGTTTGAAGTTTTGATCCAAGATGTGCTTATCATGCATTAATTTCATCCTTTCTTTGTATAATCTAGCACTCTCAAAGGCTTGGAACCTGAATTCCTCTAGCTCATGTAACCTAGTGATTCAGTTAGTACCTGCTATCTCCATGTCTAAGTTTAACTGCCGCAATGCCCAAAGTGCTTTATACTCTAGCTCAACTGGGAGGTGGCATGCCTTGCCAAACACCAACTTGTACGGTGACATACCAATTGGGGTTTTGAAGGTTGTGCGGTACGCCCACAATGCATCATCCAATTTCTTTGCCCAGTCAGTCCTTGTTGCATTCACTATTTTTATGAGGACACTTTTAATCTCCCTATTGGACACTTCAACTTGCCCGCTCGATTGTGGGTGGTACGGGGTGGTCACTTTATGACGAACTCCATATTTTCCAATAGACGTGTGAATGATCTATTGCAGAAATGGGTTCCGCCATCACTGAGTATATCTCTTGGGATACCAAAACCCGTGAAAATGTTCTTCTTCAGAAAACCTAGTACCCCTTTAGCATCATTGGTCGGGAGAGCCATCGCTTTGACCCACTTGGAGACATAGTCAACTGCTACCAATATGTACTTGTTACCATACGAGCTGACGAATGGCCCTATAAAGTCAATCCCACACATGTCAAAAATCTCTACCTCTTGAATTGTGGTCATTGGCATCTCGTGTCTACGAGATATGTTGCCAGTCCTTTGGCAATCATCACAACTTGTAACCCAAGCATGAACAGAGTAGGCCAGTACAAGCCTGACTCCAACATCTTAGCTGTTGTTTGAATTCCTCCAAAGTGTCCACCTTATGGTGAAGCATGGGAAGCCTGCAAAATAGAATGTTGATCTTTCTCGGGGATACACCGCCGGATCATGTTATCTACATATATTTTAAACAATAGAGGTTCATCCCAGTAATAACATCGACAATCACGAAAGAACTTTTTCTTTTGAATTGAGGAGAGTTCATAAGGTACAATACCACTTGCTAAATAATTAGCAATATCAGCATACCAAGGTGTCTCCTCCATTGTCATTGCCAGTAATTGTTCATCCGGGAATGTTTCTTTTGTATCCTCAACCTCTACCTTCTTTTTAGCTCCTTCCAACCTTGAGAGGTGGTCAGCTACTTGGTTCTCTGTCCCTTTTCGGTCACATATTTCCAGATCGAATTCTTGTAACAGAAGAACCCAGCGAATCAAGCGTGGCTTTGACTCCTTCTTTTCTATCAGGTACCTAATTGCTACATGGTCAGTGTAAACAATAACTTTCGAGCCAATCAAGTATGACCTGAATTTGTCGAATGCAAAAACAATAGCTAACATCTCCTTTTCTGTCACAGTGTAATTGAGTTGTGCACCGCTCAGCGTTCTGCTTGCATAATAAATCGGGTGCATCAGTTTACCCTGTTGCTGCCCCAAGATTGCTCTATGGCGTAGTCACTTGCGTCGCACATGAGCTCAAATTGTTGCTCCCAGTTGGGTGCAACAATGATGGGTGCAGTCACCAATCTCTTCTTCAGCTCCTCAAATGTCAATCTGCAATCATTAGAAAACACAAAGGGGTGATCCTTTGCAAACTCAAGAAGTTTGCATAATGGGTTAGCAATTTTGGAGAAATCTTTTATGAATCGCCTGTAGAACCCGGCGTGCCCAAGGAAACTTCTCACCGCCTTGACCGAAGTGGGTTGTGGTAGTTTTTCAATCACGTCAACCTTAGCATGGTCGACCTCAATTCCTTTACTGGACACTCGATGTCCTAGGACTATCCCTTTTTGTACCATAAAATGGCACTTCCTCCAGTTCAACACTAAATTTGTCTCCACAAATCTTTTGAGCACTCTTCTTAAGTTGTGAAGACAGTCCTCTAATGAATCTCCCACCACGGATAAATCATCCATAAAGACCTCCATAATATCCTCCACCATGTCTGTGAAAATAGCTAACATGCACCGTTGAAATATCGTCGGTGCATTGCAAAGTCCAAAAGGCATTCTCCGAAAGGCGAAGATGCCATACGGACAAGTGAAGGATGTTTTCTCTCTATCTTCGAGGGCTATTGATATCTGATTGTACCCCGAATAACCATCCAAGAAATAGAAGTGCGAGCACCCGGCCAGCCTGTCCAACATTTGGTCAATGAAAGGCAAAGGGAAGTGGTCCTTCCGGGTGGATGTATTCAATTCTCGATAATCCATGCAAATCCTCCATCCCGTGACTGTGCGAGTTAAGATCAACTCATTGTTCTCATTTTGCACAACAGTCATTCCCCCCCTTTTCGGCACACATTAGACAGGACTGACCCAATTGCTATCAGAGATGGGGAAGATGATTCATGCATCTAACCATTTGATCACTTCCTTCTTTACTACATCTTTCATGTTCCGGTTTAGCCTTCGTTGATGTTCTCTGGAAGGTTTGTGACCTTCTTCCAAGAGAATATTGTGCATACAGAAGGCTGGGATGATACCCTTTATGTCTGCCATGGTCCAGTCAATGACAGTCTTACTTTCCTGCAGTACCTGTAAAAGTTGTTCTACCTGCACATCTAGCAAACTGGATAATATAATAACAGGCAAAGTAGAATCAGGGCCTAAGAAAACGTACCTGAGGTGAGCTGGGAGAGGCTTCAGCTCCAGCTTGGGTGGTTCCTCTACTGATGGCTTTGCTGGAGGTGTAGCCCTTTTTTCTAACTCCAGGGACTCGAACTGAGGGTCCCTTTTCCAGAATCCTTGGCCTTCAAGTGACATGACCCACTCAGCTAACCTTTCACCATCCATCTCTTCTAAATTTGTCAGACATGCCTCCAATGGATCTTTAGCAATCAGGGTCACATCATCTTCTTGCAGAATCATATCCACTGCCTCCACTAGAGAGCAATTAGCATATTCATTGGGTCTCCTCATAGATTGCTGAACATTGAATATGACTTCTTCATCGTTCAGTTTCATTTTTAATTCCCCAGTCTCACAATCGATCAGTGCTCCCCCAGTGGAAAAAAATGGCCTACCTAAAATGATAGGTATCTCCTCATCTACCTGACAGTCCAGAATAACAAAGTCTGCAAGGAACACGAACTTCCCCACTTGCACCAACACATCATCAAGAATCCCAGTAGGCCTTTTTACCGTGCGGTCAGCCAGCTGCAGCAGCATCGATGTTGGTCTAGCTATGCCAATGCCCAGTTTGGTGTATACAGCCAGAGGCATCAAATTTATGTTGGCTCCCAAATCACATAATGCCTTTGCAAAGGCATAACTCCCAATCGTGCATGAAATAGTGAAGCTACCTGGGTCTGGCATCTTTTGAGCCGTCGGTTTGGTCACTACTGCGCTGCAGGTCTGCATCAGAGTCACTGTGGATAGGTCCTGAAAATCAAACTTCTGTGACATTAGGTCTTTCATCATCTTCGCATAACCTGGCATCTCCCTCAAGGCATCCATCAAAGGAATATTCAAATGAATTTGACGCAGCATCTCCATGAATTTCTTATATTGATCTTCTTTCTTTTGTTTTACCAGTCTCTGAGGGAATGGTGCCAGTATCACCCTTTATGCATTGTCTGCTGGCTTCTCTCTGTTGGGGTTCTGTGGCACAAGAGGCACCACCTGCTCTGCAGCTTGTTCATTTACCTTAGCCTTACCCTTTTCATCTTGACCCTGTTCAACCACCACTTCAGTCAGATTTGATGGTTCATCTACCTCTAGTGGAATTGGAGTGGTTGGCGTAGTCTCTTTGATGGCTTGTGCAACCTCCTGCTCTTTGTCTAAATCTCTCTCATTCCGGAGACTTACTGCCATCAGCTGATTCGTGTTTGGCTCATTGGGGTTAATATTTGTGTCCGCTGGCAATGTTCCCTAGGGGCGGTTGTTTAAAGCCATAGACAACTGCCCCAACTGAGTTTCAATGTTCTTTATAGCTGAATCATATAATGCCAACATTTCTTGCATCTTACCATTTGTGCCAATGAGTTGCTGGAGCATCCCCCTGATCTCTACCATGTTGTTATCTTGCTGTTGAGGAGGTGGATGATATGTCAACTGTTATTGGTTCTACTGTGGGTAGCCCTGTTGTCTCTAGTGGTATGGCACAATTTGGCCTTGAACTTGCATGCCCCCAGGCTGAGGCATGTTAGGTATGTATTGCTGATTTGGTGCCGGTCTCCATTGACGTCCTCCTTGTCTCTGACCCCCAAAGTTGTTAACATAATTCATATCTTCCCTTGATTTTCACCTTCTCCGCTCCATGAACACACATAAGACTGATTAACACAGGGTGTACACAGTCCTCCATTTGTCGTGTCAACAATATGCACCTGTTTGGTACACATCTCATCTATCTTCTTTGTCAAAATACTCATCCAAGTCATAAGTGTGGCCATGTTCTCTACATGCGAATTATTTGGGTCAAGAGGAACTGAATGCACTATGGGTTCCAGTGTTGTCCCTCTAGTCATCCACCCCGAATTCTGGGACATTTTGCAAGAAGGACTTTGCACTCGGTGAATGTCTTACTCAAAAATGCACCTCCAGCTGAAGCATCCACATTGGACTTTAGATTGTCAACTAACCCCATGTAGAATCTCTGGCCAAGCATCTGGTCTGGAATGACATACTGAGGACACTTTACCAGCATCCCTTTAAATCTTTCCCAAGTTTCTTGCAAGGTCTCAGTCGGCTACTGCTTGTACTGCAATATTTCATCAATCTGCCTTGCAGTCTTGTTGGGCGGGTACAACTTATTCAATAACTGCTTTACTAATTCCTCCCAGGTGACAATGGAATTGATTGGGAGCGAATTCAGCCAAGTCTAAGCTTTCCCAGTCATAGAGAACGAAAACAGTAATAGCTTGATAGCTTTTGGGGTCACATTTGACTGCCTTTGAGTCACACAAATTGATAGAAAATTTTTCAAATGTTGTTGAGGGTCTTCAATGTGTGACCTAGAGAACAATCCCTTATTCTGCAGCAGATGCAGCATGTTGTTGGTGATCTGGAATGTCTCCGCTTGAATTGCGGGCACAACTATAGCAGTTTCCAGGTTGTCAGCTGTGGGTTGAGCCCAATCATAAAGTGCAGCTTCTGGCACAAGAGGTGCCACCACTCTGACGTTTGGGTCAGCTGGCTCATCCCTGATTTTTCCGTTGACGTTCTCTACGTCACCCATGTCAAATTCAAGCTGGTGTGGTTGTTGTGTTTGTTGGATCCTCCTGTTGGCACGGTTCAATGCCCTGAATGTTTTCTCGGGATCTGAAAGTCCTTCAAGTAGTCCTCCAGTCCTCGAAGAATTTCTAGGCATACACCTGAATTCCACAAGAGTTCAAACGTTAGAATTTCAATGAAAATTGTTTAACACCTTTGAAATTTGATTGAACTAATAATTTTAACACTACTTTTAAGTTGTAATAAATAACATCGTTAGTTGTGAGCATGTGATTTTTGTTTTACGCGACAATCACTCCAAAAGAAATAAAAATAATAGCAAATGGTCCTGCTGTACAATTTTTGGAATTTACGTGACATTTTTGGTAGTTATTTGTGATCTTGTCCATTTTTATTTTTTATCAAACAAAAATATAAAAAATATATGTCGTGTGAACCGTAATCCGGTTATTAAAAGGAAAATCACAAAAAATGCATCTTTCATTCTATTTTGTCATTAAGTGATGTTAGTGTAATTAAATGTTAATTGTGTGATAATTGTTGTTTAATATTTTTATAGTATTATTTGGCAATTTAATTTAAGATATTAAAAAGAAAAAAAAAGAAGGATTTTCGGGTTGGGCCAGTCCAAATTAAAACAAACAGGCCCAAACCAAAACAACCCAACCCAGCATCCCTGTTTGCCCGATCCAGTTGAGCCGCTTTTAATCTGGACCGTTGATCTCAGGACGATCAACGGCCAAGATCACATCCCCCATACCCACATACGAATCCGACCCGGACCAACCCAACCCCTGGCATGTGAAACGACACCGTTCCCTACCAGTTGAAAGATCCTGGCCCTTCATCTCACCTCATCCAACGGCCAGGATCTATCCACTCACTAACTAAATAAACCTGAAAACCTTACCCCACGCCCCATCCAAACACCCCCCCCCTTTCGAGTCGTCTCCTTCACGGACCCAAACCCTCGGAACCCTAGAGTCGCCCCCCTTTTCCCTCACCAAAAACCCGGCGGCAAGGACGCCGGTGACCACCACCTTAACACCATAGGACCGCCTCACCACCCTGAACATGGATCTGTTGTCCCTTTGCCTCGAATCAACCCCTAGTTTCTCGAATCTTCATTTGAAGATTTGAGCAAAACTCGATCTACACCAAACCACCCCAGGTTCATACCGGGCACTCCCCTGACCTCCTCGTGACCAAACCATGCTTGGTTTGGTCCGAATCTAACCAGGGAAACACAAATCCCAAATCTGCCCCTTAGGAACCCTAGAAACCCTGAGCCCGATCTGTGTCCGTTTGAACTAGATGATTAGGGTCTAATGGACCTTAATCGAAGTGTTCTCAGTAGAGAACACTTCGATTAAAGTCCGTTCAACCCCAAGAAAAGTCGATTCAAATCCGAGCTAGGGCTTTCTCATTTTTCAAGGCTTTAAGGTAATTTTTGTTTTCTTTTTCTTTATTAGTTCATCTTGTCTGTTGTAATTGAATGTCTGTTCATATGTCCAAATGTTTTGTTTAATTTATATTTTGAATTTTTGCCGACTGTGTTGTCTACCTTGCCCGGACCTCTGTATTTGGCCAAGTTTTCTCCATTTACTGATCATGTGTATGTGTGTAAGCTGTACAATCAATTGAATTTAAATTTGATTGATTAATTAGTCCCCAGTACAACTTTGTTTAGTTAGTACAATTTGAATCACATGTTGATACTTTTGGATTTCTGATCATTGGCTTCGATTGTAAGTATTACAATTAGTATAGTCGAGTCGATATACGTCGTCAATTAGTTCAGCTTGGAATGGTGATAATCTGATCCCTGTCATTGGTTTGTCTGCTGAAATTTTGTTTGAATTCAATTAGGAACTGAGTATGTTTCCTGTGATTTGTTCAATTTGAATCAGAAAACATTTAAGGGTGGTGTTATAGTTGCAGTTCAGACTTTGGTTTTAAATGGATAGCATGTTCACTTGGTTTAGATTTTGGGCATCATGTGTATGGTCAGCTGTTAAGGAATTAAAATAATTGGACAGCATGTGCTGTCAGATTATATTCTTGCTACCCATGTTTGGTTTTAGTTTAATAAGGTGATAAAAAGGCTGTCAGGGAATCTGATGGGAGGGTTTCTACTTTTAAATGTTTGAGTGGAAAAACAGCAGGAAAGGAGGGATTTCTGATTTGTTTAACAGGCTGTAAAATGGCATGATGCTAGGTTATAAGTAGAGGGGAGCTACCACTTAGAGAGGAGGATTTTTTTCAGAAGAGGAGATAGAAAATAGAGAGGCATAGACATATAGAGAGATACACACATACACACAGAGAGAAGCATATATACAGGAGTCAGACAGAGAGAACAGGACACACACACACAGACAAAATCAGAAACGATATTTCCATTGTTGTCTTGATTTCACTTGTTTCGACCTGTCTATTTGAACACTGATTTTTCCAAGTCCCAACTGAGTTTACTGGTTGTTTATTTCATTGGTTTGTTCCTGGATTTGGTCTATCTGGGATTTTGATTCTACTCCACTATTCGCTGCTATCATCTTGCTACTGCTTTCATTTGGTCATAGTTGCACCCTTGCACTGGGTTTGTTCTGCTGTTATTGGTTGCTACTGCTGCTGCTCGTTGCTTATATTTGTGATCACTGCTGTCATCTGAGTTTGTTGCTGACTTGCTGCTTCTATTTTCTTCTTTGCATTTCAGCGTCCAGGTACACATTTTTGAATCTCACATTGATGTAACAATAGCAATGAGTTGAAATGAAAGACGCGAAGAATTTTTAGTCCTTCGGTACTGCACCTATAGTCTTATAAAATGTTAGTAAATTCGCGCAAATCTTTAGATTGTAACTCGATGGGAAGATACAGCAGGCAGCTTTGTATTTGATTGAGAACTGGGTCTATTTAATTATCTTAACTTACGATGGTTTACCTTGTTTAATTGTATGTGTGATGTGATCACGTAATTCGTGGAATGCACAAGTAATTGGTACACCAAAAACTAGACTTCATTCTTAGTTATATTCTGCATGTACAAGATGGATTGCTATTAACTTGGACAGAGGCAACATTAGTTTTAAACTATTCAATTTAACTCCGTCACATCCGAATTCCATTAGGCAGTTTTGAATCTAATTAGTAGCAGTTTTTCTAATAAATAGCTGATTTCATTAATCAAGCCCAAATAAGCTAGTTTAAATTCAAACTTGAAGGTCGTTTAATGTAAGTTTAGCATATGTTATTAGTCTTGCTTGCAATCTCCCTTAGCAAATTAACAAGTGCATTCACTCGTTGAAGTAAGGCATGAGGCAATTCCCACCTCATAAAAAACCAATCAGATAATTAAACAAGAATCCGGAATCGGCCAAGCATGCAATTTACTTAGAACGTAATTTCTTTCTCCATTTATTAGAGACGAACATAATAAAGATGTAATCATCGTAGGTTTACCTGCTTTACAAAAATAAGACGAGCCTCGCCAAATGAGAGACACAAACTGCGGGGCCCTCATAAGTGTATATATATTGAATACTTAGAATTTGGGATGGACTGTTTAGTAAATTTCACTGCCTTCCCCAAAGATAATAACGCGTTAGACTCTTTAGGCGTGACTTAATTAAATTACATTCTTAAATTCGGGTGCGCATTTATGTGACCCAAATCCAAATCTCAACGGAGTCTAAATGTGTTAACAACTACGGGTGCATTGATTGTGACGTGGTTCGAGATGCATTTTCACGACGTTGCAATTCTATAAAAATAAATGATAATAATAAAAGCGGTTTAAACTTAATAAAAGCACATAAGTCACAACATGTATTTAAATCAGATATTTAGCCATTATAACAATTTAAGCGACCGTGCTAGAACCACGGGACTCGAGGGTGCCTAACACCTTCCCTCGGGTCAACAGAATTCCTTACTTAGAATTTCTGGTTCGCAGACTTCATTTGGAAAAGTCGAATATTTTCCTCGATTCGGGATTCAAGATAAACCGGTGACTTGGGACACCAAAAGCCAAACCTTTCCCAAGTGGCGACTCTGAATTAAATAAATAATCTCATTTCGAATATTGTCACTTAAATTGGAAAAACTCCCCTCGCGCATTTAACCCTTCGGGGCCGGGCGCGCAAAAAAGAGGTGTGAGAGCTCTGGCGACTCTGCTGGGGAATAAGAACCCAGAACCTCCGGTTCAGGGTTCAAGAATTCGAGCTTAGAATAATTGTTATAATTGGCTTTATTATCTGATATTTATTACATGTTTCGGCATAACGTGCTAAATGTTGTCTTTTACCGCTTTGATATTATCTAAACTGTATATAAACTGTGCCGAAATCCTTCTTTTCTTACCTCCGGGGAGAAGCTCGTTGGTCGAGACTCCCTATTCTGTTAGTGTCAATACCTGAAATAAGAAAGAGGTCGGACAAGTTACAAAGCCAGACGATCTCGCGGGTCCCCGGTACGTAGCCCCCTCCTCGACTCGAGTTGTCCGCTCGGGTACACCAGTCTAGAACATATACCCAGGTTATAAACCTAGTATAACGAAACCTCATGCCGGATCCCTAGTAGGAACGCTTATTTGCATCATGTTGCATTTGACATAGGGGACTCAACACAGGGGTTGGGTCCGTCTAGGACAGGCAACCTGAAATGAAAAGACCATCCTGCTGCATCCCATTTGTTTTGCGCATTCATTTGCTTCAGATCTGCATGCTGACCGGTTTCTAAAAAAAAAACTTAAAAAAAAGAAGAAAATAACAGCGTAGGAAGATAATTACTTGTTTTGGAAAAATAAAACCAATGTCCAAGTAGTGTCAAAACCTCGCTGAAAAAAAAATGAAAACAAAATTTGTCTTTTAGTTTGATTTATTAAAAATCCAAAAATGCTATTTAGCAGTCCTTAAGAATATTTTCTTTATCTCTTTTTAAAAGAAAAATAAAAAAATAATAATAATATATAAAAAATCCAAAAAATATTCTTGCTCTTCCTTTTAAAAATTGTATTCCAAAAAAAGGGCTTAATTGATTTACTCTATTCACGACGTACCGAACTACGCCGGTTTGATTCTCACCGGATGTGAGATACGTAGGCAACCTCCATCGTGTTCAACCCCACCTTTTGTTAAGATAGCCAAAACCAATAAACAAAAAAAATGTGTGTGTCAAAATAAGTCAGGTGATGCTGTTTTGTCATAAATAGCCGAATGTTCCCAAAAAGGGACACCGGAAGGCTGACTTGGCATAAATAGCCACCTTTTGGGTCATGTTTAGGATTTTTGTCCAATCAACCCACGCAGCCTTAAAATCTTCATCCCCGAAGTGCTGAAATGCCGTGTTCGGAAATCTGATCTTTTTTTTTTTGAAAAGTAGTCAAAATATTATTATTTTTTTTTTAAAAAGTCACCTTAATAAATGTGCAGGATGAGCACGATGCAAAATGAGCACTTTTCGATAATGACTAAAATTCCTGTCAAGTTACGGCTATGGTGGAATGATCTAGGTGCTGAAGGACAAGATGAGGTCAAGAAATATCTGAAAGGTCTCGTGGGCTTATTGGAAATCTAGCCTCGGGGAGATATCATAAGAGCTTTGGTCACCTACTGGGACCCGGCACACAATGTTTTCCACTTCTCCGATTTTGAACTCACCCCGACTCTGGAAGAAATGGCTGGGTACATCGAAAATGCTGAACTTCCGTTAAGGCAAAAATACCTGGTCTCCCCAAGATCTGTCACGGTACATCGATTCCTGGACTCACTAAAAATACCCAGGACGGTCTGCAACCCAGATTTGGCTGCCGGTTTTTGTAATCCATGCTTCATATATGACAGGTATAGTCATGTAGGAGGATTCAACAATCCGATTAACAAGCTATGCAGCAAAGGTAGTCGTCAGAAGTGGGATAAGCACAGACGGGTGGCTTTCATGATAACATTTTTGGGCCTTTTAGTATTTCCAAGGAAAGATGGGAATATTAATCTGAAAATATCCGGGGTAGTCAGTACTTTGCTCACCCAGAACGATAGCACTCTCGCGCCTATGGTGGTATCTGATATCTTTCGAGCTCTCACAGCTTGCAAAGCCAGAGGGAATTTCTTCGAAGGTTGTAACTTGCTGCTACAAATGTGGATGACTGAACATCTCTGCCATCGTTCCGAGCTCTTGGGCCATGGTTCCTCGGAGAAAACTTGCATAGAAGGATTTTACACGAGAACCAAAGAGATCAGTCTGCCCAAAGGAGTTATGGCATGGACCTCACTCTTTCAAGCTCTTACTGCCAGCCAAATACAATGGACACTGGGATGGCTGCCTGTTGATGAGGTCATATATATGCCAGCAACTAAAACTCATTTCCTACTGATGGGACTTAAGAGCATTCAACCTTACGCGCCCTGCCGAGTCTTGAGACAGCTCGGAAGATACCAGGTAGTACCACACCAGGAGGATCTTAGTGTTCAAACAATTGAGATAAGTCTTGACGGACAATTTCCTGAAGCAAGAATCCGCCAGATCTGGAATGAATGTCAATATTTGAAAGCAGATACTTGCGTTCGGGATCGGGCCAAAAACGAGATGGCACCAGGCTACCTTGCATGGTACAGAAGAGAACTCGAACATGAAAGGCCGGCTAAAAGGCCCCACATCCTGAATTTCGCTGAGTCATCGCAAAGGCAGTTGGATTGGTTGGCGAAAGAAAGAGGCTATCGTACCGAAATCAGCAGGTTGAAGCAGCAAGTGGAAAGCCTGAAATATGAGCACAACGTGCAAGTTGCTACCGATCTGGGAGAACAGAACAGGTTGACTCAGGAAAACGAGATGCTCAACGCCCAGATCAAACAGATGAGGATGGATGCTGATAAACGACCAAGGAGTCGGTCAGACGAGCAGTTGATAAAAGGGCTGAAAAGTGAAGTCAGGGAATGGCGAGATGGTTTAGAAGAGTCTGAAAATGTCATGGCAGAGCTCAAAGCACAGTGGAGTACAAGAGCAGATAAGCATCGCCGATACTTGAACCAATTGAAACACGACCACGAGAAAACTGTTGCCAAAATGAAGAGAGAGATGGCTACACTTGAGGTCAAGGCAGTTAAGCAGGCCGAGGATTTCCAATTGGAGAGCAGATACTGTTACGACTTGTTGGCCCAAATGAAGACAGAAGTGCGGCAACTGAAGAATCAGCATATACAAGATTCCCAGGTTTTAAAAACGTGCAGTGATCAGATAAAACGCCTGCTCATAGAGAAGAAACAAACTAGAGATAGGATCAGGACCATTGCCCACGCCATCATTAGACGATGTCTACGGTGTGAAAACATGACCAGCATTACCGTTCTCTCAGCAGTGATGGGCTATGTCAAGCAAACCATGCATGAGCTGGAGCAACTTGAGAGGGATATCACACCTAAGACCGCGGCAAGGTCGAACGATGCCCCGCGAGCACCAATTTTCGAAGCCTTAATGTATTCATAGGTCGAGTCTGTATCATGGCATATTCTGTCCGTCTTCTCGCATAAGGGTGCATTAGTCTATTTGAGTCTATTATTTTCAAGTTTTGTTTTTCAAAAATGTTGCTTGTAATAGATCGTTTCAGTAATAAAATGCGTGTTTCTTTTACATTCATCTGTTTTGAACTACGTAATGATCTGATTCGCGTGGCATCGTGATACGTAGGCAATCCTCATCGGATCCGGTCACACTTCAACCACAAAAAATTGAAAACAGTAACAAAAGGAAAAAAAAGAACCAAAAAAAAAATAAGAAAAAATAATGTAATAAAAAGCCTAAAAAGGAAGCCGGAATGACGCATGCTTTCGTCGCAAACATGTAGGAATTCACTTGACTGTATAGGTGCATCATGCCCCAACGTGAGATTGCCTATCTGTTATTTGTTTTGGACTAACCGTTCGTTTGTCGTTGAGTCTCTCCAGGTTTTTGGAAAAGGTGGTTGGTTTGGTGAAAGTCTGGCCTCGCACTCATACTTCACGAGGTCGAAAGGGAGTGTTCAATTACCTGCTGTTAAGTCAGGAGGCGGTGCTCACACTTACTTCACAAGGTCAAAGGGAAACATAGAAATGTCTTCAGAAATTCCTTTGCCGACAATCCCTGTTTTCGAGGAGAGTACGATCTCGGCCGTCCTCACACCCGAGTCCGCAACCGCGGAAGAGAATAGAATCCTACTGCTCCGCATGTTGGAAATACTGGATGACTGGAATAATGGAAAAGAGCCACCAAGTGTCATCCCTGGATTCCCTGAGTTGTTCTCCAGGACAAGCGGGACTTTTAACGTCCCCATAAGCTATCCGGCTGCCCCGTTCGGATACCTAACCATTTCGGCCTTCTCTGCTGGATCGCCCTCTGATTCTCATCCCCAGATATCAACAACAGATGCAAACACAAACATCTTTACTGCACCACCCTGCCCGATCGCGGCACAACCTGCTACGTACAAGCCAAATTTTGACACATCCTCGTTTACATTCCAAGCACCGTCTTTCTCAATGGAACCAAATCGCTTCGTCACTAGCACTCATCCTCCACAGCCTCAGTGCGAGTTTGCACCTATGCAGGATCAGAACATGGCTGAACAAGAAGAGATGGCCAAAAGAATGAGAAGCCTTGAGCAGAGTTTGAAGAACATGCAAGGTTTGAGCGGACAGAAGAGCGTCTCCTACACCGATCTATGCATGTTCCCTCACGTGCACCTACCAATGGGTTTCAAGACCCCAAAGTTTGAGAAGTACGACGGGCACGGTGACCCCATTGCTCACCTCAAGAAATATTGCAACCAATTACGGGGAGCCGGCGGAAAAGAGGAATTGCTAATGGCATATTTCGGGGAAGGTCTGGTAGGGATAGCCTCAGAATGGTATATGGACCAGGACATATCCCGATGGCATATATGGGATGATCTCGCCAAAGATTTTGTGAGACAATTCCAGTATAACATCGACATTGCACTAGACCGAAATTCTCTGTCAAACTTGAAGAAGAAACCTTCAGAAAGCTTCAGAGAATATGCTATTAAGTGGCGCGAGCAGGCATCGAGGGTGAAGCCTCCCATGGACGAGATAGAAATGGTCACTACTTTTCTCCAGGCTCAAGAGTCCGACTATTTCCAAAACATGATGTCAGCCATGGGAAAGCCTTTCGCAGAAGCGATTAAGAATGGGGAGATGGTGGAGAATGGTCTGAAAACGGGTAGAATTTTGAGTCAGGCAGCCATAAGGGCAACCTCCCAAGCCGTCCAAAGCGGGTCCGGAGGAATGGAAAGAGGAAAGAAAAAGGAAGAAACGGCCATGGCAGCATCAGAAGCAAGGGAATATCGTAATCCCAGGCTCCGTTTTCCAGAAAGGACCCGACAACACTACTACCCCCACCAAAGTGTGGCATATGCTCCTCAACCCTACATGGTTATGAACACCCAACCTTATGTCCATCCGCCGCACCAAGCCAATCGAGGCCATGCTCCACCTTCCAGAAATCAGCCTCCATACCGCAACCACTATAACCCACAGCCTCCTCAAAATAACTTCCGCCCTCAGGAACCACCTAGAAGGCGGACTTTCACGCCCATCGGTGAGCCATACTCTACTTTGTTCCCAAAGCTAGTTCAATTGGGTTTCCTGCAGCCGGTCCCTCAGACGAGGCACAATCCGGCATCACCTTCTTACAAAGCTGGTGTTAGATGCGCCTATCATTCAGGAGCAGAAGGGCACGATATAAATGACTGCTGGGCTTTGAGAAGGGTGGTCGAGAATTTAATAGAGCAAGGGAAAATAGTGCTAAAGGATGAGGAGGTCCCAAATGTGACTAACAATCCGTTGCCAGCTCACAATAATGGGCCGCTGGTCGGAATGATTTGCGAAGATAAAGAATTTGACCCTGCTTTGAAAGTTATAATCGCCATCGTCGACGTAGGGAAAAAGCCTGGAACAGCCCAGAAACCAGAAAAAGGGGAAAAGGCCAGTACTGTAAAGAGCGAGCCCGAAAAGAAGGTGGAGAAGAAGACGGTGCCGGTGAAGAATGGAGTTCTTTACATCCCACGAGGTCAAGCAGAGAAGCCGCAGAACTTCAAAGTCAAAAGGGCAAAACCTATATACATACCAAAAGGGGCCTATGTGGTTCGGGGAATGATTCAACCACCTCGGCTGAATGAGCCAGTGGTTATCGGACGCGCACCACAAAAGCCGATGACCAACCCGTCCACGGTGCCTTGGAACTATCAAAGAACGTTGGTTACGTACAAAGGTAAAGAAGTCACGGGAGAACTTCCAGAAAATACTTTCGTTGGAAAGTATTCGAACACTCAAGAGCTAAACAACGCCACGCGGAAACGCTTCCCACCAAAGAAGCCTGTAAGCGTTGAAGAAGCGGAAGTTTTCTTCCAACAAATGAAAATGCCAGACTACGAAGTGGTAGATCAACTACGCAAGTACCCTGAGCAAGTGTCCATGCTATCTCTGCTGATGAGGTCAACCGAGCATCAAAATATCTTACTCAAGACCCTGAATGAAGTATACGTACCAGTTGAAACCTCAGTTGAGCAACTGGAACGGATGACGGAGAGGTTCTTCGCTGTCAACCAGGTCTCTTTCAGCAAGAACGATTTACCCCCAGAGGGAGCGGCTCACAACAAAGCCTTGCATCTAACAGTTAAATGCGAAGATTACTACGTCAAGCGGGTAATGTTGGATGGAGGTTCAGGTGTTGACATTTATCCGCTCTCCACGCTACAGAGAATGGAAATTGGGACCGGAAGAATCCGCCCCAATAATGTCTACGTAAGGGCTTTTGACGGCATCAAAAGAGACACCCTGGGGGAAATAGACTTGGTGTTGACCATAGGACCAGTGGAGTTTGAAATAACCTTCCAGGTGCTTGACATGGATACGTCCTACAATTTTCTCCTCGGCAGACCTTGGATTCATGCGGCAGGAGCTGTGCCTTCCACTCTTCACCAAATGGTGAAGTTTGAGTACGAAGACCGGGAAATTGTGGTCCACGAAGAAGACGAGCAGTCTATATATCGGGACCCATCCATCCCATATCTTGAACCAAGGGAAGGGAGCGAGCACACGGTCTATCAGGCTTTTGAGGTTGTGTTAGCAGAGCAGTACGAAGAGGGAAGACCTTGCCCCCAACCTTTCTTGTCTAACGCCTCGATCATGGTGGCTAAAGAGATGATCCGGCATGGATTCAGGCCAGGGAAAGGACTCGGACGAACATTGCAGAGAATAACGGAACCCATAACCTTACCTTCCGCCAAGAAACTTTTTGGGATAGGTTTTCAACCCACTCCAGAAGATGAAGAATGGGCAAAGAAAAGGAAGAATGGGGGGTGGAAGCTGCCTCGGCCACTGCCGGATATGAAACTTTCATCGAACCAAGATACACTGAAGAAGAAGACGATGAGGTTTTCACGGCTGAGGAAATAGAGGAGATATGTGGGGCAATGAGAGAAATGCTCTACGAGGCTCACATGGTTCAACCAGGAGACGGCACCAACACCGCCGAAATGCTATATATGGGGCCAAATGCCAAACTTCGAAACTGGGAGACCACCCCATTCCCGACTAGGCAAAAGTTCGGGTAGACCTATCCTGCCACCTTTCCTGTATCACAAGTTATCTCCAGGATATAACTTGGATATTTTCTTCTTTTTAATTGTTGTTTTGAATTCCTGAGTTGTAAACATTGTTGTCTTCCAAATTCCAAGAAGAAAAATAAAAAAAAATCATCATTGTTTTCTCATTTTTCCCTTTGTTCTGATTTTGTTATTTTTCCTTTATCTTTTCTTTCAGTTATAATAATGCGGCTTTAAATATGACATGCTTGCGGACTTCACGCCCAGATCACAACGAGCTATTTAATTGTGAAATAATGAACCCAGAACCAGAATATGATGAAGAAGAGGCTTTTAGGGAAATAAACCGAGAGTTGGAACATTTTGAGAATAAACCTAAGCCAAATCTGAATGACACCGAACCGGTTAATATAGGAACTCCTGAAGAAATCCGGGAGACCAAAATAAGCATTCACACGGACAAGAAAATGCGGGACGCGATAATTCAACTCCTTTTTGAATTTAAAGATGTGTTTGCTTGGTCATACGATGACATGCCAGGACTAGGTGTTGATCTAGTGGTTCATAAATTGCCAATTCACCCTGATTGTCCTCCAGTTCAACAAAAGCAACGAAAGTTCAAAATTGAGGTCAGTGACAAGATTAAAGAGGAGATCACCAAGCAGCTGAAAACGGGAGTGATTCGGGTAGTCCAGTATACAACATAGTTGGAAAATGTGGTTCCAGTGCCGAAAAAAGATGGGAAGACTCGGGTATGTGTGAATTATCGAGACCTGAATAGGGCGAGTCCCAAAGACAATTTCCCATTGCCCAACATCCACATCCTTGTTGATAATTGCGCCAAACATGAGATACAATCTTTCGTATATTGCTACGCTGGGTATCATCAGGTATTGATGGATGAAGAAGACGCCGAGAAAACTGCCTTCACCACGCCTTGGGGCACTTACTGTTATCGGGTCATGCCATTTGGTCTGAAGAATGCTGGGGCTACTTACATGAGGGCCATGACTGCCATTTTTCATGACATGATGCATCAAGAAATAGAGGTGTACGTGGACGACGTGATAGTCAAGTCCAGGACGCAGGATAATCACATCCAAGACTTGAGGAAGTTCTTCGAGAGACTGAGGAAGTACGACTTGAAGCTGAACCCAGCCAAATGTGCTTTCGGAGTCCCATCGGGCAAGCTTTTGGGCTTCATAGTAAGCAGGAGAGGTATCGAATTAGATCCAACAAAGATAAAATCTATCAGGGATCTACCTCCCCCAAGAACAAAGAAAGACGTGATGAGTTTGTTGGGCGGGTTAAACTATATCAGTCGATTTATTGCCCAGCTGACAAGCACGTGTGAGCCCATATTTAACTGTTAAGGAAAGATGCGGCGATCAAATGGACGGCTGAGTGTCAAGAAGCTTTTGACAAAGTCAAAGAATATCTTTCAAATCCCCCAGTCTTGGTCCCGCCAGAGCCGGGGAGACCACTGTTCTTATATCTGACAGTCTTGGAAAATTCTTTCGGTTGAGTCCTTGGGCAACAAGACGTAGCCGGAAAGAAAGAACAAGTGATCTACTACTTGAGCAAGAAATTCACCGGCTACGAGGCCAAGTATACTCTGTTAGAAAGAACGTGTTGTCCTTTGACGTGGGTTGCTCAAAAGCTGAGACATTATCTCCAAGCTCACACTACTTTCCTCATAAGCAGGCTGGATCCTTTGAAGTATATATTTCAGAAACCAATGCCTACTGGAAGACTGGCCAAGTGGCAAATCTTGCTTACTGAATTCGACATAGTCTACGTCACCCGCACGGCAATGAAAGCCCAGGCATTAGCTGATCATTTGGCCGAAAACCCGGTTGATGATGAATACCAACCATTGAACACTTATTTTCCGGACGAAGAAATAAACACCGTAGAAGTGGTCTCGGAAAACTCCCATGTTTGGAAGATGTTCTTTGATGGGGTCGTAAACGCCAAAGGTGTAGGAATCGGGGCAATTTTGATTTCGCCCTCCGGTCAGCATTATCCTGCCACAGCTAGACTGTGTTTCTTCTGCACGAACAATACAGCTGAGTATGAAGCCTACATCATGGGCATGCATATGGCGATCGATCAGGATGTCGAAGACTTACTGATTATGGGAGATTCTGACCTGATTATCCGGCAAGCCCAAGGTGAATGGGAAACTCGGGATGTCAAGCTTATTCCTTACCGACAGCACGTGGAGAACCTCGGCAAGCGTTTTAAATCAATAGAGTTCAGGTATATCCCGCGGTGTCACAATGAACTAGCGGATGCACTTGCTACCTTGGCTTCAATGCTACCTTACCCGGGCAACGCCCACGTCAATCCCTTGGAAATCCAAATCAGGGAAAGACAAGGCTAGTGCAACGCAATCGAGACAGGATCGAGTATACAGCCATGGTACCATGATATCAAGAGGTTCTTGAAGACACAAGAATACCCCGAGCATGCTACTGGAGATCAAAAGAGAACCATTAGGCGGCATGCAAGTGGTTTCTTTTTGAGCGGCGAGTTGTTGTACAAGAGGACCCCGGACCTCAATCTGCTAAGATGTGTTGATGCCGAGGAGGCGAGAAGGATCATGCACGAAGTACACGCAGGTGTGTGCGGACCTCACATGAACGGGTATGTCTTAGCGAAGAAAATCCTTCGAGCAGGTTATTACTGGATGACCATGGAAAAGGACTGCTTTAGCTTCGTTCGGAAGTGTCATCAGTGTCAGGTGCACGGTGATTTGATTCATGCACCTCCCACGGAACTGCATCCCATGTCTGCACCTTGGCCGTTTGTCGCCTGGGGCATGGACGTCATTGGCCCGATCGAGCCGAAGGCCTCAAATGGACATAGATTTATACTAGTTGCCATCGATTACTTCACAAAATGGGTAGAGGCTGTCACTCTCAAGTCGGTCACTAAAAAAGCTGTAGTGGATTTTGTACATTCAAATCTTATCTGTCGTTTCGGTATTCCTGCAACTATCATCACAGATAACGCAGCAAACTTGAATAGTCACTTGATGGGAGATGTATGCGAGCAGTTCAAAATAACGCATAGGAATTCTACTCCTTATCGGCCCAAGGCCAATGGCGCTGTAGAAGCAGCAAACAAGAACATCAAGAAGATTTTGAGGAAAACGATCCAGAGTTCCCGACAATGGCACGAACAGCTACCCTTTGCATTATTGGGATATCGCACTACTGTACGCACATCAGTGGGGGCAACCCCTTATCTCTTGGTTTATGGGACCGAGGCTGTAATACCAGCAGAGGTAGAAATTCCTTCGCTTCGAACCATTGTCGAAGCAGAAATCGAAGACAGCGAGTGGGTTAAGACTCGATTAGAGCAACTGACTTTGATTGACGAGAAAAGAATGGTTGTGGTTTGTCACGGGCAGTTGTACCAACGAAGAATGGCTCGTGCTTACTACAAGAAAGTCTGACCCAGGAATTTCGAAGTGGGTCAACTGGTACTGAGGCGCATTCTGCCGCATCACCAGGAAGCGAAAGGGAAATTTGCTCCAAACTGGAAAGGCCCATACATCATCAGGAAGATATTGCCGAGAGGAGCATTGTACCTAGGTGATATTGAAGGAAATGATCCCGAAACAGCAATGAATGCGGATGCAGTCAAAAGATACTATGTCTGAATGACACCCCAGCGATCCTGACACATTTGAAATGATAAAGGTTTTATTCCCACTACCTCAAACACTATCAACTCTCTCTACAAGCCTTTAAGTCGGTTACATTTCTTTGTTTACCAACCAAAACAAAACAAAAAAAATAAAAAAAAATAAAAAACAAAACAAAACATTGATCGAGCCCGAACTACGTCTGACTTGATTCCGAAAGGATACGTAGGCAGCCTCTCTCTGAGGTTCAGTCACACCAACAATAAAATCCCATTTACCCTGAAATTGAAACCGGGGCACGTCAAACGGCTTAGAAGTCGTAGTATCATCTACTTTTCTTTACCAAGCACAAGCCCTTCGGATCAATTACCAAAGGCAAGGGGAAGCCAAGAAGTGCCACCAAGGGAGGCCGGTACACTCTAAATTGAGAGAAATAAAATGAGAGAGTCTCGTCGGTGAAAACCTTCGGGCACCGTGAGGCGACGGGAGTAGAGAAACAAAAATGAGAGAGCTTGTTTAGTAAAAACTCGCAAAGAGTGCTATCGAGCGACAGCAAGGAGGGAAATGAGAGAGGTCAACTAGCGAAAACCCGCAAAGGGCGCTGTTGGCCGAAAGGATGACTCCACCCCAGGAAGTCTCGGCAAAGTTCCACCGGTTTGGAAACACAGATCCATTTTTGGTTCGGGAGGAAATGCGAGTTCATTGAAGGTCAGGCATCCAGTCCAAAGAGCATGTCATGTCCATTTAAAGTCAGCATTGTTTTCCTCAAATAAGTCTTTCTTGTCCCGAAAGGGACACTTCTTTTCTGAAATTTGCTTTCTCTGTTCTTTGTTTTTCTTCGAATCCCTTTCATTTTTAACCCTAAGTTCTAGATATACCGGAAAGGATAGGTGGCAGGATTGGTTTCACGGAATTCCATTTCGCAAGGGAAATGCCCCGCTTCGTTGGTACGTTTGTCCGAACCTGATGATGGTTCATGATGTTGACTGCATTCTAAGTGAAGTCACGAAAACAAAATATATATATATATATATATATATATATATATATATATATATATATAAAGAAAAAAGAAAGAAAAATCCCCACAGATTTCCCCTTTGTACAAGTCCCCGCAAAGCCTCCCTTTGTAAAAATTCCCCAAAGAGTCCGCCCCAAAAAAATCCCCACAGATTTTCCCTTTGTACAGATCCCCACAGGGTCTCCCTTTGTAAAAAAAAATCCCCAGCGAATCCGCTTTGTAAAATTCCTCAGCGAGCCTGCCCCAACAAATCCCCGGCAAGTCCGCTTTGTAAAAATCCCCACAGAACCGCTTTCAGACAAATCCCCACAAAGTTTTCCCTTGTGAAAACTCCCACAGAGTCTCCACAATAAAATCCCCATTGAAAATCCCCAAGCAAAACGGGGTGGAAAAAACCAAAGCCTTACAAGGCAAATCATCACAGAATCTGGAAATGTAAGCCTGAGCCGTCTAAAAGGGTTTCGCCATGTGAATCCAATCAATGGCAGAGTTTCTCAACAGAAATAAGGATGCAACAAAGCAACTGGAACAATCAAGGTCACCGAACCAACCGCCATTTCCGAGCTAACACTTGTTCTTTGGTTTGAAAAGTTGAAATAGGTATAATCCAAGACAACCGTGCAAGAAGCAGGTGTCACCCGAAGAAGAAAGTACATGAGTACAAGAAACAGTTTGGCAATAAGGAATCCACTCGAAAGGTATGTTTCCACGAAATTCTCTTTTACATTTTACTAAAACAAGAAAATTCAAAAAAGGGGTCAGTTAGTATCCTCGAACTTTTTCCCTTTAGTCAGCATTAGGGCTCCAACCCTAAACTGAACTTTTTCCAGTTAGTCAGCATCAGGGCTCCAACCCTAAACTGAACTTTTTCCCTTTAGTCAGCATTAGGGCTCCAACCCTAAACTGAACTTTTCCCCAGTTAGTCAGCATTAGGGCTCCAACCCTAAACTGAACTTTTTCCCTTTAGTCAGCATTAGGGCTCCAACCCTAAACTGAACTTTTTCCAGTTAGTCAGCATTAGGGCTCCAACCCTAAACTGAACTTTTTCCCTTTAGTCAGCATTAGGGCTCCAACCCTAAACTGAACTTTTCCCCAGTTAGTCAGCATCAGGGCTCTAACCCTAAACTGAACTTTTTCCCTTTAGTCAGCATTAGGGCTCCAACCCTAAACTGAACTTTTTCCCTTTAGTCAGCATTAGGGCTCCAACCCTGAACTGAGCATTATCTGTTAGTCAGCATTGGGGTTCCAACCCTGAACTGAAATTTTCCATTCAGTCAGCATCAGGGCTCCAACCCTGAACTGAACTCTTTCCATTTAGCCAGCATTAGGGCTTCAACCCTGAACTGAGCATTGTCTGTTAGTCAGCATTGGGGTTCCAACCCTAAACTGAACTTTTTCCCTTTAGTCGACATTAGGGCTCCAACCATAAACTGAACTTTTCCCAAGTTAGTCAGCATCAGGGCTCCAACCCTAAACTGAACTTTTTCCCTTTAGTCAGCATTAGGGCTCCAACCCTAAACTGAACTTTTCCCCAGTTAGTCAGCATTAGGGCTCCAACCCTAAACTGAACTTTTTCCCTTTAGTCAGCATTAGGGCTCCAACCCTGAACTGAGCATTGTTTGTTAGTCAGCATTGGGGTTCCAACCCTGAACTGAACTTTTCCATTCAGTCAACATCAGGGCTCCAACCCTGAACTAAACTCTTTCCATTTAGCCAGCATTAGGGCTTCAACCCTGAACTGAGCATTGTCTGTTAGTCAGCATTGGGGTTCCAACCCTGAACTGAACTTTTCCATTTAGTCAGCATCGGGGTTCCAACCCTGAACTGAACTTTTCCATTCAGCCAGCATTAGGGCTCCAACCCTGAACTGAGCATTTTTTCTGTTAGTCAGCATTGGGGTTCCAACCCTGAACTGAACTTTTCCATTCAGTCAGCATCAGGGCTCCAACCCTGAACTGAATTCTTTCTATTTAGCCAGCATTAGGGCTTCAACCCTGAACTGAGCATTGTCTGTTAGTCAGCATTGGGGTTCCAACCTTAAACTGAACTTTTTCCCTTTAGTCGGCATTAGGACTCCAACCCTAAACTGAACCTTTTCCAGTTAGTCAGCATTAGGGCTCCAACCCTAAACTGAACTTTTTCCAGTTAGTCAGCATTAGGGCTCCAACCCTAAACTGAACTTTTCCATTTAGCCAGCATTAGGGCTCCAACCCTGAACTGAGCATTGTCTGTTAGTCAGCATTAGGGCTCCAACCCTAAACTGAACTGTTTCCATTTAGCCAGCATTAGGGCTCCAACCCTGAACTGAGCATTGTCTGTTAGTCAGCATTAGGGCTCTACCTAAACTGAACTTTTTCCATTTAGCCAGCGTTAGGGCTCCAACCCTGAACTAAGCATTTGTCTGTCAGCCAGCATTAGGGCTCCGACCCTGAACTGAGCATTTTTACCTTGTGGCAATATTAAGGACCCAATCCCGGAGTTGCATTTGTTAGACTGAAATTCTCCAATCCATTCATCAATTCTATGAACTTCCCGGCATTTAACTCACGAAATTTTCCTAGTGAAACTGGGGCAGAAAATTTCGTTCGCTTTGTTTTTCCCCGCAGGTCGGACCTCGAGGCGCATGGATTGCGACGACCCATGAGATGAAGTCTCAACCCAGAATAAAGAAAATAAGAAAAGACAAAAGAAGATGTTACGAGATATTGGGAAAAGCGAAGGGCGGGTCGCTCCAAGATTTAATCAAGGTCCCGAGTTCTACCAATCCCGTCTCACTCAATGTCGCAGAAATAAACAGGCGCCTACAACTTGCAAGCATCAAGATTCGGATCGAAGTCTACAAGCAAAATCAGCTAAGACCCAAGATCAAGTTGCAAAAGAATCATAGATAGGAGTCTTATAACTAGCGGTTGACAGGCACACGTAGTTAGTTCAGCTTCAATTTTCCTTTGGTTGTAATAAAGGAGTCGGTAAGCAGCAGCGGCAACAGCAACAGCAGTAACGGCAAGCATTGCAATCCCATGGTAGTCCCAGCTACCAAAGTTTCCCGAACTACATTGACCTGATTCCTGTTTAGCCCAGGATATGTAGGAAATCTTTGAAGCGAAGATTCGGTCAAATCTTTCAAAATGTGCTTCACACGGAGTATTCCAATAGGCAAAAGTCGCTCATATCTGCTCACTTTATCTTTGCACGAAAACTCTTCGTGTTTCCGAACAAAGAGGGGCAGCTGTGAGCACGTGATTTTTGTTTTACGCGACAATCACTCCAAAAGAAAAAAAATAATAGCAAATGGTCATGTTGTACAATTTTGGAATTTACGTGGCATTTTTGGTAGTTATTTGTGATCTTGTCCATTTTTATTTTTTATCAAACAAAAATATAAAAAATATATGTCGTGTGAACCGTAATCCGGTTATTAAAAGGAAAATCACAAAAAATGCATCTTTCATTCTATTTTGTCATTAAGTGATGTTAGTGTAATTAAATGTTAATTGTGTGATAATTGTTGTTTAATGTTTTTATAGTATTATTTGGCAATTTAATTTAAGAGATTAAAAAGAAAAAAAAGAAGGATTTTCGGATTGGGCTAGTCCAAATTAAAACAAACAGGCCCAAACCAAAACAACCCAACCCAGCATCCCTGTTTACCCGATCCAGTTGAGCCACTTTTAATCTGGACCGTTGATCTCAGGACGATCAACGGCCAAGATCACATCCCCCATACCTACATACGAACCCGACCCGGACCAACCCAACCCCTGGCATGTGAAACGACACCGTTCCCTACCATTTGAAAGATCCTGGCCCTTCATCTCACCTTATCCAACGGCTAGGATCTATCCACTCACTAACTATATAAACCTGAAAACCTAACCCCACGCCCCATCCAAACACCCCCCCCTTTCGAGTCATCTCCTTCACGGACCCAAACCCTCGGAACCCTAGAGCCGCCCCCCTTTTCCCTCACCAAAAACCCGGTGGCAAGGACGCCGGTGACCACCACCTTAACACCATAGGACCGCCTCACCACCCTGAACATGGATCTGTTGTCCCTTTGCCTCGAATCAACCCCTAGGTTCTCGAATCTTCATTTGAAGATTCGAGCAAAACTCGATATATACCAAACCACCCCAGGTTCATACCGGGCACTCCCCTGACCTCCCTTGTGACCAAACCATGCTTGGTTTGGTCCGAATCTAACCAGGGAAACACAAATCCCAAATCTGCCCCTTAGGAACCCTAGAAACCCTGAGCCCGATCTGTGTCCGTTTGAACTAGATGATTAGGGTCTAATGGACCTTAATCGAAGTGTTCTCAGTAGAGAACACTTCGATTAAAGTCCATTCAACCCCAAGAAAGGTCGATTCAAATCCGAGCTAGGGCTTTCTGATTTTTCAAGGCTTTAAGGTAATTTTTGTTTTCTTTTTCTTTATCAGTTCATCTTTTCTGTTGTAATTGAATGTCTGTTCATATGTCCAAATGTTTTGTTTAATTTATGTTTTGAATTTTTGTCGACTGTGTTGTCCACCTTGCCCGGACCTCTGTATTTGGCCAAGTTTTCTCCACTTACTGATCATGTGTATGTGTGTAAGCTGTACAATCAATTGAACTTAAATTTGATTGATTAATTAGTCCCCAGTACAACTTTGTTTAGTCATTACAATTTGAATCACATGTTGATACTTTTGGATTTCTGATCATTGGCTTCGATTGTAAGTATTACAATTAGTATAGTCGAGTCGATATACGTCGTCAATTAGTTCAGCTTGGAATGGTGATAATCTGATCCCTGTCATTGGTTTGTCTGCTGAAATTTTGTTTGAATTCAATTAGGAACTGAGTATGTTGCCTGTGATTTGTTCAATTTGAATCAGAAAACATTTAAGGGTGGTGTTATAGTTGCAGTTCAGACTTTAGTTTTAAATGGATAGCATGTTCACTTGGTTTAGATTTTGGGCAGCATGTGTATGGTCAGCTGTTAAGGAATTAAAATAATTGGACAGCATGTGCTGTCAGATTATATTCTTGCTGCCCATGTCTGGTTTTAGTTTAATAAGGTGATAAAAAGGCTGTCAGGGAATCTGATGGGAGGGTTTCTACTTTTAAATGTTTGAGTGGAAAAACAGCAGGAAAGGAGGGATTTCTGATTTGTTTAACAGGCTGTAAAATGGCCTGATGCTAGGTTATAAGTAGAGGGGAGCTGCCACTTAGAGAGGAGGATTTTTTCAGAAGAGGAGATAGAAAATAGAGAGGCATAGACATATAGAGAGATACACACATACACACAGAGAGAAGCATATATACAGGAGTCAGACAGAGAGAACAGGACACACACACAGACAAAATCAGAAACGATATTTCCATTGTTGTCTTGATTTCACTTGTTTCGACCTGTCTATTTGAACACTGATTTTTCCAAGTCCCAACTGAGTTTACTGGTTGTTTATTTCATTGGTTTGTTCCTGGATTTGGTCTATCTGGGATTTTGATTCTACTCCACTATTCGCTGCTATCATCTTGCTACTGCTTTCATTTGGTCATAGTTGCACCCTTGCACTGGGTTTGTTCTGCTATTATTGGTTGCTACTGCTGCTGCTCGTTGCTTATATTTGTGATCACTGCTGTCATCTGAGTTTGTTGCTGACTTGCTGCTTCCATTTTCTTCTTTGCATTTCAGCGTCCAGGTACACATTTTTGAATCTCACATTGATGTAACAATAGCAATGAGTTGAAATGAAAGACGCGAAGAATTTTTAGTCCTTCGGTACTGCACCTATAGTATTATAAAATGTTAGTAAATTCTGCTATTCCTACTGTACTGGTTTGCGGTGTTGCTGAATCTGCTGTTGCTGTGTTATTACTGCTGCTGACTTCTCCTTCTTTTGTTCTTGTACTGCTGTTTCCAGGTACACATTTGTACAATCTCGGCTTGAAGCAAAAATGAAATATTAATCAGGCTTTGTTCCTGTTGAATTCCTCCTGTTTAGATTTGTGGTTGAATATAATTTTCTTTTCTTTGTATAAAAATGTAGTTGATTGATTAAATTAGTAACGATGTCACATATGTATAACTTCTTCATCTAATAATGTTAGTTTAAATTAATCAAAGAATAGTTAATCTGTTTTGATATTATGGTGTGTCAATCTCACGTTTTAGTATTATTGAATAATAGAATATAGAATGAAAGCAGTTTTTCTTTGTACAAACTCGGTCGCAATTTTCCATTCGCATTAGCCGTAAACTAATAATTAATAAGTTACGTTTTTAGCATGTAATTAATTAAGAGATTTTCTTTTATTTTAGAGACGAACTTAATAGGAAAATATAGTCACTGTAGGTTTATCCTTTTAAATAAAAATGAGACGAGCCTCGACAAACAAAAATGCACAAGCTGCGGGGCCCTCTAAATGTATATATTAAAATACTTAGAATTCGGGACAGGCCGTTTAGCGAATTTTACGGCCTTCCCAAAATAACAATACGCTAGTTGCTTTAGGCGCACCTTTAATAATTTAACCTTCTTAAACACGGGTGCACATTGATGTGACCCAAATCCAAATCTCAACGGAGTCAAAATGTGTCGACGACCACGGGTGCATTGATTGTGACGTGGTTCGAGATGCATTTTCACGACGTTGCAATTCTATAAAAATAAATGATAATAATAAAAGCGGTTTAAACTTAATAAAAGCACATAAGTCACAACATGTATTTAAATCAGATATTTAGCCATTATAACAATTTAAGCGACCGTGCTAGAACCACGGGATTCGAGGGTGCCTAACACCTTCCCTCGGGTCAACAGAATTCCTTACTTAGAATTTCTGGTTCGCAGACTTCATTTGGAAAAGTCGAATATTTTCCTCGATTCGGGATTCAAGATAAACCGGTGACTTGGGACACCAAAAGCCAAACCTTTCCCAAGTGGCGACTCTGAATTAAATAAATAATCCCATTTCGAATATTGTCACTTAAATTGGAAAAACTCTCCTCGCGCATTTAACCCTTCGGGGCCGGGCGCGCAAAAAGGAGGTGTGACAATAGTTCCCCGGCAACGACGCCAAAATTTGATAACGCCCGACTATGCCTTTTAAAGGACAAAGCGGTTGCTGCAAATATAATCCGATTTTTAAGTCCGGAAACGAATCCTCAGGGAACTAACTTATCTATTACCCTCTTCGGCAATGTTATTATCAACTCAATCAATCTCTAGATGCAAGATTTTTTATCAATAACGATTAGTTTTTTGTTTAACTACTTCGACTACTATTAAAAACAACGATATGCCAAAACAAACATAATTCAATGGTAAAAAGGTCGAGGGCAGTGATTTTTCAAATTGCTAGTTTAGGTCCTGACTCTTCCGCTATAATCTCGCCATAATACTCTATGAGGATTAAGAGCTATGGGTTATCGTAATTATCTCTCGTCAACTACAATAATTTACTAGAGCATTCTCTCGAACTACTCTAGCTGACAATAGTTATGCAACTCTAAAGTATCCCACCAAAGTTTTGATATCTCTAAACCCACTTTTAAGTTCAAGTAAATCTCTTCAATTACCCAAAAGTGGTGTTGTTCAACTGTTGTCTAACCTAATACTCTTTCTCAAGCAATATAAGGTAATTAGATACGATTAACCAAGGGCCCATTCAATTAATCACCATACAAAACGTAGTTGAACAATCATATCATAAATCCGGCTCGATTATAACAACTTGAGTCAAAACTTCAACCAACAATTGGTTCCATCAACCCTAGATAAGTATTTAGCTACTCATAACAAAACAAGAGAAAACTACTAAATTGTTCATAATGTAAATTGCAAGACTTAAAAGGAGATAGAAAAACTCTAATATTTTGTTGATCTTCTCACACTTGTTCTTCCTCCAAAAGTAGTCTAAAATTAGCTTCCCCCTTCAGTTGGGCGAGTTTCTAAAGCTTAGGGTTTTACAAAAGTTTCCCCGAAATTACACTTTGGTCCTCAAACTTCCAGCTGCGTGAACAGTGCACCGCGGTCGCGGTCGACCGCGGTGAAAGCTGACCTTTCTGCCTCACTTCAGTAACCTGCCGCGGTTCACCGCGGTCGCGGTGGCCTTCTTGCCCAGGCCATTTATGCTTCTTTGTGTTCTGGTACTTCTCGAGTGGGTGTTTTTCTTCACATTATCGCCTTCAAAATACTCCATGTTGCTTCCTCTCATTTAATATTCCCTGCTACACAAAAGAACACTATTTAGAGCATTTTGTTGGCAATTTATCTATAAAACAACAACAAAATATGGTTATATTAAGGTATAAATATCAACTATATCGCCTACTATCAACTATATATTTGTACGTTATGGTGATTAAATTCTAAATAGAGGGGTCTAAGATCGATGGTCTTTAATTTATTCTTGGACCCTAAACAAGATCAAGTAATTAGCAAGTTGAGCTAAATCTACGAGCTAAGCTTCTGACTCTTGAGGTCGTCCGTAGATTGCATTACAAAAAATAACGTATGCATTAGCTTTGTATGTTAGTAGTATTTTATTTGATACACTTTTTAATTTATGTATAACTAATGAAGCATTAGTTATACATCTTATTTGTTATTATTCTGTGTATTTAATACATAACATATCCTAATATTAGCAATACCAAGATTATTAATACATGCAAAAGCTTAGTTAAAGATAAAATTGCCCCTTCAAATTTTATGCTTGATTAGAATTCTTTTTACCTGTTTTTCATTAATGTAAATAAGATACAGATAGAGTTGGTGGGACAACTGGACAACGAAGGGAGCCTTAGCAATTTTGATTCCTAATCAGTCAAGAGCTGCTAAAGATAGAGTACATGACTACATCATAGAAGGCAATTGGAATTATGGAAAATTGGCAGATATACTTCCCATAGACATCGTTCAGCAGATTGCCAATATACCAATTGGGAAGGCTTGCCAAGAAGACTATGCAATGTGGGAACCAGAAGAGGATGGTTATTTCTCAACCAAATCTGCTGCTCGAGAACTTATTCAGCATAAGCAAACAGATAACATCAGAAGCAAGGTATGCCATTCATACCTACCTTTCAAAATCTCTTTCCTGGTGTGGAGATTGGTACAAAAGAAACTACCTTTCGATGACACAATCGGAAGGTTTGGAATAAACTCTGTTTCCATGTGTTTCTGTTGCAATATTAAAAAAAGGGAAACTATCCAGCATGTGGATAGTGAAGCTGCGGTACATCTGTGGAAATGATTTGGAGGTCCCCTGGGTATTCAGTACAGAAATGAAACAGTGAAGGACATGCTAAGTAGGTGGTGGAGAACAAAATCAAGAAATGTTTTTCATAAATTGGTCCTGCAAATAACCCCTATTGTAATCTGTTGGGAGTTATAGAAGCAGAGGTGTGTATGTAAATACGGTGGACAGAACAAGATGTGGCATAGAAGAATGGAGCATCAAATATGGTGGACAGTTCAATTAGCTACAAGTTTGACCTTCCCAAAATGCTCACTGGGAAATACTTGGGGCGAACTCTGTGATGCTGTGGAAAGGCTAAGACCAATTCCCATATGGAAAATTGTAAAGTGGATGACGCCTCCCAATGGAAAAGTTAAAATCAATACTGATGGAAGCTTTACAAGGGAGAAGGCAAGAATTAGAGGCATCGTTAGAGATGATCAGGGAACGATGATAATGGCCTTCTCCATGCCAATCTCGTGCACCAATAACAACCAAGCAGAAGCACTAGCTGCAAAATTTGGAATCCAATGGTGTTTGCAAAATGGATTTCAAGAATGTATCATTGAGATAGATTCCTTGGTCATCGCAGACATGCTGAAGATGAGAAGCACCAGAAATATGAAGCTCAAAACAGTGATTGATGATATATCACAGATCCTTTCCCAAGTTAATTGCAGCATTTCACATTGCCTAAGGGAAGCCAACTATGTAGCGGATATCTTGGCTAAAAATGCATCTTCTTCTGGACAGCGACAATTAATTTTAGAATGGCATCAACTACCCAAGTTGGCAATAGGTTATTACCATCTAGACAGATGCCAAATGCCTAGTATTAGGATTAGGTATGACAAGGCGAACTTCTTTGTAAGCTAAGTAACAGATTATTTTTGTTGGAAGGGCTGTGGGTGAAATGCACCTCAACTTATTTTGGTGTGAGGGTCCTCTGACCTCTCTTTGTAATCATCCTTTTAAAATGGAATGAATGATCTCCCTACAGTGGAGCTTAAAATTAAAAAAAAAAAATAAGATACAGGTTGATAAAATTGCCTTATTTAATTTTTTTCCACTCCATTTTTTAATATTAAATTCTTTCAATTAATCATCCCTTTCTATTAAAATATCATATTTAACAACAAAAAGAATGTTAAAAATCGCAATTCCATTTCTGAAAATTAAAGTACTTTTCTCTACAATCGTGGGATTCTTCCTCTTCCTCTCTTGTGAGGCCAATTGTTCCATGGACACACTGTCTTGGATCAGCAATTGTACAAAATGTATAGACCAAATTAATGTAATTATTCCTAAAGAATTTGGAGTGTATTTTTATATATAAATAATTTTCTAAAATAATTATGCAATGCATGTAACTTTTAATACACCAAACCAAACAATAAATAAAAAATAATTTCAGCATAACTAATGCATGAATAATTAATACCAGCATTATTAATACACACTTTTTCGAATTTTTTGGGTGGTTTTCCTAGTAAATATTCATCTTACAAAAGTCACTATATCAATTTTTTGTCACCTACCAAATCATTAAACTCAACCCCATGTAATCAAAAAATCAAACTAATTGGAAAACTCATTTTCTGGAACGAGAAAGATGACGTGGCATGCCAAATCAGCTAAAATCCTAACTTGGCATGCCACATCAACACCATGTCACATGGCAAATGCTATTGCCACGTTAGTACCACGTCACTCAGAACATTTTATAACGAGAAACAAGAAAGAAAAGGAAAAATACTAGAGTTATGTTAGCCCTTGAATTATTGATTTATTTCATTTGTTATCCTCGAGTTATTTGATTGGTGCATATATGACCTTCAATTAAACCAATGATGCAGTTTTGATCCCTAAGCTAACGGTAGGTAACAAAATTAAAAGAAAATAAACAGAATCCTACCATTACAATGTAACCTCGGTCCTCTTGTAACTGGGGAGGAAATTAATGAACAGGGAGTTTTGTTTCTAATTTAGGGGAGTTTGATTTTTTTATTACACAAGGTTGAGTTTAATGAATTTTAGGGGACAAATTTAGAGAAAATTGACAGTCATCTCAAGTCAATGCTTATTTGCACACATGTCAATTTCTAAGAGGTAAATAAATCACACGAACAAGACAAGGAAATATGTTTGGATTAACGGCGTCAAAATTTGATCACGCCCAACTATGCTTTATAAAAGGACACACGGACGTTGCAAATATAATCTGAGTATTTATGCTCAGAGTCGAACCCACAGGGAACTAACCTATCAATTACTTTCGTTGGACTTACTAAATTCTATAAAATCAATTTCCCCCAAACGTTGTAAATAACAGTTGATGGTATTTCTAATAACTAAGACTGAAAGTAAATAAACGGCTGGAAACTAACTATGCTTGAGTTGTAAACAATTATGAGAAGGTTCTAAGGTAGTGATTTCCCCTATTAATGTAATCCCTTCCGGTTATGTTTCATATAGATTCACCAAAACATCTCTATCCATCATGAGCACTCCTTTTACCGTAAATCTCTCCCGAGTAATCACGATAATTTATTAGACGCACTCTTCCGAGATACACTAGCTGGCTTTGTTTATTTCAACTCACTTTAGATTGCACCCAAGGCTTCGTTATCCCTAATCCCGCTTTTAAACCCGCAGTTATAGATCCCTCTTATACTTTGGGAGTGGTGTTGTTCAACAATTACCTAAATATGCACTCTCTCCCGAGTAATACGTACTAAATAGGCACAGCTAATTAAGAGCTCTTCAACCAACCACAATATAAACGTAGTTGAGCAAATAGAGAAAAGCTGCGGCTCAATTATATAAAAACATAACAAGAATTTATCCTACAAAAGGTTCTATCAAAACTCTTGATAACAAATTAGCTATTCATAATAGTATGTAAAACTGCAATACTAAAAGTCATAACCAACAATGAAAAATAGGAAGAGGAAGGAAAAACTCGTAGAAGAATTCTCCGCCTTGCTCCTATTGTGTCTCTGCCTCCTTAGGTCGAATCTGTGTCAAATATTGGTCTCCTCTCTCAAAATACCGTTTTTCCATGTATATATACCAAGTAGGGTTGGGACCAAATAATTATACCTTCTCCAATGTGAAAAAGGACACTTTTCCCGGGTTTGACTAGCGCGGCCGCGCTCGTGACTGCGCTAGTGGCCGCACATATTGCCCAGTATTCTGTCTGACAAGCGCGGTTGCGCTATTGACGCGCACTTGTTACCCTGTTTTGCTTGAAATTTGGAATAACGTAAAACATGAAAGTTGTAGCCCTTTGAGTTACCTTTCCAACCATATATTGTGGATCCCAAATGGAGTTCTGAGAAAAACGTTATGTATATTTTACTAGACAGTAGGCAAGTGCCCTCACACAACTAAAGAGAGTAGTTCCACACAATAAAATTTAAGAATACTTAGGAACTCAAGATAGAAAGAATTCACTCACTCTCAGAAATAACATTCATATGCCACAAAAGATGCACCACAATCTTGCCCGTAGTGTACTACTCCACTAATCGAGCTCATTCAATCTAGGATCAATTAGGACTTTATTTGGTTGTAATGTAGGCTACGGGGCGGGTAGGATACATTTAAATATAAGAGTGACTACACCTCCCTAAGCACTTTAATACATATACTTTAACATTCAAACCTCATACTTATGTCAAACCAAAACTCCACCTTCACATCAATGTATATTACCCCATTCTTCTTTAAGCACACTTACATCAAGAGCTATCACTTACCAAGGAATTATTTTTTCCACAACAATCTAATTATTTTCTTTTTTTCTTTTTTTTCTTCTTTTTTTTCCAATTCAAGTGGCTCTTACTTTTTTTTTTAAAGCACAGCACCTTTCTCTTTATTTCATTAGTTCCAATCAAAAACCAAACCAACTACCTCACACTTTAACTTTTACATAGTTCATAATAATTCAAGTGCTCATGAGAGGTTAAAAGGTTCAAATAGATGATTAATTTAAACAAATGGGTAAGGCTTGTAATGTGGTTGCCAAAGAAACAAGATTACAGTCTCAAAGGGGTTAACTACGATACATAATAATTAGGTGGGTAAAATATACATATCTGGCTCAACAAGGAAACGCCTATATCACTTCCAAGACCAAACAAAACTACTATTTCGCTTTGCAAACATACAGGGCAAGTTCTAGGCATCAAATGCAATGCACAGAATGTAACAAATTCTTAGATACACATGGCACATAACTCACTCAGGATTGGTTTCATAGACACTAGTCAAAGAAGTTAAGCAAAGTTAAGATCATACAATTTAAGATACTTTTACAAGAGTTAAAAACTGAGCCTAAACGTCACAACCAAAGTACTCACTATTCTCAAGGCATAACAAAGTCAAGAGATATTGCTTCATTTCAAAACACAACACAATGGCTCATATTTTTAAAAAAACTAACTACATCCGGTTCAAATAAAACTCTTGGAAAGAACCGCGGCACAAAGAAAAACCAAGGGGGAATTGCTACACTACCTAACAAAAGAAACTCTTGTTTTATTTTATTTTTTCATTAGACTTAAATCCCTCAAGAAAATTGTCTAATAGATCCATCGTCGGGAAAAGTCTAATTTTTTCTATTTAAAAAAATATTCAATTAATAACATAATAAAATAGCATAGAAAGTCACTCAGACAATCTCCTCACCCCACACTTAAAATTGTACATTGTCCCCAATGCACACCCATACATACAAGAGGGTAAAAGAAACTCCCTGGTAGACCAAAGGCCGAAGCACTAGCAGCTCATGGGGTACTCAGACTTCTCCCAAGCTTGGTCCTTCGTGCGGGTACCTCATACTTAGATCCAACCATTTAGTTTGTTGTTGCATCCTTCCAATACCTTTGCTTTCCATGCTCCTAGAAAATAAAAAATTGACACTACAAAAATAATACAATTAAAAAAATAATAAATAAAAGAAAGCAATAAAGCTGGGTTGCCTCCCAACAGGCGCTGGATTTAATGTCGCGGCACGACATGAATCACTTTTTGCCTCCACTTTGAACTTATGAATCGGACCCCAAGTTTTGATTATGCTCTATGATCATGCTCCCGGGGTGGTGGAACGAATCTGACTGACCCAATAAAATAATATAGTATTCTGCACTTCTGGCCTTTAGATGAGGTGTGTAATCCCGACTTTCTGGCAAGAAGAATTCCAGAATGTAAGCACTTTGTTCCTCATTTCTTGACTCCTCAAATGGCTCGGACAACTCTATTTCCATATCATCATCTAAACACAATGTGGGAAAAAAGCTTGGAGTGAGGACCAATGCGCTCAACTACATGAACATTGGGACTGTCTACATTCTCAATACTAATGACAATAGAGTCAACTAAATATGTATCCTCAATATCCTTGGTTGACTCTAGTATCTCTTCTACAACATCGACATCCTCAAAATCTAGTGAGATTGATCGTTGGTGTTCTACTCTAGCATCCTCCTCTAGCTCATCCTCGTATTTTTTTAAATCCTCCAGTAAAATGGCAATTTCTACAGCCAATTCATGCTCATATTGGCTACTATCCACAATGTCAACTTGTTGCGCTTTACAAGGTTCAATTAATTTAATCGCTTGAGCCTCTAAGTTGTGAATAGTTTCCCCTTGCCTTTGTACCCGCAGTTGTATCTCATCATATTGTTCCGTAAGCCACTTTAGCATATCCTCGATCTCTTTCAGGTTCTCATACCTGGGTTCTTTGCTCCTATTAACTTCAAAAAAAAAAAAACCATCAAAGTAAGGGGTTGGGGGAAGATAAGAACTATAAGCACAACCATGAAAGTGATCATCTTGATCACCACACATATCACACACATTCCACACATAAGATTGAGTTGGTGCACAAAACTCACTCTCGGAAATATTTTGATAATTTCGCCTTGGGTGAATTCCTTCACAATTTGCATAAGGAGGATTAAAAGTAGAATTACCAACATCAAAATTCTCATAATTCCATGATGCCATGTTTCTCAAATAAACAAATAAAACTAAAATTAAAAAAAATCAAATAATAAAATAAAAGTTCAAACTTGAAACCTAGCAATATGTACACCTACAACTACACCGTTAGTTCCCCGGCAACAGCACCAAAATTTGATCACGCTCAACTATGCCTTATAAAAAGGACTAAGCGATCATTGCAAATATAATCCGGTTTACAAGTTCGGAGTCGAATTCCACAGAGAACTAAGGCCTAGCTACAGCTGTTCACTATCACCAAGAAGACAAGTTTGAACAGTTCCTAACTTATAGATATTAAGATTCTTGTGTTTAACTAATTAACTAATAAATTAAAATAGTAAATTAACAACTACAGATGCTAAGGGTTAGAGACAAGATTAAGGAGGTCTAAAGTTATGATTTCCCCAATTGTTGGAATCTTTCCCGCTATGTCTTCTATAATTTCGCCTAAGTATTCTCTATCGATCATGAGCGCTATGCGTGTTGTAATTCTCTCCCGAGTAATTACTACAATTTACTAGACATACTCTCCCGAGTTACACTAGTTGGCTTTAATTACAGCTCACTTAGATCGCACCCAAGGTTTCGTTATCCCTAATCCCACCTTTAAACCCTTGGTTATTGATTCCTCACATACGTCGGGAGTGATGTTGTTCAACAACTACCTAAATATACACTCTCTCCCGGGTAATACATACTAAATAGGCACAACTAATTGAGAGTTTTTCAACCAACCACAATATAAACGTAGTTGAACAAATAGAGAAAAGCTACGGCTCAATTATATAAAAACATAACAAGAATTTATCCTACAAAAGGTTATATCAAAACTCTAGATAACAAATTAGCTATTCATAATAGTATGTAAAACTGCAATACTAAAAGTCATAACCAATGATGAAAAATAGGAAGAGGAAGGAAAAACTCGTAGAAGAATTCTCCGTCTTGCTCCTATTGTGTCTCTGCCTCCTTAGGTCGAATCTGTATCAAAAATTGGTCTCTTCCCTCAAAATACCGTTTTTCCATGTATATATACCAAGTAGGGTTGGGCCCAAACAATTATACCTTCTCCAATGTAAAAAGGGACAATTTTCCCGGGTTTGACTAGCGCGGCCACGCTCGTGACCCCGCTAGTGGCCGCGCATATTGCCCAGTATTCTGCCTGACGAGCGCGGCCGCGCTATTGACGCGCACTTTTCACCCTGTTTTGTTTGGAATTTAGAAAAACATAAAACATGAAAATTGTAGCCCTTTGAGTTAAATTTCCAACCATATATCGTGGAGCCTAAATGGAGTCCTAAGCAAAAGGTTATGTGCATTTTACTAGACAGTGCGCAATATACCTACTCGAGTCTTCGTTTATTCTTAACTAACAAAGTTGACCCCTGACACGATCCCGGCTTAATTCCTTGAACTTTTACTCAGACTTCAAAGCTCCAAATCACTTGAATTTATTCCATAACATCTATATAGCTCGGAATCACTCCTACAAGGCATAAAACACACAATTAGCGCAAGACACTAGCGATTAAAGCTCAAACTCAATTAAAGTGCAGTAAATTAGAGTGTAATAAGCGACTAAAATACGTAATTATAGCCTATCATCAGAGATCCACGAATTTTGAAATTATATTATATTTATATATATTCCAACAAAATAATTTCCAACGAAAATATATCACTCTTCAAGTGTCCTAGACATATAATTTTAAAGCCATCAATCTAAAATTTATAGTGCTATTAGCTCTGTCACTATCAATCTCCAAAGAAATCAGAAGGAAAGTGAGAAAAAGAGGAAACTGATAATTTCACTGCATTTGATAGAACTTAGAAGCTTCAAGGAAACAATGGTGCAAAATTTGCTGGTTTTTATATATACTTGATTTTTTGTTAGAAAGACTATAACATGATAAAACATGGCAAATATAATTAGTCAAAGAGCAGATGTGTTAAATTCATACTAAACTAGACGATTTCTAATAGGCTTCTAGATGGCAATTATATAATGCAACAAGACAATAAAATTTCAAGAATTGTGGATCTCTCTAAGTAAATTCTAATATTTTGGATTTTATAATATGTGTTTGGAAATTAAAGTCGTGACAGTGATTGTAAATTTAATATCCAGCAGGCAGCTATAAAGTATATTAATAATTCTAGTATACAAGGAAAAGATCATTTTGGAAAACAAATTGAGTTTTAAACGGTTCAAAAGATCATGAACTGAAAGGATAATTCTAAGTCTTCTTGTCATTTCAAACTTGACCAGAGAATGGTGACCGAGTTCAAATATAAAGGGTGTGAAAGGAGGGATTTGCAGTCATGCTGAAAATTATTAGACTTCACGTCAATTTGGTATAACATGAAAAAGTTCTGGTTCTGATCAAAATTGTAAATAAAAACAAGGCCCAAAATCTTGTTATGTACTGGATCACTTCTGTAAATAGAGGTCAATTCTCTTTCTACATTACTACTTATAATAAGAGGGAATAGCAGGCACGTCTCGATCAACATGTGTGCTTCCTTGAAATTAACAATTTATTTGAGGGTATTGTTGTCATTTAACGTATTTCTAGTGCTGACACTTATATTGGTGGGACAACACGTGTAGTCTCATTTTCTATCAGTGGAACAGTTTTTAGGTTTTGCTCTCTAGGACTTCTGCTATCTCTACCTGCTCTTCGTTCTTAAATTTTTTTGACGGTGCTTTTTCTTATCTCAGGTGAGGGTTATGTTACTGTTGTTTTCAGTTATTTTATTTCATAATTATTTTGCAATTTTCTGTAATTCATTTGGATTTTGCAGTTTGATCGTTGTTTTTTGCTGGGTTTCCTTGTTCTCATCTTGTGTTTTTCCGTTTCATTTGGCTCTGTAGGCGTTTGAGAAAATTCTTCAACGAATTAGGCCTTCGATTAGACTTTTACTATTATCTTTCGGTTAATTTGTTGCTTCCTGTATTGGCTAAAATTGAGTTTACATATTAAAGTGATTGGAAGATGACGTGTCATGACACGTAGATTGGTCACAAAGTTATGATTGGCAAAGAGGCACGAGTTGCAACAGATACGAGTAGAGACATAAGATCATGCAAATGGAAATGCTCAATTTGAAAATGTTGAAGCTATCGATGAAGCTTTGTAAAAACTAATTGCTGAACAGGTCAATAAAGCTCTTGAGACTTTTGCTAGCCAGTTACCAGCTGCACCACCCACACCCACCCCAAATAACAACACTTTGGAGAACCCTCGCTCTGGGCTTGTTAATTCAGGTAGTGGTGGAACCCCCAGCGAATCACAAGAGGGAGTACCGGGTAACTTAGTCAATTCTGATTTACAAAATTTAGTACTAACATTGCAGAAACAACTCAAGGAGCAAGGTGACCGCATATAGCAAATACCCGGGGTGCCGCCCGTAATCAAAGGGATAGATATGGATAAATATTCGGAACAACCCTGGAAGCCAAGTGCTGCTTCCCTCCCAATTCCAAAGAAATTCAAAATGCCCGATATTCCAAAATACGATGGAACAACTGATCTACGAGACCACGCGACTGCATTCACAACAGGCGTAAAAGGCAACGACTTGACCAAACAGGAGATCGAATCAGTATTGGTCAAGAAATTCGGTGAAACACTCACTAAGGGTGCATTAACATGGTAATCTCTTTTACCCGAAAATTCTATAAATTCTTTTACTAAGCTTGCAGATTCTTTCATCAAAGCACACTCGGGAGCTCAAAAAGACGAAAAAAGAATGGAAGATATTTTCAAAATCGAGCAAGGGGAATTAGAATTGCTTAGAGAGTTCGTGGACAGATTCCAACGTGAAAGAATGATATTACCGCGTGTACCTGACAATTGGGCAGCTATAGCCTTCACAAGTAATTTGAATGAAAAAAGCTCAGAAGCTACGAGGCGACTCAAGGAAAGTCTTCGTGAATTCCCAGCTACAACATGGAATGATGTTTACAATAGGTATAGCACGAAGCTGAGAATAGAGGAAGATATTATCTCACTGTCTCAAAAAGAAGAAAAGGTAAGTTCGAGATGGGCGAAAATCGAAAAAAGGTCCGGTAAAAATAGGTACGAACCATACGTGGGACCAGCAAGAAAAGACTCACAGTCAAAACAGGACGATCAAATGTATGATCACAGGTCGAGGAATAGAGAGTCGGGCTCGTCATCAAGATTTGGGAATGATCGAAACACGCGTGAGTCACGAGATGATGATAGAAACTTGAAGGCGAGGTTTGGCGGTTATAATTTCAATATGAGCACTTCTGAACTCGTAGTTGTTTTGAGAAGCATGGGTGACAAGGTACGATGGTCAAAAGAGATGAGATCGAATCCAAACAGGCACAATCCTGATCATTGGTGTGAATTTCATAACGATCACGAGCATAAAACGGCAGACTGTAGGTTTTTACAAAGTGAAGTTGAACATTTATTAAAATAGGGTTATCTCACCGAGTTATTCAGTGAGAAAGGTAAGCAAGCATACATGAAGAATAGGCAGGAGCCCCCTAAACCACCTTCTCCCAAAAGGACTGTCAACGTTATAAGTGGATATGAAGACATAAATGGTATGACGTACACAACAGCCAATAAAATTTCCAAAGTCATAATAACCCAAGGGAAACGGGTGCGACATGTCTTAGAGGAAGAAAGCATTACGTTTGATGATGCAGATACGGATGGTGTATTATTTTCTCATAACGATGCACTGGTAATATCTCTACTTGTACATGATACTAATGTAAAACAAGTTTTCATTGATCCAGGTAGTTCCGTGAACATTATTCTGTTAAGAGTTTTACGTGAGATGCAAGCTGAAGATAAATTAATACCAAAGGCGCATACTCTATCTGGATTCGACAATTCCAGTGCCGTGACAAAAGGAGAGGTAATACTTACTACATTCGCAGAAGGAGTTGTCAAAGATACAAAGTTTCAGGTAATATATATGGATATGGCTTACAATATGATCCTTAGGAGACCATGGATCCACGAGATGGATATCGTTCTGTCAACCTTACATCAAGTTATTAAATTTCCATCACCAAGGGGAATATGTCAAATCCGTGGGGACCAACATACATCCAGGAGCATCAACTCTATAGCGGATTCAAGTACGAGAAACGAAGAAAAATAACAATCACAGAATCCAGTTGAGGGTACCACAACACAAACCTCAACTGAATAAGGGCGAACAGATGTGGACTTAAGGCCAGATACCATTCAAGAACCAGAGAAAAACAAAAATATCAAGACAACAATTGAAGAACTGGAGTTTGTGGTGTTATTTGCACAATGGCCTGATAGGAAAGCCTACGTAGGGGCCAATCTAAGCCAGGACATGAAAGGTAAGTTGATTGAATTTTTGAAAACTAACGTGGATTGTTTTGCTTGGTCCCACTCTGATATGACAGGAATACCACCGGAGGTAATGACTCACAAATTAAATGAAGACCCATCGTATCCTCCTGTCAAACAAAAGAAGAGAAAGCAAGAAACTTTCAAAAATCAGGTGATTCAAGATGAGGTTCAAAAATTACTAGAGATTGGGTCTATCTGTGAGGTAAAGTATCCTAATTGGTTAGCCAATACTGTTGTGGTACAGAAGAAGAATGGTAAGTGGCGAGTTTATGTAGATTACACAGACCTTAAAAAAACATGTCCTAAAGATTCTTTTCCACTACCACATATAGATCAACTAATTGATGCTACTTCAGGACATGAATTATTAAGTTTTTTAGATGCGTATTCAGGATACAATCAGATCAAAATGGCTCTGATAGATGAAGAAAAAACTTCCTTCATAACTGACAGGGGGACTTACTGTTATAAAGTAATGCCTTTTGGTCTCAAAAATGTTGGTGCAATATATCAAAGACTAGTGACTAAAATGTTTCAAGAACATTTGGGGAAAACTATGGAAGTCTATATAGACGACATGCTCGTCAAAACTCAACATTCAGGGGATCATATATCATACTTGTCTGATGCATTTCAGATTTTGCAAAAGTTTAATATGAAATTAAATCCTGAGAAGTGTGCATTCGATGTTGCATCAGGTAAGTTTTTAGGTTTTCTTGTCTCTAACTGTGGTATTGAAGTGAATCCCACACAGATTAAGGCCATTGAAGAAATCCCTGACATACTTACAAGTAAAAAAGAAGTGCAAAGATTGACAGGAAGAATTGCAGCCTTGGGAAGATTCATTTCTAAATCATCAGAAAAGTGCTTTAAATTCTTTTCAGCTCTTAAAAAGTAAGATCATTTCGAATGGAATGAGGAATGTCAACAGGCACTCAAAAATTTGAAGACATACTTATCAAATCCGCCACTACTCACAAAACTAAAGGTTGGGGAAAGACTGCTCATCTACCTTGCTGTCTCAGAAGTAGTGGTAAGTATTGTTTTAGTCCGTGAGGACCAAGGTAAACAATATCTGATCTATTATGTCAGGAAATCTTTATTAGATGCGGAGACGCGGTATCCTCAATTAGAAAAGCTTGCACTTGCATTAATCATGGCATCTAGAAAATTAAGGACTTATTTTCAATGTCATCATATTGTTGTAGTAACTGCTTATCCATTACGCAATATATTACACAAGCATGAGTTGTCAACTAGGTTAGCTAAGTGGGCTATAGAATTAAGTGAATATGATATTACATACCAACCTAAAACTGCTATAAAATCTCAAGTGTTAGCTGATTTCGTGGCTGATTTTAGCCAAAGGATGCAATTAGAAGCAGAAAAAGAATTGCATGTGCTCAACGGAGCTAACCCAGGGATTTGGACCTTATTTGCTGATGGTTCATCTAATATAAATGGTGCAGGCTTAGGGATCGTTTTTGTACCACCTACGGGTGAAACCATTCGACAAGCCATTAATTGTCATTCTATAACTAACAATGAGGCAGAGTATGAGGCAGTGATTGCAGGTTTAGAACTGGTACGAGAACTTGGCATTAATTAGATTGTAATCAAGAGCAATTTGCAGCTCGTGGTTAACCAAATGCTGGGGACTTATACCGCCAGGGAAGCACGAATGCATCATTATTTAGAGAAGGTACGGGATCTAATCAGGCAATTCCAAACCTGGAAGGTTACGCAAATACCAAGAGATGAAAATGTTGAGGTGGATGCCTTAGCTAATCTCGCATCTACAGCAGACGTGGCAAGCAATGAAAATGCTTTTTTAATACATTTGTTTCATTCAGTGCTCGATCCAGATAAAAATGAGGTAAATTTTAATAACTTAACGTGGGATTGGAGGAACGAGATTGTTGCTTTTTTGCAAAATGGTATCGTTCTTGAAGACAAGAGAAAAGCTCACGCGCTTCGAAAAAAGGTTGCTCGATATTGCTTAAAGCAAGGCAATCTTTGTCGGAAAATATTTGGTGGTCCCTTAGCAAGATGCCTCAGACCTTCTCAGACAGAATACATAATGAGAGAAATACACGAGGGGCATTGTGGAAATCACGCAAGGATGAAGATCCTAAATTACGAAGCCTACATCCTCTTCTGCTCCTACTAGGGGCATTAGGGAAGTTATCAACTATGGGGACCCTTCTAGGGCTAGGGTTTGATGAAGATATGATAGTACGAGGAAGAAACAAACAAAGATTCAAGAACTGAATATTTTGAGAACTTTATGTGATAAAGACAAAGAAGAAAACTATATTTATACTGCGAAGCGACCGTCAAAGGAAAAGGTGCAATGATGGAAAAGTCATAATAAGAACCGACGCTTCATGATTAGTGAAGCCGTGAAAAAGCCCTAAAAACGCTGCAAAGTTACAGAACCAGTAAAAGGGTGTCACATATTAAGAGCATTAATGGTGACAAAAATTCCTGTTTTAATGAAATCCACTTCCCAAATATTTAATTGATGAATAAATGGCAAGTGGGGGGACTATCTGTATTGAGAAAAATTGAATTTACATATTAAAGTGATTGGAAGATGACATGTCATGACACGTAGACTGGTCAAAAAGTTATGATTGGCAAAGAGGTACGAGTTGCAACAGATACGAGCAAAGGCATAAGAGGAGGCACGAGCGGATACTCAAAAGATTGAACGCCCGTACCTATTTAAGTCCAAGAATCAAGGAGAACGAATCTGACAGCACAAGAGAGTACAGATACAGTATTTAATGAGCATTAAATACTAAAACATTAGAGAATCTGTATTAAAATACAATGATTATGTAACGTAGCATTTAATGTCTATAATGGCCTTATTATGACAAAGGCAAAGCGCATATTTCCAAGATAGCTATAAAAGGGAAAGAATGGGTCAATTGTAAAGACACGAAAGGCTAACTGAATACATTGGTTTACTTTATTTTCTTCTAATTATCTTATTGCTAGTCAAATTACTTTCTCTTATATATTTTTTGATTATCAGTAACCCGAGTTCTTCTAAATTAAAGCTTTGATCGAAATTCCACTTTTTGGTTAAATACTTTCCTTAGGAAGGAGGGCCTGGTAATTTGAGTTTAGGCACATCATAGGCGGCGACAATTTGATATTCCGCCAATTGGTTTTCATATGTGTTGGATTTTTGCTATTAAGAATTCATTCTCATGGTTCTTCGGTGCTCTCTTTTGCCCAGGAAGAATCTGGAATGGTTAAGTTTTTTCGGGTCTTGTGAGTTTTTTCAAACTAAAAATGTGTAAACAATTCAAAATAGAAAGGAGCTTCACTGTATTTGACGATAGTAATTTTGTAAAGCCTTTCAAAGTATAGATGTATCAAAATTAGTACTTAAATTACTTTACGCAGATTTTATTATTGGATAACACATTTAAGCTACATGTTGAGTTCTTAGTCGATTGGCACGATGAAAATAAATTGGAATTCATCTGATCCATAAATCTAAATTTGAGACAACAAGATAAAGTTGGCACCATATTAATCAATGTATAGTTGCTTGGGATCAACCCCTTAAGCTAAATTTAGTAGAAGTTAGCCCAAGAGAAGACTGTAAAACGAGCAGACCTACTAAAATTAAGGCTAAGCTTATCAAATTTTATCCCATAAGAGTCTCTAGACAGATCTATGTTTACCTAATGATGCTTTTAATATATGTTAGAATAGATCAATATGTGTTGCTCCTGCTTCATTTCAAAGTGAATCTTTCAGGCATTACTTTCAAATGAGGTATCCACAGTTATTTTAGGCATAAAGTGAACTGAAAATATACCTCTGTACTTCCCCACTAAAAAAGATTACATCTGTGTTTACCTGTACTCTATTTTTACATGAATGACATTTTACCTATGTCTACCAGCATTTTCCTTATTACAATCTTTTTTGGGGGTTGATAATTGTGATGTTACCAGCTAATCTTTGAATTTATTATACTGTATTCAGCTATCTTTGTATTGTCAATGGAAATTTTTTTCTTTCTGAACTATTTGAAATGCAGCTATCTTGCGGTAATTAGCTTGTCAAGAAATGTCTTCCAGACAAAAAATAAACGTCCATATTCAGAAGAGAGAAATGATGAAATGAAACCCAGGCGGTGTGATAGTTATGGGAAGATATAAGTTGATAAAAAAGAGGCAATATTATTACAATGACGCACGAAAGAATTGGAGCGACAGAAATGCAATTCTTCCACAAAATCTGTTGTTAATTTGTTGGCTGAAAGAATGAAGTCTCATGATGCACGGTGTCATTCATATATTTTATGCAGCGAATAGGTAATATGATGTTCTCGTGTCATTCAGATGCATGTTCCGTGATCAGTGGGTGGCCATAGTGAGAGGTAATATGCAAGTTTTAGCTTCTTGAGAAAATTATAAGAAATTGCGGTAATTTTCACATATCTTGATGCTGGAATTTTTTAATCAACACATAGATGTTCCTTTTTTAAAATGTATAGTCAATGCATTATGGTCTCTTAATTGGGAGAAAGTTTCATGATGGGCTACTTTAGTCTCTGCTGGTTTGCCTCGGACGAGTAAAGAGCCAATATGCGATGCAAATAACAAAGCCACACCATACAAAAGGATATGTTAGAGACAAATTGGCAGAAGGATATGTAAACAGGGGGTGACAGTCAAGTACAGGGAAATATACAATACAAAAGGGATATGAATGGCTGAAAGGGTCCCTAGGCAAATGTCAATGGAGACGATGGGTATGGAGCAGAACATGCCAAAACACAGCTTCATTTGCTGGTTGACTATGCAGAAGAAGCTACTCACAAATGATAGGCTGGGGCGTAGAGGGATGAATACTGATAGTCTATGTGTGTTGTATGGGGATGAACAGGAAACTATAGAGCATCTATTCTATGAGTGCCAGTTCTTTTGGTATAATATTAGAATGGCTAAATATTAGAATTACAAACTTGGAGGGGCTGTTATTATGGAGAAGAGTGGCAAGGAAGATGGCTGGAAAATTGAGCAGATAGTTTGCATATGCAACATTATCAGCAACCAACTACTATGTATGGAAAGGTAGGAATGAAACCGTATGGAAGAGTTCAGTGCCTAGACCACATAAAGTGTGTGAGCAAATTAAAGAAGAATGCAAGATTTTTATGGTAGAAGTATTAAACAAGAGAACAAAAGAAAATGATGGAAGATGGATAGAAAGAATATATAGATAGATAGAAAGGAATTGTACAGTCTTCATTATATAGTTAGAAGCATAGTCAGCTACTTTATAGTTTTCTCATTGTATTCCTATTGATGTACTTGTTTGGAGATGAATAAAAAATTTCATTCCACCAAAAAAAATAAAGTCATACCACACCATCGAGGAAAGTTTCATGTTGGGCCCGGGCAACTCCTACTAGTTTATTTATGTATGACAAAACTTACACGCACGAGATAAATGATTATCGGTACAACATTTCCTTAATTAAATTCTCATTTTTTTTTAATTCTCATTTAGTTGCAATTGTTAGTAGTCCCTTCGGAAACATTCAAGGGGAGGGTATTACCTGTACCGGTACCAATTTGTATCTATAATCGTACTGCATTGTACTGGTTCGGATTAGAAATATGAGTTTCGGATTTGGGTAAAGTGTAAGTGTAATGGGAGGGTACCGAAAAAAATACCATTAGTACCAGTCCGATTAGCACCCTTAAGGTACCGGACCAATCCGTATTGATACCCATATCGTACGGGTACCTTTAATTTTCTCATTAATTTTTGTTATACTTGTGTTGTTATTTGTTGTAATTTTAATTATTTAATAGTAGAATGGCTACTAAACTGGTAAAAAAAGTATGTAATAAATTGACTAAGGGTAATGTTAAGGAGGGAGGAGGGGTCCTCATTTTGAAACAAATCTTAACAAGTCCAGGTTTAGGCGTTACATACAAGAAACGTATAATCCTACTTTTCAAGATTTTCCTAGAACAACTGTTAGAAATAATGTTTGCCATAACGAAGGAAATGAAGACTTATTGAAAAATTGGAAGAGAAGGATTTGGTCTTCCAAAAATAATTCAAAAAGACGACGATGCCTATAAAATACTATCCACCGGAGACAGCAGGGACGCAGAAGAACGAGTGCTATCAATTCCAAGCAAAGAACCAATAGACGTTATTGAAATTTTTTGTATATTATAATTTATTTTAGTAAGTATTGAATTTTTTTTATCCATTAAAGTTTGTTTGTATTTAAATATAATTTTTTATTTTTAATTTAAAATTATCCCTAAGTACAGGTACCACACCCTTAGGACAGGTAGGTGTACTGATAGGGTACCTGTAAAAGTACCCTTATCCCATACCCTTAAATCCTCTTAAGAAAAGTACCCTAAAGGAACCCTCCCCTTACCCTTACCGTCCTCGTACCCTTTATTTACCCGTAAGACGGTAGAGTTAAATTTATACGTGGTTTATAGACAAGTGAATTAATTTGAACCTAAAACAATAGATGAGTTAGACAAAAATATAATACTTAGCCTTGAGATGAAGATAAAATAGCAGAAATAGTAATTTCGGGAGCAGGGCTTCCGGGCACAATAGCAACGATATCAGTAAACAAGAAGATAAATTTATGTTGAGCTTTGAATAGAGTGTAGCATATGTTTGTCAGAAAATCCGTGTCCTTTACAATGATAATAGAGCTCACTATTTATAGCTGCACCCAGGGAACAATGCCATAGGATCAAGCCCCACTTTAATGTCAATTATGAGGGCCATTGAAGAATGTGTAATGGCAGGCAGTGAATGCCATATTCCTTGTAACGGGTCGTTACTTAATGCTTAGAATATTTCTCATTAAATACTATTGGATGGCAGGCATTTATTTAATCTTTATGAGTATCATTCTCTCCGGTAACAGACGGGATCATTGCCTTCGTATTCAACTATATTCTATATTCGACTCCACGTATCACTTTCTCATGCGATCATTTAATATAAATATATTTTATCCTATACAGATAGTCCCCCTGCTTTCTGGTGGCATAACTTTATGTCAGCGGGAAGTTGGTAAAAATACCTTCTTTGGCAGAAAATTCACTGACCACCTCTGAAAAGTTTTTGACGGTTGATTAGACGCATGTTTGTTCGCATTTAATGCCCTGAACACGCGTCATCCCACGATTTAGCATCACTTTTGCCCGTTATCAAGGTAATTATGGTCACGATTTTAGCCGTCTATATATTTACTTATATGCATCAACCTCCTTCATTTACACTTCATAATATTCCAAATTTTGTCAAACTTTATTTACTCAACTCATACTTCGTCTTTAATCTTTCTTTAACTTTCTTCTTTGAGAGAAAACTCTTTTTCTGATAAAATAGCCTCTTCTTCCAGAAACCATAGTTATTCAAAGAACAAAGGTGAAGTTGATGATGTTGCTCCTCTTACGGTGAGTACCATCATCCCAAAGAGTCTATTTATTACCAAAGATTTTGAAGAGAAGTATCATTCTTCTCACCCTCATGTATGGGTTGTTAGCGTATAGCCGTATACCCTTCTTCCATCCGTCCTTCTAGTATTCCTGCTGTGAAAGAAGACTGCCAGTGTCAAGATTTGGACATTATCGTTCCCGACTTGGCGGAGCGGATAACCTTACCCAAGTAGGGTTTTACATATTTTTGCATGTATCCCTTCACTTTGGAGCATTTTCTTCGAATGGAGATCTTGACTCGGTCATCGTGGAGTTCTACCTCCGCTATTAGGTGTGCTTGGGATAAGTAAATCTTTTCGTGTGGAGGACAATCGCTTGTCTTCGGTGTCTGTGCCAGGAGACGGGAGAAGAGCTATCCCTAACTCGAGTGATGAACCTCTATTCGCCCATGGCTAGGTAAGTGTCATGTAGTAAGAGGAGTAGTTATGAACCCTGTAGACCATCACCATGGGAGTGGTGAAAGGAGAGCCCCAATTGGTAGAAAAAAACTCACAACCCCTTTGGGTTATCCTGCACTTGGAAGAAGAAGTAGAAAAAGGAATAGATATAGTGATAATTTAATTCTTCGTTGCTGTAGTAAATAGGAGAGAAAATCGAATTAAATTCTTCATTTTTATAACAAAAATAGGGTTTCACGTACACGTACACCACGATGTTTAATGAACCGTTGGATCTACTTGGGATTTGCATCCGATTTTTTTTGCAGTGGTTCCTTTTTCTTTTGTAGAAGTGGGTCCTCCTTAATTATCACGAATGGAGTTTATTTAAGTAGGAGATAATTGTTGCCTGTTTGTATTGCCTTATTTTATGTGTTTTTAAACCAAAATAACTTTTAAGTCATTTTATAGTGTTTGAATAATGTAAAAAGGTGTTATTAAGTATTTATTTTTTTAAGCTAAAATAATAAAAACAAACCAAAAGCCAAAAGTTAGAATTCATAATGTATGGCTTAAAAGTCACTTAAAATAAGCTCAACCAAACGGGGAGATATGTCTGATTTGATTGTCGACCAAACAATTCACAAAATATAGAAGTATAAAATCATATGATTGACAAGTGAGGCTTGCTCAGTTGGTAAAGCACCTCTATCCATGACCGTTAGATCCTGATTTTGAGTCACACTGGAGGAAAAGTATTAAAACACTATATATCCTCCTAAATTGGGAGGAATTTTGAAGAAAAAAATCACATGATTAAATTAGAATATTTAAATAGTAACATCAATGAGAGTCAATATATGACAACTTACGTTTAGTATTGGTAAAAAGAAAATAATCCTTTTCTCTAGAAAAGTTTAGGAGCATGTTTGGTCAAGCTTTTCGGAGGCCAAAATTAATTTTTTTGTCAAAATAGTATTTTTGAAAAATTTAAAATGTTTGGCCAAAATAAAAAAGTACTTTTGGCAAACAACAGAACTAATTTTTCTGCTTTTGGGAAGAAGCGAAAAATTCTAGCTTCTTCCAAGAAGCAGAAGCGTAAAATTAATTTATTCAAGACAAAATTATCCTCACCTTAAATTTACATTTTCCAAATTATCCCTTAATGATTTAAGCATTTTCTTTCCTTATATATATAATTTTTCTACCATCAGATACATGAATCATGCAAACTTTTCAAATTTATTTTTTGTCTTTTCATTTGTTTTTGCTTCTTTCGATAGGACTATTTCTTTTTTTCTTTTTCTTTTTTCTAATTTCTATCATTATTTTAAAAAAATAGAGATATCAAATACATGTATCATCTTGTAATTCTTTTTTGACTTTCTTGTTTTTTATGTTTTCTTTGATTAATCTTGTTTTTTTATTTCTCTAAATTAATAGATCTCCTAGAATTCTTCGAGTAACTTTAGTAGATTCATCTCCTTGAATACTTTATGCAAAATGAAAGTCCTATCGATTACTATATAAATAGACTTCTTCTCCCTTTTTCTTGTGCAGATTCTTCTTATTTGTTTCCTATTCCTCTTTAAAATAACAAACTAACAACCAGTATACGTACTTTTTTCATAATATGTTTTTTAACGTAAATAATAAGTCCAACCGGTTATTTGTGTAAAAAGCCCCAAAATAAAAAGATAGGCCCAATTTCTTTGTCATTTGCATAGGTATTTTGAGTAGAAATGGCATAGGATAGCAACTTTTTAATATAGTATTTAGTTTTTATCCAGTATTTTTAATGTTGAGCAAAAATAGTCACTACTTTATTGAAATTAATACGAAATGATGTTTTTACCCTTTCTTCATGAGTGATGTGTAATTAAGGACTTGGTGTCCTTAACATTTACACTGCATGCATGAAGTTAAGGACATGATGTCCTAAAGTTTAACAACGGAAGGCGCAAATACAAGACATTTTGTCCTTAATATTTACATAGCATTCATGAAGTTAAGGACATCATGTCCCTAATATTTACACAACACTCATAAAGTTGAGGACATTATGTCCTTAATATTTGCACCGCACACATGAAGTTAAGGACACCATGTCTGTAACATTTACACTACACATATGAAGTTAAGGACATGGTGTCCTAAAGTTTAATAATGGAAGGTGCAAATACATACACTTTATCCTTAATATTTACACAGTATTCATGAAGTTAAGGACATTATGTCCTTAATATTTATACAGTACCCATGTCTAGTATAGGGGTATTTTCGTTCGGACAGGTAAAAATTTATTAAGTACTGGCTAAAGAGTAAATACATTTTATATAGTGACTAAAGAGTAAAGACATTTCTAATTAGTGGCTAACTATGCACTTCCCCGTATTTGGAGTTTCGTAAATTTTGTTACTCTTGGCATTGCCTAAAGGTCTCTGCTTAAATAAATGTAGAGGCTTTTCATGCAAATCATTATGGATATGATTTAATTTCTTACACAAATTCTGGTCCTTGTTACCCGTCAAGTTTTTCAAAAAATTTGTTTCCGAAATATTTTTCACATTAAAAGAACAAGAAAACATAATGTTTTTTCTTTTCATTTGACCCTTTCTCCCTGAGGCATACATATAGCCATTAAGTAATTATTTTAAGGAAAACTTTAGGGTAATTTAATCAAATAGCCTTTTGATTAATGTCAATCGAAGGGAGTAATTTTAATACATGTAACAAATTGACATTGAAAATTAAGTAATTATCCACCTAGCTTGGAGAAAAGAGAAAAGAAGAAGCGTAAAGATTTTTTTTGGTAAGCAACTCTTTAATTATTATCCTAATAATGGCATATGTAGTTTAAGTAAATAAAATACTAAATTTGCTAGCAGGTTCAAAATATTTCTCAAACAGTACAAGTAATTTACCGTGTGGAGTATATAAGTTCCTTTCTTACATTACCAATTAACATATTATTACAGAAGAAGAAAAAAACTAAAATGACTAAACTAAAATTTCAGCAAGCGTGGCCACCATGTACTGCTATCTAGCATGGATGATGACAACGATCGTGGGTGGATGGAACGGTTCATTTCAGTCGCCACTAGTGACATCATCCCGGTTCACGGCTCTAGCCTTTCTAGAATTATGGAACTGCACCTGTAAGTCTACCATTAATATTTTTCTTCCTTTAACTAGCATTCCACATCGTTATTCACCTTTCTTCTTTTACTTATTTAAGCTACTCGATGGGTTCCATCTAGGGTTGAAGTCTTGGATCAATGGATCTAAAAAAATTTGAACGTTACTATGCCCGAAACCCGCACATGGAAAGAACTGTCCCTCAAATACGGGTGAAAGGCCAAAAATCATGGTAAGTCAAACTCATCTAGTTTTTTACCTTTTCATATAAGGCAATTGTTTGACCCGTCTCTTCTATTGAATTCAGGTCTACCACAGGGATCAGTTTTGGTCCCCGAAGAGGACGTTTTGGCTAATCCTACTGATGCGGCGAGGCTGCTGCAAGAGACTTTTACACAGACAGGTATCTCCGGGTCTGCTTCTAATGCGAGTGCTTCTTCTCGGAGTCCCCGTCCAGAGAACAAACAACCAAAGAGCAGACTTTCCTCCGCAGCCGGGGGAACGAATAAGAGGGCGAAGAATGTCGCTCCCGAGTCGTCTCCGCAAGTTGTGGTGATGAGCCCCTCCCTCCCCCTCCCCCCGCCCAAGCTGGCTATAGACACCGTGATGATTGATGATGATGGGGAAACTAGCAAGGATGGGGCTTCTCTAAGTAGAAGACGACGACCTTCCTCAGCTCAACGGATTGCTGAATCTGTTGAATTAGTTACACTAACTGAGGACGATGCCTCAGTGCTCTAGGGGAGTTTGAGATGGTGGAAAATGCAAACTCCCATTTTCGGATCCCAGTCGCTGCGCCCAGTACCGTGAGGATGAGTACCGGGTCCCTGCCGTCTTTGGTTGACGAGCAACCAATAACCAGCACTGCGCTTGCTGGATCCACTTCTCATCCTTCAACACCATCAGCTTCATCTCCTTCTTTACCAACTCTTCCTTTACCACCAGCAACTGCTACATCATTTCTATCGGCCGCAGTTGTCCTAGAAGAGGATGTTCCTCTCCCTCAGTCCCCAGTTTATGGGAACTTGGGGCAAAATTATGCCGCTCCTCTGAAGATCCGCAAAAGAGGAGGAGCATTACTCTCTCGGTCTCTACCAAATGTAATTTGTTGTCCGGACCAGTGGAACTTGCTAACTATCTGAAGCCTTTGGATTCAGAAAAAGATAGGGAAAAGATACAAACTCTCTCAGGAGAGTGTTTGTTGAAAAATGCTATGCACAATGCCCCATAAGTATATTCTTCGTTTTCTTGATTGTCTCTTTTATCTTTGATTTAGTAATATTTTGAGTTTGCCTTTTTTGTTTCGCATGCCAATTTTCTTGCTTCTGAGGACTAAAGGTTGATTCGAGATAAGGAGGAACTTACCTCCGAATGGGATCAACCTTTAGCCGAACGGGACTAAACTGCTGCTCCCTATCAGAACTGGAAGACAAAGTTGCTGAGGCTGTTGTGTTGGAGGCTCGGTTGTAGCAAAGCGGGCAAGAAGTAGAGACCCTTAGCCAAGAGATCCGCCCGTCGAGGGTTGAATTTGAAGAGGCTATGGCATAATGGGCTGAAGTCCATAGCGTTGTTTTTACTGCATCCGATCGTGAGGCTACCTGCGCATAAAGATTGAAGAATTTGGAGGCGGCCTTGAACTCCACAACTGAAGAGGTTGTTGCTGCCGGGGTGAAGTATGCCCATTTGGAGGAGAATTATAAGAACATCATTGAGTATAATAGACTTTTAGATCTACTATCCGTGATCTCGATGTCATTCTTCGATCCGTTAGGTCCACGCAGAAAAATCTTTCCACCGAGGTTGACCAACTTAAAGAATAACTCAAGCGCCGAGCGGCTTCCCTCGTTGTTGAAAAAACATATGTTATGTACAACATGAGGAGAAAACCATTGGAAGAGGCTAAAGCGGGTGTCATTGACTTTGCTGTCGAAATCGCTAAAGCCCATGAGCTGGAGTCAACTGCTAAAAGAGGTCCTCCGGCCGTGCCTAATGCTACCAATTCTTCTGGTTCCAGTTTCAAATTCTCGGGAACTGAAGAGGAACCGGAAGGCGATGATGCTGAAGGTCAAAATGATAAACATCAAGATATTGAGCTGGCGGCAGATCTACCCACTTCTCCTAGGGCGCGAATGCTTCTCTTTCTCCGGGTTCTGGAGATGCAGCAAATTAGCTTTTATTTTTTTCAACTTTTGTACTTGTGCCGTTTGGCACATTCGTTGTAAATAAAAATAATTTTTGCTCAAGTATTGTATGAGTTTTCCTTTCTGCGTACTTTCGTTTAGACATTTATGCAAGTTTGATCTTTGCATCCTTTTTCGTTTAAGTGTTTTGCGCAAGTTTTACTGTTTGCGCCTGGTCATCCAAGGCTTTGGGTGTATTTCCCCCCAAAAGCGTTTGGATTTTGGGCACAAGTTCTTCCGAAATCAACCCTTTTATCATCAGGGTTTTCATAAGAGAGGGCCCTCTTATGTTTACAGTGCTCTTGGAGAGGACGTCTCATGTTCATTACGGTACTAGAATTTGAAATACTTGTTTAACTTTCAGATGACAAAATCAATTCATCGTTCAGACAAGAAACAAGATAAGAATAAAAGGACTTTATTTATTCCTTCCATTTTCAAAAGTACATAAGCATTCGTTGTGCTAAAACAAAATTGATTTCTTGTGGCTAACTTGTACAACTTGTTTCTACGGGGCTGGCCGCATAGTCCCATGTCTCGATAATACAACTATGCTTCGTATTTCGGTCGAAGCGGCAATCGTTGTTGTCGTATCCTCATATTATCCCCCCTCCCTAGTGTTCGAATGCAAAGAATGCGAATTTGAACACTAGAAGTTTAATACCTTCAAGGATTCCACTAATGAATTGCTAGATAATCTTCAGTTCGGTAACAAACTTCACTTCCCCTTAGAAACTTATGCTATCGAAACAAAGACTATCTAACAATCCCCTAGTGGCATGAACTTGTGAACGATCGGGTAATATTTGTTCGATAGCAAACTTAACTTCCCAATGGGGACTTCTCTACCGAGCAAAAGATTATCTAACCGCTCCGGAGTGGTTCTTCGCCCGTATGCCTTCTTATTAAAAGGTCTTATTGCTGTTGTTGAAACTTCCTTCGTAGTATGCTTTCTGTTGCTGTCTCATTAAAAACCTTGCCAGAAAAACCCAATTGGGACAAAAACTAGATAAAGGGAAAAAGAGTGCAGCACATACTTTCAGTAAGGTGATGTTCATCAGCAATAGTATCTCTGAGGTGTGCCACATTACAGCTGTTTGGCAACTTTTCTCCATCTCGATTCTCCAACTTGTATGATCCTTTCCCAGTGACAGTTGAAACTCAGTAGGAGCCTTCCCATGTTGAACCTAGCTTCCCTACATTGAGTTCCCAGGTGTTTTGAGTTACTTTCCTTAAAACCAAGTCTCCCACTTTGAAATAACGAAGGTTGGCTCTTCGATTGTAATATCTTTCTATTCTCTGCTTTTGAACTGCCATCCTTATATGTGCCAAGTCCCTGCGTTCATCAAGCAGATCCAAATTGACCAACATTTCTTCATTGTTTGCCTCTTAATTTGCCTGGAAATATCTCAAGATAGGCTCCCCTACTTCCACCGGGATCATGGCTTCTGCTCCGTATACAAGGGAGAACGAAGTCTCTCCCATGCTCGATTTGGCCGTTGTTCGGTATGCCCATAATACACCGGGCAACTCCTTAGGCCATTTGCCTTTAGCTGCTTCCAATCTCTTTTTGAGATTTCGTATAATCATGTTGTTCGTTGATTACGCTTGACCATTTGCGCTCGGATGATAAGGCGAAGATGTGATCCTTTTGATTTTCAAGTCTTCATGGAACTTCGTGACCCTTGTGCCTATAAATTGTGGCCCATTGTCGCAGGCTATCTCTTTTGGTATCCCAAATTTATAAATTATATTCTCCCACAAGAAATCCACCACTTCGCATTTGCCGATCTTCTGATAAGAACCTACTTCAACCCACTTAGAAAAATTGTCAGTTAAAATCAAAACAAAACTTACCTTACCAGGGGCCGACGGTAGTGGTCCGATGATATCCATTCCCCACTTCATATACGGCCATAGAGACAAAACTGAGTGCAATGGTTCTGCCGGTTTATGTTCCAACAGTGTGTAGTGTTGTCACGTATCGCATTTTTGAACAAAATATTTGGCATCTTGTTCCATTCGGGGCCTGACCTTACCAATTTTAGCACTAAGGAATCTGCTCCACAATGATTTCCACAGATCCCTTTGTGGACTTCTCGCATAACATAATTAGCTTTGGAGGCTCCCAAATATCGGGCCAGCGGGCCTTGGAGAGATTTCCTATACAATTGGACTCCTTTGAAACTATACCATGCTACTTTAGTGCGCAGCGCCCGGGATGCCTTGGGATCTTAAGGCAACTTTTCGTGCTCGAGGTAATCAATGATCTCATTTCTCCAGTCCCAGACCAAATTAGTCGCATTTACCTCGTAGTAGTTATCTGCATCCAGAACAGAGTGCATAAGCTATACGATCATACTGGAGTCTGATCCCTTTATTTCTGTTGATGAGCCAAGGTTAGCTAATGCGTTCGCTTCTGCGTTTTCTTCCCTCGGAATATGCGTAATTAACCACTCCTGGAACCGAGCAAGCAGAGCATGAACCTTCACTATGTATTGCTGCATGCGTTCCTTTTTGGCTTCGAAGATCTAGTAGACCTGATTTACCATCAGTTGGGAGTCGCATTTGATTTCTATGGCCTCAGAATCTAGTCCTCGGGCCAATTCGAGCCCTGCAATCAAAGCTTCATACTCCGATTCATTGTTAGTTCGAGGAATCATTCTTATGGCCTAACTTAGGGTTTTTCCCGAAAGCGTGGTTAATATTATGTCGAGCTTGGACCCTTTTACGTTGGAAGCTCCGTTCGTAAATAAGGTCCAAACTTCTGATGTCGATTCTGACACCATCACTGCTTTTTGCTTTCCAAAGGTAGCAATCCCGGACTGAAATCAGCCACAAAGTCGGCCAAAACTTATGACTTAATCGCAGTCTTAGGTTTATATTCTATGTCAAATTCACTCATTTTGACGGTCCATTTGGCCAGCTTACCCGAAATTTCGGGTTTATGAAGGATATTTCGCAGGGGAAAGGTGGTAACCACAGCTATCGAGTGACATTGGAAATAAGGCCTTAGCTTCCGAGCGACGACTACGAGGGCTAAGGCTAACTTCTCCAAATGTGGGTAGCTAGTTTCTGCTCCCGTTAAAATTCTATTAACATAATAAATGGGAGATTGCGTACCTTCATCCTCACAAACTAAAATGGCGCTTACCGCTACCTCTGATACTGCTAGGTAGATTAACAATTTTTTGCCTTCCTCCGGCTTTTATAATAACGGATGACTTGACAAGTACCTTTTCAAATCCCTCAAAGTCTGCTGACATTTCAGTGTCCACTCGAAGTTGTTCTTCTTTTTTAGTAACAAGAAGAAATGATGGCATCATATTATAGCAATATGTGCCGAAATTCGTTATGAACGAAATTCTTTCCTAATCCTCCGGGTTCATCTTAATTGGTTGTATCCAGAGTAAGCATCAAGGAAACTCATTAGCTCATGCCCGTCCGTTGCATCAATCATTTGATCAATGTTCGGCAATGGGAACGAGTCCTTTAGGCACACCTTATTTAAGTCCTTATAGTCTATGCACATGCGAAATTTATTATTCTTCTTTGGAACTACTACTATGTTAGCTAGCCAGTCTGGATACTTTACCTCCCGGATTGAACCGATATCAAGTAGGCGAGTTACCTCTTCTTTGACGAATTTGTTTCTGGCCTCGACAATATGATGTTTTTTCTGTCTTACCGGAGGAATTTTGGGATCAGCTTAGCTTGTGTACGGCCACTTTCCGTGGGATATCTGTTATATACTCATATGACCACACAAAACAATCGACGCTAAATTTAAGAAATTCAATAAATTCAGACCTTAGTTTAGAGTGCAGTCCTGTCCCCAAGTGGAATTTCCTCTCCAAGAACTTTTCGAATAATGCGACTTGCTCAAGATCTTCCTCTGTGGATTTTGTTGCGTCCTTCTCTTCTGGTACCTGGAAATACCTTGGCACTTGATAAGATTCTGGCACCTCTTCCCTCTAGTTGACCTCGCTTGACTCGTGAGCAGGCGCCAGTTCCTATAATTGCTACGCCATATGCTCATTCCCTTTGCTATTGGAGACCGAAATTGCATTCATCTCCCTTGCCACCGGTTGGTCACCTCTTATTTGTTTAATTCCCTTGGGAGTTGGGATTTTCAGTACCTGGTGATATATCGATGGCATAGCCTTCATCTCGTGCAATCATGGTCTTCCCAGGATAATATTGTAACCCATATCACCATTCACTACCTCAAAAAGGGTCGTCTTCATCACCCATTCAGTATTCGTGGGTAGCAGGATCTCTCTCCGGGTTGTTGCGCTTGCTAGGTTAAACTCAGTGAGGAGTTTTGTGGCCAAAATAATGCTTCCGGTAAGCTAGTCTTGCTCCAATACCTCCATTGTATAATATAGGCCAAACTCCCTAGATCCGCCAGAACAAGTTTGATTTTAAAATCTAATATATTCAAAGAGATTACTAATGCGTCGTTGTGCAGTAGCAACAATCCATCTATGTCCTTCTCCGTAAAAGTGATGTCGTCTTCAGCAACTTCCCGGAGTCGCTTGTTGTGGGTTACTGATACCTTCATCTTTTTCGCTGCCGAGAAGGTAACCTCGTTAATCTCGTCCCCCTCCCTCCGAGTTAATCATCAGGCACGGGGGATCTTCTCCTGCTTTTGAGGGATCCATATTGTCATGATTGTGATCGTAATTGTTTTTAGCCCGGTCACTTAAGAATTCCCTGAGATGGCCATTTTTCAACAGTGTCGCAACCTCTTCGCACAGATACCAGCAATCCCCAGTCTGGTGACCGTTTGTCCCATGATATTCGCACCACGAATTAGGATCCATCTGGCTGGGATCGGATCTCATTGGCTTCGGGAACCGTGATTTTTAATGTTCCGCATAGCCAATACCAGCTCTACTACACTGACATTAAAGTTATATTCTGAAAGTCTGGGGTAGGAAGGATCTCGAGAACCTGATGTTTTCTTGTCATGTAATGACATGTTGTTCCGGTCGCGATCATTTCTTCTATTGGTAATGAACCTGTCTACCAACTGGAACCTCTGTCACGTCCTTCGGCCCATTCATAGGGCAAAAACCTGCTACTCGAAGACCGTCTATCTGTGTTGAAACCATCTTTTGATTTCTCTTTATTCTTCTCCTGACCCTTAACCGACATTGAGAAACAGAGTTAATCATCCTCAATCCTTATCTTTAAATCGTACCGGTTGTGAACATCCGCCCAAGTTGTCGCTTGGAACTCGAGCAAGCTTTCTTTCAACTTCTGGGAAGTATTGGAACTCTTCGGATTCAAACCCTTGGTGAATGCTTCAGCCGCCCATTCATCCGGAACGGCCGGTAGCAACATCCTTTCCTTCTGGAACCAGGTTACAAATTCCAGCAGCAACCCGGACTCTCCTTGTACAATCCTGAAAATATCGGCCTTTCGGGCCTATTGGAAGAACCTGCTAACTCCTGTTTCAGCTCTGTCATAACCTTATCCTACCGAGTGAAATGACCTAAAATGGTCTCATGTTGCTCCTGCAACACCCTTATCACTTCGACGACGTGCTCTTCTTCAACATCATCAGGAGTTGCCTCTCGAACATGTCGCGAGTATCACCTTACGTGGACCAGTGTGGCCTCGTGCCTCTCACTATGGGTATCGCTGATTGAATCCTCATGCTGAAGTTGATTTCCTTGGGCCTCAAGGTTGTGTGTGTTGTTATTACCATTATCTGCAATTTTCAACGATTGTTTTGCTAAGAACAAATAATCAAACGTGTCAGTAAAAAAGTCAAGGACCAACTTAATTACACAACTGTCTAAGCCCCCACGGTGGGCGCTAAACTGTTTACCTGTAAAACAATATAGTTGAATTTATACGTGGTTTATAGACAAGTGAAATAATTTGATTCTAAAACAACAGATGAATTAGACAAAAATATAATAGTTAGCCTTGAGATGAAGATAAAATAGCAAAAATAGTAATTTCGGGAGCAGGGCTTCCGGGCACAATAGCAATGATATCAGTAAACAAGAAGATAAAATTATATTGAGCTTTGAATATAGTGCAATGTATGTTTGTCAGAAAATTCGTGTCCTCTACAATAATAATAGAGCTCACTATTTATAGTTGCACTTAGGGAACAAGATCCTAGGATCAAGCCCCTCTTTAATGTCAATTATGAGGGCCATTGAAGAATGTTTAACGGCAGGCGTTGAAATGCCATATTCCTTGTAACGGGTCGTGTACTTAATAGTATAGAATATTCCTCATTAAATGCTACCGGGTTACGGGCATTTATTTCATCTTTATGAATATCATTCTCTCAGATAATAAACGGGATTGTTGCCTTCGGATTTAACTATCTTCTGTCTTCGACTCCACGCGTCACTTTCTCGTGCGATCATTTAATATAAACATATTTTACCTTATACACCTGTAACCCTTAAGAATCAGTACCCTCCCCTTAGACAGCCTAGATGATACGCACAAATTAAGAATCGTGTAATTGTTATAACTATGCATGAAATTTATACAAGTCTCAACATTATTATTATTTTTTCTCTCAACCTAATTATTATTAAAGTACAAAAAATCGATATTATTTATGTCAAAATCTCCTCCATGGTCTTTCAGTTTACTGTAGATATCTTACACCTCACCCCAAGATTGACTTCTCTTAGCTGTCGTTCTTGGAGTAGGTACAAAATGCAGATAATCTCATAGTTGTGCCCAAACAAGGAACAATCCATGCAATTTGACTTTGTTACCACTCACTGAATGTGAACATATGAGAATTTCCTCATCGAAGAAACTTTCTGCTTTAAAGAAAAGACTCCTCTTAACTAAAGGTGTTTATCGGACGGGCTGAACACAAAAATAGTCAGCCCGTTAGGGTTACGGGCGAGTTGTTAACGGGCTGGAGTTAACGGGTTGGTGGCGGGCTGGAATTTTTCGGGTCCTATAGGGCCTGTACGGGTTCGGGCCTAGCGGGTTCGGGTGGGTTGGGCTTTCATTTTTTTTAATTATTTTTAACTATCTTATATTTTTCTTTTTCAATGTTATTGATAGTTAAGTACTTAAGTGTTTTCAAACTTTTAAGGGTTAAAATTAAAGATTAGAATTGAACTTTTAAGGGTTAGAATTAAAAGAACAAACTAAAAGTCTAAAATTTGCAAACTAAAAGTCTAAAACATAAAACATATTAACATAAATGCATAAGTCTATATAAAAAATATTGAATAAGAGTATAAGACATTATGCAATATAAAAAATTCACAATATTTAAGTAACTTTGATATTTTTATTGAATAATATATAGTACTTCTAATTAATTTGCAAGTTATTTTTTGATTTTTTAAATATTTGAACTTGCAAATTAAAAGGTTACAACAATTGTTAAAAAAAAGAAGAAGTAATAGTAAATCAAATGTTTTGCATCATTTTTGTAAGCTCTTCCATGTCAATGTGATGTACTTGGTTTCAGGTATTATAATCGGTACCATAAGCCATTATATCTCCAATTTCTTGGCCTTCCTCTTCATCTACCTCGTCGCGCCCTTGATTTCGCCGTTCTGATCTATTACAATCTCTGAAGCACACTAGAACTTCCAAAGCGTTGCTGCCCAATGAATGACGGGTATCTCCTAGCTGCTGTCTTGCTTGGCTAAATGCGCTCTCTGATGCGACTGTTGAAATAGGCACATTTAGAACGTCTCGAGCCATGGCCGAAAGAACAGGAAACTGATTTGCGTTGCTCCTCCACCAACTCAGAGGTAAAAAATCCTTTGTGAGGGGCTCCGATGACTTTTGCAAGTAGAATTGGAGTTCATCAATATTCTGGCTACTGGTTTGTTGATGCTCTCCTAGTGTCGACCAAATCAAATAATCTTGAACATTATCATCATCTTCCAAATTTGTTCCAGATGTTGAAGTATTACTTGAAGGAATATTTGCATCTACAACCGAAGAAGCATCAACAATGTTAGCATAATAATTATACAAAATTTGTAAATGTTTGTGCAGATCAGAAATACAAGTCTTAGTATCAGGAGTTTCAGTTGGTCCAATATCCATATAAGTATATAAAACACTGATTAATTGGCGACACTTTATCATTTTGATAGTAGGGTTTAAAATAGCACCAATTAGGTAAATAGGGAGAATTGGGAAGAAATATTTTTTAAACTTATCTAGCATGGTTTCAACAACATTAGTATATCCCTCTTTCGCCTTCAACTTATGTAGTAAAAGAGAAATTTCAGCAATGTGAACTAAACCATTTACAATAGTAGGATAATAAGCTCCAGAAAACTCAAGTGTAGCCACATAAAATTTTTGTAAAAATTGTACAACATCATGAATGATATCCCAATTTTTAGATGTTTACGGTCAGGATCGGTACAATGAGAATTAGCAACTTCAGTTATAGAAATTTTATATTTATAACAACATCTTAGGAACAAATAAGTATAATTTCACCTAGTAACTATTTCTTCAGGCATGAGTCTTGGTTTTAGTCCATAGTGTACATATTTTTCCTTAAATGCATCTAATCTAGCACTTCTATTATTTCCTTGAATTACACCAACATCTCTTCTAACTAAAGTGATGTCATTGTGAAATAAGTCAAGGCCACTCTTCACAATCAAGTTATAAATATGACATGCACATCTAATATGAAATATTTCAGGAAGTGGTGGGCGTAGATGCAATTTTAGTAATGTAATAGCAGAAGTGTTGTTAGAAGCATTATCAAATGACATACACAAAACTTTTTCAGAAAGATTATAAAATAAAGCAACTTCATGGATAGTAGCACTTATAAATGCACCAGTATGACTTTGATCTTCATCATATTTAAAAGCAATAATACGTTTTTGCATACAAAAATTATCATCTATCCAATGGCATGTAACAGTTAAATAATCATTTCCATTTATAGCACGACCAATATCAGAAGTAAGAGAAACTTTACAAGAAAGACTAGCGAACAAATAACGTATATATGTCTGATATTGTCCATAAAGCCTAAAGATATCAGATCTACAAGTACTTCTAGGAATACCTTTAAACATAGGGTTATAAATTCTTTGAATATAAGTAACAAGATATGGTGAAGAAGCAGAACTAAAAGGTAAACAACCTAAAACAATCATTTTAGCTAATTCTTCTCGATCTTTTTTAATATCGTATTTACCCATTAACCCCCCAGTGACCAGGTTAAGTTTTTGTTGCCCAGCTTCATCGCCTACTCCCCAATCAATAGGATGAATTTCTTCCATGTGCCTACGAAGTTGACCCGTTCCCCCATTCTTACCGGGCTCATGTTTATAAACTTCATTACATATTTTACATTTTACATAATTTTTCTCATTTTCTAGTCTATCAAAAAAATTCCAACACTTACTTCTTAATCTTCTATTCTTCTTAATAGGCAAAGGAGGCTTACTTACACTTTCACCGTTAATATTTTGACTAGCATTACCTGGTATAGGTGGTGGTGTTTCAAGATTATCGGGTGATTGAATATCATCTAAATCATCATCAATACCAAAATTTTCTTGAAGTAGCTCATAATCTACATTTACGTTTTCGGGTGAACTTAATCTACATTTACGTTTTCGGGTGAACTTTCAGAAACATGTGTTGCACTACTAGAAGAACCACCTCTTACTCTTTTGGAATTTTTCTTATTACCACCTTTACTAGTGCAAGATTTTTTGGCCGCTCTAAGTAAATCCATTATCTAATTTAAAACAAAAAATTCAAATAATAATTCTAAATAATAAAGAGAAAGGGATGGACGAGTGTACCGGGATTCTGAATGCCGCACTAAATTTGATATAGAAACGAGAAAGTAGAAACTCAAACTTCAAATCTTCAATTGATATTTGATAACTTGATAATTGATGTCACACTTCACTTGAATAATTGAATTAGAAATTTATGATAATAATACTTTTGTAATGAAAGTATGAAACTTGTAAGTTGAAACTTAAAAGCTTGAAATAACGAGCAATTGAGAATATTATCAAGAGAGAATTGAGAGATAATTGTGAGGAATAATGAAAAAGAAAGGGGGTATTTATAGTTTTTTAAAAGGATTCAATTGCAATTTACAAATTATAAAAGGGGGGGGGGGAGCTAAAATATAAATAAAATACCAAATTTTGGCTGTTTTTGACAGATTTGGCCGTTGGCCAACGGTCATTTTTGAAATTTGACCGTTGGCAACGGTCAGATTTAATTTTAAAAATAAAATAAAATTAGGCGGGTTTGCGGGTTGTCGCGGGCTGAGGCCCGTTAAGAACCCGTTAAGCCCTTAACGGGTTGTGGCGGGTTCGGGTACCCGTTTGGCGAAAACTTAACGTTACTAGCCCGCCCCCGTCCAACCCGTCCCAACCCGCACACATATGCACAGTAACGGGCTGGACCGGGGTGGCCCGGGTTGAACCGGATCGTTAGCGGGTCAGCCCAGCCCGATTAACACCTTTACTCTTAACTTTAGTTTTACATTTTTTATTTTGAGTTTAACTGATAAGGATAGTCAAATTTAGCATTACGCTACCGGATTCAACTTAAATTAATATTTTTTGGTACAAACATATTACGAGTAGATGCTATCAACATATGCCCTCTATGCTTCTTAATTTATCATAACTATTTTTTATTATTTATTTTTCACCACTTAGTGTCAAAATTTGTTCCTGCTTTTATTGCCAAACTGAAATAGCATATCATCCTAGCTCTACTGAATTGGATATCTCCGGACATCTCCAAGACTCTACCCTCTGCCCCAGCATTCAATGGGACGGTCTAGCGGTGAATTAAGCTGGAACGGATAATGGGAAATGAGGGTCCAAATTTTAGCAGAGATATATAATTTTGGTTGAAAAAATTACGCAAGGAGATAGTATGTACCCGATAAATCTGTCAACGTACGCCCCAAAGTAACTCAAATACTACTGTTATTTTAAAAAATGGATATATTTGAGACTCGGACTGTACAGAAAACGCCCCAAAGTAAAGGTTTCGCTCTTGCTATTTTGCTTTGCACCTATTTAAGTTTTTTTTTATTGAGCGACCGTAGGTGCTAAATTTCACTACAGGAAACACGACTGAACGAAGCAAAACTGAACCAAAACCGTTAAAAGCTAAGCAAAAACTAAGAAAATTGGAATAGAAAGAGTCTCTATTTAGTTTCTTTCTTTGCCATTCTTGACCCACAAAAAAAATTTGAAAATTCATGTAAGCAAACATAGAATTTTGGAAAATTAATTCAAGTTACAACTCCGCTCAGTACCGCAGGGTGAAAGTGTAATCGTTAAACTGCAAGTCTAAATGCCATGCTTAGATCTCTGTATTTTTATCCAAATATTTCAGAAGATAAATGAGTTAGTAAAATAGAATAGCAAATGAATGCCTTTGTGTGAAATTCTAGTTGCAAGTTGCAACCAGAAAATTCATAGCCATAAAGAAAATTATACAACAGATGGAGAAAAATGGGGATATACCTTCAAAGGGTTAATATTAAGAATCATTTGTTATATGTGAATCCAATAAACAAGAGGAAGCAAGAGAAACAAAGCCTGCAAAATTTTGAGAACATTCATCCAGCAGTGTAAACCACCAGCTTATTTTCGGCGATTTTCCAAGAAATCCCTAGTTCTCTTCCTCATGCGTGTGAAGACAACAAAAACACAAGCCAGAAGCCATGGAGGAATACGACCATCAGAGAGATTCAATTTTTTTGCCCACTCTGGAGGGTCTCTTATCACCAGCAATACTATAAGTATGGTTACCACTGCAACCCCGACCAATATCCTGGTAATAGGTTTGATCAACGCGTCCTAAAAATCAAACAAAGGAACCATTACAACTCACTCATATGCATCTATACTTGCACCATGTGAAATAAGCAAATACTTGCACAATTAAGGATCAGCAACTTGCGTGAGAACATCTAATTAAAGCATTTTATGAGATTTAAAAAAACAATATGTGGCTAAGCTCTTGGTATGACAAATACACTATTCGTGATAAAAATAACTGAGCGACCTTTTCTCATTCTTAAATCTCTAGCAGCTAGTAGCACCATTAAGCAGTGGCGAAGTCGTCGAAAATTTGCACTGTGTACATAGGTAAAATATTACGTTTTATAGGTATATAACACATATTGAACACCCTTTGTCGAAAATTCTTTTCACTTCTTTTAAATTTGAACACCCTTGGGAAAATTCCTAGCTTCGCCACTGCCATTAAGGCATGGCCTGCTTTCCTTGGGAAAGAGACTATTGAAAATTTCTAAGTGAAATAACTGAGATAAATGTCATCAGAAGAATCTAACTTTTATCCAATTTTATGTGAGGGGAACCGTAGGAAAATCAGAATACCATCACAATTTGATGTCTTTTTGTCATAAAAATAATTTTCTATCAGACAACAACAACCCAGTGTATTCCCACAAGTGGGGTCTAGGGAGGTAGGATGTAAGCATCCTTACCCCTACCCTGGAAGGATAGAGAGACTTTTCCGATAGACTTTTCTATCGGACTATCACAATTTAATATCTTTGCAGCTACACCAGAAACTGAGAGCATTATCAAGTAACACCATGACAACGTCTTCACAGCTAAGAAGACTTTTTGCAAAGATTCAAGATATATACGTAACACCAGTTCATGTTGCTACTTCATGCTTACAGAAGGGATTAAGTAGTTTCAAAAAGTTTTGGAAGTTCAAATTTGAGAATTAAATGGTGAACTGCATAACTCCAGTAAGTTAACCTTTTCCCTCATTGCCTGGAGATCTTCTCAGTTTCACTTGTGAGTTCTAATGTTAATGCTACTACTAACTTAGAATATGAACGTACTATCACACCATAAGAAAAGCTTTACGGCAAAAAAAGGAATTTGGAAACGACTACAGATATATTTAACAGAGAAAAGGAAATAGACGACACTTAGACCCAACGATTCTTTTTTGACTCCTTAGGAAAGGGGAAAACTAGAGTACAGAAAGTAGCTGGGCATAATTAGAAGTTCTATCATCTATTTCCACATGGTTGGTGGATTGCCTGGAATCTAAAAGGTACAAGCCTATCATACTTATTCTCCTTGGGAATTAGTGGAAGTCCAGACTTCTATTAGATGGTGTTTGAGTTTTCAAAATATAAAGATCTAGCTCTCTGACAATCAAAATAGTAGGCAAAATAATTGAACTCCAACTTTTTCCTATCTCAGTAAAAATTATTCAACTCCATGAAGTAAATAAGCACCTTATGCCAATTAGTTCTTTCAAAATCACGTCCAGACAGCATTCATGTGTCAATCTAAAGTATCATTTTCCCACAAGACTACCCTTTGCCAGTCAGCATAATGATATTCATTTTCCAGAGAAACTGTCAGAATTCATTATATCCATAGATGCACTCACAACATTAATCTCACATTGAGCGAACAAGAGTGCTAGACCATTCAAATTGACAGTTTGTCACAGAGATATTGGTCCAACACCAAAAGAATTTGGAACCAGTAAATAAAGAGCAAATGAAATTGACTTAGGCATAAATTTCTCTCCGACTCTCCAGCAGAAAAAAGACCAGTGCTTTCAGACTAATTGTACACCAAAATTCCAAGCTACCAAAGGCAGAGGCGAATCCAAGATTTATGCTCTACGGGTTCAATCTTTAAGATTCTTAGCATAGAACATCCTATTATACGTGTAAAAGTATGGGTTCATCAGTACTAATTCTTGCAATGTTAGTGAACTTTTACATTATGCTCCTAGTCAAAAGTATTGGGTTCAGATGAACTCGGTACCACCACTTTACATCTGCCTCCGAAGGTTGGAGCATATATTGAAAGAAACTATCTTTATGCTTAGCCATCAATTTTATGAGACTAAACTATAGATTCTTTTTTTTCTTTTTCTGAAAACCGAGAAGTCCCCGAGTGCCACTGGTGCATGGTTCAAATTCAATGGATAATGGACTTGCACCTCTACTCTTCTCCACCTATATATCAGGTTTTTATTTGCGACAGGGTTCAAACCCATGAGAAGTGATGTTGGGCATATTTCTCTATGTTTTAATGTTAGTTCACTCATGTTTTAACCGCTTTTTGATACTATTTAATCTTTAAAATGCTCAATATGTATTAATTATTAGTTTTATGACTAATTAAGTTATGTGATGATTTAGGATGTTTGGAGTGCAAAAATATAAAGAAAAAATGCTCCAACTAGAGGAGAAGAAGGTGGATACATCGCATCCAACCTTGGAAAGAAGGCTAGTTGGTGCACCCTTAGCAGTGAAGTCGGGCCAAGGCATCCGCACCTAGGCACAGCAGAGATAAAGGAACAAAGAGTGAATGCGAAGCATCCACCCTAGCATGCGAAGCTGAAGAAGTGGAAGCTGAGGCAGATGCGAAGCATCAACCCCAGCATCAATCCCTGAAGCTGATTCGGAATAGGAAAAGGAAAACTTTGGCCCACGACTTTTGTACGCAATATATAAGCCAAAAACACCTCTTTTAGGTCATCTAACACACTTTTTGAAGGGGATTCGACCTGGGGAGAGCAAGGAACCGCCGTGAAAGCCTGATTTCATCTTTTTCCGCCAAACTTAGTACTAATTTTTATGTTTCTTTGTATGATTTGTTGTTTGGCTACCATGTCTATGTGGAGTTAAACTTCACGTTCTAAGGTTGTGGTTCTTTCATGACTATTGTTATTCAGATATTGATTTTGCCTTCTTGATTTATCAACAACAACAACCCAGTAGAATCCCACAAGTGGGGTCTGGGGAGGGTAGTGTGTACGCAGACCCTACCCCTACCCCGAAGGGGTAGAGAGACTGTTTCTGAAAGACCCTCGGCTCAAGATAATAAAAAGACAAAAGGAGAGAATACTAGATTCATCACAGAGTTCATAGGAAAAATAGGAACATAAAATGCAAAAGAAAAATGCAAATCAAAAACGATGGCTAGTAAGTGAAACCTGCGTCGAAAATAGAAAATAGTAAGAAACGACATTACCCCTAGCTATCTTAGACAAAACCCTACCGGACTAGGCTCACAAAGACACAAAGTAACGCAAGACTCAACTACCTCCTAGCCTACAACCGTAATACTCGATCTCCACAATTTCCTATCAGATATCATGTCCTCGGAAACCTAAAGTCTCGCCATATTGGTTTATTTATTCAATCTTGTGCTTAATTATTTAATTGATTGATCACCAATTGAACACTATCTACGAATCTAAAATTAAACTCTAAAATAGGAATTCTAGATTGCATATAGAATTTAGTAGACCAAGTTCTTGAATCTGGACATCGGGGAACAGATTCGTGGTTAGGATAGACATATATGTAATTGTCTTGCTTGGTTGATTTATAGGAACTATAAATGCGTTCTTGTTGATTCTAACTCCATAGACATATAGGCATTAGGTTAGCTTGAATAGCCGAGTAAGAACTCGACAGATTCTTATGAGCAATATTAACCCTGTCAACCAATAAGCTAGATAAATTAGTCAGTCAATTCAATTAAAGAATACAATAGGATTGTTAGATAGCCCATAACCATAGATCGTTTTCATTACATTGATATCATAAAAATCTGCTCTTTCTCTGTTCAAAGTTCATTATTTATATTTCTTTATTTAATTAGTTTAGAATCAAATATTTCTAGGTTTAATTCTTGTTTAGATAATTAAGATACTCTAATTTAGTTAATAATTAATCACAAGTTCTCGTGGGTTCGATATCTGACTTTTAGTCACTTTATTACTTGACTATCGTGTATACTTGCGTGTGCGTTTGGCCGCAACAAGAAGCGCCTAATTCACACATTACAAGTTGCACTGTTACCACTAGACTAAAACTCGTGTTGAGACTAACTATAGATTTACTATAGATTATTTGAACAATGTAAAACAGAATGAACAACTTAGAGCAGCATATAGAACACCGGAATCCAAGCAATAGCTGATTTGCTTTTACCTTTACATTCATCAATCTTCAAGCTAAAGAATAATAAAATCAAGTGCACTACAACAATCAGCTCATGCCTAACCGCTTTACTACTGCTCGCTAGGTTTTTTCGCTAAGCTCATGCTGCTAATTTGGTCACTTTATATTAAAAAAGTAAGCGCTTTACCAACATTATTTTTTAATTGTCACAAAAATTCATGCTTTACAAAATATTCACTTTCTTTATGCTTATATTAAAACTAATATAAGCTGACTTTCAACCATTTTCGTAACAAATTTTTACTCATACAAAGTATATGTCTAATTATGATTTGCAGTAATTTCAAATTTGTAAATTTTCTTTCAAAAGTCTTCAGAAATTATTATCCCACTTCACACTGACAATTAAATAATAATCCCGGTACTCCGAATCTGCCATTAGTTTTACGACAAGAAGGTCCATGCTTTACTAAAATACTCACAGATTTAACCCAAAAAAGGAAAAACTAAAGCTATTCAATTGCATGAACTGTTAGAGCAAAAAAAAAAAAAAGAAATAAAAAAAGGTATCCAAAAATATTTAAAGTATAAAAATTGTAAGTAGTACTTTTGTGTATTGTAAATTTAATTTTGAAAGAACTAAGACACGTTGTCTTCCGGAAACAGCCTGACTTCTGGTAGGGTAAGTTGTGCCTGCATACTAACCTCCAGACCCCATTTCTTGTGGAATTATACTGGGCATATTGTTGTTATTGTAAAGAACTAAGACACGATGTAGCCATGATTAAATATTAATCCTGGTAATAAAACTGTGAAGTGGTAAAAGAATGAAATTACCTTAGGCTCTCCATCGACGTAAATTTTGGATCCATCATGATAAGTGAGAATGGATCGGCCATTACGGGGGTTAAATCGGATCGGAACGCCCCGACCCGACTCAGGCTTGAATGCATAAACTGATTTGAACCCATATTTGTCGAGAATTTCTCTAACATCGAGCTGGTCCTGGTCCCACCCACCTAGGCATGACTTGAATACATCGACGGGGCCCTTGCCACGTCGGTATAGGTGGACCTCCACCTCTGGGACTTTGGTCCGTACGGACCTAGTCCTGTTTGTCGGGTTCGGGTTTGAATTTGTTAACAGCGGAGATGCCTCGTCGGCGGAAGCTTCTACGATCTCCACCATTTTTATGGCGTATTGATGTGGCTAGCGAAGGCAAAGAAAAAGGAAAAGCGAAGGGGAGGTCGTTCAATATATGAAAGTTTGAGTTTTTTTAAAAGCTTTGGGGGTCTGACGACGTGGCAATTTATTTTTCTATTTTGCTTTTGTAGTATATTCTCTTTGGAATAAACTTATCATACACCAAATCATATAGTGAAAGGAGTATTATTTTTTCGAACTTGCGAGCATTTTTAAGATCGTGCTATTGTTAATGGTTAGAGATAAGGGTGGCACACGGTCCGGGTTAGGTCCTAAACGGGCCTTGCGGGCTGGGCTTAAACGGTCTGGTTCTAAGTCGGCCCGAGTTTCGTGGGCTGGGCTTAAACAGATCCGAGCTTCGTGGGCTTTTGGGTGTAACCAGACCAGGACCGGGACCGTGAACTAATGATCTCGGTCTATGTGGGTCGGGCCCGGTCCTAAACGGGCCTAAGCGGGCCTTGACTATTTTTTTTTAAAAAAAAAAATTATCTAAGGCAATTTCTTGTAAGTTATATAGCTTATATATATTATATATACTATATCCATATCTATAAATATATATACACTTTAGACATTGCTTAAATGTGTGTGTGTGTATGTATGTGTATATATATATGAGCCTAAGTGGGCCTTTTTATTTGTGGGGCTATTTATTTGTTTAAATTTTTTATCTAAGGCATTTTCTTGTAAATTATATTATATAATTGTGACTTAAAAAAATTTAATTCAAATTTAAAACACAAAATATTGTAAAAAGATATTCAAAGGAATGCGTTATAATTTTTATTATTATAACATTAAGAAAATATGGCCCAATCTTTCTTAGCTTTCACCCCCTCCCCCCAATGGAATGAACACAACCAAGGTGCAAATACCACCATTGAGAAGAAGAAAAAACTAACCAAGATGTGCCAAAATACAAGTTACATATTAATTTTACATGGTATCTCTTACAAATTTCATAAATCCATCAAGGTTAAGAGGAATTTCCGTTGGTGGTGGCAGAAAAGAAGCTTGTTCATCACCGCTTCCGAGCGAAGCTGTTGTACTGTATTTCCTGTAGTGCTTTGACGTGGAATTATCTGTTTTTTTTACTACTCAGCTTTCATTTACTTTTATTACTTACTGAGTTGGCGTACTCACATTACTTTCTGCACCTTGTGTGCAGATCTAGGAGTTGCGGGTCACGATAGTGAGCACTGATCGTTCATTTAGTAGGTCTTGGAGTCGACAAGGTAGCTGCATGGCATTCGCAGCCCTGTTCTTCTCCCGCATATTTTCCCTAGACTTTATTAGTATTGTCTTCCAGACTTTGTTAGACTTTATTGTACTTAGGCAGAGTTGTAGTTGCTCGTGACTTGTGGCACCCCGATGTCGGGCTTGTGTTATTTCCTTCTGCACTGGTTATTTAGACTTATATTATGAGATTCTCTTAATTTAATAGCTTAAAATGACTTTTTATCGAAATAACATGACCAACACGGTCTGAGAGTATCCAAAACAAATAAGCTAAAGGAAGATAAGGAAGGAAAAGGCGGAACTGCGGTCGCCATGCAGCTACCTCGCAATCTCCAAGGAAGAGTCCACAACAATATGATCAGCTTCTGCTACTGTAGCCCGAGATACCAGGATCTGCACACAAGGTGCAGAGAGTAACGTGAGTACACCAACTCAGTAAGTAACAAGTCTAAACTATGGACTAACATGTAGTGACGAACCAAACCTCAATAGGTAATCAAATAATTGTACGGAAAAGTAGACATGCTTGCAGTTCAAATAAAAGCTCAATAGTAATATTTATAATATGACCAGTACGGAATATAAATTTCAGTAAATCTCTAAGTACCAATGCACAGATAGCATGATCAATGTTACGTATACCTCCACTCACAAGTGCTCAACTACTCGATACTGTATATGGCCATCCGGCCCAATGAAGATCCATCCCGGAATATATACATCACTGACTGTAGTCATCCACTACCGAGGAAGGCCGTTCCAACCCTATGGAGAAGATCCATCTCCAGATATCAATACTTCGGACAAGATCCATATCCAGGGAAGATCCATCCCTCAATATCATCATATGCACTCACTATAGGTGTAAAGACTCCAGAGGGGCTTCTCTGAGCCCAAGCACTACAACAAGCCAACGAAGGCATGTTCAATATCTCGCTGCGGTGTGCAGCCCGATCCCATACTGTCAGTTAATATCAGGCTCTCGGCCACACTCAGTCACTACTCTCCAGTCTGACATACAAGGATCAAAATGTCATGGTACCAGCCCAAATAATGATATGATATGTCAAATAGTAATAATTATGATTAAGGCATGATATAATATGCATGAACAGGACTGAGTACAGAATATCAATAAAGCTGATGATATGACAACAAGAAACGACCTCTCGGGTCTCAACAGTATTGACGTGAAGCCTTAACATTATAATTAGCATGATTTCCAGCTCATTAACTTAATAACATAAGTACAACATAGATATTAGCAAGAAAGAGTCACTAAACGGTACTCTGGTATGATCCATGCCGCATTTCTCACGGTGCATGCCCACATGCCCGTCACTTGGCATTTGCATCACCTCAATAGTAATCGTAGAACACATAGTTTGGAGTTTCGAACACTCAGAACCAAGTTTGGAAGCGTTACTTACCTCAAGCCAAGCCAAACTCTAGCCCACGATGTCCTTTCCTCTCGATTCGGCCTCCAAGTGCCCTGAATCTAACCAAAATCAGAACCATAACATTAATATATGATAAGGGAACAAAGCCCACGCGAATATAATAAAATTACATCACAAATCCCAAAATTAGTCAAACCCGATCCCCAGGCCCACGTCTCAGATTCCGATAAAATTTACAAAACTAGAATCCTTACACTCTCACGAGTTCATACGTACCAAACACACCAAAATTCGACCACAAACGACCCCTCAAATTCCTAAATCAAAGTCTCCAATTCCAAGCCCTAATCTCCCAACTTTTCTCCTTAATTTTACACTAATACCATGATTAGACAATGGAAAAATGGTCATAAACATAAATAACAAGGCTTAAGAAGCTTACCCAACTGAAACCCTTTGATTTCCTTGAAAATTCACAGCCATAGCTCTCTTGCCGTCTTAAAAATGGAGAAACTTAGCAAAAATTCGCGAAGGCATTTATTTATATGTTCTGCGTAGCGATACCACATCTGCGGTCAATTACTCGCGCCTATGAACCCGCACCTGCGGTCCCAGGTGCGCACCTGCGGTCCCAGGTGCGCACCTGTGGAAACCACTTATCCGCCCAAACTCACACATGTGCTCCAATAACTACACCTGCGGTCGCGCAGATGCTTTCCTTCCTCCACATCTGCGATTTCTGCCCTTCACCACCTTGGGTGCATATGCGGCCCTTTACATGCTTATGCGGGCCCGCACCTGCGGTCTCCAATCCGCAAGTGCGATTATGACAAAAACTCAGCAGCTGAAGCTGCTCCAACTAATTTCAAAACTTCCCAAAAATCATCCGAAATCATCCCGAGACCTCAACAAAAAGTACGAAGAAGTCATATGATACTATTCAAACTTGTACCAATCTTCGGAATGCTAAAATCAACACCGAAACACCAAATTACCCTCAGATTCAAGACTTAGAGTTCCAAAACTTCCGAATTCTGCAAACATTCAAAAAGACTATCAAACCTCATCCAAATGACCGAACATTTTGCACACATGTCACAAATGACACCACGGTCCTACTCCAATTTTCATAATTCCATTCCAACCCCGATCTAAAAATTTCCACAACCAACCGGAAAGCGCCAAAATTCAAATTTCACCAATTCAAGCCTAAATCTACCACGGACCCCCAAATTATATTCTGATCACGGTCCTATGTCCCAAATTACCTTATGAAGCTATCCGACCCATCGAAATTCACATCCGAGCCCTTTTTCACATAAGTCAACGTCTGGTTGACTTTTTTAACTTAAACTTACTCAAAAAAGACTAAGTGTCTCAAACATCTCTAAAACCACTCTGAACCCAAACCAACTAACCCGCAGCTGAACGAGACATAAAAAAGTAGAAATAAGGGAAATGAAGCGGTAACATGAAACGGCTAGCCGGGTCGTTACACATGTGGCCTTTGAGAGCTTTTATCTAATAATATTTGCTAAAGGATTTCGTTATCTACTTCTCCTTAATCCATTGATCATCATGTATTTCATACCGATTTATGATCCTCTGCATTTTAATTATTGGACCACTAGTAAGTATCGATATTGGCCCCTCATCACTACTTCTCCAATGTTAAGCTAAATACTTACTGGGTACGCATTAATTAACATACTCATGCTACACTTCCGCACTACATGTGCAGGATCTGACAAATTCATTTGATGGTCATCTTGGTGCATAGGCGCAACTATCGAGGAGACTTTATGGTGACCTGCATTTCATGCTACGTGTCGCAGCCCACAGAGTCTCTATCTTATTTAGTTACTTTATCTTGTCTATTTTATGTCCCAAATAGATGTTGTATTAATATTATGGCATTCTTTAGTAGATGCTCATGCACTTGTGACACCAGATTTTCGGATACTCCACTGGTTGTTTATGGTTCATCTTGATATTGTCATATTTTATTTTACTTCTTACTAGTATTTTAAGTATTTATGATTTTTAAATGCATTGAATTCTTTACTTAATAAAAATTATGATGTCAAAAATAATAAAATAAATAATTGAAGTGATAGTTCACCATTGTCTTGCCTAACGACAACGTTGGGCGCCATCACAACCTATAGTGGGAATTGGGTCGTGACAATAATCCAACTATTCCAAGAACATCGGTCATAGCGGTGTATTTTTTATTAAGTATAGTGATGACCGAGTATAGCACATCAATAATGTCACAAAAAGCCCGTCAAAATTTAGTCAAGTTATAATAAGCTAAATCATGGTTTCTACCTTCTAGCTTCATATTCATATTAATATAGAAGTCAAGTAAAACATGAAGCAAGAAGGTCACATATCCCAACAATTAATCTACCCCTAAGTATGAATAACCATGGCACATATGCTCGTCACCTCATATATGCATCACCCCCGCATGTAGCAAACAATATCAATTAGTAGGAAAGTTTTCCCCAATAAAGTTAGGAAAGACACCTACCTCAAATAAGCCAAGTCAACATACTAGAAATGTCATCCCACTCAAATCGACCTCTAAACGACTCGAAACTAGCCAAAAGCAACTCTAAATCATCAAAAAATGCCACAGGAAGCAAACCCAAACGACAAATATCGAATCGTTAATCAAATACTCAAATTCAACCAAAAGTGAAAACTCGAACTCGCACCTTGGAAGTCGAAGAAACTTACAAATTCTGAAAACCCATTCTATTATGACTCCAACCGTACTTTCACTCAATTTTGACTCTGAATCAATGTTTAAAACTCAAAAATTTACTTTAGGGAAGTTTAGACAAATCTCCCCAATTTCTCTTTCAAAATCATCTATCAAATGCCAAAATAGAAGATAGAATTATGAAATATAATCAAATCCGAGTAGAAAGTACTTACCCCAATCCATGTGGTGGAAATCGCCTCCAAAATTACCAAAATTCGAGATCCCCAAATCATACTATGATAAAATAGCTCAAAGGTCCCAAACAGAATACTTATGGGTCTACTCAAGGAATACTCTTCGCGATCGTGAAACATGAAAACTGCACAGCCTCAAAGAATCTCTACGCGAACAAGGCCCAATGATCGAGATCGCGAAGAACATTTGCACGGACTAACATAGATGCTTCAGCACGAACGAGATGAAGAAATCATGAAAACCTACCAGCCTAGCTCAGCACTACGTGAATGCATAGCCACTTGCGCGAACGTGATGCTCAGCAAACCTATACGAAGGTGGTCAAATAGTCGTGAGCGCGAAGAAGAAGAAGATACTCAGCTCCAGAATTACTCTATGCGATCGCTTCCCCTAATCTGCAATCGCGATGCTCTACAGACACACCGGCAACCAACAATGCAAAAACCATATAAAATGATCCTAACCACATCTGAAACTCACCCGAGCCCCTTGGGACCCCGTCCAAACATACCAATAAGTTTTAAAATATAACACGGACCAACTTGAGGCCTAAAATCACACATAACAACACCAAAGCCATGAATCGCACCTCAAATCCATCTTAATGAACTTTTAAACTTTCAACTACTAAAATTCATATCGAACCATATCAAATCAACTCAGAATGACCTCAAAATTTGCACATAATTTCCAAATGACATAACAAACCTATTCCAACTCCGTGAATAAAATATAAAATCTGATATCATCAAAGGCTACTCTTGATCAAAATTATGAACATTCCAAGTGTCGCGCCCTTTTTTGTCACGAAATCGGGTTTCGACACGTGACAAATCTTTTAAGGAATGGTGTTAAAAGAAAGAGTCACCAGCTAATGGGTTTGAGGTGCGTTAGGGCATTTATTTTGCAGATAACTCTATTTAACTAGTTTGCGTTACCAAAGATCGGGTAAGGGCTCGAAATTACCTCGAAGAGAAGGTGTTAGGCACTCTTCGAGGTCCACAACTGTGGGTCCCGGCCGAACTCAATTATATAAATTAGTCTAGGTGATCAAGTACATGAAACAACAAATTTGGGAAGTTTATTATTAAATACAAGTAATTGATTTAAAGACAAGATTGAGGGTCCTAAATTTTTTAGCCTAAAGGATCACCATGTGCAACATAAATAATACATTATAACTACCTCAAGATGGGGTATTACTCATATTATTCCGCGGTCACAGACTATCATCTCCTGCTACCCGATTACTATCTTTAAGTTGTTACCTAAAGCGTACTAGTTGGTTCTAAATCGTACCCTATGCGTGCACTACCCGTCCCATGCCTATGGTCCAGGAGGCTTTGGACCTCTATTTAAGTAGTTCTAGACTTCAACTTAGGCTGCTCAAAATGATAAAACTAATCGACATGCAAAACAGGTCGGACTTCGTATTGTGCACGGTGAAATCAGAGGATCGATTTCTCATTGACAAAATTGCTTTAGTAGGTCACCTCGAAGGCTCGGGACCTCGAGCCGGTCACTTCCCTCAAGATCTTCCGATACCCAGCCAAGGATAACATCGGCCTGAACCCCGACGAACACGGGAAGATTTCGAAGTATGCATCTGGGGTCGATTAAGTCTATTTGAGCGGCTCAACATCGACCCATGCATACGTCATGAAGCTAGTTAGCTGACTCATCCCATTTCCTTTATCACTCAACGTATCTTGTATTAAGTTTGGGCTCCCCCCTCTTATAAAAGGGGAGTCGTTAACACTCTGTAAGGCAGAGCTCCAAGTACTCTACACAATATGAATAATATCTCTCTCTTTCTTCTCTCTAACTTACTCGCTCGAGGACACTTTAACATTTATTACTTTCTTACTTGTTCTTCTTTTATTGCTCGGTATTGGCCATAAAGAGCCTTGCTTGATCATATTTTAACTGTTGCCCCATTCCCGACTGCCCCCAATAGCTCAAGATCGAGCTAGATATCGGCCCCGAGGCTTCTTCATCGACTGACCTGAGGCTCGGGAGGCAAGCCCCAGGGTTCGATTACTGCCCCGTTTTAGCTTGAATCTCTTCATTTAAATTCACTCTCTTAGCATCTACTACTCTAACAACTAACATAAAAGTAGATCACGTATTTTTAGAATCCAATTTAGAAATTTAATTGTTGTTACAATTTTCACAATAAACAGTTTGGCGCCCACCGTGGAGCTAAAAATAATAGTGATTATTTTCTTGCTAGTTTCATTGCACAAATGCAAGTTATCTTTCACACTTTTTCTTGTCCAAGATCGTTTCATTTCAGGTCAAACTGTCTGGCTCGGTAGAGGGGGTTAAGAACGACTACCTCAAAAATCACGGAGAAAATGGTATGGATGTTCCAGTCGTTGGCGCGCCACTGTAGAACCCTGATAAAGCACCTAGACTGTTTCCAGCGGATGCGGTTTTGTATGACGCGCAGCGGGTCGACGAAACCCCATACACCAACGGAAGCATACAACATGGCGACCAACTGAAAGCCCAAAAGACCCCAGCTTGGGAAGAACAGGAAGTTAGTCTTCATGTTATTTTTGAAATGTTGCAGGCACAACAGTTGGACATCTCGCGGTTACAAAGCCATCTAAAGACTCCCAGCACAGCAAGTACCCAAGAGATCAAGGAATAAAAGATCGGTAGCCGACCTTGCCATAACAAAGATGCTTGGGGATCTCTCCAAAAGGATCGAATCAGGTTCGTGGAAGATCATGCAACGGCCGTTCCCTGAGGATGCGACCCCGGAACCCATTTCAAAGAAGATCAAAATGCAGAACTCCCTAGGTACAACGGGACCTCAGATCCCAACGAACACATTACTGCCTATACGTGCACGGAAAAAGGTAAAGACCCAAAAAATTATGAGATCGAGCCCGTCTTAGTGAAGAGGTTCGGGGAAACATTGTTGAAAGGAACCATGATATGGTGTCATAACCTAGAGCCCGACCCCATAAACTCGCTTACCATACCGGCAGATTCCTCCATAAAAGCACGCGTCGGTGGCATTGAAGCAATGACGAGAAAGCCCAACGCATCCAGGGCCGAGCAAAGGGAGAATAAAATGCTACGGGGATTCGCACCTCATTCCCTGATGGAACGAATAGGATTACCCCCGGTCTCGGCTAACTGGGCAGCACAGCCTTCACTCAAAGCTTAAACAAACCAAGCTCGATGATTTTAGGGCAGTTCAAATAAAACTTGATCAGGTACCCAGCCAAGATCTGTTCGGATGCTCGGACCCAGCATCAATCGCAAATCTGGGTCGTGGATGACCATCCGGGAGCCTCCTCAAGCTCAGCATACCTAAATACGCTCCTGGCAAAGAAATCAATGCCAAATAGAGGGAGGTACCGGCCGTGCGCCGTAGACAGGAGGAATGCCCCGAGATGCTATCTACCTCGCAATGATCAGAGAGTGGCCCGAGTACAATATCCTAAAGGAATCATTAGTAAAGCCAGATTCGACGAGGACGCATGGTTGGAAAGGGCACCTCGCCCATCAGCGTACAATTTCCACATCACTATACCAAACATCGTGTTCACCGTAGGCAAAACCAGGGACGTCAAATGGCTCGGACCGATTCGATCAAATTCCTCTCAAAGGAATCACAGCCTGGCGTGGGAACTACATAGCAAGTACGACCGCTGGGCCGAAGATAGCCACCAGCTCTGAAGGAAAGACACTAAGTCGCTTGACAAAAATCACAGCTAAAAACTGACGAGCGACCGAGTTCAAGATTAGTCCCCAATATGGAAGGCGGCTAGGAGGAACGAAGAAAATGGGCCACAACGCATTACCATGATAATGGAGGAGCAACGACCCTTTCCAAGAACATGTAAAAGGGAGAGCAAAATTTCTCGTCACTAGAGAAAGGCAGATCTGGGGATATACCCCTAAGGACGCCCTTACATTCAGCAAAGAGGGTACAGAGACCTTGTCTCGACATCACAATGATGCACTGGTAACCTTCTTCCTCACTCGATCAATTTTAAATAAAACATGTGCACATAAGTGCAGGTGGCTTGATCACCACTGTCGCGCCGAGGATGATGGGGCGGCTTAGACTGCCAGGTCAAAACACAACCACCTCTCGAATCTTTGGCATATTCCAAACGGCTATCGCTATGACAAGGAGAAAGACCATTCTCTCAATCAACATAACTGTCCCAGACCAGAACGCCGAGTTCCATATTATCAAAGAAGGCGCAAGGCACAGACGCCTTATTCAGATGACCACGGGCGCATCGTCCGAAGATAGGGCCGACCCCACTTCTCCAAAAGGATGAAATTCCACGCAAGGGATGGAATTAAAACCGTCGGCAGGAAGCAATATGCGACAAGAGGAAATTCGGCATCACATGACGCATCGCCAGCACCAATATCTCCACTCTCGAAAGTGTCAAAGGGTAAGCAAACCACATCTTCAACCAAGCCCGATTAAACACAACGTAGAGTCCACACCCCGAAATAGTAGGAAAATACCAAACCTCAGAACATCGCCTACACATCCTGTGGTAAAGAAAAACTACCTCAATCCTTCATTATTTTCCATTAACTTGTATGCAGACACCCGGCCAGGGCGTTTGAGAGTTCTAACTCTACCCAGAGACCCTAAGGCCTTAACAGAACCCGCCGCGCTCTTTCCCCTCAGCCAAATTTCCGCCTTGGAGAGGGTCTCGCCAGCAAGGTTCTTAGCGGAGCAATGTACACCTTGAGGAGGATCCGACAAGATCACAGGCCTTCTTCTGCAATCAAATGATGAAGGACACCCCCCTTGAAGGCATCTTCCACTCAGAAGGGCCGGGGAACGGCAGACTGAGTTTCATTAGGGAATCATGTACCAGACAACACGGTCCAAGGAGCCGCACCCGCGCGGGTCTAGCTCACAATAATGAAACGATATGTATTTACGCGAAGCAATAAAAGAATATCTTTCAGCATCTCATACTCCAAAGAATATCTTTCAGCATCTCATACTCCAAAGAATATCTTTCAGTAAGTCCTTACTACAGGCATAAAATTCAATCCCGAAGTTTAGGCCATACGTCGCATTTGTAAGAATCTCGTAAGGGCATACCCTCGGTGTAGATGCCTAAACTATCACTCGGGATAAAAAATGGCTCCGGCCAAACACATATGACTACGGTCAAAACGGCTGCACTAGCCAAATTAATGCGACTCTGGAATGCCCGACTGTCGCTAACAAAATCGTAGGCCATTACTTCGAATATACTTCAAAAAGAACCGGTTAAAATAGGCTTCCCTCAACAGGTAAACGAGCTTTGACCATGTCAGCTCCAAATCACAAGGTTTCGAGCTAATCAGCCTATGAGCTAAGAACCTTCCGAGGTGCTCGAACATCGCCGCTAACCACTTGAAATCGAGGTTCTTCCCAAACCGACGACGGGTTAGGCAAAATTATTTCAAAAAGACCTTAAGGAGAGGAAAACAAATCCTACAAAATTCCCACAGGCAAAAGCATAAGAGCTATTGTCGCCAACCAAACGAGCCTCCGGGCCGCACACTAAAAGGTCTCAACTACCAAACAGCGTAAGAGCCACTATCGCCAGCTTGAAAATTGAAAACTTGATGAGTAAAATGAGCTCGAGTCGTAACCTGATTCGGAGACCGGATCCAAAATAGTTAACTACAAATGCCTAAGGGCACATCATAAGTGCCATTGTCGCCAGCCAAACAAGCCTCCAGGCCACACACTTAAAAGGTCACTTTGACCCGAAGCGTAAGAGCCATCATCAACCGCCCATGCAGGCATGAAAAAACTTGAGGGTCAATTAAAGCTCGAGTCGCAACGTGACTCGGAGATTGAACCCAAAATAGTTGAAACAATAAATGCCCAAGGGCAAGGAATAAGAATAATTATCATCCGCCCATGCAGGCATAGGAGATTGGAGGTCAAGTAAGCTCGAGTCAAAGCTGGACTCGGAGACTAGGCCTAAACAGTTGGGAAAAGCACAAAGGCCCTGATACCTACTCGCGTCAAAAATCGCACTTAAGAGGCTCCAGGCCTATCTAGTGAGCTCCTGATCCACAAGGCTCCCGCCAGACACCAAAACCAGCCTACCTGGTCGAAATCAATGCTGAAAGAGATACAAAAAATATAAAGCTTCAAATGTTCTCTTATTTACATATGCGAAAGGCATGCTCTCCATCTACAAACATGCTCTGTAAATATCAAATACAAAATGGAAAAGCGGTGAAATCTATGCTCCGCTCTAGAAGGCTACAGCCTACCAACCCCAGATTGACTCTCCGTGACATCAGCAAGAGGAGACCGAGCATCGCGCTCGTCCGCCCTTGCTCAAGCCAACTCCTCCGAGAGAATGAAGCCCTAGCGCCGATCTTTTCGAGTACCTCTCTTCAGGATTTGCAACAAACGTATTCCTCGATCCTTTTCTCATGATTGAGGGCCTGCTTCAACTCGACTTGGGCATCAACAACGTTCTTCATATGAATCGCCATCTCTTGATCAACCTTGGTCCGACTTAATGCTCATTTAGCTCGAGCATCGATTATCCCAGCCCTAACCTTCTAGAGATCGGACTCGAGCTTCGCAATCAAATCCGCTTGAACTGCAGCATTGTCACGAGCCAAGTAGAGTTGGGCCTCAAAGGCGGGAAGCTTGGCCAAGGCGTCCCTCTCCTACAAAGCTTGAGTCTGCACCTGTGCCCTCAGTTCACCGCAAGCATTCCTAACTCAGTCAGCTTCGCCCCTAAGGTACTCCAAAGCCTCCGTCTTTTTCTGCAACTAAAATAGGCAAAAGGATTAACCTTAAAGGTCAAAAAGAGTGAAGTGTGTATTACGAAAGGTTACCTACTCCATCAAATAGCTCTCATAATTCAAGCTTCGATATGCCTCATATCGCCAGTGCATCAATTCGACATCCTTCTCCTATCTAAGGAGCCTAAGGGACTCGCCCTCATCCAGAGCTTTTTGAAGCCCCGCCCCATGACGGAGCAACACAGACCTGAGCCTACCAAAGGCCTGCAAAAGATAAACTCGATAAAGGAAGGAAGACTCAAAATACAAAAGGACTGCACCGAAACTCACCATGAAGTGAAGCCGGCGGACTTCCTCGAAGGCGAAGCACACTCCTGTTGGACCTGTCCCTTCGACCCCGGAAGAACCAACCTTGGTTGAAGCATGATTACTCGTAGGAACCTCCGCTCCGGAATCAAAAACTTCAAGAACAGCAGGCGCAGACGATGTTCCCTCCCCGAAAATACGGACCCATTTAGGCTCACTAAAAAGCTCCATCACACTACGAGTGCATATCCCGTTTATCGCCACCGTCCCCTGGCTCGGAAGCCTACAACTCCTCCCTCTCTTCGAAGGAGCACAACCTTGCCCATGAGGTGGAGCTGAGTTCGCCACCGCCATAGGTGGAGCTGGAAAGGCACAGGACACGCCGCCTAAAGAATATTACTTTATCTTCCAAACAAATAATACAGACTCCTAAGGTATAATACCTACGGTCAGCACCCGAGCAAAGAGACTCGTTCATGCCCAGTCTCTGCCGTCCCCGACAATAGCAATTAAGGGCGTGATCAACTGGCATCATGCAATAAGCACACCCCGATGGTCCCGAAAACCGGAGGGGGAGCTTTGCCCCCCTCCCTACCCTGTCAGATTAATCCTGTCATTTCCACCATAGCAGTCGCAAAGTTGAAAGACTAAAAGCCGAATAGACGTGCAGGCATGTTGATTCCAGAAACATGGCGCGAAAAATGGCAACTACGTGAGACAGGGAAATCTCTAGGAGGGTGGAAACAGCCTCATATCATACATTGGAAGAGCGATGACGATTCGAAGCTAATTGAAGATGCTAACCAATAGCACCATCTCCAGCCTCGAGGCAATACCTCCATCATAGTAAGGCAGCGCTCCAGAAATCCAACAACGCCTACACCAACACAAGGATGACATGCAACTTCGAAGATCTCCGTCAAGGGAAACCAAACTATGAAGAAATAAGCATTTTTGACATCACCCATACGAACCGGACTTCGGGTGTTGTCCAGAATAGTCCGAGTGCAAGCGAGCCTCCGCTCAGGGGCTGCTTTCAAAAAATCACCAACATCCTCCATCCACGGGTCCCCGAGAAAATTTCTTCTAAAAGGTCATTATGAAGCCCGAAAACACCATCCTCACTTTCATGCGAAGTCAAGGTCCCGACGGCCCGAGGTTATTGTCCTTATTCGGGTTCGGTCCTAGGAACCACGAAAAGCCCCACGAGAGGCCGTTTCCATCAACCGAAGGCCGTAAGGAATACTCACGTCCGAGTTCACTATTAGCAACGACAAGATAGGATCATGCATTCAGAGCTTCCGCAAACATAAAGAAATACAGCAAGTATCAAAGGTAGGAGTCAAGGAAATATCTTTGTATTCATAAAAACGATCGCTTACAACAACCCTTGGAGGGTCCTTACATATGATTACATGAGCCCGCAAGGGGATCCTTACACAAAAATAAAGAAGTTCACGGATATTCATACAACAAGAGCCTAAGAATCTAGCTTATTCCCAAAATGTGGCATCTCCGGCAACGTCTCCCCAGGCGCATGACCTCAAAGACAATATCTTCTTAGTCCAATTCTCTCGGAGACCTCATCCCGATCCTCTCGGAATGACATCTTCAAAAGGAAGGATATAGAAGAGGAAGGCGAGAGAGAAGAGCAAAATGACAAAGGAGAGTCCAGAAAAAGACAAGAAGTGGCTAGGTGAAAAATTTGGCTAGTACGAACTCTGCAGTACTACCTTTATAAAGCCACTTCTTGAGACGTTGCCCCGGACCGAGGGGAAACAGCCAATAGAGACTGTTGCCATATCCCCCTGGAATCCAAATAGGGTGTAACACGCCAAGCCGAGGAAGGAGGGGGAGCAGCGATGTATAATCTGAGCCCCTTCTTGAGCAGTGGTGCATAATCCAAGTATCTCCCCGATTCGGAGGAAATCGGTCCCCTGCTTCATCGCCCCGAGCCAACAGAGACAACAACAGCAGCAGCAACAACAACAACAATAATAGCATCACAGCAGCACAACTTTGTCCAACCAAAGAAGGATTGAGTGTTGGGCCATAGCACACATAATGTAAGATCTTGAGGCCGTGGGCCTCAAACATGATGAGGTGAAAAGTACTAAAAATGGCAAGAAAGGAGGAAAGGATGGGTATCAAAGGAAGCTTGAATGAAAAATGATCACAAGAAGCCCCATTTATAGGGGGAGGGCAAAGTAATCGACGACGCCATTACCTCTCCCGAAAAGCGTAATAGCAGGCGCAATCAATGCGTTCATGGGAGATGAATCGATGGCAATAATATGACCCCGAAGAATGAGGAGTCGCAACACATCAAATAATATTGAGGAAGCGAAAGGGTGAAACACCTTGGCACTTGTAAAAAGGGGTTGCGCCATCAGCACGACATCATTACGGGAGCCCGCAAAGTGGCGTGTCAAAATCATTTGTTATCGCTTCCCTCTAAGAAACGCGGAGACTATCTGTGCACGGTGAAATCGGAGGACCGATTTCTCATTGACAAAATTGCTTCAGTAGGTAACCTCGGAGGCTCGTGTCCTCGAGCCGGTCACTTCCCTCAAGATCTGTCAATACCCAGCCAAGGATAACATCGGCCTGAACCCCGAATGAACACGGGAAGCTTACGAAGAATGCATCCGAGGTCGATTAAGTCTATTTGAGTGGCTCAACATCGGCCCACGCATACATCATGAAGCTAGTTAGTTGTCCTATCCCATTTCCTTTATCATTCAACGTATCATGTACTAATTTTGGGCTCCCCCTTCTTATAAAAAGGGAGTCGCTAACACTTTGTAAGGCAGAGCTCCAAGTACTCTACACAATATGAATAATATCTCTCTCTTTCTTTTCTCTAACTTACTCACTCGAGGTCACTTTAGCATTTATTACTTTCTTACTTGTTCTTCATTTATTGCTCGGTATTGGCCATAAAGAGCCTTTCTTGATCATATTTTAACTGTTGCCCCATTCACGACTGCCCCCCATAGCTTGCGATCGAGCTGGATATCGGCCCCGAGGCTTCTTTATTGACTAACCCGAGGCTCGGGAGGCAGGCCCCAGGGTTCGAATACTGCCGTGTTTCAGCTTGAATCTCTTCATTAAACTTCACTCTCTTAGCATCTACTGCTCCAACAACTAGCATAAAAATAGATCACGTATTTTTAGAATCCTATTTATAAATTTAATTGTTGTTACTATTTTCACGGTAAACACATATAAAAGCAATTAAGGGCTTAAGTTAGCCTCCACACTTTGACAACGAATGCACGCAAACACATTGAGTATTTGATAGTTGTAGATTTTAAGCTAATTAAAGTTATTGAGTCCTATAGGCATGATCTCTATGTGATTCTGGATTTTAACACATGTAGCAATTTCAGATGTAAAGTTATTCCCTTTAATACGATTTCTAAAAGCCTACATAGTTGTCTACTTATTACAAGCATAAGAAATTAAAAACCTATAGGCATGATGTCTAGGTGATTCACGCAGTAACTAACAATGGTGAACACATGAGTATGTTCAAAATTACTTAGTCGAGTCCTATAGACATGGTTTCTAATAGTGAAAATTAGCACAATGTTGAAAACTCTTTAAAGAAACGAGCAGGACAATAATTAAGGTTGTTTTTAGACCCTATAGACATGATTTCTATAATCATAATTTAAACTGGTTTTAGATCCTATAGACATGATTTCTATAATTAAAACCGATTTCAGATCCTATAAGCATGATATCTAAATCATAAATTAGGCAGTTAGCAGAATCCTATACACACATTGAGATATTAATCATTCAATATCCTATAGCCATGATTTCTAACAAGTGAAAGCAGAACACATTTGAACCAAATTAAGAACCTATAGGTAGAATTTCTAACACATGATGACTGAACATGTTTGAGCATAATGGCACATTTTTTAGCGAAATAGAATACCTATAGGCAAGATTTCTACCCATTTCAATACAAATGTAATATAAAACCCATTCCCCAATTTTATTAATACCCCAAAATGTTATTACAAGAATTATTATAGACCCAGAATGAATAGAGTAGATTACAGAAACAAATAACTATATGGAGCCTACAGCAGGCCCAAAGATACATCCGGCCAGGCCAGGCCTTCATTCCCACAGTTCGCAATAGCCCAGAAATTACATCTTCGTGGACATAAGGCAGCCATGAATTAAGTGATTCACCCAGTAGGTATAAAACAAAGCTAAGCATGGAGAACCAAGGCCCTAGTGTGTCAGAGTTCCCAAGGGCTTCAAGAACCTAGGGCAGTGCTCACACTAGTGAGGTTAACAGGGATAATCTAAGTAGTCTTAGCTTTCAGCCGACTAAGAATAAGAACTTAAAAGAACCAAACAGTAAAAATATAGAATGAGGTTATGGGACACCACTGAAGGATAGAACCAAATTGAGCACACAAAAATAGATAACAGACATTCTTAGATATAAGACAGACCTAACCAAGTTTCAAAAAATGAGTTCAAATACATAATGTACATATCAACAACACAAGCTGGAAGATAGTCTCATAGTAGGAAAAAGAAGAGAGTTTAGATTAGGCTAAGTACAGAAGGATAGTGTCACAAGAGAGGGTAATATCAATTAGCAACATGACCTAACATGCTGAGAACTACTTAGGGCAATTTCTGGGAAGTCAAAACAGGATCAAACAAGTTACATCACAACAAATTCAGAAACAAACTTGTTATTCTCTTAATGAATATACTCATACTTAGTCAGCTAAACCATAGAAAGGGGATATGAGTACATGTTCAAATAGCAGTTCTAAACAGAAGAGGGGGGTGGTTGTCAATAACACATAGTCTACGTAGAGAAATTAATCAACTCATGTCTAAACATGTCTCAAACTACAAACGTAATGTCATTTATATTAGCAGAGTCTAGAATTGAATAACACATTGAACAAAACGACAGGCAAATCAGAATGAAATGGAAAAGGCTTGGTAACTCACCATATAGAAAGAAATAAGAAAGAAAGGAATCCCACAGTAATGTGAATATCACCAAAAGAGCAAGAACTCAGAATTTTTGGCCTTGGTTTTCAGCCGGCCAAGAACTAAACTTCAAAACAAGATTATTCGAAAGCAAAGAGCACACAACTTAGTTTTGTAGTTTTCTTAATGATTTTCTGATATGTTTTAAAGGGAATGGGGAAGGGTTCATATAGTGTAGGAATTGAACTCATAAACATGGAAATAATTAGTCAAACACTGAAAAGGAAAGCATTTAAATCAGTAAGGAAGGAAAAAATTTAAAACCCTAATTTTTAGGTAAAATACATAAATCGACACAAATAAAAGGCAAAAGAGTCACATGCTGCATAGAATAAGATGAACATAGACATTAATACTATTCAAAATCAAAGAATCAAATCAGATTTTGTTCGATTTAAAAGAATCTGAAACCCTAATTTAGGGTAAGTAAAAAATCGGTGGAAATAAATAAATTTACACAAAATAGGGTGAATAAACATTAAAATCAAAGGCTTGAACCAGCTTGGCTCGAATCACAGAAAATCTGTAAACCTTAGCTTTAGGGTTAAATACGAATCAACAAAATATGAACAAATCGGACTCACACGGTGTAGAATAAATGTGTGCGGACACAATATCGTCCAGATTCAAGAGGTGGAAGTGAATCAGACAGAATCAAAGTAAGAGTACTTGCCATGTTTAGGCACGTACTAGATAATACCCTAGAGAATCACCCGGTAATGGAAATATACGGATATGTTAAGTGAATGGAAAGAAAATCCCATTATAAGAGGGATTAAGAGAGGAGTTTTTGAGAAGAGGCGGGTTAAGGTTCTTCAGAGAGGAGAGAATAGAGAGGCGGCGGATTTCGAGGGAATGAGGTAAGGGTTTGGGGTTGAGTGATATAAGGAAAGGGGGGAGACGTTTGTGAGTCGTTGATCATTTTCTATCAACGACTGGGATTTGAGAAGAGGTTAGGTCGGTTTGGACTGGGTTAGGTCATTTAGGATTGGGCTGGGGGTTATTGGGCCCAGGTCTGGGTAGTTAGGTCCGAAATTAGGATGATATTAGGGCAAGATTTTAAATACCCAATTTTAATTAAATAAATAGTTTACAAAAATAATAAGTAAATAAAAAAAATATTATTTGTGCACTAAAATGATTAAAAATAATTACTCAATATTATAAAAATATAAAAAGTCATTTTCTGCACAAATAATGTAATTATACATTAATATGGGCTATTATTGCAAGGATGTGTGATTTAGTCTTAAAAATACAAATGTAGTTATAAAAATGCGCTGAAAATATTTAAACATTATATGGGTATAAATGATAAATTTAGATGATTAAATCATCTTAAAAAATAATTTAAAGGTTAATTATTTGATATTTATATATAATAAAAATGCAAGAATAAATTGGTTTAAAGTCTTTAAAAATTATGAAAAATATTTATGTATGCTTATAAATCAAATGATGATGCATATGCACTATTTGAAAGTATATATATATTTTTTAAATATGAGGAAAAAATTGTAATATGAGGAAAAAATTGGGTATCAACACCAAGCCTTCAAATTTACAACTTTCACCAAATAATGTCGAAACCATCTTGAAATATCCAAATACAAATTCGGATATACGCCCAAGTCCATAATCAACACCCAGACCTAAAGGAATCATAAATTCTCCATATCGAGATCAAATATACAAAAGTCAAACTGAATCAACTTTTCCAACTTAAAGCTTCTAAATTGAGAATCATTCTTCCAAATCAATCTCGCGGCACCTGGAAACCAAAACCTACAATACACGTGAGTTATAATACACCATATAAAATTACTCATGAGTTCAATCTACCGAACTAAATGCAGTTGCTCGAAACGACCGGTCGAGTAATTACATTAGTGAGTGTAATTCAAAAATATGGTTTGCCGAATTCGGGTGTTTATAAGGTACACTTAATAGTCACTTGAAGTGTTAAAATAGTAATTGATTCAGTTTAAGTTGTTTGTTTAATCCTTGAGGATAACTTAAAGGAGACATTTATTTATTTTAACTTATTTATATGTGCTTTTCAAAAAGGTATTTATGGGAGATGCTATTTTTTCGGATTCTCAAAACTTGTTTTTGTTTTTATTCAAAAATACTTTTTTTTCCTTTTAAAAGTTCGGCCAAACATCTTCACTTTAGAAAAAAACACTTCTAAAAAGAATAAAAGTATATTTGGCCAAAAAGAAGCTTGGCCAAACAAGCTCTAAATCAACTTGAAAATATTGCTTCTCATTTTTGGTTAGCTAGTGTTACTTATGCCTTGCTAGGAAAAAATTTCTTTTTGTATTCGTGTTTTTTATCTATACATTATAAGGGTTCAATGTGAAAAAAAAGAATTTCCGTGCATAATATTTAAACTAGAAATCAAAGGACCGGTCAATAAAGTAAGTAATACGTAGCTTATTAAAGAAAAAGCAATTCTTGCGGCAAATCTTACTGGGGAAAAATAGTTGATGCACAACAATTCAGTCAACTTGAAAATATTATTATATTGTAATACTACATTCCGCATATGTGTCTCTCACGTATATCTCTCGCTACTAAAAAGATATTTTTTCCTCTAACTTAATATTTAAAAAATAACTTTTATTTAATTTTTGACAATATACATTTTCTACATCTTTTTCAGAAAATTATATTTTCTACGCCATGTCTCAAAATATTCTGTGTCAACCAAGCGTTGATTTTTTAACGATAACATCACTTAGTACATAAGTAAATAACATGCAGAAAGTGCGGGGAGAGGAACATAAAATAATAATTTAGCTCAAATATATTTGACTGCATTGGCGATCAAAGATCCAAAAGTTTCTAAAACATAGAACTCATGAAGAAGAGAACAAAAAGGGTAAACAATACAAATTACAAAGTTAAGAACATTATGAAAGAAACCAATAACACACGGAATCACTCTAAGAGATAATCAGTTTCAATTATGGTTATCTATATAGATACTTTGTTTCCTTTTCGGCAGAACTAAGTAATTAATTTTAATTCAAATATTGTCTTTGTGTTAAAAAATTTACTTAATAAGTGTAAATTATTCATTCAGAAACCAATAAATTTCTGTTTACCTCGAAAATATGAGTAACAATTAAACTTGATTTATGGTTTTAAAGATACGTGATTTAGTTCAATACTAATTAATAACCAAGAAATCTAGAGTATAAATGAAGGATGTAAGTAAAACCAAACCAGTATTTAAGCCAGTCTCGACCTCGAGCCAAAGTGACCTCGAAGTGAATCAAGAACAGTAAAGCAAGAATAATAAAGCTAAAAGACAAATCTGATGAACAATGAGCGAGAAAGTAAGAGAGTATATTCTTTGCCAATGATTGATGATGCTTACTGTCATGGGCGACTTTCCAGCCATGTCCCATGACCCCTTGGGCGTGCCCCGTGGCGTCCTAGCAAGCCTCCCAACGCCTAGCGCCACTGACAGCTCTGTGGTCTTGGCAGCGCCAAGCGACAAGCGCACATGTCCCTTTGTCGCCCCACCGATATCCTTCGCAAGCACTCAGCCGCAGGCAGATGCCAACAACGCCGCGCGCACAGACCGTGATGCCAAGGACAATTCTGCTGACAACGGACCTGTTTCTTCCTTGTAAAATATTATGTCCTTTTCATTGTAAATATAGAGTAGTTTTAATTCATGTACTTCCATTATGTTTCTCTAGCTTAATCAAGTCTAGTCTTGTAGCTTTGGTTTATTTCTTTAATTTAAGCATTATTAGGGGGGATCAAGCATTCAAAACTTTCTAGCACGCAAACAATTCTCTGTACTGGTGTCTCTCCTCCTCGACACCGCGTTGCTTTGCTGTAATAGCTTTCATTAATGCAATCAAGCTTTCTTTCATTCTCAATTATTATTTTTATTCTCTCAATTGCTCTTGACATTGATTTTTCCGTACGGCACTGCAATCTCGTCTAGCGTACGGAGGGGACCACAGTTGGCGGACAGTAACTGCACTAACATCAGTTGCTTAGCTTTACGTTGCCCTTCCAAGGAATCTCAGGAAAGTGCCGTGTAACAGTTGGTATCAGAGCCTTACGTTTCCCTTCCAAGGAATCTCAGCAAAGTGTTGTGTAACAGTTGGTATCAGAGCCTAGGCTAGTCATCGGACGAGGGAATGCATTGCCATTACCACCATTTCTAAAAATGGTGAATCATGGGGACCGCATTACGACCCTTGAAGGGACGGTTGACATATTACGGCCCATCGTGGATACGGTGCCTGAACTAAGAACCAGTCTAGTGCAAAGGTTCGACGACCTGGACCGCAGAGTGCTCCAGGCCAAAGTTGACATAGAAAACATCAGCCGCGACTCGAGGGAGACCGGCAAACGACAGCCACAGAGACAGCCGAAAGTTTTGGCAAATTTGAGGGACTCCAACAGGAGTGTGCTGAGGATTTAGCCTACAGGGCACAAGAGGCAGACATGGTGACTACCATGCAACAAAATATTGACAACTTGACAGACTAGCTCAACGTTGTCAATGCTGCTTTACAGGGCTTGCTTCGAGGAGGTGGAAACCAAATTGGGGGCGCTGTGAACCCCGCTTTCGCGACACAAAAACTGAAAATTCATGAGAGAAAGCCATATAGTTGAGCTAGGAATGCCAAGGAAGTGGAAAACTTCATCCTTGATATCAAACAGTATTTCGATGTTGTTAGGGGCCTAGAAGAAGCTAAGAAGGTAGCAATTGTTGCCATGTATCTTCAGGGCGATGCTAAACTCTGGTGGTGGGTGAAGTACGAAGCCATCAAAGCCGATGAAGATGCTCTCGAGACACGGGCAGAACTTAAGGCATCCATACGCCTACTATTCTTCACCAAAATGTTGAATATAACGCAAGGAGAAAGCTACGGGATCTCCGCCATACAAAATCAATGCAGGACTACGTGGGGGAATTCTCCGCACTCATGCTAAACATACGTGACATGGGGGACAAAGACAAGCTCTTCACCTTCATGGAAGGATTGATACCTTATGCCCGTATGGAGAATCCTTCTCCCCATGGAAGGATTCATGGGGTAGATACCTTAACCAAGGTGATCCAAGCAGCTGAATGCCTTGGGGACTATCAAGTGGAAGCTCGGAAGGATAGGCCTCAGCTACCTACCCGAGCGGGATTCAAAGGGGGCCAGCCTAGCAATAGTGGCCATAGCAGAAGTGGGAGAGATTGGAGTGCAACCAAATCTAAGGCTCCATTCTGAGGCAGCAATAGTGTTGCATGAAATAACAACGATCGGGGAAGAAAACCCCCTTCAGGATGTCGTCATTGCGGTAGACCACATTGGAATAATGAATGTTCCCATGGACAGATGAATGATGTTAGTTTATATAAGTCTACCAAACTATAGAGTACTTGGTCCTATATGAGATGATGATGAGAATGCTGTAAAAACTGAAAGTAAAGAAGACAAGGGATTTTTACGTGGAAAAATCCCACACAAGGGGATAAAAAACACACGACCTACTCTTGTAGGCTTTTAACTTTACTAACTTTCAATCTCCCTATTACAAGCCACATTGCAAAAACCCTATTCCAAAGACTTCAACTAACTTGTGATGCACCCACCACAAGTCACTCTATAACTATCCTAGTTACAAAGGCTTTGAACTTATGACTATTCTTAGTCACAAAATAAACTCGAAAGTTTACGAATTTTTGGTTTGTTCCTATGACAAAGCTTCTAGAAAGCAAACTAGGAAATACAATGAAGACCAAATAACAAGATTACAACTCAACTACGGATGTACATAAATGCATTAAGAAACTGATCCTTAGTGGAGTTGTTTTCTTGTTCTTGACACACCAGTGCCTTCAATGCTGGATGAATACTGTTGTTGCTTGAGATAATATCACTAAATGCACAAGGATGGTGTGTCTTGCACCAGTTTGTTTTATCACAAAAGATATCACAATAGATAGTGATGTCAACTCTTTGGTGCACACTTCCTCCCAATGAGAAGTGATTGTTGTACTGTCTGCACAACCACTTCTGTGCAGTTGCGTTCCAGCTGGATAGTCGGCTTGTACTTCTGTCAGAGCACACCAACGGACCAGGTCCTAGTTGTGTTCCTCTTCTGTTACGGTTGCTAGATGGTCACTTTCTGTTGCTACGTTCGAGCTGTACATTTGACTTGTACTTCTGTTAGAGAACCCTAAGGGACCAGATCCCTATTATGTTTCTCTTTATAATTCTTGCGTACAATCACTATCTTGTGCTTGTGTCGAGGACCCCTGAGGGACCAAGTCACTAGGTCTCTATTAAGTTTCCTCCTTGTGGTCGTTCATTCATTTGCTGATTTTCAGACTTCGACTAACTCACATGAAATGTATACCCTGTGGGTCAAGGTTCTCTATCTGGTTCTTCACAACAAGTTTGTTAGATCATCAAAACATACTAAGCATAAGGCCAAGACATTGAAAACCCATCAAATGCCCATCAAGATTTTGATGATGGGATGGATGACGACACAGATGATGCAGACCAGACCAAACCAGTAGGTGCCTTTAATGCAATTGTTGGCTCCATTTCTAAGGCCTTAGCGGGAACTAGTGGCGGTGTCCGTAATAAAAATAACACATGTCCAAGTACCAAGAAAGGGAAAAAAAGGTGGATGAGAGGACTCCTATTAAACATGAGAGGACCTTAATGTTCGTCGAGATGAAGGTAAATGGCAAACCCATTTGGGCGATGATAGACACGGGTGCTACCCACAATTACTTAGCCTCGACTCAGGTGGAGCACCTTGGTCTAGTTGTAGGAAAGGGCAGAGGTAGTGTCAAGTCTATCAACTCACCTCATCAGCCAGTGGGTGGGATAGCCAAAGAGGTACCAGTGAAGTTTGGCCCATACGAAGGAAAATTCAACCTACACGTAGTGATCATAGATGACTTCAAGTTGATAGTTGGATTGGAATTCCTGAGGCAAACCAACACCATGCCTATACCGTATCCTGATATGTTACTGATGATGGGAGCAAACAGGGTCAAGCCCAACATCATCCCATGCATCCCCATGAAGATGGCCGCAGAGAACATCTCGGCCTTACAGCTGAAGTAGGGGATCAAAAGACATGAACCTACGTTCCTGGAAACCCTCTGCATTGAAGATATAGAATGCTCATCGGGTCCCATTCCCACACCTGTGAAGGAGCTGCTACTGGAGTTTGAAGATGTCATGCCACAGGAAATGCCAAAGCGACGGCCTCCTAGGCGCGCTATGGACCATGAGATTGAGTTGGTGCCGGGCGCGAAGCCACCCGCCCGAGCGCCTTACACAATGTCACAACCCGAACTGACCGAGCTTCGGAGACAATTGACGGAAATGCTAGACATGGATTATCCTGCCCTCCAAATCCCTATACGAGTCCCTAGTGCTATTCCAAAAAAAAAATAATGGAAGCCTGCGACTCTGTGTGGACTATCAGACTATAAACAAGTACCCTATTTCGCTAATGGCAGACTTGTTCGATAGACTGGGTGGTGCGACAGTGTTCACCAAGATAGACCTGAAGACAGGTTATTGACAAGTTTGGATTGCAGAGGGTAATGAACACAAGACAACCTGTGTGACAAGACACGGGTCGTATGACTTCCTGGTTATGCCGTTTGGCTTAACTAACGCCCTAACTACATTTTGCACCCTGATGAACCAAGTCTTCCGAGAGTACATTGACGAATTCATGGTTGTCTACTTGGATGACATTATGGTATATAGCCAAACACTGGGAGAACACCTGGAGCACTTACGAAAGGCCATAGCCCGATTTTGGGAGCACGAACTATATGCAAAGTCCAAGTGCTCCTTTGCTCAAAAGAATATTGACTTCCTCAGACATGTCATCGAGGAAGGTCGGATCAAGATGGACCAACAAAAGATTTAGTCAATCACAGATTGGCCGCTGCCTAAGGATATCCACGCCTTAAGGGCGTTCCTTGACCTATGCAATTTCTATCGGCAATTTGTGAAAAACTACTCCCTTATCACAGTACTATTGATAAAACTCCTCAAGAAGGTCACGTCTTGGGATTGGGGACCCAGAGGCCTTCAACACATTAAAAGCGGCTATGTTTAGTAGCCCCGTCTTGGCTCTCCCTGATTTGGCCAAGCCATTCGAGGTACAAATAGATGCATCCAACTATGCTCATGGAGAGGTATTACTACAATAAGGGCATCTTGTAGCGCACGAGAGTTGGAAGCTGAAGGATGCAGAGCAACGCTATGCCGCCCATAAGAAAGAATTATTGGCTGTCATCCATTGCTTGCGCCTTTAGAGGCATTATCTGCTGGGAACCCCATTCGTTGTCAAGACAAATAAAATAGTTGTTAGCCATTTCATGACCCAACCAAAGCTGAATGGTCGACAGGCCAGGTGGCAGGAACTCCTAGCTGAATTCCACTTCAACCTGGAGTACCGGAGTGGGAAGACCAATCATGTTGTTGATGCACTCAGTTGAAGAGTTGATCTAACATTGGTGTGCCTACTCGCCACCCAAAGGGGGAGCGAAGTACCCACCTCCATCAAGGACCAGATACAAAATCTACTCCTCAAGGATCCTACTACATAGTATTTGGTTGATTTGGTAGGACAGGGCAAGACTCGCCAATTCTACATGGAAGATGCTTTTCTGAAAGTGAAAGGGAACTGACTTTACGTTCCTAACAGAGGAGATCTGCGAAGGACTCTTCTGGCAGAATGTCATGATACTTTGTGGGCCGACCATCCCGGTGAGGAACGCACCATGGAGTTACTTTGCCGTGTATATTATTGGCCTCAAATGGCCGATGACGTCGCTCAGTATGTGAAGACTTGTCTAGTATTCCAGAAGGACAAGTTGGACCGCTTAAGGCAAGCAGGACTCTTGCAACCACTAGCTGTCCCAAAGAGATCTTGGGGAAGTATTTCCATGGATTTCATCACCGGATCGCCTAAGATCGGAGATCTTACAACTATCTTGGTTGTGGTGGATCGGTTTTCCAAGTATGCCACCTTTATTGCAGCCCCATAATATATATCAGCAGAAGATATAGCTCAACTCTTATTCTCTCATGTTGTCAAATATTGGCGCCTACCCAATGACATTGTTAGTGATCGCGACTCACGCTTCACTAGCAACTTTTGGACCTAACTCTTTTAGTGCCTTGGGTCAAAATTGAGTCACAACTCAAGATTTCATCTGCAATCTAATGGCCTGACGGAGCGGTTCAATGGTATGTTGGAGGAATATCTCCGCCACTTCGTAACCTAATCGTAGAAGAATTGGGTGAAGCTTATGGATGCCGATCAACTGTTTTTCAATTCACAAAAGGTCTCTAGTACAAACAAAAGCGCTTTTGAAATTGTTACCAGACATCAACCGCTACTCCCACACACTGTGAATGCACCAGACATGTCAAAATCTCCTCGAGCTGTTAGCTTATTAAAAGAATTGAAGCAAAATTTTGAGATAGTGCGGAGCTATCTCGTCAAAGCCCAAAATCGGATGATGAGGCATGCTGATCAAAATCATCGCTTTGTTGAATACCAAGTAGTAGAAAAAGTGATGTTCAAAATCCCAAAGCGGTACTTACTTGCGGGGGTCCATGACCCTCGCCTATTGCAAAAATATATTGGACCCTTGTCCATTGAAAGGCACATTGGGAAAGTTGCATACCGGGTGGATAGCCCATCTTGGTGGAAAATAAATCATGTCTTCCATGTCAGCCTCCTGAAACCTTTTCGGGATGACACAGAGGATCCTTTACGGAGCTATATCACTATACCCAGTATTCAAGGCCACAATTAAACCAAAAAAGGCATTTTGAAGCTATCATTAATGATAGAGTGATTCATGCCTCAAGGAACGATCACCAAGAGTTCTTGGTAAAATGGCAGGGCTGTGATGCAGAGGAGAATACTTGGGAGATGGGAACAAACCTCAAAGCCTACAACAGCCTAATTGATGATTTTCTTTCAACTAAGGCGCCAAGGATATCGCCAACTCAGGTGGGGGAGAATGTCATGGGCAGCTTTCCAGCCATGCCCCAAGACCCCTTGGGCGTGCCCCGTGGCATCCTAGCAAGCCTCCCAACGCCTAGCACCACAGACGACCCCATGGTCTTGGCTGCACCAACTGACAAGCGCGCATGTGCCTCTATCGCCCCACTGATATCCCTCGCCAGCGCCCAGCCGCAGGCAGATGCAAACAGCACCGCACGCGCAGACAACGTCATCCGCGCAGACCGTGATGCCAAGGACAATTCAGCTGACAATGGACCTGTTTTTTCCTTGTAAAAAATTAAGTCCTTTTCATTGTAAATATAGAGTAGTTTTATTTCATGTACTTCCATTATGTTTCTCTATCTTAATCAAGTCTAGTCTTGTATCTTTGGTTTATTTTTTAAAGAATTATTATGGGTGATCAATCATTCAAAACCTTTTAGAAGGCAAACGTTTCTCTGTACTAGTGTCTCTCCCCCTCGACACCGTGTTGAATTTCTATAATAGCTTTCATTAATGCAATCAAGATTTCTTTCATTCTCAATTCTCATTTCTATTCTCTCAATTGCTCATAACATTGGTTTTCCCGTACGACACTGACAATCTCGTCTAGCGTACAGAGGGGACCTCAGTTGGCGGACAGTAACTGCACTGACATCAGTTGCTTAGCCTTACGTTGCCCTTCCAAGGAATCTCAGGAAGGCACCGCGTAACATTACAAATGATTGGGGTCCCCTTTATATAGGAGGGGAACCCTAAATAAGGTACATTTCTATTTACAACAAAGAATCTTATTGGTACAACTGTCTAACCACCCAGTACGGATTCGTACTAGGTCGTACAAATCAATTTCATAATTTATGCCATGATCTTGGGGACGTGGCAAGAATCTTGTCCTTCTGTAACAAACCCATAACGACATCATTTCGGTGTCTATCATACTCAGTTTCGGTGCTCGCTGCGCACTCAATCTTCGAGCCCTGTAGTATGTCATCGGGCTCGGACTCAGTTCATCGTCCTCGAAATCGACCTATCCAGAACTCAGGCTTTAAGTGACTCTTCGAGCCCACAAAATCGGGCATACCTGATTTTGACCGTATACAGAAAGTCGCCATATTTTTTTACAGTAAGATGATAAGAAATGATTTGGTTCTTGATCCTCCGGTGCCTCAATCATGATGTCAATCTCGTGACGTCAGTAACTGAAGTGACTGAAAGGTCGTGCCTGCATAGTTCCCAAGGCCATTAATTGTTGGCGCTGAAAATCAGCTATTGGCTTCCCCAAATCGTTAAAGCGACCACTATAAATAGGCCAATTTTACAACTTTTACATTCTTTACTTCTCAAATCTTTCTCAAACCCTTACTAGCTTCTTCATTTTTCTTGAGTTCATCCTTTCCCCAACCTGTACTTGCTTCAACTTCAACCTCTCTTCTTCTTTGAATTTCTCAATAGTAATGGCCAAAACATCCAAAACCATTCCTCAGAAAGAAAAGGTTTCCTCATCTGGCCAAAGGTAGAATGGTGGTGCCACCTCGTATTGAGGAGTGCATTCCCTGTCCGTGCGAGCTAACTTCCGATTTATAAAATCGATAAACCTTCATCTACACCAGGGTGATGTGATCCCATGTCTCGATACATCTGCTTAATAAATAAATTTGCACTTGAGCAAGTGAAAAAGGATTCCAACTAGGAGAATAAGGATGTTGTGAGCCCTTCCCCTGAAGAGGACATCACCACCCATAAGGTAGGGTACTTGAGCGTGTATACCTACCCATTTACAGTGGGTCTCATAGATCCAGTTGTAGGTTCCATATACCCAGTGATTCTTGATTTTTGCCAACAATACCATGTGACGCTTGGCTAGATCTACCCTTTTTTCTTGCGCATCGTCAATTTGATCAGATATTTCTCGGGCCTGGTCGAGGAGATGCCTTTTACCCTCGACCACCTGATCAGGCTATATAGCCCTCGCCTTTATCGAGGTGGTCTGATAAAGCTGCAGCGCTGATCCTCGAAATCTCTTTTCTCTAGCACCGATGAGGACAAGAACCGAGGATGGATGAATCGGTTTGTCTGAATTAGGACCTCCGATCTGATTCCTGCTGAGAGGATGCCATTCCCCGAATAATGGAACATGAAACGTAAGTACAAATTTATTGATGGTGACTTAATATTCTGCTTTCCCTATTCTTTTTGGATCTCATCCTTTTCTCGATCTAATCCCTTTTTGATGATGCAGCTGTTTCTTGGTTTCCTAGAGTGGTTCCGGACCTCGCACTTTGGGTTCGGAAACTGGCCTCCACTTCTTTGTATGCGGAACGCAGTTGGCGTGACTTGGCCAAGGGTCGATGGAAAGCTATAATCCATGGCGAGTTCTCTTGGTTACATATTTATGTTTATTACTGAAATACTCATTTTATCATTATACAGGCCTCGAAGACGTCGTTGCTATGCAACCGCCCCTGCCCGATGAAGAAGAAATCCCAAAGCCCACCAAGGAAAACAAAAGAAAAAGAGGATCGCCTGCAAGTTCCCGAAGCCAAAGAAAAGTAAGGCTCGAAAGCCTAAGGCCGATCCCGTGGCCCTATCTTCTGAGGCAGCCAAACACCTTAGGGATGAGGATTAGGAAGGAGAAGATGATGACTGCATGTTGGTAGCTCCGAAAAGCGGAAGCACTGATGCTTCGAAGGCCGCTGAACCGATGGTGGCCGATGCAGTTAAATCTTGAACTGAAGAAATTTTGGAGGGGAGCTCGAGAAAAATCCACAAGCCATTAGGCGGAAAAAGTGCATCTCGTCCCAGGGGACATTTGGTGGGCAAGCTCAAAGAGCCTAATTTCGAGGCCCTCCAAAGAGAGAATAATATCCCAAGTGAGTCACTTGGGATAATCAATGTAGATGAGTCGCTGCCAGTCCCAGTGTTCTCCGAAGGGTAATTCCAAGATGCCCGGGCCATGAGGAGTCCTGATGTGGGAACGAGCCATGAAAGGGGTGATATTTTTTGGGAGTACCTTGCGGGGAATGAAGATGGTCCCGATCCTGACGCCTCATTTTTATGAGGCCCAAAGGCTTCTCAAACAAGTAAGTTTTTGTCGTTATAATTACGCTCAAGTTTAATTCTCATCTTTCTAAGTCTAACTCAATTTCTTTGTGTGAAGGCTGTGTCACTTCACCGACAAGCATTTTCCAAATCTCAGGCCGAGCTTGGCCAATGAGAACCCGAACTCAAGAAGATGGTGGAAGAGAGGGATGTCCTTAAGCGCCTTTATGTACAGAAAGAGGGAGAGGTCAGAGATCTCCGAGTCGAGTTAGTGAAGGCTCGTCAAGAATAGACCGAGCTTATTGAAAAGGTAATATATCCTCTGAGGGTCTGTTACGCATTTATTTGGTTTGGTGACTAACACTTCAACTTTGCAGGCCCAGCAGAAGGGCGAGCTGGTGGAGCAGCTTCGAAAAGAAGTCATGATAAACGAGGTCGAGACCCTAGGGTGGAAGAAACACATAGACCGACTTGCCTCAAAGAAAGATACACTCTGGGAACAACTGACATCAATCGAACAACAACTTCAAAATACAAAGGAGGAAAGCTTGGCCAGGAGCCGCAAAATCGAGGAGCTCGAAGCTAAATCAGTCGCTGAGCTTGTGAAGGCCAAATTTGAGGCAGAAGCAATTGTGTCCTCGTACCGAGCTGACACTAAAGCTAGTAACATTCAGGCACATGAGATCTCTATTGTGGCTGACGTTAAGTTATCATGTTCTCTCGACCATGCCAGGCAATAGTCCCGGAGAGAAACTCTCGAGGAGGTGCACGCTCATGGCTTTGACCTTTCAGCTGATATTGAAAAAACAAAAACTTTGGAGGAAGAGGCTTCCGCTTTGATCTCCAATGACGAGGATTCCGCTAGTGGCTCCAAGAGCGGAGGAGATGAGGACGAAGTCCCCGAGCAGGAGATTTTCGAAGATGCGACTCCCGAGGATGTGGCTTCCAAAGATGTGGTTCCCGAAGTAGATTAGGTTCCTTTGTTTTGTTTTGGTGTAAGGCCCTTTGTGGATATTGTCAATACTCTATGTGAATATAAGGAATTCCCTTTCTTCTTGCTTTATTTTCGATGTGCATTAAATTTTGCTTCGTCTTTCTTTTGTGAAATTTTTTGATAACTTCATTGGCTCGGATTCTGAATAGAACAAACCCTTAGTTTTTTTAATGATCAATGGGCAATCTTTGAACTTTTAACATAATACCTCTTAACATTTTTGTTAATCCTCGAGCTAAGCTTAAGTCGATTTGTTGTGAGCTCGGGATGATCGGACTCTTGAGTCCGAGTTGAGTGAGAGTGAGGTCTCGAACTCTACATGCTTCAGCCCTTTAGCTCTTTTATATTGTCCCTTAGTCTCTTTTAGGTCGGCCCTTAGGCTCTTTAATTTGGGCCGATTCAGCCTCTAAGATTGCTATAATTTTTCCCTCTTTTCAACTAAAAGACTTAGTGAAATTTTTTTATGCCTTAGCATGTTTTTTTGTACCCGTTGGGTTTTTCAAAGGTTTGATCGATCGGAACCTCATTTGTAATCCGTTTGTGTTACGATGATTGAATACCTCTTGAAGCTTTTTTTGAAGGCTGATTTTATTGAAGCATTTAAATTTTTTGAGGGTTGATTTTATCAAAGCCCTATTTGCTTTTGCTGAGGGTAGCCTAGTTTAACTAGTTTTTCAAAGTATTTGAAGGCCTTTAACTTATGGCGGAAGTCGGACATCTCAAAGCCGAATTATTTTAGCTGTAGCCTTTTTATATGGCCGATGTTTTTAATATGGTCGTAGCCATTAATGTGGTTGTAGCCTTCAGGTATGTCTCTTGGACTTGTTTCCCGATAACCATTTGAACTTGTTCAAAAGGTAAGTCCCCCAGTATGCCTCTTTGAGGTCTTAAAAATTCAGGTTTAGTTGACTTAGAATGCATTGACTGTCGATGATAGTCCCCGAGTATTCGAGGTGTATTTGGGTTTTGGCCCTTGAGCTGTTTCTTGCAAAATCACAAGTATGATGTTCATACAGTAGCAAATTTCTTTGACACACAAAGTGTTTTGATATAGAAAGAATGCTTCTTTGAATAATTGATACGTGCGTATATGTTTTTCCTTCGGGGCTCGACTATTCTATATGGACTTGGTTCATCTGACTGTTTGGCCCATTACAAAGTTGTCCTATCGAGGCCCACTGTGGAATGAGGTATTTTCCTTGAAAATATAACCTCTGAGGGTTATGCCCCCCAGTATTTAAGGTTGATTAAAAAGAAGCTTTGGATACTATTGTGTTCTCCTAAGGTAGCACATAGTTGTTGCCTTGTTAAAAACCTCGTCGGTAAAACCCATTTGGGACAAAATCCGATCTAAAGGAAAAACAAGTGCAACGCGTGCTTTAAAACCTTAGGTATTCATATAAAAAGGTGCCATCAATGTCTTCGATCGAACACTTGTAATGAGTAGTTTTAAATTCAAATGTACAAAAACAGAAAGTCATACTTTAGCAGTAGTATCGTTTGAGTAGTGATACATTCCAATTGTTCGACAGTTGTTCGCCTCCCATCGTGCCAAGTTTATAAGATCCTTTACCGACAACTCCGATGACTCGGTACGATCCTTCCTAATTCGGGCCTAGTTTCCCTTCATTCAGGTCTCGAGTATTGAGGGTGACTTTCCGTAGAACTAAGTCCCCTATCCTGAAGTGTCAAAAGTTGCTCCTCCTATTATAATATCTCTCAATTCATTGTTTCTGCACCGCCATCCAAACAAGTGGTGCTTCTCTTTTTTCATCTAATAGTTCGAGGCTAGTATTCATAGCCTCGTGATTTGACTCCTCCGATGCATGTCAAAATCTGGCACTGGGTTCCCCGACCTTGACCGGAATTAAGGCCTTGGAGCTGTATACTAATATGAATAGGGTCGCCCCCGTGCTGGACTTCGATGTTGTTCGATACGCCCAAACAACCTCGGGTGGAACTTCTCTCCATTTTCCTTTTGCATCTTTCAACCTCTTCTTTAAGTTTTGAATGATGGTTTTGTTTGTTGACTCGGCCTGTCCGTTCCCGGTCGGATAATATGGCATTAAAAAAATCCTTTTCATTTTGTGTGCTTTGAAGAACTCTATTACCCTACGACGGATGAATTGCTTGCCATTGTCGCATACAATTTGGGCAGGTATCCCGAATTGACCCACGATATGGTCCCAAATGTAGTCAATAACTTCTTTTTCTCTGACCTTCTTGAAGGCCTGTGCTTCCATCCATTTAGAAAAGTAATCAGCCATAAACAAAATGAACTTAGCCTTACCTGGGGCCATTGGTAGGGGGCCGACAATATCCATTCCTTATTTCAAGAAAGGCCATGGGGACAAAACTGAGTGAAGTAGTTATCCGGGCTGATGAATCATCGGTGCAAACCTTTGACACTCATCACATTTTTTAACAAACTCCTTAGTATATGATATTCAATTGGTAACGATTATGCACGTCTAACCACATCACAGCTGGATACTCGATCGGGTTCTGCTTTAATTGTCGAGACGCGATCGAACTCCGCTCGTTCAAACCCCGCATAAAAGCATGTACTACCCATTCATCCGAGACCGGTGGTAATTCCACGCTCCATTTGAAACCAGGATACCAACTCCCTTAATATCTCATATTTCCTCTATCTTATCTTAAAACTGTCTGATTTCCTCGTTTCTACCTTTATGGCCCCGGCATATGCTTTCACAAAGGCGTCCACTAACATAGCAAACAAAGCGATAGAGTTTGAGGGGAAAGTTGTGATACCAAACAATGGGCTTCTGAGCCGCACTCGGAGGGAATGGTTTTTGTATGAACTTTTTGGCATCCAAACCTTTCAAAACTGGGGGTGCCACCGGTATTTTATCAACACGTGAGTTATTAGTCTCCACTTTTTTTGTCATTATCCTCAATCCTTTTCTCCCCGGACTTGATTCTCTTGGTGAGTTCCTCGATCATCTTCATAATCGTTGGGTCAGTCCCCAAGCCATTACCGTTTGATCTATCTAGCATCGGCTCAGTACGTCGAGTGTTCCCTGGCTTGACCACACTTGGAGTTTTATTATGACTTTGAAGTTGAGCAATGGAAATCTGTTAAGCTTGTAGCATCTCAAATATTACTTGGAGGCTAACTCCCTCATATCCTATACCCTGTGTTCCACCAGATTTGACTTTCCTACGTACACTTCCCTTAGGGTCTGCGCCTAAATCTGCATTTAAAGCATTTTTTGAACTAACATCGACTGGTTCCACATTTGGCACTTCTCCAGGGTTAATCTATGGTATACTAGCTCCCGGAGCAGCTACATTCTCATTTTACCCATGAAATCCAAGACAGTCGTTGTCGTGTACAAGTGCGTTTTGTGAGTTTGACATGTTTTAACCTAAAAAAAGAAATTCTTGACAAGAATAATTGTGAAAATAACGTGTGTTAGCAGAATTAGTACTAAAATAATCACTATTATCTTTAGCCCCACGGTGGGCGCCAAACTGTTTACCTCGAAAATATGAGTAACAATTAAACTTGATTTATGGTTTTAAAGATACGTGATTTAGTTCAATACTAATTAATAACCAAGAAATCTAGAGTATAAATGAAGGATGTAAGTAAAACCAAACCAGTATTTAAGCCAATCTCGACCTTGAGCCAAAGTGACCTTGAGGTGAATTATCATAGCCCAAAATCCCTCCGAAAGAGTCGTGATGGCACCTAGTCTCTAAGACTAGGTAAGCCTAATATTAATAGAAATAGCGACAATATTTACTAACTTCGAACAATTTCGAAATAGAAATCTCTAAACAATTTATAATCCCAAAACCGGTAGTACCAGTCATAAGCCTTTCTAGGAGTAGTTGTACAAAATGAATACATCGTTGTTCCATAACAAAAGGAAACAATGGAAATAAGTACAATAGTTGGTGACCCTGAGACCTGTAAACGCAACAACAGGTTTACCTTGAGTCTCTACAGCAACGATCCGTACAGCTATGAACGATCGAATACCTGTATCTGTACAAAAATCTTTAGAAGTCTAGTATGAGCACACCACAGTGGTTCCCAGTAAGTATCAAGACTAACCTCGGTGGAGTAGTGACGAGGAATAATCAAGACACCTACTGGTCTAATAAGCTAAACAGGATATGACATACAACTAACAAGATAAAGATAACAAAGTAATGTCAATAGCAGGAACAAATCAAATTACAACCAGTACAAACAATAAGGGAAAATATGGATGGTAATGAGAAGTAACCAAGTAAATTAACACCAACATAGTTGGGATACAAAAAAGTAAATACGTACTCAAAAAAAGGAAAGCGATGTTAACTCAACCAACCGCACCATTCCTCATACATAGTTCTGACCATCCCAATCCTCGAAGTCTCATATCATAATCACAATTTCCAAACCTTTAATACACATGGCACCTTGTGCTGACATATTTCCCTTTCACTTTACACGGCAAAATTCACGTGCTACTCAATACATCATATCCGTATCAACTACTAATTAAAATGTTCAAGAAGTTCCAACTATATTTTATAGAGTAAATCTATAGTTTCTAGACCAAATAGGAAACCATCGAGAAAGAGGAAGTTATTTTCATTTTATTGTTTTTTAAATCATTTGAGTGAAGAAATAACATTTTTGAATAAAATTTAAAATCGAATAGCTATTGCATTTAATATTTACTAAGTTAAAACATAATAACATTCCTTTTTAAATAAAATAGAAGAAAACCTTGGACAAGTGAAGAATATTAAACTAGGGAAGCAATTGAAATAAAATATAATGATTATTAGAAATAGTAGATACTAAAATATACGGCGAGTTCTAAATTAAAGGCACACAAGGAAGTAAGATATTAATTCCTTCATTATTAAATCACGATATTACGAACGACTCAGCAGGGCAGGAGGAAATGACTCAATGTAGTAAATTCACTTTGAGAATTAATTCACTAGAACAATAGTATTAAGAAATGAACTTAGGAAATGACGGCAAGTAAATAAGTCAATGACAATAAATCGATCCTCAAAACTCAGTGAAAACCAGAAATACAAATTATCAAAGTATTGCACGAAGGAACTAAAGTCAATACAGTAACACAGGGGATACCATAATACAAGTTATGTTACGGCGCACAACCCGATCCCACCATATAATATCAATTTACGATTATTGCTCCTCAAGATATCACCCTTATTCCACCTGTTGCGGTGTGCAACCCGATCCCACCATACAATACCAATATCATAACAATAAATATAATATGTTGCGGTGCACAACCCGATCCCACCATATAATACCAATTCACCCTTATTCCTCCTCAATATATCACCCTTATTCCTCATGTTGCGGCGTGCAACCCGGTCCCACCATATAATATCAATTCACCATTATTCCTCCTCAATATATCACCCATATTCCTCTTGTTGCGACGTGCAACCCAATCCCACCGTACAATAATTCAAATCAACAACAACAAACCAATAACTCATTTACTAGAATTTCTACCACCAAGAGTATGAGTATATTGAATTCCTTACAAAATTCCTCTCCACTATGAACCCTCAACCATATGAACCTTCATCTTCTATACCACCCAAACCACCTGATATCACTGTCGGCACCATGAATATAGATTCCCCTGTTTCCCAACCACAACCAGAAAATTTAACTAATAAATCTTACCTTAACACACTTATCTCTTACAATAGTACACCATCCTATACCAACAACACTTACTCACTAAACCCTACCCTAGATATCCTCGATGAAATAGAGGCACCTACTGATCCTTCTAATTTCATTCCACTATCACTCGAAGAAAAAACCAGATTTTATGCTCCATGGAAACATGTTTTTATTATCATGGTTTTTGGTCGAAACGTTGAACACGAACTTCTTTGGCAAAAAATTTATGCACAATGGAAACCAACTGAAAATCTTCCACTAATAGATCTAGGCCCTGATTTTTTCCTTCTCAAATTCCAAACGGAGGAAAACAAGGTTCATGCTTGTGATAACCCAAAAGGTCATCACTTGTGTTGCAATAAAATTCTACATTTCGAGGACTTAAAAAAACCTCCCTTAGCACTACCTCAATTTGTGTCCACAGTTCGGGCGCGTAGCCGGAAAGCTTAAATGTGAAATCTGTGAAAAATGATAAGTTTTGACTGTAAAATAAATAAATTTGACTTCGGTCAATGTTTTGGGTAGACGGACACAGACCCGTGATTTAACGGTCCCGGCGGGTTTGTAGGAAAATATGGGACTTGAGCGTATTCCCGAAATTGGATTCCGAGGTCCCAAGCCCGAGAAATGAATTTTTAAAGAAAATTGTTTTCTGAAATTGTTTAAAGAAATTTGAAATGAAATTTGCTTAGAACATGATGGTATCGGGCCCGTATTTTGGTTTCGGTGCCCGGTACAGGTCTTATATATGATTTAAGATGTTTCTATGAAATTTGGTGAAAAATGGATATCATTTGACGTGATTCGGACTTAAATGCCAAAATTGATGTTTAAAGAAGTTTTGAGAAAATTTCATTGATCTCGATATTTAATTTGATGTTCACGATGTTATTTCGATGATTTGATTACACGAATAAGTCCGTAGGATATTTTTGAGGTTTTGTGTACACTTGGTTCGGAGTTTCGAGGGCTCGAGTGAGTTTCGGGTAGGTTCCGGGGTGTCTTAGGCTTAAAAACAGAGCTGTTGCAGGCTCAAAGGGGTGGAGGACCTCTGACAGGTCAGTGCGGTCTGCACGATATGGACCGCGGCCGCGGAGGGGCTTGTGCGGCCGCACTAGTTTTGGTGTCGGTCCGCGGTGAAGAACAGGTTCACTGGTCCAACTTCGGAAGCTTATATCTTTTGATCTACAAGAAATGTTGAGTTGATTCAAAATTAAAAGTTGTAGCCCTTCGTATCTAGTTTCCAAAAAAGTAAAGAAATCACAATTTGGACATCAGTAGAGAAAGGTATGGTCAAAATACTAAGACCTGTCACTGCAGAACACAGGGAGGCCTGTGCGGCCGCGGTTGATTTTGTGCGGTCCACACAGGGCACCTGAGAATAGTATATTTAGACGGGATTTTCAGTTATTTTTCATTTTTCAAAACCCCAAAAATGTAAGAGGCGATTTTTCAAATAACCTTTCTTCTCCAAATCAATTGTAAGTCATTTTTAACTAGTTTTCTTCAATCATTAACATCTTTTAACATGATTTCAACTTCAAATCAATGATTTTCATGGGGGAAATTGGGTGTTTGGGGCAAAACCTAGGTCTTTCAAAAATTGGGGATTTGGACCTCGATTTGAGGTCCGATTTCAAAACAAATTACATATTTGAGCTCATGGGGGAATGAGTAATCGGGTTTTGGTTCGAACCTCCGGTTTTGACCACGTGTGCCCGGGGGCAATTTTGACTTTTTTGGTTAAAATTTGAAAAACTCATTTTCATGCATTCAAATGGATTCATTTAGCGTTTATTGATGTAATTAAGTAACTTGTGGCTAGATACGAGCTAATTGGCGGATGAATTAAGGAGTAAAGCTATAATTGAAACTTGAGTTGTGTTCGAGGCATCGAGTTAAGTGTTTGGTCTAACCTTAGCTTGAGGGATTAGGAGTCGAGTCCTATTTGCTACGAGATTATTGTTGAGTATGACGTATAGGCATGGTGACGAGTATCTATACATTGGTGTCTAATATGACCGTGAGTATTATAATGTGATTTTCACGATTTTATTGAATAATCTATGCCTTAGAAGTGATTTCTATTGGTTGTGAAAAGTTGAGGAAGTAATTGTGACTTTTGAACATTGAGGAGCATTGGCTCAAGTTATATTACGAATTGTGAAAGTAAATGAGTTGATTGAACCCTTTGGAGCATTGGCGCTAGTGGTAAATTGAGTTGTGAAATAAAAGTGAAAAAGAGAGAGAGTTATTAAATTGTTCCCTTGACGGGATATTATTGCTTTATTGGTTATCTCCCATGCCGGGATATTGATATTATTGATGTTGTTCCCTTGCCGCGATTCCTATTACAATCTTGTTTATTCCCTCGCCCCATTGTTTATGATTGTTGTTTGGGTGAGGAAGAGTGTTAAACCACGAAGGGTGAAGTCGTGTATTGTTTGTTTTGTGAGGAAAGAGTATAAAGCACGAAGGGTGATGCCGTGCATGATTGTGAGGAAAGAGTGTAAAGCACGAAAGGTGATGCTGTGCCGCACGATGTACCATTCCGTGCCGATTTTGTTGATTACATGGTGAGGAAAGAGAGTAAAAGTACGAAGGGTGATGCCATGCACATCTTATATATATTTTTTTTTTGGTGAGGACGAGAGTAAAAGCATGAAGGGTGATGCCGTGCAAACTGTTGATTTCTGTTCCTTGTTGATATTCGAGTTATGTTATTTCTTTTCTTACTTGATGCCTTTCTATTCAGAACTGTTATCTCCCCCACAACATGTTTTCCCTTCCCACATTGACTGGTTATTTTTGTACTTCTTTTCCATTGTATATATTTAAACTGCTCAGGTTTATTTGGTAGTTTGGTCCTAGCCTCGTCACTACTTCGCCGAGATTAGGCTAGGCACTTACCAGCACATGGGGTCGGTTGTGTTGATACTACACTATGCACTGTGTGCAGAACTAGGAGCAGCTTACAGACAGTAGTTGGAGTGCTTCCTTCAGTCCACCCGCGGATCCAAGGTAGACCTGCAGGCGTCCGCAGGCCCTGGCGTCTTCCTCTATCCCTATTTTCTGTTTCCTTTATCTTTTATTCAGAAATAATGTATTGTTATTTTCTTCAGAAACTGTATGTAGTAATCTTAGACTGTCTGTGACACCAGATTTTGGGTATTTGTGAATTTAAAAGTTGTAATAGATGCTAATTTTAGATGTTTCATCGTTATCTTCCACTTAATTTTTTAAAGTTTCGTTATTTTCATGTTATCGCTTGAATTTGTTCAAAAAAATAATTTATTAATGAAGTAAGTAGTTAAGGGTTGTCTTGCCTAACTCTCATTAGTAGGCGCCATCACGACTCCCGAGGGTGGTAAATCCGGGTTGTGACAATGCTTTGCAGGATGGACCTTGGTTTGTTTTAAACCATTTTATCTCCGTCCGTCAATGGGAACCAAAATTTATGGCTTTCGAAGCAAAAATCACATACTCTGCCATATGGTTGCGTTTCCCAGAATTACCTATAGAATTTTGTGACATTCAGATACAACACGAGGAAGATATGCAAGACTCTGTGTTGAGGTACCTTTGGATCAACTGTTAAAAACTCATCTCTTTATAGGCAGCCACAACCAAACTATCCTTTACGAAGGATTAAACATGCTCTGCATTAACTGTGGTCGACTTGGCCATAACCAAAGGGCATTTTCTTACAAACTCCAACAAAACTCTCCCCTAGAATTCACTCCGTTGAAATAGTCCCAAACTCAAAACCCTACAGACATTCCTTATTTGAAATTCCCCGCTCCAACTAATAACGAATGGAAGCTTGTACAATTTCCAAGGAAATCCATGATGAAAACAACCGCAACCAAACAAAACTCCAACCAATCCATGACAGTTTCCCCTTATCCAGCTTCTCCATTATTAGGTAAGCACATGAATTGAATAGATGTGTTAAAAAACCCTAACAAACTATTGTTCACTAATCCGTCCATTAACACCACTAATCCTACAAAAATAATATTATGAGTAAAGGTTCCACATCAGCTGTTTTAAATAATAATAAATTTGATACTTTATTAAATAATGAATCTTTTCCTAATACTAGTTTCCACATCTCTAATTTAAATAAGGATGATTTTTTAACACCTAATAAAGTCAGTCCTTTAATTACTAATAAATCCCTATTAGAACAAGTTATTCCTGCCCAATCAAAAAACCAACTAACTCCAACACCTATCCAAGCCCATGCACACAGACACGATACCCCAACCCACATGCAAGACCGCTCACCACACTCAACCCAATCCCATTCAGCACCTCTACAAGCCCTAGTACAAAACCTACACAATCATAACACTTCTATTACCAATGACAGTTTACCCTCCTCACCACGCCAAAATACTGCATCTTCCATGCAAACACTAAATGATGATATATCAACTACTAACACTTCACAAACTCTACATCAATCTCACACATATTTTCCAATTCATAATACTCCACCGTCCTCTTCAACCGCTGATATATCTTCCTCTTTAAATCAAGTCCCAATTCCTATACAAATCACTCATTATCCTTTATCACCTCCTTCAAATAAAAAGATGTTTCCAAACAATTTCAATCATCTACGCAGTCACTCCAACACTACCAATAGGTAGACTATTGATTGTCTCAACCGTCATCAAACTCCGTACTCACTCACTCCTTCACATCTCATCATGTAACCCAACATAATAATAAATACTGCTCAAACACCCCATGCAATGACAAAACCATCATCTTGGCTAGAGATAGGCCTCCAGAATCATGCTCTAACCTTCACAATGGAGGTAAATCACCAAGAAGTGACAATCCTTACCAACAATCCGAGGGACCTTGCGCAAATAGTAGCGGAGGGAATGAGCCTAGGGACGAAAATATATGGAAGGTACCATTGGTCTATGATGCAAACCCCTTATCTTGCACCATACCATCCTCTACATCTACTAGTACCAATATGGGATCCCACTCATCTCCACCCAAATCTTCTTCCACTGCCTTTTTATCCACCTCCTACCCTAATTCATGTAACACCATACATATAACCATACTCAGTCCCACAGACACACACTCCATTATTGGCACCTCTTACACCTCCACTTCCCTCACCACCACAATCTCCACTAAACCTTCCCAATCAAGTCACACAAAACGGAACTTTCCAGGAAGAACTCAAAGCAACAGTACTTTACAATAGGGAGACACGACCGGTACATGCATGACTAGATGGAATCAAGGTCTTTGTCCAAAAAGAGGAATACAGAAGAAAAATTTACATACGTTGTCCTCCAAATCTAATCACAACATCATTTCACATTAGGCCCACCACAAATCTAGACGTGGGAAAATATGCAATGCTTCTAATGCCAACACTATGTTTGCATCCAGAGGAGAACACCACCACCATGAGGAACACACGGAGCAGCGCACTGCTCACCCCAGTGATAATCATATGAATTTCATTATATGGAATTGTATAGGAGCTCAGTCTGCTGATTATTGACGTAACTTTTGATCCCTCCTTGACTACAATCATCCTTCTTTTGTTGTGCTACTGAAAATCCACTGTCAAGATCATCAAAACCTGGAGGAGGAATTTAATTTCACTGGTATACTTGAGGAGGCTGCTATAGGCCAATCGAGAGGTATAGTCATTTTATGTCATTGTGATGTGCTTACAGTAGAACCAGTGGCAACCACACGACAAGAAATACACTACAACATTTAGGTACACCCCACTACTAAGTGGTTATTTACTGCAATTTATGCTAGTAATGATTTAAGTAATAGACATATTCTTTGGGATAATCTTATATATATGTATGATAATTACAAGGGTCCTTGGATTATAGGAGGGGATTTTAATGACATAACTCATGCTAATGGGAAATTTAAAGGCCAAAAGATTAACAATTCACGGTCTAATAAGTTCATAGATTGTATAAATTATTGCAACCTTACTGATTTAGGTTATAAAGGTAGCCGTTATACTTGGACAAATGGTCGTTATAATCATCATAATATTCTAGAACGTATTGATCATTTCCTAACAAATTATTACTGGATTAGGCATTACCCTGATGCACTTGTCACACACCTCCCACGTACACATTCCGATCATTATCCCCTCTTATTACAACTACAACACTGCCCTTTACCTCGAAAAAAACAATTCGCTTTGAAACTATCTAGGCTACACACCTTACTTTCCCTTCCTTAGTTCAACAAGCTTGGAATAATAATTTACAGTTACTCCCAGCAATTGAAAAGTTCACAGACATTGTACAAGAATGGAATAAATCCACTTTTAAAAATATTTTAAACGTAAGAAAAAAATATTGGCTCATTTAGGAGGTATTAAATCTTCAACAAACTATCCTACTAGCACCTTTTTACCTAATTTGGAACATCAATTACAGACTGATTTTAATCTTTTTCTCAAACTTGAGGAGGATTTTTGGAAACTAATGTCCCGTATTAACTGGTTAAATGATGGAGATGAAAAAACACAAATTTTTTCCACCTCTCCACTTTAAATCGTAGAAGACATAATCGTATAACTGCTTTACAAGATCAAGGGGGCAACTGGCTCACTAACCCACAAGTCATTAAAATAAATATTATCAATTACTATCAATCTCTCTTTACAACATAAAAAATTTGTTCCAATAGACATCATTCAATCCAACCTTCTAACATTCTAACTCTACATGAACAAATTTCATTAACTCAACCACTACAAGATCATGAAATCATCAACGCCTTACATTATTTCAAACTATTCAAGGCTCGAGGTCCAGATGAATTACACCCTTTCTTTTATCAAAAATATTGGCACATCATTGGAAATTCAGTCAAATACTTTTGCCATAAGGTTTTCCTTGATCACAAGTTAAACCCTAACATCAACAATACTCTTATTTTCCTAATCCCTAAACATAAACACGCTTCTTCTATTTTCCAATATCGACCTATCAGTCTATGCAATACAATTTATAAGCTTATTACAAAAATATTTGTTATTCGGCTCAAACCAATTCTGGAACATCTTATTAATCCTACTCAATATAGTTTCCAAAAAATAGAAGAGTAGTAGATAATGCTCTTATTGTTCAGGAAATAATTACTAGATTTCAAAAAATGAAGGGTAAAAATTCTAATATGCCATTAAATTGGATGTTGAAAAAGCATTTGATAAATTGGAATGGTCTTTCATATATCAAACTCTCGTTACCCAAAATTTTCCTCTAACTTTTATTCAACTAATTATGTCTTGTATCACAATTACATCTACTGATAGTATTATTAATGAAAACCCATCTGAATATTTCACACCTACCAGAGGCCTACAACAAGGAGACCCATTATCGCCATATCTGTTGATCCTTTATCTTGAAATGATCTCGCGCACAATCAACACAGTAGTTGATTATAATGCTTGGCAACCAATCTCCCTTGCTAAACGGGGACCTCACCTATCTCATTTAGTTTTTGCTGATGATAATATTCTAACAACAAAAATTACTCCAACCATATTCGAATCAATTATTGATACTATTACCCATTTTACCAATCACTCAGGCCAAACTATAAACTTCCAAAAATTAAATATATTCTTCTAAAAAAATTGCTCAATATTTACCAGAACATTAGTTCTCCAACTCTTTCAAATGAAGGAAGGAAAACCTTTGGAAGATATTTAAGATTATCTATCTTTAGAAAATCTCCTTCAAAAAGGGATTACCAATTCTTACTATATAATTTCAAAAATAAACTAGCGGGTTGGAAGATAAATTTTTTATCCAAAGCAGGTAGGACAACACTAATTCATTCTACCCTATACCAACTACCAAATCACCTCATGCAATATATTACAATACCTAACTCTATACTATCATATCTTGCTCTTTATCAACGAAATTTTCTATGGGGTACAACTCCTCAAAAGAAAAAATTGCATCTTATTAAGTGGAATACTGTAACACAATCATTAGAGCAAGGAAATTTGGGAATACAAAATCTCTCAATAAAAAACAAAGCATTACTACCTTTTGCACTATGGCATTTATGGATTATAAGGAATAAACATATATTAGAAAATAAAAGAATTCCTTTAAATATTCACTTACTAATCACTATAGCAGCAGAATATTATTTCTTAGCAAATAACAATCTAAAAAAAATCATGTCACACCTCTTTATATTAAATGGCATCCTCCAGCTGCAAACCACTATAAACTAAACATAGATGGGTCTGCCTCATCTTTCCATAAATAATATGGCATTGGTGGAGTTTTAAGTAACCACCAAGGCCGTTGGATTATGGGTTTTGCAGGACAATCAAACCTGGGTACAAGCGTCCAGACAAAATTCCTTGTACTACTAATGGGATGAAAATTACTGTACAATTGCATATCACTCCCATTGCCATTGAAACAGATGCGTAACAACTCATCAGTATGTTCCAAACACTTACTATGCATCATACTAACATTATTAATGATTGTAGGTTGTTACTTCTATAGCTGGGTAGGCCTCTTATCCAGCATATCTACAGAGAGCAAAATTGTTTTGTAGACAGTTTAGCTAAATATGGAGCCACGCATGCAGAGGATAACTTCATATTTGTTACACCCCATGTTTTTGTACGTTAAACTATCCGTAAGTCAATTGATATAAGCTCAGAAATGAGATCAACTTTGAAAATACATAAAGTAAGTTAATTATTTTATAATGGAGGTTACAAATATTTAAGACCATTAATACCAAGTACTAAGAGGGTTTGAAGGTTTCGAAGCTAAATGAATTGAAGAAAATAAGTTTTGTCAAAAGTCGATAAGTTGGGAATGTTATAATATGTACTTTTGGGGTGAGACTAGGTTGCTTAACCTTATAAGTAGATTATGTTATGAGTTATTTTAGTCATATGGTAGTCGTGTGTCATGTCTTGAAGTCAAGCAAGTTGTGAAACAAAAGCTGAAAAAGGTCATCACAAGTTACATTCATAAATATAGTGAAAATTAGGTCAAATGTAGCAGAGCATTTCTCCCAATGTACTTAGAATTATGGTATGATCTACCTACCAAATTGAAGATCTATGAGTTTAGTTTCCAATGGATTAAACCATTCATTGATACAACATTTGAGTAGAGATAAATATACATTTTTGCGAGACTGCGCAAAATGGTAGGTGACAAGTAGATGCATCACCTACTTGCCAAAAGGAGAGGCCACAATTAAAAACCCTAAAGTCGGCCAAGAGGGGTATTTTGAGGACATATTAACTCATTTCATTCACTTATTTCTCAGAAAAAAATCAGATTGCACCCCTGCACCTCCTCCACGAAAATCTCACACAAACCCTAGGTTATTACGGATGCTACGATGTGATTCTAGTACTAAAAACCCTGGACAACTTACTAGTTTCTCTTTCTCCTTCGTGTAGCTGTGTTGGGAGCCTAATTCTCGATGGAGAAGGTCTAAGTTTCGTGGTTCTACTCAGTCCAAGGTGAGTTTATGCTTCTCCTTCCATTATCTATGCCTGCGAGTTGTAACTCGTCCATAAAGACTAGACTTAGCGAGTTTCGAATAAGTGGCATGTTGTTTGTTGTTGCATCACTGTTAGCTAGTTGTGAACTTATTTTTAAGTTGAATTGATGGATGGTTTATAGGATAAGAGTCTTAATTATTTACTATTGGTTGTGTTTCTCAATTTGAAATAAAAGACAAGTCAAAACATATTTTAGTAAATCGAAAAATCAATTTTGAGTTGTTAAATTATGGGACTGTTTTGTGGGTGTTTCGTGTTGCTATTGGATTGTCTATGTTGCTACTATTTTTATGGAGTTTAGGAGGATAAAGAGTGTGTATAAACACCACATAATGGCAGGGTGTTTGGCTGGTCGTTCGTCGTTACATTTTTTTGGTTGCTGGACACTACTTTGGTTGTCGTTTTATGTAAGAAGTGATTTGGGTGTGTAGGCTGTTTTGTGGTGTATTATGATGGAGATAAGTTCGGACATGATGCATACATGTTTGTATTAGTGTATTCTTGCTGTTGTTGGTATATGGTATTGGAGGACGACCTTGTTATAGGGGAGATGCTGCCAAATTTACGTAAACAAGCTACTAGTTTAAGTTACGGACTTAGCCTTTACTCATCATTAATTTTGAATTTCCTTATACTGTGGTAGATTGAGTTAAGTTGTTTGAAGAATAATATATAAGGTATTAAGGACTCAACGGAGTTAAGGTATGTTAAGGCTATCCCTTCTTTCTTTTGGCAAAATCTATATGACATGAACGAAACGAGCAAATGCACAACTTCCATAAATTACTCTATTCATAGAAATGCTAGAGATGTGTATGTTCTTATCCTCCCATAAGTCTTATTATTCTATCGTTTGTTCATGGGTCTCAGAAAAATACGTATTTGATAAAGTTTATCCGAAAGGCATATTGAGTTTTATGGCATTCCAAGAAAATCTTATCATTTATTTCTTATGCATTTCATGCATTTATATATGTACATTGACCCATGACTCAAACGGTGTTATATACGTGTATATATGTATGAGAAAATACATAAGTTACCCATTAAACTTGTCCGGAAAAATTATTTACACAAAAATCCTATCTTTCTAATTTATTTCTTGTAATATTTCATTGAAAGAATTGAATAAATAATGTAGTCTGGCCTGTTTGGACATACATTTTGCCGAAGCTTGAGGAATTTTAACTGACTGAAAATTTTGGGATTTGCCGTCTTCATTTTTTTGATGAGGAATTTTCCCCTACTTTTTAAAGCTGAAAGTGTTGGATCTTCCATGATGGTGTAGGTGGAGATAAAGATGACACGGAAAAAAAGAGTTAAAAAAAAGTAACGAAAAAAGTGGAAAAAAAATAAAGGAGCTTTTGAAACGTGGTACGCGTGTACTATACATCCTACCACAAGACTGACTATGTGTTACCAATGGGATATTAAATTCATCCCAAACAAGAATAGAGGGGACATAGGTCGCCCGTAAAGTTAAGGTGTGTAAATGATTTTTCCGAACAAGTTTGATGGGCATTTTATGTATTTTCTCTATATGTATATATATTTATATGAGTTATGGTAAAAGGTTATGGCGTTATATACGCACCACCACCTGATCAGCTGGTATACGTTGACGATTTTGCTCACAGTGGCCGAGATAAAATGATGGGATGCCCTCAGAGGCTGGATGAAATTATGAACACATGTACCTATGCACGACATGACATTCATACGCATATGTATGACATTATAAGATTTTATGATTTACAGAGTTATCCAAACTTACAGGTTGAGTCATTTACTCTATATTTCTTCCATGTCTTTTATGTACTTATTTAGGTGCCTTACATACTCCGTACATTATTTGTACTGATGTCCCTTTTACCTGGGGACGATGCGTTTTATACCCACAGGTCCTGATAGACAGGTCGAGAGTCCTCTAAGTTGGCTGTCAGCTCAGTAAAAGGTGTTGGTATGCTCCATTTGCTTCGAAGTTGATTCTTTGGTCAGTATGATTAGTAAATGTATTGATTGGTATGGTGCGATCTTGTCCCGACCTTTATGATATTATGTATTCTTGCAGTCTTGTAGATATATGTCATGTATACAGATACTTGTATCTGGGGCCGTGCTCCTCCGGAGAGGGGGAAGGGTTGCCGACTTTTGGGTTGAAGAACGGTAACAATGAATGAAAGGTGCTTTCATAAGGCGATGGCGCTCAAAGTAAGAGGGAGAAAGACTGGGGTTTTGGAGCGGAAACATCATCCGAGCCTGTAGTGTCCGCGACTCCCAGTTCTGGAAAGAGGTTTTCCCCGTTGATGTCACCTTCTTCTCCCGTTGATAGCATTTTGGGAGATACTGGAAACCCGTGGTCGCACACACTAAGCGACTGTGCTTCGATTGGAGCAGGCTCCTTCAGGGCCAAAAGGGACTGGATTGGCATTTGTGCGTACGACCTTCGAGGACGCCCAGCGGCTTCACTTTGTTGTGAGTTTCGACACTGGTTTTTCGAGCTTTGCACCTCCCCTTCCACATTGAGTTTTCTTTTACAGACATTCGACAAGCTTAAGTCCAAGCTACTTTGTTATGAAGCCAGGCTACGGAAAGCTCTGGATGAGGAGAGGTCCCTAAGGCTCCTTTATGATGAAAAAGAATTTGAGTTGGTACATTTGCAGTATGAGGCAAGCCGGAGCCTGAATTAGGAAAACCACCTAAAGGAGCAGGTAGTTTTCTATCTCGGGTGAGTGTGTATTCCGCCTCCTGGCTTCTGGGGCTAATACATAGTTTATTTTAGTCACAGAAAAAGACGGAGGCCCTAGAACGCCTTCAAGATGAAGTTGGTCGGGCCAGGCGTAAGCATGATGAATTGAAAACTTGGGCGGAGGCTCAGGTTGTAGTAGGGAAGGATGCTCTCGCCAAAGTTCTGGATTTTGAAGCCTAACTTCGCCTAGATCGTGATAATGCTTTAGTTCAGACAGAAATGATTGCAAAGCTCGAGTCCGAGCTTTCAAAAGTAAGGGCTGAGATCGTCGATGCCCGCAGAAGCTACGATGAGCCAGACTAAGGCTGACCGGGAGATGTTGATCTATTCAAAGGATGTTGTCGATGCTCAAGTTGAGCTAAGAAGGATCCACAATCGTGAAGGGAGGGTTGAAGAATATGCTTACTGCAAATCTCAAAGAAAGGCCCTCGAAGAGATCTATGTTAGGGGCTTCGCCCTCTCGGATAAATTGGCGCTAGCAAGGGCGGACGAGTGTGATGCTCGGTTGCTTTTTCCCGATGCCGAAGAAAGCGAAGATGAGTCCAGAAGGCCGTAGCCCCCCGGGGAGGTATAGATTTTGCCATCTCTATGTAGCATTTTCGAAGCATGTTTTGTAGACAGATATTTCACTTTTTCGCACATGTGTATAAAAGAAAACCTTGTGGCTTTACTCCTTTCATATCTTTTTCTGTCTCGATTTCGACCAGGTGAGCTAGTTTTTGCATTGGTAGGAATCCTTAGAATAGTGATGTGGCCCCGGGGCTCATAGTATTGACCCTAGGCTCTTATGTACTTTCACATTTAGGCATACTTAGGCCACCTATTTTGGGCTCAGTCCCCGAGTCAGACATCGACTCGAGCTTATTTGACCTTTGAATGGATGAATTTTAGGCTGGCAACAGTGGCTCTTACGCTTTTGGTTGGTGCGACCTTTTAGTATATGTGGGCTGGTAACAATGGCTCTTATGCCTTAGGCCGATAGGTCTTTTAATGTAAGTTGGTGACAATGGCTCTCACACTTTGGGTCGAAGCAAACTTTTAATGTAAGCTGGCGACAATGGCTCTTACATTTTGGGTTGAAGCGACTTTTTAGTGTAAGCTGGTGACAATGGCTCTTACGTATCGTGCCCTTTTTTCCCTTCCCTTTTTTGACGGGGGAAGAGGTTCGAGTTTCGACATTCATGGGGTGTAATGACTCATTTCCTTTTTGGAATTGGGTATTGGAAGAGTCGCCACCTAACGGATTATGGTACGTTAGGGCACCTAGAGCGATTAACTCTTGGGTTGGTTTGCATTACCAGAGATTAGGGTAAGAGCTCGAAGTAACCTCGAGGGGAAGGTGTTAGGCACCCCTCTTGGTCCACAACTGTAGGTCCCAGCCGAACTTATATTCACAAATTAGTCCATATAAATAGTTGAATCAAATAAATTGCAAGTAAAGCACGTTAGATAACTCAAGTAACAAGATAAAGGTTTGGACAAGTTGTAAAACAAAGATTTAAATAAAGAGAAGATTTGGGTAAGGAGGGGTCCTAGGTTGGTTATCCTATAGGATCACCCCATGCAATGTCCGGTAAACACTCCTCAATGAGGGGCTACACATGACATTAACGCGTAGTCATCATATCCCATGTCTATCCTTCCCATCTCCTTATTGGTCATGCAAAGTGAGTGTTTGGTCAATGGTTTCTATTGCGTGCTGCTACCCGTACCTTCTTAATGGTCCCGGAGGGAGTTAGGACCTCTACCTATAGTTAGTTCTAGACATACCCCTAAGATTTAGAAAGGCAAAAATTCTAAGGCGACAGTCAAAACATTTAGGACTTTCAAATAATGGGAGCAATTAAGAGGCTCAGAGTTTCCTCCTCAAACAAATACACAAGCAGCATGACTCAAACACAGTTAATGTCTTTATTAGACAATTTCCTAAAGCAGGATATCCAAGTGAATATGCAGAACCAGCCAAAACCTTTTTTTAGACTCAAAAATTATACCCTAGTAGTTGCCTAGGGACTCTTTTAAAAAAGCTTGTTAGAATCAGAAACGTTAAGCGACAGAGATAGTTTCATAGAAATGCAATTGTTGAAAATGCCCTAAGGATTGCCTATATGAAGAATACTGGTGTCTATGTTAATGCAGAAAACAAACTGATTTTGAAATAGACTCCTTTAATACCGATAGGCATGATATCTAATGAGGGTGAGGCAATTTGAAAGAACTTGTTTAAAAAAACGCTTAATACTTAATAATACAAGTTTAAAAAATGAACTAGGTGTAATGAGGTTGATTTGTTGGACTAAATTAAATTATCAGACAGGATTGCGAGTAGAGATTCATATAGGCATGATATCTAGGTGGATTACTGATTGTTAACGATTTGCAAGCATAAAAACATACATAAACATTCATTGTAACTGAATTCCTATAGGCATGGCATCTATGATTGAATCTGATTTTAAGAAATGATTGTTTGGGACCTATAAGCATGGTTTCTAACATGTCAGAATGCAAACCTTATAGACATGGTTTGTACTTGGGCAAAGCGATCAGATTAAAGAGTGAAACCCTATGAGCATGTTTTCTATTTAGGCAAAACAAACAGATTAAAGAGTAAACCTATAAGCGTGTTTTCTATTGAGTGGAGCAGACAGACTTAAAAGTAAGGACCTAAGAGCAGGATTTCTACTCGTATTACCCTAGAAAGTATGCATCTACCCACCCTTTTTTGCTAGATACCCCAAATATCTGTTTACAAATTATTACAGGCCAATGAATGAATTACCTAAGTAAAATAAAAAGATCAAGAAGCTATTCTATAGGGAGCCTTCAATTAGGCCCGAGTTTCCCAAAGCCTCCAATGGTCTCATAAGCCTCAGTACCATTAGACAAATTAGAGTCTTGATGCATCAAAGTTCCCTAAGAGTCTCAAGGACCCCGGGCAGTGCTACCTATACTTAGTAACCAAATAACTAAACAAGTGCAGTGTGGAATGGCCAGCCTCAGTATGCCCGAGTTCATAGGGTTATCAAAAGGATCCCATGGCAGTACACATACTAGAGGGGGCAAAACTTATTGACTAAGAGTAAAGTGAAAGTGAAGGACATAAGTTGAAAAAGATTTTAGTAAGATTGTACTTTAACAAAAGTAATTCAGTAAAGCAACATAGATTGTTTGAAGAAGAGATTGGAGTAGTTAACAAAGTTCAAACACCTTAGGATAGGATCATGCACAACTAGTTCACAGAACCAAGTGAACTCAGTTGTCACACAAGGGGTCAAGGGGTTTGGGACACATAGAACATTTGGCTGCAAACACATAACCTAGCAAAGGTCTTAGAACTGGTTCAGACAGGCTCAGAAACAGCTGACACTGGCATAATCACAGAACCAGTCATGAAGAACACAAACACATATAGGGGTGATGGGGATTTGGGGATCTATGGGATATAAGATGGTAAGTATACAATAAGTAAGAGACAATTGGTAAGGCATGCTCAGAAACATATATAAGGGGAATGTATTAATCTAAAGGAAGGGAAAGACATAATAACATGCTGATTAGGTAACTTTTAACTACAAATTTCACAACAAAACAACAAATAGAAGCAAACCAGAAATAAGAGAAACTGAAATAATAATAGAAGCATGTTGTTGTTGGAACTCTAAATTGAAATTAGGACATACCATTGAAGAGGAGAATAAATATAATGAAAGAACAAGAGAGCACAAATGGTTAACCTTGGCTTGCAGCCGGCTAACAGTAGCAAATAGCACAAGAGAGAGAGCAGGGATTTTTTAGTAAGAGAGATAGTTTTTGAAACCAAGTGTTCGTGCCCTATGTTAATGAAATACTTAGAGTATTTATAGTTTTGATAATAGGTAGAAAAATAAGGTAACAAGTAAAGGTTTAGCATAATTATGGAAGTAATCACAATTAGAATCCAATTAATACAAGTGCTCCACTTTAATCAAGGAATCACAGCTTAAATGGATACCAACAGGGATAATCAAGGAAAGAAAATCAGTTGAGAAAGACTGATTTTTACCATATAAGGGGTAGTAAAAGTATAGAGCACATGATTGACTCTAAGTACAAAATATACTAATAAAAGAAAGGATTCAGTAAGAATGAAGTACCACAGTAAATAAGGAAATGGAATTAGTCAATTTAAATAGACTAGGCGGTGTTTTAGGGTCTTAAAAGAAAATCTTTCAATCAAACCATCAATTAAGGAAATAAAAATCAATCAAGAGGGAGTCATGATTCTATATTTTAACATATAAATAGAGGAGAACAAACAGACGTAGCAAACATGCAAGATCAGCCATATCGACAGAAAGAAGCAAGAGATGAACAATCAGGATGAATACAATCACACATAGGTGACACAAGTAGGCTAAAGACTCAGTAGAAAACCCATTCGAAGAATTGTAACCATAGAAACTTAACAAAAATCAAGTAGTCATGTTAACACACAGAACAAAACAAAGAAGATATAAGAAATTAGGGATTTTAACAGAGTCGAGTTGAAAAAGCATTAAGAACACAAAATCAGTCAAGATATGCAAGGAAGGAGGTTTAAACATAAAGAAAAATCGGTTTAAACAAGTGTAGAAGAAACTCCGAGAAACCCTAATTTTAAAGAAAGTAAAAGCGGTTTAAAGTTGATGACTTTTCAAAAGAAGTTTGAGAATAGTGTAAAACATAGAAAGAAACAGGCTTAAATCTTAAAAGGAGCACAAATCTGAGAGATACATAAGAAAGTTAAGGTTTCAAAGGAAACACAAATAGAAACGGAAGAACTTGCTATAAACTTCAAAGATCGTAACATATATGGTGTTATTTTGCCCAAAATCACATCGGAGAAGCCATGAACAACCAAACCTGAAACCCTAGATACAAATCGGCATGGCCCAGGGCCCTTGAAGGCCTCAGAAATGATGAGCAAGGCGTTGAAGGGACCATTGGAGGCTTAGGATTTAAAAAGAGTCGCCAAAGATGGCTGGAGAGGGAGGAGGTGGTTGAAGAAGTCTAGGGTTAGGTTGAGAGAAGAGATAAGACCAGAGGATTCAAAGGCGGCATGTTTGGAAGAGTGATTAGGGTTGGGGGTTGTTTAGAGTTAAAAAAGGAAAGGGCAAATGAGAGTCGTTGATCTTTTAGATCAACGGTTGGGATTTAATGATGCTTTGGGTCAGGTAGGAGTAATTAGGGCCTGAGTCGGGTATTTTACTCCGAAATTGGGCTGGGTATTGGGTCCAATTTGGCTAAAATCGAAAGCCAAGTCAGGCTATAAATTAAATAGCCAATTTTCCCTATTTTAGTTATAATAAATAATAAATTGTTGTTTGAAAATAATTTTTCTATACCAAATTGTTAAAATATACAATTATCTTTTTAAAAATATAGGGGCCAATTTTACACATGTAAAATATAATTATACATTAAAATGGGCTAACATTGCAACTATGTGCAATTTAGCTTAAAAAATACTAAATATAATTATAAAAATATATTAGCCATATTTTGGCATAAGTATAGAAATTAGATGAATACATCATCATAACAACAATTTTGAAAATAATTATTGGGGATTTTAGAAGTAAAAGGGTAGAAAACAAATCAATTTAAACCCTTAAAATTATGGGAAAAGTATAAAAGTCTTGTGCATGCTTATATATGCATACATATGCTATTTTAAAGGTATTTATGCATATTTAATATATATAGGGAAAAATTGGGTATCAACAGCTACCCTCTTTACCCGGGAAGGATGAAAGAGTTTTCGGGTAAAGAAATGATGGCCAATTTTGACTAGATGGGACATTTTGAAAGAAAAAGGCCAGACTCCAATTTTCGAGTTGCCTATATATCCCTGGATTTATAGGAATCAGGCCATGTGTAGTTCTGGATTCACCTGCGGAGTATGCCAATGAAACTACTGCAAGAACGGACACAAGATGTGGAAGCGACTATGATGAGCGGTTGAGGTTCGGGACTGTTGGAGAGAACTGGAGCGAGATCTCTCCTGCGAGGATAGTGGTTTCTTACTAGTTACCTACAAATAAGACATGCTACAAATGTATTTGCGAAAATTTAAACATGATGCAGATTCCCTTTGGACCATGAAGGTTGTCTTCGGACGGTTAAAGATGACGTCCTTGGACTATGACGTCCTGGGCCATGAATTGTTTAATGAAGGATTTGCATGCCATGAAATGTTGTTCTCGGGCCATGAAAATGGTGCCTCAGAACCATGACACCTTTGAATAATGATATGAAAATTTGAGAGATCCTCAGGCCATGGTATGGTGTCTTCCGACTATGAGGATGGTGCCTTTAGACTATGAGGACTTCGGATAGATTGGTGATGTTTCAGCTCATGATATGCGATAATATGATGTAAAAAGACGAGGCTTAGTCTTGCAAAGTAGAGGGCAAAGCTTAGCCCGATTGAAAAACAAGCAGATAGAAATAGAAATAGAGTGATATTTGTGCAAAGAAGGGACAATGCTTAGTCCCGTACAAGTGGAGAGGTAAGGATTACCCTTATGCAAGTGGGGAGGCAAGGATAAGCCTCGTGCAAATATGGAGTCAAGGACTAGACTCATGCAAATATGGAGGCAAGGATTAGCCTCATGCAAATATGGAGTCAAGGCTTAGACTCATGCAAGTAGGGAGTCAAGGATTAGATTCATGCAAATAGGGAGTCAGAGATTAGACTCATGCAAAAGGAAGGCAGTGCGTAGCCTTACGCAAGTATGGAGGTAGAGCTTAACCTCATGCAAAATTCGGGACATGGCTTAGTCCCATGCAAATGGAAGGCAATGCTTAGCCTAATGCAAATATAGAGGTAGAGCTTAACCTCATGCAAGATTCAGGGCAGGGCTTAGTCCCATACAAATGGAAGACAATACTTAGCCTTATGCAAATATGGAGGTAGAGCTTAAACTCATGCAAAGAGAAGGCAGTACTTAGCTTCATGCAAATATGGAGTTCGTGATTAGACTCATGCAAGATTGGAGACAGAGCTTAGTCTCATGCAAATGTGGAGTCAGAGATTAGACTCATGCAGGAAGAAGGCAATGCTTAGCCTTATGGAAATATGGAGGTAGAGCTTAACCTCATGTAAGATTCGGGACAGGGCTTAGTCCCATGCAAATGGGGAGTCAGATATTAGACTCATGCAAGATTGGAGACAGGGCTCAGTCTCATGCAGAGAGAAGGAATTTCTTAGCCTTATGCAACTCTGGAGGTAGAGCTTAACCTCATGCAAAATTCGGGATAGGGCTTATGTCCCATGCAAATGGGGAGTAAGAGATTAGACTCATGCAAAGAGAGAATAGTAGATAAGGGTAGAGTATGTCTTAGCTAGGATATGTTCAGCGTCTGATGGTCGTATTGATAGGGAATTTACTTTGTGTATATATGCTTTGCGAATGCTACTGTTACGTCAAATGTGCCTACGTTCAAAGAAAAATCGTAAGTTTTATGAGGGGAGGTTGGTTCTTGCTTCGTCTGTCGGCCTTGCTCTGCTCCGCTATGGAAGCCCCCTTCGAGTTCCCCTAGGTAGCACCTAACGGTTTTGAAAAATAGTTTTCAAAAAATATGCATTGATAAAATAGAATCGTTTCTGGAATCGTATGGATATATCAAGTAATTTTTGATGAACTAACGACTGTGACACATTTCAAAGGCATTGCAGCTCTCTTATGTTGGAATTTTGAGGGTCATCCTCAAAATTCTTCCCCAGTTTGGCAGATGATTTTAACTGTTTGTGGATTGTAGACCCTGCTAAATCTTCTTTAGAATTTTGAGAATCCTTCTCAAAATTCTGCTATTGTTCTTGACTGATTACTGACTTCCTGGCATGTGATGGCACTGGCTGGACTTGCTTATGAATTTTGAGGACCCTTCTCAAAATTTTGCCCCAGTTTTTGATTTTGGAGGAAATGAAAATTTTATTATGATATGACCGAACCCATAAGGATGCCTACGTATCCCCTCTTAAACGGGAATCAGGTTAAGCGTAGTTCAATTACATCAGAAAATAAATGTGAAATAATCTAAGCATAGTATCTCTTGACTACGTCTGAATTGATTGGTTTTTTCCAGCTTTCTCCATCCATTTTTGCAAGTATGAGTGCTCCTCCTGTCAGGACCCTGTGAACCATGTACGGACCATGCCAGTTGAGAGAGAATTTCCCTTTAGCCTCATCTTGGTATGGGAAGATTTTCTTCAATACCAGCTGCCCTGGTGCGAACTGTATTGGTTTGACCCTTTTGTTGAAAGCTCTGGACATTCTGTTCTGGTAAAGTTGGTCGTGACATATTGCATTCATCCTCTTTTTATCGATAAGGGCCAATTGTTCATAGTGACTTCTTATCCATTTTGCATCGCTGAGCTCAGCTTCCCATATGACTCTTAAAGAAGGAATCTCTACCTCGGCTGGGATGACAGCCTCGGTACCATAAACCAGTATGTAGGGGTTTCCCCGGTTGACGTGCGAACTGTGTTGCGGTACCCTACCAGAGTAAATGGTATCTTCTCATGCCACTGCTTGTTATTCTATACCATTTTGCTTAGTATCTTCTTAATGTTTTTGTTGGCGACTTCTATGGCTCCATTCATCTGAGGTCTGTATGCGGTGGAATTCTTGTGTTTGATTTTTAAAGTTTCACATATAGCTTTCATCGGATCACTATTGAGCTTGGCGGCATTGTCAGTAATAATGGACTCAGGGACTCCGAATCGGCAGACAATACGACCCTTGACAAAATCTGCGACAACTTTCTTGGTTACAGCTTTGTAAGATACAGCTTCTACCCATTTTGTAAAGTAATCAATGGCTACCAGAATAAACTAGTGTTCGTTTGAAGCAGTGGGCTCAATTGGACCGATAACATCCATTCCCCAAGTGGCGAATGGAAAAGGTGAGCTCGTTGCATTGAGCTCATTTAGCGGCACTTTTATCATGTCAGCATGCACTTGACATTGAAAGTATTTACGGACATACTAAAAACAATCTGTCTCCATGGTCATCCAAAAGTAACCTGCCCTGAGTATCTTGTTGGCCAGAACACAACCATTCATATGCGGACTACATGTCCCAGCATGCACATCCTCAAGTAGCTTAAAAGCTTCCTTTGTGTCAATACACCTTAGAAAACCCAAATCCGGAGTTCTTCTGTACAAGTTCCCTTCATTGTGGAAGAAGTAATTTGACAATCTCTGGAGCATGCGTTTCTGAATGTGATTTGCATGCTCCGGGTATTCTCCTTTTGATAAGTACTCCTTGATGTCATGGAACCAAGGCTTTCCATCAACTTCCTCCTTGACATGAGCACATATGCTGGCTGATTATGGATCCTCACCGGAATAGGATCAATATAGTTCTTATTTGGATGTTGTATCATGGATGACAAAGTGGCTAATGCGTAGACAAACTCATTTTGAATGGCACATGTCAGAATTTTATCTTTGTGAACCTCCTTTTCAACTCCTGCACATGGTGCAGTTATAGAAGTATCTTGGAATTCTTGGTGGCCCACTCTCCTAGTACCTGGTGCACAAGCAAATCTAAGTCACCGATCACCAGCAACTCCTGAATGTTCATGTTGACTGCCATGTTGAGCCCTAGTATGCAGACTTCATATTCCGTCATGTTGTTTTTGTAGGAAAATCTGAGTTTAGCAGATATGGGATAATGCTGACCCGTTTCTAACACAAAAACTGCTCCAATGTCTACTCCTTTGAAATTTGCGGCTCCATCAAAGAACATCCTTCAACCGTCATATGCTTCAGTAATGTCTTCTCCTATGAATTATACTTCTTCAACAGGAAAATATGTTTTGAAGGGTTCGTATTCTCCTCCTACTAGATTTTTAGCGAGGTGATCTATCAATGCTTGTCCCTTGACTTCCTTTTGAGTTACATAGACGATGTCAAACTCACTCAGTAGTATCTTCCATTTAGCCAAATTCCTAGTAGGCATGGGCTTCTAAAATATGTACTTTAGGGGATCCATCCTGGATATGAGGTATGTGGTGTAGGCACAGAAATAATGCCTCAATTTCTGGGCTGTCCAGGTCAAATCACAGCAAGTGCGTTCAAGCAGAGAATACCGTGCTTTATAAGGTGTGAATTTCTTACTCAGGTAATATATGACTTGCTCATTTCTTCCTGTCTCATCATGTTGTCCCAGAACATATCCAAAGGCTCCATCTAACACGGATAGATAAAGTAGCAAAGGTCATCCTGGTTCTGGCGGGACTAGAACTAGCAGTGTGGACAGGTATTCCTTGATCTTTTCAAAAGCTTTTTGACAATCCTTGGTCCAACTCATCTCGGCATCTTTCCTCATCATCTTGAAGATGGGTTCACATATTACTGTGGACTGTGCTATGAATTGACTGATATAGTTAAGCCGTCCTAGGAAGCTCATCACATCCTTTTTGCTTTTAGGTGGTGGTAACTCCTGAATAGCTTTGACTTTAGTTGGATCTAGCTCGATCCCTCGGCGACTGACAATGAATCCCAATAACTTTCCTACGGGAACTCCGAATGCACACTTTGTAGGGTTCAACTTTAAATTGTACCTCTTGACCCTGTCAAAGAATTTCCTCAAGTCTGCTATGTGATTTGCGGCTCTCTTGGATTTGATAATGATGTCGTCCACATATACCTCTATTTCCTTGTGTACATATCATGGAAGATGGTTTTCATGGCCCTTATGTAGGTAGACCCAACATTCTTTAGACCGAATGGCATCATCTTATAATAGTATACACCCCAAGGCGTAATAAAAGCTATCTTTTCGACATCTTCTTCATCCATCTAGATCTGGTGATAACTTGCGAAGCAATCTATAAAGGATTGGAGTTCATGCTTGGCGTAGTTATCGATCAGGATATGTATATTTGGCAGTGGAAAGTCGTCTTTGGTACTTGCTCTGTTTAAATCCCGATAATCAACACATACTCGGACCTTCCCATCTTTCTTCGGAATTGGCACAATGTTAGCTAACCATATTGGGTACTCAACCACCCTGAGAACCTTGGCTTTGATCTGTTTGGTAACTTCCTCCTTGATTTTCAGACTCATGTATGGTTTGAATTTTCTGAGTTTCTGCTTGACTGGCGGGCACATGAAAATTGGTAGGCAACTTGTGAGCTACTATAGATGTGCTCAAACCGGTCATATCGGCATACGACCATGCGGAGATATCCTTATATTCCTTTAGAAAAAGATGTACTCTTCCTTTTCTGTTGGCGAGAAATGAATGTTGATTCAGGTCTCTTTGACGGTCTCGACGTCTCCCAAATTTACTACTTCTATTTCGTCCAAGTTGGATTTAGGCTTGTTCTCAAAATTCTCAACTTCTCTGACAATTTCCTCGGGTATCTCATCTTCTTCCTCTGAGTCACTATTCTCATGTTACGTTGCCTTATTACATGTCACAGTCACTGGTTCATTAGGAAAAGTAATAATATCACTGTAGAAGGGAAGAGTATAAAAATAGTAATGAATAATGATAAAGGATAAATGCATTTGATTAAAACTGAGAAAATTGTTCAAATAAAGATTGACTCAGTGGGTCGAGCATTTATTTTGAAACAAAAATCTTAAAACAAAATTGCTGAAAAAATTTAAATGCCTAGAACAGCTATAAATTCTACCAAGCTACCCAGGGACACGGCAGGCTCGGGATGGTGTGGCGGTCCAGTATTTGATAATAGCTCCCTTTGACACAGTTTGAATGCTGAGGCCTTCTTCTTCCTCCTCCTCAATTATGGCATAACAATCTGTGTCATCGTCTTCCAAGAACAGATCCTTCAGCCCAGCTAGTGCTTCTTCTTCTGCAGTTCCCCATATTGTGTCAGCCTGTTGGAAAGCTTGTTCCAAACGTGGTACTTAGGGTAGTACGGTCCACACCATGGAGGCGACCACTCCCTGTACTCTTGCCATGTATATAGGTATCCGAGCCCAAAGGTGGTACCATGATTTTTTAGCCGTATCGGCTTGGTGATACCCTGGAGGTTCTTTCCCAACCCTTTACCGGGTTCATATCCGGATCATGCTAGTATGATTTCTATTTTGTTGCTCTACCACTTATCCTTTTCCACAACATTGACCCGTTCAATGTGGTGATATGTTTCTTCTCCTAGACTTCTTCTATATCCAATGACCGAGATGGTTTGACTAGTGTATATGGTGTTACTCCTATCTCCATGGATGATTACCACTTGATGGTTACATTCAAATTTTACGACTTGATGTAGTGTGGAGGGCACGGCTCTAGCAGCATAGATCCATGGGCGGCCCACCAAAAGGTTATATGAGGCTGGTATGTCAAGCACTTGAAATTTAACGTCGAACCAAGTTGGCCTCATTTGCAAGCACAGACTGATTTCCCCGATTATGGCCCTCTGGGACCCATCAAAAGCCTTCACATTCATGCTTCCTGTCCATATTTCATGGAAACCTTTGTCCAACCTTTTCAGGGTATCCAACGGACAAATATTTATACTCGAACCTCCATAAACCACGACCTTGACAATGAACTTGTCTTCAAATTGTACTGTAATATGCAATGCTCGATTGTGGTTCGGACCTTTAGGTGGCAGCTCATCTTTGTGGAAGATAATATTATGGCTCTCCAGCACTTGACCAACCATGTTGGCCATTTCTTCACCAGTGATATTATCGGGTAGATAAGCCTCGATCTGTACTTTCATCAAGGCGTTCTTGTGTGCCTCTGAATTCTGTGATAAAGACAGGATATATATCTGAACAGGGACTTTGTTCAGATGGTCAACAACAAAATAATATTTTGCCTGTACTTTCTTCCATAGGTCATCTGGCCCGGTCTCAATTACAGGCTGCCTAGCAGTGGCATCCTTATTTGAACCTCCCAGGTGTTCAGGTGTGTAGACTCTTCTAGTTCTAGTCATTCCTTGTGCGGCATCATATTCCTCTATCTTAGTTTTCCCTTTTGCCGAGCCTCGGCGACATAATCCTAGGGTATTGCTTTTGAGTATAATGGGGGTGTGATTGACACCATCACAGTAAAAGGTGTGACCACTTCTACTTCAAATGGAGCGGAGGTGGCTGTGGGCGGAGCTACTTCTACCTCGAATTGAACTGATGCAGTTACCTCAATATCAATAGGTGCCTGAGTCTAGACCACGATAGGAGTAAGTGTAACTGCAACCTTAAAGTCATCGCCTTCTCGGATAAGCTCGATTGACCCCTTAGGGTCCCATTCTTCATTTGTTACTATAACATGTACACCGTCACCTCTATGATTAGGGAGGGGATTGTTGCGGACATTAGGTGTGGCTTCTTCGCTTGTATGACCTTGTTGTCAATGAGTGTCTGGATCTTATCATTCAATGTTCAGCACTCAGCAGCCCTTTCATATCGGAGTGGTATGCATAGGTTTTGTTCGAATTGACCCATTAGGAAGGATTTTCTAGTGCTAAAGCGAGAATAGGACTGACGTAAACTGCGACCTTTAACCTTTCATACAATTGGTCGATGGGCTCAACAATGGTTGTGTATTGTCTAAGTGGCTTGGGATCAAAATTCGGTCTCGGTCTTGGATAATTTTGGTGAGTTGGTGGTGATTGGAAGTGGGACGGTTGGGAATTATAGGTGTGATGGACAATGGCTGGTTGTGAGTATCTGGGAAATGAAGGCTGATATGTAGGTGGTGATGATTGGTATGTGGGTGGAGGTGTTTGATAGGTGGGTGGAGGTGTTTGATATGTGGGTGGAGGTGTCTGGTATGTGAGTGGAGTTTTTGGGCCCTGGGCCACCATTACTGCCCCGACATCTCTCTCATTCGAAATGCCGTCTTATTGGATTGCCTTATTCATGGCTTACAGTGCCTCGAAATTTGTTACCATCCTGCTTTTGATTTCTTCCTCGATCCCTTCCCCGAGCATGATGATATCAGAAATTTATGATTTTCGATAACCATCAACCTCATATAATATTGCAGATTCTATGCTCTAACAAAGAATTTATTTATTTGTTCTTCGTCCAAAGGGGGACTGACCTTGGCAGTTTCTGACCTCTAATGAGTAGCATATTCGTGGAAAGTCTCAGTAGGTTTCTTCTTGAGATTCTGAATGTAGAATACATCCGGTGCATTCTCCGTGTTGAACCTGAATCGGTCCATGAAATCCGACGCCATCCTTACCCAATTTGACCATTTCTTGGGATTCTGGTTGATATACCAAGACAAAGCGTCCCTAGTAAGGCTCCTCACAAAGAGCTTCATTTGAATCTTTTCATCCTTTCCAACCCCGACAAGCTTGTCACAGTAGGTCCTTAGATGAACCCTGGGATCACCTATACCATCAAACATTTCGAACTTGGAGGTTTGTACCCCTCTGTCAATTCCACATCGGGTTGTATGGACAGATCTTCATAGTTCAAACCTTCTATTCCTCTATCACATTCAACACCTTGAACTCGGCTTTTTAACTTATTGAGTTCTTCGGCTATGTTCTTTATAAGCAGGTCCTTCTCGGAGGGTTCCAGTGTACATGAGATGGGTTGGGTAGAATGTGGTATAGTTTTCACATATATGGGGTTGCTCTGATGGATGCCAGAAACTTGGGTATAGTGATGGTCATTGGTGGAGTTTTGTGGATCGGAAATGAGTTGTGGTGTATTTTGGAGAGTATGGTAAGTGGTAGTTGGTGGGTAATGAATCGGTTGATGATGGTGTTGTGGGGGAGTTGTCATTGGCAATGGATTGATATTTTGAGGTGGAGTTGCGTATTGATTTGGTGCAGTAGGATTTTGTGGCTGTTGGTTTTGTGTGTTCTGAGCAGGTATTGGGTTCTTTGTGTTATGTTGGTGGATATCAGGGACATTAAGGGTGAGTGACAAGTTTGCCAAATTGTAAACCTACTCAAGTTCTCCTTGCAGTTCTAGTATCTTTTATTCCAGTCTCAAAACCAGGTCATTCGGGGCCGGAGTACTGCGGCCAATGGAAGTTTCTGAGTTCTCACCATTTTCCTTTTGTATTCCACTTAAGTCGTCCATCTTTGTTTCCGCTCTACTTTTTGTGTTGCTTGGAGGAGGAAGAGGTGGAGGGCCTCTAGATCTGGTATGATATGCTGATGAGGCCAGTATGGATGAACCAACCTAAGGGGATGGGAATAATAATTAAAATAAACAAAAACAAAAGGTAACAATTTAGTGAGGATCCTAAAATGTTTGCAGTATTTAAACACATATTGCGGAAATGTAAATTCACGTCTTAATTTGGGAACCTCGTTGTGCCCGAGGTCGGCCTAGCAACAAATAAATTTGGAGAACTTCAAATGGAAATAAATGCTTCATTTCATAATACAAAAATAGACAAATCCCAAAACGACACTAAGATAATAATAAAATAAGCCACTACTGGCACTTAACCTTATTACATTTTTAGGAAAAGCAAATAAATCTAGCCTATTAGGTCCTAGAAGGACTTCCTCAGGTTGAATGTTCTCGTAGATCAAATCCTCCAGTTCGCGTAGGTTCACAAGTAAGAATGCCTTTGCCAAATGTCCTCCTTCATTCCCTCAACATTCTGGCAGTCGGTGATTCTCTTCCTCACTTTACCTTCTAATTCCAACAGGTTGTATTCCAGGTATTCCAGCTTTTTGCTAGATTTGGCAGCCCTCTCTTTTCATTCATTGATTTGGTTTTCTGATGGAAGATTCCTCCACCAGTCTAGCAAGAGTGAGGGTGTGCTAACCATACCGAAGCTAGGGACCTCGTTCCTCATTTTCTACAAAACAAAAGGGGTTAGGCCTTACCCCCACCAGACTTGACTATTTATACATTTATGATCAACATATAGACATTTAGTTCTCCAAATTAATGCACAGAACGTGATTGTGTCCGTTAGGATTATGGAAAACCTGATGGACTTTTGGATAAGGCTTATCTTAAAGGATCATTATGTGGACAACATAACTGATCCAACTAGGTTTGACCATGATGCATGCAAAATATAAACAGAGTAAGGTTTCTATGTGGTTTTAGACTGGTACCCTCAAGTGGACAACTTGAGGAGGAAGGCACGGAACCGTCGAATGCACCGCTGATCGATTGGTTTTACTGCAAATAAGCCTTTCCAAATTTAAGGGTTGTAAATAGGAAGAGCGCAACCACTCATTAAAGCGTTGCTATAGGATTTGAGACGCACGAGTGGAATATGATGAGGCGTATGAATTATGCAGTAATTAATAACATGGATGCAAGTATTTTCACACAGGAAAAATAAATACAACATTTAAATGATTGAAAGACAGTTACAGTAAAAAGAAAATAAAGAGATAAGTCAGTTTCAGGGCTATAAAGAAATCATAAATTCTTGAAAAATAGACAATTAAATTCAAATAAGGGAGAAGGGTACGGGATAAGTATGCTTGGACTAATTTGTCAAAGATAAATTTGTTATGGTAAGAGTCTAAAAGATATCCCCAGCAGAGTCGCCATGCTATCGTGCCCCCTTTTTCTCTTCCCTTTTTGACGGGGGCAGAGGTTCGGGTTTCGATATTTACGGGGTGTAATGACTCATTTCCTTTTTGAAATTGGGTATTTGAAGAGTCACCACCTAACGAATTATGGTGCGTTAGGGCACCTAGAGCAATTAACTCTTGGGTTGGTTTGCATTACCAGAGATTAGGGTAAGGGCTCGAAGTAACCTCGAGGAGAAGGTGTTAGGCACCCCTCTTGGTCCACAACTGTGGGTCCCGACTGAACTTATATTCACAAATTAGTGCATATAAATAGTTGAATCAAAAAAATTGCAAGTAAATCATGTTAGATAACTCAAGTAAGAAGATAAAGTTTGGACAAGTTGTAAAATAAAGGTTTAAATAAAGAGAGGATTTGGGTAAGGAGGGGTCCTAGGTTGGTTATCCTATAGGATCACCCCCACGCAATATCCGGTAAATACTCCTCAATGAGGTACTAAACATGACATTAATGCGTAGTCATCACATCCCATGTCTACCCTTCCCATCCCCTTACAGGTCATGCAAAGCGAGTGTTTGGTCAATGGTTCCTATTGCGTGCTGCTACCCGTCCCTTATTAATGGTCCTGGAGGGAGTTAGGACCTCTACCTATAGGTAGTTCTAGACATACCCCTAAGGTTTAGAAAGACGAAAATTCTAAGGCGACAATCAAAACATTTAGGACTTTCACATAATGGGAGTAATTAAAAGGCTCAGAGTTTCCTCCTCAAACAAACATATAAGCAACACGATTCAAACACAGTTAAGGTCTTTATTAGATAATGTCCTAAAGCAAAATATCTAAGTGAATATGCAGAAACAGCCAAAATCTTTTTTTAGACTCAGAAATTATACCTTAGTAGTTTCCTAGGGACTCTTTTAAAAAAGCCTATTAGAATCAGAAACATTAAGCGACAAAGATAGTTTCAGAGAAATGCAATTGTTGAAAATACCCTAAGGCTTGCCTATATGCAGAATACTGGTATCTATGTTAATGTAGAAAACAAACAGATTTTGAAATAGACTCCTTTAATACCTATATATCTAATGAGGTTGAGGCAATTTGAAAGAGCTTGTTTTAGAAAATGCTTAATACTTAATAATACCAGTTTAAAAAATGAACTATGCATAATGATGTTGATTTATGAGACTAAATTAAATTATTAGACAATATTGCGAGTAGAGATCCCTATAGGCATGATATCTAGGTGGATTACTAATTGTTAACGATTTGCATGCATAAAAACATACACAAATACTCATTATAACTGAATTCCTATAGGCATGGCATCTATGATTGAATCTGATTTTAAGACATGGTTGTTTGGGACCTATCAGCATAATGCAAACCTTATAGGCATGGTTTCTACTTGGGAAAAGCAATCAGATTAAAGAGTGAAACCCTATGAGCATGTTTTCTATTTAGGCAAACAAACAGATTAAAGAGTAAAACTATGAGCATGTTTTATATTGAATGGAGCAGACAGACTTAAAATAAGGACCTAAGAGCAGGATTTCTACCCGTATTATCCCAAAAAGTATGCATCTACCCACCCTTTTTTACTAGATACCCCAAATATCTGTTTACAATTTATTACAGGCCAATGAATGAATTACATAAGTAAAATAAAAAGATTAAGAAGCTATTCTATAGGGAGCCTTCAATTAGGCCCAAGTTTCCCAAAGCCTCCAATGGTCTCATAAGCCTTAGTTCCATTAGAAAATTAGAGTCTAGGTGAATTAAAGGTCCTTAAGAGTATCAAGGACCTCAGGCAGCTTACACCTAGACTTAGTAACCAAAGAATTGAACAAGTGCAGTGTGAAAAGGCCAGAAACAAGAGAAACTGAAATAATAATAGAAGCATGTTGTTATTGGAACTCTAAATTGAAATTAGGACATACCATTGAAGAGGAGAATAAATATAATAAATGAACAAGAGAGCACAAATGGTTAGCCTTGGCTTGTAGCCGGCTAACAGTAGCAAATAGCACAAGAGAGAGAGAGCAGAGATTTTTTAGCAAGAGAGATAGTTTTTGAAACCAAGTGTTCGTGCCCTGTGTTAATGAAAGACTTCGAGTATTTACAGTTTTGATAATAGGCAGAAAAATAAGGTAACAAGTAAAGGTTTAGCATAATTATGGAAGTAATCACAATTAGAATCCAATTAATACAAGTGCTTCACTTTAATCAAGGAATCACAACTTAAACGGATACCAACAGGGATAATCAAGGAAAGAAAATCAGTTGAGAAAGACTGATTTTTACCATATAAGGGGTAGTAAAAGTATAGAGCACATGATTGACTCTAAGTACAAAATATACTAATAAAGGAAAGGATTCAGTAAGTATGAAGTACCACAACAAATAAGGAAATGGAATCAGTCAATTTAAACAGACTAGGCAGTGTTTTAGGGTCTTAAAAGAAAATCTTTAAATCAAACCATCAATTAAGGAAATCAAAATTAATCAAGAGGGAGTCATGATTCTATATTTTAACATATAAATAGAGGAGAACAAACAGACGTAGCAAACATGCAAGATCAGCCATATCGACAGAAAGAAGCAAGAGATGAACAATCAGGATGAATACAATCACACAGAGGTGACACAAGTAGGCAAAAAACTCAGTAGAAATCCCATTTGTAGCATGGTAACCACAAAAAATTAACAAAATTTAAGTAGTCATGCTAACAGACAGAACAAAACAAAGAAGATCTAAGAAATTAGGGGTTTTAATAGAGTCGAGTTGAAAAAGCATTAAGAACACAAAATCAGTCAAGATATGCGAGGAATGAGGTTTAAACATAAAGAATTATCGATTTAAACAAGCATAGAAGAAACTCCGAGAAACCCTAATTTTAAAGAAAGTAAAAGCGGTTTAAAGTTGATGTTTTTCAAAAGAAGTTTGAGGATAGTGTAAAACATAGAAAGAAACAGGCTTAAATCGTTAAAAAGTGCACATATCTGAGAGATACAAACGAAAGTTTATAAACTTCAAAGATCGTAACATATATGGTGTGATTTTGCCCAAAATTACACCGGAGAAGCCATGAACAACCAAACCAGAAACCCTAGATACAAATCGGCATGGCCTAGGGCCCTTTAAGGCCTCAGAGATGATGAGCAAGGCGATGGAGGGACCATTGGAGGCTTGGGGTTGAAAGGTAGTCGCCGGAGCTGGCCGGAGAGGGAGGCGGTGGTTGAAGAAGGCTAGGGTTAGGTTGAGATAAGAGATAAGACTAGAGGATTCAAAGGTGGAGTGTTTGGAAAAGTGATTAGGGTTGGGGGTTGTTTAGAGTTAAAAAAAGGAAAGGGCAAATAAGGGCCGTTGATCTAAAAAGATCAACAACCAGGATTTAATGAGGCTTTGGGTCGGGTAGGAGTAATTTGGGCCTGGGTTGGGTATTTTTCTCCGAAATTGGGCTAGGTATTGGGTCCAATTTAGCTAAAATCGAAAGCCAAATATGGCTATAAATTAAATAGCCAATTTTCCCTATTTTAGTTATAATAAATAATAAATAGTTTTCTGAAAATAACTTTTCTATACCAAAATGATTTAAAATATGCAATTAGCATTTTAAAAATACAGGGGGCAATTTTACATATACAAAATATAAGTATATATTAAAATGGGCCAACATTGCAATTATGTGCAATTTAGCTTTAAAATACTAATGTATTTATAAAAATTCATAAAAAATATATTAGCCATATTTTGGCATAAGTATATAAATTAGATGAATAAATTATCATAACAATAATTTTGGAAATTATTATTGGGGATTTTATGAATAAAAGGGGAGAAAATAAATCAATTTAAACCCTTAAAAATATAGGAAAATTATAAAAACCTTGTACATGCTTATATATGCATACATACGCTATTTTGAAGGTATTTATGTATATTTCAAATATATAGGGAAAAATTGGGTATTAACATTACACTTTGCCCTTAGGTATATATAGTTAACTATTTTAGGTCTAGTCTTCGAATCGGGTTACGACTCGAGCTCATTTTAACCCTTAAGTTTTCAGATTTCAGGCTGGTGACAGTGGCTCTTACGTACTTGGTCGAAGCGACCTTTTGTGGGTGTGGTCCTGAGGCTCATTAGGTTAGCAACTATGGCTCTTACGCGCTTGGTCGATGTGACCTTTTATGTAGGCTTTATTTTCCTCTTGTTAAGGACTTTAGAAGTAATTTTTGCCTGACTCGTCGTCGGTTGAGGAAGAACCTCGATTTCAAGTATCTTGCAGCAATGTTCGAGCACCTCGGGAGGTTTGGCTCGGAGGCTGAGTAGCTCGAAGCCTCTAATTTGGAGCTGGCATGGTCGAAGCTCATTTGCCTATGTCGAGGGTAGCCTGTTTCACTATTTATTTCCGAAGTAGATTCGAAGTAATTTGAAGTCCTGTGTGGGCTAGCGACAATGGCCCTTACGCCTTGTAGCGACGGTCGGGTGTCCCCGAGTCGCGTTAGTTTGGCTGGTAAAGCCGTGTGACCGGAGTCACTTGTGTTTGGCCGTAGCCTTTGAGTCTTGAGTGAAGTACTTTCAGCATCTATATCGAGGGCATGCCTTTTTAGGGGTCTTACAAGTTTGATATATAGCTGAAACTTTGAGATTGGGTTTATGCCTTTAGTAAGGTCTTACAAGTTTTCACGCCGTTGAGGTCTTACATGTTTTCCATGCCCTTGAGGTCTTACAGGTTTTTCATGCCGTTGAGGTCTTACAGTTTTTTCATGCCGTAGAGGTTTTACAGTCTTACATGTCATTGAGGTCTTATAGTTTTACATGTCGTTGAGGTCTTACAGTTTTACATGTCGTTGAGGTCTTACAGTTTTACATACCGTTGAGGTCTTACAGATATGATTGCTGCCTTATGTAGGTCTTACAAGACCGAGTCTGCCCGTTCGAGGTGTTATGGCCTCGGGTTTGGATAAGTCGATAGAGGTGGCGCTTGACGGCAGTCCCCGAGCCGTCGAGAGTTTCTTGGCTCGGGAGCCATTTTTTGCAAACTTTGCATTGCCTCATCGAGGGATTACGATTTTGGAGATCCCGACCCTGAGGCCGTGCATTTTTCTTTTGAGATTTTGATGCCAGTCCCCGAGTATTCGAGGTACTTGTGGCATTGGAGATGTTTAGGGATTTTTGCATTGCCTTATCTGAGGGCTTACGATTTTGGAGTCCCAAAACGTAGGTCGTTTAGGTGATGAATTGTTGACGCCAGTCCCCAGGTGTTCAGGACGTTTTCGGCGGAGGAGTTGTTTTTGCGAAGGTACTGAGCCCCTTTTGGAGCATGAGATTCTTTGATAACAAATATTCTATAATTATTTGGTACAAGTGTACACATTTTCGCCATCGGGGGACCGGCTAAACAGACATGGTTCGTTCGACCGTTTGGCCCGGTACATCATTTTCCTATAAGGGCCAGATTCGGCGTCTCTTGGCTTTTCTAAGCGGATGACCTTAGGGGGGGATGTCCTTCATTGCTCGAGGTTGATTGCAAAAGAAACCTTGGACACTTATTGAATCTCTCTCAGGCTGTATGCAGATGTTGCCTCGTTAAAAACCTTGCCGTTAAAACCCATTTTGGGACAAAAACTCGGTCTAAAGAAAAGATTGCAATGGATGCTTTAAAACCTCAAGGTTTTCGAGCTGGGTTAACGTTCTAACTACTTCTATCGGGCTCCTGCATGAGGGTTAGTCTAAAATACGAAATGAAAAGGGAGATGGTTGTACCTTAGTGTGAGACGCGCCGGCGATGTTTTGAGGATCGATATGTTCCAATCACTCGAGATGAAGACGCGGTACGGTCCTTTATTTCGTTTAATCGGGCTTGATCGAGGGTGTGGCTTGATTACCCTTTGGCTCTTTTCTTTTGCGAGCAGAGGTGCGGGCGCCGGTGCCACATCGTGCACTACGAACTTTTCCCTTGCGCCGGTGCCACGTAGATGGTTTTAATTCCATCCTTTTTTGGGAATTTCAACATTTGGTGGAGAGTAGATGGTACTGCTTTCATGCAGTACATCCACGGCCGTCCGAACAAGGCGTTATACCTCATGTCTCCTTCGATGACATGGAATTTGGTGTTTTGGGTTGTGCTGGCCACAGTGACCGGGAGGGTGACTTCTCCTTTTGTTGTTTCACTTGCCCTGTTGAATCCCTTGAGGACTCGAGTGGCGGGCACGATTTGGTCAAGCAGTCCGAGATGCTCTATCACCCTTGACCTGACAATGTTGGCTGAACTACTTGGATCCATAAGTACACGTTTTATTTGAAAAGAATTCACAAGGAAGGAGATTACCAGTGCGTCATTGTGAGGTTGAGACAAGGTCTCAGTGTCCTCTTCACTGAATGTAAGGGCGACCTCTAGAATATATCCCCAGGTTCGCTTTTCTCTGGTGATGGATATTTTTGTCCTTCTCATTACTGGTTCCTACGGGGCATCGACACCTCCCAAGATCATGTGGATGACATGTTGTGGCTCGTTTTCTTTGCTCTTCTTGGCCGCCTCTCTTTCCCGGAGTTGATTTTTGGCTCGATCGCTAAGGAATTCTCGGAGATGACCTTTGTTAAGTAGTCAAGCTACATTTTCTCGGAGTTGGTGTCAATCCTCGGTCTTGTGGCCATGCGTGTTGTGAAAATCACACACTAAGTTGTGATTCCTTTGGAAGGATCCGATTGTACAGGCCTGGGCCATCTGGCTTCTCTAATTTTATAGATGGCAAACACGATGTCTGATACGTCGACATTGAAGTTGTATTCTGACAAGTGAGGTGCCCCCGTTGGCCCTGTGTTCCTATCGAATCTAGCTCTGTTGGTGAGTCCCCGAGGATCATGTCCTCAGTCTATCCTTTGATCGTTGCGAGGTGGATTGCGCCTCGGGGCGTTCCTCCTATCTTCGGTGTATGACTAGTACTTTTCTTTGTTCGGTTTTGGTTCCTTCATCAGAAATCTACTTCGATATATAGAGCCCGAGGGGTCTCCTAACTAGTTATCCTCGGCCCTGATTTTCGACTGGTACTAGTTGTGGACGTCCGACCAGGTCACAGCTGGATACTCGATCAAATTTTGTTTCAATTGTTTTGAAGCTACTGAGCTTCATTCATTCAGACCTTGAGTGAAAGCTTGCCCTGCCCAATCGTCGGAGATTGGTAGTAGCTCCATCTGTTCCATTTGAAAGTGAGATACGAATTCTCGCAGCATCTCGACCTTTGCTTAATTTTGAATACGTCGGATTTCCTCATTGCTACTTTGATGGCACCAACATGTGCCTTTACAAAGGAGTTTGCTAGCATGGAAAATGAATCTATGGAGTTAGGAGCCAAGTTGTGATACCACATCATGGCCCCCTTCGAGAGTGTTTCCCCGAACTTTTTCAGTAATACAGACTCGATCTCGTTGTTCTTTATATCGTTACCCTTTACCGCACAAGTGTACGCAATAACGTGTTCATTGGGGTCTGAGGTCCCGTTGTACTTTGGGAGTTCTGCCATTCTTAACTTCTTTGGAATGGGTTTCGGGGATGCTTCCTCGAGGAATGGCCTTTGTGTGAACTTCTATGAATCCACACCTTTCAGGACCAGGGGCATGCCGGAATCTGGTCGACCCTGGAGTTATAGGTCTCGACCTTCTTATCGTTGGCTTTTATCATTTTCTCACCCGATTCGATCCTTTATGTGAGGTCCTAGAGCATTTTTACGATGATAGGGTCGCTTATTAATACGTTATTGCTCGATCTCTCAAGTACCTGTTCGGCTAGGGGAGCTGTCCCCGGTGCTACCGTGCTAGGAGGTTTCTGGTGACTTTGCAGCTGAGCAATAGCTAGCTGTTGTGCCTGCAACATTTCAAAATAGCATGAAGGCTAACCTCACGTTCTTCTTTGGTCAGGTTTTCCTGAGCTTCTTGTGGATCTCCCTGACGCATGCTCCTGTCGGTATGCGAGCTTATGTCGATGTGTTGGGCGCCGTGCGAGACCGCATCCACAGGGACTGGTTCAGGAAAATTCCTAAGGTTTTGTGGTAGCACACCAACACCTGGAACATCCACACTGTTCTCCCCATGGTCCTCGAGATTGTTGTTTTCACCTCCATTCACTGAGTTAGACATATTGACCTGAAATCGAAGATCTTGGACAAGAAAAAACATGAAAGATAACTTGCGTTGAGTGACGAAACCAGCAAGAAAGCAATCACTATTATTTTTAGCCCCACGGTTGGCGCCAAACTGTTTACCATAAAAATGGTAATAACAATTAAATTTGTTGATGACACTCTAAAAATATGTGATCTATTTTTATGCTAGTTGGTTAAGCAGTTAATGCCAAATGTACTAGATCTAAAGACGAAATGGAGTTAAGGAGAAAGCTATAATTAAACAGGTAGGACAACTATTTGGGGCCTCGAGCTTGCCGATTTGGATCCACGAGGTTGATCTCGGGCTCGGCTACGAGCTATCGAGGGTAGTTGCTATGTGATTAACAGTTATAATAAGATTGACGGAGGCTCTTTATGGACAATGATAAGAATAAATGAGGAACAAATATGGAGATAATAAATGAGAGCAATAATATCAAGAGAGTATGTTAGAAAGGAAAGAGAAGATTCTTGTATATTTCTTATGCAACGGCTGAAGCAACAGAGTTTACAAAGTGCCAAGGATCCCCCTTATATAGGAAGGGAAATCCCAACATAGTACAAAATACATTAATGATAAAGAAAACTGGATGGGATAGCTGACTAACTTCATGATGCAGGCTCAGACTAGCTTCAGACAAGCCTGACAGATTTTGCTAGCCCCGGTTGCACTCTTCGAAAACTCCCCATGCCCGTTGGGGTCACACCCAACATTATCCTCAGGCCGGGTGTCGATAGACCCAGAAGGGGGGTACTCGATCCGTGATCTTGAGCCTTCGAGGTGATCTTCCGAGATGCCTTATTAATGAGAAATTGGTTCCCCAATTTCACCATATATAGCTAAAAATGCTAAGTTTGACTTCAATTAACATTTTGAGTAAACGACATCAGAATCAGGATTTGACGGTTTAATAGGCTCGTATGATGATTTCGGACTTGGTCGTATGTTTGGATCTGGTTTTTGATGACCCGGGAGCATTTCGACTTTGATGATATCGAGGTCCAAATAGAATTCCTAGAGCGGAAATAGTTTCATAATATCATTTAAGACTTGCATACAAAATTTGATATCATTTCGAGTAGTTTAAGTACGTTTTGGTGCTTTGGGAGTAAATTGAAGAACTTGAAGTTCATATTTTTAATTCAATTGGTTTCGGGTGTGATTCTTAGTTTTGATGTTATTTTTTGCGTTCCAAGAGTTCGAGAAAGTCCGTTTATGATTCCAAACTTGTTGGTATGTTGGACGGGACCTGGGGTGCCCCAGATGTTGTTCGAACGATGCGCGAATTGAGTTTGAAACTCATGAGGGCTGCTGGTGCACCAGTTCTGGTGTGCCCACACCTGCGAGCTTTGGGCCACAGGTGCGAGCCCGTAGGTGCAAAGGTTGGGCCGCAGAAGTGGTTCTGGAGCATTTGGCTAGGGACCGTAGATGTAGAACTTTGTGCACACCCGCGAACGCGCAGGTGCGATGAGAAAGGGCGCAGGTGCGGACCCTGCCGCAGAAGCGGACCTCACTAGGCTTGAAGACCTCCGCAGAAGCGGACCATGTAACACAAGTGTGGTACCGCAAATTGGGCCAAGGCACCGCAGGTGCGAAAATCGCTGGCAGAAGGGTTCATTTAATACGAGACATAAGCCATTTCTAACTTATTTTTCTCACTCTTTGGGCGATTTTGGAGATTCTTGAGAGGGGTTTTCACCTAGCACTTTGAGGTAAGTAACTTCTACTCAATACTATTTTTAAACATAGACTATAGGTATATTTTAACATGTAAAATTGTGGAATTTATGGGTTAGTTGAAAAACTTAGGTTTTTTTATAAAAATAAGATTTAACCACGAAATTTGTTATAAAATTTAATAAAAATTATATATTTGATTTTATGAGGTTATGGGTAACAACTTTTTTTGGAAATTTTCGGAATCCGGGAACGTGGGCCCGGGGATTGAATTTTAGGAATCCTGCATTTGTGGTTGGGTAATCACTTTAATAGTTGGAACACAAACTTTTGAACAGGGAATGATTAATTTATATACCATTAGATTATTTTGGATTGTTCGACACTAAATTGAGGGTTTGAGCACAATCTTGGACCGGAAAGTAGGCTTTGAGATGAGGTAAGTCTTTTTTCTAATCTTGTAAGAGGAAATTTACCCCATAGGTGAATTAATATGTGCTCCTAGTTGTGGGGGATACATAGCACGAGGTAACGAGAGTCCGTACGTAGCTACTAATTATGCTATTGTCCGGGTAGTCTAGAACCCATATTAATGCTATACTTAAAAGGTTTGCACCCTACTTGTTAACTTAATTGTCTAAGTCATATTGAAAATTGATAAAATAATTGTAAAAGATTAAATTTCACTTACTTGAAGTTGTGAATGGGACACTTGACTGTTAGTGAGAATTTGTGTTTCTTTAAAGTGTTTTCTATTTGTGGAGCGGGCCGAATACCTCGGTAGCAAATAGATGCATCCATCGTTCATGTCGTTCGACCCTCGGCAGTGCACAATTTAGATATTATTATGTTGTTTCTGGTCGTATGACCTCGGCATAACTTGCGCATGATAAACTTTTGGAGCCAATTATAACTCATATTGTTCATCAACTTAAGACATAAATTGTTAAATGATGGAAAATAAACTTGAGACATATTCTTAGTGGACAGAAAAGTGGTTATTATTCCTGTTATTGAGCTTTTTGTTATATTTATGTAACCCATACTTAGTTATTATTTTGACATCTTATTGTTAGCCCATAGTAAGTGTTAAAGTCGACCCCTCGTCACTACTTCTTCGAGGTTAGACTGGATACTTACTAGGTACATGTTGTTTATGTACTCACGCTACACTTCTGCACTTGATGTGCAAGATCTGGGGCAGGTGCATCTGGATGTCAGTCTGGCGTGCACACTTGATCCCTGTTACAAGACTACACGGTGAGCTGCCTTCTGAGCCATTCTGCAGCAGTTGGAGTCTTTCTTTTTTTATTGTTCTGTCTATTTTATTTCATACAATGGGGTAGAAATCTTTTGTATATTCTATTAATAGCCCATACTCTTGTGACACCAGGTCTTGGCATACACGCTAGTAGACTTGTGGTTTTGGGTCCATTTTCTATGGTTATTATGTGCACTCAATTGCTTTCGTTTTACTTATTTTAAATCTGTATTTATTAATTCTGTTAGATTAAGGAAGCTTAATTACTTGGAAATTAAATAGAAAGAGAAATCACGTGGTTAGTTCACTATTGGCTTGCCTAGCAGCGGCACTGGGCTCCATCATGGCTTATAATAGAATTGGGTCGTGAGAACATGATATCAGAGTGCTAGGTTCACGTAGGTCTCACAAGTTATGGGCAGGCCTAATAGAGTCTTGCGAATCGATGCATAGACGTCCGTACTTATCTTCGAGAGGTTACAGGGTGTTAGAAAACTACTCTTTATTCATCTCCTATCGTGTAGTTGATGGTATACTAACTTTCTTATCTTATTCTCTCAGAGATGGTGAGAACGCGCACAATGGACGTTCCAAACCCGGGATGGGCTGCTCCCCCTATTGCTAGAGGCTGAGGCTGAGGCCGGGGGAGGGCACCGACCTAAGGTAGGGGATGAGGACGTCGTAGAGTTGCTCCAGTTTCACCACTAGAGGATCCAATGGAGGATCCCACTATAGAGGAGCAAGGCGAGGTGCCCGCAGTGGAGCTTGGCCCAATCGATTTCATGCAGCACCGACTTTCAGGATGTTATGGGCCATATGCTACAGTTCACTGATACTATGACCCCAGATGGTTTATTTCCAGCAGACCCAGCCATATGTCAGGTGGGAGGGGGAGCCCAGACCTCTACTACTCAGCCTCTGGGACATGCAACTATCGTATATCAGACCCGGGGTGCACTACCTATACCTTACTTCGCCGCATATGTTTTAACCCCAAAACCTTATAACACTGTATGCGTGTCAATATCACAACGTATCACAAATTACACCTCAAGTTCTCAATATCACAACTTGCCAAAGAAATCAATAATAACAGTGTTTTCACAATAAAGAGCTCATGGCTCAACCATAATCTACGCAAGAGTCTCAACAATAACAACCGAAAGTGAATAACTCAACATAATACTATTCACAACTTAACACTTAGCCTCAATGTAAATCGGCCTTTATAATTCAATACCAGTTTCATCAACAAGATATTCCAAGAATAACAAATTCAAGTAAAGAATTCAACGGTCAAATAATGAATTTGGAATAAAGGAGTCAAGAATTTCAACCAAACATATAGATCAATAAACAAGTAAGAGATTAGACAAGTAGAGCATGGGAAAAGAGACTAATGATGGTGAAGATAACATATTAAGATAACTCGATTAAGGCATGAAAGGAATTAGCATAACTAAAACCAATAAATTTTCACATTTAACCTGTGTACACACTCGTCACCTTGTATACAATGCTTCCACACATCACATTTATCACAAAAAATAGAACCAATCCTAAGGGTTACTTTTTTCACACAAAGTTAGGCAAAACACTAACGTCAAAACATACTACTCAATCCACTTGTAAGCCTTTCTCTCGATTATCCAACTCTGAATGGCTCGAATCTATCCAAAAACAATTTCATACTATAAATATAAACTATAGAAACTATTTCGAGCAATAAAATTATGGCCTTCGCAAAGAAATAAAAAGTCAATTCAAAAAGTCAACCCGAGCGCGCACCTGGAACTAGAGCAAAATTCCAAAATTCAGACACCCATTTGATAACCTGTCCAACTATATAAGAATTATAGAAATGCGACCTCAAATCGCCTTTCAAAACCTCAAAATTTAGTATAGGAAGTTTTCACAATTTTTCCTGAAATGTTCAACTCAAATCACTAATTAAATAATAAAATTAACAATAGATTTGTTAATTTAACCAAAATCAAGTTAGGGTTTCTTAGCCCAAAGTTTATCTTGAAAATCTCCCGAAGAATTGCCAAAAACTGAGATCTTTAGGTCCAAAAATTGATTATGAAATCAAACCCCCGACTTAGGTCTTTTACTGCCCAAGGAATTCGCATCTGTGAACCCACAGCCACATAGCTGTTGTTATAGGCAAACTCCGCAAGCAAAAAGAACTGATACGAAGAACCCCTGAACTCCATCACACATACATGAAGCATATCCTCCAATATCTGAATAGTGCGTTTGGACTATCTGTCCGTCTAAGGGTGGAATTTTGTACACAACTCAACCCGTATGCCCAACTCGCATTGTACGGCCTTCCATAATTGCGATGTAAACTACGTACATCAGTCAAAAATGATGGATACCGACATGCCATGAAGTTGAACAATCTCGCAAATATAAACCTGAGCCAGCTGCTCTGAACAATAAGTAGTCACCACTAGAATGAAATGTGCTATCATGGTCAACCTATCCACAGTCACCCTATCACGACCCCAGTTCGCCCTCGTGAACTATCTTGATGGCACCTAGTCTCTACGACTAGGTAAGCCTAACAATTTGCGAAAAAAGAGAAAAGAACAGATAAAACTAATAAAAACTGCGGAATAAACAAAATGAAGGTTTTAAATGCCGCTCGGCATATACAAATACATACTCTCAACTGAAAAGATGTCCCAAACCTGGAATCTCATGAAATCACAAGCTATGGATACTACATAGTGCTCTAACTCCATAATGCCTAAGTCAAAATAAATACAGAAGGGCTATAACTACAAGAAAGAATGGAGAGGGACTCCTAGGTCTGCGGACGAGGCAGATATATCTAGAAGTCTCTGAAGAATCGCCTCACCTCAAGGATAGTAGGGCTGAGTCGAAGAACCTGGATCTGCAAACGAAAACATGTGTAGGAAAGGGCATGAGTACACCACAACGGTACCTAGTAAGTTCCAAACCTAACATTGGTCGAGTGGTGACAAGGAAGGTGTTACATCCCCTACTTTCGCATTAGGATGTGCCTTAGTAAATCTACATGAGTTCGAAGGGATTATGTCTATTAGGAGGTTATAGAGGGTTTAAGACATTACTATTATGAGACCTTGTAAGTTTACAACCTTGATACCGTTAGATATTATGTTAGTGTGGTATTTTCTTTTAAGTAAAGTATTTTAGTAAATGTTTTATAAGTATAATTTTGAATAGTTACCCTTATTATTAATTTTGTATATGATAAATTATACACATAATATAAGAAAGTTTATGATATTTTCTTTATTGTAAAGATAGAAATTATTTACTCACAAGAAAAGAAGGTTATCTTTTTTTTTACCATTTTAAGAATTAAACATACGAGAATTATTATTCTTTATATGAGATTGGAAAATTTATAAGTTGAGAAAATATATGTATTTTTACATGGATGTTTTAATAGAAATAGTAGTATATGTATATATTTTATATGGTACCATATGAACATGATAGTGGGATGTATAAAGTGTATTAAAAATAAGTAGAGTTTTAAAAAATTTGTAACAATTCTTAATTATACGGGTAATGGGTTAATTACCGAGTAACGAGACATTACCTAATAAATGGATAAAGATTAAATTTTTCCACCCATCCCATGTGGCATCAAGCTACTAAACCAAACAAATGACTCATAGCCCCTTTTAATTAGGTGGCCATCTTTGGGTTTCAAGAGAATTCCATCAAAAAAATTGAGCAAAAATGCAGTAGCTCTCTTCCTTCATGTGAAAATTGGATTTTTCTCCTCTATGAAATAGAAAAAAAAAAGTTTTTCTTTTCTCCTACCATGGAAAATTTGTTGTGTTTATATTACCAAGACATGCAATACTCCATGATTTTGTTGGATGAATTTAGAGATGCTTCCACCGGCTTTTTGATGATGTTAAATTTGTTTATCCTACTCTTGATCCTGTCATGGTAAAATTATTTCTCGGTTCTTGTGTACCATGATACCATGCTTGATTAGATTATTGTGTGCCATGATTTCACAAAGGGTAATATCCTTCATTAAGTTGTGTAAGTGGCATACAAATTCTTTATGAGTTTTGACCACTTATATTGTTAGGTTCTCGCATAGGTCTACGTGGTTTATTAGAGAGAATGTGAAAGCTTCTCTTCATTGAGGATCAATTTGATGTGCAAAATGGAAACATGATGAAGGAGAAAATAAGCCCTGCATTAAAAAATTAATTGTCTAGTGGATTTGAAAATTGGTTTGTTACATGTCCAAGACGTGCAATGCTTCGTAATTTTGTGTATATGGCTCGATGTTGTAGACCTAAAAGTGGCACTTAAAATCACAATTCACAGTTCACAAAGAAGCAGGAGATTCCTAGAATAGAAATTAAGATCTGTAGAGGGAACAAAGGAAAAGGAAAATTTGGGCTTGGGGATTTGGCAGGAGAGGGGGTCCTAATGTAGGCAACGGTCTTATCTTTGAGGCTTCCTCTATAGAGGCACCCTAAGGGCAGAAGTTAATCCACCTGTTCTCTTGTGCACTAACTGGTTCCTTAACACATTAACAACGGGATTTTGCAATTCTAAAGAAGTACGGTGCAATCTTTCTCAAGAATATCGTACGGATTTTTTCCTTACTTCGGGTATGCTAAGGCTATCTCTTTTTTCTTTTTGGCATGATCTATACGACACAAGCGAAACGAGCAAATGCATAATTTCCATAAATTACTCTATTTGTACAAATTCTAGAGATGTGTATATTCTTATTCTCCCATAAATCTTATTATTCTATCGTCTGTTCATGGGTCTCAAAAAATAGGTAAGTTGATAAAGTTTATTTCATGATATTAATCAGAGGTATAATGGTCTTATGACGTACCGAGAGATTTTATTAATGTATTGCATATGCATTTCATGTATTTATACATGCACATCAACTCATGACCAGATGGCGGTATATATATATATACACATCACCACCTGATCAGCTGGTATACATTGATGATTTGCCCACAGTGGCCAAGATGATATGATGGGATGTCCTGAGAGGCGTGATGATTGTTGATACCCAATTTTCCCCTATATATTTTAAATATGCAAATACCTTCAAAATAGCATATATATATAAGCATGTCCAAGGTTTTATTATTTTTTCCATAATTTTAAGGTTTTAAATTGATTTATTTTCTCCCCTTGTATCCATAAAATCCCCAATAATTATTTCCAAAATTATTGTTTTGATAATTCATCTATTGGATTTCTATACTTATGCCAAAATATGACTAAGGTAATTTTTACATATTTTTATAATTACATTTAATATTTTTAAAGCTAAATTGCACATAATTGCAATATTAGCCCTTTTAAGATTTAATTATGTTTTATACGCAAAAAATTATACCCTGTATTTTTTATTGCTAATTATGTATTTTAAATCATTTTGACACCTTAATTTATTTTTTAGAAATTACCTATTATTTTTTATAAATTAAATGGTGGAAAATTAACTATTTAAATAACAACCAAATTTGGCTTTCAATTATAGCCAAAATTGGACCCCTTTCCAGCCCAATTTCACACTCGAATCGCCTGATCCATACCCTATTAACCCCTGCCCAAACCTGGAACCCATATACCCTTTTTAATCTCAACCGTTGATCTCCCAGATCAACGGTCCAAACGCACCCTTTCCTTTTTAATTTAACCCGACCCCTAACCCTAGTCTCATAATTCAGAGACAGCTGCCCTCAAACTCTCTCATCTCCAAATTCTCTCTCAACTCACCCTAACCATAATCACCGTCATCGACAAAAACCTCCTTCCTATGGTATTTTCGTGCCTTCTCCGACCACTTCTGGTCTCCTATACTCCATGACTCTTCGACTTCATGAGTCCCTGAGAAGATCTCAAGGAAAGCCAACCTGCTCTGGTTTGAAACTTGTTTACTGGCCTGTCTCCGGCCATTTTCGTTTGTAAGAAAGGATTTCCTCTTGTTTTTTTCGTTTGAATCCACGAATTTTTAACCGATTCTCTCCATCTCTACTATTTTCTGAAAATCCTAGTTCGCTACTGTTTGATTCTTCTTAGATCTTTATAGATCAGGGGTGATTCGAGTATTATAAAGCGTTTTCCTTTAAAAATCTCCTGTTTTAACTAACTATTTCGATTTGTCATTATTTTCCAAAACTAGGGTTTCTCGGAGTTCTTTTACGCATGTTATAACTGATTTCGTTATGATTAAACCTTTTCCCTTGTTTGTTTTGCTGGATTTTGTGCTCTTACTACTTTTAACTTGACTCTGTTAAAATCCTTTTTTTTTAAGATTTCTTTACTTTGTTTCTATGAAAGTTAGCATGATTTTCCTTACTTTGCTTCTATGAGGGTTAGCATGCTTTCTTTACTTCGTTTATATGTGTTAGCCTGCTTACTTGAAGTCCTGTGATTACCCTGCTTCGAATATGTTTTCCTGAATCCCTAGCCTACTTATGTCGCTTCTGTGTTACTATGCTCACTTTGTTTGTTCATCTCTTGCTTCTTTCTGTGACTATGCTTCGAATATGTTTTTTTGCTACGTCTGTGGACCTCCTCTATTTATATATTGAAAGTGCAGGGTCATGGCTCCTTTTTGATCGATTCTGGTTTCTTTAATTGATGGTGATTGAAAATTTTCTTTCAAAACCCTAAAAGATTTGCCCCGTCTATTAAGCTGACTGATTTTCTTACCATATTTGCTATGATACTTATTTCTACTGAGTTGTGTCATTAATCAAGGCTCTATGAATTTGGTCCGAATCGACTACTCTATGCTACTGAATCTCAACTCCTACCTTTCCACTTAATTTGATTAGTTGATTGCCTAAATGAATTTTCCCTTTCCTTGTCTGCATTGCTACTTAATTCTTACTGATTGTTTCCTTAGTTTAAAAACTTTTAGAACCTAACCTTAATTATCTGCTCTATACTGGTACTATTTTGAAATCTTTTCTTATTTGTTGTACTCCAGCCATGTAAGATTTATTTCCTTACTTGCCACCTGCTATTTACCTTTACATTGACTCCCTTAATTAAAGGGAGACTCGAATCAATTTTTTATACTGAGTTCTATAATTACTGAAGAATTGATTCTTGCCTTATTTTTAACCAGTTTTCAAACTACTATATAAATTACTCTCTTCTACAGTCTTAACACACGAACAATTAGTTCAAAAAACACACACACACATATACATAAAAGGTTTCTCTTCTCTATTACTTGTGCTAATTTCTTGTCTAGCCGGCTGAAAGCCAAGGCTAGACTGTGGAACTCTACTTGCTTTACTTTCTGCATTTTTGCTTCCTTAACTGGTATGCGTCTAGTTTAAATTTGAAACTCAACTTTATGTGTTCCATGCCTATACATCCATGATTATTCCTGTACTAGTTATTCAATTTGTTTCTATGTTTGTTGTTATTAAGCATGTCTAAATTCTGCCTTATGTGTCATCATCATATCAGACTTTACTTAGTTCTTTAATACTTGTCAAGCATGTTCACTTAGTTCCCTTACCTCTCCCTTAACTAGTATGACCATGTAGTTACTTAGTCTTCTAGTGCATTCTCTTGGCCCAAATGGTATGTCAAATTTTGTTCAACAAAACTCTTGTCTTCAATATGATCCCGCTGCATTCTTCCTTATATTTTAAATGTCTGTTACCATGACTGATTTGTTCAGTAGACTCATAGATGTTCTGTATATTTGTTGTGTCAAATGTTTCCCTATTTATGTGGTTTCAAAACTATATGTTCTCAATCCTTTCACTCTATTTGTAAGTCTGCTTGTCAAGTAAATTTGGGTATGCTATGGTTAATTGGGTTGTTTGCGGAGTATGCTTTTCTCAGAGAATGATTTCAAAACTGATGTTCCTACTCCTAGCATTCTTCTCAAAACTGATAATTCCTAGTATCTTTAAAAACTATTTCTGAACCTTTTCACTTCTAAACTGATTTACTAAGTCTTTCATCAAGCACTCTCACCTTACTCTTAGACCACAAAGTTTTGCCCCTTTTGTGTGAGCCTTGCCTTGGGACCCTTGAGCCCCCTCTGAACTTGGACACACAAAAGCTGGCCTTTCCATACTGCACTTACTTTATCCTGGCTATGAAATCTGGGTATGAGCACTGCCCGGGATCCCTTGAGGTCCTTAGGGAACTCTGACACACCCAAATATAGGGATGTGCATTCGATTTTGACCTTTATCAATAATTACTTATTGATTTGTACATATGCTTATCGTTATCGTTTCAATAAGGTTTCGATTTTTTCGATTTCGATTTATCAATTTTTGGGGCTTATCCATTCGGTTTATCGATTACACCAATAAGAAAATTTGCGGGATTCCACGGAAAGTATATCGCTATAAACACGCCTAACTAATATGGACAAAAAGAAGCTAAAATAAGACGAACATCGTTTATAACATAAAAATTGTGTCAACAAGCACATGAAACAAAACTAAAGTAAGAGATCAAATATATGCCACCAACACTCCAATGATATAAAAAAAATATATCATCACGACTAATTCTATTTTCCATTAATTTGAACTTCATTCCCTTGAGCTTTAAATATGATCATTCCTTAAATGTGGTAGATGAAATAATAGGGTTAGGGACTTAAGATAAAGGAAAGGATATTATAGAATAAGGGTAAAAATTTATTTTTTAGTATATCTTATCGGTTTATCGATAAATCGATAACCGAATAGAACAAAATCGTAATCAAAATCGATAACTCGATAAGGAAAATTTCGAAATCGATAAATCGATAAACTGATATCGATAAACAGAACAAATAACCAATTCAATTTATTGATAAACCGATTCGAATGCACACCACTGCCCAGATATGAGAAAAGCTATGAAAAAATCTTGGCACTAGAAGTGATTTATTACATAACTTAGAGAGGAAGTCTTAATCAGGTCCTGAATATTTGGGCAGGTTTTCAGGCTCTCTATAGTGTAAATTTTATTTTTCTTATATAATTCATTTCAGTATTGGTCTGTAATAATCTGTTGTAAACAAGTATTGAGGCTGGCTAGTGAAAAGGGAATGGTAGTTACATATGCTATCAACATCAATGGGTAGAAACCATGCCTTAGGTTTACATTTCCTATATGTGCATTAGAATCCATGTGTAAGATCGATATATTAAATGCATGTCATGCATTAGATACATGTTCTTAGATTTACTGTTTCAGCATCTCATTTGACATCACTTGATCACCTAGAAATCCTACTGTAGGCTAAATAACAAAATTAACATAAAATGTTGCTCCGGCACTTAGAAATCATGCTTTAAGATTCCGTATTTCTTGAAATCATTCTGCATTTTCATATGTGCATACCCTATTTTAGGATCTTGTTCACATTCGCTCAGTTACACCTAGTTAAGCTACTAATGCATGAAAAGGACACAAAAACAGTCTCATGTTTGATTATCCTGTTTAAGTGAAGTTGGTCACAATCCCTGCATGTCTTTGGAACGTTTAGAACAACATGCTTTAGGTAAAATAACCTCCAAACTATTTTTTAATCATTCTGGTAACTACTACATATTATTTTTACGCTTAGGCAAGCCTTAGGTAATATAGCTTTAAAATAAAACTAGAACTGTCTTTGATTAACTGTCAGCATGTTAAAATTAGTAGGCAAGCCTGATTAAGGCTTCCTATTTGAGTTGTGCTATAAATATGACTCTGCTGTTATCACTTAGATACCATGCTTAGGATCTGAATTCAGACCTTAATTGTGTATGTGTTTATGTGTACTCTGTGTGGAGGTATATCTTAGCCTTTCATTTGTCTTCCATGCTCCCCATTAATTGAAGTCCTACTTGTTTATTATATGTCGCTATAGTATTTTACCTTTAAACTTGAGGGTGTGCCTAGAACCCCCTTTTATAGGATAGGAGTCCTAAATTCCTCCGGGACTGATAGGAATGGATGGGTAGCAGCATGCAATAGGGGTCGAGACCAACCTTCGCTTTAATTACCTTCACAAGTGGGAAAAGAGTAGATATGAACATGATGACCGGTGCGTTAATACCACGCGTAGCCCCTCTTTGAGGAGTATCATACCAGGTATTGCATTGATGTGATCCATATTATAAACAAACCTAGGACTCCCCCTTTACATTCCCGAATATGCTTAGATTGTAACTCTTTTCAAAATCTTGCTTTCATTAACTGCTTTCCAAACATATTTGTTCTTATACTTAAATCCCCTACTATTTGAGCCATAGTTGTTTATTTGCTACTTGTACAAATTCACAAAAACTGCCTGGCCGGGAACCACACTAGTGGATCCTGAGGGGTGTCTAACACCTTCCCCATAGGATAATTTTAAGCCCTTACCCTGTCTCTGGTTACCAAATATAGTTATAGATGACCCCTATAGGTTCCTCAACGCACCTTAAAATCGTTAAGTGGCGACTCTTCAACAAATGCAAACCCCCTTTCCCAAAAGGAAAGAGTTGTCCCAACCAAAAATGTCATAAACCCAATTTCGCGAGAAAAAGGGGGTGCGACAGCATGGAGACTCTACTAGGGATCTTTAGGCTTTTACCATTTCATACTATTTTTGTGAATTTGTACCCTCCCTATGTGTAATTATTTGTTTAATTTTTTTAAGCGTTTAATTTCTTCTTCAAAAGAAAAACTGACATATCTTTCTTGTTTCCTTCCTTTATAACTGATTTAAATTATAAAACAGCTGTATTTATTGCTTTCTTAACGTGCAAATACATGTCAACATGCTTTAAATTATTGCATAATCATGCTCAACATCATACTCCACTCGTGCCAAACAAATACTATAGCAATGCTTGATGAGTGGTTGCGCCATTCCTATATCATTACCCCTAAATTCGGAAAGACTTATTTGTGGTAAAACTAGTCGATCAGGGGTGCAGTCGATAGTTCCGTGCCTTCCCCCTTGAGTTGTCCGCTCAAGGGTACCAGTCTAAAACCCCATAGAAACCTTACTCTATTTAAATTGTGCATGCATCATGGTCAAACCTAGCCGGATCAGTTATGTTGTACATGTAATGATCCCTTAAGATAGCCTTGTCCAAAAGTACACTGGGTTTCCCTACAACACAAATGAACATCATCACATTCAGTGCATTTACTTGGAGAGCTAAATGCTTCATGCTAATTATTGATGTTAAATAGTCGAGTCTGGTGGGGGTAAGGGTCCTAACCTTGTTTGTCTTGCAGAAATATGAGGCACGAGGTCCCCAGTTTTGGTATGGTTAGCACGCCCCCACTCTTGCTAGACTGGTGGAGGAGTCTTCCGTTAAATGACCAAATGAATGAGTGGAAAGAGAGGGCCGCCAAAGCTAGCAAAAGTTGGAATATCTGGAATACAGTCTGCTGGAATTAGAAGGAAAAGTGAGGAAGAGAGTCACCGACTGCCAGAACACTGAGGGAAACGAAGGAGAATACCTGGCAAAGGCATTTTCACTAGTGAACCTACGCAAACTGAAGGATTTGATCAACGAGAGCATTCAACCTGAGGAAGGTCCTTCTGGGACTAAATAGATAGGAATTTACTTTTTCACTTTATGAATGTAATAACGCCAATGGCCATTAGTGACTTTTATTTCTTGCTTATTTAGTGTCGTTTTGGGATTCGCCTATCTTTATCAATAAAATGAGTCATTTAGCATTAGAAGTTCTCCAAATCTATTTGTCACTAGGCTTACCTCGGGCACAAAGAGGTTCCCAAATTAGGACACACTTTACATTTCCGCACTATGTGTTTAAATATTGCAATACTTTATATAATCCTCACTGACTTGATTATCTTTTGTTTTTTTATTATTCCCCTTCCCAAAGGTTAGTTCGTGCACTCTAGCATCATCATGTAATTTCACAAGATCCAGGGACCCTCCACCCACTCCTCCGCTTAGTCCCATTAAAGGAAAATGGAAGATTTAAACAACATCGGGAAGGAGAACACGGCTGAACGGGTTGAGGCCATTGATGGCCAGGGTATTTGGGTTCCCAACGAGAATGTATCACAACTTGAACAGAAACTGTTGAAATTCTAGGAAGAGCTCGATCAGGTTCGAAATCTGGAAAACCTGTTATTTTCCCTCAACACCCCATATATCAACTTCCTCAACACTCAAAACCTTACACCTCCTCAAAATATCCCAAAACGGCATAATCATCCCGTACCTCATCATCATGCTGCTCCACCAAAGAACCAATGCAACACCTGCCATACCCCTAACAACACTCCACTACTCATCCCAGAACCTCAGAACTTCACAAATGACCATACACCAGGCCACCATAACACTCCTATCTACGTGGAGACCATGTCACACTCCACCCAACCTATCTCATGCACACCTGAGTCTAATTAAAAGGATCTGCTTATCAGGATCTTGGCCGAGGAACTTAAATTGACCAGCCGGATTCAGGGCGTCGAGGGAAGCAAAGGAATCGAGGGGATGAACTATGAGGACCTTTGCATACAGCCTGATGTAAAATTACCGGAGGGGTACAAACTTCCTAAGTTTAAAATATTTGATGGAACGGGTGATCCAAGGGTCCATCTGAGGACCTATTGCGACAAACTGGTTGGAGTAGGGAAGGATGAAAGGATCTGCATAAAGCTGTTCATGAGGAGTTTGAAGGGAGATGCATTATCTTGGTACATCAGCCAAGATCCCAAGAAGTGGTCAAGTTGGGTGGGCATGGCATCTGACATTATGGACAGATTCAGGTTTAATACAGAGAACGCACCAGACGTGTTCTATATCCATAATTTGAAGAAGAAGCCCACAAAGATGTTTTGCGAGTATGCTACTAGCTGGAGGTCCAAAGCTGCTAAGGTCAGACCCGCCTTAGAAGAGGAGAAAATGAACAAGTTCTTTGTCCAGGGTCAGGATCCGCAGTACTATGAACGACTGATGATGATTGAGAACCACAAGTTCACCAATATTATTAAATTAGGTGAGAGAATTGAAGAAGGTATTAAAAGTGGTATGCTTACAAATTTCGAGGCCTTACAAGCTTCAAACAAGGCTTTACAGTCCGATGGTGTATCCAAAAAAAGGGACATAGGGGCCGTGATGATTGCACAAAGAACCAAGTCTCCCCTTAAATACCAAGCTTACCCAACACCTCCACTCACATATCAGCCAACCCCAAATTACCAAGAACCCTTACCCTCGTACCAAGCTCCGCCACCAATTTATCAATCATCTCCACCCCCTACATATCAACCTACTTCATCCAGATACTCCCAACCTGCTCATGTCTACCAAACCTATAATGCTCAACCATCTCATTATCAATCACCCCCTGCATGCCAAAATTTCCCTAGACCCCGACCTAATTTTGATCGCAGACCTCCAAAACAATATATAGCCATAGTTGAACCCATCAACCGACTGTATGAGAGGCTCAAAGCTGCTGGTTATGTCACCCCGTCCCTGTTGTAACCCTTGAGAATCTTTCTCAGTGGGTTAACCCAAACAAATTCTATGCATACCACTCCGACATGAAAGGGCACACCATCGATGAATGCTACTCCTTGAAAGATAAGATACAGTCTTTGATTGATAACAAGATTATTGTGGCAAAGGAACTCACTCCAAATATCCGTAACAACCTTCTACTGGACCATAAGGGAAGAGGTATCCACATTATTGAAGTAGAATACGACTGGGATCCTGAGGGATCAATCGGGTTGATTGTAGAAGGTGGTAACCCAAAGATACCAACAATTACTCTCAATCCAATCATAGTCTAGATCCAACCGTTTGAGGACGCTGAGGTGAATATGTCTATACCTCTTGAGTTTGAAGTAGCGCCATCCGCAAAGGCACCAACACCAATTGAGGTTGAATTCGTGTCTCCGGCAAATGCACCCGCACCATTTGAGGTTGCAGTCTTGCCACCCAAGGCACATGCCGCACCGATCCTAGTGGCGATGTCAACCATGCCACCCTTCTATACAAATGTTGTACCCTGGAACTATACAACTGAGGCGAGAAGGAAGGGCAAGGTCAGGATTGAAGAAACTGTCGCAGCACATGGTATGACAAGAACTGGTAGAGTCTATACCCCTGAACATCTGGCTGAATCAAGCAAGTAGGCCTCCAATCGGCCGCCCCTCATTGAGACAGGTCTGGACGAGCTTTGGAGGAAAATATAGGCCAAGGAATATTCGGTCATCGACCAGTTAAACAAGACGCCAACACAAATATCCATTCTCTCCTTGCTGTAAAATTCTGAGACGCACAAGAATGCTTTGTTAAAGGTACTAAATGAAGCCTATGTACCAAATAACATCACTAGTGGGGAAGTGTCTAATATGGTAGGACAAGTGCTGGAAAGCCATAAGATCACCTTTTATGAGGACGCGCTGCCACCTAAAGGGCTGGGGCACAACAAAGCACTGCATATCACCGTGCAATGCGAAGATTATTTCATCACCAGAATCCTGATCGATGGAGGTTCCAGTATTAACATTTATCCGCTGGTAACACTCAAGAAGTTGGGTAAATGGCTACATGAGATAAAGGATGGAGCAATCAATGTGAAAGCCTTAGATGGTTCCTAGAGGTCCACCATTGGTTAGATTAGTCTATGCCTGCAGATGGGACCAACCTTGTTTCCAGGTAATAGATGTACCAGCGTCTTACAACTTGCTGTTGGGACAGCCATGGATTCATGCTGCTGGGGCCGTAGCATCAACGCTGCATCAGGCAGTAAAGTTTGAATGGAATCATGAAGAAGTGATCATTCACGGCGACGGTAGCAACCCTATATACAGTCGCTAGACCATTTTGGCGATCGAGGGAAGAAGGAATCTGGGAGGACAAACTTACCACCACATTGAGCGGGTCAATATTATCGACAAAGACAAATGGTAGGATAGCAAAATTGAGAGTATACTTAGTTGGAATGGGTACGAGCCTAGCAAAGGGCTCAGCAAGAACCTCCAAGGAATCTCTAAACCCATAAACTAAAGAAACATGGCACTACCTTCGGTTTGGGATATGAATACACCTGGGAAGAATTCAATAGCTGGTCGCCACCATGGCGCAGTCCTTACTCCCCACTAAAGCAGCCAATACCTCATTTGGAGAAGACCTTCCAACATGCCGACATTATTTATGGGTTAGATGAAGAAGAAGCACTAGTAGCAGTGAAGAACTTGTTTCTAGATGACAGTGATATGGACTGTTGCGTTATTTTCGAGGAGGAGGGGGAGGAAGGCCCTTCCATACAGGTTGTGAGCAGAGAGGCACATCTCAAGAATTGGACCATCAGGACAACTAAAGCCCGACGAGCCTCGGGGTAGCAAGGCTAAAACAAGCATTGTTCACTGTTTTATTTAATAAATGATTTTCTTTTTGCATTTTTCAATTCCCGCAATAAGATCTTCAGTGTTCAAAACCGTTACTCAGTTTACCAAAAGCATTTTGATTTTTCTTATGAATTAATATTTATTGTTATCGTTTTCTCTCCTTGCTTTACCAATACAGCATTACTATTACTTGTCTTGATGAACCAACGACTATGACATGCAATGAGACAACACAACAAACGGACATTGATTCAGATGAAGATGACATACCTGACGAGATTATCAAAGAAGTTGAGAACTTTGAGAACATACCTAAGTCCAACCTAGATGAGACTGAAATTGTCAACCTGGGAGATACAGAAAATGTCAAGGAAACGCGAATCAGCATTTACCTATCACCATCAGAGAAGAAAGAATACACAAAATTTCTAAAGGAGTATGGGGACATATTCGCCTGGACGTATGATGACATGACTGGTCTGAGTACGTCTATTGTGGCTCACAAACTGCCAACCGATCCAATGTGTCCACTGGTAAAGTAAAAGCTCAGAAAGTTCAAGCCTGATATGAGTTTGAAAATCAAGGAAGAAGTCACCAAGCAGATCAACGCTAAGGTTCTCAGGGTGGTAGAATACCCGACATGGTTAGCCAACATTGTGCCAGTACCAAAGAAGGATGGGAAGGTCAGAGTCTGTGTTGACTACTGGGATTTCAACCAAGCCAGTCCGAAAGGTGACTTCCCTTTGCCAAATATACACATCCTGATTGACAATTGCGCCAAGCATGAGCTACAGTCATTCATAGATTTCTTCGCTGGATATCATCAGATCTGGATGGATGAGAAAGATGCTGAGAAAACGACTTTCATTACGCCGTGGGGATTGTATTGCTACAAGATGATGCCATTCGGTCTGAAGAATGTAGGGGCCACCTACATGAGTGTCATGACTACCATCTTCCATGATATGATACACAAAGAGATAGAGGTATATGTGGATGATGTTATTATCAAATCCAAGAAGGCCACTGACCACATAGAAGATCTAAGGAAGTTCTTCAATAGACTACGGAGATACAATCCGAAACTAAACCCCGCAAAATACGCATTTGGGGTAACTGTTGGAAAATTGCTTGGGTTTATTGTGAGCCGCCGAGGAATAGAACTGGATCCATCGAAAGTCAAAACCATTCAAGAACTACCACCACCAAGGAACAAGAAGGATGTGATGAGTTTCTTGGGAAGGCTTAATTACATCAGCCGATTCATAACATAGTCTACAGTTATCTGTGAGCCAATCTTTAAGATGTTAAAGAAGGAAGAGGGAGGAAGGAACAAGCCATTTATTATCTCAGTAAGATGTTCACCCCGTATGAGGCCCGATATTCTCTATTGGAACGCACCTGTTGCGCTTTGACTTGGGTAGCTCAGAAGCTGAGACATTACTTCTACGCCTATACTACATATCTCATATCAAGAATGGGTCCCTTGAAGTACATCTTTTTGAAGCCCATGCCTACCGGCAAGCTAGCCAAGTGGCAAATCCTATTGAGTGAGTTCGACATTGTTTACATAACTGAGAAAGCGGTCAAGGGATAGGCACAGACAGACAACCTTGCTAAAAACCCCATGGATGGAGGATACGAACCCCTGAAAACATATTTTCCTGATGAAGAGGTATTATTCATAGGAGAAGACATTCCGGAATCCTATGATGGTTGGAGAATGTTCTTCGATGGAGCAGCAAACTTCAAAGGAGTTGGCCTAGGAGCAGTCCTAATATCAGAAACCGGTCAGCATTATCCGGTGTCTGCCAAACTCAGGTCGAGTATAAATCCTGCATCTTAGGACTCAAAATGGCCATTGACATGAACTTTCAAGAGCTACTAGTGATTGGAGATTCAGACTTGCTTATACATCAGGTTCGAAGAGACTGGACGACCAATAACTCCAAGATACTCCTATATCTGCATCATGTACAGGAATTGATAAAGAGGTTCACGAAGACGAAATTCCAGCATGTTCCCAAAATCAAGAATGAGTTCGCCGATGCATTGGATACCCTATCTTCTATGATACAGCATCCCAACAAGAATTTCATTGATCATATTCTGGTGAAAATCCATAATCAGCCAGCTTATTTTGCCCATATTGAAGAGGAAGCAGACGGAAAGCCTTGGTTTCATGATATCAAGGAGTATTTGGCAAAAGGAGAGTACCTAGAGCTTGCGAATCCTATTCAGAAACGCACACTTCGGAGATTTTCCAACAACTTCTTTCACAACGGAGGAATCCTGTGTAGGAGGACTCCCGATTTAGGATTATTAAGATGTGTCGATGCAAAGGAAGTATCCAGGATACTAGAGGAAATTCATGTTGGGACCTACAGTTCACATATGAACGGTTTTGTCTTAGCAAAGAAGATACTCCGGGTTGGTTACTTTTGGATGACTATAAAAACGAACTGCATTCAGTATGTCCAAAAATGCCACCACTGTCAGATACACGTAGACATGATAAAGGTACCTCCAAGCAATCTTAACACAACAAGCTCACCATGGTCGTTCGCCACCTAGCAGGAGGACCATCAAAATTCCCTAGCAGGAGAGGTTGCAATGTCCTGAACTACGTCATAGTCGTCGGTTCATCTAGAAGTTATTTTTTAATATATGTCATACTTTTACAAAATCAGGGATGTTTATTATTGAAGTTGCTTTGTTTAGCAATGCTACCCCAATAATACAGATGGTATCATCAGATCAAAGCCGAACAAGTCAAGCAAAGCCAGCGGGGATACGAACTAATCTTCCCCTTACAAAACTCACTATTTTTATTTGGATGCAGGCACTAAGATTGTGAAATCATTAGATATACTATATGCCCACGAGACAAACATTGTTCAAAATACGATTCTCAGAACCGTTGCACTTACCAATATTTGCTATTAGTACACACCAGTGATGTTCTGCATGTCACAATGTTCCCAGTAATCACAACGCCACAATATGCTATGAGCTAAGAAAACTCTATTGTTATTTGTTATTGTATTTCTTGCATATGGCTACCATCCAGCCTTCTGAGACTAAACACTGTCTCCGTCTGCATTCCCATTGCATAAGGCTACTATTTTGCCTTCCAATCTGCGTAAGGCTACCATTCTACCTTCCGAGACTCAACGTTGTCTCCACCTGCATTTGCATTGCATAAGGCTACTATTTTGCCTTTCAATCTCCATAAGGCTACCATTCTGCCTTCCGAGGTTAATCTCTGCCTCCATCTGTATCTGCATTGCATAAGGCTACTATTTTGCCTTCCAATATGTATAAGGCTACCATTCTACCTTCCGAGGTTAAGCTCTACCTCCATCTGCACCTTCATTGTATAAGGCTACTATTTTTCCTTCCAATCTGCATAAGGCTACCATTCTGCCTTCCGAAGCTAGGCTCTGCCTCCAATTTTCTTCGAAACTAAGAGCTATCTCAAGCACTATTTATCTTGCTTCTCTTACGGGCTAAGCTCTGCCCTTCAATTCGCAAGACTAAGCTCTGTCCTATCTATATCATACTACTGCATCTTTCATGGGCTAAAATATCGCCAACTCATCCAAAGTCATCATCGTTCGGAGGCACCATCTTCATAGCCCGAGAATAGCATGTCATGGCCTGAGGTTCTCTTTCAATCTTTAGCATATCATTATTTAAAGGTGTCATGGTTCGGAGGCACCATCATCATAGCCCGAGAACATCATTTCATGGCCTGCGAATCATGCATCAAACAACCCATGGCCTAGACATCATGGTCTGAGGACGCTATTCCTAACCGTCCGAAGATAACATTCATAGTCTAACGGGAACTTGCATCATGTTTAAATTTACGCACAATATATGCTTGTATTACTTATTAGCATGTAATCCGGCAAGCAAAGGCTATCCAAACAGGAGCAGTCTCGCTCCAGTTCTCCTAACCATTCCTGTAAACCATCCACTCACCCAGCCCTAGATGTTGCGTCCGTTCTTGAAATCGCTTCATCGGTATACTCCCCCGATGGATCCTGAACTACATATGAACTGATTCCTGTAAAACTAGGGATGTATAGGAAACTCAGAAGCCAGGGTGCGGCCTAAATCTTTCCAAACCATTTCGCTCGGTCAAAATTGGATATCATTTCTTTATCCGAAAACTCTTTCATCCTTCCCGGGTAAAGAGGGGCAGTTGTTGATACCTAATTTTCCCTATATATTTTAAATATGCAAAATACCTTCAAAATATCATATATAAGCATGTCCAAGGTTTTATTATTTTTTCCATAATTTTAACGTTTTAAATTGATTTATTTTCTCCCATTTTATCAATAAAATCCCCAATAATTATTTTCAAAATTATTATTTTGATAATTCATATATTGGATTTCTATATTTATGCCAAAATATGGCTAATATAATTTTTACATATTTTTATAATTACATTTAGTATTTTTAAAGCTAAATTGCACATAATTGCAATATTATCCCTTTTAAGATTTAATTTTGTTCTATATGCATAAAATTGTACCCTATATTGTTAAATTGTTAATTTTGTATTTTAAATCATTTTGACACCTTAATTTATTTTCCAGAAATTACCGATTATTGTTTATAATTAATTGGTGGAAAATTGGCTATTTAAATAACAACCAAATTTGGCTTTCAATTATAGCCAAAATTGGACCCCTTTCCAGCCCAATTTCACACCCGAATCAGCCAATCCATACTTTATTAACCCTTACCCAAATCCAGAACCCACCTACCCCTTTTAATCTCGACCGTTGATCTCCTAGATCAACGGTCCAAACACACCCTTTCCTTTTTAATTTCACCCGACACCTAACCCTAGTCTCATAATTCAGAGACAACCGCCCTCAAACTTTGTCATCTCCAAATTCTCTCTCAACTCACCCTAACCCTAATCGCCGTCACCGGCAAGAATCTCCTTCCTATGGTGTTTTCGTGCCTTCTCCGACCACCTCTGGTCTCCTATACTCTATGGCTCTTCGACTTCATGAGTCCTTGAGAAGATCTCAAGGAAAGCCAACCTGCTCTGGTTTGAAATTCGTTTACTGGCCTGTCTCCGGCCATTTTCATTTGTAAGAAAGGATTTCCTCTTTTATTTCGTTTGAATCCTTGAGTTTTTAACCAATTCTCTCCATCTTTACTATTTTCTGAAAACTCTAGTTCGCTACTGTTTGATTCTTCCCAAATCTTTATAGATCTGAGGTGATTCGAGTATTATTAAGCGTTTTCCTTTAAAAATCTCCTGTTTTAACTAACTATTTCGATTTTAGTCATTCTTTTCTAAAACTAGGGTTTCTCGGAGTTCTTTTACGCATGTTCTAACTGATTTCGTTATGATTAAACCTTTTCCCTTGTTTGTTTTGTCTGATTTAGTGCTCTTACTGCTTTTAACTTGACTTCGTTAAAAGCCCTTTTTTTAAGATTTTCTTTACTTTGTTTCTATGAATGTTAGCATGATATTCCTTACTTTGCTTCTATGAGGGTTAGCATGCTTTCTTTACTTCGTTTATGTGTGTTAGCCTGCTTACTTGAAGTCCTGTGATTACCCTGCTTGGAATATGTTTTCCTGAATCCTAGCCTACTTATGTCGCTTCGGCGTGACTATGCTCACTTTGTTTGTTCTTCTCTTACTTCTTTCTGTGACTATGCTTTGAATATGTTTTCTTGCTACGTCTGTTGACCTTCTCTATTTATATGTTGAAAGTTCAGAGTCATGACTCCATTTTGATCGATTCTGGTTTTCTTAATTGATGGTGATTGAAAATTTTCTTTCAAAACCCTAAAAGTTTTGCCCCGTCTGTTAAGCTGACTGATTTCCTTACCATATTTGCTATGATACTTATTTCTACTGAGTTGCGTCCTTAATCAAGGCTTTATGAATTTGGTCCTAATCGTCTACTCTATGCTACTGAATCTCAACTCCTACCTTTCCACTTAATTTGATTAGTTGCTTACCTTAATTAATTTTCCCTTGCCTTGTCTGCATTGTTACTTAATTCTTACTAATTGTTTCCTTAGTTTAAAAACTTTTTGAACCTAGCCTTAATTTTTTTTTTGGTCTTGAAAGTTTAATATTATATAACAAACTTAAGTACATAGCAGGATCTATTAGGGTGGTTGTTCTTCTACAGAATACCAAAAAGCATTGCCATACCTTGGTGAATCTAAGTGGGAATCTACTGCCAAATGGCTATTCTGGGTACAAAGTGATACATGAGAGTTTAACAAAAAAGATTTGTGATCATTTGGTTGGCCTAATGTTGTTGGATTAAATAGACGTTGATAGGTTGAGCCGTGCTTATCGTTGAGACGTAACTTCAACACAAAAACTGGAGCGTCTTCAAAAACGGGCATTGATGGATCACGGTATTACAAAAGACCATGCTTTGCCATAGCATCCGCCACTTGTTTTTTCTCCCGATATTTATGAGTAACAAGAGGATCATCCAGTTGGTGGAGAATGGATCTGCAATCATGAAGAATATGTGAGTATAATAAGTTACCTACCTTTAGTAAATGTATTACCTCTTTTGCATCGACAGTTACTTCTAAGGGTGTGAGTTGGCACTGGTGTGCAAAACGAAGACCCTGTAGAAGGCCAATTAGCTCCATGTATAAATTGGTTGTGTGCGTAGAACTACCAGTGTATCCAACAATCCAGTTTCCATTAGAATCACGAATGAATCCTCCATAACCTCTAGCGCCAGTCATAGTGCACACAACACCATCTGAATTGAGTTTATAGAAATTCTGATTGGGGGGTTCCCACCGAACATGTATGGGTGTTAAGGTAGGTGTAGATCGTAGAGGTAGGGAACCATGAAGATATTCAGTAGCTTGATCGATTATACAAGAAGTACTGATGGAGTGTTGAGTGTCGCCAAACGTGTTATGGTTTCGAACATTCCAGATATGCCACAAGGAGAATGGTATAAAGAGGGCAGGAGGGAGTTGTTTGGGGTACAGAGTATGACTTTGGTGAATGATCTCCTTAAGATATATCAAGGGGTATGTAGTGACATCTGGCAGTATAGGAACTCCTTGATAGAGACCTAGTGAATTTCAAAAGGATGCAACGGAAGCACAAGCAAAGAAAATATGGCGGATCGTTTCTACCTCTTTGTTACAAATTTTATAGATGGAAGATGGAAGAAATTTTAGGTGAACAAGGTAGGAAGCAGTAGGCAAGCGTTTGTGACAAAATAACCTAGTAAAGTGGATTATCTTAGGAGGTAATTTCAGTGGCCAAATCCAGCAAAATAGGTGAGTAATAGTGCTATTCCAGAGGGATGCATAGCTAGATTTGACTGAGAATAGGCCAGTACAGTTAAGGCCCCAAATTATACGATAATGAGATGATGGAATTGTAGGGAAGTAAGTGCTATATATACATTGATATACTGTTGAAGGCAACACGAAAGATAAAGGAGAAAAGTACCAACAAGAGTGGGTACGATAGGAAGCTATAGTGGCAGTAGTTTCAAATTTTGTTAATGGTCCATGAATAAGGGACCTTAGGGTTAGATTTGCTTGGAGCCAAGGTTCAGTCCAAAATAGGATATGGGAGCCATATGCAGGTTGCCATTGGATGCCTCATTGACAATGATGCCATCCATTTTGGATGAACCTTCAAATTCTAGAAGGTTTAGAAACAGGTCATACTAGCTTGAAGTGCACAATTCTTTGTAGAAAGATTTAGTATGCCCAGTCCCCCTTCATCCTTTGGGGTGGTAACATTGTCCCATTTAATTAAGTGAATTTTCTTATGATTGGTAGTTGAACCCCACAAGAAGTTGCGTTCATATTACTCCATTCTACGTATATTATTTGAAGGAAGAGTGAGAAGTTGTATTACATGATTAGGGAGGGTATTAAGGGTTAATCGTATGAGGGTTGTCCTGCCTGCCTTGGTTATAAAAGTAATTTTCCATCCTGCCAAACGCACTTTAAAATTATCTAGAATAAATTGATAATCACTCATAGTAGGGCGCTTCAAGAAGATAGGGAAACAAAAATATTTCCCAAAGGAAGTGCCTTCTGACATATTGAATGAAGATAGGACATAATGCTTATCCTCGTGTGGGCAATTATTGAAAAAAAAAAAGATTCGGGACTTATCAAAGTTTAGTTTTTGACCTGAAACTTTGGCGAACATATAGAGGTGATCAATGATGGTATGGCAAGATTTGTGAGAGATTTGGGCAGTGACAATGAGATCATCTACAAAAAAGAAGTGCGAGATTTGAGGACCTAAGGTGGAGTTTTGGATGGGTTCCCATGAGTTATAATCCACAGCTACATTTATACTTCTAGAAAACATCTCTAAACATAGTGTGAATAAATATAGGGATAAAGGATCGCCTTGTCGTATTCCTCTTGTGGGAGAAACATAGGTGGTAGGAGATCCATTAATGAGTATAGAGACAGTGGATGAAATAACACATGACATAAAAAGCTTGATTAAAAGCTTTGAGAAATTGAAAAGGTTTAGAGCTTTATGGATGAAGGATCATTCAATACGATCAAACGCTTTTTCTAGATCAAGTTTAAGTAACATAAGCCCTTTCCTCCCCTTGGTTCTCTTAAAGTGATCGAGGATTTCTTGTACTATAATAGCATTGTCCGCTGCACGACAATTTTGAAGGAAACTGGAATGGCTAGGTCCTACTAATTGTTGAATGAAAGGCTTAATACGACCAACGAGATTTTTTGTAATGATTTTATAAGTGTTGTTACATAAGCTAATGGGTCTAAAATGGTTAAGAGAATTTGCAGTTTGGTTTTTAGGAATGAGGCAAATATAGGTAGAGTTAATTTCCAGAGGAATCTCATATGTGGTAAAAACTTGATTGCAAAAGTTAAGAACGGAAGTATGAATTTCATTCCAGTACTGTTGGTAAAAATATGGGTGAAACCCATCTGGACCCGGTGATTTAAATGGTTCGAAGGAATTAATGGCTTCTAACACTTCTGTATGCAGAAGTGAATGAACAAGATGTTGGGAATCTATAGAGGACAAGGAGTGGTGGGAATTAGGAAATAAGTGAGGTGTGGAATAGTCATGCTCCGTAGTGAAGAGTTTTTCAAAATGACAGTAGATTAAATCTTTTATAACAACATTATCAAAAGTCCAATTTCCAGCTGTGTCTCGCAATGTTGTGATACGATTGCACTTACGACATTGCAGATTTGCATCCCATCGTTTAACCATTGGATACGAGACTTTAGTTTCCATAAATCCTCTTCTAATTTTAATAAATTATTAAATTCGCAATTAAGTCAGCTTCTAGATGGTGAAGAAAATTGTTGGTAGGATAGTGTGGAGTCTTTTGGAGGCCACTTAACCTAGCAAGTAAAATACGTTTTTTTCAAAGATGTTTCCAAAGGTATTTTTATTCTAGTCATGCACCTCAGTTTTAAAATTTGTTATGGCTGGAAGAAGAGAATCATTATTATCATGCCAAACATGCGAGACCAGATGACGAAATCCTGAGTGAGATGTCCAAATAGATTCAAAACGGAAAGGTTTATTCGTAATTGCAGTAGGCGGAGTAAGGGTAAGAAGTAATGGTAAATGATCTGAGTGGGTACGAGGTAGATGGCGAACAAGAGCATTAGGTAATAAATTAATCCATCCATAATTAGCTACTAACCTGTGTAATCGTTCTAAAATAGTGGCAGAATTACTTCTATTATTTGACCAAGTGAAGCGGCTACCTTTGAACCCAAGGTCAACTAAATTAAAATAATTGAGGCAATTTAAAAATTGATCAACACGTTTATTGTTTAATTGGCGTCCCCCAAATTTTTCGGAAGCACGTGTAACTTCATTAAAATCACCTCCCACAAGGACCACGATAGTTGTCCGATATGCACTAAAGATTTTGCCAGATAATTTGTCTATGAGCTAAAGTAAGACTTGCATAAATTGAAGAGAATAAAAACTTTCGAGTTAGAGATAATACCTCCACCATGAAGTGAACCTCTTGGTTAGTAATAATTATCTCCTCTACAAGAAGAATATTTTCATCCTAGAGGACGGCAATGCCACCAAAATGGCCTTCAGCCGCTACGGAAGCCATACTAGTAAAAGTAAAATCATCACGTAAAGGTTGGTGATCTATTAGGTGAATTTCCAACAGAACAACCAACGCAGGGTGGTGAAAGTCCAACAAAGAGCGGAAATTTCTATGAAAGTCTGGCGATCGAACACCCCTACAGTTCAATATAATGAATTTCATATTTGGGTTATTGGAGGGTAGGGGGTGATACTGGAACATGGAGGTTTGCTGATGGATTCTCCACATTTCTCTGCTCCGATGGGCGCAGGGTGGGTAAGAGAACTAATGCGAGCTTGCCTACGTCGAGGTTGACAGTGGGGCGGAGTTTGATGAGGCATTTTTTGAGATTTGGTGGACATCGAAGATACAATTTTTTTTGATACTGCTCCTTTAGGATTAAGAGCTGTATTCCGTCGAGATCGATCAATTCTGTGCGAGCTTCCCGCATTTCGGCGGCTAGAGCCGATATTTCTTGCTGGGTCATGGCCTCTTGTACTATTGGAGTATGTTGGGGAGCGTGTAGGTACAATGGGCTGGTGGGGACAGTGGAAGGGTGGTGTGTAGAGGGGAAGTCTGCATGTGAGAATGTTGAGTGATGTGTTGGTGTATACAGGAAACAGGAGGGTTCTCCGGGAATAGCGGCTTGTAAAATGGCATCTCCCACGTGTGTATTAGTAAGTCTTGTGGTGGGGGATATTGGGAGGGTAGTGAGATGGAATTGTAGGGATTGAACATCAGAGGTTGGTGCATAAAAGATTGGTACTGAGCATAGGTTTCTCAATCTAGCCTCATCCCCTTCGTCGGGATTTAAGCAGTGTCCATGGGGTTTTGTATCATGATTAGGACTTCCTGGTTGTTTATCTCCAGCACTAAGGTCAGTGGATGACCCAGTAGTCCCATCTCGAGCCAAGACTGTGCTGGTGCAAGTGGTTGGGTGGTCGATGAGTTGTAGATTCGATGATACTAGAGGGGTAGGTGTGGATTCTGCATGGTGATGGGAAGAGGTGGTAGAAGATGGTGCGGTGGAGGAGGAGTGTGGTGTAGGGGAATTCTTGGGTATGGACAGTTGTGATGGTGAAGGAACATTAGATATAGTTGATTGTGAATGAAGTTGGAAATCTTCTAAAGGCAATAGTGTATGTTGTAGCTTAGTTTGGGTGGAAAGAATTAGTGTGGTAGGCGGTGATGGGATATTTGGGCTATCAGACTTTGGAGTATGTGAGGGAATATGATGATTATTTTGGGAACTTGGTATATGGGCTTCATCAATTGTTTTAGGAAATAGGGGTGATATTTTGGAGCCTCTTGGGTTAGTGTCGGCTGCTGAAGAAGTGGGTAGGCTTGCACTGTCTATTTCCTGATTTGGGAAAAAGGATTTGATTTGATCCCCTATGGATGTGGTATGAGTGGGAGAAATTAAAAAATAGCCAGATTTACAATTGGTTTAAAAATAACTCAGTTTCAAAAATAATCGAAATTTAGCCATTTTTTATGTAAAGATAAATCTGAGCGAAAACACTATTTAAACACAAAAAATATGCCAGTATATTATGCTGGAGTTGCAGCATAAGTATACTTGAACTCCAGCATATTATACTGGAGTTCCAGGATAAGTATGCTGGAACTCCAGCATAATATGATGGAGTTCTAGCATAAGTACACTAGAACTCCAGCATAATATACTCGAGTTCAAACAAGTATACCGGTCCAGCATAATATACTGGAGTTTGGAGCACCGGTGCTCCAGTCTCAAGTATATTATACTGGAGCCAGTAAAGTATACCGGTCCAGCATAATATGTTGGAGTTCATACACAGGTGCACCGAACTCCAGTATATTATGCTGGACAGGTCTCTGTTGCAGCAAAATAGTGGCTATTTTTCATTGACTTGATAAACACTGGCTATTTTTGAATGACCAATCCAAAAACTATTTATACCGTGTTATTTTTACGGCATGAGTAGAGTTATACGTGGAAAGGGAAGGTTTATGGACATGGACAGTGGAATGTTGCAGAAAATCGTGGCAATTTTGTGTGTTACGCACTATCATAGTCGACATATGTGTTGGAGACTGCTTAGTTGGGTGTGATGTGGAGGTGGTGGGGTCCACGAGTTCTTCATTATCATTGTCTAAACAATTAAACACATTAGTGGAATTAATAAGACCAGTATTAGCAGGGTTAAGTTTTGTATTAGAAAGATAATTAGGAATTAATGATTGAGAGTTAGAAAACGTACCTGTGGGCCTTTCAATGGTGGCTGGCTTGCCTTTGCCTTTGCGAGACTGCTTCAAAGGGAAAACAAGTGTTTTCCATTCCTTCTCACTAGACTGTAGAGGTTGTGTTGGAGTTTGCCAGAACCGTCTTCGTTTAACTGTCAGTATGTTAAAATCAGTAGGCAAGCCTGATTAAGATTTTCTATTTGAGTTATGTTATAAATATGAATATGTTGTTATCACTTAGATACCATGTTTAGGATCCGAATTCAGACCTAAATTGTGTATGAGTCATGTTGTTTATGTGTACTGTATGTGGAGGTATATCTGAGCCTTTCATTTGTCTTCCATGCTCCCCCTTAATTGAAGTTCTACTTGTTTATTATATGTCGCTTTTGTATTTTACCTTTAAACTTGAGAGTCTGCCTAGAACCCCCATTTATAGGATAAGAGTCCTAAATTCCTCCGGGACTGATAAGAATGGACGGGTAACAACATGCAATATGGGTCGATACCAACCTTTGCTTTAATTACCTTCACGGGTGGGGAAATGGTAGATATGGACATGATGACCGGTGCGTTAATACCACGTATAGCCCCTTTTTGAGGAGTGTCATACCAGATATGCATTGATGTGATCCATATTATAAACAAACCTAGGAAACCCTCCCTTTACATTCCCGAATATGCTTAGATTGTAACTCTTTTCAAAATCTTGCTTTCATTAACTGCTTTCCAAACATCTGTGTTCTTAAACTTAAATCCCCTACTATTTGAGATATACTTGTTTATTTGCTACTTGTATAAATCACAAAAACTGTCTAGCCGGGAACCACACTAGTGGATCCTGAGGGGTGCCTAACACCTTCCCTTTAGGATAATTTCAAGCCCTTACCCTGTATCTGGTTACCAAATATAGTTATAGATGAACCCTATAGGTGCCCTAACGCATCTTAAAATCGTTAGGTGGCGACTCTTCAAAAATGCAAACCCCCTTTCCCAACACGAAAGAGTTGTCCCAACCAAAAATGTCATAAACCCAATTTTGCGAGAAAAAGGGGGTGCGACAGTGATTTTTGGAGTTATACACGCGTATATATATATATATATTGGATATGGGAAAGGTTATGGCGTTATATACGCACCACCACCTGATCAGCTGGTATACGATGATAATTTTTCCCACAGTGGCTGAGATGATATGATGGGATGCCCTCAAAGACTTGATGATGTCATGAACACATGTATCTATGCATGACATGACATGAATACGCATATGCATGACACTATAAGTTTTAAATGATATACATAGTTATCCAGACTTACAGGTTAAGTCGTGTACTCTGTATGTTTCTTTCATGTCCTTTATATATCGATTTACATGCCTTACATACTCGGTACATTGTCCGTACTGAAATCCGTTTGTTGTGAATGCTGCATTCATACCTACAGGTATAAGTAATCAATTTGATGAACCCTCATTGTACACGAGGTTAGAATTCAACGAATGATCGGTAAGACTCCACCTTATTCGGAGTTCAGTCGAATCTATGAGCTATCGTGTCAAAGTTTTACATCAAACTTTTGGGTAGTCTGGTACCCTGTCCCATTTGATGTCAAATAATCTTAGAGGCTTTGTAGACAGAGGTTCAGTTTGTATAGTATGTCATAGGCCTTGACCTCCCATATGTATTTATGTCTTAAGAACGATAGTTTATTGATACAGTGTTGCCCACTTACAATTATGCACTACGAGTTGTCACAATGTTGGCCCACAATGGTGATAGAAATAATGAGTTACAGAATGGTACGCTAGGGACGGTACGATACCGGGTGCCAGCCACGCCTCCCTAGGTTCGGGGCATGACAGAAGGACAGGGCCCTACCGGTCATATACATATATATATATATATAGAAGAAAATGAAACAGTAAGAAGTAACACAGGATAATAAGAATAACAACTATCACAACAAAGAGAGAAATCACAGAAAGAATATAACTCCACACAGAGATAGCAACCGGGGATCTTCCAGGATACCGTTTTGTAGTCCCCAAATGTAAATATCTAGTGGATCTCTCAGGTGTCGTCCCATAGTCCAACTCATAGTGCCCGGGGATCTACCGGAATCTCGATCCGTAGTCCCAAATGTAAATACCCAGTACTAGGGGAATCTACCGAGTGCAATCCCGTAATTCCAATATAAATGTGCAAGGAGATCTACCAGAATATCAATTCGTAGTCCCAAATAAACATGCAAGGGGGATCTACCGGGATATCGCCCGTAGTCCCAAAATAACCACACAGTAGCTTCACAAAGAATATATTCAATTTAATCTAGTTTCATACCAAGGTAAAACATGTATTTCTAACCTAGCATGCTGCACAGAATTTTAATAAAGTAGTTTGAGCAAGTAAAGTAATTAAGTCAATTGGACATGCTTGCCTAAGCTAACAGTAGGCTTAAATTGTAAGTAGTATAAACATGGAAGAAAACACAGTTATAGTTACTTAATGAAAATCGAATTTTTAACAATTAGCACATGTACGCGCTTGTCACCTCATGTACAAGGCATTTCATATATAAACAATACCAAATCCTAAGGAGAGTTCCCCCACACAAGGTTAGGTAAGCCTTTTACCTCAAACCAGCTCAATAAACTCGAAATTACGTTCTTGCCACAAGTACCCGACTCCAAATGGCTCAAATCTATTCAAAAGTAATTGCATAATGTATATATAACTTCGAGTAACTAATTTGACTAATTAATTCGAAGCTAACACACGAAATTAAGAAAATCGCCCAAAATGTCCCTCGGGCCCACATCTCGGAATCGGATAAAATTCAATAAACTAGAATCCTTGCACTCTCAAGAGTTCGTATATACCAAAATTATTCAAATCCGACATCAAAATCTTGATCAAAACCCCCAAATTAGGACTAAGATCCTTTCCAAATTTTCACCCCAAATTCGAATTTAAAGGATGAATTTAAGCATAGATTCGTGGAAATTAATCAAAATCGAGTAAGAATTACTTACCCAAAACACCCAGGTGAAAATCTCTCCAAAAAACACCAATCCCTGAGCTCCCAAGTCAATTTCAAAAGTTTGAGTTCAAACCCTCGATTCTGCTCTTTTTCTGACCAGCGAATCAGCTTCTGCAGCCATAGGACCGAACCTGCGGTCCCTCTTCTGCGACAAACGGACCGCACCTGCGACTTTTTATTAAAGTCCAGCTTTCGCACCTGCGACCTCTTGTCCACAGATACGATGCCGCTTCTGCAGTAACTGGGCCGCATCTACGACCAAACCCAAATCGCCTCAGACCACACCTGCGGTCCTCCAACCGCTTCTGCGGTGCCGCACCTGCGGTCGCATACACGTATGTGCAGTTATGACAGGTTCAGCCAACTTCAAATTTTTTCCTAAGTTCAATTCAACTTCCGTTAAGCACCCGAAACTCACATGAGGCCCCCGGGACCTCAACCAAACATGTCAACAAGTTACATAACACTATTCAAACTTATACCGACCCTCGGAACACTAAAAAAAAACACCGGAACGCCAAATCACCCTCGGATTCAAGCCAAGGATTCCCAAAACTTCCAAATTTCGTTTTCAATCAAAAAGTCAATCAAACCTCGTCCGAATGACCTAAAATTTTGCACACACATCACATTCAACACTACAGAGCTACTCCAACTTCCGGACCATTCCTACCCTCAAAATCACACTATTGAACCGGAAACTTAAAAAATTTGACTTTCGGCATTTCAACCCTAATTAAGCTACGGACCTCTAAAATACAATCTGAACACGCCCCTAAGATTGAAATCACCCAACAGAGCTAACAGAACAAACGTAATTCCATTCCGAGGTCGTCTTCACACTACTCCGACTATGGTCCAAATTCTAAAGCTTAAGCTCTCATATAGGGAATAACTGTCCCAAAATACTCCAAAACTCAAAACGAACCTTCCCGACAACTTACAATAGCAGAAACAAATACGGGGAATGCAGATAATAGGGGATCGGGACATAAATTCTTAAAACGACCGACCGGGTCATTACATCCTCTCCCTCTTAAAATATTCGTTCGTCCTCGAACGAGCATAGAAACATACCTGAAGTAGTGAAAAGATGAGGGTACGGCTGTGCATACTGATAAGTAGAGATTTTAACGAGTTTTATCCTCCTTCTTGCTTATGCTTTGATTATAAATCGTTACAAAATAGTCCTGGAACTGATTTTGCAATTATAAAAATACTATTAATCGAAACATTTGCTATAATTGCAATTATATGCAAATTAGCTTTAAAAATACCAAATAAATTTGTAAAAATATGCAAAAATCACCTTAATTATATTTTGGTGTAAATATGAGAAATAAATAAATTATTCACCAAAATGATAATTTTAAGAATAATTATTGGATTTTGCACTACTAAAATATACAATAATTTGGTTTTGAAAAATCCTTAAACAATTTGGGAAAAATACCAAAATACTTGGGCATGCTTATGTATGCATATATATGTTATTTTGAAAGTATTTTGAGTGTAAAAAATACTTAGGGAAAAATTGGGTATCAACAGCTGCCCCTCTTTACTCGGGAAGGATGAAAGAGTTGTCGGTTAGGATGACGTCCTAGGACCATGACGTCCCGGTCTATGAAGAGCGTAAATAAAAATTCGCAGGCCATGAAATGATGTTCTCGGGCCATGTAGATGATGCCTCCGAACTATGATGCCTTTGAATAATGATATGCAAAAGATAAAATGGGGTCCTCAGGCCTTGGCATGGCGTTCTCGGGCTATGCAAATGGTGCCTCCGAACAATGACGCCTTTGGACAATTTGGCGATCTTTCAGCCCATGAAATGCAGAAGGTGGCGATCTTTCAGCCCATGAAATGTAGGATTTGGCGATATTTCAGCCGATTCAAGAAGTAAATAAAAGGTGGCGATATTTCAGCCATGCAGGATGGAGACAGAGCTTAGTCTCGGAAGGCAGAAAGGTAGCCTTATGCAATGCAGGAAATGCAGATGGAGGTAGAGCTTAACCTCAGAAGGCAGAATGGTAGCCTTATGCAAAATGCAGATGGAGACAGAGCTTAGTCTCGAAAGGCAGAAAAGTAGCCTTATGCAGATGATGATGGAGGTAGAGCTTAACCTCGGAAGGCAGAAAAGTATCCTTATGTGAAATACAGATGGAGACAGGGCTTAATCCCGAAAGGCAGATAAGGTAGCCTTATGCAATGCAAGGAAATGCAGGATGGAGACAATGCTTAGTCTCGGAAGGCAGAAAGGTAGCCTTATGCAATGCAGAGAAATGCAGGATGTAGACAATGATTAGTCTCGGAAGGCGGAAAGGTAGCCTTATGCAATGCAGAGAAATGCAGGATGGAGACAATGCTTAGTCTCGGAAGGCAAAAAGGTAGCCTTATGCAAATGATGATGGAGGTAGAGCTTAACCTCGGAAGGCAGAAAAGTAGCCTTATGCAAAATACAGATGGAGACAGAGCTTAGTCTCGAAAGGTAGAAAAGTAGCCTTATGCAGATGATGATGGAGGTAGAGCTTAACCTCGGAAGGCAGAAAAGTAGCCTTATGCAAAATGCAGAGATATGCAGATGGAGGTAGAGCTTAACCTCGGAAGGAAGAAAAGTAGCCTTATGCAAAATGCAGAGATATGCAGATGGGGGTAGAGCTTAACCTCGGAAGGCAGAAAAGTAGCCTTATGCAGTGCAAGAATGTAAAAGGACGATTAATAGTAAGATCTCTTAGCTGATAGCCGATTATGACAATATGACTGCTGGGGAGATTATGTACGTATAGTAATTGCGGGCAAGTGATGATTCTGAGAAATTGCATTCTTAGGAAAGTATGCATACATAAATATACTTAAGATACTGCAAGTCGAGTGCCTACATCCAAAGAAAAATCGTGAGTTCTGTAAGGGGAAAAGGTTAGTTCGTCTTCCCCGAGCTCTTGACGTTGTGTTTCATTGGCGTAGCATCGCTAAATAACAGCAATACGGATAATAGTTATGCATGATTTAATAAATATAACGTAAGTATATAATCGAATATAGTTTTCTTTAGATGAACCAATGACTGCGACGTGGTTTCAGACATTGCAACCTCTTTCGCTCCGGAATTTTGAGGGTCCTCCTCAAAATTCTGCCCCAGTTCCAATAGCGGGGGGAAATGGAATTTTTATTAAATTGTGACCGAACCCATAGGGCTGCCTACGTATACCCTCTTAAACGAGAATCAGGTAAGGCGTAGTTCAAATTACATCATAAAGGGAATCATAAGTGGTTACATATAGTATCGTTTCACTGCATCTGAATTGATTGGCTTCGGCCAGACTTCTCCGTCCATTTCTGCAAGAATAAGGGCTCCTCCAGTTAGAACCCGGTGAACCACGTATGGACCCTGCCAATTGGGAGAGAACTTCCCCTTGGCTTCATCTTGATGTGGGAATATTTTCTTCAACACCAGCTGCCCCGGTGTAAACTTCCTTGGCTTAACTCTTTTTTTGAAGGCTTTGGACATTCTGTTCTGATACAACTGACCGTGGTAAACTGCATTCATCCTTTTCCCATCTATAAGGGCTAACTACTCGTAGCGACCTTTTACCCATTCTGCATCATCCAACTCTACTTCTTGTATGATCCTTAAGGAGGGAATTTCTACCTCGGCGGGGATGACCGCCTCTGTACCATAACCTAGCATGTATGGAGTTGTTCCTTTCGACCATCTTCCTTAGTATCTTCTTGATATTTTTGTTGGCTGCCTCCACAGCTCCATTCATCTGAGGCCTGTAGACTATAGAGTTCTGGTGTTTGATCTTGACTATTTCACATATTGCTTTCATCAAGTCGCTGTTGAGATTGGAACCATTATCGGTGATGATTGATTCCGGAATTCCGAACCGACAAACAATGCGGTCGCGGACGAAATCCGCCACAACCTTCTTAGTGACCGCATTGTATGATGCTGCTTCGACCCATTTGGTAAAATAATTGATTGCCACTAAGATGAACCTGTGCCCATTTGATGCGGCAGGCTCGATAGGTCCGATAACATCCATTCCCCAAGCGACGAATGACCATGGTGAGCTTGTTGTAGTAAGCTCGTTTGGAGGCACCTTTATCATATCTGCATGTATCTGACAGCGATGGCATTTGCAAACATACTGGATACAATCTGTTTTCATAGTCATCCAAAAATACCCTGCTCAGAGTATCTTCTTTGCTAAGACAAAACCATTCATGTGCGGCCCGCAGGTCCCTGCATGCACTTCATCTAATAGCCTGAATGCTTCTTTTGCTTCGACACACCTTAGTAAACCCAAATCGGGAGTCCTCCTGTACATTATTCCTCCACTATGAAAGAAGTTGCTGGATAACCTACGAATTGTGCGCTTCTTAGTAGCATTGGCAAGTTCTGGATATTCCCCTGTTGTCAAGTACTCCTTGATGTCATGGAACCATGGTTTTCCATCCGCTTCTTCCTCAATGTGGGCGCAATAAGCTGGCTGATCATGAATCTTTACTGGGATAAGATCAATAAAATTTGTATCTAGATGCTGGATCATGGATGATAAAGTAGCTAATGCATCAGCAAACTCATTTTGGACTCTGGGGACGTGCTGAAATTCTGTCTTTGTGAACCTTTCCCTCAACTTCTGTATATGATGCAAGTAGGGAAGTATCTTAGAGTTCTTGGTTTCCCACTCTTCTCGAACCTGATATATGAGCAAGTTTGAATCCCTGATCACTAGCAACTCCTGAACGTTCATGTCAATGGCCATTTTGAGCCCCAAGATGCAGGCTTCATATTCGGCCATATTATTGGTGCAAGGGAACCTGAGCTTGGCAGATACCGGGTAGTGCTGGCCAGCTTCTGATACTAGGACTGCTCCTATGCCAACTCCTTTGAAATTTGCAGCTCCATCGAAAAACAACCTCCAACCATCATAGGATTCTGCAATATCTTCTCCTATGAAAGATACCTCTTCATTGGGAAAATACGTTTTTAGGGGCTCGTATTCCCCGTCCACGGGATTCTCGGCGAGATGATCCGCCAATACTTGCCCTTTTATTGCTTTCTAGGTCACGTAAACAATGTCGAATTCACTTAGCAGGATTTGCCACTTGGCGAGCTTGCTAGTGGGCATGGGTTTCTGGAAGATATTTCAGAGGGTCCATTCTAGATATGAGATATGTAGTGTAAGCACAGAAGTAATGCCTCAACTTCTGTGCGATCAAATTCAGAGCACAACAAGTGCGTTCTAAAAGAGAATATCGGTCCTCGTATGGTGTGAACTTCTTACTAAGATAGTAGATGACCTACTCCTTTCTCTCTGTTTCATCATGTTGTCCCAGAACACAACTGAATGCTCCATCCAATACCGTAAGGTAAAGAAATAGGGGTCTTCCTACTTAGGCGGAACCAAGACTGGTGGTGTTGACAGGTATTCCTTGATTTTGTCGAAGGCTTTCTAACAATCATCAGTCCACTTGGTAGCAACATCCTTTTTCAACATTTTGAAGATATGTTCACAAATGACAGTGGACTGAGCTATGAACCGGCTGATATAGTTGAGTCTCCCCAGGAAACTCATCATGTCCTTCTTGTTCTTTGGCGGCGGCAATTCTTGGATAGCTTTGATCTTTTATGGATCCAATTCTATTCCTCGACGACTCATGATGAAACCCAATAATTTTCCAGTAGGAACCCCGAATGCACACTTGGCGGGATTCAGTTTCAGATTGTACCTCCTCAGTCTGTTGAAGAACTTTCTTAGGTCTTCCATGTGATCCTTGGCTTTCTTGGATTTGATGATGACATCGTCCACATATACCTCGATTTCCTTATGTATCATGTCATGAAAGATGGTAGTCATGGCTCTCATGTAGGTGGCACCAGCATTCTTCAAACCGAATGACATCATTTTGTAACATTACATTCCCCATGGCGTGATGAAAGCTGTTTTCTCTGCATCTTCCTCGTCCATCCATATCTGATGATACCCAGCGAAACAATTAACAAAAGACTGCAACTCATGCTTGGTGCAGTTGTTGATAAGAATGTGTATGTTAGGCAAGGGGAAGTCGTCTTTGGGATTGGCCCGATTAAGATCCTAGTAGTCAACACAAACTCTAACTTTCCCATCCTTTTTTGGCACTAGCACGATGTTGGCTAACCATGTCGAATACTCTACTACCCTGAGAACCTTGGCTTTAACTTGATTGGTAACCTCTTCTTTGATTTTCAAACTCATGTTGGGTTTGAATTTCCTGAGCTTCTGCTTTACCGGCAGATATGTTGGATATGTTGGCAGTTTGTGAGCTACAATGGATGTACTGAGACCAGTCATATCATCATACGACCAGGCGAATATGTCTTCATATTCCTTTAGGAATTCCGTGTACTCTTTCTTTTCTGATGGTGACAGGTGAACACTGATGCGCGTTTCTTTGACATTCTCTATATCTCCCAGATTAAAGACCTCAGTTTCGTCCAAGTTAGACTTGGGCCTATTCTCAAAATTATCAACCTCTCTGACGACCTCTTCTGGTATATCATCCTATTTTGAATCCATATCCGTTTGTTGCGTTGTCTCGTTGCAAATCACAATCGTTGGTTCATCGTCAAGGAAAGTAATAGTAATGCTGTGTAAAATAAAGTGAATGATAGAAAACATAATAAGAGAGAGATATATAATAAACTAAAATACTTTCGATTGAATCATAATTGTTTTGAATATCAGAGCTCTTTTCAAAATTAAAGACAATGCGGAAATAAAATCAGCTAGTAAAAAGTAAAAATGTGATGCATGGTGCTTTTGTTTAGCCTTGCTACCCCGAAGCTTTTCGGGCCCTGGTGGTTCTGATTGACCAATTGCTAAGGCGCTCTCCTCGGTTCACAACTCGTATAGAAGGGCCTTCCTCCTTGAAAATAACACAGCAGTCCATATCGTCATCCTCCAGGAACAGATTCTTCACGGCTGCCAATGCTTCATCTTCCTCCGACCCATATATAGTATCTGCCGGCTGGAAAGTCTGTTCCAGGTGAGGTATCGGATGATCCAGTGGGTAGTAGGGACCGCGCCATGGTGGCGACCAGTGATTGAACTCCTTCCAAGTGTACTCATACCCTAAACCAAATGTAGTACCATGTTTCTTTAGCTTGATGGGTTTGGTGATTCCCTGGAGGTTTTTGCCGAGTCCCTTTCCAGGTTCGTACCCACGCCAATTCAAGATACATTCAATCTTGTTATCCCACCATTTATCCTTGTCTACAGTGTTGACCTTTTCAATGTGGTGGTATGTTACTCCGTCTATTCTCCTTCTGCCTCCAATCATCGGGATGGTCTGGCGACTATATATGGGGTTGCTACCATCGCCATGAATAATCACCTCTTGGTGATTCCATTCGAACTTCACTGCCTGATGTAGGGTCGATGCTACAGCTCCAGCGGCGTGGATCCATGGTCGTCCCAACATCAAATTGTAGGATGTTGGGACATCTATCACCTGAAAGTCAACGTCAAACCAGGTTGGCCCCATTTGGAAGCATAGGCTGATCTCTCCGATAGTGGACCTTTGGGACCCATCGAAGGCTTTGACATTGATAGCCCCATCTTTGATCTCGTGCAGGCTCTTTCCCAATGTTCAGAGAGTTATCAACAGATAGATGTTGAGGCTGGAGCCTCCATCAACCAAGACTCTAGTGATGAAGTAATCCTCGCATTGCACGGTGATGTGCAGGGCCATGTTGTGACTCAGTCCTTCCGCCGGCAGCTCATCTTTGTGGAAGGTGATTTTGTGGCTTTCCAGTATTTGTCCTACCATATTTGCCATTTCTCCTCCAGTTCTGTTGCTGGGCACATAAGCTTCGCTCAATATCTTTATCAAGGCATTTTTGTGTGCGTTAGAGCTCTGTAGAAGAGCTAGGATGGAGATCTGCACTGGTGTTTTGTTCAACTGCTCAACGACCGAATACTCCTTAGCTTGTATTTTCCTCCAAAGATCATCGGGCCCAGTTTCAATAGTCCGTCCAGAGGCTTGCTTACTGGACTCAGCTAGGTGCTCTGGAGTGTAAACCTTGCCTGTTCTGGTCATACCCTGCGCAGTAATTGCTTCTCCCGTCTTGGTCTTCCCTTTCCTCCTAGCTTCAGCTGTGTAATCCCATGGTATGGCATTTGAGTGGAACGGTGTTATGTCTAACATTGCTACAGGAATGGGTAACCTCGGTGGTAACACAACAACTTCGAAGGGTGTAGGTGCTTTTGGAGCCCCAAACTCAACCTCAATTGGTCCGATGACCTTCGCAAAAGAAGGTGCTTCAAATTCGAGAGGTATAGACATGTTTACTTCATCGCCCCTGGAGGGCTGATTCTGCACAACAATCAGGTTAAGTGTGACTACCGGTTTCTTTGGCTCATCATCCTCAGCAATCAATCCTATCGACCCCTTGGGGTCCCAGTCATCTTCGGTCTCGATCATGTGAATGTCTCCACCGTTGTGGTCAGGCAGAGGGTTGTTGCGGACATTAGGAGCAGGCTCCTTTGCTACGATAACCTTATTGTCGATCAGAGTTTGAATCTTGTCCTTCAACGAGCAGCACTCGTCAATGGTATGTCCCTTCATGTCGGAGTGGTACGCATAGGTCTTATTAGGGTTGACCCACTGGGAAGGATTTTCTAAAGTTATGGCAGGGATAGGGGAGACGTAACCAGCAACTTTAAGTTTCTCATACAGCTGGTCAATTGGCTCAGCGATGGCTGTATATTGTTTGGGAGGTATGCGGTCAAAATTTGGTCTGGGTCTAGGGAAATTTTGGCGAGTGGGAGGTGATTGGTAGTGAGAGGGTTGGGCATTATAAGCTTGGTAAACAGGTGCATGTTGAGAGTATCTGGGTGAAGTGGGTTGATATGTAGGAGGTGGAGATGATTGGTAAATGGGTGGTGGATTTTGGTAAGGGGGTGCGGGTGCTTGGTAATTCGGGATAGGCTGATATGTAAGTGGAGGTGACGGGTATGTGTGGTATTTTAGTGGTGATTTGGCTCCTTGTGCGACCATCACGGCACTCACATCCTTCTTCTTGGATGTGCCACCAGACTGTAAAGCCTTGTTGGTGGCCTGCAATGCTTCAAGATTAGTAACCATACCATTCTTAATGCCTTCCTCAATTCTTTCTCCCAGCTTGATGATATCGGAGAATTTCTGGCCCTAGATCAGCATCAACCTCTCATAATATTGTGGATCCTGAGCTCGGACAAAGAATCTGTTCATCTGTTCCTCTTCTAAGGCCGGCCTAACCTTAGCAGCCTCTGATCTCCAATGTGTAGCATACTCGTGGAATGTCTCGGTCGGTTTCTTCTTCAAATTCTGGATGTAGAATACATGCGGTGCATTCTCTGTATTGAATCAGAACCTATCCATGAAATCCGATGTCATACCTACCTAGCTTGTCCATTTCTTGGGGTCCTGACTGATGTACCAGGATAAAGCATCCCCCTTCAGACTTCTCATGAAGAGTTTCATACGGATTTTCTCATTCCTTCCGACTCCAACCAGCTTATCACAATACGTTCTCAAATGGACTCTGGGATCTCCCGTGCCATCGAACATTTCGAACTTGGGAGGTTTGTACATCTCCGGAAGTTCAACATCTGGCTGAATGCAGAGGTCATCATAATTCAGCCCCTCTATACCTTTGTTTTCTTCCATGCCCTGGACTCGGTTGGACAACTTCTTGAGTTCTGCTGCCAAGTTTCTGATAAGAGAGTCCTTGTCATCAGACTCAGGTGCACTTGAGATTGGTTGAGTGTAGTGGGGTACGGTATCTACGTAGATGGGAGTGTTGTGGAGGTGGTCTTTTGTGGTGTTCAGTGGTTCAGGAATGAGTAGTGGAGTGTTGTTTGGAGTGTGGCATGTGTTTCAGTGTTGAGCACGATTGGGTTGCATCTGTGGTTGTGGGGTGTTCTGTGGCGGGATTTTGAGCATTTGGAAAGTTGACATCAGGAGTGGTGAGAGGGAATGATAAATTTGCCAAGTTCCGAACTTGATCTATTTCTTCTCGAAACTTGAGGAATCTCAATTTTGAGGAACCGGGGTATCCTGAGGAATCTTAATTCTTTCAATTTCCTTTCTGGCGCTTGAATCTCCCATCCTGCCTTTGTTCTTGTTCCGGATAGGACTCGGAGGAGGAGGAGGTGGAGGGCCCTTGAATCTTGTACTGTATGATGATGGTGCCAGAATGCACGAACTAACCGTTTGGGAGGGGGAATAAAAAATAAAATAAAAACAAAAGACAAGGTAACAAGTTAGTGCAGATTATGAGGAAAAATGTTGCAGTATTTAAACACATTGTGCAAGAATATAAATCGCGTCCTAATTTGGGTGCCTCATTGTGCCCGAGTTAGGCCTAGCGACAAATTAATTTGGAGAACTTATAGTGCTAAATGCCTCATTTTATTGATAAAAATAAGACGAATCCAAAACGGCACTAAATAACGGAAAATAAAATGTCACTAGTGGCCATTGGCCTTATTACATCATTAAAGCAAAATGAAAGACTCCTAACTACTTGGTCCCAGAAGGACCTTCCCTAGATTCGGCATCTTTGTCTCCCTCGAACAGCTTCACCAGCTCGTGCAGTCCTAGCAGCAGATAAGCTCGGGCCAAATGTCCGCCTGCATTCCCTTCAGTGTTTTTGACAGTCTTCAATCCTCTTGATGAACTTTCCTTCTAGCTCCACTAGACCACGCTCCAAATACCCTAGTCGCTTGTTGGCGCTAACAGCCATATCTTTCCATTCCTCGATCAACTTCTGATGGGCTTCTTGTATTTCCCGATGCTCGCTTTCGCACTCTCGAATTCTCTTGCGTAGTTGATTGTACTTAACCTACGCTTCAGCTTTCTCATCGATGACCCTGTGAACTCGGATGAACCCGGGCTGACCCAAACCATTGTGATCATCTTCCAACCAACCTGAATAATGCGGCACACAACCGGCGTGATTCTTGTCTGGCTCAATAGATTCTCTCCCCAAAACGAGCTTGCAATGCCACATGTGCTGAGCTTGGCATTTGTGAGGGCTATCATCATCCTGGAAATCAGCCCTAAAGTGACTCATTTTATCGACCCTTGGTATGATTTGCTTTCTTCCAGCCTGCCTCATGGCCCGGAGGGGAACGTAGGGATAAGTTCCTTTTAGATCAATGAGTATGAGAAATGGTGCGTCTCGGGATCGAACAATGAATTCTTCCGTAGGAAACCACTCGACCATCCACTGTACTTGGTCTTCTTTTAAATTCTCAAATAACTCCACCCATCCTCCAACGTCCTCTGGCTGAGCGAACATGTTAGGCATATAATTCATACGCCTTGGCTGGTGGAAGGCAATGTGATCGTCCCAATCTCTGCGTAAGATCTCTTGCCGGTATTCTCCATTATGGAGGTGCTCCATGAGCCATAGATGAAGTAATAAATTACATCCCTCAAAATGACTAGCCTTTCGATTACAGTTATCTAGGGCCCGGTATGTCTCAGCAACGATCATGAGCACTATACTGAAAGGCTGTCAGCCAATTCCTTCCATCAGAGTCTTGGTTACCATGGCCAGTCTGGTGTGGATCCTAGCCTTCTTCATAGGGAACACTATCATTCCCAGGAAACAAAACATGAATACGAAGACCCTTATGTGAATATGCTCTAGTGAGGTGAGGGCAAATTCATCTGAGTAGGTGCGGTATGACTTGCTATGGTCGTACCTCTCGTACAGATAGTCGAATGGGATGTAGGAGTCTTTCAAACAGGTCAAGTCTAGATTCTTCTTCAGTCCTATCATCTTAAGGAAACCCCTACCCTTGCGATTCTCTGGCATAAGCAAACCCGGAGTCTCCCAAGGAATACCAGCTAAACCTCCTATTTCTTCGAGCAAAGGAGTCATTTCAAGGACCCCGAAGCGGAACACGAACCTGTCACTATCCCAGAACAGAGTTGCAGCCTCTATGATTTTGTTGTCAGGCTAGATTTCTAGAAGAAAAAGCAGATTCCCTAAGTATTTGCGGACGAGTGTCTGATCACTGGAGTGGAGGTCTTCCACCAATTTAGCAGCCTTGGATAAATGTTGGTTACCATGCCAAATCTGGGGACTTTGTGCCTCATTTTCTGCAAAACAGAGTGTTAGACCCTTACCCCGCAAGACTCGATTATTTAAACCAATAATTACCATAGCAAGCATTTAGTTCTCCAAATAAATGCATAGAACATGTATGTGTCCGTTTGGGTTTCAGGGAAACCCGATGGACTTTGGACAAGGCTATCTTAATGAGTCATTATGCGGACAATATAACTGATTCAGCTAAGTTTGACCATGATGCATGTATAATTGAACAGAGTAAAGTTTCTATTGGGGTATTAGACAGGTACCCTTGAGCGGACAACTCAAGAAGGAAAGACACAGAACTGTCGACTACACCGCTGATCGATTGGTTTTACCGCAAATACGCCTTTGCCGAATTTAAAGGGTTATAATATTGGAAGAGCGCAACCACTCATTATAAGCGTTGCTATGGTATTTTTTTGGCATGAGTGGAATATGATGTTGAAGATGCAGTTTACAAGAATGAAACAAATTGACATGTATTTCCACGTTCATAAGATAAATTATTACAATAATTGCAGTAATTACAACAGTATTGAAATAAAGCAGTAAAGGAAAGCAGTTAAAGGAAAGAAAAGACATGAAGAGCCAAGTCAGTTTCATAGTGAAAGAATAAAAGACAGAAAATAAAGCAATTGATGAGATGGTAAAGTCACAAGCAACATGCAATGGTAAAAGCCTAAAGAAATTCCCTAGCAGAGTCGCCATGCTGTCGACGCCCCCTTTTGTTATGGGTCAAAATCGGGTATACGATATTGGGAGGACAACTCTATTCCCTTTCGAGAATTGGGTTTTGGAATTTGAAGAGTCGCCACCTAATGATTATAGTGCATTAGGACACTTTTTAGAAGAGTTTGAGTTGGAAAACCAGAGTTCGGATAAGGGCTAGAAATTATCTCGAGGGGAAGGTGTTAGGCATCCCTCAAGATCCACTAGTGTGGTCCAGGCCATGCTACAATTGTGACTTTACAAGTAAACAATCAAGGCTCAAATAAGTATTCGCATATAACATTGCAATTAGGTTGAGAACTTTTGAAGGCAAGTAGAGAGGGCAGAAATTTATGAAAAAGGATTTGAATAGTTTTACAAGAAGAGATGAAAGAAAATAAAGGGAAGGGGGTCCTAGGTTTACAAATAATATGGATCACTTCAATGCAATATCCAGCAATCACTCCTCAAAAGAGGGGTCGCACATGATATTAGCGCACCAGTCATCATATCCATATTCTACCCATCCCACCCCGTTAAGGTATTGAAGCGTGGAATGGTATCATTACTTATTGCATGCTATTACTCGTCCCATCCTATAAATCCTAGAGGGTATTTAGGACCACTATTCCTAAAAGGTAAGGACTAGGCTGAACCCTTAGGTTTAAAGGACAAAATGCTAAGCGACATACATAACAAGTAGGACTACACATAAAGGGAATACAAAGGCAAATAAAAAGCTCACAGATCCCTCCACAAGTAAACATGTAATCAGCACGTCTCAAACACATTTAAGGTCTCAAAGATAGGATTTTTTAGAAAACAGGAATAGATAACAATAGTTGAGTTTAGCGACAGATAAAAAAATCGTTAAAGCATGATATTTGAAAATCAAGTAGTGACAGTAGCTTGAAAAGGTGCTGGACAAGTATTCAAAATAGCACGATTCTGGGCAGAGAATGGTAACCCAGTAGTTTGAAAACATAATAGAACAAGAACCAGAAATTCAGTGAGAGTAAATAGATGCATAATTTCAAGATTTTCTTTCCAGATAGAGCGAGAGGTTTTTTTTTAAAAAAAAACAGAATGAACTTCTGCAAGAATGAGAGCAACAGAGTTCAAAATTATAAGAGGCTGATTGGTCTTAAACCGGTAAAACATGATTAATCGATTCTTATTAGGCCTAAAGTTTGTCTAGGCATCGTATGTGTTGCCTAATTACCATAAAAGGGGTGAACATGCATATTAATTCTAGTTTTGAAAGGACACAGTTAACCAAACTTGTATTATTAGATTAAACATACTGGTAAGGCATTCAACAATTGCAACTCAAAAAAAAAAATACCCTAAGTAACAGGATGTCTAATGCACATAGAAGCTCCTAAAACATGATCTCTAAATGCTAATGAGAATGCAGCAGTAATTTTATAACAGTTACTTGTTGGTTATTAACTAATCGTGATTACGAAATGAGTATAATAACAGACTGAAAGTAAAGAGCCTAAAATAGGATTACTAATATGTGAGATGCATGTCCTATACATGATATCTATTGCGAAAGTAGGTAAATAAAGTCCTATAAGCATGTTTTCTACCCACTACTTGAACTAAGCATGCATAACCCCTCCCATATTCACTATTCGACCCCAATCATTCGTTTACAAATTATTACAAACCAAGGATAGTCGAATTACAGTAATAACGAATACAAAATAAGAAGTTATTCTATAGGGAGCCTTCAGCCATGCCCAATCTTCCAACCTCACTCCTTTCGAGTTTCACAGCCTTTGCCATGGTCTGGGTGTGGCAAAGCTCCCTAAGACCCCATTGGGTCCCTGGCCAGTACCAGCACCCAAACATTTACCAAAAAATGTTGAACAAGTGCAGTGTGGAATTACCAGCCTCGTGCATCAAAGTTCAGTGAGTACTCAGAGGTACCCAAAGCAATGCTTACACGAAGGGGGTAGAACCTAATCTCTAAGAGTAGTGAGAGTGCGCGATATAGTTTTAAGGTAATTGAGTTGAGAAAAAAAACAGTTTAAAAATAATCCATATAGAATCAGTTCTTGAAAAAAAATTGATTAGGAAAGTAAGAGAGAACAATGAGTATGCTTGTGTGTGTAAGAGAGAGTTCAGAACAGTGTGGTTGTTCGTCTGTTATGCTAAACAGAGGGTAGAGTATTTATAGTTTTGAAAACAAGTAAAGAATGGGGTAACAAGTACACAATTATAGAAGCAATACCAATTGGAATCAATCACAGGACCAAACTCCTTTTAATTAGGGAGTCACGATTCGAATGGGTACAAGTTATATAAGATAACGAAAGAATCACTTAGACTACTGAATCTACCATAATAGGAGTAGTAAAGCATGTAACATGTAATAAGGGCCAAATACGTAATATTTCAAGTAAGGAAAATATATACTGAATATTTGAAAGTATGTTTATGCGCATAAATATGGTAAAAATATAAATTAACTCTGAAAATTAGTCAAAGAATCACGGATGAGACTAAAATCACAAGGAATTAGTTCTAAGTAAGGAAAGCATCTCACAAATAAGGAAGTGATTCAAAATCAGTGAAAAACATCTAAGGAAAACATATACAAAATTAGAGATTCGAAGAAATGCACAGAATCAACCGAATATTTGGTAAACAATGAATAATTAGACCTATTAAACACAATAGGCACGAAAATCAGAGAACCCTAAGCAAGAAATCACAGAAACAGTAGAAGGTTGGAACCTTAACAACAAAATTAAAGCATAGAACTCAGAGAATAACCCAAAAGATCACACAAACAAGCAAATAATATAAACACAAACATATAGTACTCAAAATCAGAAGATAAAGTGATTTTGAAAAGGGGTTCAGAAACCCTAGTTTGAAAAAAAGGGAACAAAACGTTTAAAACTTGAGCAATCATAAAGATCGAGTAGAGAGTAGTGTAAAACATAAAGGTGTGAGTTAAATCGTTTAAAAAATACAGAGATTTAAGAGGTCTGGGTAGAGATTAGGGTTTCATAAGAAACCAGTGAGAAGTAGGAGAAACCTGGTTGTGAAACTCAGTAATAATGGTGTTCATAGCACCATCGGACCAAAACCCATCAGAGAAAGGCCGAAGACAAACTAGGCAAAGCTTTCATGGACCATCTCGTATGGTGGAGGCTCCTGGGGTCTCCAGGATAGAGGGAATCAGCGAGATAAGGTTTCACGGCGGCTGGTGATCGAAAGAGATGAGGCTGGAGGTGGCCGGATAGATGGTGAAGGCCATCGGAGAAGAACTAGAAGGTACTAGAGAGAAGGAGGAGAGGAAGAGAACAAGTAGAGAGAGAGACCGGTCTCAATGAAATGAGGGGTCGGGGGGGGGGGTAGTTAGAATTTAATTAAGGAAACGAAATCTGGGTCGTTGATCTCATTTGATCAACGACTCAGATTAAATCGAAGTTGGGCCGAGTCATTCGGAGATTGGGCTGGGTGGATTTGGATTGGGTATTGGGTTAATTAAAAATCCGATGGGGTGGGTTACAATTGGGGCTAAACTTGCAATAATAATAGGTTAGGTATTAAATAGCCAATTTCTCCCTCTTAATTTTATAAAAATAATGGAAATTATTTTAAAAGAAAATTAAAAGTACTGAAACCATTAGTAATACAAAAATACTGGAACTGATTTTGCAATTATAAAAATACTATTAATCGAAACATGGACTATAATTGCAATTATATGCAAATTAGCTTTAAAAATACCAAATAAATTTGTAAAAATATGAAAAAATCACCTTAATTAGATTTTGGTGTAAATATGAGAAATAAATAAATTATTCACAAAAATGATAAGTTTGGGAATAATTATTGGATTTTACACTGCTAAATTAGACAATAAATTGGTTTTGAAAAATCCTTAAAAAATTTGGGAAAAATACCAAAATACTTGGGCATGCTTTTGTATGCACATATATATTATTTTGAAAGTATTTTGAATGTAAAAAATACTTAGGAAAAAATTGGGTATCAATATCCCCATTTGGTGCTCTTGATCTAAGGAACAAAAATGGTGAAGTTTTCAGAGTTAATGGGCACCGTGTCAAGCATTAACTTGGAAAATTTGATGACAACCATGTGATGGCACTTATTCATCTAAAGTGATGTGATGGTAACATGCGTCATGTCGCGACGTTAAATCAGGCGCTTCTTGGCAGGCAACCCATGTTTTTTTTTTCTTGTTTTCTTTCATTTTCTTTGTAGTGTAGGATTGATTTTTGAGCTAATTGGTTGTGAGATGTTGCAGGGACTATGTTGATACAGTGCAAAACAATTTGGGAAAAATTGAATAGTCTCTGAAGTTGCCAATGCGGCCGTATTGCACTTTGTGCAGTCCCCACTGGTGAAGGACAAGTGAGGTGCTCTCTGATGATTGCCACCACTGTCGCATTCCATTTAGTGTGAACCGCGGTGGACCTCCCTGGCCGCGATCAGTTTTGTGCGGACCGCGGAGGTTTCCTTCTCAAGCTTCTTCTGAACAAACCCAGCGTGGTCCGCGGTCCGTGTTGTGTGGCCGCGCTAGTAGGTGAGGTTGGGTCCTACGTGCTTTTCTATATATAGACCTCTGAGGTCACCGGTTACCCTTTTCGAAAAATTGATTCTCAGAGACCTAAAAATCACTATTCATCTTCCCTCTTCTTTATACTAGCTTGTTTGCATTGTGTTTCTTCACTTCTTTTCAATATCTGGTAACAATTCAACCACTTCTTGTTATTTTAATTAGTTAATTTCATTTTATGTCATTTTCTATTAACTGTGTAGGCTTCTTTCCCCCGTAATTCTTCAATTTTGATGTTAGTTTAGTTTAACTGTTAAGTATTGCTTGAGGAGTATTATTAACTGGGTAAATTGAGTAGGGACAAAGTTAGGTGAAAATTTGAACAAAAATGCAAGACCAAGAACCCTAACTTAGTGCATTGACCAAGCACCCACCGCGGACCGCGGTGCCATTTTGTGCGGACCGCGGTGAGGAATTTTAAGGAATTGGACCCTTGCCCAATGCGGTGATCACTGCCAACTCAACGCTACACTAAGGTTACCCACTCTCACACTAATTGGGGCTTATGCTATAACCGTTGCATAATTTTACCCACTCTCACACCTCTCGGTAGAGAAAGTGACTTTTCCCAATTGACTCTCTCGAGACCAAATGGGTAGGCAAATTAGACCAAGAAACTAGGGTTCAAGTAGGGTAATTACTCTCTCGAGGTTTAACCCGTTAATTGAGACTATCATTTCTCATGAGTCCGTCCCAATTCCTTGTTGGGTCAATTTTGAGATTATAGACTCTCTTTCTCAAGAAGAGTTAAACCCGCAAAGCTTGAATCAGTGTTTGTAACCACAAATTCTAGATTAGAACATAAAATCAACCCAAATAGCAAACACTCATAGTCAATCTAACACTAGATGACAACACCCATCAATTACCCACACTGGGGTTGAGCCACAACCCTAGCTAATGGGTTTAACTACTCATGCTAGATAAGGAAATTAAAGAAATAGATGAAGAACTAAGCATATTGATTAATTGCTAAAATTTAATTGCAAGAATTTATCGTAGATGTAAAGCAAAAGTGCCAAAATGGCTACAAAATACGTTCTCACGAGCGCAACTCTCTACTGATGTATCTCCCCCCTAAAAAATGGTAAAATGTTCTATTTATACTAGGATGGAAAAACTAGACAAAAATACTCCTGCGAGGTCAGTGCGGGCCGCATTAAATGGACCGCGGCCGCAGTAGGCTCACTCCTGCTTCTCTGAACTTGGACTCCGTGGACTGCATAGAATGGACCGCGGCCGCGGAGGGAGCTGGTGCGGTCTGCACAACCACAACTGCGGACCGCATGGCACTAACTTTGCAAACTCAATCTCTCTGAACCTCATGACCCCGGACCACAAAAAAGAGTAGTGCGGTCGCGGAGCCTTTACCGCAAACCGTGAGATGTGTACCGCGGCCGCGCTTCTTCTAGTCCTGATTCACCAACTCTCTAAACCACCTAGTGCGGCCGCATTCCACTTTGCGCGGTCCGCACTAGGCCTTCTTTTCTCCATATTTCTTGTTCTTTGATACTTGAGCAGGTTTCACTCCTTTTTGAGCCGATCTTTGACATTTTGTCGCTTTGTCGATTAAACCTGTGATCAAGCACAACTTGTGAGCCTTTTAGGACTATTTTGTAACAATATATGATCAAAGCATAGGCAAGTAGGGGCATAAAACATGTTAAAATCCTAACTTATCAACTCTCCCAAACTTAAACCTTTGCTTGTCCTCAAGCAAACAAAGTAAGACCCACCCCTTAAAGGAAAATCCAAGTAATTCCAGTTGTTCTAAAGTAACCTCAACAAGAATCAATTGGGACTAACAATTGCCCTCAATACAAATGGATCATTAACAGAATTCAAACTTTGAAAAACTATGGATCAAGTATGACACAAGAGCATCAAGAATTGACTCATTACATCAAAGAACTCTCTCAATTACTTTGGTCGCTGTGGACCCCAAACTCACACATCCTCAACTCTCCCTAAGCAAACCTCACCTTTTTAGAGTATAAGCACGCAAACCAAGTTTAATGTGAAATCACTCATCTCTCTCAAGGAAAGGTCACAAGTCCGGCTCTAAGTACCATATGCTTGACCCTCATGTAAGTATCCACTAATGTGAGTGTCATCCAACTCAAGATCATATAGGGCTTTTATGTAGTCAATGTGAAGGCTTTTGGTTCAAGGTAGGAAAGGTTTTTGGTCAATATGGGTACCATATTCCCTTAAGCACTTCTTTTGATTCATTCTGGCACAATTCTCTTTGACTCTTTGAGTATTCCATTTCTTTTCAAGGAGTTAGACAGACACATTGTCACTCTTTCTTATTCAATTGAAAGCATTTCTCCTTTTTCTTCTTTTTTCCACACCTTTTTCACTTTTGTTTTTCTTGAATCTCGTTTTATTCTTTGCACATTGGCTTTCTTTAGTATTTTCATTTTCTTTCTTTTTCATCGCCTTCCTTTCCTTTTGTTTTTGTTCCTTTTACCCTTTTGTTTCCTTTCTTGTCTCCCCCCCCCCCAAACTTAGACTATTGCCATTACTTAAGGGACTATTTGGGTGCCAAGAGAGGGTATAATTTAGAACGGGTATAGGCTTGTAGCATTGGTTCTTGAAAGAAAAAGGTTTAAGGCTCAAAAGGGTTAGCTAAGGATTATATCATTGGTAGGCTATGGAATTGTTCGACTATTGTTTGGATCAAGGAGAGCCTATAATCACTTCTCAAATCGAATTTCACTCAAAATTTTGCCTCAACAAACATTCAGGGCAAGCTCTAGACCATTGGCTCAGGACTTGGACTCACAATTTGATTTCTCACCACACACACTCAAGGATTGCTAAAGACATAGAGTCGGAGGCCCACAACAACCTTAGACACGATTGAGCAAACAATAGTCCCGAAAGACAACATGATGTTTGTTTGGTCAAAACAAGAGTCTCAAGGTCACTACTTTCACCATCCTAAACACAACCACTTGTGTTTGACCATGGGATCAAAGGCAAATGTGTTAGGCCCAAGTGAAGCTTTGCTTGAGGTACCCTTAACTATAAACTACTACAAACGAGGGAAAAATAAAAAACGGACATAACCCTTAAGAAGGTTGTAACGCCATCCATCATCGGGAAGAGACACCCGGTTCGCACAATACTCCACCCTTGGAAAGAACCGTGACATTAAGAAAGCCAAGGGTTTATTGAAAGCGCCAAAATCAAAACAAAAAGGCTACGAGCCTATCTACTAAGCTAAGAATGATTTTTTTTATGAAAATAGAAAATAGAATGAATATTTCCAATAGGGGATTAGAATATACAACGGGGGATGAAAATATATACAAAAATGTAACTTTATATATAGACCAAAGAGAAGATAAAAAGTGCGATAAAATTAACTAAATGTAAAGTTATATACATACCAAATAAAAAATCAAATAGAAACATAAATTGTCCCCAATGCCAACTAAACAAATAAGCATAAAAAAAATTAAGAGGAAAGGATATAGGAGCTCTCTAGCCTCATCTATCTGCATGGGAGCATGAATGGTCCCCTGGTCCTCTATATGTATGGGAACCTTAGATTGGTTCACGGTCTCCTGCTGCTTAGATGCTAGTACTGGGGCCTGGACCTGTACGGGCTGAATATCAGGAACATCTTGTGGCTAACTGGATGAAGCCTCCGGTGGATCCGCCAACTGGATGATTGCCTCATCTGTACTGGGGAGCTTCCTCTTCTTCTTTGGAAGCTGATGTGTCTCTGCTACTGGTGCTGCTGCTGGGGCTGGATCCTCGAATAGCAAGTCTAAAGGCAGCTGGTCTGCCTTCAGTTGGTCAACATCCTCCCTCAGCGCCTTCACAGACTCCTTGGAAGCCCGTGTTTTGCGCAACTTTTTGTGCTCCCTCGCAAGCTCCTTCAGGGCCTTGCCATGTGAATCCACCACCTTATCCAAGGCAGCCTGAGAATCGAGGATCTTTTGCTGGTTGGAAAGAATCTCCTTAAGTGAATCCTTGATAGACTGGGGCACCTGCACTGGCTGTGGTGCCGACTGAGCCGCAATGGTAGAAGTCAAGGTGGACAACTTGGATGAAGCAGTTTCCATCCAGTTGTTCAAGCTATGAAGTGTCTGGCTCAGCTGGTGGCCGGTGATAGTGTGGGCCCAAGAAGATGGAATCCCCGGGCTAGCTGAAGTAGAGGGACCAACAATAGTGGAAGGTCCCGGAGGTTTGTCGGCAACTGTGGAAGTAGGCTCAGTGGAGGGCTCTACCATAACTGGCTCTTCAGATTGGCCGGTTGGGGTAGAAGCAGGCGACTTGTAATTTTTGTCCTTGGGGTTGTCTGACCCCTTCAAACTGTACCATGAGAACGGAGCCACAGGTTTGACCTTTACGTCAAAAGGTCTCTTCTCCACCTCCAGGTCCCAAAAATACATAGTGAGGGTACTAGAGGTGATGAGGGAGATGGGGAGTTACTGGGGGGTGTGCCGCAGGTTGGGGGGTATTGACAGGACTAGGAATCCCGCTGTTTGGGAGGATAGATTCGTCAGCCAGGTGGCGTACCACAAATTTAGAGAATGGTGGCCGACATGGAAATTGAATCTTTAGAGGAGTTCCATTGACAGAGACCTCCTACCCCTACACCCCAATGTACATAGACAGTTTCAGGCTCGAGTGGGTTGGTGGTTCTTTAAAGATAATTGTGTGAAGGCGAACGAGGGCTCGTACTCACTCCCCGAGGTGTCAAGGGCTCTATCAGCCGCTTTGATTGCTTTCCTCATGTCCTTTATGTTTTGTCTAGCCTGGGGAGTGAGTTTTACCATCCGTTGCTTCCCTCCCCGGGAGGAATTACCACGTTGTTTGACCATTATCTGCAAGCATACACATCTAACATGGTTAGTATCAGCACAGGCAGTGAAACAAGTCTTGAAATTGAATTGCAGACAGTAGGTTAAATGTTGCAGAAATAGTTGCAGAACATGGCACTATGGCCCGCACAAACAGGAGTGCGGCCACACTGGGGGCACCGCGGACCGCGCACAGGCGACCGCGGTCCACATTGGGATAAGGCCCTGGACAATATCTCTCTGATTCTACCCATCTCGGACTGCACAAAAAGTAGTGCGGCTGTATTAGGGCACCGCGGACTGCATAAAAGAGCCCGCGGTCCCCACTGATGTAAGGACCGAAACACCGCCTCTTTGAATCAAACCACCGCGACCCGCACAAAGTAGCACCGCGGCCGCGGTGGCCCAGCGTGGACCGCATAAAGTGCAATGCGGCCGTGCTGGGCATATGTTCAATTTCGATAACATGGGCACTGCGGTCCATGCAAAATGGTAATACGGACCGCGTCAGGGCACCGCGGACCGCACAAAGGCGACCGCGGTCCGTGGAGAGTACTTTGAACAGGCACTAAATCAGGGTTTAAGTTTTTGCTATTTTTGTTCAAGTTTTCCACCTAACTTGTCCCTACTCATTTTACCCAGTTCACAAAGGTCACTAAACACACAATATCCCAACATTACATTTTTCGAGGCTAATAAATTAAATAAAAACGAGAAGAAGAATAGACTCTAGCTACTGGGCATGAAAACCAAAATGAAATTATAATATAAAACAAAGAAAGATGATGAAATGTTACTAGGTTGTGATGATGAGATACAATTAATCATGATAAACACGAATTACTAGCAGAAGGGAGAGTGAACATTAGCTTTTAGGGGTCTGAGTGTTAAATTTTTGGAAAGTGTAAGCTATGAACCTTGGGCTCTATTTATAGAAAAACAGTGGGACCCAGCCTTACCTACCAACGCGGCCGCACAAAACTGACCGGGGACCGCGCTGTGTTTGCTTATAATGAAGCTTGAGCAGGCAACCTCCGCGGTCCGCACAAAACAGACCGCGGCCACGGAGGTCCACCGCGGTTCGTACTAAATGGAATGCGGCCGCAGTGGCAAACATCAGAGAGTACCACTTTTCACCATCACCAGTGCGGACTGGACAAAAGCAACCATGGTCGCACTGGCAATCTTCAGAGACCGTTCAACTCTTTTTTCAAACTATTTTGCATTGCATCAACTCAATCCCTGCAACATCTCACAATCAGTTAGCTCAAAAATCAAACCTACACTACTAATAAAACACAGAAAACAACAAAAAGGAAAAGATATGGGTTGCCTCCCACACAGCGCCTGATTTAATATCACGGCACGACGCATGTTACCAGCACATTACTTTAGATGGAGAAGTGCCACCACGTGGCTATCATCAAATTTCCCAAGATAATGTTTGACCCAATGTCCTTTGACTCTGAATATTTCACCATTCTTGTTCCTTAGATCAAGAGCACCAAATGGGGTCACAAACATAACTTCAAACAGCCCACTCCACTTTGACTTGAGCTTACCCGGAAACAGACGTAACCGGGAATTGAACAAGAGAACTATATCTCCAATCTGGAACTCCTTGCCCCGAGCATATTTTTCGTGGAGGTACTTTATTTTATCCTTGTACAAGGACGAGCTGGAGTAGGCATGAAATCTAAACTCATCAAGCTCATTAAGTTGTTCAACCCGCAGATTTGCCGCAACATCCCATTCTAAGTTCAACTTCCTCAAAGCCCATATGGCCTTGTGCTCTAATTCCACTGGAAGATGACAAGCTTTCCCAAACACCAACTGATATGGTGACATACCAATCGTAGTTTTGTAAGCCGTCTGATAAGCCCAAAGAGCGTCATCCAACTTTTTCGACCAATCGGTCCTATTAGCATTGACAGTTTTAGACAAGATACTCTTAATTTCTCTGTTGGAGACTTCCACTTGGCCACTAGCTTGAGGATGATAGGGGGTCGAAACCTTATGATTGACACCATACTTAGAAAGCAACGTGTTGAAAGCCTTGTTGCAAAAGTGAGACCCCCCATCACTAATGATAGCACGAGGAGTGTCAAACCTTGTGAAGATACTCTTTTTTCATAAATGCCACAACACTCTGGGCTTCATTGTTGGGCAAAGCCACGGCTTCAACCTATTTTGAGACATAGTCCACCGCCACGAGAATGTAAGTGTTCCCACAAGAGCTCACAAAAGGACCCATGAAATCGATGCCCCAAACATAAAAAATATCCACTTCGAGAATTGTATTTAAGGGCATCTCATCCCTTTTAGAAATTCCACCGGCTCTTTGGCACTCATCACATCTCTTCACCAAATCGCCAGCATCTTAAACACGGTAGGCCAGTAAAATCCGCAACTAAGCACTTTAGAAGCCGTTCTCGCCCCGCCGTGATGGCCACCATAGGGAGAGGAATGACAAGCCTCCAAAATACCCAATTGTTCCTCCTTCGGGACACATTGTCACATCACACCGTCCGTGCAAATCTTGAACAAGTATGGCTCATCCCAATAGAAATCCAAAATCCCGCTTGAGCTTCTTCCTTTGGTTAGAAGAGAGCTCACACGGGATTATTCCGGTCACAAAGTAATTGGCATCATCGGCAAACCATGTCATATCTTTCATTGACACCGCAAGGAGTTGTTTGTCGGGAAATGAATTATTGATCTCAAGGCCATCACAAGGCCTCCCCTCCTCCTCCAAACGGGACAAGTGGTCCGCCACTTGATTCTCACTACCCTTCCGGTCAACAATTTCTAGACCAAACTCTTGAAGAAGTAACACCCATCTCATCAATCTTGCCTTGGAGTCTTTCTTAGTCATCAAATACCTAAGGCGGCGTGATCGGTGTGCACTATAACTTTGGCCCCCATGAGGTAAGGTCGAAACTTTTCCATAGCAAACACAATAGCCAACAATTCTTTCTCGGTAACTGTATAGTTTCTTTGAGCCTCATTCATGGTCTTTCTTTCGTAGTAAACCGGATGAAACATCTTGTTGATTCTTTGGCCCAAAACAGCCCTAACCGCAACATCACTAGCATCACACATGAGCTCAAAAGGCAAGCTCCAATTTGGTGCGGTAATGATGGTGGTAGAAGTCAACTTGAGCTTAAGAAGCTCGAATGCGTGCATACAACTCTCATCGAACAAGAACTTTGCATCTTTCTCTAGCAACATGCACAACGGATGTACCACTTTAGAAAAATCCTTTATGAACCTCTGGTAGAAACCCGCGTGCCCAAAGAAACTCCTCACCCCTTTAACAGAAGTAGGGGGAGGGAGCCTCGAAATAACCTCAATCTTGGCCTTATCAACTTCAATTCCTCGCTTCAAGATCTTGTGACCCAACACTATACCTTCTTCTACCATAAAATGGCACTTTTCCCAATTGAGAACAAGGTTGGTGTCTTCACATCGGGCCAACACTCTATCTATGCTTACCAAGCACTCCTCAAAAGAATCCCTAACCACGCTGGAATCATCCATGAAGACCTCCAAGATATCCTCCACCATGTCGGTGAAAATAGCCATCATGCAACGTTGGAAGGTCACCGGAGCATTACACAATCCAAATGGCATTCTAGAGAAGGCGAATGTGCCATAAGGACATGCAAATGTGGTCTTCTCTTGGTCCTCCGAGGCAATTATAATTTGATTGTACCCCGAGTAACCATCCAGAAAACAATAGAAAGCCTGGCCCGCAAGACGATCAAGCATTTGGTCAAAGAATGGCAATGGGAAATGATCTTTTCTAGTCTCCTTGTTCTGCTTCCGGTAATCCATACAAACTCTCCACCCAGTGATTGTTCTAGTGGGAATGATCTCATTGTTGCCATTGGTCACCACGGTCATACCACCCTTCTTCGGCACACATTGCACCGGAGAGGTCTATGAACTATCAGAAATAGGATAAACCACCCCGGCAACGGCGCCAAAAGGTGATAACTACCAACTCAACGCTACACTAAGGTAGGAGAGTGGGTCGTAATAGCTTTTACCTGATATGAAGGTTGGGATCGAATTCCTCAGGGAGGTAGTAGTGGAGTTGGATTGTCTGTCTATCCTAGAGATGTGTTTGTACTCCTAATGACACTTCAAACATTTTTGGGTTTTCAAATTATAACTATTTTTGTAAAACTATTGATTAACACTAAATTATGCTACGAGAATACTGCTAAGTTGTATCTAATAGGAAGAAAGGCATTAGGGTCGTGACACTACCTAGGTGGCTAATTGACGGGTAGATGTTACTAAGGTTCGATTAACATAATAGGGGATTATGCTATAACCATTGCACAATTTTACCCACTCTCACACCTCTAAGTAGAGAAAGTGACTTTGCCCAATTGACTCTCTCGAGAACAAATGGGTAGGCAAATTAGACCAAACAACTAGGGTTCAAGTAGGATAATTACTCTCTCGGGGTTTAACCCGTTAATTGAGACTATCATTTCTCATGAGTCCATCCCAATTCCTTGTTGGGTCAATTTTGGGGTTATAGACTCTCTTTCTCAATAAGAGTTAAACCCACAAAGCTTGAATCAGTGTTTGCAACCACCAATTCTAGATTAAAACATAAAATCAACCCAATAGCAAACACCCATAGTCAATCTAACACTAGATGGCAACACCCATCAATTACCCACACTAGGGTTGAGCCACAACCCTAGCTAATGGGTTTAACTACTCATGCTAGATAAGGAAATTAAAGAAATAGATGAAGAACTAAGCATATTGATTAATTGCTAAAATTTAATTGCAAGAATTTATCGTAGATGTAAAGCAAAAGTGCCAAAAATGGCTACAAAATATGTTCTCACGAGCGCAACTCTCTACTGATGTATCTCCCCCCCTAAAAAATGGTAAAATGTTCTATTTATACTAAGCTAGTAAAACTGGACAAAAATACCCCTGCGGGGTCAGTGCGAGCCACATTAAATGGACTGCGGCCGCACTGGCCTCACTCATGCTTCTCTGAACTTGGACTTCGCGGACCGCGTAGAATGGACCGTGGCCCGGAGGGAGCTGGAGCGGTCCGCGCAACCACGACCGCAAACTGCATGGCACTAGCTTTGCAAACTCAATCTCTTTGAACCTCTTGACCACGGACCGCACAAAAGAGTAGTGCGGCCGCGGAGCCTTCACCGCGAACCGCGAGATGTTTATCGCGGTCGCGCTTATTCTAGTCCCGATTAACCAACTCTCTGAACCACCTAGTGTGGCCGCATTCCACTTTTCGCGGTCCGCACTAGGCCTTCTTTTATCAATATTTCTTGGTCTTTTATACTTGAGCAGGTTTCACTCCTTTTTGAGTCGATCTTTGACATTTTGTCACTTTATCGATCAAACCTACGATCAAGCACAATTTGTGAGCCTTTTAGGACTATTTTATAACAATATATGATCAAAGCATAGGCAAGTAGGGGCATAAAACATGTTAAAATCCTAACTTATCCTACGACCGTATTGTATTTTGTGTGGTTCGCACTCGCCCACCGCAGCCGCGGTGCTACCTTGTGCGGGCCGTGGTGGTTGGATTTAGAGAGTTGGTGTTATAGACCTTGCCTTAGTGCGGCCCGCAGTGCCCCTAGTGCGGCCGCACTCCTTTTTGTGCGGGCCACGGTGCACTATTTCTGCAGCTTGTGGCTTCTGTTTTGCAAATTCATTTTCCACATCTCCTTCACTGTCTATGTTGATACTAACAAAGCTAAATGTTTATGCTTGCAGGCAATGGTCAAACAAGGAGGCAAAGGCTCGAAACAACTGGCCGAGGTAATTCCTCCCGAGGAGGGAAGCAAAGGATGGTAAAACTCACTCCCCAGGCTAGAAAAAACATAAAGGACACGAGGAAAACAATCAAAGTGGCTGACAGAGCCATTGACAACTCGGGGAGTGAGTACCAGCCCTCCCGGGAGATCTCTTCAGATTCAGTCCCACTATACATCTCTTATTCGGAGAACGTTATACATAGAGATACTCCTCCCTCTTCCCCCGATGCTCGAGCTTCAATCAACATTTCTTTTGGGTCGTCTGAGGGCTTAGCGACAGGTAGTGGGGATGAATACTCTACCTTTCCCATAGCGTCAATATTTGGAGAGGGTGTTAGAGGTGATGGGGGAGATGGGGAGTTACCTGGGGGTGGTGTGGCTCAGGTTAGGGGTGTTGACCGGACTAGAAATCCCACTATCTGGGAAGATAGATTCGTCAGCCAGGTGGCGTTCCACAAGTTTAGGGAATGGTGGTTGGCACGATAGTTGATTCTTGAGAGGAGCTTTATTGACAAAGACCTTCTACCCCTACACCCTAATGTACATAGACAGTTTCGAGCTCAAGTGGGTTGGGAGCACTTCAAAAATAATTGTTTGAAAGCAAATGAGCACATGGTCAAGGAGTTTTATAGCAATGTGGCCCATATCTTGAACGGCACTAAAGTGACCAAAGTGTGAAACAAAAATGTGGTATTTACCAGGAAGGCACTATATGAATACCTGGGGTTCAATGAAGAAGATGAGTCCCTTTACAATGAAAAGTTGGCAATGGGCGAGGAGGTTCGTCCGTGGTTAGCCTCATACCTGGCAGTCTCGGGTACTGTTCTAGAGTGGTTGCAAGCGGGGGTCAAAAATACTTCGGAGGACTTTTAACTTTGAGGCTGGGGGGTGGTTAACTTTTGTGTGCAGTCGGGCTATTATTGTTGCATCTATTATGGCAGGATACCCTATCAACGTGGGCAATGTGATGTCCCGCGTCATTTCTGCAGTGCGGGTTGAGCATGACAGGAACTACCCTTTTCCCAACACCCTCACTATGTATTTCAGGGACTTGGAGGTGGAGAAGAGACCTTTTGACATTAAGGTCAAACCTGTGGCTCCGTTTTCATGGTACAGTCTGAAGGGGTCAGACAACCCCAAGGACAAAAATTACAAGCCGTCTGCTTCTACCCCAACCGGCTAGTCTGAAGAGCTGGTTGCGGTAGAGCCCTCCACTGATCCTGCTTCCACAGTTGCTGACATGCCTCCTGGACCTTCCACTATTGCTGGTCCCTCTACTTCAGTTGGCCCGGGGATTCCCTCTTCCTGGGCCCATCCTATCATTGCCCACCAGCTGAGCCAGATACTTCATAGCTTGAACAATTGGATGTCAGTTGCGTCATCCAAGTTGTCCACCTTGTCTTCTACCATTGCGGCTCAGTCGACATTGCAGCCAGCACAGCTTCCACAGGCCATTGAGGATACATTGAAGAAGATCCTAGAGAACCAGGAAAAGATCATCAGTACTCAGGGTGCCTTGGCTAAGGCAGTAGATTCACATGGCAAGGCCCTGAAGGAGCTTGCCAGGGAGCACAAGAAGTTGCGCAAAACACGAGCTTCCAAGGAGTCTGTGAAGGAGCTTAGAGCGGATGTGGACAAACTGAAGGCAGACCAGCTGCCTTTAGACTTTCTATTTAAGGATCCAACTCCAGCAACAGTACCAGCAGCAGAGCCACAGTAGGAGCAGACACAGAGGCTTCCAAAGAAGAAGATGAGGCTCCCTAGTGCAGATGAGGCGATCATCCAGTTGGCGGACCCACCGTAGGCTCCCTCTAGTCAGCCACAGGATGTTCCTAATATTTAGCCCGTCCAGGTCCAGGCCCCAGTCCCAGGAGCTGAGCAACAGGAGACCGGGAACCAGTCTGAGGTTCCCACGCATACAGAGGACCCAGGGACCACTAATGATCCTATGCAGACGGACATAGCTTAGGGAGTTCCCATATCCTTTCCTTATACTTTTTAGTGCTTATTTGTTTAGTTGGTATTGGGGACAATGCCAGCTTTTATTTGAGGGGTGCGCCCTACATTTTTGGATGACTGTATATATTGTTACATTTTATGTCTTTTTGATTTTCATCTTTGGTCTGTATATAATTTTACGTGTAGTTACTTTATCGCACTTTTTATATTTCATTTGGTCTGTATATAAAGTTACATTATTGTATATATTCATTCCCGTTGTATATTCAAATCCCCTATTGTACACATTCATTCTATTTTCTTTTTTTGTAAAAAAAATCGTTTTTAGTTTCTTAGATAGGCTCGTAGCTTTTTGTTTTGTTTTTGGCGCTTTCAATAAGACTTTGGTTTTCTTAATGCCACGGTTCTTTCCAAAGGTGGAGTATTGTGTGAACCGGGTGGCTCTTCCCGATGATGGATGGCGTGACAACCTTCTTAAGGGGTTGAGTCCATTTTTGTTTCTATTTTTGGTAGCTTGTAGTTAAGGTTTCCTTAAGCAAAGATTCACTTGGGCATAACACAGTTGCCTTTGATCCCATGGTCAAAGACAAGTCGTTGTATTTAGGATGGTGAAAGTCGTGACCTTGAGACTCTTGTGTTGGCCAAACAATCATCATGTGGTCGTTCGGGACCATTGTGTGCTCAAATCGTGTCTAAGGTTGTAGTGGGTCCCCGACTATATGTCTTTAACAATCCTTAAGCTTGTGTGGTGAGAAATTGAATTTTGAGTCCAAGTTCCAAGCTAATGGTCTAGAACTTGCCCTGAATGTCTGTTGAGGCGAAATCTTAAGTGAAATTTGGCTTGAGAAGTGATTATAGGCTCTCCTTGATCCAAATGATAGTTGAACAATTCCATAGCCCACCAATGATATACTCCCTAGTTAACCCTTTTGAGCCTTAAACCTTTTTATTTCAAGAACCAATACTATCAGCCTATATCCATTCTAAAATATACCCTCTTTCGGCTCCCGATCTTCCCTTGAGCAATGGCAAATGTCTAAGTTTGGGGGGAGAGACAAGAGAAGGAACAAGCGGAAAAAGGTACTAAAGCGAAGAAAAGGAAGGCAATGAAAAAGAAAAGAAAAGAAAAGAAATAGACAAAAAGAAAGCCTAATGTGAAAAGAATAAAAAGGGATTCAAAAAAAAAGAAAGAGAAAAAGGTGTGGAAAAAGTTGAAAAAGGAGAAACATTTTGAAGTGCAATAAAAAGAGTGACATTACATCTCTCTAACCCCTTAAAAATAAGTGAGATACTCAAAGAGTCAAGAGATTGTGCCAAATAAATCAAAAGAAATGCTTAAGGGAAGATGGAACCCATTTAGACCAAACTTTTTCTACCTCGAACCAAAAGCCTTCACATTGACTCCCCAAAAGCCCTATATGATCTTGAGTTGAAGGACGCTTACATTAGTAGATACTTACATGAGGGGCAAGCATATGGTACTTAGAGCCGGACTTGTGACTTTTCCTTCAGAGAGATTAGTGAATTCTCATTAACCTCGGTTTGTGTGCTAATACTCTAAAAGATGAAGTTTGCTTAGGGAGAGTTGATGATGTGTGAGTTTGGGTTCTACAATGGCCAAAGTAAATGGAGAGAGTTCTTTGATATAATGAGTCAACTCTTGATGCTCTTGTGTCACACTTGATCCATAGTTTTTCAAAGTTTAAATGTTGTTAATGATTCATTCATATTGAGGGCAGTTGTTAGTCCCAATTGATGCTTGTTGAGGTTATTTTAGGATAGTAGGAAATACTTGTATTTTCCTTTAAGGGGTGAGTTTTATTTTGTTTGCTTGAGGACAAGAAAAAGTCTTAAGTTTGGGAGAGTTGATAAGTAGAGATTTTAACGAGTTTTATGCTCCTTCTTGCTTATGCTCTGATTATAAATCGTTACAAAATAGTCTCAAAAGGCTCATAAGTATGCTTGATTGCAGGTTTGATCGACAAAGTGATGAAATGTCAAAAATCGGCTCAAACGGAGTGAAACCTACTCAAGTATCAAAGACAAGGTAAACTGAGGGCAAAAAAGCCTAGTGCGGACCACACAAAATGGAATGCGGCCGCACTAGGTGATTCAGAGAGATGGCAAGATCAGGCTTCAAGCAACGTGGCCGCAGTCCACAGTGCATGGTCCGCGGTGAAGGTTCCGCGGCCGCACTGCCTTCTTGTGCGGTCCGCATAAGAGATATTCAGAGAGATGGAAAATGCTAACGTGGTCCGCGGTCATTGTTGTACGGACCACGACAGCTGCCTCCGCGGCCGCGGTCCATTTTACGCGATCCGCGGAGCCCAAGTCAGAGAACCCAGAATTAAAGTCCATGAGCCTAGCACGGCCGCAGTCCATTTTACGCGGCCCGCGCTGACCCCATAGGGGTATTTTAGTCCAGTTTTTCTAGCCTAGTATAAATAGAACAATTTATCATTTTTAGGTTATCAGATATATCAAGAACTTAGCTACGCTCGTAGGAACTTCATCCATAGCCATTTTTGGCATCTTAGCTTCAAGTTAACGATAGATTCTTGTATTTTCATTTAGTATTTAATTAATATGCCTTGTTCTTCATCTATTTCTCTATTTTCTTCTTCAAGCATGAGTAGCTAAACCCATTAGCTAGGGTTGTGGCTCAACTCTAGTGTGGGTAATTGATGGGTGTTGCCATTTATTGTTAGATTCACTATGGGTGTTTGTTATTTGGGTCAATTTTATGATTTAATCTATGAATTGGTGGTTGCAAACACTGGTTTGTGCTAAGTTGACTTAACTCTTCTTGAGAAAGAGAGTCCAAGTCTCCAAAATTGACCCAACAAAGATTTGGGAAGGACTCAAGAGAATTGATAGTCCCAATTAAAAGGATAAACCTCGAGAGAGTAATTACCCCAGTTGAACCCTAGTTGCTTGAGCTAATTTGCCTACCCATTTGGTCTCGAGAGAGTCAATTGGGCAAAATCACTCTCTCTACCGAGAGGTGTGAGAGTGGACAAAATTGTGCAACGGTTATAGCATAATCCCCAATTATGTCAATCAAACTTTAGTAACTTCTACCCGTCAATTAGCCACCTAGGTAATGTCACGACCCTAGTTCCCTTCTTCCCATTAGATACAACTTATCAATTATCTCATAGCATAATCTAGTTTCAATTAATAGCTTGGTAATAGTAGTTTATAATCTAAGAACCCAAAAATGTATGGAAGTGACATTTGGAACTAATACACACTTCTAGTCTAGATAGATACTCGACTCCATTCCTACTTCCCTGTGGAAATCGATCCCGATCCTCATATTGGGTAAAAGCTATTGCGACCCTCTCTTCCTACTTTTTAGTAGTGTGGAGTTTGAAGCGATCACATAACCTACTCGGTCTCCCAAGTTGCCACCTCGACCTGCTGACCCCGCCACTAAACCTTCACCGATGTAATATTCTTTGACATCAACTTTCGGACTTGCCTGTCCAATATCGCCACTGGCTCTTCAACATAAGATAGATCCTTGTCCAACTGGACTGAACTAAAATCCAACACGTGGGACGGATCACCGTGATTCCTCCGGAGCATCGAAATATGAAAAACTGGATGAACTCATGCTAAGCTAGGAGGTAAGGTAAGCTCATAAGCAACCTCCCCAACACGCCACAATATCTCAAAAGGACAATAAACCTCGGACTCAATTTCCCTTTCTTTCCAAATCTCATAACACCCTTCATAGGCGAAATCCAAAGCAAGATCCGCTCTCTAACCATGTAGGAAACATCACGAACCTTTCAGTCCGCATAACTCTGTTATCTGGACTGGGCTGTACGGAGTCTATCCTGAATCACCTTAACCTTTTCCAAAGCATCCTGTACCAAGTCTGTGCCCAATAATCTAGTCTCATCCACCTCAAACCAACCCAACGGGGATCTACACCACCTACCATACCACACCTCAGACAATGCCATCTAAATGTTGGACTGATAGCTATTGTCGTAGGCAAACTCTGCCAGTGGAATGAACTGATCCCAAGAACCTCCAAACTCTATCACACACGTATGGAGCATATCCTCAAAAATCTGAATAGCGCGCTCGGACTGTCCGTTCGTCTGGGGGTGAAATGATGTGCTCAACTCCACCCGAGTACCCAACTTATGTTGTACAACCCTCTAGAACCGTGATATGAACTGAGTACCTCTATCTGAAATGATGGAAACTGGAATACCATACAGACGAACAATCTCCGGATATAAATCTCTGCCAACCGCTCCAAGGAATAGGTAGTACACACAGGAATGAAATGCGCGGACTTGGTCAGTCGATCCACAATCACCCAAATGGCATTGAACTTCCTCAGAGTCCGTGGGAGTCCAACTACGAAGTCCATGGTGATCCACTCCAACTTCCACTCCGGAATCTCTATCTGTTGAAGCAACCCACCCGGCCTATAGTGCTCATAATTCACTTGTTAACAATTGAGTTACCAAGCTACAAGCCCAACTATATCTTTCTTCATTTGCCTCCACCAACAATGTTGTCTCAAATCCTGGTACATATTTATGGCAACCGGATAAATGGAATACCTCGAACTATGGGCCTCCTATAGAATCAACTCCTGACGCCCATCAATATTGGGTACACAAATCCAACCCTGCATCCTCAATACCCAGTCATCGCCAATAGTCACATCTCTGGCATTGCCATGCAGGACCTTGTCCTTGAGGACAAGCAAATAAGGGTCATCAAACTTATGCTCTCAGATATGATCAAACAAGGAAGACCGAGAAATCACACAAGAAAGGACCCAACTGGGCTCTGAAAAATCCAATTTCACAAACTGGCTGGCTAAGGCCTGAACATCTATCACCATGGGCCTCTCCGCTTCTAGTAGATAAGCCAAACTTTCCGCCCGACGACTCAAAGAATCGGCCACCATATTGGCCTTGCCCGTGTGATACAAAATAGTGATATCATAGTTCTTTAGCAGCACTAACCACCTCCTCTGGCGCAAATAAGATCCTTTTGCTTGAACAGATGCTGTAAACTCCGGTGCTCTGTATAAATCTCACAAGGAACACTGTACAAATAATGACTCCAGGTCTTCAAGGCGTGAACAGTAGCAACTAACTCGAGATCATGGACAGGACAATTCTTCTCATGTACCTTCAACTGTCTGGATGCATAGGCAATCACCCTACTATCCTGCATCAATACAGATCCAAGGCCAATCCTGGAGGTAGCACAATACACAGTATAAGACCCCGAACCTATAGGCAATATCAAAACTGGGGCTGTAGTCAAAGCTGTCTTGAGCTTCTGGAAGCTCGCCTCACAATCTTCTGTCCACTGGAATGGAGCACCCTTCTAGGTTTCCTGGTCATAGGTGCTGCAATAGATGAAAACCCCTTAACAAATCGGCAGTAATAAACCGCCAAGCCAAGAAAACTACGAATCTCTATAGGTAGGATGGTCTAGGCCAACTCTACACTACTTCCACATTTTTCGGATCCACATTTATTCCATCACTCGATACCACATGGCCCAAGAATGCCACAGAATCCAACCAACTCACATTTTAAGAACGTTGCATATAACTTCTTTTCCCTCAAAGTCTGAAGCATTGTCCTCGGGTGCTGCTCATGATCCTCCTGACTCTGGGAGTATACCAGAATATCATCAATTAGACAATGGCGAACAAGTTAAGATGTGGCCAGAATACACTGTGCATCAAATGCATAAAGGCTGCTGGGGCATTGGTCAGCCCAAATGACGTTACAAGGAACTCGTAATGACCATATCAAGTCCTGAAAGCAGTCTTCAGGATATCTGGCTCCCGAATCTTCAACTGATGGTAACTTGAACGCAAGGCAATCTTAGAAAATGCTCGTGCACCCTGAGCTGGTCAAACAAATCATCAATACGAGGCAAAGGATACCGGTTCTTCATTGTAACTTTGTTTAACTGGAGATAATCAATGCACATACGCATAGAACCATCCTTTTTCTTAACAAACAAGACAGGAGCACCCTAAGGTGATACACTTGGCCGAATAAAATCCTTATCAAGCAATTCTTGTAACTAATCCTTCAACTCAGGAGGAGCCATATGATACGGAGGAATGGAAATGGGCTAAGTGCCCGGCAACAGATCAATGCCAAAATCAATATCTCTATCGGGTGGCATGCCTGGAAGATCAGCTGGAAACACATTAGGGAACTCCCATACTACTGGACTGAATCAACTATAGGGGTATCAATACTAACATCTCTCACATAAGATAGATACGTGTCACACCCCTTATCAACCATTCGCTGAGCCTTAGTGAACGAAATAACCCTATTGGAGTGTTATCTAAATACCCATCCACTCAACTCGTGGTACACCTGGCATAACCAGCGTCACGGTTTTGGCATGAAAATCAAGAATAGCATAATGGGGAGACAACCAGCCCATGCCCAAGATAACATTAAAATCTACCATGCTGAGCAATAATAAATTGGATCTGGTCTCAAAACCACTAAGAGCAACCAAACGCGACCGATAAATGCGGTCCACAATAAGAGAATCTCCCACAGGAGTAGAAATATAAACAGGGTAACTAAAAAAATCCCGAGATACACCCAAATGCGGGGCAAAATAAGAAGACACATAAGAATAGGTGGAGCCTAGATCGAATAAAACCGATGCATTTCTATCATAAACCAGGACAATACCTGTGATGGCAAAATCAGATGTGACAACCTCGGCAGGGTAGGAAGGGCATAATATCTGGCCTGGCCTCCCCCTATAGGGCGACCTCTACCTCCCCAACCTCCACCTATAGCTGGCTGAGCAGGTGGGGTAGCAATTGGTGCTGTGATCATAGCCGGGAACTCTGCGGGGCAATTGTAGCTGAGAAGTCTGTGGAGATGCACCCCTCCTATGTCTGGGGTAATCCCTCACCATGTGACATGTGTCACCACTCTCAAAACAAGCTCTGGGAGGACATGGCGGATATGCCTAGCTCGGGCCAAGTCTACTGGACTGACCACTGAAAGCACCCCGCGTAAGAGGTGCACTAGATACTGGAGGTGCATAATAAGGCTCCTGAGGCCTAGGAGGAGCTAGAATACCACTGGTTGCTATAAGAGCTGAATAAATGGGGCGACTCACATAACCCCTACCATGACGAACTACAGTTGGAGCACGGGTACCAGAATAATAGCCCGATTATCGAGACCTCTTGGCCTCCCTCTCCTCTCTATCCGAGCATGCATACCCTCCACTCTCCTATCAATGCTCACCACCTGCTGATAATAAATATCCATATCCATCTCATGAACCATGCTAGACTTGATGCTAGGAATGAGTCCCTCAATAAAACGGTGAACCCTCTCGTGAAAAGTAGAAACCAAAGCTGGTGCCTGTCTAGTCAAACTAGTGAAACAGACAGCATACTCCAAGGCTGTCATAGTACCCTGGCGACATGCGTCCCTGAGGTTATGAGGAACATACTCTCTCAGGAACATAGCTAAAAACTAAGTCCAAGTTAGGGAAGCTTCCTCATCCGGACTGTCAAACTCATAAGCACGCCACCACTCATAGGTGGCTCCTCAAAGCTGGAAGGTAGTGAAGGAAACCCCGCTCGATCCTGATATACCCATGGTACGGAGGATATGGTAGCACTCCTCTAGAAAACCCAGAGCATCATCTGATGCTAGGCCACTGAATACAGGAGGCTTGTACATCTTGAACCTCTCAAGCCTTCGCTGCTCATCCTCGGAAGCCGCTACCCTATCCTCGGGCTGATCTAGGGCTACAAGCTGTGCCGGTATAATCTTTGGGACCTGCTCAGCATGTACCACTGCTCAGGAGTGCAGGCGGCGGGAGTTTGTGCTCCTCCCCAGGCCTGAGATGTGGCTGCAGCAAGGGGAAGCAACCCTGCCAGAGCCAGAGTGGTGTAAGCCTCTCCTGAAGAGCTGGAGTAGTAGTAGCAGTAGGAGTATCAGGTGCCTAGTCTCCAGCAGGAGCTGCTGGTGGCTCCTCGGTGGTAGCTCGCACGGGTGCTCTTATTGTACCGTGTGAGCGTCCTCAGCCTCTACCCCGACCCCGACCCCGACCTCTGATGACTCCAGTAGGGGGTGCGGGTGCCTGATCATCTCTGGTAGCACGTGTCCTTACCATCTATGAGAGAATAGAAGGCATAAGTTTAGAATTGTGATATCAAAAATCTCACACGACAAGGAAATCAATTAAAGAGGAATTTTTCCTAACAGTTACATAGCCTTTCATAGATAAGTGAGATATCACCGTACTGATCTGCGAGACTCTAATAAACCGGCTTGTGATTCTTGACTCCTATGAACCTAAAGCTCTGATACCAACTTGTTACGACCCCAGTTCGCCCTCCGTGAACTATCGTGATGGCACCTAGTCTGTACGACTAGGTAAGCCTAATAATTTGCGAAAAAGGGAAAACAACAGATAAAACTAATAAAAACTGCGGAATGAACAAAATGAAGGTTTAAAATGCTGCTCGGCATATACAAATACACACTCTCAAATGAAAAGATCTCCCAAAACCCGGAATCTCATAAAATCACTAGCTATGGATACTATATAGTGCTCTAACTCCAGAATGTCTAAGTCAAAATAAATACAGAAGGGTTATAACTACAAGAGAGAATGGAGAGGGACTCCTCGGTCTACAGATGCAGCAGATATACCTAGAAGTCTCTGAAGAATTGCCTCGCCTCAAAGATAGTAGGGCTGAGCCGAAAAACCTGAATCTACACACGAAAAATATGTGCAGGAAAGGGCATGAGTACACCGCAGCGGTACCCAGTAAGTGCCAAGCCTAACCTTGGTCGAGTAATGACAAGGAAGGTCAGGGCCCTACACGTCATATACATACATACATATATATATATAAGGTCTGGGCCCTACTGGTCATATATATATATATAAGGAAATGAAATAGTAAGAAGTAACACAGGATAATAAGAATAACAACAACTACAACAGAGAGAGAAATCATAGAAAGAATATAACTCCACACAGAGATAGCAACCGAGGATCTCCCAGGATACCGTCCTGTAGTCCCCAAATGTGAATATCCAGTGGATCTCCCAGGTGTCGTCCCATAGTCCAACTCATAGTGCGCGATGAACTATCGAAATCCCGATCCGTAGTCCCAAATGTAAATACCCAGTACTGGGGGAATCCACCTGGTGCAGTCCCGTAGTTAAAATATAAATGTTTAGGGGGATCTACCGGAATATCAATCCATAGTCCAAAATAAACAGGTAAGGGGGATCTACGGGATATCACTCGTAGTCCCAAAGTAAACACACAACAGCAACACGAAGAATATATTCAATTCAATCCAATTTCATACCAAGGTAAAACAGGTTTTTCTAACTTAGCATGCTGCACAGAATTCAAATAAAGTAGTTTGAGCAAGTAAAGCAATTAAGTCAATTAGACATGTTTTCCTAAGCTAATAGTAGGCGTAAATTGCAAGTAGTATAAACAGGAAAGAAAACACAGTTATAGTTACTTAATGAAAACCAGATTTTCAATAATTAGCACATGTACATGCTCGTCACCTCACGTACAAGGAATTTCATATATCAACAATACCAAACCCTAAGGGGAGTTCCCCCACAAAAGGTTAGGCAATCCACTTACCTCGAACCAGCTCAATCAACTCGAAATCACGTTCTTGCCACGAGTACCCGACTCCAAATGGACCAAATCTATTCAAAGTAATTGCATAATGTAAATATAACTTCAAGTAACTAATCCCACTAATTAATTCGAAGCTAACACGCAAAATTAAGATAATCGAACCAAAAAGTCCCTCGGGTCCACATCTCAGACGGATAAAATTCACAAAACTAGAATCCTTACAATCTCACGAGTTCATACATACAAAAATTATTCCAATCCGACATCAAATTCTTGATCAAAACCCCAAAATTAGGCCTAAGAACTTTTCCAAATTTTAACTCCAAATTCGAATTTAAAGGATGAATTTAAGCATAGATTCGTGGAAATTAATCAAAACAGAGTAAGAATTACTTACACAAAACACCCAGGAGAAAATCTCTCCAAAAATTGCTAATCCCCGAGTTCCCAAGTCAATTTCCAAAGTTTGAGTTCAAACTCTCGATTCTGCCCTTTTTCTGACCAGCGAATCCACTTCTGCGGCCATGGGACCGCATCTGCAGTCCCACTTCTGTGACAAATGGACTACACCTGCACCTCTTGTCCGCATATACGATGCCGCTTCTACAATAACTGGGCCGCATCTGTGACCAAACACCAAATCGTCTCAGACCGCACCTACGATCCTCCAACTGCTTTTATGGTGCCGCACCTGCGGTCGCATAGACGCAGGTGCGGTTATGACAGGTTCAGCCAACTTCAAATTTTTTCCTAAGTTCAATTCAACTTCCGTTAAGCACCCGAAACTCACCCAAGGCTTCCTAGACCTCAACCAAACATGCCAACAAGTTACATAACACTATTCCAACTTGTACCAACCCTCGGAACACTCAAAACCATGCTGGAACACCAAATCACCCTCGGATTCAAGCCAGGGATTCCCAAAACTTCTAAATTTCGCTTTCGATCAAAAAGTCTATCAAATCTCGTCTGAATGACCTGAAATTTTGCACACACGTCACATTCAACACTACAGAGCTACTCCAACTTTCGGAATTCCATTCTGACCCCGATATGAAAATCTCACTATCAAACCAGAAATTTTAAAAATTGGACTTTCGGCATTTCAAGCCTAATTAAACTTCGGACCTCCAAAACACAATCTGAACACGCCTCTATGCCGGAAATCACCCAACGGAGCTATCGGAACCAATAGAACTCCTTTTTGAGGTTGTCTTCACACTGCTCCGAATATGGTCCAAATTCTAAAGCTTAAGCTCTCATTTAGGGACTAAGTGTCCCAAAATACTCCGTAACTCAAAACGAACCTTCCCGGCAACTTACAATAGTAGAAAAAACATGGGGAATGCAATTAATAGGGGATCAGGAGGTAAATTCTTAAAACGACCGGTCGGGTCGTTATACACACATACTGCATCGAACTTCTTCTGAGCCTGTTTGAGCCTAACAACAAAATCCATACTAACCCGCTCCCATTTCCACATTGGAACCTCTATCCTCTGAAGCAATCCACCTGGCCATTGATGTTCATACTTCACCTGCTGACAATTTAGGCATCGAGCTGCATACTCCACTATGTCTTTCTTCATCCTCCTCCACCAATAGTGCTGCCTCAAGTCCTGATACATCTTAGCGGTACCCAAATGAATGGAGAACTGCGAACCGTGGGCCTCCTGAAGAATTACCTCACACAAACCATCTATATTGGGCACACATAGCCTGTCCTACATCCGTAACACTCAGTCATCCCTAAGAGTGGTCTTCTTGGCATCGTCGTGCTGAACCGTGTCCTTAAGGGCAAGCTGATGGGGGTCGTCTTATTGATGCTCTCTGATACGATCATATAGAGAAGATCTAGAAACTACACATGCCAAAACTCGACTCGGCTATGAAACATCCAATCTAACAAACTGGTTGGCCAAGGCCTGAACATCTGATGCTAATGGCCTCTTTGATACTAGTAGATATACTAAACTGCCCAAGCTCTCCGCCTTACGGCTCAAGGCATCGGCCACCATATTGGCCTTCCCGAAATGATATAGAATGCTGATATCATAGTCCTTAAGCAACTCTAACCAACTCCGCTGACGCAAGTTAAGATCCTTCTGTTTTAACAGATGTTGTAGACTTTGGTGGTCGGTATAGACCTCACAAGTGACATCGTACAAATAGCGCTACCAAATCTTCAAGGCATGAACAATAGCTGCTAACTCAAGATCGTTTATAGGATATTTCTTCTCATGCACCTTCAGTTGTCTAGACGTGTAAGCAATCACCCTACCGTCTTGCATCAACACCACACCGAGGCCAACACACGATGCATCCCAGTACACAGTGTAAGACCTCGAGCCTGTAGGAAACGCCAACACTGGTTGTAGTCAAAGCAACCTTGAGCTTTTGAACGCTCTCAATTTCCCCAATTATATCATTCCCATTTAAAAGAATGTTTCAAGTATTGTTAATGTATCCAATGTTTATGATTTTTAATTCATGTTTAAATTATATATCATTATACTCTATTTTGGGAAGAAGACTCAATGTGTTTAAAATTCTTATCACTCATGTATTTAAAGTTGGGATTTTTATATATTCTCTCTATTGATGACCTATGATGTTCCTAAAAAATGATAGAATGAGAATGTGAAATAATTGTAATGGCCATCATGCAAGAACAATAATATACATGTATTTCCTAGAGTGCCAATGAAGTGAAAGAGATTGAAAAAGGCTATGAAATGAATTGTAACTCTTTTATATAAATGTTTTTGGGAGTATCGTTAGGTCACCAAGGAAGGGTGGGTTAAAATGGCAAAAACTCGAAATTACACATGCTGATGTAGGAGTGATTGAGGGATAAATTCTCATCTTGATGTGTTGAGATTATTCCCCATAATTGGGATGATATGACAGAAGGCAAAGGACCATGTCGACCCACACAACATTGTGGTTAGACAGCTTAGCCGATCGGGCAGTGATCGGATACCATGCCGCGCACATGGTAGTGGTGTTGTGTTTCTATGTCCACCCGCACACATTGTGGTGAGACAGCTTAGACGATCGAGCGGAGATCGATTCCCATTCCTTAAGCATGGTGGTGTATCGGTATCGAAAATCTCCCAACTTTAAAACATTAATATTTACTTACGGATTTACCTTGCTCTTAACTTGGAATTTAATGTTACTTGAGTTTCTTATCGATTCCATGTTTCTCTCTCTTATGTTGGTACTCTATTCCATGAGAGTGTATTTAGTCTGACATACTAGTACTATTCCATATGTACTAACGTCTCTTTTGCTGAGAGTGTTGCATCTTTAATGAATGTAGGTGATTCATCAGCATGCGGAAGTGACCGTTGATAGCATCATACCCTCTTCTCAGCGGATTTTGGTGTGCCTTATTCTATACCGGGGCCTATATGTTGTATGGTCTTCATATACATTCTTCATACCCTCTTGTCAGTGGACTTTTGTGTGCCCTATTCTATACTGGGCCTATATGTTATATTGTCTTCATGTACATTTACTTTTGAGGAATAGCTGGGGTACCCGCACTACCATAAGGTACTCATGTTCTTTTAGAGGCTCCGTAGACATATCGTGGGTTGTATTTTGATTTGGAAAGGACAATATAGAAATGTCGTAATTGTCAAACATGTAAGGCAATAAAGATACGAAAGTTGAGATACCGAGAGAGTAGTTGTAAAATATAACAGCTAACCATGCAAAAAGAAGCAAATTTTTTTTAAAAAATACTACTCATACTCCTTCGCCTCTAAACTATGAAAGTGGTACTTTATTCACACGCCTCCAATATTAATTCTGATTATTACCACCAATTAAGCACCAAGCAGATCATAAAGCTGTCTGTTAGAAGTGAAGTCTAGGAATGGAATAATTGTAATATATGCTCTTACTTCTTAGTGTTGGTTCTCTTTATCTCTTGTCAGCAGAAGTACATCATATATAGATGGACTTGGAGAATTTATCGATGACGTATGAGAATTGCTTAGCAAATATGTTTGATAATTGTCTTGATAAGTTTGTTTTCTAAGGATTTTTCTGTTCTGACTATCTGTCAGTTGCTAATTATGTGAAAGAGAAAAGCAGTCTACAATTTGCTATTTGTTTATAGAAGGACCAACGGCCAAAAGATGATAAACTTCTCTCTCAGGTAATTGAGTTTTCTTGATGTCTTATCACATAGTCCGGAACCAAAATGTTGTTCTTTTAGACTCAAAATATATAAATATGTGATAAAAAAAGTTACATTTTTATATATAACGCCACAATACCTGGCGATATATATTAATAGTAACGACACAGTTAATGTATAGCGCCAGGTATTGTGGCAGTATATTGTAAAAGCTGACACGACACAGGTATAGCGCTACAATACCTGGCGCTATACATACATTTTTTAAATCCCTTCCGTCTTCTTCATCGATTCATCCTCCATTTTTTTAACCTTCTCCTCTCTTCTTGGTCCCCCAGCCCATACCCGCTTCTGCCCTCCTTTTAAAAAAAAATATTTGGGTCCCCCCGACACATAAAACTTGAAGAACGTAGGCCCCACATTCGAGTAGAGCTTCGTGTTATTGTTGATTCACACTTCCGGAGTCAAAATTTCAATCTTTTTGCTTTCCGAAAATTCTAAATCGAGATATTTCGATTTATTTTAAGTTGAAACATTTATAATAATGCATATTATTTGATTTGTATGTGTTCTATTTCGCTTTGTGTTTTTTTTTCTTTCCGAAACTAGCATGTTAAATTTATCCGGATTTAATATTAGTATTTTCTAAAAAAATATAAATTTGTTTGTTAATATCCTGATTTATATATATGTGTTTTCATGCCGTTTTGTGTTTTATTTGCAATTAAATTTATTTGTTGTTTATGCTTAGTTTAGATTGTTTTTTTAGCGTAGTAAAATTTAGACCTTTTTAGCGTAGTAAAACGTAGACCCTTTTAGCGTAGTAAAATTTAGAGCCTTGTAGCGTAGTAATGTGTAGTATTTTAACTTAGAATTCCTTTTGTTTAAGTATCTTATACTGGTTGTTAAAAATGCAAACTTTGTACAATTAAGTTAATAATTGTATCAACACACATAATTAGTAATTTGTACAATTAAGTTATTAAAAAATATGAATTTAAATTATAATCAAAACACATAATTATTAATGATAGTTTGGTGTCACTGGTCCTCAAAATATCGAGCCCTGAACCCATATATATAATTTGTACAATTAAGTTATTAAAAAAATATGAATTTACAGTTGACGACATGGATGCAACTATACATCCCGACCCTCGGATGTTGGATCTATTAACCCTACAGACCCAGCATAGATCCGAGCATATATGGGACGGACAGTTGCTTACGCAGACTTTCCGGGCTAGGAGAGTGGATCTCTTGTGGGAGTTTTGAGTCCTCCCCGCGTTCTACATCCCCGCGTGGTCCATTACCTAAAGGAGATGGGATTATATAGGATTATTAGGATTGGCCGGATACAGCTCGACTATGCTTTGATCACGACCTTGATTGAGCGGTAGCGACCGGAGACGCACACTTTCCATTTGCCCATCGACGAGGCCACCATCAAACTCTAGGACGCTGAGATTTTATATGGCATGTCCGCTGATGGCTTGCCAGTTTTACTGCCTGCGACCATGAGATATTATTCGCGGCAGGCATATTGGGATATGCTGCACATGCTCACGGGTTTCATGCCGGAGGACGAGGAGGTAGCATCTGGGTCCAGTCGTATACAGTTGGTCCCCATTAGAGACCACTTAGTGCAAATCCACCATACTATTACTGACGAGTCAGCGGAGGTGGATGTACAGCGATATACGAGGCTGCTGTTGCTCCTTCTATTTTGGGGGGTCTTGTTCCCGAACACTTCGGGGAACCTAGTGAGCCTCCGTTTTCTGCATCATATTGCCCGGTTCGAGGATACAACCATCTACAGCTAGAGTGGTGCTGTTATCTCATATCTATACAGGCAGATGTGCCGGGCTTGCATCGGCACACAGAGAGACGTTGGTGGCTTTCTGCTGCTTCTACAGGTGACAACATATTCAAATAATATGTCCATTAGTTACAATTCTACCTAGTTATAGTTAATCTTATACTTTACGTCAACTTTGTATGTTAGGTTTGGGTCTGGGAGCGATTTTTGCAGTTTCAGCCACCTCTACCACATCTACCGGCTAATGTAGAAATTCCGTAACTCCCCCTAGCCTGTAGGTGGGTTATGCCTCGTACTCTTGCATGAGAGTATGATGCCCATCATAATCTCCCCCTCTGCAGGGATGTGTTGGATCTGCTGGAGGACGTACAGGTGAATATCTAACTAAACTTATTTGTTATAGGTTAACTTAGTGTTGCGCATACTAACGGTTTATGTTCTTATTTGATAGTTCATCTGGACGTCGTACAACGATGAGGTAATAGGTACCCTGCCAGTGTATTGCACGTTCGGCCGGCATATTTGGAGGGCTTCTGTCCTGCTCATATGCCTCGGTATTGTCAAGCACCATGCCTTCGAGCGGGTATTTCGTCAGTTTGGCCTGCCGCAACCTATACCGACTCTGCCTGCATGGCATGCTTTACATTATGAGAGGGATGATCGGTCCAGGGCAGACGACACATTTATGGCATGGCTTAACGAGCAGTTGGATACTTGGGACAGGCGAGGGGACTTGACCCCACCTCCGCAGCACTTTCCTATTCAACGTCATATGGCATGGTACTGCACTGTTTCCCGACTTTTTATTGGGAACCCAGTTCATCAGGCACACGGTCGGTACGTCCCATACGCCGGGAGATACAAGGCCCTGGTATGTTTTCTGTTATTATTAGTTATATATCTGTAATTTAGTGCCAAATATGTAGTTTAATTTTTTACTTTATGCAGGCGATTGGATTGCATACCGTCTATCATATAGGGCAGCAGATGCAGAGTTATGTCCATGATCCTATGGCCATACAGGAGTATAGTCGTCGATTCATGGATGTGTCTGCCCAGACATTGCAGCGAGCCCGATCGAATCAGCGTTTGGCACATGAGGCTGATAATATGGACCCAACACAGTACCATCGAGGTTGTGGTATCCCACGAGCTGGTGGTGCCCGACGAGCTGGTGGTGCCAGACAACGTGGTCGTGGGCGGAGAGGAGGTGGTCCCCAGCAAGGGGGTGTTGAGGCTCCTGCTGATGATGTTGCTGCTGATATGGCAGGTGGCTTGCATGAGACGGACATGTCGTCTTACAGCCTTGGAATTTATCGCACTCCAGTGCCATCGCAGGTGACCCTATCGGGTCAATTATTGATCACAGGCTCGGATATTCAAGGAGTGGATTGGGGTAGATACTTCCCAAGCCCGTCTACCACTGTTGAGGATCGACCGACCTGAGATTTTTATAGTGGGCGCCGACTGAGTTATGGCTCCACATCACATGCGCATGTATGATTTTATTAGTATTGAATTTGAATTTGTTTTAACTGTAACTTATTTATTTTCTTTAACTTTATTAATTTCCTTTTTAAGGCTTCATGCGATGCAGCGATAGATGACTACATTCAGGATCTAGAGACGATGATGGTAAGACAATATAAATTGTTGTGAATTGTTATGTAGTTTTCTATACTAAGTTTTATATTATTATGTAACCTTCTACTGGAGCTGACAGCACCACTGATACATGTCATCCTGCGCTGCATCCGGCTATAAGGAGATGACTTGATGATGATGATCCTGATAGCGTACCCGGGCGGGAGGGGATGCGCCTCAGGCCAACGGTTGCATTGAGACACACTGGATGCGGGACACATTGACATGGTGTAAATAATATTTTTATATACATTAACAACAATATTTAATCGAATATGCTTATTACTTTTTTTAGTTCTCCATTCGTTTGATAGTTTCATAAAATAAAATTTAGAAAAACATAAGCACTTAAACTTAACTTCCACTTTAATTAAAATAAAATTTAGTACAACACAAGCACTTAAACTTAACTTCCACTTCAAATAAAATAAAATTTAGTACAACACAAGCACTTAAACTTAACTTCCACTTCAATTAAAATAAAATTTAGCACAACAAACAAGAAAACATTACTACAACACAAACACAAGCATAAACACAAACATAGCAGGCCAACATAATAAAAATACATGAAATATGAAAAATACACTAAACACATACATGCCAATGTTTAGCCCCGGTTGCTATTTATTCTCCGCTCCAACCACTTAAATCGTTCTTCTAGTTGTTCTTTTTCTTCTTCTACCTCTTTCAGTTTCGCCTTCACCTCCGCAAGTTCCAGTTTATATTTTTTTACGTTCCTTTTGTGCTTCACAATTCCATTGTGTTTTTCATTTTTATTCTCCCACCTCCTTCAGGTTCACCCTCAAGTCTGCAATAATTCTATTACTTTCTTTTTCATGTTCTCGTTGTCTTAAACACATATTATGAAGAAACTGTAGTTGTTCTTTGTAACATTCCTGATAACATGGTTCATCAACCCATTCCTCAAAATACAAATAGGTTTGCCAGGAACCTTGTAAAACTGGTTCATACAGTGCCAGTAGCGGCATCCAACTTCACCACCGTCCTAACAATTTTGCATCAACCATGCTTTTTCACAGTTCCACTTTGGTTGACGAAGAGGTTGAGCCATTTGTGAAATATTTGCTTTTAGTAAAAAAAAAACCTTACTTTTAATAAAATATTTGCTTTTAGTAAATTTTGAGCACACAAAATAACTACAATGAGCCCGTTATTTATAAGCGAGACAATCATACATAACGTACTATCTAATTGCGCTATACTTTGCGTGTTAAATATCATGATGTTGACAAGACAACTTTATGTCAGCTTGTCAGCTATTTCAGTTTGACAAGACAACACACACACATAATGTATTATCTAATGGCGCTATATTTTGCGTGTTAAATATCATGATGTTGACAAGACAACTTTATGTCAGCTGGTCAGCTTTTTTAGTTCGACAGGACAACACACACACAACGTACTATCTAATTGCGCTATACTTTGCGTGTTAAATATCATGATGTTGATAGGACAACTTTATGTCAGCTGGTCAGCTTTTTCAGTGTGACAAGACAACACACACATAATAAATATACAGATAATTTTATTAAATTATTATTTAAATAGGTAAAATGGGAAAGTACAAATCATAGTTAACAAGCATAATTTTATTTCATAAATCTTGCAACATAGACATAACAACTAATTATTACAACATCAACTCATGGATAGTTAGGTACACTAGAAGAATACCCACCACGAGCTTGATTAGACCATCGGACTTGACTCCCATACCTGCATCTCACGACACTCTTTTACGTTGTTCATTTTACAAGCCCTGCTTAAGCGCGCTTTATCAGGAAAAAGCATCTCCTTTGCAAGCACCGTTGGTCTAGACTCATCCAACATTGTTGTTCGGATTTCATCAAAATCCCTTGTGAGAGCTTCCACATTCGGCACGGTTGGCAAGTTATCAATATAAGGAATCTCCCTTGAATGAAACGACACTTCGGACTCGTACATTCTTCGTCTAGGGGGGTCTCTCTTCAAATTAGGTCCTTCCTCCTCATCCTGCTCATCACCATCCTCACGGAAAAGGGTGTCTCGTCTTTGGATTCATCAGCATTGTTATCGTAATCACTGTTCTATTCCTCACTCTGTGCATCTTCCAGATCCCGATGTATTATGTCATTTTCGATCAATTGATTGAGTACGGGTGGTTCAACTTGCTCGTTTTCACTGCACAACCAACAAAAATATAAGCTACTGAATTAATAAATGCTTTCCATATAGCTTATTACTTCACTTACAAGTCGTAATGTGATGAAATTTCATGATGGACATTTTTAATTAGGTGATGGCTACCGGATGAGCCACTTGTAAAATTCATATCCGGCCGGTACCCCTATTAAATATATGAGCGTTAATACAAATTCAATACGCCAAAAATATACATAATTAACATAAATGAAAATTGAAGTTTACCACTCGTCTTGTGAATTATGGAAAACATGGTATAAATTATTTTCTCACAGCTCATTCACCGGCAGTGATAAGTTTAAATCAAGGAAAACTCTTTTATCTGGAACCTGTCCGGCAAAACCTGCTCCAGAATAACCACCCGATGACTGGGGGTTATCTCTACTACGCACAACCTCGTTTTTTGGAATGGCTTCAACCTTCACGTACATCTCCAACCTTGTGATTACAAGAAATTCCCGGCATTCGTCCGGAGTCCTCAGAAAATCACTCAAAGTTTCATCATTGTCGATGTTAAACTCCGAGTAAAAAGCAATCCCTTGTGGAGTGACGGGATACGGATATCTTCCAGTTACTTTAAGTGTCACTGAACGTTTCCTCACACTCATTTTTTTTGCATAACAACGATATCAATTTATCGTACTCTATTGTAAGTGACAATTTAACATGACACTGAGCAGGTAAACTGTAGCCCACGGAGTTATTCTCCATCACAACTTCACCCCCAATATAATGAAACACTTATTCTACGCTCTTCAGATATAATGAAAAAATATTGGAGAATTTAACAACAATAAACGTTTCAACAAGAGGTAAACAAATTTTTGAATGAATTTCTATACAATCCTAAACTCTTTATATAGGAAATGGCTAGCCGAGATTTTTTTTTTATATAGGTATAGCGCCCAAAAAGTTATATATATATAGCGCCTAAAAAGTTGGCACTATATGCTTTTGAATTATTGAAGTTAGGAATTGTTGGTGGGGCCAGGAAAAAGGAGTATAGCGCCAAAATACCAGGCGCTATATATAAAACATATGCATAGCGCCAGGTATTGTGGCGCTATACCTGGGCGTGTAAGTTTTTTCAGTATAGCGCCACAATGCTTGGCGCTATACAGTAACGGCACAATTAACGTTACTATATAGCGCCAAGTATTGTGGCGCTATACATAAAAATATCACCTTTTTTTTTCCACCTAATTATGTATTTTGAGTTCAAAAGAACCACAATTGGCTGTCTCAAAAATGGAAAAAATAGTGATCTTGAAAGGTTAAAGGCTTAGTGTGAACTACATCTATATCCCCTATTTAAATGCAACTCACTTTTGTTAATAGCTATATTCGAGAGATGAGGAAGTATTGCCTATTGCCTAACACTTGAGATTTTATCATCTATGAAATATTGCTTGAAATATAACAGACTATTTTGTTTTCCTTTTATTCTGTCATATGATACAAGCAAGGTCAGCATCCTTGATACACACTGTGGGAAAATTAAGGAGAGGTCTGGATATTAAGAGCCCGTTTGGCTTAGCTAATTTAGAGCAGTTGATAAGCATATGTGCTGATAAACATAGGTGCTGAAAAATACTTTTAAATGCTGAAACTGATTTAAAAAATAAGCAGTTACGTGTTTGGATAAAAGTGCTGAAATTAATAATAAACAGCTAAATAATTGGGTATACAAAGAGTTTTGTTTAAAAAAGAAGTATTTTAGGGATAGAATAGTAAATATTTTGGTCAAACCTAAAGTGCTTATAAGCTGAAATTTGATAAGTTGGGGGAGACCAACTTATGGCTTTTTTCGGCTTATAAGCACTTAACTTATAAGCACTATTAATTTTACCAAACGCGTAGATAAACCAAAAAGTGCTTATAAGCTAGTTTGATCAGCTTATAAGTTTAGCCAAACACCCTCTAAATTTCAGATTACTCCCCCAATGTGGCAAAAGCATGAAACTTGAGCTCCTATATTAGTGTTGTTAGATGATTATACCATGAGCCACCTTCTTCTACAACCCTCTTAACCATTGCTTCGACGTCTTTTGCTCTACTTCTGATCTTTTCACTTTCCCTGGAGGTGCTTAATAACATTTTTATTCTGTGGAATTATACTGTGTAGGTTATTGTTGTTTTGTGTGTTTTTTTTTTTTTCACATTTGCCACTTTTTTATCTCACTGTATGTGTATGTGTGTTTCTGAGATGTTTACAAATTTTTAGGAGTTTGTTGCAATTGTCTGTCATGGTTTTTGGTTCCCAGTTCCCACACAAGTCCCACTAAAGAAGACCTATACAAGCACAGGACACAATCACCTTTTTGGGGCTTGGCTTAGTACTTTTTAACTAGTGTACTTGCCCGAGAAAGGTGCTCTTACAAATATAAAAACTATAGAGATATAATGAAAGAAAAATAAAAAACTCAATCTCAATTCCCACATTTAGCCTAAATATTTGTTTCTACCAGAGGATATGAAATATTCAAATAAATGCACAAAATGGAGAAAACGAAAAAAAGAAAAGGGGGATAGAAACACAACACTTGTTTGTTAGCCTCGAACCTCTTTACTTGATACAAATAAAGAAAATCTAAGTTTCAAAAGAATTATAACCCTAACAGCATAAAGTAAAGCAATTTAAGAAAACTTAAAAATTACATGTCAATTAAACAATAAAATAATTTAAAAAACAAAAAAACAAAAAGGCCCTTAAGAAATAGTCCTGCTCTCACTAATGACTAAAGCAAAGATTTTAAAGTATGCCATAATTTTCTGATAATTCTCATAATGTTTTTAAACAGACAAAGGTATTGTATACGTGTTTGTTAACCTTAGAACCTCTCTCTGAGCAATCGGCCTGAAATAGAAAAAATTAAAATCACAAGGTTACATCCATTTAATCTCAAAATAAATAAAAATAACTTTCCGATTTTACAACAAAAATGAAAAGAGTAAGGGCATACTATAATCTACTCTTCAGAGATGTTCATTGTAATTATGGAAGGATTCGAAAGACTCAAAAAAAAAAAAAAGTTACCGTTGGAATCATTAATCGTAAGCATCTCAAACAATATTATGAAATAACACAAATTGTACTTCATAAGAAGAAAATTATATTTACATTAGCTTGAAGTTCAGAAAATATATGTACATTCCAAATGAGTATCACATAAGCATTTCAAATATTTGTAAAATAAACGTTACTATTGAAATTTCGGATATTATTAAATCAAACAACTCTTAAATTTTATTGGATTAGGGTTAAAAATTTACTCGGTTCCAGAAGAGTGCCATATATATTATGCATCATGATGTATATGTATATAATGAGTAATGAAAGAGATTGAGTAAAGTACATACCTCATAACAATTCAAAAAAATCAAAATACCTAGCTTCCTCAGTTGTTGTTGGTTGTGCTCAAATTCTCACAAACCAAAATTGTCTTGTTCTTTCTATCTCAAGTTACTACCAAAGATTTAAGCGGGCAATGCATGTGAAGCGTAATATTTCCTTCCACTCTTGCAGGGTTAGTTCATTAGGTACGTCATGTGTGTCTAAGAAAGATATTGAATTGTATTGAACATCCTCTTTAGTGTGATGTAATTATCATTTGTTTATCTTCAAAATTATTTTTTACTTTTGTAAGTAACACAAGTTGTTGTTGTTTTTCGTTTGTAAATATGTATGTTAGGAGATGCATTTTGTCTACGATGATAGCCCCTCTTATTTCCCTTGGAATAGCCTGATACCGATATATTATTAATAAACGTAACAATAAAGTGAAAATTCCCGAATGTTTTACATATCTCGAAAGAAGTTTGACACATCACAAACGATATTTTAAACATGTATCACGATGTTTCAAACATACAAAAGTCATATGATTAAAAAAACAAACAATAGAGGTCTCAAACATCATATTGGATGTCTCATATCAACCTTTCTTTCTTAATCATTCTTTCCCATCTTAAAGGGTGTCAGCATACATAGTATATTTGTAATATATATACATATGTCGATACTGTCACGATCCGGAACTCTCACCTTCGGGACCATGATGACGCCTTGTATTTCACTTGCTAGGCAAGCCAATATTAAAGAACCGTTGCGCCAATTTTTATTCAATTTCAATAAATAAAGATAATTAAGCCAAAATGAAATAAAACTGAGTGTAGAATAACATAAATGCTCATAATATCTAATACAATCCGGATCTGGAGTCACAACTCATGAGCTTCTAGAATTTTCTACAAACACAGTCTGGAAGAAATACAACAGTTTTGAACGAAATAAATAGTAAAATAAAGAAAGTAGAAGGGGACTTCAAGGACTGCGGACGCTAGAAGATCTACCTCGAGTCTCCAATGAGCAAATCTAAGCTGCTACGCCTCACGAACAGCTAGGGCCGGTTCCAAAGTCTGCACAAGATGTGCAAAGTATAGTATGAGTACAACCGACCCCATGTACTTCGTATGTGTCGAGGCTAACCTCAACGAAGTAGTGACGAGGCTATGACAAGACGCCCACGTAATAAACCTGTGCATATCACAGTATATGCGCAAGATAACAACAAATAGAAACTACACATGTACTATTGGGAGCGGGACATGATAAATGGGGATACAAGATACGAGAAATACAGCGAAAATGATAACCAGAACATTCAATATGTCTTTAACCAGTAAAATAAATTAAGCACAATGAAGAAAATTGCACTGCATCACCATTTGTGCTTTTTTACACTCAACTTCACAATAAAACAAGGATACTGTAAAGCATCACCCTTTGTGTTTTTACTCTCACTTTTAGTATAAATCAATAGATATGGCACGACATCACCCTTCGTGCATTAACTCTCATAACATGGCACGACATCACCCTTTGTGAATTAACACTCATAATACGGCACGACATCACCCTTCGTGCATTAACACTCTCCCTTGCCATAAAATAATGAACAAGTAATAACAGGGAGATAGGATCAACAAGAATAAGCCTTACTTCAGCAATGGTTCCGCAATACTACTCTCAACTTTAGAAACAATACTAAATTATCACAAAAGCCCATAAACACGGTAAGAACGATCAATTTAGTAAGTAACTAGTCTAAGTATGGATAACATGATTAAAGTAAACAATAATTATAAGGAACAAGTCCCACCCGCGTGCTTTAACTTGACAACAACGCATAAGTACTCGTCACCTCACATATACGTTGTACCCAATATCTAAACATGTATCAAATAGACAAAAAAGTCCTACTCCTTCAAGTCAAGGTTAACCATGACACTTACCTCACTCTAAAGATCCACTCAAAGCTCAACCACAGCTTTGCCTTTCAAACAAGCCCCCGAACCAATAGAATCTAGCAAATTACTAACCAAACGATTCAAATTAAGCCTTAGGAACTACCCACTATTGCAAAGAATTCAATTTAGATCATTATTGAAAAGGTCAAAAAAGTCAACTCACGGGCCCACTTGGTCCAAACCCAAAATTCGGACCAAAACCCAATTATCCATTCACCCCCGAGCCCGGTTATGTAATTTATTTTGGAATCCGACCTCAATTTGAGGTCTACATCCAAATTTTAAAAAATTCCTAATTCTACCCAAACCTTCAATTTTCACCATGAAAACACTAGATTTTAGGTTGAAAACTTATGAAATGTGTTGAAAGAATGAGTGAAAATAAGTTATAATCACTTACCAATGATTTGGGAAAGAAGAGTTTTTTGAAAAATAGCCTCTAGGATTTTCTTGTTTTGAAAATTTGAAGAATGAAAAAAAATCCCGTTTCTCAGCTATTTGATTAGTCGCAGATGTAACATTTGCTACCTAGGGTTCGCAAATGCGAACCCTTGCGAAGAAACAATTGCAAATGCGATGTTCTCTCATTTATGTTTTCATTGCACTTGCGATGATTTGTTCACAAATGTATCATTGATCTCCCGCAAATTCGACCGTTTGATCGCAATTCTGATCACTGTACCCCTTGTCCCACTTCCCAAATACAAACTTGAGGTGACCCAGCTTCTCTTCGAAAATGCGAGGTGTTTCTCGCAAATGCGAACCTATCAGAGGTCGCAAATGCGAAGCCTGACCTCGCAATTACGAGGTTTGAGGTCTGCACCAGAACTGGAACACACCAGCATGTTTCTAAGTCCAAAATTCACTTCATAGCCTATCCGAAACTCACCCGAGCCCTCGAGGCTCTAAACCATTATGCACACTAGTCTCAAAACACCATACAGACTTGCTCGTGTGATCAAATCGCCAAAATAACACATGGAACTACAAATTGAACACCAAATCAAATGGAATTTTCAAGAAAACTCATGAACTTCTATTTTCACAACAGGACGTCTGAATCATGTCAAACCAACTCTGTTTCTCAGGAAATTTGACAGACAAGTCATAAATATAGTAATGGACCTATACCGGGTTCCGCAACTAAAATGCAGACCCGATATTCATAAAGTCAAACATTTTTTAAACTTTCAAAGTCATTAAGCTTTTAATCTTTCAAATTTCAACAATATGCGGTAAATCGAGATAGGGACCTCCGAATTCGATTCTGGGCATATGCCCAAGTCCCAAATCACGATACAGACTCACTAGGATGATCAAAATATGGATCCGAGTCCATTTACTCAAAATGTTGACCGAAATCAACTCAAATGGATTTCAAAGCAAAAGTTTCATATTTTATCAGTTTTTAACATAAAAGCTTTTAAAAAACACCCAGACTGTTCATGCAAATTGAAGAAGTCTAAAATGAGGTATTTGAGGCTTTGAAATGCAAAATTAAGTTCCAAAACATAAGTTGACCTATCGGGTCATCACATTCTCCACCTCTAAAACAACTATTATTCCTTGAATAGACGTAGAAAAGTATCTGGGCTGGTGAAAAGGTGTGGATATCTACTTCGCATGTCTGACTTGGACTCCTAAGTAGCTACCTCGACGGATAACTCCATTGCACTACACTGAAGGATAACTCTTCAATTTCAACTGACGAACCTGTTGGGCTAGAATAGCCACCGACTCCTCCTCATAAGTCAAATCCTCGTCCAATTGGACATAGATAAAATTTAGCACATGGGACGGATCACCGTGATACTTCCGGAGCATGGACACATGGAAACTGGATGAACTAATGATAAACTAGGTGGCAATGCAAGCTTGTTAGCCACCTCACTCACTCTCACAAGAATCTCAAAAGGTCAGATATACATAGGGCTCAACTTGCCCTTCTTTCTGAACCTCATCACACCCTTCATGGGTAATACCCAGAGCAACACTCTCTCTCCGACCATTACTTCAACATCAGGAACTCTACATTCGGCATAACTCTTCTTTCCTGGAATGAGTTGTGCGAAGTCGATCCTGAAGAATCTTGGCCTTATCCAGGGCATCCTATACCAAATCTGTACCCAACAACCGAGAATCCCCCGACTTGAACCATCCAACTGGCGAATGACACCGCCTCCTGTATAATGTCTCATAGAGAGCCATCTGAAAGCTCAACTGGTAGCTATTGTTGTACACAAACTTCGCAAGTGGCAAGAACGGATCCCAAGAACCTCCGAAGTCTATAACACAAGTACAAAGCATATCCTCCAATATCTAAATAGTACACTCGGACTTTCCGTCCGTCGGAGGATGAAATGTTGTGCTCAACCCAACATGTGTGCCCAACTCACGCTTTACTACCCTATAGAAGTGCGAGGTGAACTGCGTACCTAGATCAAAAATGATAGACATGGGCACACCGTGAAGACAAATGATCTCGCAGATATAAAGCTCTGCCAACCGCTTTGAAGAATAGGTAACTGCCACATGAATGAAATGCGTTGACTTGGTCAGCCTATCCATAATGACCAAAACTACATCAAACTTCCTCTGAGTCCGTTAAAGTCCAATAAAAAAATCCATAGTGATTCGCTCCCACTTCCACTCAAGAATCTCTAACCTTTGAAGGAAATCACTAGGTCTTTGATGCTCGTACATTACCTGCTGATAATTTAGACACCGAGCTACATATGCAACTATATCCTTCTTCATCCATATCCACCAATAATGCTAATGCAAGTCCTGATACATCTTGGTGGCACCCGGATGAATAGAATACCGAGAACTGTGGGCCTCATCAAGAATCAACGCACAAAGTCCATCTACATTAGGCACATAAACACAACCCTGCATCCTTGAAACTTCATCATCTCCAACAGTAACCTTCTTGGCATTACCGTGTCGCACTGTGTCCTTAAGAACAAGAAAATGAGGGTCATCATATTGCCTCTCTCTGATGCCCTAAAATAAGGAAGACCGAGCGATTGTACAAGCTAGAACACGATTGGGCTTAGAAACATACAACATCACAAATTGATTGGCCAAAGCCTGAACATCTAATGTAGGTGGCCTCTCACTGACTTGAATGTACGCAAGGCTGCCCATACTCACTGACTTTCTAATCAAGGCATTAGCCACTACATTGGCCTTATCGGGATAATTCAAGATGGTGATATCATAGTCTTTCCATCGTTCCAACCACCTCCTCTGCCACACATTGAGCTCCTTTTGTTTGAACAAATATTAAAAGCTCCGATGTTCCTTGAATACCTCACACGACACGCCATGAAGATAGTGTCTACAAATTTTTAGCACATGAACGATGACGCCAACTCTAAGACATGAACAAGGTAATTCTTCTTATGAAACTTCAACTACCGCGACACATATGCTTCAACCTGCCATCCTGCATCAATAGCGCACCAAGCACAATACGAGATGTATCAAAATATACCGAGTAAGATCCTGAACCTGTGGGCAACACCAACACTGGAGCCCTAGTCAAAGTAGTCTTGAGCTTCTAAAATATCGCCTCACACTCGTATGACCATCTGAATGGGGCACCTTTCTAGGTCAACCTAGTCAACGGGGTTGTTAGAGATGAGAACCCCTCCACAAACCAACGGTAATAACCTGTCAATCCAAAGAAACTTCAGATCTTTGTAGTTGAAGTGGGTCTAGGCCAGTTCTGAACTGCCTCAATATTCTTAGGATCCACCTGAATACCCTCAGCTAATACGATGTGCCCCAAGAAAGCGACCGAGTCCAACCAAAACTCGCATTTTGAAAACTTAGAATATATTTGGTTCTCTCTCAGAGTTTGAAGTATGATCTGAAGATGCTGCTTATGGTCCTCTCGACTGCAGGAGTATATCAAGATATCATCAATAAACACAATCACAAAGGAATCCAAATCGGGATTGTTGATACCCAATTTTTCCCTCAGATATTTTTAAAATGCATATATACTTTCAAAATAGTGCATGAGCATCAACCAGTATTTTCCCATAATTTTCCTGTAATTTTAAAAGGATTTTAATTAATTTATTCTAGTATTTTAGTATACAAATAATTACTAAGAGAATTACAAATGATTTTATGATAATTTTATCATTTATATTTTTGAGCTTTGATTATTTCACAAATAGCCATATGTACATATTAGGGTTATAATTGCAATAACTTTGCAAAATTAGCCCATGTGTGCATAATTACCTTATTTCAAAAAAAATAATCTTTTATATTTTTATTATACTAAGTAATTATTTTAAATCATCTTCATGCATAAAATTTTTTTTATCATTAAATTAACTATTTTACAAATTATTTTATTAATAAATTGGGTATTTAACAAATAGCCCCTTCAACTATATTTAAATTCGGACCCCTAGCCCAATCAAATACGCCCCTAGCCCAATCAAAACCCCATCCCAATTAACCTAACCCAAAACACTGACGCAATTTTATAACCCGCCCCAGCCTAGAACCAATCTTGGCCGTTGATCTCAAGAGATCAACGACCAAGAACAAACCTTCCTTTTTATCTAACCTAACCTTCCTAAGAACCGCCATCCCCAAATGCTCTCATCTCTCTATTCTCTCTCAGACACCCCAAACCCTAGAGCGCCGTCACCCCAAAATCCCCTAAACCCCTTCGATCCCTGACCAGATATGGGATTATCTAGTGATTTGCTATCCTATCTAGCCTACTACCACTACTGGTTGTTTGATTTTTGTTGTTATCTCACTCAGAGTTGACTTAGACTCTTCGTTTTCTTATGAACCTGCCTTGTGTTCATTGATGTTTGTTAGTATTTTTTATATTTGTGGCCATGGTTAGATTTTTCCCTCACATCGTCTCCTTTTCTCAAAACCCTCATCTCTTGCAATTTGAATTTGTTCAGATCCTTGTAGATCTGAAACGATTTTGAGTTTATACTGTAGTTTTCTTTAAAAATCTCCTGTTTTCCTTATTATTAATCTATTCTAACATTTTTCTAAGAGCTAGGGTTTCACTTCGTTTTATTTCTGCAAATACTTTTCTAGAAGCTCATATGTGTTTGATTATCTCTTTCTCCAGATTCTTTCATGACTATATTACAAGGTTTAGTTTGTTTAATTATTTCATTGTTCACTTCAATATTTGCCCATTATTCCTTGAGTAATTGATTGATTATCTGACTGTCTAGGGTTCGAAATTACTTTGTTTTGCTGAGATGGTTACTTTTTGTAATTTTTGTCTACTCTCCTTATTTTGGGACTCCTAATTGACACTACTTGCCTTGATTACTCCTACTAAGCTTAATTTAGGGAGTTGATTGTTTTACCAATGCCATATGGTCTTTAATTTACCTATTTACCTTATTTGTGTGACTAATTGCCCTTGCTACTGGCTGGAATTTTGGTGTTCTAACTCTAATTGACTATTAGACCTATTACCTACCTTATTTGGACCTCAATTCGGTGTTATTTTTGGATAACTTCATGATTCTACCTATTGATTGGTCCTGTTAAGCCAAGTTGACTGACTGATTGTTCTATTTGCTTTATTTGTGAACTCTTAACCTACTTTACCTTATTTGCTCTACCCTACTCAATGTTATATAGGCCTCACTTTATATTTGAACACACACGCACACATACATAGAGAACACACAAAAGTTCTTGCTCTTATTCACACACATTCTCTATAACAGTCGTCTTATTCTTTGTTTGTTGCACTGTCTAGCCGGCCGAAAGCCAAGGCTAGACCCTTGGATCCTGTTTGCTTCACTTTTCTGTTTCTATATCTTAACTGGTATATCTCCACTTCTGCGATCATTCAAACTTCTATGTAGTTAAACTTCTGTGTTTCCTGTTTTCAGCATGACTACTCATGTGTAATTAACTTTGTGTGCTACCTGTTTCTAGCATGTCTACTTCTATGTGATTAAATCTATGTGCTCCCTATTATCTGCATGCCTACTTCTATCTAATTAGATCTATGTTCTTCATGTTTATTAATCCTAATCAGCATGTCTACTTCTATTTATTTAGGCATATGTGTTTCGTGTTTTCAACATGTCTACGTACTTGCTTCTATGTAATTAGACATGTGTCTACTTGTTTCTCAACTAGCATGCTTTCTGTCCAGTTTTAAGTGTTCACCCCCATCAAGTTCCTGATTAGTTCATGATTTCTATGCCTCCAACTCCTACTACCTTTATGCATGACTGTCTGAATGGTAATCTGATCCCAGCTTGTTGTTCTTTGTTTAATACATGTCCATATGCTCATCTAGTAGTAATTAATGAACTAAGTTGAATCTAGGCAATGTGAAACTTTGCATGAAGTGGTTGTGATCCAGTTTCTGTCTACTGTTTGATTGCTAGAATCTTTGTTTACTATCTACTGTTTGATTGTTGAATTCCAAGTGTTGAAATGACTCTATTTGTTCCTACTTACCCCAAAAAATCCAAACTATTTTCTTAAAACTACCTCCTATTTTCAACTCCTACTCTTAGAATATCAAGGGTCCCTCCCCTCCAGTGTGAGCACTACCTAGGAGTCCATGAGACTCCTACGAACTCTGACACATTGGGGCTGGCTTTTCCAAAACTTGCTCACAAAAATATTTCTTTAAAAGGTTTTCTGGCGTGAGCATTGCCCAGGGTTCCTGAGGCCCTTGGGAACTTTGACGCACCAAAAGACCATTGGGTGTACTATGAGAATATTAGCATATTTTAGACTTGGTTGAAGGCCTGGCTTCCAAGTTTACTTTTGGGCCTATCCAGGCTCCGTATAGTATAGTGATTTCATTCTGTAATTGATTTATATTTGGTATGTAATAATATTTCTTTGTAAATAGATATTGGGGTTATTAGTAAAACTGGGAGGGATTCTTATATATGTCTTTGTTGGGAACGGGTAGAAATCATGCCTATATGTTGCTGCGTTGTTTGTTTACTTATGAGCATTAGAAACCATACCTATATGACTCATTTAATTCTTTAAATCATGAATATTCATCCTTCGCATCATTAGAAAACCTGCTTCTAAGTCGTTTCTCAATTTTGCATTGATAATCATGTCTTTAAAACCTTCGTGTGTGCATTAGAAATCATGTTTCTAGGAATTTCCTTGTTGAATCCGCTTGGCAATTGAATGATGCTTTACTCGCCTATAAATGATGCCTATAAGAAACACATTTAGAAATCAGTCTTGACACTTAGTCATTCATGCAAATAAGTGTTAAAATTAGTTCTTGCATTTAGATACCATGCTTATAAGGTTTTAAATTAGTTCCTGCATTTAGATACTGTATACGGTAGAAATCAACGGTTTGATTTTACGATCATCAAGGCATCTCAAGGATTTTCAGTGATCGACTCCGAGGATTCTTGGTGATCGACTTTGATGTAGTGTAAGTAACGACCAGCCTCGAGGCAATGTAAATTAGTGGTCTCGGTGGATCAAGGTGAAGTACCCAAGGTGCGTACGTATAGCTGGCCAAGTCTAGTAGGCTAATCAAAAAGCGAACCAAGGCATTAAATGAATGTACCAGTCCCATATCTTTGTAATTAATGCATTTTGTACTATGTTGAGATTCCCCCTCATATATAAAGGGGATCCTTGTCATTTTGGAAACATCTGTTGCTCAATACTAAATACACAAGAACATTCTCTCAACTCTCTAACATATTCTCTTGATCTCATTACTTCATTTATTGCTTACATTTATTGTGTTCTTTTTATAGTTCATCATTTATTGTCTATTATTGATCATAAAGAGCCATCGCCGTATCTCTCATAAAGTGTTAGTCTTCCCTCGATCGCTCTAAGCCGGTTACCCAACTCGACCTCGAGGCATTATAATCAACGGCTCGAGTCCCTGATCCCCAATTGTTCGATTCGAGTAGCATACTGTTCTTAAGCTGTAATCTTGATTTCTAACCTTTTACCCAACACCCATTGCTTAACAACTAGCGTAAAAATAGATCACGTATTTTTAGAACCTCATAATAAAATTTAATTGTTATTACCATTTTCACGGTAAATAGTTTGGCGCCCATCGTGGGGCTAAAAATAACAGTAATTATTTTCTTGCTGGTTTTACTACATAACGCAAGTTATCTTTCACGCTTTTTCTTGTCCAAGATCTTCGATTTCATGTCAAAATGTCTAACTCAGTGAATGGAGGTGAAAACAACAATCTTGAGGACCATGGAGAGAATGGTGTGGATGTTCCAGGTGTTGGTGTACCACCACGAAACCCTGAGAATGCACCAGAACCAATTCTCATGGATGCGGTCTCGTGTGATGCCCAACACGTCGATATAAGCTCCCACACCAACATGAGCGTACACTAAGGAGAGCAACAAGAAGTCCAAAAAACCCCGAATAAGGAAGAACAAAAGGTTAGCCTTCACGTTATTTTTGAAATGTTACAGGCACAACAGCTAGCGATTACTCAGCTGCAAAGTCACCAGAAGACTCCAAGCACGGTAGCACCGGGGACAACCCCCCCCCCCCCCCCAGCCGAGCAGATATCGGAGGGATAAAGAAACAAGGGGTCGGCAACCGACCTCGCCATCGTAAAGATGCTTGAGGACCTCACAAAGAGGATCGAGTCGGGCAAGAAGAAGATAGAAGCCAATGATAATAAGGTAGAGGCCTACAACTCTAAGGTCAACCAAATCCCGTGCACACCCGATCCTGAAGGGTGTAGATTCGAAGAAGTTTGTACAAAATCCATTTCCACAGGAAGCTGTTCTAAAACCTATTCCAAAGAAGTTCAAAATGCTCGACCTTCCGAAGGATAATGAAACCTTGGACCCCAACAATCACGTCACTGCTTACACCTGTGCGGTGAAAGGCAACGACATGAGGAATGATAAGATCTAATCCGTCCTCCTAAAAATATTTGGGGAAACACTCTCGAAAGGGGCCATGATGTGGTATCACAACCTAGATCCTAACGTTATAGATTCATTTTCCATGCTGGCAGATTCTTTCATAAAGGTATATGCCGGGGCCATCAAGGTGTCCACAAGGAAATCTGACGTCTTCCAAATCAAGCAAAGGGAGAATGAGATATTGCGAGAGTTCGTATCTTTCATTCAAATGGAACGAATGGAACTACCACTGATCATCGATGACTGGGCGGTGCAGGCCTTCACTCAAGGATTGAACGAGCGAAGCTCGGTAGCTTCGAAGCAAGTGAAGCAGAACCTAGTCGAGTATCCTGCCGTGACCTGGTCAGACGTCCACAACTGATACTAGTCAAAGATCAGGGTCGAAAACGAACAACTAGGAGCCCCCTCGGGCTCAGTATATCCTAGCAGGCTTCTGGCAAAATAGCCAAAACCAAATAAGAAAAGATACCAACCATACACTGAAAATAGAGGAAATTCCCCGAGGCGCAACATACCCCACAATGATCGAAGTATGGAACGAGGCCAGAATCCTCGGGGACTTGTCAGTAGAGCTGGGTTCGATAGGTACACAGGGCCGCTAGAGGCACCTCGCTTGTCGAAATAAAACATCAACATCGACGTATTAGACATCGTGCTGTACGTATTAGAGACATTAGGTGGCCAAGGCCTGTACAATCAGACCCTTCACAAAGGAACCATAATTTAGTATGTGAATTTCACAACACGCACGGGCATATGACCGAAGATTGTCGCCAACTCCGGGAAGAAGTGACCCGATTACTCAGTAATGGTCACCTCCGCGAATTCCTTAGCGACCAAGCCAAAAATCAGTTTTAGGAAAGAGAGGCAACCAAAAACAGCGAAGCAGATGAGCCGCGACATGTCATCCATACGATCTTTTGAGGTGTCAGGGCCCTGCAGGAATCCACGACCAGGAGAATAAAAACATCCCTCGACAGGGAAAATCGAACTCGAGGCTCTATCTCAGCCCCATAATGGCACACTGGTAACTTCTTTTCTTGTGAACACATTTCAAATTAAACATGTACTTGTGGATCCAGGTACCTCGGCCAATATTATTAGATCGAAGGTGACAGAGCAGCTTGAACTGCTTGACCAAATTATGCTCGCCTTACAAAGTCCTCAACGGACTCAACTCGGCGAACAAAACAACGAAAGGGAAAACCGCCATACCAGTCAATGTGGCTGGCATGACCCAAAACAGAAATATCTCCACCATCAAAGAGGTTGAAGGATAAACAAATAGTGAAATAGCGACCACAAGGCATATTCTCAATTGTATCTGAATGAACAAACAAAGGGTCGTACCGCGTCCTTCGAGCAAATACTGAAGGCCTATCGAGGCTCAAAGTGCCATCGTCACTAAGGTATAACCATCTCCCTTTTAATTTACACCTCATACTAACCTTTATCCACGTATCCGATTGAGACAGCTGAAGCGCTAATACATCTCAAAGAACTTAAGGTTTTAAAGCACACGTTGCACTCTTTTCCTTTGACCGAGTTTTTATCCCGAAAAGGGTTTTACCGACAAGGTTTTTAACGAGGAAACATCCATATGCTACCTAAGGAAGACTCGACAAGTATTTGAGGCTTATTTTGCAATAAACCTCGAATACTGGGGGGGGGGCATCCCCCCGGAAGGTCACATACTCGAAGAAGCCAAGATATGCCAAATGGGGTCTCGATAGGAAAATAATGTACCGGGCCAAACGGTCAAAAGAACTGTGTCCGTATAGAACAACCGAGCCCATAACAACGAAAATGTGTATACTTGTACCAAGTAATCAAAAAAACTCGGTATTTTTGCAAAAACGGTTCCTTTGTCAAAAACGTCCCGAACACTCGGGGACTGGCGTCAACAACTCAAAACAATGCGACCCCCGGGTCGGAGCTTCTAACTCGTAAGCCCTCAATGAGGCAACATTAAGATCACAAAACAAGTTTAGAGCCAAAAACGTCCCAAACACTCGGGGACTAGCGTCGAAAACTCAAGGCCACATAACCTCCGGGTCGGAAACTCCAAAATCACAAGCCCTCAATGAGGCAATACCAAGTTTACAAGTAATGGCTCCCGAGCCCAGAAACCCTTGATGACTCGAGGACTGCCGCCAATCGCCACCCCCATCGACTTAGCAAAACCCGAGGCCATAAGATTACATGCGGGCAGCCTCGGTCTCGTAAGACCTATATAAGGTAACAACAATACCTCTAAGACCTCAAGCAAGGCATGAACCACACTTGTACCAAGTGACATTATCTGTAAGACCTCAAGCAAGGCATGAATCATACTTATAACCAAGTATCCAAAGCTGTATGACCTCAAAGGCGTGTAAAACTTGTAAGTCCTTACTAAAGGCACAAACCCGATCTCAAAGTTAAGGCTATATATCAAACTTGTAAGACCCCTAAAAAGGCATACGCTCGATATAGACGCCGAAACTACTTCACTCGGGACTGAAAGGCTCCAGACAAACACAAATGACTATGGTCACAAGGCTGTACTAGCCAAACTAACGCGACTCGCGGATGCCCGACCATCGCTACAAAATCACAAGCATTCAATTACTTCGAATATACTTTGAAAGAACTGGTTAAATAGGCTACTATCGACATAGGCAAAAGAGATTCTACCATGTCAACTCCTAAATACAAGCTTCGAGATAGTCATCTACCAAGCCAAACCTCCCGAGGTGCTCGATCATCGCCATATAATGACTCACAATCGAGGTTTTTATCAAACCATCGAAGAGTCAAGCAAACATTATTTAAAAAAATCCTTATCGAGGGAAAAATAAAGCCTATAGTAGAGGTCGCATCGACCCGAAGCGTAAGAGCCACTGTCGCTAGCCCACATAAAAGGTTGCATCGACCCAAAGTGTAAGAGCCACTATCGTCAACCCACACAAAGGTCGTACCGACCCAACGTGTAAGAGCCTAAGGGCCAGCTTGAAATTCAAAAACTTGAGGGTCGAATTAGATTTAGTCAATACCCCACTCGGAGACTGAACCCAAAATAGTTGACCAAACATGGCAAGAGCACAAACATAAGAGCTCGAGCGCCGGCTTATACTAAAAGGTCGTATCGACCAAGCACGTAAGAGCCTACGGGCCAGCCTAATGAGCCCTAGGGCCATACCACGAATCTAAGGATTACTTTTAACTCAAGACCAGTTCATCTGGCTAAAATCAATGCAAAAAGAAATTCAGGAGAAATAAAACCGCGAGGTTTTTCTTTTATACATATATGCGAGAAAATACAAGCTCCATTTATAACGTACATTCAAAGTACTATGTACAGAAACAGAAAAGGAAATCTACATACCCCCTTATGGACTATGGCTCGTCAGCCTCATCCTCGCTATCCTCAGCATCAGACATAATGAATTTAGCATCATATTCTTCCACCTTCGCCTGCTTTATATCTTCTGAGAGGTCGAAGCCTCTGGCATGAATTTCCTCGAGGGTTTCTCTCCGAGATTTACACCTCACGTACTCTTTATTTCTGCTCTCACGGTCAAGATCCCTTCTCAGCTCAACTCTAGCATCAGCAGTACCCTTCAAATAGACCGCCACTTTCTGTTCAGCCTTAGTGCGGCTCCTCACAGCCTCGGCCCGGGCACCCACAACCTCGTCCTTCACCTTCAAAGGCTTAGACTCAAGCCTTGTAATCATATTCGCTCGGACATAATCATTTGCACTAGCGTTTCAGAGTTGCACCTCGAGGGAGGAAGCCTTAGCCAAAGCATCCTCCTTGGTCACAACTTGGACATCTGCCTGAGCTTTCAACTCGTTAAACTCGCATTTGATCCAGCCAACTTCGCCCTAAAGACTTTCTAGCTCCTCCATTTTGCTCTCCAACTGAAATATCAAAATATTAATCTCCAAAAGCGGAAGAGGGATAATACACCGACACGAAATGCAGTTTACCTATTTTTTGAGATGGCTTTCGTAGTTCCGACTTCGATCTGCCTCGCACCGCAGGTATACCAACTCATCTTCCTTTTTCGTATAAAGGAGCCTAAGGGATTTCCCCCCATCCAAATCTTTTCCCATCCTGGCTTCACGACGAAGAAGCTTAGACTTAAGCTTATCAAGTCCTGCAAAAGAAAACTTAAAAAGAAAGGGAGGGCGCGAAACCAAAAGAAGCCTATACCGGCTACCAAAGCTTATCATAAAGCTAAGCCACTGAGCCTCGCCAAAGGTCGAGCCTACGTCTGATGGCTTAGTTTCCCCCGAAGTGTCTTCAGTAGGAGAAGAGAAGGTGCCGCATGACCCTTGTCCCTCAAAGTACCTTTGATGGGAACAGGAAATGTTTTTTTCAAAAACAGAAGCCTCCGAAGCTGGAAGATCGGCCGACTTATCTCTTTTGAACCTCAAAGGAGGAATAGCTCCGTTGTGAGTATCCTCACAACTCGAAGACTCTTTCAGTTTATTATTGATCCTCGACCCAAAGGATTTTTGCTATTACAAGCATCGGCTCCAACAAAATTATCAACCTAATCTCGAGATTGTGCCCGATCTCGAGGGCCCCGATTACTCCAAGTATAGACTCCAAAGATCCAACATCAAAATTCGAAGGCTAACACTGCATGAACACTGGAATATAAAGAATTCAAAGACTTGAAGCAAAACAATTCTCTTGCATTGCCAAAAAATATATTTATAAGGGCAGCTTTCAGATAACTAATGTGATGTTAACCTTACTTGCGCAGCATGGGTACTTCACGGGCGTTGTGGATCAAAATGCCTACAAACATCTCAAGGAGTTCGTGGATATATGTTGGGGGAGCAAACAGACGAATGTGTCCGAGGATGCTCTTAGGTTGAGACTTTTCCCATTCTCACTTCGGGAGAAGGCATTAGATTGGCTCGAGAGACTCCCCAACAATTCTATCACAACTTGGGATGAGTTGGCATATAATTTTATTGCTAAATTTTTCTCACCGGGGCATATGGAGGCATTGCGTGATGAGATTTTGGCTTTCAAGCAAGAGCCCACGGAACCTTTGCATGAGATTTGGGAGCGTTATCAAACAGTGGTGAAAGAATGCCCCAACAATGATATGGCTGAGGCTATGATCCAACAACTTTCTACCGGGGCATTAACACCACAAACCAATGCATAGTCACCCAACTTGCCGGGGGCAATTTTATGAAGATGTCATATAATGAGGCATGTGATGTACTTGATGAGATGACTGACACTTCTTCTGCATGGCAAAGTAGGTCCAATGTTCTTCAGGGTGACCCTACGGTTATTCATTTACATAAGGAATTACATGATCACGGGCAAGCGATAGCTGAGCTTACTACTACTATGAACCAATTGGCTAAGGCGCAGTTTCAACAAGTTCAGATTCCTTGCCAAGTGAATGCCATGGAGGGTGTTAATATACTTGTCAACAAGAGAAGGTAAAGCAGGCAACAAAATCAAGGGAATTTTGAGCAATTTGATGATGCATGTGATGGGTTTCAAAATGATGGTTATGATGACCAAAATGAAGAGGTTCAATATGTCAACAACTATCAAGGCAATAGAGGCAACTCTTCAAACCAACAATGGTGACCCCAAGGGAATTGGGGAAATCAACAACAAGGTGGTGGTAATTGGAATAACAGCAACCAAAACAACAACTGGGGGAATCAGAACAATAATCAACGTAACCAAGGGAATTGGAGTGGTAATAATAACAATTGGGGCAACAATAACAATCAAGGTGGATGGAACAATGGGAACCAAGGCAATCGGGGGCAAGGTTTTCAAAGGCCCCCAATGTACCAACAGCCAAACAATCCACCCCCATTTCCTTCTCAAGGTCCTAGTTCTTCTAGAAATGATTTGGGTAGAATTGAAATGATGTTCGAGCAGATGATGAAGAAGAACCAAGATTCCGATTCTCAGTTGGCTTCCCACAATAACTCTATTCGGAACTTGGAGGAGCAGTTAAGCCAAATCTCTCAATCATTGAATACTCGCCCTAAGGGTGTTCTACCAAGTGATATTGTAGTGAACCCAAAGGGTAGGAAAAATCATGTTATGGCAGTTACAACAATAAGTGGGAGAGGCGGTGATGTGAATGCCTCAAAACAAAAGCAAGTTGTGGATGAAGATGTTGAGTTGCAAGATAATGAAGTACCTTTGGTAGTTGAAGATGTGATTGAAGAAAATGTGAAAAATGAAGTGTGGATTGAAATTAATAAGGCCGAGGTGGAAACTTAAGATATCATGAACCCGTCTAGGGAACACGTGATTGACATGCCCGAGCCGGTTGTGCCCAAAGCCAAGGCACCTTTTCCTAGGACACCTCCACCTTATCCTCAAAGTCTTGCGAAACAGAGAAATGATAATCAGTTCAAGAAGTTTATTGATATGATGAAGAGCGTGTCCATCAATGTGCCTTTGGTGGAGCCTCTTGAGCAAATGTCGGGCTATGCAAAGTTCATGAAAGACCTGGTCACAAAAAAGTATTCTATGGATTGTGAATCTATAAAGATGACTCACTAAGTTAGTGCTATAGTGCATTCAATGGCCCCGAAGCTTGAAGATCCCGGTGCTTTCACCATTCCTTGTACCATTGGGAGTGCGAATTTTGCCAAGGCTTTATGTGACTTGGGAGATAGTATCAATTTGATGCCCTACTCGGTTTTCAAAACTTTGGGTATTAGGAAACCTAGGCCAACCTCAATGAGACTTCAAATGGCAGATCGATCGATGAAGTGACCTTTGGGCATTATTGATGACGTGCTTGTTTGGGTGGACAAATTCATATTGCCTGCCGACTTTGTGATTCTAGACTGTGAGGTGGACTATGAGGTTCATAATATTTTGGGTAAACCTTTCCTTGCAACGGGGAAGGCATTGGTTGATGTTGAAGTGGGTGAGCTCACTTTCCAAGTGGGAGATGAAAAGGTCATCTTTCACGTTTGCAAATCTATGAAGCAACCCAATAGCACCGATATGTGCTCATTTGTATACCTTGTCATAGTTGTGATAAAGGATGACACTAGTGCTATGATCAACGTGGAGGATCCCCTTGAGGACGTGCTATTAAATCTTGATGTCAATGATGATGCAAGCAGAGTGGAGTGCGTGAATGCCTTACATGGGATGGGCTCTTATTCTTACAAGCCTAGAAAATTGTTGTTGGATCTTGAAAATCGGAAAAATCTACCAACAAAGCCATCAATTGAGGAGCCACTGGTGTTGGAGTTGAAACCACTGCCTCTACACCTCAGGTATGAGTTATTAGGCTCAAATTCTACTTTTTCAGTTATTCTTTCTTCTTGCCTTACTAACATGTATGTTGAGGCCACTTCGGCGGTGCTTCAAATGTAGAAAAGGGTAATTGGGTGGACTTTGTCTGACATTCGGGGAATAAGCCCCACATTTTGTATGCACAAAATTATCTTGGAGGATGATGCAAAGCCTTCCTTGGAGCATCAAAGAAGATTGAACGAGGCAATTCAAGAAGTGGTGAAGAAAGAAGTGATCAAGTGGTTGGATGCCGGTGTTGTGTACCCCATTTCCGATAGCTCATGGACTTCTTCAGTGCAATATGTACGGAAAAAGGGTGGTATGATTGTGGTAACAAGTGACAACAATGAACTTATTCCCATTCGGATAGTTACCGGATGGAGGGTATGTATGGATTACCGGAAGCTAAACAAGGTGACTCGAAAGGATCATTTCTCATTTCCATTCCTTGACCAAATGCTTGATCGTCTTGTGGGGCGATGTTTTTATTGCTTTTTGGATGGATACTCAGGGTATAATAAAATCTTAATTGCCTCGGAGGACCTAGAGAATACCACCTTTACCTGTCCATATGGAACCTTTGCTTTCTCTCGGATGTCGTTCGGGTTGTGTAATGCTCCGGAGAAATTCCAATGATGCATGATGACTATTTTCACCGACATAGTGGAAGATATCTTGGAGGTCTTCATGGTTGATTTCAGTGTGGTTGGTGATTCCTTTGAAGAGTGTTTGAGAAATTTGGATAGAGTATTAGCCCGATGTGAATACACCAATCTCGTGCTTAATTGGGAAAAATGTCACTTCATGGTAGATGAGGGCATAGTGTTAGGCCACAAAATTTCAAAGCGAGGGATTGACGTTGACAAAGCCATGATAGAGGTTATTTCAAGGATTCCTCCTCCCATTTCTGTCAAAGGGGTGAGGAGTTTTCTTGGGCACGCGGAGTTTTACCGAAGGTTTATAAAAGATTTTTCAAAGGTGGTAAACCCCTTGTGCAAGCTACTAGAAAAGGATGCTATGTTTGTGTTCGATGAGGGATGTATGCAAGCATTCAAGCTTCTCAAGCATAAGTTGACCACCAATCCTATCATTACCGCATCAAATTGGAGCTTGCCTTTCGAGCTCATGTGTGACGCAAGCGGCATTGCAGTTGGGGTTGTTTTGGGTCAAAGGGTTAATAAAATGTTTCATCCAGTGTTCTATGCAAGCAAGACCGTGAATGAGGCTCAAAGGAACTACACAGTTACTGAGAAAGAGTTGTTGGCTATAGTGTTTGCAATGGAAAAGTTTCAGCTGTATCTTATGGGGGCCAAAGTCATAGTGCACACTGATCATGCTGCTCTTAGGTACTTGATGATGAAGAAAGATTCCAAGGAAAGATTGATGCGATGTGTGCTACTACTTCAAGAGTTTGATCTAGAAATTGTGGACCGGAAAGGTAGTGAGAACCAAGTGGCGGACCATTTGTCCCGTTTGGAGGAGGAGATGAGGCCTTGTGATGGCCTTGAGATCAATGATTCATTTCCCGATGAAAAACTCCTCACGATGTCAATAAATGATATGCCATGGTTTGTCGATGTTGCTACTTACCTTGTGACAGGAATAATCCCGTGTGAGCTCTCTTCTAACCAAAGGAAGAAGCTCAAGCGGGATAGTTTGGATTTTTATTGGGATGAGCCATACTTGTTCAAGATTTGCACGGAAGGTGTGATCCGAAGGTGTGTCCTGGAGGAGGAGCAATTGCGTATCTTGGAGGCTTGTCATTCCTCTCCCTATGGTGGCCATCATGGCGGGGTGAGGACGGCTTCTAAAGTTCTTAGTTGTGGGTTTTATTGGCCAACTTTGTTCAAAGATGCGGGTGATTTTGTGAATAGGTGTGACGAATGCCAAAGAGCGGGTGGAATTTCCAAAAGGGATGTGATGCCTCTCAATACCATTCTTGAAGTGGATATCTTTGATGTTTGGGGCATCGATTTTATGGGTCCATTTGTTAGCTCTTATGGGAATCCTTACATTCTTGTAGCAGTTGACTATGTCTCAAAATAGGTTGAAGCCGTGGCTTTGCCTAACAATGAAGCCCGAAGTGTTGTTGCATTCCTTAAGAAGAGCATTTTCACAAGGTTTGGCACTCCTCGTGCGATTATTAGCGATGTGGGGTCTCACTTTTGCAATAGAGCTTTTGACATGTTGCTTTATAAGTACGGTGTCAATCACAAAGTTTCTACCCCTATCATCCTCAAGTAAGTGGTCAAGTGGAAGTGTCCAACAGGAAAATCAAAAGTATATTGTCAAAGACGGTCAATGCTAATAGGACCGATTGGTCAATGAAGTTGGATGACGCTCTATGGGCTTATAGGACGGCTTTTAAGACTACGATTGGTATGTCTCCGTATCGGATGGTGTTTGGGAAAGCTTTCCATCTTCCGGTTGAGTTATAGCACAAGGCCATGTGGGCTTTGAGGAAGTTGAATCTTCAATGGGATGTTGCAGCCAATCTTTGTGTGGCGAATCTTAATGAACTTGATGAATTCAGATTCCATGCCTACTCCAGTTCGTCCTTGTGTAAGGACAAGATGAAGTACCTTCATGATAAATATGCTCGTGGAAAGGAGTTCAAAGTAAGTGATTTGGTTCTCTTGTTCAACTCCTGGTTATGTCTGTTTTCGGGAAAGCTCAAATCAAAATGGAGTGGACCGTTTGAAGTTATGTTTGTGACCCCTTTGGTGCTCTTGATCTAAAGAACAAAAATGGTAAAGTTTTCAGAGTTAATGGGCACCAGATCAAGCATTATCTTGGGAAAATTGATGACAGCCACGTGGTGGCGCTTCTTCATTTCAAATGATGTGTTGGTAACATGCGTCGTGCCGCGACGTTAAATCAGGCGCTTCTTGGGAGGTAACCCATGTGTTTTTCTTCTTGTTTTCTTTGATTGTCTTTGAAGTATAGGATTGATTTTTGGGCTAACTGGTTGTGAGATGTTGCAGGGTTGTGTTGATGCAGTATAAGACATGGTGGAAATATGCACAGGTCTCTGAAGTTGCCAGTGCAGCTGCACTACATTTTGTGCGGTTCGCACTGGTGAAGGGTGAACCGAGACCTCTCTGAAGTTTGCCAATGCAGCCACACTACATTTTGTGCGGTCCGCACTGGACCTCTGCGGCCGCAGTCCATTCTGTGTGGACCGCAGAGCATTGCCTTCTCAGGCTTGAACAAAACATTGCAGTGCGGACCAGACGCATGAGACTAAGCCCTGTCTAAAATTTTGTATGAGACTAAGCCTTGTCTCGCACCTTGCATGAGGCTAAGCCCTTCCTCTTTACTTGCATAAGGCTAAGAATTGCCTTCTATTTGCATAAGACTAAGCCTTGTCTTGCATCTTGCATGAGGCTAAGCCCTTCCTCCGTATTTGCATGAGACTAAGCCCTGTCTCACCTCTAGCATGAGGCTAAGCCCTGCCTCCCTATAAGGCTAAGAACTGCCTTCTCTTTGCATGAGACTAAGCCCTGTCTCAAATCTTGCATGAGGCTAAGCCCTGCTCCCTATCTGCATAAGGTTAAGTATTGCCTTCTCTTTGCATGAGACTAAGCCCTGTATCAAATCTTGTATGAGGCTAAGCCCTGCCTTCTCATGGGACCACACATTGTCTCCCATACATAAGTGTTTCTCTATTCCAAACTTTGCATTATCTTCTTCTCTCAGGGCCAAGCTCTGCCTCCCAAGCTCCGCACAAGACTAAGCTTTGTCTTGTTAATTACTTTTGGTATCATGTCTCTGCACTTCATGGGCTGATGTGTAGCCAACTTGTCCAAAGGCGTCATAGTCCGAAGGCATCATCCTCATAGCATGAAGACACCATGCCATGGCCTGAGGATCTCTCAAACTTGCATATCGTTATTCAAAGGCGTTATGGTTCAGAGGCACCATTTTCATAGCCCGAGAACATCATTTCATGGCCTGCGAATCCCTTACCATGCAATTCATGGCCCAGGATGTCATGGTCTAAGGACGTCATCGTCAAACCATCCAAAAGTCAGTCTTCATGGTCCAATGGGAATTTGCATCGTGTTTAAATTATCACAATAATTTGCATATTGGCATACATCATGTTTTAAGTTTTGCAGGAAATCCAGGAGGTAACTGTTCTTCAAACGGGAGCAACCTTCGCTCTAGTTTCCGCCCGTACCACTTATACTGTGCCACTTAACCAATTCCCATTAATCACTCACCTTTACATTATGACTGTTCAGATAGCCGCCCTATGATACATCTATCACATTTCAGGCTCATATTCATTCCTTAGCATAAACCCATCTAATGCTATCCTCCCCGAGAAGAGAACCTTCCTGAAACATACTACCATCCAATCGGCTTCATCCATCATTTGGTCCAGAACTACCCATGGCCTGATTTCTGTTAACTCAGGGATATGTAGGAAGCTCAAAAACCAAGGTTCGGCCTATGTTTTTCAAAACATCCATTCAGTCAAAATCGGTCATCATTTTTTACCCGAAAACTCTTTCATCCTTCTCGAGTAAAAAGGGGCAGCTGTTGATACCCAATTTTTCCCTCATATATTTTTAAAATGCATATATACTTTGAAAATAGTGCAGGAGCATCAACCAATATTTTTCCATAATTTTCCTGTAATTTTAAAAGGAATTTAATTAGTTTATTCTTGCATTTTAGTATATAAATAATTACTAAGGGCATTACAAATGATTTTAGGATAATTTTATTTTCTTAATTGTATCATTTATATTTTGAGCTTTGATTATTTTACAAATAGACATATGCATATATTAAGGTTATAACTGCAATAACTTTGTAATTTAGCCCATGTGTGCATAATTACCTTATTTCACAAGAAAATAACCTTTTTATATTTTTATAATACTGTGTAATTATTTTAAATCATACTCGTGCATAAAAATCATTTTTATCATTTAATTAACTATTTTTACAAATTATTTTATTAATAAATTGGATATTAAACAAATAGCCCCCGTCAACTATATTTAAATTCAGACCCCTAGCCCAATCAAATACGCCCCTATCCCAATCAAAATCCCAGCCCAATTCACCTAACCCAAAACCCTGACCCAATTTGATAACCAATCCCAACCCGGAACCAATCTTGGCCATTGATCTTTAAGAGATCATCGGTCCAGAACAAACCTTCCTTTTTTATCTAACCTAACCCCCTAAACCCTAAGTCATTTTCTAAGAATCGCCGCTCCCAAATGCTCTCGTCTCTCTCTTCTCTCTCAAACACCCCAAATCCTAGTGCGCCGTCACCCCAAAATCCCCCAAACCCCTTCGATCCCTGACCAAATATGGAATTATCTGGTGATTTTCTACCTATCTAGCCTACTACCTCTACTAGTTGTTCGATTTTGCTATTATCTGAGAGAATCTCGAAGAGATTCGACTCAGAGTCGACCTAGACTCTTCGTTTTCTTATGACATTCCTTGTATTCATCAATGTTTGTGAGTATTTGTTATCTTTGTGGCCGTGGTTAGATTTTTCCCTCACATCGTCCCCTTTTCTCAAAATCCTCATCTCCTGCAATTTGAATTTGTTTAGATCCTTGTAGATCTGAACGATTTTGAGTTTTATACGGTAGTTTTCTTTAAAAATCTCATGTTTTCCTTATTATTATTCGATTCCAATGTTTTTCTAAGAGCTAGGGTTTTATTTCGTTTTGTTTCTGCAAAAACTTTTCTAAAAGTTCCTATGTGTTTGATTATCGCTTTCTGCTGATTGTTTCATGACTATATTCCAGTCTTTAGTTTGTTTAATTATTTCATTTTTCACTTCAATATTTGCCCGTTATTCCTTGAGTAATTGATTGATTATCTAACTGTCTAGGGTTTGAAATTGCTTTGTTTTGCTGAGATGGTTACTTCCTATAATTTTTGTCTACTTTCCTTACTTTGGGACTCCTAATTGACACTACTTACGTTAATTACTCTTACTAAGCTTAATTTTGGGAGTTGATTGTTTTACCAACCCCAGATGGTCTCTAATTTACATATTTACCTTATTTTTGTGACTAATTGCCATTGCTACTGGCCAGAATTTTGGTGTTCTGACTCTAAGTGACTATTCAACCTATTACCTGCCTTATTTGGACCTCAATTCCATGTTATTTTTGGATAAGTCCATGATTCTGCCTATTGATTGGTCCTGTTAAGCCTAATTGACTAACTGATTGTTCTCTTTGCCTTATTTGTGAACTCTTAACCTCCTTTATCTTATTTTCTCTACTCTTCTCACTGATATATAAGACTCACTTTATTTTTAAACACACACGCACACATACATAGAGAAACTATTTGCTTCACTTTACTATTGCTATCTCTTAACTGGTATGTCTCAACTTCTGCTATCATTCAAACTTCTATGTAGTTAAACCTGTGTGTTTCCCGTTTTCAGCATGACTACTCCTGTGTAATTAACTATGTATGTTCCCTGTTTCCAGCATGTCTACTTCTTGGTGATTAAATTTGTGTGCTTCATGTTATCAACATGCCTACTTCTATCTTATTAAATCCATGTGCTTCATGTTCATTGATCCTAATCAGCATGTCTACTTCTATTTAATTAGGCATATGTGTTTCCTGTTTTCAACATGTCTACGTACTTGCTTCTATGTAATTATACCCGTGTCTACTTGTTTCTCAACTAACATGATTTTTATGTCCAGTTTTAAGTGTTCACCTCTAGCAGGTTCCTAATTAGTTCATGATTTCTATGCCTCCAACTTCTTCTACCTTTCTGGATGACCGTTTGAATGGTAATCTGATCCCTACCTGTTGTTCTTTGTTTAACACATGTCCATATGACCATCTAGTAGTAATTAATGAACTGAGTCAAATCTAGGCAATGCGAAACTTTGCTTGAAATGGTTGTGATCCTGTTTCTGTCTACTGTTTCATTGCTGGAATCTTTGTTTGAATTCCAAGTGTTGAAATGACTCTGTTTGTTCCTATTTACCCCAGAAAATCCAAACTGTTTTCTTAAAACTACCACCTATTTTCAACTCCTACTCTTAGAATATCTAGGATCATGTCCCTCCAGTGTGAGCACTACTTAGGAGTCCGTGAGACTCCTTTGAACTCTAACACACTGGGGATGGCTTTTCCAGAACTTGCTCACAAAAAAGTTTCTTTAAAAGGTTTTTTGGTGTGAGCATTGCCCGGGGTCCCTGAGGCCCTTGAGAAGTTTGACGCACCAGAAGACCATTGGGTGTACTATCAGAATATTGGCATGTTTCAAACTTAGGTGAAGGCCTGGCTTCCAGGTTTACTTTTGGGCCTATCCAGGCTCCCTATAATATAGTGATTTCATTCTGTAATTCATTTATATTTGATTTGTAATAGTATTTCTTTGCAAACAAATATTGGGGTTATTAGTAAAACTTGGAGGGATTCTTATATATGTCTTTGTTGGGAACATGCAGAAATCATGCTTATAGGTTGCTGCGATGTTTGTTTACTTATATGCATTAGAAACCATGCCTATAGGGCTCATCTAATTCTTTAAATTCTGAATTTTAATCCTTCGCATCATTAGAAAACCTACTTCTAAGTCGTTTATCAATTTTGCATCGATAATTATGTCTTCAAATCCTTCGTGTGTGCATTAGAAATCATGTTTCTAGGAATTTTTTGTTGAGTCTGCTTATCAATTGATTGATGCTTTACTCGCCTAGAAATCATGCGTATAGGAATCCCATATAGAGATCAGTCTACACAATTAGTCATTCATGAATATAAGTGTTAAAATTATTTCCTGCATTTATATACCATGCCTATAAGGTTTTAAATCAGTTCCTGCATTTAGATACCATGCATATAAAGTTTTAAATCAGTTCCTGCATTTAGATACCATGCCAATAAGTGTTAAAATTAGTTTCTGCATTTAGATACCATGCCTATAAGGTTTTAAATTAGTTCCTGCATCTAGATACTATGCCTATAAGGTTTTAAAATTAGTTTCTGCACTTAGAACTCATGCCTATAGGATTTCAACCCATTTCAGCACTTACAAACCATACCTATAGAAGTTAATGATAAAATCTACCTGTTAAGACTAGCATTTTGTTTACAGCTTAAATATCATGCCTATAGGTTTCTCCTCGATCATCACTTAGGCAAGCCTATAGGTCTATCTAATTCTAGGTCTAAAACTGTGATGGTTTGTTTGAAACTTGCTCAGATTCAGGAAGTAATAAAATCAGTAGGCAAACTGATTAGGTATTCACTGCCCCGCCTTAATGAAATTGTCTCATATTTTGTACTCATCTAGATATCCTGCTATAGGACTTTAACTCGTTTGAAACTATTTGTTTGAGGCGTGCAATTGTTTGTTTATTTGTGGAGGTAAACATGAGCCCTTAATTGCGTCTTTATATGATAGTTCTATTTGACTTTTGCTAGTCGCTTAGTTTTTCTCCTTTTAAAACAATATAAGTGAGTCTAGAAATTCTTTAAATAGAGGTGCTAAGCACCTCCAGGGCCACAGGCAAGGGACCGGTAATGCACGCTTAAGGCACGTACTGGATACTACTAGAATGCTTAGGTAACAATAATTAAGGAGAGGGTAATCGTGTAGTAAAGGATATGATGACCTGTGCGCTAATACTATGTGTAGCACCCCAACTTGGGGACGATTACCAAGTATTGCACAGAAATGATCCTATAGGATAATAAACCTAGAACGCCCTTTATTCCAGTTTAAATAATATTTATTTGTCTAAATTGCTTTGTTTGCTTATATGACTAATTCACTTAAATTGAGTTTGGTTAGGACCTACCATTGTGGACCTAGAGGGGTGCCTAACACCTTTCCCCCAAGGTTATTTCGAGCCCTTACCCAATCTCTGGTAATGCAAACTATTTTATGAGTTGTTTGCTTTAGGTGCCCTAAAGCACCATAAATCCATTAGGTTGAGACTCTTCAAATTCCATACCCAATTCCCAAAAGGAAATGAGTTGTCCCAAAGAATGTCGAAACCCAGACTCCGCGAGGAAAAAGGGGAAGTGATAAGGCTTGAACACCCGGTTCATCAAATCCATAAATGATGTCGGGGCATTTTTCAGCCCAAATGACATCACTAGAAACTCATAATGCCCATATTGAGTCTAAAAAGTTGTCTTAGGGACATTGGATGCCCTAATCCTCAACTGATCATAGCCAGGCCTCCAAACAATCTTCGAAAATACTTTGGCACCTTGAAGCTGATCAAATAAGTCATCAATCCTCGGCAATGGGTACTTGTTCTTGATGGTGAGTTTGTTCAATTGCCGATAATCTATGCACATCCTCATCGATCTATCATTCTTCTTCACGAACAACACAATCCCACCCCAGGGCCACACACTAGGTCTAATGATGCCCTTATCAAGAAAATCCTGCAACTGCTCCTTGTCACACCCCTTTTTCTCGCGAAATCAGGTTTCAACACGTGACAACTCTTTTAAGGAAGGGTGTTAAAAGAGATAGTCTCCACCTAACGGGTTTGAGGTGCGTTAGGGCACCTATTTTGTAGATAACTTTGTTTGACTAGTTTGTGTCACCAAAGATCGGGTAAGGGCTCGAAATTACCTCAAAGAGAAGGTGTTAGGCACTCTTCGAGGTTCACAACTGTGGGTCCCGGTCTACCTCAATTATATGAATTAGTCTATATGATCAAAGCTATGAAACAAGGAATTCATTATTAAACACAAATAATCGATTGAAAGACAAGGTGGGAGGTCCTAAATTTTTTAGCCTAAAGGATCACCTCGTGCAACATAAATAATAATTCTAACTCCCTCAAGATGGGGTGTTACTCATATTATTTAGCGATCATAGACTATCATCTCCTGCTACTTACTATTTTTAAGTTGTTACCTAAAGCGCACTAGTTGATTCTAAACCGTACCCTATGCGCGCACTACCCGTCCCATGCCTATGGTCTAGGAGACTTTGGTATTTTGGCCATAACTATTGCTACATATGTCCAAATTGCAATATATTTACCTTTGTGGAAACTAGATGCGAAGGGCTACTAATTTCGTTTTTGAATCACCCCAAAATTCCTTGTGGATCAAAAGATATGCGCTTCCGAAGTACGATGAGCAACTTGCAGTCTTCACGACCGCGGCCGTGGCCACTTTGACGTGGCCAGCACTAGGCCAGCGCGCCCAGCGCGAAAAGGAGCGCGGTCCACGCCAAAACTGCTGCTCCCTCCATTTTTCTAAGTTTCGGGGTATCCGTACTCGCTCAAAACTCACCCGAAACACACCCGAGGCCCCCGGGACCTCAACCAAAAGCACCAACGCATCCTAAACATTATTCAACCTCGTTCCAATCATCAAAACACCTCGACTAACACCAAAATCATCAAATCACATCGAATTCAAGCCTATGAATCTTAAGAACTTCCAAATTCCATTTTTGATAAAAAACCCAACTAAACCATGTCCGAATGACCTCAAATTTGGCAGAAAAGTCCAAAATAACATAATGAAGCTACAGAAACTCTCGGAATTCAATTCCGACCCTCGGATCAAAATCTCACCTATCAACCGGAATTCGCCAAAATACTAACTTCGCCAATTCAAGCCTAATTCTGCACCGTACCTCCAAAACCACTTCCGATCACTCTCCTAAGTCACAAATCACCTCCCAAAGCTAACCGAACCATCAGAACTCACATCCGAACCCTCTAACACATAAGTCAACATATGGTTGACTTTTCCAACTTAAGCCTTCTTAAAAGAGACTAAGTGTCTCATTTCTTACCAAATCCTCTCCGAACTCGAACTAATCATCTCGATCCCATAAAACACGGATAACGAAGCGTAAAGAAGCTGAAATGGGGGAAATGGAGCGGTAACTCATGAGACGACTGGCCGGGTTGTCATATCCTCCCGAACTTAAACAAACGTTCATCCTCGAACGAGTCAAGAAATGTACCTGAAGCCTCAAACAGATGAGGATATCTGCTCTGTATCTCCCGCTCGGTCTCCCAGGTGGCCTCTTCCACGGGCCGACCTCTCCACTGCACCTTCACTGATGCTATATCCTTTGACCTCAACTTCCGAGCCTGGCGACCCAAAATAATTACTAGCTCCACATCAAAGGTCAAATCGTCATCCAACTGAACCGTGCTGAAGTCCAAAACATGAGACGGATCCCCAATATACTTCCGGAGCATAGAAACATGAAATACCGGATGCACACTCGACAGGTTGGGTGGTAAAGCAAGCTCATAAGCCACCTCCCCAATCCTCCGAAGCACCTCAAAAGGCCCAATGAACCGAGGACTCAACTTGCCTTTCTTCCCAAATCTCATAACACCCTTCATGGGCGAAACCTTCAGCAGGACCTTCTTACCGACCATGTAGGACACATCTCGAACCTTCCGGTCCGCATAACTCTTCTGACGTGACTGCGCTGTACGAAGCCTCTCCTGAATCACCTTCACCTTCTCTAAGGCATCCTGAACCAAATCTGTCCCCAATAGTCTAGCCTCGCCGGGCTCGAACCAACCAACCGGAGATCTACACCGCCTCTCGTACAAAGCCTTATATGGAGCCATCTGAATATTTGACTGGTAGCTATTGTTGTAAGCAAACTCTGCAAGTGGTAGAAACTTATCCCATGAACCTCCAAAGTCAATAACACAAGCACGCAACATGTCCTCCAATATTTGAATAGTACGCTCGGACTGTCCGTCCGTCCGAGGATGAAACGCTGTGCTCAACTCTACCTGAGTACCCAACTCTCTCTGATCGGCTCTCCAGAACTGCGAAGTAAACTGAGTACCTCTATCTGAGATGATGGAAACAGGAACGCCATGCAACCGAACAATCTACCGGATATAAATCCCTGCCAACCGCTCTGAAGAATAGGTAGTACACACAGGAATGAAGTGCGCAGACTTGGTCAGCCGATCCACGATCACCCAAATAGCATCGAACTTCTTCAAAGTCCGAGGAAGTCCAACCACAAAGTCCATCGTGATTCTCTCCCACTTCCACTCGGGAATATCCATCTGCTGAAATAAGCCACCCGGTCTCTGATGCTCATACTTCACCTGGTGACAGTTGAGACACCGAGCTACACATCCCACAATATCTTTCTTCATTCTTCTCCACCAATAGTGCTACCTCAAATCTTGATACATCTTCGCGGCACCCGGATGAATGAAATACCGCGCGCTATGGGCCTCCTCCAGAATCAGCTCTCTAAGCCCATCCACATTGGGCACAAAGATCCGACCCTGCATCCTCAACACACCATCATCACCGACGGTCACATCTCTGGCATCATCATGCGGAACTCTGTCCCTAAGGACAAGCAAATGCGGATCATCATACAGGCGCTCTCTGATGCAATCATATAAAGAAGACCGAGAAACCACACAAGCCAACACCCGACTAGGCTCCGAAATATCCAACCTTACAAACCGATTGGCCAGGGCCTGAACATCAACCGCAAGAGGTCTCTCCCCAACTGGAATATATGCCAAACTCCCCATACTCACTGCCTTTCGGCTCAAAGCATCGGCCACCACATTGGCCTTTCCCGGATGGTACAATATAGTGATACCATAATCTTTAAGCAACTCCAACCATCTCCGCTGCCTCAAATTAAGATCCTTTTGCTTGAACAAATACTGAAGACTACGATGATCAGTGAACACCTCACAAGATACGCCATACAAGTAATGCCTCCAAATCTTCAATGCGTGAACTATGGCAGCCAACTCCAAATCATGAATGAGGTAGTTCTTCTCATGGGGCTTCAATTGCTGAGAAGCATAAGCAATAACTCTACCCTCCTACATCAACACACAACCAATCCCAACTCTTGAAGCATCACAATACACAGTATATGAACCTGAAGTTGATGGTAAAACCAGCACTGGAGCTATCGTCAAGGCTGTCTTGAGCTTCTGAAAGCTCTCCTCACACTCGTCCGACCATACAAATGGAGCACCCTTCTGAGTCAACTTGGTTAAGGGCGATGCAATGGAGGAAAATCCTTGAACAAACCGGCGATAATAGCCTGCTAACCCAAGAAAGCTATGAATCTCTGTGGCTGAGGACGGTTTGGGCCAACTCTGGACCGCCTCTATCTTCTTCGGATCAACCTGTATACCCTCGCTGGACACCACGCGCCACAAGAAAGCCACTGAACTAAGCCAAAACTCACACTTGGAGAATTTTGCATAAAGTTTCTCCTCCCTCAGTCTTTGTAACACAACTCTCAAATGCTTTGCGTGATCCTCCTGACTACGCGAGTACACCAGGATATCATCAATGAATACAATAACGAACGAATCCAGATAAGGCCGAAATACACTGTTCATCAAATGCATGAATGCTGCTGGGGCATTGGTTAGCCCGAAGGACATAACAAGAAACTCATAATGACCATATCTGGTCCTGAAAGTAGTCTTAAGAATATCTGAATCCCTGATCTTCAACTGGTGATAACCTGAATGGAGATCAACCTTGGAGAACACCCTCGCTCCCTGAAGCTGATCAAATAAATCATCAATGCGAGGTAAAGGATACTTGTTCTTAATTGTTACTTTGTTCAATTACCTATAATCAATGCACATTCTCATCGTGCCATCCTTCTTCTTCACAAACAAAATTGGTGCACTCCAAGGGGACACACTAGGCCGAATGAACCCCTTATTTAGGAGTTCCTGAAGTTGTTCTTTCAATTCCTTCAACTCTGCTGGTGCCATACGATATGGCGGAATAGAAATGGGTTGAGTTCCCGACACCAGGTAAATACCAAAATTAATATCCCTGTCCGGTGGCATGCCCGGCAGGTCTGCAGGAAAAACATCGGGAAAATCCCACACAATTGGGACAGAATCAATACTAGGAGTCTCAGCTCCAACATCCCTCACAAATGCTAGATATGAAAGGCAACCCTTCCCAACCATACGCTGGGCCTTCAAGAATGAGATCACTCTACTAGGGATATAATCAGTCACACCACGCCACTCGATCCGCGGTACACCCAGCATAGCCAAAGTGACTGTCTTAGTATGACAGTCTAGAATAACACGACACGGAGATAGCCAATCCATATCCAAAATGACATCAAAATCCACCATGCTCAATAGAAATAGATCCACTCAGGTCTCCAAACACCCAATAGTCAACACACATGACCGGTACACACGATTTACTACAATAGTATTGCCCACTGGGGTAGATACATGAACAAGTAAAGCAAGAAACTCACGGGGTGTACCCAAATAACGAGCAAAGTATGATGACACATAAGAAAAGGTGGAACCAGGATCAAATAATACAGAGGCATCTCTGTGGCAGACTGAAGCAATACCTATAATGACAGCATCTGAAGCAATAACATCTGGCCTGCCAGGAAGTGCATAGAAACGGGCCTGACCGCCCCCTGATCGACCTCCCCCTCTAGGGCGACCCCTAGCTGCATGACCTCCACCCTTAGCTGGCTGGGCGGGTGGTGAGGTAACTGGAGTAGTAGTCGAGGACTGACCCCTTTGCTGAGATGAATTAGCCATACGACGAGGGCACTGCCTCCACACATGTCCAAACTCTCTACACTCATAACAACTCCCTAGTGCTAGATAAGGGAACTGAAGGGAACCCCTCACACCGGAGTGACCGGCAAATGCACTCGGCATAGAAGAACCCTGATCTGATGGGGCACGAGATGAACTCTGGACTGGAAGGGCACTGAGTGATGACTGGCCCCCCTGAGATCCATGATGACCATGACCCGAAGATGCCCCGCGATACTCTGGGCAGACTGGCTGAGCATGCCTGAAAGAACGGCCTCTACCATGCTGAAACTGGCCCCTCGAAGAAGCACTACTATAACTGCCAGATCCTCGAGGCTTCTTGGCCTCCCTCTCCTCTCGATCCTAACGACGAACCGTCTCAATCTCGCAAGCGATATCGACCACCTCCTCGAACGTAGCACCCAACACCCTCTCTCGGGTCATAAGAATATGAAGGTGATAGTTAAGGCCATCAACAAATCTCCTGATTCTCTCACGATTTGTTGGAACCATCCAAATGGCATGACGAGCCAACTCAGAAATCCTCGACTCATACTGTGACACAGTCATATCCCCCTGTCGCAACCACTCAAACTGTCTACGCCGCTCCTCTCTGTGTTACTGCGGCACATACTTCTCCAAAAAGAGAGTGGAGAACTGCTGCCAAGTAAGGGGCGCTGCTCCAACCGGCCTACGCCTCTCATACGCCTCCCACCATGTGAAGGCAGCCCCAGTAAACTGAAAGGTGGTAAATGCCACACCACTAGTATCAAGAATCCATGCTGTACGGAGCATCCGCTGACACTTATCCAGAAAACCTTGGGCATCCTCGCCCTCAGCACCACTGAATGACGGATGCTGGAGTCTACCAAACCTCTCAAGACGACGCTGCTCATCATCCGGCATAACTGGCACAATAAACTCCTGAGCTGGTGCAACCGGCTGAGCTGGAGGTGCCCCCGGTGTCTGTAGTCCCTGCACTACTTGCTCAGGTGTGCGAGCAGCGGGGGTTTGATTGCCTCCCCCGGCCTGTGAAGTAGCTACTGCTGTAGTGGCTGAAACTGTCTGAGCCAGGCCAGTGCAAACTGATAAGATCTGTGCTAAGGCCTACTGAAGACCCGAAACCACGATAGGCATAGTTGGTGCCTGAACTAGTATTGTTGGAGTATCCATAGTGAGAGCCTGATCTAGAGCCGGGGCAGCCGATGCATCAACAGGTGCTGCCCTCGCTGCTCTGCCCCTACCACATCCACGACCGCGTCCACGACTTCTGGTGGCCTCAGTGGGTGGCACTGGTAGTCGTCTACCTCGTCCGGTATCTTGCGTCCTCACCATATATAAGAGAATGGAATATTAGAAGTTTAGTACTCGGACCAACAAGTTCGCACGACAAGAGTTTCAAGAATATGAAATTTTTCCTAAAGGTTATGCAGCCTCTCGAGGATAAATACAGACGTCTCTGTACCGATCCGCGAGACTCTAATAAACCTGCTCATGACTCGTGAGACCTAAGTAACCTAGGCTGTGATACCAACTTGTCACGACCCGATCCCCGAACCCGGTCGTGATTGCACCTCTCGTGAAGACAAGGCCAACCAGACCAAAATGGAACACCTCTCTTAAACAATTAATCATCATAAACAGTAATAACATATAATATAATACTCATAAATTGCAGAATTTAACGATAATAACATTAGGAACCATCCCGACATAGCCCAAACCGGGGTGTCACAAGTCATGAGCTACTACAGAATCTACTATAGGTCTACAAAGTACGGAATCCGATACAACAGTTTAAAGAAAACATAAATGATAGAGGATAAGAGAGTCAAGGGGCTGCGGACGTCAACGGCTACCTCGTAACTCCAAATCACTGCCTAGCCTGGAAAGAATCAGCGCTCAGGTGCGGACTCTGTTATACCTGAATCTGCACACATGGTGCAGGGAGTAATGTGAGTACTCCGACTCAGTGAGTAATAATTACAAATAATGGCTGAAAGTATGAAAACACGTAAAGGCACAAAGCAATTCCATATCAAGCAGTAAAATCACATAAAGCAGTAAATCAGTGAAGAAATCAAATGATATTCCTTTTTAAAACAAGTAAAACAGGTAATTTAACAGGTAATTAACAAGTAGAAATCCGCCCCTCGGGCATAGTATCAATCACTCAGCATAGTATTAGCCCCTCGGGCTCACTCTCAGTACAGTATCAGCCCCGCGACCACCTCACAATCACTCAGCATAATGGTCAGCCATTGTTACCTGACCAACTTTCATCAAACAGTGTCATTGTTAGCACTGTTTCAAATCACATGGGTACCCGCACTCACTGTGGGTGTGCAGACTCTGGAGGGGACCCTTACGGCCCAAGCGCTATATCAAGCCACCTCGTGGCATCATCACTCAACATATCCTCACATCACTCAAGCCACTGCATGGCATAAATAGTATCTCAGGCCCTCGACCTCATATCACTTAGCATATCCTCACATATGGCCCTCGGCCTCACTCAGTCCAGAAATCATCATAAGCCCCTTGGACATTAGTAAAACAATAGTTCTCAGCCCAAAACATGATGTAGAAATATCATTTAAGTTTCAAATCCGAGTAAAAGTGGCTGAGTTTGTAAAACAGTAGATATCAACAGGACTGAGGTCAAATAATAAGTCAAGCAGTAAGGAAACAGTGAATAAAATCCCCGAAGGGTCCAAATAGTTGGCACAAAGCCCAATTATGGCAATCAACCCAAATCATGATGGTAACAAATGAATTTCAGTCAAATATTCGATAAAATCATCAATCGGGATGGACCAAGTCACAATCCCCAGTAGTGAAAACCCCACGCTCATCATCCAGCGCGTATCTTGCCTCAATATAGCACTACGACATGCAATCCGGGGTTTCAAACCCTCAGAACATCATTTACAATATTACTCACCTCGAACTGGCTAATTCTCTAGCTCACACCGCCTTTATCCCTTGAATTAGCCTCCACGCGCATCGAATCTATCCAAAATCAAAAGGAATACGTCACAATATGCTAAGGGAACAAAGCCCAAGTGAAAACATTCGAAAAATATCAATAATCTCGATATTAGCAAAACCCGAGCCCTGGGCCCATATCTTGGAATCCGGTAAAATTGACATTTTCAAAATCCTCATAACCTCACGGGTCTAACCATACCAAAATTATCCAATTCCGATACCATTTGGTCCTTCAAATCATTATTTTACATTTTTGAAAGGTTCCACAATTTTCTTCCCAAATTCCATCTCAAATCACGAATTAAATGATGAATTTAGTGATAGATTCATGTACTCTAACCAAATATGAGTTAGAATCACTTACCACGACCAATTTCTTGAAAAACCTTGGAAAAATTGCCAAAATCCGAGCTCTTTAGGTCAAAATATCAAATAAAACCCAAAACCTCGTATTTATAGAGTACCCCTCGGATTCCGACACCACTGACCGCACAAAAATGCCCGCGGTCTGCGCAAAACCAGCGGGGTCCGCACAAAAACGACCGCGGCCGCGCAGGTCTTGGTCTGCAGGGATAGGATTTAGTATATTAGCCATAACTTTCGCTACAGATGTCCAAACTTCTATATATCTACCTTTCTGGAAATTAGACACGAAGGGCTACAACTTTCATTTTTGAGTCACCTCAAAATTCCTCGTGGATCAAAAGATATGAGCTTCCGAAGTAGGCCGCGACCACTTTGACATGGTCAGCACTAGGCCAGCACGCCCAGCGCGAGAAGGAGCGCGGTCCGTGCCAAAACTGCTGCTCCCTCCATTTTTCTATGTTCCGGGATGTCCGTACTCGCTCAAAACTCACCCAAAACACACCCAAGGCCCCCGGGACCTCAACCAAAAGCACCAACGCATCCTAAACATTATTCAACCTCGTTCCAATCATCAAAACACCTCGACTAACACCAAAATCATCAAATCACATCGAATTCAAGCCTATGAATATCAAGAACTTCCAAATTCCATTTTTGATCAAAACCCCAACCAAACCACGTCCGAATGACCTCAAATTTTGCAGACAATTCCAAAATGACATAACGGAGCTACAGAAACTCTCGAAATTCCATTCTGACCCCCAAATCAAAATCTCACCTATCAACCGGAATTCGCTAAAATACTAACTTCGCCAATTCAAGCCTAATTCTACACCGTACCTCCAAAACCACTTTCGATCACTCTCTTAAGTCACAAATCACCTCCCGAAACTAACCAAACCATCGGAACTAACATCCGAACCCTCTAACACATAAGTCAACATCCGGTTGACTTTTCCAACTTAAGCCTTCTTAAAAGAGACTAAGTGTCTCATTTCTTACCAAATCCGCTCCGAACTCGAACTAATCATCTCGATCCCATAAAACACGGATAACGAAGCGTAAAGAAGCTGAAATAGGGGAAATGGAGCGGTAACTCATGAGACGACTGGACGGGTCGTCACACCAGCATTACAAAGACAACGCTGTACTTTGACGTATTAGGTGCGCAATAGAGTGATTATGCAGTTGTTTGAAGGTTTAAGGTTAGCAATATTAATAGAACATCCTATAGGCAAGATTTCTAGTAATTGACAATTATATTGATTAAGATTAACATTTTTATCCTTATAGGCATGTTTTCTAGGCGAGTGACAGTATAGTAGAATGACAGAAATGGCATCTCATTATGCTCCTATAGGCGTGATATCTACGTGAACATTGCAAAGAACATGTATTTGTGGATAAATGCAATCCTATAGGCATGGTGTCTATGTGAACATGCTGCAATTAGAGGATTGATCATTTTTATTTCTTACAGACATGATTTCTAACAAGCAGGTGGAGGAAAAATATATTAAAACACCTGTAGGCAGGTCATCTATCAAACACGTGGGGGAGAATATAGTCGAGCAAATTAACACCCATAGGTAGGATTTCTACCCGTTTTATGCAATATTAAATAATCCCAAATTCCTAATTTTACTAATATCCCAAATGTTATTACAACAATTATTACAGACCCATATGAATAGGAATAAATTACAAATATAAATAACTATAGAGAGCCTACAGCGGCCCAAAGATGCACCTAGCCCATCCAGGCCTTAACATAGCTCACAACAGCTCAGAAGACAGTTTCCATAGCTAAAACCCAGTAACCATCAGAAATACATCCATGTACACAAGCCCGTTGTCTTATTCAACAAATAAAGTTGGACATAACTAAGAAATTAAGACAAATATGGCTAAGAAACTTGGACCCAAATGTTTCAGAGTTCCCAAGGGTTTCAAAAACCCAGGGTAGTGCTCACACTAGGGAGGTTAATAGAGGAGATTCAGGGATAGAGTGAGGACCAAGTCCTAAGTGTCAGAGTTCACACTAGAGAGGTAGGAATAACATAAGTGATTGAGGGACTGGACAATTGTTGAGGGATAGAACTGAAGAGTACAAGTTGAGAACATAGAGAAAATAATCAGACAGGCTTTAGGTTTTGAAAGCAGATTAAGCAAAGATTCAAAAGAACAATATCTAGTGCATGAACAATCACACATTAATAAAACAAGTTTGTAGGTTTGGTATGTACATACTCATGATAAAGAAAAGATTCAGATTATGTTAAGTGTGGATGTTAGTGAGAATCAGATTGACTGGCAGCAGAATTCAAGCACGATGAAAGCAGGTCATTGCAAGAATTATGAAAGTAAGGCATGCTTAAGTGACATGATTGCTACCAAAGTCAAACACATAAAGTGAGGCTAAAATGCAAAGGTTTTAACCATCAGTAACACCTAGGCTAGGCAAACTTAGAGAAAACATAATTAACTCAGGTCCAGGCATGTTTCAAAAATTAGAAAGACCTAACATTGACTACTACAGTCAGAATTGCATACAAGAACATCTCAGAAAACGCATTAAGCTATGAACTTTAGAAGTGAAAGCATATGCGAGCTACATATACATAGGGATGGAATTGCAAATGGTTCAATAACTCACAAGTTAAGCGAAAACAAGAAAGAGCAAAGTCCACAGTAGCAAAACCCAAAATTTCTGGCCTTGGCTTTCAGCTGGACAGGAATCAGAATATAGAACAAGAATCAGAGTAGTAACTTTAGTTTTTCAGTGAATGTTAATGATTCCAATCTTGTCTTAAATGGGAATAAGGAGGGGGTTATATAGAGACAGAGATTAATACATACCCATGGAAACAAATCATTCAGATGCAAATAAGATAGAAAGAAAATATTCCAGAATCAATTAGAGGTAATTTAGGGTACAAATCAAGGATTCGGTAAATTAGGGAAACACACAAAATTATTCAGAATATTTAAGGAAAATACTAAAAGTAAAAATTAGGGAAACACACAAAAATCTTTCATTATATTAAAGGCAAATACACAAAAAATACCAAAACCCAAATCATTAAAATATTTAAAGCAAATACTAAAGTAAAAATTAGGGAAACACAAGGAAAGAGAGTAATCGAACACAGAAAAGGAAAGATTCATCAAAATCAATAAGGAAAAGGGAAAAGTCTCAAACACTAGTTTTAGGGAAAGTGTAAAATCGGGGGGATGTACTAATAAAGTAAACATCACACAGAATAGGATGAATAGAGGCAGAATCATCAACAGATATAAAAATATTCGTACCTACAAAGAATAGATTATGAACATAGAAAGAATAGTGTATGCGGTGAAATCAAAGGACCTAATTTCTCGCTATCAAGCCACTTTGGAAGAATACCTCGAGGCCCCGAGGACGTGGAGTCGTGGCCGAGTCCCTTTCCTTGGGGCTTGTCGAGGCCCGACTCAAAGAAGACGAAGGTTTAGGCTAGAGCAGAAGGGGAAGTTCCCAAGGCACACGGCTAAGTCTGATAGGGTCGGCCTATCCAGGGCCTATGCCGAAGCATCACGTCTAGCCGTCCCATCTCCGTACTTTATAACTAACGCATGTTGTACTATATTCGGGTTCCCCTCCTATATAAAGGGAACCCGCACTACTTTGTAAGGGGTTGATGTTGCTCCAACTATTCTCCACAAGATCAATAATATCTTTCTCTTTTTCTTCTATCTAACATGCTCGTTCTTATTAGCTCGAGGCCACTCTTAACGTTTATAGCTTTTATACTTGTTCTTCATTCATTATTCGGTATTGCCCATAAAGAGACTTTCTTGATCATATCTCAACTGTTATCTCATTCCCGACTGCCCCCGATAGCTCGAGCTCGAGCCAGATATCGACCTCGAGGTCCTTCATCGACCAGTCTGAGGCTCGGGATGCAAGCCTCTCGATTTGATTACTGCCCCGCTTTAGCTCGTATTTCTATATTAAACTTCATACTCTTAGCATCAACTACTCTAACAACTAGCATAAAAATAGATCACGTATTTTTAGAATCCCATTTACAAATTTAATAATTGTTACCATTTTCACGGTAAATAATTTGGTGCCAGCCGTGGGGCTAAAAATAATAGTGATTATTTTCTTGCTAGCTTCATCCCACAAACACAAGTTATCTTTCACGCTTTTTCTTGTCCAAAATATCTTGATTTTAGGTCGAAATGTGTGGCTCGGCAAATGGGGTTAAGAATGACTACCTCGAAAATCATGGAGCAAACGGTATGGCTATTCCAATCGTTGGCACACCACTGCAGAACCTCGATAATGCACCTGGACCGATCCCAGTGGATGCGGTTTCGCAAGACACGCAGCGGGCCGATGAAACCTCACGCACCGACGGAAGCATACAACATGGCGACTCGGGAAGCATATGAAGTTAGTCTTCATGTTACTTTTGAAATGTTGCAGGCACAAAAGTTGGCCATTGCTCGGTTACAATGCCATCCGAAGACTCCCAGCACGGCAGCGCCGGAAGTAGCTCCCCCCGCTGAGCAAGTAGCCATAGCAAAGATGCTTGGGGATCTCTCCGAAAGGATCAAATAAGGTTTGTGTAAATTCATGTAACGGTCGTTCCTCAAGGAAACGGCCCCGGAACCCATTTCAATAAAGTCCAAAATGCCAAAACTACCTAAGTACAATGGGACCTCAGATCCCAACGAACACATCACCACCTATACGTGCGCAGGAAAAGGCAACGACCCAAAATATGATCAGATCGAGCCCGTATTGTTGAAGAGGTTCGGGGAAACACTCTCGAAAGAAACCATAATGTGGTGTCATAACCTAGTGCCCGACCCCATAAACTCACTTACCATACCAGCAGGCTCCTCCATAAAGAGACACGCTGATGCCATCGAAGCAACAACAAGGGAGCCCGACACATCTAGGGCCGAACAAAGGGGGAATGAAACACCATGGGAATTCACACCTTATTCCCTGATGGAACGAACGAGATTGCCCCCGGTCTCAGATAACTTGGCCATACAGGCCTTCACTCAAAGCCTAAACAAACCAGGCCCGGCGATTTCAGGACAGTTCAAACAAAACTTGATCAAGTACCTAGCCAAGACCTGGTCGGATGCCCGTACCCAGCATCAGTCACAAATCAGGGTCGTGGATGACCACCCAGGAGCCTCCTCGGGCTCAACTTATCCAAACAGGCTCCTAGCAAAGAAACCAATGCCAAACAGAAGGAGGTACCACCCGTGCACCGCAGACAAGAGGAACGCCCCAACATGCAATCTACCTCGCAATGATCGGAGAAAGTCCCGAGGACAATATCCTCGATTAATCGTTACCAAAGCCAGATTCGATGAGGACGCATGGCCGACAAGGGTGCCTCGCCCATCAGAGTACAATTTCCACATCGCTATACCAAACATCGTGTTCGCCGTAGGCAAAACCAGGGATGTCGAATGGCTCGGACCAATTCGGTCAAATTCCTCTCAAAGGGATAACAGTATGGCGTGTAAACTACATAGCAAGTGCGGCCGCGGGGCCGAAGATAGCCACCAGCTCCGAAGGAAAGATGACAAGACGCTCGACAAAAATCACTACCGAGAACTGACGAGTGACCGAATTCAAGTTCAGTCCCCAGTATGGCAGGCGGCCAGCAGGAACAAAGAAAACAGGCCGCAGCGCATTGCCACGACAATGGAAAATCAACGACCCTTTCCAAGAACTTGTAAAAGGGAGAGAACAATTTCTCGTCACCAGAGAAAGGTAGATCTGGGGATATACCCCAAGGGATGCCCTTACATTCAACAAAGAGGATACCGAGGCCTCGTCTTGACCTCACAATGACGTACTGGTAACCTTCCTCCTCACTCAATCCATTTTAAATAAGACATGTGCACAGGAATGCAGGTGGCTCGATCAGCACTATCGGGCCAAGGATGATGGGGCGGCTCGGGCCACTGTGTCAAAACACAACCACCTCTCGAATCTTTGACAGGTTCCGAACGGCGATCGCTATGACAAGGAGAAAGATCATTCTCTTAGTACAACATTGCTGGCCCAGACCAAAATGCCGAATCCCATATCATTAAGGGAGGCGCATGGCACGAACTCCTTATTCAGACGACCGCTGGCGCGTCACCTGAAGACAGGGCCGCCCCCACTTCTCTAAAAGGGTGAAATTCCATGCAAGGGATGGAATTAAAACCGTCGGCAGGAACCAATACGTGACAAGGGGAAATTCTGCATCACATGACGCATCACAAACACCAATATCCCCACTCTCAAAAGAGTCAAAGGGTAAGGAAACTACATATTCGGCCAAGACTTGATTAAGCACAGCGAAGGGCCATACTAGAGGCCACGCCCCAAAACAGTAGGAACATACCAAACCCCGGAACATTGCCTACATATCCCGCGGTAAAGAAAAACTCTCTCTCCGCTTTGTTATTTTTCACTAAACTATATGCAGATACCCGGTCAGGGCATTTGGAAGTTCTAAATTTACCCATAGACCCCAAGGCCTTAATGGAACCTGTCGCGCTCTTTCCCCTCGGCTGGACTTCTGCCCCGAAGAGGGTCTCGCCAGCAAGGTTCTTAGTGTAGCAACGTACCCCCTAAAGAGGATCCAACAAGATCACATGCCTTCTTCTGTAATCAAACGATGAAGGACACACCCCCTTTTTGAAGGCGCCGTCCACTCGGAAGGGTCAGGGAATGGTATACTGAGTTTCAATAGGGAATCGTGTACCAGACCAAACGGTCCAAGGAGCTACGGCCGTGCGGTCCGAGCTCACAACAATGAAACAATATGTATTTATGTCAAGCAATAAAAGAATATCTTTCAGCATCTAATACTCCAAAAAAGGAAATTTCAGCATACTCTCGGCTGGGATCCCTCCACCAAATGTGTCCCAAAATACTCGGAGACTTTGCATCAACTATTTGGCACCCACACGACCCCAGGGTGGGAACTCCGGGCTCATAAAGCCCCAACAAGGTAACTCTAGGCTCACAAATAACGACCTTCGAGCCTAAGCAAACTCGATGACTCGGAGACTATCGCTAATCGCTGTACACAAGAAAACCCAAGGCTGTAAGACCCCGAGCGGGCAGACTCGGTATAACCAAAACTATTCTACATAGAAACAAAAACTGTAAGACCTTAACAAGCATGAAAATTTTGTAAGACCTTACTACAGGCATAAAACTCAATCCCGAAGTTTAGGCTATACTTCGCATTTGTAAGAATCCCGAAAGGGCATACCCTATGTGTAAACACCTAAGCTATCACTCGGGATCAAAAATGCCTCCGCCCAAACACATACGACTATTGTCAATACGGCTGCTCCAGCCAAATTAACGCGACTCGGGGATGCCCAACTGTTGCTAACAAAATGGAAGGACATTACTTCGAATATGCTTCGAAAAGAATAGGTTAAAATAGGCTTCCCACAACAGGCAAACGAGCTTTAACCATGTCAGCTCCAAATCACAAAGGCTTTAAGTTACTCAGCCTACGAGCTAAAAGCCTTCCGAGGTGCTCGAACATCACCGTTAAGGACTTGAAATCGAGGTTCTTCCGAAACTGACGACGGGTCAGTAAAAATCATTTCGAAAAGATCTTAACAAGATGAAAACAAAGCCTTCAAAAAGCCCACGGGCAAAAGTGTAAGAGCAATTGTCGCCAGCCAAACAAGCCTCCGGGCCGCACACTAAAAGGTCTCAATGAACAAATATCGTAAGAGCCACTGTCGCCAGCTTGAAAAATTGAAAACTTGAGGATTAAAATGAGATCGAGTCGTAACCCGGATCGGAGACGGAATCCAAAATAGTTAACTACAAATGCCTAAGGGCACAACAAAAATGCTATTATCGCCAACCAAACAAGCCTCCGGGCCACACACTTAAAAGGTCGCTTCGACCCAGAGCGCAAGAGCCATCGTCATCCGCCCATGAAGGAATGAAAAAACATGAGGGTCAATTAAAGCTCGACTCGCAACGCGAATCGGAGACTGGACCTAAAATAGTTGAAACACAAATGCCCAAGGGCAAGGGACAAGAACAATCATCAATCCGCCTATGCGGGCACAGGAGATTGAAGGTCAGGTAAGCTCTAGTAAAGGCCTGACTCGGAGATTAGGCCTAAAATAGCTGGGCAAAGCACAAAGGACCTAATGGCTACTCGCATAAAAAATCGCACTTCAAGTTTTCTCTTATTTACATACGCAAATGACGCGCTCTCCATCTACAAACATGCTCTGAAAATATCAAATACAAAGTGGATAAGCTATGAAATATACGCTCCGCTACAAAAGGCTATAGCCTACCAACCCCTGATTCACTCTCCGTGGCATCAGCAAGAAGTGGCCGAGCATCGCGCTCGTCCGCCCTTGCTCGATCCAACTCCTTCGAGAGAACGAAGCCCCTAGCGCCGATCTCTTCGAGTACGTCTTTTCGGGATCTGCAACGAACATATTCCTCAATCCTCTTCTCACGATCGAGGGCCCGTTTCAACTCGGCTTGGACATCAGCATCGTGCTTCACATGAATCGCCATCTCATGATCAGCCTTGGTTCGACTTAATGCTGCTTCAGCCCGGGCATCGATTATCTCAGCCCTAACCTATAAGAGATCGGACTCGAGCTTCCTGATTATATTCACCTGAACTGTAGCGTTGTCACGAGCCAAGCGGAGTTGGGCCTCGAAGGCAGGAACCTTGGCCAAGGTGCCCCTCTCCTCTAAAGCTTGAGCCTGCACCTGAGCCCTCAGTTCACTATAAGCATTCCTCACTTGATCGGCTTCGCCCTTAAGGTACTCCAAAGCCTCCGTCTTTTTCTGCAGCTAAAGCGCGTAGTATGAAAGGTTATCTGCTCCATCAAATGGCTCTCGTAATTCGAGCTCCGATACGCCTCGTATAGCCAGTGCATCAACTCAACCTCCTTCTCCTTGTTGAGGAGCCTAAGGGACTCACCCTCGTCCAGAGCTTTCTGAAGCCCAAACCTATGATGGAGCAGCTCAGACATGAGCCTATCTAAGGCTTGCAGAAGAAGAACTCGATAAAGAAAGGAGGACCCGAAATACAGAAAGACTGCGCCGAAACTCACCATGAAATTAAGGTGGCGGACTTCCTCGAAGACGGAGCACACTTTTGTTGGTCCTTCCCCTTCGACCCTAGAAGAGCGAACCTCTGGCAAAGTATATTCACTCGAAGGAACCACCGTTCTAGAATTAGACATTCCAGGAACAACATGCTCGGGTAATGTTCTCTCCTCGAAGACATGAGCCCATTGAGCCCCATTAAAAGCTCCATCACACTGCGGGTGCAAATCCCATTTACCGCCATTGTCCCTCAGCTCGGAGGCCGGCGACTCCTTCCCCTCTCCGGAGGGGCACAACCTCGCCTCAAGGAAACGCCCAATACCTACAACGGCAAAGCTGATACAAAATAAAGAGGAAAATGTCATTTCAAATATATGAAGACAAAGGCAGGAGTACCATACACGCATACCATGGTATTTCACTTCCCATCTATCACGGGACACAGCTCGCCACCTACGCTCATCGCAAGTCGAATGGGTCTCCAACTTCCGGACCTAGCCAGGCAGATCGACAACTTTGCCTGACATCCATGAAGTTGCTGCAAAAAGGAAGGAGACACAATTACTCAACAGGTTTTCACTATCAGAAAATCTAAGGAAGCATGAGGCATTCCACTCACGCGCATAATTCAATCCCTCGGGAAATGGCATGAGCTCCACGGGGATAATATCAGCCGTTCGGACCCAGGTCGACTGACCCACTATTGATCCCCATCTTCTTCATCATCGACAACAAAGGGCGTGGACGAACGACATCGCAAGGTTAATAGGCCTCGGTGATGAAAGGGTTGGTACTGCCTGATGAGGTAGCTGAGCGTGAATTCATGCCCATCTTTCTCCGCAAAGAATCTCATCATCAGAACCACTCTCCAAAATGATGGATGTATATCAAGACGACCCTATCAAGGGGGCCAAATGCGAAAGGATATAGGTATACGTTCAAGAGTCTGTCAACAGAGTCCGTAATACTCTCATCCAAGGAAAGCACCTGCAGCGTTATCCCCTCGCTCCATCCATAGTATCTCCTCACCATCTCAAGATGTTCCTCTCTTATCAAAGATTCAATCTTCAGAGAGAACTCATGTGGATCCTGAACGCTGGGAGTGGAACTCTCCCCTCCCTGCAGGGTCAGCCCCGAAGTAACTGCCATGGCTATGATAGAATCGACAGACTAAAGCAAGGACGTGCGCCAACGCTTTTTGTTCCTGAAGAGATGAAGGACCCGATGCCAAAACGGAGGGATAGTTATCCAAAATAATTAGATCTCCCAAAAAAGCAAAAGCTACCCCACATATATGTGGAAACAACAACGATTTACCTATCCAGAGTAAAGCCTCGGGAGGCCAACGGCCTCGGTACAGATCCCGAGGTGGCACTCGACCCAGAGGCATCCATCGACAAGAAGTTAGGCCTCAAAGAGTCAACTGTATTGTCTCCAGTCTCGAAGTAGTGCCTGACCTTGAGGATTGCCGCTAAAAAAGAAGTTAGGCTTCAAGAAGCCTTCAACGCCATCATATAACTTGAGGTGGTACTCTCATGGTTTTTCTTTCTAAAAAGAAGTGTAAGCACGCGAAAGCTCCGATCATGAAGGCTCTAGGAGGGCTCGAGGCATCGCCTAAGCATAGGCAACCTCTCAACGGAAGTCTATTCAATACGCTTTAAAAGGCTATCTGCATCAAGTTCAAAGCAGACCCCCAGGTACCCGAAGCTGACCTTCGCTCAGGATACCACTCTCGAAAGCTCCAAAACTCAGCATACTATCTCCATGCAACTCAGAGGGCCCGACAGCCCGATCCCATTAGATTAATTCAGTCTTGGTTCGAGGTACGATGATGGGCTCGCCATGTCCATCGGCAGAGGATCGGATAGAACAATTGCATCCAAGTTAGATATCACCGGTCAACAACAAAGGAAAACATTCAAAGGCCTCAAAGGGCATGAGAGCATACAATAATAGGGCGAAAATTGAAAACTTAAATCAAGGAAGTATCTTCATATTCATAAATATCCATGTACAACAGCCCTCAAGGGGTCCTTACAAACAATTACAAAAGCCTACAGAGGATCTCTACACAGAAATAGAGGAATAGAAGGATGTACATGTGATGAAACCCGAGAACCCGGTCCATCCTCAAAGGTCTATCTCCTGTATCAGCATCCTCGAGCACTGCCCCATCGAAGCTCACATCCTCGGGGGCGATTCTTTCGACCGCCATCTCTTCTAGGTTTCCAGATCGATCCCGCGGAGGGTTCCCGCCAAGGGAAAAGATGAAGTAGAGGAAAAGGAGGGGATGCAGAGGAGGCAGAGAAAAGAGACATGGCCCGCCAAAGCCAAAGGTTGAAAATTCGTCAGGCCCAGCCTCAACAGCCGGTAGTGCCATTTTATCCCTTGGAAAAGGAAAAATCCAAGGGATGAAGTGCCACACCAGGCATAGGTTGGAGAGTGAGCAGCAGTGCATAGTCCGAATGACTGTCTACAAAAAGGGAGAACCGATTCCCCGTCTATCACCATCTCGGGACAACAACAACAACAACAATGGATGTAACAACAACCACAACATCGAGGGAACAACACGGTCGTTCTGGGTAAAGGGAAGCTCCAGCGAAAGGCCGCAACACAGCCTACGGGAGTTCTGCCAAACAGCTTTGAGGCCATGAGCCCCAAACATAATGTTGAAGGATAGAGGAAGATGATAAGAAGAAATGGGCAAATGAGCTAACGAAAGTACTTGGATAGTAAAAACAATGCCAAAGCACCCCCATTTATAGTGGGTAATGACATGGTCATCAAGGCTTTGGAAGATTGACCGGCGGACGCAATCACTACGTTTTTGAAGAGCTGAATCGACGGCGGAGAATTCATCCTGGAGAACTGGAATCGATAGTGCATTGAACGATGTCATCTAAGGGGCACCCAGGTTGCTGAAAAAGCTCGCGCCACAGATTTCATAATCGGTATGACATCACCATAAAAAGCTCATGGAGTTAGGTGTCAGAATCATTTCCCATCGCTTCATTCTGGGAAACACAGAGACTATCTGTATGTGGCAAAATCAGGAATTAATTTCTCGCTATCAATCCACTTCAGAAGAATACCTCGAGGCCCCGAGGGCGTGGAGCTGCGGCCGAGTCCCCTCCCTTGGGGCTCGTCGAGGCCCGGCTCAAAGAAGATGAAGGTCGAGGCTAGAGCAGAATGGGAAGTTCCCAAGGTACACAACAAAGCCTGATAGGGCCGGCCTATCCAGGACCTATGCCGAAGTGTCACATCTAGCCGTCCCATCTCCATACTTTATAACTAACTTATGTTGTACTATATTCGGGTTCCCCTCATATATAAAGGGAACCCACACTACTTTGTAAGGGGCTGATGTTGCTCCAACTATTCTCCACAAGATCAATAATATCTCTCTCTCTCTTCTTTCTAACATGCTCGTTCTTATTAGCTCGAGGCCACTCTTAACGTTTATAGATTTTATACTTGTTCATCATTTATTGTTCGGTATTGGCCATAAAGAGCCTTGCTTGATCATATATTAATTGTTATCTCATTCCCGACTGCCCCCGATAGCTCAAGCTCGAGCCAGATATCGACCTCGAAGTCCTTCATCTACTAGTGCGAGGCTCGGGCTGCAAGCCTCTCGATTTGATTACTGCCCCTCTTTAGCTTGTATTTCTTCATTAGACTTCATACTCATAGCATCAACTGCTCTAACAACTAGCATAAAAATAGATCACGTATTTTTAGAATCTCATTTACAAATTTAATTGTTGTTACCATTTTCACGGTAAACAAATAGTCACAGAAATCAGAGATATGAACTGATTTGGTTCGATATTGAGGAGAGTTTCTTGCCATGTTAGGCAAGCAACTAGGTAATATCATAAACGAGTAAATAGTCGTCAGGGGAGGAAAATAAGGCAAGAGAATCCACGGTGAATTCCATTTTGGCGCCGAATTTGGAGGGGTTAAGAGAGATGCCGGCTAGGGTTTTCGAGAGATGAGAGATGAGAGGGTTCAAGGGCGGCGAGGTGGTGAAGAATAATTAGGGTTGGGGTTTGGGTGTAGTTAAAGAGGAGGGTGTAATGTGGATCGTTGATCTTAAAGATCAACGACCACGATTTAAAAGATCTCTGGTCGGGTGGTTTAAACGGGTATGGGGTTGGTCCAATTGGTCTTGGGCCAAGGGTAATTGGGTGAAGTGCCCGGTGTCGGGACCATGGCACGAGAACCCTGATGCTGCGAGCTACTCAATGCCCGAGGACAAAATCTATTGATGTCTCTCGGATCACCACAAGTATAACAGGACACCGTCTGCTGTGACTGCTGACAATGAATTTGACCCTGTTGACCTAAGTAACCACCCTGAAAACTCTGGAGAGGATGTGCACTAATAGGAGCAGGTGGTGCACTGAAGGCTAACTGGTCGGAATAAGGCATGTGAGGACCATGACAACCTGAAACACCATAAGATGCCTGGAGTGCTGAATGAAATGTCTTGGGAGGATGGCCTCTACCAAAAGTACCCCTGCCTCCAGACGAGGCACTACTAAACCGACTAGAATGATGAGTCCTCTTCTCATACCCCTGATCTCCCCTTTGTGCAAGAACCATCTCGACTCGCCTGGCTATATTGGCAGCCATCTGAAAAGAAATCTCACTCCTAGTCTCTTTGGCCATCTGCAACTTGATAGGCTGAGCAAGTCCCTCAATAAACCTCCTCAGCCCTCTCTCTCTCTCGGTAGGAAGAAGAAGAATAGCGTGACGGGCCAGATCCACAAAACGAGTCTCATACTGAGTGATAGACATGCTGCCCTACTGAACACGCTCAAACTCCCTATGATAATCCTCTCTCAATATGATAGGAAGGAACTTCTCAAGAAATATATGAGAGAACTAGTGCCAAGTAAGAGTAGGTGACTCAGCTGGTCTGTTCAATACAAAATCCTTCCACCATCTCTTGGCTAAACCCATCATTTGAAACGCAGCAAAATCGACCCCATTGGTCTCAACTATCCCCATGTTCCGCAGCACCTCATGGCAACAATCAAGATAGTTTGTGGGTCCTCAGAAGGTGCACCATTAAAGTGAAATAGAAAGAGATTGGTTAACTTTTCCAATCTCAATAAGCCCCCAATAGACATAGCTGATCCATCATCGATCTGTGTCGCAACAATCAGCAAAAACAACCGTAATTGGCTAGGCTGCTGGAGTCTGATACTGGGGAGCAATCTACTCCGGAGTGTGAGTAGCGGGAGTTTGTGCTCCTCCCCCCAACTTGAGAGACGGCTAGTGCCATAGGAAATGTACCAGCCTGGGCCACACTCTCCATAAGGCCCACTAAACGAACTAGAGCTTCCTGAAGCACTGGGGTGGCAATGAACCACTCCGGGATCTGAGCTGGTATGACATGCACAGTCTGGGCTAGAACCTCCTCATCAAACTCCACCTGAGGCTCCAGCACTGGTGCTGCTGCTCGAGCTCTATGTTGAGCTCTACCCCTACATCGGCCTCTAGCGCGACCTCGACCTTGATCTCTGCCCCTTGTAAGAGCTGCCACTGGGGGCTCTAGCTGCTACTCAACTGAAGATGCAGTACATGTTCTCGCCATATAAAGAGTTCAATTAGCAATGAGAGAGCGAAATCGCAACAGATAAGAGTAGAAGTGAAATTTGTTCCTAAACTTCATAGCCTCTAAGAATGATGTTGAATTGCATTGCACATCCTTTTTAGTGTGATGTAATTACATTTGTTTATCTTCAAAATTACTTTTTACTTTTGTAAGTAACACAAAATATTTTTTATTGTTTGTAAATATGTATGTTAGGAGATGCATTCTGTCTACATTGATATCCCCTCTTATTTCTCTTGGAATGGCCTGATAGATATATTATTAGTAAACTTAACCATAAAGTGAAAATTCCTGGATGTTTCACATATCTCAAAAGAAGTTTGACACATCAGAAAGGATGTATCAAACATGTGTCAGGATGTTTCAAACATACAAAAGTCACATGATTAAAAATCTGGGATATAAACAATAGAGGTCTCTAATATCATATTGGATGTCTCATAGCAACATTTATTTCTTAATCAATCTTTCTCATCTCAAAGCGTGTCAGCATACATATATAAAATAGTATATTTTTTGTAATATATATACATATATCGATACCGTCACGACCCGAAATTCCCACCTTCGGGACCGTGCTGGTGCCTAACATTTCACTTGCTAGGCAAGCCAATATTAGAGAACCGTTAAGCTAATTTTTAATCAATTTCAATAAATAACGATAATTAAGCCAAAATAAAATAAAACGGAGTGCGGAATAACATAAATGCCCATAATATCTACTACAATTCGGATCTAGAGTCATAACTCATGAGCTTCTAGAATCTTCTTCAAACAGAGTCTGAAAGAAATACAACGGTTTTGAATGAATGAAACAGTAAAATAAGGAAAATAGAATGGGACTTCAAGGTCTGCGGACGCAGCAGATCTACCTCGTGTCTCCAACGAGCAAATCTAAGTTGCTACGCCTCACGAATAGCTAGGTCCAGTTCCAAAATCTGCACAAGAAGTGCAGAGTCTATTATGAGTACAACTGACCCCATGTACTCCATAAGTGTCTAGGCTAACCTCGAGGAAGTAGTGACGAGGCTATGACAAGACACCCATGTAATAAACCTGTGCATATCACAGTATACGCGCAAGATAACAACAAATGGAAACTAACCAAGTACTATTGGGAGGGGGACATGCTAAATAGGGATACAAGATACCATAAATACAACAGAAATGATAACCAGAATAGTCAGCATGCCTTTAACCAATAAAAGCAATTAAGCACAATGAAGAAAATTGTAAGACATCACCCATCGTGCTTTTACACTCAACCTCACAATGATACAAGGACACTGCATGACATCATCCTTTGTGCTTTTACTCTCACTTTCAGTATAAATCAATATATACGACACGACATCACCCTTCATGCATTAACTCTCATAACATGACGCAATATCACCCTTTGTGCATTAACACTCACAATATGGCACAAAATCACCCTTCCTGCATTAATACTCTCCCTTACAATAAAATAATGAACAAGTAATAACCGGGAGATAAGATCAACAAGAACAAACCTTACTTTAACAATGGTTCAAACAATATTAATCTCAACTTTAGAAACAATACTCAATTATCACAAAAGCCCATAAACATGGTTAGAACGATCAATTTAACAAATAACTAGTCTAAGCATGTATAACAAGATAAAGTAAGCTATAATTACAAGGAAAAAGTCCCGCCCACATGCTTTAACACAACAACAGATAAGTACTTGTCACTTCACATATACATTGTACCCAACATCTAAACATGTATCAAATAGACAAACACGTCCTAACCCCTCAAGTCAAGGTTAACCATGACACTTACCTCACTCCAAAGATCCACTCAAAGCTCAACTACAGCTTTGTCTTTCAAACAAGCCTCGGAACTAGTAGAATTTATTACCAACCAAGCGATTCAAATTAAGCCTTAGGAACTACCCACGATCGTGAAGGATTTAATTTAGGTCATTATTGAAAAGGTCAACAAAAGTCAACTCCCATACCCACTTGGTCCAAACTCGAAATTCGGACTATAACCCGATTACCAATTCACCCCCGAGCCTGGTTATATAATTTGTTTTAAAATCTGACCTCAATTTGAGGTCTAAATCCCAATTTTACTAAAATCCCTAATTCTACCCAAGCCCCCAATTTCCACCATGAGAACACTAGATTTTAGGTTGTAAAATTATTAAATGTATTGAAAGATTGAAAGAAAATAAGTTAGAATCACTTACCAATGATTTGAGGAAGAAGAGTTCTTTCAAAAATTGCCTCTAGTGTTTTCTTGTTTTGAAAATTTGAAAAATGAACAAAAATCCTATTTCTCAGTTATTTGATCAGTCGCATTTGCAGCCTGGACCCCAAAAATACGAACCCTGCAAATGTAAAGTTCTCTCATTTCTATTGTTATCGCATTTGCGATGATTGGTTTGCAAATACGAACATTGATCTCCTGCAAATGCGACCATTTGATTGCAATTGCGATCACTGTACCCCCACTGCCCCACTTCGCAAATGAGAAGTCTTGTTCGCAAGTGAGAACTTGAGGTGCCTTAGCTACTCTTTGCAAATGCAAGGAGATGCTTGAAAATGCAACCTTATCAGAGGTCGCAAATGCGAAGCCTGACCTCGCGATTGCGAGGTCTGAGGCCTACACCAGAACTGAAACACACCAGTATGTATCTAAGTCTAGAGTTCACTCCGTAGCATATCTAAAACATACCCGAGCCCTCGTGGCTCTAAACCAACTAAGCACACTGTCTAAAAAAACCTAGAACTACGAACTGAGCACCAAATTTAATTGAATTTTCAAAAAAAACTCATGAACTTTTATTTTTACAACCGGATGTCCGAATAACGTCAAACCAACTCTGTTTCTTACCAAATTTGACATACAAGTCATAAATATGGTAATAGACCTATACCGGGTTTCGGAACCAAAATATGAACCCGGTATCAATAAATATTGACCACCCTGATAGGAACCTAATCTAAGGTACCTCTCAACTCCAACTGCGACAACCAATCCATGCACAAAATAAACATGACCGATACACACAGTCAACAATAATATAATCTCCCATAGGCGTGGACAAATAGATAAGAGAACTCAAAGAATCACGGGATATACCAAGTATGAAGTAAAATAATATGATACATAAGAATAAGTGGAGCCTGGATCAAATAAGACCTGGATCTCTATGACAAACTGGAACAATACCTGTGATAACAAAATTATATGCAACCCTCTATGTCCTAGTAGGAAGTGCATAACATTTGGCCTGGCCTCCCCCTCTAGGGCGACCTATACCTGCTCGACCTCCACCTCTAGCTGGCTGTGCATATGGAGTGGAAACTAGTGCAGTAACGATGGCTTGATAAGCCTGAGGGCCCTATGGAATATATGGGGCCTGAGTGGTATATGGAGGTGCACCCCCGTTTGAGTATGGGAAACTCCTTCACCATATGACGAGTGTCACCACACTCAAAACAAACCCTCGAAGGACGTGGTTGTTGGAATTGTTTTCGGTCTGGTCGGCTAGACTAACCACTGAAAGCACCCCATAAAGGAGGTGAAATAGACTGTGGCGGTGCATAATTGCCAAACTGAGGCCTAGGAGTGGCCGGAATACCGCTAGAAGTTGGAAGTGCTGAATGAACAGGACGGCTCATATGGCCTCTACTATGACTGCATGCAACTGAGGCACGTGTACCACTATATGCGCTAGAATAGCGAGGCCTCTTGGCCTCCATCTCCTCTCTCTCCCAGGCACACATACCCTCCAATCTCTTAGCAATCTCCATAGCCTTCTGGTACGGGATGTCAGTCTCTAACTCTCGAACCATGATGAATCTAATACCATAGTTGAGCCTCTCGATAAATCGATAAACTCTCTCTATGATAGTGGAAACTCCCTTATACAACCCTGGCGCAACTGCACAAACTCTACACACCATGCATCATGAAGGCTCTGGGGAACAAACTCCCTCATGAACATCTTTGAGAACTGAGCCAAAGTGAGTTAAGCTGCCTCGGCCGGGATACCCAATTCATATGCTCGCCACCACTGATAAGTCGTTCCCTTAAGCTAAAACATAGTGAAAGCAACCCCACTCGACTCCACAATACCCATAGCATAGAGTATATGGTGGCACTCCTCAAGAAAACCCTAGGCATCCTATGAAGCCAAACCGCTAAAAGTTGGAGGGTGGTACTTCTCGTACCTCTCGAGCTTGAGCTACTCCCCCTCAGAAGTTATTGCTCTAACCTCAGACAGAACTGGGACAACCTATTGCTCCTCCCTCAACCGAAAGCAACCCCACTCAACTCCATAATACCCATAGTATGGAGGATATGGTGGCACTCCTCAAGAAACCATAGGCATCCTCTGAAGCCAAACCGCTAAAAGTCGGAGGGTGGTACTTCTCGTACCTCTCGAGCCTGAGCTACTCCCCCTCAGAAGTTGCAGCTCTAACCTCATACAGAACTGGGACAACCGATTTCTCCTCTCTCAACCTGAGATGTGGAAGGAGCAAGTGGAATCAACCCCACATGAGCTATAGTAACGAACATGGTAAAAAACTAGGAGAGAGTCTCCTGAAATGCAGGGGTAGTAACAGGCGTCTCAAGTGCCTGCCCTCCAATTTGATCTACTAGTGGATCCTCTATAGTAGCTCGGGCTAGTGCTCTGGCTGCACCGCGTGCCCATCCTCGGCCTTTACCCCGACCTCAACCTCTTATAACTCTAGTAGGGGGCCCGAGTGTCTAATCATCCAATCCAGCTATGTGTGTCCTCACCATCTGTGAGAGTATAGAAAGATAGAGATTTAGAATTTCGAAGTCAATAAATCTACACAATAAGGAATTAAAGAGGTGAAATTTTTCCTAACAGTTCCAAAGCCTCCTGAAGATAAGTACAGACGTCTCTGTACCAATACAATTGACTCTACTAAACCTGCATGTCACTCAAAATACCTATGAACCTAGAGCTCTGATACCAACTTGTGACGACCCCAATTTCCCTCTATAGGATGTCGTGATGTAACCTAGTCTCTAAGACTAGGTAAGCCTAACAAAACATTCGGAATATAACTGAAATAACAAATAACTCCCAAATACTCAACAATTTAACATAAAGAAACTCGCAATTGAGTGTATGCAATTTCCCAAAACCCGGTAAATACAAGTCACAAGATCTAAATAGTAGTACTAAATAATCCTATCAATTAATGTCTATAAAAGGATAAAGAAAGTTGAATAGTCTAGGTAGAGGGGGACTCCGAGGCATGCGGGTGCCGATAGGTACACCTTAAAGTCTCTGAAGCTGAGCTCTCTCTAGTACCTGGGCTGGTAAGAGGTACCAGGAATTGCACAAGTAGATGTGTAGAAGTGTAGCATGAGAACACCAAAATGGTACCAAGTAAGTTCCATACCTAACCTCGGTAGAATAGTGACGAGATTAGGTCAAAGCCCTACTGGAATAAATAAGAAAATTTGTACAAGTGTATGGAAGTGTAGTAATGGAAGGAATGAAATAGAACCAACAAATAACGTATCAAGATTAGCTACACAGAACTAAAGTAAATAATGCAACACAGAGAAAACAAGGGATGATATACTAAGGAAACAAAACAACCAAAGACATATGCAGCAATAGAGAAATACCAACACGAGTCACTACCGAGGTACCGCCTCGTAGTCACAAATGACAAGAATAATTCACAATTATTTCCTACATCACTGCGATATCCTTGCATTTAGTTTGAAAAATTGTTTCCAGGAAATAGTATCACGCGTTTTACCCCACCTTATCACACTACATGACTTCTAATAGTTCTGTCACGACCCAATTTGTCGTTTTGATAATTTGCGTCCTATTCAGCAGCTTAAGGTCTCGAGCAGCTTTCTAATGTGTATTATGACTGGCTTGTGTGGTCGAGTTTAGTGTTTGAATTAATCAGGATAAAATTAAAAGAACATTTTTTATTTTAGAAGCTTAAGTGAAAAAAATTGACTGGAGTTTTGACTTTTCTGCAAATGACTTTGTAATGAAGTTTTGATGATTTCAATAGCTTCGTATGGTGATTTGGACATAGGCATACGTCCGAGTTTGGATTTAGAAGTCCGTAGGATAATTCGGCGCATTTTGGCCACAATTGGAAGGTTGAGAGGGTTGACCGAGGGTTGACTTTACTTATAATGGGTTCGGATTTTGATTTTGGATATTAGAACAAGTCCCTTCTGTCATTTATGACTTATGTGCAAAGATTGCATTTGAGCATCACACCTGCTATTGCATAGAAGCGGGAAAGAGTTCGCAGGTACGATGAGGCTGCTGACTAGTTGACTCCACAACAGCGGTGATGGTGTGTTCGAAGCGACGTTGCAGGCACACAAATTCTTCCGCATGCACGAAACTGGCTGAACATTAAGGATCAGAATTTGGTCATTTCTTGATTTCTTTTTGCGGTTTGATGTCTCGGTTTTGGGCGATTTTGGAAGAGTTTTTTACGAGTTTGAATTGGGTAAATGTTACTTAACCGAATAGATTTTATTTCGTAATTCCATGATTATTCCTATCATTTATTAGCAAATCAAATGAAAAAATAGAGAAAATTTTAAAATCTTTCAAAAATGAAAAATGAAGATTTGGAGGACGATTCCTATCGTAATTGGATAATTTTGGTATGGTTGATCTCGTATCAGAATGGGTATTCAAATTTAATGAAATTTTTTGGGTTTTGAGAGGCAAGCCCCAGGTTGACTTTTTAATGTAAATTAAAGTCGGCGTTTTATTTTCTGAAATTATTTTTGATGAATTTTAATGATGTTATGAAATTATTTTGACTAGGTTTGAGACGTTCAGAGGTCGTTTCTATTTTGGAATATTAGCCTAACTCGTAAAGGTAAGTATGTATCCTAACCTTGAGTGGGGGAATTACCCCTTAGGCATTGAGTCCTATGTGAAATTTTGTGTAATATGAAAGCTGTGTATGCGAGGTGACGAGTATGTGCTCGTGCTTATATGTGCAAATTTTATCGGTTAAAATTCTTAGACACCCTTATGTATTAAATTGGAAATTGTTGGCACTTGTTAAATCCTTTATTATCCATGTCGCATTCTTTACTTGCTGAATTGCTCCTATATACTTATTTGGAATTATTACCCTGTTACCCATTTGTGAATAGTTTTATTGCTAAGTTGCCTTGTTCGTGGAAATACCCTCATAATTTATTCTTATATACAAATAATTCAATGAGAATTTAAGTTGTCAAGAGACATTAATCTATTTACCTAAAATTTGGATTAAAAAGGTGTTGTTCTTCGCTGAGTTACTTTTCCATCCATGTTGTTGTTTTGAGATTTTATATATGTTATGTGAAGCCATGGACTATATGTTGTGAAATTATTTGATATCGTTGTACCTTTGGAAAGGTTGTGGCCTACGGGCAATTTGTAATACGAGTTGATTATGTGGTGCTGTTGTTATGCGGAGTATAAGGGTGGCATTCACTGTTGATGTTATGCGGGGCATGAGGGTGGCATTCCATTGTTGTTATATGTATTGTGATATTGTCAAGGCTGAGTGATAAGGGTAATTATTATGCGGAGAGATACGTGTGGCTATAGGAGATATAAGGGTGACTAATGATATTATCGGGACAGAGAGATAAATGTGGCTTTTATACGGAGTAATACGGGTGGCTATTGATATTGTCTGGGTAGAGTTATACGGGTGGCTATCGGTGAGATAAGGGTGTCAATATCAAGGATGATGTGGGGTTATTATGTTGGTGATTTGTCATGACCCCAAAACTGACCCGGTCGTGATGGCACGTATCGTGAAAGTAGGCCATTCGACACATATTCAAAAATAATCCACATTTCATTTAAAACATAAATAAAACCATTTCAGACTGAAGTCCAATAAAAGATATAAAGTCAAACCAAAATAAAAGTGGAAAGTAAAAGCCCGAGCTCGGGTGTCACTAAGTCATGAGCAATGCTACAATAGTTCCGAAACAAGACAAGACCAAACTAGTCTGGAAATAGCAACAATGTACTAAAAGGAAGATAGAGAAGGAGAAAAGCGGAACTACGATTGCCAGGCAGCTACCTCATTGTTTCTGTGAAATCTGCAACTGGAATAGTCAACAACTACTACCATGCCCTGAGATACCCAGATCTGAACACAAGATGCAAGGGGTAACGTGAGTGCACCAACTAAGTAAGTAACAAGTCCAAACTATTGACTAACAGGTAGTGACGAACCAAACCTCAACTGGTAATACAATTAAACTGTACAGTAAAGTAGGCATGCGTGCTGTTCAAGTATTCAACTCAACAGTAAATAAATATAATCTGAACAATGTGGAGTAGAAGCTCAACAAATCTCTAAGTACCAATGCACAAAAAGCATGAATAATGTACCATGTACATCCATTCTCGAGTGCTCAACCACTCGGTACTATATATGGCCATCCGGCCCAGGAAAGATCCATCCCGGAATATATACACATCACTGACCACAGACATCCAGCACTGAGGAAGGCCATTACAGCCCTAAGGAGAAGATCCATCTCCAGGTATAAATACTTCGGACAAGATCCATGTCCAGGGAAGATCCATCCCTCAATAATATCAATTGCGCTCACTAGGGGTGTGTAGACTCTGGAGGGGCTCCTTTCAGCCCAAGCACTATAACAAGGCAATGAAGGCATAATTAATAATTTGCTACGACATGTAGCCCGATCCCATACTGTCACTCATAATCAGGATCTCGGCCTCACTCATTCATCACTATCCAGTCTCATACACGGGCACACCATGTCATAATACTATCCCGAAACAATGATAAGATGTTCCAATAATAACAACCGAGACCGAGACATAACAAGATATGCATGAACAAGACTGGGTACAAAGTATCAACGAAACTAATGTTATGACAACAAGAAACGACCACTCTGCTCTCAATAGTATCGGCGTGAAGCCCTAACACGATTATTAGCATGATTTAAAGTTCTTTTACTTAATAACACAATCACAACACAAATATCAGCAAGAAATAGTCACTAAGCGGTGCCATGAAATGAACCAGGCCACAATTCTTTTGTTTCACACCCACACTCCCATCACTTGACATTTGCGTCACCTCAGTACGAATCATATAACACAACATTCGGGGTTTCGAACCCTCAAAACCAAGTTTGTAAGCGTTACTTACCTCAAACAAAGATAAAACTCTAACACGCGATGCCCTTGCCTCTCGATCCAGCCTCCAAATGCTCCAAATCTAACCAAAATCAGTGTATTACATCAGCATAGGTTAAAGGAATGAAACCCATATAAAAATTATCAAATTAGATAAAAAATCCCGAATTTGCTCAAACCCGTCCTCGGGCCTACGTCTCGACATCCTATAAAAATTACAAAACTTGAAACTCATTTCACTCCCGAGTCCATACATACGAAAACCATCAAAATCGGACCTCAAATGGTCCCTCAAATCCCCAATCTAAACTCTCCAATTTCAAGCCCTAATCTCCCAAATTTCTTCCCTAATTTAAACTAATATCATAATTAAACAATGAAAAAATGATCATAAACAAAAGTAATAAAGCTTAAGTAGCTTACCCAACTGATAACCATTGATCCCTCTTGAGAAATCACTGCCTAAGCTCAACACCGTCTTCAAAAATGGAGAAATTAAGCAAAATTTGCGAAGAAGACCTTTTATACCTTCTTCCCAGTGTATTCTGCATTTGCGGTTACAAAGTCACTTCTGCGAAGCTGCACCTGCGGAAAAACCATCGCAAGTGCGATTTTCACTTAACCCTGAAAATCCTGATTCTGTGATCATAACCAGTATATGCGGTCTCGCAGGTGTGGTCCTTTGTGTGCACCTGCGGATTCGCCTAAGCTCTCAAATATCCGCATCTGCATCCTCCATCTCACACTTGCAACCTCGCAACTACGGTCCCCAATCGGCAGGTGCGGAAATGACAGAAGCATCAACTTCGGTTGCTCAAATAAAGTTCCAATCTTCCCGTTAACCATCCGAATTGATTCCTAGGCCCTCAGGACCTTAACCAAAAACACCAACAAGTGATATACCACTATTCAAACTTATTCCAACCCCCAAAACACTCCAAACAACATAAAAACATCAAATCACCCTCGGATTCAAGCCTAAGAACTTCTAAACTTCTGAATTCCGCAAACGATGCCGAAACCTATCAAACCTCATCTGAATGACCTGAAACTTTGCACACACATCTCAAATGACACTACAAACCTACTCCAATTTCCAAAATTCCATTCCGACCCTGATATCAAGATTTCCATTGCCGACTGGAACAAATTTCCAATTTCGCCAATTCAAGCCTAACTCTACCATAGACCTCGGAATTACATTCCGAACATGCTTATAAGTCCAAAATCACCTAACGGAGCTATCCGAACCATCAGAATTCACATCTGAGACCTTCTACCCATAATTCAACATCCGGTTGACTTTTCCAACTTAATCTCCTAAATTAGAGACAAAGTGTCTCATTCCACTCCAAAACTACTCCGAACCCGATCCAACCAACACGATACGATGAAATACAGTTGAACAATACATAAGGAAGAAGAAAGAGGGAAAACGAGGCTATAAATCATGAAACGACCAGTCGGGTCGTTACATCTTCCCCCTCTTAAATGAAGATTCGTCCTCGAACGAGTCTAGAAACATACCTGAAACCTCAAAAAGGTATGGATATCTGCTCCGCATATCTCACTCGGTCTCCCAAGTAGCTTCCTCCATGGGCCGACCTCTTTACTGCACTTTTACTGAAGTTATCTCCTTCTATCTCAACTTTCGGATCTGCCGCTCCAAAATAGCCACTGGCTCCACGTCATAAGTCAAAACACCGTCTAACTAAACCGCACTGAAATCCAAAACATGAGACGGATCGCCAATATACTTCCGGAGCATAGAAACATGAAATATCGGATGCACATTCGATAAGCTAGGTGGCAAAGTAAGCTCATAAGCCACCTCTGCAATCCACCGAAGCACCTCAAAAGGTCCGATGAATCAATGACTCAATTTAACTTTCTTTCCAAATCTTGTAACACCCTTCATGGGTGAAACCTTCAGTAAGACCTTCTCCCCAACCATGTAAGACACATCAAGAACCTTCCTGTCAACATAACTCTTTTGTCTTGACTACACCGTACGAAGTCGCTCCTGAATCACTTTCACCTTGTCCAAAGCATCCTGTACTAAGTCTGTACCCAAAAGCCTAGCCTCGCCCGACTCAAACCAACCTACTGGAGATCTACACTGTCTCCCATACAAAGCCTCATATGGAGCCATTTGAATACTCAATCGATAACTGTTGTTATATGAAAACTCCACGAGTGGTAGAAATTGATCTCATAACCCTCCAAAATCAATGACATAAGCACACAACATTTCCTCCAGTATTTGAATAGTGTGCTAGGACTGCCCATCTGTCTGAGGGTGAAACCTTATGCTCGACTCAACCTGAGTACCCAACTCTCGCTGCACGGCTCTCCAAAACTACAAAGTGAACTGAGTACCTCTATCTAAAATGATGGAAACTAGGACACCATGCAGGTGAACAATCTCTCGGATATAAATCTCAGATAATCGCTCAAGAATAGGTAGTAAATATAGGAATGAAGTGCGCGGACTTTGTCAGCCGATCCACCATCACCCAAATAGCATCGAATTTCCTCAAAGTCCGTGGGAGTCCAACTACAAAATCCATGGTGATTCGTTCCCACTTCCACTCTTGAATATCCATCTGCTAAAGTAAGCCTCCCGGTCTCTGATGCTCATATTTCACCTGCTGACAATTGAGATACCGAGCTACAAATCCCACAATATCCTTCTTTATTCTCCTCTACCAATAGTGATGTCTCAAATCCTGGTGCATCTTCACGGCACCTAGATGAATGGAATATCGCGAGCTTTGGGCCTCCTCCATAATCGACTCCCGAATCCCATCTAGATTTGTCACACATATTCGGCCATGCATCCTCAATATTCCGTCATCACCAATAGTCACATCTCTGGCATTGTCGTGCTGAACTCTGTCCTTGAGGACAAGCAAATGAGGATCATCATACGAGAGCTCTCTAATGCGACCAAACAAGGAAGACCGATAAACCACACAAGCTAAGACACGACTAGGCTGCGAAATATCCAACCTCACAAACTGATTGGCCAAGACCTGAACATCAACTGCAAGAGGTCTCTACCTATCAGTAATATATGCCAAACTGCCCATACTCACCGCCTTCCTACTCAAGGCATCGGCCACCACATTTGCCTTCCCCGGATAGTACAAAATAGTAATATCATAATCCTTTAGCAGCTCCAACCATCTCTGCTGCCTCAAATTGAGATCCTTCTGCTTGAACAAGTGCTGGAGGCTACGATGATTAGTAAACACCTGACAAGACACACCACAGAGATAATGCCTCCAAATCTTTAATGCGTGAACAATGGCAGCCAACTCCAAATCATGAACAGGGTAGTTCTTATCATGGGGCTTCAACTGTCGAGAAACTTAAGTAATCACTCTACCCTCCTTTATCAACACACACCCGATGCCGATCCAAGAAGCATCACAATATACTATATAAGAACCTGAAGCTGATGTCAAAACTAATATTGGAGTTGTGGTCAAGGCGGTCTTTATCTTCTGAAAGCTCACCTCACATTCATCCAACCACAAGAAAGGAACACCCTTTTGAGTAAACTTGGTCAAGGGTGATGCAATAGATGAAAATCCCTGAATGAACCCATAGTAATAACCTACCAAACCAAGAAAGCTGCGAATATCTGTGGTCGAGGACAGTGTGGGCCAACTCTGAACTGCCTCTATCTTCTTCGGATCAACTTGAATACCCTCACTGGACACCATGTGCGCCAATAATGCAACTGAACCGATCCAAAACTCACACTTGGAGAACATTGCATAAAGCTTCTCCTTCCTCAACCGCTGCAACACAACTCTCAAATGCTCAGTGTGCTCCTCTTGACTATGCGAGTACACCAGAATATCGTCAATGAATACAATAACATACGAGTCGAGATAAGGCCGAAACATGCTGTTCATTAAATGCACGAACACTACTAGGGCATTGGTCAGCCCAAAGACATCACAACGAACTTATAATGACGATATTGGGTCCTAAAAGCTATCTTTAGAATATCCGAGTCCCTGATCTTTAATTGGTGATACCCTAACCCGAGGTCAATCTTGGAGAACACTCTCGCTCCCTGAAGCTAGTCGCATAAATTATCAATACAAGGCAAAGGATACTTGTTCTTGATTGTAACTTTGTTCAACTGCCTGTAGTCAATAAACATCCTTATAGTTCCATCCTTTTTCTTCACGAATAGAACAGGTTCACCCTATGGTGACATACTAGGCCAAATAAACCCCTTATCAAGGAGTTTCTAGAGCTTCTCCTTCAACTCCTTCAACTCGACCGGTGCCATACGATATGGTGGAATAGAAATTGGCTGAGTGCCCGACACCAAATCAATACCAAAGTCAATATCCATGTCCGGTGGCATGCCCGGCAGGTCTACGGGAATCATATCCCGAAAGTCCCTTACTACTGGAACTGAATCAAGGGTAGGTGTCTCTACATTAACATCCCTCACGAAGGCCAAATAAGAAAGACAACCCTTCCCAACCATCCTCTAGGCTTTTAAGAATGAAATCACCCTATTGGAACATAATCTGACGAACCTTGCCACTCAATCCGTGGCACCCCTGGCATAGCCAACATCACTGTCTTAGCATGACAGTCCAAAATAGCGTGACACAAAGTTAACCATTGCATGCCCAAAATCACATCAAAATCGACTATACTAAGCAACAAAAGGTCCACTCGGGTATCCAAACTCGCAATAGCCACCACACAAGACTGATGCACATGGTCCACAACAATAGTATAGCTTACAGGAGTAGATACACAAATAGATAAAATAAGAGACTCATGGGGCGTATACAAATAATGAGCAAAATATGATGACACATATGAAAAGGTGGAACCAAGGTGAAATAATACAGAGGCATCTATGTGGCAGATTGAGACAATACCAAAAATCACAGCATCTGAAGCGATGGCATCTGGTCTGGCTGGGAGTGCATAAAAACTGGCCTAACCACCACCTGACCATCCTCCCCCTCTAAGGCGACCCCTAGCTGACTAACCTCCACCCCGAGGTGGCTGAGCGGGTGGGGAAGTAACTGGTGCTGAAGCCAAAGGCTGACTCCTCTGCTGGGATGAACCTCTCATAAGACAGGGACAATATCTCTTGATATGACCCAAATCTCCACACTCGAAGCAACCTCTCCCTATAAATGGCAGTGGGGACTGAAGGGAGACTCGAGCACCAAGATACCCACTAGAAGAGCCAGGTATAGATGAGCCCTGAACTGATGGTGCATGAGTTGAACTCTGAGCTGGAAGGGCACTGAGAGATGAATGACCCTGATGTGAATTGTGAGAACCATGGCTAGATGATCCAGCACAGTGTCCCGAACGAGCTGACTGAGCATGTCTTAATGGATGGCCTCTACTGTGCTGAAACTGACCTCCAGAAGGAATACTACCAAAACTACCAGATCCCCGAGGCCTCTTGGCATCCCTCTAAACTCGCTCTTGGCGGCTCACTGACTCAATCTCTTTAGCAATATCTACCACATCCTCAAAACAAGTGCCAGATACCTTCTCTCTGGTCAGAAAATCTCATATCATACTGCATCATGGTCATATCCTCCTGACGCAACTGCTCGAACTACCTACGCAACTCCTCCCTGTGAGAATGCAGTACATATTTCTCTAGGATGAGAATGGAGAACTGATGCCAGGTAAGGGGCGCTGCACCTACTGGCCTACGCCTCTCACAAGCCTCCCACCAAGTGAAGGCATCTCCAAAAAACTAAAAAGTAGTAAATGAGACTCCACTAGTCTCCAGAATATCTGTTGTACATAGCATCCTCTGACACTTGTCCAAGAAACCTCGGGCATCCTCGCCCTCTGCACCACTGAAAGTCGTAGGTTGAAGTCTACCAAACCTCTCCAATCGACATTGCTCATCATCAGGCATAATTGGCACCACATAATCCTAAGCAGGTGCAACCAGCTGGGCTGGTGGTGCCTCCGGTGTCTATAGTCCCTGAACAACCTGCTCGGGTGCACGAGCGGCGAGAGTCTGAGTGCCTCCCTCGGCCTGAGAAGTAGTTGTTGTGGTAGATACTGCGATCGCCTGATCAAGACTAGTGCACACGGTCAAGATCTGAGCCAAGGTCTCCTGAAGACCCGAAATAACAATAGGCACAGTCGGTGCCTGAGCTGGTCCTGCTAGAGAATCCGCAATTGGGACCTGATCATGAATTGGGCCGACTGGCGGATTTGCATGTAATGCCCTATCTGTTGTGCGGGATAAACCCCTTCCCTTACCATGACCTCGACCACGACATCGGCCTATAGTGGCCCCAACTGGTGGTACTAGTGGTCGTCTGCCTTGACCTGTAGCACGTGTCCTCACCATCTTTGTTAGAATAGAATAACAGAAGTTTAGTTACCTGAATCAACAGATTCGCATGACAAGAATTCAAGAATGTGAAAGTTTCCTAAAGGTTCTACATGCTCCTGAAGATAAGTATAGACATTTCTGCACTGATCTGCAGGACTCTACTAAACATGCTCATGACCCATAAGACCTATATAACCTAGGCTCTGGTACCAACTTATCACGGCCCCAAAACCGACCCGTCCGTGATGGCACCTATCGTGAAACTAGGCCAGCCAACACATTTACAAAAATAATCCACATTTTATTTAAAACATAAATAAAACCATTTCCAACTGAAGTCCAATAAAAGATATAAAGTCAAAACCAACATAAAAGCGGAAAGTAAAAGCCCCACCTCGGGTATCACTAAGGTATGAGCAATGCTACAATAGTTCTAAAACAAGACAAGACCAAACTAGTTTGGAAATATCAAAAATGTACTAAAAGAAAGATAGAGAAGGAGAAAAATGGATCTGTGATCGCCATGTAGCTACCTCTCTGTCTCCGTGAAATTCGCGACTACAATAGTCAACAGCTGGTACTGTGCCCTGAGATACCTGGATATGCACACAAGGTGCAGGGGGTAACGTGAGTACACCAACTCAGTAAGTAACAAGTCCAAACTATGGACTGACAGGTAGTGCCGAACTAAACCTCAACAGGTAATACAATTAAACTGTACAGTAAAGTAGACATGCTTGCAGTTCAAGTATTTAACTCAATAGTAAATAAATACAATTTGAACAGTGTGGAGTATAAAGCTCACCAAATCTATAAGTACCAATTCATAGAAAGCATGAATAATTTACCATATAAATCCACTCTCGAATGCTCAACCACTCGATATTGTACATGGCCATCCGGCCAAGGGAAGATCCATCCTAGAATATATACACATCACTGACCACCGTCATCCAGTATAGAGGAAGGCCATTCCAGCCCTAAGGTGAAGATCCATCTCCAGGTATAAGTACCCTAGACAAGATCCATGTACAGGAAAAATCCATCCCTCAATAATATCAACTGCGCTAACTGGCGGGTGTGTAGACTCTGAAGGGTCACCTTTCATCCCAAGCACTATAACAAGCCAACGAAGGCATAATCAATTGTCACGACCCACACCGATGGGCTGCGACGGGCACTCGGTACCTTACTCAACCGACTACCAACATAACGTATATTTTCATGGCATACTATTATAGAATACTGAGCTGGAAAGCTGCCATGAGATAAGTAGAATACAACATGTGATACAAACTTTTACATAAGACATACGAGCCAATAATACAAAAAAAATCACTCGTATACTGAACATAGGCCGACAAAGCCATACAATCTTTTACGTACACAAAATCTATCTACAAGCCTCTAAGAATATATAAATTTCATAAAGGCCGGGACAGAATCCCGCCACACCAAATGATACACGTCTAAATCATACTAAACAAACAAGTAACTCCGAAGCAAATGGAGCACACCAATATCTTCTACTGATCTGATAGCTTACTTGGAGGGCTCTCGACCTATCTATCGGGACATGCGAGCATGAAACACAGTATCCCCATGCAAAAGGAACGTCATTACAAATAATGTACTGAGTATGTAAGGCACATAAATAAGTGCATAAAAGACATGGACGAAATATAGAGTACATGACTCAACCTGTAAGTATGGACAACTCTGTAAATCATGAAATACTTATAGTATCATGCATATGCGTATAAATGTCATATCGAGCATATGTACTTGGGTTCATAATATCATCAAGCCTCTGCATCCCATCATATCATCTCGGCCACTATGGGAAAAATCATCAACTTATACCAGCTGATTATGTGGTGGTGCGTATATAACGTTGTAACCTTTTTCCCACATCCCATATACATAAAATATACATATATACGCATATATAACGTCATCTGGTCATGGGTCAATATACATGTATAAATGCATGAAATGCATAAGAACTACGTTAATAATATTTTCTCGGAATGCCATATAAATCAATATGACTTTCGGATAAACTTTATCAAATACGAATTTTTCTAAGACCCATGAACAGAAGAACTAATAATAATTCACGTGGGGAATAAAGATTATAGGCACCCCTACTATTTTTATGAATAGAGTCATTTATAAAAGATGCGTATTTTGCTCGTTTCATTTTTATTATTCTGATCATGCCAAAAAGAAAAGAGGGATAACCTTAACATACATGGAGTAGGGAAAAATCCGTATGAAATTCTTGGAATAGGTTACACCGTACTCTCTTAGAATCAGAAAATCTCACGTTGCTAGTGTGCTAAGAAATCTCATTGGATTTTGGTTGAAGAATGAAAATCTTCATTGTTGCAGTGAACTTAATGTGCTAAAGAATAATTTGAAGTTGGTAAACATTGGGTGATCGTTGGCTGCTACTACAATATAAATTCATGTTGAATTTATATCCATTTGATGTTGTGTTTCTGGTATGTAAATAGTAGTCACGTTATAGCTCCTCCAAAATGGAAATATAGGAATGCTTATGTACTTTGTTTGTTGAACCTTTCTTGAGCTTTGTAGAGATTTCATTTAGAATTAGGAATGTTTATTTTAATATTTGAGTGTGGCCCCCCACTTAGCAAGACTTGGCCACAAAAATGCATCAAACTTTGCCACATTTCATGTGAATTAAGAGTCATCTTCATATAAAATCCTTGGCTGCCTTGTTGAGGGGTAGTGTCCCCCTTAATATTATCCACCAAATTTGTTAATCCCCACTAATTCAATAATTAACCAATTATCCATACAATTAAGAATTATCTCAAATTACTTAAAATACTACTCACTTCCAATACAATTTATACAACTTACTATCATGGCCATGTGGTACCTTATATGGTACTAGTCCATAAATACCGGATATTTAAGCTTGGGTTGTATTTTATCCCAACATGTCAAACTTTGACGAAAATTCATTTCCTTTGACTTGCTTCCTATCTCACCTTCACGTATTTACTCATTACTAGTTTGAAATAGCATAATCCTTATAATCTCCAAATAATCTTTTTCTTGGATTGATGTCAATTACCTTACGACAAATTCGGCATACAATACTACGGGGTGCAACATTGTCGTAATTTAATGCTGCGAAGCGTAACATCATCGTAATGTAATACTGCAAGGCATATATCATCAAAATATAATATTGCAGGACGTAACATCATCATAATATAATACTGCAAAACGTAATATCGACGTTATATTGAAGGGCATAACATCATTCCCCTCTTTGAAACATCTGTCCTCAAATGTTGACTGATCCTCTTATCATTTTTATAACTTATAGCTCTTGTGAATACCTTAATACTCTCCTTGCCATTTAGACATTTATTCTATGAATAAATCGAAAGGTCAGGGTAATCCCCCCTTTAGGTCTCTTTCCCACGCCATGACTTGTGATCAAATTCTTTCCAATCTCGTAATTGTTCCTACCTTATATCATGTAGCCTCTACGATACTGACCTTGTAAGTGTGCCTATGCGACTCTTCTCTCCTTTCTCCTCCATCTTTTTGACAACCTCTAGGCCTTACTTTGTAAACATATACAAGGCTTAATAGGATGCCTTTTTGGCCATCTACAGGTGTACTGAAATTTTGCGGTTGGTACTTTGCAGAACTTGCGAATATGGCCATATCTTATTTCACAGATCTTTTTATTCATTCGCATGACTTTACTGCATCTACGTAGGTTATACTATACCATAATTCTTACTTCAATTTATTGTTACTAAGTTCTGCAACCAACTCCATGTTACTCTCGTTGCTAATCCTTAAGAGAGGATAAGTATTCTTTCCTTAAAGCTTCTTATCAAGAACCTTATACCTTTTAGTACATGCATGATCTGCTAAAGACCTCACATTTACTTATCATAAGCAAGATGCAAAATCAAGTTCCTCTAACTCAACACTTCCACATCTAAATATCTTATCGACCATCTTTCTGAATGTAGGCATCGTCTTATTACGAATAAAATAGAAGTTTGGAATTTCAATTATTATAAGTGAACTCTACCACACGATCTAGAGTAAGAAGAAAGAGTGATAGTCCTAAATGCCTTGTAGCCTCCTACTTATAAGTATGGTTCCCGACACACCCATAAACAAGACTCTACTAGACACGGCTTGTAGACTCCTTAGGACAGAACTGCTCTGATACCACTTTTGTCACGACCCAAACGGATGGGCCGCGACGGGCACCCGGTACCTTATTAAATCGAGTACCAACATAACGTATATTTTCATGTCATACTATTATAGAAAACTAAGCCGGAAGGCTGCCGTGAGATAAGTCGAATACAACATGTGATACAAACTTATACATAAGACATACTGGCCTATAAGACCCAAATAACCACTCATATACTAAACATAGGCCGACAAGGCCATACAATCTTTTACGTCCATGACATCTGTCTACAAGCCTCTAAAAATACATAACTTTCATAAAGGCCGGAACAGAATCTCGCCAGACCAAATGATACACATCTAAATCATACTAACCAAACAAACAACTCCGAAGTAAATGGAGCGCACCAACATCTTCTGCTGAGCTAATAGCCTACTTGGAGGGATCTCGACCTATCTATCGGGACATGCGAGCATGAAATGCAGCGTCCCCAGGAAAAAGGGATGTCACTACAAGTAATGTACCGAGTATGTAAGGCATATAAATAAGTGCATAAAAGACATGGAAGAAATATGGAGTACATGACTCAACCTGTAAGTATGGACAATTCTATAAATCATGAAATACTTATAGTGTCATGCATATGCGTATGAATTTCATGTCGTGCATATGTACTTGGGTTCATCATATCATCAAGCCTCTAAGGGCATCCCATCATATCATCTCGGCCACTGTGAGTAAAATCATCAACGTATACCAGCTAATCATGTGGTGGTACGTATATAACGTTGTAACATTTTTCCCATATCCCAAATACATATAATATACATATATACTCGTATATAATGCCATTTGGTCATGGATCAATGTAAATGTATAAATGCATGAAATGCATAAGAACTACGTTAATAAGATTTTATCAGAATGCCATATAAATCAATATGCCTTTCGGATAAACTTTAACAAATACGTATTTTTCTGAGACGTGTGTACAGAAGATATAATAATAATTCACATGGGGAATAAATAATATAGGCACCCTTAGTATTTTTATGAAAAGAGTCATTTATGAAAGTTTCGTATTTTGCTCGTTTCATTTGTATTGTTTGGATGATTCCAAAAAGAACAAAGGGATAACCTTAACATACATGGAGTAGGGAAAAATCCGTATGAAATTCTTGGAATAGGTTACACCGTACTCTCTTAGAATCAGAAAATCTCACGTTGCTAGTGTGCTAAGAAATCTCATTGGATTTTGGTTGAAGAATGAAAATCTTCATTGTTGCAGTGAACTTAATGTGCTAAAGAATAATTTGAAGTTGGTAAACATTGGGTGATCGTTGGCTGCTACTACAATATAAATTCATGTTGAAGTTATATCCATTTGATGTTGTGTTTCTGGTATGTAAATAGTAGTCACGTTATAGCTCCTCCAAAATGGAAATATAGGAATGCTTATGTACTTTGTTTGTTGAACCTTTCTTGAGCTTTGTAGAGATTTCATTTAGAATTAGGAATGTTTATTTTAATATTTGAGTGTGGCCCCCCACTTAGCAAGACTTGGCCACAAAAATGCATCAAACTTTGCCACATTTCATGTGAATTAAGAGTCACCTTCATATAAAATCCTTGGCTGCCACGTTGAGGGGTAGTGTCCCCCTTAATATTATCCACCAAGTTTGTTAATCCCCGCTAATCCAATAATTAACAAATTATCCACACAATTAAGAATTATCTCAAATTACTTAAAAATACTACTCACTTCCAATACACTTTATACATCTTACTATCATGGTCATGTTGTACCTTGTATGTTACTATTCCATAAATACTGAGTATTTTAGCTTGGGCTTTATTTAATCCCAACATGTCAAACTTGGACGAAAATTCATTTCATTTGACTTTCTTCCCATCTCACTTTCACGAATTTACTCATCACTTGTTTAAAATAGCATAATCCTTATAATCTCCAGATAATCTTTTTTTTGGACTGCTGTCAATTACCTTAAATCGTCGTAATTTAATACCGTGAAGCGTAACATCATCGTAATGTAATACTGCAAGGCATAACATCAACGTAATATAAAATTGCAGGACCTAGCATCATCATAATATAATATTGCGGAATGTAATATCGGTGTAATAATGCAGAGCGTAACATCATTCCCCCCTTTGGAACATTCGTCCTTGAATATTGACTGATACTCTTATCATTTTCATAACTTATAGCTCTTGTGAATATTTTAATATTCTCCTTGCCATTTAGGAAATTATTCTTTGAATAAATCCAAAGGCCAGGGCATTCCCCCCTTTATGTCTCTTTCCCGCGCCATGACTTGTGATCGAATTCTTTTCAATCTCTTAACTATTCCTACCTTCTATCATGCAGCCTCTACGATACTGACCTTGTAAGTCTGCCTATGTGACTCTTCTCTCCTTTATCCTCCAACTTTTAGTAATCTCTAGGCCTTACTTTGTAAACATATATAAGGCTTAATAAGATGCATTTCTGGGTATCTACAAGTGTAATAAAGTTCTTCGGTCGGTACTTTGTAGAACTTGCGAATATGGCCATATCTTATTTCATAGATCTGGTTATCCATTCGTATGACTTTACTGCATCAACATAGGTCATACTATACCATAATTCTTACTTTGATTTATCATTACTGAGGTTTGCAACCAACTCCACATTACTCCCGTTGCTTATCCTTAAGACTGATGGTCTAATCTAATCTCATACTGTTGAACTTTTATCCATCTATTTTTGATTCACCTTAATGTTGATTCAGCATCCACCACTGATAACTTGATCTTTTATATAACACTGCTGTTAGGGCTCACGTCTCATCGGAGACATCCGGAGTAATTAGATTGATCCACCTAGGGGTGATACTATACTTTTATAACCGTTCTTTATAGCATCCCAATGTGACTCTCCTTATATGGGCATTTTAATTCTGTACAATTCATGAAATCATTACTTAATCGAAGGACCAAACATCATCCTTTATCTATCACAATTACATCCTTATTCTGCTACTAGGGCAGCATTCCATCTCTCCTAAATTCCATTAGTCTTAGATTTCTTTGAGTTCATTCAGACGATACTGAACTTACTATAACATAGAGAAACTATAAGCCCTCTTGTTTTCATGGCTTAATCCTGAAGACTTATCCATTCTCGTCACCTTCTCACTCGCCCTTCCTTACCCTTACTCCTGTTTTCTTAAAATTATGTCGCTTTACCATACTTTAGCTTGGGGCTTACACATATCTTTACTCTCTTAACTAAACATTATCATAATGTAATACTGCAAGGCATCGTCGTAATATAATACTATAGGACGTAACATCATCATAATATAATACTGCGGAACGTAATATTGACGTAATATTGTGGGGCATAATATCAATAATCCGCTGCGGCGTGCAGCCCGATCCTATACTATCAGTCATAATCCGGCTCGCTGCCTCACTCAATCATCACTCTCCAGTCTCACACACGGGCTCATCATGTCATAATACTAGCCCAAAACAATGATATGATGTGCTAATGATAACAGCTGAGCCTAAGACATAACAGGATATACATGAACAAGACTGGGTATAGAGTATCAATGAAACTAATGATATGACAGTAAAAAACAAACACACGGGTCTCAACAGTATCGGCATGAAACCCTAACATGATAATTAGCATAATTTACAGTTTTCTACTTAATCACATAATCACAACACAAATATCAGTAAGAAATAGTCACTAAGTGGTGCCATGGAATTAACCAAGCCACAATTCTTACGGTGCATGCCCACACACCCATCACTTAGCATTTGCATCACCTCAGTAAGAATCATATAGCACAACGTTTGGAGTTTTGAACCCTCAGAACCAAGTTTGGAAGCATTACTTACCTCAAACCAAGCCAATACTATAACCCGTGATACCCTTGCCTCTTGATTCGGCCTCCAAACGCTACGAAGCTAACCAAAATTAGAATATTATCATCAACATACAACTAAAGGAATGAAACCCATACAAAAATTATCAAATTAGATAAAATATCCCTAATTTCTCAAACTTGGCCCCCGGGCCCACGCCTTGGAGACTTATTTTGCTCCCCAGTCCATACATACGAAAACCATCAAAATCTGACCTCAAATGGTCCCTCAAATCCCCAATTTAAACTCTCCAATTTCAAGCCCTAATCTCCCAAATTTCTTTCCTAATTTCCATTAATATCATGATTAAACAATGGAAAAATGATCATAAACACAAGTAATAAAGCTTAAGTAGCTTACCCAACTGATAACCCTTGATCCCTCTTAAGACATCACTACCAAAGCTCAACACCCAACTTCAAAAATGGAGAAATTAAGCAAAACTCATGAAGAAGACCTTTTATACCTTCTACCCAGTGTTTTCCGCATCTGCGGTCACAAAGTTGCTTTTGCGATGCCGTACTTGCAGAAAAACCTTCGCAGGTGCGGTTTTCACTAAACCCTGAAAATCCTGCTTCTGCGGTCATAACTTGCATCTGCGATCTCGCAAGTGCGGTCCTTTGTGTGCACCTGCGGATTCACCTCAGCTCTCAATTCTCCGCATCTTCGTCCTCCCTCTCGCACCTGCGGTCCCCAATCCGCAAGTGCGGAAATGACAGAAGCAGCAGCTGCAGCTGCTCAAACAAAGTTCCAATCTTCCCGTTAACCATCCAAATTCATTCTGAAACCCTTGGGACCTCAACCAAAAACACCAACAAGTCATATACCACTATTCAAACTTATACCAACCCCCGGAACACTCCAAAAAAATCAAAACATCAAATAACCCTTTGATTCAAGCCTAAGAACTTCTAAACTTCTGATCTCCGCAAACAATGTCGAAACATATCAAACCTTGTCCGAATGACCTGAAACTTTGCACACACTTTAAAAATTAAAGTACAATTCTAGTCCAATTTCCAAAATTCCATTCTGACCCTGATATCGAGATTTTCATAGCCGACCAGAAACTCCAAATTTCTAGTTTCGTCAATTCAAGCCTAATTCTACCACGGACCTCGTAATTACATTCTGAACATGATCGTAAGACCAAAATCACCTAACGGAGCTATCCGAACAATCAAAATTCACATCCAAGACCTTATACCCATATGTCAACATCCGGTTGACTTTTCCAACTTAAGCTCATAAATTAGAGACTAAGTGTCTCATTCCACTCCAAAACTACTCTGAACCCGAACCAACCAATATGATACAATATAATACAATCAAATGACACATAAGGAAGCATAAATAGGGAAAATGGGGCTGTAACCCATGGAACGACCGGCCTAGTCGCTACATGATTTTTGTGTGATGTTGTGATTCTTCTTGTGTTTATTATACACTTGTGTAACTTGACCTGTGTTTTTAGTGAGCTAATTGATATTTCTTGTTGATTTGGGATACAGTAATACCCTTGCACATGCATACACTGTAGCATGTTACTTATACTAGCTCATGAGTACGTAACTTGATAATTATTTGATCCGTGTTGAAATTGTGAGCCTGTGACTATGCAAGGTAGATTATGTTATTGGCACGTGAACTGTCCGTGCAGAAGTGATATGAGATGTTGGCACAAGGTGCTGTGAATATATGATAATTATATTGTTGGCACGTTAGTGGTCCGTGCGGGTTGTGATATGAAATGTGGGCATGAGGTGCCGTGAGTAAGTGATGATTTTATTATTTGCACATGAGTTATCCGTGCGGATCTTATAAATTGATATTTTAGAATGTGAGTTGTCCGTGATGTTATGATAGAGATATGGGCATGGGCTTCCATGAGAATATTATTGTGGGTTGAAATATGACTATGAGATGAGATATTACGGAGTGACTTTGTTTTGAAAAACTTGCATTTAAAAGACTTGATTAATTGGTTGTCCTTGTGTTCCTTAATTGGTTAAACAATATTTATGGTGTTCTTATTGTCTTGCTGTTTACATCACTGGTTGATTCTTATTGCCATTATTATTTCCTATTGTCCATTATTATTGTTATACTATTATACTAGACGGGTTATTTTACTAGTTAATGTCTTGACTATGCCGCATCACTACTCCACCGAGGGTAGTCTTGATAATTACCGTGTACCGACTATGTAGTACTCATACTAAACTTCTGCACATCTTTGTGCAGAGCCAAGTATTGGAGATATTGGACTTAGTCAGATTTAGTTTGTTGATTGCAAGGATTCGAGTTAGAGCTGCTTTGTCGCCGTAGTCCCTTGGAGTCCTTTTCCTTTGTCGTATTGTCAATTGTATATAAACATTATTGTATTTCAATTTTTGAGATCTTTCTCTGCACCATGGGTATTGTATAAGTGAGGGAGTTGCCTTTACTACATTTCAGCTATTAGGAGCAGTGTATTAATGGTGTCAAGTTTATGAAGAGGGTAGACCAGCCGATGCAACACCACCCACTTAGGCTTAGATTTCAGAGATGTTCTTGAAAGAGTTTGTTCCCCAGACTCTCATGGATGCGCAACACACAGAGTTTGAACAGTTGCATTAGGGCACCATGACGGTGTCAAAATATGCCATCAGATTTAGTGAGTGAGCACGTCATACACCTACTTTTGTTCCTACAGTCAGAGAACGAGTTTGTAGATTCATTGATGGGCTCGATTATGATCTTAAAATCTGCATGGCTCGATATTTCTAGACCGATACTCTATTTGACCAAGTAATGGAGATTGCCAGGATGTTAGAGTGTGTTCGATGTGAGGAAAGGGAGTCTACAGAGGCCAAGAGATCTCGAAGTACGGATGGATTCAGTGGATTCTACTCTGCCCTATAACTCATTATGGTAGAGGCTCGGGCAGTCAGCCATCCTAATCCGCACTTAAGAATACTCGTGGTGCTCCAGTTAGTACTTTTAGTGCACCACCGACACGGTTTTCTTACAGAGTTAAAGTGGTTATTCTAGTTATCCAACACAAAATCAGTATGAGCAGTCGCGCATGTAGAGGGGTTGTTATGAGTGTGGTGATACTAGGTACATTGAGAGATTTTCCTAGACTTGGGAGAGGCGTATTTCATCAGAGCACTCAGGCTACAGGCTCCGTTCTAGTTACTACTCCACCTACACAGACAATTAAGGGTGGAGGACAAGCGGGAAGAGGGCGCCCTAGAGGGGGAGGCCTTGCTATTCACTGTGTTTTGGCTGAGGCCCCTACACCAGATGGTATCATTACAAGTATGATTTTGATTTTTTATAGAGGAGCACTATTCTTATTTTGATTCAGTTCTGATTATCCAGGTGAGACCTCCTATCATGCTCCACATATGGTGTATTTGTGATTTTGTGCTCCACTCATGTGTTTATCCCTGTTGAGAGATTCGATGGTGTTAGACTGGGTCTATCATTTCTGTTTTGTAAACTATTGAGAGCTATGAGGCTAAAAGTGATTTCTATTTACTCAATACAGTGGGTTTTGAGGTAATTTTGTGATAGTTTGGTTACAATTATGAATTAGATGCCCTGCCGGTATGAGGGTTCATTATGTGTTGCGAATTTGTTTAACGAAATTTATTATAATAAGGAAAAAAATGAAATGGAACGTTTCGGTTGGCACGTTATGCATAATACTTGTGATTTAGAGCTGAGGACGAGATCCTCGCATTCTATGTGATTTGATGTGTTGAAACCAGGCTACGTGTCGCGATGGAAGTTATATCAGGATGAGATTATGTGGTGAATTCGTGTGTTTTAAATTCTCCGTTGTGAAATATATTTGTCTTATAGCACTAATAGGGAGTTATGCCTGTTAGGCTTATTTGATAGTTCTTTTATGTGTTTCTCTGTGCATACATAGCCATATTCGTGTTGTATTTACTAGGTTTTAGCTTGAGAGGTATATACCCAGGTGACGTTAAATGTGACTCATTTATTCAGGTGAATAATTACAAGGTATTCATGTTACTTGCATTGTTTCCAATGTTGTGTAGGTTTGAAATGATGTTTTAACTGAGGTGAGGCTAATTGCCGGTGATGTATTTGATTATGGGCAACTATTATGGCCAGAGTTATTATTTTGGGCCTATGTATGATTACGTTGTATGAATATACCGTGCGAGTGTAGTCATGAGTTTTTACAGCTGGTTGAGGCTGATACCATGTGTTGATGTGGAAATCAGGTCTTTTGGAAATGATCGGATAATGAGAAATTTGGTTCTAAGGTTTATGAGTGTGAATAGTAGAAATAATCTTCAATTGAGAGGGAATTGTTGGACTTGTGTCAATTAGGGTGATGTGGGATCACCCACGATTATATGTATGAAGAATACACTCAGTAGTTTGATCTTCTTCAAGTGGTTCTTGGCACATTCGAGGACGAACAATTGGTTAAGAGGAGGAGAATGTAACGACCCAACTTGTTGTTTTGATAATTTGCGTACCGTTCAGTGGCTTAAGGTTTCAAGAAGCTTCGTAATGTGTATTATGACTTGCGTGTGTGGTCGAGTTTTGTTTTCAGATGATTCGGGATCAATTTGAAATAACAATTCTTGTTTTTGAGGCTTAAGTGAAAAGAGTTGACCGGGCTTTGATTTTTGTGCAAACGACTCCGGAATGGAGTGTTGATGATTTCAATAGTTTTGTATGGTGATTGTGGACTTAGGCGTACATCCGGATTTGGATTTGGATGTTCGTAGGTTAATTCGACGCATTCTGGCAACAATTAGAAAATTGAAGTTTTGGAAGTTTGAGAGGTTTGACCGAGGGTTGACTTTGTTGATAACAGGTTCGGATTTTGATTCCAGAAATTTGAACATGTCCATTATGTCATTTATGACTTGTGTGCAAACATTGAAGTCATTCCGGATTGAGTTGATACGTTTCTGCAAGAGTTTTGTAAGTTGGAAAGTTTTAAAATTCATAAGTTCGATTCGAGGTTCAATTCATAATTTCGACGTTGTTTGATGTAATTGGAGACCTCGAGTAGGTCCGTGTTATGTTATAAGACTTGTTGGTATGTTTAAAAGAGGTCCCGAGTGGCTCGACTGAGTTTCGAACGGGGTTCAGATAGTTTTGAGCCTTGTGGAAACTGTTGGAAATTTTGTATGCTGGTGGCTTCGCACCTGTCCATGAGGGATCGCAACTGCCTGATCGTGAAAGCGATGAAATGGTCACAAAAGTGACTCGGGGAGGACTGCTATTGTGGTCGTAGAATCGGAAAAACCAACACACATGCGAGACCGCAGGTGCAGAAACTAGAACGCAAAAGAGAAGAGCCTCGCAGATGCACATTTGAGCATCGGGGCCTGATTGCGTAGAAGCGGGAAAGAGTACGCATGTGCGATGGGGATGCTGACCAGATGAATCCAAAGAAGCAATGATGGTGTCACAGAAGAGACGTCGCAGTCATGCAAATTCTCCGTAGGCACGAAACTGGGTAGAACATTAAGGATCGATGTTTTGGCATTTCTTCATTTCATTTTAAGGTTTGAAGTCTCGGTTTTGGGAAAGTTTGGAGGAGTTTTTCATGAGTCTTAATTGGGTAAGGTGTCAATTATTTGAATCAATTATATTTCGTAATTCCATGAGTATTTTCATCATTTATTAGCGAATCAAATGAAAGAAATCGAGAAATTTGTAAAATCTTTAAAAAATAAAAAATGAGGATTTGGAGGACGATTCATTATTAGAATTGGACAATTTTGGTATGGTTGGACTCGTATCTTAATGGATGTTCGAATTTTGTGAATTTTTGTCGGGTTACGAGATGCGAGCCCCAAGTTGACTTTCGAGTTGACTTTTTAATGTAAATTTTAAAATCGACGTTCTATTATCCGGAATTATTTCTGATAAATTTTAATGATGTTATAAAACTATTTAGACTAGATTTGAGCCTTCCAGAGGTAGTTTCATGTGAGAAAACCATTTTAGAGTATCGGCCTAACTCCGTAAAGGTAAGTATCTTGCCTAACCTTGAGTGGAAAAATTACCCATTAGGCATTGAGTCATATGTGAAATTTTGTGTAATGTGAAAGCTGTGTACGCAAGGTGACGAGTACATACTCAGGCTTATATGTGCAAATTCTATCAGTTACAATTCTTAGACACCCTTATGTATTAAATTGGAAATATTTGGCACTTGTTAAATCCTTTATTCGCCATATCACATTCTTTACTTGTTGAGTTGCTCCTATATACTTATTTGGAATTATTACTATGATACCCATTCATGAATAGTTTATTGCTAAGCTGCCTTTTTTGCGGAAATACTCTCATTATGAATTATTATCAGCAAATAATAAATGTGAATTTATGTTATCAAGAGGCACTAATCTATTTACCTAAAATTTGGATTAAAGTAGGCGTTGTTCTTTGCTGAGTTACTTTTCCATCCATCTTTTGGTTTTCAAGATTTTAAGTTCATTATATAGAGTCGTGGGCTATCTGTTGTGAATCCAAGCATAAATAACCCTAAAACATGCATATACGCTTGTCACCTCATATATATATCACCCCCGCATATAGGTTCGATCTTGGCCAAAATCTCAAAAGTCAACCCCTGGCTTGCTTGGTCTAAACCCGAGACTCGTACCAAAACCTGATTACTCATTCACTCCCTAGCTTGGATATGTAGTTTGTTAAAAATCCGACCTCATTTTAAGATCTAAATCTCTATTTTTTTTTTTCAAATTCCCCTAATTCTACCCAAAATCCCCAATTTTTACCATGTATTTTTTAAATTTGGTGTTGATAGTCATGAAAAAAGCAGTTGCAATTGATTGAAAACTTGTTAAAGATAATTACTAATGAATTTGGGAACGAAATCCTCTTCAAAAATCATCTCTATGGAGTCTAGGGTTCAAAAATATGAAAATGAGACTAAAATCCCATCCCTTATCTTTTATGTCCAGTCATACGTGCTGCAAAATAAATGTAAACCTAGAATGTGAACCCCACAAATGCGAGGAGTTGATCACAAAAGTGAAGACCCTCATATCCCTGCTACCGTCGCAAATGCGATATAAAATCCGAAAATCCGAACAATGGACTTATCGCAAAAGCGTGACTATTTAATTGCAAATGCAGAATAGTCCCAGTCCAAGCCCCTTTGCAAATGAGAATATTATGTTTGCAAAAGCGAACCAAGCATTCCCCAGCCTTTCTCACAAAAGAAATGTCCCTCCTCATAAATGCGGGAGCTGAAGCACCTGTGCAAAAACCAGCAATGCTAGAATTCTTCCAAACAATCAGAAATACGTTCGAAACTCACACGAACCCTTGGCCCTCCAAGAAAAACATCAATACAAGTCTAATAACATAGCATGAACTCGCTCGCGCAATCAAATAGTCAAAGTAGCATATGAAACAATGAATCAGACCTCCAAAACACATGAAATCTACAATGAAGCTCAAGAACTTATACAAACATAATCATGTGCCTGATTTCTATAAAATAGAGTCGGAATGATGCCAAACTTTGCGTACATGTTCCAAATTACAAAACGAACTTATTGCAAGTCCCGAAATAGATATCCAAACATGATATCTATGAACTCAACCTGTGGTCAAACTTCTAAACCTCAAGTTGCAATTTTTGGCAAAATACAAATCAACCTACGGGCCTTCGAATTCGATTACAGGCATACGCCCAAATCCAAAATCACATTACGAACCTATAAGAGACATCAAAATACCATTCTACGGTAGTTTTTACAAAAGTCAAACCTCGGTTAACATATTATACTTAAGCTTCTAAAGTGAGAATCACTCATCCAAATTCATCCTGAAACATCCAAAAATTAAATTCGACCATGAACGCAAGTTATAAAACACAATATGATGTTGCTCAAGTCCTCGAACTACTAACAAAACTTTAAAGCTCAAAACGACCGATCAGGTCATCATAATAGTAGACTAGCAATAGAAACAATACTAGAACATAACAGAAAAGAGTACAAAAAAACAAATATGTGAAGTGATAAATGATCACTAGAAGAAATAACATTCAATATTCCTTAATATCACGACCAATCGTTTCCTTAGAGCGATGACCAACAATACTTGGTAGTAAATTCATAACACTAATATTGTGAGAAATGTGATCAAGATATCAAATTAAATGGAACGGAAGCACCCTTTGTGCATTTATCTAATTTTCACCAAATATATGTTATAACAATACCGACCAGGTGAAAGAAACGCCAATAACCATGTCACGACCCCAATTTCCCTCTGTAGGATATCGTGATGGCACCTAGTTTTAGTAATTCATAAAATACTAAAATAAAGATGAATAACTGATGTAAACTTTTGAAGACAGAATCAACAACAATACACTCCCCAAGACCGGTGGAATCGAGTCATAAGCTCTATAAGTCATACTACAGTGCCTACTACATGACTGTCTGAATGGAAAATGCAACAGTAATAAAAGTAAAGGAAAGTGACTCTGACGAATGCGGACCCCGCGCAGGCATACCTTGAAGTCTCCGTAAAGCATCTAACAGATGATCACTGATAATTGTCATGTGCAGACGTACCTAGATCTGCACAAAAAGGAATGCAAAAGCATAGTATGACTACACAACAATAGTACCTAGTAAATATCAAGCCTAACCTCAGTTGAGTAGTGACAAGGCTAGGTCAAGACACCGAATAAGATATAAATAATAGTATGAAAACGTAATAAGGATAAGTAATGAAAAGCAGAGAAATAACTGATACGAAACAGTTAACACCATGACTAATATCGCAATAGTAAAACGGAAATGACATAAAGAAAGAAGTTAAAGAGAACGACAATGATCATATATGGACAATAACTGACAAAAACAAGGAAGAATAAAACAACAAATATCAAAATGAGGTACCGCCTCGTGTATAATAAACGTCACCACCGAGGTACCGCTTCGTGTGTAATCACAACAGAGGTACTGCCTTGTATTCACAATCTTTACTTATACCGCCGCGTGAGCCTTACTTTTGAAATAGGTTTTGAAAATAGTTATTTTCAAAATAGCTACACACACTTTAGCCCACCTTATGACGTCGCGTGGCTTCACGTAGTTCTCTTACAAGCAACACGCACATATGTCCCAACTTCTACCGCCGCATGCATATTAAACCCAAGCCTTATACTGTCGCATGCGTGTCAATATTACATCATAATAACTACTTGCACCACAAGTGACCATATATAACAACTTTCCAACAATCAACAATATCAACGTTTCCACAACAATAGCCCATGGCTCCGCCACAACGGGTGCAAGAATATTAACAACAACAATGAATGTAAAATGCTCAAAAAGGAAGATGTTTCAACAATAACAATGTCGCGTCAACGTGATAACGACTTTCTCAACTTCAACACCAATAACTCAAGAATGAGATAATGTATAACCATGATATTAAATAAGAATAACCCATAATGAAAGAGATAACACGAACAATAACTTCAATTAATGATAATCAACAATGAATGAGATAACATGCAACAATTATAGAGGCAAAAAGTTCAACTATAGCATGTGAGCAATTTATTAAGTAGGATGTAGAACAAGTATTAAATAAGTCAATTAAGGCATATAAGGACAGACCAACACATATAAGAATAGATTGACTATGAGAATTTACAACATGATACGACATTTCAATTAAAGCATGGAAAGAGTCTAAGTATCCTAAATTGGTCAAATACCACGTACAACTCGTGTGCCCACTTTGATTCACATGAACTTGTGGTTAACATCTAAGATATATTTATGGAATATGATTAGAAATTGATTAGAATCACTTTACCATAGTTTGTAGGTGAAAATCCCCACTCCAAGTCGCCTCCTCCCGAGTCTAGGGTTCAAAATGAGAGATTATATTAAAAATCCTATCTCCCAGCCCTTTCTACCAGCTGCAGATATCGTATTTGCGACAAAAGGCACGTATTTGTGAACCCCAACAATCGCGGAGCACGACTCTCATATGTAAACCCTAACAGCTTCGGTTAACATCGCATTTGTGATAAAAGGCTTCAAAATTGTGAAGCTAGAAATCTCGGAAAAGCGGACAAATGCGAACTAGACTAAAATCCTACTAACTTTACAAATGAGAAAGGGAAGTCGAAATTGCAACATCTGTGCCCCAATTGTCACCTTAGCAATTGCGTGTCTGGTACTCACAATTGCGATAGCTGAGCACCAGAAACACCAATAACACATTTTCAGTTCAACACCATTTTGATACATGTCTAAAGGTCATCCGAGCCCTCTCGGCTCCAAGCTAAACATCCACAAAAGTCTAAATTCATCATACGGACTCACTCATGCGATCAAAATACAAAAATAACATCTAAAAACACATGAATTTCAAAGTAATGTTCAAGAACTTCTAAAATTACAACTCACATCTGAAACATATCAAATCAACTCCAAATGACACCAAATTCTGTAGACAAGTTCCAATTACCTTAATGAACCTATTCCAAGTTCCAAAAATAAATTCCGAGCTCGATAGGTAAAAGTTAACCTATGGTCAAACCTTTCAATTTGCAAAATTTTGGTAAATCAACAACAATCAACCTACGAACTTCTGAAATCAATTCCAGGTATAAAACAAAGTGCGAAATCACTATACAAATATATCGGATACATAAATACATAGTTCGAAGGCCGTTTTCACAAAAGACAAAGTTTTGTTATATTTCTAATTTAGACTTCTAAGTCAAGAATCAAAGAGTCTGAATCAACCCGAAATCTTACCAGAAGGATACTAACCAACCCCTCACATCATAAAATCATAAACACACATGTGTGAAGTATAAAAAGAGGTGGGGTGTAAAAAATTATCGATCGGGTGGTTACAAACCGTAACGACAAAATGGGAATTACAAAGGTAGCAATAACGGACAAGGCAGTAGATATGGACAACAGTAACAAACTAGTTAGAAGGCATAGATGTAATGGGAGTAATTAAGGTAGAAGAACATAAATTTCACTAAGTAACTATAACGATCCGATTGGTAGTTTCGCGCCTTAGGAATCTATTTAGTAGTTTGGGGCCTTGAGTATCTACATATTCTGTATTCTGACTTTTGTGCATGGTCGGGTTTGATTTTCAGATGGTTCGGAATGAATTCGTATTAGTGATTCTCACTTTAGAAACTTATTTTGAAAATATTGACTGAGGTTTGACTTTTGTGGAAATGACCCCGGAATGGTATTTTCATGGATCTTATAGGTTCGTATTGTGATTTTGGACATGGACGTATGCCAGAATCAAATTCGGAAGTCCGTAAGTTGATTTGTGATGTTTTGCCAAAAGATGGCAATTTTAAGGCCTTGAATTTTCATAAGTTTCACCGTAAGTTGACTTTATAGCTATTTGGAACATGTCTGTAAAGTTTGGCGTCATTCCAAGTTATTTTGATAGGAATCGGACATGTGGTCGTATTTATAGAAGCTATTGAGTGTCATGTTGAATTCTTGTGTTTTGAGGTATGATTCGTGATTTTAGATGTTATTTTAATGATTTGATCACACGAGCTAGTTTGTGTTATTTTTTTAGACTTATGTTAATGTTTGGTTTGGAGCCCTGAGGGCTCGGGTGAGGTTCGAACGCTTGCGAAGTGTTTTGATAGAGTTTGAGCACTGTTGGTTTTGTGCAGAAGCTTCAGGTCTCACAATTGCTAGAATTCTCAATTGCGATGTTAGTTTAGTTTTGTTAAGTTCGCATTTGCAAAAAGATTATTTGCATTTGCGAAGGAGGGGCTGGGCAAGTTGTTTCGCATTTGCGATCAATTAGGTTTCATTTGTGAGTATCCATTGTTTGCTTTTGCAAACTTTATGTCGTATTTGCGACTCTAGTAGGGATGGGGGTTCTTCGCTTTTATTATAGATTTCTCATATTGCGACACCTGCGATTGGACATAAGAGCTGAGGGACGGGATTTTGGTCTCATTTTCATATTTTGGAACCCTAGAATCAGTAGGAGGCATTTTTGAAGAGTGATTATCATCTACATACTTTGGATAAGTGATTCTAATCATATTCCCTCATTATATCTTGGATTTTAACATCAAAATCATATCTAAGTGAAAATTTGTGAAACTTTGTCAAGTTTTTGAAAAATAAGAATTTGAGTTTTAAGAGTCGATTTGGTCTCAAATTTTGAAAATAATCACATATATGAATGCATGGGGTCATGGGTTGTCGAAATTTACCGTTGTACTCGAGTTTTGACCGGGCGGGTCCTGGATAGACTTTTGTTGACTTTTGAGCAATTGTGTAAAGATCGTAGCTTTAATTATTGGAATCGATTTCTCTTGCATTATTTGATGTTATTAAGTCAATTTTGGTTAGATTCGTGCCGAGTGGAGGTGAATTGTAAAAGAAAATCTAATTTTAAGAATTGATTAAGGGCTTTTGAGGTATGGGGGAACTACCCCGTAGGAATTGAATTTTTTGCACTATTTGAACTAAGTGAAAGACATGTACATGAGGTGACGAGTCTGTACACGACTTATATTGTGGAAATTTGACTAGCTTAGACTCTTAGGTTCTTGTGTTCATTAAAAATGAAGTTGTCTTATCATGTTGAATCCTCCATTTTGCTAAATTCCCCCTTATGTGTCTTAATTGAAGTTGATTTATTCATGTTCTACACTTGTTTTCAAATAAACTCTTATAGGCCTTAATTAATGTATTTGCCTCTTTAATTGCCATTCCATCTCTTCCGTAGTTACTTAAACATAAATAGATTTATTGTTATCTCTTCCGTAATTGCTTAACCTTAACCTAAGTTATTGGTATTCCTTCATTGCTAATTATCATTGTTTGAAGTGGTTGTTCGTGTTATCTCCTTCCTTATTCATTTTTGTTACTTGAAGTAATTATTCATGTTATCCCTTTACTTGTTAATTTCCATTATTGAGATTCATTTTTGAATACTATCTCTTTTATTGTGAGTTAGTCTTTTATAATATTGTGGTTATACATTATTCTTCTCATTGTTGAGGTATTTGGAGTTAAAGTTGTGAAAGTATGGCCGGTCGTTTTGAGAATATGAGCCCCGATCCCATAGTTAGGGTTCTTGGTGTCAGGTTTGTGAGAGTTTCGGAGTGAAATGGGACAAATAGTCCTTAAGTTTGATGTTTAAATTGTAAGAGTTGATTGTAGTTTGACTTATGTGAAGATGACTCCAGAGTGGAGTTTTGTCGGTTCCAATATCTCCGTATGGTGATTTTGGTCTTAGGAATGTGTCTGGAGGTTGATTTGGAGGTTCGTAGGTCATTTCAGCGTCAATTGGTGAAAGTGGGAAAGCTGGGAGATTTTTGGGAAGTTTGAGCGGGAGTGAACTTTATGATATCGAGGTCGGATATCAATTCCGAAAGTTGGGTTAGGTCTGTAGTGTCAATTGTGACTTGTGTGGAAAATTTGAGGTCAATCGGATGTGGTTTGATAGGTTTTGACATCAAATGTAGAAGTTAGAAGTTCAAATGTTTATTAAGCTTGAATTGTGGTGTGATTCGTGGTTTTAGAGGTTTTTGAAGTGATGTGAAGGCTCGACAAATTTTGTGTGATATTTTAGGACTTGTTGGTATAAATGGTTGAGGTCTTGAGGCCCTCGTAGATGGTTCGGAGAATTTTGGGACATGATGAATTGCTAGAACTACTGATTTTACTGATCTCTGGTTTACTTCAGTGCATTCGCGAGTGGGGTCTCGCGTTCGCGAAGGGGTACAAGGAGGCAGGTGAGAAATTCTCTTCGCGTTCGCGAAGGAGCCCATGCATTCGCGTAAGAGGATATTTGGGCATTAACTTTTTATTCTTCGCGAATGCGAGGCAACTTCCGCGTTCGCGAAGAAGAAACATCTGGGCAGCAATATTAATTTAAAAATGAGGTAAACTAAAGATATTTTAGGACTTGTTTTTCATTCATATTTTGAGCTAGAGACCTTGAATTTGCGTAATTCTTGAAAGGATATTCAAGGAGTTGATTGGGGTAAGTGATTCTTACCTAGTTTTGGTTAAATTCCATGTTTATGTCTTTGGTTTTAACATTTAATTAGTGGTTTGAGGTGGAAAATTGGGGAAATGGAGAAAACTTCTTTGGCCGAATTTTGAGGTTTTGATCGAGATTTTTGAATCGAATTTGAGTCATTTTTGTATGGGTGGACTCATGGTTAAATGGGTTTTCGGATTTGTGACTTTTACCCGATCTCAAGACGTGGGCCCAGGTCGACATTTTGGGACGATTTTCTAATTCTTTGGTAAATTCATAATTTCATTATTTAGATTAGTTTCTTATAATTATATTTATAGTATGTAATTGCTTTTGGCTAGATTTGATCTATTCGGAGTCGGAAAGTCGAGGGAAAGGCATTCTTATTGATTGATTTAACAAGGTTTGAGGTAAGTGACTTGTCTAACCTTGTGTGGGGGAAATCCCCTTAGGATTTGGTACTATTGTGACACGTTGTGATATGTGAGTATCGTGTATGCAAGGTGACGAGTGCGTACACGGGCTAAATATTGAAATTCTGGTTTCCGATAAGTAATTTCCTTTTTATGCCTTAACTGAATTATTTTGACACACGTAGTCATCAAGTTTAGCCTAATTTCACATGCCTATATGTCGTATCTCTTATTTGCAATTCATGCTGCATGCTTAGTTGATTTACCTATTTTCTTGATTCCATGTTCATTATTCAACTATATGATTCCTCACTCGAAATTGTTGTCCTTGAAATATTGTTTCAGTTGTTATGTTTTGGTTTCAGGGATTGTTGTTTATATGATTAATTGATTGTGGCACGAGGTTTCTGACGTGTGGAGTGTTATTTGGCAAGAGGCTTCTGTTGTGCGGATTTTTATTGTGGCACGAGGTTTCTTCCGTGAGGAGTGTTATTTGGCATGAAGTCTCTGCCGTGCAGAGTGTTATTTTGCATAAGGTTTTTTTCATGCGGATTGTTACTGTGGAACGAGGTCTCTGCCATGCGGAGTGTTATTAAGGACGAGGTTTCCGCCGTGCAGAGTGTTATTTGGCACAAGGTTTCTGCCATGTGGTTGTTGTTTCCTCTAGTGTGACGACCCAAGGGGGTCATCACCATAATTCTTCCTTGTTCTATGCTCCCGAGGCCTTGAAAACCTCGCTTTTAGTTGCCTCGATTGGCGTGCGCAGTTCGGGCGCGTAGCCGGAAAATTTTTATGTTAGAATATGTGAATTATGTGAAACATTTGAAGAATTTTGGTATTAATATGCATAATGTTGACTTCGGTCAACATTTTCGGTAAACGGACCCGGACCTGTGATTCGACGGTCCAGGAGGGTTCGTAGAAAAATATGGGACTTGGAAGAAATTGTTTTTCTGAAATTTAATATGAAAATTTGAAATGAAAAAGAGTTAGAAAATATAGGTATCGGGCTCGTATTTTGGTTCCGACGCCCGGTACAAGTCTTAAATATGTGTTAAGCACTATCTGTAAAGTTTGGCTAAACGGACGTCATATGACGTGTTTCGGACTTAAAATGGAGAGTTTGAGTTATGAAAGTTGAAGAAAGAAAATCATGTGTTTGAGGTTTGATCCTATGTATATGATGTTATTTTGGCGATTTGATCGCACGAGTAAGTCCGTAAGATGTTTTTAAGGTTGTGTGCACGTTTGGTTTGGAGCCCCGAGGGCTCGGGTGAGTTTTGAATGGGGCCCGAGAGGTCTTGGACTTAAGAAAATGCAGGTTTAGGTATTGCAGACACCAGCGCGGCCGCGATGCATTTTTGTGCGGTCCGCGTGGCTGAGTCTGAGGGCTAGGGTTTCAGGTTAGCCAGCGCGGCCGCGCACCAAAATAGTGCGGTCCGCGCTAGAAGGGTTTAGAGAAGCCCCACTTTTCTCCCACTCGGCGCGGCCGCAACACATTTTTGTGCGGTCCGTGCCAGGTCCTCAGAAAGGTATACAAGTTCGGGAATCTCAGTCATTTTTCACTTTTCAAAAACTCAAAACCTAAGAGGCGATTTTCCCAACAACTTTTCTTCCCCAAAACGATTGGTAAGTGATTTCTAACTTAATTTCTTGATCCCTTAACATCTTTTAACATAATTTCAACTTCAAATCAAAGATTTTCATGGGGAAAATTGGGTGTTTTGGGTAGAACCTAGGTTTTCTACAAATTGAGAAGTTGGACCTCAATTTGGGGTCCGATTTAAAAACAAATCATATATTTGTTTTTGGGAAAAACCTTGAAAAATCTATTTTCATGCATTGGGGATGATTCATTTAGTAATTATTAATGTGATTAAGTAACTTATGACTAGATCCGAGCGGATTGGTGGTGGAATCAAGAGGTAAAGCTATACTAGAAGCGTGAGTTGAGTTTGGAGCATTCGAGGTAAGTGTTTGTTCTAACTTTGGCTTGAGGGAATAGGATTAGGATGATATTTGCTACTTGCTAATGTGGAGTACGGTGTATAGGTATGGTGACGGTTATCTATGCACCGGAGTCTAGCATGACCGTGAGTCTTGATTGCTTTTAATTCGAATAATGTGACACAAGCTCCTTGTTTATTTGATAAGTTTCATATAATGTGAACAGTTGAGGAAGAATGATTTAAAAGGAGAATGTGTTGTGAATACTCCCTTGCCGGGATGTGTAGACTGATATATATATTATCCCTTGTCGGGATATTTTGGGCTGTTAGTTGTACCCTTGTCGGGTTAAAGGTATTTAGTTGTTATTCTCCCCTGAAGGGGTCTACTATATGAAGTCAGATATTATGAACTATAATATGGGATCGTGTGGCACGCCGTCCACTTATATATGATATTATGGGATCGTGTGGCACCCCGTCCACTTATATATGATATTATGGGATCGTGTGGCACGTCGTCCACTTATATATATGATATTATGGGATCGTGTGGCACGCCGTCCACTTGGTTATTGGCCTCTGTTGCCGATGACATATTGTGCACTGTGATAAAGATGAATTGGGATCGTGTGGCACGCCGTCCACTTATATATGATATTATGGGATCGTGTGGCACGTCGTCCACTTATATATATGATATTATGGGATTGTGTGGCACGCCGTCCACTTGGTTATTGGCCTCTGTTGCCGGTGACATATTGTGCACTGTGATAAAGATGAATTGGGATCGTGTGGCACGCCGTCCACTTATATATGATATTATGGGATCGTGTGGAACGCCGTCCACTTATATATGATATTATGGGATAGTGTGGCACGCCGTCCACTTATATATATATGTATACATCATAGGAACCGGAGTCTCGTCTGCTTATTTCCGATATTTCATTTTTATCTGTTACTCCCCGATAGTATGTCCCCTCCTAGTTTTACTTTGTATTATCCTGTTATTATTTTCTTGCACTTGTTGTATATATATATGTACAGGTTAATTGTGGTAGGTATTGTCTAGCCTCGTCACTACTTTGTCGGGGTTAGGCCAGGCACTTACCAGCACATGGGGTCAGTTGTGCTGATGCTACACTCTGTGCATTTTTGGTGCACAGATCAGGTATCAGCTTACGGACCGCAGCAGTAGGACTTCTGGGAGCTATCTTCAGTCCAGGGACTCTCGAGGTAGCCTAGCTGGCGTTCGCAGGCCAAAGTCCCTTTCCATGTTTTTCTTTGTTTGTTTATCTTGTATCAGACAAACATGATGTATTTTCCCTTCATACATTGATTGTAGTATTATGTAGTAGTCCGTGAGCTAGTGACACCAGACTCTGGGTAGCATTTTGGTTCAAACTTCCACACTTTTGGTTTTCAATTGCTTTAAATTTAAAGTCCTCCGCTTAGATTTTGTCTCGTTTATTATATTGTTTGAAAGAAAGCAGGAAAAGTGTTTTAAATATTTGGCTTGCCTAGCTCCAATAGTAGGCTCCATCACGACACCCGATGGTGGGAAATCCGGGTCGTGACATCTAGTTGTTGCATTGTTTGTTTTTGTTGTTGTTTCTTTAACTTGTAAGATTCTTGTTTTCCTTACGTGTTGTATTTGTCTTCTTGATTTTCATGTTGTTTCTTCCAGACATTCTTATTCTTTCATTTCCATGCCATTTTATTGAATCATCTTTATCTTTTACCTTATTTCTTATATTCAAGTATGTCCCTGACCTGGCCTCGTCACTACTCTACCGAGGTTAGGCTTGCACTTACTGGGTACAGTTGTGGTGTACTCATACTACGCTTCTACACAATATTTTGTACAGATCTAGGTACTTCCTACTAGAGTAGATATATGTGAGTTAGTCGCACGTGAAAACTTCAAGGTATATCTACTAGCGTCCGCAGACCCCGGAGTCCCCCTCTATCCTTATTATGTTGTTTTTCTTTATCCTCATTAGACTCTGATGTATAGAGATATTTAGTATTTCCCTTTAGAGCTTGTGACTTTTACCTATTGGGTTTGGGGAATTTATTTACACTCTGAGTTGCAGATTTTATTGTACATGCCGAGAGTCAATTTTCATTTATATATATATATATATATATATATATATATATATATATATATATATATATATATTTGTTGATGTTGAGATTTTAGTATTTATTTCATTTATTTCCGCATATAGTTAGGCATACCTAGTCTAAGAAACTAGGTTTTGGCATGACATCCTATGGAGGACAATTTGGGTTGTGACAAGTTGGTATCATAGCTCTAGGTTCATAGGTGTTATGAGTCACAAGCAAGTTTAATAGAGTCTCGCGGATCAGTACGGGGACGTCTATACTTATCTTCGGGAGGCTGTGGAACTGTTGTAAAAATTTCACTTCTTTGATTCCTTGCCCTGTGAAATTGCTGACTTCAAGATTCTATACTTCTGTCTTTCTATTCTCTCCAAGATGGTGAGGACACGTATAACCAAATCAGATGACCAGACACCCGTGCCCCCTGCTAGAGCCGCGAGAGGCCGATGCTCGGGTAGAGGCCGAGGGCATCCACGTGGTGCACTCAGATCACCCGCACAAGCTACTACAGAGGAGCCACCAGTATCTCCAGTTGGAGAACATTCACCTGAGATGCCTGTTACTGCACTAGCTCTTCAATGACCGTCGCCCAGTTTCTGAGCATGTTTGTCTCTTTAGCTCGGGCAGGGTTGATCCCATTTGGTCCTGCCACATCTCAGGCCGGTGGAGGAGCATAGACTCTCGCTGCCCATACCCCATAGTAGCGGGTCCAGATTGACGAGGTTCCAGAAATTATACCACTACAGTCGGTAGCCCAAATACAACCCAAGGTTAGGGCATCAATTTCCAAGGAGGAGCAGCTCAGGCTCGAGAGGTACAAGAAGTACCAACCTCCTACTTTCAATGGCTTGGTGTCAGTGGATGCCTATGGTTTTCTTGAGGAATGCCACCATATCCTCCGTACCGTGGGTGTTGTGGAGGGTAGTGGGGTTTCTTTCATTTTATTCCAGCTTAGGGGAGCAACTTATTAGTGGTGGCGTGCATATGAGTTGGGTAGTCCGGCAGATGAATTTTCACTCACTTGGAATCAATTCTTAGATATGTTCTTGAGGGAGTATGTTCCTTAGAGTCTTAGAGATACATAGAGCGTCAACTTTGAGCAGTTACACTAGGATTCTATGACCGTGTCGGAGTATGCGATCTGATTCAGTGACTTTGCTAGGCATGCACCAGCCTTAGTTGCAACTATTAGAGAGTGGGTCCATCAATTTATCGAGGGGCTTAACCGCATCATCAGATTTAGGATGGCTCGAGAGTTATAGATGAACATTGCATACCAGTAGGTTGTGGGGATTTCTAGGAGATTGGAGGGTATGCTGACTCGGGTGAGAGAGGAGAGAGGGGCCAAGAGGTCTTGAGAGTCTGGCCCATATTATGGTAATCGTGCCCCAACTGTAGCTCGTCAAGGTAGAGGCTATGTGAATCGCCTTGTTCATTTTGCACTTCTAGTGGCCAGTGGTATTCCGGCCACTCCTAGGCCCCAGGTTCCCTATTATGCACCGCCATTATCTAGTGCACCTCCTACACGGGGTGCTTTCAGTGGTTAGTCTAGCAAGTCTGGCCAGAGCCAGCCATAATAGCCACGTGTTCCTATGGATTTTCTGAGTGTGGTTACACTCGGCATATGATGAGAGATTTTCCTCGACTTAGAAAGGATGCACCTCCAGAGAATACTCAGGCTCTACGTGCTCCACCGGGTCCTCAGGCTATGGTTATAGCACCAGTTACCACTCTACCTACACTGCCAGCTCGAGGTGGAGGTCGGGCAGGTAGAGGTTTCGCTAGAGGGGGAGGCCAGGCCAGATATTATGCTATTCTTACTCAGACGGAGGCAATTGCATTCAACTCTGTCATTATAGGTATTGTTTCGATCTGTCATAAAGATGCATCAGTCTTATTTGATCCAGTCTTCACTTATTCATATGTGTCATCTTATTTTGCCCCGTATTTGGGTGTATCCCGTGATTCCTTGAGTTCTTCTATGTGTCTACACCTGTGGGAGATTCTATTGTTGTTGACAATGTGTATCAGTCGTGTTTTCTTGTTCTTAGTGGTTTTGAGACAAGAGTCAATATATTAACTTTGATATTAGTTTCCGCATAGACTGGTTGTCACCTTATCCCTATTCTTGATTGTCATGCCAAGACCGAAACACTGGATATGCCAGGATTACAACAGTTAGAGTGGAGAGGTACCTTAGATTATACTCATAGCAGAGTTATTTCATTTCTAAAGGCTCAACGGATGGTTGAGAAGGAGTGTGATGCGTATCTAGCTTATGTGAGAGATATCAGTGTTGATACTCCTACCATGGAGTCAATTCTGGTAGTGAGGGATTATCTAGATGTATTTCCAGTAGATCTTCCAAGCATACAACCCGACAAGGATATCAAATTTTGTATTTATTTGTTACCGGACACTCAGCCCATATCTATTCCTTCATATCGTATGGATCCACATGAGTTGAAGGAGTTAAAGGAGCAGTTATAGAAGTTGCTTGATAAGGGCTTCATTCGGCCCAGTATGTCGCCTTGGGGTGCTCCAGTCTTGTTTGTGAAGAAGAAGGATGGTTCTATATACATGTGTATTGATTATTGCTAGTTGAACAAGCTTACAGTGAAGAACATGTATCCATTGCCACATATTAATGACCTATTTGATTAGTTATGGGGTACCAAGGTGTTCTCCAAGATTGACTTGCGTTCAGGCTAGCATCAGTTGAAGATTCGAGAGCTAGATACCCCAAAGACTGCTTTATGAAATCTGTATGCTCACTAGGAGTTCCTTATGATGTCATTTGGGTTGACCAATGACCAACAACATTTTTGGGTTATGTAGTGTGGAGTGAGGAAATCAAGGTGGATCCGAAGAAGGTTGAGGCAGTACAGAGTTGGCCCAGACCATCCTCAACTATGGAAATCCGGTGTTTTCTTGGTTTGGCGGGGTATTACCGTCGATTTGTAGTGGGTTTCTCATCTATTGTATCACCTAAGACCAGATTGACCCAGAAGGGTGCTCCATTCAGGTGGACAAAGGAGTGTGATGAGAGATTTCAAAAGCTCAAGGCTGCCTTGACTACATCCCCGGTATTAGTATTGCCTACAGGTTTGGAGTCTTGTACTGTATATTGAGATGCGTCGCGTATTGGTCTCGATGCAATGTTGATGGATGACTATAGGGTGACTGCCTACGCATCTAAATAGCTTAAGGTACATGAGAAGAAATATCTTGTCAACGACCTTGAGTTAGCAGCTATTGTTCAAGACCTGAAGATTTGGCGACACTATTTGTACGGTGTCCCTCGTGAGCTCTACATCGATCATCGGAGTCTGCAGCATCAGTTCAAATAGAAGGATCTTAACTTGCATCAGCAAAGGTGGTTAGAGTTGCTTAAGGACTATGATATCACCATTCTATACCATCCCGAGAAGGCCAATGTGGTGGCTGATGCTCTAAGTCGTAGGGCATAGAGGTAGGGCAGCCTAGCATTTCTACCAGCAGTAGAGAGGCCATTGGCATTGGATGTTTAGGATTTGGCCAACCAATTAGTTAGATTGGATGTTCTGAGCCGAGCCTAGTTTTAGCTTGTGTGGTTTCTCAGTATTTACCTTGAAAATGGTAATTACAATTAGATTTGATTTTGTGGTTCTAAAAATACGTGATCTATTCTTATGCTAGTTGTTAGGCAATAGATACTAAGTGTGAGACTAGAAAATGAGATAAGAACTTCAAAACAGTATGTTTAAACAAACCGAGTGGCTGAGAATTGGGACCTCGAGACTGGTTTCACGGGGCCTCGAGGTTGAGCTTGATGCTAAGCTATAGTTGGCCGATGAAGGACTAATAATTTTGAGAGCTTTGATGAAGGCTCTTTATTATCAATAATGAGCAATAAATGAAGAACAATTAATAGAACAAAACAAATGTAAGCAATAAATGCAAATAATAGAATCAAGGGAGAATGTGTTTAAGTTAGAGGGCAGAGAATGTTCTTGTTCTTGTATTGAATGTTGTGTGTAATATTAAATGACAAGGGTCCCCTTTATATACCAGGGGGAATCCTAACACAGTACAAACACATTTTTTACAAAGATATATGGCTGGTACAGCCATTTAATGCCACGGTATGGGCTTGAACTAGCCTAATAGACTTGGTCAGCTATAGTCACGTGCCTTGGGAATTTTCCACTTTTCCATCATAACTGTCGATCTGCACTGCCCCGAGGTCCAACATCGATAACCCCCCGGGGTTGAACCTCGGCACTTGTCTCGAGCCTTTGGAGACGTGCTTACGTAGTATCATAATGACCAAAAATTGGACCCTCTAATTTTTACTTCATACAGATAGTCCCCATATTTCTTATAATGAAAATGATAAGAAACGGTGTCGAATTCTTGCTTCTTCGATACCACCATCATGACATCAATGTATCAGAATATTAAATTCCATGACTCAAAGGCTGCACAGGGTTCACTATCAACACGAATATCGAGAAGCCCACGAACCGCTATTGGTCCATCCTTTTTGCTTCCCAAACGCTACCCATATGGATTTTATAAATACCTTAACCATTTTGTTATTCACACTTTTACAACATCTTCAATTTTCTATAGCTAAGTTCACCATCTCCTACATTCCTCTCCTTTCTGCTCTAGCCTCCTCACTTCCTTTCTCGAAAACCGTTTTATAGCCATGGCTAGGACCTCTAAAACAGTGCCTCAGAAAGAGGGCAGTTCTTCTTTATCTCAATCATCCAGGGGTAAACCGAAAGTGCCCCCAACTATCGAACAATGTACCACTACCAAATTCGACACTACATCCGATTTTTCCATCTAAAATCCTCCCGCTACACTAGGCCGATGTGAGCACGTGTCTCGGTATATCAGCATGGTGACCGATACACATAGAGTGAAGGAAGACTGCCAATGGGGGCGGTAGTGTTAGTTGAGATTCCCAGACCTGCTAAAAGCATAGTAGACCATAAGGCGGAGTTTCTCAGTTTATATACATACCCCTTTACTCTAGGTCTCGTAGATTCTTCAGACCCTTCTTCCCACTTGATAGATCCGATGATTATCGACTTTTGTCGTGAGTACCGAGTGACGCTTGGCCAATCTATCCTTCATTCTGGAGGATAGTCTATATGCTCTGATATTTTTCTAACCAGGTCGAGGGTATGACCTTCACCCTCAATCACTTGGTCAGACTATATAGCCCCCGTCTGTTTCGCGGTTTGATCAAACTTCATCCTCGATCTATGAGGATATTATTTTCAAGCATCGATAAGGACAAGGATCGAGGGTGGATGAGCCGGTTTGTCTGAGTGAGGACCTCGGACATAATCCCGACCGGTCGAATGCCATTCCCGGAGGAATGGAATATGCAACCTCGAGCATGTTTTATTGCCCTTTCATCCCTTTTTGAAAAATGAACTTCTTTTGATTGTGCAGCCACTGCTTGGTACCCTGGCATGGTTCAGAACCTATCAGGATGGAATAGATAGTTGGACTCCAAATTTCCTTATATCAAGCGCTCTTGGGGCGATTTGGCCCGAACGCGGTGGCAGGCCAAGAGCCATGGTATGCTTTTTACTGTTATCTTTACTAGGTCCCCTGATGAGTATCCTTTTTGGTGGAAACTTTGATGCATCATGCTTGTGCAAACCTCAGGGATGGAGTGTCGATGAGGTCGGCCCCTGCCGATGAAGAGGGCACCTCTAAACCCGACAAAGGTAACAAGAGGAAAAGGAAGGTTTGGCCTAGTCTTCAATTAAGATCGATGCCACAATCTCTACTTTGACTGCTATGGCAAGTCCTCATACCGAGGATGAAGGTGATGATGATGATGATGAAGGCCCTTTGGTACAAAGGACAAGACGAGGTGTGGATGTTTCGCAAGCCGCTAGGTCAAGAGTGGTCGATATAGACCAAACCCGTTGTGAGAAGACCCTCGAAAGGGGTTCGGGCACAGTCCCCGAGTTTCTAGTCTGACGTGGTATAGTCCCTACCAATGAAACCGCTGCTGGTGATTCCGGAGGGCCTGAAACCGAGGCTTCTCGGGGGCAAGATGAGACCCTTAGAGAAATTAAAGCCCTAGAGGGCCTTAATTTGGGCCCTCCGTACTCACTGGGAGAATTTAGAGATGCATAGGACCCGAATATCGCCGATGTGGGGGCCTCTCACAGAGGGAAAAATGTTCTTGAAGATCTCCTCGATGGTGTCGACAAGAATATTGACCTTGATTCTCCCATCACTCTCGAGGAGGCGGAGAGGCTTTATCAGCAGGTGATACTTTCGATATATCACTTGTGCTTTAATTCTTTGTGCTCAACTTTCTGACTTTTATGTGTAGTTGCATGCTAATAAGATGTATGACCATGCATTTTCTAGGCTCCAAGATGAGCTTTCATGTTGTGGGAAGGAGGTCGAGAAGCTTACCTCGGAGTTAAAAGAGTCGATGACCTCCTCTACCCAAAAGGAGGAAGAGTTGAGCAGGATTTAGTCCAGTTTGGAAGGAGTGTGTCGGGAAAGGGTTGGCCTTGCTGAGCTGGTAACACGACATTCATGACTGCATTTTTTATTCTCGTAGCTTGATGCTTACCAACATGTTTTGTCTTTGTAGATAGCGCAAAAGGATGCCATCGTGGGGCGACTTCAGGAAGAGGCTACAGCCAAGGATGCGGAGATCCTCGAGCTGAGGGGGCGAAATAAGGTCGTTGCCTCGGAGAGAGACATTTTGTGGTCAGAGCTGGCATCGACCCGAGGTCTTCTTCAAAGTGTCCAAAAGGAGGCTTTGCACTATCTGTGGTCAAGGTTTAGGCCGAAGATGATGCGTCTTAATACATGAAAGATGTCGCTACTGCAGATGAATGAGATCGAGAGATATTGGAGAAGTACAAGCAGAAGCTGGCTCGGGCCGTCGCTCACGCTCGTGCAAAGGCAAGGAGGAAAGATCTCGAGGAAGCAAGTGCTAAAGGCACCGATTTCTCAGCTGAGGTTGAGGAAGCCCGAGACTTGGAGGAAGAATCGGCATTCTCGGCCATTTTGGATGTAGGTTCTGGAGATGATCCGGAGAGTAGTGACGACGAAGAATAGACCCACATCATCTTCCTTTTTTTGTGTATGAATTTCTCGGGGGAAAAGATCTTGTAAAGATGCCCCTTGTAAATATATTTTTGGCAATGTAAGAACATTTTTCTTCTTCAATACTTAGTCTATCAAATTTTGATGTTGGCTCTTCGGAGCTCATACATGGAGTAGACGGGACCATCGATATCGGGAACCATCTCGAGATTAGGGTGATAGCTTTTTAGAATTGATGCTTGTAACAACAGAAATCCTCGGGGTCTCAATGGCTCCCGAGCTCTGTGTGGTAGTATCATTTATGTGCCACGGTTATGAAGCAACCAAGGTGGTCCCACCGGTACTCTTTCCCAAAAATGGCACTGACATGGTCAGAATTAATTGGCCTTTAGGATAGGCGAACAATCGTTGCTTGTTGTATATATGCACTTACTTACTTCTTATCTGAGGACTCCACTACTTTGAGTAACTATCCCTTTTATAATGCAATTTTTTGTGCTAGTTCTCTTACCATTTCAAAAGCTTTCACCCTAGACTTCACCTTCCTTTTTCTTATTTTATCGCAGCCATGGCTACTACGTCCAACCCATTCACCAAAGAGAGGAGAGTTCCGCCTCTACTTCGTGCTCGGTCGGTGTTACACCGCCGGTATATGGTAAGCTAACCTTGAGGTGCTTTGTCATGAGGAGGGACTTTGCGTTAGATAGACATACCAATGTTCAAGGCTATCGGGAGCATGCATTGAGTTTTATTTCCTCAATAGGAGAGGAGCACCTTGAGGCAGGTATAAAAGACTACAGATGGAGAGAAGAAGTGGTACTGCATGTTCCTTCCCTAGAAGAGAGCATCATGGCCCATGTCAAGGGGTTTTTTAATGTATATACGTACCCATTTACGTTGGGCCCCCTCGATAGAATCTTTCTCAAATTTTGTAGTAGATGTCGGGTTACCCAATCATAGGTTCACCCATCGTTTTAGAGGATAGTGCTGATGATAAGGTATTTTGAAAATAAAGTCGAGATCGAGTTCACCCTCAGTCATATTCTTAGACTGTACCGGGCCTTACATCATTGAGGCCTGATTACCCTGCGACGTCAATCCACTCGGCCCTTTGTTGCCAGCAATGAAGAAGATGGATATCGAGGGCAGATGAGTCATTTCATCTATGCGCGGACTGTCGATATTATCCCCCCAGAGTTCCTACCATTTCCTAAGAAATGGAATTTCACACATAAGTGGTACACTTGCGTTCTTATTATTCTTGCCCATGGTGAAGGCGGTATCTGTAAAGTTGCTTTCTTTTTCTTTTCTTTTTTGTAGCAATCTTGTGGATGCCACACGAGGTTCCCGACCTGGCGGATTGGTCTCGGAAACTGGCAGCTAGCTCGACTCACAATGAGCCTAAGTGGCAAGATCTGAAAAAGGGTAAATGGGAGGCAAAACATCACGGTACGTGGTGTGTGGATTTCTTTCTTTGAAAGGTACTTTCTTACTGTGTACTAACTTTGTCACCGTAGGCATTGGAGATATTTCTAAGATGAGACTGAGCCCCCTCGGAGAGGAGGAAGAATTGCTGGCTTTGGGGACGAGGATTGATAATAAACGGAAGGAGTCCTTGAAATACGAGGGTGCTCATAGAAAGAAGAGCCCTACTCGAAGGCTCAAAGAAGATGTGTCTGTTGATCCTGCAACATGAGAGGCTTCTTGCCTTGGAAAAGTGGTTACTCTCTTGCCGCTGTCTTCATTTCACGACGAAGGTACTTCGAGGGATACAGGTGTTCAGTCGTTGTCCTTGCCCCTCGTCGAAGGTACTTCGAGGAATGTTCGAGAAAAGGGGGCGCCTAAATCAAGCGGGGCCTCGAGCGACCATGCCGCTACCGAGATCGGTTCAACTAGGGTTGGTGAGACCAGGCCAGTAGGTGCACGCTCAACCTTTAAGGAGGCTTAGTGGCTATATTCTGTGGTGATCTTTGGTCGACTTCGTTGACCTTTTGATTTTACATTTTTGTTTTCTCATTGAGCTTCTTTTTAATAGGCTTTTGACAAACTCAAGTCCAATCTACTCCACTGTGAAGCCCGGTTAAGGAAAGCCTTGGATGGGGAGAAATCCCTCAGGCTTCTTTGTGATGAAAACAGAAAAGAATAGAGGCACCTTTGGTACGAGGCAAATCGAAGCCTGAACTACGAAGGGCACCTTGAGAAATAGGTAACTTTTACTCTGAGGGAATGCATGCTCCTCTTTCTATCATCGGGGATTAATATTTTGATACCTCAGTTGCAGAGCAACACAGAGGACTTGGAACACCTTTGGGGCGAGGTTGGATAGGCCAAGTATGAGTGCAATGATCTAAAGACTCAGATGGATGCCCATATTGCAGCCAAGAAGAATGCTTTGGCCAAGGTTTTTGCTCTCAAGATACATCTACAGAACACTCGTGAAAACAGCTTGGTTCAGACGAGCAGGATTGCAAGACTCGAGTCTGACCTTTTGAAGATGAAGGTCGAGGTCGTGGATTCCCTAGCCGAGGCTGAAGAGATTCGGGCTAAAGCTGACAAGAAAGTGGTCGTCGATTTAAAAGACACTGCCGAATCTCGGGCTGAGCTGAGAGGGGCTTCTGATCGAGAGAGCAGAAGCAACGAATATGTCTGGTGTAAATCGCAGAGGGAAACCCTCAAAGATATTCACACTAGGGTCTTTGACCTCTCGGAAGAGGTAGCGCAGTCCAATGTGGATTAATACGATGCCAAGTTGCTCGTAGTCGATATCGAAAATAAGGGAGATGGGCTGATGGGGTTGCTGTCCCCGAGGGGAAAATAGAATAGGTTTTTTTTTTTTTTGATTCTTTGTACAGTGTTCTCAAAAAACTTTGCAAATGGAGTTTTCTGTATTTTTTCACGTATGCGTATAAAAGAACACCTTTCGGTTTCATCTTTCATGCATTTTCCTCTACTTGTGTATGTCTTTCTTTGTTTTGAATTTATATGTTTGTCGATGATTAGCCAGGTAAACTGGACTTCGAGTAATGACCCTTAGGTATATAATTTGGCCCTGAAACATGTTAGGTTGGCTAGTCGGCCCTTACGCGTGAGGTCGGTATGACCTTTAACATAGGCTGACAACAGTGGCTCTTATGTGTTTTCCCTTAGGCGTATTCAGTTAACTGTTTCGGGCTCTGTCTTCGAGTCGGATTTTGACTCAAGCTCATTGACCCTCAAGTTTTCAAATTTTAAGCTGGCCCTTAGGCTCTTACACGTTGTGTCGGTATGACCTCATAAAATAGGCTGGCGATAATGGCTCTTACGCATTGGGTCGGTATGACCTCTTAGTGTAGGCTGGCAACAGTGGCTCTTACGCATTGGGTCGGTATGACCTCTTAGTGTAGTCTGGCGATAGTGGCTCTTATGTATTCGGTCGGTACGACCTCTTAATGTAGGCTAGCGATAGTGGCTCTTACGTATTGGGTCATTAAGACCCTTTAGTGTAGGCTGGCGATAGTGGCTCTTACGCGTTGGGCCGGTACGACCTCTTAGTGTAGGCTGGTGACAGTGGCTCTTACGCATTGGGTCGCTATGACCTCTTAGTGTAGGCTCTATTTTTCCCTCGGTAAAGACCTTTTGAAGTTTTGTGTTTGCCCGACTATTCCACGGCTTGATAAGAACCTTGATTGTGAGCCGTTATGTAGCGATAAATGAGCACCTCGGGAGGTTTTGCTCGATGGCTGGATTGTTTCGAAGCCTATTGTTTGGACCTTATATGATCGAAGATCTTTTGCTTATGTCGAGGGTAACCTAATTAACCGGTTCTTTTTGAAGTTTATTCAAAGTAACTGAAAGCCTGTAAATTTATAGCGACGGTCGGGCGTCCCCGAGTCGCATTAGTTTGGCTAGTACAACCTTGTAACCGTAGTCATTGTATTTGGCCGGAGCCTTTTAGTCCCCGAGTGAAGTAGTTTCGGTATCCATATCGAGGGTATGCCTTTTTAGGGGTATTACAAGTTCGGATTTATAGCCTTAATTTTAAGATCGGGATTATGCCTTTTGTAAGGTCTTACAAATTTCAATCATGCCATATTTGAGATCTTATAGATAAGTTACTTAGTACAAGTATGGTTCATGCCTTGCTTAAGGTCTTACAGATAAGTTACTTGGTACAAGTATGATCCATGCCTTGCTTAAGGGTTACAGTTTTGGTGTTGCCTTATAGAGGTCTTATATTGTTGATAATGCCTTGTGGAGGTCTTACATTTTCTAGTATTACCGCACGGTGGGGCTCTCGGACTCGATTTTATGAGTTCGAAGTTTACGACCCAGAGGTCATATGGCTTCGAATTTTTGATGACAGTCCTCGAGTGTTCAGGAAGTTTTTAGCTTTGGAGCCATTTCTTGCGAAAGCATCAGACTTCTTTGAAGCATAAAGCGCTTCGATGGAGGAGGAAATATTTATTGATTATTTGGTACAAGTATACATATTTTTTCCGTTAAGGGCTCAAATATTCTTTGCGGACACAGTTCATTTGACCGTTTTACCAGATACATCATTTTACTACTGAGACCTTTTTTGGCTCATCTCGACTTCTTCTAGAAGGTGATCTTCCGGGGGGATGCCCTCCAGTGTTCGAGGTTAATTGAAGAGAAGACTTGAACACTTGTGAAATTTTCCTTAAGTATCATATAGATTTCACCTCATTAAAACCTTTTTCGGTAAAACCCTTCTTGGGATAAAACCCGATTCGAAGGGAAAAAGTGCAACGTTTTCTTTGAAATCTTGAGGTCTTCGAGTTTGATAGTGCTTCGACTGTTCTGATCGGACATCTGCACATAGGTTAGTATAAGATGTAAATAAAAAGGGAGGTGTTTATACCTTAGTGGTGATGGCGCTTTGAGCCTCGATATGCTTCAAAATTTTGCTTTTGGGACATATCACGGTCCTTTGCTTGTTTTATTCCCGTGTAACCGAGAATGTGTCTTGTGATTGCTACTTCACTCTTTGCTTATACTTTGACTCCTTCGATGTGGGAGGCATTGACGTCGGTGCCACATCATGCACCATGAATATTTCCCTCGCTGCATATTGTTCCCCATACACGGTTTTTATTCCGTCCTTCATCGGAAACTTCATAGTTTGATGAAGGGTTGATAGTACTGCTCTCACGTAGTGTATCCATGGCCTTCCGAGCAAGGCATTGTATCTCATGTCTCCTTAGATGACATGAAATTTGACATTTTGGATCGTGCCGGCCACGTTGATCGGGAGGGTAATTTCCCCTTTCATTGTTTCGCTTGCCATGTTGAATCCGTTGAGGACTCGAGAGGCGGGCACGATTTGGTCAAGTAGCCCGAGCTGCTCCACCACCCTCGACCTGATAATGTTGGCCGAGCTTCCTGGATCCACAAGTACACGTTTAATTTGAAATGTATTCACAGGAAAAGAGATTGTCAGTGCGTTGTTATGAGGCTTAGACAGGGTCTCGATGTCCTCATCACTGAATGTGAGAGCGTCCTCAGGTATGTAACCCCGAGTTCGCTTCTCCTTGGTGATGGATATTTTTGTTCTTTTGATAATGGTTTCCTACGAGATGTCAATCCCTCTAACGATTATGTGGATGACATGTTGCGGCTCATCTGTTTCATTCTTCCTATTTGCTTCTCTTTGCCGAAACTGATTTTTGGCCAGATCTCTAAGGAACTCCCGGAGGTGCCCTTTGCTGAGTAGCCGGGATACGTTTTCTCGAAGCTATCAGCAATCTTCAATCCTATGACCCTGTGTGCGTGGAATTCGCACACTGAGTTGGGGTTCCTCTACGACGGGTGTTATAGTACAGGTCTTGGCCACCTGGTGTCTCTGATTTTACTTATGGTAGATATGATATCTAACACATCAACGTTGAAGTTGTATTTCGACAAGCGGGGTGCCTCCGTTGGTCATATATGTCTAGCGAATCTAGCTCTGCTCACGAGTCCCCGAGGATTCTGACCTCGATCTATCCTTAGATCATTTCGGGGTATGTTATGCCTTGGGGCGTTTCTCCTATCTTCAGTGTATGATTGGTACCTTTCCTTGTTTGGCTTTGGCCTTTGGCAGGAGTCTGCTAGGATATACTGAGCCCGAGAGGGCTCCCAGTTGGTTGTCCTTGACCCTAATCTTTGGCTGATATCGGTTGTGGACATCCGACAAAGTTACGACGGGGTATTCATCAAAATTCTGCTTCAACTGCTTCGAAGCCACCGAGCTTCGTTCATTCAAGAATTGGGTGAAGGCCTGTACTTCCCAGTCATTGGAGACTGGTGGTAATTCCATTCGCTCCATTTGAAAGCGAGATACGAACTCCCGCAGCATCTCGTTTTCTCTTTGTTTGATTTTGAAGACATCAGATTTCCTTGTAGCTACCTTGATGGCACCAGCATGTGCCTTTATGAAAGAATCTGTCAGCATGGCAAATGAGTCTATTGAATTCGGAGCTAGGTTGTGGTACTATATCATGGCCCCTTTTGAGAGTGTTTCCCCAAACCTTTTTAGCAGAACGGATTTGATCTCATCATCACTAAGGTCGTTGCCCTCCACCGAACAAATGTAGGCAGTGAAATGCTCGTTGGGGTCCGAGGTTCCTTTTTACTTTGGAAGATTGGGCATTCTGAATTTCTTCGGGATGGGGTTTGGAGAGTCATTTTGTGGGAACGGCCTTTGTACTGCCTAGGGTCCCAAAGTGGAACCCTAATATCACTTTCCAAAGAAACCCCCAAATCCTAGGGTTTCGAATTGAGTCAGACATAGAGGTGAGAGAGCAGGTCATTGAAAGAGGCTCAGAAGTCTCTTCCAAAGACATTATGAGAAACAAACATACATGATAGAAAAAACTGATTCAAGGTCATGAGAACATGTTTGAGAAAACTTGGAGTTTAAACAAGTTCAGAAGAAAGAGATGATACGAGCTTAAACAAAAGCAGGTGAAATATGCTTAGCAAGAACACAAACAGAGCTAAATAAAGTGAACAAAATCAAAGAACTCAACCATAAACACATATAGCAAAGAATAAGGATTAACAACACGGATTAACATGTGAGTACAGGAATAACAACAAAAGTAGAAGAATCTTGCATAATAGAAAGGAAACAAGAGAGAAAACTCAAGCATAGTAGAAAAGAAAGCATACGAGCATAACATAGGAAAACACGCATGAAGAAAGAATAGAAAGAATCGGAAAGATATTTGAAGAAACTTTTTCAGAAACCCTAAAATTGAAATTGAGCGATTTTGAAAAAGAAATTTGGGGAAAAACCTTTTAAAATGTCAAGTAAAGCCTAGACATATCATAGATCTAAGAAAAATAGGCAAGTACAGTACCTCAGACGGCTTAGAGTTGCAGAGAAAACCCTAGAAATGAGAAAGGTCTTGAGAAAAGCCAGATCTTGAGTCGAAAGACTCATATTGCTTGAACATGCTGGGGTAATGGCCGGAGAAGCCATAGATCTACAGATCTGAGAAGGATCTGAAGAGAGCCATTGAAGTCGGGCTTCAAAACCTTGAATAGTTTAGGTCTGATGGTGAGAAAGGATGAGTACAGACCATCCATGGCCGGAGACGCCATGGATTCCGGTCGAAACATGGTGAGATAAGGTGGGAGACGATTAGGGTTTCGGAGAGGCTCGAGAGGATTTGAGAGACGAAGGGGTTCAAAGGCGGTGTATCAGGTGAAATGAATTAGGTCAAGGGGGGTTTGGGAATTTAAAAAAGAAAGGGTGAATTACGGCTGGTGATCAAAATGATCAACGGCCTGGATCAAAGGGGAGCCGGGTGGTTTTTTTTGATCGGGTCAGAGGTCGGGTAATTTGGGGATTGGGCTTGTTTAATTTGGGGGCGAAATTGGGTCAAATTGAGGGCCAAAATTGAAAGGTGAAAGGGCTGTAATTGAAATAGAAATGGGCTAAGTGTTAAATAGCCTATTTTCCCTTTTATTTTATAAAAAATAGTAGTAATAATTTTAAAAGTAAATTAAAAATACTGAGCCAACAAATACTATATAAATATTAATTTTAAAATATTGGAAATAATTTTATAATTATAAAATGCTACTAATCGTGAAATAGGCTATAATTGCAATTACATGCAATTTAGCTTAAAAATACCAAATAGATTTGTAAAAATATACAAAATTACCTTTATTATATTTTGGTGTAAATATGAGAATAAAATAAGTTATTCACCAAAATGATAATCTTGGGAATAATTATTGGATTTTGTGCTGCTAAAAATAGACAATAAATTGATTTTAAAATCTTAAAAATTAGGAAAAAATACCAAAACTCTTGGGCATGCTTATATATGCATGTACGTGCTATTTTAAAAGTATTTTTTTTATATAAAAATACATACGGAAAAATTGGGTATCAACAACCTTATTCAGCATGCTGTAATTTCTTTTCTCCTGTTCTAAATTAGTGTATTATGAATCCTAAATCCCTACCCCAATGTGTTTGATACTTATGGTTTGTTTGAGGCATGACATCATTGAATATTGCTGAACATGACTCAAACTTGGTCCTTCTAGGATCATAACTTCCATGTTACCCTTATATGTTGTGTGTTCTGGTTGATTTACAAGCATGATAGCACTCCCTATTGTTGTGCATGCCCAGAATTAACTTATGCCTAACTATATAGGCTCCTTGCAATGGATTCCCAAACCCCTGCCCCATTTGATGTAAAATTTTCAACTTGTTGGAAGTGTTAATGGTTGTTTCCCAGCACATCTTTCCCTCTTCTTTACTTCCTTAGTTCTCAAAGCTCTGTTTCTGCACTTGCACTCTCCTCTTAGACTTAATTTTTGCCCCCCTCATGTGAGCCTTGCCTTGGGACCCATGAGCTCCCTCTAAACTTGGACACATGAGGGCTGACATTTCCACATTGCACTTGCCCCTATTCTGCTCATGAAACTTGGGTGTGAGCACTGCCCGGGGTCCTATTGAGGCCCTTAGGGAACTCTGACACACTCAAGTCCGAGAAAGGCTTTGGATCAGGTTCTTTGAGTTGGTTTATCTCATAACTCAGATGGGAAGTCAAGAATCAGGCTTCCTCTAGTTGTAATTTCTTTGTATTTTCTTGATGTATTTAGTATTTAGTATTCTTGATTTGTAATAAGTTGTAATAAATATTTGGGGTTGGCTAGTGAAAAGGGTTGGATATTTTATGCATGTCAAGGGTAGAAACCATGCCTATAGGACTATTTTAAATTTTTGCATATTCAAACTGCATTTAGAAAACATGTTTGTAGGACTTCTTGTTCAACTTCACATCTAGATAACCTGCCTATAGGGATCATCTAAAATCCTGCGCATTTGTCACCGTTTATTTACCATGTTTTAGGGCCTAAGTGGTTATAATCCAGTAACGCGTTAATATCAGTAACATATAGAAATCATGCCTATAGAGGTTCATAAGTAAAATCCTGTTCGTTTCTACTCACATGCAACGTTAGGTATCATGTCTATAGGGATCTAAAATCAGTAACACATAGAAATCATGCCATAGGGATTCTTAAATAATTATGATTCACTTCATTTACTATCACCTGCAGAATCTGTAATCAGTCTAATTTAATTTTAAACATTATGCATCTCTTTTAATAATATAATTTCCTTACTTAACAAGGTTTAGCAAGCATGCCTATTGGATCTCAAACACTTCGTTATTACCATCTCATCACCTTATGAACTCAGTAGATATCACGTTTATAGGACCCCGTCTAAACACTTAGGCAAGCCTTAGAGTAATAACTGTAAACTGCATCTGCTTCTCTTAATCGCTACAACCAGCAGGCAGACCTGATTCGGACTTCTTATCTGAGTTATGTAATAAACTAATTTGACTCAATAATTAACTTCCCTCGTCTTTATGTTCTTTAATCAGGCCCAAAAAGTATGTGCAAGTCATGCTAGTTATGTGCTTTTGTTTGAGGAGGTATACTCTTATGTGTTATGTGCTTTCCCTTTAACGTGCAGTCTTCTATATATTTTTTATTGCGCCTTAGATTTTTTACCTTTGAAACCTCAAGTCAGCCTAATATCTCTCCCTTTTAGGATTAGTAGTCTTAAGTACTTCCGGGACTAATAGGAATGGGGCGGGTAATAGCATGCAATAAGTAATCGAGACCAATACGCGCTTTAATACCTTAAAAGGGTGGGAAGGATAGATATGGATATGATGACCACGCGATAATGTCACGTGTAGCCCCTCATTGAGGAGTGATTACTGGTCATTGTGTGGGGTGATCCATATTAAATATAAGCCTAGGACCCCTTTCCTTTATTTGCAAACTCTTTCTTTTTTTAAAAAAAAAACGCTTCTTTCAAAAGTTCTTTCTTTTATGTGTTTAAATCCCCTAATATTTGAGCCCATACCTGTCTATTCACTAAATTCACAATAACTGTCTGACCGGGAACCACACTAGTGGATCTTGAGGGATTCCTAACACCTTTCCCTTGGGATAATTTCAAGCCCTTACCCAATCTCTGGTTATCAAACAAACTCAGTGTTGAATCTCTATTGGTGTCCTAATGCACCTTAATCATTAGGTGGTGACTCTTCAATGCAAACCCAGTTCCCAAAAGGAATGAGTTGTCTCTCCAAATGTCAGAAACCCGATTTCACGAGAAAAAAGTGGCGCGACTGAGGCGGATAAAGAAAGATATAGTTGGATTCGTAGCTCTGTGTCTCAACTATCAGCAGGTGAAGTATGAGCACCAGAGGCCGGGTGGGTTGCTTCAGCAGATAGAGATTCTGGAATGGAAGTGGGAGCGGATCACCATGGATTGTAGTTGGGCTCCTACGGACTTTGAGAAAGTTCGATGCTATTTGGGTGATTGTGGATCGGCTGACCAAGTCTGCTCATTTTATTCCTGTGTGTACTACTTATTCCTCAGAGCAGCTGGCGGAGATCTATATCCGGGAGATTGTTTGTCTGCATAGTATTCTAGTGTCCATCATCTCAGATAGAGGCACTCAGTTCACATCACGGTTCTGGAGAGCCGTTCAGCATGAGTTGGGTACTCAAGTGGAGTTGAGTATAGCATTTCACCCTCAGACGGACGGACAGTCTAAGCGCACTATTTAGATTCTTGAGGATATGCTCCGTGCGTGTGTGATTGAGTTTGGAGGGTCTTGGGATCAGTTTTGGTCATTGGCGGAGTTTGCTTACAGCAATAGCTATCAGTCCAGATTCAGATGACACCGTATGAGGCTTTATATGGTAGGCAGTGCAGATCTCCGGTGGGTTGGTTTGAGCCGGGTGAGGCTAGATTGTTGGGCACAGACCTGGTTCAGGATTCTTTGGAGAAGGTTAAGGTGATTCGAGATAGACTCCGCACAGCCCAGTCCAGACAGAAGAGTTACGCGGACCGGAAGGTTCGCGATGTTTCCTATATGGTTGGAGAGCGGGTTCTGCTTCGGGTTTCGCCTATAAAGGGCGTTATGAGATTCGGCAAGAAAGGCAAGTTGAGCCCGAGGTTTATTGGCCCTTTTGAGATATTGAGGCGTGTTGGGGAGGTTGCTTATGATCTTGCCTTACCTCCCAGCTTGGTAGGAGTTCATCCGGTATTTCATGTTTCGATGCTCCGGAGGTATCACTGCGATTCGTCGCACGTGTTGGATTTCAGTTCAGTCCAGTTGGACAAGGATCTATCTTATTTTGAGGAGCCAGTGCAAATATTTGACAGGCAGGTCAGAAAACTGAGGTCAAAGAACATTGCATATGTAAAGGTTCAATGGCAGGGCCAGCCAGTCGAGGAGGCGACCTGGGAGACCGAGTAAGATATGTGCAGTCGTTACCCTCATCTTTTCACTACTTCAGGTATGTCTCTATGCTCGTTCGAGGACGAATAAATTTTTAAGTGTAGGAGGATGTGACGACTTGGCCGGCCATCTTAAAAATTAACGCCCCGATCCTCTATTAATTGTTTTCTAGAGTTTATTTCTGCTATTTTGATTTGCCGGGATGTTCAGTTTTGAGCTTCGGGGAGTTTTGGGACACTTAGTCTCAGAATGAGAGCTTAAGTGTTGGAAAGTTGATCGTAGTCGGAAAAGTGTGAAGACGACCTTGGAATGGAAATCTGACGGTTCCGTTAGCTCCGTTGGGTGATTTCAGGCTTAGGGGCATGATCAGATTGTGTTTTGGAGGTCCGTTGCTAATTTAGGCTTGAAATGGCGAGAGTCAAACTTTTTAAGTTTCCAGTCCGATAGTGAGATTTTGATCTAAGGGTCAGAATGGAATTTCGAGAATTGGAGTAGCTTCGTAGTGTTGAATGTAACGTGCTTGCAAAATTTTAGGTCATTCGGACGAGATTTGATAGACTTTCTGATCGAAAGCATAAGTTAAAAGTTCTTGGAGTTTTTAGGCTTGAATCCCATGTTAAATTGGTGATTTGATGTTGTTGTGAGCGTTTCGAAGTTTTGAACAAGTTTGAACAATGTCATGGGATGTGTTGGTACAATTGGTTTGAAGTCCCGGGGACTCGGGTGAGTTCCGGGTAGCTTCCGGGATGTTATAGGCCTAAAATCATAGTTGTTGCAGGTCCAGACGAGTTGCAGGCCTCGGAACCTACCAGTGCGGTCCGCACAAAATCCAGTGTGTCCGCGGTGGGGGTTGTGCGGCCATACAAAATGCAGTGCGGTCCGCGGTGAGGAAAGTTTCATTGGTCCTACTGCGGAAGCTCATATCTTTTGATCTACAAAGAATTGCTGGATAATTCAAAAACGAAAGTTGTATCCCTCCGTGTCTATTTTCCATAAAGGTAAAGAAATCACAATTTGGACATGTGTAGAGAAAGTTATGGCCAAAATACTAAAGCGTGTCACTGCAGTCAAAACCTGTGCGGACAGAACTCGTTTTTGTGCGGACCACACTGGTTTTGTGCAGACAACACTCGTTTTTGTGCGGTCTACAGTGGTGGAAATCGTGGGGGGGGGTGCTCTATAAATACGAGGTTTTGGGGTTTATTTCATATTTTGACCTAGAGAGCTCGGATTTTGGCGATTTTTCGAAGGTTTTTCAAGAAATTCATCGGGGTAAGTGATTCTAACTCAGATTTGGCTAGAGTACATGAATCCATCATTGAATTCATCATTTAATTCATGATATGGGATGGAATTTGGGAAGAAAACTTGTGAAATCTTTTAAAAATGTAAAATGATGATTTGAATGACCAAATGGTTTCGAAATTGGATAATTTTTGTATGGTTAGACTCGTGAAGGTATGAGGATTTTGAAAATATGAATTTTACCCGATTCCGAGATGTGGGCCCGAGGGGCATTTTTGTCATTTTACACAATTTTGTGTATTAGCTTAGAATTTAACTGTAGAATCAGTTACTTGAAGTGTTATTTACATTATGCAATTGAATTGAATAGATTTGGGCCATTTAGAGTCGAGTACTCGTGGCAAAGATGTGGTGTTAGGTTGATTTTGAGCCGGTTCGAGGTAAGTGGCTTGTCTAACCTCGTGTGGGGGATCTTCCCCTTAGGATTGGTATATTTGGTAATTGAAATGCATTGTACGTGATGTGATGAGTGCGTACTTATGCTAATTGTTGGAAAACCGGCTTCCTTAAGTAATTACTAGTATGTTTCCTTTCCTGTTTCTATTTCTTGCACTATTAAGCCTGTTGTTAGCTTAGGAAAGCATGTCTAAGTGACGTAATTGCTTTAATTGATTCAACCTGCCTTACTTGAATTCTGTGCAAAATGCTAGGCTAGAATCACTTATTGCCTTAATATGAAATTTTGCCATTTCTGTATACCTTCCTGCTGCTGCTGTGTATTTATTTTGGGACTACGGATGTGGGATTCCGGTAGCTCCCCTTATCTGTTTACTTTGGGACTACGGGTTGGATTCCCGGTAGATTCCCCTTCATATTTACTTTGGGACTACGAGTTAGATTCCTGGTAGATCTCCCTGCACAGTTATATGGAACTACGGGAATGCACCCGGTAGATTCCCCCAGTACCGGGTATTTACATTTGGGACTACGGAACGGGATTCCGGTAGATCCCCGTGCACTATGAGTTGTACTATGGGACGGGATCCTGGGAGATCCTTCGGACATATATATATGATGGACTACGGGACAGTATCCCAGGAGATTCACTGGATATGTAAAGATGGGACTACAGGACGGTATCCTGGGACATCCCAGATTGTTACTATTGGTGTTGAGCTGTATTTCCTTTCCACATTTACCTTGTTCTGTATAGTTGTTGTTGTTATGTTCATCCTGTGTTATTTTACTGCTGTACTTATTTATACTGTTCCGTTCTATACTGTTGATATTTATATTTTATTTAACCTAAGTAGGGCTCTGACCTTCCTCGTCACTACCCAACTGAGGTTAGGCTTGTCACTTACTGAGTACAGCTGTGGTGTACTCATGCCTCTTCTATGCATATTTTTCATGTGCAGATCCAGGTGCTTCTACTCAGGTCTACCATCCTTGAGGGAGGCGACTACTTAGAGACTTCGAGGTACATCTGCCACGTCCACAGACCGAGGAGTCCCTTTCTATTCCTACCTTTTAGTATTTAGACTTTCTGTACTTTCTATTCTTATTAGACAAATTCCGGAGTTAGAGCTTTGTAGTATTTCTTTTTCTTAGCTTGTGATTCGTGGGTTTCCGGGTCTTAGATTTAGATATTGGTTTTGAGATCTATATAAATATTGTGTTTGCCGAGTGGCACATTTAACACTGTTATTTGCCTTATTTCTGTTTTTAAATTGTTTTACTTCCGCAACTTTTGGTTTTCTTCTGCAATTTAGGTTACCTAGTCGTAGAGACAAGGTACCGTCACGATGGTTCACGGAGGGCGAACCGGGGTCGTGACAATGGCATTTTTGGATTATAAGGAACAAGAACATTTTAGATCATCAAAGAATTCCTTTAAATATTCCCTTTATACTAAATATGGCAGCTGAATATTAGTTTTTAACCACTCAAAAATTAAAAAACAAATCTGTAACACCTATATACATCAAATGGCACCCACTAAATGTTACTAACTACAAACTAAACATTGATGGGTCTTGCTCATCTACCCAACAAAAATATGATGTTGGTGGCAATTGGATCATGGGATTTGCAGGCAAATCCAACCCAGGTACAAGTGTTCAGACAGAACTCTTTGCACTCCTCATGGGGCTGAAACTTGTTGTGCACCATCACCTCAAACCTATCATCATTGAGATAGATGCACATGAAATCGTCGGTATGTTTAACTCAACTACTATGCACTACACTAATATCATTAACGATTGCAGGTTGTTACTCCTACAGATGGATAGCCCTCCTATACAATATGTCTACAGAGAGCAAAATTGTGTTGCAGATAGTTTAGCCAAACATGGAGCCATGCATGCACAAGAGAGCTGCATACTTTTTGGGAGACCACCATCTTTTGCAGAGCCTTCTTACCACCGAGATCATAACGGCACATTACAAAGGAGGCTCGTTAAAATCAACTCCAGTAACTCAACACAATCACTCTCTGCTACAACTATGTATAATAGTAATGTTTTATCTGGTACTACTAGTAGTGTTCTATCTAGTACTAACTATCTTTCTAGTAATGATTCCCATACGAAGGTCTTTGTAGTTAAGTCTAGCTTAGTAACTATGATGTCTCTCATGCGTCTTGTAAAATGTACTCATGTACCTGCTTAATTCCCTATAAAATAAGTACGTCTTTTCGACCAAAATAAACCATGATACATACATTTGAAAATTGTGCCAAATGAAACAAATTTAAACATGATGTCATTGTGTCAGGATCAAAATATGGAAGACTAGAGTAGGGGACGTGTCTTTTCCTACATAAATTATACGGGTATATTACTATTTCCTCCCTCGCAAATTATTTGTCGTATTTCTTTTTTTACACATCCCTTAAAAATATATTAATTGGAAGGAGTTTTAGTATTTTACCCTTATTTACGTCTTAAGATATAATCTTTCTTCATTGAATATTTACTCTATTTATGTGTTGTCTCGATCTTCAAGAACAATAACTATTAAGGGTAAAATGGAAAAAAATTTAATTTTGTCTTGAACTTTTAACATGACAAATAAATTGAGATAACTATTTTTAGAAATCACGACAGATAATTTGAAATAGAGGGAGTAATACTATTTGAAAACTATGGCAGAGTATGAAGTGGAGAAAAACTAAAAAGTTAAAAAACGTTGTTCAATATCACGTCCTAAGCTCATGGCACGTATTGTCCGGTTTGGACCTAGAACCACACGAATTTGTCTTTCGGGCTATGCCACATTGAGCCCCAAAAGCGCGCGTTGGAACGCGTTAACTTGTGTCATGCCTTAAAAAAATCTTCACTTTCCTCTCCCATTCTGATGTGGGATTCGGCTAACGTGACAGGTAAACCCTTTATTCAGAAAACTTACCAGCCTTAAAGCATGCCAGTCCTGCTTGACTCACCCTCATCAGCCCGCCTTTCGTCATGAACACCACATTTAACTATGGAGATAATTATCTTGTTCTTCATTTTTCCTCGTACTAGTGTTATTGCTTTAAATAATTACTGATTCTTTTGTCACGACCCAAAATCCATTAGAGGTCGTGATGGCACCGGACACCACTGTCAAGCTAGCCAACACTAAATAGTTAATTAAATTCTCATTTTTATATTTTTGAGATCATAAATTTTCTTCAACTTAACTAGTAAAAGATGACCTTTACATAATAATAATAACATTTTTCGATTTTAGTACTGAATATCCCATCATCATCCCAGAACCCGGTGTCACAAGTGCATGAGCATTTACTAGAAATTAAAATAAAATCCAATAACTATCCGGAATATAAATTTGGACAGAAAAAAATACAAGTACTTTGAAGGAGACTCTACTGGCTGCGGATCATCTCATAAGATGCAGCTCACCTAAGTCCCCATATCAATCATGAAGCTGCGCCCACAAGGCCACTAGACGTACATGTGCCTGTACAATAAAATGTACAACAAGTGTAGTGTGAGTACGAAAATAACGCCTACCCAGTAAGTATCCAGTCTAATCTCAAAGAAGTAGTGACGAGGTATCGACTTCGACACTTATTAGTGGTCCAATAATATCAGGTACAGTAAAAAAGTGAATAAATATGAAACATAGTAAATATATGAAACAAACAAGTATAAAATAAGTGGTACAATTCCCCTCTTTACAATTTTCTTAAGCTCTCAACTAGCAAGTTCCCTCTGTAACCGGAGCATATATAAAGATATAGTGGATTTCATCAAAGAGGTTGTCATAATTCAAATCAGGAAAAAACCTTCAGATACATCGGCTTCTTGCCAAATATTATGCACGATTCCATGAGGATAATATATATAGGAATTGTCGAGGTGTACGACCTGATCCAACATAAAAGTAAATTGTGCATTGCCGAGGGACGAATGGTGCGAACCATAGATGCATCTATTAACCTGCCGACGCGATCGGCCCACTCCCATGAGAGTAGTAGAAGGAGTTACCCCACTCGCGGATCATACTTGCGACGCAGTCAAATATAAGTTTAAGGAATTGTCTTGCTCGCGAATCATACTTGCGACGCGGTCAACTATAAATTTAAGGAATTACCCCGCTCGCGGATTCATATTTGCAAAGTGGTTACACATAGATTTCTTAAGTTATTATTTAGTATTGTTTCATTCTTTACAAAGAACGAAGTTCGAATGAAAACTTTTAAGATCCCAAATTCTTCCTCATTTTCAACTCCTCTCAAAATATTTAATAAGCAAACTCAATCTCGCTCCTTCTCAAGGCAAACAATAATCATAAATCAATAACAATATCAATGAGGCATGATATAAACCTAAAACTACCCGGACATAGGCATAGCTAGTAGCTACGTACGGACTCTCGTCACCTCGTGCATACGTAATCCCCACAAATAGAAGCACATAATAATTTAGTTCACTTATAGGGTTAATTCCCTCTTACAAGATTAGAAAGGAGACTTACCTAGCTGTGAAGTTCCATAAGCAGCTCCAACATCGCTCTAACACCTCAAACCGGTGTCCTCACTCCAAAACTAGTCAAGCAATGTGCAAACAATAAAAATATACTCTAATATAATAAATCAATTTAGAACAACTCCCAACTCCGCTCAAAAAGTCAATAAAGTCAACCCTCAGGACCACATGCTCGTATTCCAAAAATTATTGAAAATAAATATTATCCATAACTCATATGGTCTATATCCAGTAATTCATCCAATTTCGTCCATGAATCGACTCTCAAATCAATGATTTACCATTTTTCAACTTTGGGGCTCAAAATCCGAATTTCTACAATCGAAACACGGATAAAAATAGAAATGAACAGAAATAATCTTGTAGAAACATCAAAATAAAGGTCAAATATTTACCCCCTTCTTGAGACGGGAACAACACCGCAAAAATCACCTCAAACGGAGCTCTAGAACTCAAGATATGCCCAAAATACTAAAATTCTCCGTTTAAAACACTGTCCAGGCTATTTTTCTTCATCACCTTCGCGAAGAGCAATTTTTTTCGGTGACCGGTCAACCCAGATATCCTTCTTCGCGTCCACGGAACCTCTCTCGTGTTTGCGAAGAACAAATCTTCGCCCCAGAAACCACAAATTTTGTTCGACACAGAAATGGACATAACTCTCTCATACGACATCGAAATTCGATGATTCTTGTTGCTATGGCTCCATAATTATGATACGGATCTAATGGTTTAATCCAATCATAAATAAAAGGTTGTTTGATCAAAATAGTGCCCTTTATGCCCAAAGAAACGATGGCGAAACATCAAATAAGTGCGTGATACAACCCAAACACCTCCGAAACACACTCGAGGCCCCCGAGACCCCGTCCAATTACACAAACCAGTCCCATAACATAACACGGACCTGCTTGAGGCCTCAAATTACATAAAAAAACATCAAAATCATGAATCGCACCCCAATTCAAGCTTTATGAACTTTAGAACTTCTAACTTCTACATTCGATGCCGAAACCTATCAAATCACATCCGATTGACCTCAAATTTTGTACACAAGTCACATTTGACATTACGGACCTACTCCAACCTCCGAAATCGGAGTCCGATCCCGATATCAAAAAATCCACTTCCGGTAAAACTCCTCAAAAACCTTCAAATTTCTAACTTTCGCCAAATGACCCCAAAATGACCTACGGACCTCCGAATCCACTTCCGGACGTGCCCCCAACACCAGAATCGACATACAGAACTATTCCCAGACTCAGAATCCCAAACGGATATCAATAACATTGAAATGTACTTCAACCTAAATTTATGAAATTCTTCCAAAACGCTAACTTCCACAATAGGTGCCGAAACGCTCCCGGGTCATCCAAAACCCAATCCGGACATACAACCAAGTCCAAAAACATAATACGAACCTATTTGAAGTTTCAAATCCCGATTCCGAGTTCATTTACTCCAACCTTAGTCAGAATCTTCCAACTTAAAGCTTCCGAAATGAGAATTCTCTTTCCAAATCAATTCTGCACTTCCCGAATTTCAATTCCGACCACGCGAATAAGTCGTAATACTTAATGTAAAGCTGCCCATAGACTCAAACCATCGAATGATGAGCTAGAGCTCAAAATGATTGGCCGGGTCATTACATTCTCTCCCACATAAACATTCGTTCGTCTAAGAATTGCTCTGGAGTTGTCTGAAATCGTTGTTTAATACCTCGTGCACTTACCCGTGATACCACAACTTGGTTGAGCACATTGGCTCGATTAAATCTAAAGATTCCCCTTTTGTTTAGGAAAATTAGCCTCAGAGCCAAATTCCAACATCCAGAATCTTCTGCCAGGCCTGCTTTTAACATACGAACACCGAATCAGTCTCTACAATGCACCAATACATGATTGCATACCTTTGGCGAATCCATACTATGCACTTCATAACTTACATGACCATAATAACATCCTCTAATAACAATAACAAAAATTTCACGAATCTGATGCTCGTAATGCAACTCATGACATATATAAGTCTTGTTTCAACTCCTGCAATACCACTATGACGGAAGAGGTGTAGAAATAAATAACCGACTGCCGAGCCAATAATTCATTGAGTCTCTCCTCCTGACAAGAACCATTGCCTCATTATGAAGCAAATAACTATATTTGCTCCTTAATATACTTCGTATAAATCTGACCGCACTGATCCCAGGTCCAATAATATCGTCTCACCCAGTACAAGCTGCTCAAGCAATAAGCCACCTCAGACAGTGCTAAAAGTCTCATATGATGCCACAATGTGCCAACATGCTACCAACTCGAATATGATACATAAGGAAAACGAACTCCGGAAAGGACTACTCAACCCACGTAACTAATTACACAACCGAAAAGGTGTTATGAACCTTCCTCAAAAAATGGGAAACAAAACGCACAAAAATAGATATAGGGGACTGTACTCAATATCACACTATTGCAGCGCGTAACCCGATCCAAACAACATACCCATAGCCGTGTGCCACCCGATCCACACATAAAATCTATATAAGGAGATACTCACCGAGCTAGAATGCTCAGTACTACAAAATATCTGAATATCGGCAACAAGCACGCTAAGTGCATAATACCATCCCTGGGGAGACAGATAGCACCATACGCTACAAAACTCAAGCACAACTAAGGTACGATATATGTTCTAAATCTTGACAGCCATCCTGCTCACATAACACCATCGCTACGCGAAACCTCAATACATATGAAATTTATCAAGTCGTTTCATAACTCACACGACACAATATAATATTACATAAAATAGCTGACGATGAAATAACGTCCAACGTCCAAAGTACTCCTCCATAAGGAGCGCTATGCTGAAATGAATATATTCGGCCTGATATAGAGCACACATTCACATTTAGATCCATCAACAGACCTCAAGCCGATTCTGATTGTACCGCACTAGGCTAGTAACCTTTCAAGGATCCACAATAACCCTTCTTCCCATGACACACAAGCACACCCATCGATCCGGAAAAAACTTCCACAGTCCACAACCAAATGAACTGAGCGCCCTTCAGGCATAAATTCTTATATGAACGATAGTACCACAATCTCCATACTTGGTTCCAATCTTTGATCAATCAAGTGACTAGATGTCACACTTATACCATCTTCCCATGGGACACGCTCCCACGACCTTCCGCACCAGGTAATAAGTCTATACATCCATATGACTGACAACACTAATGCTGTAAAGCAAATCAAAAATCCGAAATCAGTACTCAAAGCCTCTTACACGGGATACTGATCTCAGGTGACGCTAAAGACAACACCAGCTTACTTTAACCATCTGAATCCTTTTTCCTTGCTCATTCGAGCTAGTGACATTCTTGTCGACACCAAACTGCAACCTTGATCCTCAACTTCCAAATCTCATGCAACTTGATGCACTTAATCATGCCAATGCGCAAGAGTACAAGAATTCCATCATAACCTCTGAACCACTAATAGGGTAAACACTTCATCATATAGAAACCTTTTACTTAACTCATTTCAAGAGAACCATTGCAACACGTAACTGAATTCTTATAACCGTAGAAAATACAACCTTAAGTCGTGATCTAAACCACCATAACCCTTCTAGGATCTATCTACACATAACAAGCCATAACACTCGAATGCCTTCACATAAAATCAATTAAGGCGACTGTTAAGACTCGTACGCACCGCCACCAAGCACATGTATAACTTATCACGCTGAAGGAACTGATCATTGCCACCATCGTGCCAATTCAACCATTGCTAACTGATTCGACTTCTTCTAATTTTCTCTGGGATTGACTTAGGAATAATAATAACCCCATTCAAAACATCATGAACCCAACTCCACATTTATCCTGAGTGACCTGATTTCATGAGACCACGTCGTCTCAAAACCCACGAACTATTTCATACCCTCCTTGTGCGCATAATCATGTCTTCAACTGGTACACCCATTCTGACAATTCTTCTATGAATCCGAAGTTATTTTCCCCCTTTCCTCCAATACTATACTGTAGACCGAAGATAACATAGAACACTCCAAGCCCCTTCCATAATCCGTTGTAAAAGCTTGATATTTAACCATACCACGAACTCGAAGTCCTTAGGCATCACACTTTAGCCTTTGAATCCACTAGGACCATTATTGAGAGTCACCCGCTCTGACTTGGCCCCGAATATAATCAAACCCCCAAGGCTTTGCTAGCACATGAACACCCTCTCAAAGAAGCTCCTGTTGAATCACATTTCTTGTAAATCACCTCTATATGAAGTATAAATCCTGAATCTTCCCAAAACCTGAACATGAACCGATAAGGTCAAAGATAGCACATATTCCTCATCCTTTGCTCAAATTACCACTAATATTTTTTTTCTTAGTCATAATAACCCACCAGTACATCGATAACCAAAAACTGCACAAGTAGATAACCACGCAGTCCAATCATAGATGGTGAGTGTGTGCGGTGAAATTCGGGGGACCGATTTCCCCTTGACATAATGCTTCGAAGAGTGAACCCGGAAACACGGGATCTCGGGTCAGTCGATTCCCTTGAAACCTGTCGATACCCTACCAAGAATAACATCGGTTGAAGCCCCGACAAACGCAGGAACCCCCCCCCCCGAGGAATGCCCCCGGGGTCGATCAAATCTATTTAAGCGGCTCGACGTCAGCCCACATGCGACGTAAGGCTAACAGGCTGTCACATCTCATTCTCTTTTGTCATACTACACATCTTGTACTTAGTTTGGGCATCCCATTCCAATAAAAGGGGGGTCACCAACATCTTGTAGAGCAGCTCCAATCATCCTACTCAAGGGCAATAATATCTTCTCTCTTCCTCTCTTTTCTAATTTGCTTATTCCCCTTGGCTCAAAGCCATTTATCTTCGATCATTCTTCTTGTTTATCACTTGGTACTGGCTCGAGGCCGTCTCCGTATTCATCGCCTCTTAACTTGTTCTTCATTATATAACTTAATATAGGCTAAAATAACCTTGTCTTATTATATCTTTAACTGTTATCCCATCCCCGGCTATCCCCAATAGTTTGAGATTGATACAAATGCCGACCCCAAGGTCCCATCGACCATCTTTGCATCTGGGAAACAGGCCCCTTCGGTTTGATTACTGTCTTGTTTTAGCTCGCATTTCATCGTTAAGCTTCATATTCTTAGCATCAACTGCTCTAACAACTAGCTCGGGAATAGATCACGTATTTTTAGAATCCCATTTACAAATTTAATTGTTGTTACCATTTTCATGGTAAACAGTTTGGCGCCCACTGTGGGGCTAAAAATAATAGTGATTATTTTCTTGCTGGTTTTCATTACACAAATACACATCAGCTTTCACACTTTTTCTTGTCCAAGATACTTTGACTTCATGCCAAAATGTCCGGCTCGGTAAACAGAGTTGAGAACGATAACCTCAAAAATCATAGGGAAAATGGCGTGGCTGTCCCGATCGCTGGAGCACCTCTGCGGAATCCTGATATCGCTCTCGGACCGATCCTAGCGGACATAGATTCATAGGACACACAACAAGTCGACGAAACTTCTCTCACTGACAGGAGCGTGCGGCACAGCGACCAACAGGAAGCTCAAAAAACCCCGGCCTGGGAAGAACAGGAAGTTAGTCTTCATGTTATTTTTGAAATGTTGCAGGCACAACAACTGGCCATTGCTTAGCTATGAAGCCATCCGAGAAACCCCAACACAGCGGCACCAGAGACGGCTCCCCCCACCGAGCGATCACTCGAAAGGTCAAGCAACAACGAGTCAGTGGCTGACCCCGCCATCGTAAAAATGCTCAAGGACCTCACCAAAAGGATGGAATCAGGTGAGAGAATGATTGCAGCCAACAACAAAAAAGTCAAGACCTACAACTCCAGGGTCGATCAGATCCCAGGTGCGCCCCCGGTCCTCAAAGGTTTGGATTCAAAGAAGTTCATTCAGAGGTAGTTCCCCGAGGAAGCAGCCCCGAAGCCTATCCCAAAAAAATTCAAAATGCCAGAACTCCCCAAGTACAACGGCACCTCCGACCCTAACGAACACGTCACTGCTTACACTTGTGCAGTAAAAGGCAACGACATAAAAAATGAAGAGATCGAGTATGTGTTGCTGAAAAAATTCGGAGAAACGCTTTCAAAGGGGGCCTTGATGTGGTACCATAACTTGGCTCCCAACTCCATAGATTCGTTCGTCATGCTAGCAGACTCCTTCATAAAAGCACATGCTGGAGCCATCAAGATAGCAACGAGGAATTCTGACGTTTTCAAAATCAAGCAGAGAGAGAACGAGATGTTGCGAGAATTCATATCCCGCTTCCAAATGGAACAGATGGAGCTGCCACCAATCTTCGATGGCTGGGCGGTGCAGGCCTTCACCCAAGGCCTGAACGAACGAAGCTCGATGGCTTCAAAACAATTGAAGCAGAATCTAATCGAATATCTGGCCGTGACCTGGTCGAACATTCACAACCGATACCAGTCAAAGATCAGGGCTGAGGATGACCAGCTGGAAGCCCCTTCGAGCTCAGTATACCCAAACAGACTCCTGGTAAAAGAGTCGAAACCAAGCAAAGGAAGGTACCAACCGTACCATGAAGACAGAAGGAACGCCCCGAGGCGCAACCTACCCTATAACGATCGGAGAATAGATCGAGGACAACATCCTCGGGGGCTCGTCAATAGAACCAGGTTCTATCGGAACATGGTGCCAACAAATGCGCCCCACTTATCGAAATATAACTTCAGCGTCAACATATCAGACATCGTGTTCGCTATCGACAAAATCAGGGACGTCAAGTGGCCCAAACCAATACAGTCGGACCCTTCACAGAGAAATTACAACTTAGTGTGTGAGTTCCACAACACACACGATCACAGGACCGAGGATTGCCATCAGGACCGAGGATTCCTTAACGATCGGGCCAAAATTCAGTTTCGAGGTAGGGAGGCAACCAATAAGAATGAGGCAAACGAACCGCAACACGTCACCTAAATGATCATGGGGGGCATCAATGCCCCGCAGGAACCCGTGATGAGGAGAACAAAAATATCCATCACCAAGGAAAAACGGACTCGGGGATATATCCCCGAAGACGCCCTCATGTTCAGTGAAGAAGATACCGAGGCCCTGTCTCAACCCCACAATGATGCCCTGGTAATCTCCTTTCTTGTAAATTCTTTTCAGATAAAACGTGTACTCGTGGATCCAGGTAGCTCAGCCAATATTATCAGGTCGAGGGTGATAGAATAGCTCGGACTGCTCGAACAGATCGTGCCCACCACTCAAGTCCTCAATGAGTTCAACATGGAGAGTGAAACAATGAAAGGAGAAATCGTCCTTCCAATTACCGTGGCCGGCATAACCCAAGACACCAAATTCCATGTCATCGAGGGAGATATAAGGTATAACTCCTTGTTTGGGCGACCGTGGATACACTGCATGAGAGCAGTACCATCCACCCTCCATTAGATGACTAAATTCCCGATGAAGGACGGGTCAAAACCATCTATGGGGAACAACACGCAACAAGGGAAATGTTTGCAATTCACGGCGTGTTATTAGCGCCCATACCCCTACTCCCGAATAAGCCATCAGGCGAATCAGGTCTCAACCCTAGTCGGGTTTGACAACACGAAGTAGAAATCTGCATCGCATGTCCGCCCTCGGGCGGTCATAATAAGCCAATCTCAAGGCGCCTCTAGCATATCTCGTTTCAAGGTACAACCATTCCTTTTATTTCATTTCGGATTAAGAATTAACCCTCATGCAGGCACTCGACCGGAGATACCAGAACGCTAACACTATCAGGAGGACTCGAGACCCCCAAAAGCGCGCCCGTTGAACTCTTTTCCTTCGACCGAGTTTTTATCCTGAAAAAGAAGGGTTTTTACCGGCAAGATTTTTAATGAGGCAACGTCTGCGAAGCTGCCTAAATGGGAAAATCCACGAATTACTTAAAGCCACCCTTACGACCAACTTTCAAGCGGCGAGGGGCAATCCCCCTGGAAGCTACCCGATTCGAAGAAGGTGGGGAAACGCCAAGCAAAGGTTCCTACAAGGAGACGATGTATTGGGCCAAACGGTCGATGTAATCAGACCCTGCCAAAGCGGGAGCATGTACTATTATATTGGGCAATCAAAAAATACCCATCTTTTCCATGAAAAAAGAGAAAGGCTCCTTCTCAGACTACGGCAATGTGAAAATCATCGGAGCAGCCAAACTTGACCTAAAAATAGATCGACTCAACACAACAACACGTGTATTGCGCCAATGGATCAGAGAATATCTTCAAAACATCTCATTCTCCAAAAGGGAAAATCACAGTATACTCTCCACAGAAGCCTCTCCGCCAAATACATCCCAAGATACTCGGAGACTTAAACGATTCAGCCCCCACACGACCCCAGGGTCGGAACCCCGGGTTCACAAAGCCCTCACAACGCAACTCCGAGTTCACGAGAAGCAGTCTTCAAGCTTAAACAAATTCGATGACTCGAAAACTATCACCAATCGCCGTACACTGGAAATTCGAAACTGTAAGACCCTAGTGGGCAGACTCAGCATAACTAGATCTATTCTACATCACACAAACTGTAAGACCTCAATAGGCATGATAAACTGTAAGACCTTAATAGGTATGATAAACTGTAAGACCTCAATAGGCATGGCAAATTGTAAGACCTCAACAGGCATGAAAATCCCGAAGTTTAGGCTATACACCGCATTTGTAGGAATCCCTAAAGGGCATACCCTCGGTGTAGATGCCTAAACAATCACTTGGGATCAAAAATGGCTACGGCCAAATGCACATGACTACGGTCAAAACGGCTGATACAACCAAAATAACGCGACTCGGGGACGCTCGACTATCGCTAAAATTCATAGGCCACTACTTCGAATATACTTCGGAAAGAATCGGTTAAAACAGTCTTCCCTCAACAGGCAAAAACGAGCTCCGACCATGTTGGCTCCAAATCGCAAGAGCGTCGATCTACTCGACCTACGAGCTATGAACCTTACGAGGTGCTCGAAACATAGCCGACAACAACTTGAAATCGAGGTTCCTCTGGAACCGACAACGGGTTAGGCAAAAATACTCTAAAAGACCTTAACGAGCAGAAACAAAGCCTACGAAAAAGCCCACGGGCAAAAACAACGTAAGACCCATTGTTGCCAGCTAAGCAAGCCTACAGGCCTCATATTGAAAGGTCTCTATGACCAAACAGCGTAAGAGCCATTATCGCTAGCTAAATTGTTTTTGACAACTTGAGGATTAAAATGAGCTCGAATCGTAACCCGATTCGGAGACCGTATCCAAAATAGTTAACTATGCAAGCCTCCGAGCCACATACTGAAAGGTCTCAATGACCAAGCGACATAAGTGCCACCGTCGCCGGCCAGAAAATCGAGGAAATTTCAAGGTCGATTACAGCTCGAATCGCAACGTGACTCGGAGACTAGACCCAAAATCTGCAATACGCCTAATGGCACGGCATAAGAACCACTGTCGCCGGCCAAGAAATCAAGGAAATTTAAGGGTTGATTATAGCTCAAATCACATCGCGACTCGGAGACTAGACCCGAAAACTACAATACACCTAAGGGCATGGCATAAGTGCCACTATCACCGGTCGACTAAACCTTTGGGCCATACGCCCGTGAGGTCACTTCGACCTAGAGCACAAAGGGCCATCATTATCCGCCCATGCAGGCAGGAAAGAGCTTGTGGGTCAATTGAAGCCCGAGTCACAGTGCGACTCGAAGACTGGACCCAAAACAGTTGGAACGGAAAATGCCCAAGGGCAAGAGATAAAAACGATTGATACCTGCCCACACGGGCACAAAAAATTTGAGGACAAGAAGGCTCGAGCTGGAGCCCGACTTGGAGACTAAGCCTAAACAGTCGGGCCAAGCACGGAGGCCCCAGCACCTGCTCGCGCCAAGGATCGCACTTAAGAGCCCCCAGACCTGTCCGATCAGTCACGGACATACGAGGATCCCACAGAACATCAAATCCAGCCCGCCCGATCGAAAGCAAATAACAAAGAAAAATAAACAAAAGAGATAAAGCTTCAAATTCCTTTTTATATATTACATGCGTGAAAAAGGCGCATTCTCCATCTACAGGCATATTCTACATATATTAGAAACAAAGCGACAAAGGGGCAAAATATACACTCCGCACTAAAAGGGCTACAGCTTGTCAAAATTCTCCCTCTGCAACTTCAGCAAGAAGTGACCAAGCGCCACGATTACTCCCCCTTACTCGAGACAATTCCTCCGGGAAAACGGAGCCCCTTGCACCGATCTCCTCGAGTGCTTCTCTTTGGGATCTGCAACGAACATATTCCTCGATCCCCTTCTCTCGGTCGAAGGTTTGCTTCAACTCAGCTTGGGTATCAGTAGCACCCTTCATACGAATCGCCATCTCCCGATCATCCTTGGTTTGGCTTAGTGACACTTCGGCCCAAGCATCAATTATCTCAGCTCTAAAACTTTGGATGATCAGATTCGAAGTTTCCCAATCATACTAGGATGAACTTTGGCACTGCCACAATGAATTGGACATCGAAGATAGAGACATTGGCCAAGGCATTCGTCCCGTCCGAAGCTTGAGCCTACACTTGAGTCCTTAGCTACCCACAAACAACTCTGAAGCAGTTGACGTCGCCCTTAAGCCTTAAAGGTAGGAAGGGGCGAAGTGTGCACTACAAGAAGTCACCTGCTCCATCAAATAGCCCTCATAGTTTGGGCTCTGATACGCCTTATATCGCCAATACTGTAGCTCATCTTCCTTCTCTTGCTAAGGATCCTAAGGGACTCACCCTCATCCAGAATTTTTTGAGGCTTGGCCCCTTGACAAAGCAGTTCGGACCTAAGCCCGTCACAGACCCACATGAGGAAGGTCCCGCAGAGGAAGGAAGACATGACTGCTAAATTCGCCATCGTCGTAGGTAGAGTCGGCGAAGCGCGAGGCACACCGATTGAAGTGCATATTTTCATCTCTTCAAACAAATAACGAGGGTTTCGAAGGTGTGGAACCAACAGCCAACACCTAGGAGGAACAATTCACCCAATCCCAATCTCTGCTTTTCCCAAATAAGCAGCCATTAAAGGCAGGCTCTGACGACCCCCGAGGAGGCGAAAGCAGCCTCATATTGTGTATGGGAAAGGCAGAAAAAATTCAAAAACAACCAAGAGCACCAGCCATCAACACCATATCCGGTGCCGCTGTAATAGTTAACCCCGTAGGCCTCCATCGCGGTAATATAAAGCCCTAGAAGGCCAACAACGCCTTCGCCAACACAAGATCGGCGCACGGCCTCAAAGGCCTCCGCCGAATGAAGCCAGCTAGCAAATGCAGTTGTTTTTAACATACACTCATATGGAACAGGCCCCAGATGTCGATCTGGATGATCCAAACACAGGCAGACCTCCGCTCGGAGACCGCATTAAATAAGCCATCGGCATCCCTAAATCTGCCAGCCCTTGGGCAAGCCTCCTCTCAACGGCCACTACGAAGTCCAAAAACACTACTCCCGCCTTCACGGTAAGGATCCGGTGGCCCGAGGTTACTGGTCCTATTCAGGGTCAGAACATGAAGGACCCTACGCGAATCCATTTTTATCAATCAAAGGCTCTAGGAAGGATCAAGGTAGCACCTGAGCATCGGTAACTACTCAACAGAAGTCAATTGCATATGCTCCAAAGGGCTATCTACAATCAGTCTGAAAGGGACCCTCAGGTACCTAAAAATGACCTTCACTCGGGATACAATTCTCGAGACCCAGGACTCCACCAACTATCTCCATGCAATTCGGAGAACCCGACGGCCCAAGCCTATCAGATCAACTTAGGCTCGATCCAAATTATAACAACAGGCTCGGAAAGAAGCCATACCAATCAACAGAAGATCGGGAAAAATGCTCGCATCAGAGCCATGCATCGGTAGCTAACAACAGAGGAAGACGTCCAAGGGCCTCGAAGGGCATGAGAACATACAAAAGCAAGGCAAGAATTGAAAGTAAGAGTCAAGAAAAAGGTATATTCATATTAATAAAAATCCATAAACAACAGCCATCGAGGGGTCCTTACATATGGTTACAGAAGCCCGCAAGGGGATCATCACGCATAAATGGAAATCCAAAGATATGCATACATCAAAAGCCTAAGAGTCTAGCCTACTTTTTATGCAACATCTCTGTCGTCATCCCCTCAGGAATATGACCTCATAGACAACATCTTCCAAGTCCGAGGCCCTCGAGGACCTCATCTCGATTCCTTAGAATGGCATCTTCAAAAGGAAGAGAGATGAGGGAAGGAGACGAGAATTGGCTGGGTGAAAAATCTAGATGTCATGAACCCCGCCAGTATCAATCCCACCAAGCCACTTCTTGTGATGTTGCCTCGGCCCGGGAGGCAACAGCCAGCGGGTACCGCCGCCACACCCTGCAGGAATCCAAAAGGGGTGCAACGTGCCGAGCCAAGAGAGGAGGGTGAGCAGCGGTGTATAATCTGATCCCCCTCCTGAGCAGCGATGCATAGTCCAAAAATACCCCCCAGGGTCAAAAGAAATCGGCCATCTGCTTCATTACTCCGAGAAGACAGCAATAGCAATAACAATAGCAATATCACGGGGGTCCAACTCCGTCCAACTGAAAAGAGACCAAGAAAGGAGTCAAGGCGCACATGGCGTAAAATCTTGAAGCCTGACACCTCAAACACGGCAAGATGGTAGAGATGCAGGACAGTAGGAAAGGAAGAAGAGATAGGAATCGGAAGGAGTTTGAATAAAAAAACTAGCCGCAAGGAGCCCCATTTATAGGGGAGGCAAAGCAACCGATGACGTCATTACCTCCCTCAAAAAACTTAACGGTAGGCACAATCAATGTATTCATAGAAGCTGAACCCATAGCAATGGGACGATTCCAAAGAGCGAAGGATCGTAACTTTTTGGGTGATCTTGAAGAAGCAAAAAGGCGAAGCACCTCGATACCTATCAAAGGAGAGCAACATCATCGGCATGACGCCGCTTCAAGAGATCGGGAAATAATATGTCGATACCGTTTCTTATCACTTCCCTCTAAGAAACACGGAGACTATCTATGTGCGCTGAAATCTGGGGGACCAATTTCCCCATGACATAATGCTTTGAAGAGTGACCCCGAAAACACGAGATCTCAGGTCTGTTGCTTCCCCTGAAACCTGTCAATACCCTACCAAGAATAACATCAGTTGAAGCCCCAATGAACACAGGAATCCCCCCGAGAAATGCACCCAAGGTTGATCAAATGTACTCAAGCGACTCGACGTCAGCCCACATGCGACGTAAGGCTAATAGGCTGTCACATCTCATTCTCTTTTGTCATACTACACATCTTGTACTTAGTTTGGGCGTCCCCTTCCTATAAAAGGGGGGTCACCAACATCTTGTAGAGCAGCTCTAATCATCCTACTTAAGGGCAATAATATCTTCTCTCTTCCTCTCTTCTCTAATTTGCTTATTCACCTTGGCTCAAAGCCATTTATCTTCGGTCATTCTTCTTGTTTATCACTTGGTACTGGCTCGAGGCCGTCTCCGTATTCATCGCCTCTTAACTTGTTCTTCATTATATAACTTAATATTGGCCGAAAGAGCCTTGTCTAATTATATCTTTAACTGTTATCACATCCCTGGATATCCCCGATAGTTCGCGATTGATACTAACGCTGACCCCGAGGTCTCATCGACCATCTTTGCATCCAGGCAACAGGCCCCTTCGGTTTGATTATTGTCTTGTTTTAGCTCGCATTTCAACGTTAAGCTTCACGTTCTTAGCATCAACTACTCTAACAACTAGCTCAAGAATAGATCACGTATTTTTAGAATCCCATTTACAAATTTAATTGTTGTTATCATTTTCACGGTAAATAGTGGGGCTCTCCCACTTAGCTTGAAGCTATAATTACATAACCCTGAGACCCACCGAGGTTACTTCTTTCCCATTGGCATCAGCTAAAAGTCCAACAACACATTCCAAACTCGAAGTCATGTTGCACCCAAATAAAAATCTGTGGTCTTAGTAGCTGTCCACCATGAATTTCCTAAATGGCTCCAAACTTTCCTCAAGGCATGTGACCATCCTACCACAGAACTCATATGTTACTCTGCTATTATCCCACTTTGGTTCAACCCTCTCCTTTAAGTAACTTCTTGACTTCTACTTTTCACACTTGACCTTCTAGAAATTCAACCATCACAAAACACCTCCCATATGTCCTTCCTTGTTCTTCGTTGCCCAATTGTTGCCCCAAATCCGAATCCATCTCCATAACACCCGAACAAATGAGCCGCTACCAACTCTAAACCTCTTAGAAATCATCTTTCTCGAGCCATCAATACTAGAAGTACCAATTCGATTCCGAAACCGCTACACTCTGTTATCTCTGAAAACTGCATCTCATGCACCATTTCACAATACCATGCCCTGAAGGAAAATTGAAGAAAGCCATAACATCAGCGAACCTTAATGCGTTCAACAAGGATGATGAAACCACATCACAATTGAGAACTCTACCATGCTTGAAAATACCAAGCCTCGTTACTCCATCAACCCAAATCTTAACATTCCTAGTCCGATTGCCTTTCCTCTGCCGGAAATAGAATATTGAATCTCTGAATCATGCATTATGTAAAACCTCCTTTCAGGTCATTCACTGCCTCGACACCTAGACAAGCATCCTATCATTACACAAACACTATGTGATAGCAACGCATGAATTGTCATAAAAATCAATGCCAAATCTCAAAACCTTAGGTAATACTGATGCTAAGCTGAAACAATACGGCGACCTTCCGAAAGATGACAGTAATAGCCCGATCAATATGCAGGTAGAAACATCTTGCACCATATCTATAGTACCATGACAATTCCTCGATTCCAAATCCATAACAAGCGCTTCACGTCGCATAAGATTGAATAGGAAAGAAATAAATGTACAAGCCTCAAAAGGATTAATTCGCACGATAAGGAATCAAGAAGGGAAATGCTCCTAACAGCCTTGTAGCCTCTCGAAGATAAGTACAGACGTCTCCGTACCGATCTGCAAGATTCTACTAGACTCGCTCATGACTCGTGAGACTTAAGTGAACCTAGTGCTCTGATACCATGTTGTCACGACCTAAAATCCATTAAAGGTCGTGATGGTGCCGGACACCACTGTCTGGCTAGCCAACACTAAATAGTTAATTAAATTCTCATTTTTATATTTTTGAGATCATAAATTTCCTTCAGCTTAACTAGTAAAAGATGAACTTTACAGAATAATAATAATGTTTTCCAATTTCAATACTGAATATCTCATCATCATCCCAGAACCCGGTGTCACAAGTACACTAGCATTTACTAGGAATTAAAATAAAATACAATAACTATCCGGAATATAAATTTGGACAAAAAAACAAAAATACAAGTACTCTGAAGGAGACTCTACTGGCTGCGGATCGTTTCATAAGATGCAGCTCACCTAAGTCCCCGTATTAATCATGCCACTGCGCTCACAAGGACACTTGACGTACATGTGCTTGTACAACAAAATGTACAACAAGTGTACTATGAGTACAAAAACAACTCGTATCCAGTAAGTATCCAGTCTAATCTCAAAGAAGTAGTGTCGAGGGATTGATTTCGACACTTACTAGTGGTCCAATAATATCAGGTATAGTAAGAAGTGAATAAATATGAAACAGAGTAAATATATGAAACAAACAAGTATAAAATATGTGGTACAATTCCCCTCTTTCCAATTTGCTCAAGCTCTTAACTAGAAAGTTCCCTTCGTAACCGGAGCATACATATAAATATAGTGGATTTCATCAAAGAGGTTGTGATAATTCAAATTAGGGAAAAACCCTCAGATACACTGGCTTCTTGTCAAATATTACGCACAATTCCATAAGGATAAAATATATAGTAAGTGTTGAGGCGTATGGCCCGATCCAATATAAAAGTAAATTGTGCACTACCGAGGGTCGAACGGCGTGAACCATAGATGCATCTATTAACCTACCGAGGGGATCGGCCCGCTCTCATGAGAGTAGTAGAAGTAGTTACCCCGCTTGCGGATCATACTTGCGACGCGGTCAAATATAAGTTTAAGAAATTATCCCGCTCGCGAATCATACTTGCGACACGGTCAAATATAAATTTAAGAAATTACCCCGCTCGCGGATTCATACTTGCAAAGCGGTTACACATAGATTTCTTAAGTTATTATTTAATATTCTTCCATTCTTTACAAAATACGAAGTTCGAATGATAACTTTTAAGATCTCAAATCCTTCCTCATTTTTTTTTTGGTAATTAGACAATCTTTATAACTAAGTAAATATGTACAAGTATAACAGCATAACTAAGTTTGGACATGCAGCCCCAAACTCAGTACAATCCTTCTTCTCTAACATCTCCTAAGGATAGAAATTTGACTTTTGAAGTTCTTTCCTTAAGCTAATTTGTCCATGTCCTCTACAATGTATCTCATGTATTATCTATCTTGTAATAGCTTCGCTGCTTCTCTTTTCCTGCTGAAAAATTCTTCTATTTCTTTCCATCCATATCTGGTAAACAACATTTGTAATACATATCCTATAAAGCATGGTTTTCGCCCCTTTGCCTTTCATATGTTCTATTGTCCATTAGATCTCCTCATTCCATCCAGTTACCCTTCGTACCAGTCCTATCCATACTAACAGTTTCCCCCATACTTCTGCTGAGAATATTCACATAAAGAATAGATGTTGATGACTCTCCAACTCTTGATCACATAGTGGACAATTTGGATTAACTTGTAATCCCCAGCTGCTCAATCTGTCTTTGGTATATAGCTTCCTTGTACAACAAGGTATAGTATGAACTTTCACCTTGGACAACCTTTGTTATTGCATAATAGTCTGCTCTAATTTCCACTTGGGAAATCTCCTCTCAATTGATTGTACATTCTCCTTATAGAGAATGCTTTTGTCCCTAACACCTTCCCAATATCCAACCTTGCTTCATTTATATATTTTCCATCCTGTAGTATCTTCTTGATTACCCATGAAGCTTGCTTCACATCTACTTGTCATGGAATCTTCCCTTTTATATAATAAACATGCACCCACATTATCCATAGTTTGTCCTTCTTCATACAAATATTCCATAAGTGCTTTAATAGTGCTGCTCTATTCCATGTACTGAGATCGGTGATATTTAGTCCTCATTTGGATTTAGGCCTGCACATATTCTCCCAAGCCACCAAAGCTTTTTTACTTGAATTAGTGTCACTGGTCCAGAGAAATCTCCTGCAAATACCTTCAACCATATGTATAATTTTCTTTGGCAGTGGAAAGACCTGTGACCAGAAAGTTTGGATGGCAATTAACACACTCTTTATCAACTGTAATCTTCCTGCATAGCTTAAGAATTTTACTATCCATTGTTTGACTTTCTCTATCATTTTATCCAGTAGAGGTTGGCACTAGCTCACTGACAGTATTTTTAAGCTCAAAGGAACTCCTAAGTATCTAAAAGGAAGTTCGCCAATGGTAAAACCAGTAGCTTGAATAATTTCCTGCTGCACTGTTGTTGAATCTCCACCAAAATACATGTAACTTTTACTTTGGTTTGCAACAAGTCCAGAAGCTTTTGGAAAACTGTTGAAACATTCATATAATAACTGTATAGACATCACATCACCTCTACAGAATAGTAGCAAATCATCAGTAAAACTGAGCTGGACAATGCTCAGTTTCTCACACCTTAGATGATAATTGAAATTAGGTTCCTCCTTCAATTGTTTCAGGATTCTAGTCAGGTACTCAATTGTTAATACAAACAATAATGGTGAAATTGGATCACCCTGCCCCACCCCCTTTTTGCTTCAAATGGTATAGTTGTACTACCATTAATAGAGATGGAGTAATTCCCAAACAATTCTTCCTCAACTTTAACTCTTCTCAAAACATTTAATAAGCAAACTCAATCTTGATCCTTCTCAAGGCAAACAATAATCATAAATCAATAACAATATCAACGAGGCATGATTCAACAACAACAACAGCGGCCCAATATAATTCCACTAGTGGGGTCTGGGGAGGGTAGTATGTACGCAAACATTACCTCTACCCTGAGGGGTAGAGAGGCTGTTTCCAGGAGACCTTCAGCTCAACAATATCAACGAGGCATGATATAAGCCTAAAACTACCCGGACATAGGTATAGCTAGTAGCTACGTACGGACTCTCATCACCTCGTGTGTACATAGTCCCCACAAATAGAAGCACATAATAATTTTGTTCACCAATGGGGTTAATTCCCTCTTATAAGGTTAGAAAGGAGACTTACCTCGCTCCGAAGTTCCATAAACAGCTCCAACATTGCTCAAACACCTCAAACCGGTGTCCGTCACTCCAAAACTAGTCAAGCAATGTGCAAACAATAAAAATATACTCTAATACCCATAATAAATTAATTTGTAACAACTCCCAACTCCGCTCGAAAAGTCAATAAAGTCAACCATGGGGCCCACGTACCCGTATTCTAAAAATTATTAAAAATAAATATTATCCATAACTCATATGTCTATATCCATAAAGTCATCCAATTTCGTCCATGAATTGACCCAAATCAAGGATTTACCATTTTTCAACTTTGGGGCTAAAAATCCCAATTTCTACAATCTAAATACGGATAAAAATAAAACCAACATAAATAATCTTGTAGAAACATCAAAATAAAGGTCAGATATTTACCTACTTGTTGATACGAGAACAATACCGTGAAAATCACCTCAAACGGAGCTCTAGAACTCAAGACATGCCCAAAATACTAAAATTCTCTGTTTAAAATACTGTCGAGGCAATTTTTCTTCATAGCCTTCGCAGGAAACCTTAGCGTTAGCGAAGAGCAATTTTTCGCGTTGACCGTCAACCCAGAAATCCTTCTTCGCATTTGCGGAACCACTCTCGCGTTTGCGAGAACAAATCTTCACACTAGAAACCAGCAATTTTGTCCGACACGGAAATGGGCATAACTCTATCATACGACATCTAAATTTGACGATTCTTGTTGCTATGGCTCCACAATTACGATACGGATATAATGGTTTAATTCAATCACAAATAAAAGGTTGTTTGCTCAATATAGTTCCCTTTATGCCCAAAAAAACGACGCTGAAACATCAAATAAGAGCGCGATACAACCCAAACACCTCTTAAACACACCCGAGGCCCCCGGGACCCCGTCTAGTTGCACAAACCAGTCCCATAACATAACACAGACCTGATAGAGGCGTCAAATTACATAAACAATATCAAAATCATGAATTGCACCCCAATTCAAGCTTAATGAACTTTAGAAGTTCATATTTCCACATTCGATGCCTGAACCTATCAAATCACGTCCGATTGATCTCAAATTTTGTACACAAGTCTCATTTGACATTACGGACCTACTCCAACTTCCGGAATTGGAATCCAACCCCGATATCAAAAAGTCCACTTCCGGTAAACTCCTCAAAAACCTTCAAATTTCTAACTTTCGCCAAATGACCTCAAAATGACCTACGGACCTCCGAATTCACTTCCGGACGTGCCCCTGACACCAGAATCACCATACGGATCTATTCCCAGACTCGAAATCCCAAACGGACATCGATAACATTGAAATGCACTTCAATCTGAATTTATGAAATTCTTTCAAAATTCTAACTTCCATAATAGGTGCCGAAACGCTCCCGGGTCATCCAAAACCCGATCCGGACATACACCCAAGTCCAAAATCATCATACGAACCTGTTGGAACCTTCAAATCCTGATTCTGAGGTCATTTACTCAAAATCATACCTTAGTCCGAATCTTCCAACTTAAAGCTTCTGAAATGAGAATTCTCTTTCCAAATCAACTTCGAACTTCCCGAATTTCAATTCCGACCACGCGAACAAGTCGTAATACCTGTAGTGATGCTGCCCATGGTCTCAAACTGTCGAACAATGTGCTAGAGATCAAAACAATCGGTCGAGTCATTACATCTTTGGTTCTCTTAATCAATAGAAAATAGTAGATCCATTTCATGAAATAAAAAGACAATAGCTTTGTGAAGTGATAAAAGTAGAAATTACTAGTACTTGTCTCAAAGAAGATTACAAATCTTATGAACTCTATATATACTAGATGAAGGTTGCCCGTGCTATTGCACGGGCCCAACATATGAAGCATTGTACTTTTTTTTCAAATGTTTTGGTGCCAATGAAATGGTGTTCCATCTAATATCCAATACAGTGAAAACCGCCATAGCTACACTATTAGTTGCCTCAAGAGAATGAAAAGAAGAAACTTCATTCTTTTTTATTCTTTTTCATAGACCTTCCAAGTGCTAACTCAAGAATAACCTTTTAACAATAATTTTCACAGCCTTGAAAAATTTGGATTCTCAAGATACATATATTTGGGGCACAGAGCACTGATAGACAAATATAACCAATATTTTACCAATAAAACCTTTGGAAATACAAGTTCCATGATAACCATAGCCCTATCCCTCCAAATCTTCATTACAATTGCATAGTTCGTGTCTATCCATGAGTCCCACAAAATGGCACGAGCTACTTAGAGAAGGCAATCAATGAACAACAAATAGAGATGTAACAAGCTAATCCATATGATCTTCTCATTTAAGATGCATCGTCAGATAACCCAAAGGATGGTAACAGCTAGTTTGTTTCTTTAGCATGCTCCACATAAGACGTGAATTTATCTTTTGCATTCGGAATGTCAAGAGCCAAATCATCAAGCTCATCCTTGATCCTCCCAAAGCTTAGTAAATGATTTTCTGGTGCAATTTCACTCTGTAAGGATGAACAGATAGAAATACAAGAGCAATTTTTACTTTTCTAGTATGTAAACACACACAAATTATCAAGGTAAACAATGAAGACAATATAATGTAGCAGGAAAAAGAAATAAACCATTAAATGTACGACAATAGATAAATGGTATAGAAGGAAAATAGGCGCTTAATGACAGTTTGAAAAACTACCTTGTTTCCTCGGTTTGCTATTGATGTACTTGTGAAATAAGTGTAATCTAAATTGTTAAGCATTTTAATTCATAGTATTACTAAGTGTGCCAATCAGAACTTTTGATTGCTGTCAGAAATTTTGGTTACTTGTTATAAGTGCATGGCAAATTTTTGAGCACCATTCTAATAAAAGCGCAAAAAGATTCTTTTTGGCACTAAAAAGGTGAAGAAGCACTTCACTTGGGAAAAACACGCTGTGCGAATTATTGAAATGGAATATAAATGACATAGTTAGATGCTTAGGGTGAGCACGTGATTTTTGTTTTCGCGACAATCACTCCAAAAGAAACAAAAATAATAGCAATTGGTCTTGCTGTACAATTTTTGGATTTTACGTGGCATTTTTGTTAGTTATCTGTGATCTTGTCCGTCTTTATTTTTATCAAACAAAAAATATAAAAAATATATGTCGTGTGTAATTGAACCGTAACCCGGTTATTAAAAGGAAAATCACAAAAAATGCATCTTTCATTCTATTTTGTCATTAAGTGATGTTATTTTAATTGTGTGTTAATTATTGTTTAATGTTTTTATAGCATTATTTGGCATTTTAATTAAGAGATTAAAAAAAGAAAAGAGTTTTCGGACTTGGGCCAGTCTAAATTAAAACAAAAAGGCCCAAACAACCCAATCCAGAAGCCTTGTTTACCCGGTCCAGTTGAGCTGACCACACAACCGTCCAAACGACGTCGTTGAGCCGCTTTCAATCTAGACCGTTGATCTCAGGACGATCAACGACCAAGATCACATCCCCCATACCCACATACGAACTCGACCCACTACCCGAACCAACCCTGACCCTAATACTAAGCCAAACGACACCGTTCGATTAAACCTTCAGATCCAGGCCGTTGATCTAGATTGATCTAACGGCCGAGATCAAGCCATCCACCCCATATGTAAGCTTTCCTCTCATACACCGCCCCCTATCCAAACACCCCTCCTTCGTCCTCATCCCCTTCACAGACCCAAAACCCCGGAACCCTAGAGCCGCCCCTCTTTACCCTCACCACAAACCCGGCGGCAAGGACGCCGGTGACCCCCACCTTAACACCACAGGACCGCCTCACCACCCTGAACATGGATCTGTTGTCCCTTTGCCTCAAATCAACCCCTAGGTTCTCGAATCTTCATTTGAAGATTCGAGCAGAACTCCGATCTACGCCGATCTACCCCAGGTTCATACCAGACACTCCCCTGACCTCCTCGTGACCAAACCATGCTTGGTTTGGTCCGAATCTAACCAGGGAAACACAAATCCCAAATCTGCCCCTTAGGAACCCTAGAAACCCTGAGCCCGATCTGTGTCCGTTTGAACCAAATGACTAGGGTCTAATGGACCTTAATCGAAGTGTTCTTAGTTGAGAACACTTCGATTAAAGTCCGTTCAACCCCAAGAAAGGTCGACTCAAATCGGAGCTAGGGTTTGCTGATTTTTCAAGATTTTAAGGTATTTTGCTTTACTTTTTTTATTCAGTTCATGTGTTTTGTTGTAGTTAAATGTCTATTTGTTTCCCCAAATGTTTAGTTGGCTTTATTCTTGAATTGTTTGTCGACTGTTTTTGTCCACCTGGCCCGGACCTCTATATTTGGCCAAGTTTTTCTCCATTTACTGACCGTGTGTATGTGTAAACTGCGATCGACTGAAATTAAATTTGGTCGATTGATTAATTTCCAAGACAATTTTGTTTGGTCAGTAAAATTTGAGTTACATGTTTGATACTTTTGAATTCTGATCAGTGGCTTCGATTGTATATGTTATGATTCGCGTAGTCGATTCAATAGATGTCGTCAACTAATTCGGCTTTGAATAGCAATAATCCGATCCATGTTGTTTTGTTTCCTGCTGAAATTCTGTTTGAATTCAATTAGAAACTAAGAATAGCTTTGTTAGTTGTTCAATATGACTCAGAAACACTTATGGTTTAGGTTATAGTCTCAGTTCAGTTTTTAAATTCTGAATTGAGGGCATGTGCACTTGTGGATAGCATGTGCATTAAGGCCTTTTAGAAATTAAAATAACTTGACAGCATATGCTGTCAGGCCATCTTCAGGCTGCCCATACCATTGTTTTAGTTTAATAAGGTGATAAAGGGCTGTCAGGGAATCTCATGGGAGGGTTTCTACTTTTTGTTTGAGTGGAAAAACAGCAGAAAAGGAGGGGTTTCTGATTGTTTTAACAGGCTGGAAATTGGCTTGATGTTAAGGTATAAAAGAGGGAGGAGCTGCCACTTAGAAGGAGGGGGAGAAAAATATTTTTGAAAGGAGGCAGGACAATTGAGGTAGAGATACAAAACATTTTTGGAGAGGAGGATACAAAGAGATAGGCAAGCATATACAGATACACATTGAGAGAAGCATATATACATGAGACAGTTAGAGAAAACACATAGATAGATAGAGGAGGAGAGATAGAAATCACACAGACAAAATCAGAAACTGTTCTTCCCATTGTTTGTCTTGATTTCACTTGTTCCGACCTGTTTAATCAATACTGTCTCTCCAAGTCCCAATTCAGTTTATTGGCTGTGTGTTTCATTGGTTTATTTATGGATTTGGTCTGTCTGGAGTTCTGATTCTACTCCACTATTTGCTGCTGTCATTTTGCTACTTTCTTTTCCATCGGCTATAGTTGCATCTTGCACTGGAACCTGTTCTGCCGCTACTTATCTGTTACTGCTGCTGCTCGTTTACACTACTGCTCTACTGACTCTCCTGCTTCTTCATTGTAAACATTTTCCCAGGTACACATTTCGAGTCCCACATTGGTGTAACTGATGTAACAATGAAAAGCATGAATTGAAAGATCTGAAGGAATTATAATCATCTGCTGTTTTACTTACAGTTTTTTTTATAAATGTTGTTAAGTCGTGTAAATTTTAGTTGTAGAGAATACATTAGTAAGTTTGTACTTAATTGAAGCTTATGCTGATCTAAAACCGCGATATATGATTCGTTTAGTGGTATATAGAATGTAACTATAACTCATGGAATATGCAACCATTTAGTATGATTGTTAACTCAAACTCGTTCTCCAGCATGCTTTGAATATGTAGGGTGGACGGCTTTTAAATCTCGCCAAATACAATACAGTTTTAGATTCTCGAGTTTCAACTTCATTAGGCAGTTTATAAGACGAGTTTTGAATACCATTAGTAGCATCCTTTAATAAGGAATTCTATTAATCCTGTTTAAATGAGTTAATTTAAATTTAGCTTAAGGAGTGTTTGGAGTAAGTGTGGCCTTTCATCAATCTCGTACGTAATTCCTTTTATCAAATTAAAAGCATGTTCCATGAGGTACAACATTCTTCACCTTGTAAATAATTAATCAGATGATTAACAGGAATCCGGATTTAGCCAAAGCAGGCAATTGAATTAGCATGTACCTTCTTTCTTCTATTTTTAGAGACAAACATAGTAGAAATGTAGTCACTTTAGGATACCCCTTCTAAAATAATGAGACGAGCCTCGTCAAATAAAAAATACAAATTACGGGGCCCTCAATGATTGATCATAATAAACACATAGGATTTGGGATGGACTGTCTAGTGAATTTCACTGCCTTCCCCAAAGATAATGATGTGTTAGACTTTTTAGGCGCGACTTAATCAAATTACATTCTTAAACTCGGGTGCACATTGATGTGACCCAAATCCAAATCTCAACGGAGTCGAAATGTGTTAACAACTACGGGTGCATTGATTGTGACGTGGTTCGAGATGCATTTTCACGACGTTGCAATTCTATAAAAAATAAATGATAATAATAAAAGCGGTTTAAACTTAATAAAAGCACATAAGTCATAACATGTATTTAAATCAGATATTTAGCCATTATAACAATTTAAGCGACTGTGCTAGAACCACGGGATTCGAGGGTGCCTAACACCTTCCCTCGGGTCAACAGAATTCCTTACTTAGAATTTCTGGTTCGCAAACTTCATTTGAAAAAGTCGAATATTTCCTCGATTTGGGATTCTAGATAAACCGGTGACTTGGGACACCAAAAGCCAAACTTTTCCCAAGTGGCGACTCTGAATTAAATAAATAATCCCATTTCAAATATTGTCACTTAAATTGGAAAAACTCCCTCGCGCATTTTAACCCTTCGGGGCGGGCGCGCAAAAAGGAGGTGTGACAGTTCTGGCGACTCTGCTGGGGATTTAACCCAGAACCACTGGTTCAGGGTTCAAGAATTCGAGCTTAGAATAATTGTTATATTTGGCTTTATTATCTGATCTTTATTACATGTTTTTGCATAACGTGCTAAATGTTGTCTTTTACCGCTTTGATATTATCTGAACTGTATATAAACTGTGCCGAAACCTTTCTCTTCTTACCTCCGGGGAGAAGCTCGCTGGTCGAGACTCCCTATTCTGTTAGTGTCAATACCTGAAATAAGAAAGAGGTCGGACAAGTTACAAAGCCGGACGATCTCGCGGGTCCCCGGTACGTAGCCCCCTCCTCGGCTCGAGTTGTCCGCTCGGGTACACAGTCTAGAACATATACCCAGGTTATAAACCTAGTATAACAAAACCTCTGCTGGGGAATTAAACCCAGAACCACTGGTTCAGGGTTCAAGAATTCGAGCTTAGAATAATTGTTATATTTGGCTCTATTATCTGATATATATTACATGTTTTGACATAACGTACTAAATGTTGTCTTTTACCGCTTTGATATTATCTGAACTGTATATAAACTGTGCCGAAACCTTTCTCTTCTTACCTTCGGGGAGAAGCTCGCTGGTCGAGGCTCCTTCTTCTGTTAGTGTCAATACCTGAAATAAGAAAGAGGACGGACAAGTTACGTAGCCGGATGGCCTTTTGGTTCCCGGTAAGTTGCCCCCTCCTCGACTCGAGTTGTCCGCTCGGGTACACAGTCTAGAACATATACCCAGGTTATAAACCTAGTATAACGAAACCTCATGCCGGATCCCTAGTAGGAACGTTTATTTGCATCATGTTGCATTTGACATAGGGGACTCAACACAGGGGTTGGGTCCGTCTAGGACAGACAACCTGAAATGAAAAGACCATCCTGCTACATCTTGTTTGTTTTGCGCATTTATTTGCTTCGGATCTACATGCCGACCGGTTTCTAAAAGATTTTCAAAAAAAAAAAGAAAAATAGCAGCGTAGGGAGATGATTACTTCTTTTTGAAAAAAAAAAATTGTCCAAGTAGTGTCAAAACCTCGCCGGAATTCAAGATAAAAAAAATGAAAAAAAAATTGTCTTGTAGTTGTATTTATTAGAACATAAAAAAAATTCACTTTCAAAATCAAAAATATATATATATATTTATTTAAAAAGTAAAAAAAAAATGGAAAATTCAGAATTCAAAAAAACAAATGTTGTTCTTTCGTAGTACCTCTTTTATAAATTCAGACTAATAGTCCAAATACTTCCTTAAAAAAATATTTTCTTTGGTCTTTATCTCTTTTCAAAAGAAAATAAAAAAAATATATAAAAATCCAGAAAAAAATATATTCTTGCTTTTTCTTTAAAAGATTGTATTCAAAAAAGGGTTTAATTGATTTACTCTATTCACGATGGCCCGAACTACGCCGGTTTGATTCTCACAGGATATGAGATGCGTAGGCAACCCTCATCGGGTCCAACCTCCCCTTTTTTAGAAATAGCCAAAATGTCAGAATTTTAATTTATGAGTCAGGTGATGCCGTTTTGTCAAGAATAGCCGAATGTTCCCGAAAGGGACGACGGAAGGCTGACTTTGCATAAACAGCCATTTTTTTTAAATCATCTTTTAAAGTTTTGATCGATTGACCCTCATAGCCTTAAAATCTTTATCCCCGAAGTGCTGAAAGGCCGTGTTCGAAAATCGGATCTTTCTTTCTAAAATAATAGTCAGGTCATTTTTAGTCAAATCGTTTTTGCTTAAATCACCTTAATAAATGTGCAGGATGAGCACAATGCAAAATGAACACTTTTTAAACTGCAAATGTTTCGAACTACGTAATGATCTGATTCACGCGGCGTCGTGATACGTAGGCAATCCTCATCGGATCCGGTCACAATATTTTTACTGCAAATATTGAAAACAGTAATAAAAAAGAGAATAAATAAATAAATAAATAAAATAATAAAATATATAAAAATAAATAAATAAAATAAAAGAGGGGGCCTGAAAGAAGCCGGAGTGACGCATGTCTTCGTTGCAGACATGTAGAAATTCATTTAACTGTATAGGTGCATCATGCCCCAACGTGAGATTGCCTATCTGTTATTTGTTTCGAACTAACCATTTGTCTGCTGATGAGTCTTCCAGGTTTTAGAAAGGTAGTTGGTTTGGGGGAAGTCTGGCCTCGCATTCATATTTCACGAGGTCAAAAGGGAGTGTTCAGTTACCCGCTATTAAGACAAAAGGGGGTATTCACACTTACTTCACAAGATCGAAGGGGAATATAGCGATGTCTTCGGAAATTCCTTTGCCGACAATTCCCGTCCCTGAGGAGAGTTCGATCTCGGCCGTCCCAACTTTCGAGTCAGCAACTGCTGAGGAAAACAGAATCCTGAGGCTCCGCTTGATGGAGATGTTGGATGACTGGCATAATGGAAGGGAACCACCAAGTGTTATCCCTGGATTCCCTGAGTTGTTCCACAGAACAAGTGGGATTTCAAACATTCCCATAAGCTACCCAGCTACCCTGTTCGGGTACCCGGCCATTTCAGCCCACTCCGCAGGATCACCCTCTGAGTCTTGCCCTTGGATGTCAACGACGGATGTCGCTACAAACATCTTCACCGCACCGCCCTGTCCAATCATGGCACAACCCACTACACAGGCCCAATTTTGACTCTTCCTCATTCACCTTTCCAGCACCCTCTTTCTCACTGGAACCAACTCGATTCACCACCAACACTCCCCCTCAACAACCTCAATATGAGTTTGCACCGGAGCAGGACCAAAACCCCAAAATTGCTGAACGACATGAGATGGCCAAAAGAATGAGGAGCCTTGAGCAAAATTTGAAAAACATGCAAGGTTTGAGCGGAAAGAAAAGAGTCTCCTATACCGATCTATGCATGTTCCCTCACGTGCATCTACCTGTGGGTTTCAAAACTCCAAAGTTTAAGAAGTACGACGGGCACAGCGACCCCATTGCTCATCTCAAAAAGTATTGCAACCAACTGCGGGGAGCCGGAGGCAAAGAAGAATTGTTGATGGCGTACTTCAGGGAAAGTTTGGTAGGAATCGCTTCTGAGTGGTATATGGACCAGGACATATCTCGTTAGCATATATGGGATGATCTTGCCAGAGACTTCGTAGTGCAGTTTCAATATAATATTGACATCGCACCAGACAGAAATGCCTTGTCAAACTTAAAGAAGAAACCCTCGGAACGTTTCAGAGAATACGCCATCAAATGGCGCGAGCAAGCGTCAAGGGTAAAACCTCCCATGGACGAGATAGAAATGGTCACTACTTTCCTCCAGGCTCAAGAGTCCGACTATTTCCAAAACATGATGTCAGCCATGGGAAAGCCTTTCGCAGAAGCGATTAAAATTGGGGAGATGGTGGAGAATGGTCTAAAAACGGGTAGAATTTTGAGTCAGGCAGCCATAAGGGCAACCTCCCAAGCCGTCCAAAGCGGGGCTGGAGGAATGGCAAGAGGGAAGAAAAAGGAAGAAACATCCATGGCGGCATCAGAGGCAGGAGAATATCATAATCCCAGGCTTTGTTCTTCGGAAAGAACCCCACAACATTATTTCCCCCACCAAAATGTGACCTACGCTCCTCAGCCCTACATGGTCATGAGCACCCAGCCTTACGTCCAGCGGTCACAGCCAGCCAATCGGGGGAAAGCTCCACATCCTAGGAATCAGCCTCCCCACCAAAACCACTACAATCCTCGACCTTCTCAGAATAATTTCCGTCCTCGGGAACCACCCAGGAGACCCAACTATACACCAATCAGTGAACCCTATTCCACCATATTCCCTAAGCTTGTCCAGATGAATTTGTTGCAGCCCATACCACCAAACGGGCAGAACCCGGGATCACCATCATATCAGCGGGGTGTCAGATGTTCATACCATTCAGGGGCAGAAGGGCACGACACCAACAACTGCTGGACATTGAAACAAGTTGGAGAGAATCTGTTAGACCAAGGGAAGATTGTGTTGAAAGACGAGGATATCCCAAATGTGACCAATAATCCACTGCCCGCTCACAACAACGGGCCGATAATTGGGATGATTTGTGAAGACAAGGAAATTGATCCGACGCTTAAAGCCATAATTGCTATTGCTAATACAGAAAGGGAGCCCAGGGCAACTCCGGAGCAAGAAAAAGGAATAATTGATGTATCCAAGCAAGCCTATATGGTATGGGGGACGATCAAACCACCTCGGCCGAACGAGCCAGTGTTTGTTGGACGCGTACCACAGTAGCCAAAATACAGCAAAGAGGAAGATGATAAGGTGTTCCCGCTTGAAGAGAGTGAGGAAATATGTGAGGCAATGAGGGAAAAGCTATGCGAAATACACATGGTCCAGCCAGGAGAGGGCACTAGCACCGCTGAAGTATCGTACATGGGACCAAGCGCCAAGCTTCAAAACTGGAAGGCTACGCCATTCTTGATCAAACGGAAGTCCTAATGAACCTGTCTTGCCACTTTCTCTGCATCACGAGCTACCCCAGGGTGTGACTCAGATGTTTTTCTTTAGTTTCATATTTTTAATTTCCTGAATGTCGACCTTTTTCTTTATCTTCCCCAAAATTCCAAGAAATGAAATCATGTTTCATCGCTCACTTTCTTCTTCTATGTTTTCTTTTTGTGTTCTCTTCAATTCTGATAATGCAGCTTTAAATAACATGACATGCTTGCGGACTTCATACCCGGATCACGAGAACTCCGTCAGACTTCAAATAATGAGTCAAAATTTGAAATATAAAGAATTTGAAAAAAAAATAGGAACAACTAAAGAAAATTGGTTCATGGTTTGGAAAATGTCCGTCACTAAAGCAAAGTTTGAGGGCAGTAAATGGGTTTAGACCCGTACGGAATGTTAACCTTAATGACTGCGGTTTGTCACGAGCAATTGTACCAACAAAGAAGGGTCTATATGTCATTGGAAAATATTGCCAAGAGGAGCATTCGTATCTGGGCGACGTCGAGGGAAATGACGTCAACCCTGCTCGGAAAGCAGATGCAGTGATATGTCTAAATCGCTCTGGCAATATCTTTGCACAGTTTGAGATGACAAAGGCTTTCATTCTCGCCACCCAAACACTATCAACCCTTTGCAAACCCATTTGAGCCGGTTACTCTTCTTTGATTACCCTCTTCGGAACTTGGAAAAATTATTGAAAATAAAATGAAAAAAAAAAGAAAGAAATTGAAATGAAAAAAAAAGGAAGAAAGAATTGGAAAAATAAGAAAATATATATAAAACAAAAAAAAGACAATGAAAATGAAAAGGGAAAAGGAAGTGAAAAACAAAGTAAAGCAGAAAAAACAAAAAAAAAATCCAAAAACAAAAGTGGCCTGAACTACGTCTGACTTGATTCCGAAAGGATACGTAGGCAACCTCTCCTTGGGGTTCAGTCACACCAAAACAAAAATCCAAAAAGTCCCCCAAAAGTGAAACTGGGGCAGAAGTTATAACGGTTCGGCTATGATCCCGCCCGAAAGGTTCCAAAGTTGTAGTTCAATCCAAATTCTTTTCACCCCAAACCTTGTTCAAGTCCTTCTGATTAATCGGCAAAGCGGTTCAAAATGGGAGGATGGAGTTATTTGGGTCTGATACAACAAAATGAGAGGAATAAAATGAGAGAGCCTTATTGGTGAAAACCCACACGGGCACCGTAAGGCGACGGTAAGTAAAGGAAATCAAATGAGAGTCTTTTAGTGAAAACCCACACGTGCACTATAAAGAGATAGTAAGAAATGAGATGAAAAATGCCCGCTCGTGAAAACCCACAAAGGGCGCCCATGATCGAAAATAAGATCCTCACAGTCATCGGCATCAACAGAGTCCTAGCAAGTTTCCTCGGTATTCAAGGCAAGTTGTGATGAATTTTTTAGAGTCAGACGGTTTACACAGATCAGGCATCCAGTCCAAAAGGCATGTCATGTTCATTGAAGTCCGCATGTACTCCGGATAAGTCCTTCTCTCCTTTCCCCGAAAGGGAAACTTCTAGTTTTAAACTCATTCTCCATTTAATTATTTGTTTCTCTTTGAATCCTTTTTGGTCTAACACTGTTCCAAAACCAAGACAAAGAAAAGATGGAAAGACTGATTTACAGGGCTTTCGTTTGATACACACTAATGTGCAAAAGGCACCCAGCCTCAGCAGGGGCATCAAGACGACCTCGACTGGCCATGACAGCCTATAAAGGTAATTGAAGTTGAAAGAGTTGAGTTTCACATGGTTAATCACCTCAGCGAAGTCGAAGAAACCAAGGTACCCCCAAATGCTCTAAAATTGAAGTTGGAAGAAGAAGACAGAAAAGAAAAGCCTACAAAGGCAAAATAAAGTAGGAAAGGTTAAGTCCCACGCGATTAGCCACTGCAATTTAGGTTTGAGGATCAAAACATCCCTGACACATAAAAAAAAATCCCCACAGGGTCTCCCTTTGAACCACCCCACAAAGTCTCCCTTTGTAAAAATCCCCACAGAGTCTCCCCTTGTACAATTCCCCAAAGAAGTCTGCCCCAGCACATCCCCAGCGAGTCTGCTTTAATCAAAAAAAAAATCATCACAGAGTTCGCTTTAGACAAATCCCCACGGAGCTTCCCTTGTACAAATCCCCACAGAGTCTCCCTAATAAAATCCCCACCAAAAATCCCCAAGCAGAACGGTACGGAAGAACCAAAGCCTTACAAGGCAAATCGTCACAAAATCTGGAAACGCAAGTCTAAGTAGTCCAAAGAGTTTCGCATGTAAATCCAATCAATGGCAGAATTTCTCAATAAAAATTAGGCCAAGACAGAGCAATTGGAACGGTCAAGGCCCCCAAACCAACCGCCGTTTTCAAACTGACAATTTTTCTTTGTTTAGAAAAATTGAGACAGGTGCAACCCAAAGCAACCGTGCAAGAAGCAGGTGTAGCCCAAAAGAAATAAAGCGCGCAAGCATTGAAACAACCTTGCAGCGGGAAAATGACCAAAGGTAAGTTTCCCCATAATTCTTTCATGCATTTTTGATAAGTAAAAGGAAATAAAAAAAAGGGTGAACCAAAGAAAAGAAAGAATACAAGGAATAAAAAACGAACACCCCAAAAGAAAAAATCATGGTAGTTTAGGACCTCATCCTTCGACTATCCCGGTATAAACCCCGGATATCCATGGCATAACCCAAGGAGCTTTTTCTATCCAAATTCCTTGCATAACCCAAGGACTCTTTTCCTTTTCCGGCCTAACCCGATAAATCTTCCCGGCATAATCCGATGAATCTTCCCGGCATAACCCGATGAATCTTCCGGCATAACCCGATGAATCTTCTGGCATAACCCGATGAACCTTCCGGCATAACCCGATGAATCTTTCGGCATAACCCGATAAATCTTCCCGGCATGTTCCGATGAATTTTCTGGCATGATCCGATGAATCTTCCGGCATAACCCGATAAATCTTTTTAGCATAACCCGATAAATCTTTCGGCATAACCCGATAAATCTTTCGACATAACCCGATAAATCTTTTCGGCATAACCCGATAAATCTTTTCGGCATAACCCGATAAATCTTTCGGCATAACCCGATAAATCTTTCCGGCATAACCCGATGAATCTTCCGGCATAACCTGATGAATCTTTTCGGCATAACCTGATAGATCTTCCCGGCATGATCCGATGAATTTTCCGGCATGATCCGATGAATCTTCCGGCATAACCCGATGAATCTTCCGGCATAACCCGATGAACCTTCCGGCATAACCCGATGAATCTTTCGGCATAACCCGATAAATCTTCTCGGCATGTTCCGATGAATTTTCCGGCATGATCCGATGAATCTTCCGGCATAACCCGATGACCCTCCCGGGATAACCCGATAAATCTTCCCGGCATGTTCCGATGAATTTTCCGGCATGATCCGATGAATCTTCCGGCATAATCCGATGAATCTTCCGGCATAACCCGATAAATCTTCCGGCATAACCCGATGAATCTTTCCGGCATAACCCGATGAACCTTTTGGCATAACCCGATAAATCCTTTCGGCATGTTCCGATAAATCTTCCCAGCATGTTCCGATGAATTTTCTGGCATGGTCCGATGAATCTTCCGGCATAACCCGACGAATCTTCCCGGCATAACCCGATGAATCTTCCGGCATAACCCGATAAATATTTTGGCATAACCCGATAAATCTTCCCGGCATGTTCCGATGAATTTTTCGGCATGATCCGATGAATCTTCCGGCATAACCCGACGAATCTTTCCGGCATAACCCGACGAATCTTTCCGACATAACCTGAATAGTGTCCAGCATAACCTGGCAGCCTTCCCAATTTAGGCTCTGATCCCTAAGTTGAACTTTTTCCCTTTAGTCATCATTAGGTCTCAAACCCTAAACTGAACTTTTCCCCAGTTAGTCAGCATTAGGGTTCCAACCCTGAACTGAACTTTTCTATTCAGTCAGCATCAGGGCTCCAACCCTGAACTGAACCTTTTCCATTTAGCCAGCATTAGGGCTTCAACCCTTAACTAAGCATTGTCTGTTAGTCAGCATTGGGGTTCCAACCCTGAACTAAACTTTTCCATTCAGTCAGCATCAGGGCTCCAACCCTGAACTGAACTCTTTCCATTTAGCCAGCATTAGGGCTCAAACCCTGAACTGAGCATTGTCTGTTAGTCAGCATTAAGGCTCCAACCCTGAACTGAACTTTTTCCATTTGGCCAGCATTAGGGCTCCAACCCTGAACTGAGCATCGTCTGTTAGCCAGCATTAGGGCTCCGACCCTAAACTGAGCATTTTCCATTTAGCCAGCATTAGGGCCCCAACCCTGAACTGAGCATTTTTACCTTTGGCGACATTAGGGCTCCAGCCTCTGAGTTGCATTTTATAGACTAGAGTTTTTTCCAATCCCCTCATCAGTGCTGTAAATTTCCATGACAATTAACTCACGAAATCTTCCTAGTGAAACTGAGGTAGAAAATTTCGTTCGTTTGTTTTTTTATTTCAGCAAGTCTGACCCTGAGGCGCATGGATCGAGATGACCTACGGGATGAGTCTCAATCTAGAATAAAAGAAAGAAGAAAAATAACAAAAGAAAAGAAGACGTTCCCATATATTGGAACAAACAAAGGGCAGGTCACTCAAAAATTGGATCAAATTCCCGAGTTCTGCCGACCCCGTCTCACTCAATATCACAGAAATAAACAGGCGCCTACAACTTGCAAGCATCAAGATTCGGATCAAAGTCTACAAGCGGAATCAGCTAAGACCCAAGATCAGGTTGCAAAAGAATTATAGATAGGAATCTTGTAACTAGTAGTTGGCGGACATAAATAGTTAGTTCAGTTTCAATTTCTTTTGGTTGTAATAAGGCGGTCGGTAAGCAGCAGTGGCAACAACAACAGCAGTAACAGCAAGCATTGCAATCCCATGGTAGTCCCAGCTACCAAAGTTTCCCGAACTACATTGACCTGATTCCTGTTTAGCCCAGGATATGTAGGAAATCTTTGAAGCGAAGATTCGGTCAAATCTTTCAAAATGTGCTTCACACGGAGTATTCCAATAGGAAAAATTCGCTCATATCCGCTCACTTTATCTTTGCACGAAAACTTTTTGTGTTTCCGAACAAAGAGGGGCAGCTGTGAGCACGTGATTTTTGTTTTCGCGACAATCACTCCAAAAGAAACAAAAATAATAGCAATTGGTCTTGCTGTACAATTTTTGGATTTTACGTGGCATTTTTGTTAGTTATCTGTGATCTTGTCCGTCTTTATTTTTATCAAACAAAAAATATAAAAAATATATGTCGTGTGTAGTTGAACCGTAACCCGGTTATTAAAAGGAAAATCACAAAAAAATGCATCTTTCATTATATTTTGTCATTAAGTGATGTTATTTTAATTGTGTGTTAATTATTGTTTAATGTTTTTATAGCATTATTTGGCATTTTAATTAAGAGATTAAAAAAAAAGAGTTTTCGGACTTGGGCCAGTCCAAATTAAAACAAAAAGGCCCAAACAACCCAATCCAGAAGCCTTGTTTACCCGGTCCAGTTGAGCTGACCACACAACCGTCCAAACGACGTCGTTGAGCCGCTTTCAATCTAGACCGTTGATCTCAGGATGATCAACGGCCAAGATCGCATCCCCCATACCCACATACGAACTTGACCCATTACCCGAACCAACCTAACCCTAATACTAAGCCAAACGACACCGTTCGTTTAAACCTTCAGAGCCAGGCCGTTGATCTCGATTGATCTAACGGCCGAGATCAATCCATCCACCCCATATATAAGCTTTCCTCTCATACCCAGCCCCTTATCCAAACACCCCTCCTTCGTCCTCATCCCCTTTACAGACCCAAAACCCCGGAACCCTAGAGCCGCCCCTCTTTCCCCTCACCACAAACACGGCGGCAAGGACGCCGGTGACCACCACCTTAACACCATAGGACCGCCTCACTACCCTGAACATGGATCTGTTGTCCCTTTGCCTCGAATCAACCCCTAGGTTCTCGAATCTTCATTTGAAGATTCGAGCAGAACTCCGATCTACGCCGATCTACCCCAGGTTCATACCAGACACTCCCCTGACCTCCCTCGTGACCAAACCATGCTTGGTTTGGTCCGAATCTAACTAGGGAAACACAAATCCCAAATCTACCCCTTAGGAACCCTAGAAACCCTGAGCCCGATCTGTGTCCGTTTGAACCAAATGATTAGGGTCTAATGGACCTTAATCGAAGTGTTCTCAGTTGAGAACACTTCGATTAAAGTCCGTTCAACCCCAAGAAAGGTCGACTCAAATCCGAGCTAGGGTTTGCTGATTTTTCAAGATTTTAAGGTATTTTTCTTTACTTTTTTTATTCAGTTCATGTGTTTTGTTGTAGTTAAATGTCTGTTTGTTGCCCCAAATGTTTAGTTGGCTTTATTCTTGAATTGTTTGTCGACTGTTTTTGTCCACCTGGCCCGGACCTCTGTATTTGTCCAAGTTTTTCTCTATTTACTGACCGTGTGTATGTGTAAACTGCGCGATCGACTGAAATTAAATTTGGTCGATTGATTAATTTCCAAGACAATTTTGTTTGGTCAGTAAAATTTGAGTTACATGTTTGATACTTTTGAATTCTGATCAGTGGCTTCGATTGTATGTGTTATGATTCGTGTAGTCGATTCGATAGATGTCGTCAACTAATTCGGCTTTGAATAGCAATAATCCGATCCATGTTGTTTTGTTTCCTGCTGAAATTCTGTTTGAATTCAATTAGAAACTAAGAATAGCTTTGTTAGTTGTTCAATATGACTCAGAAACACTTATGGTTTGGGTTATAGTCTCAGTTCAGTTTTTAAATTCTGAATTGAGGGCATGTGCACTTGTGGATAGCATGTGCATTAAGGCCTTTTAGAAATAAAAATAACTTGACAGCATATGCTGTCAGGCCATCTTCAGGCTGCCCATACCATTGTTTTAGTTTAATAAGGTGATAAAGGGCTGTCAGGGAATCTCATGGGAGGGTTTCTACTTTTTGTTTGAGTGGAAAAACAGCAGAAAAGGAGGGGTTTCTGATTGTTTTAACAGGCTGGAAATTGGCTTGATGTTGAGGTATAAAAGAGGGAGGAGCTGCCACTTAGAAGGAGGGGGAGAAAAATATTTTTGAGAGGAGGCAGGACAATTGAGGTAGAGATACAGAACATTTTTGGAGAGGAGGATACAAAGAGATAGGCAAGCATATACAGATACACATTGAGAGAAGCATATATACAGGAGACAGTTAGAGAAAACACATAGATAGATAGAGGAGGAGAGATAGAAATCACACAGACAAAATCAGAAACTGTTCTTCCCATTGTTTGTCTTGATTTCACTTGTTCCGACCTGTTTAATCAATAATGATCTCTCCAAGTCCCAATTCAGTTTATTGGTTGTGTGTTTCATTGGTTTATTTCTGGATTTGGTCTGTCTGGAGTTCTGATTCTACTCCACTGTTTGTTGCTATCATTTTGCTACTTTCTTTTCTATCGGCTATAGTTGCATCTTGCACTGGAACCTGTTCTGCTGCTACTTATCTGTTACTGCTGCTGCTCGTTTACACTACTGCTCTACTGACTCTCCTACTTCTTCATTGTAAGCATTTTCCCAGGTACACATTTCGAGTCTCACATTGGTGTAACTGATGTAACAATGAAAAGCATGAATTGAAAGATCTGAAGGAATTATAATCATCTGCTGTTTTACTTACAGTTTTTTTTATAAATGTTGTTAAGTCGTGTAAATTTTAGTTGTAGAGAATACATTAGTAAGTTTGTACTTAATTGAAGCTTATGCTGATCTAAAACCGCGATATGTGATTCGTTTAGTGGTATATAGAATGTAACTATAACTCATGGAATATGCAACCATTTAGTATGATTGTTAACTCAAACTCGTTCTCCAGCATGTTTTGAATATGTAGGGTGGACGGCTTTTAAATCTCGCCAAATACAATATAGTTTTAGATTCTCAAGTTTCAACTTCATTAGGCAGTTTATAAGACGAGTTTTGAATACCATTAGTAGCATCCTTTAATAAGGAATTCTATTAATCCTGTTTAAATGAGTTAATTTAAATTTAGCTTAAGGAGTGTTTGGAGTAAGTGTGGCCTTTCATCAATCTCGTACGTAATTCCTTTTATCAAATTAAAAGCATGTTCCATGAGGTACAACATTCTTCACCTTGTAAATAATTAATCAGATGATTAACAGGAATCCGGATTTAGCCAAAGCAGGCAATTGAATTAGCATGTACCTTCTTTCTTCTATTTTTAGAGACAAACATAGTAGAAATGTAGTCACTTTAGGTTACCCCTTCTAAAATAATGAGACGAGCCTCGTCAAACAAAAAATGCAAATTATGGGGCCCTCAATGATTGATCATAATAAACACATAGGATTTGGGATGGACTGTCTCGTGAATTTCACTGTCTTCCCCAAAGATAATGACGCGTTAGACTCTTTAGGCGCGACTTAATCAAATTACATTCTTAAACTCGGGTGCACATTGATGTGACCCAAATCCAAATCTCAACGGAGTCGAAATGTGTTAACAACTACGGGTGCATTGATTGTGACGTGGTTCGAGATGCATTTTCACGACGTTGCAATTCTATAAAAAATAAATGATAATAATAAAAGCGGTTTAAACTTAATAAAAGCACATAAGTCATAACATGTATTTAAATCAGATATTTAGCCATTATAACAATTTAAGCGACCGTGCTAGAACCACGGGATTCGAGGGTGCCTAACACCTTCCCTCGGGTCAACAGAATTCCTTACTTAGAATTTTTGGTTCGCAGACTTCATTTGAAAAAGTCGAAAATTTCCTCGATTTGGGATTCAAGATAAACCGGTGACTTGGGACACCAAAAGCCAAACCTTTCCCAAGTGGCGACTCTGAATTAAATAAATAATCTCATTTCGAATATTGTCACTTAAATTGGAAAAACTCCCCTCGCGCATTTTAACCCTTCGGGGCGGGCGCGCAAAAAGGAGGTGTGACACTTAGTGAGGCAGCGGTAAAAGGACATGAAAAGAAGTCATGCTAAGCAGATCCAATTGAAGATATCTAGAAATACATATAATCATGTGCTTGTTAACCTGTTCTTTTATTTACTTTTGGATAAGTTTAAGTACCTGTTAAACCTAATTCCGTGCACTTTAAATGATTTTAACTTGACAAAATCAAGATTGTAGTTGTCTGAAATCAACCTGTGCTACACATAAGCGAAGTAAAATTGAAAATTCACCTTAATTACTGAAGCCAGTCTATATTAATATCCCACCTACAAGCTACAACTCAATAGAGAAGAATACTACCAAAGCATGTACCATGACCAGACAGTTCAAGAACAAAGCGAGTAAGTACCATAAAATAAATGATACCTATTTTGTTTTATAAGGTGAAATTTGGAGATGAATGACATGTGAAAAATAGAGAAATTTTCTCTAGAAAGATGCAGTAATTTGAAGACCAATGAAAGATGGCAAGAAATTCAAAGCTATTTGACTTATGGGATGCCAATGCAAGAAGTTCATCAGAAAGGCATAAATTATTTGACAACTGGACAAAATCAGTACTGTCTGTCTTCCTTAGTTAGAGGTGCTTACGCAAAAATGATTTGCAATTCTACTACCATAATATAATAACCCACAAGAGAACACACTTGTTATTATTCACACCAAGGTTGAAGAGGGCTATGATTTTAATTTCTTGAGCAATCAAAATTAGCACAGACGTTTCAGGAGAAAGTGGAAACCTGAGGGTTGTTTCATTCCACAACAGCCCCTGCCGCAGCTATGTAAATATTTTCAAAAGCCTATCTTTTGCTACCACATCAATTCGACAGTTGTGCATCAACTCGTGTATTATGATGCAACAAATAATACTGGGTCATTTAGTTTCTGTCAAATATATATGATGTCAATTATTTGTATGTATTCATAATCTTGAATGAATATAATAAAGACATTAAAGAAGATTAATTGGACAACTTCCAGTAGTAAAACTAATCACATCATTGAAATATGCAAAGATATCCATATAAAATACAATAATGAAATAATCTCTAAGATAGAAAATGAAATTACTATATCAAAATTTGGTTAGTGTGACAGTTTTTTTTAGTACCAACTTGTGAAAACATTTTACTTTAGAAGATCTCTTTAAAATACCTGCAACACAGATTATACGTGTTAGTAAGCAGTAAAGGAACATAAAGACATCAAAATAGAAGATGAATACATTTTTAACTTATTTCTCATTTCGTTTCTTAAACGAATAATAGATTTTTTTTTGCCAACATATTGAATAGTGATGTATAAAAATTTATAAGAGGAAATCAGTGAGTACATTCAAATAAAGAAATAAAATACAAATGTTATTACCAATATACAATAAACCCTCCTCTTTTATCCGGGCTTGGGACCGATTGTGTTATAATATAATTTGAACACAAGCGGAGTTAAAAATATTATTTTATTCTTGATATAAATGTCAGCCAGGTCAGCTTCACAGAGTTGAAAAAAATCACATAAATATGCAAGTAGCTTTTTTATTTATAGATTTGCAAAGATGAATGTTTTGACTTATTGGTCTTGGAAAGTTTCACAATGTAAATATTCTGATTTGTATATTGTGCATCAAAAAACTATATTAGATGAGTAAAAGTTTAGGAAGGATTTGCAAATACACAAGCCAACTCTTATTTAGCACATAATAAATTGGAGAAAAATTATCTCAAGTCTCAAGAAAATTATTGAAATAAAGAATATAAGGATAAACCAGGAATATAAAGAAGAAAGCTACAGACTTATAGAACTGCTTTTTGAATGATTTCGTCATACACAATGTTATATGTAAAATGGTCATCATCATTATCAACAGTAGGTGGTCGGATTAATATTTTAATACAACTTGAACTCTTTGCTCTGGATAAAACAATATATAGCTGGCCATGAGAAAATACTGGCTCATGCAAATAAATACTAACATAATTTAATGTTTGTCCTTGCGCTTTATTTACCGTCATTGCAAAATACAGGCGTATTGGAAATTGAGTTCTTTTAAATGGGATTGATAACTTCTCATCATCTGAAGATAACAATGGTATTCTGGGGATAAATACATGTGTATCTTTAAAATCACCACTCGCAATTTTAGTGCTTATAACACGACTCTTAAAATCACAGCATATCAGTCGTGTATCGTTGCATAAACCTTCACAATGATTTAAATTTCGCAGCGCTGGTTCGTCATGCCAGCTTGCCAGCTTGCCGACCAAAGGGTAATTGGTCATTTCCGTTAAACTGTTCTGCATTATTTGCTTGTTCCGTGGGCTTTAATGCTTTATTGTGGACCTCAAATGACGAAACGCCCAAGCGCTACTTCTGGGAGATATTTATGCCCCTAGAGTTATTGCTTTACTACTTTAAAGGCCTCTGGTATTGTTGAAATTTACGTAAAAATTGAGAGGCTTTTAACTGTTCCAAATCAATGTCTGATGTCATATTAAATAGTAGTACTACATTGCAGCCTTTTGACTCTCTTTTGGCATTCGTGCTACGCGCCTAGCCTATATCTACTCAAAATATTGTTTTGTTTATTTTGTCTCCATTTACCTTTTGCACACACATCAACTATCTATCCTCTTTCCAAAACAAAAATCCTTTATTCACTCTGAATGCAAATTTTTATAGTACTTTTAATCATTTTGCTAAAAAAGATTATTGGACGAAAATGTGTCCCATAACTTAATACGGACTTGCTTAAGGCCTGAAATCACATCAAACAACATCGAAATCATGAATCGCACCCCAATTCAAGCTTAATGAACTTTAAAACTTCAAACTTCTACATTCGATGTCAAAATCTATCAATTCACATCCGATTGACCTCAAATTTTGCACACAAGTCATATTTGACATTACGGACCTACTCCAACTTCCATAATTGGATTCTGACCCCGATATCAAAAAGTCCACTTCCGATCAAACTTCTCAAAAACCTTTAAATTTCTATCTTTAGCCAGATGACTCCAAAATGACCTACGGACCTCCGAATTCACTTCCGATCGCGCTCCCAATACCAGAATCACCATACGGAGCTATTCCCAGACTCGGAATCCCAAACAGACATTGATAACATTGAAATGCACTTCAACCCAAACTTATGAAATTCTTCCAAAAATGCTAACTTTCACAATAGGTGCTGAAACGTTCCCTGGTCTTCCAAAACCCGATTCGGACATACACCCAAGTCCGAAATCATCATACGAACCTGCTGGAACCTTCAAATCCCGATTCCAAGGCCGTTTACTCAAAAACCCAATCTTAGTCAATTCTTTCAACTTAAAGCTTACGAAATGAGAATTCTCTTCCCAAATCAACTCTGAATTCCCCAGAATTCAATTACGACCTGCGTACAAGTCATAGTACATGAAGTGAAGCTGCTCATGGCCTTAAACTACTGAACGACGTGTTAGAGCCCAAAACGACCGGTTGGGTCGTTACATTCTCTCCCACTTAAACATACGTTTGTCCTCGAACGTGCTAAGAACAATGCTGGAGTTGTCCGAAATCACTGTTTAGCACCTCGAACACCTACTTGTGCTACCACAACTCAGCTGAGCACCCTAGCTCGATCAATCTGAAGATATCCTTTTTTCACTTAAGCAAATAAGCCTTAGAGGCCAATTCCAATATCCAGAATTCTCTATCAGGCTTGTTCCAACATACACTCACCGTATCAATAGCTACATGCAGCACCAAAACATGACTGCATACCTTAGCTGAATTCACACCTTGCACCACTTTACTCACAGGACCGCAAATAACATTCTCTGATCAAATTAGTCGAATTCCACGAATCTGATGCTCCCATTGCACCTCATGACATAGATAGGTCTTGCTCTAACTCTTATAATATTGCCACGACGGAAGAGATGTGTAGAAATTCATAACTAATTGCCGAACCAACAAACCATTGGGTCTATACTCCTGACAAGAACCATCACTTTATTCTGAACCAAATAATGGTCTTAGCTCTTTGATGTACTTCATATAATCAGATTGCACTGATACTAAATCCAATGATCTCGCCTCACCCAGTACGAACTTCTCAGGCAATAAGTCACCCCGGACATGATCAAAAGTCTCATATGACGCCACAATGTGCTAATAGGCTACTAATTCGAACGTGATACAAAAGGAAAACGAACTCTGAAAAGGAAATCCAATTACCTCGCTCGCGAATCATACATGAGACGCGGTCAACATAACTAAACAGACACCCCGCTCGCGAATCATACATGCGACGCGGGCACACAACTAATATGAGTTTTCCTCAAAAAAATAGAAAACAAAACACATAAAACAGATACGGGGAACTGTACTCAACATCACACTGTTGCGCCCGATCCAAACAACATACCCATGGCGGCGTGCCACCCGATCCACACATAAAATTCACATAAGGAGATATATACCGAGCCAGATTGCTCATTACAATAAAATACCGAGTGTCGGTCACAAACACGCTAAGTGCATAATACCATCCCTGGGGAGACATATAGCACCATAAGCTACAAAACTCAAGCACAACTGAGGTGCGATATACGACCTGAATCTCAAGAGCCATTCTGCTCATATAACATCATCTCTACGCGGAACCTCAGCACATAAGAAATTCACAAAGCCGTCTCACAACTCACATGGCGCAATACATCATTACATGAAATAGCTGACGACGAAATAACGCCCCGACTACTCTTCCATAAGGAGCCTATCGCTGGAATGAACACATCTGGCTTGATATAGAGCCCATATTCACATTTAAATCTATCCACAGACCTCAAGCTGATTCTGATCGCACTGAACCAGGCTAATAACCTTTCAAAGGTCCAAAATTTAAATCTAATGGATTCAATTTTTAAGATTTTCAGTATTGAATTCATTGTATTGTTAAAATTGTGGGTTCAGGGGTGTGTTTGGTATGAAAGAAAATATTTTTCGAAAAATGTTTTCCAATTTTTCCATAGTTGGTTGGCTTAAATGTTCTGGAAAATATTTTCCTTATAAACTAATTGGAGGAAAATATTTTCTTTATCAAGAGAAGGGAAAATATTTTCCAAAACTCCTTTTCAACTTTCCCCACCCTATCCCTCATCCTCACCAACCAACTCCACAACCCCCACACCCACCCCCTCTCTCCAAAAAGGCTTTTTTTTAAATTTTAATTTTTTTCCCGTCACCACTCACCCTGCTACCCCCTCCACCCTCCCCCGCACAAAAAAGTTTTTTTATGTGTTTGTAAGTTTACGGGTCTAAAAATTATAAAATTTACGAGTTCGAAAGTTCGCGGTTTAAAAATTTTAGCGGTTCGGAAGTTTATGAAACTTATGGTTTCGGAAAGTTGTTGGTTCGAAAGTTTATGGCTTCATGTTTATTGTATCTAAATTAATTATGATTACTCTTGAGAAGTTATTTTCCTTAATTTGCATATCAAACACTGAAAAATGAATAAGATTACTACTTGTTTTCCGAGAAAATATAGAAAATATTTTCCACGGAGAATGTTTTCCGTTATACCAAACACACTCCAGATCTAATATTTTTTGAGATTTTATTAGGCTTTTACATATATTCTATACAATATATCTAAAGTTATGGGTTCAAATGAAATTATTACATATAAGCTACACCCACCCTTGCAAAGGGTAATTTCTGAAAATACTTTTAAAAAGAGAAGATAACTATGCTTCTATAGTTAGATAATGATTAAAAGAGTATTTTAAACTTTATGAAATAGAATAGGAAATCAACTATTACAATTAATATTTTATGTGGCATACACATTTTTTTCTTTTTAGTTTGTCCAAGATAATGGCAATATTTATGATACACAAATATTTGTGGGTATAATTTAGATTACAAATTTTAAAAGTTTTTTTTTCTTTTTTTTTATTCTGTCATTTATTGAGGTATTCAGAACTTATCCCAAAAGGTAAAAAATGTAACAAACATGTTTGTTATGATGTAAGTAAGAGCTAGAAAAAAAATGGTTTCATGGAGAAAATTACAGATAAAAACTTTGTCACACTCATGTGTTGAAAAAATTATATATTTAGCAATTTCAGCACACATATTTCAAAGTTCTATATAATGTTTAGCAATTTCAGTACATATATTTGAAAGTTCTATACAACTCTGCGATGTTGTTGCAAGACAACAGATCTACTTGTGTGTTAAGCAAAAAAAACTTATGAGTATTTAGAATAAGTTCCATTCTTATAAACATATAGTTGATGATTCTGACCTGCAAATATATATATATATATATATATATATATATATATATATATATATATATATATATATATATATATATATATATATATATATATATATATATAATCGAATTCAAAATCCAAAATTAATGGTGCTTGATTGTTTTATTGTTCTGCCCTCTTAGACCTAACTTCTTGAGGAATTGAACCAATGATCTGGGATAGTGCAAATTTGCTGATTCTAGTGCTGTCAAGTTACTTATTATGCTTTTGCTCATTATGCATGGTAATATATATATATACGAGCTAGAGGAGAATTGTTTGAAGATCCACTATCTTCTAGACACAACCTAGTCAATTATATTAACCCGTCTTATTCATTATACAATTTTGTTAGATGCTCAAAGAAAATATCATGATTCGTTGGGTATCCAATGAAGTCATATAGTCTGCTCTCCAGCAATGAAACACAAAACCTTAAATTATAAGGCTACCACAAATATATATGTCCGTAGCCTTCCCTGAATCCTGATTTCTGTCTAATTGACACACACAAAAAAAGAAGCAGAATAACAATCTTAATTAAATATGTCTTATAAAAAAGGAAGATCAAAGAAAAAAATATGCTTATGGTTATAATATATTTGTCCTCTTGCAACTAATTAAGATTTCAGGAAGCAAGTTAATTTGTAAAGAAATAGAAATAACATCTCTGAAAATGATAAACTCACTCAATCGAATATCAATAAAGAAAGTCAACAAAGTGTTAAGTATTAATTTTAATGTAATATATGGATATTCAGTGAACCCTAATACATTCGTTAGGGGTTCCTTCGTTCAAACTCCAAAAGACAACAAAAGACAATGTCAGAATGTTCTAGTAGCTCAAGTGGGTCTAATAGGAGGTATCATTATGGATTTACTGCCAATTATTTCATGGCATGGACAGCTTTAAATACTAGGAAAAGGTTTTTCAAGTGCTCGAAGCATGAGGTAAGTAAATTTTTTGATGAGTTCTTTTAATTATTTCGATTTTCTTGTAAATTTATTTTATTTATTTTTAATTTTTATGATGAAAAATATTCCTATTAGGAATGGCAAGATGAAGAGCTTCCTTTTAAAGTTTCAAATCTCATACGCCGTTTAACGTTTAAAGAAGGAAAAGGAAGCTCTAATCCGTGAACGAAAAGCATCGATTAATGTAAACGTACGCCGATAAAGAACATCACTACTTTCTCCCTCTTAAACTTCGCAACCACTTGGAAAGAAATGTAGGAAATAATGGGGTTAAACTAACTACTGAACTTATCATAAAAAAGACAATTCAATTCAGTCTAATGTGAAAATGTTTAATTATATATGAAGTTTGAAAATAAGAAGTTTAACATGTAAGTTAAATATATTTGAAGTATTAATATTTTGGTGTTAAATAAGTAGTGGTGGTGAGAATTCCACGTATGTTTTAAGTTCCTCTCTTTATAAAAAATGGACTTTTATATTGATTTGGGTCTGATCACGCTCAACTATGCCTTATAAAAAGGACTAAGTAGTCATTGCAAATATAATCTAGTTTTCAAGTCCAGAATCGAATCCCGAGAACTAAGGCGTAGCTATAGTTGTTCATTATTGCTAAGAAACACAAGTCCAAACAATTTCCTAATTATAAAGATTATAATATTTATTTTTATCTAATCAACTAACAAATACTAGAAAACAGTAAAACTATAAATTAACAAGGATAAGGATTGGACACAAGATTAAGGAGATCTAGAGTTATGATTTCCCATATTGTCGGAATCCTTTCCGCTACGTTTTCTATAAATTTGCCTAAGTTTTCTCTACCGATCATGAGCACTCTGACTATCGTAACTCTCTCCCGAGTAATTACCACAATTTACTAGATATATTATCCCAAATTACGCTAGCTGGCATTAAGTACGGCTCACTCAGATCACGCCAAGGTTTCGTTATCCCTAATCCCACCTTTAAACCCTCCGTATTGATCGCTCATATACGTTAGGAGTGATGTTGTTCAACAACTACCTAAATATGCACTCTCTCCCAAGTAATACATACTAAATAAGCATAGTCGATTAAGAGCTCTTCAACCAACCACAATAATAACGTAGTTGAACAAATAGAGAAAATACTACAACAAATCTATATTAACGTAACAGGAAAATAATCCTCCAATAGGTTCCATCAAAATCCTAGATAACAAGTTAGCTGTTCATAATAGTATGCATAACTACAATATTAGAATTCATAACCAATAATGAATAATAGGAAGAAGGAAGTGAAAAACTCGTAGAAAAATTCTCCGCCTTGCTCCCAATGTGTTCTTGCCTCCTTAGGTCGAATCCCCGGTCTCCTTAGCCTCTGTATGTCTAGATTATGTCAAAAGTCATCAAAATACCGTTCTTCCATGTATATATACCAAGTAGGGTCGGGGCCCAAACAATTATTCCTTCTCCTACGCGAAAAAGGACACTTTTCCCGGATAGGACATGCGCGGCCGCGGATCAACCACGGATTTTGACTAGTGTTCTGCCCCATTTGCGCGAGTAGTGCATGGCTACACACTTGCGGCGCACTTTTCACCCTGTTCTCTTTGGAAATTGGAAAAACGTAAAACATGAAAGATTAGCCCTTTGAGTTAGCTTTCCAACCATATATTATGGAGACCAAATAGAGTTCTGAGAGAAAGGTTATGTGCAGTTTACTAGACAGTGCGCAATATGCCTACTCGATTCTTCGTTCGTTCTTAACTATCATCGGTTGATCCCCGAACACGATCCCGGCTTAATTTCTTGGGCTTTTACTCAAACTTCAAAGCTCCAAATCACTTGAATTTATTCCATAACATCTACATAGCTTGGAATCACTCCTACAAGACAAAAAACACACAATTAATTCAAAACTAACGATTAAAGCTCAAACTCAATTAAAGTGCAGTAAATTAGAGTATAATAAGCGACTAAAATACATAATTATAGTCTATCATCAATACTCCACACTTAAAACATTGCTCTTCTTCGAGCAATCAAACTACACTTTATATAGACATGACCTTTTTAAACACTTTGTTTTTATATAATTGAGGCACACCACACCAATGACCATGGTTTATAGCAACAATTAAACTCTAGTATATGTAATCACATACACTTCCCTTTTCTTATGCCATAATTTATGAATATTTATAATAAAGACAACATGCTCCTAACAATCCTAGCCTCAAAAACCAACTTAATGTCACAATGCACTCATGGATTGAACACCCAACATCATAGAGAGAAGTCTAATAACATTACCTATCCCTCGTGGAACCATGTGCCTTCACCAAAAGAATAAGCGAGTAAGTTGAATCCGCATATTCAAATCAAATGCTTAAATATATTTTAAGGACTCATATATATCAAAGAATATCGCTCACTCTCACAAAAGAAGTCACATGCATGCAATTGGTACCATAGGCTTGCCCATAATGTAAATCTCTACTAATGTAAGCTTACTCGATCTAAAATCAATTAGGACTTTTTTAAGGTCGTAATGTGGGCTAAGAAACGGGTAGGACATATTTAGGAATAGTCATTCACTCTCCTAAGCACTTCACACATCACTTAATAATCTTTATGCGCAAATTCCTCAATCCCCTTCAATTTCAAAAACAAAATCATTCCTAACAAAGTACCCTTCTTCTTTAAGCGCTACTTTAATTCATACCCACTAGCAAGAATAAGACAACAATTTATTAATATCTATTTTTTATTCTTTTTTTTTCTAGATTTTCTCTTTTTTATTCCTTTGCAGTTTTCGCTAGTGATGTATTACTTTACAGAACAAGTGCACCTTTCTTCCTTTCATTGGTTCCACTCAAAAGTCACCCCACACTTAGTCACTTCTTACTTTTTTTTTAGCGCTTATTTCACAATTAACGTGCTTTAAGAGGTAAAACGATCAAAAATATCAATTAAGAACAAAAAGGGTATAGGCTCGTAATGTGGGTGCAAAATAAAAGTCTATAGGCTCAAAAGGGTTAGCTAGGGACAAATTTTATTTGTGATAGCGATAATGCTCGAAAAGACATCAAAGAAAGTCTAAAATTATTTTTCACACCGAGCTTCACCTAACTTTCGCTTCAACTTACATATCGGGCATGTTCTAGACCAAGTACGATACATGAACTACACAAAATCTCACCACACGTGGCACATAATTCACTAAGGACGGTCTCATTCCGATTCTCAAACTAATGCAAGTATTCACAGAGCCACAAGATATTAAGCATTAAGTACAAAGTGAACATAAGTAAAAAAAAAATGAGACGTAGGCGTCAAAAAACATGCTATCCAAATAATCAAGGCATCATAAGCAATTTTCGCTCATAGAGAAGATACTACACATGCCAAAGCCTAAATATGCTACTATCAAACAAGTCAAGGGCGCCTAGGAATCTAATCTTTCTTCCTCCATTTATTTCCTTATTTTGAGCTATTCTAAAAATAAAAAAATAAAAAGAAAAACTACTACCCGGTTCAAGCAAAACCCTTGAAAAAGAACCGCGGCACAAAGAAAAACCAAGGGGAAATTACTACACTACCTACAAAGAAAATTTTTTTGTCCTTTTTTTTTCTTTAGACTTAAATCCCTCAAGAAAATTGTCTAGGATATCCATCGTCTGAAAAAGTCTAATCTTTTTATTTCGTTTTTTTTAATAAAAAAATTATTCGATTAAACTAATACAACTAAAATAGCATAGAAAGTCATCCAGACAATCTCCTCACCCCACACTTAACAATGCACACCATACTAATAAGAGGGTAAAAGAAACTCCCTGGTAGGCCAAAGGTCGAAGCACTAGTAGCTCATGGGGTACTCAGACTTGGTCCTTCGTGCGGGTACCTCACACTTAGTTCCAACCATCTAGTTTGTTGTTGGATCCTTCCAATAACTTAGCTTTCCATGCTTCTAATAAATCAAAAATCGACCTTACAAAAATAATACAATTAAAATAAAATAAAATAAAATAAATAAATAAGCAGTAAAGCCGGGTTGCCTCCCAACAAGTGCTTGATTTAACGTCGTGGCACGACGCGAATCACTTTCTGCCTCCACTTTGAACTTATGAATTGGACCCCAAGTTTTGATTATGCTTTGTGATAAGTCTCCTAGGGTGGTAGAACGAATTTGATTGGCCCAATAAAATAATGTAGTAATCTGCACTTCTTGGCCTTTGAATGAGATGTGTATTCCCGACTTTCTGGCACGAAGAATTCTAGAATGTAGGCATCGTTCCTTACTCCTTGACTCCTCAAGTGGATCGGACGACTCTATTTCCATATCATCATCCAAACACAATGTGGAAAAATATTTGGAGTGTGTACCAATGCGCTCAACTACATAAACATTGGAATTGTCAACATCTTCAACACTAATGACACTAGAGTCAACTAAATATGTATCCTCATTATCCTTGGTCGACTCTAGTATCTCTTCTACGACATCGACATCCTCAAAATCTAGTTCGATTGATTGTTGATGTTCTACTCTTGCCTTGTCCTCTAGCTCATCCCCGTATTTTTTAAAATCCTCCAGTATAATGACAATTTCTGCAACCAATGCATACTCATATTGACTACTATCCACAATGTCAACTTGTTGTGCTTTACAAAGTTCAATTAATTTATTCGCTTGAGCCACCAAGTTGTGAATAGTTGCCTCTTTCCTTTGTATCTGCTATGGTTTCTCATCATATTGTTCCACATGGCACTTTAATATATCTTTGATCTCCTTTAGGTAAGCTTCCCTAGGTTCTTTGTTCCTGTTATCCTCACAAGAAAAAGATAAAACCATCATAGTAAGGGGTTGGGGGAAGATAAGAAATATAAGCACAACCATAAAAGTGACCATCTTGACCACTACACATATTACATACATTCCACACATAAGATTGAGTTTGTGCACATAACTCGCTCTCGGGAATATTTTGATAATTTTGCCCTGGGTGGTTTCCTCCACTAAATGCATAAGGAGAATCAAAAGTAGAATTACCAACATCAAAACTCTCATAATTCCAAGATGCCATGTTTCTCAAATTAATAAGTAAAACAAAAAAATAAAAATAAAAATCAAATACAAATAAATAAAAATAAAAGTTCAAACTTGAAGCCTAGCAATATGTACATCTACAACTACACCGTTAGTTCCCCGGCAACGGCACCAAAATTTGATCATGCCCAACTATGCCTTATAAAAAGGACTAAGCATTTGTTACAAATATAATCCGGTTTACAAGTCCGGAGTCGAATCCCACAGAGAACTAAGGCGTAGCTACAGTTGTTCAATATTGCTAAGAAATACAAGTCCAAATAATTTTCTAATTATAAAGATTATAATATTTATTTTTATCTAATCAACTAACAAATACTAAAAAGCACTAAAACTATAAATTAACAAGGATAAGGATTGGAGACAAGATTAAGGAGATCTACAGTTATGATTTCCCCTATTGTCGGAATCCTTTCCGCTACGTTTTCTATAAATTTGCCTAAGTTTTCTCTACCGATCATGAGCACTCTGACTGTCGTAACTCTCTCCCGAGTAATTACCATAATTTACTAGATATATTATCCCGAATTACGCTAGTTGGCATTAAGTGCGGCTCACTCGGATCGCGCCAAAGTTTCGTTATCCCTAATCCCACCTTTAAACCCTCCGTATTGATCGGTCATATACGTTAGGAGTGATGTTATTCAACAACTACCTAAATATGTACTCTCCCCCAAGTAATACACACTAAATAGGCACAATCTATTGAGAGCTCTTCAACCATCCACAATAATAACGTAGTTGAACAAATAGAGAAAATACTACATCAAATCTATATTAACGTAACAAGAAAATAATTCTCCAATAGGTTCCATCAAAATCCTAGATAACAAATTAGCATTTCATAATAGTATGTATAACTACAATACTAGAATTCATAACCAATAATGAATAATAGGAAGAAGGAAGTGAAAAACTCGTAGAAAAATTCTCCACCTTTCTCCCAATGTGTTCTTACTTCCTTAGGTCGAATCCCCGGTCTACTTAGCCTCCGTAGGTCTAAATTATGTCAAAAGTCATCAAATACCGTTCTTCCATGTATGTATACCCGGTAGGGTCGGGACCAAACAAACCTTCTCATATGTAAAAAAGGACACTTTTCCCGAATAGGACGTGCGCAGCCGCGGATTGACCGCGGATTTTGACCAGTGTTCTGCCTCATTTGCGCCGGCAGTGCGCGGCCGCGCTCTTACCGCGCACTTTTCACCTTGTTCTATTTGGAATTTGGAAACACGTAAAACATGAAAGTTGTAGCTGTTTGAGTTAGCTTTCCAAATATATATATTGTGGAGTCCAAATGGATTTCGGAGCAAAATGTTATGTACATGTTACTAGACAATGTACAATATACCTACTCGATTCTTCGTTCGTTCTTAACTATCATCCGTTGATCCCCGAACATGACCCAGACTTAATTCCGTGGGCTTTTACTCAGACTTCAAAGTTTCAAATCACTTGAATTCATTCCATAACATCTACATAGCTTAAAATCACTCCTACAAGGCATAAAACATACAATTAGTGCAAAACACTAAGGATTAAAGCTCAAACTCAATTAAAATGCAGTAAATTAGAGTGTAATAAGAGACTAAAATACGTTATTATAGTCTATCATCAAGGTCTAAAAAATAACTCAGTCCCTATAACGGAGGTCGTTTCATGGGAATCTGCATTTAGCCAAGAAAATATGATCATCTTTTTCAAGCTAGCTATGAACTATTTGTTGTGTTGGAACTTGGCATGGAGTGAAACTAAAGTGATACTCTACTCTTATGGATTTATATAGAGAGAGAGATCATTAATGTTAATTCTAGTTCTATCCCTCTAGGCTCCAGGCTTTATTGAGTATTTAAGCTGGAAGCATGTGCTAAAAAAATGATTGAAAATATAATAACTAAAAAAAGATAATAATAATAATAATAATAATAATAATAATAATAATAATAATAATAATAATAATAATAATAATAATAAGAAGAAGAAGAATAAGAATAAGAAGCACGAAAGTTATGAATTTTGATGGGCTACTTAATGATCCCAAGTCATATCATCAATTCTGATTCTAAAAGCATTCGTATTTGTTTACCGTAAAATGGTAACAACAATTAAATTTGTAAATGGGATTCTAAAAATATTTGATCTATTTTTATGCTAGTTGTTAGAGCAGATGATGCTAAGAATATGAAGTTAAACGATGAAATCCAAGCTAAAATGAGACAGTGATCAGACCGAGGGGCTTACATCCCTGACTTCAGACTGGTCGATGGGGGACCTCGGGGTTTATACCTGGGCTCGATCTCGAGCTATCCGGGCCAGTCAGGAATGGGATAACAGTTAAGATATAATTAAACAAGGCTCTTTGTGGCCAATACCAAGCAATAAATGAAGAGCAAACGGGAGAGCAGTAAGTGCTAATGTGGCCTCGAGCTAGCTAATAAGAACGAGCAAGTTAGAGAGAAGAAAGAGAGAGAGATATTATTGATATTGTGTAGAATCGTTGGAGCTCTGCCTTATAGGGTGTTAACGACTCCCCTTTTTATAAGAGGGGGGGAGCCCAAACTTAGTACAAGATACGTTGCATGATAAAAGAAATGGGATAGGACAACCAGCTAGCTTTATGACGTATGCGGGGGCCAATGTTGAGCTACTCAAATAAACTTTAATCGACCCTGGATGCATTCTTCGGGGCTTGCCGCGTTCGTCGGGATTTTGGTTGATGTTATCCTTGGCTAAGTGTCGACAGGATTTGAGGGAAGTGACCGGCTCGAGGTTCCGACCTCCGAGGTGACCCTTTGAAGCATTTTGCCACTGACAAATCGCCCCCCCCCGATTTCACCATGCACAAATAGTCTCTGCATTTCTTATAGGGAAGCGATAAGAAATGTTTTTGATACCCCACTTCACGGGCTCTTGAAGCAACGTCATGCTGATGGTGTAGGAAAGGAGGATCTCCCCCTGACGAAATGTGGCAACTCTTCATTCTTTGGGGTTGTGTTATTGCTATCGACTTAGCTTCCATGAACGCATTGATTGCGCCTGCTGTTATGCTTTTTGAGGGTGGTAATGGCGTCGTCGGTTACTTTACCCTCCCACTATAAATGGGGCTTCTTGTGGTCGGCTTCTCATTCAAACTTCCTTTGATATCCATCTTTTCCTCCTTTCTTGCTATCTTTAGTCCTTGCCATCTCGTTATGTTTGAGGACCATGGCCTCAAGATCTTACGTAATGTGTGCCTTTGCCCAACTCTCGATCCCTTTTTGGTTAGACGAAATTGTGCCGCTGTGATGCTATTGTTGTTGTTGTTGTTGTTATTGTTGTTGTTGTTGTTGTTGTTGTTGTTGTTGTTGTTGTTGTTGCAGTCGTCGTTGGCTTGGGCCGATGAAGCAGAGGGCCGATTTCCTCCAACTTGGAAGATACTTGGATTATGCACCGCTGCTCAAGAGGGGGCTCAGATTATACACCGCTGCTCAAGAGGGGGCTCAAATTATACACCGCTGCTCACCCTCCTCCCTTGGCTTAGCGCATTACACCCCTTTTGGATTCCTGGGGGGTATGGCGACAGTCTCTTCTGGTTGTTGCCTCCTGGGCCGAGGCAACGTCTCGAGAAGTGGCTTCAAAATGGTAGTACTGGCGGAGTTTGTACTAGCCAAATTTTTCACCCAGCCACTTCTTGTCTTCTTCCGGCCTCTCCTTCATCATTTTGCTCTTCTCCCCTGCCTTCCTTTTTCATATCCTTCTTTTTAAAGATACCATTCGGGGAGGATCAGGATGATGTCCTCGAGGGGATTGGACTTGGAAGATATTGTCTTTGAGGTCATACGCCTGAGGGGATGATGATAGAGATACTGCTTTTAGGGAACATGCTAGTTTCTTAGGCTCTTGTTGTATGCATATCCTTTGAACTTCTTTATTTTTACGTAAGGATCCCCTTGTGGGCTTTTGTAATTATATGTAAGGACCCTTCGAGGGTCGTTGTAAGCGAACATTTTATAAATACAAAGATATTTCCTTGATTCCTTCCTTCGATACTTGCTGTATTTCGTTATGTTTACGGTAGCTCTAAATGCATGACCTTATTTTGTTGTCTATAATATTAACCTTGGATACAAGTATTCCTTCCGGCCTTCGGTTGATGGAAACGGCTTCATGTGGGACCTTTTGTGGTTCCTCGGACTGAACCCAAATAAGGCCAATAACCTCGGGTCGTCGGGACCCTGACTTCGTGTGGAAACGTGGATACTGTTTTTCGGGCCTTGCACTAACCTTCGAGAAGAAATTTGCTCGGGGACCCGCGATTAGGGAACACTGGCGATTTCCTGAAAGCAACCTCTAGATGGAAGCTTGCTCGTACTCGGACCATCCTGGGCAGCACTCGGAGCTCGCTTTGTATGGGTGGTATTCCCAAACTCTTATTTCTTCACAGACTGGTTTCCCTTGGTGGATACCTTCGAAGTTGTGTGCTAGTCTAGTGTTGAATGAGGCGTTGTTGGACCTCTGGAGCGCCGTCTTACTATGATGGGTGTTTTTGGGGTTGAGTATAGCCTCAAGGCCGGAGATGGTGCTTACTGGTTAGCATCTTCGGTCGGCTCTGAATCATCGTTGTTCTTCCAATGTATGGCATAAGGCTATTTCTGCCCACCCAAGGGTTGCTCTATCTCATGCAGTTGCCATTTTCCGCTCTATGTCTCTGGTATCGACGCGCCTGTACGTCTCCCCGCTTTTTAGTCTACTAATTTCACGACTACTACTGCGGCAATAACAGGATTAGTCCGTCAGGGGGGAGGGGAACTCCCTTTTTTTTCGGGGCCATTGGGGCTTGTTGATTCCATAGTGCCGGTTGGTCACGTCCTTGCTGTTGCCGAGGACGTCAGAGGCTGGTTATGGACACATTGCTGTGTTCGGGTGCCTACCGCTTGTATTATGCCTTAGGAACTTGTATTATTTGCTTGAAAAAATGGAGCAATACTCTTTAGGTGGCGTGCTCCATGCTTTGCCTGTTCTGCTTTCTCCTATCATGTTTAGGTGGGCGTTCGTAGGTATTAGATGATCCTCCCGGGGCGAGGCTGTGCTTCTCTGGAGAGGGGAAGGAGTTGTGGGTTTTCGAGCCAGGAGATGATGGAGATAGATGGGATCCGTACTCGTAGGGCGGTGGAGCTTTTAGTGGGGATGAATGGGCTCGTGTCTTTGAGGAGAGGGCATCGTTCGAGCCTGCTATTCCCGGAGTGTTTGATTCCCGGACGGTAGTTCCTCTGATTGAATATGGTTTGTCCGAGGTTGGTTCTCCTGAGGCCAAAGGGGCATGATCAATAGGAGTGTGCTCTGACTTCGATAAAGTCCACCAGCTCCACTTCATGGTGAGTTTAGGCGCAATTCTTCTGTATTTTACGTCCTCCTTTTCTTTTCGAGTTTCCTTTTGCAGGCCTTTGATAGGCTCAGGTTCGAGCTGCTCTGTCAAGGGGCCAGGCTTTGGAAAGCTCTGGATGTGGGTGAGTCCCTTAGGCTCCTTAGCAAGGAGAATGAGGTTGAGTTGCTGCATTGGCGATATGAGGCGTATCGGAGTTCGAACTACGAGTTCTATTTGATGGAGTAGGTAACCTTTCGTAGTACACACTTCTCTCTTTTTAACCCCTAAAGTTAACCCCTTTTCCTATCTTAGCTTCAGAAGAGAACGGAGGCCTTGGAGTACCTTAAGGGCGACACTGACCGCGTCAGGAATGCTTGCGATGAGCTAATGGCTTAGGTGCAGGCTCAATCTTTTAGAGGAGAGAGGTGCCTTGGCCAAGGTTCCTGCCTTTGAGGCCCAACTCTGCTCACGAGAACGCTATAGTTCAAGCGGATATGATTGGGAAACTCGAGTCCGATCTCTCGAAGATCAGGGCTGAGATAATTGATGCCCGGGCTGAAGCAGCATTAAACCGAATCAAGGCTGATCAGGAGATGGCGATTCGTATGAAGGACACTGCTGATGCCCAAGCCGAGCTGAAGCGTGCCCTCGACCATAAGAAGAGGATCGAGGAATGTGTTCGTTGCAGATCTTGAAGAGAGGTACTCATGGAGATCGGCGCAAGGGGCTTCGTTCTCTCGGAGGAATTGGCTCGAGCAAGGGCAGACGAGCGTGACGCTCGGTTACTTCTTGCTGATGTCATGGAGAGCGAATCTGGGGCTGGCAGGATAGCCCTTTGGAGCGGAGTGTAGATTTCACTATTTTTCCATTTTTTATTTAATACCTGCAGAGCATGTTTGTAGATGGAGAGTGCGCCTTTTGCGTATGTAAGATAAGAGAAAATTTAAAGCTTTATTTCTTCTGCATCTCTTTCTGTATTACTTTTGACCAGGCGGGCTGGTTTGGGTGTTTGGCGGGATCGTCGTGGGTTCGGAACTAATCAGGCAGTCCCGAAGGCTTTTAAGTGCGATTATTGACGTGAACAGGCGTTGGGGTCTTCGTGCTTTGCCCAGCTGTTTAGGCTTAGTCTCCGAGTTAGGCCTTGACTCGAGCTTGCCTAACCTTCAATCTTCTGTGCCCGTGTGGGCAGATAGTAATTGTTCTTGTTTCTTGCCCTTGGGCATTTGCTGTTTCGATTATTTTGGGTCCAGTCTCCGAGCTGCGTTGCGACTCGAGCTTTATTTGACCCTCAAGTTCTTTCATGTCTGCATGGGCGGACGACGATGGCTTTTTGTGTTTCGGGTCGAGGTGACCTTACAAGTGCGTGGTCGGAGGCTTATTCGGCTGGCAACAATGGCATTTATGCCGTGCCCTTCGGCATATTACAATTAACTATTTTGGATCCGGTCTTCGAATCGGGTTACGACTTGAGCTCATTTTAATCCTCAAGTTTTTAATTTTCGAGCTGGCGATAGTGGCTCTTACGCTGTTTGGTTGTTGAGACCTTTTTAGTGAGCGGCCCGGAGGCTCGTTTGGCTGGCGACAATGGCTCTTACACTTTTGCTCGTGGGTTTTTTTGTAGTCTTTGTTTTCCTCTCATTAAGGTCTTTTTGAAATAATTTTGCCTGACCCATCGTCGGTTCTAGAAGAACCTCGATTTCAAGTTGCTAGCGGCGATGTTCGAGCACCTCGAAAGGTTCTTAGCTCATAGGCTGAGTAGCTCGAAGCCTTGTGATTTGGAGCTGACATGGTCGAAGCTCGTTTTGCCTGTTGAGGGAAGCCTGTTTTAATCGGTTTTTTTCGAAGTATATTCGAAGTAATGCCCTGCGATTTTGTTAGCAACAGTCGGGCATCCCCGCGTCACGTTAATTTGGCTGGAGCAGCTGTTTTGTCCGAATTCATATGTGTTTGGTGGAGCCATTTTTGATCTCGAGTGATAGTTTAGGCGTCTACACCGAGGGTATGACCTTTCGGGATTCTTACAAATCCGACGTATAGCCTAAACTTCGGGATTGAGTTTTAAGCCTGTAGTAAGGTCTTACAAAATTTTCATGCCTGTTGAGGTCTTATAGTTTGTCATGCTTGTTGAGGTCTTACAGTTTTTGTTGGTATGTAGAATAAATCTGGTTACACCGAGTCTGCCCGCTCGGGGTCATACTGTTTTTGGTTTTCCAGTGCATGGCGATTGATGACAGTCTCCGAGTCATCGAGTTTGCTTAGGCTCAAAGGTCGCTATTCGTGAGCTTAGAGTTACCTCATTGGGGCTTTATGAACCTGGAGTTCCGACCCTGGGGCCGTGTAAGTGTCAAATTGTTAGTGCTAAGCCTCCGAGTATTTCGGGACACATCCGATGGAGGGATCCTAAATATTTAAGGTACCCCCGATGTTGGCGACATTGGGCGATTTCTGCGTTGCCTTACCTGAAGGCTTTATGATTTTGGAGTTTTCGACCCGGAGGCCATCTGAGCGGTGAATTTGCTGGCGTCAGTCCCGCGTGTTCGTGATGTTTTTTGATGAGAGAGTTATAACCTCACTTTGCGAAGGTGTATTTCACAAAAGATATCCTTTGATTGATTGGTACAATGATACACACATTTGCCGACGGGAACCTGACTACATGGGCACGGTTTATTCTCGATTGTTTGGCCTGCTACGTCAGTTTCCTATAGGGACCCCGTTTGGTGTTCCAAAAACCCTTTCGAGCAGGTAGATTTCTGGGGGAACGCCCCTCATCGTTCAAAAGGTTGTCTGCCAGCAGAGTCTTGAGTATTTGGGAATTTTCCTTAGGCAGATCGCAGATGTTGCCTCATTAAAAACCTTGTCGGTAAAACCCTTCTTTTGGGACAAAAAACTCGGTCAAAGGAAAAGTGTGCAATGGGTGCGTTTTTAGAGCCTTGAGGTCTTCTGGCAGTGGTAGCGCTATGACAGCTCCGGTCGGGTGCCTGCGCAAGGGTCAGTTCTGAATTCGAAACAAAAAAGGAGATGGTCATACCTTGAAGTGCGATGTGCTGGCAATGCCTCGGTATTAGCTTGTTTTAATTACCTGAGACGAAGACGCAGTACAAACTTCCGCTTTGTTTGTCAATTTTTATCGAGGGTGATACCTAGTTCGCCCTTTAGGTTATTTGGGGGTGGAGGTAGGAACGTTGGTATCATGTCGTGTATTGCGAAACATTTCCCTTGCCGCGTGTTGTTCCCCGTAGACGGTTTTGATCCCGTCCTCTATCGGGAATTTTATCATCTGGTGAAGGGTGGATGGCACTGCTCTCATGCAGTGTATCCATGGCTGCCCGAATAAGGCGTTATACCTCATGTCTCCTTCGATGACATTGAATTTGGCATCTTGAGTCGTGCTTGCCACGCTGATCGGGAGGATGATTTTTCCCTTCGTCGTTTCACTTGCCATGTTGAATCTGTTGAGGACCCGCGTGGCGGGCACAATTTGGTCGAGCAATCCGAGCTATTCTATTACCCTCGACCTGACAATATTAGCCGAGCTACCTGGATCCACGAGTACACGTTTTATCTAAAAAGAATTTACAAAAAAGGAAATTACCAGGCATCATTGTGGGGTTGAGACAGGGTTTTGGTGTCTTCTTCACTGAACATGAGGGCGTCTTTGGGGATATATCCCCGAGTCTGCTTTTCTTGGGTGATGGATATTTTTGTTCTTCTCATTACAGGTTTGTTCGGGGCGTCGGGGCCCCCCATGATCATGTGGATGATGTGTTGCGGCTCGTTTACCTCGTTCTTCTTGGTTGCCTCCCTTTCTCGGAACCGATTTTTGGCTCGATCGTTGAGAAATTCTCGGAGATGTCCTTTGTTAAGCAGCCGAGTTACCTCCTCTCGTAGTTGATGACAATCCTCAGTCGTGTGGTCGTGCGCGTTGTGGAACTCGCATACTAAGTTGTAATTCCTTTCTGAAGGATCTGATTGTATCGGTTTGGGCCATTTGGCATCTCTGATCTTACTAATAGCAAACACGATGTCTGACACATCGACATTGAAGTTGTATTCCGACAGGTGAGGTGCACCTGTTTGTACTATGTGATCCGGGCTCTATTGATGAGCCCTCAAGGGCCCTGTCCTTGATCTACCCTCCGATCTTTGCGGGGTAGGTTGCGCCTCGGGGCGTTCCTCCTGTCCTCGAGGTATGGTTGATACCTTTCTTTGTTTGGCTTTAGTTCCTTCGCCAGGATCCTGTTTGGGTACACCGAGCCCGAAGGGGCTCCCAACTGGTCATCCTCGGCTCTGATTTTCGACTGGTATCAATTGTGGACGTCTGACCAGGTCACGGCCGGATACTCGATCAGGTTCTATTTTAGCTGTTTTGAAGCCACCGAGATTCGTTCATTCAGGCCTTGGGTGAAGGCCTGTACTGCCCAGTTGTCAGAGACCGGCGGTAGCTCCATCCGTTCCATCTGAAAACGGGACATGAATTCCCGCAGCATCTCGTTCTCTCTTTGCTTGATTTTGAAGACGTCAGATTTCCTTGTTTCTACTTTGATGGCTCCAGCATGCGCCTTTACGAAGGAATCTGCTAGCATGGAAAATGAATCTATGGAATTAGAAGCCATGTTATGATACCACATCATGGCTCCCTTCGAGAGTATTTCCCCGAATTTTTTCAGCAATACAGACTCGATCTTATCGTTCTTTATATCGTTGCCTTTTACTGCGCAGGTGTAGGCAGTAACGTGTTTGTTACGGTTAGTGGTACTGTTGTACTTAGGGAGTTCCGGCATTCTGAACTTCTTTGGAATGGGCTTCGGGGCCACTTCTTCGGGGAATGGCCTTTGTATGAACTTCTTTGAGTCCACGCCTTTGAGGACCGAGGGTGCTCCCGAGATCTTATTGACCCTAGAGTTGTAGGTCTCGACTTTTTTATCGTTGGCCGCTATCATTTTCTCGCCCGATTCGATCCTTCTGGTGAGGTCCTCAAGCATCTTTATTATGGCAGGGTCGGCTACCAACCCGTTATTGCTTGATCTCTTGGGTACTTGTTCGGTGGGGGGAGATGTTTCCGGCGCTGCTGTGGTGGGAGTCTTCGAATGGCTTTCTAAATGAGCGATGGCCAACTGTTGTGCCTGTAACATTTCAAAAATAACATGAAGACTAACTTCCTATTCTTCCCGGGCTGGGGTTCTTTGGGCTTCCTGTCGGTCGTTATGTCGTACGCTCATGTCGGTGTGCGAGGTTTCGTCAACCTACTATGCGTCCTGTGAATCCGCGTCTGCTAGAATTGGTCCGGGCGCGTCGTTGGGATTTTGCAGTTGTGTTTCGGTAGCCGGATCAGCCACGCCGTTTTCCCCGTGTTTTTCAAGGTTGTCGTTCTCGATTCTGTTCACCGAGCCAGACATTTTGACCTGAAATCAAGAAATCTTGGGCAAGAACAAGTGTGAAAGATAACTTGTGTTTTTGGGATGGAACTAGCAAGAAAATAATCACTATTATTTTTAGCCCCACGGTGGGTGCCAAACTGTTTACCGTAAAAATGGTAACAATAATTAAATTTGTAAATGGGATTCTAAAAATATGTGATCTACTTTTATGCTAGTTGTTAGAGCAGATGATGCTAATAATATAAAGTTAAACGATGAAATGCAATCTAAAACGAGACAGTGATCAGACCGAGGGGCTTACAGCCCTGGCTTCGGACTGGTTGATGGGGGTCCTCGGGGTCGATACATCGGCTCGATCTCGAGCTATCAGGGGCAGTCAGGAATGGGATAACAGTTAAGATATGATTAAACAAGTCTCTTTGTGCCCAATACCAAGCAATAAATGAAGAACAAACGGGAGAGCAGTAAGTGCTAATGAAACCTCGAGCTAATAAGAACGAGCAAGTTATAGAGAAGAAAGAGAGAGAGATATTATTGATATTGTGTAGAATCGTTGGAGCTCTGCCTTACATGATGTTAATGACTCCCCTTTTTATAAGGGGGGGGGGGGGGGGAGCCCAAACTTAGTACAACATACGTTGCGTGATAAAAGAAATGGGATGGGACAATCAGCTTGCTTTATGACATATGCGGGGGCCGATGTTGAGCTGCTCAAATAAACTTTAATCGACCCTGGATGTATTCTTCGGGGGCTTCCCGCGTTCGTCGGGATTTCAGTTGATGTTATCCTTGGCTAAGTGTCAACATGCTTTGAGGGAAGTGACCGGTTCGAGGTTTCGAGCCTCTAGGGTAACCCTTTGAAGCATTTTGCCACTGAGAAATCGCCCCCCTCCCCCGATTTCACCATGCACAGTATTATTGAGAATAAGTCCAAATTCCTAAATTACTAGAGTATTAGACCTCAAGTTACTTTAATGAAGTCAGAAGTGAAACATATATGTAATTGAAAAAAAGATGGCTTTTCCTTCGCAATCTGGAGCAGTGTTTTAAAAGATTTTTCTGGGACTCGCCTCCAGGCCCGCCTCGAGGTGGGGCACTATCAAATTACCTCGAAACTTATGTGTGGGGCTTAGTTCTGTGAGGCTTACGCCCCCAAGAGCCCGACTGTACGCTGTAAATACACCTAACACACAACACTCGGGACTCGCCCAAATTGTTCCTATGCAAATAATGTGTTGATTTCATTAATTTGCACCGTTAACTCTTAAAAATTTTTAACAAATGAATGATTAAAGTTCTTTTTATCTATAAGAATATAGAAACTGTGAATAATTCAAATAACGAATCATAGTATTGTATATTTACTAATTGAAAACATCGTGAGGGTGAATATCATTTGAATATTTTTTATAAAAATATATGACCAAAATTTATATCTTTACTTCAGAGATCTTCATGTCTTAGTTCTATGTCTCTCAATTATCATACATTTCTTATTTTACTATTTAAAAATAATTTCATATTTACTCATGAAGGAGTAATATTTTGAATTACAGTATTTACAAAATTTATTGAGTATTTACTTTTGTGAGCACGTGATTTTTGTTTTGCGCGACAGTCGCTCCAAAAGAATAAAAATTGGTCCTGCTGTACAATTTTTGGATTTCTGTGCGGCACTTTGTTGATTTATTTGTGACTTTGGCCCATTTTTATTTATTTACTTTATTAAAACAAAATTCCAAAAAAATGTGTACGTGTCATGCATAATCTGAACCGTAACATGGTTTAAATAGAAAGGCATAAACAGGCATCTTTGTCCGTGATTTTGTTTTATTTGATTTTACCTGTTTTGAAATATCTTTAGTGTGTGTGCAAATAATCGTATTGAGTGTGTATTTAATTTTAATTTGATTTTTGCTTAGTTTTGTTTTTAAAATAAATAAGAAAAGAAATAAAAATAATAAAAAAAAAGAAGAGAAAAAGACCCTTTCTTCTTCCGGATTGGGCCAATTTATTAAAATTGGCCCAAAACAAACAATGCACAAACCAGGCCTGCCCGGTCCAATCCAACGTAATACCCAGGGTGTCCAAACGACGTCGTATTGATCCAAGTTGATCTGGGCCGTTGATCTCAGATTGATCAACGGCCAAGATCACATTTCCCATAACCCACTAATGGCCCCGACCCGTTTTCACCCGGACCAACCCAAACCCTTTACCCTCAAAACGACACCATTCCACTTAAGCCCTCAGATCCAGACCGTAGATCTAGATTGATCTAACGGTTGAGATCCGCCCACCCACTCACTATATAAACCCTTTACCATACCCTGCCCCCCCCCCCTAGCCAACACCCCTGCCTTCGTCTTCACCAAGCCCATCCCCTTCAAACCCTAGCCGCCCCTGTACCCTTCACCATGAAAGCCGACGGCACGGACGCCGGTGACCTCGCCCTTAACACCATAGAACCCCCGTGCCATCCTGAACCCAAATCTACCAACCACACACCTCGAATCCTATCCCACCTTCTCGAATCTTCATTTGAAGATTCGAGTCGGAACCTAATCTACACCGATCTGCCTTAAATTCATACCAGACACTCCCCAGACCACCCTCGTGACCAAACCATACTTGGTTTGGTCCGATTCTGACCAGGGAAGCATGAATCCCGGATCTGGTTTTCGAACCTTAGGGTTCCTCGTCACTGGTCCGTTGTTTTGTTCAAACCGAAGGATTAAGGTCTAATGGACCTTAATCGAAGTGTTTCTCATCTGAGAAACACTTCGATTAAAGTCCATTCAGCTTTAAGAAAAGTCTGTCCAAATCCGAGTTCAAACTTTTGATTTTTCGAGTTTTAAGGTGAGTTTGCTTTCTTTCCTTTACTTGTTTTAGTCCGTGTGATTTGTTTTAAAAGTCGGTTCATGTTTGTTTTAATTTTATCAACATTTGTTTGTCCACTTTACCTGAACCTCTGTGTTTGTCTGAATCCCCCTCCTATTCTGATAGTGTGTATATAAGTGTTGGGCAAGTAGCTGATTTTCAAGTTTGGACTGACTAGTTGACTCCTCGAGTGCATTTCTGCTTAGTCAGTATAATTCGAACCATGTATCGATACTGTTTAAATGTCTGATTTTTGGCTACGATTGTGTATGTTAATGCTAATATAGTCGAGTCGACATGTGTCGTCAATTAGTTTCAACTGTCCGAACAATAACAAATCGACTTACTTCTGCTAAGCATTTGTTGAATCAATTAAGAACCAGTTTTGTTTACTTATAGCTGTTGATTTGGATCAGTAATGTAAAAGGGATGTTTGGTTTAAATTCTGAATTGGAGGGCATGTGCACTCGTGCACAGCATGTGCATTGGTGCACCTCATGTGCTTTGTGCACAACCTGTGGCCTGCATAAAGGTCTTTGTTAAGTTTTAAATAATTTGACAGCATATGCTGTCAGATATATTCTACTGCCCATACTTTGCTTTAGTTTAAAAGTATTAAACCTTTTAAAAGTTAAGCCTGCCAAGGGAATGATGGGGTTTAATATTTACTTAGCTAAAGTGGAACTGAAAATGGAAGGCACATGGGAGGGGTATTGGTGATAATCTATCAGGCTGTAAAAGGGGTAGTGTTAAGGCTTATAAATGGGGGGAGGACATCTGATAGACGAGATAGACACGGATCCTAAGATTAGAAAAACACACACACATAATAGAGGGAGGCACACTGTGAGGAATATTTTTGAAAGAAAGAGAGGGTGATACACATTGAGGGATATATACACACACACGACACACAAAAGAAACAGAACTCAGATTGAATATTTGAGAACTGAAAATTCTGAAAAAACCAGAAAAACTGGAAAAGATTTCTTCCTGATAACTCAAGCATATTTTCAAAGCTGAAGATTGACATTGGATTTTGAAAAGAAAGGAGACAGGGAGAGGGATATCACAAAAATCAGAAGCTGTTTCCTTCCTGTTGTTTGTTCGATTCCCAGTTTGTTTACCCTGTTTCAAATAAGTGCTGATTTCCTCTCAAGTATCAGCTAGGATTCTGCTGTTTGGTTCTTATTGGTTGTTTTCTTTTGGAGTTAGACTGTTTGATTCCTGAGCCCACTCCCCTGCTTTGTTGCTGTCATTTTGTTACCTCTTCCCGTTGGCTATAACTGCATCTTGCATTGGGATTTTGTTACCTGCTGTTACTGCTGCTGCACTTGTTGTCATTGTTACTTTGCTGACTGCCCTCTTCTTCAATTGTCAAATATTTCCAGGTACACAACCTCTGAAACCATGTACTGTTGAAAGTTTGAAGTTGAAGCAGAAATAAGGAAATGAACATCTGTTTATGTTATAATACTGGTGGTCAAAATAGGTTAAATGCTAGTTTAGCCTGTATTTGTTTAACTGCAAACTGCAAACATTCTGTATAAACTAACATACATTTTGTTTGAGATGAACTATTAGATAACATTGTTTAATAGTAATGACAGTATGACATAGACAGTATGTTTGATTTAGTATACGTTCAGTTCAGTATAACATTCTGTTTAATTTAGTTATGGCAGTATAACATAGAGTCATGGCAAGCACCTGTATGTATTTTGTCCAGACCACTGAATTGACAGATCTATGGTACTAGGTCCGGGATAAAGGTATCCCAAACCAACTCTCATGTAGTCACATTAAGAGTCTGGCTATGAATGCCAACTCTCCTGTCAGATTATTTGTTCCGATATAGGTTCGATATCGGATCTCGGTATAGATTCCTTGTTTCGAAATAATGCGATGACTGTTGAGGAAAACTAATAGGCGTTTTGAGTTCAATTAGTAGTAATTTTCCTAATAAACAGCCAATTTCGTTTATCAAGTTCAAATGGGTTAGAGTTTAAAAAATAAAACTTGGAGGTCGTTAAATATAACTCAGTATATGTTGTTAGTTTGCCTGCAATCTCACTTAGCAAATTAATAAGCGTATTCACTCGATGAAGACAAAGCATGAGGTAACTTTCACCTCATAAACAATCAATCAGGTAATCAAACAAATTTAGGTTCGGCAAACATAATAAAGATCCAGCCTGTATTTGTTCAAACAAGTAAGTTCGGTATCATCTTTCTTTTTTTTTTAGAGAAAAACGTAGTAGAAATGTAGTCACTGTAGGATACCCTTCTAAAATAATGAGACGAGCCTCGCCAAATAGAATGTAAATTGCGGGGCCCTCAATAAATAATCATAATAAATATTTAGAATTCAGGCTAGGCCGTTTAGTGGATCTCATGGCCTTCCCAAAAAATAATAACGCGTTAGACTCTTTAGGCGCGGCTTAATTAAATCATATTCTTAAATTCGGGTGCACATTGATGTGACCCAAATCCAAATCTCAACGAAGTCAAAATGTGTTGACGATCACGGGCGCATTGATTGTGACGTGGTTCGAGATGCATTTTCACGACGTTGCAATTCTATAAAAATAAGTGATAATGATAAAAGCGGTTTTAAGTTTAATAAAAGCACGTAAGTCATAACATGTATTTAAATCAGATATTTAGCCATTATAACAATTTAAGCGACCGTGCTAGAACCACGGGATTCGAGGGTGCCTAACACCTTCCCTCGGGTCAACAGAATTCCTTACTTAGAATTTCTGGTTCGCAGACTTCATTTGGAAAAGTCAAAAATTTCCTCGATTTGGGATTCAAGATAAACCGGTGACTTGGGACACCAAAAGCCAAACCTTTCCCAAGTGGCGACTCTGAATTAAATAAATAATCCCATTTCGAATATTGTCACTTAAATTGGAAAAACTCCACCCGCGCATCTTACCCTTCGGGGCTGGGCGCGCAAAAAGGAGGTGTGACAGCTCTGGCGACTCTGCTAGGGAGTTAACCCAGAACCACTGGTTCAGGGTTCAAGAATTCGAGCTTAGAATAATTGTTATATTTGGCTTTATTATCTGATCTTTATTACATGTTTTGCATAAAAGTGCTAAATGTTGTCTTTTACCGCTTTTGATATTATCTGAACTGTATATAAACTGTGCCGAAACCCTTCTTTTCTTACCTCCGGGGAGAAGCTCGCTGGTCGAGACTCCCTATTCTGTTAGTGTCAATACCTGAAATAAGAAAGAGGTCGGACAAGTTACAAAGCCGGACGATCTCGCGGGTCCCCGGTACGTAGCCCCCTCCTCGACTCGAGTTGTCCGCTCGGGTACACAGTCTAGAACAAATACCCAGGTTACGAACCTAGAATAACTTGACTTCATGCCGGATCCCTAGTAGGAATGCTTATTTGCATCATGTTGCATTTGACTTAGGGGACTCAACACAAGGGTTGGGTCCGTCTAGGACTAGTAACCTGAAATGAAAAGACCATCCTGCTACATCCTATTTGTTTTGCGCATTTATTTGCTTCAGTTCCGCATGCCGACCGGTTTCTAAAAATAAAAGGAAAAATAGCAGCGTAGGGAGATATTTACTTCTTTTGGAAAAACCAATGTCCGAGTACTGTCGAAACCTCGCCGGAATTTCTTCTAAAAAATATAACAAAAAAAAAATTTCTTCTAGTTTGATTTTTTAAAAAAAATAATATAAAAATTTTCTGTCTTCCAAAATCAAAAAAAAAAAAGAGAAGGTATTTATTTAAAAGAAAAAAAAACCCAGAAATTCATAATTCAAAAAAAAAAACGTTGTTTCTTTTGTAGTACCCCTTTTTATAAATTCAGGCTAATAGTCCAAATATTTCCAAAAAAAATTAGTGATAAATATTTTCTTTAATCTTTATCTCTTTTCAAAAAATAACAAAAAAAAATACGTATTCTTGATTTCTAGGTTTATTTGATTTTCTCTATTCATGATATGCCCGAACTACGCCGGTTTGATTCTCACCGGATGTGAGATACGTAGGCAACCCTCGTCGGGTTCAACCCCATTTTTCTAAATAGCCAAAAATCAATAAATAAATAAAAAAAAATGTGTCAAATTTTTAAAGAGTCGTAAATAAATCGGGTGACGCTGTTTTGTTATAAATAGCCGAATGTTCCCGAAAGGGACGCCGGAAGGCTGACTTTGCATAAATAGCCACCTTTGGGTCTTGTTTAGCATTTTTATCCAGTAGACCCACACAGCCTTAAAAATCTTCGCCCCCGAAATGTTTAAAGGCCGTGTTCAAAACTTGATCCCCTCTGTTTAAAATATTTTGAGTCAAGTCGTTTTGTTAAAATCACCTTAATAAATGTGCAGGATGAGCACGATGCAAAATGAACATTTTTCAATAATGACCAAAATCCCTGTCAAGTTACGGCTATGGTGGAATGATCTAGGTGTTGAAGGACAAAATGAGGTTAAGAAATATCTGAAAGGTCTTGTGGGTCTGTTGGAAATCCAGCCTCGGGGAGATATCATAAGAGCTTTGGTTACCTATTGGGACCCGGCGCACAATGTTTTTCATTTCTCTGATTTTGAGCTCACCCCGACTTTGGAAGAAATGGCCGGATACATCGGGAATACTGAACTTCCGTTGAGGGAAAAATACTTGGTCGCCCCGAGAGTCGTCACGGTACATCAGTTCCTGGATTCATTGAAAATACCTAGAACAGTCCACAACCCGGATCTGGCAGCCGGATTTTGTACTCCATGCTTCATATATGATAGGTACGGTCATGAGGGGGATTCAACAATCCAATCAACAAACTGTGCAGCAAAGGAGTTCGTCAGAAGTGGGACGAGCACAGACGGGTAGCGTTCATGATAATGTTCCTGGGTCTTCTGGTATTTCCGAGGAAAGATGGAAACATTGATTTGAAGATATCTGGGGTCGTCAGCACTTTACTCACGCAAAGTGACAGTACTCTCGCGCCTATGGTGGTATCCGACATCTTTCGAGCTCTCACAGCTTGTAAAGCTGGGGGAAATTTCTTCGAAGGTTGTAACTTGCTCCTACAGATATGGATGACCGAGCACCTCTGCCATCATTCCGAGATTTTGAGCCATGGTTCCCCGGAAAAGACCCGCATAGAAGAATCTTACACGAGAACCAGAGAGATCATTTGGCCCAAAGGAGTCCTGGCATGGACCTCGTTCTTGCAAGCTCTTACTGCCAGCCAAATACAATGGACGTTGGGATGGTTGCCTGTTGATGAGATCTTATATATGTCGGCGGCTAAAACTCATTTCTTGCTGATGGGGCTTAAGAGCATTCAACCTTACGCACCCGGCCGAGTTTTGAGACAGTTCGGAAGATGCCAGACAGTACCTCATGAGGAAGATCTTAGCGCTCAAGCAGTTGAGATAAGTCCTAACGGACAGTTCCCAGAAGCAAAGATTCGCCAAATCTGGAATGAGGGTCAATATTTGAAATCAGATACTTGCGTGCGGGATCGAGCCAAAGGAGAAACGGCGCCAGGTTACCTTGCATGGTATAGAAGGGAACTCGAGCATGAAAGGCCAGCTAAGAGACCCCACATCCGGAATTTCACCGAGTCATCGCAAAGGCATTGGGATTGGTTAGCAAAGGAAAGAGGCTATTGTGCCGAAATCAGCAGGTTAAAGCAACAAGTAGAAGGCATGAGATACGAGCACAACGTGCAAATTGCCACCGATCTGGGAGAGCGGAACAGGTTAATTCAAGAAAATGAAATGCTCAAAGCCCAGATCAAACAGATAAGGTTTGATGCAGATAAACAACCAAGGCGTCGATCAGACGAGCACCTGATAAAAAGGCTAAAAAGCGAGATCAGAGAATGGCAAGATGGTTTGGAGAAGTCTGAAAACGTCATAGCAGAGCTCAAAGCGCAGTGGGATACAAGAGCAGATAAGCATCGTCGATACCTGAATCAATTGGAAGGCGACCACGAGAAAACTGTTGCTAAAATAAAGAGAGAGATGGCTGCACTTGAGATCAAAGCAGTTAATCAGGCCAAGGATTTCCAAATTGAGAGCAGATACTGGTACGACTCAATAGCCCAGATGAAGTTGGAAGTACGACGACTGAAGCATCAGCATGTACAAGACGCTCAAGTCTTCAAGATATGCAGCGATCAGATAAAATGCCTGCTCGTAGAGAAGAAGCAAACCAGATATAGGATCAAGGCCATTGCCCATGCCATCACCAGACGATGCCTACGATGTGAGAACATGTCCAGCATTATCGTCCTCTCGGCAGTAATGGGTTATGTCAAGCAGACTATGCACGAGCTGGAGCAACTTGAGAGGGATCTCACGCCTAGGACCACGGCGAGGCCGAACGATGCCCCGCGGACACCAATTTTCAAAACCATAATGCATTCATAAGTCGAATCTGTATCTTAGCATTTTCTGCCTGTTTTCCATCAGGGTGATTTTAGTCTATGTTGAGTCTAGGTATTTTCGAAGTTTGCTTTTTCTTTCGCAAAATGTAGTTGTAATAGACCACTTCAACAATAAAAAGGTTGCTTCTTTTACGCCATTTGTGTTTTTCGAACTACGTAATGATCTGATTCACGTAGGCATCGTGATACGTAGGCAATCCTCATCGGATCCGGTTGCATTTCTTTTACTGCAAAATAATTAAAAAAAACGTAAAAGAAAACAAAAAAAAAGAGAGAAAAAGGAAAGACAGGAAAAACTAATAAAAGGAAAAATGCCGGAATGACGCATGCTCTCGTAGCAAACATATAGTAATCCACTTAACTGTATAGGTGCATCATGCCCAACGTGAGATTAACTATCTGTTATTTGCTACAAATTAACCGTGCGTTTGTCGTTGAGTATTTCCAGGGTTTTTGAAAGGACGGTTGGTTTGGTGAAAGTCTGGCCTCGCACTCATATTTCACGAGGTCAAGGAGAAGTGTTCAACTACCTGTTGTTAGGGCCAGAAGCAGTACTCACACTTACTTCACCAGGTCAAAAGGGAGTGTGGAAATGTCTTCAGAAATGCCATTGCTAACGATCCCTGTTTCTGAGGAGAGCTCAATCTCAGCCGTCCTCACACCTGAATCCGCAACTGCGGAGGAAAATAGAATCCTGCGGCTCCGCATGTTGGAAATGCTGGACGACTGGAATAATGGGAAAGAGCCGCCAAGTGTCGTCCCCGGATTCCCTGAATTATTCTCCAGATCAAGTGGGACTTCTAATGTCCCCATAAATTATCCTGCTACCCCATTCGGGTACCCAGCCACCTCAGCCTTCTCTGCTGGAGCGCCTTCTGAGCCTCATCCCCGAATGTCGGCCACTGATGCAAGCGTGAACATCTTTACTGCATCGCCTTGCCCAATTACGGCACAACCTACCACATACAAGCCAAGCTTTGACTCATCCTCTTTTACATTCCAAGCACCATCGTTCTCAATGGAACCAACCAGGTTCGCTACCAACACTAATCCTCTACCGCCTCAGTGCGAGTTTGCACCCGGGCAGGATCAGAACCCCCGAATTGCAGAACAAAATGAGATTGCCAAGAGAATGAGAAGCCTTGAACAAAGTTTGAAGAATATGCAAGGATTGAGCGGACAAAAGAGCGTCTCTTACGCCGACCTGTGCATGTTCCCTCACGTGCACCTGCCAACGGGTTTCAAGACCCCCAAGTTTGAGAAATACGATGGGCACGGTGACCCCATTGCACATCTTAAGAAATACTGCAACCAATTGCGGGGAGCCGGTGGAAAAGAAGAACTGCTAATGGCATATTTTGGGGAAAGTCTAGTAGGGATAGCTTCGGAATGGTATATGGATCAGGAAATGTCCCGATGGCATATATGGGATGATCTCGCCAGAGATTTTGTAAAACAATTCCAGTATAACATCGACATTGCGCCAGACCGAAACTCTCTGTCGAATTTGAAGAAGAAACCTTCGGAAAGCTTTAGAGAATATGCTATTAAATGGCGTGAACAGGCGTCGAGAGTAAAGCCTCCCATGGATGAAGTGGAAATGGTCACTACTTTTCTCCAGGCTCAAGAGTCTGACTATTTCCAAAACATGATGTCGGCCATGGGTAAGCCATTCGCGGAAGCGATCAAGATTGGAGAGATGGTGGAAAATGGGTTGAAAACGGGTAGGATTCTGAGTCAAGCAGCCATAAGGGCAACTTCCCAGGCCGTCCAAAGCGGGTCTGGAGGAACGACGAGGGGGAAGAAGAAGGAAGAAACAACTATGGCAGCCTCTGAAGCAAGGGAGTATCGTCACCCCAGGCCCCATTTTCCGGAAAGAGCCCCACAACACTATTACCCCCACTCAAATTTGCCATATGCTCATCAGCCTTATATGGTCATGAATGCCCAACCTTATAACCATCCACCACAACAAGCCAACCGAGGCCCAGCTCCACCTCCCAGAAATCATCCTCCTTATCGCAACCACTATAACCCACAACCCCCGCAGAATAACTTTCGCCCTCAGGAGCCACCTCGAAGGCGAACTTTCACGCCCATCGGTGAACAATACTCTACTTTGTTCCCGAAGCTAGTCCAGTTGGGTTTCTTGCAACCAATTCCCCAAACGAGGCAAAACCCAACATCACCTTCTTACAAAGCCGGAGTCAGATGCGCCTATCATTCAGGGGCCGAGGGACATGATACAAATGACTGCTGGTCGTTGAAAAGAGTGGTCGAAAATTTGATAGAGCAAGGGAAAATAGTGCTAAGGGACGAGGAAATCCCGAACGTAACTAACAATCCATTACCTGCTCACAATAATGGGCCGCTGATCGGAATGATTTGTGAAGACAAAGAGTTCGATCCTGCTTTGAAAGCTATAATTGCCATTGTCGACACGGGGAAGAGGCCCGAAATGGACCAGAAACCAGAAAAGGGGGAAGAGGTCAAGCCTGAAAAGAAGGTAGAGAAGAAAGTGGTACCTGTAAAAAATGAAGTTCTTTACATACCACGAGGTCAAGCCAAGAAGACGCAGAACTTCGGGATCAAAAAGACAAAACCTATGTACGTGCCGAAAGGGGCCTATGTGGTCCGGGGGACGATTCAACCACCTCGGCTGAATGAGCCAGTGGTTATCGGACGCGTGCCACAAAAGCCAATGACCAACCCGTCCACAGTGCCGTGGAATTATCAAAAGACTTTGGTGATGTACAAAGGTAAAGAGGTCATGGGAGAACTTCCAGAAAATACTTTCATTGGAAGGTATTCAAATACCCAAGAACTGAACAACGCCACACAAAGGCGCTTCCCTCCAAAGAAGCCCGTGAGTGTTGAAGAAGCGGAGGTGTTCTTCCAACAAATGAAAATGCCGAATTACGAAGTGATAGATCAGCTGCGCAAGTACCCTGAGCAAGTATCCATGCTGTCATTATTGATGAAGTCGACTGAGCATCAAAAGATCCTATTGAAAACCCTGAATGAAGCATATGTACTAGTTGAAACCTCGGTGGAACAACTAGAGCGGATGACAGAAAGATTCTTCGCTGTCAACCAAATCTCTTTCAGCAAAAACGATTTACCCCCGGAAGGAGCAGCACACAACAAGGCCTTGCATTTAACAGTTAAATGCGAGGACTACTATGTCAAGCGGGTAATGTTGGATGGAGGCTCAGGCGTTGACATTTGCCCGCTCTCCACGCTACAAAGAATGGAAATTGGGACCGGAAGAATCCGACCCAACAATGTCTGCGTAAGAGCTTTCGACGGCATCAAGAGAGATACCATGGGAGAAATAGACCTGTTGTTGGTCATAGGACCAGTCGAATTTCGAGTAACCTTCCAGGTGATCGACATGGACACATCCTACAATTTCCTCCTTGGCAGACCTTGGATCCATGCGGCAGGAGCCGTGCCTTCCACTCTTCACCAGATGGTGAAGTTCGAGTACGAAGACCGAGAGATCGTGGTCCATGGGGAAGATGAGCATGCCATTTATCGGGACCCATCCATCCCGTACCTTGAACCAAGAGAAGGAAGCGAACATACGGTCTATAAAGCTTTCGAGGTTGTACTGGCAGAGCAGCACGAAGAGGGAATACCCTGCCCCCAGCCTTTCTTGTCTAACGCCTCGGTTATGGTGGCCAAAGAGATGATCCGGCACGGATTTAGGCCAGGGAAGGGACTTGGACGAACCCTTCAGGGAATAACAGAACCCATTACTTTGCCAGTCATCAAGAAACCTTTTGGACTAGGCTTCAAACCTACTCCAGCAGACGAAGAATGGGCAAAGAAAAGGAGAAATGAGGGTTGGAAGTTACCTCAACCACTGCCGGATTTATATGCAACTTTCATCAGGCCAAGGTACGTTGAAGAAGATGATGAGGTCTTCACAGCTGAGGAAATCGAGGAGATATGTGGGGCAATGAGGGAAATGCTCTACGAGATCCACATGGTTCAACCAGGTGAAGGAACGAGCACTGCTGAGATGCTGTACATGGGGCCGAGCGCCCAACTCCAAAACTGGGAGGCCACACCATTCCCGACTAGACGGAAGTCCGGGTAGACATGTCCTGCCACCTTTCCTGTGTCACAAGTTATCCCAGGACATAACTTGAACGTTTTCTTCTTTTCAATTGTTGCTTTGAATTCCTAGTCGTAAACATTGTTGTCTTCCAACTTTCCAAAGAAAATATATAAAAAAATCATCATTGCTTTCCTATTCTTTCTTTTGTTCTGATTTTTATTAGTTTTCCTTTTATCTTCCTTTTCAGTCCTAATAATGCGGCTTTAAATATGACATGCTTGCGGACTTCACGCCCAGATCACAATGAGCTATTTAACTGCGAATTAATGAACCCAGAACCAGAATATGATGCGGAAGAGGCTTTTAGGGAGATAAACCGAGAGTTGGAATATTTCGAGAATAAACCTAAGCCAAATCTGAATGACACTGAACCGGTAAACTTAGGAACCCCGGAAGAAGTCCGGGAGACCAAGATAAGCATTCACACGGACAAGAAGACGCGAGAGGCGATAATTCAACTTCTTTTTGAATTCAAAGACGTGTTTGCTTGGTCATATGATGACATGCCGGGACTAGGTGTTGATCTAGTGGTTCATAAATTGCCGATTCATCCTGATTGTCCTCCAGTTCAACAAAAGCAACGAAAGTTCAAAACTGAGGTCAGTGACAAGATTAAAGAGGAGATCACCAAGCAGATAAAAACAGGAGTGATCCGGGTAGTCCAATATACAACATGGTTGGCGAATGTGGTTCCAGTACCAAAAAAGGACGGGAAAACTCGGGTATGTGTAGATTACAGAGATCTGAACAGAGCAAGTCCTAAAGATAATTTCCCGCTGCCCAACATCCACATCCTCGTTGATAATTGCGCCAAACACGAGATACAGTCTTTTGTAGATTGTTATGCTGGGTATCATCAGGTACTGATGGATGAAGAGGACGCCGAGAAAACTGCCTTCACCACGCCTTGGGGCACCTACTGTTACCGGGTCATGCCATTTGGTCTGAAGAATGCTGGGGCTACTTACATGAGGGCCATGACTGCCATTTTCCATGACATGATGCACCAGGAAATAGAGGTGTACGTGGATGACGTGATAGTCAAGTCCAGGACGCAGGATAATCACATCCAAGACTTGAGGAAGTTCTTCGAGAGGCTAAGGAAGTATGACTTGAAGCTGAACCCAGCCAAATGTGCTTTCGGAGTTCCGTCGGGCAAAACTTTTGGGTTTCATCGTAAGCAGGAGAGGTATCGAGCTAGATCCAACTAAGATAAAATCCATCAGAGATCTGCCTCCCCCAAAAACAAAGAAAGACGTGATGAGTCTTTTGGGCAGGTTGAACTACATCAGTCGGTTTATTGCCCAGCTGACAAGCACGTGTGAGCCCATATTCAAGCCGTTAAGGAAAGATGCGGCGATCAAATGGACACCTGAGTGTCAAGAAGCCTTTGATAAAGTCAAAGAATACCTTTCGAATCCCCCAGTCTTGGTCCCTCCAGAACCAGGGAGGCCACTTTTCTTGTATCTGACAGTCTTGGAGAACTCTTTCGGCTGCGTCCTCGGGCAACACGACGTAACCGGAAAGAAGGAGCAAGCAATCTACTACTTGAGCAAGAAATTCACCGGCTACGAGGCCAAATACACTCTGCTGGAAAGGACATGCTGCGCTCTCACATGGGTTGCACAAAAGCTGAGACATTATCTCCAAGCCCACACTACGTTCCTCATAAGCAGGTTGGATCCTTTGAAGTATATATTTCAGAAACCAATGCCTACTGGGAGACTGGCTAAATGGCAAATCTTGCTTACGGAATTCGACATAGTTTATGTCACTCGCACGGCAATGAAAGCCCAGGCGTTAGCAGATCATTTGGCCGAAAATCCGGTCGATGAGGAATACCAGCCATTGGATACCTACTTTCCAGATGAAGAGGTAAACACCGTAGAAGTGATCTCGGAGGAAGCTCATGTTTGGAAGATGTTCTTTGACGGAGCCGTGAACGCCAAGGGTGTAGGGATTGGGGCAATATTGATCTCGCCTTCCGGTCAGCATTATCCCGCCATAGCTAGACTGCGTTTCTTTTGCACAAATAATACAGCTGAGTATGAAGCCTGCATTATGGGCATGCATATGGCAATCGATCAGGATGTCAAAGACTTACTGATTATGGGAGATTCTGACTTGATCATCCGGCAAGCTCAAGGCGAATGGGAAACTCGGGATGTCAAACTTATCCCTTACCGACAGCATGTGGAGGACCTCAGCAAGCGCTTTACGTCAATAGAGTTCAGGTATATTCCAAGGTGTCACAATGAACTGGCAGATGCACTTGCTACTTTGGCTTCAATGCTACCCTACCCGGGCAACGCCCACATCGATCCTTTGGAAATCCAAATCAAGGAAAGACACGGTTACTGCAGTGTAATCGAGGCAGGATCAAGTACGCAGCCTTGGTACCATGACATCAGGAAATTCCTGAAGACGCAAGAATACCCAGAGCATGCTACTGGAGATCAGAAGAGGACCATTAGGCGACATGCAAGTGGTTTCTTTCTAAGCGGTGAATTGTTATATAAGAGGACCCCGGACCTCAATCTCCTAAGATGTGTCGATATCGAGGAATCGAGAAAGATCATGCACGAAGTACACGCAGGTGTGTGCGGACCTCACATGAACGGGTATGTCTTAGCGAAGAAAATCCTTCGAGCAGGTTATTACTGGATGACCATGGAAAAAGATTGCTTTAGCTTTGTCCGGAAGTGTCATCAGTGTCAGGTGCACGGTGATTTGATTCATGCACCTCCCACGGAGTTGCATCCCATGTCCGCACCTTGGCCATTTGTCGCATGGGGCATGGACGTCATTGGACCAATCGAACCGAAGGCTTCGAATGGACACAGGTTTATACTGGTTGCCATCGATTACTTCACAAAATGGGTAGAAGCTGTCACTCTCAAGTCGGTCACTAAGAAAGCTGTAGTAGATTTTGTGCACTCAAATCTTATCTGTCGTTTCGGTATTCCTGCGACTATCATTACAGATAATGCAGCAAACTTGAACAGTCACTTGATGGGAGATGTATGCGAGCAGTTCAAGATAACGCATAGGAATTCTACTCCTTATCGGCCGAAAGCCAATGGTGCTGTGGAAGCTGCAAATAAAAACATCAAGAAGATTTTGAGGAAAACAATCCAAAGTTCCCGACAGTGGCATGAGCAGTTACCTTTTGCATTATTGGGGTACCGCACTACGGTACGCACATCGGTGGGAGCGACTCCTTATCTTTTGGTTTATGGGACCGAGGCTGTAATACCGGCAGAGGTAGAAATTCCTTCGCTTCGAATCATTGTCGAAGCAGAAATCGAAGACAGCGAGTGGGTTAAGGCTCGACTGGAGCAATTGACGTTGATTGATGAAAAGCGAATGGCCGCAGTTTGTCACGGACAGTTATACCAACGAAGGATGGCCCGTGCTTACAACAAGAAAGTCCGACCCCGGAATTTCGAAGTAGGTCAGCTGGTACTAAGGCGTATTTTGCCGCATCATGAAGAAACAAAAGGAAAGTTTGCCCCAAATTGGAAAGGCCCATACATCGTAAGGAAGATATTGCCGAGATGAGCATTGTATTTAGGTGATATCAAAGGAAATGACCCCGACACAGCAGTAAATGCAGATGCAGTCAAGAGATACTACGTCTAGATCATACTCCCGTGATCCCGACACATTTGAAAATGGCGAAGGTTTTATCCCCCACTACTCCCAAACACTACCCAATCCTCTCTACAAAAAAACAAAAAACAAAAAAAACAAAAAAAAAAAGAGGAAAACAAAAACAAAATTTGATTGAGGCCTGAACTACGTTTGACTTGATTCCGAAAGGATACGTAGGCAGCCTCTCCCTGAGGTTCAGTCACACCAACAATAAAATCCCATCCACCCTGAAATTGAAACCGGGGCACGTCGAGCAGTTGAGAAGTTAGTATCGTCTACCTCTTTTTACCAAGCACAAGATTTCAAATCAGTTGCCAAATATGGTGGGGAACCAATAAGCGTCGCAAATGGAGACCAGCACACTCTGAATTGAGAGAGATAAAATGAGAGAGTCTCGTCGGTGAAAACCTTCGGGCACCACTAGGCGACGGGAGTAGAGGAGCCAAAATGAGAGAGCTTGTTTAGTAAAAACTCGCAAAGAGTGCTATCAAGCGATGACAGGAAGAGAAATGAGAGAGGTCAGCCAGCGAAAACCCGCAAAAGGCGCTGTTGGCCGAAAAAGAATGACTCTACCCCAAGGAAGTCTCGGCAGAGTTTCCGCCGGTTTGGAATCACAGATCCGTTCTGGTTCAGGGAAACGCAAGTTCATGGAAGATCAGGCGTCCAGTCCAAAGAGCATGTCATGTCATTTAAAGCTAGCGTTATCTTCCTCAGATAAGTTTTTCTCGTCCCGAAAGGGGCACTCCCTTCCTGAACTTATGTTCTCCTTTCTTTGCTTCTCTTCAAATCCCTTTTGTGTTTTAACCCCAAGTTCAGGACACACCGGAAAGGGCAAGTGGCAGGTTTGTTTGCACGAAATACCGTCTCATGAAGGAAAGCGCCTCTTTTCGTTGGTACGATCGCCCAAGCCTGACGAATCATGATGTTTGATGGTGTTTTAAAGTAAAGAGGAAAGAAAGAAATCTTCCCCAGCAAGTCCGCCTTCGGACAAATCCCCACAGAGTCTCCCCCTGTACAAATCCCCACAGAGTCTCTCCTTTTGTACAATCTCCCACAGAGTCTCCCCAATATATATATAAAAAAAAAAAATATATATATATATAAAGGGAATCTCCCCAGCACATCCCAGCGAGCCCCTTTGTAAAAATTCCCCAGCAAGCTTACCCCAACAAATCCTAGAAAGCCCGCTTTGAAATAAATCCCCAGCATTCCCCATTGAACAAAATCCACACAAAGAATCCACTTTGTAAATATTCCCCCACAGAGCTTCCTTTTTGTACAAATTCCCACAAAATACCTCCAATAAAATCCCCGTTGAGAACCTCCAAGAAAAACGGGACACAAAAAAAAAGAAAAAAAAAGAGCCTTACGAAGCAAGTCATCACAGAATCCGGAAATACAAGCCTGAGCAGTCTAAAGGTTTCGCCATTCGAATCAAATCAATGGCGGGACTTCGCAACAGAAATAGAGACGCAACAAAGCAATTGCGAACTATCAAGGTCACCGAACCGACTGTCATTTCCGAACTAACAATTGTTCTTTGTCTGAAAAGTTGAAACAGGTATAATCCAAGACAACCGTGCAAGAAGCAGGTGTCGCCCAAAGAAGAAGGTACACGGGTACAAGAAACATTTTGGCAATAAGGAATTCACTCAAAAGGTAAGTTCCCGCAAAACTCCCTTTTATCTTCTATTAAAACAAGAAAACTCAAAAAATAGATCGTGTAGTATTCTGAGCTTTTCCATGCGATCAGCATTAGGGTTTTAAACCCTAAACTGAATTTTCCTTTTAGTCAGCATTAGGGTTTTAAACCCTAAACTGAACTTTTTCCTTTCAGCCAGCATTAGGGTTTTAAACCCTAAACTGAGCTTTTCCATGCAATCAGCATTAGGGTTTTAAACCCTAAACTGAATTTTCCTTTTAGTCAGCATTAGGGTTTTAAACCCTAAACTGAACTTTTTCCTTTCAGCCAGCATTAGGGTTTTAAACCCTAAACTGAGCTTTTCCATGCAATCAGCATTAGGGTTTTAAACCCTAAACTGAATTTTCCTTTTAGTCAGCATTAGGGTTTTAAACCCTAAACTGAACTTTTTCCATTCAGCCAGCATTAGGGTTTTAAACCCTAAACTGAGCTTTTCCATGCAATCAGCATTAGGGTTTTAAACCCTAAACTGAATTTTCCTTTTAGTCAGCATTAGGGTTTTAAACCCTAAACTGAACTTTTTCCATTCGGCCAGCATTAGGGTTTTAAACCCTAAACTGAGCTTTTCCATGCAATCAGCATTAGGGTTTTAAACCCTAAACTGAATTTTCCTTTTGGTCAGCATTAGGGTTTTAAACCCTAAACTGAACTTTTTCCTTTTAGTCAGCATTAGGGTTTTAAAACCCTAAACTGAACTTTTTCCTTTCAGCCAGCATTAGGGTTTTAAACCCTAAACTGAGCTTTTCCATGCAATCAGCATTAGGGTTTTAAACCCTAAACTGAATTTTCCTTTTAGTCAGCATTAGGGTTTTAAACCCTAAACTGAACTTTTTCCATTCGGCCAGCATTAGGGTTTTAAACCCTAAACTGAGCTTTTCCATGCAATCAGCATTAGGGTTTTAAACCCTAAACTGAATTTTCCTTTTGGTCAGCATTAGGGTTTTAAACCCTAAACTGAACTTTTTCCTTTTAGTCAGCATTAGGGTTTAAAACCCTAAACTGAACTTTTTCCTTTCAGCCAGCATTAGGGTTTTAAACCCTAAACTGAGCTTTTCCATGCAATCAGCATTAGGGTTTTAAACCCTAAACTGAATTTTCCTTTTAGTCAGCATTAGGGTTTTAAACCCTAAACTGAACTTTTCTCATTCAGCCAGCATTAGGGTTTTAAACCCTAAACTGAGCTTTTCCATGCAATCAGCATTAGGGTTTTAAACCCTAAACTGAATTTTCCTTTTAGTCAGCATTAGGGTTTTAAACCCTAAACTGAACTTTTCCATTCGGCCAGCATTAGGGTTTTAAACCCTAAACTGAGCTTTTCCATGCAATCAGCATTAGGGTTTTAAACCCTAAACTGAATTTTCCTTTTAGTCAGCATTAGGGTTTTAAACCCTAAACTGAACTTTTTCTATTCGGCTAGCATTAGGGTTTTAAACCCTAAACTGAGCTTTTTCATGCAATCAGCATTAGGGTTTTAAACCCTAAACTGAACTCTTTCCTTTTAGTCAGCATTAGGGTTTTAAACCCTAAACTGAACTTTTTCCTTTCTGCCAGCATTAGGGTTTTAAACCCTAAACTGAGCTTTCCCATGTGATCAGCATTAGGGTTTTAAACCCTAAACTGAATTTTCCTTTTAATCAGCATTAGGGTTTTAAACCCTAAACTGAATCTTTCTTTAGTCAGCATTAGGGTTTTACACCCTAAACTGAATTCTTCCTTTGTTCGGCGTTGGGGTTTTAAACCCTAAACTGAACCTTTCCCCAGCTAGTCGGTATTAGGGCTCCAACCCTGAACTGAGCATGCATATCCTCTTTCATCAATTTTATGAACTTCCTGGCGAATAATTAACGAAATTTTCCTAGTGAAACTGGGGCAGAAAATTTCGTTCGTTTGTTTTCTCCCGCAGGTCTAACCTCGAGCCACATGGATCGAAATGACCCACGAGATGAGTCCCAGTTCGGAATCAACGAAGAAAAAGAAGAAAAAGAAAGAAGATGTCCCGAGATATCGGAGTAGATGGAAGGCGGATTGACTCCAACATTTGATTATGGTCCTGAACCCTGCCAATCACGTCCCACTCAGTATCCCAGAGATTAAACAAGTCGCCGCAACTCGCAAGCATCAAGATTCAGATCGGAGTCTACAAGCAGAATCAGCTAAGACCCAAGATCAAGCCGTAAAAGAATCATAGATAGGAATCTTGTAACTAGCAGTTGGCATGCATATAAGTAGTTAGTTCAGTTTCCAATTTTCGTTTGGTTGTAATAAGGCGGTCAGTGACGCAGCAGTGACAACAGCAACAGTAGTAGCAGCAAGCATTGCAATCCCATGGTAGTCCCAGCTACCAAAGCTTCTCGAACTACATTGACCTGATTCCTGTTTAGCCCAGGATATGTAGGAAATCTTTGAAGCAAGATTCGGTTAGATCTTTCAAAAAACATGCTTCATACGGAGTGGTCCATAGGCAAAAATCGCTCATACACGCTCACTTTATCTTTGCACGAAAACTCTTCGTGTTTCCGAACAAAGAGGGGCAGCTGTGAGCACGTGATTTTTGTTTTGCGCGACAGTCGCTCCAAAAAGAATAAAAATTGGTCCTGCTGTACAATTTTTGGATTTCTGTGCGGCACTTTGTTGATTTATTTGTGACTTTGGCCCATTTTTATTTATTTACTTTATTAAAACAAAATTCAAAAAAAATGTGTACGTGTCATGCATAATCTGAACCGTAACATGGTTTAAATAGAAAGGCATAAACATGCATCTTTGTCCGTGATTTTGTTTTGTTTGATTTTACCTGTTTTGAAATATCTTTAGTGTGTGTGAAAATAATCGTATTGAGTGTGTATTTAATTTTAATTTGATTTTTGCTTAGTTTTGTTTTTAAAATAAATAAGAAAAGAAATAAAAATAATAAAAAAAAAGAAGAGAAAAAGACCCTTTCTTCTTCCGGATTGGGCCAATTTATTAAAATTGGCCCAAAACAAACAATGCACAAACCAGGCCTGCCCGGTCCAGTCCAACCTAATACCCAGGGTGTCCAAACGATGTCGTATTGATCAAGGTTGATCTGGGCCGTTGATCTCAGATTGATCAACGGCCAAGATCACATTTCCCATAACCCACTAATGGCCCCGACCCGTTTTCACCCGGACCAACCCAAACCCTTTACCCTCAAAACGACACCATTCCACTTAAGCCCTCAGATCCATACCGTAGATCTAGATTGATCTAACGGTTGAGATCCGCCCACCCACTAACTATATAAACCCTTTACCATACCCTGCCCCCCCCTAGCCAACACCTCTGCCTTCGTCTTCACCAAGCCCGTCAACTTCAAACCCTAGCCGCCCCTGTACCCTTCACCATGAAAGCCGGCGGCACGGACGCCGGTGACCTCGCCCTTAACACCATAGAACCCCCGTGCCATCCTGAACCCAAATCTACCAACCACACACCTCGAATCCTATCCCACCTTCTCGAATCTTCATTTGAAGATTCGAGTCGGAACCTAATCTACACCGATCTGCCTTAAATTCATACCAGACACTCCCCAGACCCCCCTCGTGACCAAACCATACTTGGTTTGGTCCGAATCTGACCAGGGAAGCATGAATCCCGGATCTGGTTTTCGAACCTTAGGGTTCCTCGTCACTGGTCCGTTGTTTTGTTCAAACCGAAGGATTAAGGTCTAATGGACCTTAATCGAAGTGTTTCTCATATGAGAAACACTTCGATTAAAGTCCGTTCAGCTTTAAGAAAAGTCTGTCCAAATCCGAGTTCAAACTTTTGATTTTTCGAGTTTTAAGGTGAGTTTGCTTTCTTTCCTTTACTTGTTTTAGTCCGTGTGATTTGTTTTAAAAGTCGGTTCATGTTTGTTTTAATTTTATCAACATTTGTTTGTCCACTTTACCTGAACCTCTGTGTTTGTCTGAATCCCCCTCCTATTCTGATAGTGTGTATATAAGTGTTGGGCAAGTAGCTGATTTTCAAGTTTGGACTGACTAGTTGACTCCTCGAGTGTATTTCTGCTTAGTCAGTATAATTCGAACCATGTATCGATACTGTTTAAATGTCTGATTTTTGGCTACGATTGTGTATGTTAATGCTAATATAGTCGAGTCGACATGTGTCGTCAATTAGTTTCAACTGTCCGAACAATAACAAATCGACTTACTTCTGCTAAGCATTTGTTGAATCAATTAAGAACCAGTTTTGTTTACTTATAGCTGTTGATTTGGATCAGTAATGTAAAAGGGATGTTTGGTTTAAATTCTGAATTGGAGGGCATGCGCACTCTTGCACAGCATGTGCATTGGTGCACCTCATGTGCTTTGTGCACAACCTGTGGCCTGCATAAAGGTCTTTGTTAAGTTTTAAATAATTTGACAGCATATGCTGTCAGATATATTCTACTGCCCATACTTTGCTTTAGTTTAAAAGTATTAAACCTTTTAAAAGTTAAGCCTGCCAAGGGAATGATGGTGTTTAATATTTACTTAGCTAAAGTGGAACTGAAAATGGAAGGCACATGGGAGGGGTATTGGTGATAATCTATCAGGCTGTAAAAGGGGTAGTGTTAAGGCTTATAAATGGGGGGAGGACATCTGATAGACGAGATAGACACGGATCCTAAGATTAGAAAAACACACACACATAATAGAGGGAGGCACACTGTGAGGAATATTTTTGAAAGAAAGAGAGGGTGATACACATTGAGGGATATATACACACACACGACACACAAAAGAAACAGAACTCAGATTGAATATTTGAGAACTGAAAATTCTGAAAAAACCAGAAAAACTAGAAAAGATTTCTTCCTGATAACTCAAGCATATTTTCAAAGCTGAAGATTGACATTGGATTTTGAAAAGAAAGGAGACGGGGAGAGGGATATCACAAAAATCAGAAGCTGTTTTCTTCCTGTTGTTTGTTCGATTCCCAATTTGTTTACCCTGTTTCAAATAAGTGCTGATTTCCTCTCAAGTATCAGCTAGGATTCTGCTGTTTGGTTCTTATTGGTTGTTTTCTTTTGGAGTTAGACTGTTTGATTCCTGAGCCCACTCCCCTGCTTTGTTGCTGTCATTTTGTTACCTCTTCCCGTTGGCTATAACTGCATCTTGCATTGGGATTTTGTTACCTGCTGTTACTGCTGCTGCACTTGTTGTCATTGTTACTTTGCTGACTGCCCTCTTCTTCAATTGTCAAATATTTCCAGGTACACAACCTCTGAAACCATGTACTGTTGAAAGTTTGAAGTTGAAGCAGAAATAAGGAAATGAACATCTGTTTATGTTATAATACTGGTGGTCAAAATAGGTTAAATGCTAGTTTAGCCTGTATTTGTTTAACTGCAAACTGCAAACATTCTGTATAAACTAACATACATTCTGTTTGAGATGAACTATTAGATAGAATTGTTTAATAGTAATGACAGTATGACATAGACAGTATGTTTGATTTAGTATACGTTCAGTTCAGTATAACATTCTGTTTAATTTAGTTATGGCAGTATAACATAGAGTCATGGCAAGCACCTGTATGTATTTTGTCCAGACCACTGAATTGACAAATCTATGGTACTAGGTCCGGGATAAAGGTATCCCAAACCAACTCTCATGCAGTCACATTAAGAGTCTGGCTATGAATGCCAACTCTCCTATCAGATTATTTGTTCCGATATAGGTTCGATATCGGATCTCGGTATAGATTCCTTGTTTCGAAATAACGCGATGACTGTTGAGGAAAACTAATAGGCGTTTTGAGTTCAATTAGTAGTAATTTTCCTAATAAACAGCCAATTTCGTTTATCAAGTTCAAATGGGTTAGAGTTTAAAAAATAAAACTTGGAGGTCGTTAAATATAACTCAGTATATGTTGTTAGTTTGCCTGCAATCTCACTTAGCAAATTAATAAGCGTATTCACTCGATGAAGACAAAGCATGAGGTAACTTTCACCTCATAAACAATCAATCAGGTAATCAAACAAATTTAGGTTCGGCAAACATAATAAAGATCCAGCCTGTATTTGTTCAAACAAGTAAGTTCGGTATCATCTTTCTTTTTTTTTAGAGACAAACGTAGTAGAAATGTAGTCACTGTAGGATACCCTTCTAAAATAATGAGACGAGCCTCGCCAAATAGAATGCAAATTGCGGGGCCCTCAATAAATAATCATAATAAATATTTAGAATTCAGGCTAGGCCGTTTAGTGGATCTCATGGCCTTCCCAAAAAATAATAACGCGTTAGACTCTTTAGGCGCGGCTTAATTAAATCATATTCTTAAATTCGGGTGCACATTGATGTGACCCAAATCCAAATCTCAACGAAGTCAAAATGTGTTGACGATCACGGGCGCATTGATTGTGACGTGGTTCGAGATGCATTTTCACGACGTTGCAATTCTATAAAAATAAGTGATAATGATAAAAGCGGTTTTAAGTTTAATAAAAGCACGTAAGTCATAACATGTATTTAAATCAGATATTTAGCCATTATAACAATTTAAGCGACCGTGCTAGAACCACGGGATTCGAGGGTGCCTAACACCTTCCCTCGGGTCAACAGAATTCCTTACTTAGAATTTCTGGTTTGCAGACTTCATTTGGAAAAGTCGAAAATTTCCTCGATTTGGGATTCAAGATAAACCGGTGACTTGGGACACCAAAAGCCAAACCTTTCCCAAGTGGCGACTCTGAATTAAATAAATAATCCCATTTAGAATATTGTCACTTAAATTGGAAAAACTCCACCCGCGCATCTTACCCTTCGGGGCTGGGCGCGCAAAAAGGAGGTGTGATAACTTTTAAAGAGGTAAAATATGCAGTTTGATAATATTTTTTAAGAAATTATGATTTTTAATTGTTTGACACTTGGTGTCGGATCAGCTCGACAGGTCACTCAATAGTCTTTCGCGGAGTATCCCCTGTTTTAGTGAACCCTGGGAGTTGTCGGCGGCTCGACGATCTTTATTCCAAAGGTTTACCGAGGTGAAGCTTTTGACAGGTATTCTTTTATTTATTTGTAGGTTTCTCTACTTCAGGCTCTTCCGAGGGCCTTTGTTTGAGGTGAGGTTCTATAGTTTGATGGTTACTTATGTTCTCCTCTACCCTTCCCCGGTAGCTAGGAAAGATTTCTAAATATATTTCCTTCCTTTCGTTCAGGGGCACTCTAAAGGCTTTGCAACCTTCAGAGCTGGTTGACAGCCATCTAGTCAGCTATTTATACTTGTAAAACATGCTAAATATTTTATTTTATATGAGTTTCTTTAATTCTTTTTAGTTTTTTGAACTTTTTTATGTATCTTTTATATTTTTATTGTGTTATAATGCTATATTATTAATTCCTAAATTTAAAATATTAAAGATTTGTGAGGCTTACGCTCCGTATCTCGAGGCTTTACCTCGCCTTGTATTAAGTAAAATGCCCCGCCTTACGCATCTACCTTTTAAAACACAGAACTAGAGAAAAGATAAGCATGATTTGATCTGGGTAGTTTGCCATGTTAATTTGTAATAACCGACCAATCGTTTTGAGCTCTAGCACGTCGTTCAGCGGTTTTAGACCTTGAGTAGCTACACTTCAGGTATTATGACTTGCATGCATGGTCGGAATTGAATTTCGGGAAGTTCGAAGTTGATTTAGAAAGAAATTTCTCATTTCAGAAGCTTTAAGTTGGAAGAATTGACTAAAGTATGATTTTTGAGTAAACGACCTCAGAATCAGGATTTGAAGGTTCCAACGGGTTCGTATGCTGATTTTGAACTTGGGCATATGTCCGGATCGAGTTTTGGATGACTGGAGAACGTTTCAGCACCTATTGTGGAAGTTGGCATTTTGGAAGAATTTCATAAATTAGGGTTAAGGTGTATTTCAATGTTATCGATAACTGTTTGGGATTCTGAGTCTGGAAATAGCTTTGTATGGTGGATTCTGGTGTTGGGAGCGCATCCGGAAGTGGATTTGTAGGTCCGTAGGTCATTCGGGATCATTTTGCAAAAGTTAAAAATTTGAAGGTTTTTGAGAAGTTTGACCAGGAGTGGACATTTTATATCAGGGTCAGATTTCAATTCTAGAATTTGTAGTAGGTCCGTAATGTCAAATGTGACTTGTGTGCAAAATTTGAAGTCAGTCGGACGTGATTTGATTGGTTTCAGCATCGAATGTGGAAGTTTGAAGTTCTAAAGTTCATTAAGGTTGAATTGGGGTGCAATTCATGATTTTGATGTGATTTGAGGCCTCGAGCAAGTCTGTATTATGTTATGGGACTGGTTTGTATGATTGGACGGGGTCCCGGGGGCCTCGGGTGTGTTTCAAAGGTGTTTTGGTGTGTCACGCTCTTATTTGATGTTTCAGCGTCATTTCTTTGTGCATAAAGGGAACTATATTGAGCAAACGACCTTTTATTTGTGATTGGATTGAACCATCAGATCTGTATCGTAATTACGAAGCCATTGCAACAAGAATCGTCGAATTTCGATGTCGTATGAGAGAGTTATGCCCATGAGTTATTGCAGCTGGTTGAGATTGGTACCGTGTGGAATTGGAATCGGGTCTTTTGGAAATGAATGAAAGGTGAGGATTCTAGCTATAAGGCTTATCAGTGTTGGTAGAAAGGCTAAATTTTAGTTGGGATGGTGTCGTCAGGCTTATGTGGATTGGGGTGACGTGGGGTCACCCGCAGGTGTATGTTGGAAGTGTGCATTCAGTAAATTGATGACTTCGAGGAGAATCTTGGCACGTTCAAGGATGAACGTTTGTTTAAGAGGGGGAGGATGTAACAACCTGGCTGGTCGTTTCGAGAATTTAAGCTCCATTCAGCGACATAAGGTCTTGAACTGCTTTGTATTATGTGTATCAACTTGCGTGGATGATTGAATTTAGTTACAGGATGGTTCAGAGTCGAATGAGAAGAAGGATTCTAGTTTTCGGAAGCTTAAGCGGTGAGAATTTGACCAGAATTTGACTTTTGAGTAAACGGATCCGGAATGAGTTTTTGAATCAGCAGCTTCGCATAGTATGCCTCACGATCGCATAGCCCTGCTCATCCCATTCATCGCATTTGTGTCCCCTCTTCCGCGTTCGCGTAGCAGAAACCAGGCCCTGGGCACTGTGATCTATTTCATCTTCGTGTTCGCGTGTCCCTTACGCGTTCGCGTAAGCTCCTGTCCATTGTTCATCGCGTTCGTGTTTCTTCACTCGCGTTCGCGAAGGGTCTTTCTTGGCAGCCTCAATTTTCTTCTTCGGAAATGCGAGCCTTTCTCCGCGTTCGCGATGCTTGTAGACCTGGGCAGAATATAAGTTTTTCTAAATCGAGGTTTAGGCCATTTTACACAAATTTTGACTTGTAGAACCAAGCGATTATTTGTGGGTTTTCAAGCAAATTGATTGGGCAAGTGTTCTTCACCTAGTATTTAATATATTACATAATTTTGTCTTTATTTTTATCATTTAGTTTATGTTTTGAGTTGAGGAAAATGGTTGTTTTTGAAGAAAGTTTTCAAAATGAAAAATGATGATTTGAGAGACGAAATGATATTGGAGTTTGATAATTTTAGTATGGTTGAACTCATATCGGAATGCGTGTTTTGATTTTATGAAATTTATCGGGTTCTAAGGTCCGGGCCTGGGGGTCGACTTTTGGGTCGATTTTTAGATTTTTGATAAAGATTGAGACTTTATGATCCGGAATAGTTTCTTATGAGTTTTATTTGTGCTTTGAAGTTATTTTGGTTAGATTTGAGCCGTCCGGAGGCCATTTCACCTGAGAAATTCATTTTTGAGTATCGGTTTGTCTTCTTTGAAGTAAGTATCTTGGCTAACCTTATGTGGGGAATTTCCCCTTAGGATTTGAGTCATCTATGTTGATTGTAGTCCGTGTACGCGAGGTGACGAGTGCATGCTCGGACTTATTTGTGGAAAGTTGGCCTTTAGGGTTCTTAGGTCCTTATATTCACTGAGTATGAAGTTGTCCTTGATATGATTGAGTTCTTATTTACTAGTTTCACCTCTACATGCTTAAATTAGAATTAATTGCTTTAGGATTCACTCTTATTGCCTGTTTGACTATTATTTTACTTAACTGGAGATTTTACCTCTCTTATTGTCGTGCTATCTTTTCATAACTGCTTATCTTTATTTGAAATTATTATTATCTCATCCTATAATTGTTTAGTCTTAATTGAGGTTATGATTATCTTTCCATTGCTTATCCTTAATTGAATTATCAAATACCTTTCATAATTGCTCAACCTTAAAAGAAGTTTAGATATCCTATGTCTTAGTTGGCTTGTCTTTATTTGGAAATATTTGACTAGTGTTAGCTTCCTTATTGTTGAATTGTATACTGCGGGATCGTTGCTACATATTAGTTTCCCTTGTTGAGTTGTTCTCTTTATGCCTAGCATTCTTTACTGTGGTTATTTCTTGTGAACTAGTTGTACCATTTCTTTGTGATCTAAAGTTCTTGACTTGATTTACTTGGCATATTTTGTATTATTGTCATTGTTGCTGTTGTACTTGTTGTGTTGATGCACGAGGTTTCTGTCGTGTGGTTGTTGACATTGTAATACACAAGGCTTCTACCGTGCGGTTGTTATTATTGGGTTGCACGAGGTTTTTGCCATTATGTTGTTACTATTGATATTTGCACATGCGGCGTGACAAGGCAGGATATATATATATATATATATATGTGTGTGTGTGTGTGTGTGTGTGTGTGTGTGTGTGTGTGTGTGTGTGTGAGAGAGAGAGAGAGAGAGTTGCACATATGGCGAGACGAGGTAGGAACATTATTATGCACGTGTGGCGAGACAAGGCAGGCATTTACTTTACTATTGCACACGTGGCGAGATAATGCAGGCTATGTCAGGGATTGATTGTGATGATTTGTGATTGCCTGGGGACATTCTTGTTGTTGATATTGTGTAGTGATACCTTTACCTGTGTGAGCTTTATATTGTGAAGGCTGTGAGAAAATACTCTACATGATGTCCGTTGTTTTCTTATGCTTACTAGCTGGTATGAACTATGTTAGGACACTTACACATGCATACACGTAGTTAAGCACTCTTATCGGTTAAGAGTTTTCCTTAATATTGTTGAGTATAGATGCACACCCTTGTTACTTGCCTTCTATGTGAAAATGGCTCTATTCGCGCGTGAGTCGTCAGTGCGGTTATGAGGTGTTATAAGGGCATAGGATGCAAAGTTTTAGGGTTTAGGTATTGAGACCCATGAGTTGTGATTCATCCGAGGCTTGGTACCTCGTGGAGTTGTTGACTAACCCAATGTAAAAGCAGTTTTAGTTGCTGAGTTATTACTTGTCCTTGTTGTATATGTGATTCCGGATTCAAGTTGTGTTCCATTCACTCTTCAGTGTCATTTTTATGGTATTCCGCTAACACTTGTTGTTTCTTTTTTTTTGTTGTATTGTGATTACTGTATTGTTAGCCATATTGCGCAATCTTTAAGTAGATATCATATTCTGCTATTCCTATACTTGTGATGACCCAAAGAGTCATCTTCAGTTTTAGAATTCGAATCCGTATTCTGAGGCCTTAAAAACCTCATTTTATTTCTCCTCGATTTGCCTGCGCAGTCCATGCGTATTTCCATGAAGCCTTTATTTGGATAATTGATGAAATAATGATTTTTGGCCTAAAAGTTGATTTTTGTTGACTTCGGTCAACCTTTTGAGTAAATGGATCCAGGCCTGTATTTTGACGGTCTCGGTAGGTCCGTAATAAAATATAGGATTTGGGCGTATGCCCAGAATCAAATTCCGAGGTCCTAAGCCCGAGAAATAAATTTTTGATGAAAATCGTAATATTGAAAATCTAAAGAAATAAAGAATATATTAATGATTGATCTCGTTGGTATCGGGCCCGTAATTTGGTTCCGGAGCCCGGTACAGGTCTAATATAATATTTAAGTCATGTCTGTAAAATTTGGTGAAAACAGAGTTTATTTGACGTGATTCGACCTTGGGTTGTGAAAATAGAAGTTAGAAACTATCTTGAAAATTTCATGCAATTTGGTGCGAAATTCGTAGTTTTAGGTGCTATTTTGGAAATCTGATTGCGCGAGCAAGTTCGTATGATGTTTAAAGACTTGTGTGCATGTTTGGTTTGGAGCCCCAAGGGCTCAGGTGAGTTTTGGATAGGCTTCGGAGTGATTTGAACTTGAAAAAATGTTGCTGGTGATTCAGTTCTGGTGTTGGCCTCTGATCTCGCAATTGCGAGACTAGAGTTTGCCTTTGCGAAGCCTGACAGTGTTGCAATTGCAAGCCACTCATTGAAAAATGCGAAGAGTAGCTGGGCCAAAACAGTCTTCCCAATTGCAAAGAACTCTTCGCATTTGCAAAGTAAAGCTGGGAGGGGCATTGGTCGCAAATGCGATCATTAGTCACATTTGCGGAGGTACCAGTTCGCAATTGTGAACTTGCCTTCGCATTTGTGAAGGCAACAAATATGTGAATGACCTCGCATTTGCGAGCTTCTCAATTGCGAGGCTCGGGTCGCAAATGCGACATCTGCAGCTGATAACTTTGGACTTAGACGGGATTTTTCATTCATTCTCCCATTTTTCAAAACCTAAACTTCAAGAGGTGATTTTCCAAAGGCTAATTCTTCGCCAAATCATAAGTAAATGATTCTTAACTCATTTATTTCAATCTTTTACTTCTTTTTACAAGATTTCATCCTAGAATCTAGGGTTCTTCATGGTGGAATTGGGGATTTTTGGGTAGAACTTAGGAATTTCGAAATTTGGGGATTTAGACCTCAATTTGAGGTCAGATTCCTAAACCAATTGTATATTTGGACTCGTGGGTGAATGGGTTTTAAAATCCAAACCTTGAGTTTTGACCAAGCGGGTCGGGGTCCTTTTTTGACTTTTTGGGGAAAATGTTGGGAAATCTATAGTTATGCATTAGAATTGATTTCTTTAGCAATAATTGATGTTATTAAGTTAATTATGACTAGATACGCGTGGATTGGAGGTGGAATCAAGAGGTGAAGCGGGTAATTGAGCTTTGAATTACCCGTTGGATTTAGGTAAGTGTTTGGTCTAACTTTGACTCGAGGGATTAGGGATCCCCGACTTAGTTGCTATGTGAAATTCCATGTGTGCGGCGTATAGGTGTGGTGACTAGTATCTATGCGCCGCCAAATTATTTGTTTAGCTTGTTCCCTCCCGCGTTCCCAAAATATTGTCTTCCTATCTTAATTGCTACATTCTTATTGATGCTTCCATGTCTAATTGCTCCTTGTTAGATGTAGTTTTCTTCATTGAAGGTATTGTGAACACCTAATTTATACCCCGCATGGAAATAACTCCTAAAAATAGACCAAAAATAATTTTAATAGATTTTAGGAGTTTTTCTTTATTTAGTTGCATTTTATGCATTTTTAATATCTTAAAATCATAGAAAAAATCATAAAAATTGTCACATTTAAATTTCATGTCATCTTAGGTTTAATTTGCACTTTAGGAATTACTACTCTTTAATTGATAGAATTAATACATAAAAATCAAGCAAACTATTTTTAAAATTTTACATGCATTTTTTAATAGATAAATAGAGGTAATTTTGCTAATTAAATTTAAGTTAGGATTTAATTTGTCAGAATTTTAAATCAAAAGAAAAATAAAGAAAAAATAAATAGATTTGGTCTTTTAATTTTGTTTAGGCCAGCTTATTTAGAAGCCCAAAATCTAATTTGCTTTAAACATCTGCCCCAACCCCAATACCATGCCCGACAGACTGGCCCAACACCTCCTCCCCCACCATTAAAACACCTCTTTTCAAAACCCTAAATAAGACAACAATCAAACTCCTCCTCTCCCATAGAAAATAACCAAAGCAGCTCCTCTCTCTCTAACATAAGAGATCGGACCTTCCCCCCGAACCTAGCGCCGCCCCTCTATTCTCTCTGAGAAGAATAGACCCTTACCCCCTCGTTCTTCAGCAGATCCTAGCCGCCATTTTCACCATCACAAAGAACCAGACTCCTCCCCTTCTTCATTCTCACATCTGACCCATCACATTCCCACACTTCTCTAATAAACACACACACACGAAGGGGGGGGGGGATGGAGGAACAAATCAAAAAAATAAAATATATATTCTAGGGTTACAAAGGTTGTTTGGAGCTTAGAGTTAAGCTTCATAGTCAGATTTGGAAACTAAAACCTTGGAAAAGCAGAAGAAATAAAGATTGAAGACAATTCAATTACTGGAATTTTTAAAGTTCAAATCCTTCTCCTTCTGTGTTTATAAAAGTTGTTGAAGATGGGACTTTGTAACGACATGACCGGCCGTTTCATGCGTTACCACTCCGTTTTCCCCTATTTCTGCTTCTTATTGCTTTGTTTATCGATTCTATGTGTGATCGGGTTGGTTGGCTCGGGTTCGAAAAGGATTTGGTAAGGTTTGTATAACGACCCGACCGGTCATTTTGAGCTCTAGCGCGTTGTTTAGTAATTTGAGGCCATGAGTAGTTTCACTTCAGGTATTGTGACTTGTACAAATGGTCAGAATTGAATTTCGAGAAGTTCGGAATTGATTTGGAAAGAAAATTCTCATTTCGGAATCTTTAAGTTGAAAGAATTGACTAAGATTGGATTTTTGAGTAAACGACCTCGGAATCGGGATTCAAAGGTTCCATCATGTTCGTATGATGATTTCAGAATTGCACATATGTCCGGATCGAGTTTTGGAAGACCCGAGAACGTTTTGGCACCTATTGTAGAAGTTAGCATTTGTGAAAGAATTTCATAAGTTTAGGTTGAAGTGCATTTCAATGTTATCAATGTCCGTTTGGGATTCCGAGTCTGGGAATAGTTTCGTATGGTGATTCTGGTGTTGGGAGCGCGATCGAAAGTGAATTCCGAGGTCCGTGGGTCATTTTGGAATCATTTGGCTAAAGATAGAAATTTGAAGGTTTTTGAGGAGTTTGACCGGAAGTGAAATTTTTGATATTGGGGTTGGAATCCAATTCCGGAAGTTGGAGTAAGTCCGTAATGTCGAATGTGACTTGTGTGCAAAATTTGAGGCAATCGGACGTGATTTGATAGGTTTCGATATCGAATGTAGAAGCTTGAAGTTCTAAAGTTCATTAAGCTTGAATTGGGGTGTGATTCATGATTGCAATATTGTTTGATGTGATTTGAGGCCTCGAGCAGGTCCGTGTTATGTTATGGGACTGGTTTGGGTGAGTGGACGGGGCCCTAAAGGCCTCGGGTGTGTTTCGGGGCGGTTTTGGATCATTTCGGGCTATTTTGCAATAGCTGATGTTGGTGTCTGGTGTTGTTCTTCATGTTCGCGTGGATCATCTCGCATTCGCGAAGAAGGATTTGGCTTCTGGGACTCTGTTCTTCGCGTTCGCGAAGAAGGAAATCTCTATTGCACAGGTTTGACTTCGGAGGCTCATATCTCACAATCTATATGGAATTTGGAGATGATCCAAAAATAAAAATTGTATCCTTTGTGTCTAGTTTTCATAAAAGTAAACCATTTAGCATTTGGATTTGTGTACAAAAAGTTATGGCTGGTACACTACATGCTGTCCGGGAAGATGAAGAAGAAATTTGTGTTGCACAGGGCTGACCTTGGAAGCTTATATCTTAAAATCTTTAAAGAATTGGGAGATCACTACAACATGAAAGTTGTAGATCTTGGTGTCTAGTTTTCAAAACATTAAACCATTTGTCATTTGGAGTTTTGTACAAAGAGTTATGGCCATTATACTAGAGGTTGTCTGAGAAGAATTTGAAAAATGGGTTTTGGGAATTTTCTTCTTCGCGAACGCGATAGGGGTCTCGCGAACGTGAAGAAGAGTCATTTGGGCAGTGTATAAGTGTAAAAAAAATGGGTTTGGCTCATTTTATCTCATTTTCTCCATGGGAGCCGACCTAGGAGCGATTTTGGAGCTCCATTTTCATCATCCATGTCAAGGTAAATGATTCCCACCTATTGCAATTTAATTACTTGGATTATATCTAGATTTTAACATGGAAAATCATGTAAATTAGTAGAAATTTTGGAATTTTAAAGAAAACCTAGGAAATTTGTATTCTTGGATTTTGACCACTTTTTTGGACATGAAACTGAGAGCCAATTATATATTTGAGTTCGTGAGGTTGTGGGTAACTTTATCTTCGAAAAATTTCGGAATCCGGGCAGGTTGGCCCGAGGGCAATTTTGTCAACTTTTCGAGCAGGGTTGGGATTTTATATAAATTGAATTTTTATGAGTATTAGGGTGTATTTTCATTGGTTTTCCATTATTTGTCTAGTTTTGGAGCATTGGGGCATCAGTTTGAGTCGTCGGAAGGGGCTTGGAAGCTGGTTATTGGACTTCAGAGCGAGGTAAGTCTCCTTTCTAACCTTGTAAGAGGGAATTATCCTCATAGATAAACTAATTGGTTATGTGCTCCTATTTGTGGGGGCTACGTACGCACGGGGTGATGAAGCTACTATTATGTTTAAGTCCGGGTAGTCTAGGACCCAAAAGCATGCTATACCTGAAATATTTGTAATCTTATTGACAACTGAATTGCCTAAATCATATAGAACTAGTAAAAGAATTTCTAAAAAGGGTTAAACCTCATTTTCTTAAATCTTTAAAAGAGAATTGACTTTTCCTTGGATAAATATTTCTTGATGAATTCTTAATTGATGTTTGAACATGTGTATCTATAAGTACCTGCGTCGCTCGTATGATTCACGAGCGGGGTAACTCTATTATTTATATTTGACCGCGTCGCACGTATAATTCGCGAGCGGGGTAATAGATGCATCTATGGTTCACGCCATTCGACCCTTTGGCAGTGCACAATTTAAATATTTGTTGGATCGGTCGTACGACCTCGGCATGATTTGTGCATGCTTGTAATGCTTGCTTGAGATTTACAAATTGATATTGCCTCCTTGGTCTGAGAAAAATTAATAAATAATGGATTATGAATTTGGAGACTTCTAAATATAAAAAGGAATGTTTACTTATTTCTTGACTTACTTGAGTTTACTGCCATTTTTAATAAATCCATGATTATTCGTATTATTAATATATTATTATTGGACCACTAGTAAGTGTCGAAGTCGACCTCTCATCTCTACTTCTTCAAGGTTAGACGGGATACTCACTGAGTATACGTTGTTTTTGTACTCATACTATACTTGTTGTGCATTTTTGTTGAACAGGCACATGTGTGTCTAGTGGCCTTGTTGGGAGCAGCGACATGGTTGATATGGAGACTTAAGTGAGTTGCACCTCTCAAGACGACCTGCAGCCAGCAGAGTCTCCTTCAGAGTATTGTACTGTATTTTCTTTTCTGTCCAATTTGTATTCCGGACAGTTGTTGTATTACATTATTTCCTAGAAACTGCTCATGCACTTATGACATCGGGTTTTGGGATGATTATGGGTATTCTATATTAACTTCTAAACATTCTTTTATTTATTTTATAAAGATTATCTTTTACTAGCCAAATTGAAGGAAAATCATAGTTTTCACAATTATTTAAACGAGAATTTAATTAAGTATTTATGGTTGGCTTGCCTGATAGCAGTGTCCAGTGCCATCACGACCCTTAGTGGATTTTGGCTAGTGATAGTTTGAGACACTTAGTCTCTTTTGAGGAAGCTTAAGTTGGAAAAGTTAACCGAATGTTGACTTATGTGTTAGAGGGCTCGGATGTGAGTTTCGATGGTTTAGATAGCTTTGGGAAGTGATTTGGGACTTAGGAGCGTGATCGAAATGTGTTTTGGAGGTCCGGAGTAGATTTAGTCTTAAATTGGCAAAATTGGAATTTTGGCGTTTTCCGGTTGATAGGTGAGATTTTGATATAAAGGTCGGAATGGAATTCCGGAAGTTGCAATAGTTCCGCTATGTTATTTGGGATGTGTGTGCAAAATTTCAGGTCATTCATACGTGGTTTGGTAGACTTTTTGATCAAAAGCATATTTAGAAGATTTTGGAATTCTTAGGCTTGAATCCGATGCGAATTTGGTGTTTTGATGTTGTTTTGAGCATTCCGAAGATTGGAACAAGTTTTAATGATGTTATAGGATATATTGGCATGTTTGGTCGAGGTCCCGCGGGCCTCGGGTGAGTTTCGGGTGGTAAATTGGACCATTTCATGTTGTGAAAAACTATAGAAAATTGTTGTTGAGTGTTGCGGACGATTGTCCTTCGCGTTCGCGAGTGGGGCCTTACGTTTGCGACGGGTTAGCAGCTGAGGCTGAAGAGTTGTCCTTTGCGTTCGTGAGGGAGGTCCCGCATTCTCAAAGGGCGGGCCATTGAGCTACGTGTTCGAGAGAAGGGGAGCCGTGTTCGCGAAGAATTGGAGTCTGGAGGCATCGCGTTCGCGAGAGGTCAGACGCGTTCGCGAAGGAGGAAATTTTGGTCAATGTCAGTTTGTGCTTTGCAAACGCGAGGCTTTGACCGCGTTCGCGAAGAAGGTTTTCAATGCGTGGGTAGAATGTTTAAATAGCCATTGTCCACGATTTTGAGGCTAACTTCCACCATTTCTGAGCGATTTTGGAGCTTTTTGAAAAGGATTGAAGAGGAATTCAAGGGGAAACACTTGGAGGTAAGATTTATGGACTTATTACTCGATTCTAATATGTATTCTACCTAATTAATCATGGAATTTAAGCCTAATATTGAAGAACTAGGGCTTGTAATTGGAGACCTATAATTTGGGATTTGAGGGGTCGTTTGTTGTTGGATTTTGATGCTTTTGATATGAATGAACTCGGGGAGTGATAAGGAGTCTATTGATGTAATTTTTATCGGAATCCGAGACGTGGGTCCGTGGGTCGGGTTTGGCCAATTTTGGGATTTGTGTTATAATTTGATTTCTTTCGAGTGGGCTTTGTACCCTTAGCATATTTTGATGGTTTTGCACTGATTTTGTTTAGATTTGGAGCATGCGGAGGTTGATTCAAGAGGCACAGGCATTGAGGGCTAGCTATTGGACCAGATGGAGGTGAGTAATGATTGTAAATGTTGTCCTGAGGGTATGAAACCCCGGATTACACATCATTGTGCTATATTGAGGTGACGCACACGCTAGATGACGAGCGTGGGGTCGTGCACCGTTGTGGATTATGACTTAGTCCATCCCGAATGATTGTTTTACCACGTATTTGATTGAAAACTATTTGTTATCATCATGTTTTGGGTTGAATGCCATATTTGGGCCTCATGTCAGATATTTGGACCCTTAGGAGATTTTTACTGATATTTCCTCACTGTTTTGACTTTATACTTGTACTCAGTCATGCTATATTCCACTGTTTTCATAACTCAGCCATGTTTACTCTGTTTTAATACATTAAATGAAATTTTAAATGATAATTTGGACTGAGCATCATGGTTTTATTGTGCCCGAGTGGCTTATGAGATTCTGACTGAGTAAGGCCGAGGGCCTGTGTTGTGAGGGTACATTGATTTATGATTTTGAGGCCGAAGGCCTGAGATTGTATGCCACGAGGTGGCTTATTGATATTAGGCTGACAACCTATTGATTACGCCACGAGATGGCTTGATATTGTGCTTGGGCCGTAAGGAGCCCCTCTCGAGGTCTGTACACCCCCAGTGAGCGCGGGTACCCATTGTGATATGAGATATAGCCCGAGGGGCTGGTGTTGTTCCATGATATTTCCCGAGGGGTGGATTCTGTTGACATTGTGCCCAAGTGGCGGATTTTTTTGTGTTTATCTATTCTAGCTGCTTTTCATTTAACTGTTTAACTGTTAAAAAGGTGTTTTAAAGAAGCTTCTTCTGAACTAAGTGTTTCTACTTGTTTTTATTGTTTTATTGCTTTTACTAGTTTTATACTGCCTCTTTATAGCATGTTGATGTGCTTTTACGTGATTTCTTGTTGCTCAGTCTTCATTTATTATTATTACTCACTAAGTTGGAGTACTCACATTACTCCCTTCACCCCGTGTGCAGATTCAAGCACTTCTGGTCCTACTTGCGAGGGTTGAGAGCTTCCAACAGTTCACTAGGTAGCTGCTCAGCGTCTGCAACCCAGTGTCTCTCCCTCTTATCATTATTTCTTTCCCTTGTTCTGGTTATGTAATAGTTTGTGTAGACTCTTTCAGACTTGTAGTTTTATGATAGATGCTTATGACTAGTGACACCCCGATGTCGGGCTATGTCTATTCCACATATTTTAGTATTCACCTTATTTTTGGGATTATTATTATGTTAAAGACTTAATTCGTATTATTTTAATTGCTTAAAGTGAATTGGGAGTGTATCGGCTGGCCTTGTCTTCACGAGAGGTGCCATCACGATCGAGCCTGGGTTTAGGGTCGTGACAAGTTGGTATCAGAGCCTAGGTTACATAGGTCTCATGAGTCATGAGCAGGTTTAGTAGAGACTCGCGGATAAGTACGGAGACGTCTGTATTTATCCTCGAGAGGCTGCAAACCTTTAGGAAAAACTTCATATTCTTGAAATTCTTGTCGTGCGAATCTGTTGAACCGAGTACAAAACTTTTGTTATTTTATTCTCTCACAGATGGTGAGGACACGCGCTACCAGTCAGGATGGACGAGCACTAGTACCACCAGCTATGGTCACAAGAGGCCGAGGACGCGGTCGTGGTCGCGAAACGGGCAGAGGTGTAGTCCGCACAGTAGCTAGAGCAGCACTTGTAGATCCACCAGCCGCCCTAGTTCAGGATCAGGGCCCAGTTATGGACGCTCCAGCAGCACCACCTCAGGCACCAACTATGCCCATTGTGATTCCGGGTCTTTAGGAGGCCTTGGCTCAGATTCTATTAGTATGCACTGGCCTAGCTCAGGTGGTCTCAGTTACTACAGTCGCAGCTACTTCTCAGGCCGGTGGAGGCACTCAAACTCCCGTCGCTCCCACACCTGAGTAGGCCGTGCAGGGACTTCAGACACCGAGGGCACATCTAGCTAGCCGGTTGCAGCTGCTCAGGACTATGTAGCTCCTACCATGCCAAAGGACGAGCAATGTAGGTTGGAGAGGTTTTCTAGACTTCAGCCTCGGACTTTCAGTGGTGCAGAGGGCGAGGATGCCCAGGGTTTCTTGGATAAGTGTCAGCGGATTCTTCGCATAACGGGTATTCTGGAGACCAGTGGGGTCACTTTCACTATTTTTAAGTTTTTTGGAGCTGCCATCACATGGTGGGAGGCGTATGAGAGGCGTATGCCTATTGGTGCAGCACCCCTTACCTGGCAGCAGTTCTCCGTTCTTTTTCTGGAGAAGTATGTGTCGCAGTCTCGCAGAGAGGAGCTGCACAGGCAGTTTGAGTGGTTGCGTTAGGGAGAGATGACTGTGATGCAATATGAGATGAGGTTCTCCGAGTTAGCTCGTCATGCTATTTGGTTGGTTCTGACAGATTGAGAGAGGATTAGGAGATTTGTGGAGTGTCTCACTTATCAACTTCGTATTCTCATGACCAGGGAGAGGGTGTCTAGTGCTACTTTTGAGGAGGTTGTGGACATTGCTCGGGAGATTGAGTCAGTTCGTCGCCAGGAGCGAGATGAGAGGGAGGCCAATAGGCCTCGAGGATCTGGTAGTTATGTTAGTGCTCCTTCGAGAGGTCAGTTTTAGCACGGCAGAGGCCGTCCATTCAGGCATGTTTAGCCAGCTCGCCCAGGTTATCGTGGGGCATCATTGGGTCATGGTTCTCACAGTTCTCATCAGGGGCCAGTAATCACTTAGTTCCCTTCTAGCTCAGAGTTTGTCCTGTATTCCATCAGTTCAGGGCTCTTCGATGCCAGGTGCATCTGCTGGTCATTTCGGTGCTAGGGGTTCCCTTCAATCCCCGTATCCAATGCTCGGGAGTTGCTATGAGTGTGGAGAGATGGGTCATATGTGGAGGCAGTGTCCTTGTTGTCTTGCGGGTTCATCTCAGCAGAGGAGTCAGCCATCGATTTCAGTACTAGTTACTTCACTACTACCCTCCCAGCCAACTAGGGGTCGCCCTAGAGGTGGAGATCGATCAGGTGGCGGTTAGGCCCATTTCTATTCACTTCCAGCTAGACTCGATGCTATTGCTTCCGATGCTATTATTACAGGTATTGTCTCAGTCTGCCACATAGATGATTCTGTATTATTTGATCCCGGTTCCACCTTTTCTTATGTGTCATCATACTTTGCTCGTTATTTGGATACGCCCCATGAGTCTCTTGTTTCACATGTTCATGTATCTACTCCGTTAGGCGATACTGTTGTTGTAGACCATGTGTACCAGTCGTGTGTGGTGACTATTGGAGGTCTGGAGACCCGAGTGGATCTGTTGTTATTATGTATGGTAGACTTCGATGTTATTTTGGGCATGGATTGGTTATCTCCGTGTCGTACTATTCTGGACTGTCATGCTAAGACACTGACATTGGTTATACCGGGTGTGCGACGGATTAAGTGGCGAGGTTTGATTGATTATGTTTCCAGTAGGGTAATCTCATTCTTGAAGGCCCGGCGTATAGTTGGGAAGGGTTGTCTTTCGTATCTAGACTTTGTGAAGGATGTCGGTGCAGAGACTCCCAGTATTGATTCAGTTCCAATTGTGAGGGAGTTTCCTGATGTGTTTCCTGCAGATCTGTCGGGCATGCCACCGGATAGGGATATTGATTTTGGTATTGACCTGGTGCTGGCACTCAGCCCATTTCTATTTCGATGTATCGTATGGCACCGACGTAGTTGAAAGAGTTAAAGGAACAACTTCAGGAATTGCTTGATAAGGGGTTCATTCGGCCTAGTGTGTCACCTTGGGGTGTGCCGGTTCTATTTGTGAAGAAGAAGGATGGCACTATGAGGATGTGCATTGATTATAGGCAGTTGAACAAAGTAACAATTAAGAACAAGTATCCTTTGCCTCGCATTGATGATTTATTCGACCAGCTTCAGGAAGAGGGAGTGTTCTCCACGATTGATCTTCGTTCAGGTTATCACCAGTTGAAGATCAAGGACTCGGATATTCTTAAGACAGCCTTCAGGACCCGATATGGTCATTATGAGTTCTTGGTAATGTCTTTTGGGCTAACCAATGCCCCAACAACATTCATGCATTTGATGAACAGCGTGTTCCGACCTTATCTCGACTCGTTTGTCATAGTTTTCATTGATGATATTTTGGTGTATTCGCCTAGTCAGGAGGAGCACGTAGAGTATTTAAGAGTTGTGTTGTAGAGATTGAGGGAGGAGAAGCTTTATGCAAAGTTCTCCAAGTGTGAGTTTTGGATAAGTTCAGTGGATTTCTTGGGGCACGTGGTGTCCAGTGAAGGCATTCAGGTTGACCCGAAGAAGATAGAGGCGGTTCAGAGTTGTCCCAGACCGTCCTCATCCATAGAAATTCGCAACTTTCTTGGTTTGGCGGGTTATTACCGCCGGTTTGTTCACGGATTCTCATCTATCGCATCGCCCTTGACCAAGTTGACTCAGAAGGGTGCTTCATTGTTGATACCCAATTTTTTCCTATATATTTTCAATATGCAAAATAACTTTAAAATAGCATATAAAGGCATACATAAGCATATCCAAATGTTTTATTATTTTTTCATAATTTTTAAAGGTTTAAATTGATTTATTTTTCCCTTTTTATCCATAAAATCTCAATAATTATTTCCAAAGTCAGTATTTTGATGATTCATTCATGGTATTTCTATATTTATGCCATAATATGGCTAAAATAATTTTTACGTATTTTTATAATTTTATTTAATATTTTTAAGGCTAAATTGCACATAGTTGCAATATTAGCCATTTTAAGGTTTAATTGTGTCTTATATTCATAAAATTGAGGTTTGTATTTTTAAATTATTAATTATGTGTTATAAATCATTTTAGCCCTTTTTAATTTAGGTTTTAGAAATCATTTACTATTTTTATAATTTAATTAAGGGAAAATTGGCTATTTAAATAACAGCCCATTTGTATTTAAATTTTGGCCTAAATTGAACCCAAATTCCCTAGCCCAATTCCGAATTAAACCCGACCCTAGACCAATTTTAACCCTACCCAAACCCGGAAACTCCTCTCCGACGGAAAGGGAAAAGGGGAGGGGGGAGCGCGACAACATGGCGACTCTACTGGGGATATTTAGGCTTTTGCCATTTCAGATTGTTTTTGTGAATTTGTACCTCCCTTATGTGCAATTAAATTTCTTTTTCAACTGCAAAACTGACCTATCTTCTTTGTTTCCTTCCTTTATTGCTGCTTTAAATTATAAAACTGCTGTATTTATCGCTTTCATAACGTGCAAATACGTGCCAACATGCTTTTAATTATTGCATAATCATGCTCAACATCATACTCCACTCGTGCCAAACAAATATCATAGCGACGCTTTTAATGAGTGGTTGCGTTTTTCCTATATCATTATCCCCTAAATTTGAAAAGGCATATTTACGGTAAAACTAGTCGATCAGTGGTGCAGTCGACAGTACCGTGCCTTCCCCCTTGAGTTGTCCGCTCAAGGGTACCAGTCTAAAACCCCATGGAAACCTTAATCTGTACAAATTGTGCATGCATCATGGTCAAACCTAGCCGGGTCAGTTATGTTTCCCACATAATGATCCTTTAAGATAGCCTTGTCCAAAGTCCACTGGATTTCCCTGAACCCAAACGGACATCACCACGTTCTGTGCATTTATTTGGAGAACTAAATGCTTCATGCTAATTGTTGGTATTAAATAGTCGAGTCTGGTGGGATAAAGGCCTAACCTTATCTGTCTTGCAGAAATATGAGGCACGAAGTCCCCAGATTCGGCATGGTAACCAACGTCCACCCAAGATTGCTAAGCTGGTGGAGAGATTTACCCTCCAGTGACCAAACTCTCGTCCGCAAATATCTGGGAAATCTACCATCCCTCCTGGAGATCCAACCTAACAACATGATCATAGAAGCTGCCACACTATTTTGGGATTGTGAAAGGGTCGTGTTCCTCTTTGGGGACATTGAAATGACACCCTTGCTAGAGGAGATAGGAGGACTGGCCGGTCTAGTGTGGGAGACTCCGGGTTTTCTAATGCCTGAGAACCGTAAAGGCAGGTGTTTTCTCAAAATGATGGGTTTGAAAAAGAATACAGAATTGGCATGCCTGAATGAGTCATACATCCCTTTTGACTACCTGTATGAAAGGTACGGTCATAGAAAATCCTACCGTACCTACCCTGACGAGTTTGCCATCACATCCTTGGGACACATACATCGAAGGTTTTCGTCTTCATGTTTTGTTTCCTGGGGATGATTGTGTTTCCAATGAAGAAAAGGAGAATCCATACCAAGCTGGCTATGGTAACTAAGACCCTAATGGAAGGGATTTGTGGGCAGCCATACAGCATCATGCCCATAATCATTGCAGACATATACCGAGCCTTGGAGAAGTGTCAACGAGGAGCAAAACACTTCGAAGGCTGCAATTTATTACTTCAACTCTCGCTCATGGAATATCTCCAAAAGGGCAAATACCGACAAGAGATTCAGCGAAGGGACTGGGATGATCACATCACTTTCCATCATCCAAAGCGAATGAATTACATCCCTGATATGTTCGCTCGGCCTAAGAATGCCAAAGGATGGGTTGAGTTATTTGATAATCTGACTGAAAAATAGGTTCAATGGATGTTCGAGTGGTTTCCGACCGAGGAGTTCATCGCGCGATCCAGAGATGCACCTTTCCTGATACTGATTAGTCTGAGAGGAACATACCCTTACGTCCCTTTCCGAGTTATGAGGCAAGGTGGTCGGAAGCAAGTTATACCCAAAGTCGACAAGATGAGTCATTTTCGAGCTAACTTACAAAATGATGATAGTCCTTACAAGTGCCAAGCTCAGCATATGTGGCACTGCAAGATCATAATGGGGAGAGATACCATCTAACCAGACAGGTATCATGCCGGTTGTACTCCTTTCTACTCAGGTTGGTTGGAAGACAATCATGATGGTCTAGGCCAGCCAGGGTTTGCTCGAGGTCACAGGATTATAGATGAAAAGGCCAAGGCGTAGGTCAAGTACAACCAGTTGCGCAAAAGGATCTGTGAGTACGAAAGGGAATATCGCGAGATACAAGAGTCCAATCAGAAGCTGATTGAGGAATGGAAAGATATGGTCGTCAGTGCCAACAAGAGGCTAGGATATTTGGAGCAAGGCATAGTAGAACTGGAGAGAAAATTTCTCAAGAGGGTCGAAGATTGTCAAAATGCTGAAGGGACTGAAGGCGGACATCTAGCCAAAGCATACCTATTGTTGGGACTTCACAAGCTGGGGAAGCTGTTCGACGGAGCCAAGGATGCCGAATCTGGGGAAGGTCCTTCTGGGACCAAGTAGATAGAAGTTTACCTTTTTCGTTTTTATGAATGTAATAAGGCCGAGGGCCATTACTGACTTTTATTTCCAGCCTATTTAGTGTCGATTTGGGATTCGTCTTATTTTTTATCAATAAAACGAGGCATTTAGCATTCTAAGTTCTCCAAACCAATTTGTCGCTAGGCCTAACTCGGGCACAAAGAGGTTCCCAAATTAGGACACGATTTACATTCCCGTACTATGTGTTTAAATATTAAAATACTTTTTATACTCCTTACTAACTTGGCTACCTTTTATTTTTACTTTTGTTTTTATTATTCCCCTCCCCAAAGGTTAGTTTGTGTACTCTGGAATCATCATCTTATTCCACGAGATCCAGGGGCCCTCTACCCACTCCTCCTCTTAGTCCTGTCAAAAACAAGAACAAAAGCAAGATGGAGGATTTGAACAATGTCAGAAAGGAGAATCCAACTGAACGGGTTGAGGCCTCTGATGGCCATGGTATTCGGGTTCCTAATGAAAATGTGTCACAATTTGAATAAAAGTTGCTAAAATTCCAAGAAAAGCTTGATCAAGTTCGGAATCTGGCAAGCCTGTCATTTTCCCTCAGCACCCCAGATATCAACTTCCCCAAAACTCAAAACCCTACACCTCCTCAAAATATCCCAAAGCAACAGAATCATCCCGCTCCTCACCATCACACTATTCCACCAAAGACCCAATACAACACCTGCCATACCCCAAACAACACTCCACTACTCATCCCAGAACCTTAGAACTCCACAAATGACCATTTCCACACCCATACACCAGGCCACCATAACAATCCCATCTATGTGAAGACCATTCCACACTCAACCCAACCTATCTCAAGCACACCTGAGATTGATGAAAAGGATCTATTTATCAGGAACCTGGCTGAGGAACTTAAGAAACTGACCAGCCGCATTCAGGACATTGAAGGAAGCAAAGGAATCGAGGGCCTGAACTATGAGGATCTTTGCATACAGCCTGATGTCGAACTGCCCGAGGGGCAAACCTCCTAAGTTTGAAATGTTTGATGGTACAGGTGATCCAAGGGTCCATTTGAGGACATAATGTGACAAGCTGGTTGGAGTAGGGAAAGACGAGAGAATCCGCATGAAGCTGTTCATGAGGAGCTTGAAAGGAGATGTTTTGTCTTGGTACATCAGCCAAGATCCAAAGAAGTGGTTAAGCTGGGTAGGCATGGCATCTGACATTATGGACAGGTTCAGGTTTAATACAAAAAATGCGCTAGACGTGTTCTATATTCAGAATCTAAAGAAGAAGCCCACAGAGACGTTTCTCGAGTATGCTACTTGCTGGAGGTCCGAAGCTGCTAAGGCCAGACCTGCCTTAGAAGAGGAGCAGATGAACAAGTTCTTTGTCCGGCCTCAAGACCCACGGTACTATGAACGACTGATGATGATTGAGAACCACAAGTTTTCCGACATTATCAAACTGGGTGAAGGAATTGGAGAAGGTATCAAAAGTGGTATGGTTACAAACTTAGAGGCCTTGCAAGCTACAAATAAGGCCTTACAATCCGGTGGTGTGTCCAAGAAAAGGGATGTAGGGGCCATGATGGTTGCCAAAGGACCAAATCTCCCCTCAAATACCAAACTTACCCGACACCTCAACTCATATATCAGCCAACCCCAAATTACCAAGCACCCTCACCCTCATACCAAGCGCCACGACCAGCTTATCAATCACCTCCACCTCCTACATATCAGCCTACTTCACCCAAATACTCCCAACCCACGCATGTATACCAAACATATAATGCTTAACCATCCCACTATCAATCACCTCCTACACGCCAAAACTTCCCTAGACCTCGACCCAATTTTGATCGCAGACCTCCAAAACAATATACATCCATCGGTGAACCCATTGACCAGCTTTATGAGAGACTCAAAGCTGCTAGTTATGTCACCCCCATCCCTGCTGCAACCTTTTAGAATCCTTCCTAGTGGGTTAACCCAAACAAATCCTGTGCATACCATTCCTGCATTAAAGGGCATACCATCGATGAATGTCGTTCCTTGAAAGACAAGATCTAGTCTTTGATTGATAATAAAATCATTGTGGCAAAAGAACCCGCTCCAAATGTTCACAACAACCCTCTGCCAAACCATAAGGGTGGAGGTATCCACATGATTGAAATAGAAGAAGACTGGGATCCCGAGGGATCAATCGGTTGATCACATAAGGTGATGACCGAAGGAAAACAATAATTACTCTCAACCCAATCATAGTCCAGATTCAACCGTCTGATAACGCTGAGGTGAATATCTCTGTACCACTTGAGTTTGAAGCAATGTCATATGCAAAGGCACCAGCACCAATTGAGGTTGAATTCGTATCTCCGGCAAATGCACCCGCACCATTTGAGGTTGCAGTTTTGCCACCAAAGGCACATGCTCCGTTCGGAGTGAGGATATCCACGCCGATCCTAGTGGCAATGTAGACCATGACAACATTCCATACAAAGGCTGTAACCTGGGACTATACAGCCGAGGCGAGAAGGAAAGGCAAGGTCAGGTTCAAAGAGACCGTTGCAGCACAGGGTTTCATAAGAACTGCTAGAGTCTATACCCCTGAATATCTATTTGAGTCAAGCAAGCAGGCTTCCAATCGGCCACCCATCATTGAGACAGGTCCATACGACCTTTGGAGAATATATAGGCCAAGGAGTATTCGGTCATCGACCAGTTAAACAAGACACTGGCACAAATATCCATTCTCTCTTTGATGCAGAATTCTAAGGCACACAAGAATGCTCTGTTAAAGGTACTGAGTGAAGCTTACGTACCAAGCAACATCATGGGCGGGGAAATGGATAACATGGTAGGACAAGTGTTGGAGAGCCATAAGATCACCTTTCATGAGGGTGAGCTGCCACCTGAAAGGTTGGGGCACAACAAAGCACTGCACATCACCGTGCAATGCGAAGACTATTTCATCTTCAGAATCCTGATTGATGGAGGTTCCATTCTCAATATTTGTCCATTGGTAACACTCAAGAAATTGGGTAAAGGACTACACAAGAAAAAAGATGGAGCAATCAGTGTGAAAGCCTTCGATGGTTCTCAGAGGTCCACCATTGGTGAGATTATTCTATGCTTACAAATGGGACCAACATGGTTCGATGTCGATTTCCAGGTGATAGATGTGCCAGCATCTTACAACTTATTGCTGGGATGGCCATGGATTCATGCCGCTGGGGCCGTAGCATCAAAACTGCATCAGGCAATAAAATTTGAATGGAATCACCAGGAAGTGATCACTCACGGTGACGGTAGCAATCCTATATACAGTCGCCAGACCATTCCGGCAATTGAGGGAAGAAGAAAGCTGGGTGGAAAGACTTACCACCATATCGAACGGGTCATTGTTGTCGACAAAGACAAATGGTGGGATAGCAAAATCGAGAGTATACTGAATTGGAGTGGGTACGAACCTGGCAAAGGGCTCGACAATAACCTCCAAGGAATCGCTAAGCCCATAAAACTCAAGAAACATGGCACTACCTTCGGTTTGGGATATGAATATACATGGGAAGAATTTAACAAATGGTCGCCACCATGGTGTGGTCCTTACTACCTACTAGAGCAACCAATACCGCATCTGGAGTAGACTTTCCAATAGGCCGACATTGTTTATGGTCAAATGAAGAAGAAGCACTTGCAGCGGTGAAAAACTTGTTCCTAGAAGACAATGACATGGACTGTTGTGTTATTCTCGAGGCGGAGGGGGAGGAAGGCCCTTCCATACAGGCTGTAAGTAGAGGGGCATGCCTTAATAATTGGACCATCAGGACAACTAGAGCCGGACGAGCCTCGGGGTAGCAAGGCTAAAACAAGCATTATCCATTGTTTTTACTAAATGATTTTCTTTTCGCATTTTCAATTCCCGCAATAAGATCTTCAATGTTCAAAACAGTTATGCAATTTATCAAAGCATTTTGACTTTTCTTATAAATCAACACTCATTATTTTTTTCTCTCATTACTTTACTTATACAACATTACTATTACTTATCTTGATGAACCAATGACTGTGACATGCAATGAGACAACGCAACAAATGGACATTGATTCAGAGGAAGATGACATACCTGACGAGATTGTCAAAGAAGTTGAGAATTTTGAGAACAGGCCTAAGTCCAACCTGGACGAGACCGAAATTGTCAACCTGGGAGACGTAGAAAATGTCAAGGAAACACGAATCAACGTTCACCTATCGCCATCAGAAAAGAAAGAATACACTGAATTTCTAAAGGAATATGAGGACATATTCTCCTGGTCGTATGATGACATGACTGGATTGAGTACGTCTATTGTGGATCACAAACTGCCGACCGATCCAACACGTCCATCAGTAAAGCAACAGCTCAGAAAGTTCAAGCCTGATATGAGTTTGAAAATCAAGGAAGAGGTCACCAAGCAGGTCAAATCTAAGGTTCTCAGGGTAGTAGAATACCCGACATGGTTAGCCAACATCGTGCCAGTGCAAAAGAAGGATGGGAAGGTCAGGGTTTGTGTCAACTACCGGGATCTCAACCGGGCCAGTCCAAAAGATGACTTCCATTTGCCAAATATACACATCCTGATTGACAATTGCGCCAAGCATGAGCTACAATCATTTGTAGACTACTTCATTGGTTATCATCAGATATAGATGGATAACGAAGATGCTAAGAAAAGGGCTTTCATTACGCCATGAGGAATGTACTGTTACAAGATGATAACGTTCGGCCTGAAGAATGCAGAGTCCACCTACATGAGGGTCATGACTACCATTTTCCATGATATGATACACAAGGAGATGGACGTATATGTAGATGATGTTATCATCAAATCCAAGAAGGCCACTGATCACTTGGAAGATCTGAGGAAGTTCTTCAATAGATTGCGAAGGTACAACTTGAAACTGAATCTTGCCAAGTGCGCATTTGGGGTTCCTGTTGGGAAATTGCTTGGGTTTATTGTGAGCCGCTGAGAAATAGAACTGGTTCCATCAAAAGTCAAAGCCATTCAGAATTTCCACCGCCAAAGAACAAGAAGGATGTGATGAGTTTCTTGGGAAGGCTCAACTACATCAGCTGATTCATAGTACAGTCTACAATTATTTGTAAGCCAATCATTAAGATGTTGAAGAAAGACGCCACTACCAAATGGACTGATGATTGCCAAAAGGCCTTCGACAGAATCAAGGAGTACCTGTCAACACCACCAGTCTTAGTCCCGCCCGAGCCAGGTAGACCCTTATTACTCTACCTTACAGTGTTGGATGGAGCTTTTGGCTGCGTCCTAGGGCAACATGATGAAATAGGGAGGAAGGAGAAGGTCATTTATTACCTCAGTAAGAAGTTCACCTCGTACGAGGCCCGATATTCTCTATTAGAGCGCACCTATTATGCTTTGACTTGGGTAGCTCAGAAGCTGAGACATTACTTCTGTGCCTATACTACATACCTCATATCAATGATGGATCCTTTGAAGTACATCTTTAAGAAGTCCATGCCCACCGGTAAGCTAGCCAAGTGGCAAATCCTGTTGAGTGAGTTCGACATTGTTTATGTAACTCAGAAAGCGGTCAAGGGACAGGCACTGGTAGACCACCTTGCTGAGAATCCCGTGGATGGAGAATATGAACCCCTAAAAATATATTTTCCTGATGAAGAGGTATCATTCATAGGAGAAGACATTGTAGAATCCTATGACAGTTGGAGAATGTTTTTCGACGGAGCAGCAAATTTCAAATGAGTTGGCATAGGACCAGTCTTAGTATCAGAAACCGGTCAGCATTATCCGGTATCTACCAAACTCAGGTTCCTGTGCACCAATAATATCGCCGAGTATGAAGCCTGCATCTTAGGCTCAAAATGGCCATTGACATGAACGTTCAAGAGTTGCTAGTGATTGGGGATTCAGACCTACTTATACATCAAGTGCGAGAAGAATGGGCAACCAAGAACTCCAAGATACTCCCATATCTGCATCATGTACAAGAATTGAGAAAGAGGTTCATGAAGACGGAATTCCAGCATGTTCCCAGAGTCCAGAATAAGTTTGCTGATGCATTGGCCACCCTATCATCTATGACACAACATCTAGACAAGAATTTCATTGATCCCATTCCAGTAAAGATCCATGATCAGCCAGCTTACTGTGCCCATCTTGAAGAGGAAGCAAACAAAAAGCCTTGGTTTCATGATATCAAGGAATATTTGGCAAAAGGAGAGTACCTGGAGCTTGCAAATCCTACTCAAAAATGCACACTTCGGAGATTGTCCAACAACTTCTTTCACAACGGAGGATCCTGTATAGGAGGACTCCTAATCTAGGACTATTAAGGTGTGTTGATGCAAAGGAATCCTCCAAGCTACTAGAGGAAATTCATGCTGTGACCTGCGGTCCACATATGAACGGTTTTGTCTTAGCAAAGAAGATACTTCGTGCTGGTTATTTTTGGATGACCATGGAAACGGACTGCATCTAGTATGTCCTGAAATGCCACCACTGTCAGATACATGCAGACATGATAAAGGTACCTCCGAAAGAGCTTAATGAAACAAGCTCACCATGGTCTTTCGCTGCTTGGGGGATGGATGTTATTGGACCACTCGAGCCTGCCGCTTCCAATTGACACAGGTTTATCCTGGTAGCCATAGACTATTTCACCAAGTGGGTAGAAGCAGCATCTTACAGAGCAGTGACTAAGAAAGTCGTGGCAGACTTTGTCCGCGACCGCATTGTTTGTTGATTCAGGATTCCAGATATTATCATTACTGATAATGGCTCCAACCTCAACAACGACTTGATGAAAGCTATGTGTGAAACTTTCAAGATCAGACACTAGAATTCCACAGCCTACAGGCCTTAAATGAATGGAGCTGTAGAAGGCGCCAACAAGAATATCAAGAAGATATTGAAGAAAATGATAGAGAAGCATAAACAGTGGCACAAAAAGTTATCATTTTCTCTATTGGGGTATCGCACCATAGTCCGCACATCAACCGAGGAAACCCTCTATATGTTGGTTTATGGTACAGAGGCTGTCAGTCCCGTTGAGGTAGAAATTCTTTCCCTAAGGATCATATAAGAAGCGGAGCTCGATGACGCGGAGTGGGTAAAAAATCGTTATGAGCAATTAGCCCTTATAGACGGAAAGAGAATGAATGCAGTTTGTCATGGTCAACTCTATCAGAACATAATGTCCAGAATGTCGTTGGTTCATCTAAAAGCTATTTTAATTATACACTTATGTCATACTTTTACAAAATTATTGCATGCTTTATTTAGCAATGCTACCCCAATGATACATACAGTATCACCAAATCAAAGCTTAGCAGGTCAAGCAAAGCCAGCGGGGACACGAACTAACCTCACCCCTTACAAAACTCACGATTTTTCTTTGGATGCAGGATTGCAAAATCTTTAAACACACTATACACCCATGGGACAAACATCGTTCAAGAATACGACTCTCTGAATCATTGCACTTGCCAACATTTACTATCAGCACGCACAAGTAATGCTCCGCAGTCACAATGCTCCCAGTAATCACAATGCCTCCATCTGCTATCAGCTAAGAAAACTCTGTTGTCATTTGCTATCTTAGTTCTTGCATAAGGCTACCATTCTGCCTCCCGAGACTAAACACTGTCTCCATCTGCATTTGCATTGCATAAGGCTACCATTTTGCCTTCCGATACTAAACGCTGTATCCATCTGCATTTGCATTGCATAAGGCTACCATTCTGCCTTCCGAGGTTAAGCTCTACCTCCGTTTGTATTCGCATCTTCGCATAAGGCTACCATTCTGCCTTCTGATACTAAACGATGTCTCCATCTGCATTCTTGCATAAGGCTATCATTCTGCCTTCCGAGGTTAAGCTCTACATCTCTCTGCATTTGTATCTTTGCATAAGGTTCTCATTCTGCCTTCCAAGGCTAAGCTTTGCCTCCAGTTTTCTTTGAAATTAAGCGCCACCCCAAGCACTATTTATTTCGCTTTTCTTACGGGCTAAGCTCTGCCCTTCAAATTGCAAGACTAAGCTTTGTCTTGTCCGCATCATACTACCTCATCCTTCATGGACTGAAATATCGCCAGCTTATCAAAGGTGTCATTGTTCGGAGGCACCATCTTCATAGCCCGAGAACACCATGTCATGGCCTAAGTATCTCTTTCAATCTTTTGCATATCATTATTCAAAGGCATCATGGTTCGAAGGCACCATCCTCATAGCCCGAGAGCATTATTTCATGGCCTATGATTCCTTTATCATACGCTTCATGTCCCAGGACATCATAGTCTAAGGACGTCATCCTAACCGTCCAAAGACAACATTCATAGTCCAACGGGAATTTGCATCATGTTTAAATTTATGCACAGAATATGCTTGTATTATTTCATTGCAGGTAAACCGGCAAGCAACGACCATCCTGGGAGGAGCAATCCCGCTCCAGTTCCCGTAGCCATATCAAACCTTAATCATTCCCGTAAACCTGTCACTCACCCCACCTTGGATATCACGTCTGTTCTTGAAATCGCTTCATCGGTATACTCCGTTGGTGGATCATGAACTACATACGGCCTGATTCCTGTAAAATCGGGGATAAGTAGGCAGCTCAGAAGCCAGGGTGTGGCCTAAATCTTCTTCAAACCATTTTGCTCAGTCAAAATTGGCCATCATATCTTTACCCGACAATTCTTTCATCCTGCTCGGGTAAAGAGGGGCAGCTGTTGATACCCAATTTTTTCCTATATATTTTCGATATGCAAAATAACTTCAAAATAGCATATAAAGGCATACATAAGCATGTCCAAATGTTTTATTATTTTTCCATAATTTTTAAAGGTTTAAATTGATTTATTTTTCCCTTTTTTATCCATAAAATCTCAATAATTATTTCCAAAATTAGTATTTTGATGATTCATTTATGGGATTTCTATATTTATGCTAAAATATGGCTAAAATAATTTTTACATATTTTTACAATTTTATTTATTATTTTTAAGGCTAAATTGCACATAATTGCAATATTAGCCATATTATTGTTTAATTGTGTCTTATATTCATAAAATTGAGGCTTGTATTTTTAAATTGTTAATTATGTGTTATAAATCATTTTAGCACTTTTTAATCTAGTTTCTAGAAATCATTTACTATTTTTATAATTTAAAAAAAGGGAAATTGGCTATTTAAATAATAGCCCATTTGTATTTAAATTTTGGCCTAAATTGAACCCCAATTCCCCAGCCCAATTCTGAATTAAACCCGAACCTAGCCCAATTTTAACCCTACCCAAACCTGGAAACTCCTCTCCGACGGAAGGGGGAAAAAGAGGGCGCGATATTCATTTGTATGGTCGGATGAGTGTGAGGAGAGCTTTCAGAAGCTTAAGATAGCCTTGACCACAACTCCAGTGCTAGTTTTGCCATCAGCTTCAGGTTCATATACCGTCTATTGTGATGCTTTACGAGTTGGTATTGGGTGTGTATTGATGTAGGAGGGTAGAGTTATTGCTTATGCTTCTCGTCAGTTGAAGCCCCGCGATAAGAACTGCCCCGTTCATGATTTAGAGTTGGTTGCCGTAGTTCACGCGTTGAAGATTTTGAGGCATTATGTGTATGGTGTATTTTGTGAGGTGTTTACTGATCATTGTATCCTCCAGCACTTGTTCAAGCAGAAGGATCTCAATTTGAGGCAGCGGAGGTGGTTGGAGTTGCTAAAGGATTATGATATTACTATATTGTAAGGTTGGCCTTGGCTAATCGGTTCGTGAGGTTGGATATTTCAGAGCCCAGTCGGGTATTGGCTTGTGTGATTTCTTGGTCTTCCTTATATGATCGCATCAAAGAGCGCCAATATGATGATCCTCATTTGCTTGTCCTTAAGGATAGAGTTCAGCATGATGATGCCAGAGATGTGACTATTGGTGATGATAGGGTGTTGAGGATTCATGACCGGATATGTGTGCCCAATGTAGATAGGCTTCGGGAGATGATTTTGGAGGAGGCCCATAGCTCGCGGTATTCCATTTATCCGTGTGCCGTGAAGATGTATTAGGATCTGAGACACCATTATTGGTGGAGGAGAATGAAGAAAGACATTATGGGATTTGTAGCTCGGTGTCTCAATTGCTAGCAGGTGAAATATGAGCATCAGAGATCGGGAGGCTTGCTTCAGCATATGGATATTCCGAAGTGGAAGTGGGAGCGGATCACCATGGACTTTGTAGTTGGGCTCCCACGGACTTTGAAGAAGTTCGATGCTATTTGGGTGATTGTCGATCGGCTTACCAAGTCCGCGCACTTCATTCCTGTGTGTACTACCTATTCTTCAGAGCGATTGGCAGAGATCTATATCCGGGAGATTGTTCATTTGCATGGTGTCCCAGTTTCCATCATTTCAGATAGGGGCACTCAATTTACTTTGCAGTTTTTGAGGTCTATGCAGCGAGAGTTAGGAACTCAGGTTGAGTTGAGCACATCTTTTCACCTTCAGAAGGATGGGCAGTCCGAGCGCAATATTCAGATATTGGAAGACATGTTGCGTGCTTGTGTCATTGATTTCGGAGGGTCATGGGATCAGTTTCTATCGCTTGCAAAGTTTACTTATAACAACAGCTACCAGTCGAGTATTCAGATGGCTCCATATGAGGCTTTATATGGGAGGCGGTGTAGATCTCCAGTTGGTTGGTTTGAGTCGGGTGAGGCTAGGCTATTAGGGACAGACTTGGTGCAGGATTCTTTAGAAAAGGTGAAGGTAATTCAGAAGAGGCTTCGTACAACGCAGTCGAGACAAAAGAGTTATGTTGACAAGAAGGTTCGGGATGTGTCCTACATGGTTGGTGAGAAGGTTCTGTTGAAGGTTTCGCCCATGAAGGGTGTTATGAAATTTGGGAAGAAGGGTAAATTGAGTCCTCAGTTCATTGGGCCTTTTGAGGTGCTTCGGAGGATTGGGGAGGTGGCTTATGAGCTTGCTTTGCCACCCAGCTTGTCGAGTGTGCATCCAGTATTTCATGTTTCTATGCTCCAGAAGTATATTGGGGATCCGTATCATGTTTTGGATTTCAGCACGATTCAATTAGATGATGATTTGACTTATGATGTGGAGCCAGTAGCTATTTTGGGGCGTCAAGTTCGAAAGTTGAGATAAAAGGATATGGCTTCAGTGAAAGTGCAGTGGCGAGGTCGGCCCGTGGAGGAGGCTACCTGGGAGATCGAGCGGGAGATGCGGAGCAAATATCCTCACCTGTTTGAGGCTTCATGTATGTTTCTTGATTCGTTTGAGGATGAATGTTTGTTTAAGAGAGGGAGGATGTAACGAATCGGCCGGTCGTTTCATGAGTTACCGCTCCATTTTCCCCCGTTTCTGCTTCTTATTGCTTTGTTTATCGGTTCTATGTGTGATCGAGTTGGTTGGCTTGGGTTCGGAAAGGATTTGGTAAGGTTTGAGACACTTAGTCTCTTTTGAGGAATCTTAAGTTGGAAAAGTTAACCGGATGTTGACTTATGTGTTAGAGGGCTCGGATGTGAGTTCCGATGGTTCGGATAGCTTCTGGAGGTCATTTGGGACTTAGGAGCATGATCGGAATGTGTTTTGGAGGTCTGGAGTAGATTTAGGCTTGAATTGGCGAAATTGGAATTTTGGCGTTTTCCGGTTGATAGGTGAGATTGTGATATATGGGTCGGAATGGAATTTCAGAAGTTGCAGTAGTTCCGTTGTGTCATTTGGGATGTGTGTGTGCAAAATTTCAGGTCATTCGGACGTGGTTTGGTAGACTTTTTGATCAAAAGCGTAATTTAGAAGATTTTGGAATTCTTAGGCTTGAATCCGATGCAAATTTGGTGTTTTGATATTGTTTTGAGCGTTTCGAAGATTGGAACAAGTTTTAATGATATTATGGGATATGTTGGCATGTTTGGTCGAGGTCCCGGGGGCCTCGAGTGAGTTTCGGGTGGTCAATCGGACCATTTCATGTAGTGAAAACTGTAGAAAACTGCTGTTGAGTGTTGCAGATGATTGGCCTTCATGTTCACGAGTGGGGCCTCGCGTTCGCGAGGGTTAGCCGGTAAGGCTGAAGAGTTGGCCTTTGCCTTCGCGTGGGAGGTCACGCATTCGCGAAAGATTGGAGTCTGGAGGCATCGCGTTCGCGAGAGGTCAGACGCGTTCGCGAAGGAGGAAATTTTGGTCAATGTCAGTTTGTGCTTTGCGAACGCGAGGCTTTGACCATGTTCGCGAAGAAGGTTTTTAATGCCTAGGCAGAATGTTTTAATAGTCATTGTCCACGATTTTGGGGCTAACTTCCACCATTTTTGAGCTATTTTGGAGCTTTTTGAAGAGGATTGAAGAGGGATTCAAGGGGAAACACTTGGAGGTAAGATTTATGGACTTAATACTCGATTCTAATGTGTATTCTACCTAATTAATCATGAAATTTAAGCCTAATTATTGAAGAATTAGGGCTTGTAATTGGAGATCTAGAATTTGGGATTTGAGTGGTCGTTTGTGGTTAGATTTTGATGCTTTTGATATGAATGAACTCGGGGAGTGATAAGGAGTCTATTGATGTAATTTTTATCGAAATCTGAGATGTAGGGTTGGGTTTGGCCAATTTCAGGATTTGTGTTGTAATTTGATTTCTTTCGAGTGGGCTTTGTTCCCTTAGCATATTGTGATGGTTTTGCACTGATTTTGGTTAGATTTGGAGCATCCGGAGGTTAATTCGATAGGCAAAGGCATCGCGGGCTAGAGATTGGACCGGATAGAGGTGAGTAATGATTGTAAATGTTGTCCTAAGGGTATGAAACCCCGGATTACATATAGTTATGCTATATTGAGGTGACGCACATGCTAGATGATGAGCGTGGGGCTGTGCACTATTGGGGATTGTGACTTAGTCCATCCCCAATGACTGTTTTACTACGTATTTGATTGAAAACTATTTGCTATCATTATGTTTTGGGCCGAATGCCATAATTGGGCCTCGTGCCAACTATTTGGACCCTTTGGGGACTTTAATTGATATTTTCTCACTATTTTTGACTTTATACTTGTACTCCGTCATGCTATGTTCTACTGTTTTCATAACTCAGCTATGTTTACTCTATTTTAATACATTAAATGATATTTTAAATGATAATTTGGGCTAAGCATCATGGTTTTACTGTGCCCGAGTGGCTTATGAGATTCAGGCTGAGTAAGACCGAGGGCCTGTGTTGTGAGGGTACACTGATTTATTATTTTGAGGCCGATGGCCTGAGATTGTACGCCGCGAGGTCGATTGTCAATATGAGGCCGAAAGCCTACTGATTACGCCACGAGATGGCTTGATATTGCGCTTGGGTCGTAAGGGGCCCCTCCCGGAGTCTGTGCACCCTCAGTGAGCGCGGGTACCCATTGTGATATGAGATATAGCCTGAGGGGCTGGTGTTGTTCCATGATATTGCCCGAGGGGCGGATTTTTTTATGTGTTTATCTATTCTAGTTGCTTTTCATTTAATTGTTTAACTATTAAAAATGTGTTTTAAAGAAGCTTCTTCTGAACTAAGTTTTTATACATGTTTTCACTATTTTATTGCTTTTATTGGTTTTATACTGCCTCTTTATAGCATGTTGATGTGCTTTTACGTGATTTCTTGTCGCTCAGTCTTCATTTATTATTATTATTCACTGAGTTGGAGTACTCACTTTACTCGCTGCACCCCATATGCTGATTCAGGCGCTTCAGGTCCTGCTTGCGAGGGTTGAGAGCTTCCAGCAGACTTCAGAGTTCACTAGGTAGCTGCTCGGCGTCCGCGGCCCAGTGTCACTCCCTCTTATCATTATTTCTTTCCATTGTCCTGGTTATGTAATAGTTTGTGTAGACTCTTTCAAACTTGTAGTTTTATGATAGATGCTCATGACTAGTTACACCCCGATGTCGGGCTATGTCTATTCCGCATATTGTAGTATTTACCTTATTTTTGGGATTATTATTATGTTAAAGACTTAATTTGTATTATTTTAATTGCTTTAAGTGAATTAGGGGTGTGTCGGCTAGCCTTGTTTTCACGAGAGGCGCTATCACGACCGGGTCTGGGTTTAGGGTCGTGACAGACTTGCTCGGGGTTTATGATGATTTTGCAGCTTCTGTTTTCTGAGCTTGATCTTCTTCATTAGTTCATTTCCAAAGCCAGAGATCCATTTCCTTCTTGTGTTATTCTGCTGCAATCAGGTACTACATTTTGGTTGAATGATATATATTTCAGATTTGCTTGGATAAGAATTGTATGGAATTGTTCATGTTTCATCTGTTTCATTTCTACGATTGTTTGATAGCTATTTTCGTGTTTTTTTGTGTTTGCTGAAGTACTGTGGTGTATTTGAAATGTGGAGAGGAATTAAAATTTGAGTCTCTTATGCTTACTCTGAAAAATAAGGAAACTTTTGAAAGTAACTAATTGGTGTCATTACTTGGTTTGTTTCTTCCTGGAAGAGTAAAGCCTCTAGTTGTACTGATAGTTGTTCTTCTACATACCTTAATTCTCAGAGTTTGAATGAGGTGTGAAATTATTGAGTTCATTATCGATTTTAGAGATTCACTATGAGAAAATGGTTGGTTGGCTTCTTATGATTTAAATGCAGTGTCATTTTGATAGTGGACATTTCTTATAAAATATTTACTGATGTAGCATTTGTTTGATATATAGGCATCAGTTCTGTGTGTATTAACGTTCATTTAATGTATAAATGCAATTTGTTTAGATGGCCAACGTTTGAATGTTGGGATATTGTCAAAATCTTTAGGAAATTCACTAAGTCTCGAATATCGTAGTTTGTTTTAGGTACGTTTAAATATATCATCGTGACTATGGGTACGGTTCCCGTGGCATAGTCATGATACATAATCCTAATTCGGGTGCACATTTCATGTGACCCGATCATCACTTAGAACAATAATAAAAATGAACACATTGTAGATTGCGGGTGCATTTCACATAGCGCGATTTGCGATGTGTAAAAACAATGAGTATACGACAATGTAACCCGTCACAGATTAATTCCATACAAGTTTAAAATGCAGTAAATAATTAAAAGCAATTTAAAAAAGTCAAAAAATGCACAATAAGTTTAAAACATGTAATTAATCAGATAATTAGGCCAATTATTAATAGTTGAGCGACCGTGCTAAAATCACGGAATTCGGGAGTACCTCACACCTTCTCCCGGGTTAACAGAATTTCTTACCGGTATTTTATGTTTGTGGACCATAAATAGAGTCAAACTTCTTCGATTTGGGATTTTAAAATAAATCAGTGATTTGGGACACCATAAATTATCTCAAGTGGTGAATCAAAATAAATAAATGATCCCATTTTGATTTATGTCACTTTAATTGGAAAAACTCCCTTATCCCCCTCGGAAAAAAGGAGGTGTGACAGCTCTGGCGACTCTGCTGGGGAAAAGAACCCCGAACGTCTGGTTCAGGGTTCGGAATTCGAGCTTAGAATAACTATTATACTTAGCTTTTATTTATTATCTGATTTTTACGTGTTTGAGCCTAATGTGCAAAATGTCGCTTTTTACCGCTTTGATATTGTTTAAACTGTATATAAATTATTACGAAACCCTCTTCTCTCTGAGTCTTCTAAATCTTCTAGGAAGTGCATGCTGGCGTGACTTCTTTTCTGTTAGTGTCATATCCTTAATTTAGAACGAGGTTCGCATAAGTTGCAAAGCCAGATGATCTTTTGGTTACCGGTACGCTGCCCCCTCCCGACTCGAGTTGTCCGCTCGGGTAAGCCAAGTCTAGAACAATACACCAGGTTTTAAACCTAGAATAACATAGCCTCATGCCGGATCCCTAGTAGGACCACTTGTTTGCATCACGTGCATTTGACTTTAGGGACTCAATACAGGGGTTGGGTCCGTCTAGGACAGGTGTACCCGAAGTAAAAAAAAGATCATCCTAATGCATTTCACAAGCTACTTGTATATTTATTTGCTTCAGCTTGCATGTTGACCAGTTTCTATAATAGGAAGAAAAATCAAGAAAAACCAAGATTAAGGTAGGAGAGGTAAAATCATCCGTTTCTGAAAACCCCGGTGTTCAAAATATCCCGAAACTCTACCGATTGTTTTTCTTAAAAAGAAGAAAAAGTCATTTCAAAATAAGTCATATTTTCCTGTTGCGTCAAAACTGGCCGAACTACGTGGGCCTGATTCTCACCGGATATAGGATACGTAGGCAAACCTCATTGGTTCTGGCCCCAATTTTTAAGAAATCAAAAAATATATTCGTTAAATTCTTTCTTTAAAAGCATTTCCTTAGAAAATTCTAAAAAACAAAATTTAAACTCAAAAAATAGTTTCCTTCTTTCTGAAGTCTTTCATACGAAAAAAAAGAAATAAAAATAAAAATCAATCAAATAAAAATCCAAAATAAGGTTTCCTTTACTTTGAAGTAATTTTCCCAAAAATTCCAAAAAATCAAAAAAATAAAAACATCAAAAAAATATTCTATCCTTCTTTAAAAGTCTTTCTTTCGTAAATGTCATAAATAAAAATTGAAAAATTGAAATCCAAAATATTTTCGTTTTCTTTAGAAGTACTTTTATAAATTTAAAAACAAAAGAAACTCAGAAATCCAAAATATTTTCTTAAAAGTCACCTTTTTAAAAATTAAGAGGCAACATCCAAAATCCAAAAATATTTTCTTTCTTTTAGAAGTTTTTCATTCGAAAAAGAAAACAAATCGAACAAAATCCAAAAATATTTTCTACCTTTTTTTAGAAGTCATTTTCCCAAAAATTCAAAAAAAAAATAGAAATCCAAAGTATTTTCTTTTTTCTTTAGAAGTCTTTCTTTTCAAAAATTCTCAGAAAAAAAAAACAAACAAACAAATGAAAATTGAAAAAAGAAATTCTTCTTTAGAAGCATTTCTTTCAAAAATTTCAAAAAACCAAAACAAAATCAAAAATAAAAATAAAAAATCCAAAAATATTTTTTTCCTCCTTAATAGCCTTTCTTTCGAATATTCAATTAAAAAAATAAAATGCAAAAAAAAAGTTATGTTCCTTTTGTAAACGCTTTCATTGTTTGAGTGTTATAAAAAGTAAAAGAGAGAGTTAGTTTATTTACTCCATTCCTAATTTTCCCGAACTACACATGATTTGACATTCAACGTCATGATACGTAGGCAATCCCCGTCGAATTCGATCATTGCCATAAATAAATTGAGTGAATAATAAAACCAAAAAAATCAAGAAAGAAAAAATTGAGTTAAAAAGAAAGAAAAAATGACAAAAAAAAAGAGCAACGTAAAATAAAAGAGTAACAAAATAGAGAGAAATAGAGAGAGAGAGAGAGAGAGAGAGAGAGAGAGAGAGAAAGACAGTGCCAAAATAAAAGAGCGACAAAAACAAAACAAAAATCAAGAGTGATTAGAGAGAGGCAGAAATGAAGAAAAAAGGTGCAGATTGAAAAATAGGGTTAGTTAAGGCCGTGATGAAACATGCAACTCGTTCAAACACAGAGTAGAAATGTTTAATTGTTTAGGTGCATTGCATCCCAATGTGCGATTTCCTATCTGTTAAGCGTCTCAAAACTAACAAGGTTGTTGGGTGTGCAAATTAGCCTGGTTTTGTTTAGGTGGTTGGTTTTGTTGGTAATCTAGCTTCCCATTCTTACTTCACAAGATCCAAAACAAAGGTTCCTATGGCCTCAGAAAGCTATCTACAAATCATTGATCTTGAGGATAGCCCAGCACCGACTATTCCATAACTAGAATCAGCAGCTGCTGAAGAGAATAGGATGATGCGTTTTCGCATATTGGAAATGTGGGACGCTTGGTCTAATAGTAGGAAACTGCCAAGTGCAATCCCTGGATTCCCTGAGTTGATCCCCAGGTCAGGTGAGGTTACCAACGCCCCTGTGCCCAACCCTCTCATCCCATGCAGGTACCCTCCAATGCCGTCCAATGATCCTGGCATGCCTTCTATGGTTCGCCACCAGGCACCAGTTTCCATGGCACCTCCAATATTGTTCTCTGCAGCACCAGTCTACACTAGAGCACAACCAACTTTACCACGACCGTATATTGAACCTCCAATGTTTACCTTTCAGGGTCCAAGGCTTCAATCAGAAATAACATATGTGACCCCGTACTCTTTCACTCAAGGAAAGATTGTTAAAAATCTCGAGCAAGAGGAAATGTCTCGGAAGATGAAAAGCCTAGAACAAATGATGAAAAACATGCAAGGTCTGAGTGGCAAAAAGAGTGTCTCATACTCTGACCTCTGTATGTTTCGCCATGTCTACTTGCCAGCTGGCTTCAAGATGCCAAAATTTGAAAAGTACGATGGGCACGGAGACCTGGTCTCTCACCTGAAACGATATTGTAACCAGTTGAGAGGCGCTGGTGGAAAAGAGGAGTTGCTAATGGCCTATTTTGGGGAAAGCCTCACCGAAATCACTTCTGAATGGTATACGGATCAAGAAATTGCTCATTGGCATGTGTGGGATGATATGGCCCGAGATTTTGTCTGCCAGTTCCACTATATTGTGGACATCGCTCCCAACAGAAACTCTTTGTCCAATTTGAAAAAGAAAATCGTGAAAAGTTTCCACGAATATGCTGTCAAATGGCGTGAGCAAGCTGCCAGGGTAAAGCCTCAAATGGACGAAATTGAAATGGTCACGGTCTTTCTACAGGCCCTAGAGGCGGACTACTTCCAGAACATGATGTTTGCTTTGGGTAACCCGTTCGCTGAGGCTATCAAAATTGGGGAAATGGTTGAAAACGGTTTAAAAACATGGCAAATCTTGAGTCATGCTACTTTTAAGGCCACATCACAGGCTGCTCGGAATGGTTCGGAGAGTTTAATGAACAGAAATGGGAGTAAAGAGGGAGCCATGATGGTTTCAAGCTCGAGGGGGGCCGCAGATCATTCAGCCAATCATATGTGCCTCCTATGGTCCCACCACACTATTATCCCCTTCAAGATTCTGCTTATGCCATGACACTGCCTCCCCATGCAGTGATGCATGTGCAATCTTACACACGACCACAACATTATACACAAAATCGAGCTCCACCTCCCAGAAATGCCCATCCTTACCAAGCTCCATATAATCCTCAACCAAATGATCCCCAATACTATCCTCGCCCAAGAGAGCCTTTCAGAAAAAATCAATTCACCCCTATTGGTGAATCGTATTCAAGCTTATTCCAAAAGCTAATCGGGCTAAATCTATTGCAGTCAGTGTCCCCGAACCGGCCGAACCCCGAGTCCCCCTTGCACCGAGCTGATGCTATATGTGAATACCACTCTGGAGCAGTGGGACACGGTACGGAGGACTGTTGGATCCTCAAAAGGGCAGTTGAAAACTTGATTGAAGCTGAAAGAATCTTTCTTCAGGACGAAGAGGCTCTTAATATGATGAACAATCCTCTGCCTACTTTAACAAATGGGCCAATAGTCGGAATGATTTGTGAAGATGAAGAATTTGATCCGGTACTAAAGGCCATTGCAGCCATTATCGAGACAGAAGAAAAGCTAAAAAACGGTCGTGAAGCCTGAAAGTTTCCCATCAGACGGGAGTCTCGGTAGCTAGTCTTGCTATCCTTTCTGCGTCCGGATTATCTCAGGGTGTGATCCGGATGTTCTACTTTGTTGTCTTTCTTTTTGATGTAGACCCTTCTATCTTTGAAATTCGAAAAAAATCAAAAATCAAATGAAATTAATATTTCATTGTCTAGGAATATCTCTTTTTATAATTTCACTTTTCTTGTTCTCTGTTTAGTTATGTTAAATGTAGATTTCAATAACATGACATGCTTGCGGACTTCATGCCCAGATCCTAAAACGTTGTCAGACTTCGAAGTAATGAGTCAAGAATCAGAATGCAATGAAGATAAGTTTAAGGAAATAAAGCAAAGACTCGGAATAGCTAAAGAAAATTTGGTTCCAGATTGGAAAGGTCCATACATTGCAACAAGAGTGCGTTGTACTTGGGACACATCGAACGAAATGTCCCAGAAACAACTGTCAATGCAAATGCAGTCAAAAGATACTATGTTGGATCCTCCATATAGCGTTAATATTCTCTGGTTGGGATGAAGAAAGCTTTCTTTCTCATTATTCAAATATTCAACCCTTTACAAACCTTTTGAGTCGGCTCCCATTCTTTGATCACCCTCTTTAGAACTTGGAAGTTATTATTGAGAAAAATGAAATGAATGAAAAATAAAAATAAAATGATAAAAAAGATAAGAAAAAGAAAGATTCAAAAAAAAGGATGAAATGACAAAGAAAATGAAATAAAAAAATGGAAAAGGGTGAAAAAGAAAGAGAAAAGAAAACAAAATAGAAGAAAAATAAAAGAAAATCAAAAATAAAGTTCCTCGAACTACGTTCGACTTGATTCTGAAAGGATACATAGGCAGCCTCTCTCTAGGGTTCAGTCACAGCAAAAAAAAATTCAAATTCCCCCGAAAGTTGAAACTGGGGCAGAAGTTATAATGGTTCGCGATGGTTACGCCTGAAAGGTTCCAAAGTTGTAATTCAATCCAAAAATTTTTTACCCCAAATCATGTTCAACTCCTTCCGATCAATCGGTAAAGATGTTCAAAATTGGAGGATACAGTTACTTGGATTTGATACAACCAAATAAGAGAAATGAAATGAGAGAGTCTTACTAGTGAAAACCCCTACGGAAACGTAAGACGATGGTAAGTAGAGAAACTAAAATGAGACAGTCTTGTTAGTGAAAACTCGCAAAGAGCACTACAAGGAGATGGTGAGAAAAGAAATGAGAGAGGTCAGCTCGTGAAAACCCACAAAAGGCACCACTGATAAAAAAAGAGGATCTTTAGTCACTGACATTGACACAGTCCTGGGCAAGGTTTCTCGGTTTCGAGGTAAAAGTTGTGATGAATTTTTAAGAGTCGGACGGTTTGCACGAATCAGGCATCCAGTCCAAAAGGCATGTCATGCTCATTGAAGTCCGCATGTACTCTAGATAATCCCTTCTTTCCTTTCCATGAAAGGGATACCTTTTGTCTAAATTCATTTGTCCATTCCATTGTTTGTTTTAGTTCTTTGAATCCCTTTCGATCTAACTCTATTCCGAAACTAAAGCAAAGAAAGGATGGTAAGACTGATTTACAAGTCTCTCACTTACTACAAGCTAATATGCAAAAAGGGAACCCAGCCTCGTCAGGGGCATCAAGTTGACCTCGACTGGCCATGGCAGTCGGTGCTTCGAAATAAAACTCTTGGAAGGAAAAACTTAAATTGAAGTGCCTATAAAGGCAAATGAAATTGGAAAGGTTGAGTCCCACGTGGCCAACCGTCTCGCAATGGTTTGAAAATCCAATGTACCCCAAATGCTCTGAAATTGAAGTTGGAAGAAAGAAGCCAGAAATGAAAGGCCTATGAAGGCAAAATAAAGTTGGAAAATGTTAAGTCCCATGCGACTAGCCGTTGTGACAAAGTTTGAGGAGTCAAAAGTTCCCCAATGCTCTGAAGTTAAAAAAAAGAAAAAAACAAAAAAAAACACAAGTTAGAAGGGAAAGGCCTACAAAAGCAAAATAAAGTCAAAAAGGTTGAGTCCTACCAGCCAACCATCATGGCAAAGTTTGGAATAATCAGAGGTTCTTCAGGGTCAGAAATGCAATCAGTATTCAGGATGCAATCAGTTGCACTTGAAAGGGCCGAGATCAAGTGGCTGAAACCAAGGCCACAAAACCAACCACTATTTCAAACTGACAAGTTGTTTTTTGTTTGAAAAAATAAGAAATAGGTTCAATCCAAAAGCAACCTCGCAAGAAACAGGTATGACCAAATAGAAACTGCGCAAGGGCTAGAAACAGCTTTGCAGCAACAACCCAAAACGGGAAGTATCCTCCAAAATTCTTTCCTGCATTTTACTCACTGTCTTAAATAAAATAAAATATAAAAAAATGAATGATTAAAAAAAATGAAATGAAATGAAAAGAAAGAAAAGAAGAAAAGTTCAAAATCATGGTAGTATAGGGTCTCCAATCCCTAGCTGCGTTTTTTCCAATATAGGGTTTTATTTTAAACATAGGGTCTACACTCCCTAGTCGTTTTTCTAACATAGGGTCTCCACTCCCTAGATGATGCCAGCATAACCTGATACCAACTTCTAACATATGGTCATCACTCCCTAGTAATGCCAACATAGGGTCTTCACTCCCTAGTTGATGCCAGCATAACCTGATGTGAGCATAACCTGATACCAACATAGGGTCACTACTCCCTAATTGATGCCAAAATAGGGTCACCACTTCCTATTTGATGATTTTCCAACATAGGATCTCCATTCCCTAGTTGATGCCAGCATAACCTGATGATTTTCCAACATAGGGTCTCTATTCCCTAGTTGATGCCAGCATAACCTGATGATTTAATATAAGGTCTACACTCCCTAGTTGATGCCATCATAACCTGATGATTTTCCAACATAGGGTCTCCACTCCCTAATTGATGCCAGCATAACCTGATGATTTTACAACATAGGGTCTCCACTCCCTAGTTGATGCCAACGTAGGGTCACCACTCCCTAGTTGATGCTAGTATAACCTGATGCCAGCATAATATGATGCCAACATAGGGTCATCACTCCCTAGTTAATGCCAACATAGGGTCTCCACTCCCTAGTTTATGCCAGCATAACCTGATGCCAACATATGGTCACCACTCTCTAGTTGATGCCAACATAGAGTCTCCACTCCCTAGTTGATGTCAGCATAACCTGATGCCAACATAACCTGATGCCAACATAGAGTCACCACTCATAGTTGATGTCAATATAGGGTATCCACTCCCTAGTTAATGCCAGCATAACATGATGCCAACATAGGGTCACCACTCCCTAGTTGATGATTTTCCAATAATAGGGTCTCCAATCCTTAGTTGATTTTATTCTAAATATAGAGTCACCACTCCCTAATCTCTTTTTCCCAAGGATACACAACCCCGACTTTTATTGCTTTCAATAATGAAGTAGTATAGAGTTTTGGTTACAAATAACTCACAAAATTTTCCTAGTGAAAATTGAGGTAGAAAAATTTCGTTCGTTTCTTTTGGTGCTTGAACAGGTTATACCGCGAGGCACAGGGTTCGAGATGACTAAAAGAAGAAGTCTCAGTCCAGAATAAAAGAAAATGAAGAAAAAGAAAAAGAAGTGAACTTAAAGTGCAGAAGCAGAGCAAAGATGTAGACTGCTCAAGACATGATTGAAGTCACAAGTTTTGCATGTCCCGCCTTGATCCGAGAAGCTGAAAAAGAATGAACCAGCACCAGCAGCTAACAAGCATCAAGATTCAGATCAGAGTCCACATGAAGAACCAGCCAGGACTGAAGATCAAGCTTCAGAAGATTTATAGATAGGAATCTTGTAACTCATAGCTGATAGGCTTAGTTTAGCTTTAATTTTGATTTTGGTGTAATAAAGAGCTCAGCAAGTAGAAATAGCAGCAACAATAGTGAAATCACAGCTAATCGGTAGTTCCAGCTACCAAAACTTTCTGAACTACACTGACCTGATTCTTTTATAGTCAAGGATATGTAGGCAACCTCCGAAGCAAGGTTCGGTTAGATTTTTTCGAAAAAAAGAAGCTTCCCATGGAGTGTCAAACATGCAAAAATTGCTCATAATTGCTCACTTTATCTCTGCCCAAAAACTCTTCGTGTTTCCGAGCAAAGAGGGACAGCTGTGAGCACCTAATTTTTGTCCCGCATGAAAATAACTCCTAAAAATATTTTAATGGATTTTAGGAGTTTTTCTTTATTTTGTTGTATTTTATATCTTAAAATCATAGAAAAATCATAAAAAATTGCCACATTTTGATTTCATGCCATCTTAGGTTTAATTTGCACATTAGGAATTACTACTCTTTAATTGTTAGAATTAATACATAAAAATCAAATAAAATATTTTTAAAATATTACATGCATTTGCTAATAGATAAATAGATTTAATTTTGCTAACTAGATTTAAGTTAGGTTTTAATTTAGGATTTAATTTGTTAGAATTTAAAATTAAAAGAAAAACAAAGAAAAAAGAAGTAGATTTGGTCTTTTAATTTCGTTTGGGCCAGCTTATTTTGAAGCCCAAAATCTAATTTGCTTTAAACATCCATCCCAACCCCAATACTATGTCCGACCCGCTGGCCCAATACTCCCCCCTCTCATTAAAACACCTCTTTTCAAAACCCTAAAGAAGACAACAATCAGACCCCTCCTTCCCATCGAAAATAACCAAAGCAGCGCCTCTCTCTCTAACCTAAGAGATCGGACCTCCCCCCCCCCCCCCGAACCTAGTGTCGCCCCTCTATTCTCTCAGAGAAGAATAGACCCTTACCCCCACGTTCTTCAGCAGATCCTAGCCGCCATTTTCGCCATCACCAAGAACCAGACTCCTCTCCTTCTTCATTCTCACATCTAACCCCTCACACTCCCTCACTTCTCTGATAAACACACACACACACGAAAGGGGGGGGGGGGAGGAACAAATCTAAAAAATAAAATACATATTCTGGGTTTACAAAAGTTGTTTGGAGCTTAGAGTTAAGCATCAAAGTCTGATTTGGAAAATACAACATTGGAAAAGCAGAAGAAATAAAGATTGAAGAAAATTTAATTACTGGAATTTTTAAAGTTCAAATCCTTCTCGTTGTGTGTTTATAAAAGTTGTTGAAGATGGGACTTGCTCGGGTTTTCTGCTGATTTTTGTGGCTTCTTTTTTGCTGAGCTTGATCTTTATCATTAGTTCATTTTCAAAGCCAGAGATCCATTTCCTTCTTGTGTTATTCTGCTGCAATCAGGTACTACATTTTGGTTGAATGATATAAATTTCAGATTTGCTTGGATAAGAATTGTATGGAATTGTTCGTGTTTCATTAGTTTCATTCCTACGATTATTTGATAGCTATTTTCGTATTTTTTTGTGTGTGTTTGTTGAAGTAATGTGATGTGTTTGAAATGTGGAGAGGAATTAAAATTTGAGTCTCTTATGCTTACTCTTTAAAATAAGAAAACTTTTGAAATTAACTGATTGGTGTCATTACTTTTTTGTTTCTTCTTGGAAGAGTGAAGCCTCCAGTTGTACTGATAGTTGTTCTTCTACATACCTTAATTCTCAGAGTTTGAATGAGGTGAAATTATTGAGTTCATTATCGATTTTAGAGATTCACTATGAGAAAATGGTTGGTTGGCTTCTTATGATTTAACTGTAGCGTCATTTTGATAGTGGACATTTCTTATAAATTTTTTAGTGATGTAGCATTTGTTTGATATATAGGCATCAGTTTTGTGAGTGTATTAAATTCATTTAATGTATAAATGCAGTTTGTTTAGATGGCCAATGTTTGAATGTTGGGATATTGTCAAAATTTTTAGGAAATTCACTAAATCTCGAATATCATAGTTTGTTTTAGGCGCGTTTAAATAAATCATCATGACTATGGGTACGATTCCCGTGGCATAGTCATAATACATAATCCCAATTCGGGTGCACATTTCATGTGACCCGACCACAACTTAGAACAATAATAAAAATAACACATTGTTGATTGCTGGTGCATTTCACGTGGCGCGATTTGCGATATGTATAAAACAATGAGTGCACGACAATGTAACTCGTCTCAAATTAATTCCATACAAGTTTAAAATGCAGTAAATAATTAAAAGCGATTGAAAAAAGTCAAAAAATGCACAATAGGTTTAAAACATGTAATTAATCAGATAATTAGGCTAATTATTAGTAGTTGAGTGACCGTGCTAAAATCACGGAACTCGAAAGTACCTCACACCTTCTCTCGGGTTAACAAAATTTCTTATCCGGTCTTTTATGTTCGCTGACCATAAATAGAATCAAACTTCCTCGATTTGAATTTTAAAATAAACCAATGACTTGGGACACCATAAATTATCTCAAGTGGCGACTCTAAATAAATAAATAATCTCATTTTGATTTATGTCACTTTAATTGGAAAAACTTCCCTATCCCCCTCGAAAAAAAGGAGGTGTGACAGGTATTAATTGTTCCGTAGTTTCATTGTATTACATTATTGGCTTAAGTTGGTTTATTGGTATTTCATGATATATTTTGGTTGGTCTCGCTGTATAGTAATAATTGATGGGATTTCATAATTATATAGATTTCCGTTGATTTGGTTGAGGCGTAAGTGTTATGAAGAGTTTGAGCTAAATTGTGAAATACTTGTTCTTAATGTGTGATTGGTACTGATATGGTAGGATCGGGTTGCACGCCACAATAAGAGGAATAAGGTGAAATGTGATTGTTTGGTGGGATCGGGTTGCGCGCCGCAACAAGGAGTAATAAGGGTGGACAGGTGGGATCGGGTTGCACGCCGCAACAGGAAAAATAAGGGTAATATATTGAGGAGTAATAAGGGTAGACTGGTGGGATCGGGTTGTACACCGCAACTAGGAGTAATAAGGATAAATATTCATATTGTTCCTAATTATATGGTGGGATCGGGATGTGCGCCGCATCATTTTATTGTTTATGTATTTTTTCTCTGTTGTGATTTTATTCTGTAGCAGTGTAACTCTCTTAAGGATTGGTTATAGCTGAGTACTGACAGGATAATTGAGTTCTGTATTTAATTTACTATAAATTACTGTTCTATTTCGTTCCATACTTCCTTTTTCTTTATTATTAACTGGATGCAGATTATATTGTAAATGCCTCCCCTTAGCCTCGTCACTAGCTCGTCGAGGTTAGACTTGGCACTTACAAGTACATGGGGTCGGTTGTACTGATACTGCACTCTGTACTTTCTATGTAGATTTTGGAGCTGGTTGTGGCTGATCGAGAGGTCGGTTGCAAGCATTCATCAAGGAGACCCAACGTAGTCCTGCAGACGTTCGTAGGCTCTGGCGTCCCCTCGTATGTTCTACATTTTTGTTTTATTTTCTTTCGAGACAGATGTACTTTTCTTTCAAACCAGTATTTGTAGTAATTCATAGAAAGTTTGTGGATTATGACATCAGTTTCTGGGTGATAATAGTTTCAATATTTTAATAGCATATAGATAATCGGTTTAATATGTACTTCCGCATTTATTCCTATTCGAAATAGTCTTGTTAATTTTAAATTATGAAAATGTAAAGGAATAGATGAATATAACTCTAACGTTGGCTTGCCTAGCGAGTACGATGTTAGGTGCTATCACGGTCCCGACAGTGAGAAATCTGGGTCGTGACAATACTTATACTTGTTCAGTTTATTAGACCAGCGGGTGTCTCGACTGTTCCTCGTCACTACTCCACCGAGGTTAGCCTTGATACTTACTGGGCACCGCTGTGGTGTGCTCATACTATACTTCTGTATATTATTTTGTACAGATTCAGGTGTTTGATCGTTAGTAGCTGAGCGGATTCTTGCTGGGAAGACTCAAGGTAAATTTGTTGCTGCGTTCACGGGCTTCAGAGTCACCTTTGTATTTTGTATTCACACTGTTTTTACTTATTTCCAAGTAGTTATATTTAGAAGTTGTAGCAAACTCTGTAGAGCTTATGACTGGTACCACCGGTTTTGGAAAATTACAAATTTTGTAGAGATTTCTATTTCGAGACTATTAGATTTAGTTATTATTGTTGTTATTTCAGTAAAATGTTAGGCTTATCTAGTCCCTAAGACTAGGTGCCATCACGATACCCAACTGAGGAAAAATTGGATCGTGACATAATTTGCTGTAAAAAGCAAGAATTGGTCATTCTATTTTGTGTTTGTTTGTGGTGTGGAGCCACAGTGTTAGTTGTGAGTTCGGCTGAACCCAGTAACTTTTGTTCAAATTATGTATTTGTATTAACAAATCAAATGAATATGTACAAATTATTAATTTAGAATCCAATAACTTAAAAGGATTTTAATCCGGACCGATAATGTTTATATCCTAGCTCTGCCTCTGTTTGTTTGGACCTCATGGTTCATTTTCGATTATTGGGCTTTGAAACGATGTTTAAAGGTATAATCCATATGGATCAAGTGAGTTGAATACCCATATACTCCGTTGAAATCTCCTTTCGTCCTAAATTGTGGAAACATCTTAGGGAAATAGCCGCTCCAAATATATATATATATATATATATATATATATATATATATATATATATATATATATATATATATATATTATTAATATTATTATAAAAGCATGAATGTTAGGAAGCTAAATGTTAAGATACGAAAATATCCTCGAAAAGTTGATCGACCTTTTTTCCCTTTAAAGTTAATATTTTATATGTAGCAATTTAATAATGGGTATAAATATAATTTTGGGTTAAGACTAAATAACCTTTTTCTATTGGGATTCAATCCATTCTAAAATATAAAATTTCCTTCAAAGAAACAACTCCATAATTGCATAATATTATAACATTTAGAATTATAATATTACTTATATTAGAAACGTTGCCAAAAATATTTCTACGAGCATGTAAAAAGATTTGCCATATTTTATATACAAGCACTAATGGTTCCTAATTTTGTTATCTATCACAATCAGTTTGTACGTGTATAATTGTAGAAGTTTTAAAACTTTATTTCTTGTCTCAAATTTATTAGTCAAGAAATCCTACTCATTCTAATCAAATAATTTAATTTCTACAAAGCAATTGCTCTTTAGACTCTAAGAAATCAACCCGTTCAAACCAAAATAAAAGTAAGACAAAAGTTTTCTCCAAGTTATACTTATTACCTCAATTTATAATCTAACCATAATGAGCACAAAAACCTAACTACACTTGGCCTAGTCATCTATCACTACCATATTTAAAAAATAAATAAATTAACATGACAATATTTCACTTCAATAGAACTTAATTATAAAAACTAAGACCAAAATACCATAGGAATGTAACTACATTAAATTTTATTTTTTGGTGTTATTGCTCATTATTAGTGTTAGTCTTTCCTTTGATCTTCTTATTATGTAGAAATCATAATGGACATATGTGTTTTCAAGTATGTGTTTATCTCTAAAATTCAACTTTTATCATAGACGATAAAGGATATCCTCTTAAATATATCTGAAAATAATTATATGTACGCTTGTGTCTTGCAATGAAAATAAATAAAATACATAACCAAATAATTTTAAATGTAGGACTATATTTTATACAACATTTTAATACAATAACTATTATATTTTACATTTTCAAGAGAGATATCGATATCGACAACAAGGGTTCTAATCATAACAAAGTAACCAAAGTATTATAAGGGATCAAACACCAAAAATATCATATATAAAGAGTATTATCTATGATACGATTATCTCTTTTTTCTACAAATGCACATATATTATTCACATGCTCAGACGATAATGTCGAATCATTTTAAATTCAAGTACTATGTAAGTATAATAACATTTGAAAAGTATGAATATAAAAAAAATTGCGATCAGATATCAACGTACAATTATTATCGTGGAACGCACGTTCATAGAAACTAGTTATTATAAAAGCACGAATGTTAAAAAGCTAAATGTTGAACGACTAAAATATCCCTGAAATCTTGATCGACTTTTTTGCCCTTCAAAAAATAAATTATTTCTTCAAAATATAATTTCATGTTGAATAAAATTATAATATTAATTGCATGGGATTCTAATCCAACCAGGTTTCCTACTTATTCTTAAGTCTACTGCCATACCAATTTCACAAGGACAAGAACTCATATCTGCATCGCCTCTTTTTTCCAACAAAAGGAATATGGTTCCTCATTATTTTATTGCAACACACTCGACATATCATTTTTTTATAGGTAAGTTAATTTTCGTTGTCACAGGAATTGTAATATTTGTATTCTTTCCTTCTTGCTGTTTCTTTTTCTACCATCATTTGAATCAATGATAGTTGTGTTTTGGGGTGACGAGGGATAGGATTTTGTCGGGGTCTTGAGTAATATGCATGGGTGTGTCTCTTCGTAAGTTTGTATAATAATCGTCATGTTTTTTTTTTGTGCTTTGGGAGTATTGCGGCTAAATTGTTGGAGATTTGGGTATGTAAATACTTTTGATTGTCTTGTTGCATTGTTTAATTGTAGATTTCTTATCAAATATTGTCGCATGCATTGAATAGCAGTCATGTTTGAGGTAATTTAATTTGATTGATGTTATCATGATGAAAAAACCATTACAAAATATACCCAATGAATAAAGAAATATTAAAAAGGATACGACTAAGTAACAAGTTTATGCAATTAATAATTATATGTATTTTTTAAAATCGTGATCCTTTGAAGGGTCTAGCAATGGCCAATTACGTCTTGAATTCAAATATTAGTTTACTAACAATGTTAATTTATTATATACATTAATTAATTACTTCCGTTTACTCCAACAAATTTTACCTTTAGAACAAATATGCATGTGAAGTTTTACTATTTTTAGTGTTACATATTCATGCAACGCACGAGTATAGAGACTAGTATATATATATATATATATATATATATATATATATATATATTATATTAAAAGCACAAAGGCCCTTAGCGAAATATCGTTCGCTTTTTTTACCCTTTTAAAATAGAGTTCACACTAGATAAAATAGTCATTTGATTATTCTCCTAGCAAATATTTAGGTGTTTGAATTAAATTATATTTATTATTTTTAAATCTTTCCTTATTTGAATTAATTAAGAAGTCCTTATATTTAAGAATTTAAAATCATTAAAATTTTACCTAGAATACACATCATAAATACCAAATTAAAACACTTTATTTCCAAGTCAATACCTTAATTTACTCTAATGCATATTTCCGTCAGTTAGGTGAAAAGGACATTTTTATGGTAAAAAAAATGATTATTACAGAATTTGACTTTAAAAAAAATATGAATTAGCTTTGAAATCCGTCTCATAGCTCTAGGATATTTTTTGATAATCTATTGCTAACCGATACCAAATTCTACTCAACAGTGAATATTTGCCTTTTAGCTACATAATTTATTTGTCATAATTTTTTTTTAAATTTTCTTTAGTTGACCTAGACAATTATTTTTATCCGAAGTTAAAACAAAAGAAGGATAAATAATAGATTACTACGCTATCAAAATTATTTTAGTTGACTAAATATGATCAATATTCATTATTTTCAAGAGCTTATATTTTTTAAATTTTATTTTATAATTCAAACACATTATTTAATAATATTTGTATAATTTTAAAAATCTATACTCATTGAATTAGGGTACACGTACAAAGTGCGTACTCTAAGACTAGTTATTATAAAAGCACAAATAATTTATGCTAAATGTTGAACGACTAAAATATCCCCAAAATATTTATCGACTTTTATGCCCTTAAAATATTTATATAATTAAAGATCTAATTATAAATTATCCATTGATGAAATTCTTTTTCGATTTACACTACTCATACACCGGCCCTATAAAGTTGATCCTACTTGGATTAGAAAGACACGTCCATAATTCCCTTTTTTTATACGTTAGATGCTTATGCATATAATGAAATTGCATAAATGGAGCTATAACAACTTTTTCTTTGTCATTTATTTTATTTTCTTGTATGGTTTTGCTGCTATCGGACAAAAGTTGAGCCATTATGTGCTGAAATAGGGAGGAAAAAAGCTAAACAAAAAGCTTGTTTAGTTGACTAAACCAACAATAATTAAATTATTCATCTTCAAAGCCTAAAAGTTTACATGTAACTAATTATTTAGAATTCAAAGGTCCTTAAATGCAGTAAATTTTTATTATACCTTCATAATTTATGGAGTATTATATCTTAAAAAATATTCATTCCCTCGAGTAAGTTATTAGATGAGTTTTTCATGTATAAGAAACTTATTATATATATAAGTCTTCCTAAAATTTATAGTAAAAGAAATTAAAGAGACATACTCCAATCTTTATAAGTCTTTAAAATCAGTCGTATTCGGCTGAGAAGAAAGATAAATACAAGCATGACGAACTATACCAAGTAAGGGAGCAAGCACATGCCTCCTGACATTAATTTGATGAATGAAAGCAAATTAAAGTTGATGCAGTTAGATTTCTACTAGATTAATTAATATTTCATAGTTCAACTAAATATGTCCTGAATATTAATTTGGTTAAAAATATTACTATTTCATACATAAAGTTCTACTAAATGACAATAATTCTATAGGCGACGTGGCAACGCACGTCTATAGAGACTAGTATGTGTGTGTACATATATATATATATATATATACACACACACACACTTTTCTGACTACTGAATTGTGATGATCCGATAGGTCATTTTATAATTTGAAATCAAATTCTGTGTTCCGAGGCCTTTAAAACCTCATTTTATCCCTTCTCAATTTGCATGCACAGTCCGGACGTATTTTCGGAAAGCTTTTATGTTGAAATCTGACGAAAATCATAATTTTTTACTTTAAAAGTTGATTTAGTTGACTTCGATCAATATTTTGAGTAAATGAACCCCAGACTCGTGTTTTGACAGTCCCGGTGGGTCCGTATCGAAATATGGAACCTGGGCGTATGCCCAAAATCGAATTTGGAGGTCCCTATCCCGAGTTATGATTTTTTGTTAAAAATTGTAAGTTTGAAAATTAAATGATTTTTAAAAATTGTTAACGTTTGATCATGTTGGTGTCGGGCCTGGATTTTAGTTTCGGAGCCCGATACAGGTTCAATATAATATTTAAGTCATGTTTGTGATATTTGATGAGAAACGGAGTTGGTTTGACGTGATTCGGACGTCCGGTTGAGGAAATAGAAATTTCAAAGAGTTCTTGAGAATTTCATTTGATTGAATGCTAAATTCATAGTTCTAGGTATTATTTTGGCAATTTGATCGTGCGAGTAAGTTTTTATGATATTATAAGACTTGTGTGCATGTTTGGTTTGGAGCCCCGAGGGCTCGGGTGAGTTTCGGATAGGCTACGGAGTGAAAATAGGAATTTGAACACTGCTTGTTTTGTAGCAGGCCTATGATCTCGAATTTGTGAGATCAGGCATCGCAGTTGCGAACTCTGCAAGTTCCGCATTTGCGAGCTTCTCATCGCAAATACGAGGAGTAGTTGGGCCAGGCAGTCCTTGCAATTGTGAGGAATTCTTCGCATTTGCAAAGTAAAGCTGGGAAGGGTAGTGATCGCAAATGTGATCTTTTTGTCGCATTTGCGGAGATTCAAGTTTGCAATTACGAACTTATCTTCGCAATTGCGAAGGCAGCAGAGATGTGAAGGACCTCGCTTTTGCGATGGTCCCTTCGCATTTGATACGAAGATTGCAAATGCGACATCTGCAGCTGTGTAAAAGGGACTTAGACGGAATTTTTCATTCATTCTTCAAATTTTCAAAACGTAAAACACAAGATGCAATTTTTCAAAGATCATTTCTTCCCCAAATCATAGGTAAGTGATTCTTAATTCATTTCTTTTAATCTTTCACTTTATTTTACAAGATTTCAACCTAGGATCTAAGATTTTCATGGTGGAATTGGGGATTTTTGGGAAGAAACTAGGGATTTCAAAATTTAGGGATTTAAATCTCAAATTGAGGTCGTATTCCAAAACCAATTATATCCGGGCTCAGGCGTGAATCGGTAATCGGATTTTGGTCTGAATTTCGGGTTTGGACCAAGCGGTCCTGGATGTTGACTTTTTTTGAAAATGGCCTAAATTGAATTCCTTGCAATCGTGGATAGTTTCTAAGTCTTAAATTGAATTGTTTGGTTGGTAATTTGCTAGATTGTATTGGTCGAAGGCTTGTGTGAAGGAAAAAGCGGTGATTGAGTTTTGAGCTTGGCCGTTGGAGCGAGGTAAGTGTCGTGATTAACCTTGGCTTGAGGGATTAGGTATTATTTGCCTACTTGCTCCTCCCTCCATTCCAATTTATGTGAATCTGTTTGACTGGGCACAAAGTTTAAGAAAAAATGAAGACTTTTAAAATTTGTGGTCCTAAACAAGTCATAAAGGGGCCTAGAGTATTTGTGTGGCTACAAAAATTTCTCATTAAGGGTAGAATTGTAAGTTTAAGCTAAATTGTTTCCAAATTTAGAAAGGGATCTTTCTTTTTGGAATTGACAAAAAAGAAAATAGGTTCATATAAACTGGAACGGAGGGAGTACATGTTTGGATGTTGAGTACAACGTATAGGTGAGGTGGCGAGTACCTATACGTTGTTGTCGAGTCATAGCATGTGAGTGAGTCTTATTCTTGTAAATGTTGTATTCTTGATCATATTGTTCATGTTTAGATTAGCTATTCAATATGTTGAGCAATTTCTTATCATGTTTTACCGAATTTGGTATTGATTGAGTATTGACTCAAAGTTGAGGTTGGTATTGTGGAATTAAGTATTGAAGCAAGACTTGTTGTTGTCATTTCTATCTCCCTATTATTGTTGTCCCTTGTTTTGGTGAGGTTAAAGCATGAAGGATGATGCCGTGCACGTTTCTATTATTTATTATGGTGAGGAAGAGTGTTAAAGCACGAAGGGTGATGCCATGCATGTTTCTGTTATTTATTATGGTGAGGTTGAGTGATAAAGCATGAAGGGTGATACCGTGCACGTTTCTATTATCTTATCTGGTGAGGTTGAGAGTAAAAGCACGAAGGGTGATGCCGTGCACTTTCTTTTACAGTGTTTATCCATTTCTATCTGTTTAAGGCATATTGATTGTGCATGTTATTAGTTCCATTGTAATTCTTTGTCTTGTAATCCCCTCAACATGCCCCCTTCCCAATACTTCTTGCATTGTTCCTTTAGTTGCTGTTATTATTGTATATGTATTGATAAACTACACAGGTTTGTTTGGGAGTGTCTTGTCCTAGCCTCGTCACTACTTCATCGAGGTTAGACTCGACACTTACCAGTACATAGGGTCGGTTATATTGATACTGCACTCTGCACTTTCTATGCAAATTTCGGTGTTGGACCGTGTTGACCCGAGTTGAGTTGCTGACTTCAATCCTACAGGAGTCCCAAGGTAGATCTGCCGGCGTTCGTAGACCCTGGAGTCCCATTCCAGTTATTTCAGTTTACTATTTCTTTTAATTAGAACATAGTTGTACTTTCTTCCAGCCAGTATTTGTAGTGACTCTTAGAAGTTTGTGATTTGTGATACCAGATTCTTGGTAGCTGTGTATAATTACTTGGGTTATTATAAAATTTTGTACTCCTTTAATCTGTTTTGGTTTAATTGTTGTTATTTACTGAATTGGTTACGAGTTAACATATTCAATCTCTAATTGTTGGCTTGCCTAGCATCTGAAAAGCTAGGCTCCATCGCGGTCCCGACGGTGGAAAATTCGGGTCGTGACAAGTTGATATTAGAGCACTAAGTTGCCTAGGTCTCACAATTCACGAGCAACTTGGTAGAGTCTGGAGTATCGGTATGGAGACGTTTGTACTTATCTTTTAGAGGCTATGGAGGTACAACCAGTTTCACTTCTATTCTTTTTTATCGTGCGATTTTATTCTATCAAAGCTAATTGAACTCTTCTATTCTATTCTCTCGTATATGGCGAGAACACACACCGCATCTTCAGCTGAGCAGTAGCCAAAGCCCCTAGTGGCAGCTCCTATGAGGGATAAAGGTCGAGGCCAAGGCCGTGCTAGAGGCCGAGGCAGGGGCAGGGCTCAGCCCAAAGCTAGAGCAGCAGCACCAGTAGCAGAGCCTCAGGTTGAGTTTGATGATGAGGTACTAGCCTATACTGTTCCTGCCGGACCAGCTCAGGTCCCGGAGTGGTTATCACATGTACGGTTTCAGTTTGCAGTAGGGATGCCTCAGTATTATTTGATCCGGGTTCTACTTATTCGTATGTGTTATCCTATTTTGCTTCATATTTGATTGTGCCTCGTGATACTTTGAGTGCTCTCGTGTATGTGTCCACACCTGTAGGGGATTCTATTGTTGCAGATCGTGTCTATCGTTTGTGTGTGGTCATTATTGGGGGTCTTGAGACTCGTGTAGATCTCCTACTTCTCGATATGGTTGATTTCGATGTTATTTTAGGGATGGATTAGTTGTCATCTTATCATGCTATATTGGACTGTCATGCCAAGACAATGACCTTAGCCTTGCTAGGGTGGCCTCGATTAGAGTGGAGAGGGACTCCTGGTCATTCTACCATCAGGGTTATTTTTTATATTAAGGCTCGACGTATGGTCAAGAAGGGTTGTCTAGCTTATTTGGCTTATGTCCGCGATTCTAGTGCGGAGGTTCCTTCCATGAATTCTGTGCCAGTTGTTCGAGAGTTTCCAAAGATATTTCCTGCAGACCTGCTGGGGATGCCACCCGACAGGGATATTGACTTTTGTATTGACTTGGTTCCGGGCACTCATCCTATTTCTATTCAGCCATACCGTATGGCCCCGCTAGAGTTGAAAGAGTTGAAGGAGCAGTTGCAAGATTTGCTTGATAAGGGATTTATTAGACCCAGTGTCTTGCCTTGGGGTGTGCCCGTATTGTTTGTAAAGAAGAAAGATAGATCAATGAGGATGTGCATAGATTATCGGTAGTTGAACAAAGTCACTATCAAGAACAAGTATCCATTGCCGAGGATTGATGACTTATTTGATCAGCTTCAGGGTGTCAAGGTGTTTTCAAAGATCGATCTGAGGTATGGCTACCATCAGTTGAGGATTAAGGTGTTCGATGTCCCTAAGACAGCTTTTCGGACTCGATATAGGCATTATGAGTTCATGGTGATGTCATTTGGCTTGACAAATACCCCAACAGCTAGGGATGGGCATTCGGTACTTCGGTTCGGTATTTAAGAATTTCGGTTAAGTATTTTGGTATTCGGTTTATCAATTGTGTATACCAAATGTCGTACCAAAGTATTTCGGTACGGTTCGGTATTTCTTATTTTGGTTCGGTACGGTTTCAGTTTAAACCAATTCTTCACTGTCTAGAGCTCCTAGCTGAAATATAATAGAGGATCATTCTAAACCATAATCAAAAGTAGAAGGATAAATTTTAACATTTTTCCTGATATATTTTGAAATTAACAATTCACTAAGTTCACGTTGGAACTCCATTAAAATCAAAGGGAAATATAAAACGATTTGCTAACAACAATATGAATAATCCTAATAATTCTCTTTGTGAAATTCTTCCAATAGTTGGAACATTTCAAAATTACAAATAGTAGCCATTACATGCAACAAGGACTCCATCAGTTTGGTCTTATCAAACCATGTGTTCGACGGTAGAATGGAATATTAAGACTTAAGAAGTTCGGAATATCAAAAAAAAATTATCATACCATAAAATAGCGAGTCACATTTTTAGAATTAGTCCCTTGAAAAACAACCAAATTTTGACTATAGTTCCTTCTGTTCGTGAAGAAAAATAACCACTTAAAACTTGTTTAAACGTTAATCTTTTGTATATGGAAAGATTGACCATTGGGCCTTCGCAATGAACAAATAATTAGGTGACAACTTGAACTACAAATTCTATTGACTTTGAAAAATTCGAAGTGTATACCTTGATTGAGCTATGGAAATTTGTATTAGAATTTGGACTTTATGGGTGTGGGATTAAGGTTATTGGGCTAAAAAACAAAAATAAAGTTGGGCTTGGACTAAACTATTTCGGTATTTCGGTATACCGAAAATCAAAAACATAATACCATATACTGGACTGAATTACCGACATACCAAAATTTCTGCACCAAGATAAATCAAAATACTGAAAAAACCGAAATTGATATACCAAATTAATTCGGTTCAGTTCGGAATTCATTTTTTCGGATTTTATGCTCACCCATACTAGCAGCATTTATAGATTTGATGAACCGGGTGTTCAAGCCTTACCTATATTCCTTTTTTGATTGTGTTTATTGATGAAATCCTGATCTAATCTCGAAGCCGAGAGGAGCATGAGCTTCGGATCGTACTTCAGACGCTGAGAGATAGCCAGTTGTATGCAAAGTTTTCAAAATGCGAGTTTTGGTTAAACTCAGTCGCCTTCTTGGGGCACGTTGTATTAGCAGAGGGTATTCAGGTGGATCCTAAGAAGATTGAGGCCGTTCAGAATTGGCCTAGGCCTACTTCAGCCATAGAGATCCGTAGTTTCTTGGGATTGTTGGGTTATTACTATCGATTTGTGGAGGGGTTTTCATCTATAGTAGCCCTGTTGACTAAGTTGACCCAGAAGGGTGCCCCATTCAGATTGTCAAACGAGTGTGAAGCGAGCTTTCAGAAGCTTAAGACAACTTTGAACTTCGGCGGCGATGTTGGTTTTGCCCACAGGTTCAGGGCCTTATATAGTATATTGTGATGCATCTCGTATTGGACTTGGTGCGGTATTGATGCAGAGTGGAAAGGTTATTGCATATGCTTCACGACAGCTAAAGGTTCACGAGAAGAATTATCCAGTTCATGACTTGGAACTGGCAGCCATTGTTCACACGCTGAAGATTTGGACGCACTATCTATATGGCATGTCGTGTGAGGTGTTCACAGATCATAAGAGTTTGCAGTATTTGTTCAAGCAAAAGGAGCTCAATTTGAGGCAGAAAAGGTGGTTGGAGCTACTGAAAGACTATGATATCACCATTTTGTATCATTCCGGTAAGGCCAATGTAGTGGCCGATGCTTTGAGTAGGAAGTCAGCTAGTATGGGTAGCCTTGCGTACATTCCAGTCGGTAAGAGTCCGTTTGCATTAGATGTTCAGGCCTTAGCTAATCAGTTCGTGAGGTTGGATATTTCTGAGCCCAATGGTGTTTTAGCTTGAACAGTCGCTCGGTCTTCTTTGTTTGAGCGTGTCAAGAAGCGGCAGTATGATGACCCTCATTTGCTTGTCCTTAGGGACAAAGTGTGGCACGATGATGCCAAGCAAGTTACGGTTGGGGATGATAGAGTTTTGAGGATGCAAGGTCGTGTTTATGTGCCTAATATGGATAGGCTTCGTGAGTTGATTGTAGAGGAGGCCCACAGTTCCCGGGATTCTATTCATCTGGGCACCGCCAAGATGTATCAAGACTTGCGGTAACATTATTGGTGGAGGAGGATGAAGAAGGATATAGTTGCATATGTATCTCGGTGTCTAAATTGTCAGTAAGTTAAGTACGAACATTAAAGACCTGGTTGTTTGCTTCAGAAGATAGAGATTCCTGAGTGGAAGTGGCAGCGTATCACTATGGATTTCGTTGTTGGACTCCCACGGACTCAAAGGAAGTTTGATGCAGTTTGGGTTATTGTGGATAGACTGACCAAGTCAGCTCATTTCATTATTGTGGTTGTTACCTATTCTTCAGACCGGTTGGCAGAGATTTATATCCGTAAGATCGTTCGTCTTCATGGTGTGCCCATGTCTATTATTTTTGATTGAGGTATGTAATTTATCTCGCACTTCTAGAGGGTAGTACATCGTGAGTTGGGTACGCAGGTTGAGTTGAGCACAACATTTCATCCTCAGAAGGACAGACAGTCCAAGCGTACTATTCAGATCTTGGAGGATATGCTCCACGCATGTGTTATAGACTTTGGAGGATCGTGAGATCAGTTCTTGCCGCTTGCGAAATTTGCCTACAACAACATCTATCAGTCAAGCATCTAGATGTCTCCCTATGAGGCATTATATGGTAGACGGTGTCGATCGCCGGTTGGATGGTTTGAGACGGGGGAGGCTCGGTTATTGGGTACAGATTTGGTACAGGATGCCTTGGATAAGGTTAAGATCATTCAGGATAGACTTCACACAACTCAGTCCAGGCAGAAGTGTTATGCCGACCGTAGGGTTTGTGATGTGGCATTCATGGTTGGAGAGAGAGTGTTTCTTCGGGTATCACCCATGAAGGGTGTAATGAGGTTTAGAAAGAAGGGCAAGTTGAGACCTAGGTACATCGAGCCTTTTGAGATCCTTGAACGAGTGGGAGAAGAGGCTTACAGACTTGCATTGCCACCAGGTTTATCAACGGTGCATCAAGTGTTTCATGTGTCCATGCTTCGAAAGTATCACGGTGATCCATCCCACGTGTTTGATTTCAGCACTGTCCAGTTGGACAAGGATTTGACCTACGAGAAAGAGCCGGTAGCTATTCTAGACCGGCAGGTTCGTCAATTGAGGTCGAAGAGTTATCATTCAATTCGAGTGCAGTAGAGTGGTCACCTTGTTGAAAGAGCTACCTGGGCGTCCGAGTCCAATAAGCGGAGTAGATATCCCAACCTTTTCACCAGGTTAGGTACTTTTCTATGTCCACTTGAGGACGAATGATTGTTTTAGAGGTGGAGAATGTGTTGACCCGATAGGTCATCTTATGATTTAAAACCAAATCTATGTTCCGAGGCCTTTAAAACCTTATTTTATCCTTCCTCTATTTATGTGCATAGTCCGAGCATGTTTTCGGAAAGCTTTTATGTTGAAAGTTGACGAAAATCATAATTTTTGCCTTTAGAAGTTGAATTAGTTAACATCGGTCAACATTTTGAATAAACTGACCCAGACTCATGTTTTGACAGTCCTGGTGGGTCCGTATTGAAATATGGGACCTAGGCGTATGCCCGGAATCTTATTCAGAGGTCCCTAGCCCAGGTTATGACTTTTTGTTAAAAATTGTAAGTCTAAACATTTAATGATTTTGAAGAAATTGTCAATTTTTTATCTTATTGGTGTCAGGTCCGTATTTTGGTTCTGATGCCCGATATAAGTTCAATATAATATTTAAGTCATGTCTGTGAAATTTGGTGATAAACGAAGTTGGTTTGAAGTGTTTCGGACGTCCAGTTGAGGAAATAGAAATTTCAAAGTGTTCTTGAGAATCTCATTTAATTTGGTGCTAAATTCGTAGTTTTTGGTACTATTTTGGTTACTTGATCACGCGAGCAAGTTCGTATGATTTTATAAGACTTGTGTGCATGTTGGTTTGGAGCCCCGAGGGCTCGGGTGAGTTTTGGATAGGCTACATAGTAAAAATAGGAATTTGAACATTGTTGGTTTTGTTGCAGGCCTCTGATCTCGCATTTGCGAGATCAGGCATCGCAATTGCGAACTCTGCAGGTTCCACATTTGCGAGCTTCTCATCGCAAATGCAAGGAGTAGCTATGCCAGGCAGTCCTCGCAATTGCGAGGAATTATTCGCATTTGCGAAGTAAAGCTGGGAGGGGCAGTGATCGTAAATGCGATCTTTTTGTTGCATTTGCGGAGATTCAAGTTCGCAATTGCGAACTTATCTTCACAATTGCGAAGGCAGCAGAGATGTGAAGGACCTTGCATTTGCGATGGTTCCTTCGCATTTTCAAAGCTCAGGTCGCAAATGTGATATCTGCAGCTGTGTAAAAGGGACTTAGATGGGATGTTTCATTCATTCTTCAAACTTTCAAAACCTAAAGGACTTAGATGGGATGTTTCATTCATTCTTCAAACTTTCAAAACCTAAAACACAAGACGCGATTTTCCAAAGACCATTTCTTTCCCAAATCATAGGTAAGTGATTCTTAACTCATTTCTTTCAATATTTCACTTCATTTTACAAGATTTCAACCTAAAATCTAAGATTTTCATGGTGGAATTAGGGATTTTTGGGTAGAAACTAGGGATTTTGAAATTTAGGGATTTAGACCTCAAATTGAGGTCGGATTCCAAAACCAATTATATATCCGGGCTCGGGGATGAATGGTAATCAGGTTTTGGTCCGAATTTCGAGTTTGGACCAAGCGGGCCCGGGTGTTGACTTTCTCGAAAATGGCCTAAATTGAATTCCTAGAAATTGTGGATAGTTCCTAAGGCTTAAAGTAAATTATTTGGTTGGTAATTTTCTTGATTCTATTGGTTCGGAGGCTTGTATGAACGGAAAACCGGTGATTGAGTTTTGAGTTTGGCCGTTAGAGCGAGGTAAGTATCGTGGTTAACCTTAGCTTGAGGCATTAGGTATTATTTGCCTACTTGCTACATGTGTCACAGCCAAATTTCCAATCTGGGTCGTGATGGTGCCCAACATCGAGGTTAGGCAAGCCAAACTTAACCAAACTGGTGGGTTCCATTTATTTTACCAAAAACATTTCCAACCTATACTTAGTTAAAAACTAAACATTCAATAATGATAAATAGTTACGCAAATTTAAAACTGAAGAGACCAAATGATGTCATAATTAAGTGATTACATGCCAAAAGAATAGTCTACTAGTGTGTGTGCCAAGACCTGGTGTCACAAGTATATGAGCGTCTAGTAGAATATATAAAAGAATACATCTATCCTTCTGCCTGAAATAGAATAGACAGTCAAAAACAAAAGAGAGACTCCATCATGCTGGTGAACGACATCGAAAAGGAGGAGCAGTTCACCGTGGAATCTCAGCCAAATATCAACAATGCGCACCAATAGGGTAGCCAGATGCACCTGCCTCAAATCATGTACAATTAAGTACAGAAGCGTAGTATGAGTACCTAAACAATATGTACCCAGTAAGTATCTAGTCTAACCTCGAAGAAGTAGTGACGAGGGGTCGACTTGATACTTACTAGGGTCAATAAGGTAATAATATGAAGTTCAATATTTCATTCACAATGTACATGGATAGAAACAATTCAAATAAGAGGTAGTACTAAAATTTTTATCATCAATTAATAAATCTAGGAATTTCTCTCCTTTAAGACAAGTGCCATTTCAAACAATAAATCATAAGAATTATAAGAGGTTCCGGTTCCATTATCACATACAATTACCACCGAGGACGATCGACCCGTTCCAACATAAAAGTAAATTGTGCACTGCCGAGGGTCGAACGACCCGAACCATAGATGCATTTATTCACCCCGCTCTCGAATCATACATGTGACGCGGTAAGAAAATACAACCCCGCTCGCGAATCATACATGAGACACGGTAAGAACATACAACCCCGCTCGCGAATCATTCATGCGACGCGGTAAAACATATTTTTATCATTTAAAATACAACACTAATTTGATTCCTTTTTCCAACAAACTGAGACAATTCTCTTGAAGTCTTTTAAATCTTTAGATTTCCTTCAACTTAGTTACTTCCTTACAATTAGCACACATAAATCAATAGTAATGTCCACAAAGCATTGTGTGATCCTAGAACTACCCGGACAATAACAGAAGTAGTAGCTACGTATGGACTCTCATTACCTCGTGTATATGTAGCCCCCACAATAAATCACATATTAACCAAGTTCACCTATGGGGAGAATTTTCCTAGTACAAGGTTAGAAAAGAGACTTATTCACGTCACGACCTACTTTCCGGTCCAAGCTTAAGCCCAAACCCTCAATTTGGTGCCAAACACTCCAAAACTATCCAAATGGCATAGAAACTAATCAATATAGGCTTAAAAGTTCATATCCCAACCATTAGAGTGATTCCCCAATCCAATTTACAAGATTCCTAAAAATCGTCCCCGGGCCCACGAGCCCGAATTCCAAATTTTTTTAAAGAAAGTTGTTACTCATAGCCTAAGGATCGAGAATATGTGATTTTTACTCCATTGCATAACAATTTTCGTGGTTAAATCTTGTTTTCATCAAAACCCTAGGTTTTACTCTAATCCCATGATTTTCACTAATTTTTGTGTAGTAATCTACCAAAAAACCAAGTATTAAACTCACATTAAGTAGGAACAACTTACCTCACAATTGCTAGGTTGAATTCCATCTTTGGAAGCTCTTAAATCTCCCAAGGATGCAATAAATGACCCCAACTAAGTGTATGCCCCGATTTTTAAACTTACTGCCCAACTGCCCCCTTCATCGTGAACGCGATAGGGGCCTCACGTTCGCGAAGTCTATTGGTTCAGGCCTTCTAAAGGGCCTTTATCGCGAATGCATCAATGGACTCGCGAACGTGAAGGCTAGCTTGGCTAGACCTACACGAACGTGATAGTTGCTCCGCGAATGCGAAGAACAAAGATGGCCAGGCCCAGCTACTTTACTCTACGCGAACGTGAGTCGCCTCACGCGGATGCGAAGGTCACTGATCCAGACCTTCGCAAACACGGAATATCTATCGTGAACGCGAAGAGAATTTCACCCCTAGCCCCAACCCCTTCTACACGAACACGATGGTTCCCTCGCATTCGCAAAGAAGGAAACCAGAACTGGGCAGATCTGGTATGATGCATTTAGCTCCCAGGGGTCCGAAACTCATCCGAGCCACTCGGGAGCCCATCCAAAGGCACTAACAAGTCTATAATCATAATACGGACTTGCTCGAATTCTTGAAACGCGAAAAACAACAATGAAACCAAGAATCATACCCCAAAAGTAAATTGGGTCAAACTTTGAACTTCAAGTTTTCCAAATTCGCCGAATGCGTCGAATCATACTTAGACTATTCGGATTGACACTAAATTTTGTGTGCGAGTCTTAAGACTACTCGGATTGATACCAAATTTTGCATGAGAGTCTTAAATGACATTACGGGACTATTCCGGATCTCAAATTCAATTCAAATCTCTATATCACAAAAACTCGCTCCAAACCAAATTTAAGGAACTTCAAAGTTCTTCAAGAACTAGCTTTCACTATTACGCTCTGAAACGCTCCTGGGTCATCCAAAACCCAATCCGGACATATGCCCAAGTCCAAAATCATCAAATGAACCTATTGGAACCGTCAAATCCTGATTTCGAGGTCATTTACTTGAAATGTTGACCGAAGTCAAACTTGGCCTTTTAGGCCAACTTTAAGGAACCAAGTGTTTCGATTTCAACCCAAACTCTTCCAAATCCCGAACCAACCATTCCCACAAGTCATTAATTAGTAAAAGCAAGTACGGGAAGCCTTATCTAGGGTAACAGGGTTCTAAAACAAAACGACCGGTCGGGTCGTTACATTCTCCACCTATTAAACAAACGTTCATCCTTGAATAGGTTTAGATTCATACTTGAAGTGCTAAATAAGTGTGGATATCTGCTCCGCATGTCCTCCTCGGACTCCTAGGTTGCCTTCTGGACTGGTTGGCCCTTCCACTGGACCTTTACCACAGAAATCTTCTTGGATCTCAACTGGTGATCCTGTTTATCACCAATGGCAACTGGCTCCTCCTCATAGCCCAAGCTCTCATCTAGCTGAATGGTACTGAAGTCTAACACATGAGACAAGTCGGTGTGATACCTCTGAAGTATAGACACGTGGAAAAATGGATGAACTCCTGATAATATGGGGGGTAAAGCAAGCTCGTAAGAAACCTCCCCAACTCGTCTCAACACCTCAAATATGCCTATAAACCTAGGGCTCAACTTACCCTTCTTCCCGAATCTCATAATACCCTTCATCGGCGAGACTTTCAAGAGGACCTTCTCGCCGACCATGAATGATACATCGCGTGCCTTCTGATCCGTGTAACTCTTCTGTCTGGACTGAGCTGTGCGAAGCCTTTCCTGAATCAACTTTACCTTTTCCAAGGCATCTCTCACCAAGTCTGTACCATACAACTTAGCCTCACCAAGCTCAAACCACCCGATAGGAGAACAACATCGGCGACAATATAAAGCCTTAAATAGAGACATCTAGATGCTGGACTGATAGCTATTATTGTAAGCAAACTCGGCCAAAGGAAAGAACTGATCCCACTGTCCTCCAAAGTCAATCACACATGCTCTAAGCATGTCCTCCAATATCTGAATTGTCCGCTCCGATTGTCCGTCGGTCTGAGCATGGAATGCTGTGCTGAGCTCCACACGGGTCCCCAACTCACTCTGGATATCTCTCCAGAAATGTGAAGTGAACTGAGGGCCTCTATATGATATGATAGAAACAAGTAAACCGTGCAACCGAACTATCTCCCAAATGTAGATATGAGCCAACCTCTCTGAAGTATAAGTGGTCGCAACCGGAATAAAGTGTGCTGACTTGGTCAACCTGTCGACAATGACCCACATTTCATCAAACTTTCGCAAGGTCCACGACAACCCAACTACGAAGTCCATAGTAATGAGCTCCAACTTCCACTCAGGTATAGGCATTTGCTGAAGTAGGCCACTTGGCCTCTGGTGCTCATACTTAACCTGCTGGAAATCCAAACATCTAGCCACATACTCAACTATGTCTTTCTTCATCCGCCGCCACCAATAATGCTGCTTCAGGTCCCGATATATCTTCGTAGCACCTGAATGAATGGAATACCATGAACTGTGTGCTTCCTCTAGGATCCTCTCCCTCAATCTATCGACATTAGGAACACATAGGCGGCCCTAGAGTCGCAGAACCTCATCCTCACCAATAGAAACCTCTTTGGCACGACCCTGTAGTACCGTCTCTCTGAGAACTGCCAACTACAAATCATCAAATTGCCGAGCCTTGATCTGTCCAAATAGAGAAAACTGAGCAACAATACACGCAAGGACCCGACTAGGATCTAAAATGTCCAGCCTCACAAGTCTGCTAGCCAAGGACTAAATGTCCAAAGCTAATGGTCTCTCCTCTGCCAAAATGAATGCCAAGCTACCCATACTTTCTGCTTTCCTGCTTAAGGCATCTGCGACCACATTTGCCTTAACCGGATGATAAAGAATGGTAATGTCATAGACTTTTAGCAGCTCAACCCATCTACACTGCCTCAAATTAAGATCCCTCTGCTTGAACAAGTGTTGCAAACTACGGTGGTCCGTATAAACCTCACAAGACACTACATACAAGTAATGTCTCCAAATCTTAAAATCATGAACAATTGCTGCCAACTCCAAATCGTGCACAGGGTTATTCTTCTCATGAACCTTCAGCTGACGCAAAACATATTCAATAACTCACCCCTCTTGCATCAGTACGCATCCTAGGCCAATACGCAAAGCGTCGCAATAAACTGTATATATCCCCGAACCAGAAGGCAGTACTAGAACTGGTGCTGTGGTCAAAACTATCTTGAGCTTCTGAAATCTCGCCTCACACTCGTTGGAACAACGGAAAAGGGCACCGTTCTAGGTCAATCTAGTCAAAGGTGCTGCAATGGACGAAAAACCCTGCACAAATCGGCAATAATTACCTGCTAACCCTAGGAAACTCCTGATCTCAGTCACTAAAGTAGGACGTGGCCAACTCTGAACTGCCTCAATCTTCTTAGGATCCACCTTAATACCCTCTCTGGATACAACATGTCCCAATAATGCAACTGACTCAAGCCAAAACACACACTTGGAGAACTTGGCATATACCTTCTGCTCTCGCAGTGTCTGAAGCACCACTCGTGCTCCCCCAGGCTACGTGAGTAGATCAAGATGTCGTCAATGAAGATAATAACAAAAGAATCAATATAAGGCCTAAACACTCTATTCATCAAGTCCATAAATGCTGCTAGGGCATTAGTCAAGCCGAAAGACATTACCAGGAACTCATAATGGCCATATCTAATACGGAAGGCAGTCTTTGGGACATCTGAATCACGAATCTTCAACTGATGATACCCTGATCTCAAGTCGATCTTAGAAAACACCCTAGCATCCTGCAACTGGTCAAACAAATCATCGATACGAGGCAACGAGTACATGTTCTTAATGGTGACTTTGTTCAACTGGCGGTAATCAATGCACATCCGCATAGTCCCATCCTTCTTCTTCACAAATAACACTAGTGCACCCCAAGGTGATATATTGGGTCTCATAAACCCCTCCGCTAATAACTCTTCAAGCTGCTCCTTTAACTCTTTCAACTCTTTCGGAGCCATACGGTATGATGGGATAGATATATGCTGGGTACCTGGAGCGAAATCAATGCAACAAATCAATGTCACGATATGGTGGCATGATTGGAAGGTCAGAAGGAAACACATCGGAGAACTCCCGAACTACTGGAACTAAATCAATCGCCAGTGACTCTACAGTGGTGTCCCAAACAGATGCTAGATATGCCAACCAACCCTTCTCGACCAGATATCGAGCCTTCAAAAAAGAGATAACCCGACTAGATGAACTAAAATAGGAACCCTTCCACTCCAATATCGACAACTCAGGCATAGCTAAAGTAACGGTCTTGGCATGACAATCAAAAATGACGTCATATGGAGATAACCAATCCATACCTAGTATGACCTCAAAGTCGATCATGTAAAATAGTAGAAGGTCAACTCTAGTCTCTAACCATACATGATCGGTAAATCTGATCCACAACCACAAAATCGCCCACAAGAGTGGACATATAAACAGGAGTACCCAAGGGCTCTCGTGGAATATTCAGGAAATGAGCAAACAGAGATGACACATATGAATACGTAGAACCTGGATCAAACAATACCGAAGCTTCCCTACCGCTGACAGAAATAGTACCTGTGATCACAACATCTGAGGCCACTATATCAGGTCTGTCTGGAATAACATAGAATCTGGCTAGAGCACCCTTTTTTTTCCTCTTCGCATCGGAAAATCGGGTTTATGATATTATGGGTATAAGACAACTCATTCCTTTTGGGAACTGGGTTTTGCATTTGAAGAGTCACCACCTAATGATTTAAGGTGCATTAAGACACCTATAAGGTTCACTTCTAAGTTTGTTTAATAACCAGAGATAGGGTAAGGGCTTGAAATTATCCCAAGAGGAAGGTGTTAGGCACCCCTCGGGATCCACTAGTGTGGTTTCCGGCCAGATAGTTTTTTGTAAATTTGTACAATTTAGCAAATAGACAAGTATATGCTCAAATAATAGGGGATTTAAGATTAAACACATAAGAGTTTGAAAAAAAAAGCAATTAGTAAAAGGCGGATTTTGAAAAAGAACTTACAATTCTACAAATACTCGAGAATATAAAAGGAGGGGGTCCTCGGTTTATTTATAATATGGATCACATCCATGCGATGCCCAGTATGGCACTCCTCAAAAGAGGGGATACACGTGGTATTAGTGCACTAGTCATCATACCCATATCTACCCTTCCCACCCCGTTGAAGTATTAAAGCGCGGATTGGTCTCGACCACTATTGCATGCTATTACCCGTCCCACTCCTATCAGTCCTGGAGGAACATAGAACTACTATTCCTAAAGGGGAGGGATATTAGGCTGACTTTTAGGTTTCAAAAGGTGAAAAAGCTAAGGCGACATACAAAAAAATACATAGGACTGCATATTAGGGGAAACATGTAAACAATTAAAAGGCTCATGTATACCTCCTCAAACAAAGCACATAAAGAGCATGGCTTAAACACAATTAGGGTCTGAATTTAAAGTGCTAAGGCAAGGAGAATTTTAATTGTTGACGCAGACCAGTTTATTACATAACTCAGATAAGAAGTCCGAATCAGGCCAGCCTGCTGGTTGTAACAGTTACTGATTAACAAAGGAGGATTTAGTTTTTATTGTCGTTATCACCTAAGGCTCACCTAAGTGTTTGGGTGAGATCCTATAAACGTGATATCTATTGCTGATTCAGAATGAAGTAAAGCAGTAACAGTTCTACAATAAACGATTTGAGATCCTATAGACATGCTTTCTAAACCGCGTTAAATAAAGGAGTAAGGCTGTTTAAAACTAATTCAGAATAATACGAGTTAGGCTGATTTTAAACTAGACTGGTTTCAGATTTTATAGACGTTGATATCTATTATTGCTAATTTTAATTCCTATAGACATGATATCTAGTCGAACGTGAAACGAAGCAGGCAGTATTTACTTGAATCCTATAGGCATAATTTCTATAAAGGTACTAATTTTAATGATGTCGGATTGTAACCACTTAGATCCTAAGAGCATGGTGTCTAAGTGTGGTAATAAACATTTAGAATTGAAGACAAACCCAATAGGCATGTTATCTAAATATAGAGTTAGACATGCAGAATTTTAAAGAAAATAGATCTTATAGGCATGATATCTAAATGTAGAGTTAAACATGCAGAACAATAGATCTTATAGGCATGCCATCTAAATGCAAAGTTAAACATGCAGAATTTAAAACAACAGATCTTATAGGCATGATATCTACCCTTAAGCATGCACAATTACCCATCCCTTTTCACTAGCTAACCCTAATGTTTATTACAAATTATTACAAACTGAATAATGAATTGCATCAAAAAAGTGTAAAAAGAAGAAGTTACAACCAGAGGAAGCCTGATTCTTGACTTCCTCTATGAGTTATGGAATAAACCACCTCAAATGCCATTTGTTCCAAAGCCTTTCTCAGACTTGAGTGTGTCAAAGCTCCCTAAGGGTCTCAAGGGACCCTGGGCAGTGCTTACACCCAAGTTTGCATAACTAGATAGAGATAAGTGCAGTATGGAAGAGCCAGCCCTTATGTGTCCAAGTTCAGAAGGAGCTCATGGTTCCCAAGGCAAGGCTCACACAAGAGGGGCAGAACCTAAGTCTAAGAGTATAGTGGAAGTGCAGGAGTAGAGATTTTGTTTAAAACTGGGTTGAGAATAGTAAGGTGTAAGGGTAATTAGGAAACACTAATAGTAAAGCTAACACTACATAGAATCAGCATTTTTATACACAGGGTCAGGGGGTTAGGAACACATTGCAGGAAGCATATGACCCTAAGAGGGGTCAAGTTTGGACATGCACAACAATAGCTAGTGTTGGCATGCCCATAAACCAGTCGGAGAACACAACATATAGAGGGAATATGAAGCATATGACCCTAGGGAGGGTCAGGTTTGGGTCATGCACAACAAATGTCTAATGCTAACATGCCCTTAAACCAACCAAAGAACAAAAACACATGGGGGATATGGGGGTTTGGGATTCATAAGTCATAATAAGTGACAGACAGAGTTCATACATAAGAAAAATACATTAATTTAGAAGAGGAAGGGGCAGATTATAGCATGCTTGGTAATGTAACTGGATTAAACACAAGCAGGAAACAGGCAAGAGTGAAGGAAATAGTAAAGAAACATATTGTTGTTGATGATAGAAGATTAATTAGAACATACTAGTAAAGAGGAAAATGCAGAAAGAAAAGTAAGCAAATTTCCACAGCCTAGCCTTGGCTTTCGGCCGGCTAGACAAGGCAGCAACACAAGTAGTAACAGATAAAAGAGAGAGAGCTTTGAGTGAAGTGTGTTCTGAACTCAAGTGGTTTGTTCGTGTTTTTGAAAGAAGATGGGCTCAGGGTATTTATGGTGTAGAAAACAGATGAGGAATAAGGTAATAAGTAAAGTTCTACCACAAACGTTGAAACAATCACAAGTCATAATCAATTAAACAAGTGAATCTCTTTAATTAAGGAGTCACTGTTTAACGGGTAATGACAGATTCAAAATAAGGAAAGAAGATCAATTTAGAGACAAACTAATTATTTCCATAAAAGGAGTAGTAAAAGTATTGAGTAAGTAATCAAGTCTAAGCACATAAATATGCTTATTTTGGGAAAAGATTCAGTAAGGCAAAATAAGGAAATGAATTAATTAAATTTAACAGGCGAGTAAAATTAGAGTTTATAAAAGAAAAGTTTTTGAAATCAGTCACACGATTGAGATCAATCAAAGAAGAAACATGCTTCTGCACTTCAGTATATAAGTAAAGTGAACAGGGTCGTCAGACATGCGAGGCCAAGCACATTGGCAAAAGAGATAATCAGAAGCATGCAGTAGTGGCAGAAATAAGCTAGGGTTCAGTAGTAAAGAAAATATTCGAAGTACAGTAATCAAGCAGGTCAAGTCACATTGAATTCAACAGTGAAGAAAACAGAGTATCAGAAACATGCAAAGGTCTCACAGTAGCAGGTGAGGAAACCTTTTGAAAAGTTAGGGTTTTCGATAAAAGTTCAGTTAGAAAGATAGTAAAACTCAGAATTAGATAAGTCATATAAAGAAAAGAAAGTCTAAAACAAAAGCTTTCAGTCAAGTCAAGTACTCAAACAAACAATTTCAACCCCAAAGACCTAGGGCTTTTCAACAACAATCGAGGTTTAAAATGGTAACACAAATAAATCAAACAAGAACGAGGAACTTAATTAAACAAGTATACATTTAAATAAACAGCTTCAGGATTCGAATGAGACCCAAAAGAAATTAGGGTTTTCAACATGCTGACTCAAGTAGAAGGAAAGCATAACAAACAATTCGAACATAGAAAAGCCATAAAACAACATCAAGAATCAGAGAAAAGATTTTTGAAATAACATAAAGGAAAACCCTAATCAGAACAATGAAGAGTCGTTTTGAAAACAACGTTGAAGAACCTTCGAGAAAAATGCTTAAAAGTTCATGGTAAGCACAGATCTAAGGTAGTTCTGAAAGAAATCAAAAAATCTTAGAGATTATGGTTTCAGAAAACCCAAAAGAAAACGAGAAAGATCTCGAAAGTTAACGATCTAACCAGAAAGTGCTAAGGACCCACCTTGAAAGGCCATGAATGGACGTGGATGGTCGGAGAAAGGCCATGAACACCAGTCAAGCAAGGACTGGACCAAACTCCTTCGAAGTCTGGTCGTGAAACCATAGAACCAAACACATAGGAGCCATGGAAGGCTGGTACATGTCTCAAATGACCACGGAAGGCCATGGATTAGGTAGGTATCAAGGAGGATTAGGGTTTGGTTTGATGGAGGCAGCTAGGATTTGTAGGAGTTTCAAAGAGAGTTAAGAGAGAAGAGGGATTAAAGGGTGGCGGTAGGTGAGAAATGAGATAGGTTTAGGGGTCATTTGGGGTTAAAAAGGAAAGGGGGAACGAGAGTCGTTGATCTAAATGATCAACGGCTGGGATTAAAGGGGTTAGGTGGGGAGTCCGGGTTGGGTCATTTAAATTGGGTTAGGGGGTCGGGTTCGAGTTGCAATTGGGTTGGGAAATTGGGTCTGATTTGGGCTCAATTTCAGGCTATAATTGAAATGAAATTGGGCTATCATTTAAATAGCCATTTTCCCTATTTAAAATACAAAAAATAGTAAATTGATTTCTAGAAATAAATTAAAAGTAATAAAATGATTGATGACATATAATTATCAATTTAAAAAATACGGGACATCATTTTTATGAATATAAATGCAATTAAATCCAAAAAGAGGCTAATATTGCAATTATGCAATTTAGCCTTTAAAAATACTAAATACATTTGTAAAATTATGAAAAAATTATATTCGCTATATTTTATCATTAATGTGAAAGTACAATAAATAAATTACCAAAAATAATAATTTTAGAAATAATTATTGGGTTTTTATGGATAAAATAGGGAAATAAATTAATTTAAAAACCTCTAAAAATTAAGGAAAAAATAATAAAACATTTGGAAATACTTATGTATGCGTACATATGCTATTTTGAAGGTATTTATGTATTGAAAAATATATAGGGAAAAATTGGGTATCAACAGTTGTCCCTCTTTACCTAGGAAGGATGAACGAGTTGTCGGGTAAAGATATGATAACCAATTTTGACCGAACGAAACTGTTTGAAGAAGTTAGGTTGTGCTCTGATTTCTGAGCTACCTACATATCCCCGGTTTTCAGGAATCAAGCCATATGTAGTTCAAGATTTGTCGGCAGAGTATGCCGATGGAGACTTTCCAAGAACGGACACACTATCTAGGATGGGGTGAGTGGGTGGCTTGTGAGAATGGTTAAGGTTCGATATGGCTGCGGGAACTGGTGCGGGCTTACTCCTGCTGGGATGGAAGTTTCTCGCCAGTGTACCTGCAATTAGAAACAATACAAGCGTATACTGCACATAAATCTAAACATGATGCAAATTCCCGTCGGACCATGAATGTTGTCTTTGGACGGTTAGGATGACGTCCTTTAGACCGTGACATCCTGGGCCATGAAGCATGGAATAAGGATTCGTAGGCCATGAAATGATGCTCTCGGGCTATGAGGATGGTGCCTCCGAACCATGATGCCTTTGAATAATGATATGCAAAAGATTAAAAAAGATCCTCAGGTCGTGACATGGTGTTCTCGGGCTATGATAATGGTGCCTCTGAACGATGACGCATTTAGATAATTTGGCGATCTTTCAGCCCATGAGATGCAGTACATGGCGATCTTTCAGCCCATGCGGATGTAATATGAGACGATCTTTCATCCATGTAGATGTAGTATGCGGCGATCTTTCTGCCATGGGGATACAGTATGAGGCGATCTTTCAGCCACGCAGATGCAGTATGTGGCGATCTTTCAGCCATGCGGATGCAGTATGAGGCGATCTTTCAGCCGTGCGGAGGCGATCTTTCAGCCATACATATGCAATATGCGGCGATCTTTCAGCCATACAAATGTAGTATACGGTGATCTTTCAGCCATGCAATGTAGTATAAGGCGATCTTTCAACCTATGAGATACAGATGGAGGTAGAGCTTAACCTCAGAAGGCAGAGTGGTAGCCTTATGCAATGCAGAAATGCAGATGGAGACAACGTTTAGTCTCGGAAGGCAAAATGGTAGCCTTATGCAATGCAAAAAATGCAGATGGAGGTAGAGCTTAACCTCGTAAGGCAGAATGGTAGCCTTATGCAATGCAAAAATGCAGATGGAGACATCATTTAGTCTCGGAAGGCAGAATAGTAGCCTTATACAAGAAATAAAATGGCAAATGGTGATAGAGCTTTCTTAGCTGATAGCAGATTGCGATATTGTGACTGTTGGGGACATTGTGACACATGGAATGTCATTGGTTTGTATGGATAGAAAATGTTGGTAAGTGTAACGGTTCCGAGAGTTGTATTCCCGAACAATGTTTGTCTCGTGAGTGTATAATATGTTTGATGATTTCGTAATCCAAGTGCCTGCATCCAAAGAAAAATCGTGAGTTTTGTAAAGGGAGGTTAGTTTGCATCCCTAATGGCTTTTGCTTGACCTGCTCGGCTCTAATATGATGATACTGTATGTATTATTGGGGTAGCATTGCTAAACAAAGCAATTTCAGTAATATGCATGATTTTGTAAAAATATGATATAATAATGTTTAGATGAATCGACAACTGTGACGTGGTTCGGGACATTGCAACCTCTCTTGCTACGGAATTTTGAGGGTCCCCCTCAAAATTCTGCCCCAGTTTAATGGGTTGATGCTTCTGGCTGTTGCTTGCGATGATCGGCTGAAATTACTTCGGAATTTTTAGGGTACTCCTCAAAATTCTGCCCCAGCTTCCAAATGCGGGGGAAATGAATTTTTTTTGAATTGTGGTCGAACCCATAGGGTTGCCTACGTATCCCCTCTTAAATGGGAATCAGGTCAGGTGTAGTTCAAATTATATCATATAAGGAAAGCATGAAAATTACACATAGTAATGTTTGACCGCATTTGAATTGATCGGTTTTGGCCAAACTTCTCCGAACATTTCTGCAAGTATAAGGGCTCCTCCTGTCAAAACCCGATGGACCATGTATGGACCCTGCCAGTTGGGAGAGAATTTCCCCTTGGCTTCATCTTGATGAGGAAAATTTTCTTTAACACCAGCTACCCCGGTGTGAACTGTCTCGGCTTGACTCTTTTGTTGAAGGCTCTGGACATTCTATTCTGATAGAGTTGACCATGCCAAACTGCATTCATTCTCTTTCTGTCTATAAGAGCTAGTTGTGCATAACGACTTTTTACCCATTCTACGTCGTCGAGCTCAACTTATTGTATAATCCTTAGGGAAGGAATTTCTACCTTGGTAGAAATGACTACCTCTGTACCATAAACCAGCATATAGGGGGTTGCCCCGGTTGATGTGCGGACTGTGGTGCGATACCCTAATAGAGCAAATGATAACTTCTTGTGCCACTGTTTATGCTTCTCTATCATTTTCCTCGATATCTTCTTCATATTCTTGTTGGCGACCTCTACAGCTCCATTCATTTGCGGCCTATAGGCTGTAGAACTTGAAGGTTTCACACATAGGTTTCATGAAGTCACTGTTGAGGTTGGAGCCATTATCAGTGATGATCGACTCTGGAACATCGAATCGACAAATAATGCGGTCGTAGACAAAGTCTGCCACGACTTTCTTAGTTACTGCTCTGTAAGATGCTACTTCGATCAATTTGGTGAAATAGTCGATTGCTACTAGGATAAACCTGTGCCCGTTGGAAGCGGCAGGCTCGATTGGTCCAATAACATCCATTCCCCAGGTGGAGAACGACCATGGCGAGCTTGTTGCATTAAGCTCATTCGGAGGTACCTTTATCATGTCTGCATGTATCTGACAGCGGTGGCATTTCCGGACATACTGGATGCAGTCCGTTACCATAGTCATCCAAAAGTAACCAGCTCGGAGTATCTTCTTTGCTAAGACAAAACCATTCATATGCGGACCGCGGATCCCAGCATGAATTTCTTCTAGTAGCCCGGATGCTTCCTTTGCGTCGATACACCTTAATAACCCCAAATCAGGAATCCTCCTATATAGGATTCCTCCGCTGTGTAAAATGTTGTTGGACAGTCTCCGAAGTGTGCGTTTCTGAGTAGGATTTTCAAGTTCTGGGTACTCTCCTTTTGCCAAATATTCCTTGATATCATGAAAGCAAGGCTTTTTGTCTACTTCTTCTTCAACATGGGCACAGTAAGCTGGCTGATCGTGGATCTTTACTGGAATGGGATCATTGAAATTTTTATCTGGATGCTTTATCATAGACTATAGGGTAGCCAATGCGTCGGCGAACTCATTCTGGATTCTGGGAACATGTTAGAACTCAGTTTTCGTGAACCTTTTCCTCAATACCTATACATGATGCAGATACAGGAGTATCTTGGAGTTCTTGGTTGCCCATTCTTCACGCACCTGATGTATGAGTAGGTCTAAATCTCTAATCACTAGCAACTCTTGAATGTTCATGTCAATTGCCATCTTGAGCCCTAAGATGCAGGCTTCGTACTCGCCCATGTTGTTGGTGCAGGGGAACCTGAGTTTGGCAGACACCGGATAATGCTGACCGGTTTCTGATACTAAGACTACTTCTATGCCAACTCCTTTGAAGTTTTCTGCTCCATCGAAAAATATTGTCCAACCGTCATAGGATTCTGGAATGTCTTCTCCTATGAAGGATCCCTCTTCGTTAGGAAAATACATTTTCAGGGGTTCGTATTCTCCATCCACGGGATTCTCGACAAGGTGGTCTACCAGTGCTTGTCCCTTGACTGCTTTCTGAGTTACGTACACAATGTCGAACTCACTCAACACGATTTGCCACTTGGCTAGCTTGCTAGTGGGCATGGGCTTCTGAAAGATGTACTTCAACGGATCCATCCTTAATATGAGATATGTGGTATAGGCACAGAAGTAATGTCTCAGCTTCTAAGCTACCCAAGTCAAAGCACAACATGTGCATTCTAACAGAGAATACCGGGCCTCGTACGGGGTAAACTTCTTACTGAGGTAATAGATGGCCTGCTCCTTTCTCCCCATTTCATCATGTTTGTGAGCACGTGATTTTTGTTTCACGAAAACTACTCCAAAAGAAATCGAAAAATAAAACAAATTGCCTTTGGGTACAATTTTGAGAATTTTGCGTAACGTTTTAGATAATTATTTTTGTCTGTGAATGTTTATTTTGTTTTAATTAATTGAAAAATACCAAAATACATGTTGCATGTATATTTAGGATTTAATTGTGCATTTTTGAATTAATTAAACCATATCCTATTTTTAAAAGAATGAAAATCACAAAAATATGAATTTTGGTAGCTTTGTCATTTTATTGTTTAATTGTGTGATTTTATTTTAATCAATATTTGATCTTGTGTGTTAATTATTATTAAGGATTAATTAATTTCTTTTAAAAAATAATCTTGGTTTTACAATTTAATATAGGAATTTTTGTTTTTAGGAATTAAAAGAAAATGAAAAAAAGGAAAAAAAAAAAAGAGTGAAAATTGGACCAAATCGGAACTGGGCCAATTTCAATGCAAAACCAGGACCAACTCATATCAAACGATCCAGTCCAATAAGCTTGGTCTCTCAGACAATCCAAACGACGCCGTTTCGGTGCCTCAGATCTAAGCCGTTGATTTGTTTCCATCAGACGGCTCAGTTCAACCCAGCATTATTTGAAACGACGCCGTTTTAGGCAAGTTGATCCGAGTTGTCCGTTCCCAATGATTTAACGGTCCCGGCCTTCCCCCACAACCCGGTCCATTTCAACCCAGGTCAACCCGGTCTCTTAATGAGACCAAACGACACCGTTTGATTTAAGTGAATTGATCTGGACCCTCGATCTCTCTTGATCGAACGGCCAAGATCAAACCCCCCCACTATATAAATGCAATCTCATACCTAGCCCCCCCCCAATCCAAACCCCTGTTCATCATCGTCTTTCAGAGACGAGGAACCCTAATAGCCGCCACCCCATCCCTTCACCGTAAACCCGGCGGTGCCGGCTCCGATGGCCGTGAAAATAACACCCCTAAACCTCCTAACCACCCTCAACACGATTCCATACTCCATTAACCTCGAATCATACTACAGCTTCTCGAATCTTCGATCGAAGACCCCGTCCCAAACCCTACCTTGTCCACTTAACCCCAAAATCACACCCAATAATCCCCTTTACCTCCTCATCGCTAATCCCTAACCATATGGGCTCGAATCCGAGTAAAACTCATCAAATGGCGGATCGAGGGTTCGACAGTTCGAGATTGTTTCGAAGATGTCAGGGTCGAACGGGTTCTGGTTAGTATTATAAGCCTATTTCTGATGAAATAGACATATAATACTAACTGGAACTCAAGTTCGAAAGGGCATATGGGTGAAATCCGAGAAATGAACAATGAGTTCTTCTTAGCTTCTTCTTTTCCTTATTTCTATGTGTTTGTTTGTCTGTGTAATTAGTCACTTCTTTAGGTTTTCAGTTTAAGTTAATCCAGTATATATTCTGCTTCTTTTTCTGATTCTGGTTAGATTAAATATTCCAATGTTTGTTTGAGTAGTTCAATCAATTCTTCGTTTGCCTAAATTAGGTGCATTGTAATTCATCTTTTGTCCGTTATTTTCTCTCTTCTCCATCAGTTTATGTTCTGTCGATTAATAACATAGGTTATAAATAGTTTCGTCGATTAATTCGTTCCTGTTTGTAGACCAGTAAGTTCGTCAAATGGTTTAATGTCGCGTGTTGTGTGTGCTGATCTGTAGACACTTAGCTTCAGGGCTCAGTGTCATTATACTGACAGTGATCCGGCATTTTGGATAGGTTTAACTTAGAATTGTGTTAGCTTAATCCCCATATCAAGTTTCAGCTTCAATAATGTTGTTGGGTTCTGTGTGATGTTAATATGATTTTGATTCAAATTCAGTCCCTTTGTTTCAATTGGAATTCGACCTTAGTCATTCAGTTGTCAGGAGGATTAGTTATAGCTGTTAATCAGAGTTAGTTTTAGATAATTGTTAGCTTGAACAGATTTTAGAGTTAAAGGTTTTAATAAATTGTATTAGGGCAATAATATTAAGGGGTTTCAGGGGTGACTTGGGAATGGAACAACTAGGATAATATTTTAATGTTAGTGTCTTGTTAGTGGGGTATTAAATATCTTTAAATTAATAAGTTAATGGGGAACAAGAGGGAATTGGGGCTGAAAATAAGGAAAAGCATTCCTTAGTGGGGTTTGAGTGGAAATATGCAAATTTTTGTTTGCTGGGGGGTCAGGTAGTTAAGTTATTAAAGAGTGGGCAGGTCTGTAATGGTTATAACATGGAGGGCATTTGGACTGATGAGGGAGAAATTTTTTTTGGGAGATCAGAAATTCAGAATTAGAAATATATAAAATAGGTTGACTTTAATGTTGAGGAGGTCAGTTGAGTTTGAGAGTAAGAAAGTCTAGTCTGCTTTGATTGCTAAAAATCAGTTAAAAGAGTAGGGTTTCTTGAAAGTGTTCTTCTTTGAGAGTTAAAGAATAGAGAGTCAGAAAGTACTGTTTCATTACATTTCTGAGTTTGTTATGGGTTTCCTCGTTACTGTTCCATTGGTTATTACTGGGATTCTGCTGGTTTTAATCTGTTATTGGGCTATTGTTGTTTGCTGTTATTGTTGTGCTGCTACTGCATCTACTGTTTCTCATCTTCCTCTTCTTTTGTTTCCAATACCAGGTACACGACTGTAACACTAGCTATTATAAGCTGAAATATGGGAAAGCATGAATACATATAAAAATGGAAGTCTGAAGTTTGATTCAGCTTTTTCTTTGTTTACTGATTGTAGTTAGAACATTTTGTATACTACTGCTATGTAGATTTCTACTGCTTTGTATAGTTGGACTGTTATATGTTGATGCCTAAGTAATGTAGACGCAATGGTTTAGTGTAGTTTAGATTTGATTTATATATGATTGTATAAAGTTGACTGAAGTTTGACGTGTATGTTTATGCTAATTAGCCTGCATATTGGTGCTAATCACCAATCTTGATGTAAGATGATTTATCCATGTGGTTTAAATGTTGAAAAAAATCAGAATAGTTTGAAGCATGAGACAAAATGTGAGATTTACATCTTTCACGTGTAGTGATAAGTAGAAACTGGTTGTCATTTAGGATATAGGCATTAATTCAAAGACATCCTTTTGACATTTGTTTGCTAATAACATTTCCATATCATAGCTTCAAAATATTGGGTGTTTTGAATATTGATCTAGTAAGGCTAACTTGAATCAATTGGTTTAATCAGTCGCTTCGCATCTTTGGCAAAAATCATGTTTCTAGTAGTGACTTGAACAACCCCAAATGTAGTAGTGGTAGTAGAATTAATAATAAAATTAGGATTTTCTTTTTTTTCAGAAAAAATATATATAGAAAATCGTAGTCATTTTAGCATGGACCTTTAAATAAAACATGAGACGAGCCTTGTCGGTGAAGCTTTTGTATTCCCGGTACACTGCCTCCTCCTCGGCTTGAGTTGTCCGCTCAGGTAAGCCAGGTTTAGAACAATACACTCAGGTTTTAAACCTAGTATGACAAAACCACATGTCGGATCCCTAGTAGGAACGTTTGTTTGCATCATGTGCATTTGACTTTGGAGACTCAACATAGGGGTTGGGTCTGTCTAGGACAGGTGTACCTGAAATAAAAAAGACCATCATGATGCATCTTACTTGCTACATGTGCATTTATATGCTTCGGACTCGCATGCTGACCGGCTTTTAAATATTGGGAAAAATGAAAAAAAAAGAAAAAAAGAAGAAGAGAAATAGCAGTGTAGAGGGTTAAGAGAGTTAATCACTAGTTTTGAAAATTGGCTGAGGAGCAGGAATAACCATCCCCAGCAAAGAATGATGCCCCAGAACACAACCAAAAGCTCCATCCAATACTGCAAGGTAGAGTATTAAGGGTTTACCTGGCTCAGGCGAGACCAAGACTGGTGGTGTTGACAAGTACTCCTTGATTCTGTCGAAGGCTTTTTGGCAGTCATCGGTCCATTTGGTGGCGGTGTCCTTCTTCAACATCTTAAATATTGGCTCATAGATAACTGTGGACTGTGCTATGAACCGGCTAATGTAGATAAGTCTTCCCAAGAAACTCATCACATCCTTCTTGTTCTTTGGTGATGGTAGTTCTTGGATGGCTTCGACTTTTGATGGATCCAGTTCTATTCCTCGGTGACTCCCAATAAACCCAAGCAATTTTCCAGCAAGAACCCCAAATGCGCACTTCGCGGGATTCAGTTTCAGGTTGTACCTAAATCTTCCATGTGATCAGTGGCCTTCTTGGACGTAATGATGACATCATCTACATATACCTCAATCTCCTTGTGTATCATATCATGAAAAATGGTAGTCATGGCCCTCATGTAGGTGGCCCCTACATTCTTTAGGCTGAACGACATCATCTTGTAACAGTACATTCCCTACGGTGTAATGAAAGTCGTTTTCTTAACATCTTCTTCATCCATCCAGATCTGATGATAACCCGTGAAACAATATACAAATGTCTACAGCTTGTGCTTGGCGCAATTGTCAATCAGGATATGTATGTCCGGCAAAGGGAAGTCATTATTTGGACTGGCCCGGTTGAGATCCCGGTAGTCGACACAGACTCTGACATTCCCGTCTTTCTTTGGTACCAGTACGATGTTGGCTAACCATATCGGGTATTCTACTACCTTGAGAACCTTAGCTTTGACTTGCTTAGTGACTTCTTCCTTGATTTTCAAACTCATATTAGGCTTGAACTTTCGGAGCTTTTGCTTTACCGGCAAACATGTTGGATCGGTTGGCAGTTTGTGAGCCACAATAGACGTACTTAGACTAGTCATGTCATCATACGACTAGGCGAATATGTCCTCGTACTCCCTTAGAAATTTTGTGTATTCCTTCTTTTCTGATGGCGATAAGTGAACGCTGATTCATGTTTCCTTGATGTTTTCTGCATCTCCCAGGTTAACAATTTCTATCTCGTCCAGGTTGGACTTAGGTCTGTTCTCAAAGTTCTCAACTTCTTTGGTAATCTCATCTAGTATGTCATCCTCCTCTGAATCAATGTCCATTTGTTGCATTGTCTCATTGCATGTCATACTCATTGGTTCATTAAGATAAGTAATAGCAATGTTGTATAAGTAGAGTAATGAGAGAAAAATAATAATGAGTGTTGATTCATAAGAAAAACTGAAATGCTTTGATAAATTGCATAACTGTTGTCACACCTCCCTTTTCACCTACACCCCGGAGAAGGGGCTTAGAAGGGAGTTCTTCCAATTAAAGGACAATCGAAACGGGATTTATTTATTTATTTTAGAATCGCCACTTGGGAGATTTATGGTGTCCCAAGTCACCGGTTGAATCCCGAATCGAGGAAAAGAATGACTCTGTTTAACAATCTGCGCACCAGAAATTCGGATAAGGAATTTTGTTAACCCGGGAGAAGGTGTTAGGCATTCCCGAGTTCCGTGGTTCTAGCACGGTCGCTCAACTGTCATATTCGGCTTGATTATCTGATTTTATACAATTATGAACCTACGTGCAAATTTTAACTGTTTACCGCTTTGTTATTATTTATTCAAAGAATTGCAACGTCGTGAGAATGCATCTCGAATTGCGCCACATAAATGTACCTGCAATTTCTGATACGTTCCAACTTTGTTGAGATTTGGATTTGGGTCACATAAATGTGCACCCGAGTTTAGGAAAATAACATTATTATATACGCGCCTAAAGACTAACGCGATGTTATTTTGAGAAAAGCCGTAAAGTTCGCTATGCGGCCTGTCTCGAAATCTAAGCATTCGAAATAACTATCCGTTGAGAGCCCCGCAATTTGTGTATTCTTGTTTGTCGAGGCTCGTCTCATTCAATTTTTTTTTAAAGGAATTTGCAACGTCATGGACATGCATCTCGAACCACGTCACAATCAATGTACCCGTGATTAGCGACACATTTCGACTCCGTTGAGATTGGATTTTGGTCACATAAATGTGCACCCGAGTTTAGGAAAACAACATTATTAAAGTACGCGCCTAAAGAGACTAACGCGCGGTTGTTTTGGGAAAATGTCGTGAAGTTCGCTAAGCGGTCAATCCCGAGTTCTAAGTAATTAATACGTACATTTGTGGGGGCCCCGCAATCTGTGCGTTTTGCTAGGCGAGGCTCATCTCATTTATTTTAAAAGGACAATCCTAAAGTGACTACATTTTTATTAGGTTTGTCTCTAAAAGAAAATCTCCAAATTAATTACATGCTTAAAAAGGGACGTGACTTATTAGTTATTAGTCTAAGACAAATGCAAATGGAAAATTGTAATCGAGCTTGTACAAAGGGAGATTATTTCGTATCTTATTCTATAAGTGAATATTACCAAAAAAATTGAAATTATAAATAGAAATACAGAATTGACGAACAATAATATCAAAAACAAAACTAATTACTCTTTACCAATTTTAGACCCACCTTAATAATTTCAGCTCAATTTATTTAATACAAGTGAAATTCAGGAATTCCAAAACACTTTCATGTTTCAGCTTGCAGCTGGCCTCTAATCTCACAAATTATACTACGAAACAAAACTAAACTAATACGACTATTACATAATCATATTCCAAGATCCAAACAGTCCCGGTTCAGATTAATTTAACAGTCCAACAAGCTCATTTTTAACTACAGGAATCAGTTACGAGATGCTAACATGTTTTAATAAAAAAATCTCTCATACAACTCCGTTTCAGTCCACTTACTACATACTAACAGGGATCTACCTATCATCAGCGACTGAAGAATTTAAATACACAAGTCATATTGAAACCAAAGCAGAATTTCAACTCTTCACGTATATTCAAACTTCATGTTTTCGGCTTACAAATGCCAAAGTTATAGTTGTGTACCTGGTATTGCCAATACAAGAAGAGGAAGGTCAGCAAAATAGTATGTAACACAGCAACAACAACAATAACCAGCAACAAACAGCGAACGGAACACCCAGTGACAGATTTGAAAACCAACACGATTCCAGCACACTCAACGACACAGTATCAACACAAGCCAATGCAGACCAGGAATAACAAACTCAAAAAAAAAATCCACTTAAAACCTCAGTGAAATCTCAGAAATAACCAGCTTCCCTTTTACTCGCAGATTACTGAACTTTTAAATGTTAAAAAACCGGCCTAGACTCTCTCCAAAAAAATCCTCTCCAAAAAAATCCCCCCCCCCCTTTTACTGTCTATTAATGACTCTATTTATAACAAAACTCTTGCCTTGAAAGACTTAAACTAATCCGAAATATTCTCCCCACACTTGCATGCCTTGTTCCCCACTACTGCATGCTTTGTCTCCCACTATGTTAAACAAATACATTAATTCCTACCACTATATGTCTTGTCCCCCACTATATTAAACAATGCATTATTGCCCACTACTATATGTCTTGTCCCCCACCATGTATTGAATAATGTATTAATTCCCACTTTCATGTCTTGTCCCCCACTTCGTATTATTTTAATATTTTTAGTGTCTAATGGACGGAGCACTCAAATTAATCATTTTTAAGGCTCATTTCCCATATTACTCCTGAAACTACTGAAATTACCATTCTGCCCCCATCCCCTTTCAACCTGTACCAAAAACTATATCAGCTATGACCAATTCCTCTAATCAATTAACCAAACTACAGCAGCTATAACCAAATCAAGCCTGACAATTGACAAATTAAACACATGAAACTAACTCCCAATTTCATTTATCATGGTTAGATTCATATTAACAAGCTTAATAGGACAAACAAGTAGATTCAAATCACTAAACTCAATCATCAGTTGACCTCAAACTAGATCAAACAAAATCATAACAAAGATGAATGATTCAAACTAAATCAAACTAAGGACCAACACATAAACACTCGACATTAAATCACTTGATGAAAAACTAACGAACTTCAAACAAAAATGAACACGAATTATCTCTAATACAAACAAAGACCTAGGTTCGAATTCAAACCAACCCATCAGAACACAAACACAATCATAGAAAGAAGAAAAGGAGCGGAAGATGAATTCGCTGAATGAAAACTAAAAGAAAAGAGAACGAAAACTTACTAGTTTGAAGTCCGGGTTCGAACGTCGACCTCGACACGCCTGAACAAACCTCGCTATTTTCAGCCCCTTTTCATTTTTTTTTATGAAGTGTTGAAGGAGTTCACTGGTTTGTAGTTGTTCGCGGATGAAGCTGGACGTCGGGTTATGGTGATATAGCAGCAGACTGGTCGCTTGGTTTCGACGACGAGGGAGGCTGGTTTTACAGTTGGCTGCATCAGAGGTCAGAGATGTTGCTGCTTGACAGAGAAGGGTGGTCGATGGTCAGCTAGTTGGTCGTTCGCTGGTGAGAGGAGGAGGGAAGCCGTGGGCATAGAGCTGGAGCTTGCGACTGGAGAGCTGCCATGGGGCTGTAGGTTGGCGACGAGGAGGGGGCAGCCATGGGGGGGGTCGTTTAAAGCTGGAGCTGGAGGGGTCGTTCGGGGTAGATGGAGGGGAAAAGGGCAGCCATGGGAGGGTTTGTTGGAGCTGGACGTGAGGGACGATGGGGACGACGGGGAGGGAAGCCATGGACATGGTGGACATAAGGAGGCTGTTGGTGGTCAGTTGGAGGACGATGAAGAAGGAGATGAAGGTAGCCATAGGAGGGTAGTTCGAAGAAGAAGGAGAAAGGGGCAGCCATGGTCGTTTGGGACTAGGGGTGAAGCAGCAGCTGCCATGGAGGTGAGAGGGCAAGGAGGGTGGTTTGGAGAAGATGAAGGGAAAGGGGGGTGGGTGGTTTAGGGTTCTCTTTTGGTTAGGAGATAAAAAATAGAAAAGGGGGGGGGGGTAGTTGTTTGGGGTTATGGGGCGGACCGGGTCAGGTCGACCCGGTGGGGGTTTGGTTCTTTGGGCCTGTGGTTTAAAATTGAAGAAAAGGACCAATCCAATTTTCTTCTTCTTTTATTTCCATTGCTTCTTTTTCTTCTTTTATTTTGCTTTAAATAAAACTAAAATTCTAAAAACCCTAAATTAGCCTATAAAACTAAATTAATTTATAAAAATGCTAATTAACTCTTAATAACAATTAACACACAATTAAATAGCAATTACGATAAAATCACACAATTTGGACATTAAATGCTAAAAATGCAACGTACATTATTTTTATAATTTTTTTGTTCTTGTAAAACAAACTTAATTGCTCCTAATTGTATAATTAAATCCTAAATGCAAATGCGACATATTTTTTGTATTTTTTTTTATTAATTTAACAAATAAACATGCACATACAAATATAAATAATTATCCAAAAATGCCACGAAAATTCTCAAAATTGCACACAAAGGTTGTTTTATTTTGAATTTTTGGGAGTAATTCTCACATAAGGCAAAAATCACGTGCTCACAGCTGCCCCTCTTTGTCCGAAAATACGAAGAGTCTTCGTGCAAAGATAAAGTGAGCAGATACGAGTGATTTTTGCCCATCCGAGTACTTTGTGTGAAGCAATTTTTTGAAAGATTTAATCGAACCTTTGCTTCAAAGGTTTCCTACATATCCCTGGCTAGAAGGGAATCAGGTTAATGTAGTTCGGGAAGTTTTGGTAGCTGGGCCTACCATGGGACTGCAATGTTACTGCTGTTACATGCTGTTATTACTGCTTGCCGACCTCCTTGTTACACCATGCTGAAAGAAAACAAGAAGCTAGACTAAACTATAGTCTATGAATTACAAAATCTTATCTAGATCTTCAGTCGTGCTCTTGTGTCTCATGTTGCTTTGATGTCTCGGTGACTGGTGTTTCCTCTGATGTTTCTTTCTTCTGATTTGTCTTGTATTCTCCATTAACTGCCGATCTCGAACTGCTTATGTCCTTCTCGGGAGCTTCGCATTATTTTTCCATCGAATCTTTAACTGCCTTCCTCTGCTGGGGATTTTTGTTGTTTCCCGATGGGGATTTCGGTTGTATTCCTTTGCTTTACTGACTTCAAATTTTATTCCTCTGTTATATGGGCGGGCTCCCAACTTTCGAACTTGAAATTTAAAGATTGAAATATATTCCTCTGTTATATGGGCGGGCTCCCAACCTCCAGACTTGAAATGTAAAGACTGAAATGTATTCCTCTGTTATATGGACATGCTCCTGACCTCAACAACAACTTCAAAAAATAAATCGCCATTTCGTTCTTCAGGCGAGGCTCCTGACCTCAACAACAACTTCGAAAAATGAATCGCCATTCCTTTCTTCAGGCGGGCGAGACTTCAACAACTTCGAAAAATAAATCGTCATTCCTTTCTTCAGGCAGGGCTCTTGATTGCTACAAAATAGACAAAACAAAAGAAATTTTCTGCCCTAGTTTGCACTAGGAAGATTTGTGAATTGTTAGCAATATTGTAAACCACTTATACTATTGATGCAATGGTGAGAGTAAACTAATTACTAGGCCAGGATGTGCGTCTTCTATGAGTAAAACCCAAAACTCTGATGAGCAAATGCGTTTGCTAGAAATAAAACCTGAATGAACCAAACTAGGAAGTGCATCTCCTAGAGGTGAAATATCAATGATTCAAACAAGGAAGTGCGTCTCCTACGAATGAACTTAAATGAACCAGACTAAGAAGTGCGTCTCCTAGGACAAAATCTCAATTTAGCAAGTGCGTCTCCTAAAGCAAAAATATAAGCCGAAAGACCCAGACTAGGAAGTGCATCTCCTAGGGGTGAAATATCAATGACTCGAGCTAGGAAGTGCATCTCCTAGGAATGAACTTAAATGAACCAAATAGGAAGTGCGTATCCTAGTGGTAAAATCTCAATTTAGGAAGTGTATCTCCTAAAGCAAAAATATAACCTGAAAGACCCAGACTAGGAAGTGCGTCTCCTAGGGGTGAAACTTCAATGATTCGAACTAGGAAGTGCGTCTCCTACGAATGAACTTAAATGAACTAGACTAGGAAGTGCGTCTCCTAGGAGAAAATCTCAATTTAGGAAGTGCGTCTCCTAAAGCAAAAATATAACCCGAAAGACCCAGACTAGGAAGTGTGTTTCCTAGGGGTGAAACTTCAATGATTCGAACTAGGAAGTGCGTCTCCTATGAATGAACTCTCAATTTAGGAAGTGTGTCTCCTACAGGTGTAACTTCAATGACTCAAACTAGGAACTGTGTCTCCTAGGAATGCATTTAAATGACCGAGACTAGGAAGTGTGTCTCCTAGAAGTGAAAACTTCATTGACTAAAACTCATATGATCCAAACTAGGAAGTGCGTCTCCTAAGGGTAAAATCTCAATTTAGGAAGTGCATCTCCTACAACAAAATATAACTTGAAAACCCAGACTAGGAAATGCCTCTCCTGGTGGTGATGTGTGATCTTCTCAATAGCCTTTGCATAAGCAGAATTGGGGCATTACACCTGAAAATTTCAACCTTCCAAGCTTTGATATGAACATAGCTTCCATCCCTGTTTCAAACAAAGAAAACTTGTGAGTTTAAACATGGTGGTTGGTTTGTGGCCTTGACTTTGCGACGGCTTCTCCTTCACTTGCCATGATAACTTTGATTTCACCTTGAAAGACATTGCTCACTTATTGACTAACCAATTTCTCTATTGATCTCATCACAGAGAATACTTTTGACTCGTTCACCCAACATCCTTTATCTGTTGCACTGTTTACGAATTGAAATATACCAAACCTTTGTATTACTCATGGACCCCAAAGCATATTGATTGCTACCAACTCAGTGCGCTTGTTGTTCTTTCCTAACTTATGCCACTTTGATGTGCTGGCCATATCCCGTTTTGTGCAATTTGGAAAGCTGGTGGCAAATTTTGAAGTTATTTCTCACTTGGTCTAACCGCCCAGACTCAGGAAGAGGAAGTGAACAAGACAAAAGGAACAGAGTAAAGGATAAAGGAAAGAGGTGATTCCTAACAAGAAAACTACAAAGTAGAAACCTATCAGATATGGATACCAACTATAATGACCATGACATGCACATGTGGCCTATCCTCTATCGTTAATCGCCTTTCACAATCTTCGTCTGGTGCTTTCCTGTATGATTCTCAATCTTTATTCGACTTGTAGTGCCCGAAGGGTTTTCACTATCAAGCCTCTCTCATTTTGATCTTTCTCTCAACTTATAGCCGCCTCAAGATGCCCGTGAAGGTTTTCACCGATAAGACTCTCTCATTTTATTACTTTTCTGTCAGGGATCAGAGTATTATTCTCGACTTCCATTTGCATAACTCGGCATCTTTCGAATACCGGTCAAACGGTCTTTCTTTGGACCGTAACGTGGGGTTTTGGATAGGGCTAGAAAGAAAGGGTATTAGCGGCTCAAAATGAATCAATCTGGGTTCAAAATTTACACCCTTCGGAACCAGATTTCTTTACATCAAACACAACTTCTACCCCAGTTTCTTGCTTGGGGATTTTTGATTTTTTGTTACACTATGACCGAGCCGTGAAGCGCCTATGTATCCTCTTTGAGGAATCAGGTCAAACGTAGTTCCCAATTCCCTTTTTGTTTTTCTTTCCACATATTTATTATTTTCTTTTCTTTTCTTTCTATTTCTCATTTCTCATTTCTCATTTCTCCTTTGTTGTTTTGTTGTTTATGTTGTTTTCTTTTCTTTCTCTTTTTCTTTTTATTTATCTTTCATGCTTGTGTTTTCTAGTCTTTGCTACTGATTCTGAACGATAGGTACGAAAGAAAACCAATAAGGCTCAAAAAGGTTAACGAAGGATAAAGTGTTTAGATAGCAAAATAAAATGCCTTCGTCATTCCAATCTTCAAAACATGCCAAGCACAAACAACACAATTAAACATTCGCCACATCTTCTGATTGTGCTGGACTTGATAACCATATCCACACATTCGCCTTTTCATTTGTCATTTTTAAAGCACCGTTGGGCAATACTCTCAATTTCGTTACCATGAACGGCCCCCTTGTCAATATGGCTAACTTGATTTTATGGTTTTTCTTTATGCTTTACTTGCCCCAGTTTCACGTGGCTCGGGCTTCAAATGATCTCAAGCTGTTCTTATTTCCCTTAAGTGTCCCAATCATCTCCCAATGGCTTTATAATTAATTCTTAAGATTAGGCCCAAACTGTGCGTGCATGTCATGTCACTAGAATTGGCGTTAAACAAGGACAAAACAAAAGGATAAAAAGAACTAAACAAAGAAAATGACTGGATGTAACAAAAGACCGGAATTTGCATTAGATAAGCGGTGAAACGGTTTGTATAACGAAACAAGCAAAACAACTGGGGGTACAACCTAAAACAAACCTAAAACAATCCTAGACAACACTAAACAAACCACTATGACAAAAATGGGAGGATAAGAGGGTTTGACACAAGACAATGCCTGGATTGCAACCCTGCAAATAACCCGGACAACAAAAGTGATAACAAAATGAACCACCAAGACTCCTCTCCAGCTAGCCAAGAGATGAAGCATCTTTCCAATTACCAAGCACGACATCTTAACCACTAGGTTCCCCATCAATATTGCCAAAACTATTAACAACTTCAATATCATTAACTTCAGTCCGCAAATTCCGAAGAGGATTCGCATGCTCCTTGTCACTGTCATTGATCACAATTAACCCTTCTTGAATCATTCTTTCTATTTCCCTTTTCAAAGAACGACAATCTTCAATGCTATGCCCTTGTACATTAGAGTGGTACATGCATCGTACAGTAGGATCAAAGCCTTTTGCATATGGGTCTGGAGTATAGCCGAGGAGCGGCTCAATCAGGCTAGAATGCTTTAACGTTTCAAACAAGCTTGTGTAAGACTCCCCAATTGGCATTAAACTATTTATTTGCCTTTGTTCCCTTCCCTGTCTTTGTTTTCTAGGGTCGTTGGGTGCTCGAAAATGTTGTGAAGGCAAGAATGCATTATGAGGTGCTGGCGCTCGCCATAGGGAGTGACCTGGTGGTTGGACATATGACCAGACATTATTCGAAGGATAATACTGAGGTGGATTATGTGGAGCTCGGGGACAGGTTTGGGCGTGATGGGCGGAAAAGAGTGGCTCTGATGGTGGGTAGTAGGGTTGTGGAAGGCCATATGGCATGTGTGGGTAATTTGAGTGATGGGGTCTAGGCTGGTAGTGAGGGGGGAACCTCCGAATCTGGACCAAGTACCTGCCTCGACTGTTGCGACATCTTCCCTTTTTTTTTCTTTCCGAGCGCACCTCTCGTGCCACTTTGGATAGCCTGAGTTGTGGCCTTGATTGCCGAATAGCTCATTATCTTGTTGGACCTGAGTCCCTCTTCAACCATACTGCCCATTTTTATTACTTCGTTGAAAGATTTACCAACTGACGTCACCAGGTGACCGAAGTAAGTTGGCTCCAAAGTTTGTAAGAAGTAGTCCACCATTTCACCTTCCCTCATTGGTGGATAAACTCTTCCTGCTTGTTCTCTCCAACAGAATCCGAATTCCCTGAAGCTCTCTCCAGGCTTTTTCTCAAGTTTCAATAGTGTGAGACGGTCAAGGACAATCTCAAGGTTATACTGGAAGTGACCTGCAAAGGCTTGTGCTAGATCGTCCCAGGTATACCACCTGCTAGGATCCTGCCTCGTGTACCATTCCAGTGCAGACCCGCTTAAACTTTGACCAAAAAAAGCTATCAGCAGCTCATCCTTTCCACCTGCCCCTCTCATCTTACTACAGAAACATCGCAGATGTGCCATGGGATGACCATGTCCCTCATATTGATCGAACTTTGGCATCTTAAAACCTGCCAGCAATTGAACATCGGGGAATGGGCACTGATCTTTGTAGGCCACACTGACTTGGTTGCCTAACCCATGGATATTCCTGAAGGATTGCTCCAGGCTTTTCACTTTACGAAGCACTTCGTCCTGCTCCGGGTTCTAAGCCAGCCTCTCAGTTTCTGCCGGGAGCTGAAGGTGAGGGGTGTAAGTGTATGGCTCGGGTGCTTTGAAGGTGAGTTCGGGAGGATAGTATTGGTTGTCGTGAACCAGAAACACTGGTTCATCGGCTGATCTTTGCAGCGTGGCCGGTGGAGGTGCCATGAAAACAGGAACAGTTGGTGGAGGAGGGTTTTGTTTGGGTGGTGGAGCTTGGGGATTATAGGAAGTTTCCCCCTGATAGTATTAGGAAATGGGGAAGCTTGTTGATTGATCAGTGGGAGGGTGTTCCGGAGTTTGAGCCGGTGAGAGGGTAGGAGTAGGGGGAAGGGTTGGTGATGTTTGTCCCCTAGCCCAGGCTAGGTGCATCCCAATTATCTCTTGTCTCAACCTGTCTACTTTCTCCTTCATCATTTGCATCTCTATCTTTTCCTCCTCAACACTTTTGTCCAAACTAGACATACTTTCCGGAATGGGCCCTTTAGATCTTGTGTGGTAATGGTAATCTGCCAGAAGGTTCTAACGAGCTAACTGTTTCGAAATCTCTGGTATCAACAACAAACTTGTTAGCGTTAGAGTTTAACACATATTGCAATTTCACGTTGGGGGATGTAATGTTCCTAGGCAGTTTAACCATTTCTAATATGTCTTTGCTTCGACTGCATGCGTCATTCCGACTTACTTTGTTTGTGCCTTGTTTAAGTGTTTCCGAAACTTTCTTTGTCTCTCTTTTTATTTTCTTTCTTTTCTTCTTTTCCCTTTTTCTTTTTTTCTTCTTTTCTCTTTTTCTTTTTAGTGGTGGTCGAATCTTATGTGGATTGCCTACGTATCATGTTCCCGCATGAATCAGACCGGGCGTAGTTCTGCCACATAAAAGGTAAACAACAATAAAACATTTTTGGAATCACTTAAAGACGAACAACAGACTCGAAAGTCAAACGGACCACATACTCTAATAAAAAGAAATACAAACTCAAGAAAAATAAAATGACAGATTATTTCCTCTATATGCCGATTTTAACCAAACGGCTGTTTTTGCAAACGTGGCCCTTTCCCAATTTCACATGAATTTTGAGGCCGGGAAGATTATTTTATCACACTTCACAAACTTGTCCGTTCTTTTACGAAAATAGCCTTTTGACAACTGAAAGATACTCTAAGGCTATCTCGACAAGAACGGTTTGAGACACCGCCGAAGCTGGCTCGGCTTAAAAAATCTAAACGGTATTCTTGACCACTGACTCTTTTTCTTATTATTTTTCAAATTAAAATAAAATAAAAGACCGGGTTTTGCCAACGCGGCCTTTCAGCACCTCGGGGACGAAGATTTTAAGGCTGCGTTAGCTAACCGACCAAAATCCTAAAAACATGACCAAAGGTGGCCGTTTATGCAAAGTCAGCCTTCCGGCGTCCTTTTTGGGAACATTCGGCTATTTCTAACAAAAATAACATCACCCAACACTATGACGAAAAATTAAAATTTTTGACATTTTTTTGGCTATTTTTGCAAAAGGGGATGTTCGACCCGATGACGGCTGCCTACGTATCACACATCCTGGGAGAATCAAACCAGCGTAGTTCGGGCCGATCAGGAATAAAGGAAATAAACTAACTTTTTTTTTCCGAATAAAATACTTCCAAAGAAGAAAGAAAATATTTTTGGATTTCGATTTATTTGTTTGTTTTTTTTATTTTTTATTTTAAAAAGAAAGACGTCTAAAGAAATATTTTTTTAATTTTAACTTCTTTTTCTTTTTCTCTTTTTTTTTTTGGAAATTTCGAAAGAAAAACTTCTAAAGAAGAAAGGAAATATTTTTGGGCTATTACTCTGAATTTATGAAAGAAATACTACAAAAGAAAAGAAAAAATATTTTTGAATCTTGAATTTTCTTTTGATTTTTTAAACAAATATTTTGGATTTTGAGAGAGATTAAAAGGAAATATTTTTGTATTATTTTTTTTAAAATTGAGGTCTAAAAGAAAGACTTTCTAAAGAAGCGAGTAATTGAAAATATTTTTTGGATTTTTTTTTTGAATATGGTTGGCCGAAACCGAAGAGGTTTGCCTACGCATCTCACATCCGGTGAGAATCAGACCCGCGTAGTTCGGGCCACAACAATAAATTAATTCTGACAACAAGACTTGTTTAAACAAATTATACTAAAAAAAAAATTTTCATTTTCACAAAATTTTGGCAGAGTATGCCGGTAACTCAGAATTATCTCTCTACACCGCTATTTTTCCTTTTTTCTCTTTTTTTTTCTTCAATATTCCAGTATTTTCAGAAGCCGGTCAGCATGCAAGTCTGTGCAAATAAATGCGTAGAACAAACAGGATGCAGCAGGATGGTCTTTTTCATTTCAGGTCGCTTGTCCTAGACGGATCCAACCCCTGTGTTGAGTCCCCTAAATCAAGTGCACAGGATGCAAATAAGCGTTCCTACTAGGGATCCGGCATGAGGTTTTGTTATACTGGGTTTATCCTGGGTGTTTATTCTAGACCTGGCTTACCCGAGCAGACAACTCGAGCCGAGGATGGGAACTGCGTACCGGTAACCAAATGATCATCCGATTTTGCAACTCCTCCGAATCCTCATTATTTTTTGGGATATGACACTAACAAAAAGAAGTCACGACCAGCGTGCACTCCTTAAGAGAGAGAAGAGAGGGATTTCATAGCAGTTTATATATACAGTTCAGATAATATCAAAGCGGTAAAAAGACACATTTTAGCACATTAGGACAAAACATGTAATAAAATTAGATAATAAATAAAGCCAAATAATAACAATTATTCTAAGCTCGAATTCTTGAACCCTGAACCAGAGATTCTGGGTTTGTCCCCAACAGAGTCGCCAGAGCTGTCACACCTCCTTTTTCACCTACACCCCCGAGAAGGGGCTTAGAACGGAGTTCTTCCAATTAAAGGACAATCGAAACGGAATTTATTTATTTATTTCAGAGTCGTAACTTGGGAGATTTATGGTGTCCCAAGTCACCGGTTGAATCCCGAATCGAGGAAAAGAATGACTCTGTTTAACAATCTGTGCACCAGAAATCCGGATAAGGAATTCTGTTAACCCAGGAGAAGGTGTTAGGCATTCCCGAGTTCCGTGGTTCTAGCACGGTTGCTCAACTGTCATATTTGGCTTGATTATCTGATTTTATACAATTATGAACCTACGTGCAAATTTTAACTGTTTACCGCTTTGTTATTATTTATTCAAAGAATTGCAACGTCGTGAGAATGCATCTCGAATTGCGCCACATAAATGTACCTGCAATTTCCGATACGTTCCAACTTCGTTGAGATTTGGATTTGGGTCACATAAATGTGCACCCGAGTTTAGGAAAATAATATTATTAAATACGCGCCTAAAGACTAACGTGTTGTTATTTTGAGAAAAGCCGTAAAGTTCGCTATGCGGCCTGTCTAGAAATCTAAGCATTCGAAATAACTATCCGTTGAGGTCCCCGCAATTTGTGTATTCTTGTTTGTCGAGGCTCGTTTCATTCATTATTTTTAAAGGAATTTGCAACGTCATGGACATGCATCTCGAACCACGTCACAATCAATGTACCCGTGATTAGCGACACATTTCAACTCCGATGAGATTGGATTTGGGTCACATAAATGTGCACCCGAGTTTAGGAAAATAACATTATTAAAGTACGCGCCTAAAGAGACTAATGCGCGGTTGTTTTGGGAAAAGGCCGCGAAGTTCGCTAAGCGGCCGATCCCGAGTTCTAAGTAATTAATACGTACATTTGTGAGGGCCTCGCAATCTGTGCGTTTTGCTAGGCGAGGCTCATCTCATTTATTTTAAAAGGACAATCCTAAAGTGACTACATTTTTATTAGGTTTGTCTCTAAAAGAAAATATCCAAATTAATTACATGCTTAAAATGGGACGTGACTTATTAGTTATTAGTCTAAGACAAATGCAAATGAGAAATTGTAATCGAGCTTGTACAAAGGGAGATTATTTCGTATCTTATTCTATAAGTGAATATTACCAAAAAAATTGAAATTATAAATAGAAATACAGAATTGACGAACAATAATATCAAAAACGAAACTAATTACTCTTTACCAATTTTAGACCCACCTTAATAATTTCAGCTCAATTTATTTAATACAAGTGAAATTCAGGAATTCCAAAACACTTTCCTGTTTCAGCTTGCAGCTGGCCTCTAATCTCACAAATTATACTACGAAACAAAACTAAACTAATACGACTATTACATAATCATATTCCAAGATCCAAACAGTCCCGGTTCAGACTAATTTAACAGTCCAACAAGCTCATTTTTAACTACAGGAATCAGTTACGAGATGCTAACATGTTTTAATAAAAAATCTCTCATACAACTCCGTTTCAGTCCACTTACTACATACTAACAGGGATCTACCTATCATCAGCGACTGAAGAATTTAAATACACAAGTCATATTGAAACCAAAGCAGAATTTCAACTCTTCACGTATATTCAAACTTCATGTTTTCAGCTTACAAATGCCAAAGTTATAGTTGTGTACCTGGTATTGCCAATACAAGAAGAGGAAGGTCAGCAAAGTAGTATGTAACACAACAATAGCAACAATAACCAGCAACAAACAACGAACGGAACACCCAGTGACAGATTTGAAAACCAACACGATTCCAATACACTCAACGACACAGTATCAACACAAGCCAATGTAGACCAGGAATAACAAACTCAAAAAAAATCCACTTAAAACCTTAGTGAAATCTCAGAAATAACCAGCTTCCCTTTTACTCGCAGATTACTGAACTTTTAAATGTTAAAAAACCAGCCTAGACTCTCTCCAAAAAAATCCCCCCCCCCCTTTTACTGTATATTAATGACTCTATTTATAACAAAACCCTTGCCTTGAAAGACTTAAACTAATCCGAAATATTCTCCCCACACTTGCATGCCTTGTTCCCCACTACTGCATGCTTTGTCTCCCACTATGTTAACCAAATACATTAATTCCCACCACTATATGTCTTGTCCCCCACTATATTAAACAATGCATTATTGCCCACTACTATATGTCTTGTCCCCCACCATGTATTAAATAATGTATTAATTCCCACCTTCATGTCTTGTCCCCCACTACGTATTATTTTAATATTATTAGTGCCTAATGGACGGAGCACTCAAATTAATCATTTTTAAGGCTCATTTCCCATATTACCCCTGAAACTACTGAAATTACCATTCTGCCCCCATCCCCTTTCAACCTGTACCAAAAACCATATCAGCTATAACCAATTCCTCTAATCAATTAACCAAACTACAACAGCTATAACCAAATCAAGCCTGACAATTGACAAATTAAACACATGAAACTAACTCCCAATTCCGTTTATCATGGTCAGATTCATATCAACAAACTTAATAGGACAAAAAAGTAGATTCAAATCACTAAACTCAATCATCAGTTGACCTCAAACTAGATCAAACAACATCATAACAAAGATGAATGATTCAAACTAAATCAAACTAAGGACCAGCACATAAACACTCGACATTAAATCACTTGATGAAAAACTAACGAACTTCAAACAAAAATGAACACGAATTATCTCTAATACAAACAAAGACCTGGGTTCGAATTCAAACCAACCCATCGGAACACAAACACAATCATAGAAAGAAGAAAAGGAGCGGAAGATGAATTCACTGAACGAAAACTAAAAGAAAAGAGAACGGAAACCTACTAGTTTGAAGTCCGGGTTCGAACGTCGACCTCGACACGCCTGAACAAACCTCGCTGTTTTTAGCCCCTTTTCGTTTTTTTTATGAAGTGACAAAGGAGTTCACTGGTTTGTGGTCGTTCATGGATGAAGCTGGATGTCGGGTTATGGTGATATTGCAGCAGACTGGTCGCTTGGTTTCGACGACGAGGGAGGCTAGTTTTATAGTTGGTTGCAATGGAGGTCGGAGATGTTGCTGCTTGACGGAGAAGGGTGGTCGATGGTCAGCTGGTTGGTCGTTCGCAGGTGAGAGGAGGAGGGCAGCCATGGGCATGGGAGCTGGAGCTTGCGACTGGAGGGCTGCCATGGGGTTGTAGGTTGGCGACGAGGAGAGGGCAGCCATGGGGGGGGGTCGTTTGAAGCTGGAGCTGGAGGGGTCGTTCGGGGTAGATGGAGGGGAGAAGGGCAGCCATGTGAGGGTTTGTTGGAGCTGGACGTGAGGGACGATGGGGATGATGGGGAGGGCATCCATGGACATGGTGGACGTGAGGAGGCTGTTGGTGGTCAGCTGGAGGACGATGAAGAAGGAGATGAAGGTAGCCATGGGAGGGTAGTTCGAAGAAGAAGGAGAAAGGGGCAGCCATGGTCGTTTGGGACGTGGGGTGAAGCAGCAGCTGCCATGGAGGTGAGAGGGCAAGATGGGTGGTTTGGAGAAGATGAAGGGAAAAGGGGGCGGGTGGTTTAGGGTTCTCTTTTGGTTAGGAGATAAAAAATAGAAAAAGGGGGGTAGGGTTCGTTTGGGTTATGGGGCGGACCGGGTTGTGTCGACCCGGTGGGGGTTTGGTTCTTTGGGCATGTGGTTTAAAATTGAAGAAAAGGCCCAATCCGATTTTCTTCTTCTTTTATTTCCATTGCTTCTTTTTCTTCTTTTATTTTGCTTTAAATAAAACTAAAATTCTAAAAATCCTAAATTAGCCTATAAAACTAAATTAATTTATAAGAATGCTAATTAACTCTTAATAACAATTAACACACAATTAAATAGCAATTACGATAAAATCACACAATTTGGACATTAAATGCTAAAAATGCAACGTACATTATTTTTATGATTTTTTTGTTCTTGTAAACAAACTTAATTGCTCCTAGTTGTAGAATTAAATCCTAAATGCAAATGTGACATATTATTTGTATTTTTTATTAATTTAACAAATAAACATGCACGGACAAATACAAATAATTATCCAAAAATGCCACGAAAATTCTCAAAATTGCACACAAAGGAGAATTGTTTTATTTTGAATTTTTGGGGTAATTCTCACATAAGGCAAAAATCACGTGCTCACAACTGTTTTGAACATTGGAGATCTTATTGTGGGAATAAAAATGCGAAAAGAAAATCATTTAGTAAAAAGAAACAGTGCATGATGCTTGTTTTAGCCTTGCTACCCCGAGGCTCGCCGAGCTCTGGTTGTCTTGATGGTCCAATTATTAAGGCGTGCCCCTCTGCTCACAGTCTGTATGGAAGGGCCTTCCTCCTCCTCCTCCTCCTCGAGAAAAACACAACAGTCCATGTCATTGCCTTCTAGGAACAAGTTCTTCACCGCTGCAGGCGCTGCTTCTTCTTCTGACCCATAAACAATGTTAGCCTATTGGAAAGTCTGCTTCAAATGCGGTATTGGCTACTCTAGTGGATAATAAGGACCACTCCATGGTGGTGACTAGTTGTTGAATTATTCCCAGGTGTACTCATATCCCAGACCGAAAGTAGTTCCATGTTTCTTGAGCTTTATGGGCTTAGCAATTCCTTGGAGATTCTTGCCGAGCCCCTTGCCAGGTTCGTACCCACTCTAATTCACCATACTCTCGATTTTATTACCCCACCATTTGTCTTTGTCAACAGCATTTACCCGTTCAATGTGGTGGTAAGTCTCTCCACCTAGCTTCCTTCTTCTTTCGATTGATGGAATGGTCTGGCAACTGTATATAGGGTTGCTATCATCACCGTGAATTATCACCTCTTGATGATTTCATTCAAATTTTATTGCCTGATGTAGTGTTGATGCTATGGCCCCAGCAGCATGAATCCACGGCCGTCCCAACAGAAGGTTGTAAGATGTCGGCACGTCTATCACCTGGAAGTCGACATCAAACTATGTTGGTCCCATTTGCAAACATAGGACAATCTCACCAATGGTGGACCTCTGAGAACAATCGAAGGCTTTCACATTGATTGCTCCATCCTTTATCTCGTGCAGTCCTTTACCCAACTTCTTGAATGTTACCAGTGGACAAATGTTGATATTGGAATCTCCATCAATCAGGATTCTAGTGATAAAATAGTCATCGCATTGCACGGTGATGTGCAGTGCCTTGTTGTGCCCCAAACCTTCAGGTGATAGCTCGTCCTTATGAAAGATAATCTTATGGATCTCCAACACTTGTCCTACCATGTTGGCCATCTCCCCGCCAGTGATGTTGCTTGGTACGTATGCTTCACTCAACAACTTTAGCAGAGCATTCTTGTGTGCCTCAGAATTTTGTAGCAAAGCAAGAATGGAGATTTGCGCTGGTGTTTTGTTCAACTGGTCGATGACCGAGTATTCCTTGGCCTATATCTTTCTCCAAAGGTCGTCTGGACCTGTCTCAATGATGGGTGGTCGGTTGGAGGCCTGCTTGCTTGACTCAGCTAGATGTTCAGGGGTATAGACTCTACCAGTTCTTGTCATCCCCTATGCTGCAATAGTCTCTTCGAACCTGAACTTGCCTTTCCTCCTTGCCTCGACTGTATAGTCCCAAGGTACAGCCTTTGTATGGAATGGTGTCATGGTCGACATTGACACTGGGATCGGCGTGGCTACCCTTACTCCGAACGGAGCATGTGCCTTGGGTGGTAAAATTGCAACTTCAAACGGTGTGGGTGCATTTGCCGGAGACATGAATTCGACCTCAATTAGTGCTGGTATCTTTGTAGATGATGTCGCTTCAAATTCAAGTGGCACAGACATATTACTCCAGCGTCCCCAGATGGTTGAATTTGGACTATGATTGGATTAAGAGTAACTATTGGCTGCTTTGGGTCTCTCCTTCTGCGATCAACCCAATTGATCCCTCGAGATCCCAATCATCCTCTATTTCAATAATGTGGATACCTCCACCCTTATGGTCTGGCAGAGGGTTGTTGCGGACATTTGGAGCGGGTTCCTTTGCCACAATAATGTCACGACCCAAACCGAAGGGCCGCAATGGGCACCCGGTGCCTTACTCAACCGAGTACCAACGTAACATATCTTTCTTATCATGTTATCATGAGTAAATGAGCCAAAAAACCCGTCATGAGATAACAAGAATAAAACATAAGGGAATACTCAACATATAAAGACCCAACATGATATACAAACTAATATATGTGACATACGGGCCTATAAGGCCGACATGACCATTAATAAACTCGAAACATAGGCCGACAAGGCCATACAATTATCCATACACCTGACATCTGTCTACAAGCCTCTAAGAGTACATAAAATCATAAAGGTCGGGACAGGGCCCTGCCATACCAATCAATACATATCCAAAGCATACTGACCAAATAGGCAACTCCGGAGCAAGTGAAGTGCACCAACACCTTCGCTGAGCTGATAGCCTACTAGGAGGACTGTCAACCTATCAATCGAGACCTGCGAGAATAAAACGCAGCGTCCCCAGGCAAAAGGGATGTCAGTACGAATAAAGTACCGAGTATGTTAGGTAGGAAAGCTTAAACAAGAACAGTAATGTAAAGAGAGAGATAAGGGAGATACAACCTGTAACATCTGAGTGCCTCTGTGGGTTACTGATATGAAATGCATAACATATATATATACATAAACCTTTTAAAACATTCGCCTCTGTGGGCATCATCATCATCATATCGTACCCAGCCTCAAAAAGGACTCGGTAAAAGAGTACCCGACCATCATAAGGTTCGGTAGAATCGTACCCGGCCACGTGGAGCTCGGTAAACCCAACTGATCAGTGGTTGCACAATAGGTGCCGTACCCGACCGACTATAGAGCAGCTCGGTAGAGTAAAATAGATACTATATATAATGCATGCTAGACTCATGTAATCACCTTCTAAACCTTTTGGAGTGACTTAAGAGCACTATGGACATCCATACCCTCAATATGAACCTTAGTAGGATTCAAGGATCATACACACTTGGTTAGAATAATTTTATAAGGAAAGAACAACATGGACAATCTAAGTTGCTAGGAGTAGATCCGTTATGAAGTAGCGTATTCATTTCACTTTAGATCATGCCAAAAGAAAGAAGAAAGTGCCTTAACATACCTTAAACCTGCTGAGTCCCTAATCACTTCCAAGCAACTCTTCAAACAAGTCAACTCAATCTATCATAGTATAAGGAGATTCAAAATCAGTGTTGAGCAAAGGCTAAGTCTATAACTTAAGCTAGTAGCTCGTTTACGTAAATTTTGGCAGCATCTCCCTTGTAACAAGGGCCTCCTCCAATACCATATACAAACAACAATGACCAGAGCAATCCATCAATACATAATTATCAATATCAAGACACCATATAACAACAACAAGTCACAACTACATTACGACGAGCGGCAAGCTCCGATTGGAATCCGTATACCCCTTATCAATCCTTATAGACTTCTTACTTCAACATAAAAGTATCATTAACATGATAATGAAGTCATTAATCAATGATTCCAGCTTTATACCATATATTTATAACAACGAAAATAATCCACAACTTCAACTATCCTCAATTAGCAACTTTATTCACTAGTTCATGTCTAGCCCATCCATTTAACTTAATGAACATCAAGATAACCTTAGGAACAAGTAAGAACACAATATAAATACCTCCTACATCAACTTCAAGTCAAAATCCAAGTTATATTCAGTTTACAACAACCCTCAATAGCAATACAACATCATAGAAGTGACTTAAGCTAACCCAAGTATTATCTTGTAGTTTGTCATCCTAACAACTTAACCAACATACAAGCAAGATTAAGCACAATTAGTAGGTTTTTATACTCACCTTAGACAGCAGCAAAAACTTGTAATTTCATCCAAATACAGCCCACAACAACCCTCAATGACAACACAACCTCAAAGAGGTGTTGTTCTTCACTAGAACTAAGTTTTGATGTTGAAATATGGTGTAATCACTTTGGAATCACTTCAAACCCTTGTGGTATATGATTATGAGGGTTAGGAGAAGTTTGGAGACGAACTTTAGTTGAAAAATGAGCAAAAATAGGCGTTCAAATCGTTTATAAATTGAAGTAGGTCAACCACCGCCTAAGTGGGTCCCATTGGGAGCTGGTTGCGCGGTCTTGCAAAAATATGAATATCTCTCTACTCTGATGTCGTATTGATGAACGATTTAATGAGTTAGAGACTAGACTCATAGATATTCAATTTGTTAGGTAGAACACCCCATGATTCCAAGTATATTTGGAGAAATTTGCAGATACATTTGACCTAAACTTCAGCAAATTTATGAATGTAACTTGTGATGACCTTTGCCAACTCTGTTCCACAACTTGTTTGCCTTCAAAATGTAGAAAATAATTATCATACGACTAAAATAACTCGTATAATAACCTCCTTATCATGTTAAGAACCCTAGTCTCACCCCAAAGTACATGTTATAACATTCCAAACTTGTCGACTTTTGACGAAACTTATTTTCCTCAATTGGTTTAGCTTCTAAGATTTCCAACCCTATTGGTACTCGTTATTCATGATATTAAATATTTGTAACCTCCAAGGTAATATGATTAACCTACTTTATTTGCTTCCAAATATAATCTCATTTCCGAGCTTACATCAATAACTTACAACGTACACTCACGTATGAAAACTTGGGGTGTAACAAATAATCTTGTTATGAATTAAAGTCTAGATCTTGTCTTTCAAAGAAAGACATTCATCGATGGTGTACCCTTTCATGCCGGAATGGTATGCAAAGGATTTTTTTGGGTTAACCCACTGAGAAGGGTTCTCAGTGATTGCAGCAGGGATACGGGTGACATAACCAGTAGCTTTGAGCCTCTCATATAACTGGTCAATAGGTTCTGCAATGGTTGTATATTATTTTGGAGGTCTGTGATCAAAATTTGATCGAGGTCTAGGGAAGTTTTGGCATGCAGGAGGTGATTGATAGTGGGATGGTTGAGTATTATAGGTTTGGTAGACATGAGCGGGTTGGGAATATCTGGGCGAAGTAGGCTGATAATGGGAGGTGGAGATGATTGATAAGTGGTTGGTGGAGCTTGATAGGAGGGTGAGGGTGCTTGGTAGTTTGGAGTAGGCTGATATGTGAGTAGAGGTGCTGGGTAAGTTTGGTAGTTGATAGGAGATTTGGTCCTTTGTGTAACCATCACGGCTCCTACGTGCCTTTTCTTAGACATACCACCGGACTGTAAAGCCTTATTTGTAGCTTGCAAGGCCTCGAAGTTTGTAACCATACCACTTTTGATACCCTCTTCAATTCTTTCACCCAGTTTGATAATGTGAGAAAATTTGTGGCTTTCAACCATCATTAGTCGTTCATAGTATTGCGGGTCCTGAGTCTGGAAAAAGAATTTGTTCATCTATTCCTCCTCTAAGGCTGGTCTGACCTTAGCAGCTTCAGATCTCCAGCTAGTAGCATACTCGCGAAATGTTTCAGTAGGCTTCTTCTTTAGATTCTGAATATAGAACACATCCGGCGCATTCTTTGTGTTAAACCTGAACTTGTCCATAAAGTCGGATGTCATGCCTACCTAGCTTGACCATTTCTTTGGATCTCCTTTCAAACTCCTCATGAACAGCTTCATGCAGATTCTCTCGTCTTTCCCTACTCCAACCAGCTTGTCATAATACGTCCTCAAATGGACCCTTAGATCGCCTGTACCGTCAAATATTTCGAACTTCGTAGGTTTGTATCCCTCGGGCAGTTCGATATCAGCTTGTATGCAAAGATCTTCATAGTTCAGCCCCTCAATTCCCTTGCTTACTTCAACGCCTTGAATCTGGCTGGTCAATTTCTTAAGTTCCTCCGCTAGATTCCTAATGAGCAAATCTTTATAATCAGATTCGGGTGTGTTTGAGATAAGTTGGGTGGAGTGTGGCACAGTCTCCACGTAGATGGGGGTGTTATGGTGGGTGTGAAAGTGGCCATTTGTGGAGTTTTGGAGTTCTTGGATGAGCAGCGGAGTGTTATTTGGGGTATGGCAGGTGTTGCATTGGGTATTTGGTGGAATAGTGTGAGGAGCTGGATGATTCTATTGCTTTGGGATGTTTTGAGGTGGTGTAGGGTTTTGAGTATTGGGAAAGGTGATATCTGGGGTGCTGAGGGAAAATGACAGGCTTGCCAGATTCCGAACCTGATCGAGCTCTTCTTGGAATTTCAACAGCTTTTGTTCAAGTTGGGATACATTCTCCTTAGGAACCTGAGTACCATGTCCATTTGCGGCCTCTACCAGTTCAGTTGAATTCTCCTTTCTGACGTTGTTCAAGTCTTCCATCTTGCCTTTGTTCTTATTTTTGACAGGACTAAGAGGAAGAGTGGGTGGAGGGCCCCTGGATCTCGTGGAATAGGATGATGTTGCCAGAGTGCACGAATTAACCTTTGGGGAGGGGAATAATAAAAACAAAATGTTAACCAAGTTAGTGAGGATCATAAAAAGTATTGCAGTATTTAAACACATAGTGCAGGAATTTAGATTGTGTCCTAATTTGGGGACCTCTTTATGCCTGAGGTGGGCCTAGAGACAAATTGATTTGGAGAACTTAGGATGCTAAATGCCTCATTTTATTGATAAAGATGGACGAATCCCAAATTTGACACTAAATGAACATGAAATGAAATCCTCCAGTTCGCGTAGGTTCACCAGTAAAAATGTCTTTGTCAAGTGTTCCCCTTCATTTCCCTCGGCGTTCTGGCAGTCGGTGACACTCTTCCTCGCTTTCTTTTCCAATTCCAGCAGACTCTACTCCAGATAATCCAAATTTTTGCTAGCTTTGGCGGCCCTCTCTTTCCACTCATTGATTTGGTCATTTGATAGGAGACTCCTCCACCAGTCTAGCAAGAGTGGGGGCGTGCTAATCATACCAAAACTGGGGACCTCGTGCCTCATTTTCTGCAAAACAAAAGGGTTAGCCCCTTACCCCCACCAGACTCGACTATTTAATATCAACAATTAGCATGAAGCCTTTAGTTCTCCAAATAAATGCACAGAACGTGATGATGTCCATTTGGGTATAGGGAAACCTAGTAGACTTTGGACAAGGCTATCTTAAAGGATCATTATGTGGACAACATAACTGACCCGGCTAGGTTTGACCATGATGCATGCATAATTCAAACAGAGTAAGGTTTCTATGGGGTTTTAGACTGATACCCTTGAGTAGATAACTCAAGGGGGAAGGCATAGAACTGTCGACTGCACCGCTGATCGACTAGTTTTACCGCAAATATGCCTTTTCGAATTTAGGGGGTAATGATATAGGAAAAGCGCAACCACTCATTATAAGTGTTTCTATGGTATTTGTTTGGCACGAGTGGAGTATGATGTTGAGCATGATTATGCAATAATTAAAAGCATGTTGGAATGTATTTTCACGTTAAGGAAGCACTAAAATACAACAGTTTCGTAATTTAAAGCAGCAATAAAGGAAAGAAACAAGAAGACATGTCAGTTTTGCTTTTGAAAAGAAATTAAATGCTTAAATAAATTTAAACAAGTAATTGCACATAAGGGAGGGTACAAATTCACAAGAACAATATGAAGTGGTAAAAGCCTAAAGATCCCCAGCGGAGTCGCCACACTGTTGTGCCCCCTTTTTTCCTCTTCGTATTGGAAAATCGGGTTTATGACATTATGGGTATACGACAACTCATTCCTTTAGGGAACTGGGTTTTGTATTTTAAGAGTCACCACCTAATGATTTAAGGTGCATTAGGACACCTATAAGGTTCACTTATAAGTTTGTTTGATAACCAGAGATACGGTAAGGGCTTGAAATTATCCCAAGAGGAAGGTGTTAGGCACCCCTCGGGATCCACTAGTGTGGTTCCCGGCAAGACATTTTTTTGTGAATTTGTGCAATTTAGCAAATAGACAATTATAGGCTCAAATAGTAAGGGATTTAAGTTTAAACATGCAAGAGTTTGAAAAAAAAGCAATTATTAAAAGACGAATTTTGAAAAAGAAGTTACAATTCTACAAATACTTGAGAATATAAAAGGAGGGGGGTCCTAGGTTTATTTATAATATGGATCACATCAATGCGATACCCGGTATGACACTCCTCAGAAGAGGTGGTACACGTGGTATTAGCGCACTGGTCATCATATCCATATCTAGCCTTCCCACCCCGTCGAGGTATTAAAGCGTGGATTGGTCTCGATCACCATTGCATGCTATTACCCGTCCCACTCCTATCAGTATCGGAGGAACCTAGGACTACTATTCCTAAAGGGAAGGGATATTGGGCTGACTTTTAGGTTTCAAAAGGTGAAAAAGCTAAGGCGACATACAAAAAAACACATAGGACTGCATATTAGGGGAAACATGTAAACAACTAAAAGGCTCATGTATACCTCCTCAAACAAAGCACATAAAGAGCATGACTTAAACACAGTTAGGGTCTGAATTTAAAGTGCTAAGTCAAGGAGAATTTTAATTGTTGAGGTAGACTAGTTTATTACATAACTCAGATAAGAAGTCTGAATCAGGCTTGCATGCTGGTTGTAGCAGTACTAATTAACAAAGGCGGATTCAGTTTTTATTATCATTCTACAACAAACGATTTGAGATCCTATAGACATGCTTTTTAAACCGCGTTGAATAAAGGAGTAAGGATGTTTAAAACTAATTCAGAACAATACGAATTAGGCTGATTTTAAACTAGACTGGTTTCAGATTTTATAGACGTTGATATCTATTATTGCTAATTTTAATTCCTATAGACATGATATCTAGTCGAATGTGAAACGAAGCAGGCAGTACTTACTTGAATCCTATATGGATGATTTCTATAAAGGTACTGATTTTAATGATGTCAGATTGTAACCACATAGATCCTAAGAGCATGATGTCTAAGTGTGGTAATAAACATGCAGAATTGAAGACAAATCCTATAGGCATGTTATCTAAATGTAGAGTTAGACATGCAGAATTTTGAAGAAAACATATCTTATAGGCATGATATCTAAATGCAGAGTTAAACGTGCAGAACAGCAGATCTTATAGGCATGACATCTAAATCCAGAGTTAAACATGCATAATTTAAAACAACAGATCTTATAGGCATGATATCTACCCTTAAGCATGCACAATTACCCAGCCCTTTTCACTAGCCAACCCCAATGTTTATTACAAATTCAATAATGAATTGCATCAGAAAAGTGCAAAAAGAAGAAGTTACAACCAGAGGAAGCTTGATTCTTGACCTCCCTTATGAGTTATGGAATAAACCACCTCAAATGCCATTTGTTCCAAAGCCTTTCTCATACTTGAGTGTGTCAAAGTTTCCTAAGGGTCTTAAGGGACTCCGGGCAATGCTTACACCCAAGTTTGCATAACCAGATAGAGATGAGTGCAGTGTGGAATGGCCAGCCTATATGTGTCTAAGTTTAGAGGGAGCTCATGGGTCCCAAGGCAAGGCTCACACAAGAGGGGCAGAACCTAAGTCTAAGAGTATAGTGGAAGTGCAGGAGCAGAGATTTTGTTTAAAACTGTGTTGAGAATAGTAAGGTGTAAGGGTAATTTGAAAACAGTAATAGTAAAGCTAACACTACACAGAATCAGCATTTTTATACAAAGGGGTCAAGGGTTTGGGAATACATTGCAGGGAGCATATGATCTTAAGAGGGTTCAGGTTTGGACATGCATAGCAATAGCTGGTGCTGGAATGCCCATAAACTAGCTGGAGAACACAACACATAGAGGGGATATGAAGTATAAGATCCTAGGGAGGGTCAGGTTTGGGTCATGCACAGCAAATGTCTAATGTTGACATGCCCTCAAACCAACCAAAGAACACAAACACGTGGGATATGGGGGTTTGGGATTCATAAGTCATAATAAGTGACTGACAGAGTTCATACATAAGAAAAATATATTAATTCAGAAGATAAAGGGGTAGATTACAACATGCTTGGTAATGTAACTGGATTAAACGCAAGCAAGAAATAGACAAGAGTGAAGGAAATAGTAAAGAAACATGTTATTGTTAATGCTAGAAGATTAATTAGAATATACCAGTAAAAAGGCAAATGCAGAAAGAGAAGTAAGAAAATTTCCACAGCCTAGCCTTGGCTTTCGGCCGGCTAGACAAGGCAACAACACAAGTAGTAACAGAGAAAAGAGATAGAGCTTTGAGTGAAGTATGTTCTAAACTCAAGTGGTTCGTTCGTGTTTTTGAAAGAAGAGGGGTGCATGGTATTTATGGTGTTGAAAACAGATGAGGAATAAGGTTATAAGTAAAGTTCTACCACAAACATGGAAATAATCACAAGTCAACAATTACACAAGTGACTCCCTTTAATTAAGGAGTCACTGCTTAATGGGTATTGACATATTCAAAATAAGGAAAAAAGATCAATTTAGAGACAAACTGATTATTGCCATAAAAGGAGTAGTAAAAGTATTGAGTAAGTAATCAAGTCTAACCACAGAAATATGCTTATTTTGGGAAAAGATTCAGTAAGGCAAAATAAGTAAAGGAATAACTTTAACAGGCGAGTGAAATTAGAGTTCATAAAAGAAAAGTTTTTGAAATCAGTCACACGATTGAGATCAATCAAAGAAGAAACATGCTTCTGCACTTCAGTATATAAGTAAAGTGAACAAGGCCGTCAAACATGTGAGGCAAAGCACATTGGCAAAAGAGATAATCACAAGCATGCAGTAATGGCAGAAATAAGCCAGGGTTCAGTAGTAAAGCAAATATCCGAAGCATAGTAATCAAGTAGGTCAAGTCACATTGAATTCAACAGTGAAGAAAACAAAGTATCAGAGACATGCAAAGGTATCACAGTAGCAGGTGAGGAAACCTTTAGAAAAGTTAGCGTTTTCGATAAAAATTGAGTTAGAAAGATAGTAAAACTCAAAATTAGATAAGTCACATAAAGAAAAGAAAGTCTAAAACAAAAGCTTTCAGTCGAGTCAAGTACTCAAACAAACAATTTCAGCCCCAATGACCTAGGGCTTTTCAACAACAATCGAGTTTTAAAATGGTAACACAAATAAATCAAAAAAGAACGAGGAACTTAATTAAACAAGTATAGATTTAAACAAACAGCTTCAGGATTCGAATGAGACCCAAAAGAAATTACGGTTTTCAACATGCTGACTCAAGTAGAAGGAAAGCATAACAAACAGTTCGAACATAGTAAAGTCATAAAACAACATCGACAATCAGAGAAAAGATTTTCGAAATAACTTAAAGGAAAACCCTAATCAGAACAATGAAGAGTCATTTTGAAAACAACATTGAAAAACCTTCAAGAAAATTGCTTACAAGTTCATGGTAAGCACAGATCTAAGGTAGATCCGAAAGAAATCGAAAGATTGTAGAGACTAGGGTTTCAGAAAACCCAAAGGAAAACGAGAAAGATCTCGAAAGTAAACGATCTAACCAGAAAATGCCAAGGACCCGCCTTGAAAGGCCATGCATGGCCAGGAAAGGTCGTGGATGGTCGGAGAAAGGCCATGAAAGTCGAGCAAGGATTGGACCAAACTCCTTCGATGTCTGGTCGTGAAACCATAGAACTAAACACATAGGAGCCATGGAAGGCTGGTACAGGTCTGAAATGACCACGAAAGGCCATGAATTAGGTAGGTATCAGGGTGGATAAGGGTTTGGTTTGATGGCGGCGGCTAGGGTTTGCAGGATTTTCAGAGAGAGTTGAGAGAGAAGAGGGATTCAAGGGTGGCGGTAGGTGAGAAATGAGATAGGTTTAGGGGTCGTTTGGGGTTAAAAAATGAAAGGGGGAATGTGAGTCGTTGATCTAAATTATTAACGGTTGGGATTAAAGGGGTTAGCTGGGGAGTCCGGGTTGGGTCATTTAAATTGGGTTATGGGGTCGGGTTCGAGTTGCAATTGGGTTGGGAAATTGGGTCTGATTTGGGCTCAATTTCAGGCTATAATTGAAATGAAATTGGGCTATCATTTAAATAGCCATTTTCCCCATTTAAAATAAAAAAAATAGTAAATTGATTTTTGCAAATAAATTAAAAGTACTAAAATGATTTATGACATATAATTATCAATTTAAAAATATGGGACTTCATTTTCATGAATAAAAACACAATTAAATCCTAAAAGAGGCTAATATTGCAATTATGCAATTTAGCCTTTAAAAATACTAAATACATTTGTAAAAATATGCAAAAATTATTTTAGCTATATTTTAGCATAAATGTGAAAATCCAATAAACGAATTACCAAAAATAATAATTTTGGAAATAATTATTGGGTTTTTATGGATAAAATAGGGAAATAAATTGATTTAAAAACCTTTAAAAATTAAGAAAAAATAATAAAACATTTGGACATACTTATATATACGTACATATGTTATTTTGAAGGCATTTGCATATTGAAAAATATATAGGGAAATCAAGTAAGTTTGGGGGGTGTGGACACACTTGCGCGAATTCGGGTAACGGCTACAAGGGAGAAATCGAAAGGAAACTGTACCCAACCAGGGATGGACGTAAACTCGTAAGCTACCGAAGGTAGGGATAATCGTCCAGGTCTTATTATGAAAGAAAAAAGCCGCCCCGCCACAGCAGACGGGTTGCTTCCTGTGTCGTCGCCGGGGAGCTCTTGGCGAGGAGACCTTAGGATAAGTTGCTAAAACAAACGGGATGGGAGGATCGACCCGTTCAGATAATTCCGAAGAAAGACTGTTGGCAGCAGGTAGAGAGATTTTTTTTTCCTCTTCAAAACACAAGGAAATGCGGGCAGGGTAGAGCTCGGCAGAGGGTTCGAGAATAGGGTAGGGTCCTGTCCTTAAGATTCAGATAAGAAAAGAGTTCCAAACCTTTATGCATGCACCTCCGTACAAGTGCTGCATACAAGTTCCGGCCAGGATGATTGAGAAAGATTCAACCAATTTGAACCGCTCACATCACAATAGTAGTAGCGTAAAGGCCGTAAGTCGGGGGGCGTTCGCCGGGCTGAGCAATGGCCGACTGACCTCCCCCTGTCTGGCCTCTACCTCTAGGACGGCCCCTACCAGCCTGTCCCCCACCTCTGGGTGGTCGGACGGCTGGTGCTGAAATCATGGGCTGATGGCCCTGCTGTACTACCTTGGCCCGAAGTCTGGGGTAGGTCCTCTTTATGTGACCCGGATCTCCACACTCGAAATTACCTTGGCCCGGAGTCTGGGTTAGGTCCAAAAGAAGCTGTGTAAACTAACCTCAAGTCATGGAGGATAACCTGCTGGTCTGCCGAGAAGGTAAGACTGCCACCATCTACGGGCCCTGCCCTCTAACTGGAAGGCGGTGAAATCTACTCCATGGGACTCAATATCCTTATGTTGTGCAGTCTGTCCCAGTACCTATTAATAAAATCTTGCACATCCTCATGACGCTCGTCTCCGAAGATAGGAGGGTGTAGCCTACTCCATTTGTCCAATAACTTCTGCGGATCACCGTCTGCAACTGGTCTAGGCTCAGGTACTGCTGCTGCAACTAGCTGAACACCACCCATGGGTAGAGTACCCGGAGTCTGATATACGGTAGTTGTGTGCCCAAGAGCCTGAGCAGTAGGAGTCTGTGCTCCCCCTCCTGCCTGAGATGTGGCTGGGTCCTCTGGAAATAAACCAGCTTGGGTCATAGAGTCCATGAACCACAGCATACGACCAATCACCTCCTGGAAGCCTGGTGCCATCATGAAATACGTCGGAGTAGGTGCGGGCGCCTCACCTTGCTCCTCAATAATGGTATCCCTTGCTGGATCTGTCGGTGGTGCAACTAGGGCAGCTCTGGTACTCCCTCGTCCCCTACCTCGGGCTGGTGCCCTCCCCCAGCCTCTACCTCGGCCTCTAGCAATGGGGGGAGCAGCTCCTTCCGGGTCTAGAACATCTGTTGTGCACATCCTCACCACCTGTGAGAGAATAGAAGAAGGGAAATTTAGTATACCATCAACTGTACGATAAAAGATGAATAAAGAGTAGTTTCCTAACACCCTATAGCCTCTCGAAGATAAGTACATACGTCTTCGTACCGATCCGCAAAACTCTACCAGGTTTGCCCATAACTTCTGAGACCTACGTAAACCTAGTACTCTAATACCATGTTGTCACGACCCAATATCCAATCTAGGTCGCGATGGCACCCAACATCGAGGTTAAGCAAGCCAAACTTAACCAAACTGGTGGGTTCCATTTATTTTACCAAAAACATTTCCAACCTATACTTAGTTAGAAAGTAATCATTCAATAATGATAAATAGTTAGGCAAATTTAAAACTAAAAAGACTAAATAATGTCATAATTAAGTGATTACATGCCAAAATAATAGTTTACTAGTGTGTGTGCCAAGACCTGGTGTCACAAGTATATGGGCGTCTAGTAGAATATACAAAAGAATACATCTATCATGCTGCCTGAAATATAATAGACAGTCATAAACAAAAGAGATACTCCATCATACTGCTGAACGGTATCAGAAAGGAGGAGCAGCTCACCGTGGAATCTCAGCCGAATATCAACAATACGCACCAGTAGGGTAGCCAGATGCACCTGCCTCAGATACTGTATAATTAAATGCAGAAGCATAGTATGAGTACATAAACAATATGTACCCAGTAAGTATCTAGTCTAATCTCAAAGAAGTAGTGACCAAGGGTCGACTTGACACTTACTAGGGTCAATAAGGTGATAATATAAAGTTCAATATTTCAATTCACAATGTACATGGATAGAAACAAGTTCAAATAAGAGGTAGTACTAAAAATCTTCTCATCAATTAATAAATCTAGGCATTTCCTTCCTTTAAGACAAGTGGCATTTCAAACAATAAATCATAAGAATTATAAGAGGTTCTGGTTCCATTATCACACACAATTACCACCGAGGACAATCGGCCCGATCCAACATAAAAATAAATTGTGCACTGCCGAGGGTCGAACGGCCCGAACCATAGATGCATCTATTCACCCCGCTGGCGAATCATACATGCGGCGTGGTAAGAAAATACAATTTTTAAACTAAGCCTAAATCCCAATTTTTAAACTTACTGCCCAGCTACCCCCTTTATCGCGAACGCGACAAGGGCCTCGCGTTCGCGAAGGCTATTGGTTCAGGACTTCTGAAGTGCCTTCATTACGAACGTGTCCATGGACTCGCGAACATGAAGGCTAGCTTGGCTATACCTACACGAACGCGATAGTTGCTCCGCGAACGCGAAGGACAAAGCTGGCCAGGCCCAACTACTTTACCCTACACGAACGCGAGTCGCCTCACGCGGACACGAAGGTCACTGACCTAGACCTTCACGAACGCAGAATAGCTATCACGAACAAGAAGAGCATTTCTTGCCCAGCCCCAACCCCTTCTACGCAAACGCGATGGTTCCCTCGCGTTCACGAAGAAGGGAACCAGAACTGGGCAGATCCGGTATGATGCATTTAGCTCCGAGGGGTCCGAAACTCACCCTAGCCACTCGGGACCCCGTCCAAAGGCACTAACAGGTCTGTAATCATAATATGGACTTGCTCGAATTCTCGAAACACAAAAAACAACAACAAAACCAAGAATCATACCCCAAAACTACATTGGATCAAACTTTGAACTTCAAGTTTTTCAAATTCGCCGAATGCGTCGAATCATACATCGACTACTCGGATTGGCACTAAATTTTGCGTGTGAGTCTTAAATGATATTATGGAACTATTCTCGATCTCGGAATTTAATTTGGACCTCGATATCACCAAAACTTGCTCCAAACCAAATTTAAGGAACTTCAAAGTTCTTCAAAAACTAGCTTTGACTATTAGGCGCCGAAAAGCTCCCGGATCATCCAAAACCCGATCCGGACATATGTTCAAGTCCGAAATCATCATATGAACATATTAGAACTATCAAATCCCAATTCCGAGGTCGTTTACTTGAAATGTTGACAGAAGTCAAATTTGGCCTTTTAGGCCAACTTTAAGGAACCAAATATTCCGATTTCAACCCAAACTCTTCCAAATTCCGAACCAACCATTCCTGCAAGTCATAAATTAGTAAAAGTAAGTATGAGAAGTCTTATCTAGGGGAACGGGTTCTAAAAGCAAAATAACCAGTCGGGTCGTTACAACGTATTTGGATGTAAGGTGACGAGTACCTATACGTTGTTGTCGAGTCATAGCATGTGAGTGAGTCTTATTCTCATCAATGCTGTATTCTTGATAATATTGTTCATATTTAGATTAGCTATTCGATGTGTTGAGCAGTTTCTTATCATATTTTACTGAATTTGGTATTGATTGAGTATTGATTCAAAGTGAGGTTGGTATTATGGAATTAAATATTGAATTAAAACTTGTTGTTGTCATTTTTATATCCTTATTATTGTTGTCCCTTATTTTGGTGAGGGAGAGTGTTAAAGCATGAAGGGTGATGCCATGCACGTTTCTATTATTTATTATGGTGAGGTTGAGTATTAAAGCACGAAGGGTAATGCCGTGCACGTTTCTATTATTTATTATGGTGAGGTTGAGTGATACAGCACGAAGGGTAATGCTGTACATGTTTCTACTATCTTATCTAGTGAGGTTGAGAGTAAAAGCACGAAAGGTGATGTCGTGCACTTTCGTTTACTGTGTTTATCCGTTTCTATCTGTTTAAGGTATATTGATTGTTCATGTTCTTAGTTCCATTGTAATTCTTTGTCTTGTAATCCCCTCAGCATACCCCCTTCCCAATACTTCTTGCCTTGTTCCTTTAGTTGCTATTATTATTGTATATATATAAATAAACTGCACTGGTTTGTTTGGGAGTGTCTTGTCCTAGCCTCACTACTACTTTGCAAAGTTAGACTCGACACTTACCAGTACATGGGGTCGGTTGTACTAATACCGCATTCTGCACTTTCTGTGCAGATTTCGGTACTGGACCGTGTTGACCCGAGTTGAGTTGCTGACTTCAATCGTATAGGAGACCCAATGGAGATCTGCCGGCGTTCGCAGACCCTGGAGTCCCCTTCCAGTTATTTTAGTTTACTGTTTCTTTTAGTTCGAACACAGTTGTACTTTCTTCTAGCCAGTATTTGTAGTGGCTCTTAGAAGTTCGTGAATTGTGACACCAGATTCTAGGTAGTTGTGTATAATTACTTGGGTTGTTATAAAATTCTGCACTCCTTTAATCTATTTTGGTTTAATTGTTGTTATTTACTGAATTGGTTAAGAGTTAGCGTATTCAATCTCTAAATGTTGGCTTGCCTAGCATCTGAAAAGTTAGGCGCCATCACGATCCCGACGATAGGAAATCTGAGTTATGCCATGAATATAAATAATTTTTTGCGCGGGCTAAAAATATAAATAGCTCAACATCTTATGTACAGGAGAGAGAAGTAACAACCATACTTGCGTCAGAAAATATTTTTATGGTACTTATATGATTCTACATTTACCATATGTGTGATGGTAATGAAGAAGGATATGAGTTTTACAGACTGAAAATGGAAAGATTTTTTTAAACTACCAACTAGTTTAATCTGTGATTGCATTTTATTTTATTATATTTGTTCGGTATACCTATAAATATTTATCATAGAGTTATACGTGTAATTACCTAATAAAAAACTTATTACAAAGTAGAGTTGGTCAAATAGTTGTCAATAAAAAATGAGATTTATTTTGATTTAATATTATTATGGTTAATTATCAACTAGCAATAATAAATACGCTGACCAATTGGGATCTCGCTACTAATTTGAGTAAATGCCAGCTTATCCTAGATCTTTACACTAAATCAAATAAAGTAATTTGAGTAGTTAAATATTAAAGTAAAATATATATATCACTTAATTATAGTAAGTAAATATATGTATGCAAGACACATGTATTGTATCTAATGATTTAATATAAACATCAAGGGGTGCATTTGTTTTGCACACTACCAGGTTAACTTAGGTTAAAATAACAGTTAACCCCTCGTAATCAAAGACAATAATATGAGTGATATAACACCTGAAAATCGAATAATACTCCCTCGTCTCAAAATACTTGTCGTTTTTTCTAAAAATACTTGTCTCAAAGTACTTGTCATTTTATTTAACCAACATAAAGTTAAGTACTTTTCCCATTTTACCCTTGTACTAATTACATGAATGAGCTAATTTTGTAGTTCAGATGCCAAAAAAAAAAAAGTAGTTTACCTTGTGCTTTTCAATATTTATTGATCCTTGGAAATTAACAAGAGGGCAAAACTGTTAAAATACTACCCTTATAAATGCTTTCTTAAGGGCGTGTAGGAGACGGAGGGAGTATATTATTATAATAGGTTAAGTTGCACTAATAGTATAAAATTCCTTCACACTATATAGTATATACTATATCTTAAATTCATATACAATTACATATTATTAGTTATTTTTCAAATGATCAACTAGTAGTATAAGTTCTTTTTACGCTGTTAATGTATAAAAATTTAACGTACTCCTTATATATATATAGAGAGAGAAATATTGAGTGAAGAAATAAAATTAACAATTTATTACATATATTTTTGTATCAATTTTCTTTTGGGAAGCAAATGAGCTATGTAATCTCCACACATGATCAATATACATGCACATGGTGCCCCAAAAAATTATTTTGGCTATTGTTTTTCTATAAAATAATACATGCAGATAATTACGGTGGAGTTCTCTCTTTCCAAAGTTCAAACAATTGGTCTCTCATGCAGTAATGACCAATGCATCTTTGGCACCCACACCACAAAATTATGTGAAAATAGAAAACAATAGATTGGCAAACTTCACCAAACCTTCAATGGATAATTATTTATGCAGTCATTCCATGGGTTATCAGAATCTTGTTTTGAATCTTGAATCCATTTCCACACCAAACTCCCTACCTTAAACCCTGTCCCAAATGCAATCATCCACATTTTATCACCTTTTTTCACTCTTCCTTTTGCTTCAAAATAAGCCAACTCGTAGAACACTAAGCTACTAGACGTGTTTCCAAATCTGTTCAAACTCATTTTAGCTGGTTCTGTCACGTCATCACTTAAGTTTAAAACTCGTCCCACTTGATCTATTACTGCTTTGCCACCTGTGTGTATACAAATGTGGTCAAAAGCTTTTGTGAAGTCTGGAACCACTGGCTTTGATTTGCCTTGGGATAATATAGTCATGATCATTGAGTAAGCATAATTTGCTAGTTGGGTCATTGGAAGGACGCACGGTGCGAGGATTTTGATGTGTTGACGTAGGTTCATCCCTGCCACTCTTATTAAATCTTTAGTAAGTGAAACACCGGTAATACCTGTTAGAAAGAAGTAATATTAAATTGTTAGTGATTGAGTATGCGGATAAAGTTCTACATTGGTAGATGAAAAGATCATGCAGAGGCTACATATAAGGTGTACGAATAATTTTAGTGGTGAGGCCTTTAAAAAAAATCGTATTGGTTTTGCCCAATACGAATAATATCAGAAAGTACTTTTGAGCTAACTGAACCTAACATTAGCAAAAGAGGTGGAGAAAACTTTGTTACGAGAGAGAATTTTGTTAGTTTACTTAATGTCAAATGCAGTGGCTGAGCCAAAAATTAATACTAGAGGATTCAATGCAATGATCCTCTAGAGAAATTATATGATTAGTAGCAATGCAATGATCTTTTATGGTATCAAGGTATGATAATATATTAATTGTGTTTTATTAGGTTATTAATTATTATCATTGATATATATATATATATATATATATATATATATATATATATATATATATATATATATACTTTTTAGTAGACTTTGTTTTGTATACTTAATTTATATATTATTAATGCGTAAAACTTAAAATATGAATAAATAAAAAAATTACCCAACAATGCATGCTCTTAGAAAAAGCACAAAACTTATCCTACAAGCCATATGAATTCACAGGGTATGTGCTAGGATGGATATAAAATCTCTATATCCTTATCCAAAAATCTCGTGTTCGAGCTATGGGAATGAACTTTTTTTGGTAGGAGCATATTTTCTTTTAATGGGGTTCTCACGGTGCAACTAGACCTGGACAAATAGGAGCACAAATACGGATACCGGAGACTGGATGAAAAAACAAATAAAAAGGTAGAACATTCAAAACTAATATGTATAACAATACCTTTATCATCTTCCTCCTGAAATGCAGCTTTATACGCACTATCATCTGCACCATGGTGTGTTCTAAGAGAATGAACAAGCTCCATCTTGGCATGTTGGAAAAGATTTGGATTATTGCTAATAATAGCAGCTGCACAGCCAACACGAAAGATACAATTTGTTACTAGCATTGAACGATTATCACCATTATACCAATTCAGTGTTATGCTCTCGGTGATAACAACAAGGGCATTTTGGACTTTTTGACCTCCACGTAAAACCCTAGCAGCAAAGTCAATGGAAATAACCCCAGAACTACATCCCATTCCACTCAAATTATATGTTTTCACGTCGGATCTAAGCTTATAATGGTTCAGAATAAGTGAAGAAAGCGAAGGGGACGGCGAAAAACTTCCACATGTAACAATGACAATGTCAATGGATTGTGGATCAATTAGGGTTTTAGCAAGAAGGTCATCAATGGAAGAAAATATCCCTTCTTGAGCTTCTTGATTTGCAGAATTTAGTGTAGGCATTTTGTCTTCTTCAAAAATGAAAGGTGGTCCATATGTTTCATCACCTAAGCCAGATTTAAGGTAAATGTTACGCATGAAATCGATGGATTCTTGCACTAAGTCTACATTCTTGAGTAGGAATGATTCACCAATTTGATAAGAACATCTCCTATGAGGTGGTGGCTTGTAACATGAATAGTTTAACAAGAAAACCCTATGTGGACGAGTATGATAGTAGTAGAGAAGAGAGAAAGATGCGCATACGAAAAAAAATAGAAAAAGGTGAAGGTGGGTGGTGAGGAAATGGATGAAAAATGTGAGGAATAAAAGTCCTAAAAATGATAACTGGAGGGCTTGTATTAGTGGTATCATTTTTGGGTTTTGTTTCTTTTGTTTTCTAGGGTTTTGGTTGGAAAAAAGACTTGCTAATTACGGATATGCAACATCAAAGTTCCTTATACTCCCTGTGAATATATACAAGTATATACAAGTATATTTTGGGGGATAGGAGCAGTGGGAGGTGGGGGGTCAAAGGGGGTTGGGACATAAAGCATTGAATGCTCATGAGAATGATTTATATATAGATTGGCATTTCGCAAATTGCAAGAATCGACGTGCTCGACATGACAAATATTGTGTGCGGAATGTATTTTTTTGCTGGTTCGGTATTCGATATTCGTATTAAAACTCAGACTAAATTCGAAGCGACGCTGAAAAGTCCAATTTGAATGGTAAAACACTTGTTAAAAAAGGCAATTATATACTCAAAATCGAATACGAGACTGTTAATTAAGAATGGAAAAATAGTTAATGTTTTACCGCATTGATCCTTGTTGGTATTTTGAGCGGAGTTGATTGTTTGGAGATATCAGCAACTAATGATGACGGTATGATTGACAATCACTGTCCATTTCTAGTGATGTTTGGATTATGCTTCCAAAAATTTCTCTTTTAGGTTTACCAAAAAAGTTTTTGGACGTAACCCTTATAAGTTTATATTAGAATATATTTTGGTGATATCTAAGTTATCCTAGTTTCACATACAAATATTGTACCCAACATAAAATAAATATATTTTTGGTTGTTAATTGAATTTTTATAAGGTAGAAATTTCAATCCAGATGTCAAGAATATTTATTACTCCTCTAAGCAGGCAGAATCCGCAGCTTTTATTTGATTCGGAGTAGGGGTGTACATAAGCCGGGTTGGTTCGGATTTTACATTTACCAAACCAAACCAAACCAATTGTGTCTAATTATTAAATCTAAAGACCACACCAAACCAATAAAACTCGAGTTTTTCAATCTCGGCGTTTCTCGGGTCTTTGGGTTTTTTTGGTTCTTTTTCTGGTAAAATTTTCGTAGAACAAAACATATAACTTGTGCTCAAAATATTTCTTTAACCCTAGTAAGATATAACTATACAAAGTATTTTTCAAGAAATTAATACAAAATATGAGATTTGTCATAGCATTATCCTAAAATACTCAACAATAAAGACAATAAAATTATGTAATATAAATATTGCTAATTAAAATGCCATAATAAAAATAAACATAATCTAAAAGTACTAAGTTATGCTAAAATAAGTAGACTAATAAGGGAGTATTAATTACATGAGTAAACACTAAAGGAAAAATAAAAATAGGTTATGCATTTTTATCTAAATTATTGCAAAACAAAAACCATATATTCAATACATTCCGGTTCGTAGTATTGAATTGGATGTCTTTTGTTAGTATTAGTATTGATTTGATTTTGGTTTGGGCTTTTGTTAGTATTATTTAATTTCCTAATATTAATGGCTATAAAATTTATTGGAACATTCAAAAGTTCTAAGTCCAACCTTGAAATAATACCTTAAAAGATAAAATTATGAAATTTTTTAAGAAATATTTATAAATTACATCACAATAAGTATATTTATATATTAAATATATTTAAAATTTCTATATATATAATGTCGGGTTGGTTTGGTTTCGGTTTGACTTTTTTTAGTTAAAACAAACCAAACAAATTATGATCGGTTTTTTCTTTTCCAACACCAAACCAAATCAAACCAAACTATAATCGGGTTTTTTTTCGATTTGACTCGAATTATCGAGTTAGTGTGATTTGTCGGTTTCCTTTGTATACCCGTACTTGAGAGTTCAGACATTGCATTAATTTCTTTTCGTATTCCAATAAAATACTCCCAAGACATGTTATCCTGAACTCTCCTCCTTTGCCTATTCTGTTAACTTTAATAATTTACTTCAATTAATTGCTAGCTAAATGGTGTTCTTAAACTTAATCTGTAGCCCATAGGCAGATTAAAAATTTAAATTTATGGGTTTAATTTTTAAGGTTTTAGCATTAGACCCATTATATTTTAAGGTTATGTGTTCATATTTATTATTTTTTCAATTTTAACAAATTTTTAAATATAAATTTTTACTCTGTACCGAAAGTTATGAGTTTAATTGAACCCGTCATTTGACCACCATGTCCGCCCCTGTAGCTAACGACTATTGACCAATAGAAATTTTTATTAGAAAGAATGCATTCGTACACGCTGTAACTAATGGATGCAAAAAAAAAATGATAAAAGTTATCATTTAATTATGATTAAACGATATATATTCTCACTTTAATTGTAATTTTTATTAATTTGATATAAACATCAAGCGTGAATATTTTTTTCTTATATGAAATGTGGCCACAATAAAATATTGTGAATAGTCCTAGTAAGGGAGTGGATATAGAGGCTTGGCTACAAGTTCATGTAAATTCAGTGATATATATATATATATATATATATATATTTTTGATTGAAAATTCAATTATTATTATTATTATAGTATTAACTTGAAGTTACTATCGAAGCTCATAATATTAAAATTTAGATTCTGCCTTCGTAAGATAGTTGAAGCAAGAACGTAAGGGGTGGGTAGCCAGTCTACTGGCCACCTCCTCCACTTCCCAGCAACAAAGCAACTACAAACAGATTTCTATATTTAGCAATTAGCATGATGAAATAGAAGGTCATTGAGGAGTTTGTCAACTCTCTATTCATTAATATATTCATATCGCTACCATCCTTTGTAAATTAGCTTTAAATTTTCTTCTTCCTTTCCCTTTCTTTTAATTTTCTTTGTGTATTTATCTTTTATCAACTAAACCATTGAATAGTTGCAGTTTCAGTTCTTATTTTGATCTGAAATCGTGTCAGCAGTGACATTTCTTGGGAAGAACTTTTCAAGCAAGTGTAAAATTTGTGTTTCCAAAGTTTCCAACGGTGATGAAATATGATCTCATTTGGCCATACCATACAGATCAGAACTTTTTCAACAGAAGAGTTATCTTCTTACTACTCCCTAGCTTGATTCTCTATTATGGGGCAATATTTTTTATTAGTCTGTTTTCTTGTAAAAAAAACTTATATTTGAAAATAGTTTAATTTTTAATTTTTTTTTATATTTTTAACAATACGATTTTCAAAGCACAAAAATATCATAATACAGATTTCAAAATACAAATCTAAAAAAGAATTCGTTTTTATTAAATACCGTGCGAATTAAACACCGTCAGTACATGATAAAAAATTTAGAAAGTGGTTGAGCTTCGTTATGTCTAATCATAAGCATTGATGTCAACTAGTTGGAAATTAGTGGTAGCTACCCCTTAATTTCATGGTGGGCAAGTCAATAACTAGCTAGTCCAGTTGGCTGTTTCAAAGAGCTACATCGTGCACTTCGACAGCTAATGGGAAGGACATATGTAGTTTCATTACAGAGGCGGATGTAACCTTTTGATTATGGTTTGTATGAACACAGAATTTTGATGTGAAATATAAATATATTAAAAATTTACTAAAATTTTAATATTGATTTTAAATTTATATTTTAACTGTAAAATAAATTTAGTATAAAATAAAACCTAGGAGTACTAAATTTGAATTTTGAAAAAAACTCGGCTTCTTCTTAAAACTAGTAGTGGGAAATCATTAGAAAATTCTTTCATATACTAGATAATGCAGAAAAGATTTGAAACATTTTCTATATAGAAAGTAACACACTCTTATGCTAATTACCTAATTTATCTTTGCGTACAGGTAAAATCGTGGGCAATGTTACCCCCCAATTCCCTAATAAAGAGACGAGAGAGAAGCACAGTCTAACGCGACTTCGAGCGAAGTCAAAGGGCCCCTTGTGTCAGAGCTCGGGAGGGATGAAGATGTATCTGGGATTGGGCACAGTTAAACAAAGGATCCGGGCATTTCGAGACCATGAGAAAGAATAAGCGATTGAGCAAGATAAGTATGAAGCCATAATATTCGCCCTCAACCGGATATTACGACGCGAATCCCATCTGATATTAACTGCGCATCGACATTTACCGTAAAAAAAAAGATTTTACCCTATTTAGACTTGTACTAGTATTGAAATTCTCCTACTATATAAAGAGGAGAAGTCCTTCATTCTACCACTATGTTAACATGCATAATAGAGTTATAAAAGTTTATTTTTGTCTTCTAGCTATTATTCAAATTGTTCTTGAGTTATTCTCTTCTTTAATTGCAACCGAGCCCTTATCGAGGATTTGATCGAGGCTGAATTTTAGTGTTCAACATAAACCAGCATGATCGTTCAATTGTGATTGGTTTGATCGTTCATTCTCTCTTTAATTTAATTGTTTGTTGTTGTTAGATCATTCGTATTAAATTAAATCACGTATCTTTTAAAACCACGCATAAATTTAATTTTACTTGTTTTTAAGGGTAAACAGTTTGACACCCACCATGGGGTAAAGGATAATAGTGGTAATTTGATACGAATCTTCATAACACACCCTATTTTACACTTACTCTTTGAAGCTTGATTTCAGGTTAACTTAAGGATGTCAAATTTTCAGTCTGCTCACTTGAACGTTGATGCAGAGTCAGGCCACCACGGCAAAAACAATAACGTGGTACCTAGCAATGATGTGCCCCCTGTTGATCCCAATGGTGTCCCAGTCTCCGACCCGGCCGACGCTAACTCACAGGTAGCCATCAATATCAATCTGCCAAAGGACCCCAAAAATAGCATTCGCGGAACACACTGGCCATCGGCTCGAGGGGCGCCCGAAGGTGAAGGTGATGGCATTAGCTTACTGTTGGTTTTCAAAATATTGCAAGCTTAGCAAGCGGCAATAGCACAGTGGCAGACCCAGAGTCACATCCCTAACAGGATCGAGCCCGAGCGGATCGGGAAAAACACTCGACGGGATGAACAAATTGTGTGGAACCGGATGAATTCGGGACCAAGAAACTTCCAAAGTGATGAAGATGCTCGAAGCATTGGCGAAGCGGGTGGAGTCGAGCAAGAAAAGGATAGAAGCCAATGACAAGAAGGTGGAAACTTATTACTCCAGGGTCGATCAGGTCCCAGGAGCACCCCCGATATTGAAGGGCCGAACTCCAAAAAATTCATTCAAAAGCCTTCCCCCCCGAGCTCGGCATTAAAGCCGATCCCGAAGAGGTTTCGAATGCCCGACATCCCCAAGTATAATGGACCACAGATCCAAACGAGCATGTAATCTCATATATATATATGCGAAATCAAGGGAAATAACCTGGAAGACGATGAGATCGAGTTAGTGTTGAAAATATTTGTAGAAATCTTGTCTAAGGGAGCAATGGTATGATAACTTGCCTCCGAATTCTATTTATTCGCTTGTTATGCTTGCAAATGCTTTCGTAAAAGACCATGCCGAAACCATCAAGGTCGAGACGAGGAAGTCGGACCTTTTCAAAATCAAGTAAAGGAATAACAAGATGCTCAGGGAGTTCATATCGAGGTTCCAAATGGAACGAATGGACCTACCCCTGGTCGCGAATGGTTGGGCTGTTTAGGCATTTACTCAAGGGCTCAACCCCCGAATTTTTGTGGCTTCTCAACAATTGAAGCAAAACTTGGTGGAGTACCCGGGCGATCACCTTAGCTGACGTCCATAACAAGTATCAATCGAAGATCAGAGTCGAGAATGACCAACTAGGGGCCCTTTCGGGATCAGTCTACCCCGATCCCGACCAGAAGGATTATAGCTTGCTGTGTAAGTACCACGGTACTCACAGTCATTACTCCCATATATTATATGTATATGGGATATGGGAAAAGGTTAAGGCGTTATATACATACCACCACCTGATCAGCTAGTATACGTTGATGATTTTGCCCACAGTGGCTGAGAAGATATGATGGGATACCCTCAGAATCTTGATGATGTTATGAACACATGTAACTATGCACACCATGACATTTATACGCATATGCATGTCATTATACATATTAATGATTCACTAAGTTATTCCGACTTACATGTCGAGTCTTTTACTCCATGTTCTCTCATGTCTATTATTTACTGATTTTCATTCCTTACATACTTGTTACATTATTTGTACTAACGTCCTTTTTGCTTGGGGACACTGCGTTTCATGCCTGCAGGTCCCAATAGACAGGTTGAGAGTCCTTCAAGTAGGTTATCAGCTCAGCGGAAGATGTTGGTACGCTCCATTTGCTCCGGAGTTGCTTGTTTGGCCAGTATGATTTAGACGTGTATTATTTGGTATGGCGGGGCCCTGTCCCGACCTTTATGATACGTATGTACTCTTAGAGGCTTGTAGATAGATGTCATATATATAGATACTTGTATGGCCTTGTTGGCCTATATTTTAAGTATATAATGGATCAAATTGGCCTTATAGGCCCGTATATCATAGGTATGAGTTTCTATATCAGGTTAAATTGTTCTATGTCTGGTATTCCCTCATGTTTACTTTGGTTATCTCATGACGCCCCTTCTGGCCCACTTACCTATAATAATATGATAAGAAAGATACGTTACATTAGTACTCGGTTAAGTAAGGTACCGGGTGCCCGTTGTGGCCCATCGGTTTGGGTCGTGATAGAATTCCTGAGTAAATGAGCCAAAATTTATTTCAGAATCAGGAACACCAACAAACAAATCGAACAACACGTGATCAACATGATCATCATCGGAGTGAATGTCCCCTAATGGAGGATAATAAAGCACACCAAAGTTTATATCACAAGGGATAAATGCATTCGGGACTACGTTCCGGAAGGGGCCATCTCGTTTAGTAGCGAAGACACCGAGGGCATCATCCAGCCTCAGAATGATGCACTAGTAATATTTGTACTTATCAATAAATCACAAGTTAAACGTGTATTGATTAATCCAGGTAGATCGGCCAACATCATCTGATGGAGGGTCGTAGAAAAACTGGGATTGTTGGACCAAATCATATTGGTGGTCCGGATATTGAACGGATTCAACATGGCCTGTGAGACAATGAAGGGTGAGATAAATTTATCAGTAAATGATCCACGCCTAATCCACACTCAACAGTGAGTGGAAACAGTCGTTGGAAGAATAATACCCAACAATGAGTCGGGGTCTATTTTCTCAGGGAGTTAAGTATGGGTGTTAGGGTATACATTTGATGAATGTAGATGAAATAGCTCAATTACACTTCCAAATTACGGGTTTTTGTAACTTGTTTCTACAATTGGCACTAGCAATGATGAACTAGAGAAAAGAGACTAGAAATGAGTAATTATTTTTGTTATTTTTTAAACGGGTAAAATGCCTAGGGATGTAACATTCACCTAGGTGTTAGCCTAATTGTGAATTATTTTAATGCTTATTTTAGTGATCAGGATGTATTATAACTCTCAACACGAGATTACCCACTCAATACATCTCGATTATAGAGTAATTTTATCCAAATTGGCTTTCTCAAGCCCAAATGGGTATCAATTCAAATAATTGATATGAACTTAAGTCGGGTTTTCCCTTTCTCTAGTTCAAACCCTTTAATTAGGCTAGCCAAAACCTTAACTAGCTCAATTTCTTATTAGCTAAGTTTTCCTAGACTAAGTCCCTCTTTCTCAAGTAAGAACCAAGTCAAAAAAAGCATGAATCAATATTTGCAACCATTAATTCTAGAAATAATACATGAAAAAGATTGAATAATAAATACTCAATCATAAAAAAAATATTATATTAATTATCCATATGGTTTAAATACTAGGGTTGGGTCACAACCCTAGAGAAGATCTAGCTACTCAAAATAGAAATTGAAGAAAATAAAGAAGAAAAACTAATAAAAGCCATAATACAAGATTAAGATGATAAACTAATGTGATTTCACCCCAAAATTGTCACAAATTACTAAAGTAGTAAACCATAATGGCTACAACTCAAAAAAAACTATAAAATTTGCCCTAAAAAAGTGTTTTCCGTTTATTTATAGTGACCCAAAATTCGCTGATAAAAATGCCCTTCGGGAGGTTCTACGGCCGCACAATTCCATGTGCGTCTACATTTTCCTTGGTTCTGCAGGTGGAAGATTTTTGCAGTTGCACAATTCGGTCTGTGACTACACTCCGGCTTCTTCGGCCGCACTTTTCCTTCTGGGGCTATTCTTTTGGCAAGGCTTCACACTTGGTCATTTTGCACCCTCTTTGAACTTTTTGAATTCTTGTCAGTGCGACCATGTTTTGCGTCCACTCAAATTGTGTATGGTTGCACCTGTTTCAATCATCATATGAGCTTCAGCACCAGATCTGCAGCTGCAGAGATAATTTTGTGGTCCGTGCTTTCTTCTGCGATTGCAAAATTATTTCTATTGATCGTTGTTGATGCCCAATTTTCCCATAATATTTTTAAAACTATGCCTAGGCATCAACTAGTATTTTTCATACAATTTCTGTACTTTAAAAATATTTTAATTAATTTATCCAGCATTTATTTTATAAAAACAATCACTAATTGCATCACAAATAGTTTTATAATAATTTTTGTGGCTTTATTTTATTATTTACATTTGTACCAAGTTTCAATTATTGCACAAATAGCCACATTTGTATTTTTAGAATGCAATTGTAATTACTTTTGCAATTATAGCCTATGCATGCATTAGTATATTATTTTATCGAAGAATAGCCTTTTATATTTTTAAGATATTAACTAATTATTTATAAATATCTTCAGGTATGAAAAATCATTTTTACAACATCTTAGTTATTTTAAAAAATTATTTTATCAATTAAATAGGGTATTTAACAAATGGCCCCTTCATTTTCAAATTTAACCTAAATACCAAGCCCAATTTTAACCCCAATTTCAAAGTTAAACCAACCCAAATATACCCAGCCCAAACCTTAATGTCCGATCCGGCCCCAAACCCTTTTAATCTTAGCCGTTGATCACAAAGATCAATGGCCATAATTAACCCTTTCTTTTTTAAGTTCCAAACGACCCCCTAAACCTGGCCATTTCTTACCAACAGCCGCCCTGAAACCCCCTTTCCACTCCAATTCTCTTTGAGACCTAAACCTAACCCTAGCCGCCGCCACCCAAAACCAGCCCTAATCCTTGTAATTCCTACTCGATCTATGGCTTCCCATGGTTGTACGAAGCCTCTACTTGTCTCCTATCTCCCTGGTTGTTCGATTATGTGGTTTTTGTGGAAGGACCTCGAAGAGATCTGGTCCAGATCTTATTTAAGGCTCTTCAAGAGTTTGTCCATAATTTGTGAGAGATTTATATCGAAGTTTCACGGTTCAAATCCTTGATTTAAAGGCCAGAATCTCTTACCCTTTCTCTTTTCTTCAAGAAACCTAATATTTGGACTTGAATCGGTTTAGATCTCCGTAGATCTGGAACGATTCTGAGTTCATCATTGATTTTCCTAAAAGTTCCTTTACTTCTTTACTATTTAATCGATGTCTGAACATTTTTTGTTATATTAGGGTTTGTTTTCTTGTTGTTTGTTGGTCGAACCTCTAGGTATTTGAAACATTTTTAAACTTCCATGGCTACTCTTCTGGGTTCTTTTACTCCTTTACTACTGACCGATTTTTAAACACTACAATTCTTTAGGTTTTAACTTCTATGACTTCTGTTTGTTCGAATCTCTGTATGTTGACATACATTCAAGTTTTCTTCTTTAAGTGTTTTCAAACTAGGGTTTCATCCCTTTAAGTTTTCTTCTAAATTTCTTAAGTGTTTGGCTGTGGTTCTCTTTACTTGTTTGACCGATTTTTCATATCTATGTTTTAATCCCTAGGTTTTCTGCTTATTTCACATGATTATTTCAATATTTTGCCCATTATTCTTTAGTTCTATCAATTAAAAGGGATTGACTGAATTTATTTGTCTAATAAGGGTCCAAATTATATTTTTTGCCGAGATTAGTACTTCTGTATGATCTCTTTCCTTATTTGTGACTCATGACTGGTACTACTTGCCTTAATTGGTTTATTAGCGTGATTTATGGGATTTAATTGCTTTAACCTACTCATAGAGGGTCTTTGATTGATTTATTTACCTTATGGAACTTGTAACTTGGATGTTAATTGATTCTCCCTAATTTAAGGGGTGCTTTTTCGATTATGTTGAATTATTTGATTGGGTTTAGCCCCAATTAACTATTTAATTTTACTTGCATACCTTATTTGGAACTCTTAATTATTCTTTGCCTTATTTGTTTTACTCTGCTAAGTGCTATATAATCTTCCCATTCTGACTTTTGAAACACAAACACTAGTTCATCGATACTCTCACTCTCTCAAAAGCTCTCTATTCTCTTCTGTTACTTGCAATTCTTACTAACCTAGCCGGTTGTAAGCCAAGGCTGGCTGTTTGCACCATCTCTGCTTTATACTATGTATTCTCTCCTTAACTGGTATGTCCCGATTCAATTTACATTCCAAAACTATGTGTTTTCTTTGTTGCTGTAGTTCATTAGTTGTGATTTCCAGTTCTATTTACTATTCTACTATCATGTGCTCAATGTGTAACCAACATGCTTAGATTACACTGCCTAACTACTGTATTACTTAGCATGTTGAAGTCTGTTCTATTAGAGGCTATGACTAGTTTACTTGCCCACAAGGATCTGTTTACTGTTTAGCATGTCCAGTCATGTTTTTAGATGATTGCATGATTCCTATTCGTTCACTAGTATGTCCAAGCTACATTGTTTGTTTACTGTCTCACCCAGCATGTCTACATCCCGCTTGTTCTATATGTGATTAGTATTTCTAAACTTTGAATGCTTCATTAAGTGCTTGCCTAGTTTGTTCATTTGAGTCTTACCTACTTTATTTTACTAATGAGATCATGTTAAGGCATCTAGCCCTTCAAAGTACTCTAGTTGTGTGTATTGGTCATGTCTAAGACCTATGTGTTCTCAACATGTCATTGTCGCACCCCATTTTTCCCTCCCCTTTTTGACGGGGGAGGAGGTCCAAGTTTCGACATTCACAGGGTGTAATAACTCATTTCTTTTTTGGGAATTGGGTATTTGAAGAGTCGCCACCTAACGGATTATGGTGCGTTAGGGCACCTAGAGCGATTAACTCTTGGTTTGGTTTACATTACCAGAGATTAGGGTAAGGGCTCGAAGTAACCTCGAGGGGAAGGTGTTGGGCACCCCTCTTGGTCCACAACTATAGGTCCCGACCGAACTTATATTCACAAATTAGTCCATATAAATAGTTGAATCATATAAGTTGTAAGTAAAGCATATTGGATAACTCAAGTAGCGAGATAAAGATTTGAAAAAGTTGTAAAATAAAGGTTTAAATAAAGAGAGGATTTGGGTAAAGAGGGGCCACACAATGTCCGGTAAACACTCCTAAATGAGGGGCAACACGTGACATTAATGCGTAGTCATCATATCCCATGTCTACCCTTCCCATCCCCTTATTAGTCATGCGAAGCGAGTGTTTGGTCAATGATTTTTATTGCGTGCTTCTACCCGTCCCTTCTTAATGTCCTAGAGGGAGTTAGGACCTCTACCTATAGGTAGTTATAGACGTATCCCTAAGGTTTAGAAAGGCGAAAATACTAAGGCGACAGTTAAAACATTTAGGACTTTTACATAATGGGAGCAATTAAGAGGCTCAGAGTTTCCTCCTCAAACAAACACAAAAGCAGCACGACTCAAGCACAATTAAGGTCTTTATTAGACAATGTCCTAAAGCAGGATATATAAGTGAATATGGAGAAACAGCCAAAACCTTTTTTAGACTCAGAAATTATACCTTAGTAGTTGCATAGGGACTCTTTTTAAAAGCCTGCTAGGATCAGAAAACATTGAGTGATAGAAGCAGTTTCAGAGAAATGCAATTTTTGAAAATGCCCTAAGGCTTGCCTATATACAAAATACTGGTGTCTATGTTAATGCAGAAACAAAAAGATTTTGAAATAGACTCTTTTAATACCTATAGGCATGGTATCTAATGAGATTGAGGCAGTTTAAAAGGAACTTGTTTTAGAAAACGCTTAATACTTAATAAGACCAGTTTTAAAAATGAACTAGGCATAATGAAGTTGATTTATTAGACTAAATTAGACAGAATTATGAGTAGGGCTTTCTATAGGCATGATATCTAGGCGGATTACTGATTTTAATCTATTTGCAGGTATAGCAATATACGGAAATACTCGTTATAACTGAATCAGAATTAAGTCCTATAGGCATGACATCTATTATTGAACTAATTTAAGACATGATTGTTTGGAACCTATATACATGGTTTCTAAACATGATAGAATGTAAAACCTTGTAGACATGGTTTCTACTTGATGAGTAAACAAACTTAAATGTAAAATCCCATTGGCATGATTTCTATTTGGCAAAACGATCAGATTCAAAAGAATAAAGTCCGATGACCATGTTTTCTATTTAGGCAAAGCAATCAGATTTTAAAATAAAGTCCTAGGAGCAGGATTTTTATCCGTATTACCCCATAAAGTATACATCTACCCATCCCTTTTTACTAAATACCCCAAATACCTGTTTACAAATTATTACAGGCTAATGAATGAGTCACATAAATAGAAATAGAAAATCAAGAAGCTATTCTATAAGGAACCTTCAATTAGGTCCAGGTTTCCCAAAGCCTCCAATGGTCTCATACGCCTCAGTTCCATAGACAAAATCAGAGTCTAGGTGCATCAAAGTTCCCTAAGGATCTCAAGGATCCCAGGCAGTGCTTACACCTAGATTTAGTAACCAAAGAATTGAACAAGTGCATTGTGTAAAGGCCAGCCTCAGTATGCCAGAGTTCAGAGGGTTCTCAAAAGTATCCCAAGGCAGTACATATACTAGAGGGGGAAAAACGTATTGACTAAGAGTAGAGTGAGAAATGAAGGACACAAGTTGAAAAGGTTTTAGAAGAAACTGTATTTAACTAAAATCTTTTCCTTTGAAACTAATATAGTAAAACAATAAATGACTTGTTTGAAGAGATGAACAGAAGTTAAAACACCTTAGGACATGTTTACACATAGCTGGTTCATAGAACCAAGTAAATTCAGTAATCACACAGGGGTCAAGGGGTTTGGGACACATAGAGCATGTAACTGCAAACACATAACCCAGCAAGGGTCTAGGACTGGTTTAGACATGCTCAGAAACAACTTACACTGGCATAGTCACAGAACCAATCATGATGAACACAAACACATAGAGGGGTGATAAGGATTTGGGGATTCCTGGGATATAGGATAGTAAGTACACAATAAGTAAGAGACAATTGGTAAGGTATGCCCAGAAACACACATAAGGGGGATGTACTAAGATAAAGGAAGGGGAATACATAATAACATGTTGATAATGTCACTCTTAACTACAAATTTCACAACAGAACCACAAATAGAAGCAAACTAGAAACAAGAGAAACTGATACAATAAGAGACAAATGTTGTTGTTGGAACTTTTAATTGAAATTTAGGACATACCAGTGAAGAGGAGAATAAGAAGAATGAAAAGAACAAGAGAGTACAAATGGTTAGCCTTGGCTTGCATCCGGCTAACAGTAGCAAATAGCACAAGAGAGAGAGCAGAGATTTTTTAGTAAGGGAGATAGTTTTTTGAAACCAAGTGTTCGTCTGTGTTAATGAAAGACTGGAGTTTTTATAGTTGAAAACAAGTAGTAAAATAAGGTAAGAATCATAGTATAATGGTAATTAAGGAACTAAGAATCAGTTAGTCATAAAATCAAGGCTAGTACTCCCTTAAGTTAAGGGAATCAAATCAAATGGTAAAAACCAGTATCATATAAGGCAAGAAAAATTAGTACACGACTAATAAGGAAAAAATCAAGATTCAGTAAGCATAGAGTAGTCAACTAGGACTATGCTCAAAAAATTCCAATTAAGGTATGATTCAATAAAATAAAGTACCACAACAAATAAGGTAATGGATCAGTCAATTTAAACAGACGAGGCAGAGTTTTAGGGTTTAAAAAAAAATCTTCTAATCAAACCATCAATTAAGGAAATCAGAATCAATCATAAGGGAGTCATGATTGTATATTTCAACATATAAATAGAGAAAAACAAACAGACGTAGCAAACAGGCAAGCTCAGCAATATTGATAGAAAGAAGCAAGAGATAAACAATCAAGATGAATACAATCACAAAGAAGTGATATAAGCAGGCTAAGGACTTAGTAAAACCTATTTGAAGCATGGTAACCACAAAACTTAATGGGACTCGAGTAGTCATGCTAACACATAGAACCAAAACAAAGAAGGTCTAAAAAAACATTAGGGCTTTTGGAAGATGCGAGTTGAAAAAGCAGTAAGAACATAGAATCAGTCAAGATATGGAAGGAAAGAGGTTTGAACATAAAGAAAAGTCAGTTTAAACAAGTGTAGAAGAAACTCTGAGAAACCCTAATTTTAAAGAAAGTAAACAGTTTAAAGTTGATGATTTTTCAAAAAAGGTTTGAGAATAGTGTAAAACATAGAAAGAAACCGAATTAAATTGTTAAAAAGAGCACATATATGAGAGATACAAACAAAAGTTAGGGTTTCAAAGGAAACCCAAATAGAAATGGAAGAACCTGCTTAAACTTCAAAGATCGTAACATATATGGTGTGATTTTTCCCAAAATCACACCGGAGAAGCCGTGAACACCTAAACCAGAAACCCTAGATACAAGTCGGCATGACCCAGGGTCTTTAAAGGCCTTAGAGATGATGAGCAAGGTGATGGAGGGACCATTGGAGGCTTGGGGTTGAAAGATGGTCGCGGAAGATGGCCGGAGAGGGAGGCATTGGTTGAACAAAGATTAGGGTTAGGTTGAGAGAGAAGAGAGATGAGAGCATCTGAAGGAGGCGGATTTGGGAAATGACTTAGGGTTAGGGGGTTGTATTAATTAAAAAAGGTAAGAAGTGATGTGGGTCGTTGATCTCCCAGATCAGCGGGCATGATTTAATCGGGTAAATGGGTTCCAGGTTTAGGTAGGGTTTTATAGGGTATGGGTCGGGTTATTTAATAGGAAATTGGGTTGGGGAGTGGGTTCAATTTGGCTAAAATCGAAATCCAAATCTGGCTATAAATTAAATAGCCAATATTCCCTATTTTAATTTATAACAAATAGTAAATAATTTCTGGAAAATAATTTTTCTATACCAAAATAATTTAAAATATGTAATTATCATTTTAAAAATGTAAGGGCCAATTTTACACATATAAAAAATAATTATACATTAAAATGGGCTAACATTGCAATTATATGCAATTAGCTTAAAAAATACTAAATGTAATTATAAAATGCATGAAAAATATATTAGCCATATTTTGGCATAAGTATAGAAATTAAATGAATAAATCATCATAAAAATAATTTTGGAAATAATTATTGGGGATTTTATGAATAAAAGGGGAGAAAATGAATCAATTTAAACCCTTAAACTTTTGGAAAAATTATAAAAACCTTGTGCATGCTTATATATATATATATGCTATTTTGAAGGTATTTATGCCTATTTAAAATATATAAGGAAAAATTGGGCATCAACAGCTGCCCCTCTTTACCTGGGAAGGATGAAAGAGTTTTCGGGTAAAGAAATGATGGTCAATTTTGACCAAGTGGGATGTTTTGAAAGATAGAGGCCGAGCTCTGGTTTTTGCATTGCTTACATATCCCTGGTTTTACAGGAATCAGGCCATGTATAGTTCTGGATTAACCTATGGAGTATGCTAATGAAATTATTATAAGAATGGACACGAGATGTGGAAGCGGCTACGATGAGTGATTAAGGCTCGAGATGGTTGGGGGGAATGGGAGCGAGATTGCTCCTACTAGGATAGCGGTTACTTATTGGTTACCTGCAGATAAAGATACTACAAACGTATTTGCGAAAATTTAAACATGATGCAGATTCCCTTTGGACCATGAAGGTTGTCTTCGAACGATTAAAGATGACGTCCTGGGCCATGAATTGTTTAGTGAGGGATTCGCAGGACATGAAATGGTGTTCTCAGGCCATGAAAATGGTGCCTCCAAACCATGTCGCCTTTGAATAATGATATGCAAATTTGAGAGATCCTCAGCCCATGGCATGGTGTCTTTTGGCTATGAGGATGGTGCCTTTAGACTATGACGCCTTTGGACAGATTGGTGATGTTTCAGCCCATGATATGCAATAATATGATGTAACAAGACAAGTCTTAGTCTTGCTAAGGGGAGGACAGAGCTTAGCCCGATTGAAAAGTAAGTAGGTAAGAGCAGAAATAGAGCGATATCTGTGCAAAGAAGGGACAATATAGTCCCGTGCAAATGGTGAGGCAAGGATTAGCCTTATGCAAATAGAGAGGCAAGGATTAGCCTTATGCAAATATGGAGTCCAGGTTTAGACTCATACAACTATGGAGTCAAGGATTAGACTCATGCAAACGTGGAGTTAGGGATTAGACTCATGCAAAAGGAAGACAGAGCTTAGTATCATGCAAAGAGAAGGCAGTGCTTAGCCTTATGCAAATATGAAGGTAGAGCTTAACCTCATGCAAAGAGAAGGCAGTGCTTAGCCTTATGCAAATATAGAGGTAGAGCTTAACCTCATGCAAGATTAGGGACATGGCTTAGTTCCATGCAAATGGGGAGTTAGAGATTAGACTCATGCAAATGTGGAGTCAAGGAATAGACTCATGCAAATATGGAGTCAAGGATCAGACTCATGCAAATGCGGAGTCAAGGGTTAGACTCATACAAATGTGGACTCAAGGACTAGACTCATGCAAAGAGAGAATAGCAGATAAGGGTAGAGTATGCCTTATCTGGAGGTATATTCAGTGTCTGGTGGCTTGAGTGTTAGGACTTTGGTATGTGTATGGTTGCGAATACTGTTATGTTCACCATGCCTGCATCCAAGGAAAAATTGTAAGTTTTGTAAGGGGAGGTTGGTTCGTGTCTCGTCTGCTAGCCTTGCTATGCTTCACTTTGGAAGCCCCCCTTCGATTTCCCCTAGGTAGCACCTGACTGTCATGAAAATAGAATTTTCGAAGAGTATGCAATCATTGATAAAATAGAATTGTTTTGGAAGCGTATTGATATATCAAGTAATTTTTTATGAACTAGCGACTGTGACACATTTCAAACACATTGCAGCTCTCTTATATTTTAATTTTGACGGTCATCCTTAAAATTCTGCCCAATTTGGTAGATGATTTTAATTGCTTGCGGATGGTGGACCCTGCTGAATCTTCTTCGGAATTTTGGGAATCCTTCTCAAAATTCCGCCCTAGTTCTTGACTGATAATTGACTTCCTGGCATATGATGGCGCTAGCTGAACTTGTTCCAGAATTTTGAGGACCCTCCTCAAAATTCTGCCCCAGTTTCTGATTTTGGGGAAAATGAAAATTTTATTATTATATGACCTAACCCATAAGGCTGCCTACGTATCCCCTCTTAAATGGGAATCAGGTCAAGCATAGTTCAATTACAACAGAAAATAAATGTGAAATAATCTAGGCATAGCATCTCTTGACTGCATCCGAATTGATTGGTTTTGGCTATATTTCTCCATCCATTTCTACAAGTATGAGTGCTCCTCCTTGATTTTCAAACTCATGTCTGGTTTGAATTTTCTGAGTTTTTGCTTGACTGGCAGGCACATGGTATTAGTAGGCAACTTGTGAGCTACTATAGATGTGCTCAAACCGGTCATATCGTCATATGACCATGCGAAGATATCCTCATATTCCTTTAGAAAACGAATGTATTCTTCCTTCTCTATTGGCCACAAGTTAATGCTGATGCGGGTCTCTTTGACAGACTTGACGTCTCCCAAATTTACTGCTTCTATTTCATCCAAGTTGGATTTAGGCCTGTTCTCAAAATTCTCAACTTCTTCGATAATTTCCTCGGGTATCTCATCTTCTTCCTCTGAGTCACTATTCTCATGTTGCGTTGCCTCATTACATGTCACAGTCATTGGTTCATCATGGAAAGTAATAATAACACTGTAGAAGGGAAAAGTATAAAATAGTAATGAATAATGGTAAAGGATAAATGCATTTGATTAAAACTGAGAAAATTATTCAAACAAAGCTTGGCTCGGTGGTTTGAGCATTTATTTTGAAATAAAGAAATCTTAAAATAAAATTGCTGGAAATTTAAAATGCCTAGAGCGTCTATAAATTCTGTCAAGCTACCCAGGGACTTGGCGGGCTCGGGATGGTGTGGAGGTCTAGTTTCTAAGAACAGCTCCCTTTGCCGCAGTCTGAATGGTGAGGCCTTCTTCCTCCTCCTCCTCCTCAATTATGGCACTGTAGTCCATATCCTCATCTTTCAAGAACAAATTCTTTAGTCTTCTTCTTCTGAAGTTCCCCATATTGTGTCAGCCTGGTGGAAAGCTTGTTCCAAACATGGTACCGGTTGATCAAGAGGGTAATACGGTCCACGCCATGGAGACGACCAATCATTGTACTCTTGCCATGTATACTGTATCCGAGCCCAAATGTGGTACCATGATTTTTCAGACGTATCGACTTGGTGATGCCCTGGAGGTTCTTCCCCAACCCTTTGTCGGGTTCATATCCGGACCATGCTTGTATACTTTGTATTTTGTTACTCCACCACTTATCCTTCTCGACTGCATTGACCCATTCAATGTGATGATATATTCCTCCTCCTAACCTCCTTCTATGTCCAATGGCCGGAATAGTTTGGCTAGTATAGATAGGGTTACTCCCATCTCCATGAATGATCACCTCATGACGGTTCCATTTGAATTTTACAGCATGATGTAGTATTGAGGGCACGACTCTAGCAGCATGGATCCATGGGCGGCCCAACAAAATATTATATGAGGCTAGTATGTCAAGCACTTGGAATTAAACGTCGAACCAAGTTGGTCCCATCTGCAAGCAAAGGATGATTTCCCCGATCGTGGCCTTCTGGGACCCATCGAAAGCCTCCACTTTCATGCTTCCAGTCCGTATTTCGTGGAAGCCTTTGTCCAACCTTTTTAGGGTGTCCAACAGATAAATATTTAGATTCGATCCTCAATCAACCAGGACCCTAGCAATAAACATGTCTTCAAATTGTACCATAACATGCAGTGCTCGATTGTGATTCTGACCTTCGGGTGGCAACTCATCTTTGTGGAAGATAATCTTATGGCTTTCCAGCACCTGGCCGACCATGTTGGCCATTTCTCCACCAGTGACATTATTGGGTACATAAGCCTTGCTCAGTGCTTTCATCAAGGCGTTCTTGTGTGCTTCTGAATTCTGTAACAGTGACAAGATAGATATCTGAGTAGGGGACTTTATTCAGGTGATCAACAATAGAATACTCTTTCGTATGTACTTTCCTCTACAAGTCATCCGGCCCGGTCTCAGTGACAGGCTGCCTAGCAGTGGCATCCTTACATGAACCTCCTAGGTGTTCAGGTGTGTAGACTCTTCCAATCCTAGTCATCACTTGTGCGGCTATCTTAGTCTTCCCTTTTCGCTGAGTCTCGGCGACATAATCCCAAGGTATTGCTTTTGAGTTGAATGGGGGTGTGGTTGACACCATCACAGTAAAAGGGTGTGATTACTTCTACTTCAAATGGAACGAAGGTGGCTGCGGGTGGAGCTACTTCTACCTGGAATGGAAATGATGCAGGTACCTCAACATCAACAGGTGCATGAGTTTGAACCACGATAGGAGTAAGTGTAACTGCAATCTTATGGTCATCGCCTTCTCGGATAAGCCCGATTGACCCCTTAGGGTCCCATTCCTCATTTGTTTCTATCTTGTCAACCATCACCTCTATGATTAGGGAGGGGATTGTTGCAGACATTAGGTGCGGCTTCCTTCGCTTGTATGACCTTGTTGTCAATGAGTGTTTGGATCTTATCCTTTAATGTTCGGCACTCAGCAGTGGTGTGCCTTTTCATACCGGATTGGTATGCATAAGTTTTGTTTGGATTGACACATTGGGATGGATTTTCTAGTGCCATAGTGGGAATAGAAGTGACGTAACCTGCGGCCTTTAACCTTTTATACAATTGGTCGATGGGCTCAGCAATGGCGGTGTATTGTCTGGGTGGCTTACGGTCGGAGTTGGGTCTTGGTTTTGGATAATTTTGGCGAGTTGGTGGTGATTGGAAGTGAGCTGGTTGGGAATTATAGGTGTGATGGACAGTGGCTGGTTGAGAATATCTGGGAGATGAAGGTTGATATGTAGGTGGTGATGCTTGGTATATGGGTGGAGGTGTTTGGTATGTTGGTGGAGGCGTTTGATATGTAGGTGGAGGTGTTTGGTAGGTGGGTGGAGGTGTTTGATATGTGAGTGGAGTTTTGGGCCTTGGGCCACCATTACTTCCCCAACATCTCTCTTCTTCGATATGCCGCCTTATTAGAGTGCCTTATTCGTGGCTTGTATTGCCTCGAAATTTGTTACCATCCCGCTCTTGATTCCTTTCTCGATCCTTTATCCAAGTTTGATGATATACGAGAATTTGTGATATTCGATGACCATTAGTCTCTCATAATATTGCGGATCATGTGCTCTGACAAAGAATTTATTCATCTGTTCTTCGTCCAAAGCTGGCCTGACCTTGGCCGCTTCTGACCTCCAACGAGTAGCATATTCGTGGAAAGTTTTAGTAGGTTTCTTCTTGAGATTCTGAATGTAGAAGACATCCAGTGCATTCTCTGTGTTGAACCTAAATCGGTCCATGAAATATGATTCCATTCTTACCCAATTGGACCATTTCTTGGGATTTTGGTTGATATACCAAGACAAAACGTCCCCAGTAAGGCTCCTAAAAAAGAGCTTCATTCGAATCTTTTCATATTTTCGAACCCCGACAAGCTTGTCATAGTAGGTCCTTAGGTGAACCCTGGGATCACCTGTACTTTCGAACATTTTGAATTTGGGAGGTTTGTACCCTTCTGGCAATTCCACATCGGGCTGTATGCACAGATCTTCATAGTTCAAACCTTCTATTCCTCTATCATATTCAACACCTTGAACTCGGCTTGTTAACTTCTTGAGCTCTTCTGCCATGTTCTTAATGAGCAGGTCCTTTTTGGAGGGTTCCGGTGCATAGGAGATTGGCTAGGTAGAATATGGTATAGTTTTCATGTATATAGGGTTGCTCTGATGGGTACTAGGGAGTTGGGTATAGTGATGGTCATTGGTGGAGGTTTGTGGATCGGGAATGAGTGGTGGTGTATTTTGAGGAGTGTGATAAGTGGTGGTTGGTGGGTACGGGATTGGTTGATGATGATGTTGTGGTGGAGTTGGTACTGGCAGCGGATTGATGTTTTAGGGTGAAGTTGCGTATTGATTGGGTACGGTAGGATTTTGTGGCTATTGGTTTTGTGTGTTCTGAGGAGGTGTTGGATTTTTTGTGTTCTGTTGGTGGATGTCAGGGACATTGAGGGTGAGTGAAAAGTTGGCCAAGTTGCGGACCTGCTCAAGTTCTCCCTACAGTTTTAGTATCTTTTGTTCTAGTCTCAAAACTAGGTCACTCGGGACTAGAGTACTGCGGTCGTCGAAAGTCTCTACGTTCTCACCGCTTTCCTTTCGTATTCCACTTAAGTTGTCCATCTTTGTCTTTCCTTTTCATTTTGTGTTTCTTGGAGGAAGAGGAGGTGGAAGGCCTCTAGATCTGGTATGATATGCTGATGAGGCCAGTATGGATGAACCAACCTAAGGAGATGGGAATAATAATAAATACAAACAAAAACAAAAAGGTAACAAGTTAGTGAGGATTCTGAAATGATTGCAGTATTTAAACATATATTGCGAAATATAAACTCGTATCCTAATTTGGGAGCCTCGTTGTGCCCGAGATAGGTCTAGCGATAAATAAATTTAGAGAACTTCAAATGCCAATAAATTCTTCATTTCATAATATAAAAGTAGACGAATCCAAAAAACGACACTAACATAATAATAAAACAATTCGCTATTGGCACTTGGCCTTATTACATTTTAAGAAAAGCAAGTAAATCTAATCTATTTGGTCCTAGAAGGACTTTCTTCAGGTTGAATGCTCTCGTTGATCAAATCTTCCAATTCGCTTAGGTTCACCAGTAAAAATGCCTTTGCCAAATGTTCTCCTTCATTTCCCACAACGTTCTGGCAGTCGGTGACTCTCTTCCTCGCTTTTCCTTCCGATTCCAGCAGACTGTATTCCAGATATCCAACTTTTTGCTAGCTTTGACGACTCTTTCTTTCCATTCATTGATTTGGTCATTTGATGGAAGACTCCTCCTCCAGTCTAACAAGAGTGGGGGCGTGCTAACCATACCGAAACAAGGGACCTCGTGCCTCATTTTCTACAAAATAAATGGGTTAGACCTTACCCCCACCGGACGCGACTATTTATACATTTATGATCAGCATATCAGCATTTAGTCCTCCAAATTAATGCACAAAACGTGGTTGCGTCGGTTGGGATTATGGAAAACCCGATGGACTTTGGATAAGGCTTATCTTAAAGGATCATTATGTGGACAACATAACTGATCCGACTAGGTTTGACCATGATGCATGCACAATTTAAACAGAGTAAGGTTTCTATGGGGTTTTAGACTGGTACCCTCAAACGGACAACTTGAGGGGGAAGGCACGTAACCGTCGACTGCACCGCTAATCGACTGGTTTTACTACAAATAAGCCTTTCCGAATTTAAGGGTAGTAAATAGGAAGAGCGCAACTACTAATTAAAGCATCGCTATAGGATTTGAGACGCACGAGTGAAATATGATGCAGAGCATGATTTATACAGCAATTAATAACATGTAGTCAGGTATTTTCATGTAGGAAAAATAAATACAGTATTTAAATAATTGAAAAGACATTTACAGAAAAAGGAAAACAAAGAGACAAGTCAGTTTCACGACAATAAAGAAATCATAAATTCTTGAAAAATAGATAATTATATTCAAATAAAGGATAAGGGTATGGGATAAACATGCTTGGACTAATTTGTAAAAGACAAGTTCGTTATGGTAAGAGTCTAAAAATATCCCCAGCAGAGTCGCCATGCTGTCGCGCCCGTTTTTTTCCTCCCCTTTTTGATGGGGGAGGATGTCAGGGTTTCGATATACATGGGGTGTAATGACTCATTTCTTTTTTGGGAATTGGGTATTTGAAGAGTTACCACCTAACAGATTATGGTGCGTTAGGGCACCTAGAGCGATTAACTCTTGGGTTAGTTTACATTACAGGAGATTAGTGTAAGGGTTCGAAGTAACCTCGAGGGGAAGGTGTTAGGCACCCCTTTTGGTCCACAACTGTGGGTCCCAACCAAACTTATATTCACAAATTAGTCCATATAAATAGTTGAATCACATAAGTTGTAAGTAAAGCACATTGGATAACTCAAGTAGCGAGATAAAGGTTTGAACAAGTTGTAAAACAAAGGTTTAAATAAAGAGAGGATTTGGGTAAAGAGGGGTCCTAGGTTAGTTATCCTATAGGATCACCCCACGCAATATCCGGTAAACACTCCTAAATGAGGGGCTACACGTGATATTAACGCGTAGTCATCATATCCCATGTCTACCCTTCCCATCCCCTTATTGGTCATACGAAGCGAGTGTTTGGTCAATGATTCGTATTGCGTGCTGCTACCCGTACCTTCTTAATGGTCCTGGAGGGAGTTAGGACCTCTACCTATAGGTAGTTCTAGACGTACCTCTAAGGTTTAGAAAGGAAAAAATTCTAAGGCGACAGTCAAAATATTTAGGACTTTCACATAATGGGAGCAATTAAGAGGCTCAAAGTTTCCTCCTCAAACAAACACAAAAGCAGCATGACTCATACACAGTTAAGGTCTTTATTAGACAATGTCCTAAAGCAGGATATCTAAGTGAATATGTAGAAAAAGCCAAAACCTTTTTAGACTCAGAAATTATACCCTAGTAGTTGCCTAGAGACTCTTTTTAAAAACCTGTTAGGATCAGAAATCATTGAGTGATATAAGCAGTTTCAGAGAAATGCAATTTTTGAAAACGCCTTAAGGCTTGTCTATATACAGAATACGGGTGTCTATATTAATGCGGGAACAAACAGATTTTGAAATAGGCTCCTTTAATACCTATAGGCATGGTATCTAATGAGATTGAGACAGTTTAAAAAGAACTTGTTTCAGAAAACGCTTAATACTTAATAAGACTAGTTTAAAAAATGAACTAGGCATAATAAAGTTGATTTATTAGACTAAATTAGATAGAATTGTGAGTAGGGCTTTCTATAGGCATGATATCTAGGCAGATTACCGATTTTAATCTTTTTACATGTATAGAAATATACGACAATACTCGTTATAACTAAATTAGAATTAAGTCCTATAGGCATGACATCTATTAATGAACTGATTTAAGACATGATTGTTTGGAACCTATATGCATGGTTTCTAAACATGACAGAATGTAAAACCTTATAGACATGGTAAACAAACTTAAAAGTGAAATCCTATTGGCATGATTTCTATTAGGCAAAACGATCAGATTCAAAAGAGTAAAGTCCTATTAACATGTTTTCTATTTATGGAAAGCAATCCGATTTTAAAATAAAGTACAAGGAGACGAATTTCTACCTATATTACCCCATAAAGTATACATCTACCCATCCATTTTTACTAAATACCCCAAATATCTATTTACAAATTATTACAGGCCAATGAATGAGTCACATAAATAGAAATAGAAAATCAAGAAGCTATTCTATAAGGAGCCTTCAATTAGGCCCAGGTTTTGCAAAACCTCCAATGGTCTCATACACCTCAGTTCCATAGACAAAATTAAAGTCTAGGTGCATCAAAGTTCCCTAAGGATTTCAAGGATCCCGGACAGTGCTTACACCTAGACTTAGTAACCAAAGAATTGAACAAGTGTAGTATGGAAAGGCCACCTTTAGTATGCCAGAGTTCAGAGGGTTCTCAAAAAGATCCCAAGACAGTACACATACTATAGGGGGCAGAACTTATTGACGAAGAGTAGAGTGAGAAGTGAAGGACACAAGTTGAAAAGGTTTTAGAAGAAACTGTATTTAACCAAAGTCTTTTCCTTTGAAAATAATGCAGTAAAACAATAAGAGACTTGTTTGAAGAGATGAACAGAAGTTAAAACACCTTAGGATAGGTTTACACATAGCTGGTTCACAGAGCCAGTAAATTCAATAATCACACAGGAGTCAACGGGTTTGGGACACATAGAGCATTTGACTGCAAACACATAACCCAAGAAGGGTCTAGGACTGGTTTAGACATGCTCAAAAACAGATGATACTAGCATAGTCAGAGAACCAGTCATGAAGAACACAAATACATAGAAGAGTGAAAGGGATTTGGGGATTCCTGGGATATAGGATAGTAAGTACACAATAAGTAAGAGACAATTGGTAAGACATGCTCAGAAACACACATAAGGGGGATGTACTAAGCTAAAGGAAGGGGAGGACATAATAACTTGCTGATAATGTCACTTTTAACTACAAATTTCACAACAGAACGGTAAATAGAAGCAAACTAGAAACAAGAGAAACTGAAACAATAAGAGAAGCATGTTGTTGTTGGAACTCTGAATTGAAACTTAGGACATACTAGTGAAGAGGAGAATAAGAAGAATGAAAATAACAAGAGAGCACAAATAGTTAGCCTTGGCTTGCAGCTGGCTAACAGTAGCTAATAGAAAAAGAGAGAGGAGAGATTTTTTTAGTAAGGGAGATAGGTTTTGAAACCAAGTGTTCGTCTGTGTTAATGAAAGACTGGAGATTTTATAGTTGAAAACAGGTAGTAAAATAAGGTAAGAATCATAGTAGCATGGTAATTAAGGAACTCAGAATCAGTTAGTCAGAAAATAAAGGCCAGTACTACCTTAAGTTAAGGGAATCAAATCAAACGGTAAAAACCAATATCATATAAGGCAAGAAAAATTAGTACATGACTAATAAGGAGAGAATCAAGGTTTAGTAAGCATAGAGTAGTCCATTAGGACTAGGTTCAGAAAATTCTAATTAAGGAATGATTTAGTAAAATAAAGTACCACATCAAATAAGGTAATGGATCAGTCAATTTAAACAGACGAGGCAGAGTTTTAGGGTTTTAAAAGAAAATCTTCTAATCAAACCATCAATTAAGGAAATCGGAATCAATCATGAGGGAGTCATGATTCTATATTTCAACATATAAATAGAGAAGAATAAACAGACGTAGCAAACAGGCAAGGTCAACAATATTGACATAAAGAAGAAAGAGATGAACAATCAAGATGAATACAATCATATAGAAGTGATATAAGCAGGCTAAGGACTCAATAAAACCCATTTGAAGCATGGTAACGACAAAACTTAACGGGAATCGAGTAGTCATGCTAACACACAGAACCAAAACAAAGAAGGTCTAAAAAAATATTAGGGTTTTTGATAGAGGCGAGTTGAAAAAGCAGTAAGAACATAGAATCAGTCAAGATATGTAAGGAAAGAGGTTTAAACATAAAGAAAAGTCAGTTTAAACAAGTGTAGAAGAAACTTTGAGAAACCCTAATTTTAAAGAAAGTTAAAGCGGTTTAAAGTTGATGATTTTTCAAAAGAAGTTTGAGAATAGTGTAAAACATAGAAAGAAACTGACTTAAATCGTTAAAAAGATCACAGATCTGAGAGATACAAACGAAATTTAGGGTTTCAAAGGAAACCCAAATAGAAATGGAAGAACCTGTTTAAACTTCAAAGATCGTAACATATATGGTGTGATTTTGCCAAAAATCACACAGGAGAAGCCGTGAACACCCAAACCAGAAACCCTAGATACAAGTCGGCATGGCCCAGGGCCCTTGAAGGCCTTAGAGTTGATGAGCAAGGCGATGGAGGGACCATTGGAGGCTTGAGGTTGAAAGATGGTCGCTGGAGATGGCCGGAGAGGGAGGCAGTGGTTGAAGAAAGATTAGGGTTAGGATGAGAGAGAAGAGAGATGAGAGCATCTGAAGGCAGCAGATTTGGGAAATGACCTAGGGTTAGGGGGTTGTATGAATTAAAAAATGTAAGAAGTGATGTGGGCCATTGATCTTGGAGATCAACGACCATGATTTAATTGGGTAAATGGATTTCAGATTTGGGTAGAGGTTAATATGGTATGAGTCGGGTTATTTAATAGGAAACTGGGCTGGGGAGTTGGTTCAATTTGGCTAAAATCGAAAGCCAAATCTGGCTATAAATTAAATAGCCATTTTTCCCTATTTTAATTTATAAAAAATAGTAAGTAATTTCTAGAAAATAATTTTTCTATACAAAAATGATTTAAAATATGTAATTATCATTTTAAAAATATAGGGGCCAATTTTACACATATAAAATATAATCATACATTAAAATGAGCTAACATTGCAATTAGCTTTAAAAATACTAAATATAATTATAAAATGCATGAAAAATATATTAGCCATATTTTGGCATAAGTATAGAAATTAAATTAATAAATCATCATAACAATAATTTTGGAAATAATTATTGGAAATTTTATGAATAGAAGGGGAGAAAATAAATCAATTTAAACCCTTAAACTTTTGGAAAAATTATAAAAACCTTGTGCATGCTTATATATGCATATATATGCTAATTTGAAGGTATTTATGCATATTTAAAATATATAGGGAAAAATTGGGTATCAACAGCTGCCCCTCTTTACCCGGGAAGGATGAAAGAGTTTTCGGGTAAAGAAATGATGGCCAATTTTGACCAGATAGGATGTTTTGAAAGACAGAGGCCGAGCTATGATTATCGAGTTTCCTACATATCCCTGGTTTTACAGGTATCAGGCCATGTGTAGTTCTGATTCACCTACGGAGTATGCCGATAAAATTACTGTGATGACTGACACGAGATGTGGAAGCGGCTACGATGAGCGGTTAAGGCTCGGGACGGTTGGGGGGAACATGAGCTAGATTGCTCCTACTAGGATAGTGGTTGCTTATTAGTTACCTGCAGATAAAGATGCTACAAATGTATTTGCGAATTTAAACATTATATAGATTCCCTTTGGACCATGAAGGTTATCTTTGGACGGTTAAAGATGACGTCCTTGGACGATGATTTTCTGGGCCATGAATTGTTTAGTGAGGGATTTGCAAGCCATGAAATGGTGTTCTTGGGTTATGAAAATGGTGCCTCCGAACCATGACGCCTTTGAATAATGATATGGAAATTTGAGATATCCTCAGGCCATGGCATGGTGTATTCTGGCTATGAGAATGGTGCCTTTAGACTATGATGCCTTTGGACAGATTGACGTTGTTTCAGCCCATGATATGCAATAATATGATGTAACAAGACAAGGCTTAGTCTTGAGAAGTGGAGGGCAAAGCTTAGCCCGATTGAAAAGCAAGTAGGTAGTAGTAGAAATATAGCGATATCTGTGCAAAGAAGGGACAATATTTAGTTCCGTGAAAATAATGAGACAAGGATTAGCCTTATATAAATGGGGAGGCAAGGATTAGCCTTATGTAAATATTGAGTCCGGGATTAGACTCATGCAACTATAAAGTCAAGGATTAGAGTCATGCCAACGTGGAGTCAGGGATTAGACTCATGCAAAAGGGAGACAGAGCTTAGTCTCATGCAAAGAGAAGACAGTGCTTAGCCTTATGCAAATATGGAGGTAGAGCTTAACCTCGTGCAAGGTTCGGGACAGGGCTTAGTCCCATGCAAATGGGGAGTCCAAGATTAGACTCATGCAAATGTGGAGTCAAGGATTAGAGTTATGCAAATGTGGAGTCAAGGATCAGACTCATGCAAATGCGGAGTCAAGGATTAGACTCACGCAAATGTGGACTCAAGGACTAGACTCATGCAAAGAGAGAATAGTAGATGAGGGTAGAGTATGCCTTAGCTGGAGGTATATTCAGTGTCTGGTGGCTTGCTTGTTAGGACTTTGGTATGTGTGTGCTTGAGAATACTTCTGTTATGTTCACCATGCCTGCATCCAAAGAAAAATTGTAAGTTTTGTAAGAGGAGGTTGGTTAGTGTCTCATCTGCTGGCCTTGCTATGCTTCGCTTTGGAAGCCCCTCTTCGAGTTCCCCTAGGTAGCACCTGACTATTATGAAAATAGAATTTTTGAAAAATATGCAATCATTGATAAAATAGAATCATTTTGGAAGTGTTTTTATATATCAAGTAATTTTTGATGAACTAGTGACTGTGACACATTTCAAAGGCATTACAACTCTCTTATGTTGGAATTTTGAGGGTCCTCCTCAAAATTCTGCCCTAGTTTGGTAGATGATTTTAATTGTTTGAGGATGGCGAACCCTGCTGAATCTTCTTCGGAATTTTGAGAATCCTTCTCAAAATTCTGCCCCAGTTCTTGACTGATGACTGACTTCTTGGCATGTGATGGCGCTGGCTGGACTTGCTACGAAATTTTGAGGACCCTCCTCAAAATTCTGCCCCAGTTTCTGATTTTAGGGAAAGTGAAAATTTTATTTGATCTGACCGAACCCATAAGGCTGCCTACGTATCCCCTCTTAAATGGGAATCAGGTCAAGCGTAGTTCAATTACATTAGAAAAGAAATGTGAAATAATCTAGGCATAGTATCTCTTGAATGCGTCCGAATTGATTAGTTTTGGCCAGATTTCTCCATCCATTACTGCATGTATGAGTGCTCCTCCTTGATTTTCAAACTCATGTCTGGTTTGAATTTTCTGAGTTTTTGCTTGTCTGGCGGACACATGGGATTGGTAGGCAACTTTTGAGCTATTATAGATGTGCTCAAACTAGTCATATCGTCATATGACCATGCGAAGATATCCTCATATTCCTTTAGAAAATGGATGTATTTTTCCTTCTTTTGTTGGCGAAAAGTGAATGCTGATGCGGGTCTCTTTAGCAGTCTTAGTGTCTCCCAAATTTACTACTTCTATTTCATCCAAGTTGGATTTAAGTCTGTTCTCAAAATTCTCAACTTCTTTGATAATTTCCTCGGGTATCTCATCTTCTTCCTCTGAGTGACTGTCCTCATGTTGCATTGCCTCATTACATGTCACAGTCATTGGTTCCTCATGGAAAATAATAATAACACTGTAGAAGGGAAAAATCTAAAATAGTAATGAATAATGATAAAGGATAAATGCATTTGATTAGAACTGAGAAAATTATTCAAACAAAGCTTGGCTTGGTGGTTCGAGCATTTATTTTGAAATAAAAAAATCGTAAAACAAAATTGCTGGAAATTTAAAATGCCTAGAGCATCTATAAATTCTGCCAAGCTACCCAAGGACTCGGCAGGCTCGGGATGGTGTGGCGATCCAGTTTTTGAGAACAACTCCCTTTACCGTAGTTTGAATGGTGAGGCCTTCCTCCCCCTCCTCCTCAATTATGGCACTGCAGTCCATATCCTCATTTTCCAAGAACAAATTCTTTAGTCCACATAGTGCTTCTTTTTCTGGAGTTTCCCATATTGTGTCAGCCTGGTGGAAAGCTTGTTCCAAATGTTGTACCGGTTTCTCAAGAGGATAATACGGTCCACTCCATGGAGACGACAAATCATTGTACTCTTGCCATGTATACTGGTATCCGAGCCCAAAGGTGGTACCGTGATTTTTCAGCCGTATCGGCTTGGTGATGCCCTGGAGGTTCTTCCCCAACCCTTTTCCGGGTTCATATCCGGACCATGCTACTATACTTTCTATTTTGTTACTCTACCACTTATCCTTCTCGACGGCATTGACCCGTTCAATGTGATGATATGTTTCTCCTCCTAACCTCCTTCTATGTCCAATGGCCAGAATAGTTTGGCTAGTATAGATAGGGTTACTCCCATCTCCATGAATGATAACCGCCTGACTGTTCCATTCAAATTTTACGGCTGGATGTAGTGTGGAGGGCACAGCTCCAACAGCATGGATCCATGGGCAGCCCAACAAAAGATTATATGAGGTTGGTATGTCAAGCACATGGAATTCAACGTCGAACCAAGTTGGTCCCATTTGCAAGGAAAAGATGATTTCCCCGATCGTGGCCCTCTAGGACCCATGGAAAGCCTTTACATTCATGCTTCTAGTCCATATTTTGTGGAAACCTTTGTCCAACCTTTTTAAGGTGTCCAATGGACAAATATTTAGAGTCGAACCTCCATCAACCAGGACCTTGGAAATAAACTTGTCTTCAAATTGTACCATAATATGCAGTGCTCGATTGTGATTCAGACCTTTGGGTGGCAGCTCATCTTCGTGGAAGATAATCTTATGGCTCTCCAGTACCTGACCGACCATGTTGGCTATTTCTCTACCAGTGATATTATTGGGTACATAAGCCTCGCTCAGTACTTTCATCAAGGCGTTCTTGTGTGCCTCTGGATTTTGTAATAGTGACAAGATAGATATCTGAGCAGGGACTTTATTCAGTTGATCAACAACAGAATACTGTTTCGCCTGTACTTTCCTCCATAGGTCATTCGGCCCCATCTCAGTGACAGGCTACCTAGCAGTGGCATCCTTACTTGAACCTCCCAAGTGTTCAGGTATCTAGACTTTTCATGTTCTAGTCATCCCTTGTGCGACGTCAGATTCCTATATCTTAGTCTTCCCTTTTCGCTGAGCCTCGGCGACATAATCCCAGGTTATTGCTTTTGAGTGGAATGAGGGTGTGGTTGACACCGTCACAACAAAAGGTGTGACCACTTCTACTTTAAATGGAGCGGAGGTGGCTGCGCGCAGAGCTACTTCTACCTCGAATGGAACTGATGCAGTTACCTCAACATCAATAGGTGCATGAGTCTGAACCACGATAGGAGTAAGTGTATCTGCAATCTTAAGGTTATCGTCTTCTCGGATAAGCCTGATTGACCCCTCAGGGTCCCATTCCTCATTTGTTTCTATAACATGTGCCCCATCACCTCTATGATTAGGGAGTGGATTGTTGCGGACATTAAGTGCGGCTTCCTTCACTTGTATAACCTTGTTGTCAATGAGTGTCTCGATCTTATCATTTAATGTTCGGCACTCAACAGTGGTGTGCCCTTTCATACCGGAGTGGTATGCACAAGTTTTGTTTGGATTGACCCATTGGGATGGATTTTCTAGTGCCACAGCGGGAATAAGAGTGATATAACCTACGGTCTTTAACCTTTCATACAATTGGTCGATGGGCTCAGCAATGGCGGTGTATTGTCTGGGTGGCTTGTAGTCGAAGTTGGGTCTTGGTCTTGGATAATTTTGGCGAGTTGGTGGTGATTGGAAGTGAGCTAGTTGGGAATTATAGGTGTGATGGCAGTGGCTGGTTGGGAATATCTGGGAGATGAAGGTTGATATGTAGGTGGTGATGCATGGTATGTGGGTAGATATGTTTGGTATGTGGGTGTAGGTGTTTGATATGTAGGTGGAGGTGTTTGGTAGGTGGGTGGAGGTGTTTGATGTATGAGTGGAGTGCTTAGGCCTTGGGCCACCATTACTGCCCCAACATCTCTATTCTTTGATATGCCGCCTGATTGGAGTGCCTTATTCGTGGCTTGTAGTGTCTCAAAATTTGTTACCATCCCGCTCTTGATTCCTTTCTCGATCCTTTCCTTGAGCTTGATGATATCCGAGAATTTGTGATTTTCGATGACCATCAGTGTCTCATAATATTGCGGATCCTGTGCTCTGATGAAGAATTTATTCATTTGTTCTTCGTCCAAAGCTGGCCTGACCTTGGCTGCTTCTGACCTCCAACGAGTAGCATATTCACGAAAAGTCTTAGTAGGTTTCTTCTTGATATTCTAAATGTAGAAAACATCCGGTGCATTCTTTGTGTTGAACCTGAACCAGTCCATGAAATCCGATGCCATGCTTACCCAATTGGACCATTTCTTGGGATTCTGGATAATATACCAAGACAAAGCGTCCCCAGTAAGGATCCTCATAAAAAGCTTCATTCGAATTTTTTCATCTTTTCCAACCCCGACAAGCTTGTCACAGTAGGTCTTTAGGTGAACCCTGGGATCACCTGTACCATCGAACATTTTGAATTTGGGAGGTTTGTACCCTACTGGCAATTCCACATCGAGCTATATGCAGAGATCTTCATAGTTCAAACCTTCTATTCCTCTATCACCTTCAACACCATGAACTCAGCTTGTTAACTTCTTGAGCTCTACTGCCATGTTCTTAATGAGCAGGTCCTTTTCGGAGGGTTCCGGTGCACAGGAGATTGGCTGGGTAGAATGTGCTATAGTTTCCATGTATATGGCGTAACTTTAATGGATACTAGGGACTTGGGTATAGTGATGGTCATTGCTGGAGTTTTGTGGATCGGGAATGAGTAGTGGTGTATTTTGAGGAGTGTGGTAAGTGGTGGTTGGTGGGTACGGGATTGGTTGATGATGATGTTGTGGTGGAGTTGGCACTAGCAATAGATTGATGTTTTGAGGTGGAGTTACGTATTGATTGGGTACGGTAGGATTTTCTGGCTTTTAATTTTGTGTGTTCTGAGGAGGTGTTGGGTTCTTTGTGTTCTGTTGGTGGATGTCAGGGACATTGAGGGTAAGTGACAAGTTTGCCAAGTTGAGGACCTGATCAATTTCTCCCAGCAGTTCTAGTATCTTTTGTTCCAGTCTCAAAACTAGGTCATTCGGGGCCGGAGTACTACGGCCGTCGGTAATCTCTGCGTTCTCACCGTTTTCCTTTCGTATTCCACTTAAGTCGTCCATCTTTGTCTTTCCTTTTCCTTTTGTGTTTCTTGGAGGAGGAGGTGGAGGGCCTCTAGATCTGGTATGATATACTGATGAGGCCAGTATGGATGAACCAACCTAAGGGGATGAGAATAATAATAAATATAAACAAAAACAAAAAGGTAACAAGTTAGTGAGGATTCTGAAATTTTTGCAGTATTTAAACACTTATTGCGAAATATAAACTCGTATCCTAATTTGGGAGCCTCGTTTTACCCGAGGTAGGCCTAGCGACAAAAAAATTTGAAGAACTTCAAATGCCAATAAATGCTTCATTTCATAATATAAAAGTAGACGAATCCAAAAACGACACTAACATAATAACAAAACAAGTGGCTATTGGCACATAACCTTATTACATTTTAAGAAAAGCAAGTAAATCTAATCTATTTGGTCCTAGAAGGACTTTCTTCAGGTTGAATGCTCTTGTTGATCAAATCCTCCAATTCGCGTAGGTTCACCAGTAAAAATGCCTTTGCCAAATGTTCTCTTTCGTTACCCTTAGCGTTTGGGCAGTCGGTGACTCTCTTCCTCTCTTTTCCTTCAGATTCTAGCAGACTATATTCCAGATATTCCAACTTTTTGCTAGCTTTGACGACCCTTTCTTTCCATTCATTAATTTGGTCATTTGATGGAAGACTCCACCACCAGTCTAGCAAGAGTGGGGGCGTGCTAACCATACCGAAACTGGGGACCTCGTGCCTCATTTTTTGCAAAACAAAAGTGTTAGACCTTACCCCCACCTGACTAGACTATTTATACATATATGATCAGCATATCAACATTTATTTCTCCAAATTAATGCACAAAACGTAGTTGCATCAGATGGAATTACGGAAAACCTGATGTACTTTGGATAAGGCTTATCTTAAAGGATCATTATGTATACAACATAACTGATCCGACTAGGTTTGACCATGATGCATGCACAATTTAAATAGAGTAAGGTTTCTATGGGGTTTTAGACTGGTACCCTCAAGCGGACAACTTGAGGGGAAAGGCACGAAACCGTTGACTGTACCGCTGATCGACTAGGTTTACCACAAATAAGACTTTCCGTATTTAAGGGTAGTAAATAGGAAGAGCGCAACTACTCATTAAAGTGTTGCTATAGGATTTGAGTCGCACGAGTAGAATATGATGCGGAGCATGATTTATGTAGCAATTAATAACATGTAATCAGGTATTTTCACGTAGAAAAAATAAATACAGTATTTAAATAACTGAAAGTCAGTTACAGAAAAATGAAAACAAAAAGACAAGTCAGTTTCAGGGCAATAAAGAAATCATAAATGCTTGAAAAATAGACAATTAAATTCAAATAAGGGATAAGGGAACGAGATAAACATGCTTGGACTAATTTGTAAAACACAAGTTCGTTATGGTAAGAGCCAAAAAATATCCCCAGCAGAGTCGCCATGCTGTCGCGCCCCCTTTTTCCCTCCCATTTTTGACGGGGGAGGAGGTCAGGGTTTCAGCATTCATGGGGTGTAATGACTCATTTCCTTTTTGGGAGTTGGGTATTTGAAGAGTCGCCACCTAACGGATTATGGTGTGTTAGGGCACCTAGAGTGATTAACTCTTGGGTTGGTTTACATTACTGGAGTTTAGGGTAAGGGATCGAAGTAACCTCAAGGGGAAGGTGTTAGGCACCCCTCTTGGTCCACAACTGTGGGTCCCAACCGAACTTATATTCAAATTAGTCCATATAAACAGTTGAATCATATAAGTTGTAAGTAAAGCACATTGGATAACTCAAGTAGCGAGATAAAGGTTTGAACAAGTTGTAAAATAAAGGTTTAAATAAAGAGAGGATTTGGGTAAAGAGGGGTCCTAGGTTGGTTATCTTATAGGATCACCCCATGCAATGTCCGGTAAACAGTCCTCAATGAGGGGCTACACGTAATATTAACGCGTAGTCATCATATCCCATGTATACCTTTCCCATCCCCTCATTGGTCATGCAAATCGAGTGTTTGGTCAATGATTCATATTACGTGCTGCTACCCGTCCCTTCTTAATGGTCCTGAAGGGAGTTAGGACCTCTACCTACCTATAGGTAGTTCTAGACGTACCCCTAAGGTTTAGAAATGCAAAAACTCTAAGGCGACAATCAAAACATTTAGGACTTTTACATAATGGGAGAAATTAAGAGGCTCAAAGTCTCCTCCTCAAACAAACACATAAGCAGCACGACTCAAACACAGTTAAGGTCTTTATTAGACAATGTCCTAAAGCATGATATCTAAGTGAATGTGCAGAAATAGCCAAAACTTTTTTTACACTCAGAAATTATACCCTAGTAGTTGACTAGTGACTCTTTTTAAATGCCTGTTAGGATTAGAAACATTGAGGGATAGAAGCAGTTTCAGAGAAATGCAATTTTTGAAAACGCCCTATGGCTTGCCTATATGCAGAATACTGGTGTCTATGTTAATGCGGAAACAAACAGATTTTGAAATAGACTCCTTTAATACCTATAGGCATGGTATCTAATGAGGTTGAGACAGTTTAAAAATAACTTGTTTCAGAAAACGCTTAATACTTAATAAGACCAGTTTAAAATATGAACTAGGCGTAATGAAATTGATTTTATTAGACTAAATTAGACAAAATTTTGAGTAGGGCTTCCTACAGGCATGATATCTAGGCGGATTACTGATTTTAATCTATATGTAGGTATAGCAATATACGGAAATACTCGTTATAACTGAATCAAAATTAAGTCGTATAGGCATGACATCTATTATTGAACTGATTTAAGACATGATTGTTTGGAACCTATATGCATGCTTTCTAAACATGACAGAATGTAAAACCTTATAGACATGGTTTCTACTTGATTAGTAAACAAACTTAAAAGTGAAATCCTATTGGCATGATTTATATTAGGCAAAACGATCAGATTGAAAAGAGTAAAGTCCTATGAACATGTTTTCTCTTTAGGCAGAGCAATTATATTTTAAAATAAAGTCCTAGGAGCAGGATTTATACCTATATTACCCCATAAAGTATACATCTACACATCCCTTTTTACTAAATACCCCAAATATCTGTTTACAAATTATTACAGGCCAATGAATGAGTCACATAAATAGAAATAACAAATCAAGAAGCTTTTCTATAAGGAGCCTTCAGTTAGGCCCAGGTTTCCCAAAGCATCCAATGGTCTCATACACCTCAGTTCCATAGACAAAATCAGAGCCTAGGTGCATCAAAGTTCCCTAAGGATCTCAAAGATCCCGGGCGGTGCTTACACCTAGACTTAGTAACCAAAGAATTGAACAAGTGCAGTGTGAAAAGGCCAACCTCAGTATGCCAGTGTTCAGAGGGTTCTCTAAAGGATCCCAAGGCAGTACACATACTAGAGGGGGCAGAACTTATAGATTAAGAGTATAGTGAGAAGTGAAGGACACAAGTTTAAAAGGTTTTAGAAGAAACTGTATTTAACCAAAGTCTTTTCCTTTGAAAATAATGTAGTAAAACAATAAGAGACTTGTTTGAAGAGATGAACAAAAGTTTAAACACCTTAGGACATGTTTACACATAGCTGGTTCACAGAAACAAGTAAATTCAATAATCACACAAGGCTCAAGGGGTTTGGGACACATAGGGCATTTTACTGCAAATACATAACCCAACAAGGGTCTAGGACTTGTTTAGACATGCTCAGAAATAGCTGACACTAGCATAGTCACAGAACCAGTCATGAAGAACACAAACACGTAGAAGGGTGATAGGGATTTGGGGATTCTTGGGATATAGGGTAGTAAGTACACAATAAGTAAGAGATATTTGGTAAGGCACGCTCAGAAACAGACATAAGGGGGATGTACTAAGCTAAAGGAAGGGGAAGACATAATAACATGCTGATAATGTAACTCTTAACTACAAATTTTACAACAGAACCACAAATAGAAGCAAACTTGAAACAAGAGAAACTGAAACAATAAGAGAAACATGTTGTTGTTGGAACTTTGAATTGAAACTTAGGACATACCAGTGAAGAGGAGAATAAGAAGAATGAAAAGAACAAGAGAGTACAAATGGTTAGCCTTGGCTTGCAGCCAGCTAACAGTAGCAAATAGCACAAGAGAGAGAGAGCTGACATTTTTAGTAAGGGAGATACTTTTTTGAAACGAAGTGTTCGTCTGTATTAATGAAAGACTGGAGTTTTTATGGTTGAAAACATGTAGTAAAATAAGGTAAGAATCATAGTAGCATAGTAATTAAGGAACTCAGAAGTAGTTAGTCAGAAAATCAAGGCCAGTACTCCCTTAAGTTAAGGGAATCAAAGTAAACGATAAAAACCAGTATCATATAAGGCAAGAAAAATCAGTACATGAATAATAAGGAAAGAATCAAGGTTCAGTAACCATAGAATGGTTAATTAGGACTAGGTTCAAAAAATTCCCATTATGGAATGATTCAGTAAAATAAAATACCACAGCAAATACGGTAATTGATCAGTCAATTTAAACAGATGAGGCAGAGTTATATGGTTTTAAAAGAAAATCTTATAATCAAACCATCAATTAAGGAAATCAGAATCAATCATGAGGGAGTCATAATTCTATATTTCAACATATAAATAGAGAAGAATAAACAGACGTGGCAAACAAACAAGGTCAGCAATATTGACAGAAAGAAGCAAGAGATGAACAATCAAGATGAATACAATCATATCGAAGTGATATAAGAAGGCTAAGGACTCAGTAAAACCTATTTGAAGCATGGTAACCACAGAACTTAACAGGAATCGAGTAGTCATGCTAACATACATAACCAAAACAAAGAAGGTCTAAAAAAAGTTTAGGGCTTTTGACAAAGGCGAGTTAAAAAAGGAGTAAGAACATAGAATCAGTCAAGATATGCAAGGAATGAGGTTTAAACATAAAGAAAAGTTAGTTTAAACAAGTGTAGAAGAAACTTTGAGAAACCTTAATTTTAAAGAAAGTAAAAGCGGTTTAAAGTTGATGATTTTTCAAAAGAAGTTTGAGAATAATGTAAAATATAGAAATAAACCGACTTAAATCTTTAAAAATAGCATAGATCTGAGAGATACAAATGAAAGTTAGGGTTTCAAAGGAAACCCAAATAGAAACAGAAGAACCTGCTTAAACTTCAAAGATCGTAACATATATGGTGTGATTTTGCCAAAAATCACATCGGATAAGCCATGAACACCCAAACCAGACACCCTAGATACAAATCAGCATGGTCCAAAACCCTTGAAGACCTTAGAGATGATGAGTAAGGCGATGGAGGGACCATTGGAGGCTTGGGGTTGAAAGATGGTCGCCGGAGATGGCCAGAGAGGGAGGTACTGGTTGAAGAAAGATTAGAGTTAGGTTGAGAGAGAAGAGAGACGGTAGCATATGAAGGCAACAGATTTGGGAAATGACCAAGGGTTAGGGGTTTGTATGAATTAAAAAGGGTAAGAATGTGGGCTGTTGATTTGAGAGATCAACGACTAGGATTTAATCGGGTAAATGGGTTCCGGGTTTGTGTAGGAGTTTATAGGGTATGGGTCAGGTTATTTAATAGGAAATTGAGCTGGGGAGTGGGTTCAATTTGGCTAAAATCGAAAGCCAAATCTGGCTATAAATAAAATAGCCAATTTTTCCTATTTTAATTTATAACAAATAGTAAGTAATTTCTGGAAAATAATTTTTCTATACCAAAATGATTTAAAATATGTAATTATCATTTTAAAGATATAGGGGCCAATTTTACACATATAAAATATAATCATACATTAAAATGGGCTAACATTGCAATTATATGCAATTAGCTTAAAAAATACTAAATGTAATTATAAAATGCATGAAAAATATATTAGCCATATTTTGGTATAAGTATAGAAATTAAATGAATAAATCATCATAACAATAATTTTGAAAAGAATTATTGGAGATTTTATGAAAAAGGTGAGAAAATAAATCAATTTAAACCCTTAAAATTATGGAAAAATTATAAAAACCTTGTGCATGCTTATATATGCATATATATGCTATTTTGAAGGTATTTATGCATATTTAAGATATATAGGAAAAAATTGGGTATCAACAGTCTTTGTTGTAATCTTTGTAACTAACTTTTCAATTCCACAACCTCTTAAGAAATTTGTGTATCTGTTTGCTTATACACTAGGATGTATTCTATGTGTCCCCCAACCCCTCTCTCTCCATGTGTGGAACCTGCTTGCCCTAAAATGTTTCTGAAATTGTGTGTTCTGTGACTTGCATTCTAATTTCAAAAAAATATTTTTCCATACTTTTTCTCAAACTGTTTACCACCCTAAGTAGTACTGGTTTCAGAAAATCTTTTCACTCCTAAGATCCACTTGCTACTGTTTACCAAAACTCTTTCAAATCATGTCAAACACTCTCACTTATTCTTAGATTATTAAGTTATGCCCCTCTGGTATGTGTACTGCTTAGAGGTCCTTGATATCTCTCTGAACTCTGGCATATCAGGGCTGACACTTCCACACTGCACACAATCAGTCTTTATTTGAGGAAAGTCTGGGTGTGAACACTGCCCGGGATTCTTGAGGTCCTTAGGGAACTCTGACACACCTAGACACGAAATTGGGCTATGGAATCTTGGCTATTTGAGACTAGTGAAGGCTTGGTTCACCAGGATTTGCTTTGGGCCTATTTCAGGCTCCTTATAGCTTAATGTATATTTATATTTATGTAATATATTCAATCCTTGGTTTGTAATAATTATTGTAAACAGATATTGGGATGACTAGTGAAAGGGAGAGTAGTTGTATACTGTGGGTAAAGTTGGGTAGATAACATGCATATATGGTTTTTTTGGTTTAAATGTGTTTGTTAGATAATATGCCTATAGGATCTGCTTTGGTTCAAATAAATTCCGCTTGCTTTACTTTACATAATTAGAAACCATGCCTATAGGATCTAAATTAGCTTTAATTATAGAAATCATGCCTATAGGATGTAAATCAGCTTTACTTATAGAAATCATGCCTATAAAATCTAAAATAATTTTTTTTGTTAGAACTAAAATCAGTTTAATCAAAACTCATGCTTGTAGGTCCTAAATCAGTTTAATTGACTAACCTATTCGTCTCTTTAATTGTCTTCAACACTGTGTTAATTAATATCACTAGAAAGCATGCCTATAGGATCCAAAATTGCCCGCTTTAAAATTGTTTACTGTTTTCTACATTCCTGATCAATGATTAGATATCATGCTCATAGGACATCACTATTACATGCCTAGGCAAGCCTATAGGGCGATTAAAAATCCTACAACAGTAAAACTACGCTCTATTATCTGTGATTGCTTATATTCAACAAGTCTAAAATCAGTGGGCAAACTGTATAGGTCTTTGACACTTTGGTCCTAACTCAATATTGCATATTCTCTACTCACATAGATATCTTGTTCTAGGGCTTCTTTTAAAATACCTGCAACTGTGTTTAAGACGTGCACTTTCTTGCTCTATTATGTGGAGATAAAACTTGAGCCTTTAATTATTCCATCTTTTGTCCAGTCCTAACTGTTTTGGTTGTTTCCTAGATTTTTTTCCTTTAAGAACCTTAGGATAGTCTAGAACTACCCAAACTAGATGTCCTAAATACCTCAGGGCCAGAAGGAAGGGATGGGTGGTGCACACATATGATATCTTTTAAGGTTGCTAGAATGCTTTAGGCTATAACCTAGGGGAGGGAATTGGGTAGTAACGATATGATGACTGCGTTCTAATGTCACGTGTAACCTCTCATTTAGGAGTGATTAACGGGCATTGCATGGGTATGATCCTGTAGGCTAACCAACCTAGGACCCCTCTTTCCCAATTCTTATGTGTTTTAAATGAACTTCCTTTTCTTTACGTATATATATGCAAGTTGTTCAAACCTCTCCCTTGCTTCAATTACTTGAATCATATGTGTGTTTTGAATGTGAAAACATGCCTTTATTTGCGAATATGTGTTGAAATTGTTTACTTGTGAAATGACTAATTCACATAGTTTATGTTCGGCCGGGACCCACAGTTGTGGACCGCGAGGGGTGCCTAACACCTTCCTTTCAAAGTTATTTCGAGCCCTTACTCTAATCTCTGGTAATGCAAACTAGTTCATGAGTTAATAGCTCTAGGTGCCCTAACGCACCGTAATCCGTTAGGTGTGTCACACCTCTTTTTTCTACGCCGAAAGGGGTATAGGGGAGTTTTTTCAATTAAAGTGACAATAATCGAAACGAGATTATTTATTCAAATTCAGAGTCGCCATTTGGGATAATTTATGGTATTCCATGTCACCGGTTTAAAATCCCGAATTGAGGAAGTTTGACTCTATTCTACATTGTGCGAAACACAAAAATCTGATTAAGGAATTCTGTTAACCCGAAAGAAGGTGTTAGGCATTCCAGGGTTCCGTGGTTTTAGCACGGTCACTCAACTATTATTAATTGGCTTAATTATCTGATTAATTACATATTTGAAACCTATTGTGCAATTTTACCCTTTTAAACCGCTTTTAATTAATTATGGAACTGGTTGGAACAAGTCGCGATCTCGCACACTCGTTTGTTTTGTGCAGATTGCGAATCACGCCACGGGAATCGTACCTGCGATCTACAACATGTTTAATTTTATTATTGTTCGAAGTTATGGTCGGGTCGCATGAAATGCACACCCGAATTGGGATTTACGTATCATGACCATGCCACAAAAACCGTACCCATAGTCATGGTGATTTATTAGCGATTCTGAATTAAGATCTTATCTATTTCAATAACGAAAAGAACTAAGCTCTCCACAAGTACAACCGGTAACAAGAAGAGACATGCCACATATGAGGGAATAGTGACACTCCTAAAGTTGGCAGGACACAACTAAGTTTTTTTTTTCATACTTTTTGAATACATGAAAAGTATAGATTCTGAAATTTATTTGATTTTGGAAACAGGTGCCAGAAAAAGATAATAATGTCACATGTTGAAGCAATGATTAGAAGCCTATAGAACTTCAATTATGACGTCAAAGAAAACATGAATAAGAAGATTAGCCACAGCAAAAGAGGAAACTGGTTGCAACACCTCATACAAACTCAAGTGCACTGTCCAACAAAATGCCCAACAAAAATGGTAAAAAAACATGTAACTACCATGTATTATTCCACAACAAACTTATCACAAATCCAGAATATCACAAATTCAGAATATCGCAAACTCACACAAATTTATCAATGAAATATCACATGGATGAAATCAAGGAATAAAAAGGATAGGGCAGGAATGGACCTTGGTGAGCAAATAGTTTCCACTAAACAGAAGCTAAAATTTGTATAGCAACCATGGATGAATTGCAAAGACAATCACCAACCGAATTTGAACCCAAAATTGACCCAAAATGGAAATCGCGCAACAGCCTCGACGAACCCCAACCACAAATCAATGAGATAGCACTTAATGCAGCAAAAATAGCGATTCGAAATAGAATTGAACTCGAATTCGAAGTTACAAATTAACTGATTGTTGGCCAAGGAAGCAAAATTCGAGCTAATCAGAGAACTGGAGAGATAGAGAACGAAAAGTTGCTGTCGTCGCTGGGGAATCCACCCTATATCCTTTGCCACTTTTCTAAATTATGGACAATTTTGATAATCAATGGGCTAAATAGTCTAAAAGCAGAAGGTAAACGTGGAAAAATATGAAATGGAAAAATTTTCAGAAGGGTCCAAAAACAATGCCATTGGTACCTCAACATGTGTGTGAATGGTCCAAATTTGATAGAGTTTTGTTTTTTAATTTCTTACCGGCATATTTAAGCTCCATTTTTTCTTGATTTAGAATAAGATAATTTTGCAAGTGGCTTTGCAAATTAGATTGATGGGGGAAGAATGACGGATTTTCTTGGTCTCTTAACTGAAAGAGATTAGGAAAAGTGGAGAAGGGCTCCCGATTTTTCTTCAGCCGTTTTTCTTTTTGTCTAAGTCTAGGTCTAGGTCTAGCTCTAGGATTTGAAAATTTAGGGTAGGGTTTCTATAATTGGGTATTTTATATGGAGGTGGGAAGGGATGATAGCCATTGGATTAGAAAGGAAATAGATGGCTAGGATTAAATCTTGAACTTAAGTGGGATAACGGGTTGGGAAGAATGAGCTAAGGGTAATTGGGTTGGACCGTATCTTTTGTGTTTGAACTTAGGCTAAAAAGACCAAATAAGACAATGTATCTATAAAATTGTAAAAATAACTCTAAATTAAAACAAACTAATATAAAACTAAATACTACGAGTAAGACTAATTTTTTTGTATTTTCAAATATTATAATACTATAAATATAAATATACTAATTGACTTTAACCTAAACATGAAAAAATATTTTTTTGTAATTTTTTAACTTTTTGTGATAAAAATAAAGTAAAAGAGTCAACACTATTTATAATAACAATACAAAACCTAAATTAAATATTTATGCTAAAATGAGTAAAATGTTGGGGAGGGTGAAAAATTACATGTCTACAGCTGCCCCTCTTTGACTGGAAACGCAAAGAGTTTTCAGACAAAGAACGACGAGATAGGTTTTTTGACCCGACCCTTATTTAGAGAGGCCAAAAACTATGAGAAAGGAGAATGTGACCGAGCCCTGGTATCTGAGCTGCCTATATATCCTTGGCTATAAAGGAATCAGGCCACGTGTAGTTCAGAAGTGAAGGAAGTGATGGATTATATCGAGGTGGGGAACCGATTGAGGAGTCGTTGAGGTTCCGGTCCGCGGTCCCGTTATTACATCAAAAATCAAAATTGAAAAAACTAACTAAGCCTATCAGCTACGAATTACAAGATTCATATCTATGAGTCTTCTGAAGCTTGATCTTAAGTCTTGGTTGGTTCTTCATGCGGATTTTGATCGGAATCTTGATGCTTGTTAGCTACAGGTGTTGGTTCAATCTTCTTCAGCTTTTCAGATCAAGACGGGACATGCAGAGCTTGTGACTTCAATTATGTCTTGATCAAACCACATCTTTTCTCCACTTCTGCACTTTGGATTCATTTTTTTTCTTTTATTCTTGATTGAGACTTCTTTTTTGTTATCTCAGACCCCCTGTTGGCCCGCATTTTTTAGGCGAGCTTCTACTACTTCTAACTTGAACAGGATTGGAGGTTGCCCTTATTCTTCGGGAGAGATCCTACTGTCTCTGAGTTGAACTTTAAATGAATTCCCTTATTCTTTAGGTGGGCGCCTGCTACTGATTTGAAACTTCAAATGACTCTGAAATGAATTCTGAAATGAGTTCCCTCGTTCTTCAGGTGGGCGCCTGCTACTACAATAAACAGACAAAACAAAAGAAACTTTTCTGCCCTAGTTTGTACTAGGAAGATTTGTGAGTTGTTAGCATAACTATAAATCACCTACGCTATTTGACGAGAGTAAAATTGAGGACTCGACTAGGATGTGCGTCTCCTGTGAGTAAAACCAAGAAAATTTCGACTAGCCAATGTGTCTGCTAAAAAAACCTAAATGACCCAAACTAGGAAGTGCGTCTCCTAGATTTAAGATTGAACTTGTAGAAAACTATAAACTACGTTTGACTAAAGTAAAAAATGACCCTATTCTCCAGGTGGGACCCCTGATTTAGAGAAAACTAAAGATTGATAACTTAAGAAAACTAAAAATTGACCCTTTTTTTTAGAAAAATCCAGACTTCCTTTTTTAAAAAAAAATTATCCGAGGAGAAAATTCGTCAGACTAGGTTTTCCATCTTAGGAGAAAGATTCATCAGACTAAGACGTTTATCCTACGAGAAAATTCATCAGACTAGGTCTTCTATCTTAGGAGAAAGATTCATAAGACTAAGATATTGATCGTAGGAGAAAGTTCATCAGACTAGGTCTTTTTTTTGGTATCTTAGGAGAAAGATTCATCAGGCTAAGATTTATATCCTAGGAGAAAGTTCATCAGACTAGGTCATCTATCTTAGGAGAAAGATTCCTCCGACTAAGACATTTATCCTAGGAGAAAAATCAGCAGACTAGGTTTTCTATCTTAGGAGAAAGATTTATCAGACTAAGATTTCTATCCTAGTAGAAAGTTCATCAGACTAGGTTTTGTATCTTAGGAGAAAGATTCATCCGACTAAGACGTTTATCCTAGGAGAAAATTTATCAGACTAGGTTTTCTATCTAAGGAGAAAGATTCATCAGACTAAGAGATCTATCCTAGGAGAAAGTTCATCAGACTAGGTCCCTTTTTGTTATCTTAGGAGAAAGATTCATCAGACTAAGATTTCTATCCTAGGAGAAAGTTGATCAGACTAGGTCTTCTATCTTAGGAGAAAGATTCATCAGACTAAGATTTCGATCCTAGGAGAAAGTTCATTAGACTAGGTTTTCTATCTTAGGAGAAAAATTCATCAGACTAAGATTTTATCCTAGGAGGAAAAATGTGAAGATCAATGGCAAGATTTTATGCACAATAGCAAGACAAATAAAGGCAAAGATTTGAGAAACTTCCCTTTGTAGTCTCTTCTCTTCTTTTCTTTTCCTTCTATTTTTGGTTTTTATTATCTTTTTTTTGAACCACTTTATTTGCACTACTTTGTTCCTGTTTCACACAAAGAAAAATTGGTCAGTTTTGAAAATGGTGGTCGGTTTGTGGCCTTGATTCTTGGGCAGCTTGGCTTCTGCTCAATCAGCTTGAATCGGTTTCAAGAGACTTTTGCTATGCATTAACTCTAATTGTTTTACACCTAGTACCATTTGTATTTATGGCTCAATCAGCCTTATCCCAACTGGAGATCTTTTCTTAGGTGACCTTTTTTGATATCTTGAATGACTTCCTGCTTTTGAGCAATTTGTCTGTCAGAGAGAATCACCAGTTATTTTTTATTGCGCCAACCAGGCTGACAAGAGTCTTTTGGGGGAGCCTTTGCATGAATCCTCAAAGCATGTTGACATTAACAACTGAGTGTGCTGGCCAAATTTACTTTGTACAACTGAAAAGCTAGTAGCAGATTTTGAAATCTTTTCTTACTTGTTTTGAGAAGGACTGACTCGGGGTGAAGGATACAATGATGCAAAGAAACAGTATTAACAAGAAATGCCACTGTCGGGGAGGATAAAATAAAGAGTTTTTTTATAACTAGCCTTAATGATCATGACATGCATTTTGGACTCAACGTCCTAATCTATCAAATGAATCTGATCTTTCCTTTTACCATTCCTATGACCTTGAAGTCGGGATTGTTCGTGCCAATCCTTTGCATCAGTTTCATGACTCACTTTCGACTAGGGGTTCCCCAAGGGGTTTCCACCAACAAGTCTCTTTCATTTATTCATCTCTGGTTATCATCTCCTTACAGTGCCCGTGAGGATTTTCACTAGTAAGACTCTCTCAGTTCTTCTATTCTTTTGTGAGCAACTTGAAAGTATTCTAGGTCATGTGACAACTGTTGCTCATCGCATGCATCTCTTGACATTCTTGAAAGCTTATCGGGAGGTCTTATTGGGAAGGTGTTTAGATAGGGTTGGAAAGAAGGGTCGACATGAAGGCTCAAAGTAGACTCAAAATGGTGGGGTTGTAGACTTACAACTCTTGGAATCGACTCTTACAAAAATGAGATAAAATCTTTGCCCCAGTTTCAGCTATTGGGGATTTCGGAATTTTTTTTTCTTTTTTTATTGAATTCTTCTTTGGGTTAGACCGAACCGTGAGGCTACCTACATATCCTTTTTTAAAGGAATCAGGTCAACCGTAGTTCAAACATCTGACCTAACCTTTTTTCCATTCTTTTTTCTGTTTTTTATATTTTTTTTTCTTTTTGATTTCAGAACAAGTTTCCCCAGCTTCTATTTTTTGAGGGCATGGACCTTTGATAATTCTTTTCTTCTTCATTTTCTTTTCACTTGAACTTTCTAAGAATTGCCCCAATTTGTACTCTTGGGTCATGGACAATTTTTTTTCTTTTTTCTTTTTCATTTTTATTTTTATTTTTTGACTCTTGACTCTAAACTTGATTACCAAAGAGGGTAGTAAAATAAAATAACACAGACTCAAAAAGGGGTAGCGAAGGATATAAAGTGTTTGAATAACAGAAAAAGGGCCTCCCAGCCTCGAGAACGCCAAACATAGTATCTTTTCGCAATCACGACATTGATGAACATGTCTTTCTTCTTGGTGTGTTGTGGTCACAAGACACTTTCCATCCCTTAGTGTCAAACTTTCCAACAAACTTCAATTGATTAAACATCCTCAAGCCCGATTTTCACAATGATTTGAAGGTGAATTTTACTCAACCTTAATTCCAAAGTATTTCAACTTTTTATTCATCCTCAAAATTGTTTTTTTCTCAGTTAACCAATTCTAGATTAAATCAGTTTCTAAGATCTAGCCAAAATTTCCGCATGCATGTCATGTCATTAGAACTAGAAAGAAAAGAACTAAGAATATAATGCACAAAAGGACAAACTATATTTTATTGAGTAAAAGATGAAAGGGTTTGACAACAAGACAAACAACCTAAAATCCGAGTTACAACCCTAAAATAACCCGGATAATGAAAATGGCAACAAAATAGACAGAGAAGACTCACACAAACAGAATTGAGGGATATAAGGGCTTGACTCAATAAAACAAATAAAATCTGGATGACAACCCTGAAATAGCCCAAATAGTAAAAAAAACGTCAAAACAAGCTACCAAGATTCCTTCATAGTAAGGAGAGAGTGACTTTTCAATTTCAAAGCTTGACATTTAGCCACAAATTTTCTCAACAAAATCACCATGCCCTTCTCTAATTTCAGTCGGCAAGTTCCCGAGAGGATTCCCATACTCCATGTCACCAGGCATCATCCCCCAAAGTGTACATCATCATGTGGATGTAAAGGGTTCTGCACGATATTCTGGGTGTCACTGTCTTGGTTCACAATCAGTTTTTCTTGGATCATCATTTCTATTTCTCTTTTAAAACCTGATAACTTTCAACATTGTGCCCCTGGGCACTAGAATGGTATTCACATCTTTTAGAAGGGTCAAAGCTTCTTGCACATGGGTCCACATGATTTGGATGAATGGGTGCAATCATGTCATGATGCTTTAACTTCTCAAATAAGCTTGCATAGGACTCCCCTATTGGCATAAAATTATCTTTCAACCTTTGTTCCCCTCTACACTCCTGGCTTGGATGTGGGTAATAGGGCACTTAAAACTTTTGTGGAGGCTGGAGGAGATTTTGCGGTGCTTGTGCTAGCTTTCTGGGGTGTTTTGGTGGCTGGCCAACATACTGAGGTGGAGAAACAGAGTATTGTGTGTTCTGAGGTGGATAGTAATGCTCAGGGGAGTCATGGGAAACCTGATGAGGCTGCTCATACCTTCGAGGTGTTCTTCTAGGACCTCTTCTCGACCCTGTTGTCATCATGATTTCTTCATCCTTCTCATTCATGTCACTAAAATTATTAGATTCAACCTGGACAGCCTGAGTTGCGGCTTTAAGAACTGCTTGACTTATGATTTTGCCTCTCTTAAGACCATTCTTTACCATTTCTCCCATTTTGATTGCTTCCGAGAAGGATTTGCCAATTGCGGACATCATGTATTGAAAATAATCTGGCTCTTGAGCCTGCAGGAAGACAGTGATTAGCTCGTGTTCATCCATGGGTGGCTTAACTCTAGCTGCTTGCTCCTCCATTTAATGGCATATTTCTTGAAACTTTCACTTGGTTTCTTCTTCGGGTTTGAAAGGGAATTGCGGTCTGGGGCAATGTCAATGTTGTATTGGAACTGTTTGACAAAGGCTTGTGCCATGTCATCTCAGACGTACCAGCGAGATGTGTCTTGATCCATAAACCATTCAGATGCTACTCCTGTAAGGCTTTCCCCAAAATAAGCTATTAACAATTCTTCATTTCTTCCCACACCTCTTAGTTGATTGCAATACCTTTTCAGGTGGGCTGTGGGGTCTCCATGTCCATCATACTTTTCAAATTTGGGAGTCTTGAAACCAGGTGGCAAGTGGACATCGGGGAACATATATAGATCCTTGAAGGAAATACTCTTCTGACCTACCAACCCTTGCATGTTTTTCAACCGTCGTTCTAAGCTTTTCACTCTTTGGGTCATTTCTTCCTGTGCCATCTTTCGGGCAGGATTCTCAATGTTTGCAGGAAGATCAAACAAGTATGAGTGGTGCTCAGGAGAGTGGTACTTCTCATACTGGGTAGCAAATTGTGACTCATGACAAGGCTGTCCTTGGCCATTGGCCCATTCTTGACATATTTTGGTCATTTGCTGTTTCAGTATTCTATTTTCCTCAAACATAGTAGACTCTTATCGAACCCTCTGACCCTGAGTCTCTTGAGCACTTGTAACAGCTTCGATGTCATTTATCATTTTTCCTTGGATCTTGTGTTGTCTGCTTAGCACAAACCGACGACCTCAAACTTTCTTCACAATTCAAAACAAAAGACACGTTAGAATGGGCTCAGTCAGTCCTTATTATTATCAACATTTTTTTTTCTTTTTTTTCATTGTTTTTTCATTTTTTCTCAATTTGCTTTTCAATGGTTGATTGAACCTGATGTGGGTTGCCTACGTATCATGTGGGAACATGAATCAGATCTTGCGTAGTTCATGAAGATCATGAATAAAGTAAATAAACTAACCTTTTTTTTTGGATTTTGAATTTTTTCATTTTATTTTTTTTAATGAAAGACTTATAAAGAAGAAAGAAAATATTTTTGGATTTTGATTTTTCTTCAAAATTTTTGCAAAGAAAGACTTCTAAAGAAAAGAGATATATTTTTTTGAATATCGACCTTTTTTTTCTTTTTTATTTGGAATTTCGAAGAAAAACTTCTAAAGAAGAAAAAAAATATTTTTGGATTTTTTGAATTGTATTTTGAATTTATGAAAGAAATGCTTATAAAGAAAAAAGAAAATATTTTTGAACCTTGAATTTTCTTTTCAATTTTTTGATAGAAGAATGAAAATATTTTTGGATTTTAAGAAGAAATTAAAAGAAAATATTTTTGTATATATTTTTAAAACAATTAGGGTCTAAAGAAAGACTTTCTAACGAAGAATGTAATGAAAATTTGTTTGGATTTTTTAAAAAAATTGTGGGCCGGAACCAATGAGGTTTGCCTACGTATCTCATATCCGGTGAGAATCAGACCCGCATAGTTCGCCAAGTTTTGACGGAATAGTAATTAACTTATTTTGAAATGACTTTTTTTTTTCCAGAATTTCGGCAGAGTTTCAGGATATTTCAAATACCTATCTCTCACTCTCTTTTCTTTTTTCTTCTTTCTCTTTTTTTTGATTTTCTTTTTTTCTCTTTTATTCATTTTCTTTCCCTATTTTAGAAGCCAGTCAACATGCAAGCCGAAACAGACAGATACACAAGTAGCACGTAAGATGCATTAGGATGGTCTTTTAATTTGGGTACACCTGTCCTAGACGGACCCAACCCCTGTGTTGAGTCCCCAAAGTCAAATGCACGTGATGCAAACAAGCGTTCATACTAGGGATCCGACATGATGCTATGTTATTCTAAGTTTAAAACCTGGGTGTATTGTTCTAGACCTGGCTTACCCGAGCGGACAACTCGAGCTGGGGGGGGGAGGGGGGGTAACGTACCGGTAACCAAAAGGACATCTGGCTTTGTAACTGATCCAATCCTCGTTCTAAATTAGGGTATGACACTAGCAGAAAAGAAGTCACGCCAGCGTGCACTTCCCAGAAGATTAGAAGAGAGGGGTTTCGCAGTAGTTTATATACAATTCAAATAATATCAAAGAGGCATTTAGCACATTAGGCCCAAACATTTAGAAAATCAGATAATAAAAAAACCCAACTATAATAGTTATTCTAAGCTCGAATTATAAACCTTGAACTAGAGATTCTGGGTTCTTATCCCCAGCATAGTCGCTAGAGCCGTCACACCTCCTTTTTCTACCCCGAAAGGGGTATATGGGAGTTTTTCCAATTAAAGTGACAATAATCGAAACGAGATTATTTATTAAAATTCAGAGTCACCACCTGGGATAATTTATGGTGTCCCAAGTCACCGGTTTAAAATCCTGATTCGAGGAAGTTTGACTCTATTTTACAGTTCGCGAAACACAAAAAATTGGGTAAGGAATTTTGTAACCCGAGAGAAGGTGTTAGGCATTCCTTGGTTCTGTGGTTTTAACACGGTCGCTTAACTATTATTAATTGGCTTAATTATCTGATTAGTTACATATTTGAAACCTATTGTGCAATTTTAAACTTTTAAACCGCTTTTAATTATTTATGGAACTGGTTGGAGCAAGTCGCGATCTCGCACATTCGTTTATTTTGTACACATTATGAATCGTGCCACAGAAATCGTACCCGCGATCTACAACATGTTTAATTTTATTATTGTTCGAAGTTATGGTCGGGTCGCATGAAATGCACACCCGAAATGGGATTTACGTATCGTGACCATGCCACGGAAACCGTACCCATAGTCATGATGATCTATTAGCGATTCTGAATTAAGATCTTATTTATTTCAATAACGAAAAGAACTAAGCTCTCAACAAGTAACCAACCGGTAACCAGAAGAGACATGCCATATATGAGGGAATATTGACACTCCTAAAGTTGGCAGGACGCAACTATGTTTTTTTTCATACTTCTTGAATACATAAAATGTATAGATTCTGAAATCTATTTGATTACGGAAACAGGTGCCAGAAGAAGATAATAATTTCACATGTTGAAGAAATTATTAGAAGCCCATAGCACTTCAATTATGACGTAAAAAAAAACATGAATAAAAAGATTAGCCATAAAAAAGAGAAAACTGGTTGCAGCACCTCATACAAACTCAAGTGCACTGTCGAACAAAATGCCCAAGAAAAATGTTAAAAAAAACAAATAACTACCATGTATTATTCCACAACAAACTTATCACAAATCCAGAATATCACAAATTCAGAATATCGCAAACTCACGCAAATTTATCAATGAAATATCACATGGACGAAATCATAGAATAAAAAGGATAAGGCAGGAATGGACCTTCGTGAGCAAATCATTTCTATTAAACAGAAGCTAAAATTTATACAACAACCATGGATGGATTGAAAAAGACAATCACCAACCGAATTTGCACCCACAATTGACCCAAAATGGAAACCACGCAACGGCCTCGACAAACCCCGACCACAAACCGATGAGATAGCACTTAATGCAGCAAAAATAGCACTTCGAAGTAGAATTGGACTCGAATTTGAAGTTACAAATTAACTGATTGTTGGCCAAGGAAGCAGAATTCGAGCTAATCAGAGAACTGGAGAGAGAAAACGAAAAGCTGCCGTCGATCTCTTGGGAATCCACCCTATATCCTTTGCCACCTTTTTAAATTATGGACAATTTTTGGTAATCAATGGGCTAACTTAGTCTAAAAGCAGAAGGTTAAAATGTGGAAATGTGTGAAATGGGAAATTTTTTAGAAGGGTCCAAAAACAATGTCATTGGTACCTCAAAATGTGTGTGAATGGTCCAAATTTGATAGTGTTTTATTTTTTAATTTCTTATCGGCATTTGTAAGCTCCATTTTTCCTTGATTTAGAATAAGATAATTTTGCAAGTGTCTTTGCAAATTAGATTGAGGGGGGAAGAACAACGGATTTTCTTGGTCTCTTAAGTGAAAGAGATTGGAAAAAGTGGAGAAAGGCTCCCCATTTTCCTTTAGTCGTTTTTCTTTTAGTCTAAATCTCGGTCTAGGTCTAGCTCTAGGAATTGAAAACTTAGGGTAGAGTTTCTATAATTGGGTATTTTATATGGCGGTGGGAAGGGATGATGACCATTGGATTATAAAGGAAATAGATGGCCGTTTTTTGAACTTAGGATAAAAAGACAAAATAATACAATGTAACTATAAAAATGTTAAAATAACTCTAAATTAAAATAAACTAATATAAAACTAAATACTACGAGTAAGACTAATTTTTTTTGTATTTTCAAATGTTATAATACTATAAATATAAATATACTAATTGACATTAACCTAAAGATGAAAAAATAGTTTTTTGTAATTTTTTTACTTTTTGTGATAAAAATAAAGTAAAAGAGTCAACACTATTTAGAATAGCAATACTAAACCTAAATTAAATATTTACGCTAAAATGAGTAAAATCTTGGAGAGGGTCAAAAATTACATATCTACAGCTGCCCCTCTTTGACTGAAAATGCGATGAGTTTTCAGACAAAGAACGACGAGATAGGTTTTTTGACCCGACCCTTATTTAGAGAGACCAAAAACTATGAGAAAAGAGAATGTGACCGAGCCATGGTATCTAAGATGCCTATATATCCTTGGCTATAAAGGAATCATGCCACGTGTAGTTCGGAAGTGAAGGAGGTGATGGATTATACCGAGGTGGAGAAACGATTAAGGTTCCATCGAGGTTCCGGTCCGCGGTCCCGTTATTACATCAAAAATCAAAATTGAAAAAACTAACTAAGCTTATCAGCTACGAGTTACAAGATTCATATCTATGAGTCTTCTGAAGCTTGATCTTAAGTCTTGGTTGGTTCTTTATGCGGACTTTGATCTGAATCTTGATGCTTGTTAGCTGCAGGTGTTGGTTCAATCTTCTTCAGCTTTTCAAATCAAGACGGGACATGCAGAGCTTGTGGCTTCAATTATGTCTTGAGCAGACCATATCTTTTCTCCACTTATGCACTTTGGATTCATTTTTTTTCTTTTATTCTTGATTGAGACTTCTTTTTGTTATCTCGGACACCTGTCGACCCACATTTTTGAGGCGAGCTTCTGCTACTTCTAACTTGAACAGGACTGGAGGTTGCCCTTATTCTTCGGGAGGGATCCTACTGTCTCTGACTGGAACTTGACAGATGGCGACTCTGCTGGGGATATTTTTAGGCTCTTACCATAAAGAACTTATTTTGTGAATTAGTCCAAGCATGCTCTATCCCACGTACCCTTTCCCCTTATTTGAATTTAACTGTCTATTTTCAAGCATTTATGATTTTTTTATTTTCCTGAAACTGACTTGTCTCTTTGTTTTCTTTTCTGTAACTGTCTTTCAATTATTTAAATACTACCTTTGTTATTTTCTTACGTGCAAATACTTGACAACATGCTATTTATTGCTGCATAAATCATGCTCAACATCATATTCCACTCGTGCGTAATTAATCCTATTGCAACGCTTGATGAGTGTTTGCGCTCTTCCTACATATCACCCTTTAAATTCGGAAAGGCGTATTTGCAGTAAAACTAGTCGATCAGCAGTGCGTTCGACGGTTCTATGCCTTTTCCCCTCAAGTTGTCCGCTTGAGGGTCCCAGTCTAGACCTCTATAGCAGCCTTACTCTGATTAATTGTTCATGCATCATGGTCAAACCTAGCCAGGTTAATATATTGTCCACATAATAACCCTTTAAGACAAGCCTTGTCTAAAAGTCCATCGGGTTTTCCATAATCCCAACGGACGTAACCACGACTATATGCATTAATTTAGAGAAATAAGTGCCAATATGCTAATCATTACTGTATTAATAGACGAACATGGAGGGAGAAAGGGCCTAATTCTCTTTGTTTTGTAGAAAATGAGGCACGAGGTCCCCAGATTCGGTATGGTTGGTAGCATACCTTCACTCTTGATAGATTGGTGGAGGGATCTTGCTTCATGTGACCAAAACCATGTGAAATGAGTCTTAAGAAACTTGCCTTCTCTGTTGGACCTTCAGCCGAACAAAATGCTGATCGAGGCTGCAACTATGTTTTGGGACAAGGAAATGGCTGTGTTCTGTTTTGGGAACATAGAAATGACCCCCCTTCTAGAAGAAATAAGAGGATTTACTGGGTTGCCTTGGGATAGCCCTAATCTGTTGGCACCTGAAAATCGCACTGCTAGGGGATTTCTGAAGATGATAGGGCTGAAGAAAAATGACAATTTGAAATGCCTAAATGACTCCTACATACCTTTAGAGTTCCTTATCGTATTTTTGATGATGAGTTTTCAATCACTTCTTTAGGTTGGATTCATCGTAGGGTCTTCGTGTTTATTATATGTTTCTTGGGCATGCTGGTATTCCCAATCCAAGGGGATAGAATCCATACTAGGCTGGCCATGGTAACCAAAACTCTGATGGACGAGATCGAGGGGGAGACATACACTATTGTCCCTATGATTGTTGTAGACATGTACAGGGCTTTGGAGCGATGTCAGAAGGGGTTAAGGTTTTTTGAGGGTTGCAACTTGCTATTACGGGTCTGGTTGTTGGAACATCTCCAAAAAGGGACAATGTCAAGAATTTCCGCGGAGGCCGTGGAGTGATCACATAGCTTTCCATCATCCCAAACGAATAAACTATATTCTAGACATGTTTGCCTAACTAGAGGATGTTGTGGGATGGGTACAAGTTTTCGAAAATTTGGCCGAGGATCAAGTCTAGTGGATGTTCGAGTGGTCCCCTACCGATGAGTTCATCATCATATCCAGAGATTTTCCACACTTAGTGTTGATTGGGTTGAGAGGCATATACCCTTACGTTCCTCTCAGAGTTATGAGACAAGCAGATAAGAGACAAGTCATACCAGGGTTACTAAAATGTGTCACTTCAGAGCCAATTTCAAAGGTGAAGCCATCCCGTACAAGAATGAAGCACAACATATGTGAACCTTGAAGATTATTGTGGAGAAGGATACTATTGAGGAAGACCGATATCACGCGGGCCACTCATACCTTTACCCTTCGTGGTTAGAGGATAACTGTATACGACAAAATCGGAGGGTCCAATTTCTCGTCATCAAGGCATTTGGGGAGATCATCTCTAGACCTCGAGGCTGAGGTCGATCTCCCTCCCTCGAGATTCATAGACGCCCGACCTAACGACAATGTTGGCCGCGGTCATGATGGGGCTGGAGAGCTCCCTAGGCATGCAACTAATATTGACAGAGCTTGGTGTCATCTAGTTGTCCCATCCCCCTACTTTTGTAATTAATGCTTTTGTACTATGTTGGAGTTCCCATCCTATATAAAGGGGGTCTTTAGCACTTTGTAGGGGTTCAGTTTTTGCTCCAGCTGCTCCATAAGAAATATAGAAAAACATTCTCTTTGCTCTCTTATGCATTCTCTTTGTATTATTGCTTTCATTTATTATCTTCTTATTTGTTCATCATTTATTGCTTACCATTGGCCATAAAGAGCCATCTTTAATTACTTTATAACTGTTATCCCTACCCCAATTACCCTCAACGGCTCGTGGCCGAGCCCCGGGATCGACCTCGAGGCCCAGAATCGACAAGCCCGAGGTCCAAGTAACTGGCCTAGCGGTTTGGTTATAGCTTTCTCCTTAACTTTATTTCATCACTAAATCTCATATACTTAGCATCAACTACTTAACAAACTGGCATAAAAATTTATCATATATGCTTAGAGTCCCATCAACAAATTTAATTGTTATTACCATTTTCACGGTAAATAGTTTGGCGCCCACCGTGGGGCTAAAAATAATAGTGATTATTTTCTTGCTGGTTTTACTACATAACGCAAGTTATCTTTCACGCTTTTTCTTGTCCAAGATCTTCGATTTCAGGTCGAAATGTCAAACTCAGTGAATGGAGGCGAAAACAACAATCTCAAGGACCACGAGGAGAACAGTGTGGATGTTCCGGGTGTTGGCGTGCTACCACAAAACCCTAGGAATTTTCCTAAACCAGCCCCCGTGGACGCGGTCTTGAGCGACGCCTAGCGCATCAACATAAGCTCGCATACCGATAAGAGCGTGCGTCAGGGAGATGCACAAGAAACTTAGAAAATCCCGACCAGGGAAGAACGTGAGGTTATCCTTCATGATATTTTTGAAATGTTGCAGGCACAATAGCTAGCTATTGCTCAACTGCAAAGTCACCAGAAAACTCTTAGCATGGTAGCACCAGGGACAACTCCCCCAACTGAATAGGTACTGGAGAGATCAAGCAATAACGGGTCGATTACCGACCCCATCATTGTAAAAATGCTCGAGGACCTCACCAAAAGGATTGAATCAGGCAAGAAAATGATAGAAGCCAATGACAAGAAGGTCGAGACCTATAACTCCAGGGTCGACCAGATTCCGAGCGCGCACCCGGTCCTGAAAGGTGTGGATTCGAAGAAGTTCATACAAAGGCCATTCCCCGAGGAAGCGACCTTGAAACCCATTCCAAAGAAGTTCAGAATGCCAGAGATCCCAAAGTACAATGGGACCTCAAACCTCAATGAACACGTTACTGCCTACAATTCTACAGTGAAGGGAAACGATATAAAGAACGACGAGATTGAGTCCGTCTTACAAAAAATATTCGGGGAAACATTCTCGAAGGGGGCCTTGATGTGGTATCATTACCTAGCTCCCAGCTCCATAGATTCATTTGCCATGCTAGTAGACTCCTTCGTAAAGGCACATTCCGGTGCCATCGATGTAGCAACGAGGAAATCCGACGTGTTCAAAATCAAGCAGAGAGAGAACAAAATGTTGCGAGAGTTCGTATCCCGCTTCCAAATGGAGCGGATGGAGCTACTGCCACTCTCCGACGATTGGGCAGTGCATGCTTTCACTCAAGGTCTAAACGAACAAAGCTCGGTGGCTTCAAAATAGTTGAAACAGAATTTGATCGAATATCCCGCCATGACCTAGTCAGACATCCATAACCGATACCATTCAAAAATCAGGGCCGAGGATGACTAGCTGGGAGCCTCCTTGGGCTCAGTATATCCAAGCAGGCTCTTAACGAAGGAGCCAAAACCAAACAAAGAAAGATACCAACCATACACCAAAGACAGAAGGAGCACTCCGAGGCACAACCGACCTCGCAATGATCGAAGGGTGGACTGAGGACAGAATCCTTGGGGACTCATCAATAGAGTCAGATTCGATAGGAATGTGGGGCCAGTAGAGGCGTATCGCTTATCAAAATAAAACTTCAATGTCGATGTATCAGACATCGTGTTCGCTATCAGTAAAATTAGAGATGCCAGATGGCCAGACCTGTATAATCGGATCCATCACAAAGAAACTACAATTTAGTATGCGAATTTCACAACACGCACGGGCATATGACCGAAGTTTACTAGCAACTCTGGGAGGAAGTGGCCCGGTTACTCGACAACGGCCATCTTCAAGAATTCCTCAGCGACCGAGCCAAAAATCGGTCTCGATAAAAGGAAACAACCGAAAGGGACAAGGCATATGAGCCCCAACATGTCATCCACATGATCTTTTAAGATGACCGCCACTAGCCGAAACGCCAAAGTCTCCTCCAGTAGAGGGACTAAGAGGTAAATCGACAAAAAATAGCAGCCGCGAGATCATCTCCAAGGTTCGAAGTTGCTATCGCCACTAAGGTATAACCATCTCCTTTTTGTTTTGTATTATATTTCATGCTGACCCTTATGCAGGCGCCCGACCGAAGCAGTCAAAGAGCTGACCCAGCTCAAAAAACTTAAGGCTTTAAAGCATCCGTTGCACTCTTTTCCTTCGACCGAATTTTTGTCCCAATAAGGGTTTTCACCGGCAAGGTTTTTAATGAGGCAACGTCCACATGCTACCTAAGAAAGACTCGACAAGTATTCCAGGATACTTTTTGCAATCAACCCCAAATACTGGAGGGCATCCCCCATGGTCCCATTACTAAAATGATGTACCAGGCCAAGTGGTCGAACAAACCGTGCCTATATAGTTGGTCCCCCGACAACGAAGCTATGTATACTTGTGTCGAGCAATCATAGAATGCCTTTTGTCAAAGCATCTCATGCTCCAAAGGAAACTCAGCATTTTTGCTAAAACGATTCTCCATCAAAGACGTCTCGAATACTCGGAGACTAGCGTCAATAATTCGATACCCGCATGACCTCAAGGTCGGAACTCCAAACCCATAAGCCCTCAATGAGGCAGCATGAAAATCATGAAATATCTCCATGGCCAAAAGCGCCCCAAACACTCGGAGATTGGCGCTGATATCTCCAAAATCGCACGACCCCAGGGTTAGGATCTCCAAACCATAAGCCCTTGATAAGGTAATACAAAGAATAATGGCTCCCAAGTCAAGAAACCCTCGATGACTCGGGGACTGCCATCCAGCGCCACCTCCATCAACTTATAAAAACCCGAGGCCATAAGACCTCGAGCGGGCAAACTCGGTCTCATAAGACCTACATAAGGCAGTAACTATATCTGTAAGACCTTAAGCAAGGGATGAGCAATACTTGTACCAAGTATCCAAAACTGTAAGACCTCAATGACATGCAAAACTGTAAGACCTCAACGGCATGTAAAACTGTAAGACCTCAACGACATGTAACTGTAAGACCTCAACGGGATGTAAAACTTGTAAGACCTCACTAAAGGCATATACCCGATCCCAATGTTTCGGCTATATATCGAACTTGTAAGACCCCTAAAAAGGCATACCCTTAATATAGATGCCGAAACTACTTTACTCGGGACTCAAAGGCTCCGTACAAACAAAACTGACTCCGGTTACACGGCTGTACCGGCCGAACTAACGCAACTCGGGGATGCCCGACCGTCGCTACAAGGCATAAGAGCCATTGTCGCCAGTCCACACAGGCCTTCAATTACTCCGAATCTACTTTAGAAAGAACCGGTTAAATAGGCTACCATTGACATAGGCAAAAAAACTTCGACCATGTCAGCTCCAAATCACAAGCTTCGAGCTACTCAGCCTTCGATCCAAACCTCCCGAGGTGCTCAAATATCGCCGCAAGTTGCTTGAAATCGAGGTTCTTCCCGAACCGACGATGAGCCAGGCAAAAATTACTTCAAAAGTCCTTAATGAGAGGAAAATAAATCCTACATAAAAGGTTGCATCGACCAAGCGTGTAAGAGCCATTGTCGCCGACCTAATGAGCCTCAGGGCCACACACATAAGAGGTCGCATTGACCCAATCTGGAAAGTTGAGGGTCAAAATGAGCTTGAGTCATAACCCAATTTGGAGACCGTACCCAAAATAATTAACTATATATGCCTAAGGGCAAAGCATAAGAGCCATTGTCACCATCTTACATTAAAAGGCCACTTCGGTCCAAGGCGTAAGAGCCATTATCGTCAGCTTTCATTAAAAGACCACTTCGGTCCAAGGCATAAGAGCCATTGTCGCCAGCCCACGTGAACGTAAAAGCCTGAGGGTCAAATGAGCTTGAGTCAAAATCTGACTCAGAGACTGGACCCAAAACGGTTGAACAAAAGCACAAGAGCTCAAGCGCCAGCTTATACTAAAGGTCGCAGTGACCAGGCACGTAAGAGCCCCCCGGACCAGCCTAATAAGCCCTCGAGGCCATGTCATCGAATCTAAAGACTCCTACTAACTCAAGAGACCGGATTGATCTGGATAAAATCTTAGCAAACAAAAACCCAGAAGATACAAAACCACGAGGTTCCCCCTTATAAATATAGGTAATAGATTACATGCTCCGTTTACAACATACTATGAAAGCTATACACACAAGAACGAGAAGAAAGCAAACGTCCCCCTTGAAGAATATGGCCCGACGGCCCCATCCTCGAAATCTTTGACATCGAAAAAAGGAACTTGGCATCATACTCCTCCGCCTTGGCTTGGTCTATCTCCTATGAAAGATCGAAACCCCTAGCGTGAACTTCCTCGACAGTTCCCCTCCAAGATTTGCACTTTGCGTACTCTTTATTGCTGCTCGTACGTCCAAGAGCTCTCCTTAGCCCAACTCTATCAATGGAAACACTCTCCAAATAGGATGCCGCTCTCTGATCCGCCCTAGTGCTACTCATCATAGCCTCAGCCCGGGCATTCACCACCTCAGCCTTCACCTTCGAAAGCTCATACTCGAGCCTCGCGATCATGTTCGCCCGCTCAGAATCACTCGCATGAGCAGTCTGGATTTGCATCTCCAAGGTGGAAGCTTTAGCTAAAGCACTCTCCTTGGCCGCAACTCCGGCATCTACATGGGCTTGCACCTCGTCGAACTCACGTTTGACCCTACAAACTTCGCCCCAGAGCTGCTCTAGCTCCTCCATTCTGCTCTCCAACTGAAATATCAAAACGTTAACCTCCGGAAACGAAAGAAGGAGCATATGCCAACATGAAACTCAAGATACCTGTCTCTTGAGGCAGCTCTCGCGGTCCCGACTTTGACCCGCCTCGCACTGTAGGGACACCAACTCGCTTTTTTTTCTCACAAAGAAGCTTAAGGGACTTCTCCTTATCCAAAGTTCTCCGCAACCGATCCTCATAGCGAAGTATCTCGGATTTGAGCCTATCAAAGGCATGTGAATGGAAATTCAATAAGAAAGGAAAAGCGTGAGGCCAGAATAATCCCATGCCGACTACCAAACTTACCATAAGGCCGAGCCGCTGAGCCTCAATAAAAGTTGACCCAATGTCCTATGGCTTAGTGTCCCCTGAAGCGCCACAAGCAGAAATGGGGAATGTTCTTTCGATAACGGAAGTCCCCGAAACTGAATGATCGATCGGGTTGCTTCTCTTGATTCGCTGAGAAGGACTTGCCCCGTTACGAGCCTCTTCGCACCGCGGAGATTCTTTTCGTTTGTCATCGATCCTCGACCCCGAGGTCGGCAGTCTCTCCTTCTCTCCTAGAGAGCACGGTCTCATCTTAGAAAAATCTCCGATACCTATGGCAGATAAGTTAGTATGTTGGAAAGAAAAACACCATTCTGGGGAAACAAGTCACCAGGCGCCTACCATGGTGTTTTGTCTCCCACCTCCCTTTGGACAGGTCTCACCACATGTGCCTATCATAAGTTAAGCAGGCTACCAGCTTGCGAGACCACTCAACCAAATCAGGGACCTCATTAGGCAACCAGGAAGTTGCTACAAAATGAAACAGAAAATGTCATTACGGAGCCTGCCTCCAGTCAAAACGATGAAAGAACAGGTGCGACACTTACGTGCGAAGTTCCATTTCTCCAGAAAGGGCAGAAATTCTCTAGGAATGATGTCGACAGTTCGAACTCAAACAAACTGGTTCATCCATTCACGATCCTAGTCTTCTACGTTGTTAGTTACAGGAGCCCGGGTGGATCGACGCTGTAGAACAATTAAACCTCGAAAAGCGCAGAGGCCGATATAACCTCACGAGATGACTGACGGTAAACTCTATCCCGGCCTTATCGGCGAAATATCTTATCATCAGCACTATCTTCCAAAGGAATGGCTGAGCCTGCTCCAAGGTAACGCGATATCTCCAATAGAACTCAAGCACAACCCGGTCGGGGGGACACGATGGAAAGGTATGCGTATACATGCTAAAAAATACCTTGACATAGGTCATGATGCTCTCCTCGTAGGTAGGCACTTGCAATACCATGCCTTCCCCCATCCACAATCTTTTCTGATCATCTCAAGGTTTTCCTCTCTCACTAATGAGATAAACCTCGACGCATGGTCCCAATATCCTGGAACAGCAGGGGGTTTCCCCAGCATAATGTCTTTTCTCGATTAAAGTCACCTCGAGTCTTATTCGTTGGGCACCGACAGTGTACCACCAACTGAATGCAGAACATAAGCAGAACTCCCCTCTCTTTGGCCGACGGAGGACGATGTATTAGTCATAGCTATGGTAAAATGAGGAGGTGGAGATTTGAATTTGAGCAAAGATTTTGAGTTGGAACAACGGGAGAACAAGCACAAAGCGCCAGGTCTTGTGGTTACTCAAAGCAACAGTATCTCCACTTGAGGAGCGAATGAATGAATATATAGGGGCAAAGCAGCGGCTGCTCGCCTACCTAGAGGGCCAATTAATTCTGGCCGCTTTAACGTCCCCCTTTTCCTAGGGAAACATACAGACGGGACCACCCCGAGGTACCCTTACCAGATTGCTCGGATGCTACTATCCCGTGAAATTCGAAAGGCAGCGAGGCCTCAAGGACCCCCTCGCTATCACTAGCACCGGCCCTAAAGAAGTTATAGATGACAGAACCCGATTTAGGGGTCCCAGTTGCTCTGAATATGGTTTTCGAAGAGCTAATACCTAGAGTCGAAGGATAACACCGCTCTAGCAGCAAGGAAAAAAGAACGAAAAGACAGAGAGAAGTAAAACCCTTTCTTTTCATTACCAAAAATATATTTACAAGGGACGTCTTTACAAGATTCACTCTGTGAGGGATACATGCACAGATAGGGGAGGGGCAAAAGCAATATAAGTCCTATTCTTCATCACCACTGTCGTATGAACCATCTCCGGATCCTCGTTTGGAACGATCAAAAGTGCCAACTTTCTCTCTAGATCTCGGGCCTCGTCAATTCCAACTAACAGATCGATGACCCCGACGTCGATACCCTCTAATATTTTTCTCCTCGTCTCCATCTTGGCATGTTCAATGGCTCGAGTCAGTTTTTGCTCAACCTTTATATATACATCACGGGTTGTTTGATGCGCTGTGACTGCATCCTTTAGGTAGGTGGCTACATCTCTTTCGATCTTTGACTTTGCCGCAACCAGCTCAGCTATCTCCTTTCGAGCATCTTTGAGAAGACCATGGGTCAACGCCAACTCCGAGGTCACCACCTTATTTTCTCCTCAGCCCGAGGATCTCCACATCCAGTCACCTAATCTACGAGCCATTTTGCTCGACCTACAAAAAAAAATGTAAAACAGCCAGTATCAAATTACAAGAACAAGGGAAAGACTCATGCATAACAAAATACCTGCTCGACAAGGGCAGCTTTCTCTCGGAGTGCTCCCTCCAAAGTAGCCCAGAGCTCACCAGCCTCTTTCTCCTTCTGGACAGAACGAACCTCCGATTTTCATAACCTCAAGGACAGCTTCTCAAGCTCCTCGTTAAGCTTGAAGAGGTCATGATCGTACATCTCCTTGCACTGCAGCAAAACAGAAGAGTTAGAGGAACGAATAAAGGTGTCCAAGGCTAAAAGAAATATACTTAAAGTAGCTATCACCTGCTGCATGAACCTCTCAGCCGCCTTAACGGAGTCGGGAGCTTCAAGATCGATGTTCCCGCTAATGTCGTCAAGAATATAACCAAGCATGCCTCCCCCTTGAGGGGATCCCTGACTTTGGTGGTTTTCGTACCTTGAGCATCCCTTAGCTCCCCTGGCGAAAAATGGGAGCCGAAATAAAATCACCTATGTCTCCAATGCCCCCGAGGTGCAGTTCTTGCTCCTGAAAAAGCTCTGGGTCCCGACCCTTCAGGGCCAACGGCAACGGTCCCCCCAACAGAAACTGCGCCGAATCCGGTCATGGAATCCAAGGCCACACTGACACCCTCCTCAATTACCTTCTGTCCACGGGGCCGACATAAGTTAGCCATCCTCGATTCAGAAGGCTCCAGTGGGGGTATCTGTGGGGCTTTCGTGGCAGGCCTCGGCCTCTCCTCCAAGCGGTACCCTCTCTCATTATCGTTTTCATCATCAATACTGAGGCTTGACTTGGAAGCAGAAGCTGAGGTCCTAATGGTAGTTTTGGGCTTATGCGGCTTAGGTTTCTTCACTGCAGGAGGGTCAGTAACCTCCTCCCCTTTCCTTTTATTTCCCTCGGCAGGCTCTAAAACCTCCATCCCGCCTTCAGAGGGTGGTCTCGTCAGCATATTCTCGCCAAGGCCTGCACAAGCATAGCGGCCACAACTTGTCAACACAAGTAGGTACAGGAAAAAGCATAGGGTTGAGACGTAGGCGGCGAGAGAAACTTTACAATGATTCTTGGCCACCCATCGCATCTTGGCCAGATCGGTCCAAGACCGGGTAAGATACGAAAACTTTTTGTCCAACCGCTCAATCCACCCTGGCAGATTCGAGATCGCTTCCGGATACCAAGCGGCAGCTGCAGAAAACAAAAAGAGGTTATATTTTTGGAAAAAGGAAAGAAAATCTTAAAACATGTCCAAAGGAAAAAATACTCACACTGCATGTTCCACTTCTCCAGGAAAGGCATCCTCTCGGCCGGAATGATGTCCGAGGTTGTAACCCGGACGAACCTACTCATCCATCCCCAATCTTTCTCCTCGTTGGTGCTTGAGAAAAATGATTTCTTGAATCAATAACGAAGCCTAATCAAGCCTCAATAGAACCGGGAGCTGTACATCCTGATCAAATAATTCAGGGTAAAGGTCTCGCCCTCAACCTTATCAGTGAAATAGAGGAGCATCAAGACTATCCTCCAAAAAGAGCAATAGATTTGACCGAGCGTCACCTGATATTTGTCACAAAAGTTGAGGATGACCGGATCTATCCCCGGGGGAGGGGACCTAGAGGGATCAGTCGGACTCAAAGTAAAATATAGGTATATACGTGGACGAAACTATCTTTGAGATCCGTTATGTTCTCATCAGGACTAGGAATTTCCACCTCCACCGCCTTCTTCCATCGGAAGTCTCTTTTTATCGTCCACGCATTGGTCACAAAGCGGATATACCGGGACACATGTTCACATCGACCCGGTGTAGCAGGGGGTGTATCGATCATATAATCTTTCAACATGTCAAGATCGGGGAGAGTACATTTTCCCAGAGTGGGTATCACCTTCGTTTTCTCCTTAAATGACCGACATAAAGAGAAGACTTCGTTCCGTCGAGGAACCGTTCGGGAAGTCCTAGCATTACGACGGTGATATTTTCTTTAAGAAAGTGAAAAGGAAGAATGTAGAAGGAGATGGGTCTGGATTCGTGAATTTGAAGATGTTGGCAAAATAAGGATTATCAAAAGGTTGATGTATTTATAGGAACCACATGGACAGCGAAAGGGACGAGCCAATAGCGGTTCGTGAATCTCTCGATAGTCATGTTTGACGGTGACCCTTGCACGATTTTTTGGGACATGGCATTTAATCCCCTGATAGGCTGACGTCACGACAATGATGTCCTCGGAACAGAGGTTCAAAATCATTTCATATCACTTCGTTCTAGGAAACTTGGAGACTATCTGTATACGGTGAAATCAGAGGGTTTAATTTCTCGTTAACAAGGCATTTCGGGAGATGATCTTGAGACCTCGAGGTTGTGAGGCTGAGGTCAATCTCTCTCCCTCGAGATTCGTTGACGGCCAGCCTAACGACAATGTTGGCAGTGGTCATGATAGGACTAGAGAGCTCCCTAGGCATGCAACTAATATTGACAGAGCTTGATGTCATCTAGTTGTCCCATCCCCCTACTTTTGTAATTAATGCTTTTGTACTATGTTGGAGTTACCCTCCTATATAAAGGGGGTCTTTGGCACTTTGTAGGGGTTTGGTTGTTGCTCCAGCTGCTCCATAAGAAATATAGAAAAATATTCTCTTTGCTCTCTCATACACTCTCTTCATATTATTGCTTTCATTTATTATATTATTATTTGTTCATTATTTATTGCTTATCATTGGCCATAAAGAGCCCTCTTTAATTACTTAATAACTGTTAGCCCTACCCCGATTACGCTCAACGGCTCGTGGCCGAGCCCCGGGATCGACCTCGAGGCCCAAAATCGACACGCTTGAGGTCCAAGTAACTGGCCTATCGGTTTGGTTATAGCTATCTCCTTAACTTTATTTCTTCTCTAAATCCCATATACTTATCATCAACTGCTTAACAAACTAGCATAAAAATAGATCACGTATTTTTAGAGTCCCATCAACAAATTTAATTGTTATTACCATTTTTACGGTAAACAACAACATAGCCGGGGTCTTTGAGCCAAGGGCTAGGCCAGGAAACAGGGTCATGGACGAAGTTGCTGAAGAGGAGGTGAAGTACAACAAGCTGCGGAAAAGAGTTTGAGAGTCTGAAGCTGAGCATATGGCTTTGCATAAGGCTGACATGGAGATGATTAACGAGTGGAAAGAAAGAGATGTTAAATGCAGCGAGAGGCTGGAATATCCGGAGTACAGTTTAATGGAGCTAGAAGGGATGATGAGAAAAAGGGCCACTGACTACCAGGACGCTGAGGGAAATGAAGGAGGGCATCTGGCAAGGGTATTCCTACTGCTGAACCTGCACGAGCTGGGAGAGTTGATCAACAAGAGAATCCAGTCAGGAGAGGGTCCTTCTGGGACCAAGTAGATTAGATTTATTTGCTTTCCTTTCTAATGTAATAAGGCCAAGTGCCATTAATGACATTATCTTATTTAACTTTGTTTTGGGTCGTTTATTTCTACATTAAGGAAATAAGGCAATTATTGGCACTAAAACTCTCCAAATTTATTTGTCGCTAAGCCTACCTCGGGCACAACGAGGCTCCCAAATTAGGACACGAATTTACATTCCCACAATATGTGTTTAAATATTGCAAACATCTCAGAATCCTTAGTGACTTGTTTACCTTTTTTGTTTTGCTTTATTCTCATCCCCTAAGGTTGGTTCACTCAGACTGGGATCATCAGCATATCACACCAGATTTAGAGGCCCTCCACCTCCTCCTCCTCCAAGCAATTCAAAAGATAAAGGAAAAACAAAAATTGACGACTTAAGTGGTATTCGAAAGGAGAATGCTGAGAACGCAGAAACTTCAGACGGTCGGAGTACTCCAGCACCAAATGATTTAGTCTTGAGGTTGGAACAAAAGATACTAGAGCTACAGGGAGATCTTGAGCAGGTCCGCTAGTTGGCAAACTTATCACTCACCCTGAATTTTCTCAACATCAACCAATAAAACACAAAGAACCCAGCACATCCCCAAAACACACCAAACCAATATCCACAGAACCCTCCTGCACCGCATCAATACAAAACCCCAACCCAAAATCTCAATCCCTTACCAATAACAACTCCGCCACAACATCACCATCAACCAATTCAGTACCCACCAACTACCACTTATCACACTCCCCAGAACACGCCACAACCCATTCCTGATCCTCAAAACTCAACCAATAACCACCATTACACCTAGGCACCTAACACTCACCAAAACAACCCCATATACGTGGAAACCGTACCTCACTCTATCCAACCATTCTCCTATACACCAGAATCATCCCAGAAGGACCTTCTCATTGAAAACATGGCTGGAGAACTCAAGAAGTTGATGAGTCAAATTCAGGGTGTCAAAGGCAACAAAGGAATAGAAGGTTTGAACTATGAAGACTTATGCATACAGCCAGATGTAGAACTTCCAGAGGGTTACAAACCTCCCATGTTCGAAGTGTTTGACGGTACAGGTGATCCCAGGGTTCATATGAGGACTTGTTGTGACAAGCTTGTTGGGATCGGAAAGGATGAAAGGATCTGGATGAGGCTCTTTATGAGAAGTCTTAAGGGAGATGCTTTGTCCTGGTACATTAGCCATGATCCTAAGAAATGGTCCAACTGGGTGAGTATGGCGTCTGATTTCATAGAACGATTCAAGTTCAACACAGAAAATGCACCAGATGTTTTCTACAATCAGAACCTTAAGAAGAAGCCCATAGAGACTTTCCACGAGTACGCTACTCATTGAAGGTCAGAAGCAGCCAAAGTCAGGCCATCATTGTACTAGGAACAAATCAACAAGTTCTTCGTTAGAGCACAGGATCCACAATATTATGAAAGGTTGATGGTTATTGAAAATCATAAGTTATCTGATATCATCAAACTCGGAGAAAAAATCTAAGAAGGAATCAAGAGCAGGATGGTGACAAATTTTGAAGCATTACAGGCCACAAACAAGGCATTACAATCAGGCGAGCATATCGAAGAAAAGCGACGTTGGGCAGTAATGGTGGCTCAAGGCCCGAAATCTCCACATACATATTAAACACCTCCACCCATGTATCAAACACCTCTTCCCACATACCAAGAACCACCACCCACATATCAACCTTCATCTCCTAGATATTCCCAAACAGCCGCTGCCTATCATACCTATAATTCCCAACCACCTCATTTCCAGTCACCTCCAACTTGCCAAAATTATCTAAGACCACGACCCAATTTTGACCGTAAACCACCCAGACAGTACACCGCTATTGCTGAACCCATCGATCAATTGTATGAAAGGTTGAAAGCCGCTGGTTACGTCACCCTTATTCCCGATGTAGCGTTAGAGAATCCTTTCCAATGGGTCAACCCAAATAAAACTTGTGCATACCATTCCGGTATGAAAGGGCACACCATTGACGAGTGCCGAACATTGAAAGATAAGATCCATACGCTGATTGACAACAAAATCATACAGGCAAAGAAAGTCGCACCCAATATCTACAACAACATTCTCCCTAATCATAGAGGTGGTGGGGTACATGTGATAGAGACGAACGAAGAGTGGGACCCTGAGGGGTCGATTGGGCTTATTTGGGAAGGCGATGAATTTAAACCCTTAGTCACACTCACTCCTATTGTAGTGCAGACTCAGTCACTTATCGAAGTTGAGGTATCTGCATCAGTCCCATTTGAGGTAGAGGTAGCTCCACCTGCGGCCACCCCTGTTCCATTTGAAGTGGAAGTGGCCACACCTTTTGCAGTGACAGTATCAATCACACCCCTTTTCAACTCCAATACCCTAGGATTATGTTATCGAGGCTAGGCAAAAAGGAAAGGCAAAGATGGAGGAATCCGATGTTGCGCAAGGAATGACTAGGACCGGGAGAATCTATACACCTGAACACATGGAAGGATTAAGTAAGGATGCTGCTACCAAGAAGCCTGTCATTGAAACAGGGCCAGATGACCTTTGGAGGAAAGTACAAGAAAGGGAATAATTTGTCATCAATTATTTGAACAAAACCCAAGCTCAAATTTCCATACTGTCACTATTGCAAAATTCAGAGGCACACAAGAATGCTTTGATAAAGGTGTTGAGTGAAGCTTATATGCCAACAATATCACCTGCAGAGAGATGGCCAATATGATAGGGCATGTGCTGGAATGTCATAAGATAATGTTCCATGAATATGAGATGCCGGTTTAATCACAATAGAGCATTGCATATCACAGTACAATTTGAAGACAAATTCATTGCCAGGGTCTTGATTGATGAAGGATCAAGCCTCAATATTTGTCCGTTGGATACTCTGAAAAGACTGGGCAAAGGTTTCCATGAAATACGGGCAGGGAGAATAAACCTGAAAGCTTTCAATGTGTCCCAAAAGGCCATGATTGGGGAAATTAATCTTTGTCTACAGATGGGGACAACTTGGTTCGACGTTGAATTTCAAGTGCTCGACATATCATCCTCATACAATCTTCTGTTAGGCCAACCATGGATACAAGCCGTTGGGATTGTGGCTTCCACACTACATCAAGCTGTGAAATTTGAATGGAACCATCAGGAGGTGATCATTCACGGATATAAGAGTAACCCCATTTACACCAGTCAAACTACCCTGGTTATTGGAAATAGAAGAAGGTTAGGATGGGAAACCTATCATCACATCGAACATGTCAATGCCATCGAGAAAGACAAATGGTGGAGTAGCAAAATTGAAAGCATACTAGCATGGTCTGGGTATGAACCCAACAAAGGGCTTGGAAAGAATTTCCAGGGTATTACTAAACCGATACAACTGAAGCGTCACGGTACTACCTTCGGGCTCGGATGTCAATATACATGGAAGGAGTATGATGATTGGTCGCCTTCATGGCGCGGACCTTATTACCCTCTCGAACAATCGGTGCCGCATCTGGATCAGACATTTTACCAAGCTGATACAATATGGGGAACCGCAGAAGAAGAAGCGTTAGCTGGGATGAGAAATCTGTTTTTGGAGGATGAAGACATGGACTGCAGTGCAATAATTGAGGAGAAGGAGAAGGGAGCTGTTCTCAGGAACTGGACCGCCACACCATCCCGGGCCTGTCGAGTCCCTAGGTAGCCTGGCAGCTTTTATTACTATAGCCATTCTAGACATTTAAGATTTTCAGTAATTTTGTTTTTAAGACTTACTTGTTTCAAAATAAATGCTCGATTCATCGAGCCGTACTTGTTTGGATGTTTTAAGTCTTAATCAAATGCATCGCTCTTTATTATTTATTACTATATTTGATATTTTTCTATCTATAGTGTTATTGTTACTTTTCCTGATGAACCGGTGACTGTGACATGTAATGAGGCAATGCAACACGAGAATAGTGATTTGGATGAAGAAGATGAGATACCTGAGGAAGTTGTCAGGGAAGTCGAAAACTTTAAGAATAAGCCTAAGCCCAACCTGGATGAGACCAAAATAGTAAATTTTGGGGAAGCCGGGACCATCAAGGAGACTCGCATCAGCATTCACTTATCACCATTAGAGAAAGAGGAGTACATTCGTTTCTTAAAGGAGTATAAGGGAATTTTCACATGGTCGTATGATGACATGACCGGTTTGAGCACATCCATAGTGGCTCACAAGTTACCTATTAATCCCACGTGTCCGCCAGTGAAGCAGAAACTCAGAAAATTCAAACCAGACATGAGCCTGAAAATCAAGGAGGAAGTTACTAAGCAGATCAAAGCCAAAGTTCTCAGGGTTGTTGAGTACCCAACCTGGTTAGCCAACATCGTACCAGTTCCGAAGAAAGATGGGAAAGTCAAAGCATGTGTTGACTATCATGATTTAAACAGAGCAAGTCCCAAAGATGACTTGCCACTGCCAATTATACACATCTTGATCGACAACTGTGCCAAACATGAACTCCAATCCTTTGTAGATTGCTTCGCGGACTATAACCAGATTTGGATGGTCGAAGAAGATGTAGAGAAAACCGCTTTAATTACACTATGGGGGTATACTGCTACAAGATGATGCAATTTGGTGTAAAGAATACTGGGGCTACCTATATGAGGGCCGTAACAACCATCTTCAATGATATGATACACAAAGAAATAGAGGTGTATGTGGACGACGTCATTATCAAATCCAAGAGGGTCGCCGATCACATAGCAGACTTGAGAAAGTTCTTTGACATGTTAAGGAGGTAGAACTTGAAACTGAACCCTGCAAAGTGTGCATTCGAGGTCCCCACAGAAAAGTTACTAGGATTCATTGTCAGTTATTGAGGGATCGAGCTGGATCTATCTAAAGTTAAGGCTATTTAGGAATTGCCACCACCTAGGAGCAAAGGACGTGATGAGCTTCTTAGGACGTCTAAAATATATCAGTTGCTTCATAGAACAGTCCACCATCATATGTGAACCCATCTTCACGATGCTGAGGAAATATGCCGAAACTAGACCGAGGATTGTCAGAAAGCCTTCGACAAAATCAAAGAGTACCTATCCACACCACCAGTTTTGGTCCTGCCAGAGGTGAGGCGACCTTTGCTACTCTATCTATTTGTGTTGGATGGAGCCTTCGAATGCATTCTGGGACAACATACTACTTGCTGGAATGCACTTGTTGTGCTTTGACTTTGACGACCTAGAAGTTGAGGCATTACTTCTGTGCCTATACCACATACCTCACATCCAGGATGGACCCTTTGAAGTACATATTTTAGAAACCCATGCCAACTAGGAAGCTAGCCAAGTGGAAGATACTATTGAGTGAGTTCGATATCGTCTACGTAACTTAAAAGGCGATCAAAGGGCAAGCATTGACAGATCATCTTGCTAAAAACCCAATGGGAGGAGAATACGAACCCTTGAAAACGTATTTTCTTAATAAAGAAGTGGTAGGAGAATACATTACCGGAGCATAAGATGGTTAGAGGATGTTCTTTGACGGGGCTACAAATTTCAAAGGAGTGGGCATTGGAGTAGTTTTGGTATTAGAAACAGGTCAACATTATCCGGTATCTACTAAACTCAGATTTCCCTGCACCAACAACATGGCAGAATATGAAGCCTGCATACTTTGACTCAACATGGAAATCAACATGAATATTCAAGAGCTGCTGATAATCGCTGATTCAGAATTGCTTGTGCATCAGGTATAAGGAGAATGGGCCACCAAGAATTCCAAGATATTTCCATATCTGCACCATGTGCAGGAATTGAGAAAAAGGTTCACGAAGAGAGAGTTCCGACATGTGCCCGGAATTCAGAATGAGTTTGTCGATGCATTGGCCACTTTGTCATCCATGATACAACATCTATATAAGAATTTCATTGATCCTATCCCAGTGAGAATCCATAATCAACCAGCTTACCGTGGTCATGTCGAGGAAAAGATGGATGGAAAGCCTTGGTTCCACGAAATCAAGGAGTATTTCGCGAAAGGAGAATATCCGGAGCATGTAAACCACACTCAGAAACGCACACTCTAGAGATTGTCCAATCACTTCTTCCACAGCGGAGGAAATGTGTATAGAAGAACTCATGATTTGGGATCTCTAAGATGTGTCTAAGCAATAGAAGCTTCTAAACTACTTGAGGATATACATGCTGGGACCTGCGGCCCGCACATGAATGGTTTTGTCATGGCCAAGAAGATACTTAGGGCTAGTTATTTTTGGATGACCATGGAGACAGATTGCATCCAGTATGTTCGCAAATGCTACCAATGTCAAGTGCATGCTGATATGACAAAAGTGTTGCCAAACGAGCTCAATGCAACAAGCTCACCTTGGCCATTCGCTGCCTGGGGAATGGATGCCATCAGTCCGATTGAGCCCACTTCTTCAAACGGGCACAAATTTATTCTGGTAGCCATTGGTTACCTCACAAAATGGGTAGAGGCTGCATCTTATAAAGCTGTCACCAAGAGAATCATCGTAGATTTTGTCAAAGATCGTATCGTTTGCCGATTTAGAGTTCCTGAGTCCATTATTACTGATAATGCTGCCAATCTCAACAGTGATCTGATGAAAGCCATGTGTGAAACTTTGAAAATCAAGTACAAGAATTCCACACCCTATAGACCTCAGATGAATGGAGCCATAGAAGCTGTCAACAAAAACATCAAGAAGATATTAAGGAAGATGGTAGAAAAACGCAAACAATGGAACGAGAAACTACCGTTTTCTTTCTTGGGATACCACATTACAGTTTGCATATCAATCGGGGTAGATCCTTACATGCTGGTCTATAGTACCAAAGCGATCATCCCAGCTGAGGTAGAGATTCCTTCTTTAAGGATTATACAGCAACTCAGCGATGTAGAATGGATAAGGAGCCGCTATGAACAATTGGTCCTCATAGATGGAAAAAGGATGAACGCAATATGTCACGGTCAGCTTTACCAGAACAGGATGTCTAGAGCTTTCAATAGAAGGGTCAAACCAAGGTAATTTGCACCAGGACAGCTAGTGCTGAAGAAGATTTTCCCACACCAAGATGAAGCCAAAGGGAAATTCTCTCCCAACTGGCAAGGTCTTTACATGGTTTACATGGTACTAATAGGAGGAGCACTCATACTTGCAGAAATGGACGAAGAAATCTGGCCAAAACCAATCAATTGAAATGCAGTCAAAAGATTTTATGCTTAGACTATTTACATTTCCCCATCTGATGTAATTGAACTACGCTTGACCTGATTCCCGTTTAAGCGGGGATACGTAGGTAGCCTTATGGGTTCGGTCATATCATAATAAAATTTCCATTTCCCCTGAGATCAGAAACTGGGGCAGAATTTTGAGGAGGCCCCTCAAAATTCCGGAGCAAGTCCATCCATTGCCAACATATACCAGACGGTCATAAATCAGTTAAGAAACTATGGCAGAATTTTGAGAAAGATTCTCAAAATTCCGAATAAGGTTCAACAAAGCTCGCAAACGGCCAAAGGATCATCTACCAAACTGGGGAAGAATTTTGAGGAGAACCCTCAAAATGCTAACATGAAGAAGCTGCAATGTCTCTAAAATGTGTTACAGTTACTAGTTCATCTAAAATTACTTGATATTTCAATATGTTTCTAATATGACTCTATTTTTATCAATAATTGCATATTTGTGAAAACTCTATTTCCGTAATAGTCAGGCGTTACCCAGGGAAACTCAAATAAGGCCCCCAGAATGAAACAAAGCAAGGACAACAGACAGAAGCATGAACCAACCTCCCCTCACAAAAATTACAATTTTTCTTGGAACGCAAGCACATCTGGCGTAACAGTAACATCCAGAAATGTATACACGTAACAAGATCACTATCAATCGGGCTATCAGACACCGAATATATCTCCAGCTAAGAAATATGCTATTCTTATTTGCTACTTGTTCTTTGCCTGGGACTAAGCCCTGTCCCACATATTTGCATGAGGCTAATCCCTTCCTCCATATATGAATGAGGGTAATCCCTGCCTCCAAATCTGCATGAGGTTAATCCCTACCACCATATTTGCATGAGGCTAATCCTTGCCACCATATTTGCATGAGGCTAATCCTTGCCTCCATATTTGCATGAGGCTAATCCCTGCCTCCCTACCTGCATGAGGCTAATTCCTTCATCCATATCGGCATGAGGCTAATCCCTGCCTCCATATTTGCATGAGGCTAATCCTTGCCTCCATATTTGCATGAGGCTAGTCCTTGCCACCACATCTTCATGAGGCTAATCAATGCCTCCATATTTGCATAAGAATAATCCTTGCCTCCATATTTGCATGAGGCTAATCCCCGCCTCTATATTTGCATAAGGCTAATCCCTTCCTCCGTATTTGCATGAGGCTAATCCTTGCCTCCATATCTGCATGAGGCTAATCTCTACCTCCATATCTGCGTGAGGCTAATCCCTCCCTTCACATCTACATGAGGCTAATCCCTGCCTCCATATCTGTATGAGGCTAATCCCTGCCTCCATCTTTGCATGAGACTAATCCCTGCCTCCATATTTGCATAGGACTAAGCATTGTCCCTCCTTGCATAAATATTGCTCTACTCTAGTACTATCTATTTGCTTTTTAATCGGGCTAAGATCAGCACTTCATTTCAGAAGACTAAGCCTGGTCTTGTTAACATCATATTATTGCATCCTGTGGGCTGAAATATCGCCAACATATCCAAAGGCATCATCCTTATAGCCAGAAGACACCATGCCATGGCCGGAGGACCTCTGAAATTTGCATATCATTATTCAAAGGCGTCATGGTTCGGAGGCACCATTTTTATGGCCTGCGAATCCCTCACCAAACAATTCATGGCCCAGGAAATCATGGTCTGAGGACGTCATCCTTAAACCATCCAAAGACAACTCTCATGGTCCAAAGGGAATCTGCATCATGTTTAAATTTTCGCACAAATACATGTTCGTAGCATCTCTTTAACTGCAGGTGACCAACAAGCAACCGCTATCCTAGCAGGAGCGACCTTGCTCTAGTTCCTTCAACTATCTCAAACCTGGACCATTCTCCATATCCACTCTTGTATCCATTCTGAAATCTCATGTCCGTTCTTGTAATGACTTCATCGGTACACTCCGCCAATGAATCCAGAACTTCACATGGCCTGATTCCTATAAAACCAGGGATATGTAGGTAGCTCCAAGACCAGAGTCCGGCCTCTATCTTTTAAGACATCCCATCTGGTCAAAATTGGCCATCGTTTCTTTACCCGAAAACTCTTTCATCCTTATCAGGTAAAGAGGGGTAGCTGCTGATACCAATTTATCCCATAATATTTTCAAAACAATTCTTGCGCATCAATTAGTATTTTTCATACAATTTTTGCATTTTAAAAATATTTTGATAATTTATCCCAACTTTCATTTTATAAAAACAATCCCTAATTGCATCACAAATAGTTTTATAATAATTTTTGTGGCTTAATTTTATTATTTGCATTTGTACCAAGTTTAAATTATTGCACAAATAGCCACATTTGTATTTTTAGAATGCAAATGTAATTACTTTTGCAATTATAGCCTATGCATACATTATTACATTATTTTATCAGAAAATAGACTTTTATATTTTTAAGATATTAAGTAATTATTTTTAAATATCTCTAGGCATGAAAAATCAATTTTACAGCCTATTAATTATTTTTTAAAATTATTTTATCAATTAAATAGGGTATTTAACAAATGGCCCCTTTATTTTCAAATTTAGTCTAAATACCCAGCCCAATTTTAACCCTAATTTCAAAATTAAACCAGCCCAAATATACACAGCCCAAACCTTAATGTCTGATCCAGCCCCAAACCCTTTCAATCTTGGCCGTTGATCACAACCACAATTAACCCTTTCCTACGACCACAATTAACCCTTTCCTTTTTTATTTCCAAACGACGCCCCAAACCTGGCCATTTCTCACCAACAGCCTCCCTGAAACCCCCTTTCCTCTCCAATTCTCTCTAAGACCTAAACCTAACTCTAGCCGCCGCCACCCAAAACCAGCCCTAATTTCTTGTGATTCCTACTTGATCTATGACTTTCCATGGCTGTACGAGGCCTCTACTTGTCTCCTATCCCCCTGGTTGTTTGATTGTGTGGTTTTTGTAAAAGGACCTCAAAGGGATCTGGTCCAAATCTCGTTTAAGGCTTTTCAAGAGTTTGTCCATGGTTTGTGAGAGATTCTATCGAAGTTTCACGGTTCAAATCCTTGATTCAAAGGCTAGATTCTCTTACTCTTTCTCTTTTCTTCAAGAAACCCAATGTTTGGACTTGAATCGGTTCAGATCTCCGAAGATCTGGAACGATCGTGAGTTCATAGTTGATTTTCCTACAAGTTCCTTTACTTCTTTACTAGTTAATCGATGTCTGAACTTTTTTTTGTTATATTAGGGTTTGTTTTCTTGTTGTTTGTTGGTCGAACCTCTAGGTATTTGAAACATTTTAAAACTTCCATGGCTACTCTTCTGGGTTCTTTTACTCCTTTACTACTGACAAATTTTTAAACACTACAATACGTTAAGTTTTGACTTCTATGACTTCCGTTAGTTCGAATCTCTGTATGTTGACATGCCTTCAAGTTTTTTTTCTTTAAGTGTTTTCAAACTAGGGTTTCATCCCTTTATGTTTTCTTCTAAATTTCTTAAGTGTTTGACTGTGGTTCTCTTTACTTGTTTGACCGATTTTTCATATCTATGTTTTAATCCCTAGGTTTTCTGCTTATTTCACATGATTATTTCAATATTTTGCCCATTATTATTTAGTTCTGTCAATTAAAAGGGATTGAATGAATTTATTTACCTAATTACGGTCCAAATTATATTTTTTGCCGATATTAGTACTTCTCTGTGATCTCTTTCCTTATTTGTGACTCATGACTGGTACTACTGCCTTAATTGGTTTATTAGCCTAATATATGGGATTTAATTGCTTTAACCGACTCCAAAAGGGTCTTTGATTGATTTATTTACCTTATTGAGCCCGTAACTTGGCTGTTAATTGATTCTCCCTAATTTAAGGGGTGCTTTCCGGATTATGTTGAATTATTTGATTGGGTTTAACCCCAACTAACTATTTCATTTTACTTGCATACCTTATTTGGAACTCTTAATTATTCTTTGCCTTATTTGTTTTACTCTGTTAAGTTCTATATAATCTCCCCATTCTGACTTTTGAAACACGAACACTAGTTCATCTATACTATCACTCTCTAAAAAGCTCTCTATTTTCTTCTTTTACTTGCAGTTCTTACTAATCTAGCCGGCTGTAAGCCAAGGCTAACTGTTTTCACCTTCTCTGCTCTATACTCTGTACTTTCTCCTTAACTGGTATGTCCAGATTCAATTCACATTCCAAAACTATGTGTTTTCTTTATTGCTGCAGTTCATTACTTGTGATTTCTAGTTCTATTTACTATCCTACTGTCATGTGCTCAATGTGTAACCAACATGCTTAGATTATACTGCCTAACTACAATATCACTTAGCATGTTGAATTATGTTCTATTAGTGTGACGACCCGACCAGTCATCTCATGAGTTACCACTCCATTTCCCATATTTCTGCTTCTTATTACATTATTTATAAGTTCTATATGTGATCGAGTTGGTTGGTTCGGGTTCGGAGAGGTTCTGAGAAGGTTTGAGACAATTAGTCTCTTTTGAAGAAGCTTAAGTTGGAAAAGTCAACCGGATGTTAACTTATGTGTTAGAGGGCTCGGATGTGAGTTTTGATGGTTCGGATTGCTTTGGGAGGTGATTTGGGACTTAGGAGCATGGTCGGAATGTGTTTTGGAGGTCTGGGGTAGATTTGATCTTGAATTGGCGAAATTGGAATTTTGGCATTTTCCAGTTGATAGGTGAGATTTTTATATAGGGGTCAGAATGGAATTTCGGGATTTGCAATAGCTCCATTGTGTCATTTGGAATGTGTGTGCAAAATTTCAGGTCATTCGGACATGGTTTAGTAGGCGTTTTGATCAAAAGTATAATTTAGAAGATTTGGAATTCTTAGGCTTGAATCCGATGCGGATTTGGTGTTTTAATGTTGTTTTGAGCATTCCGAAGATTGGAAAAAGCTTGAATGATGTTATGCGATATTTGGTTGAGGTCCCAGGGGCATCGGGTGAGTTTCGGGTGGTCACTCGGATCATTTCAAGTTGTTGGAAATTGCAGAAAACTGTTGTTGAGTGTTGCAGACATTTGGCCTTCGCATTCGCGAGTGGGGCCTCGCGTTCGTGAAGGGTTAGTAGGTGAAGCTGAGGATTTAGCCTTCACATCCGCGAGGAAGGTTCCTCATTCGCGAAGGGCTGGGGTCGTTGTGCATCATGTTCGCGAGGTTGTGCCGCATTCACGTAGAGGAAGTTGGGCAGCTAGGGTTCACGTTGATTTGTTCTTTGTGTTCACAGAAGGGGAGTCGCGTTCGCGGTGAGTAAGGGAGCTAGGTCTTCGCGTTTGTGAGCTAGGAGTCACGATCGTGATGAAGGAAAATTGGTCAAAGTCAGTTTGTGCTTCGCGAACGCGAGGCTTTGACCGTGTTCGTGAAGAAGGATTGGATGCCTGGGCAGAATGTTTAAATAGCCATCTTGTCTGCGGTTTTGGGGTTAACTTCCACCATTTTTGAGAAATGTTGGAGCTTTTTGAAGAGGATTGAAGAGGGATTCAAGGGGAAACACTTGGAGGTAAGATTTATGGACTTAATACTCGATTCTAATGTGAATTCTATCTAATTAATCATGGAATTTAAGCCTAAAATTGAAGAACTAGGGCTTGTAATTGGAGAACTAGAATTTTGTATTTGAGGGGTTGTTTCTAGTTGGATTTTAATGCTTTTGATATAAATGAACTCGAAGAGTGATAAGGAGTCTATTGATGTAATTTTTGTCGGAATCCGAGACGTGGGCCCGGGGGTTGGGTTTGGCCAATTTCGGGATTTGTGTTGTAATTTGATTTCTTTCGAGTGGGCTTTGTTCCCTAAGCATATTTTGATGGTTTTGCACTGATTTTGGTTAGATTTGGAGCATCCGAAGGCCTATTCAAGGGGCAAAGGCATCGCGGGCTAGAGATTTGGACTGGGTAAAGGTGAGTAATGATTTTAAATGTTGTCCTGAGGGTATGAAATCACGGATTACACATCGTTGTGCTACATTGAGGTGAGGCACACGCTTGATGACGAGCTTGGGGTCGTGCACCATTGGGGATTATGACTTAGTCCATCCTGTATGATTATTTCACCGCGTATTTGATTGTAAACTATTTGCTATCATCATGTTTTGGGCTGAATGCCATATTTGGGCCTCGTGCCAACTATTTGAGCCCTTAGAGGATTTTTACTGAGATTTCCTCACTGTTTTGACTTTATATTTGTACTCAGTCATGCTATATCCTACTGCATAAACTCAGCTATTTCACTCTGTTTTAATACATTAAATGATATTTTAAATGATAATTTGGGCTGAGCATCATATTTTAGTGTTGCCTGAGTGGCTTATGAGATTCTGACTGAGTAAGGCCGATGGCCTGTGTTGTGAGGATACACTAATTCATGATTTTGAGACCGAGGGCCTAAGATTGTACGCCATGAGGTGGCTTGTTGATATGAGGCCGAGAGCCAACTGATTATTCCACGAGATGACTTGATATTGCGCTTGGTCCATAAGGGACCCCTCCCGGAGTCTATGCACCCCCAGCGAGCGCGGGTACCAATTGTGATATGAGATATAGCCCGAGGGGCTGGCGTTGTTCCATGATATTGCCCGAGGGGTGAATTTTTATGTGTTTATCTATTCTAGCTGCTTCTCATTTAATTGTTTAACTGTTAAAAAGGTTGTTTTAAAGAAGCTTCTTCTGAACTAAGTGTTTTTCCATGTTTTTATTGTTTCAGTGTTTTTACTGGTTTTATACCGCTTCTTTATAGTATGTGGATGTGCTTTTGCATGATTTCTTATCGCTCAGCCTTCATTCATTATTATTACTCACTGAGTTGGAGTACTCAATTTAGTCCCGGCATCCCGTGTGCAGATTCTGGCACATCAGGTCCTGCTTGCGAGGGTTGAGAGCTTCCAGCAGACATCGGAGATTCACTAGGTAGCTGCTCGACATTCGTAGCCCAATGTCTCTCCCTCTATCTTACTTTCTCCTATTTTTAGTTATGTGATAGTTGTGTAGACTCGTTTAGACTTGTAGCTTTTATGATAGATGCTCATGACTGGTGACATCCCGATGCCGGGCTATGTCTATTCCGCAAACTTTATTATTTACCTTATTTTGGGATTTTTATTATTATGTTAAAGACTTAGTTTTATTACTTAATTGCTTAAAAATGAATCGGGAGTGTGTCGGCTGGTCTTGTCTTCACGATAGGCGCTATCACGACCGGATCCGGGTTTAGGGTCATGACAGTTAGAGGCTATGACTAGTTTATTTGCCCACAAGGATCTGTTTACTGTTTGGCATGTCCAATCCTGTTTTGAGATGATTGCATGAATCCTATTTCTTCACTAGTATGTCCAAGCTACATTGTTTGTTTACTGTCTCACCTGGCATGTCTACATCCTACTTGTTCTATATGTGATTAGTATTTCTAAAATTTGAATGCTTCATAAAGTGCTTGCCTAGTTTATTCATTTGAGTCTTACCTCCTCTCTTTTACTAATGAGATCCATTTAAGGCATCTAGCCTTTCAAAGTACTCTAGTTGTGTGTATTCGTCATGTCTAAGACCTATGTGTTCTCAACATGTCTTTTCTATAATCTTTGTAACTAATTTTTCAATTCCACAAACTCTTAAGAAATTTGTGTATCTGTTTGCTTATACACTAGGATGTATTCTACGTGTCCCCCAACCCATCTCTCTCCATGTGTGGAACCTGCTTGCCCCAAAATGTTTTTGAAACTGTGTGTTTTGTGACTTGCATTCTGACTTCAAAAAAATATTTTTTCATACTTTTTCTTAAACTATTTACCACCCTAACTAGTACTGGTTTAATAAAACCTTTTCACTCCTAAGACCCTCTTGCTACTGTTTACCAAAAGTTTTTCAAATCATGTCAAGCACTCTCACTTATTCTTAGGTTATTAAGTTCTAGCCCTCTGGTATGTGTACTACTTAGAGGTCCCTAAGATCTTTCTGAACTCTGGCATATCAGGGTTGATACTTCCACACTGCACATGATCAGTCTTTATTTGAGAAAAGTCTGGGTGTGAGCACTCACCGGTATCCTTGAGGTCCTTAGGGAACTCTGACACACCTGGACACGAAATTGGGCTATGGAATCTTTGGCATTTGAGACTAGTGAAGGCTTGGTACACTATGATTTGCTTTGGGCCTATTTCAGGCTCCCTATAGCTTAATGTATATTTATATTTATGTAATATATTAAATCATTAGTCTGTAATAATTATTGTAAACAAATATTGGGGTAACTAGTGAAAGGGAGGGTAGTTGTATACTGCGGGTAAAGTTGGATAGATAACATGCCTATAGGGTTCATTTGGTTCAAATGTGTTTGTTAGCTAATATGCCTATAGGATCTGCTTTGGTTCAAATAAATTCTGCTTGCTTTACTTTACATAATTAGAAGTCATGCCTATAGGATCTAAATCAGCTTTAATTATAGAAATCATGCCTATAAGATCTAAAATCAGCTTTACTTATAAAAATCATGACTATAGGATCTAAAATCATTTTTTTTTGTTAGAACTAAAATCAGTTTAATCAAAACTCACGCTTGTAGGTCTTGAATCAGTTTGATTGACTAACCTATTCGTCTTTTTAATCGTCTTCAACACTATGTTAGTTAATATCATTAGAAAGCATGCCTAAAGGATCCGAAATTTCCCGCTTTGAAATTGTTTACTGCTTACTACATTCCTGATCAATGATTAGATATCATGATCATAGGACATCACTATTACATTCCTAGTCAAGCCTATAGGGAGATTAAAAATCTTGCAACTAACTACGCTCTATTATCTGTGACTGCTCATATTCAACAGGTCTAAAATCAGTGGGCAAACTGAATAGGTCTTTGACACTTTGGTCCTAACTCAATACTGCATATTCTCTTCTCACCTAGATATCTTGTTCTAGGGCTTCTTTTAAAATACCTGCAACTATGTTTAAGACGTGCACTTGCTTGCTCTATTATGTGAAGGTAAAACATGAGCCTTTAATTGTTCCATCTTTGGTCCAGTCCCAACTATTTTGGTTGTCGCCTAGATTTTTCTCCTTTAAGAAGCTTAGGATAGTCTAGAACTACCCAAACTAGAGGTCCTATATACCTCAGAGCCACAAGGAAGGGACAAGTAGTGCACACATATGATATCTTTTAAGGTTGCTATAATGCTTTAGGCTATGACCAAGGGGAGGGAATTGGGTAGTAAGGATATGATGAATGAGCCTAATGTCACATGAATCCCACTTATTGAGGAGTGATTATCGGGCATTGCATGGTTATGATCCTGTAGGCTAACCTACCTAGGACCCCTCTTTCCCAATTCCTATGTGTTTTAAATGAACTTCCTTTTCTTTACGTATATATATATATATATATGTAAGTTGTTCAAACCTCTCCCTTGCTTCCATTACCTGAATCATATGTGTGTTTAGAATGTGAAAACATGCCTTTAGTTGTGAATATGTGTTGAAATTATTTACTTGTAAAATGACCAATTCACATAGTTTATGTTCGGCCAAGACCCACCGTTGTGGACCTCGAGGCGTGCCTAACACCTTCCTCTCAAGGTTATTTCGAGCCCTTACCCTAATCTCTGGTAATGCAAACTAGTTCATGAGTTAATCGCTCTAGGTGCCCTAATGCACTCCCTCTTACTTTAAGAGCTGGAACACTCCTTTTTGAGTTAGATTTCTTTGTCGAGGTCCAATTCTCTACAATTTTCACAATTTCTTAGTTTCGGGAACAAAAGTCAACACTTGCGGACTAAAACTAAAGTAAGAAAGTATTAATAAGTGGTTAAAATACAAACTATCAACTCCCTCAAACTTAAGTCTTTGCTTGTCCTCAAGGAAATAAGTTAGTTTCCATCTCTTCAAAGTGAAAGGTTATTTCAAGTAGTCAATTGTAAGCCGTTCATACTCAGTTTGGACCAATAATTACCCACAATACTCATGCATTCTCAACAAGTTGACAAATCACATATTATGTACATATAGTTCTAATGTGATATTTGAGCTTCAAGAATTGACTTCACTCATCATGGAATGTTGCTCTATCATATAGATCACGGTGGAATCCAAACTCTTCCTCCTCTACCTCTATTTGCCAAGCTCAATTCAAGAGTTAACACTTAATTCTCCAAATCAATGAAAGGCTCACTCTTCCCTCACAAAAGAATGTCATAAGTAATGCTTCAAGTACCATAGGCTTGCCCCTCATGTATATCACCACTAATGTAAGCTTACTCGGTTCAAAATCAAGTAGGACTTCTTTCAGGTTGTAATGAAGGCTTTTGGATTGGGGTAGGATACCATATGGGTAAGTGGCTACGCCATTCCTTAAGCACACCACATTTTCATTTCTTGGCTCACTTTTTTACCAACTCTTAGAGGCATTTCCTTTTCCTTGGGGGATAGAGATACTTGACATCACTCTTTCTTATTCAGTTCATTCTTTTTCTCCCGTGATGCTCATACTAGAGATAGTTGCCTCTTTTTGATTTCATCAACCTTCCTTTTTATTCTCTTTTTGTTCTTTTCTTTTCTTGCCTTATCTTTTCATAGAGATCATTTCTTTTCTCTTTTTGGTGCCTTGATACCTCTTTCAAATTCTTCAACTCCCCACCCTAACTTAGTTAAGCCATTTATTTCAGAAGAGTGTTAAGAAAGGTCTGTGTGCCAAGAGAGGATTACAGCAAAATGGGTGAACGCTTGTAGCATGGTTACCAAGTAAGAAAGGCTAAAGGCTCAAAGGGGATTGTATAGGGATAACAAAAATTGGTTGGCAAAAAAAAAAGCTCAAACGAACTAAGGAAAGCCTACAATCATATTCAAAACCAAGCAAACTTAGGATTTTGCCTTGAAGCACATTCGAGGCAAGTTCTAGACCATTCACATAAATACTTGGACTAGCAAGGAAAAATCACCTCACTCCTCATGCAACTAGACCGTAAAAAGGATATAGTCTAGAGCCTACAACAATCACAATCAAGTTAAAAATCACTATGGTCTAACTTACCATTCAATGATTTTCGATGTTAACTCAAGAGTCTTAAAGTCACTAACTAGAGCTATTTTCTTTCAAAAACCTTGTTTCAAATCATACACATGTAGTTAAGTGTGTTGGTGCCAAATAGAGCATGAATAACTCACTTTAGAGAATGACTTGATTAGGGATTTTAATTATTACTATTACTATTATTATTACCTAAACAGAAAAACGAACTCATTCCCTTAAGAAGATTGTCACACCATTCATCCTCGGGAAGAGTCACCTGGTTCACACAAAAGACCACCTTTGGAGTGAATTGTGGCATTAAGTAAACCAAAAGCTTATTATCTGTACTACAACAAATAAAATGAAAACTACTAACATAAAAAGAAGCTACCAACAAAATAAAAGTCAAAGTAAACAATTAAAGAAGCTAATGAAAGCAAAAACTAACTAAAGATAGATAAACTAAAATACATAGAATTATCCAATTATTACAGTACAAATGTATCCAAATGTGTCAAATAAACTCCACCCCCTGAAATAAAAGTAAATATTGTCCCCAATGCTTAACAAAATAAGAGTGAAAAGAAAGTGGGCGAAGAAACTCCCTAAGCATCCTTGGAAATCTCAGTGTCCCCAGCAGCATCAACTCCCATTGGCTCAGCCAACTGTATCTCATCATCATCATCATATCTGGGAGTGGCAAACATCACACGGACTGTGTCAGCAAGGCGTAGCTCCTCAGACTAGCCAGCTGGTGCAAACTGTAAAAATGGATCTGGGGTGGATTGGTCTGGGTCAAGCAACATATCAAATGGTAAATCCTTAGATGTCGCTAGTTGGGTCACCTTTCTCCTAAGCTTGTCCATTTAAGTTTTGCTAGCCTGGGACTTTCTCATTTTCTTCACTTCTTTGGTCAAGTCGTTAATAACTAAACCATGATGTACCAGAGTGTCCATGATCATCTTCTCATTATCCAGAATCTTGCGCAGCTTCTCATCAAGATCCGTAGAATCCTATTGTGCTTGTGTGGATGACTGCCCTGCAAAAATACTAGATAACTCAGAAAACTTTGAGGTAGGTACTACATTCAGTTGTGGTAAATGTTTGGGAGACTCGCATAGCAGAAAGCAGGCCTGTAGGAATTGGCACCGGCCTCAAAAATTGAGTAGGGACTGTCCTAGGAGCTACGGTAGGAGATGAAGATAGTGGCGGAGGCATAGGAACTACACTAATAGAGGGCTCAGCTGATATAGATAGGATATCACATATGTCAGAAACTACCACTATCGGCTCATCAGACTGGCCTATAGTAGTAGAAGGTTGAGCATTCTTTTTCGGGTTTGTTGTATCTTGCAGCGAGTACCACTCAAACGTCTTATTTGGCTTCACCTTCGTATCAAATGGCTTTGGCTCTACCTTACATCAATGAGGTACTCTGTGATAGTGCTGGGGTAGGGTTAAGCCATGTTAGTCTACTGCAGTACCAATGAGATATTGGCCAACATCAGGGCACCCACATTGATCGGGTACCCGTCCATGATAGAATCTACTAGAATTGCTCATTTTGGGAAGGGTCAATCCTGCTACACACAAAGGTCTACCAACCTTTTGCCTTAAAACTCAATCTGTTCTTCTTAATGGGTACCCTGTCAGTGATCTATGGTGGAGGATGCCTCGGTGGTGCTAAGATCTCAGTAAGCCATAACCTAGCTTTTTCTTTCAAGGCCAACTTCTCCAGCTACTCTGGCTCCAAGTCCTTAAAACCCAAGTACGCGTTCAGCATGTGTTTATCAACTTTCACCTTAAGGTTGCGTACTTTGGTCAACTTAGTTCCCTTGCGAATACGTGAGATGTTGGCATATAACTCACGAACAAGGTGTTCCTTGACATCTACGACCTTCTCAGTAAATAACACCTATTCCTTTCTTGATCTGAACTACCTGAACACTACATGGTTGTATATATCTATATCCCTCAACAGAAACTACCTCTCATGTGTCAACGATCTCTCCGACCACCACATCTAAAAGGCAATGAGGGCAGCCAAACTCACAAACTTGTCTTCCCATATTTCCTTTTTCTTTGTCCGCTCAACCCCAGTAGATGTACCCTCTCCCCCTTTACCATCATCTGGAATATCTAGAACATCCTACATACTAGACTCTGGAGCACTTGTTGGCTCGGAGCCTTGGCCAACACTTTCCGAACCTCAGAAGTGTTGTGAGATGATGAAGCCACATCCAGGGGCTCAGATTGCCCCTGTGGCTTGGATTGTGCAGTTGCCTGCTCCTCCAGGACAGACACAAAGTTTCCCTTAGAAGTCTTTTTAGACGGGGCATAAGAACTAGACTTGGAGAGGTTTGTACCCCTCCCTCTGCCTGGTGTGGTCTACTTCTGAATGGTTTTGGACACACTGAGGGGTAAGGGAGAACATTGTGGACATAGTAAGGTTACTAGAGATTAACATGCTGTAGATAATGGGAAATGTGGTCCGCAGTTTTAATATGCGGCTGCAGAATGGGAGTGCGAACCACACATTGTCATATGCGGCCGCACTTCTAAAATGAATGATCAGAGGTTCAAGTACCTCTTATCCGAAGTTAGTTCGAAGACCAAGTCCGGCCGTAGAATTTATCTATGGTCTACGGAATTTTAAGTACAGTTCGCTTTTGTTCTTCCAAGACACAGGTCTCTGATATCAATGCGGACCTAAAGTGTGGCTATTTTAAGATTTATACGGTCCGCTCTATTACAGTTCGGCCACAAAAGCACTTTCCTTCACCAATTGCCCAGAACAATTAAACTGTCAACCGCATAAATTCAAATGCGGCCGCAAAATTCAAATTTTCACAAACAGTCATTCTTTTTCACTTAGATTTTGCAATTACTTGTACAAATCAGTATGGCAACATGGTATACATATCAAATCTAACTAACTCAACCTATTTTAACATGTATATATGATTACCAGTACAAATCTACCCCACATGGATACATAGATGAACTCTAATAACATATGGCCTAAAAAGAAACTAAAGTTACAGAAATTAAACTAGCATAAAAGCTTAACATGAAGTGAAGCATACCAGATGAAGTCAGTGTATTAGGCGTGTCAGGATAGTGAAAAGTGTAAAATGAGGCCAAAAGTTCTATTTATACTTAGAGTGAATGAAGGGAAAAAGGGTTGAGTGCAGCCGAACAATTCCAAGTGCGGTCCTCACTCTTTCACCTGCAGCAGTGCTTTGTACCACTTATGCAGTCTGCATAATTTTGAGTGCGGCCGCACAATTCCTCTTACATCCGTAGAATAGTCCTGCACTAACAGCCTCAAACTCCAAAGAGTTTGTATTTTGACACCTAGTTGAGCTTCTAGAATTGCGGTCCGCATGTGAAATATTCGGCCGCACAAGCTTATCTACCATGTCACACTTAATTCTGCAGCCGCACAAGCTCATCTGCCATGGCACACTTAATTCTGCGGCTGTACAATTAGAATATGCGTTATGCATTTCCTTCAACACTTAGCCAATTTTATGTACACCCTTCTTGCAAGTAACACTACACCCTGTAGCACACTTCAAATTAGGTTAGAACAACAAATAACACCTAACTACAATAGAAAAAAGAAAAGAACATGGGTTGCTTCCCAAGAAGCATCTGATTTAACATCGTGACATGACACATGTCAAAGCATCTTTAAGTGAAGTAAATGACCTCCACAACGTTGCTATCTCCAACCTTGCCAAAGTAGTGCTTCACTCGGTGATCATTGACTCAGAACACTTTATTGTTCTTGTTCTTGAAATCCAATGCACCGAAGGGTGTCACACCAATAATTTCAAACAGACCACTCCACTTGGATTTTAGCTTTCCGGGAAACATCCCCAACCATGAATTAAACAACAATACAAGATCGCCCACCTTGAACATTTTCTTCCAATGTATTTGTCATGAAGATATTTCATCTTTTCTTTGTAGAATGACAAACGCTTATATGCATGGTATTGGAACTCATCCAATTCATTAGCCGCAAGTTAGCGGCTACATCCCAATCAAGATTCAATTTTTTAAAACCCAAATTGCCTTGTGTTGTAGTTCCACCGGAAGATGACAAGCTTTCCCGAACACTAACAAGTATGGAGACATTCCGATAGGTATTTTTTAAGATGTCCGATAAGCTCATAACACATCATAAAGCTGTTTGGACTGATTCGTCCAGCTAGCATTCACCGTTTTAGAAGAGATACTCTTTATCTCCCGGTTGGAGACTCCCACTTGCCCACTAGCTTGTGGGGATATAGGGAGTCATGACCTTGTGAGTAAAACCATAATTTATAAGTAAAGTGTCAAAAGCCTTGTTGGAAAAGTGTGAACCCCATCGCTTATGATTGCATGTGGAGTACCAAATCTTGTAAAAAAAATCTTCTTCAAGAACGCCACTACACTTCTTGCCTCATTGTTGGGTAAGGTGACGACCTCAACCCATTTGCACACATAATCCATCGCGACCAAGATGTAAGTGTTTCCTGAAGAACTCACAAAAGGACCCATAAATTTAATGCCTTAAACATTGGAAATATCAATCTCCAAGATGGTTGTGAGAGGTATCTCATTTTTCTTTGAAATTCTACCGGTCCGTTGACATTCATCATATCTTTTCACTAAGTCACTTGCATCCTTGTAAAGAGTAGGCTAATAGAAACCACAACTAAGAACTTTGGCCTCCATTCTTGCTCCACCAAGGCTTACTTATTTGATATTAAAATCCAAGGCTTGAGTATTAACGTTGTAAGGGTCAAACGGTCAAATGAACCATACCCTTATAGCTCAGTCTTGGCATGGTGGAAAGTTACCGCGCCTTCTATCATGTATTCTATATGCAAAGTAGTGAAAGTAATTTTCCCTCTACATTTCATTACTTTGCATTTGCACCATAGATATATTCGTCAAGTTATTTAAAATAATTAATGGGTCCAAAATCCCAGAGCCTACGGGCCTCCCCAAGTCGGGGACTGTTTTCCGATAATAAGATATTATAACTCTAGCTATCGAGTCCCGAAGGCACCGAGCCTATTAGGCAGGGTCAAAGCATGAAAGTCTATGGGCAAATTAAAAAAATGGCTTGGATACGTCTGAGTCCGTACTTAGAAAGTAAGGTCCTTACATATGATTAAAAACTATTAAAAAGTCACCCTTGGAAAAACACCATCATATACGATTGAAACATTCAAGTATCTTAAAGTCTTCATTTTTTATCGGATATTTCAAAGCCTAAGCAATTCAGAGTTGTTATCAAAATCGAGCCTCATTTAGGTTTCGGGGGAATGAGCACTCCCAATTATGTCCAATTTATGCTAAGCCATTAATGACACTCTTCAAGTAAAGAGTTGCAAATAGATACTAAAAAGCAAAAGAGACAGTGTAGCTGAAAGTGATTTTTTTTATATATTCCAAAAATATCTACAAAGGAACGTAAAATGGCCTCAAAATAAAAAAATATGTATAAGAGAAACAAAAAAATAAGCTAAGGCATCTCCGCCTAGTCTTTAACAGAGTCCGATTGAGTACCAGAACCCTCAGGCTCATAAATCACTATAGCCTCAGCCTCGAGCCTCTTGGCCTCCTCAATTTCAGCCGACAGATCGAACCCCTAGGCATGAATTTCCTAGAGGGTCTCCCTCCGGGATAGCCGCTTTATGTACTCGGTCTTTGTTATTAAGCGGGCCTCAGGTATTTTTACATCATTTTTGTACTAGGCCAGCATCTCCTCAATCTCGGAGGAGTCGGCCGAAGCCGCCACTAACATGGACTTTAAAGCAGCATACACTCGGATGATGTCATCCCCTTTTGAAATGGCCAAACCTAGTTGAGCTTGGAGCTCATCATTTAGCCGAGACCACTTGTCGACCTTTTCCCTCATCACCTGGAGCTTGTCCTTGACCGATGCCAACTCCTATTTAATATCCTTCTTTTTCGAGGCCAGAAGGTCCATCCTGCTCCTCAGCATCTCGGCTGAAGTTTTGAGCACATTCATCTCAGCCCGAAGTTGGTCGATAAGGTCTATCTTCTCTTGGACCTACGAGGTTGCGTCGTTAGCTAATACTCTTAACCTCTCGATTATAATCTGAAATATTCTTATCTTCTCAACCAGTTTGACATGCTCCCATTTCACGAACGAAGCCTCCCTTTGAGCTTTTTCCATCCCAGCTTGGATAATGGGGAGATCCTTGAAGGCCTTGTCTTTTTGCTCGCTGAGAGCCTTGTACATGTCCTTTTGCCGGACGTGCTGATTGAGCTCGAATTCAAGATGACTTACTTCCATCTCAGACCGATGGAAGCTTTCATGATCAAGAACCGAAGCCTGAGAAAAAAATTAATGAGATCAGGAAGACACACTAAGGTTAAATGAACTACACAAATGATACAAAGAAAGGAAAACATACCCGGTTTAGTATCTGTTGTGCCTAGTTGAACAGGCCCGGTGTGCTCATTTCGTTCATCCTCACCTGATCCTCTTCAGTCATCAAAGGGTCCAGACAGTACCCCAACACCCGGATATACGCCTGGATCATAAATACGACTATTTTTTACAGTCAGGATCCACACTAGGAGTAGGGAACTACTTCACCAGCTTCAGGCTCAAGCTTGGCCTACCTATTTCCGATGGCACTTCTTTTTTCGAGATCTCTAGGTGACCGAACCCAGAATAATCCTCCAATGTACTGATGTCCACGCCCTCAAAGAGTAGGTTGAAGGCCTCATCTGTGGGACGTGATGTCTACTTTGGATTCTCTTTGATGTCTTGATGCTCATTAAATAAAGACTCTATATGAGATGGCGATTCCATAATGTCAATAACACCGGGGGCTTCCCTCGGAGCAGGAGTAGCTCCACAGGAGGATGGAGCCACCGGTTTTCCTTCGGGCTCCCGAGCCAAGGAGGGTCAACCTCTCAGTCACTTCCCCTAGTCTCCACCTGCTCTTCTTCATCGACGGTCATATTGTGAGCGGTGAACTCCAGGTCGTCATCTTCAGGGTAATCCATGAGTCAATAAAAGGAATCGGGGCCCAGTACCCTAGTCCGGGTACTCTTTTTGTTTCTCTTTCCGACTCAGACTACTACCCTCTTCTTCTTGGCCTCGGCGTCTAAAGAGCCCGAAGATTTCCTCTTTCTTCTCTTTTTCTCCTCCTTTGCAGCAAGTTCAAGCTATCCCGAAGCGGAGGGTTTATCGAGTGAAGACGGATCCTCGTCCTCATTGCCCGAAGCTTAGTGGCCTTGGGAAAATCTATGAAAGAAAGAGAAGGAATCAATGAAAATTATAATTGAGTATGAGAGTAGACTTGGTCGGGGGGTGGGGGGCACTCACCATGGGAACGAGTCTCCCACTTGCCCTATGAGAGCTTGCACCATTCGCGCTCAAAGTATGATAGTTGTTTGCAGATCCCCTTGACTCACCTTTGAAGTGGGGAGCTGCATTGGGATCTCAAGCAACTGCTGCACGATGGTAAAAGTAGTCAATAATAAAGAAGAACAAAAGAAATTCTAAGTACTCAAAAGGGAGAGAAACTTACAGGCTAGGTTCCACATTTCAGGGAACGGAAAGAACTCAGAGGGAATGAGATCCTCATTTTTTACTCGAATGAATCTCCCCTTTTAGCCTCGATCCATATCTTCATCAATGCTAAAAAATGGAGCTTTCCTTTCCCGACAAACGAGCTTGATTAATCCCCCTTGGAAGACTCAGGGACTATAGTGGTGAAGCAAATGGTCGATGATAAATCAGGGTGCTTTAGTGTTGTTGACAAAATGGCAGAGGAGGATTAGATCCTCCAAAAAGACAGGTGAATCTTCCTGAGGTAGACCTCATACCATAGCAAAAGTTGAGGATTATGGGATCCACTGGGGAAAGTGTGATGGGGCGTGAAAACTCTTACCTTCCCCTTCACATGAGTGGTATTGTCCTCATCGGGATCGAGGATGACCACTTATTTTCCCTCCTAATTGCAGTCCTACCGAACTGTAGGGAGCGTGTCCTTGATGATGGAGCATATGTACCTCCATACCTCCTCGCCTTGATCCTATTGACTGGAATCTTTTTCGACCTCGAAGTCATTTTCTATAGAGCAGCCTCCGGGGATGAAGTTCTTCAAAGGAGGTTCCAAGGACACCTCAAGTACGGCCATCTCGGCATCCATGATCGGGCTAAGTTGAAGGAACAGTTTGTTTAGGCATGGATTTTGAAGTCTTCTCCATCGAGTTCTAGGAAATATGAATATATGAAGATGAGGAAGAAGATTTGAAGGTTAAACTTAAAGGTTCAAGGATGAAGTATGAATATTTGAAGATGGGAAGATGAAGATATGAAGATATAGAGATGGAAATGGGGCGTGGCGGGTGTAGCCTTAACCCACACCGTCCCCCACCGCATAGCTAAATCTTCCATTTTCAACCCGCCGCGCACCAACTCGCATATACCCGCCGCGACGTGCCCCTCAAAGCAAAATACACAAATCTGAACTTAGTGGTCCTAATTTCCCCCTCTGAAGTCTGAACTTCTTATTAATGCCAAAAACAAAGCAACTACTAAACGAAAACTTCCAACATACACAATCCTTAAACCAATCACATTCCCGCCATGATATTTTCTTGTTCTCCCTTGATCCATTGTATTTCATATAATGTAGAAACACAGATAATCATTTATACAATATTAGTAGCATTTTAGTACGAAGATCACAAAATCAAAAAAGAGTAATTAAAAGAAAATGCTTTACAAGTTGCATTTGAAAAGTAAAAGAGAAAAATAGAAGTAAGAGGAACGACAGTTTGGATGAAAACAACGAGGAATCCCACCGAAACCCGCAATTGCTCTGCCCCGCGTTAGATTTTCAAAATAGTTTTAACCTGCCCCGCACCCGCAACTTCCCCACATAAGATAAAACCCACCCCGCCCTGCATAACATCAAACCCGCTCCACCCCGCACCCACACCGCCCCATTGCCATCCCTATGAAGATATATGTATGAAGATTTGAAGGGATGAAAATTAAATAAAAAGTTCAGGGGTAAATTGAGGAGTTCTAGAATCAAAAATTTAAAAAGTGAAAAAAAGACAAAAACTTTTGTAAAGAAGAGGTAATTAACACATGACATTTCGCATTCGAGGACGGTCAATCGGCAGTTGATACGTATCAGAAGTTAGAACAACGTGACTTATGGGATATTAAACTGAATCGTCGACCCAGTTCTAGCATATGGAAGAAGGAACTGAGGTAAATTAATCACTTCTTGCCGTTTCGATAAATCTGCTCTCCGAAAAGTGTACGGATAAAATTGGAGGCAATGTTACCCCCGATTCCATAAGAAAAAGACAAGAGGGAAGCACGGTCCAACACAACTTTGCGAGAAACCAAAGGGCCCCTCGTGTTAGAGATCAGGAGAGATGAATGATATATCTGGGATCGGGCACGATTAAACAACGGATCCAGGCCAAGTACAGTGTCACAACCCAATTTCTCCTGTAGGCTATGATGGCTCCCAACATCGCCACTAGGAAAGCAACCGGTGAACTAACCATGTAACTATCCTTTTTAATAATTTCAAAATTGTTGAATTTTATTTATAAAGAAATTAAGGAGTGGAAAATTTAATAAAGTAAAGTGAAAACTAATGAAAGAGCAAATCTAGTGAGATAAATTCTCAAAAACCATAAAGTCTACTAGCAAGTTTTCAAGACCTGGTGTCACAAGTGTATGGGAAACTAGTAGAATATACAAAGCAGTAAGTAACTGTCTGAAATAGAGTAGACAAAAATTAAAGACAAAAGAGAGACTCCGATGTTGCAGAAGGACTCAGAAAATAGCTCACAACTAAGCCTCAGGGTAACGGGGGTGTGCGCCGGAATCACTACCAGATGCACCTGCCTCAGATCCTGCACGATTAGAGCAGAAGTGTAACGTGAGTACATAAACATGTACCCAATAAGTCTCCAGTCTAATATCAAAGAAGTAGTGACGAGGGGTCGACATCAATACTTACTATAGGCCAACAAATAAAATATAGAAATTTCAAATAAGCATGGATATGTAAATAATAATAATAATAACACAATAGCAAGCAGTAAATAAGTGATTCTTTAACTGATAGTAACTTCCAAAATCTCTAACCAACACCTACTAACTCTAAGTCAATTTCTATCATTAAATAAATTATAACCCCTCAAACCATAAAATAATATCAAGTGTAATCAGGCTCCGAGTATTATCAGGATTGATTTATACCGAGGTCGTACGGTCTGATCCAAAAATATATTGTGTGCACTGCCGAGGGTCGAACGACATGAACGAAAGATGTATCTATTATACTGCCGACAAAATCATCGCAAATGCGAAGCTAGGCCACCACTTCCTGCTAAAAATATCGCAAATGTGAATGAGGGCTTATTGTAAAAGCGAATGGACATATGCGAGGGTTGCCTTGTAAAGGCTTTTTAGAAATTGCGAACTGCGAGGTTTGCAAATGCGAACAAAACCTCGCATTTGCTATACCTGAGGCACCAGTAAAAGACCAGAAAACTCAAGTCCTTTCCATCTCTCGAATGCGTTCGAAACTCACCCAAGCCCTCAGGGCTTCATACCAAACGTCCACACAAGTCTAAAAGTATCATATGAACTTGCTCGCTTTATCGAATCACCGAAATAATATATAAAAGCTCGAATCGATGCCAAACGATCATGAAAACTCAAAACTTCTAAAAACCACTTTCGGGGCTTCGATTCCTATCAAATCAACTCGGAATGGTGCCAAATTTTTCATGCAAGTCATAAATAACCATACATAACTATTTCCAGGCTTGGAATTATAAACGGACCTCGATAATATCGAAACCTTCTTCAAACCAAATTTAAAGAACTTGAAAACCTTCAATGCACCAACTTTAAACTTTATGCGTTGAAGCGCTCCCAGGTCATCCAAAACCCGATCCCCATGTCCAAACTCAAACCCTTCCAACTCTAACTAACCACCCCCGCAAGTTATAAAATAGTAAAAGAACATACGGGGGTCTTAATTAAGGGCACGAGGATCTAGAAAGCAAAACGAACGGTTGGGTCATTACATTCTCCACCTTTTAAACAAACGTAATGTTACATCTCGTACTTTAATATTAGGATTAGTCATAGTAAACCCCATGTTGAGCCATAGTAAACGAGGCTTGTCTTAAAGGGTTATTATACGGACACCATATTAACCAGACTAGGTTTGACCATGATGCATGTACGATTAATCAGAGTAAGGCTGCTATAGAGGTCTAGACTAGGACCTTCAAGCGGACAACTTGAGGGGGAAAGGCACAGAACCGTCGAACGCACCACTAATCCACTAGTTTTACCGCAAATACGCCTTTCTGAATTTAAAAGGTGATATATAGAAAGAGCGCAAACACTTATCAAGTGTTGCTATAGGATTAATTTCACACAAGTGGAATATGATGTTGAGCATGATTTATCCAACAATAAATAGCATGTTGTCTAGTATTTGCACGTAAGAAAAATAATAATCGCAATATTTAAATAATTGAAAGACAGTTGCGGAAAAAGAAAACAAAGAGACAAGTCAGTTTCAGAAAAATAAAGAAATCATACATGCTTGAAAGCAAACAATTAAATTCAAATAAAGGGAAAGGGTACGTGGGATAGAGCATGCTTATACTAATTCACAAAAAATAAGTTTATTATTGTATGAGCCTAGAATATCTCCAGCAGAGTCGCCATGTTGTCGCTCCCCCCTTTTCCCTCGTGTGAGTATGAGTTTCGACATTCATGGGGGAATAACTCATTTCCTTTTGGGAACTGGGTATTTGAAGAGTCGCCACCTAACGGATTATAGTGCGTTAGGGCACCTAGAGTTATTAACTCCAGATACCTAGAGTCGCCACCTAACGGATTATAGTGCGTTAGGGAAAAAGTCACATGATACTAAATTAGACTAAGAAAAAAATATCATGAAAGTCAAAGCACAGAAATAAACAATGTAACAAGTAATAGGGAAAGACTCAGAATCAGAGCAAAAATGTAAGAAATTAGGGTTTTAGCATAAATGGACTAATGTTCAAACAATATTACCATGAATCAGTCAATAACACTTAAGAACCACGATTAAACACTTGAAAATCAAAAAGGCTTTGAAAAGGTGAGTTCAGCAAACCCTAGTTTTTTTAGGAAAAACGGAGAATCGATTAAAAACCCCATAAGAGCTTCGTGAAAATATGTGAAATAGGTTTGATTCATCTCAGATCTGGACAGATCTGAGAAGATAAAAGGATAAAAACTGTGGCTTTTAGAAAGGTAATAGAGGCGAGCATAGACTTAGGAAACCATGGATAAAATAAGAAAGATCTTACTCAAGGTCGAGTCAACTAGCCTGAAATGGGCAAGAAAACGCCAAAGTGTAAACAGGCCGCCTAGGTCCCTTGAGAATCTCCTCAAGGATCCAAGAAATAGAGATACCATGGCAAGCAGGAGGCCGATATAGGCCTGAGATGACAGAGAAATATCATATAATGGAGGGCTAAGCTAGTGACGTCGTTTGGAGATTAGGGTTTAGGTAGAGAGCATTTGAGAGAGGGGAATAGATGACGGCGGGGACGGGTGGGAAATGATTAGGTTAGAAAGGGGTAAATGGGTATAATTAAGGTAAGTGGAGATTTTGATCGTTGATCAAAATGATCAACGGCTAGGATAGGCTGGGGTATTGGGTCGGGTATGCTTAAATTGGGTTAGGGTTAGATGAGATTTGGGCTGGCTAAATTTTGGGCTAATGTGGGATTAAAAATTGGGCTGTCTGATTGGCTGGGTCCAAATGAAAGGGGCTATTTGTTAAATATATATTTAATCGCTAAAACAATTTTTTTAAAAATACTTAATATACTATAAAAATGATTTCGATGCCTGTAAATATTTAAAATAGTTACTTCATATTTTAAAAATATAAAAGGTTATTTTCCAATAAAATAATGTAATAATGCGTGTGTGGGCTATAATTGCAAAGTAATTACAATTGCAACCTAAAAATACAAAAGTAGCTATTTATGCAACAATTGAAACTTAGTACAAATGCAAATAATAAAATTAAGCCAAAAAAAATTATTATAAAATTATTTGTGATGCAATCAGTAATTATCTTATAAATAAAATGTTGGGATAAATTAATAAAAAATATTTTAAAAATGCAGAAATTGTATGAAAAATACTAATTGATGCCAAGGCACAATTTTGAAAATATTGTGGGAACAATTTGGTATCAACAACTCAGACCATTCATGAGGTTATAAAGAATTTGTGACTATGTTATTATAAGACCTCGTAAGCTTAACAACTTTGATATTGTTAGATATATTTTCATATGGTATTTTAAGTGGAACATTTTTGTAAAAACAAGTTTGAAAAATATGATTTTATAGAATTACTAATATTATCTGTGACGATCCAGCCAGTCGTCTTAAGAATTTACACCCCGATCCCCTATTAACTGCTTTCCCATATTTATTTCTGCTATTTTGATTTTTCGGGATATTCGGTTTTGAGTTTCGGAGAGTTTTGGGACACTTAGTCCCTAAATGAGAGCTTAAGTGTTGGAAATTTGACCGTAGTCAGAACAGTGTGAAGACGACCCCAGAATGGAATTCTGCTTGTTCTGTTAGCTCCGCTGGGTGATTTCGGGCTTAGGGACATGTTCGGATTCTGTTTTGGAGGTCCGTAGCTAATTTAGGCTTGAAATGCCGAAAGGTCAAATTTTGAAGTTTCCGATTTGATAGTGAGATTTTTATCTGAGGGTCGGAATGGGATTACGAAAGTTAGAGTAGCTCCGTAGTGTTGAATGTGATGTGTGTGCAAACTTTCAAGTCATTCGGACGAGGTTTGATAGACTTTTTGATCGAAAGCGTATTTCTAGAGTTTTGGAGTTCTTTGGCCTGAATCCGTGGTTGATTCATTGTTTCGTTGTTGTTTTAGATGTTTTAAGGATTGGTATAAGTTTGGACAGTTCTATTAGACTTGTTTGTGCTTTTGGTTGAGGTCCCGGGGGGCTTCGGGATGATTTCGGATGGTTGACGGAGGAATTTTGGAGTTTGGTGTTGCAGCATCAGCTGGTTTTCTATCATAACCGCACCTGGGAATGTGGGACCGCAGGTGTGGTGCCGCAGAAGCGGAATTGGAGAGGTCCAGTATGAGCCGCACGTGTGTGAAGGGAATCGCACCAGCGAGACCGCAGGTGCGGAGGGTGTACTGTAGAAGCAAAAACTGGTCTTAAGTGAAAGGTCGCATGTGCGACCATTGGTCCGCAAAACTGGGACCGCAGATGCGGTAATAGCAGGGCAGAAATATGAAATTTCGAGACTTTAGTTTCAAATGTTGGAAATTCGATTTGGAGCTCGGGAGAGGATGATTTTGAGAGGGAATTAAAGAGGAGATCAGTGGGTAACAATTCTTTAACCCTTTCTAGTTATATTTCATCAATCTATAGTTAATTTCATTATTTAATTTCGGATTGATGATGAAAATTGGGGAAAAGTTGAAAGAAAGTTCTTAGAAGATGGATAATTTTGATATGCATGAACTCGTGAGAGTATGAGGATTCTGAAAATATCAATTTTTCCCGATTATGAGACGTGGGTCCGAGGGGAGTTTTGGTTATTTTACCTAATTTTGCGTATTAGCTTAGAATTTCTTTGTAGAATCAGTTGCTTGAAGTGCTATTTACATTATGCAAATGAATTGAATAGATTCGGGCAATTTGGATTCGAGAACTCGTGGCTAGAGCATGGTTTCGGCTTGATTATTGAGCCGATTCGTGGCAAGTAGCTTGCCTAACCTTGTGTGGGGGACCTTCCCTTTAGGATTTGGTATATTTGATAATTGAAATGCTTTGTACGTGATGTGATGAGTGCGTACTTGAGCTAATTATTGAAAATTCGATTTTCTTTAAGTAATTTCAATTGTGTTCCTTTTCCTGTCTTATACTACTTGCAATTTAAGCTTATTGTTAGCTTAGAAAAGCATTTTTAATTGACTAAATTGCTTATTTGCTTAAACTGCCTTAATTATATTATGTGAAGCATGTTAGGTTAGAATTATCTGTTTACTTGGTACGAAATTGAGCTTAATTGAGTATTCCTTGTGTTGTTGCTGCGTGTTTTACTTTGGGACTATGGGACGGCATCCCGGGAGATCCTCTGCACGTAATTATGATTTGAGTTGAGATGTGGGATACTGAGAGATCTCTAGCACGTATATTGAGGATACCAAGAGATCCTTTGGATACTAAGATATCCCTAGCATATATTGATAAAACCGAGAGATCCTCGGGATACCAAGGGATCCCTGGTATATATTGAGGGTACTAAGAGATCCTCAGGATACTGAGATATCCCCGGTTATTATCCTTGTGAAGAGTGGTATTTCTTTGTGACTGTTTTTGCCTCTGTTTCAGTTATTGAGTTCCTTATTTTCCGTTATTAAAGTCTTATTGTTAGCTTTCAACTGTACTGCTTATCTTATTTTGTCATACCTTATATTTTTATTCTATCTCAGTAGGGCCCTGACGTTCCTCGTCACTACCCTATCGAGGTTAGGTTTGGCACTTACTAAGTACCACTGTGGTGTATTCATGCCCTTTCGGCTCATGTTTTTCATGTGTAGATCCAGGTACTTTGACTCAGTCCTATCACCCTTGAGGCGAGGCGAATGCTTCAGAGACTTCGAGGTATATATATCGCGTCCATAGACGAAGGAGTCCCTTTCCATTCTATCTTGTAGTGATAGCCCTTCTATCTTTTCAGTTGATGTAGACATTACAGAGTTAGAGCATTTTTATTTTATTCATAACTTGTGATTCATGGGTTTTCGGGTTTTGGGAGAATGTATCAATTTTTGAGAGTTAATATTGTGTATGTTGAGCGGCACTTTTAAACATTGTTTTATTACTCTATTTCTGTTTTAAATTGGTTTATCTTCCGCATTTTAGGCTTACCTAGTCGTAGAGACTTGGTGCCATCACAATGGTTCACGTATGGTGAACCGGGGTTGTGACAAGTTGGTATTAGAGCTTTAGGTTCATTGGAGTCATGGATCACAAGCTAGTTTATTAGAGTCTCGCTGATCGGTATGGAGACGTCTGTACTTATCTACGATAGGCTATGTAACTGTTAGGAAAATTTCCACTTCATTTGATTTCCTTGTCGTGCGAGATTTTGATATCACAATTCTAAACTTCTGTCTTCTATTCTCTCACAGATGGTGAGGACATGCACTACCCGAGGTGATCAGGCACCCGCGTCCCCTATTGTAACCGTTGTCACACCTCCTTTTTACACACCTGAGGGGTAGAAAGGAGTTTTTCCAATTTAAGTGACATTATTCGAAATGAGATTATTTATTTAATTCTAGAGTCTCCATTTGGAATATTTTAAATGGTGTCCCAAGTACCGGTTTATTTTAAATCCCAAATCGAGGAAATTTCGACTTTCTTTTTTGAAGTCTACGAACCAGAAATTCTAAGTAAGGAATTCTGTTAACCCGAGAGAAGGTATTAGGCATTCCCGGGTTCCGTGGTTCTAGCACGGTCGCTTACCAATTTATACTCGACTTAAATTGTCTAATTACTTATTTTAGAACCTATGTGCAATTATGTTTTTACCGCATTTAAATCACTTGATTTATTCGTAATTAAAGAATTGAGTTACGCGTACTTATACTCTTTTCCTTTGGCACGTCAAAAATCATGTCACGCGAACGTGTCCACAACTAATAATGCTTCGTTGATTCATTAGGAAATTTTGGTTGAAGGTGCGCGAACGCATCCCTCAAGTCTTTTAAGAGTTAAATTTGCAATCATATTACGCGAAAATATATATAATCGCAATATTAATCTAAATCGGGCCTAAAGCAAATTACGATTGTTCAAATTTTTAAAAGCAATATTTGTGAGGGCCATGGATGATTTAATTTATTTATAACACACCTCAAACATTTTCTATAAGTGTTAGTTCTTAATCTAATCTTACGAGTGCCATGAATTATAAATTTTGTTTGGCATGACACACCTCACTTATTTTAACAAAAGGAAGTTGCATTTTTATTTTAACAATTAATCACACTATATTAATTATTAAGAAAGTTTTGCCGAAGTTGCGCGAACACATACCTCAATTTATTTTAGAATCATAATTATATCACGCGAACGTGTACACAATCACGATGGTTTATTTATTAATCATGCCTAAAGCATGCTACAAACATTTGTCATTTTATATCTAAGTCGTGAAGTTAATACGAGAGCCACAAATGATAAAATTGTGAATGGCACACCTCAAGCTATATAAACTAAATTTAATTAATAGCCCATGGAAACCCATTTTTATTATTAACAAAAGTTTGATCGATGTTGCGCGAAGGCATACTCCGTATTGATTATTAGAATCATTATCATGTCACGCGAATGTGTACACAATCACGATAATTGCTAATTCAACTACAATGACTAATTAAATTACAGAAACTACATATCCTCCAGTCCAAGTAATTATCAAAACATAACTCGTGGAAGATTATTATAGAATTCCTTTTGTGAAGATGAAACAGTGTAAAAATCACATATTGCACTTCTTAAAGCACTTGAAGGATGGAAAGATGCTAAACATTATAGAAAAGAAAGAGCTTTCTGTTGGGAAAAGTTCTTGTCTCCTGCGTATATCATTAATCAAAAAGGTCACAAATAAGTGTCATTACAATATGTATACGTCTTCCAAATGACACTTATTACAATATTACAAAATGTATATATTAACAATTACTTTATATGAATTAATGAATATAATCCTTAACTGAAAATTGGATAGTTTTCTATTATCAAAATGACGGGCAGTACCGTTTTCTTCTCCTTATAACCAAATTAATCATGTTTCCTTACTTTGTTGTAAATCAAAAAGAAAATAATACTTGCAAAATAAACTCAAAATGAATCCACACCATTACCATTAAAGAAACATAAGAAGAAGTAAGAATTGCACCTGAAAAATGAAGTTTCAATTCCTCAAAGCATTCAGCAATTACATAGACAAAATCGACACCGCAGCCATGACAGGAACTCAAACGGACGGGAGCTAGGACCTCGACGGAACCTCGTCGGAAAATTTTTTACAACAGCCGGATCTGATTTTGTAGAACAAAGTCACTAAAATAACTGAAAAATGAGAGGAGAACAGTGGAGAGAGACAAAAATGCGATTTCGTCGGCGTTAATGGAGGTCGCCGGAATTTCTCGAACTAACTAAGTCCCACGAATTCCTGTTCTTTCTTTTGTTGTGTGTGTGTGTATCTGTTTCCAATAGTGAGGACGAAGAGGACAAAATAGTGGTCGTCTGGGGTGGAGTTCATGACCTTGTATTTTTCAATGGCTGCCCGTGTATATCCAGTGTATATCGAGAGTATCTCTAGTATATATAGAATGTATAGTGACTGTATATCGAGAGTATACCCCCAGTCTTCTTTAAGAAGAAACCATCCCTTTTTTTTCTTCTGTGTTTTGAACTTCTCTTCTCGTTTCTTCTTACTTGAATTTTTTTTTCTCTCTTCTTTTTTCTTTTTATTTGTGAAGTGTATTATATAGATGTGTATATGTGTTTTTTGTGTAAGATCGTGTGTATGTGCCAGTGATTGTGTGTGTGCGCATGATGTGAGACGTGAGGAAGTGAGCACTAACATGAGGAAGTGGGGATTGGGACGTGACCACTTACATGAGGAAGTGGGGAAGTCACTAATATGAGAAAGTAGAAAAGTCACTAATATGAGGAAGTGGAAAAGTCACTAACATGAGGAAGTGGAAAAATGGGAGTTAGGAGGAGAAATCCTGGGGCGGTTGAGGAGATCATGGTTAAAAAGGATATTATTTTGTATCTTTCTTAATTTACTGATTCTTGTTCTTCCGTTAGTTTGTTATTTATTTTATTTTAACTTTTCTTGGCACCCCTTTTTTTCTAAAGTAAACCATATTAAAAGTAAGATAATTTTTTTTTAAAATATTAAGATTATACCTAAAAGAAATATTTACACTAAACTAGTATAAAATTTGAGTGCGGTTAAAAATTAGGTGTTCACAGTTGCCCCTCTTTGCTCGGAAACATGAAGAGTTTTCGGGCAAAGATAAAGTGAACCATGTGACTAATTTTTTGACCATATCGGTATTCAAAAGATGAAAAAAAAATAAAAAGAAAAGGTACAGCCGAGTCCTGGTTTTGGACAGCCTACATATCCCGGGTTATAAGGGAATCAGGTCGCGTGTAGTTCAGAAATGGATGAGGTGATGAAGTGATGTTCGAGAGTCGAGTGAGGTTCCGTCCGAGGCTTCGATCCGCAATCCTGATGTTACATCAAAAATCAAAACATGGAAAAAACTAGCTAAGCCTATCAACTATGAGTTACAAGATTCCTATCTATAAGTCTTCTGAAGCTAGATCTTGAGTCTTGAATGATTCTTCATGCAAATTTTGGATTTGAACATTGACTCTTCCTAATAGCAGGTGCTAGCCCGTTCTTCTTCAGATTTTCGGATCATGACTGGACATGTAGTGCTTGTCACCTTAACCATGTGTTGAGAAGCTCACATCTTTCATCAACTTCTACATTTGGATTCACTTCTTTCCTTTCTCTCTCTTTTTTTGGATCGCGACTAACTTTTGTTGATCAGCTCGGACTGTTGACTCGCATTCTTGCCGCGAACTTCTTTTGTTGTTGACTTTAATTGTAATCTGAGATGTTTTCCCTTTCCTCCAAGTAGATGCCTGACCGTTGAACTTGAATTATACTCTCATGCTCTCCAGGTGGGCTCCTGATTGCTGAAACTTGAATTTTATTCCCTTGCTCTCCATGTGGGCGCCTGATTGCTGAAACTTGAATTGTATTCCCTTGCTCTCCAGGTGGGTGCCTGATTGCTGAAACTTGAATTGTATTCCCTTGCTCTCCAGGTGGGCACCTGATTTCAACAAAATAGACAAAAACAAAGAAAAATTTCTGCCCCAGTTTGGTAGCTGGGCATATATATGAGTGTAAACTAAATCATGTTACCAAATATCAGTAAGAACTTGAAAGCTGAAACTTGAATTGTACTCCCTTGCTCTCTAGGTGGGCGCCTGATTGCTGAAACTTGAATTGTTGTTCCTTGTTCTCCAGGTGGACGCCTGATTGCTGATATTTCAACTGTTTTTCCTTGTTCTCCAAGTGGACGCCTGATTGCTAGTACTTGGTCATGCTCTTATATTTAACATCCGTGTTGTTCTCCCTATTCTTCAGATGGGCACCTGACTTCAACAAAAATAGACAAAACAAAAGAAAATTTTCTGCCCCAGTTTGGTAGTTGGGCGCATCTGTGAGTGTTAAACTGAATCATATTACCAAATATTACTAAGAATTTGAAAGCTAGGCCCCATTATCCAAGGGGGTCCTAACAACTCTTAACTAAACGACAATTTTAAATCTAAGCTATATCTTTTAAAGGTATGACTTCTGCTAAATCTTGTTATCTAAAAAGGTCTTAAACTACTCCCCATTATCCGGGAGGGTCCTGACAACTCTTAATTAATGACAATTTTAAAGCTAAATTATATCTACTGAAGGTATGTCTTATGCTAAATCTTGTTATCCAAGCCAGTTTTAAACTACGTCGCATTATCCAGGAGGGTCCTGACAATCAAAAATCAAGTCTTATATTAAGAGTGACAATTTTACGGCTAAATTGTACTCTCTTATAACAACACTTACTTATCTAATGGAATGCTTAAAGTTGCGTCCCATTATTCAGGTGGGTCCTGAAAACTCTTATGCGAACTTTGAAGCCAACTTATATCCCTTTTGGTGAACATTTGTCCTATATTCACTACTTATGTTTTTTTTTGATTTTAACCTAGGTCCCATTTTCCAGGAGGGTCCTGATGTTTCGAATTGAGTGTTGTCTTAAAAAAAAAGAAAAATTCAAACCAACTTATATTTTCACGAAGTAGAGCTTATGTTATATCTTGTACTCATGAATGTTTTGAATTAAAGCTAAGTCCCATTTTCCAGGAGGGTCCTGAGAATTTATACGATCAAACCTGCATGGTACTTGCTTTCCTTACAGGGTGCTTCCTGAAATAAATGTCATCTTTGCCCCTATTTCAAATCAAGGAAAATCTTGTCAGTTTAAAACATGGTGGTTAGTTGTGGCATTCTTGCTGGGGATGGTTTTCTCTTTGCCATGCTTTTCTTCAACACACTGCCTTGAACTGGTCGAAAGGACTGTTTTGACCTTATGACTGATCCTTAACTGCAGGATCCCCAACTGTTGTTTTTCACTTCTGACCCTTTTATTCGTAACCATACATCTCTCATGATATTACTAAACCATTCCACCGATTTAACCTTTTCTTACACCCTAGGTCCCACTTTTCATCATACTATCTCCAGCACGTCCTAGCCGTATTTTGCTTTGTGCAATTTTGAATCTGGTAGTACACTTTGACATTCCTTCTTATTTGTTGGAACAAGGCTAACCTTGGAAGAGCTTTAGAGGAGTAAAAATTAACAGCAACGAAATGCGACGATTTTGAAAATTAAGAATAAAGAAGAAAATCCAAATTTGGATGACTGTTGGAGATATGAAAAAGGAACTTATCTGAGTGGAGTCACTGGCACCAATGATCATGGTATGCATTTTGGATTAATTAGCCCAGTCTATTTAACCAATCTCCTTTCCAATTGTTTTACTTTGTTCTCCAAGATTTCCACAACCCAATTTTACTTTCCGCCAACTTACCGACCTTGTTCGACTTGCAGTGCCCTGAATGGTTTTCACCGACAAACCTCTCTCATTCGTTTGTTCCTCAATTCCTTGTCGCCTTATGGTGCCCGCGAAGGTTTTCACCGATAAGACTCTCTTATTTTTACTTTCTCTCAGCTTTCGTCGCCTCATGGTTCCCGTGAAGGTTTTCACCGATAAGACTCTCTCATTTTTACTTTCTCTCAACTTTTATTGTCTCATGGTGCCCATGAGGGTTTTCACCAATAAGACTCTCTCATTTTTACTTTCTCTCAGCTTTCGTCGCCTCATGGTGCCCATTTGGGTTTTCACCAATAAGATTTTCTCATTTTCATTACTTTTCCTGCTTGGACCAGAGTGTTATCCTGATATGAATCACCTCTATTTGCTCAACTTGGCATCTCTCGAAGACTGATCGGAAGGTCTTTCTTTGGACCGTAATGTGGGCTTTTGGATGGGGTTAGAAAGAAAGGGTATCAAAGGCTCAAAACAATTTGACATGGGTTTAAAATTACAACTCTTGGAATCACATTTCTTATTACAAGTACAACTTCTGCCCCAGTTTCTTACTTAGGGATCTTTTGATATTTTATTTTACTGTGACCGAGCCGTGAGACTGCCTATGTATCCTTAACAGGAATCAGGTCAAACGTAGTTCACACTTGAATTTCCTTGTTGTTATACTTTCTCTTTTCACTTCTTTTCTTTTCTCTTTTTCTTTCTTCTCTCTGTTTTTCGTTATTGATTCCAAAAGAGGGGTATGAACGAAATAAATAAAGATCAAAAGGGGGAACAAAGGGTAAAGTGTTTAGATAGCAGAACGAATTGTCTTCGTCATTTCAATCTTCGAAACAATGCCCGGTACAAACAATCAACAATTATAACAAAGAAATCATACATTATATCTCTTGACTGCATCGGAATTGATGGCCATGTCTATGCATTTTCCTTCGATATCTGTTAAACATAGAGCACCATTGGACAATACTCTGGTTACTATAAATGGCCCTTGCCAATTCGGGGCGAACTTGCCTTTTGCTTCAACCTGATGTGGAAGGATACGTTTCAACACTTGCTGACCCACTTCAAACTTTCAAGGACGCACCCTTTTGTTCTATGCTCTTGCCATTCTCTTTTGATATAACTGGCCATGACATACTACTACCAATCATTTTTCATCAATCAAGTTCAACTGATCCAAATGAGTTTTGACCCACTCATCATCATCAATCTTAGCCTCAACGACAATCCAAAGGGAAGGGATTTCAACTTCTGTAGGTATTACTGCTTCAGTGCCATATACTAACAAATAAGGAGTTGCACCTACCGAAGTACGAACAGTAGTGCGATATCCCAACAACGCAAATGGTAATTTTTTGTGCCATTGCCTCGAACCTTCTACCATTTTTTGAAGTATCTTCTTTATGTTTTTGTTGGCTGCCTCGACTGCTCCATTCGCCTTGGGACGATATGGGGTAGAATTGCGATGTGTAATCTTAAACTGTTGACATACCTCTTCCATCAAGTTACTATTAAGATTAGCACCATTATCTGTGATGATCACCTTTGGGATTCCGAATCGACAGATGATATTTGAGTGAACAAAACCGACCACTGCTTTCTTGGTCACCGATTTGAAAGTTTTGGCCTCAACCCACTTAGTGAAATAATCAATGGATACCAGAATGAACCTGTGCCCGTTGGATGCTGCTGGCTCAATTGATCCAATGACATCCATGCCCTAAGCAACGAAGGGCTATGGTGCCGACATTGTGTGCAATTCCGATGGTGGAGAATGAATCAAATCTCCGTGTATCTGGCACTAATGACATTTGCGCACAAAATTGATACAATCTCGTTCCATGGTAAGCCAATAATAACCAGCTCGAAGAATTTTCTTTGCCAACACATATCCGCTCATAGGTGGTCCGCAGACTCCCGAATGTACTTCGGACATGACAGTTGTAGCTTGTCTAGCATCTATGCATCTTAATAATCTAAGGTCTGGTGTTCTCTTATACAAAACTCCTCCACATAAGAAGAATCCATTTGCCAACCGTCGAATTGTTCTCTTTTGATCCCCCGTGGCTTGCACTGGATATATCCCCATTCTGATGTACTCCTTGATATCGTGGAACCATGGTTCGCCATCAATTTCTTCTTCAATCATGTCACAGTAAGCATGCTGATCTCGGACTTGAATATGCAGAGGATCGACATAAGCTTTGTCCGGATGGTGCAGCATTGATGCCAGGGTAGCCAAAGCATCGATGACCTCATTATGGACCCTTGGAGTACGCCTGAACTCCACTGATCGAAACCGTTGACAAATATCATGGAAACATTGTCGGTACGGTATGAGCTTCAAATCTCGCATTTCCCATTCTCCTTGAATTTGATGTACCAGGAGATCCGAGTTTCCCAAGACCAAGACTTCCTGGATATCCATGTCTGCATACTCAGCCATATTGTTGGTGCAATAAAAACGAAGCTGAGCCGTAATAGGATAGTGATGCCCTGTTTCAGAAATAAGCACAGCTCCTATTCCGACTCCTTTCTTGTTGGCAGCCCCATCAAAGAAGAGTTTCCAGCCTGGTTTTTCAATTTGCTCCAGTTCATCGATATGCATCACTTCTTCATCGGGAAAATAAGTTCTCAATGGCTCGTAATCTTCATCGACCGGGTTTTCGGCTAAATGATCGGCCAATGCTTGGGCTTTCATCGCAGTCCGAGTCACATAGATGATGTTAAACTCTGTGAGCAATATCTGCCACTTCACAAGTCTCCCTGTCGGCATAGGCTTTTAAAAGATATACTTCAATGGATCCAAGCGCGAAATGAGGTAAGTAGTGTAGGATGACAAATAATGTTTCAATTTCTGAGCCACCCAAGTTAGGACGCAACATGTCCTTTCCAGATGAGTGTACTTGACCTCATAAGCCGTGAACTTCTTGCTAAGATAGTAGATAGCCTATTCCTTTCTGCCGGTAATGTCATGCTGCCCCAGTACACAGCCAAATGAATTTTCCAAGACAGTCAAGTAAAGAATCAAAGGTCTTCCTGGTTCTGGCGGAACCAGCACAGGTGTGTTTAACAAGTATCCTTTTATCTTATCAAATGCTTCTTGACACTCATCAGTCCACTTGACCGCAGTATCCTTCTTCAGCAATTTGAAAATAGGCTCACAAGTTGTCGTGAGCTGAGCAATAAACCTGCTGATGTAGTTCAACCTCCCTAATAGACTCATCACTTCAGTCTTCTTCCACGGAGGTGGCAATTCTTGGATGGCTTTGATCTTTGATGGGTCCAACTCGATGCCTCACCGGCTGACTATGAATCCCAACAGCTTTTCGGATGGAACACCAAATGCGCACTTGGTAGGGTTAAGCTTGAGGTTGTACCTGCGAAGTCTCAGGAAGAATTTCCTCAAATCCCCAACGTGGTCGGCTTGACGCTTAGACTTTATGATCACATCATCCACGTATACCTCAATATCCTTATGTATCATATCATGAAACACCATAGTCATTGCTCTCATGTAAGTTTCCCTGGCGTTCTTCAAACCAAATGGCATTACCCTATAGCAGTAAGTTCCCGATGATGTGATGAATGTCGTCTTTTCTGCATCTTCTTTATCCATTAGAATCTGATGATACCCGGCATAGCAATCCACAAAATATCCTATATCATTCTTGGCACAATTATCGATTAAAATGTGGATATTGGGTAGTGGGAAGTTGTCCTTCGGACTTGCTTTGTTAAGATTGCGGTAATCGACGCATACTCTGATCTTGCCGTCCTTCTTTGGCATAGGTACGACATTAGCCAACCAAACAGGATATCGAGTGACCCGAATAACCTTGCATCCAACTGCTTAGTGATCTCTTCTTTAATCTTCACACTCATATCAGTTTTGAATTTCCTCAACTTTTGCTTGATAGGAGGAAACGCTGGATCAGTGGGCAATTTGTGGACCACTAAATCAGTGCTCAAACCCGGTATGTCGGCATACGACCATGCAAAAACATCTTTGTATTCGATGAGTGCTTTGATTAACACTTCCTAGATCTTTGGCTCGAGATGGACACTTATTTTAGTCTCTCTAACATTATCTGTGTCCCCTAAATTGATGGTTTCTATTTCATTTAGGTTGGGTTTGGGTTTTTCTTCGAAGTGAATTAACTCCTTACTGATCTCTTCGAAGGCTTCATCTTCATCATATTCTAATTCGTAGTCACAATCTACTTCTTGAACTATTATTTCGGAATCAGATTGATTTTTAAGACTAGGCTGAGGATTCCTCATGCATGTCATGTCATTAGAACCAGAGTAAAAAGAACTGTACAGAAAAGAAAAGAAAAACAAAAGAAAAACTATCAGGAATGATAAAGAAAGGGAAACCGCATTTCATTAAATGATGAAAGATAACAAGGTTTGCACACTTCAAACAGACTGAAAGATAAAAAAATTGGATCACAACCCTGGAATAACCTAGACAAACTGAAGGAAACTCAAAATAAACTACCAAGACTCCTTCCGAGTGGGGAGAGGAGTAGCCTTCCAATTGTTAAGCTTTGTTTTTGGCCCGACAAATTGCACTTCCACGTTGCTAGACCCTCTCCAATTTCCACCATGTTCACACTGTCGAACAACATCTCAAATCTTTCAATTAACTCCTTGTTAGGATCAGTCAAAGAACTGGGAATTGCTGTTATTTGGCGACTTCTGGTACCGGACTTGACAAATGATTTGGAAAGACGTGGGACTGGCTTTTAAAGGACCCATGCCTTCTATTTTAGCTTTCTGTCCTTCCTTATGTCTGCGGCAGTGGGCTTGAATCCCATACCAAATGTTCCCAAGTTTTCGGGAAGAGACACCGGCTGTATGATGCCTTGCAAAGATGAGCCCAAACCTTTACTGAGTACAAAACCATTCTTCAATATCTCATAGGCTAACATGACTGATGCGGCGGTTATCTTTGGATTAGGAATGTATTTCCCCTCGGAACATTCTCTACCAACATCGTGTTAGAAACCTGGTAGACCTATGGTCCCTGATGATCTTCCACTTCAATGACTGGTAAAATGGCATTGCTGCGAGCACATAAACTGTCTTCCCCATACACAACTATTTCTTGTCTATCCCATTCAAATTTGACTACCTGGTGTAGTGTTGATGAGACTGCTTTAGCGGCGTGGATCCATGGTCGACCCAACAGTAAATTATAGGAAATAGCTATATCCAGCACCTGAAACTCCATTTTGAACTCAACTAGCCCTATCGTCAGCTCCAGCACTATGTCCCCAACTGAATCTTTACCTCCACTGTCAAATCCCCACATGCAAATACTGTTCTTAAGGATCCTCTCATCTTCTATTTTCAACTTGCTTAGAGTGGAAAGAGGACAGATGTTTGCGCTTGACCCGCTGTCAACCAATGCCCGAGTCACCACAGAGTTCTCACATTTTAATGTGAGGTAAAGAGCTCTGTTGTGCTCAGTACCTTCTACAGGCAATTTATCATCAGAAAACGTGACTCTGTTTGCTTCGAAGATTTTGTTGGCTATTTTTTCCAAGTGATTCACTGAGATCTTATCGGGAACGTGCGCCTCATTCAAGATCTTCATTAAAGCTTGACGGTGCTCATCCGAATGGATTAATAATGACAATAGGGAAATTTGAGCAGGCGTCTTTCTTCATTGTTCCACGATAGAGTAGTCCTATAACTTCATCTTCCTCAAGAATTCTTTTGCTTCTTCTTCAGTTACGGCTTTCTTTACTAGCGCTGGATAATCTTTGGCTCTTCTTAACTCCTCGGGAGTTAAACACCTTCTCAAGCGAGTCAAACCCTGTACTTCACAGATTTCTTCTTTGACTTCCTTCCCTTTGTACATCACCGTGACCCGTTCGTAATTCCATGGAATAGCCTTGCTATTGATTATTGGTAACTGGGTTACTGGCTTGATAATAACCCGATCTGCGTGGGCTCCTTCCACGATTATGATGGGTTTGTTGGCCGCTCCCGGTACAATCATCTTCACCCCTTCCTGTTTCGTTGCAACTTTGCTTAAATACCCCTTCTCAACTGCCACAGATGGCTCAACACTCTTTTTGCTCTGCTCTAGCACCAACTTCTCATATGCTGATTGTTTATCTGTCTTTACTCTACTAGACCGAATCATCATGATGGTCTGTGATGGCTTCTTGGGTTCTCCCTCCGCATGCACTATTCCGATCATATTTTCCTCCTGATGGGCTGGCATCGAATTCCTGTTGATATTGGGTGCTTCGGGAGCTTGAACTTCAATTATATTGGTATCAATAAGCTCCTGTATCGCACTTTTCAAGTGCCAGCACTTTTCTGTATCATTACCCGGAGTACCAGAACAATACTCACAGCTGACAGTATAGTCAAGATTCTTTGGAGGAGGATTTGGCAGTTTGGACTGTATTGGCCTTAGCATATCTAGCTGTTTTAGCCTGTGGAACAGACTAGTGTATGATTCTCCCAACGGAGTAAAGGTTTTCTTTTTCTGCAACCTTTCACCCTTGAATGCTTGACTAGGCCTGAAACTTGGTCCGGGAGTATTTTGGTAGGCTCGTGGATGTGGATAAGTATTTAGTAGGACAGGAGCACGCCATTGAGTGTGGCCAAGAGGTTGGTTGTATGCTTGTGCATGATGGGCGTAAAAATGAGGTTCTGGTGGGGGATAATAGTGTTGGGGTAGATTGTGGTGATAAGTTTGTTGGTGGGGTCGAGGTTGATTGTAGTGGTAAGGTGAACCTCTGGATCTGGACCAAGTTCCTGAATCAACCATTGTTGCTTCCTCTCTTTTCTTCTTCCCAATCCCTCCTATGCCGCCCTGAATAGCCTGAGTAGTCGCTTTGATAGCCGAATAGCTCTTGATTTTATTCAACTTGAGGCCTTTTTCTATCATGCCCCCCATCTTTACTACTTCGTTGAATGACTTTCCCACAGCTAATACCAAATGGCCATAGTAAGTAGGTTCTAAAGCCTGTAGGAAGTAATCTACCATCTCACTTTCCTTCATTGGGGGATCTACTCTTGCTGCTTGCTCCATCCATCTGAAACCATATTCTCCGAACCTTTCACTGTGCTTCTTCTCAAGTTTAGTCAAGGACAGTCAATCTGGAATGATCTCAAGATTGTATTAGAAGTGATAAGCAAATGCTTGCGCCAGATCATCTCATGTGTACCATCTCCCATGGTCTTGGCGTGTATACCATTCCAATACTGATCCACTCAAACTCTGACTGAAGTAAGCCATTAACAATTCATCTTTTCCTCCAGCTCCCCTCATCTTGCTGCAAAAACCCCTCAAGTGGGCTACTGGATTGCCGTGCCCGCTGTATAGATCGAACTTGGGCATCTTGAAACCTGCTGGTAATTGCACATTCGGGAACAGACATAGGTCCTTATAGGCCACACTGACTTGCCCTCCCAACCCCGCATGTCTCTGAATGATTGTTCTAAGCTTTTAACTTTCTTGAACATCTCCTCTTATTCGGTATTTTTGACTGGTTTATTAGCTTCTATCGGGAGGTCAAAGTGAGGAGTATAGGAAAGGGTTTCTAGAGCTTTGAAAGTGGGCTCCGAGGGGTAGTATTGGTTGTCCTGGGCCTGGAACATAAGCTCGCTAGGAGATTTGTGGAGTGTAGCTGGTGGAGATGCTACGAAGACAGGAGTTACTGGTGGAGGGGGTATGGAATCGGTTTAGGGGGTGGAGATTGTGGTGTATGAGAAGTGGTGCCCTGGTAGTGTTGGTAAATGGGAAAGCTCGGGGATAGATCGGTGGCACGATGATCCTGAGTTTGAGCCGGTGGTGGAGTGAAGGTAGGGTTAGCCGGGTAGGCGGACGGCGATTGTCCTTTATCCCAGGCTAGATACATTTCGGCCATTTGTTGTTTTAATTTGTACATCTCTTCTTTTATGGCGTTAACGTCCAACTCTTTTCCTTTAATTACACTAGTGTGTACATCTGGGATAGACATGATTATTTCTCCTTTGGATCTAGTTTGGTAGGGGTGGGTTGCCAGTACGCTTAGGTGTACTAACTGCTTGAATTCTGATAACAACAACCAAACTTTTTAGTAATTAGAGTTTTAACAAATAAACAACCATACATAGGGATGCAACGCCCCTAGGCAATTAGTCATTTCTACTATGTATTTGCTCGGTTGCTTGTGTCATCCCAGCTTTTCCCGCCCTTTCCCTTTTATTGTCACTCACGCCTATCTTTTATTCCTCTCCCCCTTTATTCATTTTATTCTTTTCTTTTGGTTGTGGTCGAATCCTATGGAGATTGCCTACGTATCATGACCCCGCATGAATCAGACCAAGTGTAGTTCTGGCGGAAGTAATTATTATTACATTTATTTATTTTAACAAACGAAACAGTACAAAGACAGAAATGACATTACATTTGGACAATACTTTAAAAAATAGTTTAAAAGACTCAACATGGACTTAAACTAAAGCATGACTATTATATGAAAAGTTCCAACAACTATGACCATGCATTACTCCACAATCTTTTGCTTTTAATCACTGGAACATCTGCTCACGGTGGGGCTTGACTCGGCTGACCTCCTACTGTACGGTACATCCTCTCTAACTCCATTGCAAGATGATGGGCAAGAGTAGGTGCATGCTCTAGAAACCTCTCATAATCCATCTCTTGGCAGTTCACATAACTTTGAGAGGTGTAAACAGCCAAATCATGGATTTGTGCTCTGAAGTCCTGGAGATTCTGGTCTTGGTTTTGTAACTGTTGTTGGCGAGTGGTGGCTATATCTCTTATGTGGCCTTCGCGATCTAAAGCCGACTCCAATTGAGCCCGAAGTCTGGCCTGATCGAGTCTTGCATGTGCTCTCTCCCTATCAATATCTGTGTGCTGATGTTCTCTATTGTACCTTCTCATTTCTTCCAACTATGCATGGAGTTGAGCTTTTGAATGTATCCAATGGTCCTTCTCTCTCTTGAATTGAGCAATTTCTTCTTCACATCTCATTACTTGGCGTTCCTTACTAGATTTGGCCTCCTCATTTAACTGTATGATTTTTTTCTTAGCTTTGTCTAACGCCTTTTCAGTCTTTGTCAAGATGGAGTCATAATCTTGCATTTTTTCCATCAGATTGGCAATGATTTTCTGATCTTTCCAACTTCTCACTGGCGCTTCAGAGGGTTTCTTCATCTGTTGAAACTGAGCGCGAAGAGTTTTATTCTCGCTAATCAGACTCTTCTTTTCACCTTCTGCTTCTTGTGCTTGTAAGTCTTTCTCCAAATTGAGGTTCCTTAGGCTTTCTTCTAAGGCATGAATAGTTTATTTGTACCCATTTTCCTTTTCACCCCAAGCCAACCGTTCTTGGATTTTGTCATCAAAGGCTTGAACATACGGTCTTTTTATGGGCCTTCTAGGATCAGGTTCTGGTGCATCATCCACATGGGATCTTTTCTCAAACCACATAGCATAACCCGGATTTATCTCACCTTTCGCAAGATCTGGAACTTGGGTATCATCTTTCAAGTATCGACAACCATTCCAAATCTGCTGGATTAAAGCCTCAGGGAGAGTGGCTTCGGGGTGTAGCTCAATCACTTGCACAATCAAATCTTCATCATCGAGCACCACTTGGTATCTCCCTAGCTGTCTTAGAACTCTCTGTGGCGCATACGGATGGACACTTCTTAAACCCAACATCAGCAAATAACTCTTTAAGGTTGACATGTGTATCACCTCTCTTACCGGGAGCCATCCCAAAGTCCACTCAATTTGACTTGCCATTAAAGATCTTAAATGGGATATCCAGGCTTCCACCCCTTCTGGAGATTTTAATCTTTTATTCTTTCTTCATAACTCTCAATAAAATTGTCCTTGCTCGGACCATACTGCATGAACTTAGGGCGATGTCGGATATGTTCAGTCAACCACATTTGCAACAAAATATTGCACCCTTCGAAGAATTTTGCCCCGGATTTACACAAAGTCAACGCCCAATAAATGTCTGAGAGAATGATCGGGGCAAGAGTGTGATGTTCTTTGGTAGTGAGGGCTTGTGCGACTCTGGCTATGCGACTATCAATCGTCCGCTCTTTGTTTGGGAAGACCATGATTCCCATAAAAGCCACCATGAAAGCGAAGCGATGGTGAATCTGCCAGGTGTCCTTGTTTTGTTTGTTAGTAAGGCCCTTTTCATGGATTTCAAATCCATCCGGCTTTCCGAACCTTGAATACAGGAAGTTGAAAGAACAACACCCTTTGACAACGTTGCTTTTTCTGATTTGATTACTGATATTCAGAAGACCAAAGAATTGGTTTACTGAGGGAGCCTTTGGGAATATAAGATTCTAGTTTCTCAAATCTCCGTCAAAACCGGAATATCCAGCTATTTCTTCTAATGTGGGAGTAAGCTCGAAATCAGAGAAGCGAAAGACATTGTGAACAGGGTCCCAAAAAGTCACTAGTGTCGTAATCAAATCATCGCGTGGTTTAATTTTCATAATATCTGTGAGAGCTCCCAAATACTTAATGACCCATTTCTGATCATCTCCTCCCAATTCATACCACCACATCTGAAGCCGAAATAGAAACTCATCTACATTTGTGAACGATGGGTTTTGGATTGTGCTCATTTTGTACCTGCGAGTGATTTTAATTTTAAAAATAAAAATCAAGACTCATTTTGAAAAAAAAAATCATAAAAAAACACTTCGATGAAGAAGATTTAAAGGCTGTGTTTTCTAACCGACAATTTATTTTTTATTTATATTTTTTTTAAAAAAATGACCAAAGGCGACTATTCTTGTAAAAACAGCCTTCCGGCGCCCTTTTGGGGACATTCGGCATATTTTGGACAAGAATGACATCGCCTTACTTATGACAACACAACGACATTTATGTACCCACATTTTTATTTATTAATTATATATTTCTCTTTATTTTTTAAAAAAGTAGCTGGGCCTGATGTGGGTTGCCTACGTATCTCACATCCGGCGAGAATCAAACTTACGTAGTTCGTAATAATAAAACTATTTTTAAAAGAAACACAAAATTTCCTTCTTTTGTTTTTTCAAAATTTCGAAAGAATTTCAAAATATTTTGGAAATTATTTTTTTTTTCGAAAAACAGCCAATTTTCTTTCTCGATCCTCACCTTGATTTTCCTTTTCTAACTTTTCCTATAAGTTGGTCAACATGAAAATCCGAAACAAATGAATGCACAAGTAAGATGCATCAGGATGGTCTTTTCATTTCAGGGTACACCTGCCCTACACAGACCCAACCCCTGTATTGAGTCTTCGAAGTCAAATGCACATGATGCAAACAAACGTTCCTACTAGGGATCCGGCATGAAGCTGAGTTATTCTAACTGTAAAACTTGGGGTATACTATTCTAGACTTGACTTTCCCAAGCGGACAGCTCGAGCCGAAGTGGGGGTAATGTACCGGGAGCACGAAAGTCTACCTGGCCTATTTACTTGGACCAACTTCGTTCTATTTGGTATGACCTCTAACAGAAAAGTGGGCCACGCGCACGTGTGCACCATAAATTCAGAAGACTCAGAAAGAAGAAGGGTTTCGTAAAAGTTTATATATACAGATCAGATAATATCAAAGCGGTAAAAAGCAATATTTCGCACATTAAGCACAAATATGAAAAAATAATATAGCCAAATATAACAGTTACTTTAAGCTCGAATTCTTGAAACCTGAACCAGAAATTCTGGGTTATTGTCCCTAGCAGAGTCGCCAGAGCTATCACATCTCCTTTTTACACACCTGAGGGGTAGAAGGGAGTTTTTCCAATTTAAGTGACATTATTCGAAATGAGATTATTTATTTAATTCTAGAGTCGCCACTTGGAATATTTTAAATGGTGTCCCAAGTCACCGGTTTATTTTAAATCCCAAATCGGGGAAATTTCGACTTTCCTTTTTGAAGTCTGCGAACCAGAAATTCTAAGTAAGGAATTCTGTTAACCCGGGAGAAGGTGTTAGGCATTCCCGGGTTCCGTGGTTCTAGCACGGTCGCTTACCAATTTATACTCGACTTAAATTGTCTAATTACTTATTTTAGAACCTATGTGCAATTATCTTTTTACCGCATTTAAATCACTTGATTTATTCGTAATTAAAGAAATGAGTTACGCGTACGTATACTCTTTTCCTTTGGCACGTCAAAAATCATGTCACGCGAACATGTCCACAATTAATAACGCTTCATTGATTCATTAGGAAAATTTGGTTGAAGGTGCGGGAACGCATCCCTCAAGTCTTTTAATAGTTAAATTTGCAATCATATTACGCGAAAGTATATATAATCGCAATACTAATCTAAATCGGGCCTAAAGCAAATTACGATTGTTCAAATTTTTAAAAGCAATATTTGTGAGGGCCATGGATGATTTAATTTATTTATGGCACACCTCAAACATTTTCTATAAGTGTTAGTTCTTAATCTAATCTTACGAGTGCCATGAATTATAAATTTTGTTTGGCATGACACACCTCACTTATTTTAACAAAAGGAAGTTGCGTTTTTATTTTAACAATTAATCACTCTATATTAATTATTAAGAAAGTTTTGCCGAAGTTGCGCAAACACATACCTCAATTTATTTTAGAATCATAATTATATCACGCGAACGTGTACACAATCACGATGGTTTATTTATTAATCATACCTAAAGCATGCTACAAACATTTGTCATTTTATATCTAAGTCGTGAAGTTAATACGGGGGCCACAAATGATAAAATTGTGAATGACACACCTCAAGCTATATAAACTAAAATTAATTAATAGCCCACGGAAACCCATTTTTATTATTAACAAAAGTTTGATCGAAGTTGGGCGAAGGCATACTCCGTATTGATTATTAGAATCATGATCATGTCACGCGAACGTGTACACAATCACGATAATTGCTAATTCAACTGCAATGACTAAATTACAGAAACTACACATCCTCCAGTCTAAGTAATTATCAAAACATAACTCGTGGAAGATTATTATAGAATTCCTTTTGTGAAGATGAAACAGTGTAAAAATCACATATTGCACTTCGTAAAGCACTTGAAGGATGGAAAGATGCTAAACATTATAGAAAAGAAAGAGCTTTCTGTTGGGAAAAGTTCTTGTCTCCTGCGTATATCATTAATCAAAAAGGTCACAAATAAGTGTCATTACAATATGTATACGTCTTCCAAATGACACTTATTACAATATTACAAAATGTATATATTAACAATTACTTTATATGAATTAATGAATATAATCCTTAACTGAAAATTGGATGGTTTTCTATTATCAAAATGACGGGCAGTACCGTTTTCTTCTCCTTATAACCAAATTAATCATGTTTCCTTACTTTGTTGTAAATCAAACAGAAAATAATACTTGCAAAATAAACTCAAAATGAATCCACACCATTACCATTAGAGAAACATAAGAAGAAGTAAGAATTGCACCTGAAAAATGAAGTTTCAATTCCTCAAAGCATTCAGCAATTACACAGACAAAATCGACACCACAGCCATGATAGGAACTCAAACGGACGGGAGCTCGGACCTCGACGGAACCTCGTCGGAACGTTTTTTAAAAAAAACAGCCATATCTGATGTTGTAGAACAAAGTCACTAAAATAACTGAAAAATGAGAGGAGAACAGTGGAGAGAGACAAAAATGCGATTTCGTCGGCGTTAATGGAGGTCGCCGGAATTTCTCGAACTAACTGAAGTCCCACGAATTCATGTTCTATCTTTTATTGTGTGTGTGTGTGTGTATCTGTTTCCAACAGTGAGGACGAGGAAGACGAAATAGTGGTCGTCTGGGGTGGGGTTCATGAACTTGTATTTTTCAATGGCTTCCCGTGTATATCCAGTATATATCAGAGTATCTCTAGTGTATATAGAATGTATAATGACTGTATATGGAGTGTAAACCCCCTGTCTCCTTTAAGAAGAAGCCATCCCTTTTTTTTCGTCTGTGTTTTGAACTTCTCCTCTCGTTTCTTCTTAAATGAATTTTTTTTTCTCTCTTCTTTTTTCTTTTTATTTGTGAAGTGTATTATATAGATGTGTATGTGTGTTTTTTGTGTAAAATCGTGTGTGTGTGCCAGTGATTCTGTGTGTGCACATGATGTGAGACGTGAGAGAGTGAGCACTAACATGAGGAAGTGGGGATTGGGACATGACCACTAACATGAGAAAGTGGGGAAGTCACTAATATGAGAAAGTGGAAAAGTCACTAATATGAGACAGTGAAAAAGTCACTAATATGAGGAAGTGGGAAAGTCACTAACATGAGGAAGTGGAAAAATGGGAGTTAGGAGGAAAAATCGTGGGGCGGTTGAGGAGATCATGGGTAAAAGGTATATTATTTTGTATCTTTTAATTTACCGATTCTTGTTCTTCCGTTAGTTTATTATTTATTTTATTTTAACTTTTCTTGGCACCCCTTTTTTTGTGAAGTAAAACATATTAAAAGTAAGATATTTTTTTAAAAAATATTAAGATTAGACCTAAAAGAAATATTTACACTAAACTAGTATAAAATTTGAATGCGGTCAAAAATTAGGTGTTCACAACCATTAGAGGCCGGGGCTGGAGTAGAAGCCGAGACCGCGCACATGGTGCAGCCAGAGCACCTGCATGAGCTGTCGCCGAGGTACCACCAGCAGTTCCAACTGAAGTCCATGCACCTAATACGCCTACTGCGACTACTTTTCCAACACTTCAGGAGACCCTGGCATAGTTCATGAGCATGTACACCACTTTGGCTCAGGCAGGGTTGCTCCCCCTTGCTGCGGCTATGTCTCAGGCCGGGGGAGGAGCACAGACTCCCACTGCCTGCACTCCCAAGCAGCAAGTGCATGTGGAGCAGGTTCCTAAGATTATTCGTGTACAACCTGTAGTCCGAGATCAGCCCGAGGACAGGGAAGTGACTTCCAAGGATGAGCAGCTGAGGCTTGAGAGGTTCAAGAAGTACAAGCCTCCTATATTCAGTGGTCTAGTGTAGGATGATGCTCTAGGATTTCTAGATGAGTGTTACCGCATTCTCCATACCATGGGTCTATCAGGGTTGAGCGGGGTTTCCTTCACTACTTTCCAGCTTCGAGGAGCCACCTATGAGTGGTGGCACACCTATGAGTTAGACAGTCCGGATGAGGTTGCTTTACTGACTTGAACTCAGTTTTTAGATTTGTTCTTGAGACAGTATGGGCGATTTCTCTGGTGCCCATGCCCCAAATCGGTCTTCATGGCAGGGGTTATATGAGTCACCCCAATCATTCAGCTCTTCTAGTAGTCAGTGGTATTCCAGCTACTTCTAGACCTCAGGAGCCTTATTATGCACCTCCGGTATATAGCGTGCCTCCTGCACGGGGTGCTTTCAGGGGTCAGTCTAATAGATATGTCACGAGCCAGTCACAGCCACCACATCCTCTAAGAGCTTGTTTTGAGTGTGGTGACACACGCCATGTGGTGAGGGATTACCCTAGACTTTGGAGGAGTGCACTTCCACAAACTTCTCAGCCAGAGCGGGCCGCAAAGTTCTCAGGCTATGGTTATAGCTCTAGTTGCTACCCCACCTACTCAGCCAGCCAAAGGTAGAGGTCAGGGAGGTAGAGGTCGCCTTAGAGGGGGAGGCCAGGCCTGATACTATGCCCTTCCTGTCCGTACCTAGGTTGTTGCATCCGATTCTATCATTACAGGTATTATATTGGTTTGTCACAGAGATGCATCTGTTCTATTTGATCCATGCTCCACTTACTCTTATGTGTCCTCTTATTTTGCTCCGTATTTGGGTGTACCTCGGGATTCTTTGCGTTCCCCTATTTATGTTTATACTCTTGTGGGAGATTCTCTTGTTATGGACCGCGTTTATCGGTCGTGTTTGGTTGCTTGTAGTGGTTTTGAGACCAGAGCTGATTTATTGTTGCTTAGCATTGTAGATTTTGATATTACCTTGGACATGGACTGCTTGTCACCCCATAATTCTATTCTTGATTGTCACGCCAAAACCGTGACACTGGCTATGCCAGGTGTACCGCGTATTGAGTGAAGGGGTGCTTTAGATCACATTCCCAGTAGAGTTATTTATTTTCTTAAAGCTTAGCATATGGTTGAGAAGGGGTGTGATGCGTATTTAGGTTATGTGAGACATGTCAGTATTGATACCCCTTTAGTTTATTTAGTCCCAGTAGTATGGGATTTTCCCGATGTATTTCCAGCTGATCTTTCGGGCATGCTGCCTGATAGAGATATTGATTTTGGTATTGATCTGTTGCCGGGCATTCAGCCCATTTCTATTCCTCTCTATCGTATGTCTCCTCCTGAGTTGAAGGAGTTAAATGATCAATTACAGGAATTGCTTGATAAGGGTTTTATCTGACTAAGTGTATCACCTTGGGGGAACTCCTGTCTTGTTTGTAAAGAAAAAAGATGGTTCTATGCATATGTGTATTGATTATCGCCAGTTGAATAAGGTTACAATGAAGAACCGTTATCCTTTGCCTCGTGTTGATGATTTGTTTGACCAGCTTTAGGGCACACGGGTGTTTTCTAAGATTGACTTGCGCTCAAGTTACCATCAGTTGAAGATTCGGGATCCAGATATCCCGAAGACTGCTTTCAGGACTTAGTATGGTCATTACGAGTCTGAGAGAGAAGAAGCTATATGCTAAGTTCTCGAAATGTGAGTTTTGGTTGGGTTTAGTGGCATTCCTAGGCCACGTGGTGACGAGTGAGGGTATTTAGGTGGATCCGAAGAAAATGGAGGTCGTGCAGAGTTGGCCCAGACCATCCTCAGCTACAGAGATCCGTATTTTCCTTGGTTTGGCAGGTTACTACCACCATTTTGTTAAGGAGTTTTCATCGATTGCAGCCCCTATGACCAGACTGACCCAGAAAGGTACTCTGTTCCAGTGGATGGAATAGTGTGAGTCGAGCTTTCAGAAGCTCAAGACAACTTTGTCTACAACCGTAATTTTGATACTGCCTATAGGTTCGGGGTCTTATACGGTCTATTATGATGCCTCGAGGATTGGCCTCGGATTTATGTTGATTCAGAATGGTAGGGTGATGGCCTACGCGTCCAAATAGTTGAAGGTACATGAGAAGAATTATCTGATTCACGACCTTGAGTTAGCTGCCATTGTTCACGCCCTGAAGATCTAGCCCCATTATTTATACAGTGTGCCTTGTGAGATTTATACTGATCATCGAATCTGGCAGCACCTGTTCTAGCAAAAGGATCTATATTTGTGCCAGAGGAGATGGTTAGAGTTGTTGAAGGACTATGATATCACTATTTTGTATCACCCGGGCAAGGCCAATATGGTGGCCAATGCCTTGAGTCGCCGGGAAGAGAGTTTGGGGAGTTTGGCTTATTTACCAGGATTGGAGAAGCCTATGGCAATGGATGTTCAAGCCTTAGCTAGCCAGTTTGTGAGATTGGATCTTTCGGAGCCTAGTTGGGTTCTAGCTTGTGTGGTTTCTCGGTCTTCCTTATTTGATCGTATCAGGGAGCGTCAGTATGATGACCCTCATTTACTTGTCCTTAAGGACAAGGTTCAACATGGTGATGCCAGAGATGTGACTATTGGTGATGACGGGGTATTGAGAACATAGGGTCGGAATTGTGTACCTAATGTTGACGGGCTTCGGGAGTTGATTCTGGAGGAGGCCCATACTTCGCGATATTCCATTCATCTGGGTGCCGCGAAGATGTATCAGGATTTGAGGAAGCACTACTGGTGGAGGTGGATGAAGAAAGATATAGTTGGATTTGTAGCTTGGTGCCTCAACTGTTAGCAGGTTAAGTATGAGCACCAGGGACTGGGTGGGTTGCGTCAGTAGATAGAGATTCCGGAGTGGAAGTGGGAGCGGATCACCATGGACTTTGTAGTTGGGCTCCCACGGACTTTGAGAAAATTCGATGCTATTTGGGTGATTGTGGATCAGCTGACCAAGTCCACTCACTTCATTCCCGTGTGTACTACCTATTCTTCGGAGTGTCTAGCGGAGATTTATATTCGGGAGATTGTTCGTTTGCATGGTATTCTAGTTTCCATCATTTTAGATAGAGGTACTCAATTCACATCACGGTTCTGGAGGGTCGTTCAGCATGAGTTGGGTACTTGGGTGGAGTTGAGTACAACATTTCACCCTCAGACGGACGTATAATCCGAGCGCACTATTTAGATTCTTGAGGATATGCTCTGTGCGTGTGCGATTGAGTTTGGAGGGTGTTGGGATCAGTTCTTACCATTGGCGGAGTTTGCCTACAACAATAGCTATCGGTCCAGCATTCATATGGCACCGTATGAGGCTTTATATGGTAGGCGGAGTAGATCCCCGGTGGGTTAGTTTGAGCCGGGTGAGGCTAGATTATTGGGCACAGACTTGGTTCAGAAAGCTTTGGAGAAGGTTAAGGTGATTCAGGATAGACTCCGTACAACCCAGTCCAAATAGAAGAGTTACGTGGACCGGAAGGTTCGTGATGTTTTCTATATGGTTGGATATCGTGTTCTGCTTCGGGTTTCGCCTATGAAGGGAGTTATGAGATTGGGGAAGAATGGGAAGTGGGGTCTGAGGTTTATTAAGCCTTTTGAGATATTGAGGCGTGTTGGGGTGGTTGCTTATGAGCTTGCCTTTCCTCCCAGCTTGGTAGGAGTTCATCCGGTATTTCATAACTCGTTGCTCCGGAGGTATCATGGTGATCCGTCGCACGTGTTGGAATTTAGTTCGGTCCAGTTGGACAAGGATCTATCTTATGTTGAGAAGCCAGTGGCAATATTGGACATGTAGGTTAGAAATTTGAGGTCAAACAACATTGCATCGGTAAAGGTTCAGTGGCAGAGTCAGCCGGTTGAGGAGGCGACCTAGGAGACCGAGCAGGATATGCGTAGCCGTTACCCTCATCTTTTCACTACTTTAGGTATGTCTTTATACTCGTTCGAGGATAAATGAATGTTTAAGTGTAGGAGGATGTGACGACCCGGCCAGTCGTCTTAAGAATTTACGCCCCAATCCCTTATTAACTACTTTCTTGTGTTTATTTCTGCTATTTTGATTTACCGGGATGTTCGATTTTGAGTTTCGGAGAGTTTTGGTACACTTAGTCCCTAAATGAGAGCTTAAGTGTTGGAAATTTGACCGTAGTCGGAACAGTGTGAAAACGGCCTTGGAATGGAATTCCGATGGTTCCTTCAGCTCCGTTGGATGATTTCGGGCTTAGGGGCGTATTCGGATTGTATTTTGGAGGTCCTTAGCTAATTTAGGCTTGAAGTGACGAAAGGTCGAATTTTGAAGTTTCTGGTTCGGAAGTGAGATTATGATCCGAGGGTCGGAATGGAATTCCAAAAATTGGAGTAGCTTCATAGTGTTGAATGTGATGTGTGTGCAAAATTTCAGGTCATTCGGACGAGGTTTGGTAGACTTTTTGATCGAAAGTGTATTTCTAGAGTTTTGGAGTTCTTAGGCTTGAATCCTTGGTTGATTCGTTGTTTCGATGTTGTTTTAGGTGTTTTAAGGATTGGTATAAATTTGGACAGTGTTATTAGACTTTTTTGTGCTTTTGGTTGAGGTCATGGGGGCCTTGGGATAATTTCGAATGGTTGACGGAGGAATTTTGGAGTTTGGAGTTGCTGCTTCAGTTGGTTTTCTGTCATAACCGCACCTACGAGTGTGGGACCGCAGGTGCGGCACCGCAGAAGCGGCTCTGTGATCACAGAAGAAAAATTGGAGAGGTCCAGTAGGAGCCGCAGGTGCGAGAAGGGAATCGCACATGCAAGACCGTATGTGCGGAGGGTCTACCGCAGAAGCGGAAACTGGTCTTAAGTGAAAGGTCTCATGTACGACCATTGGTCCGCAAAAGCAGGACCGCATATGTGGTAATAACTGGGCAGAAATATGAAATTTTGAGGGGTTTAATTTCAAAAGTTGGAAATTCGATTTGGAGCTCGGGAGAGGACGATTTTGAGAGGAAATTGAAGAGGAGATCAGTGGATAACAATTCTTTAACCCTTTCTAGTTATATTCTATCAATCTATAGTTAGTTTCATCATTTAGTTTCGGATTGGAGATGAAAATTGGGGAAAAGTTGGAAGAAAGTTCTTAGATCTAAAATTCGACTTTTTATTGGGAATTTGACCTTAGATTTGGATAATTTTGGTATGCATGAACTCGTGAGAGTATGAGGATTCTGAAAATATAAATTTTACCCGATTCCGATCCGTGGGACCGAGGGGCGTTTTGGTCATTTTACCTAATTTTGCATATTAGCTTAGAATTTCTTTGTAGAATCAGTTGCTTGAAGTGTTATTTACATTATGCAAATGAATTGAATAAATTTAGGCCATTTGGAGTCAAGTACTCGTGGCAAGAGCGTGGTTTTGGGTTGATTATTGAGCCGGTTCGAGGTAACTGGCTTGCCTAACCTTGTGTGGGGGATCTTCCCCTTAGGATTTGGTATATTTGATAATTGAAATGCCTTGTACGTAAGGTGACAGGTGGGTACTTGAGCAAATTGTTGAAAATCCGATTTTCGTTATGTAATTTCAATTGTGTTCCTTTTCCTGTTTTATGCTACTTGCAATTTAAGCCTGTTGTTTGCTTAGAAAAGCATGTTTAATTGACTAAATTGCTTATTTACTTAAACTGCCTTAATTGCATTATGAGAAGCATGTTAGGTTTGAGTTATCTATTTACTTGGTACGAAATTGAGCTTAATTGAGTATTCCTTGTGTAGTTGCTACGTGTTTTACTTTAGACTGCGGGACGACATCCCGGGAGATCCCTTGCATGTAATTATGATTTGAGCTGAGGTGTAGGATACCGAGAGATCCCTAGAACATATATTGAGGATACCAAGAGATCCCTAGCATATATTGAGGATACCGAGAGATCCTTAGGATACCAAGAGATCCCTAGCATATATTGAGGATACCGAGAGATCCTCGGGATATCAAGAGATCCCTGGTATATATTAAGGGTACTAAGAGATCCTCGGGATATTGAGAGATCCCCGGTTATTATCCTTGTGAAGAGTGGTATTTCTTTGTGATTGTTTTTGCCTTTGTTTCAGTTATTGAGTTCCTTATTTTCCGGTATTAAATTCATATTGTTAGCTTTCAACTGTTCTGGTTATCTTATTTTGTCATACCTTATATTTTTATTCTATCTCAGTAGGGCCCTGACCTTCCTCGTACTACCCAACCGAGATTAGGCTTGGCATTTACTGAGTACCGCTGTGGTGTACTCATGCCCTTTCTGCGTGTTTTTCATGTGCAGATCCATGTACTTCGACTCAGTCGTATCACCCTTGAGGCGATGCGACTGCCCAAAGACTTTGAGCTATATCTATCGCGTTTGCAGACGGAGGAGTCCCTTTCCATTCTATCTTGTAGTGATAGCCCTTCTATCTTTTCTGTTGATGTAGACATTCCGAAGTTATAGCATTTTTATTATATTCGTAGCTAGTGATTCATGGGTTTCCGGGTTTTGGGAAAATATATTAGTTTTTGAGAGTTAATATTGTGTATGCTGAGCGATACTTTTAAACGATGTTTTATTACTCTATTTCTATTTTAAATTGGTATATCTTCCTCATTTTAGTCTTACCTAGTCATAGAGACTAGGTGTCGTCATGATGGTTCACGGAGGGCGAACCGGGGTCGTGACAAGGTTGTATAAGAGCTTTAGGCTCATAGGAGTCATGGATCACATGTCAGTTTACTAGAGTCTCGCTGATCGGTACGGAGACGTCTGTACTTATCTATAAGAGGCTACGTAACTGTTAGGAAAATTTCCACTTCATTTGATTTCCTTGTCGTGCGAGATTTTGATATCTCAATTCTAAACTTCTGTCTTCTATTCTCTCACAGATTGTGAGGACATGCCCTACCCGAGGTGATCAGGCAGCCGCGCCCCTTACTGCAGCCGTTAGAGGCTGGGGCAGGGGTAGAGGCCGAGGATGCACATGTGGTGCTGCCAGAGCACCTGCACGAACAACCGCTGAGGTACCACCAGTAGTTCCAGCTGGAGTCCTTGCACCTAATACGCCTACTGCGACTACTACTCTAGCAATTCAGGAGACCCTGAAATAGTTCATGAGCATGTACACCACTTTGGCTCAGGCAGGGTTGCTCCCCCTTGCTGCAGCTATGTCTCAGGCCAAGGGAGGAGCACGGACTACCGCCGCTCGCACTCTTGAGCAGCGAGTGCATGTCGAGCATGTACCTGAGATTATTCATGTACAGCCTGAAGTTTGAGATCAGCCTGAGGATAGGGCAGCGACTTCCGAGGATGAGCAGCTAAGGCTTGAGAGGTTCAAGAAGTACAAGCCTTCGGTATTCAGTGGTCTAGCATCGAATGATGCTCTGAAATTTCTAGATGAGTGTTACCACATTCTCCGTACCATGGGTATATCAGGGTCGAGCGGTGTTTCTTTCACTACTTTCAAGCTTTGAGGAGCCTCCTATGAGTGATGGCACACCTATGAGTTAGACAGTCCAGATGAGGCTGCTTCACTGACTTGGACTCAGTTTCCAGATATCTTTCTAAGACAGTACGGGTCATTTCTCTGGTGCCCGTGCCCCAGTAGTCGGTCATCAGGGTAGGGGTTATATGAGTCTACCCGTTGATTCAGCTCTTCCAGTAGCCAGTGGTATTCTAGCTCCTCCTAGACCTCAGAAGTCTTATTATACACCTCAGGTATCTAGCGTACCTCCTGCGCGGGGTACTTTCAGGGGTCAGTCCAGCAGACCTGGCTAGAGCCAGTCACAGCCACCTCGTCCTCCTAGAGCTTGTTTTGAGTGTGGCGACACACGCCATGTGGTGAGGGATCTCCCTAGACTTTGGAGGAGTGCGCCTCCACAGACTTCTCAGCCACAACGCGCCCCACAGATTTCTCAGGCTATGGTTACAGCTCTAGTTGCTACCCCACGAACTCAGCCGGCCAAAGGTGGAGGTCGGGGAGGTAGAGGTCGCCCTAGAGGGGGAGGCTAGGCCCGATACTATGCCCTTCTTTCCCTTACCAAGGGTGTTGCCTCTGATTCTATCACGACAGGTATTATATTGGTTTGTTACAGAGATGCATCGGTTCAATTCGATCAAGGCTCCACTTACTCTTATGGTCTTCTTATTTTGCTCCGCATTTGGGTGTACCACGGGATTCTTTGAGTTCCCCTATTTATGTTTCTACTCCTGTGGGAGATTCTCTTGTTGTGGACCGCGTTTATAGGTCGTGTTTGGTTGCTCTTAGTGGGTTTGAGACCAGAGCTGATTTATTGTTGCTCAGCATGGTAGATTTTGATATTATCTTGGACATGGACGGGTTTTCGCCTCTTTATGCTATTCTTTCTTGTCACGCCAAAACCGTAACGCTGGCTATGCTAGGTGTACCACGTGTTGCATGGAGAGGTACTTTAGATCACACTCCCAGTAGAGTTTTTTATTTTCTTAAATCTCAGCATATGGTTAAGAAGGGGTGTGACGCGTATTTAGGTTATGTAAGAGATGTTAGTATTAATACCCCTTTAGTTGATTCAGTCCCAGTAGTACGGGATTTTCCCGATGTATTTCCAGCAAATCTTCCGGGCATGCCGCCTGATAGAGATATTGATTTTGGCATTGATCTGTTGTCGGGCATTCAACCCATTTCTATTCCTCCGTATCGTATGGCTCCTCCTGAGTTGAAGGAGTTAACGGATCAGTTACAGGAATTGCTTAATAAGGGTTTTATCTGGCCCAGTGTATCACCTTGGGGGTGCTCCTGTCTTGTTTGTGAAGAAATAGAATGGTTCTATGCGTATGTGTATTGATTATTGCCAGTTGAACAAGGTTACAGTAAAGAACCATTATCCTTTGCCTCGTATTGATGATTTGTTTGACCAGCTTCAAGGTGCACCGGTGTTTTCTAAGATTGACTTTCGCTCAGGTTACCATCAGTTGAAGATTCGGGATCCAGATATCCCGAGAATTTCTTTTAGGACTCGGTATGATCATTACGAGTTCCTCGTCATGTCATTTGGGCTGACCAATGCCCCAACAACTTTTATGCACTTGATGCACAATGTGTTTCAGTCGTATCTTGACTCGTTCGTTATTGTCTTTATTGATGATATTCTGGTGTATTCCCGGAGTTAAGAAGATCATGAGCAACACTTGAGGACTATGCTTCAGGCTCTGAGAGAGAAGAAGCTATATTCTACGTTCTCGAAATGTGAGTTTTGGTTGGATTCAATGGCATTCTTAGGCCACGTAGTCACCTGTGAGGGTATTCAGGTGGATCCGAAGAAAATAGAGGTCATGCAGAGTTGGCCCAGACCATCCTCAGATACAAAGATCTGTAGTTTCCTTGGCTTGGCGGGTTACTACCGCCGTTTTGTTGAGGAGTTTTCATCGATTGCAGCCCCTATGACTAGACTAACCTAGAAGGGTGCTCCGTTCCAGTGGATGGAAGAGTGTGAGGCGAAGTTTCAGAAGCTCAAGATAGCTTTGACTCCAACCTCAATTTTGATACTACCTATAGGTTCAGGGTCTTATACGGTCTATTTTGATGCCTCGAGGATTGGTCTTGGAGCGGTGTTGATGCAGGACGGTAGGGTGATTGCCTATGCGTCCAAATAGTTGAATGTACATGAGAAGAATTATCTGGTTCACGACCTTGAGTTAGCTGCTATTGTTAACGCCCTGAAGATCTGGTGCCATTATTTATACGGTGTGCCTTGTGAGATTTATACTGATCATCGGAGCTTGCAGCACCTGTTCAAGCAAAAGGATCTAAATTTGCGCCAGAGGAGATGGTTAGAGTTGCTGAAGGACTATGATATCACTATTTTGATTGTGTGGTTTCTCGGTCTTCCTTATTTGATTGTATCAGGGAGCGTCAGTATGATTACCCTCATTTACTAGTCCTCAAGGACAAGGTTCAGCATGGTAATGCCAGAGATGTGAGTATTGGTGATGACGGGGTATTGAGGATGTAGGGTCGGATTTGTGTACCCAATGTTGATGGGCTTCGGGAGTTTATTCTGGAGGAGGCCCATAGTTCGCGGTATCCCATTCATCGGGTTGCCACGAGGATGTATCAGGATTTGTGGCATCACTATTGGTGGAGGCAGATAAAGAAAGATATAGTTGGATTTGTAGCTCGGTGCCTCAGCAGGTTAAGTATTAGCACCAGAGACTAGGTGGGTTGCTTCAGCTGATAGAGATTCCGGAGTGAAAGTGGGATTGGATCACCATGGACTTTGTAGTAGGGCTCCCGTGGACTTTGAGAAAGTTCGATGCTATTTGGGTGATTGTGGATCCTCTAACCAAGTCCGCTCACTTCATTCCCATATGTACTACTTATTCTTCGGAGCGTCTAGCGGAGATTTATATCCGGGAGATTATTCGTCTGCATGGTATTCTAGTTTCCATCATTTCAGATAGAGGTACTCAGTTCACATCACGGTTCTGAAGGGCCGTTCAGGATGATTTGGGTACTCCAGTGGAGTTGAGTACAACATTTCACCCACAGATGGACGGACAATCCAAGCGCACTATTCAGATTCTTGAGGATATGCTCCGTGCGTGTGTGATTGAGTTTGGAGGGTCTTGGGATCAGTTCTTGCCATTGGCGGAGTTTGCCTACAATAATAGCTATCAGTCCAGCATTCAGATGGCACCGTATGAGGCTTTATATGGTAGGCAGTGTAGATCCCCGATGGGTTGGTTTGAGCTGGGTGAGGCTAGATTATTGGTCACATACTTGGTTCAGGATGCTTTGCAGAAGGTTAAGGTGATTCAGGATAGACTCCGTACAGCCCAGTCCAGATAGAAGAGTTACGCGGACTAGAAAGTTCGTGATGTTTTCTATATGGTTGGAGAGCGGGTTTTGCTTGGGGTTTTGCCTATGAAGGGCGTTATGAGATTTGGGAAGAAGGGGAAGTTGAGTCAGAGGTTTATTGTCCCTTTTAAGATATTGACGCGTGTTGGGGAGAATGCTTATGAGCTTGCCTTACCTCCCAGATTGGCAGGAGTTGATCCGGTATTTCATGTCTCGATGCTCCGGAGGTATCATGGTTATCCGTCGCACGTGTTGGATTTCAGTTCGGTCCAGTTGGACAGGGATCTATCTTAGGTTGAGGAGCCAGTGGCAATATTAGATAGGCAGGTTAGAAAACTGAGGTCAAAGAACATTGCATTGGTAAAGGTTCAGTGGCGGGGTCAACCGGTCGAGGAGGCGACCTGGGAGACCGAGCATGATATGCGTAGCCGTTACCCTCATCTTTTCACTACTTCAGGTATGTCTTTATACTCGTTCGAGGACAATCAAATGTTTAAGTGTAGGAGGATGTGACGACCATGCCTGTCTTCTTAAGAATTTATGCCCCGATCCCCTATTAACTACTTTCTCGTGTTTAATTCTGCTATCTTGATTTGCAGGGATGTTCGATTTTGAGTTTCGAAGAGTTTTGGGACACTTATTCTCTAAATGAGAGCTTAAGTGTTGGAAATTTGACCGTAGTCAAAACAGTGTGGACGACCTCGGAATGTAGTTCTGATGGTTCCGATAGCTCCTTTGGGTGATTTCGGGCTTAGGGGCATGTTCGGATTGTGTTTTGGAGGTCCGTAGCTAATTTAGGCTTGAAATGCCGAAAAGTCGAATTTTGAAGTTTCTGGTTCGAAAGTGAGATTTTGATCCGAAGGTCGGAGTGGGATTCCGGAAATTGGAGTAGCTCCGTAGTGTTGAATGTGATGTGTGTGCAAAATTTCAGGTCATTCGGACGAGGTTTGATAGACTTTTGATCGAAAGCGTATTTTTAGAATTTTGGAGTTTTTAGGCTTGAATCCGTTGTTGATTCGTTGTTTTGAAGTTGTTTTAGGTGTTTTTAGGATTGGTATAAGTTTGGAAAGTGTTATCAGACTTGTTTGTGCTTTTGGTTGAGGTCACGGGGGGCCTTGGGATGATTTCGGATGGTTGACGAAGGAATTTTGGAGTTTGGAGTTGCACCTTCAGCTGGTTTTCTGTCATAACCGCACCTGCAAGTGTGGGACCGTAGGTGCGGCGCCGTAGAAACGACTCTATGGTCGTTCAAGTGGAATTGGAGAGGTCCAGCAGGAGTCGCAGGTGCGAGAAGGGAATCGCACCTGCGAGACCGCAGGTGTGGAGGGCCTACCGCAAAAGCGAAAACTGGTCTTAAGTGAAAGGTTGCAAGTGTGACCATTGGTCCGCAAAAATGGGACCGCAGATGCGGTAATAGATGGGCAGAAATATGAAATTTTGAGGGTTTAGTTTCAAAAGTTGGAAATTCGATTTGGAGCTCGGGAGAGGATGATTTTGAGAGGAAATTGAAGAAGAGATTAGTGGGTAACAATTCTTTAACCCTTTATAGTTATATTCCATCAATCTATAGTTAGTTTCATCATTTAATTTCGGATTGGAGATGAAAATTGGGGAAAAGTTGGAAGAAAGTTCTTAGACCTAAAATTCGACTTTTGATTGGGAATTTGACCTTAGATTTGGATAACTTTGTATGCAAGAACTCGTGAGAGTATGAGGATTCTGAAAATATAAATTTTACCTGATTCCGAGACGTGGGCTCGAGGGGCCTTTTGGTCATTTTACCTAATTTTGCGTATTAGCTTAGAATTTCTTTGTATAATCAGTTGCTTGAAGTGTTATTTACATTATGCAAATGAATTGAATAGATTTGGTCCATTAAGAGTCGAGCACTCGTGGCAAGAGCGTAGTTTTGGGTTGATTATTGAGCCGGTTCGAGGTAAGTGGCTTGCCTAACCTTATGTGGGGGACCTTCCCCTTATGATTTGGTATATTTGATAATAGAAATGCCTTGTACGGGAGGTGATGAGTGCGTACTTGATCAAATTGTTGAAAATCAGATTTTCTTTATGTAATTTCAATTGTGTTTCTTTTCCTGTTTTATACTACTTGCAATTTAAGCCTGTTGTTTGCTTAGAAAAACATGTTTAATTGACTAAATTGCTTATTTACTTAAACAGCCTTAATTGCATTATGTGAAGCATGTTAGGTTAGAGTTATCTATTTATTTGGAACAAAATTGAGCTTAATTGAGTATTCCTTGTGTTGTTGCTGCGTGTTTTAATTTGGGACTACGGGACGGCATCCTAGGAGATCCTCTGCACATAATTATGATTTGAGCTGAGGTCTGGGATACCGAGAGATCCCTAGCACGCATATTGAGGATACCAAGAGATCCTTGGGATACCAAGAGATCCCTAGCATATATTGAGGATACCGAGAGATCCTCAGGATACCAAGAGATCCCTGGTATTTATTGAGGGTACTAAGAGATCCTCAGAATACTGAGAGATCCCCGGTTATTATCCTTATGAAGAGTGGTATTTCCTTGTGATTGTTTTTGCCTCTGTTTCAGTTATTGAGTTCCTTATTTTTTGGTATTAAGTTCTTATTGTTAGCTTTCAATTGTACTGCTTATCTTATTCTGTCATACCTTATATTTTTATTCTATCTCAGTAGGGCCCTTACCTTCCTCGTCACTACCCGACCGAGGTTGGGCTTGACACTTACTGAGTACTGTTGTGGTGTACTCATGCCCTTTCTGCGCATGTTTTTCATGTGCAGATCCAATTACTTCGACTCAGTCCTATCACCCTTGAGGCGAGGTGACTGCTCCAGAGACTTCGAGGTATATCTGTCGTGTCCACAGACCGAAGAGTCCCTTTCCATTCTATCTCGTAGTGATAGCCTTTCTATCTTTTCTATTGATATAGATATTCCGGAGTTAGAGCATTTTTATTATATTCATAGCTTGTGATTCATGGGTTTTCAGGTTTTGGGAAAATGTATTAGTTTTTGAAAGTTAATATTGTGTACGCCGACCGACACTTTTAAATGTTGTTTTATTACTCTATTTCTATTTTAAATTGATTTATCTTCCGCATTTTAGGCTTACCTAGTCGTAGAGACTAGGTGCCGTCACGATGGTTCACGAAAGGCGAACCGGGATCGTGACATTATCACTTTCAAAAATGCTTTAAATTATACACATATATAATATGAGAAAGGTTATGAGATTTTCTTTATTATAAAGATAGAAATTATTTTTTTTACAAGAAAAAAAGGTTATCTTTTTACCATTTTAAGAAGGCAAAATATATAAAGCGCCCCTCTAAGTTGTCCACAATGGTAAGCCAGACACCTCAATTGGCCCCTTTATCATTTAAACACTTCAAGTGACTGTTAAGTAAATCAAATAGACACCCGAGTACAGCAAAGCAGATGTGTGTGTTACACTTGCCAATGACATGTCAAATGAGTCAATCAATGAACGACACGTGTAATTTGTAATTAAAACATAACACATATAATTAACCAAAAAAATAATAAGAATGAAAAAGGCAAAGCAGCGCCCTTCCCCCCCCCCCCAAACTTCATCTTCTTCCTTCCAGATTCCACCAAAACCAGTGCCACCCCATTTTTAATTTCTTCTTCTTCTTTCTGTTTCTGAAATTTGATTTCAGCATAGAATATCTTCCAGGAGTATTTCTATTTTTCTTTCTCTCTACAAAATCAACAATTCCATTCCATCCCCTCGCTTCCTTCTCTCTACATAATCAAACCTCAAAGTTTATTAATTCAACTCTTCGATTCGACTCAGAGTTTTGACTCGGCTCTACTTTTCAATCTCTCAACTCAGCTCCCTCCCAATTTCAACTGGTATGTTCTTCACATTCTAAACCCTAACTTTCTATTTTTTCTTTGATTTAATATTTCAATTTTAATTCAATCACAACTCTACGTACTGTTCTTTCAAAACACTACATTCTATTTTTGTTCTTAATTTGATGGATTGATGTTGATTCTTCGATATTTTAATGTTTTTGTCGTTTGTGGATTTCTAGGGTTTTTTCACCTACAGAGATTGGAATTGTGCAAGTTGAAACTTGGAGGAGAAAGGTTGAAAATTAGGTGGGGTCCATATTATTTTAGAAAAAGAAAAAGAAAAAACCTAATTTTAGGTAGGCAACTCGCGTCCCAAAAAGTGTATTTCACGCGATGGAGGCTTACATGATCGAGTGTTTAGTTGATCTTCTTTTCTGAATAAATAAAGTGTCTAGTTGGAAATAGCCTCAGTTGATGTGTATGGCTGACCGTTGTGGACAACTTGGAGGGGCGCTTTATGTATTTCGCCTTTTAAGAATTAAGCATACGTAAATTTGTACTCTTTATATGAGATTAGGAAAATTAGAAGTTGAGAAAATATGTGCATTTTTTTATATGGATATTTTAATGAAATAATAGTATATGTATTGATTTTATATTGTACCACCATGATAGTAAGATGTATAAATGGTGTTAAAAGTGAGTAGAATTTTAATAATTTGAGATAATTCCTAATTATGTGAATAAATGATGGATAAGTATAAAAATTGTCTTGTCAACGTGGAACCATGACAACTAAAGTAGTGTATGACTAATTGTAATTTAATGACTCAACTTCTTGGCTAAGTGAATTTGTAAGTGATTGGAAAGTCCGAGAGAAAAACATCCATAAATATTTTCATACCCTTTCTAATTCTTCTTCCACTTTACCAGAAGAGTTTGAGACATATTACTATACACAAACGCTTGATCACTTTAATCATGGACCTAAAAGTTATTCCACTTTTAAGCAAAGATACATAATTTATTCTAAGTATTTGGGTGGTTCCAATTGAAGCTCTCCAATTTTTTCTTATCTTGGTGCTGAATCTTCCATTGATAATGATCCTCTTAGTATTGGATTTCTCATTGATTTTGCCCCTCATTTTAAGGATCTTCTTGTTTACATAGAGAGTAGCAGATTCAGTTAATCTTTAATATTGTGGACTTGGAGGAATTTTGGGGATACATGACAGAAGAAGGCCGAAAGGAATTGTTTGATGATGTAGAGTATAGAGTGAATAATAGTCGGATAGGAAATAACGTGCTATGATATCAATAATATCTTAAGGATTTTTCCCTACTTCGATCGAGGGTTATGTATTTTTCACAAAGACGTGTATTAGATGGATTGTTAAGAGAACCGAATCAGGTATGTTAAGGCTATCTATTCCTTCTTTTTATGCATGATCCATAAGATACAACGAAACGAGCAAGCACAGAAGTTTCAGAAATGATTCTATTCTTAGAAGCACTAAGGTTGCCTATGTTTCTAATTCCTCATATGTCCTACTACTATATTGTCTATTAATGGGTCTCATAACATTCCAAGATATCATATTGACTTACTTCATTATGAATTGCATTCATTTATACATATGCGTTTACCCATGACTCAGACGACGTTATATACGTATACATATGTGTATATATATATATATATATATATGGGATATGAGAAAAGGTTACGACGTTATATACGCATCACCACCTGATCAGCTGGTATACGATGATGATTTTGCCCTCAGAGGCTTTATGATGTTATGTCCATTCAAACCTATGAAACATTTATACTAATATGCATGATACTATAAATATTTCATGATTTACAAAGCTATCCAGACTTACAGGTTGAGTCCTTTACTCCATGTTTCTTCCATGTCCTTAATTAATGTTGATTTACTATTATGCTTCAATTCTACCTTACATACTCAGTACATTATTCGTACTTGTGAGCACGTGATTTTTGTTTCGCACGACAATCGCTCCAAAAAGAAATAAAAAATAATAATTGGCCCTGCTGTACAATTTTGAATTTCTGTGCGGCACCTTGTTGATTTATTTGTGACTTCGGCCCATTTTTATTTATTTACTTTATTAAAAAAATAAAATTCAAAAATATATGTGTCCTGCATAATCCAAACCGTAATCCGGTCGTTAAATAGAAAATCATAAATAAGCATCTTCGTCCGTGATTTTAATTTTTGTTTAATTTTACCCATTTTTGAATTATTTTAACGTGTGTGTGAATAATTGTATTGGGTGTTTATTTTAATTTGATTTTATTTAGTTTTGTTTTTTTTTATAATAAAAAAAAGGGCCTTGCCTTTCCGGACTTGGGCCAATTTATTAAAATTGGCCCAAACAAATAATGCCCAAACGGACAGCCCAAGCCACCAGTCCAAACAGCCCACCCCCAGGCCATAAAACGACGTAGTTTAACACCAAAACTACGTCGTTTCGATGCCAATCCATCACAACCGTTTAAACCAAGCCGATCCAACGGTCCAGATCTTTCACCCGTAACCCCACTACCTGACCCGTTATCCGAACCAATTCTGACCCCTACAAAGACAAACGACGACGTTTCATTTAAACCTTCAGATCCAAGCCGTCCATCTCGTCTCATCCAACGGTTGAAATCAATCCCCCCATTCCATATATAAGCCTCCTACCACACCCTGCCCCCCTATCCAATACCCCAGCTTCCGTCTTCACCTCCTTCCCCACGAAACCCTAGCCGCCCCCTTATCCCTCGCCATTAATCCCGGCGGCATGAACGCCGATGACCTCCGCCTGAACACCATAGAACCCCCTCACCGCCCTGAACATCGATCTGTTGGCCGTTTAGTTCGAATCCCTTCCCACCTTCTCGAATCTTCATTTGAAGATTCGAGTCGGAACCCGAGTTACACCAATCGACCTCAACTTCGCACCAGACAGTCCCCAGACCCCCCTCGTGACCAAACCATGCTTGGTTTGGTCCGAATCTGACCAGGGAAGCACGAATCCCGGATCTAATTTTTGGAACTTTGAAGGTCTTCGTCGATGGTCCGTGTTTTGTTCAAACTAAAAGATTAAGGTCTAATGGACCTTAATCGAAGTGTTTCTCATCTGAGAAACACTTCGATTAAAGCCCGTTCAGCCTTAAGAAAGGTCTGTCCGAATCCGAGTTAAGGCTTTTGATTTTTCAAGATTTGAGGTGAGTTTTGATTCTCTTTGCTTATTTATGTTAGTCCATGTTCGTTTAAAAGATTTGTTCTGGTTTTGTTTTTAATCTGTGTTTTGAGTTTTATCAACTGTTCCTGTCCATCTCGCCTGAACCTTTGTTGTTTGATTGAGTCTTTCTTCTAATTGTTCTGATAATTTGTATGTATGTATTTGTTGTGCAATTAATTGGGTTTCAAATGTGAACTGACCAACTGATTCTTCCCATGTAATTTTGCGTAGTCAGTACAATTCGAATCATGTGTTCGATACTGTTAAATGTCTGACTTTGGTCTCGATTGTACGAGTTATAACTAGTATAGTCGAGTCGACATATGTCGTCAATTAGTTTCAGATGTTTGAACAATATACAAATTGATTTGCTCCTGTTTAGCATTGTATGAATCAGTTGGGAATTGAATTTAGCTACTTATAGTTGTTAGTCTGAATCAGAAGTGTAAAGGGGTTGATTTTGTTTAGTTGCAGTCAGAATTGGAGGGCATGTGCACTTGTGCACAACATGTGCATAAAGGCTTTTGTTTGATTTAAAAATGTTTTGACAGCATATGCTGTCAGATACATCCTGCTGCCCACACCCTACTTTCATTTCAGAAATAATAAACATTACAAAAAAGTAAGCCTGCCAAGGGAATATGATGGGGTTTTGGATAATACTTAAATGACTAAGTGGAACTGAAAAGAGGGCAGCACATGAGGGGGTTTCTGATGGTCTAAACAGGCTGTAAAAGGGGTAATGTGAAAGCTTATAAAAGGGAGGACATACAGAGATAAAAGGAGGAATCAAAAAATATAGAGAGACAAAAAGAAAAAATACTGTGAGGAGTTTGAAAAGGAGAGCTGAAATACATACAAAATAGATACACATAGATAGAGGGAGATTAAGGGATAGAAGGGATACACCCAACAATCAGAAACTTTCTTCCTCCTATTGTTATTGGGTTTTCAATTGTTTCAATTTGTTCAAGCCAATTCTGATCCTTTGAAATCCCAGTTGTGTCTATTAGTTGAGTGCCTTCATTGGTTTACTACTGTGTTTGGTCTGTCCGGAGTTCTGATTCTACTCCACTAGGTGTTGCTTTTATTTGGCTATTGCTTTCTATTGGCCATAGTTGCATTTCTGCACTCGAGCTTGCTTCTTGCTATATTGCTTTGCCTGCTGCTATCTTGCCTTGCTGCTGCTGCTATTTAGTTTCTTGCTGCTGCTAATTTCCCTATCTTTTTCTTCTTCTCCTTTGCATTTTCAGTGTTTCCAGGTACACATTTCAAACCCAACTTTGGTGTTAACTGTAACAATTCAAAAGCATGAAATGAAAGGAGTTTTCCTGAAGAAGATTTAGATATCCGTTTGTAAATGTTTGTGATATACTGACTTCAGATTGTATAAATTGATTAGTGTGATTCATGTAATGAAAGATTAATTAGATAATACTCCATCAAGTTTAGCCTCTAGCTTCTTAGTTTGTAGTTGTTTGCTGGTACAAAATATAATGACACAATACAGAGAGGGCATGGAGAATTAGTATAGATTTTGACTAGGATTCCCGTTCAACTGAGCGACATGCATAGAATAGAATATTTCCACCTTACACGAATGTTTCTTTGTTCATTTTAGTTTTCTTTTATCATAACTCGTTAGGCAGTACATAATATTATGTTCAAATCCCGTTAGTGACAATGCCTAGTAGTTAATTCCTTTAATTCGGCCCCAATCAGTCTAGTAAATTTCAATTCAAGAAATGTTTGGACACAAGTATAATGTTGGGTCAATCTCGAGTGTAATTTCTTGGCCCAATTAAAGTATGTTTCACGAGTTATGACATCCCTCCACTTTGTAAATAATCAATCAGAAATTGATAAGAATCCGAATTAGGCAAAAGCCTATAGTTGAATTAGCACGTACCTTTTCACCTAGTTTTAGAGACAAGCGCATTAGAAATGTAGCCACTTCAGGATATCTTTTCTAAAAAAATAGAGATGAGCCTCGCCAAATAAAAGTGCAACAATTGTGGGGCCCTCCATAAATAACCATGATAATTATCTAGAACTCAAGATAGGCCATTTAATAAATTTCATGGCTTTTCTACAAAATAATAACGCGTTAGACTCTTTAGGCACGGTTTAAGTAAATTATATTCTTAAAATCGGGTGCACATTGATGTGACCCGAATTCAAGTCTCAACGGAGTCAAAAATGTGTTAACAACTACGGGTGCATTGATTGTGACGTGGTTCGATATGCATTTTCACGACGTTGCAATTCTGTAAAATAAATGATAATAATAAAAGCGGTTAAAACTTAATAAAAGCACATAAGTCACAACATGTATTTAAATCAGATATTTAGCCATTATAACAATTTAAGCGACCGTGCTAGAACCACGGGATTCGAGGGTGCCTAACACCTTCCCTCGGGTCAACAGAATTCCTTACTTAGAATTTCTGGTTCGCAGACTTCATTTGGAAAAGTCGAAAATTTCCTCGATTTGGGATTCAAGATAAACCGGTGACTTGGGACACCAAAAACCAAACCTTTCCCAAGTGGCGACTCTGAATTAAATAAATAATCCCATTTCGAATATTGTCACTTAAATTGGAAAAACTCCACCCGAGCATCTAACCCTTCGGGGCCGGGCACGCAAAAAGGAGGTGTGACAGTACTAATGTCCTTTTGTTGGGGACGCTGCATTCATGCCTACAAGTATAGTAAAGCAGTTTAACGAGCCCTCATAATAGACGAGATTGGCATTCAGCGAAGGTACAGTAAGACTCCACCTCATTCGTAGTGCAGCCGAATCTATAAGTCATCATGTCAGAAGTTTGCTATAGACCTATGGGTAGGACGGTACCCTATTCCATTTAATGTCAAATGATCTTAGAGGCTTTGTATGTAGAGGTTCATTTTGTATAGTATGTCAGAGTCCTTGACGACCCATATGTATTCATGTTTTAAGAAAGATGGTTCATTAATTCAGTGTTTTCCACTTATAGTTATACATTACAAGTTGTGGCTACGTTGGCCCATGATAGTTAGAAAAAAAAAGAGTTACAGAGTGGTTCGCTCGGGCCAGTACGGCACCGGATGCCAGCCACGCCTCCCCAGGTTTAGGGCGTAACAGGTTCGCCCTCGAACAAGTCTAAAATTGTACCTGGATGCCGGATAAGTGTGGATATCTGCTCCGCATGGCCTCATTAGTCTTCCAAGTCGCCTCCTCAACTGGTTGACCTGTCCACTGAACATTTACTGCAGAAACCTTCTTGGACATCAACTGGCGAACTTGCCTATCAACAATGGCAACTAGCTCCTTCTCATAACCCAGGCTCTCATCTAGTTGAATTGTGCTATAGTCTAACACATGCGACCTATCGGCATGATACTTCCGGAGCATATACAAATGGAAAATCGGATGAACTCCCGATAGATTGGTAAGTAAAGCAAGCTCATAAGCAACCTCCCCAACTCGCCTCAACACCTCAAATGGACCTATAAACCATGGGCTCAACTTTCCCTTCTTCTCAAACCTCATAATTCCCTTCATCGGTTAGACTTCCAAGAGAACCTTCTCACCTACTATAAATGATAAATCATGTGCCTTCTGATCCGTGTAGGTCTTCTATCTGGACTTTAATGTGCGAAGTCGCTCCTGAATCAATTTTACCTTTTCCAAGGCATCAGTACCATATAACTTCGCCTTGTTGGGCTCAAACCATCCAATGCACGAACGACATCGCCGACCATGTATAGCCTCAAATAGAGCCATCTCGATGTTGGACGGATAACAGTAGTTATAAGAAAACTCGACCAAAGGCAAGAATCGATCCCACTACCCTCTGAAGTCAATCACACATGCTCTGAAATATCCTCCAAGATCTGAACCATCCGCTTCGACTGCCTGTTAGTCTGCGGATGAAAGGTTGTGCTGAGCTCTACCTGGGTACCCAACTCATTTTGAATTGCCCTCCAGAAGTGCGAAGTAAACTAAAGGCCTTTTTCGGATATGATAGAACTGGCACACCATACAACAGAACAATATCCTGAATTTAAATCTGGGCCAATCTCTCTGAAGATTATGTAGTCACAACTGGAATGAAGTGTGCCGACTTGGTCAACCTATCAAGAATGACCCAATCTGCATTAAACTGCATCAAGGTCCACGACAACCCAACTACGAAGTCCATAGTAATGCGCTCCCATTTCCATTCAGGTATAACTATCTGTTGAAGTAGGCCACCTAGCCTCTGGTGCTCATACTTAACCTGCTGGAAATTTAGGCACCTCAGGTCACGATGCATCTTCATAGCACCTGGATGAACAGAATACCGAGAACTATGTGCCTCCTGTAGAATCTTTTCCCTAAATCCATCAATAGTACAAACATATAGACGTCCCTAGAGTCGAAGAACACCATTCTCACTGATAGTACCCTCCTTGGCACCACCCTGTAGTACTGTCTCTCTGAGAACCAACAAGTGTGGATCGTTGTACTGACGAGCCTTAATATGCTCGAATAATGAAGACTGTGAGATGACACATGCAAGAACTCGGTTGGGCTCTGAAATGTCCAACCTCACAAGTATGTTAACCAAGGACCAAATGTCCAAAGCTAATGGCCTCTCCTCTGCTGAAATAAATGCCAAACTACCCATATTTTTCGCCTTTCTGCTCAAGGTGTCCGTGACCATATTCTCCTTGCCTGGATGATAAAAGATGTTACTATCATAATCTTTTAGTAACTCAAGCCATCGGTGCTTCCTCAAATTGAGATCCATATGATTGAACAAATGCTGCAAGTTAAGATGATCGGTGTAAACCTCACAAGACACCCCATAAAGATAATGCCTCCAGATCTTGCGAGCATGAACTATTGTGGCCAACTCCAAATCATGTACGGGGTAATTCTTCTTGTGGGTCTTCAGCTGACATGAAGTATATGCAATAACTTGCACCTCCCGCATCAATACACAACCCAGGACAATGAGTGAAGTATCATAATACATAGTATACATCCCTGAATTGGAAAACAACACTAACAACATTGCTGAAGTCAAGGCGGACTTGAGCTTCTTAAAGCTCGCCTCGCAATCGTCAAACCATTGAAATGGAGCACCTTTATGGATCAATCAAGACGAAGGTGCTGCAGTAGATGATAATCCCATCATAAACCGACAATAATAACCTGCTAACCCAAGAAGCTCATGATCTTAGTCGCTATGGTAGGATGAGGCCAACTCTAAACTGCCTTTATCTTTTTGGGATCTACCTTAATACCCTCACCTGATATACCATGCCCCAATAATGCCATAGAATCTAACAAGAACTCACACTTGGAGAATTTAGCATATAGCTTTTGTTCCCGCAAGGTTTAAAACACCACTCTCAAGTGCTGCTCGTGATCCTCCATGCTACGCAAGTAGATCAATATGTCATCAATGAAGAAAATGATAAACGAGTCAATATATGGTTGAACACCCGATTTATCAAATCAATAAACACTGCCGGGGAGTTACTCAAACCGAAGGACATCACTAGGAACTCATAGTGGCCATATCTAGTACGGAAAGCCGTCTTCGGTACATCCGAATCACGAATCTTCTACTGATGATACCCCGAACTGAAGTCGATCTACAGAACACCCTCGCACCCTGTAACTGGTCAAATAAATCATCAAAACGCAGCAACAAGTGCTTGTTGTTAATGGTAACTTTGTTCAACTAGGGGTAATCAATGCACATCTGCATAGTTCCATATTTCTTCTTCTCGGATAACAATGGTGTACCCCAAGGTGACACACTCGGTCTGATGAACCCCTTTGCTAGCAACTCTTCAAAATGTTCTTTCAACTCCTTCAACTCTTTTGGAGCCATGCGGTATGGTGGAATAGGGATAGACTTGGTACTTGGAGCCAAAGCAATACATAAATCGATATCACGATCTAGTGGCATGCCTGGTAGATTAGAGGGAAACACATCTAACAACTCCCAGAGGACTGAATCAGTCGTCGAAGTCTCTACAACCGTATTCCAAACATAAGCTAGATAAGCCAAATAACCCTTCTCAACCATGTATCGACCCTTCATAAAAGAGATAATCCGACTAGGTGCAGTGACAGATGAACCCTTCCACTCCAATCTAGGTAACTCTGGAATTGCCGAGGTAACAGTCTTGGCATAATAATCAAGGATGGCATGATATGGAGACAACCAGTCCATGCCTAGGATGATCTCAAAGTCGGTCATGTCGAGCAACAAAAGATCCGCTCTAGTCTCATAACCACAGAATGTCACGATACATGACTGAAAGATCCGATCCATAATAATAGAATCGCCCACTGGCATGGATACACATACTGGAGTACCCAAGAACACATGAGGAACACCTAGAAAATGAGAAAACAAAGATGAAACATATGAACATGTAGACCATGGATCAAAAATTACCTAAGCATCCCTGCCGCAGACAAAAATAATTCAAGTGATCATGGCATCTGAGACTACAACATCTAGTCTGGCTGGAAAAGCATAAAACCTAGCTAGAACGCAAACTGACTGCCCTTCACCTCTATGACGACCCCTACCCAACTGACCTCCACCTCTAGGTGGTTGGACGGCTAGTGCGATAGTTGGTGCTATAATCATAAGCTAATGACCCTGATGTATTGCCTTGCCCCGAAGTCTGGGGCAAAACATCTTCATGTCGCCAAGATCATCACACTCATGACAAACCCTCGGAGCGGTGGACTGCTGGCCTGAAGTCTGTCCCTAATGGCTGAATACTCACAGGAGGAATCCTGAATAGCTGGTGGATGGTAGGAACACTCTAGAATAGCACAGAAATAGGGCCGCACTAGAGCACCCTAAGAAGGAGACAATGCTGGATTTGTGGGCCTGTTAGATTGACCCCTCACAAACTGATCTCTTCCCCCATACAAAGCACCACTAAACCCTCCAGAATAATGAAACTGCTTGTCTCACAGCATCTTCTCCTGGCTCCACTGACGAACACCCTCGATCCTCTAAGCTATCTTCACAACCAACTCGTAAGAGGTCCCTATCTCAACCTCTCGGGCCATAGTGGCCTGGATACCATAGTGCCAACCTGCAACAAACCTCCACACTCTCTCTACATTGGTGTGGAGTATCATACTTGCATGGCAAGACAACTCAAAGAATCTCGCCTCATAGTTGGTCACCGACATCTGACCCTGCTGAAACTGCTCGAACTAAAATCGCAACACTTCCCTCTGAGAGGGTGGAATATATCTATCCAGAAAGATATGTGTGAACTGGTCTCAAGTCAAGGGAGGAGAACTTGCTGGCCTGCCGAGAAGATAGGACTGCCACCATGTACGGGCCCTGCCCTCCAGCTGAAAGGTGATAAAGTCCACCCTGTTGGACTCCAATATCCTTATGTTGTGCAGTCTGTCCTTGCAACGATAAATAAAGTCCTGGGGGTCCTCATGTCACTCACCTCCAAAGACAGGAGGATGTAGCCTGATCCATCTATCCAATAGCTTTTGCGGCTTGCCGGCTAGCTGGTCTGGGCTTAGGTATAGCTGCGACAACTAGCTGGGCTCTGCCCATGGGTAATGCGCCTAGGGTCCGATATATGACAGTTGCATTCCCCGCAGCGTGAGCGGTATGGGTTAGGCTCCCCCTCCCGCCTGCGATATGGCTGGGCCAACTGGAAATAAACCATCTTGAGTCATAGAATCCATGAACCGTAGCATACGGCCCATGACCTCCTGAAATCCTAGCGCGGACATGAAATCCACTAGGGCTGGCCCCGCTATATGAACCTCGCCCTACTCCTCAATGACAGAATCCTCCACTGGATCTATTGGTGGCATAATTGGAGCAACTCTAGGACGCCCTCATCCTCTGCGACGAGCTGGATCCCTCCCTCGGCCTCTAGCAATAGGGGGAGCAGCTCCTCCATGGTCAGGTACATCTATCGCGCATGCTCTTACTATCTGTGAGAAAATAAGAGAAAGATACTTAGCGCAACATCAACTGTACGATAGGAGATGAAGAAAGATTAGTTTCTTAACACCCTATAGCCTCTCGAAGATAAATGCGGACGACTCTGCACTGATCCGCAAGACTGTATTGGGCCTGCTCATAGCTTGTGAGTCATACGTTAACCTAGTGCTCTAATATCATATTGTCACAACCCAATTTCTCCTATAGGTCGTGATAGTGCCTAATATTGTCGCTAGGCAAGCCAATGGTGAACTAACCATGTAACTATTATTTTTAATAATTTCAAAATAGTTGAATTTTATTTATTACGAAAATAAGGAGTAGAAAATTTAAATAAATTAAACGAAAACTAATGAAAGAGGAAATGCAATGAAATAGATGCTCAAAAACCATAAAGTCTACTAGAATGTTTCCAAGACCTGGTGTCACAAGTGTATGAGCAACTAGTAGAATATACAAAACACTAAGCTACTGTCTGAAATAGAGTAGATAGAAAGTAAATACAAAAGAGAGACTCCAGTGCTGTAGAACAGACTCAGAAAAAGCTCACCACTAAGCCTCGGGGTAATGGGGGTGCGTGTTGGAATAACTACTAGATGCACGTGCCTCGGATCCTGCACGATTAGTGCAGAACTGTAGTGTGTGTACATGAACAATATGTAGCCAGTAAGTATCCAGTCTAACATCGAAAAATTAATGACCAGGTGTTGACATCGACACTTACTATGGGCCAATGAATAAAATATAAAAATTCTAAATAAGCATGATATATGTAAATAATAATAATAACACAATAGCAAGTTGTGAATAAGTGATTCTTTAATAAAAAGTAACTTCCAAAATCTCTAACCAAAACCTACTAACTCCAAGTCAATTTGTGGCATTAAATAAATTATAACCTCTCAAACCATAAAATAATATCAAGTATAATCAGGCTTCGAGTATTTATGCCGAAGTCGTACGGCCCAATCCAAAAATATATTGTGTTCACCGCCGAGGGTCAAACGAGACGAACCATAGATGCATCTATTATACTACCGAGGCGAACGGCCCGCTCCCATGAGGGTAGAAAAGTTTTATTATGTATTCCTCAATTCTTCCAAAAATAAGAAATCTAAATTCAAGAATTTCAACTTTAAAATCCCGTAGTCACAGCTCTATTCAAGACAATTAACATACATAATAAACAAAATAGTACAATTAAAATATGATGTGTGTCTAAGACTACCTGGACATATAATGAAATTTAGCTACACACGGACTCTTGTCACCTACTGCGTACGTAGCTCCCCACACAAGTAATACACGACAAGATACACCTAGGGGGATGAGTTCCTTCTTACAAGGTTAGGCAAGAGACTTACCTTGTTCTCAAGCTCACTTCCGGTCCACAAATTTGCTCTAAATCCTCAACTTGGTGTCAAACAATCCAAAACTAGCCAAATATAATATAAATTAGTCAATATGTGCTCAAAAGTTTATAATCTAACTATTAGAGTGATTACCCAACCCAAATTGAAAGATTCCTAAAATTCACCCCTGGTCCATGTGTACGAATTTCGGAAATTTTGAAGATAATTATTACCCATAGCCTCATGAGATCAAATATGTAATTTTACTTAATGCCACAACCAATTTTGAAGCAATATCTCATTTTCACCAAATCCTAGGTTTTTCTCAAAATCCCACAAATTCCACTATTTTTCCATGTTAAATCTACCTATAATTTGCGTATTTAGCTAAAGAATTGATAGGGATTACTTAACTCTTGATGTTGATGAAATCCCTCCCCAAAATGCTGTTAAAATCACCTAAGACCAAGTGAGAAACTATGGAAATAAAGCTAACTCCCGTAATAAAAGACTCTTGCACAGGTCGCAGATGTCGCATTTGCGACACCTTGTTGGAAATGCGAAGGTCGCAAATGCGACAAAATCATCGCTAATACGAAACTGGGCCACCGCTGCCAAGGTTGCATTTGCGACCAAAAATATCGCAAATGCGAATGGGGACTGATTGCAAAACGTATAAAAATATCGCAAAATGCCAGTCCTGCCTTGGAAATCTCGCAAATGCGAACAAAACCTTGCATTTTCGATACCTGAGGCACCAACAAAAAACCAAAAAACTAAAGTCCTTTCCATCCCTCCAAACGGGTCCGAAGCTCTCTCGAGCTCTCGGGGCTTCACACCAAACGTCCAAAAAAGTCTAAAAATATCATATAAACTGTTTCACGTGATCGAAACACCGAAATGACATCTAAAAGCACCAATCTGACGCTAAACGCATGAATCAAATCATGAAAACTCAAAACTTCTAAAAAACACTTCCGCGCATATGATTCTTATCAAATCAACTCGAAATGACACCAAATTTTGCATGCAAGTCACAAATCACCATACAGAACTATTCTCGGGGCTCAGAGTTCCAAACGAACCTCGATAATACTGAAACCTACATCAAACCAAATTTAAAGAACTTGAAAACCTTTAATGCTCCAACTTTCAATTTTATGCGCCGAAACGCACCTGGGTCATCCGTAACCCGATCCAAACAAACGCCCAACTCCAAAATCATCATACGAACCTATTGGGATCGTCAAATCCCAGTTCCGAGGTTGTTTACTACAAATGTTGACACAAGTCAAACTTAACCCTTTTTAACTAATATTAAGAAACTAAGTGTTCCGATTTCAACCCGAACCCTTCCAATCCCGAACTAACAACCACCGCAAGTCATAAAATAGTAAAAGCACATACAAGAAGTCTTAATTAAGGGAACGAGGATATAGAAAGCTAAAGGACCAGTTGAGTCGTTATATACAATTTCAAGACCATTGGAAAGAATAAACGATTGAGCATGACAAGTAGGTAGCCATAATATTCGCCCTCAACCAGATATTACGACACAAATCCCTTCTAATATCCACTTGTCACGACCCAAAAACCGGCCCGGACGTGATGGTGCCTATCATGAAACTAGGCCAGCCAACTTATTTCCAAATACTCCATATTTCATTTAAAACTTAAGTAAAACCACGTTTTTAACAGAAAGCCAATAAAAGGTATAAAGTAAAAATCAAAGCAAAGCAGAAAATACAAGCCCGACCTCGGGTGTCACTATGTCATGAGCAAACTACAACTGTTTGAAATAAACAAGACTAACATAGTCTGAAAATATCCAACATGTACACTAAAGGGAAGATAAGGAAGGAGAAGGCGGGACTGCGATCGCCAAGCAGCTACCTCACTATCTCCAAAGAAAGTCCACAACTGGAATGATCAGCAACCGCTAGCGTGGCCCGAGATACCTAGATCTGCACACAAGGTGAAGAGGGTAAGGTGATTACACCAACTCAGTATTTCAGTAAGTAACAAATCCAATTTATGAACTGACATGTACTGACGAACCAAACCTCAACAGGTAGCATCATTAAGCTGTACAGAAAAGTAGACATGCTTACAGTTTAGACAAAAACACAACAGTAAATAAATGCAGTCTGAACAATACAGAGTATAAAGCTCAGGAAATCTCTATATACCAATGCACAGATGGCATGATCAATGTTCCATGTACGTCCACTCATAAGTGCTCAACCACTCGGTCCTATATATGACCATCCGACCCCGGAAAGATCCATCCCGAAATATATATATATATATATATATCATTGACCGCAATCATCTAGTATCGAGGAAGACCATTCCAGCCCTATGGAGCAGATCCATCTCCAGGTATAAATACTTCGAACAAGATCCATATCCATAGAAGATCCAACCCTCAATATCATCATCTGCACTCAGTGGGGGTGTGTTACAGACTCTGAAAGGCTCCTATTGCCCAAGCGCTATTATAATCATCAACATAACCGCTGCGGCGTGCAGCCCGATCACATACTGTCACTCACAATCAGGCTCTCGGCCTCACTCAGTCATCACTCTCCAGTCTCCCGCACAATAGCTCACAATGTAATGATACTAACTCGAACAATGATATGATGTGCCAAATAAGAATAATCGAGACTGATGCATGATATATAATGCATGGACATGAGTGAGTACAATATCAATGAAGATAATGATATGACGCAATAAACCACCTCTTGGGTCTCAACAATATCGGCGTGAAGCCCTAACAGGATATCTAGCATGTTTTCACATCACATTTACTTAATCACATGATAGAAACACGGATATCAACAAAGAAAAAGTCACTAAGTAGGGTCATGGAATAATCCAGGCCACATTTCTCATGGTGCACGCCTACACGCCCATCACTTGGTATTTGCGTCACCTCAATAGTAATCATAGAACACATGGTTCGGGGTTTCGAACCCTCAGAACTATGTTTGGAAGTGTTACTTATCTCAAGCCATGCCAAGCTCTAGCCCGCGATGACCTTGCCTCTCGATTCGGACTCCAAATGCCCGAATCTAACAAAAATCAGTATATAACCATCAATATACACTAAAGGAATGAAACCCATACGAAAATTATAAAATTAACTCAAAAATTCTAAAATTGTCCAAACCCGACCCCTGGGCCCATATTTTGAAATTTGATAAAAATCACATCACAAGAATCCTCATCCTCCCACAAGTCCATACATACCAAGAACATCAAAATCGGACCTCAAATGGCCCCTCAAATCCCAATTTAAACTCTCCAAATTCCAAGTCTTAATTCCCCAATTTTAACCTTTAAATCCCACAAATTTCATGTCTAATTAGTTAGAAATTATCATAGAATCGAGTATTGAGTTCAAAAACCTTACCACCAAGTGTTTCCCTTCAAATCCCTCTTCAATCTCTCTCAAAAAGCTTCAAAACCGTCTTAAAATGGAGGAAATAAGCTGAAAATCGCGAAGGTGACCTTTTATACTTTCTGCCCAAGCATCTCGCACATGGGGATCCAATTCCGCATCTATGGACCACATCTGCAGTCAAAACAGCCGCACCTGCAATTTTTCACTCAAGGGCCAGACATCCGCACCTGCGCCCTAGGTTTCGCACCTGCGGGCTTGCTGGTGCGGTATATCTTCTGCTCCTACGGTTGCCTCCACGCACCTGCGATCATCGCACTTGCGGTCCCCAATCCACAGGTGCGGAAACAACAAAAGCAATAATTTATGCAGCACAACTCCAAGTCCAAAATTTCTGACAACTATCCAAAACCATCCCGAGGCCCTCAGGACCTCAACCAAACACGCCAACAAGTCCCATATCACCATTCAAACTCATACCAACCCTCAGAACACTCAAAACAACGACGAAACACGAATTCACCATCGGATTCAAGCCTAAGGATTCCAAAACTCCCGAATTCCGCAATCGATCAAAAAGTCTATCAAACCTCATCCGAATGAACTGAAATTTTGCACACACATCCCAAATGACACAACAGACCTACCCCGATTTCCGATATTCCATTCTTACCCTGATATCAAAATTTCCACTGCCAACAAGAAAACACCAAAATTCCTATTTCGCCAATTCAAACCTAAATCTATCACAAACCTCCAAAATACATTTTGATCATGCTCCTAGGTCCCAAATCACCTTACAAAACTATCTGAACCATAAAAACCATGTTCCGGGAACATTTACTCACAAGTCAACTTCCGGTTGGCTTTTCCAACTAAAGCTTCCCAAAAAGAGACTATGTGTCTAATACCTCTCCCAAAACCATTCCGAACTCGAACCAACCAAACAATACTACATAATACAGCTGAACAAGACATAAAGAAGAAGAAATGGAGGAAATAGAGTGGTAAATCATGAAACAACCGGTCGGGTTCTTACATCTTCCCCCTCTTAAACAAACGTTCGTCCTCGAACGAATCAAGAAACATACATGAAGCCTCAAATAGGTGAGGATATTTTCTCCGCATCTCCCGCTTGGTCCCCCAGGTAGCCTCCTCCACGGGCCGACCTCTCACTGCATTTTCACTGAAGCTATGTCATTTGATCTTAACTTTCGAACCAGCCGCTCCAAAATAGCCACTGGCTCCACATCAAAAGTCAGATCACCATCTAACTGAACCATGCTGAAATCCAAAACATGAGATGAATCGCCAATATACTTCTGGAGCATAGAAAGATGAAATACCGGATGCACACTCGACAAGTTGTGTGGCAAAACAAGCTCATAAGCCACCTCCCTAATCCTCCGAAGCACCTCAAAAGGTCTAATGAACTTAGGACTCAATTTACCCTTCTTCCCAAATCTCATAACACCCTTCATGGGTGAAGCCTTCAGTAGAACCTTCTACCCAACCATGTAAGACACATCACGGACCTTCCTGTCAGCGTAACTCTTTTTTCTGGACTGCGTTGTACGAAGACGCTCCTAAATCACCTTCACTTTTTCCAAATCATCATGCACAAAGTCTTTACCCCAAATCCTAACTTCGCCCGGCTCAAACCAACTAGCTAGAGATCTACACCGTCTCCCATATAAAGCCTCATATGGAGCCATCTGAATACTTGACTGATAACTATCATTATATGCAAACTCTGCGAACAGTATAAACTGAACCCACAACCCTCCAAAATCAATGACACAAGTGCGCAACATGTCCTCCAATATCTGAAAAGTGCGCTCAGACTGCCTGTCCGTCTAAGGGTGAAAAGTTGTGCTCAACTCAACCTGAGTACCCAACTCTTGCTGCGCGGCTCTCCAAAACTATGAAGTAAACTGAGTACCTCTATTTGAAATGATGGAAACAGGGACACCATGCAAGCGAATAATCTCTCAGATATAAATCTTTGCTAACCACTCTGAAGAATAGGTAGTACACATAGGAATGAAGTGCGCGGACTTGGCCAGCCGATCTACAATCACCCAAATAGCATCGAACTTCTTTAACGTCTGTGGGAGTCCAACTATAAAGTCCATGGTGATCCACTCCCACTTCTCCTTCTTCGAGACACAGTATGTTGGAAATTTCCTTCCATATGATGTTTTTTCCCGATATCAACAATTTGCTTTTCTTCTTGAGACTAGAAGCATTAGAGAAGTCGTGAAGTAGATCAAAGAGGCCTTGAGCGGAATGCAAGCTTGCTTCCGTGATTAGCATTATATCGTCAGTCCACTGCCGTCCCATTCTTGAGTGAGCTAGAGCGCAACCATCTTATCCACTAAACTAGCTAGAAGCTATTGCTTCGGGTCGAAGCACTAAAAGAAAAGGACCGGGAATACTCTGGAATATCTATCTGCTGAAGCAAGCCACCCGGTCTCTGATGCTCATATTTTACCTTCTAACAATTGATACACCGAGATACAAATCCCAAAATATCATTTCTTATTCTTCTTGTCCAATAATGCTGTCTCAAATCCTGATACATCTTCACGGCACCCGGATGGATGGAATACCACAAGCTATGGGCCTCCTCCAGAATTAACTCCCCAAGCCCATCTATATTGGGCACGCATATTCGGCCCTGCATCCTCAATACTTAATCATCACCAATAGTCACATCTCTGGAATCGTCATGCTGAACTCTGTCCATAAGGACAAGCAAACGAGGATCATCATACTGGAGCTCTCTGATGCGATCAAAGAAGGAAGACCGGGAAACAACACAAGCTAAGACCCGACTGGGCTCTGAAATATTCAACCTCATAAACCGATTGGCCAAGGCCTGAACATCAATTGTGAGAGGTCTCTCCCCAACATGAATATATGCCAAACTGCCCATACTCACAGCCTTCCTACTCAAGGCATCGACCACTACATTGACCTTCCCCGGATGGTACAAGATAGTGATATCATAATACTTTAGCAGCTCCAACCATCTCTGTTGCCTCAAATTGAGATCCTTCTCTTTGAACAAGTGCTGGAGACTACGATGATTAGTAAACACCTCACAAGACATACCATACAGATAATGCATCCAAATCCTCAACGCATGAACAATGGCAGCCAACTCTAAATCATGAACGGGGTAGTTCTTCTCATGGGGCTTCAACTGACGAGAAGCATAAGCTATCACTCTACCCTCCTGCATCAACACACACCCAATACCAACTCTCGAAGCATCGCAATATATTGTATATGAACCTGAAGCTGATGGCAAAACTAACACTGGAGTTGTGCTCAAGGCAGTCTTGAGCTTCTGAAAGCTTGCCTCACACACATCCGACCACATGAAATGAGCACCCTTTTGAGTCAATTTGGTCAAGGGTGATGCAATAGATGAAAATCCTTGAACGGACCGACGGCAATAACCCGCCAACCCAAGAAAGCTGCGAATCTCTGTGGCTGAGGACGGTCTGGTCCAACTCTGGACTACCTCTATCTTTTTCGGATCAACCTAAATACCCTCACTGGACACTAGGTGCCCCAAGAAAGCCATTGAACTAAGCCAAAACTCACATTTGGAGAACTTTGCATAAAGTTTCTCCTCCCTCAATCTCTACAATACAACTCTCAAATGCTCTGCGTGCTCCTCCTGACTACGTGAGTATACCAGAATATCATCAATGAAAACAATTACAAACGAGTCTAGATAAGGCCGAAACATGTTGTTCATCAAATGCATGAATGTTGCTGGGGGCATTGGTCAGCCCAAAAAACATCACAAGGAACTCATAATGACCATATGACCATATCGTATCCTGAAAGCTGTCTTAAGAATGTCCGAGTCCCTGATCTTCAACTGGTAATACCGTGAACGGAGATCAGTTTTGGAAAACACCCTCGCTCCCTGAAGCTGGTCGAATAAATCATCAATACGAGGTAAAGGATATTTGTTCTTGATTGTGACCTTGTTCAACTGCCTATAGACAATGCACTTCCTCATAGTTCCATCTTTCTTCTTCACAAATAGAATAGGCGCAGCCCACAGCGGCACACTAGGCCGAATAGACCCCTTATCAAGGAGTTCTTAAAGCTGCTCCTTCAACTCTTTCAACTCTACAAAAGCCATACGATATGGTAGAATAGAAATGGGCTGAGTGCCGACACAAAATCAATACCAGAGTCATTATTCCTATCTGGTGGCATGCCCGACAGGTCTGCAGGAAACACATCTGGAAAGTCCCTCACTACCGAAACTGAATCAATGGTAGGAGTCTCTACACTAACATCCCTCACAAAGGCCATATAAGAAGGACAACCCTTCCCAACCATCCGTTGGGCCTTAAAAAGTGAAATCACTCTATTGGGTACATAATTCGTCGAACCTCACCACTCAATTCGTGGCAACCCTGACATAGCCAATAGCACTGTCTTAGTATGACAGTCCAAACTAGCACGACACGGAGATAACCAATCAATGCCCAGTATCACATCAAAATCAACCATACTAAATAATAAGAGATCTACTCGAGTATCCAAACCCCCAATAGTTACCACACACGATCGATATACACGGCCCACAACAATAGTATCGCCCACCAAAGTAGATACATGAATAGATGAAACAAGAGACTCGCAGGGCGTATCCAAATAATGAGCAAAATATGATGACATATGAAAAAGTGGAACCAGGATCAAATAGTACAGAGGCATCTCTGTGGCAGACCAAGACAATACCTGTAATTACAACATCTGAAGTAATAGCATCTGGTCTGGTTGGGAGGGCATAGAAACGAGTCTAACCACCACCTCATCGACCTCCCCCTCTAGGGCGACCCCTAGCTGACTGACCTCCACCCCGAGCTGACTATGCGGGTAGGGAAGTAACTGGCACTGAAGTCGAAGGCTGACTCCTCTACTGAGATGAACCTTCCATAAGATGGGGACAAAACCTCTTATATGACCCAAATTTCCACACCCAAAGAAACTTCTCCCAGCAAATGGTTGCGGGGACTGAAGGGAACCACGCACACCGGGATGCCCACTAGAAGAACTAGGCATTGATGAGCCCTAAATTTATGGTGCCTGAGTCAAACTCTGAGCTAGACGGGCATTGAGAGATGAGTGACCCTAATGTGAACTGTGAGAACCGTGGCCAGATGATCCACCACGGTGGCTCGAACGGGCTGGCTGAGCATGTCTGAATGGATGGCCTCTACCGTGCTGTAACTAACCACCCGAAGGAACACCACCAAAACTACCAGTTCCCCGAGGCCTCTTGGCCTCCCTCTCAACTCGCGCCTGACGGGGAATCGACTCTATCTCTCGAGCAATGTCAACCACCTCCTCAAAAGAAGCACCAGACACCCTCTCTCTGGTCATAAGAATCTGTAACTGATAAGCGAGGCCATCCATGAATCTCCTGATCCTCTCTGTCTTTAGGAACCAACCAAACAGCATGACATGCTAACTTAGAGAACCTCATCTCGTACTTTATCACAGTCATATCATCCTGACGTAACTACTCGAACTGCATGCGCAACTCCTCTCTACGGGACTGCGGGACATACTTCTCTAGGAAAAGAGCGTAGAACTGATGCCAAGTAAGAGGCACTGCACCAACAGGCCTACGCCTCTCACAAGCCTCCCACAAAGTGAAGGCAGCTCCAGAAAACTGAAAAATAGTAAATGAGACCCCATTAGTCTCCAGAATACCCGTTGTACGTAACATCCTCTAACACTTGTCCAAGAAACTTTGGGCATCCTCTCCCTCTACGCCACTGAAAGTCGAAGGTTGAAGTCTACCAAACCTCTCCAATAGACGATGCTCGTCATCAGGCATAACTTGAACTACATAATCCTAAGCAGGTGCAACCGGTTGGGTTGTTGGTGCCTCTAGTGTCTACAGTCCCTGAACAATCTGCTCGGGTGTACATGTGGTGGGAGTCTGAGTGCCTCCCCGGCTTGAGAAGTAGCTGCATTAGTAGTAACTACGACCGCTTGAGCAAGACTGGTGCACACGATAAAAATCTGAGCCAAGGTCTCCTAGAGCGGAATAACAATAGGCACAGTCAGTGCCTGAGTTGGTGCTACTGGAGCATCCCCCAGGGAAGACTTATCATGAACTAAGGCGGCTGGTAGATCTGCAGGTGCTGCCCTAGCTACTGTACGGGATACACCCCCACGCCTACCACGGTCTCGACTGTGTTCTCGGCCTATAGTGGCCCCAACTGGTGGCACTAGTGGTCGCCCATCCTAACTGGTAGCACGTGTCCTCACCATATGTGAGAGTACAATAACAGATGTTTAGTACCAGAATCAACAAATTCGCACGACAAGAATTCAAGAATGTGAAGTTTTTCCTAAAGGTTCTGCAGCCTCCCGAGGATAAGTATAGATGTCTCTGTGCTGATCCGCGAGACTCTACTAAACCTGCTCATGACTCGTAAGACCTATGTAACCTAAGCTCTGATACCAACATGTCACGATCCAAAAATCGACCCAGTCGTGATGGCGCCTATCGTGAAACTAGGCCAGCCAACTTATTTCCAAATACTCCATATTTTATTTAAAACTTATGTAAAACCATGTTTTTTAAAAGAAGACGATAAAAGGTATAAAGTAAAAATCAAAACAAAGTGGAAAATACAAGCCCGACCTCGGGTGCCACTAAGTCATAAGCAAAATACTACAACTGTTCGAAATAAACAATACAAACATAGTCTGAGAATAGTCAACATGTACACTATGGGGAAGATAAGGAAGGAGAAGGCGGGAATGCTATCGCCAAGCAGCTACCTCGCTATCTCCAAAGAAAGTCCACAACTAGAATGATCAGCAACTGCTACCATATCCCGAGATACAAGGATCTGTACACAAGGTGTAGGGGGTAACGTGAGTACACCAACTCAGTAAGTAACAAGTACAAACTATGGACTGACAGGTAGTGACAAACCAAACCTCAACAAGTAGTATCATTAAACTGTACAGAAAAGTAGACATGCTTACAGTTCAGGCAAAAATTCAATAGTAAATAAATGCATTCTGAATAATACGGAGTATAACGCTCAGGAAATCTCTATGTACCAATGCACAAATAGCATGATCAATGTTCTATTTACCTCCACTCACAAGTGCTCAACCACACGGAACTGTATATAGCCATCCGACCCAAGAAAGATCTATCCCGGAATATATATATCACTAACCACAGTCATCCATTACCGAGGAAGGTCATTCCACCGGAGAAGATCCATCTCGATGTATAAATACTTCGGACAAGATCCATGTCCAGGGAAGATTCATCCCTCAATATCATCAATTACGCTCACAGTGGGTGTGTTACAGACTCCGTATGGGCTTTTACAACCCAAGCACTATCATAATCATCAACATAACCACTGCGGTGCGAAACCCAATCCTATACTAGCACTCGCAATCAGGCTCTCGGCCTCACTCAGTCATCACTCTCCAATCTCACACACATAGGCTCACAATGTCATGATACTAGCCTGAACAATGATATGATGTGCCAAATAACAATAATTGAGACTAAGGCATGATATATAATGCATGAACAGGACTGAGTATAGAATATAAATAAAGATAATTATATGACAGCAAGAAACGACCTTTCAGGTCTCAACAGTATCGGCGTAAAGCTCTAACAAGATATCTAGCATGTTTACACAACACATTTACTCAACCACATGATAGAAACACAGATATAAACAAAGAGAGATTAACTAAGCGGTGTCATGAAATGATCCAGGCCGCATTTCTCACAGTGTACTACCACACACCCGTCACATGGAATTTGCATCACCTCAATAGTAATCATAGGACACATAGTTCGGGGTTTCGAATCCTTAGAACCAAGTTTGGAAGCGTTACTTACCTCAAGCCAAGCCAAACACTAGCCCGCGATGCCCTTGCCTCTCGATTCGGCCTCCAAATGCCCTGAATCTAACCAAAATCAGTATATAACCATCAATGTATGCTAAAGGAATGAAACACATATGAAAATTATCAAATTAACTAAAAAATTCCGAAATTGTCCAAACCCGACTCCCTGGCCCAAGTCTTGGAATTCGATAATTATTACATCACAAGCATCTTTATTCTTCCACGAGTCTATACATACCAAGAACAACAAAATCGGACCTCAAATGACCCCTTATATCCTAATTTAAACTCTCCAAATTCCATGTCCTAATTCCCCAATTATAGCCTTTAACTCCCACAAATTTCATGTCTAATTAGTTTAAAATTACCATAGAATCGAGTATTGAGTTTAAAAACCTTTACCTCCAAGTGTTTCCCTTCAAATCCCTCTTCAATCTCTCTCAAAAAGCTTCAAAATCATCTCAACATGGAGGAAATAGGCTGAAAATTGTGAAGGTGACCTTTTATACTTTCTGCCCAGGCATTTCGCACTTGCGGCTCCATTTTTGCATCTACAGACTGCTTCTGCGGTCAAAATAGCCGCATTTGCAGTTTTTCACTTAAGGGCCAAACATCCGCACATACGGGCTCGCATGTGAGGTAAATCTTCCACTCCTGCGACTTAATTCGCTCCTACAGCTGCCTCCACACACCTGTACTGATCGCACATGTGGTCCCCAATCTGCAGGTGAGGAAACAACAGAAGCAGCAATATCTGCAGCACAACTCCAAGTCCAAACATTCCGACAACCATCCAAAACCATCCCGAGGCCCGCGAGACCTCAACCAAACACGCCAACAAGTCACATATCACCATTCAAACTCATACCAACTATCGGAACACTCAAAACAATGCCGAAACACCAATTCACCCTCGGATTCAAGCCTAAGGATTCCAAAACTCCCGAATTCCGCAATCGATCAAAAAGTCTATGAAACCTCATCTGAATAACCTGAAGGTTTGCACAAACGTCCCAAATGACATAACAGATCTGCTTCAATTTTTGAAATTCCATTCTGACTCTGATATAAAAATTTTTACTACCAACCGGAAAATGCCAAAATTCTTATTTTGCCAATATAAGCCTAAATCTACCATGGACCTATAAAATACATTTCGATCACACTCAAAAAAAATTCATTCTCTTTTTAATTTAATTGTTTGTTGTTCTTATATCATTCGTATTAAATTAAATCGCGTATCCTTTAAAATACGTATAAATTTAATTATTACTCGTTTCTAAGGATAAACAATCCTACAAGCTAAATGAACAGAAGAAATTAATGCAGTTTGACTTTGTGGTTATTGACTTTCAACTCTGCCTAAATATCACTTGAAGAAAATAAATGAGACATTATTTTATGATACTTTAAGTAATGTTGATTGGATTTTTTGTGTTTCAAGAACTAGTTTAGTGATCGTGATAGTCATTATAAAAAAATAGTTTAGTTACTTGGTGCAGTATAGTAAAAGTTGAGTAATTATGAAATTACCTGATTATTTCTAAAACTCAACATGGCATTTGGTTTTGGGTATTTCGAGTAGTTCTTGAGTTAATTTTAACAAATCAAATAAGTCTATGCAAGAGGGTTTGCTCTGATGGTAAGCAACCCCCACTTCCAACCGAGAGGTTGTGAGTTCGAGTCTCCCCAAGAGCAAGGTGGGAAGTTCTTGGAGGGAAGGATGCCGGGGGTCTATTTGGAAACAGCCTCTCTATCTTAGGGTAGGGGTAAGGTCTGCATACACACTACCCTCCCCAGACCCCACTAAGTGGGATTATACTGGGTTGTTGTTGTTGTTGTTGTTGTTGTAAATAAGTCTATGCAACAATCCAAATTAGTGTTTGATTATTTATGCATGAGTTAATTAGGTCATCCTGGTCAATTAACATCCTACCCTATTTCATATTTCACGCACTTCAACCAGTTTGTATACTTTTATCTTTTACAAGTTTCCAGATAGATGACTTAGAATTATTTGTGTTTGTCATATTAATATGTTTGGAAAAGGATCAAATATGTCCTTATACTATTGAAAAAAGTTTAATATTACCCTCCATTATACTATCAGTCCAAATATACCCCTAACATCATACTATCGATCCAAATATATTCCCAACATCGTAAAAGTGGTATAAACATACCCTTCCTCCGTTAACTGCCTCCCCTATGACCATATTTTATTGCTTCTCAGGACGACCCTGGAATTATACGTACCTTTCATTTGACCTAACAATTTTGTCTTTTATTTTTGCATTTCGTTTTGTTGCTGCTGAATTTGTAAGAACTATTTAGGAAAATTTTAGTAGCACTTTTATATTAACATAAAACGTAAAGAGAGAAAAAATGGCAGCTTTCCAGAAATGTGGTTGAAGAGAAAGAAAAAAAAATAACTGTCAAGTCTAGGTTATTTTTCTTTCTCACCATGGAATTGAATTTTGAAACGTTAAATTAGTTTGTCTATACATTTGTTAAATTTTTATATAAAATAAAATGTATTTTCGTTCGTATAAACATGATTCATGTTATTTCATATTATCTTTAGTTATTGAATGTCTTTTGCTATAGTTTGTTTGTACAATCTATGATTTGTGATTTTTCTTGAAATGAAAGGAGGAAGGAAGGTTGTTGGGAAGGGATGAGATGAGAGTAGAATGGTTAGGTGGCAATGAAATGTGGTCATAGGGAGTCAATTAACGGAAGAAGGATGGGTTTGTACTACTTTTATGATGTTCAGGGTTCATTTGATTCAAAATAAGTTATACATGAATTATAATGCAGTGATTAATAATATAGAGATTATGTCTTATTTGATGTTTGGTTATTGCGCTAAAATTATATTCAAAATATTATTTATAGTATTTATTTACTTTTAAAAGTAATAAGCAATGAGTTCAAAATTATGCCATTAGATTTTCGACTTTCATAGATTTCTTGCAAAAAAATAAGGATAATTTGATCCTTTTGATGCTTTATCTATGTATAAATTATACATGAATTAGTTATTCCGTGTTGAGAGTGGTATAAAGTTATACCAATATTTGTGATAACTTTATAAAAGGATTAACAATACATGAATAGAAATGATAAATCAAATATTGTATAAGTATTACATCTTCATTATACCATGATTATTTTCTTCAATACATCAAACCAAAGGATTCTTTAGTGTATAATTTATATATACTGATTAAAAAATAACCAATAAATCTGCCAAATTATTTGCGTAAAGATCCCTAATTTTGGGGGTCGAATAAATTTAGGCTAGGAGGGTAGGAAAAGGTTAGTTTGAATAGGAACAGTGAGATAGTATAAGTTGAATGACATTGAGACAAAGATGAATCGGTTGTTGGATAATAATGATGTTTTTGGTTTACCTAGGAGGGTTGGAAGAGGTTAGTTTGAATAGGAACAGTGAGACAGTATAAGTTGAATGACATTGAGGAAACAGTAGAGTAAGCCCAAATCTAAATATGATACCCGTTGGGGTGTGCTACCCGATCTAAATATAATATTCGTTACGGTGTGCAACACGATCCAAACATGACAATTAATAAGAAAATATCCTTCAAGCCATAATGCTCATACCCATGAAATGCCCCAATATTAACCACAAGCACGCCAAGTGCATAAATACAACCCTAGGGAGACGGATTGCACCACGCGCTAGAAAAACCCAAGCGCGACTAAAGTGCAATAAATGACTTGCATCTCGAGAGACATTTTGCTCTTATAAAAACACAAGTTTCACGGGATCACAGCACCTGTGCGAATAATCAAGCTGCCTCTCAAACACATGGCATAATAGAGTATTGCATAGGTGTCACGATCCGAAATTCCCACCTTCGGAACCGTGTTGGCGCCTAATATTTTACTTTCTATGCAAGCCAACGTTAGAATAGTATTATCCATTTTAAACTATTTTAATTTAATTAATAACAAGAAAACAAATGCGGAAGTAAATTCCGAAATAAAGCAATTAATCCTTAATAATAGCGATGTCTAAATACCATCCCAGAACTAGTGTCACAAGTGACGAACTAGAATAATACAAATAAAGGTCTGAATGAAAATAAAGTTGTTGAAAGAAATACACAGCTATGATAGAGTGGAAGGGACTCCGAGGTCTGCGGACGCGACAGATATACCTTGAAGTCTCCAAAGTAGTCTCGTTTCACTGATAATGCGACTGATAACCAGTATCTGAATCTGTACACGAAATACATGTGCAGGGAAAGGCATGAGTACACCACAACGGTACCCAGTAAGTGCCAAGCCTAACCTCGGTCGAGTAGTGACGAGATCAGGTCAGGGCTCTACTGGTATATATAAAATAAAACAAGACAACATGAAATATCGCGGTAAAATAAAGACTAAATTTGTCACACCCCATATTTTCGTATATGAAAGTACGCTATAAGTAAATTGATAAATAACTCGAAAATGAGATGTTACATCCCGCATTTTCATACGTTAAAATTTTGTCATAAGTTAATCAACGTAAGTTCGGGAATGAGATTACTTTGGGAGTATAAGTATTATGCTATTTCCAACAAGTGATAAGCAAATTTTTGAAGGTGAGAGGGTAGGCAAATCGAAGAAAATGAATTTCGTCAAAGTTTGACATTTGGGATAAAATACGGCCCGAGCTAAAATATTCAATATTTATGGACTAGTGTCATACAAGCTACCACATGACCATGAAGGAAGGTGTATAAGGCGTGTCAATAGTAAGTATTATTTTAAGTAATTTGAGACAATTTTTAATTATGTGGATAATTGATTAAGTGGATAAGGATATTTTTTGGGCTGCCACATAGCATTAAGCCAAGCCAAGTGGCACAAATTTGCATGATGAGTCATAAGGCATGAGATGCCTTGTCTACACGTGTAAAACTCTTGGATAAGTACCCTTTCTTAGACTTTTATTTATAACCTAAATTGAAAAATATGAATAAAGTTATGGCATGCTTTCCATTTGAGATATAAACCAGCAACGTTAAGGCATCTTTAAAATGTCAAGTTGAAGATGGTTATATTCACTAAGTGACGGATGAGCTTCAGCAAATTTCATACAAGGTTCGATTATGCGTGAGATGCAATTCTAAGTAAGCACGGTACAATCTTTCTCAAGAATATTATGCGAACTTTTTCTCTACTTCGATCCGCTGTTACATGTTATCGTCATTAACGTGTGTTAGAGGGATTGTCAAGAGAATCAGTTTAGGTATGTTAAGGCTATCCCTTCTTTTCTTTTGGCATGATCCATACGGTACAAACAAAATGAGCAAATGCACTATTTTCATAAATGATTCTATTCATAGAATACTAGAGACGCTTATGTTCTTGATTCACCATGTGTCATATTATTCTATCATCTGTTCATGGGTCTCAGAAAATATGTAAGTTGGTAAAGTTTATTTCATAATATTAATTAGAGGAATAATGGTCTTATGACGTACTAAGAGATTTTATTAACGTATTTCATATGCATTTCATGCATTTCATGCATTTACACATGCATATTGACCCATGACCAAATGTCGTTATATACGCATATATATATGGGATATAGGAAAGGTTATGCCGTTATATACGCACCACCAGGCTGGTCACTTGGTATACGATACTGATTTGCCCACAGTGGCCGAGATGGTATGATGAGATGCCCTCAGAGGCTTGATGATGTTATGAATGCATATACCCATGCACGATATGGCATTTATACGCATAAACATGACATTTTAAATATTAAAGGATTCACAGAGCTATTAAAACTTAAATGTCGAGTCTTTTACTCCTTGTTCCTCTCATGTCTATTGTTTACTGATTTTCATTCCTTGCATACTCGGTACATTATTTGTACTAACGTCCCTTTTGCCTGGGGACGTTGTGTTTCATGCCCGCAAGTTCCGATAAATATGTCGAGAGTCCTCCAAGTAGGCTATCAGCTCAGCGGAACATGTTAGTGCGCTCCATTTGCTCCGGAGTTGCTTATTTGGTTAGTACGATTAGTACATGCATTAATTGGTATGGCAGGGCTCTGTCCCGACCTTACTACATTATGTATTCTAAGAGGTTTGTAGACAGATGTCATGTATAAGGATTCTTATATGGCCTTGTCATCCTATATTTCGAGTATATAAAGAATCATGTCGGTCTCATAGACCCGTACGTCATATATGTAAGTTTGGATTACATGTTTGTTCGTCCAATATCGAGAATTTTCCTATGTTTTATTCTACTTATCTCACGATACCCTCTCTGGCTTATTTACCTATGATAGTTTGAACGAAAGATACGTTACATAGGTACTCGGTTGAGTAAGGTACCGGGTGCCCGTTGTGACCCATCGGTTTGGGTCATGACAAAAGTGGCATCAGAGTAGTCTGTCCTAGGGAGTCTATAAGTCGTGTCTAGTAGAGTGTTGTTTATGGGTGTGTTGTGCACCACACTTATAAGAAGGAGGCTACAGGACATTTAGGACAATCACTCTTTCTTCTTACTCTAGATCGTGTGGTAAAGCTCAGTTGTAAGAACTCAATTTCCTAAACTATATTTTATTCATAATACGACGATGCCTATATCTAGAAAGACGGTTGGTAAGGGATTGAATACGGTTGTGGAAGAGTTGAGTTAGCGGAACTCAAATTTGCATTATGCTTATGATGTGTAAATGTAAGGGATCCAGCAGATCAAGTGAGTACCAAAATGTGTGAGCTTTTGGAAAAGGAGCCCTAAGGCATGAATATCTATCCACCCATATGGTAAAAAACAAAGAGAAATTCAGAAGGTAGATTCAAGCTTTAACAAGTAAAAGGAACAAGATGAGAAGCATGCCAGGTACCCAGTTAGTGAAGATTATCGGTATTCACAACTCAGACAGAAAAATATAAGCATTGTGAGTTACCTTCAACAGAAACAGAGGCATGTAGAATTGGCCAGACCCATCTCATTTATGCCCTATGAGGGCTAATAGAAGTAGTATAAGAGAAGGACGGATATCAGGATCCGGCTGGGGTTAGAGTGAGTTCGATGGATTGTTTGCTAACTTTGACTTTTCCGAAGGATATTGCAAATGTACTAATAGATATCCTTGTGAGACACCCAGATGGTGCGCTCTAAAATAGTATAGCTAGATATGAGTACTACAAAGGTAGGAACTTGAAACCTTGAAGGGATAAATATTACCTTCGTGTGGCTCCCGTCCCTAGTGGAGAAAGAATGTTAGGCAACCCGAAGAGCTAATGGACGGAGCAAGGGGCGCAAAAAGCAAAAGAATGACTTGTTCAAGTTTTCATAATAAAGTGATAAACATAAATGTTAGCAGAAAATAAGAAGAGAGTTAATTAAGCATTATAAGTAAAATATGATACATGGATTATAACGGTATATAAAAAAAGACAGTATTACAGAGTCTTTGGTCAAAGGAAAGAAAAGACAAAAGGTGACAGGCCTTAAGACAACAAAAGAGCATAGGCCAGACAATCACTCATTTTGAGAAATAAGTTCGCAACTCTAATGTGATTACCAAAGGAAAAATTAGACCCAGAGTAATAGAAATCAGTATGGACTGGTAAACAAGATAAACTAAACATGAATTATGGACTGAGTAATAGTCGGCATTATGAAAATTTCAGATTTCATTCTGGTGATAATTGAATGGACGACAGAAGAATAAACTTTTAATGTCATTCAGGAAGATGCTTCCCTAAAGAAAGCAATGTGAACAAAGATTAAGCTTAAAGGACTGTATGTGTCAGTTACAATAAGTGTCACCATCGCGAGTGAGGAATATTGTTATTCTTGGTACAGAAGGATTACAACAAGGTGAGTAAGGGTCATCGATGATGTGAAATGATGCCAAAGATGAAGAGTTAAAACATCTATAGGTAGGTCGTGTAGCTCCAACTCTTAGTACTCCCCTAAAGTGGGGAATATGGAGTAAGGTGGCATTAAGTAAGACTTAAGTGATTCTAGTAATTATGGAATGGGAAAGGATGAATGCGGAAAAAAAATGAAAAAAGGCATGAGATTGCACTTATTCAATACCTACAGATATGCAACGATTCCAGAATATTATGCAAACACGACGTCAAGGAGAGGAAATAAGGCAAGATGTTATTGATAGATAAGAAGCCAGTGCGGGACGTAAGTTAAGACAAAGGAAATGGCCCAAGAAAGATTAAGCGAAATATTGATATGAGAATAAGCCGACGAGTAGTTAGTAGTTGATTTAGGAAGAGCATAGTTATAACTAGACAATAGGATACAGACAAATCAATAGATCGTGCAAGGTAAACATAGTAAACCCCAATATAGTGAATTTAGCCTCGCAGTAATATCATTGTAATACTTGAGAAATATTTAGATAAGAATTGGGGTAGTTAAAGGTACCATATGAGTGTTATGGATATAAAAGAGAGGCCACTGGGAAGTTAGTCAAAATATCAAGTTCAGAAGTAACCCTACAAGCAGAAGGGGGTGGAAGTAAGTAACAACGGATAATTATAGGCAAGGAAAGACATCAAAAGGTTCGTAGAGTGTACAATGTAATAAGCTCACAACTTTACAAGAGTTAGAGGATCCTCCCTAAATACTACAATGAAAGACTAGCTGAGGAAGTAAGGAAGAAGGCTTCAACCTAAGCTTAGTGACCTAAGGAGGAAATTGTCTTATAATAATAGTCAGAACAACATTGTATGCACTCCATAAGAAATTGGCACCTACCGTGGCTAATGAATATGAAGTAAAATCAAAAGAGATATTCAAGATCATATAAGTGGTATGGAATTCCAATGTGTGTGGGCACTAAGGTAAGTTAAGAATTCATGCAACGAGGGGGCAGAAAGTCCAGGAAAAGTAAATGCTTTCATTTTTAAGAAAAATATTAAGAAAGAACAAAAAGAATTATTCGATTAATGATCCTGAGTACGTTATGATTGCACTTAAGAGTTCAGAGTTTTATACATGCAGTATATATGTTGACAATCTTACAGACATAGAAGACTCCGGTATAAGTTAAAAGAAGGAATTGAGCTTAGGGCATAGACAAAGGATTAAGTTGCTAGAAGTTTGTATCGTGGATATTTGATAACGCCCATGAAAGGCTAAAGTAATAACTAATACCATGAGCAGCAGATCGGAAGATAGCTTAAGCCTTCATAAAGGTAGATTAGAGGGAAGAGGAAACTAAAAAGTTACATCAACTAAGTAAATCAGGAGTCTGATTATTGGACATAAAAAATTATGGAAATCGTGATTAAGTACATTTTAGAATAACTCTTAATATTAGAGGTACAAGAGAGATAGTACAACAGACATATTCTATAACTACTCTTCGATAAAGCCAGTTAGAAAAGTACCAGCCTCATAAGAAGTCAGTATTAAACTCCTACCGGATTGTGTATGCACCCGAGGTGCAAGTATTATAATAAGAGCTTCAAGTTGTGGATGTGAATTGTACCTATGTGGAAGGAAGGTTTTAAAAGAGATAGAAGATGTGATGCGAGATTTTAAGGTAAGTAAGGTAAAGGTGAACAACATACGAGGTCTAGAAGCGTTGGGATTCAGTATCCAAGAATGGCAGTGGTGTCATTAGTGGTATACCTTCTAGCCTATGGTTTCTAAGTACCGATAAATCTAGTCAAAAGAGTAAAAAAGAGTTATAGACGAGGAGATGTCTCGCTTGATGTTCCAGAATAATACAAGAAAATCTATGGTGCAAGCAAGTTGAAGGAAGGATGCGATTAGTATAAATGGATATGTGTAGGTCGCAAGCTAAAATATGGTAGAGCGACAAGGTTTTAGGAAGACAAAAGTAAGGATAAGAAAAGGTGAGTGAGAAGGTAAAGAGAATAGATAAGTCCTCGGGATTAAGCCCATGAAATTAAGAGAGCTAATAGTTTCTCTAAGTTATAGAAAGCTCAGCATAACGTGAACAAAACTCAAAGGAGTCTAAGACTAGTAGCATTTAGAAGAGATGGAATTCTACCCTGGTAATAGAATGTAGGTGTAATTGCGACAAATAAGGGATGACGTTTGGGCCTTCAATTGAGTAATGATTTGAATAATAAGAAGAAAAAAAAGAGATTTCAAGAATTGTACATGATTAAAATACCTATGTAAGTGAATCACATTGGGATGCTATGAAATGCAGTTATGGAAGTATAATATCGCCCCTAGGTGGATAAGTCTAATTATTCCAGATGTCCTCGATGAGACGTGGGCCCTAGTGGTAGTGTTACATAGGAGGTCAAGTTATTAGTGGTAGATTATGGATCAATGTTAAGGTGAATCCACAATAGATGGATAAAGTTCCAACATATGAAAAGAGATAAGGATTCCATCCTTTAGATGAACAACACTAAGGAAGCATTGAAGGACTTGGATTTATACATCTATGATAAGAAGCGAGAGAGTAACCTGGAATTGGATAGCAGACCTCGATAATAATAAAACCAAGGTAAGAGTTATGGCACTAAAGTCATGTGGGTAGATAATCGGGTCTATGAAATAAGATATAACAATATTCATAAGTTCAACAAAGTACTGAGCGAAGAACTTCAGTATGCCTATAGATTCCCAAAGGGACATCTTATCAAGCTCTGTATATGTTTACAAAGTGAGGCCTAGAGATTGGCTAAAAGCTTGAGGAAAAAGGAGAGAACAATCGCATAGCTGCACATGCAAGGAAAAAGTTGTATAGGCTGTCAGAAGGTAGCAACAATTACGATATTGGAAGAATTTCAAACAAAAGTCATGGTGAGAGAAAGATGCCAAAAAGTAGGAAATGCCCTACCGGTTGGGTTTATTCATAGAATAGTTGCCTAGATGGCAAGGAGAGTACTGAAGTATTCAAAAGACAGGTTATGAAAATGATAAGTGCATCAGTCAATATTGACGAATGTTCCAAAGTGAGGAGTGATGTTACACCTCATGTTTTCGTACGTGAAAGTACGCTATAAGTAAATTGATAAAAGCGCGAAAATGAGATGTTACATCCCGCACTTTCGTACTTTAAAATTTTATCGTAAGTTAATGGACGTAAGTTCGGGAGTGAGATTACTTTGGGAGTATAAGTATTACGCTATTTCAAACAAGTGATAATTAAATTCGTGAAGGTGAGAGGGTAAGCAAATCGAAGAAAATGAATTTCGTCAAATTTTGGCATTTTGAGTGTCACACCCCAACCTCGGGAGGCGCGATCGATGCTCAATCGAGTGAACCCAACTGAGCAAGCCTTGTGATTAAGGAAACCATGCTTTCATTTATTTAAAAAATAGGAAATATTGTACATTCAACATTGTTAGTTCATTTTACATCACAACCTTAAATCGTAGCTAAGTTCCTAAGATTCCATACAGTTACAACTTAGAGAAATAAGCGTTTAAGATTACAACATAGTTAATAGACCCATCCAACACCCATACATAACCCACACAAATGTCTATGGAGCCTCTATGGATACAAAAGACAAATTATAACAACGTCGGCAACAAGGCCCCGACTATACCTCAAATGTGGAAGCCTACAACAAAAGATATACAACATAACCCCTTGAAGGAGGAAAGGGCTCACCAAGACATTGAGAGTAGGACACTCTGCTACGCGTGATCGACATTGTCTGCTACAGAGCCACCTACATTCATTTAAAATTGTAGCGCCCCTGGAAAAAAGGACGTTAGTACCATGCAATAGTACTAGTATGTATAACTAAACACCATCTAGTTAGAAAGAACTTTCATACAAGAATAAGGAAATCACAAGTACAACTCAAACCCTTTAAATGATCACAACAATATCAAATAAAAGAATCATGCAATTTTCACATCATTTTCCCATTGTTTTTAGTTTTGGGGCATTTCATACTGTTCATCATTGTCCACGATACCACCTCTATCTTGAGCGGAGTCCGATCTTGACCCGATCGGCTAGGTTGTCTCATTTGAGACATACACTTCAATCACAAATACAATACCACCATGGGTGTGGCATGGTATCCGATCTTGGCCCGATTGGCTTGGCCGCCTTACCAAGGTGTTTCCATTTTCCATCAATCATCTCATTTCAATCGTTGTTTCACATATATCATTTCACAGGCACTTGGGGCCATAACTATGACATTATATATTTGGCACTAGGCCACATCTCACATCATTCCCAATTTCAGTGTTAGATTTGTAATTTAGGATAATATGCGCACACAATAGCAAATAAAATTGTAAGCATAGAAGAAGACTTCACATAGATGGCACAACATATGCAACTTTAATCTTAATTTAAGGTCTAGGCATTTCAATACGTGATTCATATTCATTGCACCTTTTCAAGTTATCTATAATAGCACATCGACCACATTGAGACACATCTTTCACGCCTAAAAGGTTGCAACTCCAATTCATGTGAAACAACAATCAATATAACAATCCAACCTTAATCTTACCGCATTTACACAAACACCAACGAAGCTCAATTTCTAAAAGATGGGGTTTTATCCATACATACCTCGATTGAGCTTTCCCTTAATCCTATAATGTTCTGGAATGTTCACGCTTCAATCTACTTATGCAATGTAGCACAATTGAACCCATAATCAGGAAAAGATCACAATTTAATCTCACTTGAGCATTTTATCAAGCATTGAGTGTTCATTAAGGCCTTATGGTCCTTTTATGCAAGACTACACTAGCCCATTCCCTATGCCTCTCTATTTATAATTTCCCATATCTTCTAAGAACACATGCATGCAATGATCACCCTTATCCCCATGAATTACCTCACTAATGACCCTTCATAGCTATGTATAAAATTAAGAGCTGAGGTGATAAAGTCTTACCTCCTAGGATGAAGGTTTAGGTGCCTCACTTGATTATCTTCAATGTTATAACAAGGATTTGTGGAGCAATTTTGATGAAAGGTACTTCCTCTCTCTTAGACCCTCCCTCTCACTATAAAAGCACCAGGAAATAGGCTCAAAATGAGCTATTGCATAGGATATAACGATAGGGGGTCGAGTTGAAAATTTAGAAATCTGGAGCCCCGATTCAGATCTACGATCGCATATGCGATAGCAAAATTGACATGCGGCCCACAGAATGGACAGCAAAAACGGTCCCAAAACCTGAACAAACTGTCTAGGTATGCGGCAGAAATGCGGTCCACATACCTACTCTACGGTCACAAAATGCACCGCATTACTGCCCTTCACAAAATTTCCAAGGGGATATGCGATGACTATGCGGCCCGCATATTGACTATGCGATTGCATAATTGGCCGCATAGTTGACCTCAAAATTAACCATCACACTGCTTGACTCTGCGGTGACTATGCGGTCTACATATCTATTATGCGACGACATAATAGACCGCAGAAATGTACTTTTTTGGAAAACACTATTCTTTAACTTTTTAATGCATAGATAAATCCAAAGGGTCCAAACCGCGGCGTTATAAATTTCTAACACATGATCCTAACTTGGTACCACGAGATTCGGGTTTTTGAGTAGAAATTTCATGGGGCCTTACATCCTCCCCACTTAAGATCATTCGTCCTCGAATGAGGATCATGGTTCACTTATTAGCAATCTTTATGCAACCTCTGCTTTTCACAACATGAAGCATATCAACAGCCCCAAATTCGGCTAACTTCCCAAATTTTAAAAATTTTTGCCAGAGTTTCCTTTGTAACTAGGCCTATCCACCTGTCCGAAAGCCCCAAAAACATATCCTAACAGCATACACATGTTCCATAGACATAAAATAACTTGTACAACACCTACCATGGCCGCATAGACAACATATATAACCAAAATGGAATAGTTTTACATAGATCAAATCAAAAGGTAGGAGTTAATGGGGACCAAATACATAAAAATCTATTACATGGCTATACAAACAAATGTGGGTACTTCTTTCTCATTTCTTCCGCTGCTTCCCAAGTGGCTTCTTCAACCTACTTGTTCCGCCATAATACTTTAATGGAGGCAATTTCCTTATTTCTCAATTTCCGGACTTGCTTGTCAAGAATGGCAACTGGATCTTCTTTATAAGACAGTTCTTCATTAACCTCAATAGTTTCAACTGGCACAATAGTGGACGGATCTCCCACTACCTTTTACAACATAGACACATGGAAGACTAGGTGTACCAATGACATCTCGGGTGGCAGCTCAAGCTTTTACGCCACCTACCCAATACTCTGAATGATTCTGTATGGTCCGACATACCTCGGACTCAATTTTCCTTTATTTCCAAACTGCATGATAGCCTTCATGGGAGAAACATTCAAATATACCCAATCATCCTTTTTGAACTCCAAATCTCTACGACGAACATCGAATAAAACTTTTGGAAACTCTGAGCAGTTTTCAACCTTTCCTTGATAATCTTGACTTTCTCCATAGCCTGATGCACAATGTCCGGCCCTATCAATTTAGCTTCCCCAACTTCGAACCACCCAATGGGAGATCTACATCTCCTACCATACAATACTTCAAATGGTGCCATCTGGATACTAGCATGGAAGCTGTTATTATAAGCAAACTTTATGAGTGGCAAATGATCATCCCAGCTCCCTTTGAAATCGAGAGTACAAGCACGTAACATGTCCTCAAGCGTCTGAATAGTCCGTTCTGCTTGCCCGTTGGTTTGCAGGTGAAAAGTTGTGCTAAGATTTACCCGTGTGCCCAAACTTTGCTGAAATTTCTTACAAAAGTTGGCTGTGAACTGAGCCCCTCAATCTGAAATGGTTGAGACTGTAGTGCCATGTAACCTAAATATTTCCCTGATGTACAACTGATCATATTATTCCGCTGTGTCGGTAGATTTAACTGGCAAGAAGTGTGCTGACTTCATGAGTCGATCCACGATTACCCAAATTGAGTCAAACTTGCGCAGAGTGCGCGGTAATACCACCACAAAATCCATGTTGATCATCCCCCATTTCCACATTGGAATTTCTATGCTTTGAGCCAACCCACCGGGCCTTTGATGTTCGGCCTTCACTTGCTGGCAGCTCGAACATTTTGCCACGAAGTCTGCCACATCCTTTTTTCTTGTTGTTCCACCAATAAACTTCCTTGAGATCATGATACATTTTCGTAGAACCTGGGTGCACGGAATATCTGGAAGTGTGAGCTTCTGCCATAATACTCTCCTGAAGACCATCAATATCCGGGACACATAGGCGGCCTTGGTACCGTAGGGTACCATCATCCATGCTAAAGGAAAAAGTTGTGGTCTTGTGTCTATGAATCCTCTCTTTCAGTTGTGCTAACAATGGATCGTTGAATTGCTTCTCCTTCACCTCCGCCACAAGCAATGATTCAGCCCTATTCTACACAATCACTCTTCCTTCATTAGAGTCCGCAAGGCAATCTCCCAAACTAGCCAACTAGTGAACCTCCCTAGCCAACGACCTATGATATATCTGCAAATGAGCCAAATTTCCCATAGATTTTCGACTAAGAGTATCCGCCACAACATTAGCCTTTCCCGGGTGATAGAGAATATCAATGTCATAGTCCTTGAGTAACTCTAACCATCTTCTTTGTCTCAGATTCAACTCCTTCTGTTTGAAAATATATTGAAGGCTCTTGTGGTCTGTAAATACATCCACAGGGACCCCATACAAATAATGTCGCCAAATCATTAGCACAAATACCACTTCCACAAGCTCTAAGTCATGGGTTGGATAGTTTTTTTCATGATTCTTGAGTTGCCTAGAAGCGTGAGCTATAACCTTGCCGTATTGCATTAACACACACCCAAGCCCGATCCTTGAAGCATCGTAATACACCACAAATCCATCTGTACCCTCTGGCAGGGCTAATACTGGTGTTGTAGCATCGGACCATTGGAATTTAACTGCTTTCTGCGTCAATGTAGTCAATGTAGAGGCAAGAGTAGAAAACCCCTCCACAAATTTCCTATAGTACCCAGCCAAACCTAAGAAACTACGAATCTCCGTTGGAGTGGTAGGTTTAGGCCAATTCTTCACTGCTGCAATCTTTTGAGGATCAACCATAATTACTTCCTCAGAGACAACATGACCCAAGAACGCGACAGATTCAAGCCAAAATTCACATTTTGATAATTTTGCATACAATTGATGTTGCTGGAGAGTCTGTAGAACTGCCCTGAGATGGTCAGCATGGTCCTCCCGACTTCGGGAATACACAAGAATATCATCAATAAACATTATCACAAACGAGTCTAGAAAAGGCTTGAAGACTCGATTCATAAGATCCATGAAAGCCGCCGGGGCATTTGTTAGCCGAAAAGACATCACCAAAAATTCAAAGTGACCATACCGAGTTCTTAAGGCTATTTTTGGAATATTTTGCTCTTTTATCTTCAATTGATTATACCCGGACCGCAAATTAATTTTTGAGAAACACGTAGCACCTTGCAATTGATCAAACAAATCATCTATTCTTGGTAGAGGATATTTATTTTTGATTGTGACCTTTTTGAGTTGCCGGTAGTCAATACACATCCGTAGCGACCTATATTTCTTCCTTACAAACAAGACCGGTGTTCCCCACGGTGACACACTCGGTCGGATGAAACCCTTCTCTAGAAAGTCCTTCAATTGTTCCGTTAGCTCTTTCAATTCCGCCGATGCCATTCTGTAGGGTGGAATTGATATAAGCTGCATGCCTGACATCACATCGATCCCAAAATCAATCTCCCTGTCTGGTAGGATCCTAGGGAGCTCATGTGGAAAGACATTCGGAAATTCATTCACAACTGGCACGGACTCAAGGCTAGGCGCCTCGGCATTTGTGTCTGTAACCCGAACTAAATGATAGATACACCCTTTCTTGATCATCTTCGCGGCCTTAAGGTAAGAAATAAATCGAGCTTTTCACACTACATTATCTCCCTTCCATTCAACAACGGGCTCATTAGAAAATTCAAGCCTCATGGTTCTAGTACGACAATCAAGTTTGGCAAAGCATGAATAAAGCCAATCCATTCCCATTATTACATCAAAATCAATCATCCCTAATTTAACAAGATCGACCATAGTATCCCTACCACGCACAGTGACAACACAACCTCTATAAACTCGAGCAGCCGTAATTGACTCATCGACCGGAGTAGATACCGAAAATGGATCGTGAAGCTGATTCGATTTTATACCAAATTTCAAAGAAACAAAAGGGGTAACATAGGACAAGGTGGATCCAGGGTCAATAAGTGCATACACATCATGAGTTTGGACAGTCAGAATACCTGTAACAACATCTAGAGAAGCCTCTGCGGTCTGACAACCACTCATATCATAGAACCGGCTGGGTCCCCTTGAACTCTGCGCACCACCTCTAGCTACACAACGCTCTGTGGGTGCTGGGGCACCTCGCGCTGAAGAAGGGGCTTAAGATGTAGTTGCTGCTGGACTGGATGACTATGTTGTGCCCCTACTTGCTCCCTGGCAGAATACACGACAATGCCTCTGAATATGACCCCTCATCCCACATCCATAACATACGGGTAACTCCAAATAGCAAATCCCTTAGTGCATATTCCCGCACCTGGGGCACGGGGACCTCTACTGCTGTTGGGACCTCTCTCTTGACTGCCCCCGCCGGTGGGATCCTCTATTGCCCTGGCGGGGCCTAAAACGACTCTATTGCTGCTTATGGCTGGGCCCTGATGGTAGTGCACTAGTTGAAGACTGCACAACAGACTGGGACGGCCCTAACGATTCTCCCTTGAAAGCTGATTCCCCCCCTCCTAGTGACTCTCCCATGTTGCCCGTAGACCGGGCCTTGCTATTACCCTCTCTCTCCATTTTGTTCTTCAGTTTACGGTTCTCTGTGGCCTGAGCAAATGCTACCATCTTCCCATAATTCATGTCAGAATTCAATGTAGCCGCAGAAGCCTCATTAATAGTCAAAGGATTAAAGCCTTGAACAAACCAGCTCACCCTGGCCTCCATCGCGGGCAACGTATGAATGGCATACTTGGACAGGCGAGCAAACTCCATGTAGTACTCCCACACATTTCTGCTACCTTGCTTTTGTTTTCAAACTCTACTGCACGGACTGCCCTTGTCTTAGCAGGCAGGAAATAATCTATAAATGCATCGGTAAACTCGCTCCACCTTATCGGAGGGCTCCCCTCCTCAAGGGAATCTTCCCACAACTCAAACCACGAATAGGCCACCCCTTTCAGACGATAGGCAGCCAACTCTACTCCCTCTGTCTCAGTTGCATGCATAACCCTGAGGGTCTTGTGCATCTCATCAACAAAATCCTAGGGGTCTTCTTCTGGATTGGCACCCATAAACACTGGAGTCTAACTGAAGAAATCTATTCACCTTGGAACTGGTGGAATCCCCTTGCTGTCGGGATGAACTAGGTGCAACATTGGACCTCTGGACCTAAGAGGCCACTAGTTGGGTCAACATCTGAATGGCTCCCCTAAGATCCGCATCAGAAATACCAAAATCGGAAGCTGGGGCTGGAGACGGAATAGGAGTATCAATGGGAGGGATAGTGGTACCCTCCGTAGGTGTATGAATTGGGGTAGTAGTCTTTGGAATAGAAGAACCAGGCAACGTGATAGCAGGGCGACTACCCTCACCCGCGTTATCAAGTAGTGAATCACCAGCCACTCCTGAGGTGGCATTGTCTTCTTGGCCAATTCTCGCTTTCTTCTTAGGTGCCATTTACTGAAAGATAGAACAATACACTAGTTAGAGAGGGAATAGTTTCATAACAAGTTTTTGTCGCACGATCCAGAATATTAAAGAAGGGTGTTATTCCTAAATGACCAAGTAGCCTCCAACTTATAGATGTGGTCGACTACATACCGATAAGAAGGACTCTACTAGAGATGACTCTAAGACATCCTAGGACACTTTAAAACCTTAGGCTCTTATACAAAGTTTGTCACGCCCCAGCCTCGGGAGGCGCGACTGGCGCTCAATTGAGTGAACCTAGTTGAGCAAGTCTTATCGAACACTTTCTACCCAACTCAATATGATTAAGGAAACCATGCTTTCGTTTATTTAAACAATAAGAAAAAATTGTACATTCAACATTGTTAGTTCATTTTACATCACAACCTTAAACTGTGGCTAAGTTCCCAAAATTCCATATAGTTACAATTTAGAGAAACAAGAGTTTAAATTTACAACATAGTTCATAGACCCATCCAACACCCGTACATAACCCACACAAACGCCTACGGAGCCTCTATGGATACAAAAGACAAATTATAACAACGCCGGCAACAAGTCCCCATCTATATCTCAAAAGTGGAAGCCTACAACAAAATATATACAACAAAATCCTTTGAAGGGGGAAGGGGCTCACCAAGACTTTGAGAGGAGGACACTCCGCTACCCGCGATCAGCACTATCCGCTACGGAGCCACCAACATTCATTTAAAAATGTAGCGCCCCCGAAAAAAGGGACGTTAGAACCATGGAATAGTACTAGAATGTATAACTAAACACTATCTAGTTAGAAAGAACTTTCATACAAGAATAGGGAAATCACAAGTACAACTCAAACACTTTAAATGATCACAACATTATCAAATAACAGAATCATGCAATTTTCACATCATTTTCCCATAGCTTTTAGTTTTGGGGCATTTCATATTGTTCATCATTGTCCACGATACCACTGCTATCTTGAGCGGAGTCCGATCTCGTCCCGATCAGCTAGGTTGCCTCATTTGAGATATACACTTCAATCACAAATACATTACCATTATGGGTGCGGCATGGAAACCGATCTCGGCCCGATCGGCTATGCCGCCTTACCAAGGCGTTTCCCTTTTCCATCAATCATCTCATTTCAATATTTATTTCACATATATCATTTCATAGGCACTTGGGGCCATAACTATCACGTCATATATTTGGCACTAGGCAACATCTCACATCATTCCCAATTTCAATGTTAGATTTGTAATTTAGGATAATATGTGCACACAAGAGCAAATAAAATTGTAAGCATAGAAGAAGACTTCACATAGATGGCACAACATATGCAACTTTAATCTTAATTTAAGGTCTAGGCATTTCAATACATGATTCATATTCATTGCACCTATTCAAGTTATCAAGAATAGCACATAGACCACATTGAGACACATGCTTCACGCCTACAAGGTTGCAACTCCAATTCATGTGAAACAAAAATCAATATAACAAACCAACCTTAATCTTACCGCATTTACACAAACACCAACGGAGCTCAATTTCTAAAATACGGGGTTTTAGCAAAACACACCTTGATTGAGCTTTCCCTTAATCTTATAATGTTCCGGAATGTTCGCACTTCAATCTATTTATGCAATGTAGCACAATTGAACCCATAATCTAGAACAAATCATATTTTAAGCTCACTTGAGCATTTTATAAAGCATTGAGTGTTCATTAAGGTCGTATGGTCCTTTTATGCAAGACTACACTAGCCCATTCCCCATGCCTCTCTATTTATAATTTTCCCATTTCTTCTAAGAACACATGCATGCAATGCAATCACCCTTATCCCCATAAATTACCTCACTAATGACCCTCATAGCTATGTATAAAATTAAGAGCTGGGGTTATGAAGTCTTACCTCCTGGGATGAAGGTTTAGGTTCCCCACTTGATTATCTTTAATGTTTTAACAAGGATTTGTGGAGCAATTTTGATGAAAGGTACTTCCCCTCTCTTAAACCCTCCTTTTCACTCTAAAAGCACCAGGAAATAGGCTCAAAATGAGCTATTGCATAGGCTATAATGACAGTGGGTCAGATTTAAAATTTAGAAATATGGAGCCCCGACTCAGATCTTCGATCGCATATATGATCGCAAAATTGACATGTGCCCTGCAGAATGGTCCGCAAAAAAAGGTCCTAAAACCTGAACAAACTGTCTGGGTATGCGGCAGAAATGCGGTCTGCATACCTACTATGCGGTTGCAAAATGCACTACAAAACTGCCCTTCACAACATTTCAAAGGGGATTATGCGATGACTATGCGACCAACATATTGACTATGCGATCGCATAATTGGCCGCATAGTTGACCTCAAAATTAACCATCACACTGATTGACTCTGCGGCGATTATGCAGTTCGCATATCTATTATACGATCGCATAATGGACCTCAGAAGTGCACTTTTCTGGAAAAAACTATTCTTTAACTTTTTAATGGAAAGATCAATCCAAAGGGTCCGAACCGCGGCATTATGAATTTCTAACACATGATCCTAACATGGCACCACGAGATTCGGGTTTTTGAGTAGAAATTTCATGGGGCCTTACATTGTGATAAAATACGACCTGAGCTAAAATACCCAAAATTTATGAACTTCTGTCATACAAGGTACCACATGACCATGATTGTAAGGTGTATAAGGTGTGTAAAAAGAAAGTAATATTTTAAGTAATTTGAGATAATTCTTAATTATGTGGATAATTGATTAAGTGGATAAGGATATTTTTGGCGCTGCCACATGGCAATAAGCCAAGCCAAATGGCACATATTTGCATGATGAGTCATAAGGCATGAGATGCCTTGTCTACACCTATAAAACTCTTGGATAAGTACCCTTGCTAGGACTCTTTATTGATAACATAACTTGAAAAATATGAATAAGGTCATGGCACGCTTGCCATTTGGGTTATAAACCAACAATGTTAAGGCATCTTTAAAATGTCAAGTTGAAGATGGTATATTCACTAAGTGGCTGATGAGCTTCAACAAATTTCATACAAGGTCCGATTACGCGTGAGATACAATTCTAATTAAGCACGGTACAATATTTTTCAAGAATATTATGCGGATTTTTTCCCTACATTGATTTTCCGTTAAGTGTTGTCGCCATTGACGTGTGTTAGAGGGATTGTCAAGAGAATCGACTCAGGTATGTTAAAGCTATCCCTTCTTTCTTTTTGTCATGATCCATATGGTACAAACGAAACGAGCAAATGTACTACTTCCATAAATGACTCTGTTCATAGAAATACTAGAGATGCTTATGTTCTTGATTCCTCATATGTCATATTATTCTATCATCTATTCACGAGTCTCAGAAAATACGTAAGTTGGTAAAGTTTATTTCTTGATAGTTTTCAGAGGCATAATGGTCTTATGATGTACTAAGAGATTTTATTAACGTATTTCATATGCATTTCATGCATTTATACATGCACATTGACCCATGACCAGATTGTGTTTTATATGCGTATATATATATATATGTGTGTGGGGGGGGGGATATGGGAAAGGTTATGGTGTTATATACGCACCACCACTTGATCAGCTGGTATATGTTGATGATTTGCCCATAGTGGCCGAGATGATATGATGGGATGCCCTCAGAGGCTTGATGATGTTATGAACGCATATACCCATGCATGGTACGATACTTATACGTATATGCATGACATTTTAAATATTAGAGGATTCACAAAGCTAATTAAACTTACATGTTGAGTCTTTTACTTTATGTTTCTCTCATGTCTATTGTTTACTGATTTTCATTCCTTACATACTTGGTACATTATTTATTCAGACGTCTCTTTTGCCTGGGGATCCTGCATTTCATGCTTGCAGGTCCCGAAAGATAGGTCGAGATTCCTCCAAGTAGGTTGTCAACTTTGCGAAAGATGTTGGTGTTGTACATTTGCTCCGGAATTGCTTATTTGGTCAGTATGATTAGTACATGCATTGATTGGTATGGTGGGGTGTATACTGTGAAATCGGAGAGCCCAATTTCACGACATCGAGGCACCTCAGAAAACCATCTCGAAGCCTCGAGGTTCGTCGAGGCCCGATCTTGGGATAACGTTGACCTCGACCACGGTAGAAATAGGGAATTCCCAAGGCACGTGGCTAGGACTGACAAGACTACCCTAGCCCTTAATCAGGATGTCTTCTTGATGTCCCATCTCCATTTCTCTATAATTAATGCTTGTTGTACTATGATGGGATTCCCCTCCTATATAAAGGGAATCCTTGTCACTTTGTAAGGGGTTGTTGCTTCAGTTGCTCCACACGAAATATACAAGAACATTCTATTTTATCTCTAACATATTCCCTTGATATTATTATTTTCATTTATTATCTTCATATTTGTTCATCATTTATTGCTTATCATTGGCCATAAAGAGCCTCCGTCAATTTCATTATAACTGTTAATCATGTTCCACCGCCCTCAATAGCTCCTTGCCAAGCTCCTGAATAGATCTCGAGGCCCTAAATCCACAAGCCCGAGGACCCGATAATTGGCTCGATTGTTTGATTATCGCTCTATCCTTAACTTTTGTTTCGTTTCTAAGTCTCATACACGTATTTCAACTACATAATAAAGTAGCATAAAAATAGATCACGTATTTTTAGAGTCCCATCAACAAATTTAATTGTTATTACCATTTTTATGGTAAACAGTTTGCCGCCCACTGTGGGGCTAAAAATAATAGTGGATATTTTCTTGCTGGTTTAGCTACACAATGCAAGTTATCTTTCACGCTTTTTCTTGTCCAAGATCTTCGATTTTAGGTTGAAATGCCTAACTCAGTAAATGGAGGTGGAAACAACAGCCTTGAAGACCACAGAGAAAACGGTGTGGGTGTTCCAGGTGTTGGTATGCCACCACAAAACCCTGGGAATGCACCAGAACCAATCCCTGCGGATGCAGTCTCACGCGACGTCCAACAGGTCGATATAAGCTCGCACACTGATAGGAGCGTGCGTCAAAAAGATCCACAAGAAGCTCAGAAAACATAGCCTTCATGTTATTTTTGAATGTTGCAGGCACAATAACTAGCTATTGCTCAGCTGCAAAGTCACCAGAAGACTCCTAACACGTTAGCGTCGGGGACAGCTTCCCCGGCCGAACAGGCACCGGGGAGATCAAGAAATAACGGGTCGATGACCGATCCCGTCATCGTAAAAATGCTCGAGGACCTCACCAGAAGGATCGAGTCGGGCGAGTAAATGATAGAAGCCAACGACAAGAAGGTCGAGACCTACAACTCCAGGGTCGACCAAATTCCGGGCGCACCCCCGGTCCTGAAAGGCGTGGATTCGAAGAAGTTCATACAAAGGCCTTTTCCAAAGGAAGCGGCCCCGAAACCCATTCCAAAGAAGTTCAGAATGACATAACTCCCAAAGTACAATGGGACCTTAGACCCCAATGAGCACGTTACTGCTTACACTTACGCGGTAAAGGGCAACAACAAAAAGGACGACGAGATCGAGTTCGTCCTATTAAAGAAGTTCGGGGAACACTCTTGAAGGGGGCCATGATGTGGTATCACAAACTAGATCCTAACTCCATAGACTCATTTTCCATGCTAGCAGACTCCTTCATAAAAGCGCATGTCGGTGCCATCAAAGTAGCAACAAGGAAATTCGACGTCTTCAAGATCAAGCAAAGAGAGAACGAGATGCTGCTAGAATTTCTATCTTGCTTTCAAATGGAATGAATGGAACTACCACAGGTCTATGACAATTGGGCGGTGCAGGCCTTCACTCAAGGTCTGAATGAGCGAAGCTCAATGGTTTCGAGATAGCTGAAAGAGAATCTGGTCAAATATGACGTCGTAACTTGGTCGAACATCCACAACCGATACCAGTCAAAAATTAGGGTCGAAGATGATCAGCTGGGAGCCCCCTCGGGCTCAGTATACCCAAGCAGGCTCTTGGCGAGGGAGCCAAAGCAAAACGAAGAAAGATATCAACCATACACCGAATATAGATAAATGCCCCGAGGCACAACCCACCGCGCAACGATTGAAGGATAGATCAGGACAGGATCCTCGGGGACTTATTAACAGAGTCGGATTCGATAGGAATGTGGGGCGAATGAAGGTACCTCACTTATCAGAATACAACTTGAATGTCGATGTATCGGACATCGTGTTCGCCATCAGCAAAATCAGAGACGCCAAATGCCCCTGACATGTACAACTGGATCCTTCACAAAGGAACTATAATTTAGTATGCGAAATTTACGACACGCACGAACACAGGACCGAAGATTGCCGGCAACTCCAGGAGGAAGTGGCCCGGTTAGTCGACAAGGGCCATCTTCGGGAATTCCTCAGCGACCGAGCCAAAAATCGGTCTCGAGAAAGGGAAACAGCCAAAAGGGACAAGGCAGACGAGCCACAACATGTCATCCATATAATCTTTTAAGACAGCAACCAGGAGCTATGCCCTCGACCGTATCCGAATAAAGGATTGTGCCGTGTCCTCCAAAGGAATACCAAGGACAAAAAACCACCATCGCCACTGAGGTATTACCATCTCCCTTTTTATTTTATATTTAATCGACCGAAGCAGTCAAAGCGCTAACCCAGCCTGAAGACCTTAAGGTTTTAAAGCATCCGTTGCACTCTTTTCCTTCGACCGAGTTTTTATCCCGAAAAGTGTTTTACCGACAAGGTTTTTAACAAGGAAACACTTATATGCTACCTAAGGAAGATCCAACAAGTGTTCAAGGCTTCTTTCGCAATCAAACCCAATCACTGGAGGCATCCCCTCGGAAGGTCATAAACTCGGAAAAGCTAAGAAACGCCAAATGGGGTCCCTATAGGAAAATGATGTACTGGGCCAAACGGTCGAATGAACTGTGTCCGTATAGCCGGACCCCCGATGGCAAAACATGTACACTTATACCAAACAATTGAAGAATATCTTTTATCAAAGCATCTCAAACTCCAAAAGTAGCTCGGCACCTCTGCAAAAATGACTTCTCTGCCAAAAACATCCCGAACACTTGGGGACTAGCGTCAACAACTCAACACATGAATGACCTCCGGGTCAGAACTCCATGCTCATAAGCCCTAAATAAGGCAACATGAAAATCATGAAACGTCTCCAAGGCCGAAAATGCCCTGAATACTCGGGGACTGGCATCAAAATCTCAAAAAATGCATGACCTTAGGGTCGGGATCTCAAAATTTATAAGCCCTAGATGAGGAAATACAAAATTTACAAATAACGGCTTCCAAGACAACGTAACCTCGATGACACGGGGACTGTCGCCAATCACCATTCATTAAAAAACCCGAGGCCGTAAGACCCCGAGCGGGCAGACTCGGTCTCGTAAGACCTACATAAGGCAACAACTATATCTGTAAGACCTCAAGAAAGGCATGAATAATATTTGTACCAAGTATCCAAAATTATAAGACCTCAAAGGCATAAAAAACTTGTAAGACCTTATTAAATGCATAGACCCGATCTTAATGTTTCGGCTATATTGAAATTCTAAGACCCCTAAAAAGGCATACCCTCGATATAGATGTAGAAACTATCTCACTCGGAACTCAAAGGCTCCGTTCGAACACAAGTGACTCCGTCACATGGCTGTACCAGTCGAACTAACGCAACTTGAGGATGCCCGACCGTCACTACAAAATCACAGGCCTTCAATTACTTTGAATCTACTTCGAAAAGAACCGGTTAAACAGGCTACCCTCAATATAGACAAAAGAGCTTTGACCATGTTAGCTCTTAAACATCGGCTTCGAGATACTCAGCCTCCGAGCCAAACCTCCGGAGGTGCTCAATCATCGCCATATAACGACTCACAATCGAAGTTTTATATTAAGCCGTCGAAGAGTAAGGGAAACACTGTTTCAAAATCCTTATCGAGGAAAAATAAAGCCCACATAAATAGTTGAATTAACCAAAGCGTAAGAGCCATTGTTGCCAGCCTAATGAGCCTCAGGGAAACACACATAAAAGGTACTTTGACCCAAGGCGTAAGAGCCATTGTCGCCAGCCCACACAAATACAAAACTTGAGGGTCGAATAAGCTTGAGTCGTAACCCGATTCGAAGACTGAACCCAAAATAGTTGACTAAATATGCCTAAGAGCAAGGCGTAAGATCCATCGTCGCTAGCCCACACTAAAAAAGGCCGCATCGGTCTAAGGCATAAGAGCCATTATCGCTAGCCCATATAAAAGGTCAAATCGACCAAGCGCATAAGAGCCTACGGGCCAGCCCAACGAGCCCCAGGGACATATCACGAATCTAAGGATTCCTACCAACTCAAAGGTCGGTTGATCTGACTAGAATCTTGGCAAAGAGGAACCTAGAAGTTACAAAAATTGCGGGGTTTCCCCCTTGTACATACATGTAATAATATACAAGCTCCATTTACAGTGTACTATGAAAACACTATATACAAAGACAAAGAAAGAAAATAGACGTCCCCCTTCGGGACTACGGCCCCGTCCACGCCATCTTAGCATCGGACAGAAGGAACTTGGCATCATATTCCTCCGCCTTGGCTTGCTCGATCTCCTCCAAATGATCGAAACCCTTGGCCTAAACTTCCTCAAGAGTTTCCCTCCAAGATTTGCACTTTGCGTACTCTTTATTGATGCTCGCGCGACCAAGAGTTCTCCTTAGATCTGCCCTAATAGTGGCAGCACTCTTCAAATAGGCCACTGCTCCCTGATCCGCTCTAGTGCTGCTCATCACAGCCTCGGCCCAAGCATTCACCACCTCGGCTTTCACTTTCGAGATCTTAGACTCGAGCCTTGTGATCATGTTTGCCCGCATGGAATCACTCGCATGAGTGGTCTGGATTTGCATCTCCAGGGTGGAAACTTTAGCCAAAGCACTCTCCTTGGCCGCAACTTGGGCATCTATATGGGCCTGAAGGTTGTCGAACTCCCGTTTGACCCTGCCAACTTTTCCCCAAAGTCATTCCAACTCCTCTGTTTTGCTCATTAACTGAAATATCGAAATGTTAACCTTCGAAAATGAAAGAAGGAGAATACGCCAACATGAAATACAAGATACCTGTCTCTCGAGACAGCTCTCGCGGCTTCGGCTTTGATCCGTCTCACACCACAGGGATACCAGCTCGCTTTCTTTTTTCACACAAAGAAGCTTAAGGGATTTCTCCCTATCTGAAGCTTTTCGAAACCGAGCCTCACAGCGAAGTAGCTCGAATTTGAGCCTGTCAAAGGCCTGAGAAAGAAAATTCAATGAGAAAGGAAGAGTGTGAAGCCGAAATAGTCCTATGCTAATTACCAAACTTACTATAAAACCGAGCTGCTGAGCCTCACCAAAGGTCGAGCCAATGTCCGATGGCTTAGTATCCTCCGAAGAGCCTTTATCGGGAGAAGAAGGCAGGCACCACGCGCTCTTCACCCTTTGAAGCACCATCAGCAGAAACGAGGAATGTTCCTTCGAGAATGGAAGCCTCCAAAATCGAATGATCGGTCGGATCGCCTCTCTTGAACCGCTGAGAAGGACTCACCTCGTTGAGAGCCTCCTCACACCCCGGAGATTCTTTTCGTTTATCATCGACCCTCGACCCCGAGGTCGGCAGTCTCTCCTCCTCCCCCAGAGGATATGACTTCATATAGGAAAAATCTCCAATACCTGCGGCAGCTAAGTTAGTACGGTAAAAAGAAAAGTACCATTCTAGGGAAATAAGCCACCAAGTGCTACCATGATGCTTTCCTACCATCTCCCCTTAGACAGGTCTCGCCACCTGCGCTTATCATATGTCGAATAAGAGGCCAGCTTACGAGACCACTCGGCCAAATCCGAGACCTCGTTTGATAACCAAGGATTTGCTAGAAAAAATATATATGCAGAAAAATGTCGTTATGGAGCGTGCCTCCAGACAAAGTGATAAAAATACAGGTATGACACTTACGTGTGAAATTCCATTTCTCAGGAAAGGGTAGAAACTCTCTAGGAATGATATCAATTGTCCATGCTCGAATGAATCGGCTTATCCATCCTCGGTCTTTGTTCTCTTCACCGTCAACGGCAGTAGACAGGTAAATCGACGCTGCAGAGTAACCAAACCTCAATAATGAAGCGGCTGATATAACCTCACAAGATGACTGAGGGTAAAGTTGAGCCGGCCTTCTCTACAAAGTATCTTATTGTCTACACTATCTTCCAAAGGGATGGGTGAGTCTACGCCAAGGTAACCTGATATCTCCGACAAAACTCAAACATGACCCGATCGGAGGGATCCGATGTGTAAGTGTACGCACATGCTCAAAAACCCCACGACGTAGGTCATGATGCTCTCCTCAGAGGAAGGTACTTGTAGCACAACCCCTTCTCCCCATCCATAGTCCTTTCTTATTATTTTGGGAGGTCTCTCTAATGTAAAGTCTTTCCTCGAGACAAATCACCTCGAGGCTCATTCACCAGGCACCGGCGATGTACCACCGACCGGATGTGGAGTAGAGGCAGAACTCCCCTCTACTTGATAGGCGGATATCGATGTAGCAGTCATAACTATGATAGAATAAGAGGAGGAGGATATAGATCTAGGCAAAAATTTTGAGTCAAAGTAACGAGAGAACTAGCTCAAAGCACCAAGTTCTGTGGGAGAAATGGTTACGCAAAGTAGAAGAATCTCCACTGAGGAAGCAAGCAAATGAATATATAGGGGAAAAGCAGCAGCTGCTTGCCTACCTAGAGGGCTAATTAATCCTGGCCATGGTAACGTCACTTTTTCCTTGGGAAATGTACTGGCGAGATCACACAGGATCACCCCGGGGATCCCTTTATCAAATTGAATAAATACTACTACCCCACGAGAGTCGTGGGGTATCGATACCTCAGGTTTTTCTTGCTATCACAAGCATCAGCCCCAAAGAGACTATCAACCTTACTTCGATATAGGACCCGATTATAGGGGTTCTGATTACTCCAACAATGGGCTTTAAGGATTAATATTACAATTTAAAGATTAGCTCCGCAAGAGCAGCAAGATATAAAGAATGGAAAGACTTGGGGAAGAAAACCCCCTTTTTCATTCCCAAAAATATATTTACAAGGGACGTCTTTACAAGATTCACTCCCCCAGGAGTACATGCACAGAAAGAAAAAAGGAAAAAAGAAAAAGCAACACAAGGCCTACTCTTCATCGCCACTATCCTCTGAACCATCTCCAAGATCCTCTTCTGGGATGATCAAAAGCGCCAACTTTCTCTCCAGCTCCTGGGCCTCCTCAATTCCAACTGACAGATCGACGGCTCCAGCCTCGATCTCCTCCAATGTTTTCCTCCTCACCTCCGCCCTATCATGTTCAATGGCCCGAGCCAGTTTCTGCTCGGACTTTATCATACGTCATGGGCTATTTGATTTGCCGTGGATGCGTCCTTCAGGTAAGTAGCAACATTTCCTTTGATCTCGGACTTGGCCTCAACCAGCGCAACAGTCTCCTTTTTAGCATATTTGAGAAGATCATGGGTCGACGCCAACTCCGAGGTCACTACATCATTTTTTTCCTCAGCCTGAGGATCTCCACATTCAATCGCCCAATCTGCGAGTCATTTTGCTCGACCTACAAAAAAGAAAAGTAAACCAGTCATTATTGAATTATGGGAGCGAAGGAAAGAGTCATGCATAAAAAATTACCTGCTTGGCAAGGGAAGCTTTTTCTCGGAGTGCTCCCTCCGAAGTAGCCCGGAGCTTGTCGGACTCTTTTTTTTCAGGAAGAACGAGCCTCCGACTCTCACAGTCTCAAGGACAACTTCTCAAGCTCCTTCTCATGGCATGAAAGCTCCTCATTAATCCTGGATAGGGCATGATCATACATATCCTTGCACTACAGCAAAACAAAAGAGTTAGAAGAATGAAGGAAGATGCTCGAGACAAAAATAAATATACTTAAAGCAGCTATCACTGGTTGCATGAACTTCTCCGCCACCTTGACAGATCCGGGAGTGTCAACATCGACGTTCTCGCTAACATCATCAAGAATATTGCCAAGCGTGCCTCTCCCCTTGATAGAACCCCCGACTTTGGCGGCGTTCGCATCTTGAGCATCTCTTAGTTCCCCTGACGAGAATTGAAAGCCTGAAATGAAATCATCTATGTCACTGATGTCTCCGAGGGGCAACTCATGCTCCTATAAAGCTCCGGGTCCCGACCCTTCAGGGTCAGCATCAACGGTCCCCCAAGCGGAAACCCCACCAAACCTGGTCATGGGATCCAACGCCATATTGGCACCCTCCTAGAGGGTCTTCGACCTATGATACCATCCTGAGTCGGTCGTTCCCGATTCAGCAGCCTCTGGTTGAGGCACTTGCGAGGCTCCCATGCTCGACCTCGTCCTCCGTACCAACCGGCACTCGTCATCATCATTATCATCATCGTCATCCTCATCCTCAGTGTCGGGACTTGCTCCGGAAGATGAAGCTGAGGTCCTAGTAACGGCTTGAGGCTCGAGTGGCTTAGGTTTATTTGCCATGGGATGATCGGCAGTCGCCTTACCTTTCTTTTTCTTGGCCTTGTCAGGCTCCGAAGTCTCCGTCTAGCCACTAGGGGGCAGCCTCATCAGCATATTCTCACCAAGGCCTGCATGAGCACATTAACCATAATTTATCGACATAAAGGATATGGGGAGAAACATAAATCTAGGGCATAGGTGGTAAGGCAGCTTTACCATGATTCATGGACACTTATAGCTTCTTAGCCAAGTCGGTCCAAGATCGAACAAGATATGGGAAGGGGGTGTCCAACCATTCGATTAACCCCGGCAAATCCGAGACCGCTTTGGTGTACCAAGTGGTGGCTGCAAGAAACACAAAGAGGTCATTATTCTGGAAAAAATGAAAGTAGATCACAAAACATAACTAAGGAAAAAATGCTTATGTTGTGTGTTCCACTTCTCCGGGAAAGGCATCCTCCCTGCTGGAATTATTTCTAAGATTCTCACCTGGACGAATCAACTCATCCACCCTCAATCCTTCCCCTCATCGGTGCTCGAGAAAAATGATTTTTTTGATTGGTGGTGAAGCCTGATCAAACCTCGATAAAATAGAGGGCTATACAACCTAATCAAATGGTTGAGGGTAAAGGGGTCGCCCATAACCCCTTTGTTGAAATGGTGGAGCATAAAGACTTGATATTTGTCAAAAAATCGATGATAACCGGATCCATCTATAGGGGAGAGGATTCGGAAGAATCAACAGGACCCAAAGTGAACTAGTAAGTATAGACATAAAGGAAGCCAGCCTTGTGATCCGTTAAATTTTCGTCAGGGCTGGGAATCTCCACCTCCACTACCTCATCCCATCGGCAGTCTGTCTTCATCGTCTCTATGTTGGTCATGACACTAATGTATCGAGACACGTGTTCACATCCGCCCAGTATGGATGAAGTGGTATCGATGGTAAATTATTTCGACATATCAAGTTTGGTGGGAGTACATTGTTCCAAGGTAGGTATCACTTTGGGTTTCCCTTTAGATTTCCGAGATGAAGAGGCAGCCTCGTCGTTCCGAGGAACCATCTTGGAGGTTCTAGCCATGATTATGGTGAAATTTCTCTGAGAAAGCAACAAGAAAGATGCAAGTAGGGATGGGTCTGGCTTTGCAAATCTGAAGTAGTTGGGAAAGTGAAAGTTATCAGACAATTGGTGCCTTTATAGGAGCTATGTGGGAAGCAAAAGGGACGAACTGGTAGGGGTTCGTGGGCTTCTTGATAGTCGCATCTGACGGCGACCCTCGTACAGTTTTTTGGGCATGGCATTTAATGCTATGATAGGATGCCATCACGACGATGATGCCCTCGGGTTAAGAGGTCATAATCGTTTCTCATCTCTCCTCTCTAAGAAACGTGGGGAATATATGTATACTGTGAAATCAGAGAGCCCAATTTCTCGACATCGAGTCACCTCAAAAAGCCATCTCGAAGCCTCGAGGCTACATGGTTATTATCGAGTCTCCTCCCTCGAGGTTCGTCGAGGCCCGATCATGGGACAATGTTGACCTTGGCCATGGTAGAAATGGGGAATTCCGAAGGCACGTGGCTAGGACTGATAGGACTACCCTAGCCCTTAATCAGGATGTCTTCTTGTTGTCCCATCTCCGTTTCTCTGTAATTAATGCTTGTTGTTCTATGATGGGATTCCCCTCCTATATAAAGGGGATCCTTGTCACTTTGTGAGGGGTTGTGTCTTCAGTTACTCCACACGAAATATACAAGAGCATTCTCTTTGCTTTCTAACATATTCCCTTGATATTATTGCTTTAATTTATTATCTTCATATTTGTTCATCATTTATTACTTATCATTGGACATACAGAGCCTCCATCAACTTCATTATAACTATTAATCATGTTCCACTGCCCTCGATAGCTCCCTGCCGAGCTCCGGAATTTACCTCGAGGCCCTGAATCAACAAGCCCGAGGCCTCGATAATTGGCCCGACGGTTTGATTATCGCCGTATCCTTAACTCTTGTTTCGTTTCTAAGTCTCATACACGTAGCTTCATGTGCTTAATAAACTAGCATAAAAATAGATCATGTTTTTTAGAGTCCCATCAACAAATTTAATTGCTATTATCATTTTCACGGTAAACACGGGGCTCATCACGACCTTTATGACATTATGTATTCTTAGAAGTTTGTAGACAGATGTCGTGTATACGGTTTCTTGTATGGCCTTGTCGGCCTATGTTTTGAGTATATAAAGGATCATGCCAGCCTTATAGGCCCGTATGTCATATGTATAAGTTTGGATTATATGTTGGGTCGTCCAATATTGAGTATTTCCCCATATTTTGTTCTACTTATCTCATGATAGTCTCTCTGGCTTATTTACCAATGATAGTATGATACGCAATATACATTACGTAGGTAATCGGTTGAGTAAGGTACCGAGTGCCCGTTGCGGCCTATCGATTTGGGTCGTGACAATTTTTTTTTAACAAGAATGAAAACATTGAAAGGTAACACAGCTTAGTACACAGAGATAACAATAAGGGATCTTCCAAGATATTGTCTCATAGTACTAGAGTAAATGTGCAGGGGGTCTACCGGAATACCGTTCCGTAGGCCCAAAGTAAATATGTAGAATAGGGGGATCTACCAGGATACTTTTCTGTAGTCCCAAACTAAATATGCAGAACAGGGGGATGTAACAGAATACCGTTTACCCAAAGAAAATATGCAGAACAGAGGGATCTACTGGAGTACTGTTCCATAGTCCCAAAGTAAATACACAACTCAAAGAATGGAAATAAACAGTTACATCAAGAAAACCTTCAATTTCGACTAAGTACAAGTCAAGGAAAAATAGGAATTTTACTAAACATGTTGCACAAAGTTCAGATAAGCAATTAAGGCAAGTAGATGTGCTATTCTAAACTAACATGATACTACACATGTTGATGTAAATCAAATAAGGAGAAGAGCAGGTTATTACTCAGTGAAAATTGGGTATATACAACAATTAGCTCGCGTACGTACTCGTCACCTCACGTACACGACGCTCACAAATCAGAAACAGTACAAAAACTAAGGAGATTTTCTCCACTCAAGGTTAGGCAAGCAACTTACCTTGAACCAAGCTCAATCACTCGATAACAATGCCTTTTCGACGAATATCCCACTCTGAATGGCCTAAATCTAGCCAAAAGCAATCGCATATCATAAATATAACTATAATAGACTAATCAAATAAATGAAATCAAGACTTAAATAAAAAATTCAAAAATCTCCTTAAAAAGCCTCCTGGGGCCCATGTTTCAAAATAGGGTAAAAGTTACAAAATATGAACACACTTTCACTCACGGGTCCAACCATACCAAAATTAGCCAATTCCGATCATAAATCAGCCTTCAAATCCCTAATTTATAGTTTATGAAGTTTCTACATTTTTCCCAAAAATTCCATCTCAAATTACTAATTAAAAGATGAAATTAGTGATATATTCATGTATAATAACCAAATCCATGTTAGAATAATTTACCCGATGAATTTCTTGAAAAACCCATGAAAAATCGTCTCAAACCCAGCTCCCAAAGTCCAAAAATGAAATAATACCCTAAACCTTGGTTATATAGTACCAAATTTGACCTCTCAATGTGCGGTATGCACAATTCTAAGTGCGGTCGCACATTATAGCTTCTGCGGTCGCACATCATAGCTTCTACGGTCGCACAAAAATTGTGTGGTTGCACTTCATATCCTCTTCACTACAAGGCTTCAGTAAATTATGCCATATCTTTATCTACGCATGTCCAAAAGATAATTTCTTTATCTTTCTGTAAACTAGACACGAAGTTCTATAACTTTCATTTTAGAATCATCTCTTAATTTCTTGTAGATTAAAAGAGACAAGCTTTCGAAGTCGGACCAGCGAACCTGCGGAACAACCAGAAGTGCGGCCGCAGACAAAATTGTGAGGTCCGCGCTTTTCCTCTACGATCCGAACATTTTCTTCTACTCCAACACTTTTTCATCTTCTAAAGCACTCAAAAATGAGCAGCAACACATGGAATTGTTTGATCCGCACTTGCCCACGTTCCAAAAAAACATTAGAGTGCTGAAATGGTCGGACTCGCACAAAACTCAACTCGAAACTCACTCGGGCCACTCGGGATCCTGTCCAAATATAGAAACAAGTCCCGTAACATAATACGCACTTACTCGTGTTTTCAAATCACGTCAATTAACATCAAAATTACAATCTGCACCTCAATTCAGACTTATGAGTTTTAAACTTTTCAATTTACAAAACTCGTGCCGAAACATATCAAATGAATCTGGAATGACTTCAAATTTGGCACACAAGTCATAATTGACATAACAGAGCTATTCTAATTTTTGGAATCTTAATCCGAGTCTGATATCAATAAAGTCAAATCCATGGTCAAACTTTGGAAACCTTTAGCCTTTAGATTTCTAGTTTTCGTTAAATGGTTATAACATGAGCTAGGGACCTCCAAATTCGATTCCGGGCAAATCCTCAAGTCTCAAATCACGATACAGACCTACTAAAAATGTCAAAACACTTATCCAGTTTCGTTTTCTCAAAATATTGACCTTAAGTTAATTTAGTTGTGTTTTAAAGCTGTAGTTCACATTTTAATCCATTTTTCTCATAAAAATTTTTCGAAATATATACAGACTGCGCACGCAAGTTGAGGAATGATTAATTGTACATTGCAAGATCTTAGATAACATAAATGAATGTTAAATTTAAAGATGACATTTTGGTATCACATTCTCCACCTCTAAAACAAATATTCGTCCTCGAATGAAATTAGAAAAATACCTAAGTTGCTGAAAAGGAATGGATATTTACTTCGCATGTCTGACTCAGACTCCTAGGTTGCTGCCTCAATCGGCTGACCTCTCCATCACACCCAAAATGAAGGATAACTCTTAGATCTCAGCTGTCGGACCTGCCGGTATAGAATAGCTACCGACTCCTCCTCATAAGTCAAATAATTGCCCAATTGGACTAAGTTGAAATCTAATACATGGGACGGATCACCATGATATTTCCAAAGCATGGATACATGGAATACCAGATGAACTGCTTATAAGTTAGGTGTTAGTGCAAGCTTGTAGGCTACTTCACCTACCCTTTTAAGAATTTCGAAGGGTCCAACATACCTAGGGCTCAACTTTGCCTCCTTTCAGAATCTCATTACACCTTTTATAGGTGAAACCCGGAGCAATACTCTTTCTCCAGTCATGAATACAAAATCATGAAACTTACAGTCGGCATAACTCTTTTGCGTAGACTGAGTTGTGCGAAGTCGATCCTGCTTAATCTTGACCTTATCTAAGGCATCCTGTACCAAATCAGTACCCAACAACTGAGCCTCCCCCGGTTCAAACCAACCAACCGGCGAATGGTATCACCTCGCATATAATGCTTCATACGAAGCCATATGAAAGCTCGAATGGTAGCTGTTATTATAGGCAAACTCCGCAAGTGGCAAGAACTGGTCTAAAGAACCTCCAAAGTCTATAACACAAGTGCGAAGCATATCTTCCAATATTTGAATAGTGCGCTCGGACTATCCGTCTATTTGTGGATGAAATATTATACTCAACTCAACCCGTATGCCTAACTCACGCTATATAGCCCTCCAAAAATGCAATGTGAACTGCGTACCTCGATCTAAAATAATAGACACGGGCACACCGTGAAGGCGAACAATCTCACAGAGATAAATCTCAACTAACCGTTCTAAAGAAAAGGTAACTGCCATTGGAATGAAATATGCTGACTTAGTCAACCTGTCCACAATGACCCATACTGTGTTGAACTTCTTCTTAGTCCGTGGAAGTCCAAAAACAAAATCCATAGTGACACACTCCCACTTCCACTCGGGAATTTCTTTCTTCTGAAGCAAACCACCGGGTCTCTAATGTTCGTACTTAACATGTTGACAATTCAGACACCGAGCTATATATGCAATTATAACCTTTTCATTCTCCTCCACTAATAATGTTGCCACATATTTTGATACATTTTGGCGGTACCCGGATGAATAGAATATCGAAAACCGTGGGCCTCTTCAAGAATTAACTCACGAAGCTCATCCACATTAGGAACAAAAATACGACCCTTCATTCGTAGTACTCTATCATCTCCCACACCATCCTGCCTGGCACCACCATGCCGCACCATGTCCTTAAGGACAAGAAAATGAGGATCATTATACCATCACTCTCTGATGCGCTCATATAAAGAAGACCGAGCGACTATACAAGTTAGAACCCGATTAGGCTCTAAAACATCTAGCCTCACAAACTGAATGGCCAAAGTCTGAACATCAGCAACTAGCGGCCTTTCACCAACTAGAATATACACGAGGCTGCCCATACTTACAACCTTTCCAGTCAAAGCATAGGCTATCATATTGGCCTTTCCTGGGTGATACAAAATGGTGATATCGTAGTCTTTTAAGAGCTCCAACCACATTATCTACCTCAAATTAATATCTTTTTTTTGAATAAATATTATAGACTACGATGATTTGTGAATACTTAACATGACACACCATAAAGGCAGTGTCTCCAAATTTTCAGTGCATGAACAATTGCTACCAATTCTAAGTCATGAACATGATAATTCATCTCATGGACTTTTAACAATCGCGATGCATAAGAAATCACTCTGCGATCTTTCATTAATATTGCATCGAGTCCAATACGAGATGCATCATACTACACTGTGTACGATCCTGAACCTGTGGGTAACACTGGTACCGTAGTAAAAAAATCTTGAATTTCTGAAAGCTCAACTCACACTCATCTGACCATCTGAATGGAACACCCTTCTGGGTCAATCTAGTCTTAAAAGTTGTTCATAATCAATTATAGAATCATCAATTAAATTCATGTTAACAAAAATCACGTTTCAAACCTTCACAATGCCGATAATGAGATGCAGGCATGAAGACCTCACAATTATTTACCCGAATAAACGAGTCTCATTTAACGCCACATGGGCGGGCATCCACCTCGTAGGTTTGTACTCAATAATTATAACACAAATTTGGCAAATTATGCACAAAGAATTTCATACACGAATTATCAAATAAGCCTAACAGGCATGACTCCTTATTAGTATTATTTGTACAAATTTAATTTTGCAAGGGAGAACTTAAACACAAGAATATTCATTACAAGGATCTCATCCTTATATAACTTCCACTGCAAATCGTAGCCTAGTTTAAACATATCAAATTATATAAAAATTCGAGGATCTCGTCCTCAAACCTGAATCACAAGTAATATGCACATCGTGCCATTCGAAACTTTCCATTTTCTTCTTTTAAAAAATTTTCGTTAAACAAAATCATAACACATAATGAGAGACATAGCTATCTCCATAGAATCTCCCAATATGAGTATTAACATAAGTAGATTTCAGGGTTACAAAGGTCAATTGCGATTGGATCATATTAGGAGGACTTGCCTCGATACTCAGAACCAAATCAAGTTAAGGAAATTGTTACTTTATAATAACTCGAGATCGTACTTGTAACGACACCATCTGGTGTAGCGATCTCAGCTATACAATATAAAATATATCATTAGGTTGGGCCTCTACCTCTAAGAGTCTCACCTCCACCTCTAACTTGTTATAACATCTTGGAAATTTCTACCACTAGCTGAAATGAAGTATCAACCTATAGCTCCTGAGTCGTACAAAATTTTAAGATCATAATTGAGTCCTTTAATGAGTCTGTGGACTCGCTCTCTAGCTATAGTTACCAAACTAGGGTATGACGGGCTAATTTTTTGAACTTGATGGCTTATTCTAACACCGTTATAGTGACCGGGCGTAATCGTTCAAACCCTATGTGCCACACATTATGGAGAGTCCGTGAAACAATCTCTTTCAAAAGTGTTTCTGAGAACTAAGCGAAGTAGGTGATGTTGTATTGGCTGGCCTATCCTCTTCATAGGCTTTCCACAAACACCAGTGGAGAAATATCTCTCCCAAGACAAATTTCTTCTTTTGCTATGCTAACTTAACACTGCTGAGCTGACACAATTCTTTATATACTCTTTGATTCTTCTTTGGGGTAACTCTTATCCCTATTAATGCACAACGATCACAAAAGTAGAGCTCCATACAGACAAATCTTGGTACGAACCACATAGACTAAAAGTCCGTCAACCATTATACTTCCTCCGAAGCACCCCAAAATCCGCAACCGTGACTTCCACGCTGAGTAGACCTTTTATAAATTTAAAGTTGTTTCCCTAACTACTTTGGTATTGAAGTATAGGATTATTAAGGAGATAGACATACCGCAAGTCCCAACCTTATCCCCTGCAAAGTCTCATACCTTAAATATGTGTAAATTATTGCAGAGCCTTTCAGTATCACATATATACATTTCAAGCCAAAACTGATATAATGCATGACCCCGTAATTCATCCATTGATAGTGGACTTCCCTACTTGGCGCAAAGTCATAGGTTACAATGTCCTATAATCTATAATATTGGCCTTCAAAAGTCATATAAATCAACCAGACGCCAAGGTCCATTACACCCCTACATGATTCATTGGGTGATCTCTCAATATGTCTGCATCTTCAGTCAGAACCAAAACTGGTCTAGTAAATACATAATCTTTCCACCACCTCTTGCCGGAACCTGTCATCTTAAACATAACAAAATCAACCCCATTGCTTTCAACTATTCTCATGTTCTATAATACTTCACAACAGCAGTCAAGAAAATCCCGTGGTTCCTCAAAAGGAGTACCACTGAAATGGATTGGAAATATCTTGGTACCTTAACAAACGGACTAGTGCATCCTACAGTACTAGAGTAGCTATGAATCTTTTCAGAACCTGAACTGGTCTAACATGTATCGACTGAGATAGAACCTCCGCTTCTAAATCCATATGAGGCTCTACAATAGGTAATGATGTTCGAGATCTAAACTAAGCTCTACCTTTACCTCTACTTCAGCCTCTAGCACGACCTCAGCCTCAGCCTTTGCCCCTAGTCGTAGTTGTCACTAGTGGATCTTGCTCTTGTCCGGCTATAGACGCAGTGTGTGTTGTCAAGATTGGCGAGAGATCAAGAATAGAGGAGTTCAATCATCAATAATAGAATAAATTCGCACAATAGAGTAGAAGAGTGCTGAAATTGTTCCTAAACTCTATAGCCTCTGGAAGATAAGTACAGACGTCTCCGTAACGATCCTTCAGACTCTACTGAGCTTGTTCATGACCCGTGAGACCTATATAACCTAGTGCTCTGATACCAATTGTCATGACCCGAAATTCCCACCTTTGGAACCGTGATGACACCTAACATTTCACTTGCTAGCCAAGCAAACGTTAGAATAGTAATAGCCATTTAAAACCATTTTAATTTAATTAATAACAAGGAAACAAATGCAGAAGTAAATTCTGAAATAAAGCAATTAATCCTTAAAATAGTGATGTCTAAATACCATTCCAAAACTAGTATCACATGTACACGAGCTGCTAGAATAATACAAACAATGGTATGAATAAAAATAAATGTGTTGAAAGAAACACATAGCTATGATAAAATGGAAGGGGACTCTGAGGTCTGCGGACGCGACAGATATACCTTGAAGTCTCCAAAGCTATCTCATCTCACTGATAATGCGGCTGATAAGCAGTACCTGAATCTGCACATGAAAAACATGTGCAGGGAAGGGCATGAATACACGACAATGGTACCCAGTAAGTGTCAAGCCTAACCTCGGTCGAGTAGTGACGAGATCAGGTCAGGGCCCTACTGGTATATATAAAATAAAACAAGACGAAATGAAATATCGCGGTAAATAAAGACTAAATATTTTAACAAGAATGAAAACATAGAAAGGTAAAAACTTAGTACATAGAGATAACAGTAGGGGATCTCCCGAGATACCGTCTTGTAGTCCCAAAGTAAATGTAGGGGGATTTACCGGATTACTGCTCCGTTGTCCTAAAGTAAATATGCAGAACAGGGGGATCTACCGGAATACTGTTCCGTAGTCCCAAAATAAATATGAAGAACATGGGGATCTACTAGAATACCGTTTTGGAGTCCCAAAGTAAATATGAAAAATAGGGTGACCTACCGGAATACCGTTCCCCGTTGTCCCAAAGTAAATATGCAGAATAGGGGGATGTACCAGAATACAATTTCGTAGTCCCAAAGTAAATAGGCAGAACAGGGGGATCTACCGGAATACCGTTTCATAGTCCCAAAGTAAATATGCAGAACAGGGGGATCTACCGAAATACCGTTCCGCAGTCCAAAAGTAAATATGCAGCTCAAACAACGGAAATAAACTGTTATAGTGAGAAAACCTAGAATTTAGAGTAAGTCCAAGTGAAGGAAAAATAGGAATTTCACTAAGCATGTTGTACATAGTTCAGATAAGAAATTAAGGCAAGTTGACATGCTATTATAAGCTAACAGGATACTACACATGCTGATATAAATCAAATAAGGAGAAGAACATGTTATTACTTAGTGAAAATAGGGTTTTTAAAACAATTAGACCGTGTACGTACTCGTCACCTCACGTACACGACGCTCACATATTAGAAACAACACCAATCATAAGGGGAGTTCCCCTACACAAGGTTAGCCAAGCCACTTACCTGGAAAAAAGCTCAATCACTCGATAACAATGCCTTTTCCATGAATATTCGACTCTGAATGGCCCAATTATATCCAAAAACAATTACATATCATAAATATAACTATAAATAGACTAATCAAATTAATGAAATCAAGACAAAAATAAGAAATTCGACAATTGCCCTAAAAAGCCTTCACGGGCCCACGTCTCGGAATCGGGTAAATATCACAAAATATAAATGCCCATTCACTCACAAGTTCAACCATACAAAAATTAACCAATTCCGATCACAGCTCGACCTTCAAATCCCCAATTTATTGTTTATGAAGTTTCTACAATTTTTCCCATATTTCCATCTCAAAGTACTAATTAAATGATGAAATCATGATACATTCATATATGTTAACTAAATCTGAGTTAGAATCATTTACCCTGATAAATTTCTCGAAAAACCTTCAAAACATCGTCTCAAACGGAGCTCCCAAAGTCCAAAAATGAAATAATTCCCTAAACCTCAATTATATAGTACCCAATCTGACCTCTCAATGTGTGGTCCGCACAATTCCAAGTGCGGTCGCACATCCTACCGGAATACCGTTTCATAGTCCCAAAGTAAATATGCAGAACAGGAGGATCTACCGAAATACCGTTCCGCAATCCAAAAGTAAATATGCAGCTCAAACAACGGAAATAAACCGTTATAGTGAGAAAACCTACAATTTAGAGTAAGTCCAAGTGAAGGAAAAATAGAAATTTCACTAAGCATGCTACACATAGTTCAGAAAAGCAATTAAGGCAAGTTGACGTGCTATTATAAGCTAACAGGATACTACACATGCTGATATAAATCAAATAAGGAGAAGAACATGTTATTACTTAGTGAAAATAGGGTTTTTAAAACAATTAGACCGTGTACGTACTCGTCACCTCACGTACACGACGCTCACATATTAGAAACAACACCAATCATAAGGGGAGTTCCCCTACACAAGGTTAGCCAAGCCACTTACCTGGAAAAAAGCTCAATCACTCGATAACAATGCCTTTTCCATGAATATTCGACTCTGAATGGCCCAATTATAGCAAAAAACAGTTACATATCATAAATATAACTATAAATAGAGTAATCAAATTAATGAAATCAAGACATAAATAAGAAATTTGACAATTGCCCTAAAAAGCCTTCCCGGGCCCAAGTCTCGGAATCGGGTAAATATCATAAAATATAAACACCCATTCACTCACAAGTTCAACCATACAAAAATTAACCAATTCTGATCACAACTCGACCTTCAAATCCCCAATTTATTGTTTATGAAGTTTCTACAATTTTTCCCATATTTCCATCTCAAAGTACTAATTAAATGATTAAATCATGATACATTCATATATGTTAACCAAATCTGAGTTAGAATCATTTACCCTGATGAATTTCTCGAAAAACCTTCAAAACATTGTTTCAAACGGAGCTCTCAAAGTCCAAAAATGAAATAATTCCCTAAACCTCAATTATATAGTACCCAATCTGACCTCTCAATGTGTGGTCCGCACAATTCTATGTGCGGTCGCACATCCTAGCTTTTGAGGTTGCACAAAAATTGTATGGTCGCACTTCACAACCTCTCCACTACCAAGCTTCGGTTAATTATGTCATTTCTTTCTCTACAAATGTCTAAATGATAATTTCTTTACCTTTCCGAGAACTAGACACGAAGGGCTACAACTTTTATTTTTGAATCATCTACAAATTTCTTGTCGATTAAAAGATATAAGCTTCTGAAGTTGGACCAGGGAACCTGCGGAACCACCAGAAGTGCGACCGCAGATAGAATTGTGCGGTCCGCACATTTTCATCTGTTGTGTAACGACTTGACCGGTCGTTTTGAGCTTTTGCATTTTGCTCGCCAGGTCTCGGGCATGACTTGCCCTGTGTAATGTAATATGACTTATGTAAATCATTGGGTTTTGGTTTTCAGGATAATCGGAATAAACTTGGAAGAACAGTTCCCAGTTTGAAGCTTGAGATTTGAAAGGGTTAACCAATATTTGACTTGTTTGTATATGATCTCGGATTGGAATCTTTATTATTTGGTTAGCTCCGTTAGGTGATTTGGGACTTAGGAGTGTGATCGGAATGCATTTTGGAAGTCCGTGGAAGGTTTATGCTTGAATTGGCGAAATTGAGATTTCGGCGTTTTCTGGTTAATAGGTGAGATTTTGATATAGATGTCGGAATGGAATTCCGAGAGTTGCAGTAGCTTCGTTGTGTCATTTAGGATGTGTGTGTAAAATTTTAGGTCATTCGGATGTGGTTTGGTTGGGGTTTTGATCTAAAGCATAATCTAGAGGAGTTTGGGATTCTTAGGCTTGAATTCGATGCAAATTTGGCATTTTGATGTTGTTTGGTGTGTTCCGAAGTTTTGAACAAGTTTGAACAATGTCATGGGATGTGTTGGTATAATTGGTTTGAAGTTCCGGGGGGTTCCGGGATGTTTTAGGCCAAAAATTATAGTTGTAGTAGATCCAGAAGGGTTGCAGGCCTCGGAACCCACCAGCGCGGTCCGCACAAAATGAAAAGCGGTCGTGGTAGGTGCTGTGCAGACCATACAAAATGCAGTGCGGCCACAGAGGGGAAAATTTCACTAGTCCTACGTCGGAAGCTCATAGCTTTTGATCTACAAATAATTTTGAGATGATTCAAAAACAAAAGTTGTAGCCCTTCATGTCTAGTTTCCAGAAAGGTAAAGATATCGCAATTTACACATCTGTAGAAAAAGTTATGGCTAAAATACTAAAGCCTATCACTGCAGATAAAAACATGTGCGACAGCAGTCGTTTTTGTGCGGACCGCACTGGTTTTGTGCGGACCGCGGTCGTTTTTGTGCGGTCTGCAGAGATGGAAATCTGTGGGTTACTCTATAAATACGAAGTTTTGGACTTTATTTAATATTTTGACCTAGAGAGTTCGGATTTTGGCGATTTTTCGAAGGTTTTCAAGGAATTCATCGAGGTAAGTGATTCTAACTCAGATTTGGCTAGAATACATGAATCTACCATTGAATTCATCATTTATTTCATTATTTGGGATAGAATTTGGGAAGAAAAGTTGCATAATCTTCCAAAAATATAAAATGATGATTTGAAGGACCAAATGGTACTAGAATTGGATAATTTTGGTATGGTTAGACTCGTGAGGGTATGAGGATTCTAAAAATATAAATTTTACCCGATTTCGAGATGTGGGCCCGGGGCTCGGGTTTTGGTAATTCGAGAATTGTGCCCTTTGTTGATTGTTTTCGCTTGGGCTTTGCTACCTTAGTATATTGTGACGTATTCGTTCCCTTAGCTGGTTCGAGGTAAGTAGCGATTGTAAATGATGCTCTAAGGGTTTGAAACTCCGGATTTGCACATCGTAGTGCTATATTGAGGTGAGAAACACGCTTGATGACGAGCGTGGGGTCGTGCACTATTGGGGATTGTGACTTGGTCCGTCCCAATTCTTGATTTTACCGCGATTTGATTGAAACTTATTTGTTATCATCATGATTTGGGCCGATTGCCATATTTGGGCTTTGTGCCAACTATTTGAACTCTTCGGGGATTTTTATTACTATTTCCTCATTGTTTTGACTTATTACTTGAACTTAGTCATGTTACTTTCCACTGTTTTACTACTCAGCCATTTTTACTCAGTTTTGAGACTTAAATGTTATTTTTAAATGATGTTTTGGGCTGAGAAATACTATTTTACTATTGCTCGAGGGGCTTGTGATGATTTTTAGACTGAGTAAGGCCGAGGGCCTAGTTGTAAGGATACATTCATACTGATATGAGGCCGAGGGCCTGAGATACATAAATATGCCACGAGGTGGTTTGATTGATATGAGGTCGAGGGCCTAGATTTGATGCCACGAGATGGCTTGATATTGTGCTTGGGCCATAAGGGGCCCCTCCAAGAGTCTGTACACCCCCAGTGTGTGCGGGTACCCATTGTGATGTGAGATTGAGCCCGAGAAGCTGGTATTGTTCTGAGATGTTGCACGAGGGGCGGATTTGTTGATACTGTGCCCGAGAGGCCATTTTCTATTTGTTTAATTACCTATCAATTACTTGTTTTACTTGTTGAGAAAGGGACTTTCACTTGAATTTTCACTGTTTTACTGTTTTAAGTGATTTTACTGCTTCAGTTTGGAACGCCTTGTGTTTTACGTGATTTCTTACTTTCAGTCATTATTTATATTTGTTACTCACTGAGTTGGAGTACTCACTTTACTCCCTGCACCTTGTGTGCAGATTCAGGTAGTTATACACCCGGTAACGGGTTTTGGTTGATGTGAGGCAGAGTCATCGGAGTTTAGCAAGGTAGTTGTCGGCGTTCACAACACTACTTTTCTCTCTCTTCATTTCATTAGTCTGTATTTGTACACTTCAGGCTTTCAGTTGTATTTATACCCTAGTAGATGCTCGTGACTTGTGACACCTCGGTTAGGGCTGTGTCGGGTTGTATTTCTGCTACGTATTATCATTAAATCATGTTTAGACTGCTTTTATATTGTTTAAGCGTTTTAAAAGTGAATTAGGTTTAATTGGCTGGCCTTGTCTTCATGAGAGGCACCATCATGACCACGTTCGGGGTTAGGGTCGTGACAAGTTGGTATCAAAGCCTAGGTTACATAGGTCTCACGAGTCATGAGCGGGTTAAGTACAGTCTCGCAGATCGGTATGGAGTTGTCTGTATTTATCCTCGAGAGGCTGCAAAACCTTTAGGAAAACTTCACATTCTTGAATTCTAATCGTGTGTCCATGATTAAGCTTGAAAAGTAACTCTTGAATTCCTTCCACGCGTTTGTATGCGCGCATGAGCGCTCAGTATCAGATGTTCCTCGATGGCTTGTGATTCCCTGATTGAGGAGCGAGATGTGATCTTTGTGAGTTGATGTTGGGCCAGTCTGGAGGACTTGAGGCCAGCTCTTTGCCTATAGCTTGAGCACCGAGGTGCTGATTGTGTGAACAAGTGTTTTTGAACTCATATGTTCGGTAGTGTCCATACTAGTAGGAGTGACGGTTGGATAACTATGTGATGAGTATGCTAGTACTGTGAGATGTATACATATGATTTGGAGGCGAAGAGAAGGGTCTGCTAGAGGATAGAAGAACTATTAGGTGCTTGAATTCCATCTTGATTCGAGGTATAGCCCCGATTTATGGGTGTGTGAAGGATCTTTTCATGTTTCCCACTTGTGAGTGATGTAAATTTCATGTTGTGGTATGAGTTCAGACCCAGGAAGACTAAGTGACTGCGTACAGTTTATGATGGTGGAAGGTATAATGTTAGTTAGAGGCAAAGCATGTGGATTGTCTCCTGCGAAGTGTTCTGAGGTTGTGCGACCCTTATGTGTCTATTAGAAGATCTCATTTGTGAGTGAAAGATATGTGTTGCAATTTAAATTGGGTCACTTAGAGAGTAGAAGTAACTGTTGCAAGAGTGGAATGCGAGATTTGCAGAAGAGTTAAAATTCTAGAAGACCTGTGTTTTCACAAACTTATAAAAGATTTGAGTTTAATCTCACTATGGTATCATGGTAACAGTAGAGTATAATTATTATGCATTATTGAATGTGTGTTGATCTATGGCTTCGAGCCAAGTGGGGGAGCCAGCTACTAATTAGGCGATAGCATGGCTAGGTGCTATGGTGAATCAGTTATGGCTTGCGAAAACTGAGACCGAGGATGGATCGAGTAAAGGAAAATTTTGACAGAGGTTATATTATGCTACATAGGGTATGAGAATCACGAAATATCTTGAGTTGTTGGTAATGGATGCTCGGTGCATAGAGCAGGAAGTGGCTTGGTTGTTCTAGGATGAGGTTACACTCAACAGTGTCGGAGTGCTATTGAGGAACGGGTGGTTCTGTTAGTTTGGTCAGGCTAATTGCAATTTGAATAGAGTGAATGACTCTCGAGAATTGTTCTAATGTGTTCAAGATTCTACATATAAAATGGGGAATTTTAAGGTTGTATATGTGGTTAGAAACTGAGTTTTCATTGGAAGATGTCAAGACTTGTAATATTTTCTATATTAATTATGGGATTCTATGTATTAGTATCAGGAAGGTAAAGCTAACGTATTTAGAATCGCAGGAAGTTTTCTCAGAGTAGATTTTTTTGAATGTTGTGCTTTTAGGAATATTTAAGAGAGTATTCAGCGGCTTATGAGTCTTGGATGGTGTGGTTTTATACTTGGGTTTCGCGTGGTGAGTCTGGGTTGAGGAATTGTAGCATTGTAGCAAGAAGAAGTGTCAAGCTGACGGTAGATCAGAAGGAAACTCGGATAGATGGGATAGTGTGGTAGTAGGCCAGATCGGTATGGTAAGAATATGATTAGTTCCTTGGGTGATTATGAGGTAACGAGTCTCTACAGGTGTTTCGCGGCAATTCTTTTAGGTTTTAGTGATATGCGTAGCTCGGTTGAGTTAGAAGGATTCAGTCTTGATGAGTTAGTGTTGTGCAAAAGGAATTCGGGGAGTTCTAGATGGTTTCCACCATAGTTAGAGAGGTATATTTTTCCTATTGGCGTGAGGAGCATGGGATGTATAGTGGTTCTCTTCTAGATGGGATCAACGGGAAGTTCTTGGCTAGTGGAATGCATAGTTGCTTGTGGTTCGGCAGGGATATGAAGATCTCATGGTTATCCTAGGATGGTTCGGGTTATGTGGTATGTTGTGAATGATTGAGAATCGCATATGTAAGGTTGCGGTTCAGTTCTGAAAGGAAGGTCACAAACTCTTAGGCGGCGGGTAGTTTCAGACAATTAGAGGAACGAACTTCAGATAATTAGAGAAAGGGTCTTCGGATGATTAAGGAAATGGTATTGATAATTTGGGGTGATTTGACGAGGGCATATATTTCAGAAAGGGCAATGTGATTAAGTTGATGATACTTCGGTAGTATTGCGGCATTTTTCTTATTAGATCGAATGTTGATATTCGAGTTTGCTTGGTGCGCAGAGGAATTCTAGATTATCTCTCATGGAATGATTGGGTATTTGAGGTGTGGTATGCATTCAGACGGCAGGATTGGGACAAGATATGTTGATTTATGGACCATATGGAGTTGGAGACGAGAAGTTCTCATATTCAGGCTATGTGGTGGTGGTGAGTCGTGTGTATCGGCACTGTTTAGTGACTATCAGGATTTGGAGACCCGAGCGGATCTTTTATTGCTTTGTATGTTAGATTTTAGATGTGATATTGGGTTCAGATTGTTTGTCTCTGTGTGGTGTCATTCTGGACTATTACGCTAAGGTGACGCTGTTAGATATGCCGGAAAATGTCACAGATTGAGTGGCGAGGTTCGACGGATTATGTCCTAGTGGAGTTGTTTTACATTTCGAAGACCCCGGACAGCTGGGAAGGATTGTTTTTCTTAGTTGGGGTTTTCATGATAGATGTCAGTGCAGAGGCTCCTACCATTGATTTAGTTCCCGTGGTGAGGGACTTTTCGGATATGTTTCTTGTGGTCGGGCATGTCGTCGGGCAAGGTTGTTGATTTCAGTATTGATTTGATGTTGGGCACCGTATCGTATGGCACCGGCAGAGTTAATGGAGTTGAAGAGCAGCTCCAGGATTTTCGTGATAAGGATTTCGTTGGCAGACCAATGTGGATGCGTGTTCTAATTTGAGCCGGTTTGGTTGGCTCTGAATTGTACTATTGAGGGATGTGTTGATTCGATTGTTATTGAGCTTATTAGTAATCTGGGGAGATCCATGAGTTACCTTTCTGTGTTGCGAGATGTTATGATTTGTTGGTTATGGGCACATATGGTGCGGTTCTATTGGGGTTTCATAGTGGAAGTCGAGCGGGAAGAGTGATTGGGTGTTGCTCGGTGAATGGCGTATCAGTTATGTCCTTTTGGGTTAGTATGGTTATGTTAATTGCTTCATCGTTGGTATGATGATTTTCTTTGGTTCCAGACATTGAATTGTGCATGGTTGTCGATTTCGAGCAATGTAAGTTAAGGTGGTTTATGTGGAGCAGTGTTGGATAGGATCGTACATCGCAGTGAAGTTATGTGGAGGTATGACCTTGCGGGTTAGATTCGTGTGTTCTATTCCTATGATGTGAGACAGGTTCTCACCCTTGTATTGTGGTGGTACTGGTGAACCTAAGGTACAACACTCTCATTTGAGTCATTTTCATGATTTGAGTATGTCAAGACTATTGTGTATTGGTGTGTGTATTGTGCAAGTTGTGTCTTAGGCCTGTATGGATATGTCATGTCACCAGAGTGATGTATTAGATTAGAGGAGATCATTAATAAATACGAACAAATGCGATTTCAGCATGTTGGAAGGATAGTATCGAGCTTTGGTTCAGAAATTAACTGTGGTATTTGCCAAGGAAGAAGTGTCTTCATGAATGGTTGATCTGGGAAATGGTTATAGCTTACCGCGTGTCTTAGTGATCATTGGCAGTATATGAAAGTGTTGGGATTAGACTTTAGTAGATAAGAGTTTTTCTATCGGTATGCGGATGTTATGTGCAGTTGCTGTGGTTAGAAGTTATCACTACAAGTGTGGAGTTATGTGGTATATCATGTGATTGCACCGGAGATAGCATATATGGTTTGTTACAGCTTGTTCGGACTTATTCACAATATAAATGTAAGATTTTGATCATGTTGATGATTTTAGAACTGGAAATGTGGTTCTATGGTTTATGGACTAGGACGGATTGTGAAATTTTAGTTATATTGTGTTATCGAACCTATGTGAGATAGGGTGACGTGGGATCACCCCGGATATGTGCATAGTGAGGTTATTCAGCAATTGGTTGGCTTTTGGAACAACTCTGGGCACGTTCGAGGACAAACGTATGTTTAAGTAGGGGAGGATGTAACGACCCGACCGGTCGTTTTGAGCTTTTGCATTTCGCTCACCAGTTCTCGGTCATGCCTTGCCTCGTGTGGTTTTGATTTTCAGGATAATCGGAATAAACTTGGAAGAATAGTTCCTAGTTTGAAGCTTGAGATTTCAAAGGGTTGACCAATATTTGACTTGTTTGTATATGATCTTGGATTGGAATATTTATGATTTGGTTTGCTCCATTAGGTGATTTGGGACATAGGAGCGTGATCGGAATGCATTTTGGAAGTCCGTGGAAGGTTTAGGCTTGAATTGGCAAAATTGAGATTTCGGCGTTTTTCCGGTTGATAGCTGAAATTTTGATATAGAGGTCGTAATAGAATTCTGAGAGTTGCAGTAGCTTCGTTGTGTCATTTGGGATGTGTGTGTAAAATTTTAGGTCATTTGGACGTGGTTTGGTTGGGTTTTTTATCTAAAGCGTAATCTTGAAGATTTTGGGATTCTTAGGCTTGAATCCGAGGAAAATTTGGCATTTTGATGTTGTTTGGTATGTTCCGAAGTTTTGAACAAGTTTGAACGATGTCATGGGATGCGTTGGTACAATTGGTTTGAAGTTCTGGGGGGTTTGGGGTAGGTTTCTGGTAGGTTTCAGGATGTTTTAGGCCGAAAATCATAACTATAGCAGGTCCAGAAGGGTTGCAGGCCTTGGAAACCACCAGCACGGTCCGCACAAAATGAAGTGCGGCCGCGGTAAGTGTTGTGCGGACCGCACAAAATGCAGTGCGGCCGCGGCGGGTAACATTTCACTGGTCCTACTTCGGAAGCTCATATCTTTTGATCTACAAAGAATTTTGATTCGTGTCTAGTCTTCAGAAAGATAAAGATTTCGCAATTTGAACATCCGTAGCGAAAGATATGGCCAAAATACTAAAGTCTGTCACTGCAGATGAAAACCTGTGCGGCTGCAGTCGTTTTTTGTGCGGACCGCACTGGTTTTGTGCGGACCGCGGTCATTTTTTCGTGGTCCGCGGAGGTGGAAATCTGTGAGGTACTTTATAAATACGAGGTTTTGGGTTTTATTTAATATTTTGACCTAGAGAGCTCGGATTTTGGCGATTTTTCGAAGGTTTTTCAAGAAATTCATCGGGGTAAGTGATTCTAACTCAGATTTGGCTAGAATACATAATCTATCATTGAATTCATCATTAAATTCGTGATTTGGGATGGAATTTGGGAAGAAAAGCTGTGGAATCTTCCAAAAATATTAAATGATGATTTTAAGGACCAAATGGTACCGGAATTGGATAATTTTTGGAATGGTTAGACTCGTGAGGGCATGAGGATTCTGAAAATGTAAATTTTACCCGATTCCGAGACATGGGCTCGGGGCTTCGGGTTTTGGCAATTTCGGGAATCGTGCCCTGTGTTGATTGTTTCCGCTTGGGCTTTGTTCCCTTAGCATATTGTAATGTATTTGTTCTGATTTTGGATTGATTCGACGCGCGTGGAGGCCGATTTGAGGGGCAAAGGCATCGCGAGTTAGAGATTTAGCCGGTTCGAGGTGAGTAATGATTATAAATGATGCTCTGAGGGTTTGAAACCCCGGATTTGCATATCGTAGTGCTATATTGAGGTGAGACACGTGCTTTATGACGAGCGTAGGGTCGTACACAATTGGGGATTGTGACTTGGTCTGTCCCGATTGATGATTTTACCGCGTATTTGACTAAACCTTATTTGTTATCATCATGATTTGGGTCGATTGCCATACTTGGGCTTTGTGCCAACTATTTGAACCATTCGGAGATTTTTATTACTATTTTCTCACTATTTTGACTTATTACTTGGACTCAGTCATGTTATTTTTCATTGTTTTACTACTCAACCATTTTTATTCAGTTTTAAGACTTAAATGATATTTTTTAATGATATTTTGGGCTGAGAAATACTGTTTTACTATTGACAAAGGGGCTTGTGATGATTTTTGGACTGAGTAAGGCCAAGGGCCTAGTTGTAAGGATACATTGATACTTATATGAGGCCGAGGCCCTGAGATACGTAAATATGCCACGAGGTGGCTTGATTGATATGAGGCCGAGGGCCTAGATTTGATGCCACGAGATGGCTTGATATTGCGCTTGGGCCGTAAGGGGCCCCTCTCGGAGTTTGTACACCCCCAGTGAGCGCGGGTACCCATTGTGATGTGAGATTGAGCATGAGGGACTGGTATTGTTCGAAAATTTGAGCCCGAGGGGCTGGTACTGTTCTGAGATGTTGCCCGAGGGTCGGATTTGTTGATATTGTGCCCGAGGGGCAAATTTCTATTTGTTTACTTACCTGTCAATTACTTGTTTTACTTGTTGAGAAAGGGACTTTCACTTGAATTTTCACTGTTTACTGTTTTAAGTGATTGCTTCAGTATGGAATGCCTTGTGTTTTATGTGATTTCTTACTTTTAGTTATTATTTATATTTGTTACTCACTGAGTTGGAGTACTCACTTTATTCCCTGCATCTTGTATGCAGATTCAGGTATTTATACACCCGGTAGTGGGTTTTGGTTGATCTGAGGCAGAATCATCGGAGTTTAGCAAGGTAGCTACCGACATTTACAGCACTGCTTTTCTCTATCTTCATTTCATTAGTCTGTATTTCTACACTTTAGACTTTCAGTTGTATTTATACCCTAGTAGATGCTCGCGACTTGTGACACCCCGGTTAGGGTTGTGTCGGGTTGTATTTCTGCTACTTATTATCATTAAATCATGTTTAGACTACTTTTGTATTGTTTAACTATTTTAAAAAGTGAATTGGGTTTAATTGGCTGGCTTTGTCTTCACGAGAGGCGCCATCACGACCGGGTTCGGGGTTAGGGTTGTCACATGTTTCAATACATTTTCATCTGCTAAAGCACTCAAAAATGTGTCGCAACACATGCAATTGTGCGGTCAGCACTTCCCACGTTCTAGAACAACATCAGGTGCCGAAATGCCCGGACTGGCCCAAAACTTACTCCGAAACTCATCCGGGCAACTCGGGTTCCTATTCAAATATACCAAAAAGTTCCCTAACATAATACATACTTACTCGGGTTTTCAAATCACATCAAACAACATCAAAATTACAATCCGCACCTCAATTCAGACTTATGAGTTTCAAACTTTTCAATTTGCAAAACTCGTGCCGAAACATATCAAATGAATCTGAAAAGACTTCAAGTTTGGCACACAATTCATAATTGACATAACAGAGCTATTCTAGTTTTCGGAATCTCAATCCCAGTCCTATATCAATAAAGTCAAATGTGTGGTTAAATTTTGGAAACATTTAGCCTTTAGATTTCTAGTTTTCATTAAATGGCTATGACTTGAGCTAGGGACTTCCAAATTTGATTTCGGGCAAATGTCCATGTCTCTAATCACTATACGGACCTACTGGAACTATCAAAACATTAATCCGGGTTTGTTTTCTAAAAATGTAATGTTGACCAAAGTCAACTCAGTTGAGTTTTAAAGCTCTAGTTCATATTTTAATCCATTTTTCACATAAAAACTTTCCAGAATATAGACGGACTGTGCACGCAAGTTGAGGAATGATTAATAGTGTGTTTCAAGGTCTTAGATCATAGAAATGAATGTTAAATTTAATGATGAAATTTTGGGTCATCACAATAGGATAGTTGATAACAAGAATAACCTCCAATGCCGGAAGAATCCTTCATAAGCAATGTCATGCTGAATGAACACATCCGACCTGATGTAGAGCACAAATTCACATTAGACCCACCAACGAACTTCAAGCCGATTACAATCATCCCATATGGGGACAATTACCTTTCAAGGATCCACAATGGATCTATTCATTACACATACGAGAAACTGTCCAATCCGGGACAAACTCCCACAGTCCACAACCAAAGGAATATAACACCTATCATGCATAACTCTCACATTAGCGACAGTACCAAAATCTCCATACTTGGTTTCAATCTATAACCATCAAATGACTAGCACGTCACAGTTACATGATCTTCCCCTGTGATATACTCCCACAACCTCCGCACCAAGTAGCAAAAATCAACACACCAATGGCTGTCAACCCTACTATTCCTTTAATGCATTTCATGAACCCACAATTTAATACAAAATGCCTCCTCCACAGAACACCATTCTCAAGTGACAAAACTATAGCGCCAACATACTTTAAAATCTTGAATCCTCCCCTACTTTTCCGAGCTCGTGACATTCCTATCAAAATCAAACCACTCTGCCAATTTCCATAGTGATCACTGCACCTACCATACTGCTGCCTGAGAGTACAACCCGAACCATCAATAGTATAAACACGTCATCGGCTAGAGCCCTTTCACTTCACTTATTTCATAAGAACAATTGCTACACGCAACAGAATTCCCACTACTGCAAAAAAATGCAAACCTGAAATCATAGTCTAAACCGCCATAACACTTTCAAGATCCATATACACATAAAAAGACCATCAGAAGCAAGTACCTCCAACTAAATAAAATTACGGTGGTTGTCAAGCCCGCACGTACAACCACGAATCACCTGTATAGCCTTACCGCACCGAAGGAATCTGATCTTTTCCACATCCATGTTGATTCCAATCGATACTAACTGACTTAACTTCTACCAATTCTCTAGACTTGCCTTTGAAATAGTAGTTCTATTTAAATACATAATGGACCTCAAACAACACACATCATGAGTAACCCCAAATCACGACACCATATCGCTTCAACACCCATCAGCCATCTCATACCCTCCTCATGCACTCAATAGTATCTCTAACTGGTATACTTGTTCTGAAAGATCTTCTACTAATACGAAGTTGTTTCCTACCATCTCTCTAGCATCGCACCGTAGACCCCTTGTGCTAACATAGAAACACTCAAAGTCCGTTTCATAATCTACCGTAAAAACTCAATCCTTAACCACACAACGGACCCAAAATTTTTAAACACCGCACTTTAATCCTATAACCCACTAGAACCATTATTAAGAGTCACCCCCCTCTGAACTGGTCACAAATATAACCAAACTTCAATGCTCTGTTAGCACATGAACACTCCTAAAGAATTAACCGATGAATTCTTTTCCTTGTAAATCACATCCACAATAAGCATAAACTCTGAGTCTTCAAAACTTGCACATGAATCGATAAGCAAAAATGTAGCGTGCATTCCTCAAGTCCTTTGCTCAAATTACCCCTGATGATTTCTTTTCTTAGTCATAAATAATCCACCAATGCACCAATAACTAGAAACCGCACAGTTACACAACCACATGACCCAATCGTAGACAACGGCTCCCCTACTTAGCTTTAAGCTACAATCACATAAATGTAGAACCCACAATGATTCATCTTTCTCAATTACCATGATCCTGCACCGTTAACCTACTGAATTTCTCGTAATATCTTATTAAACTCTTCCTGAACATTCTGAATATATGCCATAATCACATATTCGACCTCCTGTTGAGTAGTAAGTAGAATTCTTCGTAGATACTTCATCAAGATCACACAACCACTAACGTGCTCACAGAAGATAGCCCACATATGGAATTCCATACTGACATCTTCCAATGATGTTGCCTTGGGTACAACTACCACGAAATCTATAGACCGTCCTAAGCCCATGCTCGCCTACCAGCTGTAAGAGTATGTTCATTCCCCATTAACATCAATTGAAAGTCCAACAATATGTCCCAAGATCAAAGTCACATTGTATCCTATATCGATAATCAAGCTTTTAGACCCTCTTCATTCTATGCAAACTCCTTTCCGTCATATTCAACCTTCTATGCAAAATCCATATTCCCAGTCTGTAATGACTAGACTAGTCATTTTGAGCATTTTAACTTCCCTCGCTGGTTTGAGGTATGAGTAGCTCTGTATGATTTATTATAACTTGTGTGTATCGGCAGTTTCGATTTTTGGGTGATTCAGAATTAGTTTGGAAGAATGAATTTCATATTTGAAGCTTTAAGTTGGAAGAATTGACCAAGTTTAGCTTTTGGGTATTTGACCCCGGATCGGAGTTTTTATGGTTCTGTTAGGTCCGGATGGTGATTTTGGACTTAGCCAAATGCTCAGATTTGCATTTGGATATTTTTAGAAGGTTTCGACATTAATTGGCAAAAGTTCAAAAATTTTAAGGTTTGGAATGTTAAAAAGTATGACCTCGAGTTGACTTTGAGGATATCAGGTATGGATTGTGGTTTTGGGAATTGGAATAGCTTCTTTATGTCATTTGGGACTTGTGTGCAAAATTTGAGTCCATTCCGAGTAGATTTGATATGTTTTGACATGCGTTTTAGAAGTTGAAAGATTCAAAGTCCATTAAGTTCGATTTGATGTGCGATTCATGATTTTGATATTATTATACGTTATTTGATTCCTTAAGAAGGTTCGTGTTATGCTATAGGACTTGTTGGAATGTTCGGACAGGGTCCCGAGGGGCTCGGGCGTGATTCAGATCAATTTTGGACCATTTTTCTTCATAATTGCATTGCTGGTTCCTCCTGATGCCTGATTTACCAAGTGTTCTTCACAATTGCGAAGTTAGAGGTGCGATCGTGTAGATGAAAAATTGGAACTGAGTATTTCTTCTTTGCATTTGCGAGTAATTGTTTGCGTTCATGTAGGTTGGTGGAGATTGGGCATCCAGTTCACATAGGAAATACCGCATTCGCGTAGAGTTGAGCAGAGAGCTAGGAGCTGGAAGCTTCTTCAATGCATTCGCGTAAGAGGGAGCGCATTCATGAAGGTTGGGCACCTGTCTACTTCGCATTCGCATTGCTAGTGTCACAAACGCGTAGAGCTTTTCTTGGTGGTAGTGGCTTTTGTGTTTCACGATCGCAATATTTGTTCCGCGATCGCATATAGTATTTCTTGGGCAGTGCTTTTTCTTCTTCGCGATCGCGATGGTATTTCTGCAATCACGATTCATTGATTCGTCCAGTGATTACAAAGTACTCAATTTTGGAAGTTTCGGGCACTTTTGCATATTTGGAGCTATGAAACTTGTATTGCGATGATTTTTGAAGCAATATTTACCATACGGATTACAGTAATTGTTCTCTACTTGGTTTTGATTATATTTCATGAATCTATCTTAATTTTTGGCAATTGGTTGATTATTTCAAAATAGAAATTAGGGGTTTTTGTCTAAAATTCCATAAAGTGAATGCTCGCATTTCGAGCATAGATGCGGAGTCGGATTTGAGTGAAACTAGTATGGTTGGACTCGTAATTGAATGGGTTATCGAATTTTGTGAGGTTTTCGTGTTCCAAGGTGCGAGCTCATGTTTGAATGTTTTGTTGACTTTGGGCTTTTGATTAAAGATTCGACCTTTATTGATTGGGTTTGTTTCCATCGATTTTATTTGATGTTCTTGACTTGCTTTTAGCAAGTTTCTATTTGTTCAAAGCTTGGTACGCGTGATATGGCATTTTTGGAGCAGCGTTTGGCCTGCTAGGTAGTGTATTTGGCTTGCTCGAGGTAAGTAGCACATCTAAACTTGGTGTTGAGGGTAATAATCCTGAAATATACATGTTATATGTTTGGTGTTGATGTGACGCACATGCTAGGTGACAGGCGTGTGGGCGTGCACCGTGTGAATTATGACTCGGTTGATTTTATGATACTGTTTAGTTACCTAATCTTGTTTTAATCCATGAAATCTCTACATGTTGTGATCCATGTTAGAAACCATGTTTAGGCTATTTGCTTATTCTGTTGGGACCCACTGAGGTCATATTTGTTGTTGAGTTATTTGCTTAAATTGCAGTTACATACTAAGTCATACTCATCCATTTGCATATTATATATCAGTCTCCGTTGTTATTTATTGATACATCGTATCATCATTTTTGGGATGATTTTCATGATATTGTGAGCCCGAGAGACTAGAGATATTGATGACTGAGTTGGGGCGTGAGGGACGGATTGTGAGTGATGTTGATGGGATGGGGCTGCATGCTGCAACAAGTGTTATTAATTCATGATGGGATTGGGCTACACACGGTAGCAGGTATGGGATCGAGCTGCACGCCGCAACAGATTCATGATAGGATCGGGCTATGCACTGCAGCAGGATTTATTAGCACTTGTGCTGGATCTTCCCCTCCGGAGTCTGCACACCCACAGTGAGCGTAGTTGCTATTCATTCATGATGGGATCGGGCAACACGCCATAGCAGGTACTATACAGTGATGAGTGATTGAGTGTGCTGAGCATTGCACGTGATGAGTGGGAGTGCAAGACAGTGAGATTGAGTACTCTGAGAGTGTGAGTACATGAGTTCATCACTATGATGCATTGCATCTGATATGCATACTTGACATACAGGCATAGAGATGCATTTCCTCATCTACACTGTTTTGTGACATTCATGATTTCACGTGCACATTGGCATGTATGCATAAAGAACTACTTTCCTCATGCTATTGGATAATGAATTGTTGAAAGGTTTCGGAATAAAAGTCATAGTTTTTCTGACTTACTCATACTTTGGTGATTTTGGTGAACGATTTGGGTTTTACTATCAAACTTTAAAAGCATGGCTATTTTTGCGTAACTGTGAACGAGCTGAGAATCATATCTTTGAGTTTATTCTTGTACTACTTCTATTATATTGATATGAACTATTTTTGGCTATTGGTATTGGACTCTGACCTTTGCCCCATCTTGTCACTACTTTCAACCTAACGTTAGGTTTGTTACTTATTTAGTACATAGGGTCGGTTGTACTCATACTACACTTTGGCACCTTGCGTGTAGATTTTGGATGCTGATACTGCTGTGTATGGTGGGAGCTGGATGTACCTGCGTTCTGGTCATAGCTGCCACTTATACTAGGTTTAGAATTATTAATCTGTTCATGTATATTTCAAAAGATGATGTTTTAATTTCATACCAGCTTTGTAAACTCTAAATCTTAGAAGCTCATGATTTGTACTACCAGTCCTTGGGAAGTGAATAAAAGTTCAGTTATTTCATCATTTATTTTTCTCAGTAAATCTTATTGAATTGGATTGTTGTTATTTGGCTTACCTAGAGGGTTGGGTTAGGTGGCATCACGACTAGTTAGATTTTTGGTCGTGACATAGTTATTGTCCACCATGATCCCCAAATCGCTCTAAACTTTCACCAGGAAGGTGGCTATCCTACCAAAGAATCCATATGCAACACTGCCACTCTCACTTTGGGTAAACCATCTCCTTAAGCAACTTCTCGACCTCTGTTATTCATACTTGACTTGCTAGCAATTCAACCATCGCGAGACACCTCCCACCATGTCCTTCCTCATCTTTGCTGCCAAAATACTGCCTCAAATCATAATCCATCTTTTTAGCTCCCGAACGGATAAATTGCCCCAATTCTAAGCCTCCATAAACATTATATCCTTCGAGCCATCAACATTAGAAGCACTGGTTCGACTCTGAAGCCAGCATACACCACCATCTCTGATAACCGCTGCTTAGGCACCGCTCTACAACACCCTACTCCGAAGGCAAATCAAAGGAGACCCTAACACATATAGGCTTTAATGTGTTCCAACAAAGACGACAATACTACACCACAAATGAAAATTCCATCACGATTGAAAATATCAAGTCTCGCTACTCCGTCAACCAATGCCTGAACATCCATAGTCCAATTGGCTTTCCCACACCAGAATTAAATGTCGAACCTCTACACCATGACCCAAGTAATACTCCCTTCGAGTCATTTACTATTGCGAAACATAAATGAGCAACCTACCATTCACACAAACAATATGCAATAACAACGCATGCCCCTCTTAATACACTGTGCATAGCCTCGAGACCATAGGCAACACTAGCACTTGGCAGAAACAACAAAGCACCCTTCCACAAGGCGATGACAATAGCCCACTAAAATATGCAAGGAGAAGCATCCTGCACCACAAGAGCCTTAGTACCATTACCACTCCTTGATGCCTTATTAATAACAAGAGCTCAACGTTGTATAAGAGTGAGTATAAAGGAAATGAAGGCATAAGGTCCAATGGAATCAAATCGCACAATGAGGAAATAAGAAGGGAAGTGCTCCTAACAGCCTTGCAACCTCTCGAAGATAAGTATATAGGTCTAAGTACCGATCTACAAAACTCTAATAGACTCGCTCATGACTCATGATATCCAAGTGAATCTAGAGCTCTGATACCAAGCTGTCACAACCCAAAACCCACTATAGGCCATGATGGCGCCCAAAGTCGCTGTTAGGCAAGCAAATGTGAACTATTAGCTAAATTATTCATTTTATTACTTTTGAAATCATTACATTCTTATTAAATAAAGATATTCAAGGGGACATACATTATTAGTAAGATATAAAAATAAAGGGTGATGATAATATGCAAATCCATATACATCAACTAGAATATCCCAAAACCCGGGGTCACAAGTGCATGAGCATTCACTAAGGAGTACAATAATAATGCAACATTTATCTGGAATGTAAATGAGATAGGATAAAGTAAATAATATGATGGGGACTCTGTGGGTTGCAATACGTAGACTGAAATGCAGCTCACCATAAAGTCTCCTCGACAGTTGCGCTTACAAGCCAAAACGACCACTAAATGTACCTATTATATCTTGCACATTTAGTGCAGAAGTGTAGCATGAGTACGTAAATCAAAATGTACCCAGTAAGTATCTAGCCTAACCCTAGAGAAGTAGTGACGAGGGGTCGACATCGACACTTGCTAGTGGTCCAATACATCAGTGTGATAAATCATAAACAGATATGAAGTACAATAGTAATAATAAGGTAAAATGGTAACTAACATAATCCTCCAACATTTCTTTTGACGATATAAATCTCTTAAATATCCTATGTTATCTCAACAGATCAGAACTATCAAATAATCTCAAATGAATAAGTAATACCATATAAATGTTAGGCCTTAATAAAAGGGGAATCTTATAAATATCTGGACCGCTAGCGGTATTACGCACGATTATGACAATGTCATATGACCCGATCCAGAGTGGTGTGTACACTGCTGAGGGTCAGCAGACGCGAACCAGAGACGCATCTCAATATACTGCCGATGTGTTCAACCCGATCCACAGGAAAGGAAGAAACTTATATCGAATTACGAGTCACGTGCTTACAACACAGGTGCAGGAGCATAAAGTAAATATTATTTTTACTATTTATCAAATATCTCGCCAAACAATTCAAGGTAATAAAGTCCGGCCTAATATATTCCCAAATCAAGTATCAATTATAATTTCACTTAACTAAGCTGACATAATGAGTTCAAATAATTCAAATATTACATGATAATGTCCTAAATCTACCCATACACGTAGGGACTCTGGTCACCTCGTGCGTACGTAGCTTCCACAACTAGTAGCACATATTAATTTTAGTACTTTTGGGGTAGTTTGCCCCTCACAAAATTAGATAGGAGACTTAACTCGCTCTGAAGTTCCATAACCAGCTCCAATGCCTCTCTAACGCCTCAACCAATGTACATCGATCTGAAACTAGTCAAATAACGTGCAAATCAATTAAAATATACTCCAACACTCATAATTAATTAATTTATAACAATTTCCAACTCTGCTCAAAAAGTCAACAAAGTCAACCCTTGGGCCTACATAACCGAATTCAAAATATTCTTGAAGATAATCACTACCCATAAAACCACGAACTCAAATATATAATTTATTCCTAATTTCATGTCCATTTTCATGGTTAAAATCCAAAAATTCCATTCTTAGGTTTTCTTCCAAAGATTCCATAATTTCTATCAAATTCCATGTTAAAATCCATATAAAATCCAACTATTCCACTCACAACGCAGAGAAATCACTTACCTCATGGTTGATGATGAAAAGTGGCGCTGCAAAGTCGGCTCCTATGGAAGAAATGAAGTAAAAATGAGCCAAACCCCTAATTTTAAAATAACACTGTCCGGCCTGACCTTATTCGCAAACATGGCAAGGCACTCGCGTTCGTGAAGCACTACCAGATTCTGCTCCCCAGTTCCTCTACGCAAACGCGAGACAGGGCCCCCAAACATGAAGCTTTACCAGCCAGCCCATCGCGAATGCGGCTGAACATTTGCTAACGCGAAGACAGAATTCCCCTGCTAGGCCAGCTTCTCTAACGCGAATACGACTAGTCGATCGCGAACGCGAGCACCACTGCCCAACACATCGCAAACGCGACTTCCCTATCACGAACGCGTAGAACAAAAGGCCCCTAGCTTAAGTCCTTCTTCGAAAATGCATGAGACCCTTTGCGTTCGCGAAATACAAAACCAGCACCAGCAAACTTTCCACAACAACTCATCTAACTTGGTCGAAACCATCCCGAAACACACCGGAGTCCCTCGGGACACCGTCCAATCACACCAACAAGTTCCAAAACATAACATAAACCAGATCGAGGCCTAGAATCAAACCCAACAACATCAAAACTATGAATCGACGGTCAAGATCCTTCTTTCAACTTTCAAACATTCAAACTTCGATGAACGCATCTGAGTCATACCTAAACATCCCGGAATGATACTAAACTTTACGTACAAGTCACAAATCACAATACGAATTTATTCCAAGTCTTAGAACCTAGAACAGATATCGATAACACCAAAGTTTACTTCAATTAAACTTAGTAAATTGTAAAACTCTCAAAATTGCCAACTTTTCATAATAAGCGTTGAAATACTGTCGGACCACCCGTACTCAACCCGAACACATACCCAAGTCTGAAATCATTATACAAAACTATTGGAACATTCAAATCCCAGTTCTAAGGTCGTTTACTTAAAAGTCAAACCTTGGTCAACTCTTCTAACTTAAAGCTTCTGAATTAAGAATTTGCCTTCCGAATAAACTGCAAACTTCCCGAAATTTGATTTCAACTACGTGCACAAGTCATAAAATATGAAGTGAAGCTACTCAAGGCCTCAAACCACCAAACGATGTGTTAGAGCTCAAAACAACTGGCCGGGTCGTTACATAGAATATTGTATTATGTATTGTTTGAATACTGTATTTCTAGTTAGAATATTATGGTATGTTTTGTTTGAATATTTTATAGTTCATTAGAATAATATGTCATATATGGTTTGGATACTATATTTCAAATTAGAATATTGTGGTATGCTCAGTTTAAATATTGTATTCTGAATGAAAATATTGCTGTATTTTTGGTTGCGATATTGTACTCTTCACTAGAATATTGTGATATGTCCAGTTTGAATTTTTTCAAACTAGAATATTATGGTATGTCTTAGAATATGTGAGAAGATTTGGAGGTATAAAATATACCATCCATTTTAGTTTATGTGAACATATTTTCTTTTTAGTCTGTACCAAAAAGAATGACCAGTTTCTATATTTGGAAATAATTTACCTTTATGCATTGATTTATAGCCACACAAAATACCTATGCCTAATTTTACACCATATGTTAATAAGTCTTTTTTTAAAACTTCATGCCCAATCAAATAGGTTCGCATAAATTGAAACGGGTGGAGTAATACTTTTGGGGTATTTTATGTAATTTCAAAACATAAATATTTCATGAAAGTGAGCTTTCTAAATAGGCACATAAAGAAACTTCCCTAAAGATAAAATTAAACATATTATGAAACTTCGCCAAAGCAAAAAATCAAATATGTCCATGGAGTTAATCTAAAGAGTTGTGAGAATTAGTGGGCTATTAGAGACTTGACCTGTTTTGAATTGGATCGAGTAGGTTGTTACATCTAAGTTTTAATGATGAAAATAGTTCAAATCTAATTGTATCTATTTGATTGCAGGATAGGAAATTATGAAGTAGCTAAATCAAAGGAAACAAAATCAAGTCCAGATGCTACAGTTTCAATCAAAGGACATCGAGGCTCTCTCAATAAGGAAACATATTAGGTGCAGCTACTAAAGAATATCAGGTCATACTTCAAGGACTAAATTAGAATCTGAAGATTGATCAACCAAATCGAATCCACAGATCACTCCCTGAAATATGGATACGAAAGGGGAAGCACGTAAACGAATCCAGCCGATCTCATGTGCAGGATTCGGAGACATCCCTTGGGTCAAACCTCTTAGAGAATTCTGTGCCTCAATCAACGATCAATCCGCAACAGTTATTCAAACTCTCATATAAGAAGACTGGCAAACTCAAGAAGATGATTCATGCAACTACACAAACTGTTTCTAACCCTTTCTAGTTCTTAGTACAAACATTGTATTCTTGATTCTACAAGTGTCACAAAAGATAAGAAGTGTTAGAACACAAAAAAAGAGTTGTGTCAACATTACAAAAATCACTTTTGCTAAACATCGTTGACGGTGAACGTACTAAAACCATCACTACTGTAATCATTTATCAATGATCTAAGAGAACCTTTGTGATCCAAGGGAATTGGACGTAGGTATCACACCAGTATAAAAACTGTTGAGCCTTCTTTACCTTTTCATTTGTTTAGTTCATTCCTACTGAAATTATTCATTGTGCAAAGCCTAGTCGACTAAACTTACACTTAGTCAACCCATCTTATACTTTCAATTGGTATAAAATCAAGGCTCACAAACTTTGCTTAACAACTAGTGAGGAAAATATCATGGGATTAAACATAGTGGAATTGGAGCCCTATTTCAAGAAGGAACCTCTCAGGTTCGACCCCCATATTTCAACGGGCACCACTTTTCTCACTGGAAAGTACGTATGGAAACATACACTATGTATTATGACATTAAAGTTTAGCGTGTGATCAAAAAGAAAAATCTTCCAATTCTGCCAAAGAAAGATAAAAATTGTCAAGTCATAGTATCAACTGATCCACTTGACATTAATGAATACACTGATGAAAAATCAGCCATCATAACTATGGATACCAAAGCATAAAATCTAATGCACAATGCTATCAGTAGAGAAGATTATGAAAAGATATCAAGCTGTGAAACTGCTAAGGAAATGTAGGATAAATTAGAGGTCACGTATAAATGAACCAATAAAGTGAAAGAAAAAAGGATCAATCTTTTAGTTTGAGACTATGAATTATTTTAAATGAAGGATGGAGAATCAGCAGAGGAAATATTCTCCAGGTTCAGCAAAATCCTTGGAGATTTAAAGTTATTTGGTAGACCAATAAAAAGCGGAGAGCACGTCAGTAAAATTCTATGAAGTCTTCCCATGATTTGGCAACCCAAAGTTATTGCTCTAGAATGTCAGGATCTTAACAAAAAATCCTATGATGAACTTAGAGTTTATCTAATTGCCTTTGAGAAAACTCACTTAGACAGGCATATTCAACAAGAAAAAAAAAGAAAACAGTTGCATTCAAAGCAACTGTGGTTGTACCAGAAAATGAAGAGAAAGAGGATCGAGGAGAACAGGATGAAAACATAGCCGTGCTCACTCAAGTTGTAACAAGCATGTTGAGGAAAAACATAAATAGCAGAAGAGGTAAATCAAACTTCAGAAAGGGATGCACGAATGATAAAAATGATGGAAGATGATATGAATGTGGAAAACATGGACACATTCAAGCTGAATGCCCTGAACTGAAAAATGAAACTCAGTAGGAACTTTCAAAAGAAGAAGTCCTTTGGAGCTTGGAGTGATAAAGAAGAATCTGACCATGAAGAAATTGCAAATATGTGTTTCATGGCCATAAAAGAAGACAACAATGAGGACTTAGGTGAACTTGGGCTCATGGAAGATAAAGGAACAGATGAGGAAGAGGACTCATGTGAACTTGGTCTTATGGCAGAGGAAGGAACTAGTGAGGTACGTCTTCCTACATGTCCTAATTGTTTTTAACTCGAACAATTTGTTGATGTTGATCTTGTAGATATTGAGAGAGTTCATAATTAACTCAGGAAAATCAAAAGAGAAAAGAAAGACTGGGCTTTGAAGTTGGAAATCTGTGAAATTTAGCGAGATATATGCTTCAAGATGAAGTTAATGAATTTCAACTTCAACATTATAGATTACGAAAATTCACCACTCATAGTTCTATCAAATCAAATTAGATTTCTCCTCATACATCTTTGATTAGAACTAGAAATCCTACTGCATTCTCTTATTGTGGCAAAAATGGTCACAACACTAACCAATGTAGGAATAGAATTAGAGTAGAAAGTGGCTCTCAAAATCCCAATAATCCTTCTTGCTTTTATTGCGGAAAACTTGGCCACACTTCTAAACATTGCAAGTTCAAGGACAACAGGAGATGGGTCTGGCAACCTAAATTTTCTTGTCAAGCTAATACTCAGAACTCTAACCATTCAAGACCGAAGCAAGCTTAGGTACCTAAATATAATTAATCTTTCTTTTTGCAGGAACACCGCAAGAAGAATCTAAAAAGACAATGGTATCTTGATATCGCGTATTCCAGACATATGACTTGTGACAAACAATTATTCAAAATGGTCACCAAACTAGATGGAGGAATAATTACCTTTAGAGATAAATCAAAAGGAAATGTAATTGGAGTTAGAAAAGTTCCTCTCAGCTCAACATGTGATGTAGACGAAGTATGCCTAGTTGATGAACTTGGTTACATTCTTCTTAGTATTAGTCATCTATGTGACGATGACTATGAGGTTCATTTTAAGAAACATGGTTGGTTTATAGAAGACGAACCAAGTAAAGTTATTCCTTATGGTAATAGAGACATGAATGTCTATACTATCAGTAATATAGATAGTCTTGGTAATTAAATTTGTCTAGCATCTATGATTGATGATCACCGGGTATGGCATAGAAAGTTTGTTCATGCTAGTATGCATACTATTCAAAAACTTTCCAAACATGATATTGTCATTGGTCTTCCAAAACTATATATTTCAAAAGATCATATTTGTGATGCATGTCAATTAGGAAAACAAACTCGTTCATCTTTCAAAATAAAAAACATTGTTTCTACTACTAAACCTCTTCAACTCTTGCATATGGATTTGTTTGGTCCAACTAGAACTGCTAGTATTTATGGTAGAAAATATGCTTTTGTTATTGTAGATGCTTTTTCTCATTCACTTAGGTTATTTCTCTGAGTCATAAAGATGAAGCTCTAAGGAATTTGGAAGTCTTCTGTAATAAGGTTCAACGTGAAAAACGATACTACATTTCCACTATCAGAAGTGACCATGGAGGAGAGTTTGAAAGTAGAGCATTTGAAAACTTCTACAATGATCAAGGAATCTCTCACAACTTCTCTTCACCAAGATCACCTCAACAGAATGGAGTGGTAGAACGTAAAATAGAACTTTGCAAGACATGGTAAGAACCATGATTGTGAAAAACTCTCTACCTCACCCCTTCTGGACAGAAGCTGTGAGCACAACATGTCATATTATTAACACATATTTGATTCAACCCATTCTTAAAAAGACTCCATATGATCTATGGAATGGTAAGAAACCCAACATCAGTTTCTTCCACCAATTTGGATGCAAATGGTTCATCCACAATAATGGAAAGGATAATTTGGGTAAGTTTGATCCAAAATGCGATGAAAGTATATTTCTTGGATATTCTCCCTCAAGTAGAGCATATAGAGTTTGTAATAAAAGAAATTTATGCAGTGAAACATCAATTCATGGTGTTTTTGTGGATACCAACCCTCGCTCAAGGAATGAAAAACTTCCTGAAGATGAGGAAATTTCTATTGTCCCAAAGTCTATTATTGTAGAAAAAGACAGTCAAGATGAGTCGACCAGTCAGCAGAATCAGTCAACTGAGGATCATATTGAATTTGAGGAATATTCTTCTATAGAACAGTCAACCTCTAAGGAAAAGGAGCCAATCACAAATGTTCCAAATGAATGGAAAAGTGAACCTATATATCCTCACAAATTTATTATTGGAAATCTACAGGAGGGTATCCGTACCAGAAGATCTCAGAAGTCCAACTCTCACGTGGCTCTAATATCACAACTTGAGCCAAAGAAGGTGGATGAAGCCCTTAAACACGACCATTGGATCAAAGCAATGAAAGATGAACTTGATCAATTTGAAAGAAATAAAGTGTGGGAATTGGTTCCAAAACCATCAAATGCTTCCATTGTAGGAACTAAATGGGTCTTTAGAAATAAGTTGAATAAATCCGGTCAAGTTGTTCATAACAAAGCACGGCTAGTTGCTCAAGGTTACTCTCAGCAAAAGGGAATCGACTACGATGAAACATTTGCACCTGTCCCATGATTGGAATCTATTCGAATACTACTTGCTTTTTCTGCTCATAGAGGATTCAAACTATTTCAAATAGATGTAAAAAATGCCTTTCTAAATGGATACATCTATGAAGAAGTATACGTGAAGCAACCTCCTTGCTTTGTAAGTGACAGGTTCCCAAATGATGTATTCAAGCTGGCTAAAGCTCTATACGAACTCAAGCAAGATCCCAAGCCTTGTATGAAAGATTAAGTTCCTCCCTTCTAAATCAAGGTTTCAAACGAGGTAATATCGACACAACCCTGTTTATTAAACACTCAAATTCAGGTAATCTTATTACTCAAATTTATGTTGACAATATAATTTTTGGAAGCCCTAACTCTGTATTTTGTGAAGAATTCGCTCACGCTATGAAAGGAGAATTTGAAATGAGAATGATGGGAGAGATAAATTTCTTTCTTGCACTTCAAATGAAACAGCCTCCCAAAGAAATCTTTATCAACCAAACCAAGTACACCAAGGAACTTATAAAGAAGTTTGGCTTGGAGAATGCAAAGTCCATTAAAACTCCAATGAGTCCAACAACTACGTTTGAAGAAGATAATAATGGAAAAAGTGTTGGTGAAACGACGTTTAGAGGAATTATTGGATCTTTATTTTATCTCACTTCTAGTCGATCAGATATAATGTTCAGTATTTGTAAATGTGTAAGGTTTTAGCCGGCTCCAAAAGAATCTCATCTTACTGCAATTAAACGCATTATTATATATCTTATTGGGACCACTGAATTAGGATTATGGTATGCTCACTCTAACAATTTTGTGTTAAAAGGTTTTTCATATGCAGATTTTGCAGGTGATAGGATTGGCAGGAAAAGTACCAGTGGCACATGCCAATTGTTGGGAAATGCACTAATTTCCTGGCATAGCAAGAAACAACATCGTGTTGCCTTGTCAACTACTGAAGCAGAATATTTAGTTGTTGGAAGTTGTTGTACACAAGTTCTTTGGATCATGCATCAACTTCTCGATTATGATTTATCACTTACTTCTACTCCTATATTCTGTGATAATACTAGTGCTATATGTTTGTCAAAAAATTATGTGCATCACTCTAGGGCAAAGCATATAGAAATCAAGCATCATTTTATCCGTGATCATGTTGCAAAAGGTGATATTGTATTAGAAATCATTAGTACCGAGTCTCAACTTGATGATATTTTTACGAAACCTCTTTTGGAAGAAAGATTTTATTTACTGTGTATAAAGATTGGCATTATGCCTATTTTGTAAAAAAAAAATCTTTCGTATATATATAAAATATTTTACTTCCTTACTAAATTTTGCTTAATTGATGAAGTGTCTTAATTTTGATGTGTGTGTAATTATTACACTTCCATCGGTGCTGCCGAAGCAACTCCTTAGAAGTGTCACTTCCTTCTGAACCAGGCATTTCCCTTAACCAATGCAACCATTCAACCTTCCAAAAGCCTAGATAAGTACCCCCTTCTCTCTCTCATTCTTCATCTCTTCTAACAAAAATCCCCTGCCATGGCAAAAAGAATCCTCTCATCTTCCACTACCACCACACAAAGCAGACGATTTCAGAAAACCCACACCCTAAAAAACCGTAGACCTGGAATCATCTGTCGACTCATACTTTCTCAAAACCAACAATGAAAGTAAGGAATCATCGGAGGATCTACCTATTAGCTAGAAAAAGGCAGGAAAAAGACCTATGGAGCAAACCCTTAAAAGCCTGCATGCAAGAAAGGGAAAGTGGATAGCACAGATTTTGGGCCAGAGGACAAACTAAACTTCTATGGACCAAGTGAGAAATCAATGTTTGAGTCCTATAAATCAAAATCTATGGCATATGGACATTTTGTAAATCTCTCTCTTATGAAAAATTTGCAATGTGATGTGATTGCTATTTTAGACTTTCAACAACTTTCTCTTCTATTTGATACTATTTTAAATTCTGTGTATGAAGAGCCTGTGAGAATGTTTTATGCCAATTGGTTTGTGGATGACAAAGTTGACTTGGAGTCCATGGTTTTAGGCACTCAGATTTTTCTTGGTTCTTGTCAATTTGAGAAAATAGTTACTGCTAAGTTTCACGGCTATTATGTTTTTGTGCAAAACTCTTGGCCAGAAGATTTTAAAGTTTCCTTAGAAGAGGCAAAAGCATTTTTGTCTAATAATCCTCCTGACATTGGTCCTAAAATTCTCAAGTTTGAACATCGAGTTTTAGCCCACATGATAGCCACCACTTTACTTCCTAGAAATCGGTCCCTCGGCACTTTGACTACAGAGATATTTTTGTTCTTTACTACCTTGTGAACAATAAAAGGCTTGATTGATTTGTATGGATTCGTCAGTATATACTTGAAAGAATGAGGGATATTTCCTCTTCTGCTTCTTGTTTACCCTATGGTTTGTTCATCTCACATATTGTTGAAGTTATGAAGGTTGAGTTGGCACATTTCTCACCCAAACACATTATCAGTACCTATGATAAGACATCCTTTGATATGATGGGTTACACCTTAAGTGACGATGGATGGATCATGCGTCCCAAAGTTGAAAGCTTGCTCCAGTACAGGTTGAAGCACCTACTGAACCAACAGAGACTCATTCGACTGCCACTAACAACCTACAACAGATTCAGCAAAATCTAGATAGGGTAAAAATCCTGCTCATAGCAATGACAGAACAGGTGGATAAAATCAGGGAAGTCACCAAAGAAACAGGTACAGATGTGGCCAAGTTGAGGATGGAAAAAATCACCAATGAAGTTGAAACGTCCTAATGACTCTTTCTGCACCAAAGTGATCAATACCCTGAAGTACTTTCTGGGGAGAAACTAACGCAGTGTGTGTGTGTTAAAAACATCTTTTTGCTTGTTTTTATTTTGTATCTTATTTTTGCATTGGTCTGTAAGAACCATCAGTTTGTGCCTCTGATGAAGGCATAACCTCTGCTACCCTAAGTACTCTGTCTACTATCTACTTTATTTTGTATGTTCTGTCTACACACTTGTTTTTCCCCTTTTTGATTGATGTCAAAGGGGGAGAAAATCTTAAGAGTAAACCCAGAGCAACAACTCAGGGGGAGCAGTGATGAGTAAATCAAAGTAATAAATCAGGGGGAGCAGGCATATCAAGCTATAAAAGGGAAGTATACTTTGTTTACTCTCTCTTGATTGTCATCATCAAAAAAGGAGAGATTGTTACATCTAAGTTTCACTATGATAATAGTGTAGATCTAATTGTATCTATTTGATTGCACGAATTAGGAAGTATCATTACTTCAAGGGAAGTCCTTCTGGTAAGGACATCAGAAAACAAACGAGACAAAAGGCAACATGAACGATGCTAAATCAAAGGAAGTCAAAGCCATCAAAAAGGAAATAAAATCAAGTCCAGACGCTAGAGTTTCAATCAAAGGACATTAAGGCTCTCTCAATAATGAAACATATCAAGTGCAACAGCTAAAGAATATCAGGCCATACTTTAAGGACTAAACTAGAATATAATGATTGATAAACCAAATCGAAGCCACGAATCACTCCCTGAAATATGGATATCAAAGGGGAATGACACAAACGAATCTAGACAATCTCATGTGCAGGAATCGGAGGCACCCTTTGGGTCAAATCTGTAATGCCCTGAACCTGGGGGACAATACCGGCACCCAGTGCCTCACCTATCCTTGCGTACTAAACTCTGAACTTTTAATGTTATACCTTGGTCATGGGATCACATTTCAAGACCATTTGCGAACGCTGACTAAACATCGATATAAAACTAGGACGACAAGGCCGTCATAACTGTCATGCCCCAAACCTGGGGAGCCGTGACTAGAACCCGGTGACGTACTGGTCCGAGCGAACCACTCTATAATTCATGATCGTTCGACCAAAACTATAACATACATAGGTCGAGTTAGCTTAAATCATTCCTTTTGTAACTATTATGGGCTCACATGGCCACAACTTATAATGTACAACTGTAAGTGGGCAACACTGTATCACTGAACCATCGTTCTTAAAACATGAATACATATGGGTCGTCAAGACCTATGACATACTGTATAAAATGAACCTCTATCTATAAAACCTCTAAGATTATTCGACATCAAATGGTACAGGGCATCGACCTACCCATAAGTCTATAGCAAAACTCTGATACGATGACTCATTGATTCGGCTGCACTTTGAATGAGGTGGAGTTTTACCGATCCTTCTTTGAATGCCAATCTCGTCTACTATGAGGGCTCGTCAAATTGATTATCTATACCTGTAGGCATGAATGCAGCGTCCCCAACAAAAGGACGTATGTACGATTAATGTACTACGTATGTAAGGTGGAACTGAAACATAACAATAAATCAATATTAATTAAAGATATATAAGAATCAACCTGAATCTCTGAAGTGCCACTGTATATGCGTACTTATTATACTTATATAATGCTTCTCGTTGAGACTATTATCCATATCGTATGATGCATGACTTCCCAACTGATCAGTGGTAACTGCCCGACCGACCATCACATGGTGGTAAATGTATGACTGCCTAAGTTGTGGTAAATAATGATACATAACTGCCCAACCGGTGGTAACTGCCCGACCGGCCGTAGCCTGGTGGTAAATTCATGTCTTCCCAATCGGCTATAGCACTGTGGTAAATAAAGATACATGACTGCTCAACCGGCCGTAGCACGGTGGTAAACATGTAACGGCCCAACTGGTCGTAGCTCGGCGGCAAATGCATGACTGCTCAACCGGCCGTAGCACGGTGGTAAACATGTAACGGCCCAACTGGTCGTAGCTCGGCGGCAAATGCATGACTGCCCAACCGGTCGTAGCACGGTGGTAAATGCATGAAGATGCATGTACATGTATCACTATATTATAAGCGTTAACATCTTTATCAAATACTTCAATAGGGAACTAGATACATACTTAGACAGGCTTGAATATCATTTTACAAGAATGAATAACATAGACATCCTTAACTACTAATAGTAGAACCACTTATGGAATATCATTACATTTACGTATCGTTACTTGGATCATGCCAAAAGAAAGAAGGATTAGCCTTAACATACCTGAGCCGATTTTCTTGACAATCCCTCTAACACGCGTTAATTACGACAAAACACGTGATAACAAGATCGAAATAGGAAAAATCCTTATGATATTCTCGAGAAAGATTGTACAGTACACCTTTTATTGTATAGTAAGTGGTTACAATGGTCTCTTGGCCTTCCCTAAGCAGAATAGGTTTTGCATCCTTCAAAAAACCAGTACGAATTTCTGGTCCCTTAGTATCAAGCATGACAGCACACAGAATCCGAGTATGCATAACAATCTTGAGATTGTTCAAGGACTCCTGATGGTACTTGTGTGTACCATGGGGAAAAGTTAAACCTGGCAACATTCATTTCAGCACGAAGAAGCTTCCCTATCATTGGCACTGATCAAGAAGCAGGCCCGAAAGTGCACACAATCTTTGTCTTGGGGATACGGCCATCATGTGGGAGCTCCTCCAAAATTCCATTGATATCTATGTTTGACATCTTATTCAGTTACCACAGAAGCTATAGTTCAGCCCTCCATTCTCTACACAAATGATTGTGATAACAACTAGCAATTACTCCTTAATAAATTAGGGGGTGAATGTATCATAGTGAATGAGACACTACTTAAGGTGATTAACTAGGCAAATATTTGTCTAAATGCCGCCTTACCAAAAGCATTAAGAGTAATCAATTTGGAATTGGAGGGGCTGCCACGTTAAGGGAGGGTTAAGCTTATCCAATAATGGTAATTAATTAGCTAATCTTACATTAAAAAATTAATAATTAACTAATTATCCACATATTTAAGAATTATCTCAACTTTGCTTAAAATACTACTCACTTTTAACACACTTTATATATCTTACTATTATAGTCATGTAGTACCATATAAAATTAATACCTAAACTATTATTTCATTAAAACATCCATGTAAAAAAAATGCACATATTTTCTCAACTTCTAATTTTTCTAATCTCAAATAAAGAATAAAAAATTTCGATACGCTTAATTCTTAAAATGGTAAAAAGATAACCTTCTTTTCTTGTGCGAACATAATTTCTATCTTTACAATAAAGAAAATCTCATAAACTTTCTTATATTATGAGTATAATTTACCATATCCGAAAATAGTAATAATGGTAACTATCCAAAATTATACTTATAAAACTTTTGCTAAAATACTCCACTTAAAAGAAAATACCACACTAACATAATATCTAACGGTATCAAGATTGATAAACTTACGGGGTCTTATAATAACATAGTCACAAATCTTCTATAATCTCATGAATGGTCTTAATCCCTTCAAGCTCAAATGGATTGCTATGACTTATCCTAATATTAAAGTACGGGATGTAACAATAACTACTTCAGCTGACAACCCACAAAATATACGTACAAGACCTACAAGCCCAACACACAACACTAAGTGATAGGATATGTCTACAAGCCTCTACTGATGGATGTACTGTAATCGGAACAGAGCCCCAACCTACCCATAACATATATATACATATATACACAAGATGCACATAAAACTCTAGACCCGACAACTCTGAAGGACGTGGAGCTTACCGATAAAGCTGAACTCAGGCAACACATATTGAGAAGGTCTACCCGTCTGTCTGTCTGAACCTGCACGCATGAAATGCAGCATCCCCAAAAAAAGGGATGTCAGTATGAAATAATGTACTGAGTATGTAAGGCAACAGAATAACTAAAAACTAAATAATCAAAGATAATCTAAGGATATGCTTACCTGCTGATACTGACTCAACTCTCTCAATATAATAAGTAAAATAGTTGTCCGACTCTATAAGGCTCGGTATATATAATTGCTCTGCCGTAGTAGGCTCACTCATAGGTGCTCAGCCTTACTAGGCTTTGTATCTCGTCCATTCTGGGCTCGCTCATAGGCGCTCGGCCACAGTAGGTTCGGTATATAACTTACCCTCTGATCAGAGGTTGCCGAATAGGGGCCTGCCCATCGATTATAGCTCGATTGTGGTGAAAATAATATAATACTATATATATATATATATATATATATATATATATATAGAGAGAGAGAGAGAGAGAGAGAGAACATCTGCTCACTTGAATGGAAGACGACAATGCTTAATTGAATATAAAGCTCCGATAAGGGAGAATATTGTAACTTATGAGACTAGGATAATGTATATAAATTCGGGAGTATGAACTTCTCTTTATGCCTCATCATCAAACATGTGTAATTACAAGATCATGCCAAAATGAAGGAAGGGCTTAGCCTTAACATACCTGAGTCAATTCTCTTAACAATCCTTCTAACACACGTCTTTTGCGAAGAACACATAATGGCGGATCGAAGTAGGAAAAAATCAGTATGATATTCTTGAGAAATATTGCATTGTGCTCTCTTAAAATCGCAAATTCTCACGTTACTAAGTTGTCTTGTATGATTTTTTGTAGCAAATTCCATATGATCTCTTTGAGATATTAATCATAGCCTTGTATGATCTTTGCTGAAGCCATCACGTTGAGATTATGGTTTTTGTGAATTGCATCCATAAGTTTAGCAAGCTTATACATTTTCCTTAATTATTTTTATCAAAGTGCGTGATGACTTGGCCACAAATATCATTAATTGTGCCACCTAGCTACATAGTGTAAGAGTCACTCATTTGAGTTTTAATTTCCACCAAATTTGCTACCACGTTTGGGACACCTTAAGCTTTATCCATAATCTTAATTACTTAATTAGCTTAATTACTTAGTTAATTTTCCACTAAAATTTATAATTATCCAATTATTCACATAATTAGGAGTTATCTCAAATTACTTAAAATACTACTCACTTTTAGCACACTTTATATGTCTTACTATCATGGTCATGTGGTACCTTGTATGGCAGAAGTCCATAAAACCCGGGTATTATAGTTCAGACCGTATTTTATCCCAAAATGTCAAACTTCGACAAAATTCATTGTCTTCGATTTGCTTACCCTCTCACCTTCACGAATTTACTCATCACTTGTTTGAAGTAGCATAATTCTTATAATCTCCAAATAATCTCATTCCTGAACTTACGTCGATTAACTTACGACAAAACTTTAACGTATTAAAATGTGGGATGTAACATCTCATTTCCGAGCTTATATCAATTTACTTATGGCGTACTTCCACGTACGAGAACATGAGGTGTAACAAAATCTCTTAGAGGATTTTGTGCCTCAATCAAAGATCTATTTGCAACGGCTATTCAAACTCTCCTATAAGAAGACTGGCAAACTCAAGAAGATGATTCATGTAACTACACAAACTATTTCTAAGCTTTACTAGTTCTTAGTACAATTATTATATTCATGAGTCTACAAGTGTCACAAAAGATAGGAAGAGCTAGAACACAAAAGGAGAGTTGTGTCAACATTACAAAAATCACTGTTGCTTAACATAGTTGATTGTGAACGTACTAAAATCATCATTATTGTAATCATTTATCAAATATCTAAGAGAACCCTTGTGACCTAAGGGAACTGGACGTAGGTACTACACCGATACTGAATCAGTATAAAAACTGTTGTGCCTTCTTTATCTTTCCGTTTGTTTTGTTCATTCCTACTGAAATTATTTGCTGTGCAAAGCCTAGTAGACTAAACTTACACTTAGTCAACCAAGATTTTTAATCGGCTACAATTCACTCCCCTTTTGTACTTTCATAGGTAATGTTAGCACCGCCATTTCTAGCAAAATCTCAAGAATAATTAATATATAAGACAAAGATATCACATTGTATGTTGAAGGCCGTTTATGTCAAGATTCGAGATGTCCAAAATGCATAAATAGAGGAAACAACCCTCTATCTATGTCCCATATGCAAAAGTACCAAGGAAACAAACCTCCATATTTTCATCGAATGTCCCATAAATTAAGAATTTCTGGAACACTCTTGGCTTTCAGCACAAAATAGTTTTCATAATCATATATACCCACTGGCTACTCTATTTGAGGGACTTGAATTCACACATCCCTAACCAATGTATTCAATGGAAGGATCTATTTTCTTTTATCGTATGGGACATATAGGTCAATAGTAATAACAATAATCATATTAACACTTCGGTATAGATCTCTTAAGCTTTGTAATGTTATGCAGCATGCCAGGAATATAAATTTTCTCTGTGAAAATGATAAGGTGCATATTCCAAAGCGATCAGTTAATATCCATTGAATAAGCCCATCAAAATTGCTAACAAATTGAGCTATTAGCACTGTGGGAAGGTCGAAAAATGCAGATGACCGTAACCTTTACTCGTTAGAAGTTGAAACCGAGTCTATAGAGGTCATTAAAATGTGAGCTTATGCGCCCGGAGATAATCAGGCATAATTTCTACCAAGCAAACACTGTAGCCCATGCACCTACTGTAGCAAACAAGACATGTGTTTTTGTTATTCCACCTCCAATTTTGTAATGAATTAGCTGGTTAGAGATAGGGAGAATACTGTTTGTGCGAAAGTACTTACCAGAAAATATTTGTAATATGCTAGCTACTTTTGGTAATCAAAGCATCCTAACAGACACAGCTATGGCATATAACATTCTGGAACAAGTCTAGTATTAATATATAAGTATCTTTGTTTCTTAAAAAAAAAAAAAAAAAAAAGAGAGAGAGAGAGAATACACAGATAGGATCGTATAAGATTTTCTTTATCATTCTTATTTTGGGTTATGAATAACTAATTTTGTTTATTTGTGTTTGCTCGCCAGTATTTTGTCTTGATTTAGCATGTAAAGAGACAAGAAGATCAAGTAAGTGATTATAGAAAAATTAGTAGGAGTCGTTGCTTACGAAAAGTTTTGTTGTTTCAAGAATAATAAAATAATTTCAAATTTACCCCTATTCGATAAAATTATGCTAATATACCATGGTTATGTCACGACCTTAAAACTGACCCGATCGTGATGGCGCCTAACGTAAAATTAGGTCAGCCGACACAAACCCCAACACCAACCAGAAATTTATAATAAGTCATTTAAAGCTAGTAAATAGCTAAAATCCCATAATATAAGCTAAAATAGGCAGTGCGAAAATAAACACAAGCCCGACATCGGGATGTCACCAGTCATGAGCACTACAACTCATCTAGGAATAAGAAAGGACAACATAGTCTGAAAACAAATGCTAATACAAAACTAAATAAGATAGGAAGGAGAAGCACTAGGCTGCGAACACCAAGTAGCTACCAAGTCGACTACGGAGACCTACTGGAAGACAAATAAGCACTCGCTATCGCGACCCGAGACTCCTGGATCTACACACAATGTGCAGGGAGTAATGTGAGTAGGCCAACTCAGTATATAATAAAAGTAAAGGCAGTTGAGCAGTAAGAAAACACGTAAACCACGTCATAACGCTACATCAAAACAGTATAAGTCCAGAATAATGCAGTAAAGCAGTAAAACTCGTAAAAACAACTCAGTTCAGTAAAACCTTTTAAAATATCTTTCAATAGTTTCAAACGAGTGATGAAAACAGTGAGTAAAATGATAGAAACGTAACAGCCCCTTGGGCAAAACATGTACCACAACCGCCCCTCGAGCTAAATATCAACAGAACCAGCCCATCGGGCAACCTCATAATCGCTCGTAGTCAGCCCCTCGGGCAATAACATGAAACAACAATAGCCCCTCGGGCAATATCACATCTCACACTAGGTACTCGCGCTCACTGGGGTTGTTCAGACTTCGTAGAGGCTGCTACAGCCCAAGCGCTATCACAAGCCATCTCGAGGCATACCAAATCAGGCCCTCGGCCTCTCATATATCACAAATCAGTATATATGCTGCGGCGCACAGCCCAATACCATAATAATCTTCCAACACAGCCCCTCGGCCTCACTCAGTCAGAATCCTCTCAAGCCACTCGGGCAACAGTAAAATATGATGCATCAGCCGAAAATATCATCTAAAATATCAAAATGGAGTAAATACAGTTAAGTTATGAAAACAGTAGAATACATCCTGACTGAGTACAAATATGAAGTCAAAATAGTGAGAAATAGTAGGAAAAATCCCCTAAGGGTACAAAATAGTTGGCATGAGGCCCAAATATGGCATTCAGCCCAAAACATGGTAATAATTTCCAAAATACAATGATATCAAATAGGTTTTAATCAAATACGCGACTTAACAGTTGTATAGGATGGACCAAGTCACAAACCCCAATGGCGTACGATCCCACGCTCGTCATCTAGCGTGTGGTCACCTTAACGTAGCACAATGATGTCAAATCTGGGGTTTCATACCCTCAGAACAATATTTACAATTATTACTTACCTCAATCCGGTCCAAACTCTAGCCCGCCATGCCTTTGCCTCTCGACTAGGCCCCCGAATTCTCCAAATCTAACCAAAACTAGATTCATACCATCAAAATATGCTAAGGGAACAAAGCCCACTCGAAAATAACCAATTTACACAAAAAAAACCCGAAATTGGCCAATCCGACCACTGGGCTCACGTCTCGGATTCTGATAAAAATTACAAAACTAGAAACCTTACACTCTCACGAGTTCATACATACCAAATACATCAAAATGCGATCACAAACGCCCCCTCAAATCAGTAAATCAAAGTTTCCAATTTCAAGCCCTAATTCCCCAATTTTAGGCTTTAAATCCCATAAATTTCATGTCTAATTAGGTAGAAATTACCATAGAATCGAGAGTGCAAAAATCTTACCTCCAAATGTTTCCTTTGGATTTCCTCTAGAATACCTCTCAAAAAGCTTCAAAATCGCCCAACAATGGTGGAAAATAGACCAAAAATCGTGAAGATAGCTATTTAAACATTATGCCCAGGTAATAATTCCTTCTTCGCAAACGCGACCGCATTCCCGAAGCACAAAAAATTCAGCTTAGCCTATGCGATCGCGTCCCTCCAGTCGCGAACACGAAGCCTTAGGGCCTGATGCCCAAGTCTGTTTCACCCTTCTACGCGAACGCAAACTATGCCACACATTCGCGATGCAACTTCAGACTCAACCTTCGCGAACGCAGGACCAACATCATGAACGCGAAGAGTAACTAGCCTGCCTCACTCAACATCTCTTCGCGAACGCGAGGACCCTCCCGCGAATGCGAAGAGCAAAACTCTGCAACACAGAACTGAAGAAATCTACAACTTTCAAAACAAAAATTTGATCTGTTTAACCACCCCAAAACTCACCTGAGGCCCTCGGGATCTCAACCAAATATGCCAACACATCCCAACACATCATTCAAACTTGTTCCAACCTTCAAAATACTCAAAACAACATCAAATCATCATCAGATTCAAGCCTAAGAATTCAAAAAACTTTCGAACTTCGAATTCGATCACAAAGTCTATCAAACCTTGTCCGAATGACCTGAAATTTTGCACACACGTCAAAATTGATACAACGGACTTACTCTAACTTTTAGAATTCCATTTCGACCCCTATATCAAAATTTCTACTAACAATGGAAAAATACCAAAGTTCTAATTTCACCAATTCAAGCCTAAATCTATCCCGAACTTGCAAAACACATTTCGATCACGCTCCTAACTCCCAAATCACCTCACGAACCTATCCGAATACGAGAAATCATATTCCGATATAGTTTATTAACAAGTCAACTTTCGGTTGACTTTTTCAACTAAAAGGCCAACTTAAGAGACTAAATGTCTCATTTCACTATAAAACCACTCCGAACCAAAACTAACTGACACAATGCGATGAAATACAGCTGAACAACATATAAAGAAGCATAAATGGGGGAAACGGAGTGGTAACTCATGAAACAACTGGCGGGGTCGTTACATCCTATCTTAAACAAGCGTTCATCCTCAAACGAGTCAGGAAACATACCTAAAACCTCAAATAGGTGACGATATCTGCTCTGCATCTCCCGTTCAGTCTCTCAGGTAGCCTCCTCCATGGACCGACCTCTCCACTAAACTTTTACTGAAGTTATATCCTTTGATCTCAACTTTCAAACCTGACTCTCCAAAATGGTTGTTGGCTCCACATCATAAGTCAAATCACGGTCCAACTGAACTGTTCTAAAATCCAAAACATGAGATGGATCACCAATATACGTTCAGAGCATTGAAACATGAAATACCAGATGCACACTCGACAAGCTAGGTGGCAAAGCAAGCTTATAAGCCACCTCGCCAATCTTTCGAAGCACCTCAAAAGGCCCAATAAACCGAGGGCTCAATTTACCTTTCTTCCCAAACCTCATAACACCCTTCATGGCTAAACCTTCAATAGAACCTTCTCCCCAACCATGTAGGACACATCACGAACCTTCCTATCAGCATAATTCTTTTATCTCCATTGCGCTGTATGAAGCCGCTCCTGAATCACTTTCACCTCATTCAAAGCATCTTGCACCAAGTCTGTACCTAATAGCTTAGCCTCACTCGGATCAAACCAACCAACTTGAGATCTACACCGTCTCCCATACAAAGCCTAATATGGAGCCATCTGAATACTTGACTGATAACTGTTATTGTAAGCAAACTCCACGAGTGGTAGAAAATGATCCCATGACCCTCCAAAATCAATGGCACAAGTGCACAACATGTCCTCCGATATCTAAATAGTGCGCTCGGACCGCCCGTCCGCCTGAGGGTGAAAAGTTGTGCTTAACTCAACCTAATTTCCCAACTCTCTCTGCATGGCTCTCCAAAACTGCGAAATAAACTGAGTACCTCTATTTGAAATGATGGAAACTGGGACACCATGCTAACGAACAATCTCTCAATTATAGATCTCTGCCAACCGCTCTAAAGAATAGGTAGTACACAATCACCTAAATAGCATCGAAGTTCTTCAAAGTTCCTGGGAGCCCAACTACAAAGTCCATGGTGATTTGCTCCCACTTCCACTCTGGAATGTCCATCTGCTGAAGCAAGCCACCCGGTCTCTGATTCTCACATTTTACCTACTGACAATTGAGACACCGAGTTACAAATCCCACAATATCCTTCTTTATTATCCTCCACCAATAATATTGTCTCAGATCCTGATACATCTTCGCATCACCTTGATGGATGGAATACCACGAGCTATGGGCCTCCTCAAGAATCAACTCCCTAAGCCAATCCACATTGGGCACACATATTCGGACCTGCATCCTCAACACCCCATCATCACCAATAGGCACATCCCTGGCATCATCGTGCTGAACTCTATCCTTAAGTACAAGCAAATAAGGATCATCATATTGTCGCTCTCTAATGCGATCAAAAAAGGAAGACCGAGAAACCATACAAGCTAACACCCGACTGGGCTCCAAAATATCCAACCTCACAAATGATTGGCCAAGGCCTGAACATCAACTGCAAGAGATCTCTCCCAACAGGAAAAAATGCAAGACTGCCCATACTCACCACCTTCCTACTCAAAGCATCGGCCGCTACATTGGCCTTCCCCGGATAGTACAAAATAGTAATATCATAGTCCTTTAGTAGCTCCAACTATCTTCGCTACCTCAAATTGAGATCCTTCTATTTAAACAAATGATGGAGGCTACGATGATTAGTTAACACCTCACAAGACACTCTATACAAATAATGCCTCCAAATCATCAACGCGTGAACAATGGCAGCCAACTCTAGATTATGAATAGGGTAGTTATTCTCATAGGGTTTAGCTAACAAGAAGCATAAGCAATAACTCTACCATCCTGCATCAACACACCCAACACCCACTCTCAAAGCATCACAATACACTGTATATGAACCTGAAGCTGATGGTAAAACTAACACTGGAGTTGTGGTCAAGGCATTCTTGAGCTTCTGAATGCTCTCCTCACACTCACCTAACCACCTGAATGGAGCACACTTTTGAGTCAATTTGGTTAAAGGTGATGCAATAGATGAAAATCCCTAAATAAACTGATGGTAATAACCCACCAAACCAAAGAAGCTGCGAATCTCTGTGGCTGAGGACGGTGTGGGCCAACTCTGAACCGCCTCTATCTTCTTCGGATCCACCTAAATACCCTCACTGGACACCATGTTCCCCAAGAAAGCCATTGAACTGAGCCAAAACTCACATTGGGAGAACATTGCATAAATCTTCTCCTCCCTCAATCTCTGCAACACAAGTCTCAAATACTCCGAGTGCTCCTCTTGACTACGCGAGTAAACCAGAATATCATTAATGAAAACAATCACGAACGAGTCGAGGTAAGGCCGAAACATGATGTTCATCAAATGTATGGACATTGCTGGGGAATTGGTCAGCCCAAATACATCACAAGGAACTCATAATGACCATATCGGTTCCTGAAAGCTATCTTAAGAATATTTGAGTCCCTGATCTTCAACTGGTGATACCCAGAACGGATATCAATCTTGGAGAACACTCTCGCTCCCTGAAGCTGGTCAAATAAATCATCGATAGAAGGCAAAGGATACTTGTTCTTGATTGTAACTTTGTTCAACTGCCTATAATCAATGCACACCCTCGTCATGCCATCCCTCTTCTTCACAAATAGAACAGGCATACCCCAAGGCCACTAGGCTGAATAAACCCCTTATCAAGGAGCTCTTGAAGCTGCTCCATCAACTCCTTCAACTCCACTGGTGCCATACGATATGATGGAATAGAAATGGGTAGAGTTCCCGGCACCAGATCAATACCAAAATAATATCCCTATCCGGTGGCGCATGCCCAGCAAGTCTGCAGGAAACACATCGGGAAAATCCCTCACTACAGGAACAAAATCAATACTAGGAGTCTCTGCACTAACATCCCTCACAAAGTATAAGTATGAAAGACAACCTTTCCCAACCATCTGTTGGGCCTTCAAGAACGAAATCACCCTACTGGGAAAAAAATCAGTCGAACCCCGCCACTCAATCTGGGGCACACCCGGCATAGCCAACGTCATTGTCTTAACATGATAGTCCAAAATAGCACGACACAGAGATAGCCAATCAATGCCTAATATCACGTCAAAGTCAACCATACAAAGTAACAGAAGGTCCACTTAGGTCTCCAAACCCCCAATAGTCACCATACAAAATCGATATATGCAGTCCACAATAATAGTACCACCCATAGGAGTATATACACGAACATATGAGATAAGAGACTCACGGGGCGTATCCAAATAATGAGCAAAATATGGTGACACATATGAAAAAGTGGAACCGGGATCAAATAACACAGAGGCATCTATGTCGCAGACTGAGACAATACTTGTAATCACAACATCTGAAGCAATCACATTGGGTCTAGCTGGAAGTGCATATAAATGGGCCTGACCACCAACTGATCGACCTCCCTCTCTAGAGTGACCCCTAGTTGACTGTCCTCCACCCCTAGCTGGTTGGATGGTGGGTGGTGATGTAACTGGTGCTGAAGTCAATGGCTGACTCCTCTACTGAGATGAACCACAAGACGACGAGGACACTACCTCTACATGTGACCCAACTCTCCACACTCATAACAACTCCCTGGTGTTGGAGACGGGGACTGAAGGGAACCCCTAGCACCGAGATGATTAATAGAAGAACCTGGCATAGAAGAGCCCTAAACTGATGGAGCACCGAATGAACTCTAGACTGGAAGGGCACTAAATGATGAATGGCCCTGCTGAGAACTGTGAGAACCATGGCCCGATGATGCCCCACGATAACTTGGGCGAGCTGTCTGAGCATGCCTGAATGGACGGCCTCTACAGTGCTGAAACTGACCCCCATGAGGAGTACCACGGAATCCACCCTGACCACGAGGCCTCTTAACCTCTCTCTCAATCCTCTTCTAACCACGAACCATGTCAATCTGTCTAGCTATGTCAACAACCTCATCAAAGGTAGCACCGGATACTCTCTCTCTGGTCATAAGCAACCGACATTGAAAACCGAGGCCATCTATAAACCTCCTGATCCTCTCTCAATCTGTGGGAACCAACCAGACCGCATGACGAGCCAACTCAAAGAACCGCATCTCATACTGCGTAACATATTTGTCACTTTGACGAGCTGCTCAAACTGTCTGCATAGCTCCTCTCGGTGAGACCCAGGTACAAACTTCTCCAAAAAGAGAACGGAGAACTACTGCCAAGAAAGGGGCACTGCGCCAACAGACCTACGCCTCTCATAAGCCTCCAACCAACTAAGTGCAGCCCCGGAGAACTAGAAAGCAGTGAATGAGACCACACTAGTCTCCAGAATACCTGCGGTTCGAAGCATCCTCTGACACTTGTCCAAGAAACCCTGGGCATCCTCGCCCTCTACACCACTGAAATTCAGAGGCTAAAGTCTACCAAACATCTCCAACATGCATTGCGCGTCCTCTAGCATAACAGGAGCTATGTGGTCCTGAGCAGCTGCAACCTACTAGGCTGGAGGTGCCCCCGATTTCTGAAGTCCCTGCACGACCTGCTCAGGTGTGCGAGCGGCGGGAGTCTAAGTTCCTCCCCCGACTTAAGAAGTAGTTGTGGCTGTAGTAACTAAGATCGCCTGAGCTAGGCCAGTGCACACTAATAGAATTTGGGCCAAGGCCTCCTGAAGGCTTGGAATCACAATAGGCACAGTCGGTGCCTGAGCTGCTACTGCTGGAGCATCCATGACTAGGATCTAATCATAAACTGGGGCGGCTGGTGGATCTGAAGGCTGCCCTAGATATTGTGCGGGCTACACCCCTGCCCCTACCACGGCCTCAACTGCGTCATCGACCTCTGGTGGCCCCAGCCGGTGGTACTGGTGATCGTCCATCCTGACCGGTAACATGTGTCCTCACCATCTATGAGAGAATAGAATAACAGAATTTTAGTACTGGAATCAACAAATTTGCATGACAGGAATTCAAGAATATGAAGTTTACCTAAAGTTTTTATAGCCTCCCGAGGATAAATATTGATGTATCTTTACCGATACACGAGACTCTACTAAACCTGCTCATGACTCATGAGACTTATATAACCTAGGCTCTGATACCAACTTGTCACGACCCTAAAATTGACCTGGTCATGATGGCGCCTAACATAAAACTAGGCCAGTCGACACAAACCCCAACACCTACCAGAAATTTATAGTAAGTCATTTAAAGCCAGTAAATAGCAAAAATCCCATAATATAAGCTAAAATAAGCAGTGCGGAAATAAACACAAGCTCGATATCGGGGTGTCACGAGTCATGAGCATTACAACTCGTCTAGGAATAAGAAAGGACAACATAGTTTAAAAACAAATGCTAATACAAAGCTGAATAAAATAGGAAGAAGAAGCACTGGGCTGCGAATACCAAGCAGCTACCTAATCGACTCCGGAGGCCTACTGGAAAACTGATCAGCACTCGCTATCACGACCCGAGTCTCCTAGATCTGCACATAATATGTAGGGAGTTATGTGAGTATGCCAACTCAGTAAGTAATAAAAGTAAAGGCAGCTGAGCTGTAAGAAAACATGTAAACCACGTCATAATGCTACAACAAAACAGTATAATTCCACAACAATACAGTAAAGCAATAAAACTCGTAAAAATAACTCAGTTCAGTAAAACCTTTTAAAACATCTTTCAATAGTTTCAAACGAGTGATGAAAACAATGTGTAAAGGATAGAAACGTAACAGCCCCTCGGGCAAAACATGTATCACAACCGCCCCTCGGGCAAAATATCCATAGAACCAGCCCCCACGGGCTACCTCACAATCACTCGTAGTCAGCCCCTCGGGCAATAACATGAAACAACAACAGCCCCTCGGGCGATGTCACATCTCACACTAGATACTCGCGCTCACTTGGAGTGTTCAGACTCCGGATGGGCTCCTATAGCCCAAGCGCTATCACCAGCCATCTCGTGGCATAACAAATCAGGCCCTCAACCTCTCATATATCACAAATCAGTACACATGCTGTGGCGCGCGGCCCGATCCTATAATAATCCTCACAACACAAGCCCTCGGCCTCACTCAGTCAGAATCCTCTCAAGCCACTCGGGAAATAGTAAAACATGATGTATCAGCCCAAAATATTATTTAAAATATCAAAATGAAGTAACTACGGCTGAGTTAAGAAAACAGTAGAATACAACATAACTGAGTACAAATATGAAGTCAAAACAGTGAGGAATAGTAGTAAAAATCCTCTAAGGGTTCAAAATAGTTGGCACGTGGTATGGCATTCAACCCAAAATATGGTAATAATTTCCAAAACACAACGATATCAAACAGATTTTAATCAAATACGCGACTTAACAGTCATACGTGACGGACCAAGTCACAATCCCTAATGGTGCATGACCCCATGCTCGTCATCTAGTGTGTGTGTGTTACCTCAACGTAACACAATGATGTGAAATCTGGTGTTTTATACCCTCAAGACAACATTTACAATCATTACTTACCAAAATCCGGTCCAAACTCTAGCCCACGATGACTTTGCCTCTCGATTCGGCCTCTGAATGCTCTAAATTTAAGCAAAAGTAGATTCATACTATCAAAATATGCTAAGGGAATAAAGCCCACTCAAAAATAACAATTTACATAAAAAATCCCGAAATTGGCCAAACCCGACCCCCGGGCCCACATCTTGGATTCCGATAAAAATTAAAAAATTAGAATTCTTACACTCTCACGAGTTCATACTTACTAAATACATCAAAATCCGACCACAAACGACCCCTCAAATCCTTAAATCAAAGTCTCCAATTTCAAGCCCTAATTCCCCAATTTTAGGCTTTAAATCCCATAAATTTTATGTCTAATCAGGTAGAAATCACAATAGAATCAAGTATTGCGTTCAATAATCTTACCTCCAAGTGTTTTCCTTCAATCCCTCTCAAAAAGCTTCAAAATCGCCCAACAATGGTGGAAATAGACCAAAAATCGCGAAGATGACTATTTAAACATTCTGCCCTGACAATAATTCCTTCTTCGCGAACGTGGTCAAAGCCTCGCGTTCGCAAAGCACAAATAATTCACAGCTCAAATTCCTCTTACGATAAAGCAAACACCACCTCGCGAACGCGATGCCTTACTCAGCTTAGCCTACACGAATGCGTCCCTCCAGTCGCGAACGCGATGCCTTAGGGCCTGATGCCCAAGTTTGCTTCACCTTTCTACGCGAACGCGAACTATGCCACGCGTTCCCAATGCACCTTCAGACTCAACCTTCGCGAATGCGGGAACAACATCGCTAATGCGATGGGTAACTAGCCTGCCTCACTCAACATCTCTTCACGAACGCGAGGACCCTCTTGCGAATGCGAAGAGCAAAACTCTACAATACATAACTGAAGATATCTGCAACTTTCATAACAAGAATTTGGTCCATTTAACAATCTGAAACTCACCCGAGGCCTTCGGGACCTTAACCAAACATGCCAACACATCCCATAACATCATTCAAACTTGTTCCAACCTTCAGAATGCTCAAAACAACAACAAAACATCAAATCATCATCGGATTCAAGCCTAAGAATTCCAAAAACTTCTGAATCCTGAATTCAATCACAAAGTCTATCAAACATCGTCTGAATAACATGAAATTTTGCACACACATCACAATTGACACAATAGACCTACTGCAACTTCCGGAATTCCATTCCGACCTATATATCAAAATTTCCACTAACAACCGAAAAATGCCAAAATTCCAATTTCGCCAATTCAAGCCTAAATCTACTCCTGACCTCCAAAATACATCCCGATCACGCTCCTAAGTCCCAAATCACCCCACGAAGCTATCTGAATCATAAAAACCAAATTTCGAGATCGTTTACTCACAAGTCAACTTTCGGTTGACTATTCCAACTAAAAGGCCAACTTAAGAGACTAAGTGTCTCATTTCCCTACAAAACCACTCTGAACCCAAACTAACTGACACGATGCGATGAAATACAACTGAACAATATATAAAGAAACAGAAATGGGGAAAACGGAGTGGTAACTCGTAAAACGACCGACCGGGTCGTTACAGGTTAAATGATAAATTACGATGAGAATGTAAACCCAATTTAAAGATAAGAGTATATATGCAAATATGTATCATGTATTCATTCGGCTGATGTAAAGCCGAAATGGAATAAATATTTTCCATGGTTATTGTACATCTTGATAATGGCCGACTATAAAACGATCAAGTGATGGAAAATCAAATCTCTATAATATTAGCTGTTAAATCTCTAACCACACTTTTGTTAGTTGTTAGCTACAACAATCTTTTCAATCACATAAATTATAACATAATGTCTAATGGCAGCCTAAACCCAGCTAGCTACTTGAAATTATATTTCTAATTTTCGTCTTCAGAACATTTATTTGAGAAACACTTTTGAGTGATTTACAGATTTAGTGTAACTTTTGAGATACGCGTCAACTCCATTAAAATTTCTAATGATTTCCTGTTTGCTTCTTTGATCTCAACTTGCGTGAATCTTTTAAATATGACATAAACTGGTAAGAAATTGGAGCAAACTAATAGGCTTACACTCCATTGAAACGCCTTACAAGCTAGTAGCTACTAACTAGTTTTATAATTTAACTAGAGAATTTCTCGCGCTTCGCTGTCACGACCCAATCCCCGAATCCGGTCATGATGGCGCCTCTCACAGAGACAAGGCCAGCCAGACCAAAACGGAACACCTCTTTTAAACAGTTAACCATCATAAACAGTAGTAGCATATAATATAATGTTCATAAATTGCGGAATTTAACGATAATAACAGCAGGAACCATCCCGACACAGCCCAAACCGGGGTGTCACAAGTCATGAGCTACTACAGAATCTGCTATAGGTCTACAAAGTACGGAATCCGATACAACAGTCTGAAGAAAACATAAATGATAGAGGATAAGAGAGACAAGGGGCTGCGGACGTCAACAGCTACCTCGTAACTCCAAATCACTGCCTAGCCTGGAAGGAATCAGCGCTCAGGTGAGGACTCTGCTATACCTGAATCTGCACACACGATACAGTGAGTAATGTGAGTACTCCGACTCAGTGAGTAATAATTACAACTAATGGCTGAAAGTATGAAAACACGTAAAGGCACAAAGCAATTCCATATCAAGCAGTAAAATCACTTAAAGCAGTAAATCAGTGAAGAAATCAAATGATATTTCTTTTTAAAACAAGTAAAACAGGTAATTTAACAGGTAATTAACAAGTAGACATCCTCCCCTCGGGTACAGTATCAATCACTCAGCATAGTATTAGCCCATCGGGCTCACTCTCAGTATAGTATCAGCCCCTCGGGCTACCTCACAATCACTCAGCATAATGGTCAGCCATTGTTACCTGACCAAATTGCATCATACAGTGTCATTGTTACCACTGTTTCAAATCACATGGGTACCCGCGCTCACTGTAGGTGTGCAAACACCGGAGGGGACCCTTACGGCCCAAGCGCTATATCAAGCCACCTCGTGGCATCATCACTCAGCATATCCTCACATCACTCAAGCCACCGCATGGCATAAATAGTATCTCTGGCCCTCAGCCTCATATCACTCAGCATATCCTCACATATGGCCCTCGGCCTCACTCAGTCCAAAAATCATCAAAAGCCTCTTGGGCATTAGTAAAACAGTAGTTCTCAGCCCAAAACATGATGTAGAAATATCATTTAAGTTTCAAATCAGAGTAAAAGTGGCTGAGTTTGTAAAACAGTAGATATCAACATGACTGAGTTCAAATAATAAGTCAAGCAGTAAGGAAACAGTGATAAAAATTCCTGAAGGGTTCAAATAGTTGGCACGAAGCCCAAATATAGCAATCAGCCCAAATCATGATGATAACAAATGAATTTCAGTCAAATATTCAGTAAAGTCATCAATCGGTATGGACCAAGTCACAATCCCCAGTAGTGAAAGACCCCACGCTCATCATCCAGCGTGTATCTTGCCTCAATATAGCACTACGATGTGCAATCCGGGGTTTCAAACCCTCAGGACATCATTTACAACCATTACTCACCTCGAACTAACTAATTCTCTAGCTCGCGACGCCTTTGCCCCTTGAATTGGCCTCCACGCGCGTCGAATCTATCCAAAATCAGCATGAATACGTCACAATATGCTATGGGAACAGAGTCCAAGCGAAAACATTCGAAAAATATCAAAAATCTCGAAATTAGCAAAACCCGAGCCCCGGGCCCACGTCTCGGAATCGGGTAAAATTTACATTTTCAGAATCCTCATACCCTCACGAGTCTAACCATACCAAAATTATCCAATTCCGATACCATTTGGTCCTTCAAATCATCATTTTACATTTTTGAAAGGTTTCACAATTTTCTTCCCAAATTCTATCTCAAATCACAAATTAAATGATGAATTCAGTGATAGATTCATGTATTCTAGCCAAATCTGAGTTAAAATCACTTACCCCAATGAATTTCTTGAAAAACCTTCAAAGAATTGCAAAGATCTGAGCTCTCTAGGTCAAAATATCAAATAAAACTCAAAACCTCGTATTTATATAGAGTACCCTTCAAGTCTTCTCACCGCGGTCGCGCCCGTTTTGTGCGGTCCGCGCGAATTCAGAGACTGTGAAACTACAAGTCAACTCATGAGGCCGCGTCCCACTTCATGAGGCCCGCGTCTCACTCATGCGGCCGCACCCTATGGTCACGCGGTCCGCGTCAGTGAAGTTCAGAGAAGCTGCCAAACCCATTCATGCGGCCGCACAACAACTTTGTGCGGTCCGCGCCACTCTTCATGCGGCCGCATTCCGTCTTTGTGCGGTCTGCATCACCGCACAGTCCGCGCGAAGCCTACCGCGGCCGCCCCCCTGCAGTCCTCTTGGACCTGCTACAGCTGCTGCATTTTCCTGTTATATTTTTTCAACTCCAAACTAACCGTTAGCCATCCGAAATCACCCCGAGGCCCCCGGGACCTCAACCAAAAGCACCAACGCATCCTAAAACATCCTCCAAACTCGTTCCAATCCTCAAAACACCTCAGACAACATCAAACCCATCAAATTTCATCGAATTCAAGCCTAAGAACTCCAAGAACTCTTGAATTATGCTTTCGATCAAAAAGTCTATCAAATTTCGTCCGGATGACCTGAAATTTTGCACACACAACCCAAATGACACAACGAAGCTACTGCAACCCTCGGAATTCCATTCCGACCCCTATATCAAAATCTCGCCTATCAACCGGAATTTGCCAAAATATCAATTTCGCCAATTCAAGCCTAAATCTTCTCTACAACTCCAAAACTCATTCTGATCGCGCTCCTAAGTCACAATTCACCTCCCGAAGCTAACCGAACCATCAGAACTCACTTCCGAGCCTTCTAACACATAAGTCAACATCCGGTTGACTTTTCCAACTTAAGCCTTCTTAAACGAGACTAAGTGTCTCATTTCTTACCAAATCCTCTCCGAACTCGAACTAATAAACTCAATCACATAAAACACGGATAACGAAGCGTAAAGAAGCTGAAAAGGGGAAAATAGAGCGGTAACTCATGAAACGACTGGCCAGGTCGTCACATTCGCGCGGTTTAATAAAATTCTATTGGATATAATAATCTTATTTATAAATTCAATCCGACTAGAATAATAATTTTTATTTATTAATAAACATAAATAAAATATTTGTATATATTGCTCAAGCCACAAATATGTACTAATTCTTATTATAATTTGAGCTTAGTGAATTGCATTTTTTATTGGCAGAATTTTTTTTGTAAAAGAGAAAAAAGAAGCTCAAGGAAATTTGTACTTTTGCGTGGTGATGTGCTTTTAGTACATAATTCTTAGTTTAATACATAATACACGAATGTATGAGATATTTGTCTTCGTCCTTTCTCTAGTAGTAGTATTTCATTTTCTAAAATTTTAAATTAAAAGAACATGAAATGAATAGTAAGAATACTACAACAACAATCATCACTATTGAGTTACATTCCAGTCATGTAACTTTTTGCCTATTATTTTTCCTCTAGTTTTTTTCTTTTATTGTTTTATCTTCTTCTTCTTTTTTTCAATTCCTTGATCTCTTTAGTTACTTTCGTCCCTTTTTCTACTTATTCCTACCTTACTTCCTTTATAAATTTCTTTCTTGCGTTTAAGTAATATGAATCGTCAACCTAAAAATATTTATACTATCAGATGACCTTTATGTATTATAACATACAATTGCTCTATAAAAAATTACTAAAGAGGATAAAATATTCTTACATCATCTGATCTATTTTTCATAGTCACATTGTATACACCTCTAAATATAAATGTTGGCCAATAAGGGATGTCACACACCCTTTAATTGGGTAAAATGGGAGGAAACATAAAAAAATGACATAGTAACATCTATTTGGTTTTAGAGTAGTGTAAACAACAATAATAATAATAATAGAGATTAGAAAAATGCTTGTGTCACCACTATCACCATTGCAATACGCATGATCCATAGACAACCACTCAAAAAAGAAAGCAAGAAACATTACTTTGAAGTAAAAGTTGTATACAATATAAAGTAAAATATTGGATCAACTCCATCAAACAAAAGCTTGCCAAAGTTGCCCACCTACTCTTGAAATTTGATAGAGATATTTATGACATTATTATCACCGCCATAGTATACGTGTGCTTACATGAATATTTGTTGAAACTATTTGGTATTTCAACTACATATATAGAACAAAAAAATAATTTAGAAACTTACTGCAATGTAGTTAGGATGTAGTTATGATGAAATCAATGACCACTATATATAGAGAGAGAAAGAGAAATTGATTGGAAATTGGTTGTATGTCAAGTAAGGAATTGAAAGGCCAAACACTAAAATAATAAATTAGATACTATTTAATATTCATAATTGTATAGTAATTACTTTTAACGGTTGAAGAAGTGAAACAACTCTGTTTTTAATTTGGAATGCTTGCTATTAATTACATATAATTATATTTCTCTTTCCTTATTTAAGACTCATAATGATATATAGGGGAAGAATTCTAATATTTGAGTAATTGCATTTAAATAAGGGGGAAAACCAAAAAATCAGGAAAAAGGATAAATAGAGATATTGGCATTTGAGGCATGCCACATCAACTTTCTCATTCCCAGAATTATTTATATATATAAATTAGAAAGAAAATGTATAGTTAGAATTAAATGCAATGTATACCTTATATATATATATATATATATATATATATATATATGAATACAAGGAAAGATCTACTTCTCAGATCATAGTTTTATTCAGGGCAGATTTAGGGTATACTTCATGGGTTCAATTGAACCCATAGATTTCGACACAGAATAAAAATTTATTTGTAAAAATTTATTAATATTACAAAAAATAGTATATATGAACCCATAACTTAAAAAATATAATAGGTTCAATACTAAAAAATTTAAAAGTTGACCCCATAGGGTTAAATAGGTTCACTAACTCATATGTTTTGTATATTTTGACTAACTCACTTACTAGTTTGTTATAGTTTGAAAAAGTCTCCTGATATTTTGGAGCATATCTAGGAGTAGTTATTAGTTCCTATTATGTGGGAGCTATTTTTGCAGATAGTTACCTACATTTAGCTTTAGTTGGTTGTACTCTACGTATTTAAAAGCCTACTGTCATATTCAACAAAATCATCCTTTTAGCTCTTTCTCATTTAAATCTGATATGGTATCAGAGCTTATTGAAGTCCTAATACCTCTGCCACTACTAATGTGGTACAATTTAATCATGTTGCTCAGTTACCTATTAAACAACAAGGAAATCTCAATTTCCCAACATGAAAAGCACAACTTGTGATATTACTTAATGGTCATCAACTCATAGGACATCTTGATAGCACCATAATCGCTCCATCGCGTACTATTATTGCCACACACCAACTCCTAACATATCGTGATGGCATCTACCGATGGTACTAGGCAAGCCGACATTTCCAAAACACTTCCAACATTTAACATAAAATAATTCAAGAAATTTTAAATAAGCAAAGTTTTCATAAATAGGGGTAAAATCCAAAATACGAGTGCGGAAAATAGCTCCCAATATTGGGGTGTCACTGAGCCCATGAGCATCTATACATCACCAGCCTAGAAATAAAATGTATATAAAAAAGTCTGGATCTAAACACAATGAAAGAAATGATAAGGAGGGAGACACAGGGGCTGCGAACACCAGACAGCTATCTCGGAATTTCCAACGGTCAGCTATGCGAAATATCAACACCTCTGCGTCCAGAAACTCCTAGATCTGCACACGAAGTGTTGGGTGTAGCGTGAGTACAACCAACTCAATAAGTAACAACAATAAATAAGTAACTGAAAGATAGTGACGAGCTACACAATTATAATTTATTTTCACTAGTCTCAACGATAAAAGTAGACATACTTTCAAATTCGGCAAATTAAGTCAAATCAGTTTATACATGCCAAGTTCAATTAAAACTGGATAAAAATATCTCTCAGAAGTTTTCAAAACAGACATATGGCAACTATGAGCAACAACAATGAAATCATATACAGCCTTACAGGACAACAATCACTCAGACTTCCCATTCACTCCAACCTCAAAATCACTCATTCCTCATAGTCACTCATTCCCTACAGTCACTCAGTACTTGACACTCGCACTTAGTAGGTACCTGCATTTACTGGGGGTTTGTATAGACTTCGAAGGGGCTCCTTCAGCCCAAGCGTTATATCAAGCCAGTCATGGCATATTCAATGAAACATGTTGCAGCGTGCAACCTGATCCCATAAATATCCTCACAACCAGGCCCTCGGCCTTACTCAGTCATCAATCTCTCAAATCTCTCGGGCTCTCAGATATCATAAAAATCATACCAACCGCAATGATATGATGTATCAACAAGAATAATAGAGACTGAAATATGATATGCGAGTAAAAACCGAGACTACGTACAAATAGCATTTACCAAGTAATTTCAACATGTAACACGGCCTCTGTGGGTCCAAACAGTACCAACACATAGCCTAAACACGGTTACTAACATGATTTACAGTCAAATATCTATAATACATGGAAAGCATATAGCTAACAACAAGTTTATTCAATTTTGTAGTTTCACAGTATGGACCATGTGACAATTCTCACGGTGCATGCTCACACACCCGTCACCTTAAAAATAATCACATAACACAAAATATGGGGTTTTATATCCTCAGAACTGGATTTAAAACTCTTATTTACCTTAATCCGAGCAAAACTCTACTCCAATATGCATTTGCCTCGCGAATCAGCCTCCAAACATCCCGAATCTAGCCACAAGCAGTATGATATAATCAATATGGACTAAAGGAACCAATTCTACAAGAAATTACAAAATTATAGCTCAAAAATCTGATATCGGCTCAAACCCAGCCTCGTGGCCCACATCTTAAAATCTGACCAAGGTCACAAATTCGAAAGCCCATTCACTCACGAGTCTAGTCATACCAAATTCATCAAAATGCAACACAAATTGGACATTCAAATTCCCAAAATCAACTTTCTAAATGCCTAGCCTAAACCCCCAAATTTTACCTCAAAAATACACCATCTATGTGGAAATTCAGTGGGGAAACATAATTATTGAAGAAAAAATGAGCACAATGAGCTTACCATAAGTATCCCCTTGAAAATCCTCTCAAAAACCTCCAAAATCCGAGCTCAAAATAATAAAAATGGCGAAAAATCTTGGAACCCTCGTATTTATATGTTCTGCCCAGGCTTTCCTCACTTGCGGCAAAAATCCGCTTCTGCGGTCCCGCTTCTGTGGTGAAAATTTCGCTTTTGTGGAATTCACTTAACCCTCAGCTGCCTCCGCTTCTGCGGCTCCTAGCCTGCATCTGCGCTATAGCAGGTGCGGGAAAATTATCACACATGTGGCCTCTACTGACATCCCTCACTTCCACACCTGCGGCATCGCACCTGCGGCCAAAACCCATGCAAGTGCGATCACACCAGCTGAGTCCAAACTTTAGCAGTCCGTCAAATCAAACTTCAAGTCCGTTAACCACTCGAAATTAACCCGAGGCCCCCCGGACCTCAACCAAACATACCAACAAGTCCTAAAAAATGTTACGAACTTAGTCGAATGCTTAAATCACCTCAAACAACATCAAAAAATATGAATTGCACACGGATTCGAGCATAATGAACTTTGAAATTTCAAAATTCTACAAACGACGTCGAAATCCATCAAATCACGTCTAATTGACCCCAAATTTTGCACACAAGTCACAAATAACACCACGAACCTACTCCAACTTCCAGAAATCCAATTCGACCCTGATATCAAAAAGACGACTCCCAGTCAGACTTTCCGAAATTCTAACGTTTGCCATTTCAAGCCTAATTCCACTATGGACCTCCAAATCAGAATCTGGACACGCTCCTATGTCCAAATCACCTAACTGAGCTAACGGAATAATCAAAATGCAAATCCAAGGTTGTTTACACATAAGTCAATATCCGATCACCTTTTTCAACTTAAGCTTCCAATTAAGAGACTAAGTGTCTCAAATCACTTTGAAATCTCTCTAGACTTGTACCAACTAACTTGGTAAGTCATATAAGAGTTGTAGAGCACAAAAAGGGCAGAAAATAGGGGAATAGGGATACAACTCTCGAAACGATTGGCCGGGTCATTACATCCTCCCCCTCTTAAACAAACTTTCATCCTCGAACAAGTCTAGAAACATACGTGGAGTCACAAATAAGTGCGGATATATGCTCTGCATCTCTCACTCGATCTCCCAAGTAGTCTCCTCCAAGGGCTGACCTCTCCACTGCACCTTCACTGAAGCTATATCCTTTGACCTCAACTTTCGAACCTGCTGATCAAAATGGCCATCGGCTCTACATCATAAGTCAAATCACCATCCAACTGAATCGTACTGAAATCCGAAACATCAGATGGATTGCGACATACTTCCAAAGCATAGAAACATGAAATACTAGATGCATACTATACAAACTAGGTGGCAAGGCAAGCTTGTAAGACACCTCCCCAATCTCTGAAGTACCTCAAAAGGCCAATGAACCGAGGGCTCAACATGCCCTTTTCCCCGAGCCTCATAACACCCTTCATGGGTGAAACCTTCAGCAGAACCTTCTCCCCAACCATGTAAGAAACATCACGGACCTTCCTATCGGCATAACTCTTATGTCTAGGCTGCGCCATGCGAAGTAGCCCCTGAATCAGTTTAACCTTGTCCAAAGCATCATGAACCAAGTCAGTACCCAATAGCCTTGCCTCACCCGGATCAAACCAACCCACCGAAGATTTACACCGCATCCCATATAAAGCCTTATACGGAGCCATATGAATGCTCGACTGATAGCTATTGTTGTAAGAAAACTCCGCGAGCGGTAGAAACTGGTCCCATGAACTCCCAAAATCAATGACACGAGCCCGTAGCGTGTCCTCCAATATCTGAAAAGTGCACTCGGACTGTTCGTCCGTATGAGGGTGAAATATTGTACTTAACTCAACCTGAGTGCTCAAATCTCTTTTCACGACTCTTCAAAACTACAATGTAAACTGCGTGCCTCTATCCGAAATGATAAAAACTGGCATATTGAAGGCGAACAATCTCTCGGATGCAAATATCAGCCAACCGATCTGAAGAATAAGTAGTACCCAATGGAATGAAGTACGCGGACTAGGTCAGTTGATCCACAATCACCCAAATAACGTCGAACTTCCTCGAAGTCAGTGGAAGCCCAACTACGAAATCCATAGTGATCCACTCCCACTTCCACTCTGAAATCTCTATCCTCAGAAGAAAGTCACCCGGTATCTAATGCTCATATTTTACCTACTAATAGTTAAGACACCGAGGTACAAACTCAACTATATATTTCTTCATTCTCCTCCACCAATAGTTCTGCCTTAGGTCCTAGTACATCTTCGCAGCACCCGGATGAATGGAATACTGCAAACTATGGGCCTCCTCAAAAATCAACTCACGTAGCCCATCTACATTAGGCAAACATATCCAGCCCTACATCCTCAACACCCCATCCACTCCAATGGTCATATCTCTGGCATCACTGTGCTAACCTTTTTTCCTTGAGGACAAGCAAATGGGATCATCATACTGGCTCTCTCTAATGCGATCAAATAAGGAAGACCGAGAAAGCACACAAGCTAGAATCCAATTGGGCTCCAAAACATCTAATCTCACGAACTGGTTGGCCAAGACCTGAACATCAACTGCAAGAGGTCTCTCACTAACAGGAATGAAGGTAAGACTATCCATACTCACTTCCTTCCTACCCAAGGCATCGACCACCATATTGGCTTTCCCCGGATGATACAGAATAGTAATATCATAGTCCTTTAGCATTTTCGCTGCCTCAAATTGAGATCCCTCTGTTTGAACAAGTGCTGGAGGCTCCAATGATCTGTAAATACCTCACAAGACACACCATAGAGATAATGCCTCCAAATCTTCAATGCATGAATAATGGCAGCCAACTCCAATTCATGAACAAGGTATTTCTTCCTATGAGACTTCAACTGGCGTGAAGCATAATCACTCTAACCTCATGCATCAAAACACACCCAATACCGATCTAGGAAGCATCACAATACATTGTATAAGAACCAGAAACTGATGGTAGAACTAGAACTAGAGTTGTGGTCAAGGTAGTCTTGAGCTTTTGAAAGCTCTCCTCACACTCATTCGACCACCTGAAAGGAGCACCCTTTTGGGTCAATTTGGACAAGGGCGATGCATAGATGAGAAACCCTACACGAAGTGACGGTAATAACCAACCAAACCAAGAAAGCTTCGAATCTCCCTAGCTGTGGATGGTTTGGGCCAACTTTGAACTACATTTATCTTTTGTAGATCAACTTAAATACCCTCACTAGACACCACGTTCCCCAAGAACGCCACTAAACGGAGCCAAAATTGACACTTGGAGAACATGGAATACATCTTCTCCTCCCTCAACTGCTATAACACTATCCTCAAATGTTGGGCAAGCTCCTTCTAATTACAAGATTACACCAGGATATCATCAATGAATACAATGACATACAAGTCGTGCTAAGGCTGAAATACATTGTTCATCAAATTCATGAACACTGCTGGGGCGTTGGTCATCCCAAAAGACATCACAAGGAACTCATAATGACTATAATGGGTCCTGAAAGCTATCTTAAGAATATCCGAGTCCCGAATATTCAACTAGTGATACCCAGACCTCAAATCAATCTTGGAGAACACCCTCACTCCCTGAAGCTGGTCAAATAGATCATCAATATGTAGAAAAGGATACTTATTCTTGATTGGACTTTGTTCAACTACCTATAATCAATGCACATTATCTTAGTACCATCCTTCTTCTTCACAAATTGAATAGGTGCACACAAGGTGACACACTAGGCCTAGTAAACCCCTTATCAAGGAGTTCCTGAAGATGCTCCTTCAATGCAGTCGGTGCCATATTGGTACGGAGGAATAGAAATGGGTTGAGTGCCCGGCACAAAGTCAATACCAAAATCAATATTCTTGTTTGGCGGCACACCCGAAAGGTCTGCATGAAACATTCAGAAAATCTCGCACCACTAGAATAGAATCAGTTATAGGGGACTCTACACTAACATCCCTCACAAAGGCCAAATAAGATATACAACCCTTCCCAACCATCTGTTGGGCTTTCAAGTCTGAAATCACTCTATTGGGAATATAGTTTATGGAACCTTGCCACTCAATCTATGGTAAACTGGCATCGCCAACGTCACGATCTTAGCGAGACAATCCAAAACAGCATGACATGGAGAAAACCACTCCATGCCCAAGATCACATCAAAATCAACCATACTAAGCAACAAGAGATCAACTCTAGTCTCCAATCCCCCAATAGTCACTAAACACGACCAATATACACAATCTACAAAAATAATATTGCCCACCGGCCTAGATACATTAACAAATGAAACTAGAGGCTCATGGGAAATATCCAAATAATGAGTAAAATACGATGACACATATGAATAAGTGGAACTAGGGTTAAATAATATAGAGGCATCCCTGTGCAAAACTGAGACAATACATGTGATCAATGCATTTGAAGCAATGGCATCTGGTCTGGCAGGAAGAGCATAGAATTGGGCCTGACTTCAACCTCATTAGCCTCCCCCTCTAGGACGACCTCTAGCTTACTAGGCCATAGGTGGTGTAGTAACTAATGCAGAAGACGCAGTCTGACTGCTCTGCTGTGCTGGACCTCCCTAATGACGATGGCACTGCCTCCACACATGCCTAAACTCCTCGCATTCAAAACAACTCCTTGGTGCTGGTGATAGGACTGAAGGGATCCCCAAGCACCAAGATAACTAGTATAAGGACTTGGCATAGATGAGCCCTGAATCGAAGGAGCACACGGCGAACTTTGAACTAGAGGGCACTGAGAGATAAGTGACCCTACTGAGAACTGTGTCAACCACGTCCAGACGATGCACCACGGTGAACTAGGCAAGTCGTCTGAGCATGCCTGTAAGGACGACCCTTGCCGTGGTAGAACTGACCTCCAAAAGGAACACCACTAAAACAACGTGATCCACGAGACCTCTTGGCCTCCCTCTCATCCCGCTCCTCATTGCGGACCAGCTCTATCTGCCGAGCAATGTCAACAACCTCATCAAAAGTAGCATCAGAGTGAAGTTCCTAAGGGTTGGGTAGCCTCTTGTTGATAAGTACAAACATCTGACCTGTCTTTAAGGCTCTTATCGATGGTACTAGGCAAGCCGACAATTCAAAAATACTTCCAAAATTTAACAGAAAATGATTCAATAAATTTTAAATCAGCAGAGTTTTCATAAACAATGGTAAAACCGAAAACACAAGTGCAGATAATAGCTCCCAATATCGGGGTGTCACTTAGCCTATGAGCATATATACATCACCAGTCTAGAAATGAAATGTCTATAAAAAGTCCAGATTTAAATACAACGAAAGAAAATATAATGAGGGAGAAGCAAGGATTGCGAATGCGAGGCAACTACCTAGAAATTGCCAATGGTCAGCTATGCGAAATATCAACAACCTCCACGTCAAGAATCTCTCGGATCTGCGCATGAAGTGCAGGGTTTGGCGTGAGTACAACCAACTCAAGAAGTAACAATAATGAATATGGAACTGAAAGATAGTGACGAGCTACACAGTTAAAATTCATTTTCAGTAGTCTCAACGAGGAAAGTGTACATGCTTTAAAATCCGGTAAATAAAGTTAAATCATTTTATACATGCCAAGTGTAAGTAAAACCAGATAAAAATATCTCTCAGAAGTTTCCATAACAGATATATGGCAACTATGCGCAACAATAATGAAATCATATACAGCCTTTCGGGGCAACAATCACTTAGTTCTCCCATTCACTCCAATCTCACAATCACTCATTCCTCACACTCACTCCTTCCTCACGGTAACTCAGCACTTGGCACTCGTACATAGTAGGTACCTACACTCACTGGGGGTGTGTACACACTCCGGAGGGGCTCGTACAGCCCAAGCGCTATATCAATCCAATCATGGCATAGTCAATGAAACATGTTGTAGCGTGCATCCTAATCCCATAAATATCCTCACAATCAGGCCTTCGACCTCACTTAGTCATCAATCTCTCCAATCTCATCACGAAAATCAGCCCAACCGCAATGATATGATGTATCAACAAGAATAATAGAGACTGCAATATCATATGTGAGTAAAAACTAAGACTAAGTACAAATAGCATTTAGCAGGTAATTTCATCATGTAACAAGGCCTCTGTAAGTCCCAACCACATAACCTAAACATGGTTTCGAACATGAATTACAGTCAAATATCTATAACACATGGAGAGCATATAGCTAACAACAAGTTTATTCAACTTTTCAGTTACACGAAATAGACCAAGTCACAATTCCCACGGTGCATGCCCATATTCCATCACCTAGCATGTGCGTCACCTACAGAAAAATTACATAACACAAAATCTGGGGTTTCATACCCTCAGAACTATATTTAGAACAGTTACTTACCTCAATCGGAGCAAAACTCTACTCCAATATTCCTTTGCCTCGCGAATCGGCCTCTTAATACCCCAAATTTAGCCATAAGCAGTACGACATAATCAATATAGGCTAACAGAATCAATTCTACAAGAAATTACAAAATTATAGCTCAAAAATCTAAAATCGGCTCAAACCTGGCCCCCGGGCCACGTCTCGAAATTCAATAATGGTCACAAAATCTGAAAGCCCATTCACTTACGAGTATGGTCATACCAAATTCATCAAAATCCGACACAAATTGGTCATTCAAATCAGTAGCCTCAAACACCTAAATTTCACCTAAAAAATACACGAACTAGGTACAAAATCAGCGGGGGAGCATAATTATTGATGAAAAATCCCCTTGAAAATCCTCTCAAAAGCCTAAAAATCCAAGCTCAATATGGTAGAAATGGTGAAAACTCTCGAAACTTTCATATTTATATGTTCTGCCCAGGCCTTCCGCACATGCGGCCAAAATCCACTTCTGCAGTAAAAATTTTGCTTTTACGGAATTCACTAAGCCCTCAGTTGCCTCCATTTCTGTGACTCCTAGCCCGCATCTGCGCAATCGTAGGTGCGAGAAAATCATCACACCTACAGCTTTGATGACCTCCCACTTCCGCATCTGCAGTCCACCTACTGCACCTACGCCAAAAACCCTCGCAGGTACGATCACACTAGCTGAATCCAAACTTTAGTAGTCCTTCAAATGAAACTTCAAGTTTGTTAACCACCCGGAATCAAACCGAGGCCCCCGGGACCTTGACCAAACATACCAACAAGTCGTAAAATATGATACAAACTTAGTCGAATCCTCAAATCACCTGAAACAGTATCAAAAACACGAATTGCACATCGATTCTACAAATGACGTCGAAACCCATCAAATCACGTTTGATTGACCTCAAATTTCGCACACCAGTCAAAACTGACACCACGAACCTACTCTAACTTTTGGAAATCCAATCGGATCCCGTTATCAAAAAATCCACTCCCGGTTAAACTTTTCAAAATTCTAACTTTCGCCATTTCAAGCCTAATTCTACTACAGACCTCCAATTCACAATCCGGACATGCTCCTATGTCCAAAATCACCTAACGGAGCTAACGCAATCATTAAAACTCAAATCTGAGGTTGTTTACACATAAGTCAACATCCGCTCAACTTTTCCAACTTAAGCTTCCAATTAAGAGACGAAGGGTCTCAATTCACTCTAAAATCTCTCCGGACCCAAACCAACTAGCCCAGTAAGTCATATAACAACTGTTGATCACAAATGGAGCAGAAAATGGGGGAACTCTCAAAATGATCGGCCGGGTCATTATAATTACGCAAAATTATCTTACTGACTATCGTAAATCCCAATTATCAGATCTGGTTTTCTTAGGATCAATTGATTCAACAAGTAATAATGGCATCAGTTGATCCTAAAATTGTCCCAACTATTTCCGCAACACCATCTACTAAAAAAGCGTGGGAAATCCTTCACACGGATTACACCAACTAAAGTCATACTCGCATATTTAGCTTGCGAGATCAATTGAAAAATTCAAGAACGCTTCTAAAACCATTGCAAAGTACTTGTAGGAGGTTCATTCTCTCAATGATGCTCTCAAAGTTGCTGGTTTGCTTGTTAATGGAGATGAACTGATTGTCAAAATTCTAAGTGGTCTTGGCCCCGAGTACTACAAAATCTTTGTTGTGATACGTGCATGAGACTCTTCTCTGAGTTTTGAAGAATTATTTCACAAGCTCACATATCATGAGTTTTTCCTCAAACATCAAGATCTGGAAAAAGCATCCTCTACGATCATAACTGTTGTGGCCCGGAAATCAAACACGACTCCTCAATTCAATAGGAATAATCATCGTTTCAATTTTAAGCCATAGATACCATCTATGTCTCGGCAATGGAATCCAAACAATCAACAATCGAATTTCAACAATCAACAGAACAAGAGACAATTTAAGCAATCTGTCAAATGTCAATTCTGCTAAAATTGTGGTCACACGACAGATGTTTGTTGCTCCAAGTCTCATAATCATCTTGAAGCTCAAAATAACATTGTGTATGGCTTGCAATAGACCGGAAACTCTTGGGTTATAGACTCTGGTGCAACTCACCATGTCACTATCGAGCCCCACAACCTTAAAGAGTACCCAGGAACTGAAGAAATATCAATGGTTGACGGTAAAACTATTCCCATTACTCACATAGGTTCAACTCTAAGAAATAGATGTTTCTCAATACACTGTAGCCTCTCGAAGATAAGTGCAGACATCTCCGCACTAATCCGCAAAAGCCTACTAGGCCTGCTCATGACTCGTGAGACCTATATGACCCTAAAGCTCTGATACCATGCTGTCACGACCCAAAACCTATATTAGGTCATGATGTCACCTAACGTCACCATTAGGAAAGCCCACAAGTGAACCTACAATTTAATTACCCCCTTTAAACATTAAAAACAAAAGTTTCCTTTTTAAAAGGACGAAAATAAGATCTCATGCAACCGTACATACTTTTTCTCAACAAAATACCAGCGTGATAAATACATTTACTGTACTGATAGTAATGATAAGTACAACAGTACACAAATGCTAAAAATCCCCAATACCTGGTGCCACTAAGTGCATGAGAAATCTAGAGAGTATACAACTAATACAACTATTGTCTGAAAGGTAATAGACAGAAATAATAAACAAGGTAAAAGGAGACTCTGGTGCTTCAGATCGTAGAAAGGCAAGTAGCTCGCCACTAAGTCTCCGTAGAAGTGAGGCTATGCGCATGTGTGACCGCCTCTAGTACCTGTCTAAGTACCTGCATATTCAGTACAAAAGTGTAGCGTGAATACGGATAATAATGCATACCTAGTAAGTATGTAGTCTAACCTCGAAGAAGTAGTGACGAGGGGTCGACTTTACACTACTAGAGGTCAAACAGTAATAGAAATACATAAGGTAGACACGGTGAGTGTACAACAAGTAGCAACGAAGCTAATAAAAAGTAATTACAGTAATTCCACACAAGAGTCTATATAAAATCACTAAACCTTTCAGAATCGTCCATGAATGCACTAACTCAACTGTTACCAAACCAAATCCATTTGCAAATATTAAGCATGAAGCTGCTGAGGAGAACGGCCCAATCTGATAAGAATAATATTACCATACTGCCAAGGCGAGCATCCCGATCCCATAAGGGTAGTGTTACCATACTGCCGAGGCGAACTACACGATCCCATAATAGTAGTGTTACCATACTACGGAGGCGAATGGACAGATCCCATAAAAGTAGTATTACCATATTACCGAGGCAAACGGCCCGATCTCTTATGGGTAGAGAAATTTACCTCTCTCGAGAAAACACATGCGAGACGAGAAGACATAGATCTATAGTATCAAATAATTCCCAATTTTTCCAAAGTAAAATGCAAAGTCAGTATCTTTATTAAAATCCTCAATATCAGTCATAATCAAGAGAATTAATACACATGATAGGAATAAAGAGCACAATTAAAGGCATGGTGTGAATCTAAGACTGCCCGAACATATCATGAATATAGCTACTTATGGACTTTTGTCATCTCGTGCATACATAGCTCCCCACAACAAGTATCACAATCATTAATACACCTAAGGAGATAAGTTCCATCTTACAAGGCTAGGCAAGAGATTTACTTGGATTCCAAGTCCTCAATTCAGCTTTTTAACCTCGCTAGAACTCCTCAAACGACGCTGAGGACTCCGAAACTAACCAAAAGTCGTATAAACTAATAAATATATGCTTAAAACTTCATACTTTAGCTATGAAACTAATTTCCCAACCAAATATGGAATTCCATAAAAATCATCCCCGAGCCCACGTGCCCACATTCCGAATATATATGTTACCCATGATCTCACGAACTCAAATATATAATTTATTCCTAATTACATAATTAATTTCATAGTCAAATCTATTATTTTTACCAAACCCTGGATTCACAAAAAATCCCACAAATTTTCCCCTTAATTTCATGTTAAATCTACTCATAATTTGTTTATTTAACTCAAGAATTGATAGGGATCACTTACCTCTTGATGTTGATGAAAATCCCCCAATCTCTCAAAATCGCCCAAGACAAAGTGGAAATGAGAGAAATGAGACAAAGTCCAGTATTAAAAAATTAAGTATGCGCAGTGATCCCTTCTTCGCGATCGTGAAAAATGACTCGCGATCGCGAAGGCCAAAATTGCCCCTGCCCAAAAACCTAATCCGAATTGTGGTCTGGTAGTCACGTTTGTGATGCATCACTGCCCGGCCTTCCGCATTAATCATCCCTAAGTTACGTTCGCGTAGGACAAATTCCTCCTTCCCATTTTCCTCAATTTTCTCATCGCGATCGCAGTTAGGCCTCTGCGTTCGTGAAGCACTGCAGGCCAACCTTTGCGATCGTGGACCCTTATCCGCGTTTGCGTAAGGCAACCAACGTTGTGATCGCAAAGCACAATAGTAGTTTTCAGCCAAGTTCAAACATGCTCCTAGTAGTTCAAAACACACACGAGCCACCCGAGACCGCGTCCAAATGCACCGCTAAGTCCATAAACTCATTGCTCACCTAGTTGAAGCCTCGAAACACATAAAACAATACCATAATCAAGAATCGCACCTGAAAACCTCATTAATCAACTTCTAAGCTTCAAACTCATTTCACCCAAGTCTAAATGCGCTGAAACATGCTTAGACAACTCGGAATGATGCCAAATTTTATGCACAAGTCATAAATCACAATACGGACCTATTCCTAAGCGGACCCCGTTAACACCAAAGTCTACTCCAAGCCATATTTAAAGAACTAGATAACCTTCAATGAACCAACTTTCAACATTAAGCGCTGAAACACTCCCAGTTTATCCGAAACTCGATCTAAAAACACGCCCAAGCCCAAAATTGTCATACAAACATGTTGGAATCATCAAATCCCGATTCTGAGATCGTTTATTAAAAATATTAACCCAAGTCAAACTTCCAATCTTATGCCACTATTAACCCAATTCTGAGATCGTTTACTAAGTCAAACATATTGGAATCATCAAATCCTGATTATGAGATCGTTTACTAAAAATATTAACCCAAGTCAAACTTGCAACCTTAGGCCAATATTAAGGAACTAATTGTTCGGATTTCCACCCGAATCATTCCAAACCCAAACAAACCATCCCTGCAAGTTATAAAGTAGTAAAAAAAACATATAGGGAGCTTAATTAGGGGAACGAGGATCTAAAAGTAAAAGGACCAGTCGGGTCATTTCATTCTCTACCTCTTAAACAAATGTTCGTGCTCGAACAAGTTTAGAATTATACTTGGAGTGCTGAATAGGTGTCGATATCTGCTCCGCATGTATTCCTCAGTCTCCCATGTTGCCTTCTCGACTGCTTGACCCATACACTAGACTTTACCGTAGAAATCTTCTTAGACCTCAGCTGGAGAACATGTCTGTCAACAATTGCAAATGGCTCCTCCTCATAACCCAAACTCTCATCTAGCTGAACCGTGTTGTAATCTAACACGTGTGACTTGTTGGCATGGTAATTTTCAATCATAGACACAATAAAGACAAGATGAACCCCCAATTCGCTGGGAGGCAAAGCGCGCTAATAAGAATCCTCCCCAACTCGCCTCAACACGTCAAATGAGCCAATAAACCTCGAACTCAACCTGCCCTTCTTTCCAAACCTCATGATACCCTTTATCACCGAGAGTTTCAAGAGAACCTTCTCACCCACCATATATGATAAATCACGTGCATTCTTCTGTCTAGAATGCGTTTTGCAAAGTCGCTTGTGAATCAACTTCACATTCTCCAAGGCATCATTTACTAAATGAGTGCCATATAACCTAGCCTCATCAGGCTCAATTCATCCGATGGGCTAATGACATTTCCGGCCATATAAAGCCTCAAATGGAGCCATCTCGATGCTGGATTGATAATGATTGTTCTAAGCAAACTCGGCCAAGGGCAAGAAGCAATCCCACCACCATTTGAAGTCAAACACATGCTCTAAGCATATCCTCCAGAATCTATATCGTCTGCTCTGACTGCCCTTTGGTATGCGGGTGAAAGGTTGTGTTAAGCTCTACTCGGGTACCCAACTTGCTCTGTACTGCTCCCTAGAAATGCAAAGTGAAATGTGGGCCTCTATCTAATATGATGGAAATAGTCACAACATTCCACTAGACAATATCCTAAATGTAAGTCTGGGCCAACCTTTCTAATGAGTAAGTAGTGACCACCAGAATAAAGTGTGCCGACTTTGTCAGCCCATCGACAATGACCCAAAAACCATCAAACTTCCTCAACGTCTGCAGTAACCCAACTATGAAGTCCATAGTGATGCACTCCCACTTCCATTTCTATATAACCATCTAGTGGAGTAGGCCACCTGTCCTCCGGTGCTCATACTTAACCTACTAGCAATTTAGACATCTCGCTACATACTCAACTATGTCCTTCCTAATCCGCCACCACCAATAATGTTTCCTTAGGTCACGATATATCCTTAAAGCACCTTGATGAATGGAATATCTGGAACTGTGTGCCTCCTCGAGAATCGTCTCCCTCAAGCCATCAACATTAGGAACACATAGGCGACCATGGAGTCACGAAACACCATCCTCATCGATAGTAACCTCCATGGCACCACCCTATATTACCGTCTCTCTAAGAACCAACAAGTGAGGATCATCATACTGATGAGCCTTGATCCACTCAAGTAATAAAAACTGAGCCATAACACATGCAAGAACTTGACTGGGCTCTAAAATATCCAACCTCACGAGTTCGTTAGCTAAGGAATAAATTTCCAAAGCTAATGGCCTCACCTTTGCCAAAATGAATGTCAAACTACTCAAACTCTCCGCCTTTCTACTCAAGGAATTGTAACTACTAGATCGATTATTTTTTAGAATTAGCATCTTGTTTGATGGCTTATGGTATTTAGCAGCTTTGTATCATGTATTATGACTTGTGTGTGTGGTTGAGTTTGATTTTAGATGACTCGAGATTGATTTAGAAGAACAATTCTTATTTTAGAAGCTTAAGCGAAACGAGTTGACTGGAGTTTGAATTTTGTGTAAACGAATTTAGAATGGTATTTTGATAATTCCAATAGCTTCGTATGGTGATTATAGACTTAGGCGTATGCCCGTATTTTGATTTGGAGGTCCATAGGTTGATTTGATGCAGTTGGCAAAAATTAGAAAGTTGAAGGTTTGGAAGGTTGAAAGGTTTGACCGAAGTTGAATCTATGGATATCTGGCTCGAATTGAGATCACGAGAGTCATAATAGCCCTGTTATCTCATTTGGGACCTGCATGCAAAATTTAAGGTTATTTCGGGTTGATTTGATATGATTCAGCGTGAGTTATAGAAGTTAAAGTTCATAAGTTCATTAAGTTTGATTTGAGGCATGATTCGTACTTTTGATATTGGTTGATGTGATTTGAAGCCTCGAGGAGGTTCGCGTTATGTTACGGAACTTTTTGGTATGTTCGGATGGGGTTGAGGTGCTCGGGTGAGTTCCGGGGTGGTTTCGAACATTTCTAGGCCATTTTTAATTGTTGGTTTTTTGCCACAGGGGTATGCATCGCGATCACAGACATCGGATCGCGTTTGCGAAGAGCAAATTTGATATTTGGGCACTGTGAATCGCAATTGCGGAAGCCTTTTTGTGATCGCGTAGAGGAAATTCTGCTGTCACTTACCCGACTTTAGAAGCTTATATCTTGAAATATTTAAGGAACTTGGAGATGATCCAAAAATAAAAGTTGTAGTCCATTGAGTCTAGTTTTCAAAAAATCAAACTATTTTTCATTTAGAGTTTTGTACAAAAAGTTATGACTGTTACACTATAGACTATCTGAGAAGAGTTTAGGAAGTTTAATGGGATCTTATTCTTCGCGATCGCGGGGAAATTGTTGCGATCGCGAAGGGTAAATGTTACACCCCATATTTACGTGCGCGAAAGTACGCCATAGATAAATTGATGAAAGCTCATAAATGAGATGTTACATCGCGCATTTTTGTACGTTAAAGTTTCGTCGTAAGTTAATCGACACAAGCTCGGGAATGATATTATTTTGAGATTATAAGTATTATGTTATTTCAAATAAGGCATAAGTAAATTCTTGATGGTGAAAGGTTAAGAAAATCGAAGAAAATGAGTTTCGTCGAAAGTTGTCATTTTGGAGAAACAAAATATGATCCGAGCTATAATACCTAATATTTATGGACTAGTACCATACAAGGTACCACATGACCATGATAGTAAGGTGTATAAAGTGTGTTAAAAGTTAGTAGTATTTTAAGTAATTTGAGATAATTCTTAATTATGTCGATAATTGGTTAATTATTGGATTAGTGTGGAATTAACCAGTTAATTAAGAAATTGGTAATTAATAATAATTTTGAATAATTCTTAAGCATTATGTGGCATTCATACAAAGCCCAAATGATGACTATTCATTTATATGCTATCTGGCATATGTAGGGGAATTGGTGGCCTACAAGGATTATTATGTATAAACTAAGAGGGAATTACATAAATTTGTCTAAAAATCTTACGGATGAAGCATTACATTCAAAGACTCTCTAATACTTCTAATTTATCACAATGAAACGTGAATTAATTAGGCAAAGTTACGGACATTGGGCAAAATTTTCATACAAAGTTACATTGTGTAATTGCAACGTGATTTTGCAATTCTAGGGAGTACGGTGCACTCTTTCTCAAGAATATCATACCGATTTTTCCCTACTCCAGGTATGTTGAGGCTACCCTTTCTTTCATTTGGCATGTTCTCGTAATTACACGAGTTTGATAACGAGGCATAAAGAGAAATTCATATTTCGGAATTTATGTACATTTTCCTATTCTCATAAGTTATAGTATTCTCCCTTATCGATACTTCATATTCAATCGAGTATTTACTTCTTCCAGTCAAGAGAGTAGAGAGCCTATATATACAGTATTACAGTGTTTTCATTATCATCAAGCTATAATCGATGGACAAGCATCTATTGGGAAACCTCTTATCAGATGGTAAGTTATATACCGAGCCTACTGTGGTCAAGCGCCTATGAGCAAGCCCAGCATGGCCGAGATACAGAGCGTAATATGTCCGAGCACCTATGAGTAAGCTTACTACGGTAGAGCAGCTATATATATACCAAGCCTTATAAAGCCGGACAACTATTTTACTTACTATATTGAGAGTGTTGAGTCAGTATTAGCAGGTAAGCATATCTTCATATTATCATTGACTCCGACTTACTTTCAGTTATTATATATTTAGTTCAGTTTCAGCTTCCAGTATATTGCCTTACATACTCAGTACATTATTTCGTACTGACATCCCTTTTCTGGGGGCGCTGCATTTCATACGTGCAGGTTCAGACAGAAAGGCAGGTAGACCTCCTCATCAGGTGTTGCCCGAGTTCAGCTTGATCGGTAAGCTCCATGCCCTTCGGAGTTGCCGGGTCTAGAGATTTATGTACATCTTGTGTATATATGTTATGAGTAGGTTGGGGCCCTGTTTCGATCAAAGTATACCCATCAGTAGAGTCTTGTAGACACATCTTGTCAGTTAATGCAGTATGTTGGGATTGCAAGCCTTTTATGTACATTTGGTTGGTTTGTCAGCTGTAGTGACTATGACGGCCTTGTGGCCCAGCTTTATATTGATATTTAGTCAGCATTTGCGATTTTCTTGCAATGTGGCCTATGGCCAAAGTATGACATCATATGTTTAGAGTTTTTTAGTCGCAAGGATAGGTGAGGTGCCAAGTGCTAGTCTCACCCCCCAGGTTCGGGGCATGACAAAAGTGGTATCAGAGTAGTTATGTCCTAGGGAGTCTACAAGTCGTGTCCATTAGAGTCTTGTTTATGGGTGTGTCGTGCACTACACTTATAAGCAGGAGGCTACATGGTATTTAGGACTGTCATTCTTTCTTCTTACTCTAGATCATGTTTTAGAGCTCAGTTATAAGAATTCAAACTATTAAAAATCTATTTTATTCATAATAGACGATACCTACATCCAGAAAGACGGTTGGTAAGAGATATGACTATGGAAGAGTTGAGTCAGAGGAACTCGACTTTGCATAATGCATATAATAAGTAAATGTGAGGTCTTCAGCAGATCATGTGTGTACTAGAAGGTGTAAGCTTCTTGATAAGGATCCCTAAGGAAAAAATATATATCCACTCTAATGGTAAAAAGCCATGAAAGAATTAGAAGATACAAGTTTCAACAAATAATAGAAACAAGGTGAAGAAGGGTACGATGTGACTAATTAGTAGAGGTGAACATTATCTACAATTCAGGAAGAGAGATATAAGCATTTTGAGTTACCTTCACCAATAACAGAGGCATGTACAATTGACCACACCCATCTTAGTTATGCCATATGGGGGCTAACAGGTGTTCTTTAAGAAAAGGACGGAACATCAGGATACAGTTGGGGTTAGAGTAACCCAAAATGGTGAATGGATTATTTGTGTTAGTTGACATTTCCAAAGGATATTACAAATGTGCTAATAGATCTCTTTGTGAGACACCCAGATTATGCACTCTAGAATAGTACAATTAGATGTGAATATTAGCACGATCAACAAAATTCAGTGGATAGGCACTGAAATCCTGGAAGGGATAAATATTACCTTAGTTTGAGTCCCGTCCCTAGGAGAGTGAGGACTTTGAGAAACCTGAAGAGCCGATGAATGAAGCAAGGGGAGCTAAAAGCAAAAGAATGTCTTGTTGAAGTTTTCATAAGAAAGGGATAAGCAGAAATATTAGTAGGGTAATGACAAGAGAGATAAGGAAGAATTATGATTAAGATGCGATACATGGATGACAATGGTAGATCAAAAAGATGACGGTATTACCGGGTCCATAGTCAGGTGAAGGAAGAGACGAGAGGTAATAGGCCTTAAGACAACAAAAGAGTATAGGCCATAAAGTCCTATCCTTATTTCGAGAAATAAGTTCGTGACTCTAACGCGATTTCCAATAGTGAAAAGCTAGACCCTAGAATAATAGAAACCAGTATGCGCTGGTGAACCAGATAAACTAAACATGAATTAGGGATTTAGTGATTTGATAATGGTCGATAGCATGAGAAATTCAGAGAATGGTCATTCAGGAAAACGCTTCCCTAAAGCAAGCAATGTGAGCAAAATTCAGCTTAAGGGACAGTGTGTTCCAGTTACACTAAGTATCACCCTCGTGAGTAAGGAATTTTGTTATCCCTCGTACAGAAAGATTGACACAAGGCGAGTAAGGTTCATTGATGATGTGAAAAGATGCCAAATATTAAGGGGTAAAACATCTACAGGCATATCGTCGTAGCTCTAACTCTTAATACTCCCTTAAAGGGGGGAATATGGAGTTATGTGATGTTAAGTAAGAATTAAGTGGTTCTAGTAACTATGGAATGGTAAAGAAAGAATGCGACAAAAATAAGGAAGGGATGAAATTGCACTTATTCAAATCCTATAGATATGCTACGATTCTAAAATATTATGTAAACACGAAGTCAAGTAAAGAAATTAAGGATTCCTGCCTGGAATGTTATTGATAAATAAGGGGCCAATGCGAGAGGTAAGTTAAGACAAAGGAAATAACCCAAGAAAGATTACATGGAATATTGATATGAGAGTGGCCAACAAGTGGTTAGTAGTTTATTCACGAAGAGCCTAGTTATGGCTAGATAAGAGGATACAAACAAATCAGTAGATCGTACAAGATAAATAGAGTGAACCCCCAACATGGGAATCCAGCCTCTCAGTTATGATATTATAATATTTGAGATATATTCATATAGGAGTTGGGGAAGTTAAAAAGGCACCACATGAGTGTTACTGAAATAAAAGAGAATCCCCCTGGGAAGACGGTAAAACTTCAGTCCAAAAGCAATCATATGAGCACATGAGTGTGGAGGTAAGTAACTAAGGATAAATATAGGTGGGTACAAATATCGAAAATTCTATTGGTAATATAATGTAATAAGCTCGCAGCTTTACAAGAGTCAGAGGGTCCTCCCTAAGTACTACAATGAAAGACTAGTTGAGGGAATAAGGAAGAAGGCTTTAACCTAAGCTCAGTGACCCAACAAAGGAATGGTCTTATAATAACAAGTCTCAACACAACATTGCATGCACTCCATAAGAAAGTGGCACCACCGTGGCTAATGAACAAGGAGTAAAATCAGAAGTGCTATTCAAGATCATATGTGTTGTATGGAATTCCAATATGATTGGGCACCAAGATAAGCTAAGTATGGACGCAACAAAGGGGGACAGAAAGACCAAGAAAAGTAAAAGCTTACGTTTAAAGAAAGCTAAGATAGAAAGAAAGGAATTATTCGATCAACGATCTAGAATTGGTTACATTATGAACGCACATAAGAGTTTGGAGTATTATCCATGTAGCATATATGCTGACAATCATACAACCATAGAAGGTTCCGGTATAAGTTAACAGGAAGAATTGAGTCACAGATCGGAAGATAGCTTAAGCCTACATAAAGGTTGATCAGAGGAAAGAGGAAACTAAAGAGTTACGTTAACCAAGTAAATCACGAGTCTGATTATTAGACCCAAAACATAATAGACACCATGATTGAGAACATTGTAGAATCACTCTTAGTATCAGAGGTACAAGAGAGATAACACAACAACCATATTCTATAACGGCTCTGCGAAAAATCCAATTAGAAAAGTACGGGCCTCATAAGAAGTTAGTATGAAGCGTCCACCGGATTGTATATATACAAGAGGTGCAAGTATTATAATAGACTTCAAGTTGTGAATGTGAATTATAACTATGTGGAAGGGAGGTCATAAAATAGATAGAAAAAGTGATGCGAGATTTTAAGTTAAGTAAGGTAAGGTTGTGAATAGTCCATACTTCGGATAGAAGGCTATAAGCGCAGGGATTCAATATCCAGGAATGATAGCGGCATCGTCAGTAGCATATCTTATTGCCTATGGTTTCTAGGTATCGAGAGGTATAGTTAAGAAAGTAAAAGAAGAGTTAGAGATGATGTGATGTCTCACTTGATGTTCCAGAATAACAAAAGGAAATCTATGGTGCAAGGAAGTTGAAGGAAAGCTGTGTGTAGTATAAATGGATATGTATGGATCGCAAGCTAACGTATGGTAGAGCGGCAAGATTATAGGAAGACATGAGTAAGGATAAGAAAGGGCAAGTGAGAAGGTGACGAGAATGGATAAGCCGTCAGGATGAAGCCCTTGAAAATGAGAGAGATCTGATGGGTTCTCTAAATTATATAAAGCACAGTATCGCCTGAATGAGCTCAAAGGAGTCTATGACTAATAGCATTTAGAAGAACTGGAATGCTGACCTGGTAATAAAATGAGGGTGTAATTATGACAGATAAAAGATGACATTTGTGCCTTTGATTGAGTAATGATTTGAAGAGAATTTCAAGGATCGTACAGAATTAAAATACCCATGTAAGGTAAATCACATTGGGATGCTGTAAAATACGATTATTAAAGTATCATATCCCCCAAGTGGATCAGGAAAATCACTTCAAATGTTCCATGATGCAACGTACGCCCTAGTGATTACGTAAGAGGTTTCACGTTATCAGTGATATATGGTAGATCAATATTGAGGTGAACCAACGTTGAACGGACAAAAGTCACAATGTATTAGGTGAGATTAGGCCCATTCTTAAGATAAACATTATGAGGAAGCATTAAAGGACTTATATATATATATATATATATATATATATATATATATATTTATGGGATAAGCAACGAAGGTAACCTAAAGTTTGGTAGTAGACCTCAGCAATGATAAATTGAAGTAAGAGTTATTTTACAGTATGACCTACCAATATAGTAAAATTATGCGGATGGATAGGCAGGTCTCTGAAATAAGTTAAAGAAATATTCGTAAGTTCGATAAAGTGCCGAGCAAAGAACTTCAGTAAACTTATAGATGCCCATAGGGACATCTTATAAAGCTCTATATATGTTCATAAGGTGAGGCCTAAAGATTGGCTAAAAGTTGGAGGAAAAAGGAGAGAAGTTTGCATAGGAGTACTTACAAGGAAAAATTCGTACATGATGCATGATAGAAGATAGCAACAATTACAAAATTAGAAGGATTCCGACCATAAGTCGTGGTGTGAGAAAGAGGCCTAAAAGGGGGAATACCTTGGCGTTTGGGATTCATTCACAGAACAGTTGCCTAGATGGCAAGAGGAGTACTAAACTATTCGCAAGAGCTATGGGTTATAGGAATGATAAGTGCATCAGTCAACATTCGAGGACGAATGTTCCAAAGAGGGGAATTATATTACACCCCATATTTACGTGTGTGAAAGTACGCCATAGGTAAATTGACGAAAGCTTAGAAATGAGATGTTACATCCCGCATTTTTGTACGTTAAAGTTTCGTCGAAAGTTAATCGATGTAAGCTCAAGAATGAGATTATTTGAGATTATAAGTATTATGCTATTTTAAACAATGGATAAGTAAATTCTTGAAGGTGAAAGGGTAAGCAAATCGAAGAAAATGTGTTTCGTCGAAAGTTGTCATTTTGGACAAAAAAATACGATCCGAGCTATAATACCCGATATTTATGGACTAATACCATACAAGGTACCACATGACCATGATAGTAAGGTGTATAATGTGTGTTAAATGTGAGTAGTATTTTAAGTAATTTGAGATAATTCTTAATTATGTGGATAATTGGTTAATTATTGGATTAGTGGGGAATTACCAAGTTATTTAAGAAATTGGTAATTAATAATGATTTTGGATAATTCTTAAGCATTATGTGGCATCCATACAAAGCCCAAATGATAACTATTCATTTATATGCTATGTGGTATGTGTAGGGGAATTGGTGGTCTACAAGGATTATTATGTATAAACTAAGAGGGAATTACATAAATTTGCCAAAAATGCTTACGGATAAAGCTTTACATTCAAAGACTCTCTAAGACTTCTACTTGATTACAAAAAACGTGAATTAATAGGCAAAGTGACGGAATTTCAACAAAATTTTCATACAAAGTTACACTGTGTAATTGCAACGGTATTTTGCAATTCTAGAGAGTACGGTGCAATCCTTCTCGAGAATATCATACAGATTTTTTCCTACTCCAAGTTTATTAAGGCTATCCCTTCTTTCATTTTGGCATGATCTCGTAATTACACGAGTTTGATAACGAGGCATAAAGAGAAATTCATATTCTGGAATTTATGTACATTTTCCTAGTCCCATAAGTTATAGTATTCTCCCTTATCGGGATTTCATATTAAATCGAGTATTGTCTTCTTCCAGTCAAGAGAGCAGAGAGCCTATATATACAATATTACAGTATTTTCATTACCATCGAGCTATAATCGATGGGCAGACCCCTATTGGGCAACCTATGATCAGATGGTAAGTTATATACTGATTCTACTCTGACCGAGCGCCTATGAGCGAGCCCAACATGGACAAGATACAGAGCCTAGTATGGTCGAGCGCCTATGAGCGAGCCTACTACTGTAGAGCAATTATATATATATCGAGCCTTATAAGGCCAGAAACCTATTTTACTTTCTATATTGAGAGAGTTGAGTCAGTATCAGCAGGTAAGCATATCTTCAAATTATCTTTGACTCCAGTTACTTTCAGTCATTACATTATCAGTTCAATTTCAGCTTCCAATATGTTGCCTTACATACTCGGTACATTATTTCGTACTGACGTCCCTTTTTTGAGGGATGCTGCATTTTAAGCGTGCAGGTTTAGATAGACAGGCAGGTAGACCTCCTCATTTGGTGTTTCCCGAGTTCAGCTTGATCGGTAAGCTCCACGCCCTTCGGAGTTGCCGGGTCTAGAGCTTTAGGTACATCTTGTATGTATATATATATATATATATATGTATACATTTATATATATATATATATATATAATGCCATAATCTTTCCCATACCCCATATACATTTATATATATATATATATATATATATATATATATATATATATATATACATATGTTATGAGTAGGTCGGGGCCCTATTTTGATCACAGTATACCCATCAGTAGAGGCTTGTAGACACATCATGTCAGTTAGTGCAGTATGGTGGGATTGTAGGCCTTATATGTACATTTGTTTGGTTTGTCAGCTGTAGTGATTATGATTGCCTTGTCGGCCCAACTTTATATTTATATCTAGTCAGCATTCGCAGTTGGATTGCAATGTGGCCCATAGCCAAAGTATGACATCATATGTTCAGAGTCCCTTAGTCGCAATGTTAGGTGAGGCACCGGGTGCCGGTCTCGCCCCCCGGATTCGGTGCTTGAAAAATTTGTGCTAGAAATTTTTTGAATCGTGATCCCAAAGTTGGTTACCGCGGTCAAGAAGGGTACCTCTGGAGTAGTGTTTAAAGTATTCTATTTCGAAGGTCTTGGTCATTTTATCATATTTTGAGTTATGAAGTTCGGATTTGGGCGATTTTGAAGGGGATTTTCACATTTTGGATTGGGGTAAGTGTTTTTTATCCGGATTGGATTATATTTCGTGACTACATCATTGTTTTTAACATTATATTAGTGATTTGAATGAGAGAAAATGAGAATTTTTGTATAAACTTTCAAAAATGTAAAATGAGGGTTTGAAGGCCGATTTGATGTCGGAATTGAATAATTTTTGGCATGGTTGAACTCGTATCGTAATGGGTGCTCGGATTTTTTGAATTTTGTCTGGTTTCGAGGTGCGACCCTGGGGTTGACTTTTTGGATTTTCATTAAAGATAAAAATTTTATTATCCGGAATTGTTTCCTATGGTTTTTATTTATGCTATTAAGCTATTTTGGCTAGATTTGAGCCGTCCAGAGGTTAATTCACACAAGAAGGTCATTTTAGAGTATTGGTTTAGCTTCTGTGAGGTAAGTATATTGCCTAACTTTGTGTGGGGGAGACAACCCCTTAGGGTTTGAGTTGTTTGTGCTAATTGTGTTATGTAAAAGCCGTGTACGCGAGGTGACGAGTACGTACTCGGGCTTATTTGTAGAAATCGACCGGTTTAGACTCTTACGCTTCTTTCATGTATTTATTTGGAATTGTTAGCATATGTTATATCTTTTATTCGCCGTTTGTACTATCACATGCTTTATTTGAAGTTGTCGTTACATGTCACATCCTTTCCTATTAGTTGAAATTGTTGTACATGATATCCTTCTTGTTGTCGGGTAATTCTCATGTATTTAAATGTAGTACTAGTTCATGCCATTTCTCTTTCATTGTTAGCGTAATTCTCAAACTAGAAGCTGAAGTTTGCCTCTTTATGGAAATATTTTCACTATCGAGATTATTCTGAAACATCTAATTGGAATTTAGGTTATCGAAAGTCAATAATTTATTTTAATTGAAGTTGTGTTTAAAGGAGGTGTTGTTCCTTGTGAGTTACTTTCCCGATAATTTTGTCGTTATTGAGATTTTTACACGTTGTGTTTGAGTCGTGTGCTACTTGTTGGAAATATTGTTATTGTTGGATCTTTATAAAAGGTTGTGGCCTTTGGAAACTTTTGTTACGAGTTGATATGTCGTGTTGCTGTGATGTTAACATTTATGAATTGTTATGTGGTTTGGTTGTTGTTGTGTGGAGCATAAGGGTGGTATTTCACTGTTGTTGTTATGCGGGGTATAAGGGTGGTATGTCACTATTGTTGAATGTACGGAGTGATAGGGTGAATATTATGTTATTGTCCAGGCGGAGCGATAAGGGTGGGTATTATACGAAGCGATACAGGTGGCTAATAGAGAGATAAGGGCGGCTAATGATATTGTTAGGGCGGAGTGATACGTGTGGCTGTTGGAGAGATAAGTATGGCGGATGTCAAGGATGATGTGTGATGGCTTAGGGACATTGTTTTGGTGACTTTCGTGTGATGGTGTGCTTTTCCTTGTGTATGTCATAAACCTTACATGCGTTTTTTGTTGCTTCGAATGAGCTACTTGATGTCTTTGATATTATTTATTTACTTGGGCTGCAGTAGTACACTCGCACAAACATACACTGTAGCATGCCACTTATACTAGCTCAGGAGTATGAAACTTGACATTTATTGATCATGCCCATGTGTTCTTGTATTATCCATTTTCATGTTGCTATTGAGACTGCGATCTTGATGGGCGGATTATGATTGTAATCCTATGATCATGCCGGGCGGATTATGATTGTGAGCCTGAGACCATACCAGGCAGATTGTGATTGTGAGTCTATGACCACACCAGGAGGATTGTGAATGCGAGCTTGTGATCATGTCGGGTAGATTGAGTTATTGGCATGTGAGTTATTCATGTGGTTGTGATTCGAGATGTGGGCACGAGGTGTCATGAGTATATGATAGTAGGTTGATACCTATGATTTGTGACTATGAGATGAACTATCACTGTGTGATTTTGTTGTGAAACTTGTGTTAGAACGACTTGATTAATTGGTTGTCCTTTTTGTTCATTAATTTGTTTTCATAATACTTTACGGTGTTCTTATACTTTACTTTTTATATCACTTGTTGGTTTTTGTTTCCATTTACTGATTTATGCTTTTCATTATTAACTTTATACTTCTATACTGCACAGGTTATTTTATCTAGTAAGTGTCTTGACTTGTACCTCATCACTACTCCCCTGAGGTTAGTCTTGATATTTATTGGGTACCGACCGTGGTGTACTCATACTACATTTCTGCAAAAAAATTTGTAGAGCTAAGTACGGAGATATCAGACTCAGGCAGAGTTTGAATATTGGTCATGAGGATTCAAGGTGGAGCTGCTTGGTCGTTGCAGTACCTTAGAGTTCTTTACTTTCTTTGTACTGCCGGCTTGTTATTTGAACAATATGGTATTTCGATCCTTAATTGATGTAGTAGTCGGCTTACCTAGTCTTAGAGACTGGGTACCATCACAACATCCTATAGAGGGAGTTTGGGGTCATGACAGGTATCCGCAACCACATTCTCCTTGCCCGGATGGTAATATCATAGTCCTTCAGTAACTCAAGTCACCTGCACTGCCTCAAATTAAGGTCCCTCTGCTTAGACAAATGCTGCAAGCTACGATGACCGGTGTAAACCTCACAGGACACCCCATAGAGATATGCCTCCGGATTTTGAGAGCATGAACTATTGCGGCCAACTACAAATCATGTATGGGGTAATTCATCTCATAGGGCATCAACTGATGTGAAGCATATGCAATAACTCACCCTCCATCATCAATACACAACCCAAGCCAATGCACGAAGCGTTGCTATACACGGTATACATCCCTGAACCAGAGGGCAACACAAACACTATTGCGGTAGTCAAAGTGGTCATGAGTTTCTGAAAGCTCTCCTTGAAATCATCGGACCTTCTGAATGGAGAACCCTTTTGGGTTAATCTAGTCAAGGGTGCTGTAATGGACGAGAAGCCTTCCATGTACCGATGATAATAACATGCTATCTCCCGATCTCGGTCATTGTGATAGGACAAGGCCAACTCTGGATTGCCTCGATCTTCTTCGATCTACCTTACTACCATTACCTGATACAACGTTCCCCATGAAAGGCACGAAATCCAACCAGAACTCGCATTTGGAGAACTTAGCATAAACATTCTGTTCACTCAAGGGCTGAAGCACTAACCTCAAACTTTGCTTGTGCTTCTCCATACTATGCAAGTAGATCAATATGTAATCAATGAAGACAATGACAAATTAGTCAAGAACATCCGAATACGAATCTTCAGCAATTGATACATAGATCTCAAGTCGATCTTAGGGAACACCCTGGCACCCTGCAATTGGTCAAGAAAATCATCAATGCGCGGCAACAAGTACTTATTCTTGATGGTGACTTTGTTCAACTAGCAGTAATCAATGAACATCTGTAATCCCCGATCCTTCTTCTTCACAAACAAAATCGGTGCACCCCAAGGTGACACACTAGTTCTAATGAACCCCTTCTCAAGCAACTCTTAAAGTTGATCCTTTAACTCTCTCAGCTCCTTGGGATCCATATGATAAGGAGAAGTAGAAATAGTTTGGTGCATGGCATGAAATCAATGCCGAAATAGATATCCCGATATGGCCGCATATCTGGTAGATCAGTAGGAAATACATCGGAAAACTCTCGTACTAGCGGTAGTAAATCTAAGGCGGGAGTCTCTATAGTAGTATCTAAACAAAGGCCAAATAGGCCAAACAACCCTTCTTAACCATATGTCGAGCCTTCAAGAATGAAATAATCCAACTAGAAGTAACAATAGACGAACCTTTCCACTCTAATCTGGGCAACTCAGGCATCGTCGAGGTAACAGTCTTGGCATAGCAATCAAGAATGGCATGGTACGAGGACAACCAGTCCATGACCAAGATAACCTCGAATCACCCACTGGCATGGACACATATCTACATAAAGTCACCATATAGGATCGGTACACTCGATCCACAATAACAGAATCACCCACTAGCATGGACATATATACAAGAACGCCCAAGGAATTATGAGATACATCTGGATATGGAGAATATAGAGAAGAAATAGAGCAGTAAGTTGACCCTGGATCAAATAATCCAAGGCATCCCTACGGCAGACAAAAATAAAACATGTAATCACTGCATTGGAGGCGGATGCCTCTGGCCTGGTAGGGAAAGCATAGAATCTTGTTGGAGCTCCACCTTACTGGCATCCACCTCTAGGGAGAACCCTACCCACCTGCCCTCCACCTCTAGCTAGCCTAGTGGGCGATATGGTAGCTAGTGCGGTAATCATGGGCCAATGGTCCTGTAGCTTGGGCTTGCCTCATACTTTGGGACAAAACCTCTTCATATGGCCAAGATCCCCGCACTCAAAGCAACCCATCAGAGCATTGAATTGCTGACCTGAAGTCTGACCTTGGTGGCCTGAATACCTACTAGAGGAACCCTGAATAGTTGGCGGATGGTAAGTACTCTTTGTAATGGAACTGAAATAGGGTCGTGTTGGAGCACTCTGAGCAGGCGGTGGTGCTGACTGCATGGTCCAACTAGACTGACCCCTTGTGAACCGACTTTTGCCCCTAGGTGGGGTGCCACTGAATCTTCCAAACTACTAGGGCCGCTTTCTACTCGCGCAAACTCTCCATTGTGGCCGCGAATATGCTCGATCCTCCGAGATATATCTACAAACTGATAAAAGGGAATCACTATCTCTACCTCACAGGTCATAGAAACCTGAATCTCAGGGTGTAGACGTGCAATGAACCTCTGTACCCTTTCTGCATCTGTGAATAGTATAATAGCTACATGGCGAGACAAGTCAGTAAATCTCACCTCATAGTCGGTCACACATATGACGCTGACGGAGTAACTCAAACAAACCCCAAAGCTCCTCTCTCTCCAAAGGTTGTATGCACTTCTCCAAGAACAGATGTGTAAGCTGTCTGTGAGCCTTGCCCTCAAGCTCAAAGGTGGTGAAGTCCACCCTGTTAGGCTCTAATATCCCCATGTTCAATAGCCTATCCTAGATCCGGTCAATGAAATCTTCGGGGTCCTCTGACCGCTCACCCCCAAAGTTAGGGAGGCAAAGTCTAGTCCATCTATCCAGCCACTTCTACTGATTTACGGTCGTGATTGGTACATACTCTGACACAACTGTTATAACTAGCTGGGCCCTACCTGCCGGTAGTGCACCTAGGGTCTGATAATTGGCAATGGCGTGCCCTGGAAACTGAGTAGTATAGGTTTGTGCTCCCCCTTGAGCCTGAGATGTGGTTGTGTCCGCTGGAAATAAACCAGCATGCATCATATAGTCCATGAACCGCAGCATACGGCCCATGACCTCCTAGAATCCCGGCGCAGTCATGAAATCTGCTGGGGTTGGCTCAGCTGCAAGTCCATCCTCCTACTCCTTAATAATAGGATCCTCCACTAGATCTATAACAGGAGAAACTATAGGATGCCCTAGTCCTCTGACAAGAGCTGGAGCCCTCCCCCAACCTCTACCTTAGCCTCTAGCAATGGAGGAGCAGCTCCTCTACCGCCTAGTACATCCTCCGCGCGCGTTCTCACTATCTGTGAGAGGTCAACAAAAATATAGTTAGCACAATATCAACTGAATGATAGGAGATGAATAAAGAGAAGGTTCCTAACACCCTATAGCCTCTCAAAGATAAGTACGGACGTCTCCACACTGATCCGCAAGACTATACTAGGCCTGCTCATGACTCGTGAGACCTATTTGGACCTAAAGCTCTGATACCAAGATGTCATGATCCAAAACACATATTAGGTCACAATGGCACCTAACGTCGCCGTTAGGCAAGCCCACAAGTGAACATACAATATAATTATGCCTTTTTAACATTTAAAACAAACGTTTCCTTTTTAAGAGAACGAAATAAGTAATATCTCATGCAACTGTACATGCTCTTTTCTCAACAAAATCCAGTGTGATAAATACAACTACTATAGTGATAGTAATGATAAGTAAAACAGTACATAAATGCTAAAAGTCCCCAAAATCTGGTGCCACAAGTGCATGAGCAATATAGAGAGCATACAAAACTAATACAACTATTGTCTAAAAGGTAATAGACAAAAATAATAAACAAGGTAAAGTGAGACTCCGGTGCTGCAGATCGTAGCAAGGCAAGAAGCCTACCACTATACCTCTATATAAGTGCGGCTACGCGCCCATGTGACCACTGGTAGTACCTATCTCAGTACCTGCACATTCAGTATAAAAGTGTAGCGTGAGTACGAAAAATAACGCGTACCTAGTAAGTATCTTGTCTAACCTCGAAGAAGAAGTAATGAGGGGTCGACTTGACACTACTAGAGGTCAAACAATAATAGAAATACATAAGGTAGACATGGTTAGTGTACAACAAGTAGCAACGAAGCTAATAATGGTAATTACAATATTCCATACATGAGTCTATATAAAATCACTAAACCTGTCATAACCGGCCATGAAGGTGCTAACTCAACTGTTACCAAATCAAATCCAGTCTCAAATACTAAGCACAAAACTGTGGAGGAGAACGGCCCAGTCCCATAAGAATACTATTACCATACTGCCGAGGCGAACTACATGGTCCCATAATAGTAGTGTTACCATACTGCCGAGGCGAATGGCCATATCCCATAAAAGTAGTGTTAACAAATTGCCAAGGCCTACGGCCCGATCCCATATGAGTAAAGAAATTTACCTTGCTCGCGAAAACACTCGTGGATCCAGGTAGCTCGGCCAACATCATCAGATCGAGGATAATATAGTAGCTCGGACTGCTTGACCAAATCTTGCCCGCCACTCGAGTCCTCAATGGATTCAACATGGCAAGTGAAACAACGAAAGGAGAAATCACCCTCCTAGTCAATGTGGCCGGCACAACCCAGAATATCAAATTCCATGTCATCGAAGGAGACATGAGGTACAACGCCTTGTTCAGGAGGCTGTGGATACACTGCATGAGAGCAGTACCATCCACCTTCCACCTAAAGAAGAAATTCCCAACAAAGGATGGAATTAAAACCGTCTACGAGAAATAGCATGCGGAAAGAAAAATGTTTGCGGTGCACGATGTGGCACCGGCACCAATGCCTCCACCTGCAAAGGGGCCAAAGGGTAACCAAACTACATCTTCGGTTAAGCACAATTAAATAGAGCAAAGGACCATACCGTGTCCTCATCACCATCAAGTAGAACACATCGGATCTCGAAACATCGCCGGCACATCCCATACTAAGGTATAACCATCTCCCTTTTCATTTTATATTTCACACTAACCCTTATGCAGGAGTCCGACCGAAGGAGTCAAACCACTAACCCAGCTTGAAGGCCTTAGGTTTCAAAAGCATGCATTGCACTCTTTTCCTTCGACCAGGTTTTTATCCCGAAAAGGGTTTTACCGGCAAGGTTTTTAACAAGGAAACATCCATATGCTACCTAAGAAAGACTCAACAAGTATTCAAGGCTTCCTTAGCAATCAACCTCGAACACTGGGGGCATCCCCCCAGAACTCTATCCACTCGGAAAAGCCAAGAAATGCCAAATGGGGCCCCAATAGGAAAATGATGTACCGAGCCAAACGGTCGAATGAACCGTGTCCATATAGCTAGGACCCCGATGGCAAAAACATGTACAGTTTCACCAAGTAATAGAAGAATATCTTTTATCAAAGCATCTCACACTCCAAAGGCATGTAAAACTTGTAAGACCTCACTGTAAGACCTCAAAGGCATGTAAAACTATAAGACCTCAAAGGCATGTAAAACTTGTAAGACCTTACTAAAGGCATAAACCCGATCTCAAAGTTTCGACTATATATCAAACTTGTAAGACACCAAAAAGGCATACCCTTGATATAGATGTCGAAATTACTTCACTCGAGACTTACAAGGTTGTACTAGCCGAACTAACACGACTCGGGGATGCCCGACCGTCGCTACAAAATCACAGGCCCTCAATTACTTCGAATCTACTTCGAAAAGAACCGGTTAAATAGGCTACCCTCGACATAGGCAAAAGAGCTTTGACCATGTCAGCTCCAAATCACAAGCTTCGAGATACTCAGCTTCTGAGCCAAACCTCCCGAGGTGCTAGATCATCGCCACATAATGACTCGTAATCAAGGTTCCTCTCGAACCGTCGAAGAGTCAGGCAAAAATTCTTTCAAAAAGTCCTTAATGAGGGAAAACCAAAGCCTATAAAAGGCCGCATCGGTCCAAGGCATAAGAGACATTGTCGCCAGCCCATACTAAAAGGCCGCATCAGCCTAAGGTGTAAGAGCTGTTGTTGCCATCCCACACTAAAAGGCCGCATCGGCCCAAGGCGTAAGAGCCATTGTCACCAGCCCACACTAAAAGGCCGCATCGGCCTAAGGCGTAAGAGCCATTGTCGCCAGCCCACACAAATCCGAAAACTTGAGGGTCAAATGAGCTCAAATCGTAATCCAATTCAGAGACTGAACCCAAAATAGGTAACTAAAAAGGACGCATCAACCAAAAGCACTAAAAGGTCATATCGACCGAAAACATAAGATCCACTGTCGCTAGCCTAAAACTCGGCAACTTGAATGTCAAATAAGCTCGAGTCGGTTCCTGACTTGGGGATTGAGCCTAAAACAATTGGCCTAAATATGCCTATGAGCAAAAGCGTGTAAGAGCCCACGGGCCAGCCTAATGAGCCTAGGGCCATATCACGAATCTAAGGATTCCTACCAACTCAAAGACCAGTTCACCTGGCCAAATTCGAGATAGAAAGAGATACAGAAGAAATAAAGCCGGAAAGTGTTTTTTTATACACGTATACTAAAAAATGCAATCTCCATCTACAAACATGCTTTGAAAATGCTATATACAAATGGCGAAATCTACGCCCCCTGGGAGATACAGCCTGCCGGCCTCATCTTCCCTTTCTTCGGTGTCAGACAGAAGTAACTGAGCATCACACTCGTCCGCCCTCGCTCGCGCCAACTCTTTTGAGGGGACAAAACCTCTAGCACGGATCTCCTCGAGGGTCTTTCTTCGATACTTGCAACGAGCATATTCTTTGATCCTCTCTTCATGGTCAAGGATCTTTCTCAGCTCAGCTTGAGTATCGGTAGCATCCTTTAAATAGTTCGTCATCTCCTGGTCAGCCTTAGCTCGGCTCATTACGGCTTCAACCCGAGCATTAACAATCTCGGCCCTGACCTTCAAAAGCTCGAATTCGAACTTCTTAATCATATCAGTTTGAACCGAAGCGCTATCACGAGCTGAGCAAAGTTGAGCCTCAAAAGCAAGAACTTTAGCCAGAGCACCCTTCCCCTCTAAAGCTTGAGCCTCCGCCTGAGCTTTTAGCTCATCATGCCCATGCTTGTCTCGGCCAGCTTCATTCCGAAGGCGCTCCAGGGCCTCCGTCTTTTTTTGCAACTGGAATAAACGAAGCGTTAGCCTCAGAAGCTAAAAGGCAGAATGCATGCTCACCCGGGATAGAAAATTACCTGCTCCTTCAAGTAGTTCTCATAATTCAAGCTCCGGCTCACCTTATACCGCAAGTGTACCAACTCTCCTTTTCATCGCAAAGGAGCCTAAGGGATCTCTCTTCATCTAGAGCTTTTCGCAGCCTGGCATCATGATGAAGTAGCCTGGACTTAAGCTTGTCGAAGGCCTGCAAAAGAAAACCTATTAAGGAAGGAAAAGGCGCGAAGCTCGAAAGGCCTGTACCGAAACTCACCATGATGTGAAGCCGTTGGGCTTCCTCGAAAGGCAAGCACACATCTGCCAACCTAGTTCCCTCAGCTCTGAAAGGGTCAACTTCGGTTTAGGCACGGTCGCTCGGTGTATGCGACCTTGGGTTTCTAGTATCCCTCGAAGTACTGTCAACGGAAAAAGAAGGCGACAGCAATGGAGAGACCATTTTTTTCGAACCAGGAACCATGGACGCGGCAGGCTCGGACGATGTTTCCGCTCTGAAGCCCCAGTCCCGTTTCGCCTTGCTTTGAGCGCCATCACCATAAAAAAGCATCTCTCGCTTATTGTTGTCTTTCTTTAGCCCGCAAGCCGACAACCCTTCCTCTTCTCCAGAGGAGCGCGACCTCACCTTAAAAGGCCCTCTGATGCCTACAACAGCAAGATTAATACGCATAAAGGGAAAATGGCTCTCTAAATGAAGGAAGGGAAAGGAAAAAATAGCACAACACATACCATGATGTTTTGCTTCCCATCTGCCCCGGGACAAAGCTAGCCACTTGCGCTCATCACAGGTCGAGTGGGTCGCAAACTCCCAAACCCAATCCGGCAAATTAGGAACGTCGCCCGATGCCCATGAAACTGCAGCAAAAAAAGAAAAGAAGGCACGGTTACGAAACCAACTCTCGTCATAAACAAAACTGAGAAGGCACGGAATGCACCACGTACGTGTATAGTTCCATTCCTCAGGGAATGGTATAAGCTCCACGGGGATAACGTCAGCGGTACGAACTCGAATGAAGCAACTCATCTACTCCCAATCTCCATCTTTCTCATCATCAACAACGAAGGGTGTGGTCGATCAACGTCGCAAGGCTAGCCGACCTCGATGGTGAAAGGGTCGTAATAGCCTAATAAGATGATTGATCATAAGTTCAAGCCTCGCCTTCTCCGCGAAAAATCTCATCTTCAACTCTGTTCGCCAAAATGATAGATGGATCTGCGCTAAGGTAACCCTATACTTTAAACAAAAGTCAAGCACAATCCTATCAAGGGGGCCCAATGTGAAAGGATACGTTTACACATTCAAAAATCCATCGGCACGATCTGTGATGCCCTCATCCGAGGGAAATGCCTGTAACACTACTTTCTCCCCCCATCCGCAGTCTTTTCTCACTAACTCAAGATGCTATTCTCCTATCAATGAAGTAGGTTTCAAGGTGTACTCTCATTTGTCCTGAATGCCGGAGGCGGAACTCTCCCCTCTTTGCTGGACAAAACCCGATGTAGCAGTCATGGCTATGGCAAAATTAGAAAACTAAAGCAGGAATTTGTGCAAGTACATTAGTACTGAAGTAATGAATGACTTAACACAAAAAAAAGAACGGTAACTACTTAAAAAGGTGGGATCTCCAATGGAGCAGATACGGCCTTATATATGGAAAAAACGGCAACGATCCGCCTGCCTAAAAGGCCAACGACATCATTGCCAGTACCGAGGTGGTACTCGACCTCGAGGACCTCTACCAAAGAGAAGTTAGGCTCTAAAAAGCCAACAGCATCATCGCCAGTACCGAGGTGGTACCCGACCTCGAGGACCTATACCAAAGAGAAGTTAGGCTCTAAAAATGCAACGGCATCATCGCCAGTCCCGAGGTGGTGCCTGACCTTGAGGACCTCCAACAAAGTGAAGTTAGGCTCTAAGAAGAAAACAACAACATCACCAGTCCTGAGGTGGTACCCTACCTCGAGGACCTCCATAAAAAAAGGGGTTAGGCTCCAAGAAGCCAATGACATCATTACGAGACTCCAGGTGTTACCCGACCTTAGGGACTTTCATCAAAAAGAAGTTAGGATCCAAGGAAATAAGCATTCAAGCTCCACCCACATGGGCTCGGTCCCAGGGTGCCATCTGAATTCGGGCAAACCCCCTTGTTGGGATCTATCTACAGTGCCTTAAGTCTATCTATGCTAAGTTCAAAGCAAGTTTCCAGGTGATCCAGATTTGAACGAACCTCTATTCGGGGGACTGCCCTCGAAAGCTCAAAGGAAGTCCCTATCCTTGGGCCTCCGAGCAAGTTTCCCCTCAAAGATTACCGCGGAGCCTAAGTGATAAATCATGGTTTCAAGTCTCGAAACATTACTTTCATTCAACTCGAAGTAAAGGTCCCGACGACCCGAATTTATCGGTCCAATCCAGATTCGATCCAAGGAACGACGAATGGTTCCACAAGAGGCCCTATTAGTCAATAAAAGGCCAGGAAGAACACTCGTATCTGGGTTCGATATTGGTAGTAGCTAATAGAATCATGCATTCAGAGTCTGCATAAGCGTAAACAAAAGGAAATAAAGCAAAAATTGAAGACAAAATTGAAGAAGCATCTTCATTTTCATAAAAATTTGATTACAAAAGCCCACGAGAGGTTACATACGATTACAAAAGCCCACAAGGGGTCCTTAAATAGAAAAAAAGAAGAGAAAAAATACACACGCAGCAATAGACAAGAGCCTAATCCATTCTCAAAGGTTCATCCTTGGCGGCAGCATCTTCGAGAACCATCTCTTCGGGCATGCATTCCCGGTGACAATATCTTCGACCGCTACCTCCTCTAGGTTTCATCTCGGTCCTCCATAATAGTATCTCCGAGGGAAAAGATGAAGAAGAGGAAAAAGCAAAGATGAAGAAGAGGAAAGTGACGCAGAAAAAGCAGAAAAAAAGATTCATAGCTCGCCGAAGCTAGAGGTTAAAGATTCAGCGGGCATCAACCCTACTTGTATAGTCTAATGGCTGTTGCGGGTCCGGCTTTCGGGACATTATGTCATGCAAGTCTAATGGCCGCTGGTGCCATTTTATCCCTTGGAAAACCAAGAGGATGAAGTGCAACATCAGGCCAGGGTAAGAGAGTGAGCAGTAGTGTATAGTCCGAATGCTTTCCCGAGCAGCGATGTAGAGTCCAAACGTCCTCCCAAGTCGAAAGAAGTTGGCCCCTATCTCATCACCTTGAACTAATGATGATAGTAGTAACAACAACAACAACAAGACAGTATAATCGTGCTCGACAAAGAAAATCCCAGGCAAAAGGCTATGGCGTGGCTGATGAGAACGTCTCCATAAGACCTTAAGGTCATAGACCCCAAACATGGCGGGTAGAAATGGAGGGGGATAGTAGGAAGAAGGGGATGGAAAGGTGTTGAAAGGCACTTGGATAAAAAGGTATTACCAGAAGGCCCCCATTTATAAGGGTGATAGTATGACCGACAACGCCATTAATACCTTTGAAAGACGGATCGACAAGCGCAATCAATGCATTATTAGAAACTGGATCGACGGCGATATGGTCGCTTTGGAGAATGGGAATCGGCAGCACATTGAATGATGTTGAAAAGACAAGTCCATGGGATGTCCCGGTTATCGTGAAGGCTTACGTCATAAGTATGATATCATCAACGTGACATCATCGCGGGATGTCCGAAGAGTTTGATGTCAAAATCGCTTCTTCTCGCTCCACTCTAAGAAACACGGGGACTATCTGTATACGGTGAAATTAGAGGGTCCAATTCCTCGCCATCGAGGCACCTCAAAATATCATCTCGAATCCTCGAGGCTACAAGGCTATGATCGAGTTTCCTCTCTCGAGGTTCGTTGACACCCGAACTTGGGATAATGTCGACCACAACAATGGTAGAAATGAGGAGTTCCTAAGGTATACGGCTAGGACTGACAGAGCCTAGTGGACTACCCTAACCCTGAATCAGGGTGTCATTTAGATGCCCCATCCCCTTATCTTTGTAATTAATGCATTTTGTACTACATTGGGATTCCCCTCCTATATAAAGGGGATCCATATCATTTTGTAAAGGCTTGTTTCTTTGATTGTTCCACACGAAATATACAAGAACATTCTCTTTACTCTCTAAAACATTCTTTGAATTACTGCTTCCCTTTATTATCTTCATTTATTGTTCATCATTTATTGCTTATCATTGGCCATAAAGAGCCTTTGTTGATTTTATTAATACTGTTAGCCATACCTCGATCACCTTCGATAGCTCACAGTCGAGCTCCGGAATCAACCTCGAGGCCCCTGAATCAACAAGCTCGAGGTCTCGATTTTTAACCTATCGGTTTGATTATCACCTTACTCCTTACTCTTATCTCATTTATATACCTCACACTTAGCATCAACTGCTTCATAACTAGCATAAAATTAGATCATGTATTTTTAGAGTCCTATAATCAAATTTAATTGTTATTACCATTTTCACGGTAAACAATATCTTGCCTAACTTTGTGTGGGAGAAACTACCCCTTGGGGTTTGAGTCGTTTGTGCTAATTGTGTTATGTGAAAGCCGTGTACGCGAGGTGATGAATACGTACTCGGGATTTTTTGTAGAAATTGACCGGTTTAGACTCTTAGGTTTCTTTCATGTATTTATTTGGAATTGTTAGCATATGTTATATCTTTTATTCGCCATGTCTACTATCACATGCTTTATTTGAAGTTGTCATTACATGTCACGTTCTTTCCTATTAATTGAAATTGTTGTACATGTTATTCTTCTTGTTGTCGGGTTATTCTCATGTATTTAGACGTAGTACTAGTTCATGCCATCTCTCTTTCATTGTTAGAATAATTCACATACTAGAAGCCGAAGTTTGCCACTTTATGGAAATATTTTCACTATCGAGATTATTCTTAAACATTTAATTGGAATTTAGGTTACCGAAAGACAATAATTTATTTTAATTGAAGTTGTGTTTAAAGTGGGTGTTGTTCCTTGTGAGTTACTTTCCCGATAATTTTTTTGTAAGTGAGATTTTATACACATTGTGTTTGAGACGTGTGCTATTTGTTGTGGAAATATTGTTATTGTTGGATCTTTATGAAAGGTTGTGGCCTTTGGGCACTCGTGTTATGAGTTGATATGTCGTGTTGTTGTGATGTTAGTATTTATGAATTATTGTGTGGTTTGGTTGTTGTTATGTGGAGTATAAGGGTAGGCATTTCACCATTGTTGTTATACAGGGCATAAGGGTGGCATCTCACTATTGTTGAATGTATGGAGTGATAGGGTGGCTATTGTGTTATTTTCCGGGCGGAGAAATAAGGGTGGCTATTATACGAAGCGATACGAGTGGTTAACAGAGAGATAAGTGCGGGTAATGATATTGTCAGGGCGGAGTGATACGGGTGGGTGTCGGAGAGATAAGTGTGGCAATGTCAGGGATGATGTGTGATGTCTTGGGGACATTGTGTTGGTGACTTTCATGTGATGGTGTGCTTTTCCTTGCGTATGTCATAAACCTTACGTTACTTGTTTTGTTGCTTCGATGAGCTACTCAGTGTCTTTGATATTACTTATTGACTTGGGATGCAGTAGTACACTCTCACAAACATACACCATAGCATACCACTTATACTTGCTCAGGAGTATGAAACTTGAAATTTATTGATCATGCCCATGTGTTCTTGTATTATCCATTTTCATGTTTCTATTGAGCTTGTAATCATGCTAGGTGGATTATGATTGTAATCCTGTGACCATGACGGGTAAAATGTGATAGTGATCTTGTGACCATGTCGGGCAGATTATAATTGTGAGCCTGAGACCATACCGGGCGGATTGTGATTGTGAGCCTATGACCACATCGGGCAGATTGTGAATGCGAGCCTGTGATCATGCTGGACGGATTGAGATATTGGCATGTGAGTTGTTCGTATGGTTATGATTCGAGATGGGGGCACGAGGTGTCGTGAGTATATGATTATGGGTTGAGACCCGTGACTTGATTAATTGGTGGTCCTTTGTGTTCCTTATTTGGTATTAATAATACTTTATGGTGTTCTTATTGCTTTACTATTTATATCACCTATTGGTTCTTGTTGCCATTTATGGATTTCTGGTTTCATTATTAACAATTTAATTCTATACTGCACAGGTTATTTTATCTAGTAAATGTCTTGACTTGTACTTCATCACAACTCCATCGAGGTTAGTCTTGATATTTATTGGGTACCAACCGTGGTGTACTAATACTATATTTCTGCACATTTTTCTGCAGAGAAAGGTACTGGAGATATCGAACTCGGGCAGAGTTAGCATATTGGTCATGAGGATTCAAGGTAGAGTTGATTGGTCGTCACAGCCCCTTAGAGTTCTTTCCTTTCTTTGTACTATCGGCTTTTTATTTGAAAAGTATTGTATTTCGATCTTTGAGATCTTTCTGTGTACTTATCTTGAGTTCGTGACCCAATATTATCAGTCTTGGGAGGTTGTTATGATTATTGCAGTGTAGTCTCATTTCTCTCTTGTTTCAGTTTTCATATTAAGCTATGTTTCACATTATCATTGTTAAAAACTAGCTTAATCGTTAGAGTAATCGGCTTACCTAGTCTTAGAGACTAGGTACCATCACGACATCTTACGGATGGAGTTTGGGGTCGTGATAGGTATCCGCAACTACATTCGCCTTGCCCCGATGGTAATATCATAGTCCTTCAGTAACTTAAGCCACCTGTGCTACCTCAAATTACGGTCCCTCTACTTAAACAAATGTTGCAAGCTACGCTGATCGGTGTAAACCTTACAGGACACCCCATAGAGATAGTGCCTCCAAATTTTGAGAGCATGAACTATCGCGGCCAACTACAAATCATGAACGGGTTAATTCTTCTCATGGGGCTTCAGTTGATAAGAAGCATATGCAATGCCCTCCTTCATCAATACACAACCCAAGCCAATGCGCGAAGCATCTTAATACACGGTATACATCCCTGAACCAGAGGGAAACACTAACACTACTTCTGTAGTCAAAGTGGTCTTGCGTTTCTGAATGCTCGCCTTGAAATCATTGGACCTTCTGAATGGAGCACCCTTCTAGGTTAATCTAGTCAAGGGTGTTGTAATGGACGAGAAGCCTTCAATATACCAACGATAATAACATGCTAACTCCTGATCTCGTTCGATGTGGTAGGACGAGGCCAACTCTGGATTGCCTCGATCGTCTTGGGATCTACCTTACTACCCTCACCTGATACAACATTCCCCAAGAAAGCCACGGAATCCAACCATAACTCGAATTTAGAGAACATAGCATAAAGTTTCTGTTCACTGAAGGTTTGAAGCACTAACCTCAAATTTTGTCATCAATGAAGACAATGACAAATGAGTCAAGAACTTCCAAAACACGAATCTTTAGCTGATGATACCCATATCTCAAGTCGATCTTAGAGAACACCCTGGCACCCTGCAATTGATCAAGCAAATCATCAATGCGCGGCAATAGGTACTTATTCTTGATGGTGACTTTGTTCAACTGGCAGTAATCAATGAACATCCGCATACTCCCATCCTTCTTCTTCACAAACAACACCGGTGTGCCACAAGGCGACACACTAGGTCTAATAAACCCCTTCTCAGGCAACTCCTGAAGCTGATCTCTTAACTCTCTCAGCTTCTTGGGAGCCATACGATAAGGTAGAGTAGAAATAGGTTTGGTGCCTGTCACCAAATCAATGCCGAAATGGATATCCCGATTTGGCCGCATACTTGGTCGATCAGTAGGAAATACATCCAAAAACTCTCATACCACTGACACTAAATCTAATGTGGGAGTCTCTGCAGTAGTATCCTAAAAAGGCTAAATAGGCCAAACAACCCTTCTTAACCATATGTCGAGCCTTCAAGAAAGAAATAACCCGACTGGAAGTAACAATAGAGGAACCTCTCCACTCTAATATGGGAAACTCAGGCATCGCCGAGGTAATAGCCTTGGCATTGCAATCAAGAATGGGATGGTACCAGGACATCCAGTCCATACCCAAGATAACCTCGAATCACCCACTGGCGTGGACACATATCCATAGAAAGTCACCATACATGACCAGTAGACCCGATCCACAATAACAGAATCACCCACTGGTATGGACACATATACAAAAACGCCCAAGGACTCATGAGATACATTTGGAGAAGGAGAAAATAGAGAAGAAACAGAGGAGTAAGTAGACCTTGGATCAAATAATACCAAGGCATACCTACGGCAGACAGAAATAGTACAAGTGATCACTGCATTGGAGGAAACTTCCTTTGGCCTGGTGGGCAAAGCATAAAATCTAGCCGGAGCACCACCTTACTAGCCTCCACCTCTAGGGTCACCCCTACCCACTTGCCCTCCGTATCTAGCTAGCCTAGCGAGCGATGTGGTAGCTAGTGCAGTAATCATGGACCGATGGTCCTGCAGCTCGGGCTTGCCTCGATGTCTAGGACAAAACCTCTTCATGTGGTCAAGATCCCCGCACTCAAAATAACACATCAGCTTAGTGAATTACTGACCTGAAGTCTAACCTTGATGGCCTGAATACCCACAAGAGGAACCCTGAATAGCTGGCAGACGGTAAGTACTCTCTCGAATGGCACTGAAATAGGGTCGTGCTAGAGCACTCTAAGCAAGCGGTGGTGCTGACTGCATGGGCCTGCTAGACTGACCCCTCGCGAACTAACTTTGCCCCCAGGTGGGGTGCCACCCAATCTTCCAAACTGCTAGGGCCATTTTCCCCTCGCGCAAACTCTTCGCTATGGTCACGAATCTGCTCGATCCTCTGAGATATATCCATAAACTGATGAATGGGAGTCCTTATCTCTACCTCACAGGCCATAGAAATCTGAATCTCAAGGTGAAGACCTGCAATGAACCTCTACACCCTTTCTATATCTCTTAGAAGTATAATAGCTACATGGCGAGACAAGTCAGTGAATCTCGCCTCATATTCGGTCACACATATGACCCTGATAGAGTTGCTGAAACTGACCCCGAAGCTTCTCTCTCTCCGAAGGTGGTATGTACTTCTCCAAGAATAGATGTGTAAATTGATCCTAAGTCAACGAAGGTGAACCTGCTGGCCTGCTAAGGAGGTAAGCCTTCCACTGTCTGTGGGCCTTGCCCTCAAGCTGAAAGGTGGTGACGTCCACCCCATTGGGCTCCAATATCCCCATGCGCTATAGCCTATCCTTGCACCGGTCAATGAAATATTGGAGCTCCTTTGACCGCTCACCCCTAAAGTTAGGGAGGCAAAGTCTAGTCCATCTATCTAACTGCTTCTATTGATTTTCGATCGTGACTGGTACACACTCTGACATAACCGCTATAACTAGCTGGGCCCCGCCCGTAGGTAGTGCATCTAGGGTTTGATAAATGACAGTGGCGTGACTTGGAGCCTGAGCACTATAGGTTTGTGCTCCTTCTCGAGCCAGAGATGTGGCTGTGTTCGTTGGAAATAAACCAGCATGTGTCATATAGTCCATGAACTGCATAATACGGCCCATGACCTACTAGAATCCCAGCACAATTATGAAATCTGCTGGGGTTGGCTCAACTACAAGTGCATCCTCCTGCTCCTCAATAATTGGATCATTCACTAGATCCATAACGGGAGCAACTCTAGGACGCCCCCGTCCTCTGACAGGAGCTGGAGCCCTCCTCCAGCCTCTACCTTGGCCTCTAGCAATGGCGGGAGTAGCTCCTCTACCACCTGGTACATCCATCATGTGTGTTCGCTTTGTTAGAGGTCAACAAAAATATACTTAGCACAATATCAATATAACGATAGGATATGGAGAAAGAGTAGTTTCCTATCACCTTATAACCTCTCAAAGATAAGCACGGACGTCTCCTAATTCGCAAGACTCTACTAAGTCTTCCCATGACTCGTGAAACCTATTTGAACCTAAAGCTCTGATACCAAGCTATCATGATCCAAGCCCCATATTAGGCCGCGATGGCACCTAACACCATTGTTAGGCAAGCCCACAAGTGAACCTACAATTTAACTACCCCTTTTAACATTTAAAATACCAACATGATAAATACATCCTTTGAAGTGACAATAATGATAAGTACAACACTACATAATTGCTAAAAGTTCCGAAAATCTGGTGCCACAAGTGCATGAGCAATCTAGAGAGCATACATAACTAATACAACTATTGTCTGAATGGTAATATACATAAATAATAAACAAGGTAGAGGGAGACTCTGGTGCTGCAAATCGTAGCAAGGCAAGCATCTTATCACTAAGTCTCTGTAGAAATACGACTACGAGTCCATGTTACTACTAGTAGTACCTGTCTCAGTTCCTACAAATTCTGTGCAGAAGTGTAGTGTGAGTACAAAAAATAATGCGTACCCAGTAAGTATCTAATCTAACCTCGAAGAAGTTGTGATGAGGGGTCGACTTGACACTTACTAGAGGTCAAATAATAATAGAAATACATAAGGTATACATGTTGAGTTTCAACAAGTAGCAATGAAGAAAATAAAAGTAATTACAGTAATTCTGCACATGAGTCTGTATCAAATCACTAAACGTGTCATAACCGTCCATGAAGGCGCTAACTTAATTGTTACCAAACCAAATCTATTCTCAAATATTAAGCACAAAGTTGCCTAGGCAAATGACCCAATCTCATAAGAATAGTGGTACATAGTACTGCCGAGGCGAATGGCCCGATCCTAATAGAATAGCATTACCATATTGTCTAGGCGAACGGCTCGATCCCATAAGAGTAGTGTTACCATACTGCCGAGGTAAATGACCAGATCCCATAAGAGTAGTGTTACTATACTGCCGAGGTGAACTACCCAATCCCATAAGACTAGTGTTACCATACCGCCGGGGCAAATGACCCGATCCCATAAGAGTAGAAAATATTATCTCGCTCGCGGAAACACGTGCGAGACGAGAAGATACAGATCTATAATTTATCAAATAATTCCCAATTTTTTCAAAAGCAAGAGGCTAAGTCGGTATCTTTATTAAAATTCTCAATCTCAGTCGTGATCAAGAGAATTAATACACAAGATAGGCATAAATAGCACAATTAATGGCATGCTGTGAATTTAAGTCTAACTGGACATATCATGAATATAGCTACGTATGGACTCTCGTCACCTCGTACATACGCAGTTCCCCACAACAAGTAGCATACAACAATTAATACACCTAAGGGTATAAGTTCCCTCTTACAAGGTTAGGCAAGAGACTTACCATGATTTCAAATCCTCAATCCAACTCTTCAACCTCGCTAAAATTCCTCGAACGATGCCGAAGAATCCGAAACTAACCCAAAGTCATATAAACTCATAAATATATGCTCAAAAGTTCATAATTTACCTATTAAACTAATTTCCCAACCAAATTCGGGAAGTCCATGAAAATCACCATAGGACCCACGTACCCGAATTCCAAAAACTTTTGAATATACATGTTACCAATAATCTTATGAACTCAAATATATAATTTGTTCAAAATTAGATAATAAATTTCTTGGTCAAATCTTTTTTTTACCAGACCCTAGGTTCCAAAAAAATCCCACAATTTGTTTCCCTTAATTTCATATTAAATCTACTCATAATACGTGTATATAACTCAAGAAATGGTAGGGATCACTTACCTCTTGATATTGATAAAAAAAAACCCACAAAATGCTCTAAAAATCATCCAAGACCAAGTGGAAAATTAAAGAAAAGATACGAAATCCCATAATAAAAAATCAAGTCTGCCTAGTCATCGCTTCTTTGCGATTGCGGAAAATGCCTTGCAATCGTGAAGGCCAAAAATGTCCCTTCCCAAAAACCTTCTTCGTGTTCGCGGCCCCGCGGTTGCGGTCGCGATACATCACTACCCTGTCTTCTGCGTTCCCGATCGCCAAGTCGAGTTTGCGTAGGCCAAAGGCCTCCTACTTATTTTCCTCCATTTCCTCATTGCGATCGCAGTTGGGCCTCCACATTCGCGAAGCACTACCAGGCCAACCTCCACGATCGTGGACCCTTCTTCCTGTGTGGGTAGGGCAATCAACTGCCCCTCCAATTTTCCTTCTTCGTGATCGCGGGACCATCTCGTGAAGCACATCAGCAGTTTTCATCCAAGTTCAAACATGCTCCATGTGGTCTGAAATATACCTGAGTCACTCCAAGCCTCCAAATGCACTGTTAGGTCCATAAACACATTGTGAACCTACTCCAAGCCTCAGAACACATAAAATAACACCGGAATCAAGAATCAATCCTCAAAACCTCATTAATCAACTTCTAAGCTTCAAACTCATTCCAACCAACTCCGAATGCTTTGAAACATACTTAGACAACTCAAAATGACGCTAAATTTCACGCACGAGTCATAAATCACCATACAGACCTATTTCGAGGCTCAAAATCTCAAACGGGCCTCTATAACACCAAAGTGTACTCCAAAACAAATTTAAAGAACTAGAAAACCTTCAATGAACCAACTTTAAACATTAAGCACCAAAACGCTCCAGGGTCACCCGAAACTCAATCCGAAGACATGCTCAAGTCCAAAATCATCATACAAACCTATTGAAACCATCAAATCTTGGTTCTGATATCGTTTACTAAAAAAGTTGACCCAAGTCAAACTTGGCCACCTTAGGCCACTATTAAGGAACTAAGTGTTCCGATTTCGACCCGAACCAACCATCCTCGCAAGTCATAAAATTGTAAAAGCACATACGGAGAGTCTTAATTAGGGGAACGGGGATCTAAAAAGCAAAACGACCGGTCGGGTCATTACAATAAAGGTATTTCTTCTCCCATGTGTTCTAGTTTACCACTTCGATTAGGTGATGGTTCTCTACCTACTAATGTCACACCTTACCAGTGCACCCTTGGACTTGCATTATTTGTCCATAACTCTGCCTGACGTCTCTTATGTAGTCAATAAATTATCTCAATTTATGTGCGCCGACTGTTGATCATTAGAAAGTAGTTAAAAGAGTACTACGGTATCTCAAAGAAACAATGATTTCAGGACATCAAAAAAACAATATGTTGTGGCTCGCTCATCCATCGAGCAGAGTACAAATCAGTGGCAAATGCGCTTTCGGAGCTCACTTGGGTGTGAAACTTACTGCACGAGTTACATGTCACCATTTCGAAGACGTCAACAATCTATTGTGATAATGTTGGAGTTACTTATTTACTTCACAACCTAGTGTTTCATACCCGTATGAAACATGGTGCTGTATATTTTGCTTATGTCTGTGACCAGGTTCAAGCTCATCAAATTCATGTTACTCATGTCCATGCTGGTGATCAACTTGCTAATACTTTCACTAAGCAACTACTTAAATCAGCATTTACAAGGTGTCATTCAAAGTTAAGTATTGTTGTACCATCCCTAACTTAAGGGGGTGTATTAACGATATTATATTCTATATATTTTTACTAACTCACTTACTAGTTTGTTATAGTTTGAATAAGTCTCCTGATATTTGCAGCATATCTAGGAGTAGTTATTATTTTTTATTATTTGGGAGCTTCTTTAACGGACAGTTGCCTACACTTTAGCTTTAGTTGGTTGTAATTTATTTATTTAAAATCCTATTGCCATATGCAACAAGATCATCCGTTGAGCTCTTTCTCATCTAAATCTTATAAGTGTAGTGTATATTATTGTAAAAATTGCCTTTGGGTCAACTAAACTTGCACCCGTTTGTCAATCTGGACTTCCCTATTTAAGCACTTCTACTTGATGAAACGCCTACTAATAAACACCCATCCTTGAGCGTTTTCTTCAACCACTGAGATATTATGACACGTTACAACATAACCTATTAGTTTTTCATGACATCTATTTTTCGTAGATCCCATTAACTAATTAGTAACTAAAATTTTAAAATCTATTCCCACTCTTCTTCTTAACATGGCAACCACACAAAGCAGTGGCCACCAGCAGAATTGAGGAGAGTTGCTTTATACCATCTAATTTTTTTCTTTCTCTTCCTTTATACGATAGCTCCACTAGGACCGTGGAGGAGTTGATGGGAGTTGCTGATGTCACTAATCTGATAATCTGTCTCGCCGAAATTTTCAAAAAGTTGACTGCAGCCTCTTTCTTATTTAGTAATACATCCAGAAAGTTATAATATATTTCCTATGCAGAGGGATTTAGAACTCTTGAAATTAAATCTGCCGTCGTTTGAACATTTCCTTTGAAATTGAATCTGCCATCGTCTGAATTTTTTTCTGTAGCAACGAGCTTGCCGGAGTAGTTTTGGGGGCTTGGGAAGTTTTGAAGAGTACCCATTTCATTTGCAAATAGAAAGAAGGGTTCCAAAAATTGCTGGAATGGTTTTCTGGCCATGAAAGATTGAACGAAGAAGAGGAGAAATTAAACAAAGAAAAATGAAGGGAGGGAGGCGGGTTTAGGAGAGGTGGACGTGAAGAAAAAAGCATACGAAGAGGCTATCTAGAGAGATTTACTTTTTTCTTTTTGGTCTTTTTTATTTTAGTGTTTCTTTACAAAAACTAAAATAACCAAATGCACGCTCTTTATGAGCGTGATAGGCACGCATCTTTACTACATCGGCCGTGTAATTTCATGTAATCACGGTCAACAGTCAAATAAGTTTATGAGCAGGTATTTTACCAAGTAAAGGTGTTTAAATAAAAAATTCTAAGTTCATTTATCGGAATAATAAATGGGCACAAGTTTAATGATCCGGAAGCCATTTTACCTTCTTTTTATGTGAAAAGCTTGGCTTAATAGCTTTGGGATTTGGCAAGAATGATCAAGTCATTGCAAAAGCAGGTAAATTCCAAAGGTGAAAGAAATTACGCAATATTTTAATTTCTTTACGAGTCAAAGGCAATGTCATTCATGTGTGTTTTTTACTCATGTAGCTGAAAGTATACTAGTAATGCAAGTCTATTCCTACATTTTGCCCACGTACTATTCATCAGTACTAATATCTAAGAGTCGGGTCCCTCATTTCTATGCTACAAGCCAGCGAGATTTATGTGTGGAGGTATAAAATATTATCCAGAAGTCATCATGACCATAAGTCATATCTAAAATTGACTTGGACCGTATATTTAATTTTTATTATTAGAGTCAGCCCATCTTTTCAGAGGGAGGAATAATTTATTAAATATGTCTGAGTCATTATCATCATCCTCTTCCCTTGCTAAAATGAATATGTCTTCTACTCTATATAAAATATTATCCAGAAAATATGAGTAACTCTATGAAGTAGATATCCTACCCGACAAACAGAAAGTATCCTTCACTGAACTACCCCTCATAAACTCTTACTCAACTTTTGCCAAAAAATCACTTGCATCCTGGACCCAAATTCGTTCATTAGTGCAACACAGACCAAGAGGAGTCAAAGAATATGTTGTTGCCTCAAAACATGACCAGCATCCTATTCTTGCCACTCAAGAAGAACAATTTATCACCCTTCAAATCCCAGATGATTTTCCAAGACAATGGAGAGATCATGGTTGTACCCATGTCCATTTTGGTGCTATAAGAATCGCTTTAACATACCACAGAAGAAAAGGTCAACCTGTTATAGCTCGACTTTCTCTTCTAGATAAAATATACTTGGAGTACCAACATTTGAATTTAGGTACTGCAGAAATTACCTTGAATGTTGGGACTACCTTCATAACTATCTTTTCAAATTTCAATATGTCCCTTTATGACCCATACTTAACCGAAGCACTCAAAATCCAAATCCAAATCCAAGGAGCCCCACAAGCCAAAGATTCCATCCAAGCCACTCTTCACCACCAAATGGTGTGGCGAGTCCAAAATAATGCCATGGATCTCTACCTTCCCGTAGGAGAAAATGCTTTACTCTTGAATATTGATGCTACCAAAGGAAAAACCATGTGCACCTAAATACCCAAACAAATTTCTAGAGATGAGCTTGGCAAAATTCTTCCTGATTCCTGGATCAAAAATTATGAAAAGTTAAGGGAATCAGAGGAATCTCTACAATCTGGTGAGCCAACTTTTACCAAAATAAATGATAAAACCGTTTCTATAAGATTTGACAATTCCCATCTAAAAAAATCAATAAAACTATCTTTTCTTGCCAAATGATCCAACCCAAAGATACAGACCTCGATCCTAAAAGTGAACCCTTCTGGAATATGCAAACTATCATGGAAGAACATGACTGGTGTCAACATTTTGACAAAGACGGAAAAAGAGATTGGTTGTTCAAATGCCCCTTTACGAGGAATTGCCCTTGGGATCTTAGTTGTGACTGCCAAGACTATTTGGAAGATCAAATTGGAGAATATGATGAACACCATCTGCGTCATTGGAAAAGATTTGGCCTCAACGAGACCAAACCAAAATCCAAGAAAAAAGGGGAAACCCACTGAAAAGCGATTTCGAGCCAAATATGAATATAAAGACCCTTCAATTGGCTCATTACGTCGTTCGGGTAAATATGAATTTCTTGTTAGTTACAAACCCCAGAAATGACCAAAATTACCAGAAAAATTCATTCAAAGTTGGGAAGATAGTGAAACCATACTCAAACCCAAACTATTATCAGCTCATACCCCAAAATCCAAAAAGTCACCTGAACCTAAAACTTCACCAACTCAAAAAACCACAAATCCCATACAACCATATATATTCATGTTAAGTCCTTCAAGCTCCAGTCATACCTAAGATTTTCCTTCACTTTAACCTTTTGAAAAAGAGAGTTTAAGCCATGCTACAAAAATTCCCAAGAAAAATATAGTGCTACCTACTGGAGAAAAAACTCCAACAAGTGACATCAAAGCAACAATGAACTGGCAATTAGAAAATTCCATCTGCCAAAACAAACTGCTGAACAACATCGGCAACAACATAAAGAACTTGGCCCATATACAAAAATAAAATGATGAGTAAAGTGGAAACAATTGAGGAAAAGGTGGAGCAGACATCGTCTCACCATGCAAGACTAATCAAAGCCTTGGAACTAAGGTTGACAAATTTAAAATATAAGATTTGTTAGCCAAGGACCTCACTTTTCCAATTATTCCAACAACAACAAAAGGAGACGATGTCAATCAGAGATCAAATTCAACTTCTGAGAAATGACCATTTCGAGTCACAAAAGACACCAGATTTCCCGGTAGGAATTCCTAGATATTAGTCATGCAGCTGTTGCACCTAGGCGATTAATGATAACGAGAGTAGAAACTCAGAATTACTCATGCTTTTGATAACGGCCTAAGTAAGGGATGAACAATGTTAAAAGGGGTGTCATTACCAGTTTTTAAAGCAAATAGTGGCATCATATAGGCAGGATTTCTAGTGATTAACAGTAGGGACCTGATTTTGTTGTTAAACCTTATAAGCATGTTTTCTAGGTGGATAATGTGATGCAATGACAGATAAAGGGATAGAGTTCTATAGGCATAATCTCTAGTGGACATACTATAATAATACAAATTAGAGGGGAGTTCTAGTATATTTATTTCCTACGGACAGGTTCTCTAATAATATATAGCAATAAAGATATTGAGGCATTTGAGCTCATGCTTTGCTAATAAACAAGTAGTGCGAGTGTGTGCTTTTTCTAATAACATGCTTTCTACTGTGTGCATAGAGAAAGTGCATCATTCAATCCTATAGACATGTTATCCACCCCTCATATATTAATATTAGAATCTACCCCATCCCCTTTTTACTATCACCCCAATAATTTATACAAAGTTATTATTACAGACCCAAATTAATAAGTAAAGTAGTAATAATACATGACAATAAACAAGCCTATTGCAAGCCCCAAATAAAACAACTAAATACCCACCTTGTTAGGCCTTCAATACTTCTGACATAATGTACTTAAGCCTTCAACAAAGAACCACACGACCATAGGCCCATAGGGAAGTCCAGACCCTATTCAATGAACCACATCACCAAGTGTTTCACCACTTGAAACAACCAGTATATAACACAATACATGATAGGGAAGTAGAGTATTATGGACAATTTTGGAGGTTGAGGAAATGACTAGAACCTAGCCTTAGTGTGTCAGAGTTCACAAGGGCCTCAATTGGACCCCAAGCAATGCTCACACTAGGGAGGCCAACATTAGAACCTAGATAGCCTTGGCTTTCAGTCGGCTAAGAATAGGAATTTAGAATGTCAAAGTAACAGGTAAGTAGGGTAGACAGAGTTCACTGAACTGAGCATACAACACAAATGGTCAAGAAAGCCAGTAGATTCAGCAAGGTTCACATAAAAAATATCACATAAACAAACATCATAGGAATTAGGAGAAGAAACAGGTTTGCAAACATACATAGGTTGCACCAGTGGACATCTAAGCGTCTAAATTAAGTTAAGTCTAACCTAATGCCATATTAATCTACACTTGAACACAATGGAGAGATACACGTATTGATAACCACACAAAGGAGAGAACAACAGATGAACCAAGGCATATTGGAAAACATGTTAGCATAAGAGTCATAGAAAATAGAGTGTTTGTCTTTTAGAAACCGAGGATAGTATGAAACAAGTTTAAAACAGACTTTAGGGTAGTATTAAAGAGCATTCTAATATACACGGGACTTAGTACCAAAAGGTTCATTCAAATAAAAAAGGGTTTCCATAGAGTTAGGGTAGTATCTAAAGATAATATATGCAGAAATTGGCAACTTAACACCACAATAGTCAGGCTCATATTGGAATGGACTGCTATTGAAATCCAAAATTAAACATGTTAAGATTCTACAGTGTACAGAACCAATCTCAGGAGATAAGAGATCACGGAGTGCAGGTCATGGTGAAGCATAATAGACTGTTCTCATGCGTACAACTAACACAAAATGACATTAAAATTTAATATTATCATAATTGAATCATGCTCATACAAGTTCAAGTACATATGCAGAAAGAAGAAAAGAAATTAAGAATTGCAAGGGCTTAAACACTAACCATTAGCAACATCAAAAGGGTGAAGAGTGTTAAAAATCCCAAATCCCCGATGCTCCAGAGTTCAGAAGAGCCTCGAGAATGGGCTTCGAGTAGTGCTTGCACCGGAGAAGGTTGTTCAATAATTTAGAGAGTGTTCAAGTGTACCAGTAAGTGAATGAGTGAGAGAAGAGAGTAGTGAAAACAGTAGCCGAGATTAGGAGATTCAAATCTTGTTAAGGGGTTTCACGAGAGGGGTTTATATAGTAGCATATTTTATACATAAAATAGGAAACACGGTAAACATTAAACACAAAATAATGAAACATAAACCAGAATCGATTAGAATCAATTTTTAGGGCATAAATTATAGTAGCATATTTTGATTGATTTTTGTACAACATAAGGAAAATATAAGTCAAACACGAGAAAGGGAAGAATATCCATCAAAAATTAGTAAAGGAAAAGGGAAAATCTCAAACCCTAGTTGGGACTGACGACATGAATCGAACCAAAAATGCAATAATTGTTCAATAAAATATGTATATAAACTAAAGATCTTCACAAAACCATAGTAAATCGGCTCGTTCTTGAGAAGTAGTTCTTGCCAAAAATAGGGAAAGAACTAAGTAATACCATAAACATGAGTGTAATAGTAATATCCCAAAATAGGTAAGTAGATCATGGATTGATTCCATGTTTGAGCTGGAATCGGAGAGGGTTAGGGGTTATGGAGGCTAGGGTTTGACAGTGAAGAAGAGAGGTGAAAGGGTAATAAATTCGGCGGGTAAAGGAAAAATGGGGATTAGGGTTAGGGGTTAGATAGTCAAAAGGGGTAGGGTTATTGTGGGCAGTTGATCTTAGAGATCAACGGCCAGGGTTTTAAAAGAACTAGGGCGGGTTAATTAAATGGGTATGGGTAGTGGGTTGCTGGTGTTGGGCTTATGGTAATTGGGCTAAGATTTGGGATAATTGGGTTGAGGTCTGGGTAGTTTTAGGTCCTAAAATAGGTAAGAAATTAGGCTATAATTTAAATACCCCAAAATTTATTAAAATAATTTATAAAAAATGCTTAATAAATGAATGGAAATATTATTTATGCACTGAAATGCTTAAAATAAGAACTTCATATTATAAAAATATAAAAATACTATTTTGACACAAATGATATAAAATGAAGAGCCTTTATGTATGAATATAGGCCATTATTGTAAAATTACATAAATAGCTTAAAAATGCTAATGTAATTAAATGAAATAAAATAAAATATTTGAAACATATATTGTAGGTGCAAAATAATAATTTTAAGTAGCTAAGTCATCACAAAATAACTTAAAGGGATAATTACTCAATATTTATATAATTTAAATGCAAGAAAATTAATTTAATTCTCTAAAAATTACGAAAAATACTTGTGTAGGTTTGTAAACTAAATAATGATGCAAAAAATGCTATTTTGTATACACACACACACACACACACACATATATATATATATATATATATTGAAAAATATGAGGGCAAAATTGGGCATCAACAGCTGCCCCTCTTTACCCGGGAATGATGGAAGAGTTATCAGGGTAAAGAAAATGATGACCAATTTTGGCCGAATAGAATGAGGAATGATGTGATTTAAAAAATAGGGGTCGAACCCTGGTTCATGAGTTGCCTACATATCCCTAGTGTTACGGGAATCAGGCCGTATGTAGTTTTGGATCCAAGGGTGAACGAAACTGATGGAGTTGTTGTAGAAATGGTCGTATGTTTTGGAAACTGTTCTTTTGGGAAGGATAGTATCGGATGGATTTATGCGAAGTCATGAATGTGAATTTGAGACGTTACAGATGTATTATAGAGCAAATATCTGAACGGTCATAGAGTAAAAAGTGGTCAATTGCTGGTGGTTGGTTACTTTTGAAACAATCAAAGCATGTGAATGGAAACCGGAGTGAAGATTGCTCCTGTTGATAGAATGGTTACCTCCTAGATTACCTTCAAAACTTAAAACACGGCGCATGCAAATATATAAAGGTTATTGAGATAATTTAAACATGATGCAAATTCCCTTTGGACCATGAAGGTTGTATTTGGATAGTGAGGATTGTCACACCTCCTTTTTACTACACCTCGTAAAGGGTATAAATATAAGGGAGTTTTTTCAATTAAAGGACAATCGAAACAGGATTGTTTATTTATTTAAAAATCAAAGTCGCCACTTGGGATAATTTATGGTGTCCCAAGTCACCGGTTCAAATCCCGAATCAAGGAAAAGGATTGACTCTGTTTAACAGTCCGCGAACCAAAAATCCGAGTAAGGAATTCTGTTAACCCGGGAGAAGGTGTTAGGCACTCCCGAGTTTCGTGGTTCTAGCACGGTCGCTTTGATTATACTTGGCTTGACTAATTGTTTAACTACTGAATTTCTTATTCAAGAATATTATCTTGAAATGGGTCACGCGCACATGTACCCATTTGTTTGGCGTGTCAAAACCATGTCACGCGAACGTGTACACAATTAATAATGCTTTGTTATTAGAAAAAATTTGACCAAAGTTGCGTGAACGCATACTCCAGTTTTGTTTTTAGAAATCGTAATCATGTCACACGAACGTGTCCACAATCACGATTGTGGATTAATTGAGACCACAATTTCATATAATCATTTTGAAATGTTTATACCTACTCAAGCTAACGAAGACAAACTTGCATACTCAAAGATCCAAGACTCACGCTACTGTTTATGAAGATATGGGGATTATATCATACCAAAATTGTATTCGGAATTTCTTAGCATGAGGGAGCTATTCCAGACATGGTAATTTGGGAGACTCAAACAAACATCATAAAATGCATACTAACGCTGAATACCTCAAGCAGAATCAGGGAGATATTCTAAATCTAACATTGTAAACCAAATGTCTAAACAAAACATTGCCTTTAAAAGAAGATATCACTAAATGCAATCCATATATATATATATATGATCACTAAGATTATGGTCAGCACAAAAATCTTTTCTGAAATACAAACTTTTTTTACTTGAATTGCATAATACAGTAACACAGTGGCATTCCTCTCGAAAATCAAAAGTGTTCCACGCCTTGGATGATCATATGAATAACATGTGGCTAACAATAAGTAGCATCAAAAGACCAGGCAGAAACTCATTTGAATTCTTGCCAATTCCATTTCATTCAAACTTTGGAAACCAATTGTATAACAGTGCTAACATTTCATGTGAAGACCAGATTATACATAAACCAGCTCATGTATTTCCATAAACTTCAACATAGTCAAGAACGTGAATTGAGCAAACTAAGGAATAACAAATAAATTTCGGAAAAAGATGGATTCGAATACGTTCCTTTCAACCAGACATATAAAGCACCAATTCGAACTATACTTGAAGTGTATTGCTAAGTCACAATTCACATAATAAACCAATTTTAGTCACAAACAGGTAACCAACACATTTGAACTCAAATAGTTTAGAATACTCTAAGAAGCATATATTCGATTCAATTACTAACGAATCTTCAATGAAGTGCTGTTTTCAAATTTATTCGACCATTAAAATCAGACAAATGGACTCGTAACAAATATTTTCTTCTAAGTCAAACAATATCTTAGCTGAAAAATTATTTAAACCCCCAGCTCTTATCATATTTCAATTAGAACCACGAGAGCAACATCGCAAACAACAGAGAAAAGGAGGAAAAGGGACCTGAATCGTTTTCAAACGTATTTGAATCTCCGAGGATCACAACATAATGAGATTGAACTCGATTGAAAAATAAGCACAGCAACAGAACCTCAATTTAAGCTACACTTCTGAAATTAGGACCCCAAAACAGAGAATCGATCGACCAATACAGATTCAATTTCTTTGAGAATTTTCTGTCAAAAAATTGATTCAACCAGCTTGAGCAATGTAAAAATTGAAGAGGAAAATCGCAACCCAAACCAAAACAGAGAACCGAAACTGGGCAATCGGCCCCAAGTTCAGCGAATCGAACCAACAACTGAAGCAAATCGACCCTGGGCTACACCTCAGATTTAATCCATAGTTGAAAATCGGGTTAAGAAACTAGTGATTTTTTAATGTATTTTTTGTTTAGAAATCGGAAGAAACAAACTCACAGAACTATAATTCTTCTTTGGGATTCTTTGAGAGAAGGGCTGGGGTGCGATGATGAAGAAGAAAAGAACGGGTGGTTCTTTGGGTGTCAAGTGCAGCTTTTGTCTCTTAGGGGTCTTAGAGTCTTAGACATTTTTTGTACCCTTTTCGGCTGATTTTCTTCTTGTTCTTAGGTCTTGTATTTTAAATGAGGAAGAAGAAGGGTGATCATGATTTGGGGAGTTCAAGAAATCAGAGGAGCGACACTCTTTAGGTCCGTTGGTCGCTAGTTCTTGGATGGGGGGGCGGGGTCACGAAGGAGAAGACCTTCAGGGGGGGGGGTCTCTGTTTTGCGGCGCCTGATCTCTTAAAATCAGAGAATGAAAGCCATCAAAAAATATGAGGGGTTGGCGGATTTTTGTTTCTAGCTTCTAGCTCTTTTGGTTGTATTTTTGTGTGTATCAACTCCTTAGGCGTTAGGTCTATATGTAGAGTCTAAGTTCTAGGGTTGGGTATTGGGTATTGGGTGTTGGGCTTAGGTTATTTGGGCCTTAAAATTGGGTCCAAGACATCCATCACCTTAATTGACTCCGTTTAATATAAGATAGAAATACTACACAATGCCAAAGTTAATCCTAATTAATTAAACTAAACATATAACTATTTTTGTGCTTTCGAAATTATATAAAGATAAATAAGGTACTATTTTTGTATTTTTTTTAAAGATTTTTTTTAGATTAAAAATGACTACAAAATATTAATGAACCTATTTTTGTGATTTTTTTGTTTTCTTGTAATAAAATAAAGTAAAAGATCCAAAATTACTTGAAATATCTATATTATGCCTAAATTAAATATTTACGCGCTAAAAATGAAAAATATTGAGGAGGGTCAAAAATCACATGTCTACAGCTGCCCCTCTTTGACTGGAAACACGTAGAGTTTTCAGACAAAGACTGACTAGACAGGTTTTTTGACCCGACCCTTATTTGGAGAAACTAAAACTAAGAGAGAGGGGAATGTGACCGAGCCCTGGTATCTGGGTTGCCTACATATCCTTGGCTATAAAGGAATTAGGCCACGTGTAGTTCAGAAATGAGTGAGATGACGGAGTATGTCGAGGTGGAGATCCGGTCGAGGTGTCATTCCGTCGAGGTTCCGGTCTACAGTCTTGCTATTAAATCAAAATCAAAACATGAAAAAGACTAGCTAAGCCTACCAATTACGAGTTACAAGATTCCTATCTATAAGTCTTTTGAAGCTTGATCTTGAGTCTTGAGTGGTTCTTCATGCAGACTTTAGATTTGAACCTTAACGCTCGCCAGTTGCAGGTGCTAGCTCGTTCTTCTTCAGATTTTCAGACCAAGACCGGACATGTATTGCTTGTGACCTCGGTCATGTCTTGGGCAGCTCACATCGTTCATCAACTTCTGCATTTGGATTAACTTGTTGCCTTTCTCTCTTTTTCTTTATTGTGACTAACTTCTGTTGACAACCTCGGACTGTTGACTCGCATTCTTGCCGTGAGATTCTTTGGTTGCTGACTTGAATTGCAATCTGAGATGCTTTCCTTTTCTTCAGGTGGACGTCTGACTGTAGAACTCGAACTGTCTTCTCTCGTTGCTTGACACTGTTTTCCCTTGCACCTTGAACCATTTTCCCCTGAAACTTGAACTGTCTTCCTTCGAAACTGCTTTCCCTTGAAACTCGAGTTGTCTACCTTCGACACTACTTTCCCTAGAAACTTGAGTTGTCTCCCCTTGTTCTCTAGGTGGGCGCCTGATTACAAAAAAATAGACAAAACAAAGAAATTTTTTCTGCCCAGTTTGTACTAGTAAGATTTGTGAGTTGTTAACAAAATTGTAAACCACTTGTACTATTGATGCAATGATGAAATTAAACTAAAGAATAGACTAGGAAAACTATAAACTAAGCTTGACTAAAGTAAAACTGACCCTATTCTCCAGGCGGGGCTCCCTGACTGCTAACTTGAAATGTATTCCCTGTTCTCCAGGTGGGCTCCTGACCGCTGAACTTGACATATATTCCCTGCTCTCCAGGCGGGCTCCTGACTGCTAACTTGAAATGTATTCCCTGCTCTCAGGCGGGCTCCTGACTTCAACAAAATAGACAAAACAAAGAAAATTTTCTGCCCCGGTTTGGTGGCTGGGCACAGATGTAAGTGTAAAATGGATCACATTACCAAATATCAATAAGAACTTGAAAGCTAAAACTTGAATTGTACTCCCTTGTTCTCCAGGCAGGCTCCTGATTGCTGACTTGAAAGTATTCCCTGCTTTTCAGGCGGGCTCCTGACTTCAACTTGAAAGTGCTCCCTGCTCTCCAGGCGGGCTCCTGACTTCAAGATAGACAACACAAAGAGCTAAAATTTAAATTGTACTCCCTTGTTCTCTAGGCGGGCTCCTGACTGCTGCGCTTGAAAGTATTCCTTGCTCTCCAGGCGGGCTCCTGACTGTTAACTTGAAATGTATTCCCTGCTCTCCAGACGGGCTCGTGACTTCAACATAGACAAAACAAAGAATTTGAAAGCTAAAACTTAAATTGTACTCTCTTGTTCTCTAGGCGGGCTCCTGACTGCTAACTTGGAAGTATTCCCTGCTCTCCAGGCGGGCTCCTGACTTCAACTTGAAATGTATTCTCTGCTCTCCAGGCGGGCTCCTGACTTCAACATAGACAAAACAAAGAATTTGAAAGCTAAAACTTAAATTGTACTCTCTTGTTCTCCAGGCGGGCTCCTGACTGCTAACTTGAAAGTATTCCCTGCTCTCCAGGCGGACTCCTGACTTCTGGCTTGAAATGTATTCCCTGCTCTCCAGGCGGGCTCCTGACTGCTGAACTTGAAAGTATTCCCTGCTCTCCATGAGGGCTCCTGACTTCAACTAGAAATATATTTCGTGCTCTCCAGGCGGGCTCCTAACTTCAAAATAGATAAAACAAAGAGAATTTTTCTGCCCCAGTTTGGTGGCTGGGCACAGATGTGAGTCCTGAAATTCCTATTTAATTGACAATTAAAATCTAAGTTATATCTTCTAAAGTGTGACTTCTGCTGAATCTTGTTATCTAAGAGGGTCTTCAAACTACTCCCCATTATCCCCGAGGGTCCTGAAAATCAAAAGTCGAGTTTTATCTTAAGAGTGACAGCTTTTATGGCTGAATTATACTACCCTACAACAAAATTTTACGCTAGATGTTTCTATCTAATCGAAATTTTACAGCTAAGTCCCATTATTCAGGAGGGTCCTGGAAACTCCTAATTGAATCCTATCTCGAACATGCAAGCTTCTAAGCTAACTTATGTTCCCTTGGGATACATTTATGCTAGATTATGTTATTTCTGAACTTTAAACGAGGTCCCATTTTCCAGGAGGGTCCTGAAAATCAAGAATCAAACCTGTTTGGTGACTATTTTTCTCCACGGAGGGTTTCTTCAAAAAAATTTGCCCCTGTTTCAAATCAAAGAAAAATCTTGTCAGTTTGAAAATATGGTGGTTGGTTTGTGGACTTGACTTTGAGGGCGATTGCTCCTTCACTTCCCATGATAACTGATTTCCACTCGAGGACCTTGCTTGCTTATGGACTACCCACTTTCTCTGTCATCCTTATCATAGAAAATACCCCTTCTCCGTTCAGGCCCAATTCCCTTTATCTGTTGCATTACTCATGAACTGACATTTACCAACCTTTGTGTTTTACCAAAAATACCTTTGATCCATCCACCTAACACCCTCCATCTGTTGCATCGTGCCTTTGTGTTGACGTGTATTGCACCTCTATGTTTCTCATGAATTCCAAAGCACGTTAATTTCCATCCACTCAATGTGCATGCTGTTTTTTCCTGACCTAAATCACTGGCCTTGGCCTTGAAGTCTACTGTTCCCTCACTTTCCATGATAACTTTGATTTCTGCTCGGAGGACCTTGCTTGCTTATGGACTACCCACTTTCTCTGTCATCCTTATCATAGAAAATACCCCTTCTCCGTTCAGGCCCAATTCCCTTTATCTGTTGCATTACTCATGAACTGACATTTACCAACCTTTGTGTTTTACCAAAAATACCTTTGATCCATCCACCTAACACCCTCCATCTGTTGCATCGTGCCTTTGTGTTGACGTGTATTGCACCTCTATGTTTCTCATGAATTCCAAAGCACGTTAATTTCCATCCACTCAATGTGCATGCTGTTTTTTCCTGACCTAAATCACTGGCCTTGGCCTTGAAGTCTACTGTTCCCTCACTTTCCATGATAACTTTGATTTCTGCTCGGAGGACCTCGCTTGTCACTGATTAAACACCTTTTGTCGATCTTACAAAAGAAAATACCTTTGATCCGTTCACCAAACCCCTCCATCTTGTTGCATTGTTTATGAATTGATATGTACCAAACCTCGCGTTTCATCGAAAATACCTTTGATCTGTTCACCTAACACCCTCCATCTGTTGCATTGTTCCTGAATTGATGTGTACCAAACCTTTGTATTTCCTAAGGATCCCAAAGCATGTTGATTATTACCAGCTCAATGCGCTTTTTGTTCTTTCTTGACTTATGACACTTTGATGTACTGGCCAGATCCTGTTTTGTGCAATTGAAAAGCTGGTGGCAAATTTTGAAGTCATTTCTCACTTATTTTGACCAAACAGACTCAAGAAGAGGAAGTAAACAAGACAAAAGGAACATAGTAAAGGGCAAAGGAAAGAGATGATTCCTAACAAGAAAACTACAAAGTAGAAACCTATCAGATGTGGATATCAACTCTAATGACCTTGAAATGCACCTGTAGCCTATTCTGTTGAGCAAGTCTGATGTTCAACCCCTGTTATACCTCTGAACCGTGAAACTGGGCTTCAATGCTCCGATCATCCAATCTGATTCACAATCCTTATTCGACTTGTAGTGCCCGAAGGGTTTGCACCATCAAGCCTCTCTCATTTTGTTCTTTCTCTCGACTTACCGTCACCTTACGGTGCCTACGAGGGTTTTCACCAATAAGACTCTCTCATTTTTGGATTTCTCTCAGCTCTCGTTGCCGTACGGTGCCCATGAGGGTCTTCACCAATAAAACTCTCTCATTTTCATTATTTTTCTGCTTGGACTAGAGTGTTGCCTCTGATATGAATTACCTCTCCTTGCTTGACTTGACATCTCTCGAAGACTTATCGGAAGGTCTTTCTTTGGACCGCAACGTGGACTTTTGGATAGGGTTAAAAATAAAGGATATCAAAGGCTCAAAACAACTCACATGGGTTTAAAATTACAACTTTCGGAATCAGATTTCTTACAACAACCACAACTTATGCCCCAGTTTCTTGCTTGGGGACTTTTGAATTTTCTTTTGATGGGACCAAACCGTGAGGCTGCCTACGTATCCTTAAAAGGAATAAGGTCGAACGTAGTTCATGTCATAGAAATTACTTTGTTGTTGTGCTTTTTCTTTTCTCTTTCTTCTCTCTTTTTTTTCTCTTTTGCTTTTCTCTTTTTCCTTTTATTGTTTTTCTTCTTCTTTTCTCTTTTCTTCTTTTTTTCTTTTTTTTTCTCTTTTTCTTTCTTTCTTTCTCTTTACTTTTCTTTCTCTTTTTCTTTCTTCCTTTTCTTATCTTTCATGCTTGTGTTTCTGATATTCGCTATTGATTACGAAAGAAGGGTATGAAAGAAAATAAATAAGGCTCAAAAGGGGTGACGAGGGATAACGTGTTTAGATAGCAGAACAAAATGCCTTCGTCATTCCAACCTTCAAAACATGCCAAGTACAAACAACACAATTAAACAAACCAAGGAAAACATTCGTAGCATCTTTTGGTTGCGCCAAACTTGATGACCGTACCCACACATTCGTCTTCTACATTTGTTATATACAAAGCACCATTGGACAACACTCTCACTCTCATTACCACGAACGGCCCCCTACAAATTGGGGCAAACTTGCTTTTATCTTCAAATTGATGTGGCAGGATGCATTTCAATAGGGGTTCTTTATGTTCTATCTACCCCGGTTTCACACATTTCGGGCTTGAAGTGATTTCAAAATGCCTTTACTTATTTCCCTCAAATGTCCCTACATCTTCAACATTGTTTCATTGCTTCGTGATTAAACTGACTTTTAAAACCATACTGAGAATTACGCGTGCATGTCACGTCACTAGAGTCAACAGGAAAAGGACTATAAAAGGAAAAGAGAACTAAACAAAAATGACTAGAAATAACAGAAAACAGAAACTTGCATTAGACAGATGGTGAAAGGGTTTGGACAACAAAACAGACAAACTAGACTGGGGTTACAAACCTAGAACAAACCTAGAAAACACCAAGTGAGATAATACGACTAAAGGAACTAGACAAAATAAAGGATAGAAGGATTTGAGTCACAAGACAATGTCCGGATTACAACCCTGCAACAAAAATGACAACAAACTAAGCCACCAAAAGCTCCTCTCCGGCTGACCAAGAACTGGAGCGTCTTTCCAATTACCAAGCATGGTATCTTAGCCATTGAATTCTGCATCAACAATACTAGGACCTCCATAAGTATTCATCACATTATTCTTAACAAATTGCTTTTAGGTTCCTTTTGCCGGCTCGTTCTTAAGATCAACCCCTAATAGCGCTGAAAGCTTAGTAGCACGTGGACCTCCAAGGCTCCCAGAAGAATTATCACATTCCTTTTCAGAATAAACCATACCCACCATATGTGTCTCATTATGCACAGGCGATGGACTTTGGCTAGTGTTTGCTGCATCTGGATTTTGTACAACAATGTCGCCTACATCAATGAGCTTCTGAATTGCTTTCTTCAGATTCTAACACTTCTCTATGTCATGCCCCGGGGCATCTGAGCAATATGCTCACCTTTGAGAAAAATCAAACTTCTTTGACAGAGAGTTTGGCATTTTTATATGAATCGGCTTCAACATGTCCAATTGCTTCAACTTTTGGAAAAAACTGGCATATGATTCTCTAATAGGGGTGAAAGCCTTTTTTTTTTTCAGCAGCCTCTCATTCTTAAATGCTTGATTGGGCCGGAAACCTGATCCAGGGGGTTTTTGGCAGGCTCGTGGGGGCGGGTAAGACATTTGGGGAAGTGGTGTGGGCCATCGCGGGCCTTGTGGGTGTGGAGCATATGGTGGTGCATTGTGGACAGGGTACTGGGAAAGTGATGTACGACTTTGGGAAATCTGTGGGGAGAAGTAGCATTGGGGGGATTACAAGCATATCCATGAGGTCGACATTGAGGTTGAAAGCATTTATCAAGAACGACCACTGGACCCTGTCGTCGGCGGGGCTCACCAACATCTTTTCTATCAATGGGAGGACTATCCCGAGCAATTTGTTCGTTCCATCTAAGCCAAAAATCCCTAAACCTTTCTTGGGTTTCTTTTCCATTTGAGATAGAGAGGAGAGGTCTTAGACAACACCTGATCTGTATTGAAAGTATCAAACAAAATCTTGAGCCATGTCACCCAATGTAGGCCACTTACCAACATCTTGACGATTATGCCATTCCAAAGCTGCCCCGATCAGGCTCTCACTGAAGTACGCCATCAACAAATCATCTTTCTCGCCAACACTTCTCATTTTACTGCAATAATCCCTTAAATGGGCTACCAGATCCCCACACCCATCATATAAGTTAAACTTTGGCACTTTAAACCCCACAGGCAGACGAACGTCCGGGGACATAGACAATTCTTTGTAAGACATGCTACCCTGGTCTCCCATTCCTTGCTTGTTCTTTAAGGACTGTTCTATACCTTTCGACCTCCTGGGTATCCCATCTCGCCCTTTTCTTCCTGTGAACTTTTCATTTTCAACATGAGGTTCATCCTGTGGGCCCTGCTTGTATGAGTTAGGAACCTTGTGGGCAACCTTTGAGGGGTAATATTGGGCATCGTGAGCTTTGAGTGGGTGTTCATTACTGGGGATGGCGGATAAGATAGGAGGACAATTTTTGGAAAAGGTAATTGGAAGATGAGTGACGGAGCTACTAGGGTGGTTGGGAAAGCCATGGTAAGCGGGTGAATCTGGAGAGTATGGGGGATCATCTGGCACTGTGACCGGTGTTTGGGTAAGGGCAGTATTTAGGAAGATAGGTGGTGGCGGGGGTAGTGCCTTCCCAGTCATCCAGGCCTGATACATGTTCGTCATGTGTTGTCTTAACATCCTCACCTCTTCAACCAACCCATTATCCTGTTCAACCATTTGTTTTTGAGCACCTGTATCAACCAACTCAGTTTTGTTGTTGTCTACCATTGCCTTTGACTTTATGTTGTAGAGATGAGTTACCCCTTTAAAACCACAAACCAACCACCCTTCTTCTATGAATATAACAAAAAAATGAAGTCATCACGTTAGCGTTAGGGCATTTAACGACAAAAATATCAAATTGCGTGCAATGCACCTAGCAACAATTAATGGTTCTAGAATGATTTCGAGGGTCATAAGGTCACTTGGCATCATCCCAATTTGTTCATTTCAACCTCTCTTTTCTTTATTTTTCTAGCACTTCTTAGCTCGCTCATTTTCCTTCCCCTTTTTCTTTCTGATTATCGCTCTTTTCTTCCTTCTCATTTCTCACATCCCATGACTTCACCTTTTTTTTTCTTTCTCTTTTTCCTTTTCCCCTTTTTTCCTTTCTTTTAATAGTAAAAAAATAATTCGATCGAACCCTATGTAGGTTGCCTACGTATCATGACCCCGCATGAATCAGATCTTTGCGTAGTTCTGGAAGATCGGGAATAAAGTAAACAAACTAACGTTTCCATTTTTCTTTTCTTTTCTTTCTTTTTTTTCCTTTCTTTTTTTAAAAACAGGTACTCTATGAGAAATTATCATGGAAAAACCCTAAAATAGAAAAATATTTTTTTTGGTTCTTTTTTTTGAAGGAAATCTAAGGAATAAACCACAGAAAGACATTTGGCATCCTCATTTGATATCCTGACACAGGATCTCGAAGCAAGCAATAAAAAAGATAAAACAAAATATTTTTGGATTTCAATTTTGATTGCCTAAAGGAAAAATTCCAATGATAAACAAAATATAAAGTATGCTTTTTTTCTATGTACAATATCCTAAAGTTCTAATAAAAATAAAAAGATTTTTTTTTTATTTTTCACTAATTTCCCAAAGAAACACCTCAAAAGAAAATCTTTTTGGATTTTGGAATTAATACCTTAAAGAAGGATTTTAAAGAAGTACCAAAAGAAAACCCTCTTCTTTTTTTTGAATTTTGGTCCTAGTATAGTAGAGGAAATATAAAAATAATTTTTATTTTGATATTAATTGCCTAAAGAAAAACAATCTCAAAGGAGAATTTTTTTTTATTTCGTATAACAAAACGCAAAATTCTTTTTTTTTTTTTTGGATTTTCGACTTGTAACATATTTTCACATACAAAATAAGAAATACCATAACAAAAGACTCGGCAAACTTAACCTAACTATTACAAACTCTAACATCACCTAAAAGACTGGATACTACTATACAAGACTAGAAAATAAAACATGAACCATTGACTCAAAAACATAAAATGGCTCCTCGAGCAGCTCCTGAATGCAGTGATCTTGGGGTATTTGTCATGCCCAAACTCTAGTAAGTAAATCCACACATGTATAAGAAAACTTAAACCAATACTATGTGAGACATTAACGTTCCCTACTAGACACATGCAAGACATGGTGTGACTATTTTTGCAAAATGGCTTATTTGGCCAAAAAGTGGCTAGAAGTGCAAAATTTGGCTAGGACCCCGCAAAGCCAAGAACCTAAGATTTACTAGAAAGACCGGACCTTATGTGGGTTGCCTACGTATCACGCCCCGAATGACGAAAATCAGGTATGCGTAGTTCGGGCAATTTTGGATATGGGCAAGAATAGTAAAAAAAACAACTAATCTAGACCAAATATATATATATTTTTTTTGTCTTTTTTTGAAACATGACGAAACTTATAAACTCTTTTTTGGATTTTCTTTTCCCCCTTCTTTTGATTTTCAGAAAATGATGAAAAAGTGCAAAATCTTTTTGAATTTTTCGTGTGTTTTTTTCTTAACAAAAATGTGACATAAACATAATTGGGCCCTACTTGCTTGATTTTCACACTTAAACCTCTTTTTTCGTTGGAATTTACCCTCAATTATCATTGGTCCGCCAAATGACCCTTTTACCCATGAAGGAACGCAACATGTATCACATAGGATGCATTAAGATGGTCTGTTAATTTGGGTACACCTGTCCTAGACGTACCCAACCCCTGTGTTGAGTCCCCTAAGTCAAATGCACGTGATGCAAACAAACGTTCCTACTAGGGATCCGACATGAGGCTGTGTTTTTCTTGGTTTAAATCCTGGGGTTTTGGTCTAGACTTGGGGTACCCGAGCGGACAACTGGGGCCGAAGAGGGGGAGATGTACCAGGAGCACTAAAGTCTACCCGGCCTTGTCGCTTGCCCAGCCTCGTTCTATTTGGTATAATTTCTACAGAAAAAGCGGGCCACGCGAACGTGTGCACCATTTTCAGAAGACTCAGAGGGGTGGCGTAAGAAGACAGTTATATACAATTCAAACAATATCAAAGCGGTAAACAGATAACAATTAGCATAAAGGTTCACATAATACAGTATTATGAACAATAAATAAAGCCAAGTAAAAATCATGAAACAAGCTCGAATTCTTGAACCCTGAACCAGAGATTCTGGGTTCGATCCCAAACAGAGTCGCCAAAGCTGTCATACATCCTTTTTAGTACACCCCGTAAAGGGTATAAATATAAGGGAGTTTTTCCAATTAAAGGACAATCGAAACGGGATTGTTTATTTATTTAAAAATCAAAGTCGCCACTTGGGATAATTTATGGTGTCCGAAGTCACCGGTTCAAATCCCGAATCAAGGAAAAGGAATGACTCTATTTAACAGTCCGCGAACCAGAAATCCGAGTAAGGAATTCTGTTAACCCGGGAGAAGGTGTTAGGCACTCCCGAGTTCCGTGGTTCTAGCACGGTCGCTTTGATTATACTTGGCTTGACTAATTGTTTAACTACTGAATTTAGAACCTATGTGCATTTACTTTTCACCGCTCTTATTCAAGAATATTATCTTGAAACGGGTCACGCGCACGTGTACCCATTTGTTTGGCGCGTCAAAACCATGTCACGCGAACGTGTCCACAATTAATAACACTTTGTTATTAGAAAAAAATTGACCAAAGTTGCGTGAATGCATACTCCAGTTTTGTTTTTAGAAATCGTAATCATGTCACGCGAACGTGTCCACAATCACGATTGTGGATTAATTGAGACCACAATTTCATAGAATCATTTTGAAACGTTTATACCTACTCAAGCTAACAAAGACAAACTTGTATACTCAAAGATCCAAGCCTCACGCTACTGATTATGAAGATATGGGGATTATATCATACCAAAATTGTATTCGGAATTTCTTAGCATGAGGGAGCTACTCCAGACATGGTAATTTGGGAGAATCAAACAAACATCATAAAATGCATACTAACGCTAAATATGTCAAGCAGAATCAGGGAGAAATTCTAAATCTAACATTGTAAACCAAATGTCTAAACAGAACATTGCCTTTAAAAGAAGATATCACTAAATACAATCCATATATATATATATATATATATATATATATATATATATATATATATATATATATATATATATGATACTAAAATTATGGTCAGCACAAAAATCTTTTCTGAAATACAAACTTTTTTTTTACGTTGAATTGCATAACACAGTGGCATTCATCTCGAAAATCAAAAGTGTTCCATGCCTTGGATGATCATATGAATAACATGTGGCTAACAATAAGTAGCATCAAAAGACCAGGCAGAAACTCATTTGAATTCTTGCCAATTCCATTCCATTCAAACTTTGTAAACCAATTGTATAACAGTGCTAACATTTCACATGAAGACCAAATTATACATAAACCAGCTCATGCATTTCCATAAACTTCAACATAGTCAAGAACGTGAATTGAACAAACTAAAGAATAACAAATAAATTTCGGAAAAAGACGGATTTGAATACGTTCCTTTCAACCATACATATAAAGCGCTGATTCGAACTACACTTGAAGTGTATTGCTAAGTCACAATTCACATAATAAATCAATTTTAGTCACAAACAGGTAATCAACACATTTGAACTCAAATAGTTTAGAATACTCTAAGAAGCCTATATTCGATTCAATTACTAACGAATCTTCAATGAAGTGCTGCTTTCAAATTTATTCGACCATTAAAATCAGACAAACGGACTCACAACAAATATTTTCTTCTAAGTCAAACAATATCTTAGCTGAAAAATCATTTAAACCCCCAGCTCTTATCATATTTCAATCAGAACCACGAGAGCAATATCGCAAACAACAGAGAAAAGGAGGAAAAAGGGACCTGAATCGTTTTCAAACGTATTTGAATCTCCGAGGATCACAACTTAATGAGATTGAACTCGATTGAAAAATAAGCACAGCAATAGAACCTCAATTTAAGCTACACTTCTGAAATTAGGACCCCAAAACAGAGAACCGATCGACCAATACAGATTCAATTTCTTTGAGAATTTTCTGTCAAAATATTGATTCAACCAGCTTGAGCAATGTACAAATTGAAGAGAAAATTGCAACCCAAACCAAAACAGAGAATCGGAACTGGGCAATCGGCTCTAAGTTCAGCGAATCGAACCAACAACTGAAGCAAATCAACCCTCAGCTACACCTCAGATTCAATCCATAGTTGAAAACTGGGTTAAGAAATTAATGATTTTTTTTATGTATTTTCTGTTTGGAAATTGGAAGAAACAAACTCACAGAACTATAATTCTTCTTTGGGATTCTTTGAGAGAAGGGCTGGGGTTTGATGATGAAGAAGAAAAGAACGGGTGGTTCTTTGGGTGTCAAGTGCCGCTTTTGTGTCTTAGGGGTCTTAGAGTCTTAGACATTTTTTGTACCCTTTTCGGCTGATTTTGTTCTTGTTCTTAGGTCTTGTATTTCAAATGAGGAAGAAGAAGGGTGCTCATGATTTAGGGAGTTCAAGAAATCAGAGGAGTGACACTCTTTAGGTCCGTTCGCCACTAGTTCTTGGATGGGGGGGTCACGAAGGAGAAGACCTTCAGTGGGGAGGTCTCTGTTTTGCGGCGCCTGATCTCTCAAAATCAGAGAATGAAAGCCATCAAAAATATGAGGGGTCGACGGATTTTTGTTTCTAGCTTCTAGGTCTTTTGGTTGTAATTTGTGTGTATCAGCTCCTTAGGCATTAGGTCTATATGTAGAGTCTAAGTTCTAGGGTTGGGTATTGGATATTGGGTGTTGGGTGTTGGGCTTAGGTTATTTGAGCCTTAAAATTTGATCCAAGACGTCCATCACCTTAATTGACTCCCTTTAATATAAGATAGAAATACTGCACAATGCCAAAATTAATCCTAATTAATTAAACTAAACATAAAACTATTTTTGTGTTTTCGAAATTATATAAAGATAAAAATAAGGTACTATTTTTGTATTTTTTTTAATTTTTTTAAAGATTATTTTTAGATTAAAAATGACTACAAAACATTAATGAACCTTTTTTGTGATTTTTTTGTTTTATTGTAATAAAATAAAGTAAAAGAGCCAAAATTACTTGAAATATCTATATTATGCTTAAATTAAATATTTACGTGCTAAAAAATAAAAAAATCTTGGGGAGGGTCAAAAATCACATGTCTACAAGGATGATGTCCTTAGACCATGACGTCCTGGGCCATGAATTGTGAGATAAGGGATTCACAGGCCATGAAATGATGTCCTCGGGCTATGAGAATGATGCCTCTGAACTATGACACATTTGAATAATGATGTGCAATATTGAGAAGTCCTTAGGCCAAGGAATGGTGTCTTTCGGCTATGAGGATAATGCCTTCGGACAAAATGGCGATGCTTCAACCCATGAAATGCAAAAGATATGATACTTGGTCATATGCGAAATGAAACAAGACAAAACTTAGTCTTGTGTAGGATGAGGGCAGTGATTAACCCCAGGTGAATAGAGGATAGTGCTAAGTCTTAGATAGCATAATAGAGATAGTATTTAATCTTAAGGAAAAGGTAGTGCTTAGCCTTATGCAATTAGGGAGGCAATTCTTAGCCTTATGCGGGAATAGGAGACAATGCTCATTCTCAATGCAAAGAAAGGCAATGCTTAGCCTTATGCAATTAGGGAGGCAATGATTAGCCTCATACAAAGAGGAGACAATGCTTAGTCTCATGTAGGGAAAGGTAGTGCTTAAGCTTATGCAATTAGGAAGGCAATGCTTAGCCTCATGCAAAGAGGAGATAATTCTTAGTCTTGATGCAAGGGAAGGCAGTGTTTATCCTTATGCACTTAAGGAGGCAATGCTTAGCCTCATGTAGGAAGAGGAGACAATTTTAATCTCGATGCATGGAAAGGTCGTGCTTAGCCTTATACAATTAGGGAGGCAATGCTTAGCCTCATGCAACGAGCAGAAAATGCTTAGTCTCATGCAGGGAAAGGAAGTGCTTAGCCTTATACAATTAGGGAGGCAATTCTTAGCCTCATGCAAATAGGAGACAATGCTTTATCTCATGCAGGGAAAACCAGTGCTTAACCTTATGCAATTATGGAGGAAATGCTTAGCCTCATGCAAAGAGGAGACAATGCTTAGTCTCATGCCAGGAAAAGCAGTGCTTAGCCTTATGCAATTAGTGAGGCAATGCTTAGCCTCATGCAAGGAGGAGACAATGCATAGTCTCGATGTAAGGAAAGGTAATGCTTAGCGTTATGCAATTAGGGAGGCAATGCTTAGCCTCATGCAAAGAATAAGAAACAAATGGAAAAGTAATGTATTTCTTAGCTGAAGATGTTCGTGCTACATAATTTGTTGTTTTGAAGGCAGTGTCTTGATGTATTTGTGAGTATCGTTGTCTTATTGTACCTGCATTCAAAGAAAAAATTGTGAGCTCTGTGGGGAAAGGTTGGTTTGTGCTTTTGTCTTCTGCCTTGCCTGTACTCCTATCTTGAGATCCTGCTTGAGTTATCCTTGGTAACATCTGGTTGCCATAGAAATAAATTTTTTGAAAAATATGCATGTCTTTGATAAATATAGGTGTCTTTAAAAACATAGTAATATGCGCTATCAAGTAAGTTAGATGAACCAGTGACTATGACATATTTTAGAGACATCGCGACCTCCCTGCTTTAGAATTTTGAAGGTCCTCCTCAAAATTCTTCCCAATTTGAAAGCAATTCTCTTATTGTTCTGCGTATAACAAAATCGGCTGGACTCCGCTTCAAAATTTTTAGGGTCCTCCTCAAAATTCTGCCCCAGTTTCTGGCCATGGAAAAATTAATATTTTATTAAGATGTGACCAAACCCATAGAGCTGCCTACGTATCACCTCTTAAACAAGAATCAGGTCAAGCGTTGTTTAGTTACATCAAATGAAAAAGTGTAAATAATCCTAAATATAGTATATAGGTTTTGGCCAAATTTCTCCATTCATTTCTGCATGTCTGAGTGCTCCTTTTGTTAGTCCTCAATGAACCATGTAAGGACCTTGCGAGTTGGGTGAAAACTTCCCTTTGGCTTCATCCTGATGTGGAAGGATTCGCTTTAGCACTAACTGCTATGAATTGTCTAGGCCTGACCTTTTTGTTGAAAGCTCTGGACATTCTGTTCTGGTAAAGTTTACCGTGACATACTACATTCATTCTTTTTCAATCAATGAGAGCCAGTTGTTTATAATGACATTATATCTATTCTGCATCACTGAGTTTTGCCTCTTGTATGATTCTCAAAGAAGGAATTTCTACTTCGACGGGAATGATGGCTTAAGTACCATAGACCAACAAGTAAGGAGTTTCCCTGATTGATGCGCGAACCGTGGTATGAAATCTAAGTAGGGTGAACGGAGACTTCTCATGCCATTGTTTGTGATTATATACCATTTTCCTTAATAGCTTCTTGATATTCTTGTTGGCAGCTTCTACGACTCCATTCATTTGCGGCCTATATGTTGTGGAATTTTTATGCTTAATCTTGAAAGTTTCACACCTGGTCTTCATCAGATCACTATTTAAATTGGCGTCATTGGCGGTGATGATTGACGTTGGCACTTCGAATCGACAAATAATACGATCTCGAACAAAGTCTGCGACGACCTTCTTAGTTACAACTTTGTAAGATACGGCTTCAACCCATTTTGTGAAATAGTCTATGGCCACCAGAATAATTCGATGCCCATTTGAAGTAGTAGGTTTGATTGGACCGATGACATCCATGCCCAAGCGAAGAAAGGCTAGGGTGCGATTGTTGCGTTGAGTTCATTGGGTGGCACTAGTATCATATCAGCATGTACTTGGCAATGATGACACTTTTGGACATACCTGATGCAGTCTGTTTCCATAGTCATCCAAAAATATCCTGCTCTTAATATCTTCTTAGCTAAGACGAAGCAATTTATGTGTGGTCCGCAGGTTCCAGCCTGTGTCTCTTCGAGCAATTTGGATGCTTCTTTGGCGTCGACATACCGTAATAACCCCAGATTCAGAGTCCTCCTATACAAAATTCCTCTACTTTGGAAGAAGTGATTGGATAACCTTCAGAGTGTTTGTTTCTGAGTATGAATTACATGCTACGGGTATTCCCCTTTTGCTAGATATTCCTTGATGTTGTGGAACCATGGATTTCCATCTGTTTCTTCTTCAAAATGAGCATAATAAGCCAGTTGACTTTCGATTCCTACCGGGATAGGGTCGATAAAATTCCTGTCTAGGTGTTGTATCATGGAAGATAAAGTATCCAATGCATCTGCGAACTCATTTTGAATCCTTGGAACATGTTTGAATTCTATCTTTAGGAATCTCTTCATCAACTCTTGTATATAGTGCAAATATGGCAATATCTTGGTATTCTTTGTAGCCCATTCTCCTAGAACCTAATGTACCAAAATGTTTGAATCTCCAATTACCAGTAGTTCCTGAACGTTCATGTCAATGGATAACCTGAGTCCTAAGATACATGCCTCGTATTCTGCCATGTTGTTGGCACACGAGAACATGAGCTTTGCGGATACTGGATAGCGTTGACATGTTTCTAATACTAAGACAGCTCCAATATGCACTCCTTTGAAGTTTGCAGCTCTATCGAAGAACATTCTCCAACCATCATATGTTTCGGTGATATCTTCTCCTATGAACGATACCTCTTCATTGGGAAAATATGTTTTTAGTGGTTCGTATTCTCTATCTACAAGATTTTCTGCAAGATAATCCGCCAACGCTTGCCCTTTGACCGCCTTCTGAGTTACGTAGATGATGTCGAACTCACTCAATAGTATTTGCCATTTTGCTAACTTTCATGTAGGCATGGGTTTCTAGAAGATGTATTTTAGAGGATCCATTCTTGATATGAGATATGTTGTGTACGCACAGAAGTAATGGCACAACTTTTGAGCTATCCATGTTAAAGCGCAGCAGGTGCGTTCCAACAAAGAATACTGTGCTTCGTATGTCATGAAATTCTTACTCAGATAGTATATGGCCTGCTCCTTTCTTCCCATCTCGTCGTGTTGTCCCAAGACATAGCCAAAAGCCCCATCTAATATAGATAGGTAGAGTAGTAGAGGTCTCCTAGGTTCTGGTAGGACCAGGACCGGTGGTTTGGACAAATATTCCTTGATTTTGTCAAAGGCCTTTTGGCATTCTTCAGTACAGCTTGTTGCAACATCTTTCTTTAACATTCTGAAAATCGATTCACAGATCACAATTGATTGTGCTATGAAACGGCTGATATCGTTGAGACGCCCTAAGAAACTCATCACATCTTTCTTGCTCTTCAGATGTGGCAATTCTTGGATAGCTTTGACCTTTGACGGATCTAATTCAATCTCTCTACGGTTGACGATGAAACCTAGAAATCTTCCAGTAGGGACTCCCAAGGCACACTTTGCAGGATTCAGTTTCAGATTGTACCTTCGAAGCCGATTAAAGAATTTCCTCAAGTCTGCTATATGATCTTTGCTTCTTCTAGATTTGATGATGACGTCATCCACGTACACCTCTATTTTCTTGTGAATTATGTCATGGAAAATGATTGTCCGCTCTCATGTATGTGGCTCCAGCATTCTTCAGGCCAAACGACATCATTTTATAGCAATACATCTCTCACAAAGTGATAAAGGCTATCTTTTCAGCATCCTCTTAATCCATCCATATTTGATGATATCCTACGAAGCAATCTAGAAAAGAATGGAGCTCATGCTTTGTACAGTTGTCGATCAGTATGTGTATATTGGGCAACGGGAAATCATCTTTGGGACTTGCTCTGTTTAAATTCCGATAATCGACACATACTCTGACCTTCCTGTCCTTTTTTGGAAGCGGCACAATGTTGGCTAACCATGATAGATATTCAACCACTCTGAGAACCTTGGCTTTGATTTTCTTAGTGACTTCCTGCACGACCCTAAACCCAGACCCGGTCATGATGGTGCCTCTCGTGAAGACAAGGCTAACCGACACAACACCTAATTCATTTTAAACAATTAAAATAACACAAATTACGTCATTAACATGCTAATAATCCCAAAATAAAAGTGAACTAGTACAATTTGCAGAAGCCATACAGCCCGACATGAGGGTGTCACTAGTCATGAGTATCGAAACATGTGTCTAAGAGTCTGAAAGAGTTTATACATTCTATTACAAAATTAGAAGCAGAAAGTAAGATAAGAGGGAGAAACACTGGGCTGCGAATGCCGAGCAGCTACCTAGTGGACTCTGAATAGCCTACTAGGAGCAATCAACCCTCACTGGCGGGACCCGAAGCTCCTGAATTTGCACATAGGGTACATGGAGTAAAGTAAGTACTCCAACTCAGTGAGTAATAACAATAAATGAAGACTGAGCGATAAGAAATCACGTAAAATACAACAACATGCTATAAAGAAGCAGTGTAAAACCAATAAAATGCAATAAAACAGTGAAATCCTATAAAAGCACCTTAGTTCAGTACAAGTTTCTTTAAAACACCTTTTTAACAGTTAAACAAGTAAATGAAAAGCAGCGAGAAAAGATAAACGCATAAAATACGCCCCTCGGGCACAATGTGAACAGAATCAGCCCCTCGGGCAATAACATGGAACAACACCAGCCCCTCGAACTATATCACATATCACACTGGGTACCCGCGCTCACTGGGGGTGTACAGACTCCGGGAGGGGCCCCTTACGGCCCAAGCGCAATATCAAGCCATCTCGTGGTATAATCAATAGGCTCTCAGCCTTATATCAAGCCACCTCGTAGCGTACAACTCAGGCCCTCAGCTTCATAATCATAATCAGTACAACATTGCTGCGGCGTGCAACCCGATCCCATAATAATCCTTACAACACAGGCCCTCGGCCCTACTCAGTCAGAAATCTCTACAAACCACCTGGGCACAGTAAAATATGATGCTCAGCCCAAAATATCATTTAAAGTATTGAAACAGAGTAAACATGGCTGAGTTATGAAACAATATAATATAGCATGACTGAGTACAGATATAAAATAAAAACAGTGAGGAAATAGCACTAAGAATCCCCTAAGGGTCCAACTAGTTGGCACGAGGCCCAAATATGGCATTCAGCCCAAAACATGATGATAGCAAATATTTTTCAATCAAATACACAGTAAAATAGTCATTCATGATGGACTAAGTCACAATCCCCAACGGTGCACGACCCCACACTCGTCATATAGCATGTGTGTCGCCTCAATATAGCATAAAGATGTGAAATCCGGGGTTTCATACCCTCAGGACAACATTTACAGTCATTACTCACCTCGATCGGGTCCAAATTCTAACTCGCGATGCCCTTGCCTCACGAATCGTCCTCCCGATGCTCCAAATCTAACCAAAATCAGTGCAAAACCGTCAAAATATGCTAAGGGAACAAAGCCCACTCGAAAGAAATCAAATTACAACACAAATCCCGAAATTGGCCAAACCCGACCCCCGAGCCCACATCTCGTATTCCGATAAAAAGTACATCAATAGACTCCTTATCACTCCCTGATTTCATTCATATCAAAATCACCAAAATCCAACCACAAATGATCCCTCAAATCCCTAATTTTAGGTCTCCAATTACAAGCCCTAGCTCTTCAATATTTAGGCTTAAATTCAACAATTTTCATGATTAATTAGGTAAAAATCACATTAGGATTGAGTATTAAGTCCATAAATCTTACCTCCAAGTGTTCCCCCTTGATTCCCTCTTCAATCCTCTTTAAAAAGCTTCAAAATCGCCCAAAAATGGAGGAACTTAGACCCAAAATCGCGGAAATGGTTCTTTTAAACATTCTGCCTAGCACTTAAATATCCTTCATCGCGAACGCGGTCAAAGCCTCTCGTTCTCGAAGCACGCATCTCCCCTCTCGCGAACGCGAAGGCTCAGCTTCCCAGCCCATCGCGAACGTGGCTCCCCTCTCGCGAATGCGTAGCTTGATGACCCCAACCTTCACGAACGCGGGAACTCCCTCATGAACGTGAATGCCAAACCTTCGGCCTCATATTCTAGCACTTCGCGAGTGCAAAGGTCCACTTGTGAACGCGATGCACTGCTGTCTGCAACACTACAACAGATTTTTCTGCAATCTTTTCAATATGAAATGGTCCGTTTAACCACCCGAAACTCACCCGAGGCCCTCAGGACTTCAACCAAACATGCCAACATATCCCATAACATCATTCAAACTTGTTCCAACCTTTGGAACGCTCAAAACAACATCGAAACACCAAATGAATCGGATTCAAGCTTAAGAATTCTAAAAACTTCCAAATTCCGCTTTCGATCAAAAAGTCTACCAAACCACGTCCGAATGACCTGAACTTTTTCACACACATCCCAAATGAAACAACGAACCCACTGCAACTCTCGAAATTACATTCCGACCCTTATATCAAAATCTCACCTATCAACCGGAAAACGCCAAAATTTTAATTTCGCCAACTCAAACCTAAATCCACTCCGGACCTCCAAAACACATTCTGATCACTCTCCTAAGTCCCAAATCACCTCCCGAAGCTATCTGAACCATCATAATTCACATCTGAGACCTTTAAAACATAACTCAATATTCGGTTGACTTTTCCAACTTAAGCTTCCTCAAAAGAGACTAAGTGTCTCAAACCATACCAAAACCTCTCCGAACTTGAGCCAACCAACCCGATAATACAAAATACAGCTAAACAAGGCAATAAGAAGCAGAAATGGGGAAAATGAAGCAGTAACTCATGAAATAACTGGTCGGGTCGATACATCCTCCCCCTCTTAAACAAACATTCATCCTCGAACGAGTCAAGAAACATACCTGAGGCCTCAAATAGGTGAGGATATATGCTCCGCATCTCCTGTTCGGTCTCCCAAGTAGCCTCCTCTACGGACTGACCTCTCCATTGCACCTTCACTGAAGCTATATCCTTTGACCTCAACTTTTGTACCTTACGCTCCAAAATAGTTACTGGCTCCACACCTAAGTCAAATCATCATCTAACTGAACTGTGCTGAAATACAGAACATGAGACGGATCCCCAATATACTTTTGGAGCATAGAAACATGAAATATCGGGTTCACACTCGACAAGCTGGGTGGCAAAGCAAGCTCAAAAGCCACCTCCCCAATCCTCCGAAGTACCTCAAACGACCCAATGAACCGATGACTCAATTTACCCTTCTTCCCAAATCTCATAACACCATTCATGGGTGAAACCTTCAATAAAACCTTCTCACCAACCATGTAGGACACATCTCAAACCTTCATGTCAGCATAACTCTTTTATCTCGACTGTGCTGTACGAAGCATCTCCTGAATTAGCTTTACCTTTTCTAAAGCATCCTACACCAAATCTGTCCCCAATATCCTATCCTCACCCAGCTCAAACCAACCAACTGGAGATCTACACCGCCTCCTATACAAAGCCTCATATGGAGCCATCTGAATACTCGACTGGTAGCTGTTGTTATAAGCAAACTCCATGAGTGGTAGAAACTGATCCCATGACCCTCCGAAATCAATGACACAAGCACGCAACATGTCCTCTAATATTTGAATAGTGCACTTGGACTGCCCGTCCGTCTAAGGGTGAAAAGTTGTGCTCAACTCAACTTGAGTACCCAACTCTCGCTGCACAGACCTCCAAAACTGCAAAGTACATTAAGTACCCCTATCTGAAATGATGGAAACTGGGACACCATGGAAACGAACAATCTCCTGGATATAGATCTCTGCCAACCGCTCTGAAGAATAGGTAGTACACACAGGAATGAAGTGCGCGGACTTGGTCAGCCGAGCCACAATCACCCAAATAGCATCAAACTTCTTCAAAGTCCGTGGGATACCAACTACAAAGTCCATGGTGATCCGCTCCCACTTCCACTCTAGAATATCCATCCGCTGAAGCAAGCCACCCGATCTCTGATGCTCATATTTTACTTGCTAACAATTGAGACACCGAGCTGCAAATCCCACAATGTCCTTCTTCATTCTCCTCCACCAATAATGCTGTCTCAGATCCTGATACATCTTCGCGGCACCCGGATGAATGGAATACCACGAGCTATGGGCCTCCTCCATAATCAACTCTCGAAACCCATCTACATTGGGCACACATATCCGGCCCTGCATCCTCAACACCCCATCATCACCAATAGTCACATCTCTGGCATCATCGTGCTGAACTTTGTCCTTAAGGACAAACAAATGAGGATCATCATACTAGCACTCTCTGATGCTATCATATAAGGAAGACCAAGAAATCACACAAGCCAACCAACTAGAATATATGCCAAACTCCCCATACTTACCGCCTTCCTACTCAAGGCATCGGCCACCACATTGGCCTTCCTCTGATGGTACAAGATAGTAATATAATAATCCTTCAGCAACTCCACCCATCTTCACTGCCTGTAATTGAGATCTTTCTGCTTGAACAAGTGCTGGAGGTTACGATAATCAGTAAACACCTCGCAAGACACACCATACAAATAATGCCTCTAAATCTTCAACGTGTGAATAATGGCAGCCAACTCCAAATCATGAATAATATAGTCCTTCTCATGGGGTTTCAACAGACGAGAAGCATAAGCAATAACTCTACCCTCCTACATCAACACACACCCAATACCAACTTTCGAAGCATCACAATACACAGTATATGAACCTGAAGCTGATGGCAAAACTAACACTGGAGCTGTGGTCAAGGCTGTCTTGAGCTTTTGAAAGCTCTCCTCACACTCATCTGACTACCTTAATAGAGCAACCTTTTGAGTCAGCTTGGTCAAGGGCAATGCTATAGATTAGAATCCCTAAACAAACCGGCGACAATAGCCCGCCAAACAAGGAAAGTTGCGAATCTCTGTGGCTGAGGACGGTCTGGGCCAACTCTGAACCGCCTCTATCTTCTTCAGCTCAACCTGAATACCCTCGCTGGACACCACATGACCTAAGAAAGCCACTGAACTGAGCCAAAACTCACACTTGGATAACTTTTCATACAACTTCTCCTCCCTCAATCTCTACAACACAACTCTCAAATGCTCTGTGTGCTCCTCCTGACTATGCGAGTATGCCAGAATATCATTAATGAAAACTATGACAAACGAGTCGAAATATGGCCGAAACACGTTGTTAATCAAATGCATGAACGATATGGGGGCATTTGTCAGCCCAAAAGACATAACCAAGAACTCATAATGACCATATCGGGTCCTGAAAGCCGTCTTAAGAATATCCGAGTCCCTGATCTCCAACTGGTGATAACCTGAATGGAGATCAATCTTGGAGAACACTCTCGCCCTCTGAAGCTGGTCAAACAAATCATCGATATGAGGCAAAGGATACTTGTTCTTAATTGTTACTTTGTTCAACTATCTATAATCAATGCACATCCTCATATTACCATCCTTCTTCTTCACAAATAGAACAAGTGCACCCCAAGGTGAAACACTAGGCCAAATGAAACCCTTATCAAGGAGTTCCTGAAGCTGCTCATTTAACTCCTTCAACTCCACTGGTGCCATATGATATAGTGGAATAGAGATGGGCTGAGTGCCCGGCACCAGATCAATACCAAAATCAATATCCTTATCCGGTAGCATGCCCAGCAGGTCTGCAGGAAATACAATGGGAAACTCCCTTACAACAAGAACAGAATCAATACTAGGTATCTCTACACCGACATCCCTTACAAAGGCTAGATATGAAAGACAACCCTTCCCAACCATATGAGGCCTTCAAGAATGAAATTACCCTACTGGGAACATAATCAGTCAAACCTCGCCACTCAATCTGTGGCACACCCGGCTTAGCCAATGTCACTATCTTAGCATGATAGTCCAAAATAACGCAACGCAGATATAGCCAATCCATGCTCAATATAGCATCGAAGTCTACCATACATAACAACAATAGATCCACTCGGGTCCCCAGACCCCCAATAGTCACCACACACGACGGGTACATATGTTCTACAACAACAGTATCGCCCACCGGAGTAGATACACGACTAGATGAAACAAGAGACTCACGGGGCATATCCAAATAATAAGCAAAGTATGATGACATATAAGAATAAGTTGAATCGGGATGAAATAATACAGAGGCATCTCTGTGGAAGACTGAGACAATACCTATGATCATGGTGTCTGAAGCAATAGCATCGGGTCTAGCTGGAAGTGCATAGAAATGGGCCTGACCGCCACCTGATCGACCTCTCCCTCTAGGGTAACCCCTAACTGACTGACCTCCACCGTAGCTGGCTGGGTGGGTGGTGGTGAAGTAACTGGCGCTGAAGCCAATGGATGACTCCTCTACTGAGATGAACCCCCAGGACGACAAGGACACTGCCTCTACATATGAACCATCTCTCCACACTCATAGCAACTCCCGAGTACTAGAGACGGGGACTGAAGGGAATCCCTAGCATCGGAATGACTAGTAGATGCACCTAGCATAGAAGATCCCTAAACTAATGCAGCACAAGACGAACTCTGAGCTGGAAGGGCATGAGTGATGACTGGCCCTGAAGAGAACTGTAAGAACCATGACCCGATGATGCCCCAAGATAACCTGGGCGAGCTGGCTGAGCATGCCTGAATGGACGACCTCTACCGTGCTGAATTTGACCTCTCGAAGGAGCACCACCATTACTACCAGATCCCCATGGCCTCTTGGCCCCTCTCTCATCTCGCTCCTAGCGATGAACTGACTCAATCTCACGGGCAATGTCAACAACCTCCTCAAAAGTAGCACCAGACACCCTCTCCCTGGTCATGAGAATATGAAGCTAATATGTAAGGCCATCAACAAACCTCCTAATCCTCTCTCTATCTGTCGGAACCAACCAAATAGCATGACGAGCTAATTCTGAGAACCTCATCTCATACTGCATCACAGTCAAATCTCCTTGACGCAACCACTCGAACTGCCTACGCAACTCCTCTATGCGAGACTGTGGCACATACTTCTCCAAAAAGAGAACGGAGAACTGCTGCCAGGTAAGGGGTGCTGCACCAATAGGCGTGCACCTCTCATAAGCCTCCCACCAAGTGAAGGCAGCTCCAGAAAATTGAAAAGTAGTAAAAGCGACCCCGCTAGTCTCCAGAATACCTGATGTACGAAGAATCCTCTGACACTTGTCCAAGAAACCTGGGCATCCTCGCCCTCTGCACCACTGAAAGTCAGAGGCTGAAGTCTACCAAACCTCTCCAACCTGCGTTGCTTGTCCTCTGGCATGGCTGGAGCTACATAGTCCTGAGCAACTGCAATCGGCTGGGCTGGATGTGCCCTTGGTGTCTGAAGTCACTGCACAACTTGCTCAGGTGTGCGAGCGGCGGGAGTCTGAGTGCCTCCCCCGGCTTGAGAAGTAGCTGCGGCTATAGTAACTGAAACCTTCCTGAGCTAGGCCAGTGCATACTGATAGAATCTGAGCCAAGGCCTCATGAAGACCCATAATCACAATGGGCACAACTGGTGCCTTAGCTGGTACTACTAGAGCGTCCACAACTAGGACCTGATCCTGAACTGGGGCGGTTGGTGGATCTGTAGGTACTACCCTAGCTGCTATGCGGGGCCACACCCCTACCCCTACCGTGACGATGACCGCATCTTCAGCCTCTAATGGCCATAACTAGTGGTACTGGTGGTCGTCCATCGTGACCGGTAGCGCGTTCCCTCACCATCCGTGAGAGAATAGAATAACAAAACCTTAGTGCTCGGATCAACAGATTCGCACGACAAGAATTTCAAGAATATGAAGTTTTTTCCTAAAGGTTCTATAGCCCCTCAAGGATAAATACAAACGTCTCCGTACCGATCCGCGAGACTCTACTAAACCTGCTCATGACTCGTGAGACCAATGTAATCTAGGCTCTGATACCAACTTGTCATGACCCTAAACCTAGACCCGGTTATGATGGCGCCTCTCGTGAAGACAAGGCCAGCCGACACAACACCCAATTCAATTCAAACAATTAAAATAACACAAATTACGTCATTAACATGCTAATAATCCCAAAATAAAAGTGAACTAGTACAATTTGCGGAAACCAACACAACCCAACATTGGGGTATCACCAGTCATGAGCATCTAAACATGTGTCTAAGAGTCTGAAAGAGTTTATATAGTCTATTACAGAACTAGAAGCAAAATGTAAGATAGGAGGGAGAAACAGTGGGCTGCGAATGCCGAGCAGCTACTTAGTGGACTCCAAATAGCCTACTGGGAGCAATCAACCCTAACTGGCAGGACCCGAAGCTCCTGAATCTACACACAGGGTGTAGGGAGTAAAGTGAGTACCCCAATTCAGTGAGTAATAAGAATAAATGAAGACTGAACGATAAGAAATCACGTAAAACACAATAACATGCAATAAAAAGGCAGTGTAAAACCAATAAAATGCAATAAAACAGTGAATCCTATAAAAGCACCTTAGTTCAGTACAGGCTTCTTTAAAACACCTTTTTAACAGTTAAACAAGTAAATGAAAAGCAGCGAGAAAAGATAAACACATAAAATCCTCCCCTTGGGCACATTGTCAACAGAATCAGCCCCTCGCGCAATAACATGGAACAATATCAGTCCCTCGGACTATATCACATATCACACTAGGTACCCGCGCTCACTGGGGTGTACAGATTCTGGGAGGGGCCCCTTACAGCCCAAGTGTGATATCAAGCCATCTCTTGCCATAATCAATATGCTCTCGGCCGCATATCAAGCCACATCGTGGCGTACAACTCAGGCCCTCGGCCTCATAATCATAATCAGTACAACACTGCTGCGGCGTGCAACCCAATCCCAAAATAATCCTCATAATACAGGCCATCAGCCCTACTCAGTCAGAAATCTCTAAAAGCCACTCGGGCACAGTAAATATGATGCTCATCCCAAAATATCATTTAAAGTATTGAAATAGAGTAAACATGGCTGAGTTATGAAAATAGTATAATATAGAATGACTGAGTATAGATATAAAATCAAAACGGTGAGAAAATAGCAGTAAAATTCCCCTAAGGGTCCAAATAGTTGGCACGAGGCCCAAATATGGCATTCAGCCCAAAACATGATGATAACAAATAGTTTTCAATCAAATACGCAGTAAAATAGTCATTCGGGATGGACTAAGTCACAATCCCCAATGGTGCATGACCCCACGCTCGTCATATAGCGTGTGTGTCGCCTCAATATAGCATAACGATGTGAAATCTGGGGTTTCATACCCTCAGGATAACATTTACAGTCATTACTCACCTCGATCGGGTCCGGATTCTAACCCGCAATGCCCTTGCCTCCCGAATCGTCCTCCCGATGCTCCAAATCTAACCAAAATCAGTGCAAAACCATCAAAATATGCTAAGGGAACAAAGACCACTCGAAAGAAATCAAATTACAACATAAATCCCGATGGCCAAACCTGACCCCCGAGGCCACGTCTCGAATTCCGATAAAAAATACATCAATATACTCTTTATCACTCCCCGAGTTTATTCATATCAAAATCACCAAAATCCAACCACAAATGATCCCTCAAATCCCTAATTTTATATGTCCAATTACAAGCCCTAGTTCTTCAATATTTAGGCTTAAATTCAACAATTTCCATGATTAATTAGGTAGAAATCACATTAGGATTGAGTATTAAGTCCATAAATCTTACCTCCAAGTGTTCCCCCTTGATTCACTCTTCAATCCTCTTCAAAAAGCTTCAAAATCGCCCAGAAATGGAGGAACTTAGACCCAAAATTGCGGAAATGGTTCTTTTAAACATTCTGCCCATCACTTAAAAATCCTTTATCGGGAACGCGGTCAAGCCTCGCGTTCGCGAAGCACAAATTTGAGTTGACCAATTTTCCTTCTTCGAGAACGCGTCTCCCCTTTCACGAACGTGTCTCCCCTCTCGCAAATGCAAAGGCTCAGCTTCCCATCCCATCGCGAATGCGGCTCCCCTCTCGCGAACGCGTAGCTTGATGACCCCATGTTTCACGAACGCGGGACCTCCCTCGCAAACGCGAAGGCCAAACCTTCAGCCTCACATTCTAGCCCTTCGCGAACGCGAAGCACTGCTGTCCCATAACATGACAACATATCCCATAACATCATTCAAACTTGTTCCAACCTTCGAAACACTCAAAACAACATCAAAACACCAAATTGCATCGGATTCAAGCCTAAGAATTCTAAAAACTTCCAAATTCTGCTTTCGATCAAAAAGTCTACCAAACCACATCCGAATGACCTGAAATTTTGCACACACATCCCAAATGACACAACGGACCTACTGCAACTCCCGAAATTCCATTCTGACCTCTATATCAAAATCTCACCTATCAACCGGAAAACGCCAAAATTCCAATTTTGCCAATTCAAGCCTAAATCCACTCCGGACCTCCAAAACACAATTTGATCAGACTCTTAAGTCCCAAATCACCTCCTGAAGCTATCCAAACCATCAAAACTCACATGCAATCCCTTTAACACATAAGTCAACATCCGGTTGATTTTTCTAACTTAAGCTCCTCAAAAGAGACTAAGTGTCTCAAACCTTACCAAAACCTCTCCGAACCCAATCCAACCAACCCGATAATACAAAATACAGCTGAACAAGGCAATAAGAAGCAGAAATGGGCGAAACGGAGCGGTAACTCATGAAATGACCGGCTGGGTCGTTACACTTCCTCTTTTATCTTCAAACTCATATCTGGCTTGGATTTTCTGAGCTTCTATTTCATTGGTGGACACATGGGATCGGTGGGTAAGTTGTGAGCCACTATGGATGTGCTCAGACTAGTCATATCATCAAAAGACCATGCAAAGATGTCATCATACTCTTTCAGGAACTGAATGTGCTCTTCTTTCTCTGATGGTGATAGGTGAATACTTATACGGGTTCCATGACTGTTTCGGAATCTCCTAAGTTAACTGTCTCGGTTTCATCCAAGTTAGACTTAGGCTTGTTTTTAAAATTTTCCACCTCTCTAACAATTTCCTCAGGTATTACATCATCTTCCATATCCTCTAAATCATTAATCCTTATGTTGCATTGTCTTATTACATGTCAAAGTCGTAGGTTCACCGGGATAAGTAACAAGTACGTTGTAGAGAAAATGCAAAGGATAATAATAAATACTAAAATAGCAATTCATTAAATAAATCTTGAAAACATCAAAATAAGTACGGTTCGATGACTCGAGCAATTATTTCAAAACAAAATACGTTCAAAATAAAATACTGAAAATGTCTTAAATTCTCAAGATTGCTTTTAAAAATAAATTGTGCTAATTGACAGGCTACCCAGGAACTCGACGGGCCTAGGATGGTGTAGCAGTCCAATTCTTGATAATAGTTCCTTTCTCTATGGTCTGAATAGTAAGGTCTTCCCCCTCCTCCTCCTCCACTATCACAATGTAGTACATGTATTCATGTATTCATCATCCAGAAATAAATTCCTTAGGACAGTTAAAGCTTCCTCTTCTTCAGACCCCCATATCACGTCAGTTTGTTGAAATGTCTGGTGCAAATGCGGTGTTGGTTTTTCGAGCGGATAATAAGGACCATACTATGGTGGTGACCAATCGTGATACTCTTGCCAAGTGTATTCATACCCAAGCCCAAAACTCATACCATGATGCTTCGGTTGCACCGATTTGGTGATACCCTAGAGATTCTTGCTGAGCCTCTTTCCGAGTTCATAACCTATCCATAACAATATGCTTTCTATCTTGTTGCTCCACCATTTGTCTTTCTCAATTGCATTGACGCGCTCGATGCAATGGTATGTTTCTCCACCCAACTTCCTTCTATTCTCGACGACCAGAATAGTTTGATTGGTATAAATAGGATTACTCCAGTCTCCAAGGATGATCACTTCATGATGATCCCATTCAAACTTCACAGCCTGATGTAGAGTAGAAGCTACGGCCCCAGCGGCATTTATCTAGGGTCGTCCCAATAGCACTTGAAACTTGACATCAAACCAGGTCTGGCCCATCTGTAGGTTGAGGTTGATCTCTCCAATTGTGGCCCTTTGAGACCTATCAAATAGTTTCACATTCATACTTCCTGGTCGTAACTCATACAGACCTTTACCCAACCTCTTCAGAGTAGTCAGCGGACATATGTTGAGACTTGAACCCCCATCTATCATGACCATGGCGATGAATTTGTCCTCAAATTGCACTATGATATTTAGTGCCCTATTGTGGCTTAGTCCTTCTGGTGGTATCTCATCTTCATGAAAAGTGATTTTGTGGCTTTCCAACACCTGTCCTACCATGTTGGCCATTTCTCCACTAGTAATGTTATTGGGTACATAGGCTTCATTCAACATCTTCATCAGGGCATTTTTGTGCACCTCGAAGTTTTGCAGTAGTGATAAAATGGATATTTGACTAGGGGTTTTGTTCAGATGATCAACCACAGAATATTTTCTTGCTTTCACCTTTCTCCAAAGGTCATCTAGGCCAGTCTTAATGAAGGGCGACTTAAAGGCAGCTTCTTTGCTTGTTCCTTCCAAATGCTCGGGTGTATAAACCCTATCGGTTCTGGTCATGCCCTATGCCCTATTTCTTCCATTTTTGCCTTTCCTTTCCTTCTTGACTCCGCAACATAATCCCATGGTATAGCATTAGAATTATAAGACGACATAGGTGCTACCATCATGGCGAAGGGTGCTGTTACTTCAACCTCAAATGGAGTTGGTGCGGCTACCTCAACTTCAATTTGTTGCCTGAGTCTGCACTACAATGGGTGTGAGAGTGACTAGAGATGTTTTAGGATCATCCCCCTTCCTAATGAGTTCAATTGATCCTTATAGATCCCATTCTTCGTCGGTTTCTATAACGTTCACTCCCTCACCTCTGTGGTTTGGGAGAGGATTGTTACGAACATTGGGTGCAGTCTCCTTTGCATGTATGACTTTAGTGTCAATTAATGTCGAGATCTTGTCCTTCAGAATGCGACATTCATCAATTATGTGACCCTTCATGACCGAGTGATAGGCACATGTCTTCTTTTGGTTAATCTACTGGGAAGATTTTTTCGTAGCAATAGAGGGGATGTGAGTGACATAGCCGACAACCTTCAGTCTCTCGTAAAGTTGGTCTATGGGTTCAGCAATCGGAGTGTATTGTTTGGGTGGTCTGCGGTCGAAATTTGGTCTTGGTTTTTGGTAATTTTGGTGGGCTAGTGGTGAGTGATAATATGCTGGCTGAGTGTTATAAGTATGGTAAGTGGCTGCCGGTTGTATGTGGGTGGAGGTATTTTGTATGTAAGAGGAGACTTTGGTCCCTGGGCTACCATCACTGCCCCTAATTCTTTCTTCTTGGAGATACCTCCCGACTGTAAGGCTTTGTTTGTAGCTTGGAATGCTTCAAAATTTGGCACCATTCTGCTTTTAATCCCTTCTTCTACTCTTTCTTCGAGTTTTATGATATCAGAGAACTTATGGTTTTCAATAACCATCAACCTTTTATAGTACCGCGGATCCTGAGCTTTGACGAAGAACTTACTCATCTGTTCTTCTTCCAGTGTTGGCCTTATCTTTGCGGCTTCAGACCTCCACCGAGTAGCATACTCGCGAAAAGTTTCTGTTGGCTTCTTCTTAAGATTCTAAATATAGAAAATGTCTGGTGCATTTTTCGTGTTAAACCAGAACTGATACATAAAAGATGACACCATACTCAGGTAATTAACCCACTTCTTCGGGTTATGACTGATGTACCAAGACAAGGGGTCTCCAGTGAGGCTCCTTATGAACACCTTCATATGGATCAGTTCGTCCTTGCCAACCCCTACAAGCTTCTCAAAATATGTTCTTAAATGCACCTTTCGATCACCTATTCTGTCAAACATTTTAAACTTAGGAGGTTTGTTTCCCTCCGACAATTCTACATCTAGCTGAATACACAAATCTTCATAATTCAGGCCCTCAATGCCTTTGCCACCTTCAATGCTCTAAACTCTGCCAGTAAGCTTCTTGCGTTCTTCTGCCATTTTCTTGATGAACAGGTCCTTCTCGGTGGATTAAGGTATGTATAGGGTTTGTGGTGGAGTGTGGCTAAGGTTTCCACGTAGATGTGATTGCTTTGATGGACTCCAGGAATTTGGGCATAATGGCAGTCATTGGTTGAGTTTTAGGGATTAGGGGTTGGTTGTGGTGTGTTTTGAGAAGTGTGATAGGTGGTGGTTTGTGGATACTGAGTTGGATGGTGATGATGCTGTGGAGAGGTAGGTATTGGTGGATGGTTAGGATTTTGAGGAGGTGCGGTGTATTGCTGAGGTACGGGAGGATTTTGCAGATTTTGGTTTTGGGTGCTTTGAGGAGGTGCCGGGTTATAGGCGTTTGTGTTCTGTTGGTTAATATCGGGGATGTTTAGGGTGAGGGAAAGGTTTGCCTAGTTCCTGACCTGCTAAAGCTCTCCTCTTAACTCCAGTATTTTTTGTTCCAGGCGCATGACCAAATCGTTCTGTGTTGGAGTACTTCGCCCATCTAAAGTTTCAAGGTTTTCTGTATTGTCTCTCCTGTTACCATTTAAATTGTCCATCATTCGTTTCTCTTTGTTTTTGTATTTGGGATCACTTGGTGGAGGAGGAGGTGGAGGACCTCTGGATCTAGTTTGATATGCGGATGATGCCAGTATGCACGAACCAACCATGTGGAATGGGAATAAACGAAAGAAAAGAAAAACAAAAGGTAACCAAATCAGTAAGGGGTATTGAAAGAATGCTTGCAATATTAAACATGCTTTGCAAAGTAAATCCGCGTGCTAATTTGGGGGACCTCGATGTGCCCGAGGTTGGCCTAGCGACACATAGACTTGGATAAAATTGATGCCAATAATTGCGTCATTCCATTAATGTTAAAATAAATCAAATCTTTGCTAAAATGATAATAATAAGAGTGTTACTAATGGCATGTGCCTTATTACAATTGAAATCTAAACTAAACTAGAAAATAGTAAAACAACATTCCCCTAATCAACTTTGTCTCCGAAGGACCTTCCCCGTGCTTGGCTCTTTTGACTCCGTCGATCAGATTCCCCAAGTCGTGCATATCCAACAATAGATAAGCCTTTGCTAGGAGCCCTCCTTCATTTCCATCCATGTTTTGACAGCATGCAATCCTTTTCCTGATTTTCCCTTCAAGTTCCATCAACCCTTGCTCTAGATATTCCAATCTTTTTGTTGACTTGGCGGTAATTTCCTTTCATTCGTTGATTGCTTCCATATTCAATTTGTGTTGCTCAAGATGCATAACTTCAGATTCAAAGACTCTCTTGCATAACCTCCTGTACTTGACTTGTGCTTCGGCAACGTCATCTATGATCCTATTTTTCAGATTAATTCTTGGCTTGACGTCTCCTGCTATATCATCCACTAGCCATGATGGGTAGAAGTCATGTAACGTGATATCTATCTGGATAAATTGTATCCTTTTCCACAACAATTTTCTAATTCCATATATGTTGTGCCTCAAACTTGAATGGTATAATGTCCCCTTTAAAGTCTACTTTGTACTGGACCATGTTGGAAACTCGAGGTATAACCTATTTTTCCCCCGCTTGTCTCATTACCCTTATGGGAGCACAAGGATAAATTCCCCTCAACCTGATTAGTAGTAGATGAGTAGTCTCTCTTGACCTTATGATGAACTCACTGCTAGGAAATCATTCGAACATCCAATGTGCCTACTTGTCCATCAGATTGCTGAAGAAGCGCACCCAGCTCACAGAATTTCCAGGTTGTGCAAACATGTCTGGGATAAATGTCATTCTCTTTGGGTGATGGTAAGCTATGTGGTCATTCAATGGTCGACGAAGGAGCTCCTAGCGATACTCTCCTCTTTGAAAGTGTTCTAGTCACCAAACTTGTAGTAGAAAATTACAACTCTCGAAGTGCCCAAACCCTTGTTTGCACTGATCTAGAGCGCGGTACATTTCAACCAAGATCATAGGGATGATATTGTAGGTTCGTCACGCAATGCCTTCCATTAAGGTCCTGGAAACCATCGCTAGAAGAGTGTGGATCCTTCCCCCTTTCATCGGAAATATCAGCAACCCCAAGAAGTAAACAATGAACACGTAGACTCGACGGTGCGTCCAACCCAAGGAAGTAATAGTGAGTTCATCATGATAAAGGCGGCATGACTTGTTGTGCCCATAACGTTTATAAAGGAATTCAAATGGGATGTACGACTTCTTCAAACAAATAAGTTCATCATTTTTCTTGAAACCTAACATTTTTAAAACCGCGAGGGGTGCGATTCTCTGGTACCAGTAATTCGGGACTATCCCATGGTAGATTAGCAAAACCTCCTATTTCCTCCAAGAGAGGAGTCATCTCTATGCCACCAAAGCGGAAGACAGCCATTTTCTCATCCCAAAACATAGTAGCGGCCGCAATCAAGACTCTGTTTGGTCGAATGTCTAACAGAGATGGCAAATTACCTAGGACCCTTCTTACGTGATTCTTGTCGCAAGGTGAAAGATTTTTCCACCAATCCAATAGCAAAGGTGGGATGTTTTGGACCATGCTGAACCTAGGAATTTTGTACTTCATTTTCTGCAAACAAATAGAGTTAGCCCTTTCCCCTCCAGATTTGACTATTTACTATCATGCCCCAACCTCGGGAGGTGAAACCGGCACTCAATCGAGTGAACCCAACTGAGCAAGCCTTTTAACACTTTCTACCCAAATCACTATGACCAAGAAAAACCATGCTTTCATTTATTTATTTAGACAGTAGGAATGATCGTACATATAACATTGTTAGTTCATTTTATATCATAACCTTAACCCATGGTAAATTTTCCAAGGTTCCATACTGTTATAATTTAGAGAAACACAAGAGTTTAGAATTACAACATAGTCTGGGGACCCATCCAATGCCCGTACATAACCCACACAAACGTCTACAGAGCCTCTACGGATACAAAAGACAATTATGATAATGCCGGCAACAAGGCCCCGACCATACCTCAAAAGTGGTAATTTATAACAAAAGATGTACATCATAACCCCCGGAAGAAAAGGGGCTCTCCAAGATTTTCTGAGAGGAGGATACTTCGCTACCTGCAATCGGCATTGTCCGCTATAGAACCACCTACATTCATTTCAAAAATGTAGCGCCCCCGGCAAAAAGGACGTTAGTACCATGGAATAGTACTAGTATGTATAACTAAACATCATCTTATTAGAAAGAAGTATCATACAAGAATAGGGAAATCACAAGAGACAATCAAAAGCTTTAACTGAATACCACATCATCAAATGAAAGAATCATATAACTTTCACATAGTTTCCATAGCTTTAGTTTGGGCATTTCATACTGTTCATCATCATTCACAATACCACCGCTTTCTTGAGCGGAGTCCGATCACAATCCAATCGGCTAGGTTGCCTCATTTGAGACATGTACTTCAATCACAATCTCATTCTCCCTTTCCGGAATTCAATATCAGCACAATACCACTATGTGTGTCGCATGGCATATGATCATGGCCCGATCGGCTAGGCCGCCTTACCAAGGCGTTGTTCCTTTCTCATTAATCATCTCATTTCAATCTTTATTTCACATATATCAATTCATAGGCACTTAAGGCCACAATTATCACATCATTTCCATTTTCAAAGTTAACCTTGCAATTTAGGATCATAGGCACACACAAAAGCAATTCAAGTTGTAAGCATAAGTAAGATTTCACATAGTTGGCATGACAATCTCAGTTTTAATCTTGACGTGAAGTCTAGGCATTTCAACATATGGTTCATATTCTTCACACATATTTAAATATCAAGAATAGCAAATTGCACACATTGAGACACACCTTTAATGTATATATATTTAATTTCAAAACCAATTCATGTGAAATAACAATCAATCAAATTTTTGTCTTACCACATTTGGATAGACACCAACGGAGCTCAATCTCTAAGAAGAGGGGATTTTAGCCATACATACCTCAATAGCGCTTTTCTTAAATTCTTACAACAGGAATAACTCCGGAACTCCTAGCAACTTCGATCTATTTCATGAGAATTATAAGTTGAATCAAGAATTAGAAGGATAGTCAAGATTCTAGCTCACTAATACATTCTATCAAACACTATGTGTGCATTATGTTTTGAGAATCTTTTTGTGTAAGATTCCATCATTCCACAACCCCTCTTTTATGATTTTTAGCCCATCATCTTCCTACAATCGTTCATCACCCATGCATGCAAAACAAACAACCCTCAAGTCGATGAACCATCTTACTAATTACCCATTTTTAGCTGCATTTTGGAATTAAGAGCTTGGGTGATAGAAGCTTACCTCTTGGGAAGGAGACCTAGGTGCCTCCCTTGTTAATCTTCAAGGTGGTTAAGCAAGAACTGAAGAACAATTGATAAAGACCACTTTCTCCCTCTAGGATCCTTTCCCCCACTCTAAACTATCAAAAAATATGCTCAAAATGGCCTAATATGGGTGTTTTAACGGAATGAGGTCGGGTTTTAAAAATTAGAAATTAGAAGCCCCAACACAATCTGCGATCGCGTATGCGATCGTATAATGGACATGCAACCCGCAAAAAGGGACCACAAAATGGCCCCCAAAACCTGAACAAACTAGCTGGGTATGCGACAAGAATGCGGTCCGTATACCTGTCTTCCCCTCGCAATATTCCAAGGAGATTATGCGATTACTATGTGGTCCACATATTGATTATGCGATCCAATGATTGGCCGCATAGTTAACCTCAAAATTAACCATCAAACTGCCTCACTCTGTGGTGACTATGCGGTCCGCATAGCTATTATGTGACCGTATAATAGACCACAGAAACACGTTTTTCTGAAAAACATCATTCATTAACTTTTTAATGCACAAATCAATCCAAAGGGTCTGAACCGCATATTCCTAGCTTGGCACTATGAGATTTCGGCTTTTTGAGTAGAAATTTCATGGGGCCTTAAATTTACACACTAATGATCAACATATTGGCATATCTTCTCCAAACAATGCACAGAACATGATGGTGTCCATCGGAATTGTGTAAATCCTGTCGGGCTTTGGACAAGGCTTATCTTAGCGGGATATAACATCGAAAATGTGATAACCCGTACTAGGTTTAACATGATGCATGTACATTTGATTTTGGAGTAGGGTTTCTAGAGTGTCCTAGACTGGTACTCTCAAGTGGACAACTTGAGAGGGAAAGGTACGAGACCGTCGACTGCACCGTTGATCGACTAGTCTACTGCAAATAAGCCTTTCCGAATTAAAAAAGGTAATTTTGGAAGAGCGTGGACACTCATCAAGCACCGCTATGTTGATAATTGGCACGAGTGGAATATTATGTGCAACATGCTTTATGCATATATAATAACACATTGCCAAGTATTTGCATGATAAATATGTAGAAAGCGGTAAATACATAATTAAGGTAAAACATAAAGAATATAAAAGAAAGACAAAGGAAAGAAGTTAGATCGCGGGATATATGAGAATGTAATAAAGCAAGCAAGGGAGTAGGGACGAGAGAGGAATGATGTAGCAATCTTTAAACAAATGAAGAGCAATTATAGCAAATAAGGGTTAATAGGAGAGGGATATGCATGTTACAACCAATTTAAGCAAGGAAAGGGTGAGAAGGGAAGGGATTTGCATATTTAAACAATTAAAGGGAAAATAGAAGAGCATCAGGCATGTAACAATGAATTAGACAAATAAAGGAATATGGGAGAGGGATGTGCATGTAGCAGCAAATAAAATAGAAGGAGGAAGCATGTTTTATCAAAGAAAACTAATCCATACTAGCCAAATTCACTATGGTAAGAGCCTAAGTTTAAATCCCCAGCAGAGTCGCCATGCTGCCGCGCCCTGTTTTATCCCAAAAGTGAGCTTCGACGTGTGACAACTCTTTTAAATGAAGGGTTAAAAGAGAAGAGTCGCCACCTAACAATTTTTAAGGTGTGTTAGGGCACCTATTTGCAAATGACTCAGGTTCAACTAGTTTGTGTCACCAAAGATCGGGTTAGGGCTCGAAGTTACCTCGAAGAGAAGGTGTTAGGCATCCTTCGAGGTCCACAACTATTGGTTCTGGCCGAACTTGAATTATATGGATTAGTCAAATAAACAAAGAGAGAGAGAGAGAGAGAGAGCGCAAAGTTTGGGAATTTTATTATTACAAAAGATTTTGAGTAAATGAATACAAACACTTGATAAGGTAAAAGGGAAATAAGATGTGGGGGGGGGATCCTAAGTTTTTTTATCCTAAAGGATCAGCCCGTGCAACATAAATAATACTTCGTAACTCTCTCTAGATGGAGTGTTACTCATATTATGCAGCGGGCACATACTATCATCTCCTGCTACCCGATTACTATCTTTAAGTTGTTACCTAAAGCGCACTAGTTAATTATAAGTCGTACCTTATACGTGCACTACCCGTCCTATGTCTATGGTCCAGGAAGCATTGAAACTCTATTTTGGGTGGTTCTAGACTTTATTTAGGCTGCTCGGAAAATGTCAAAACTAGGTGACATAAAAAAATACATTGGACTTCACATACAAGAAATTAAAGGCTGAAATTAGCCTTCACAATTAAAAAATAAATGCACGCGAAATAAATTTTCATGTTATGCGGTTCAAGATTATGGAACTTAAATCCCTATAGACATGATTTCTACGTAATAGGCATTAAGGAATGCAAGTAGTTTTCGGAACCAACGTTATTCATAGACAGGATTGTATAGATTGTTACATTGATTATTGAGAAGGTGAATTCCCTTATTGTAGTCTTGCAGTTGTTGCGCCTAGGTGCTTTATGATAATGAGAGTAGAAACTCAAAATTACTCATACTTTTGATAACGACTTAAGTGAGGATGAACAATGTTAAAAAGGGGTGTCATTACCAGTTAGTAAGGCAAATAGTGGCATCCTATAGGCAGGATTCCTAATGATTAACATTTGGGACCTGATTTTGTTGTTAAACCTTATAGGCATGTTTTCTAAGTGGATAATGTGATGCAATGACAGATAAAGGGATTAGAGTCCTATAGGCATGATCTCTAGTGGACACGCTACAATAATGCAAATTAGAGGGGAGTTCCATGATATGTATTTCCTATGGGAAGGTTCTCTAATAACATATAACAACAAAGATATTGAGGCATTTGAGCTCATGCTTTGCTAATAAACAAGTAGTGCGAGTGTTTGCTTTTCCTAATAGCATTGTTTCTACAATATGCGTAGAGCAAGTGCATCATTTCATCCTATAGACATGTTATCTACCTCTCACATATTAATATTAGAACCTACCTCATCCCCCTTTTACTATCACCTAAATCGTTTAAACAAAGATATTATTACAGACCAAAATTAATAAGTAAAGTAGTAATATTACATGAGAATAAACAGGCCTATAGCATGCCCCAAATAAAACAACTAAATACCCAGTCTTGCTGGGCCTTCAATACTTCTGACATAGAGTACTTAGGCCTTCAATAAAGAACCACACAACCATAGGCCCATAGGGAAGTCCAGACCCCTTTCAATGAACCATAACACCAAGTGTTGCACTACTTGAAATAACCAGTATATAACACAATACATGATAGGGAAGTAGAGTATTAAGGACAGTTTTGGAGGTTGAGGAAATAACAAGAACCTAGCCCTAGTATGTTAAAATTCACAAGAGCCTCAATTGGAACCCGAGCAGTGCTCAAACTAGGGAGGCCAACAATAGAACCTAGATAGCCTTGGTTTTCAGTTAGCTAAGAATAGGAATTTAGAATGTCAAAGTAACAGGTAAGGAGGGTAGATAGAGATCACTGAACTGAACATACAACACAAAAGGTTAAGCAAGCCAGTAGGTTCACATACACAAGCATCACAAGAATTAGGAGAAGAAACAAGTTTGCAAGCATACATAGGTTGCACTAGTGGACATCTAAGGGTCTAAATAAAGTTAAGTCTAACATAATGCCATATTAATAAACACTTGAACACAATGGAGGGACTTGACATTTTTAGATATCTCCTTTATTTCCCTGACCGCTTCATTTTGTTTCTTTCCCCATGACGGAGCAGTTTTTCTTGAGCATCTATGTGAGCGGAGAAATGTATGTAGAGATATTTGGGATGAAATCTCTTACATAATTTACTACACCCAAGAACTGTTGGACCTGCTTTGTTGTGAGGAAGGTATCTGGAAGTTTGAGTAGTTCCTGACATATATGGGGTCCTGGACTGTATGCACCTTGGACAAAATGCATATCAAGAAAATCAATCTCTTTTTGAGCAAGAACCATTTTTTTTGCTGAAAGCATGATTTTGTATTTTGTTACCAATTGTAGACATGTGATTTTTGACCCTCCCCAAGATTTTTCATATTTTAGCACTTAAATATTTAATTTAGGCCTAATATAGCTATTTCAACTAATTTTTACTCTTTTACTTTATTTTATTACAAGAAAACAAAAATTACAAACAAATAGTTTCATTAATGTTTTGTAGTCATTTTTAATCTTGAAAAATACCTAAAAATAGTTTTTTTTAAAAATTTCATCCTTATTTTAATAGTTATTTTCTTACGTAGAATTAATTAATAAAAGAGATCGTATTTTTAGTCTCTTTCGCGGGGAAAGAATAAATTTGGGCTTAAGCGACCCATTTTTAAGCTTAGTTTTTTGACATAACCCATAATTCCCAAGCCCATAATTTCTATGCTCATACCCCTTAACCTAAATATAACCCTAAAATGCTAAACCTATAAAATGGAAGCTAGACGTAACGCCTACAATGAGCTAAAAACACGCCTAAGGGAAAATACACAGAAAAAACCAAAAAATCCCTAAGACTTTAGCCACAGCCGTTATAGGCCTTAGAAGGACCCCTCCCTATCGTCCTCATCCTTCAACGTTGAGCCACAACAGCAACTAACCAACACCAGCTAGATCTCCTTTCAACACCACCATCTCTGGCGAACATAAAACAAAAAAACAAGAACCGAACACATGTAGAACACGTCCAAATCGGCACCCAGCAACAACCATGAGATTTGCTTGAAATCGACCCCAATAACCAGTAAAAGCAGTCGCAAATGGCTCGTTTTCAGCCCGTTCATTGTCGAGTTTCCAGCGTCGTCGAGGTCCTTGGTTGAGTCTTGGTCGTGATTCTTTGCTCGACATTGTTTCAATCTTCTTATTGGATTTCAGATCTGAGGTCAGATGTTACTCTTGTCTTTTCTTAAAATTTAATCAATCAAATTTAAATTCGTAGTTGGGTTTTGCTGAAGTTGTTGCTGACTGTTTCGTTCCTGAATGAATTGTTGTTCGAATTATTTGTGATCCCTTAATAGCACTGCCGTGCGTTTGTTCTGATGATATTTAGTTTGTGTGTTTCCTTCATGAATTTGTATTCGATTGGTTTTCAAGGGTGCAAATGCCATCGTATTCACTATTTCCTTTGTAGCTATAGTACGAAATTAGCATAAATAGTTTTGAGCTAAAATCTGATTGTTTTCAACTTTTCCAGTGATAACATGAATTATTTATTTAATAGATTTAAGGGGAGTCAATGTTTCTAGAGGCACACCTTATATTATATCTTATATAAGAGTGATTTATTTAATGGGTTGGAACTCAATTATTAACTTGCATATTTGTTCTTAGTTGTTGTTGTATTCCTAGTTCGTTGCTTTGATTTCGAGCGTTAATTTGGATAATTTGTTGCGCAGGTATCTTGGTTCAGGTATAAATTAATCAATTTTTTTATTAATAAATAAAGTTTCATAATAGGTAAAGTCAATAACTAAGTACTATGTTTTTCTCCCTTGTCACAACCATTCCATAATTCATGACCTCGCGATAATTCGAAACTTGGGGAAAACAATCTTGAACATCGTAGCTTGCTTAGGCACGATTAATAATAAAATATCATGACTATGGGTATGGTTCCCGTGGCATAGTCATGATACATTAATCTCATTCAGGTGTGCATTTCATGTGACCCGGCCATAATTTGATTTTATTAATAAAAAAATAAATATGTTGTAGATCGTGGGTATGGTTCCTGTGACACGATTCGCGATGTGTAATCAAAGTAATTAGTTGTACGATAATTAGATTAATAAAAGTGATTTTTTAAGTGGTTAAAAAATGCACATTGGCTTAAAAGTGTTTTAAAATCAGATAATTAGGCCAATAATAACAGTTGAGCAAACGTGCTAGAACCACGGAACTCGGGAATGCCTAACACCTTCTCCCGGGTTAACATAATTCTTTACCCGGATTTTTGTGTTCGCGGACTGTATCTCTATAGTCAATCTTTTCCTCGATTCGGGATTTAAACCGGTGACTTGGGACACCATAAATTATCCCAAGTGGCGACTATGATTTATAAATAAATAATCCCGTTTCGATTGTCACTTAAATTGGAAAAAATCCCTTATACCCTTCCGAGGGTAGGAAAAAAGAGGTGTGACAGCTCTGACGACTCTGCTGGGGACAAGTACCCAGAATCTCTGGTTTAGGGTTCAAGAATTCGAGCTTAGAATAATTGTTATATTTGGCTTTATTTATAATCTGGTTTTATCTACATGTTTGGGCCTAATGTGCTAAATGTTGCATTTTACCGCTTTGATATTATCTGAATTGTATATATAAATTGCTGCGAAGCCCCTCTCTTCTATCTTCTGAGGAGTGCACGCTGGCGTGACTTCTTTCTGTTAGTGTCATATCCCAATTTAGAACGAGGTGCAGATAAGTTGCAAAGCCGGATGATCTTTTGGTTACCGGTACGCTGCCCCCCCTCTCCCGGCTCGAGTTGTTTGCTCGGGTAAGCCAGGTCTAGAACAATACACCCAGGTTTTAAACCTAGAATAACTCAGCCTCATACCGGATCCCTAATAGGAACGCTTGTTTGCATCATCTACATTTGACTTTGGGGACTCAACAGAGGGGTTGGGTCTGTCTAGGACAGGTGTACCCAAAAAATAGAAGACCATCCTGATGCATCGTATGTGCTACATGTTGTATTTCTTAAAGGGTAAAAGGGTCATTTGGCGGACTAATGATAGTTGATGGCAAATGAAAAAAAAAGAAAAAAGAAAAAAAAGAGGGTGAGGTGTGAAAATAAAGCAAATAGGCCCCAGTTATGTTGTCTGTCACATTTTTGTTAAGAAAAAGACAAAAAAAAAACATGAAAATTTCAAAAAAAAAAACATTTTGCACTTTTTCATCATTTTCCGAAAATCAAAAAATAAAAAAAAGGGAAAAGATAATCCAAAAGAAAAAAGAGTTTACATGTTTCATCATTTTTCAAAACAAAAGGCAAAAAATATGTTTCTCTAAATTAGTTGTTTTTTACTTTAATTCTCGCCCGTATCCAATCTGCCCGAACTACGCATACCTGATTCTCGTCTTTCGGGGCATGATACGTAGGCAACCCACATAGGGTCCGGTCTTCCTATTAAATCTTATGTTCTTGGTTTTGCGGGGTCATAGCCAAATTTTGTACTTCTAGCCACCTTTTAGCCAAATAAGCCATTTTGCAAAAATAGCCTCAATTATGTCTTGCATGTGTCCAATAGGGAGTATCATTGTCTCACCTAGTGTTGGATTGAGTTTTTTTCATACAGGTATGGATCTACTTACCGGGGTTTGAGCATGACAGATGATAACGCCAAACTATGCCTTATATAAGGACACACACGGACATAACAAATATAATCTAAGTAATTCTGCGCAGAGTCGAACCACAGAGAATTAACCTATCAATTACTTCTGTCGGATTTACTAAATTCACAGAATCAATTTCCCCAAACTTTGTAATTCACAATTGATGATATTTCTAACAACTAAAAACTGAAAATAATTAACAGCTAAAAATTAACTATGCTTGATGTGTAAACAATTGGAATAAGGTCTAAGGTAATGATTTCCCCCGTTGGTGATTTCCTTGGTTGTATGTTTCTTATAGCGATGCCTTAGTTGTCTCTATCAATCAAGAACTCTCCAATTATCATAAATCTCTCTCAAGCAATTATGATAATTTACTAGACGCACTCTCTCAAGCTACGTTAGCTAGATTCACATTACCGTTCTTTTAGATTGCACCCGAGGTATCGTTATCTCTAATCCAACCTCTAAACCCTCGGTTATGACTCTCGTCTATACTCCAGGAGTGATGTTGTTTAAACAACTACCTAAATATGCACTTTCTCTCAAGAAGATACATAATAAATAGGAACGGATAATTGAGGGCCCTTCAACTAACCACAATCAAAACGTAGATGAACAAATAGAGATTAACAACCAATTCAAACTATATTACTATCACAACTAAGTCATCCCCAACGGGTTTCACCAAAACCTTAGATCAAAGTATTTAACTACTCATGACAACGTAAGAATAAATTACGAAAATATTCATAATGGAAAATTGCCAGAAAAATAGAAGAGAATAAGAACTATGATGTTTTGGGTGATCTCTCACACTTGTTCTTCTTGCAAAAGTAATCTCCAAAATAAGCTCCCCCCTCTCTTGGACGAGTTTCCTATATCTTATAAGGGTTTTACAAAAGCTTTCCCAAATTGACACTTTGGCCCCTTAAATTTCTGGACTGCGAACATGTCGTCGCGGCCGCGGCGTCGATCGCGGTGCTGACCGCGGAGAACACTGACTCCAACCGCGGTGGCAATCGCGGTGAGTATGTTGGGCCTTTTTGCCTTCGCGTTCCTTCTGTTTTTGCTCTTTTGTGTTTGGGTACTTCTTGAGTGGGTGTTTTCTTCAAATTGACAAATTGGGATGATGCCAAGTGACCTTATGACCCTCGAAGTCATTCTTGAACCGTTAACTGTTGCTAGGTGCATTGCATGAAATGTGATATTTTTAGCTGTTAAATGTACTTACGCTAACATAATAACTTCATTTTGTTCCTTTTTGTTCTCCTCATTTATAGCAGAAGGGTGGTTGGTTTGTGGTTCTTAATGTAACTTGTCCATACAACACAAGGTCAAAGGACAAGGTAGCCATGGCTAGCAAAAACTTGGGCACAAGCGTTGTTGACCTGTCAAGGGAGTTCGTGGAGTCGGAGTCTGAATTAAAGGAGTCTGAATTAAAAGAGGAAGTCTAAAGGGTGAAACAACAGATGACAGAAATGTATCAGTCTTGAATCAGGGGGCATTCTCCACCTTCATTCCCCACTAACTACACTGAAAAACCTGCAACTATCCCACCACTATCACAAATACAGATTCCCACTGATGTTGATATCTCCCCACGTTCTTTTCACATTCTTATGTCGCTCCTTTGGCCACTCATGCTCTTGCAGCTACTCTACCAGCTATTTTTCCTCGATCCTCTAACAAGACCGTGTTCAAAGTCCCGGATGCCCAACACTGTGCTCCAGAACCAACTTTCAAAGTCTCGGATCCATATTCTCACATTCCTCATTTTAAGCCTCCCGGTGAAACTGAACAGCATGCTAAGATAGTGGAGCAAGATGAGATATCCAGGAAGGTGAAAATCTTAGAGCAGTCTTTAAGAAACATGCAAGGGATATAGAGCCAGATGAGCGTGGCTTACAATGACTTGTGCTTGTTTCTTGACGTCCAACTGCCTGATGGGATTAAGATGCCAAAGTTTGATTTATATGACGGACATGGAGATCCCATGACCCATTTGAGGAAGAAAATGGGCATTTGATGATGTCCCTTGAGAGAGCAAGCTGCTGAGTCAATCCCTCGATGGAAGAAAAAGAGATGGTCGAGTACTTTCTCCAAGCTCAAGAGCCAACTTACTTTGGGCATTTGATCACGGCTGTGGGTAGGCCTTTTAATGATGTGGTAAAAATGGGAGGAATGGTAGAAGATGGGTTGAAGTCGATCAAGATCATGAGCTATTCTGCTTTAAAAGCAACAACACAAGCAATTCTGAACGACATAGGAAGCTTGCTGGGTCAGAAGGAACATGATGATGTTGCCATGGTTGTTCCAGAGTCATGACATGGACCAAAGGGCCCGCCTTACCAATATACCCAGACTCAACTCCAACCCCAAACCTATCCCCGAGCTCCACATAATCCACCTCTGTATTATCCTCCGAACAATGTCCGGTCATTTGTCCAACCACCAGGTCGCTCCCTATGGCGAGCACCAGCACCACATAATGTATTCTTGCCTTCACAACATTTTCGAGCACCCAACAACCCCTAGGAAACAAGGGCAGGGAAGAGAACAAAGACAAAGAAATAGTTTCATGCCAATTGGGGAGTCCTATACAAGCTTTTTTGAAAAGTTAAAGCAATCTAGCGTGATTGAGCCGCTCCTCGGCTATACTCCAGACCCATATGCAAAAGGGTTTGATCCTACTGTACGATACATGTACCACTCTAATGTCCAAGGGAATAACATTGAAGATTGTCGTTCTTTGAAAAGGGAAATAGAAAGAATGATTCAAGAAGGGGTAATTGTGATCAATGACAATGACAAGGAGCATGCGAATCCTCTTGGGAACTTGCTGACTGAGGTTAATGATATTGAAGTTGTTAATGGTTTTGGCAATGTTGATGTGAAACCCAGTAGCTAAGATGTCGTGCTTAGTAATTGGAAAGACGCTCCAGCTCTTGGATAGCTAGAGAGTAGTCTTGGTGGTTTATTTTGTTGTCATTTCTGTTGTCCGGGTTATTTTTCAGGGTTGTAATCCGGATATTGTCTTGTGATTCAAACCCTCTATCCTTTTATTTTGCCTAGTTTGTTTTTTTGTAGTAACTTGTTTAGTGTTGTCTAGGTTTGTTCCAGGGTTGTATCCCAGTTTATTTTACTTGTTTTGTTGTTCAAACTCTTTCACCATCTGTCTAATATAATTTTCTGTTTTCTGTTATTTCTAGTCATTTTTTGTTTAGTTCTCTTTTCTTTTATAGTTCCTTTATGGCTGGCTCTAGTGACATGACATGCACGCATAATTCCAAGCCTGGTCTTAAAGTTAGTTTAATCATGAAGCAATGAAATAATTATGAAGTTGATAGGGACATTTAAGGGAAATAAGTAAAGGAATTTTGAGATCACTTCAAGCCCAAATTGTGTGAAACTGGGCAGATAGAACATAAAGAAACCTTATTGAAATGCATCATGCCGCATCGGGTTGAAGCTAAAGGCAAGTTTGCCCCAAATTGGCAGTGGTCGTTCGTGGTAACGAGAGTGTTGTCCAATGGTGATTTGCATTTAACAAATGTAAAAGGCAAATGTGTGGATATGACTATCAATTCTGATGCAGTCAAAAGATATTACGTATGATTTCTTTGGTTTGTTTAATTATGTTGTTTGTGTTTGGCATGCTTTGAAGATTGGAGTGACGAAGGCATTTTATTCTGCTATCTATACAATTTGTCCTTTGTCACCCCTTTGAGCCTTATTTATTTTCTTTCATATCCCTCTTTTGGAATCAGAAGCAGAGTTTAGAAATATGATACAGAAAAAAAGGAGAGAAAAGAGAAAAAAAAAGAAGAGAAAAAATGGAAAAAAAGTAAAGAAAAGAAAAGGAAAAAGAGAAAAAGAAAAAAAAGAGAGAGAAAAGTACAAAAACGAAGCAATTTCTATGTCATGAACTACGTTCGACCTGATTCCTTTTAAGGATACGTAGGCAGCCTCACGGTTCGGTCCCATCAAAATAACAATTCAAAAGTCCCCAAGCAAAGAAACTGGGGCAGAAAGTTGTTATTGTTGTAAGAAATCTTATCCAAGAGTTGTAATTTTGAACCCATTCAAGTTGTTTTGAGCCTTTTGATATCCTTTCTTTCTAACCATATCCAAAAGCCTACATTACGATCCAAAGAAAGACCTTCTAACCAATACTTGAGAAGACCAAGTCAAGCAAAAATGAGAGTCTTATACGTGAAAACCTTCATAGGCACCATAAGACAATGGTAAGTTGAGAGAAAAGAACAAAATGAGAGAGGCCTAATGGTGAAAAGCCTTCGGGCACTACAAGTCGAGTAAGAATCGTAAATTATATTGGAAAATCGGAGCATTGAAGCCCAGCTTCACGGCGAATAGGTACAATAAGAGTTGAACATCAGACTTGCTTGGAAGATTAGGCCATTTAATCTAAAGGTGTATGTCACGGTCATTAGAGTTGGTATCCACATCTGATAAGTGTTTAGTTTTCTTGTTAGGAATCATCTCTTTCCATTGTCCTTACTCTGTTCCTTTTGTTTTGTTTACTTCCCTTCTTGAGTCTATTTGGTTAGAACAAGTGAGAAAGGACTTCAAAATTTGCTACCAACTTTCCAATTGTACAAAACTGAATTTGGCTAGCACATCAAAGTGGCATATGTCAGGAAAGAACAACGTGCGCACTGAGTTGTTAACAATCAACATGCTTTGGGATTCATATGAAATACAAAGGTTTGGTATATATCAATTCATGAACAATGCAACAGATAGAGGATGTTGGGTGAACGGATCAAAGGTATTCTCTGTGATGAGGTTGACAGAGAAAGTTGTTAACCAATGACAAGCAAGGTCTTCCAAGAGGAAATCAAAGTTATCATGGCAAGTGAACGAGCAATATACCTCAAGGCCAATACCAGTGGTTTAAGTCAAAAAAGAACAGCATACGCACTGAGTGGGTGACAATTGACGTGCTTTGGGATTCATGTGAATCACAAAGGTTTGGTAAATGTCAATTCATGAGCAATGCAACAAATAGAGGGAATTGGGTCTGAACGGAGAAGAGGTATTTTCTGTGATAAGGGTGACAAAGAAATTGATTAGTCAATAAGCAAGCAATGTCTTTCAAGGTGAAATCAAAGTTATCATGGCAAGTGAAGGAGCAATAGCCGCAAAGTCAAGGCCACAAACCAACCATCATGTTTAAACTCACAAGTTTTCTTTGTCTGAAACAAGGACAAAAGCTATGTTCATATCAAAGCTTATAAGGTTGAAATTTTCAGGTGCAATGCCCCAATTATGCTTACACAAAGGCTATTGAGAAGATCATATATCACCACTAGGAAAAGCATTTCCTAGTTTGGGTTTTCAAGTTATATTTTGTTGTAGGAGATGCACTTCCTAAATTGAGATTTTACCTTTAGGAGGCGCATTTCCTAGTTTGGATCATATGAGTTTTAGTCACTGAAGTTTTCACTGTTAGAAGACGCATTTCCTAGTCTTGGGCATTTAAGTTTACCCCTAGGAGATACACGTCCTAGTTGGAGTCATTGAAATTTTACCCGTCAGGAGACACACTTCCTAGTACAGATCTTTTAGATTATACTTGTTAGGAGACGCACTTCCTAGCTTTGGTCATTTAAATTCATTCATAGGAGATGCACTTCCTAGTTTGAGCCATTGAAGTTTCACCCCTAGGAGACGCACTTCCTATATTGAGCTTTCCCCTAGGAGACGCAATTCCTAGTTCTAAGCATTAAAGTTATACCCATAGGAGACTCACTTCCTAGTCTGGGTCTTTTCGGATACCCCTATAGGAGACGCACTTCCTAAATTGAGAGTTCATTCATAGGAAACGCGCTTCCTAGTTTGAGTCATTATAGTTTCACCCATAGGAGACGCAATTCCTAAAGTGCGAGTTCATTCATAGGAGACACAGTTCCTAGTTTGAGTCATAGAAGTTTCACCCATGGGAGACGCACTTCCTAGTCTGGGTCTTTCAAGATACACTTTCAAGAGACGCACTTCTTAAATTGATATTTTACCACTAGGAGACGCATTTCTTAAATTGAGTTTCACCCATAGGAGATGCACTTCCTAAATTGAGAGTTCATTCGTAGGAGACGCACTTCCTAGTTTGAGTCAGTTAAGTTCTACCCGTTGAGAGACACACTTCCTAGTCAGGGCCTTTAAAGTTATATTTTGTTTTAGGAGACGCACTTCCTAAATTGAGATTTCACCCCTAGGAGACGCACTTCTTGGTTTTGGTTCATACATATTTTACCCGTAGGAGACGCACTTCCTAGTTTGGTTCATTCAGGTTTTATTTTTAGCAGACGCATTTGCTAGTCAAAGTTTTTGGTTTTACTCATAGGAGACGCACATCCTGGACTAGTCATTAGTTTACTCTCATCATTGCATCAACAATATAAGTGGTTTATAATATTGCTAACAATTCACAAATCTTCCTAGTACAAACCGGGGCAAAAAATTTCGTTTGTTTTGATGAAATCAGGCACCCACCTGGAGAACAAAGAGAGGGCCGAACAAGTTCAAAAGGAAAGCGGATCAAGTTCGGCAATCAGGCAACCCCCCTGGAGAGCAAGGGAAGACAGTTCGAAGGAAAAACAGTCTCAATAGGAAGTAGTTCAAGTTCAACAATCAGGAGCCCACCTGGAGAGCAAAGGGAAAAAAGTTCAAGTTTCAAGGACAAGTAGTGCAATTGTTGGAAATCAGGCGCCCACCTGGAGAGACAAAGGGAAAGCAACAATATTCAAAGGAGTTCAGCAATTAGGATCCCACCTGGAGAACAAAGGGAATCAGTTCAGGTTTCAAAAAAAAGCAGTGCAAGTGTTAAACAATTAGGAGCCTACCTGGAGAATAAGAGAATTCACTTCAGAATGCAATTAAAGTCAGCAATGAAAGAAGCTCACAGCAAGAATGAGAGTCAACAGTCCGAGATGATCAACGGAAGTTAGTCACAATCCAAAATTAAAAAGAATGAAGTAGAAGAAAGGCAAGAATTGAATCCACATGCAAAAGTTGATGAAAGATGTGAGCTGCTCAAGACATGACTGAAGTCACAAACATAGTGTGTCCGGCTTTGATCCGAAAAGTTGAAGAAGAATGAACTAGCATTTGCAACTAGCAAGCGTCAAGGTTCAAATCCAAAGTCTGCATGAAGGACCACTCAAGAATCAAGATCAAGCTTCAGAAGACTTATAGATAAGAATCTTGTAACTCAGAGTTGACAGGCTTAGTTAGTCTTTTTCATTTTTTTTGATTTGGATGTAACATTAGGACCGAGGACCAGAACCTCGACGGAACGACACCTCGACTGGCTCTCCACCTCGGTATACTCCATCATCTTACTCAACCCTGAACTATACGTGGCCTGATTCCTTTATAGCCAAGGATATGTAGGCAGCTCAGATACTAGGGCTCGGTCACATTCCCCTTTTCTCTTAGTTTTTGTCTCCTTAAATAAGGGTCGGGTCAAAAAACCTGTCTAGTCGTTCTTTGTCCGAAAACTCTTCGCGTTTTCAGTCAAAGAGGGGCAGCTGTAAACATGTGATTTTTGAACCTCCCCAAGATTTTACATATTTTAGCACGTAAATATTTAATTTAGGCCTAATATAACTATTTTAACTAATTTTTACTCTTTTACTTTATTTTATTACAAGAAAACGAAAATTACAAACAAATAGTTTCATTAATGTTTTGTAGTCATTTTTAATCTTGAAAAATACCCAAAAATAGTTTTGTTTTAACTGTCAGTCTTATTTTAATAGTTATTTTGCTTACATAGGATTAATTAATTAACAATATCGTATTTTTAGTCTCGTTCGCGAGAAAGAATAAATTTGGGCTCAAACGACCCATTTTTAGGCTTAGTTTTTGGACCTAACCCATAATTCTCAAGCCCATAATTCCTAAGCCCATACCCCTTAACCTAAATATAACCCTAAAATCCTAAACCTATAAAAAGGAAGCTAGACCTAACGCCTACAATGAGCTAAAAAACACGCCTAAGGGCAAATATACAGAAAAAACCAAAAAATCCCTAAGACTTTTGCTACAGCCGTTATAGGCCTTAGAAGGACCCCTCCCCATCATCCTCATCTTCTTCAACGTTGAGCCACAACAGCAACTAACCAACGCCGGCCAGATCTCCTTTCAAAACCACCATCTCCGGTGAACATAAACCAAAAAAACGAGCAATGAACACATGTAGAACACATCCAAATCGGCACCCAGCAACAACCATGAGATTTGCTCGAAATCGACCCCAATAACCAGTAAAAGCAGTCGCAAATGGCTCGTTTTCAGCCCGTTCATTGTCGAGTTTCCGGCGCCGTCGAGGTCCTTGGTTGAGTCTTGGTCGTGATTCTTTGCTTGATATTATTTCAGTCTTCTTATTGGATTTCAGATCTGAGGTCAGATGTTACTCTTGTCTTTTCTTAAAATTTAATCAATCAAATTTAAATTCGTAGTTGGGTTTTGCTGAAGTCGTTGCTGACTATTTCGTTCCTGAATGAATTGTTGTTCGATTTATTTATGATCCCTTAATAGCATTGGCGTGCGTTTGTTCTGATGATATTTAGTTTGTGTGTTTCCTTCATGAATTTGTATTCGGTTGGTTTTCAAGGGTGCAAATGCCATCGTATTCACTATTTCCTTTGTAGCTATAGTACGAAATTAGCATAAATATTTTTGGGCTAAAATCTGATTGTTTTCAACTTTACCAGTGATAACATGAATTATTTACTTTAATAGATTTAAGGGGTTCAATGTTACTAGAGGCACAATTTATATTATATCTTATATAAGAGTGATTTATTTAATGGATTGGAACTCAATTATTAACTTGCATATTTGTTCTTAGTTGTTGTTGTATTCCTAGTTCATTACTTTGATTTCGAGAGTTAATTTGGATAATTTGGTGCGCAGGTATCTTGGTTCAGATAGAAATTAATCCATTTTTTTATTAATGAAGAAAGTTTCATAATAGGTAATGTCAATAACTAAGTACTATGTTTTTTCCCTTGTCACAACCATTCCATAACTCATGACCTCGCGATAATCCGAAACTTGGGGAAAACAATATTGAACATCGGAGCTTGCTTAGGCGCGATTAATAATAAAATATCGTGATTATGGGTACGGTTCCCATGGCATAGTCATAATACATCAATCTCATTCAGGTGTGCATTTCATATGACCCGGCCATAATTTAATTTTATTAATAAAAAATAAACATGTTGTAGATCGTGGGTATGGTTCCCGTGACACGATTCGCGATGTGTAATCAAAGTAATTAGTTGTATGATAATTAAATTAATAAAAGTGTTTTTACGGGGTTAAAAAATGCACATACGCTTAAATGTGTTTTAAAATCAAATAATTAGGCCAATAATAACAGTTGAGCGACCGTGCTAGAACCACAGAACTCGAGAATGCCTAACACCTTCTTCCGGGTTAACATAATTCCTTACCTGGATTTCTGTGTTCGCAGACTGTAAAACAGAGTCAATTTTTTCCTTGATTTGGGATTTAAACCGGTGACTTGGGATACCATAAATTATCCCATGTGGCGACTCTGATTTCTAAATAAATAATCCTGTTTCGATTGTCACTTAAATTCGAAAAAAACTTCCTTATACCCTTCCGAGGGTAGGAAAAAGGAGGTGTGACACCAATGCCTCAAATTGACGGAGCAAGGCGACATGTTCCTCCAATGTATCACTAAATAACAGGATGTCATCTATGTAAACTAAAGAGGTATGGAGGATGGGCTGGAATATTTTTATCATGGCTTTTTGGAATGAGGAGGGTGCAGTTTTTAATCCGAAGGGAATAACTTTCCATTGAAAGTGATAATCGGGGGTGCAAAATCCCGTTTTGGGTCTTTCTTCAGGGTGGATTCCCAATTGCCAAAATCCAGATTTAAGATCAAACTTGGAAAAATATTTGGCCTTGGCTAAGTGTAAGAAAAGAGTGAGCTTATTTGGGATAGGAAATTTATCATCTTGGGGGAAGTAGTTAAATGGTTGGTAGTTAATGACTACCCTGAGTTTTCCTCTTGTCTGCTCAGCTCTTTTGTTGACATAAAATGCTTCGCATGCCCATTGTGAATTCCATGACTCTATTAGATCAAATTCCAAGAGTTCTTCACATTCCTTCATTGAAAGCTGAAGATGATCTGGATTCATGCCTGAACGATTGGCTTTTGTTGGATTGAAGCTTTCATTCTTCTTAAAAGGGAGCTTGATAAAAAACTCTTCGTTCATCCATAATGGGCTTTTCTCTTTCTTCATAAAATCCTTGTGGGATTCAACACATGAATGCTCAATGAGATGTTGTTCAATCTCCTTGATTTGTTCGTCGTTGGTGATTTCGACTAACCTTAGAATTTTAGAATAAGGTTTGAACTGCTTCTTAAAGGTTATCCCATTAGCCCTGATCTGGAGTTGATCTTTTAGTTGTCTGAAAATGTCGAATCCAACAATAAGATCTTTCTTTGGTACATCGAACCTTATCAACTTGGTTCTATATTTCAATCCTGGAAAGAACTCAATTGTGACCAGGTGCTTTGTGATGACAGTTGTAGTCAAGATTCCATTTAATGCAGTATTGAAATCCTAAAAGTGCGGCACCTATTGATCTTCATGGAGAACAACAACATTCATGAGTGAACAAGCAACTCCAGTGTCAAAGAAAGCAATGACTCTGGTTGGTTTATCCAATTTAGATGAATAAACCTTGAGTTCCACTTGAGGGATGACTGTGATGGCATTGATCTCTTCCTGGGTGTAAGCACGTGATTTTTGCCCTATATGAGAATTACTCCCCAAAAATTCAAAATCAAATGATTTTCCTTGGTGTGCAATTTTGTGATATTTTTGGATAATTATTTGTATTTGTCTGTGCTTGTTTATTTGTTAAATTAATAAAAAATACAAAAATATGTCGCATTTTGCATGTAGGATTTAATTCTACAATTGTTAGTAATTAAATTTGTTTTACAAAAATTAAAAATTACAAAATAGGCATCTTTTGCATTTTTAGCATTTAATGTCCAAATGAACAATTTTATGCTTAATTATTACTTAATTGTGCGTTAATTGTTATTGGGAGTTAATTTGCGTTTCTATAACTTAATTTAGTTCTTAATAATTATTTAAGTATTTTTAGAATTTAGTTTTACAAAAATAAAAGAAGAAAAGAGGGCAAAAATACAAAGAAAAATCGGATTGGGCCACTTCTTCAATTTCAAACCACAGGCCCAAATAATTGCCCAACCTTCCCCATGACCCGGTCCATTCTAAACCGGGTCGATCCGGTCCGCCCCATTAACCCAAATACCCAACACCCTTTCTTCATTTTTTGACCAACACAAAACAAAACAAAAAATAAAAAAAATAAAAAAGACCAAAAAACCCTAAAAACTAAAACCATCCGCCCCCTTCCCTATTTTCACCTTTTTCTTCCCCAAAACAACCCCTCCACCTTCAACCCTCCCATGAATGCCCTCGCTACTTCCCTTCCCCCTCACGACCAACTTCTGCTCCTCCTCCTTCGTTCTTCATTCAAACCACCAAACGACACAACCACTCTCGCGTCCAAACGACCCCCCGTCCTCCATTAAAACCAAACAACCACCTTCAAGCTCGAGCTCGACATCCATGGTCGCCACTGCTGCGTCTTCGTCGTCAACAACCAGTCGTTGCTACTCCATTCCAGCTGCTTCTGTGTCCTCGCTCCAGCTGCGTCGTCCGCTTCTTCATCTGCGTCTTGCGTCGTCTGCTTCTTCAGCTAATCGAGCTGCGACCATGAAGAGTGCCACTGATTTGGCTGCAATAGTTGCTGCTACTGTTTCAGTTTTCTTCCTCGTCGTCGTCCATGGATGTTGCTGCTACTGTTTCAGTTTTCTTCCTCGTCGTCGTCCATGGATGCTGTTGCTGCTCGAGCATCGCTTCTGCTGCGTCGACTGTTGCTGCTACTGTTTCAGTCTTCTTCCTCATCGACGACCTTAGTCGTTAAACGCAGCAGCATGTCGACGACCATAGCTGCTTCAGCTGCGTCCGCCACTGTCCGTCGACCTCGCTACTCCATCATTTTCGTTTCTTCGTCGTTGTTTTGAATCGGTTAGTTGGTTTATGTTTCAAATTTCGTCCATATTTTGTTCGGTGTTTTTCGGATCCAAAATCGATAAATGATTCAATTCTTGTTTTGTTTGTTCGTCGTTGAAATGATTTTTTGTTTTGTTCATGTTCATATGTTTTGTTGAATTAATTTTCAGATTTCAAATGGAAATTTAATTAGTTGTTTTTCATGTTTATTTCATGTTTGTTTTATTGTTTAGGTAAAAATTTGTTAGTTTAATGTTTGTTAGATTCAAATTGAAATTTAATTGATTATTTCTTCAATTTGTTTCATGTTGTTATGTATTTTCCAGAAATTATTAATGTTGTTTGAGTCATTTAATCCGTCATATTTGTTGTTTAAAATAGATTTTAATGCATGTTTATTCATTGTTTGAAGTTCGTCCAGTAAATTAATTTGAGTTTGTTTTGCTTTTTAATTTGTTGATTTAATTTGAATCATGCATTTTGTTGTTTGTATTGTTGTATCCTTGCTCATCCATTGATGGTCTAAATTAACCAGGATTGGTTCCCAATATGGTTAATTCATTCTATTAATTTCGAGTTGTGTTGTTCATCGTGTTCGTGTAATTTGTTGTTGAAGATTGTTGAGAAATTGGTCATCTTGGCTATATTTTGGTTAAGTTATGATTAATTGATTGTTTAGAGTTGATGGGGGTAGTTTGGTAAATTGCATTACATTCAGGGGTAGAATGGTAATGGCAATAAGGTCAGAGGGGTAGTTTGGTAATTGAACATTATTATAATTGTTTATGTAGGCATGAGGGACAAAATGTAATGGGGTGGTGTTTTGATATAATTGTTTAACATAATGGGGGACAAGACATGAAATAGTGGGGTGAGAATATTGTATTTGTTTAAGTTAGGCATGGGGGACAAATTGTAATGGGTTGAGGTGGATGTATTTATTTAATGTATGCATGGGGGACAAGGTTTAAAATAAAGAAAACATTAAGTAGTGGGGACAAAACATGCCCTTGGGGGAATAATTTCGGGTTGGGGATTCAAGACTTGTCTTGCTATATATATAGGGTCATTTGACATATTTTGGAGGACCGGAAAATTAGAGAGGAAGATTTGAGATAGAGAGTGAGAAGAGAAAAGAACTTGAAGAAGACTTAGGACTCGAACATTAAACAGATTTTTACACTTGAGAGCAGGCAGACTTGAAACATTTTGAGAGTAAAAGAGAAATGCAATTTGAACTTTCACTCGAGTAATTTCCGTTTGCTTTTCTCGAGTGTTATTCAAAATCAGTAAGCTACTGCATCCTGTATCTGTCTCTCTTCTGCTTTGACTGCGATTGCACTTTGGTATTGCTAATTTTTCAATCCGTTGCTGGGTTATTCTACTGGTTGTTACTGGTTTGCGGTGTTGCTGAACCTACTGTTGCTGTGTTATTATTGTTGCTGACTTCTCCTTCTTTCGTTCTTGTACTGCCATTTCCAGGTACACATTTGTACACTCTCGGCTTGAAGCGAAATGAAATATTAATCAGGCTCTTGTTTCCTGTTGAATTCCTTTTGTTTAGATTTGTGTTTGAATAAAATTTTCCTTTCTTTGTATAAAAATGTAGTTGACTCATTAATGAGTAATGGGGTTGCATATGTATAACTTCTTCATCTAATAATATTAGTTCAAATTAATCAAAATTGTTTCGATATTATTATCTATCTCATGTTCTAGTATTATTGAATAATAGAATATAGAATGAAAGCAGTTTTCCTTTGTACAAACTCGATCGCAATTTTCCATTCACATTAGCCGTAACTTAATAACTAATAAGTTACGTTTTTCAGCATGTAATTAATTGAGAAATTTTCTTTTATTTTTAGAGACAAACTTAATAGAAGAAATGTAGTCACTGTAGGTTTATCCTTAAAATAAAATGAGACGAGCCTCGCCAAATAAATCACACATCGTCGGGGCCCTCAATAAGATACATAACCATTGACTAGACTTTGGATTTGGCCGTTTAATGAACCTTCACGGCCTCTTCCTAAAATAACAATACGTTAGTCTCTTTAGGACGCGCCTTAATAAACCTTACCTTCTTAAACTCGGGTGCACATTTATGTGACCCAAATCCAAATCTCAACGGAGTCGAAATGTGTCTTTAATCACGGGTACATTGATTGTGACGTGGTTCAAGATGCGTGTCCATGACGTTGCAAATTCCTTTTGAAAAATGAGAACGAGATGAGCCTCGCCGAATAAAAATACAAAATTGCGGGGCCTTCAGTAAATATTTGCTTTAAAATTGCTTAGACTTCGGGATGGACCGTTTAGCAAAATTCCACGGCCCTACCCAAAGTAGATGATACGCTAGTCGCTTTAGGCGCGCCTTTAATAATTTAACTTCCTTAAACTCGGGTGCACATTGATGTGACCCAAATCCAAATCTCAACGGAGTCAAAGTGTGTCGACGACCACGGGTACAATGATTGTAACGTGGTTTGAGATACAATTTCACGATGTTACAATTCTTGATAAAAATAACAGTAAATGATAAAAGCGGTTAAAAGTTAAATTTTGCACATAGGTTCAACATGTATTAAATCAGATAATCAAGCCGATTATGACAGTTGAGCGACCGTGCTAGAACCACGAAACTCGGGAATGCCTAACACCTTCTCCCGGGTTAACAGAATTCCTTATCCAGATTTCTGGTACGCAGACTGTAATATGGAGTCATTGTTTTCCTCGATTCGGGATTAAAATTGGTGACTTGGGACACCCTAAATCTCCCAAGTGGCGACTCTGAAATAAATAAACAAATCCCGTTTCGATTGTCCTTTAATTGGAAAAACTCCCTTGTACCCTCGCGGGTATGTAAAAAGGAGGTGTGACAGCTCTGGCGACTCTGCTGGGGACTTAAAACCCAGAAACACTGGTTCAGGGTTAGAAATTCGAGCTTAGATAAACTGTTATATTTGGTTCTATCTGATTCTGTTACATGATATATGCCTAATGTGCTAAATGTTGCTTTTACCGCTTTGATATTATCTGAACTGTATATAAACTGTGCCGAAACCCTTCTCTTCTTACCTCTGGGGATGTGCTTACTGGTTGAGACTCCCTATTCTGTTAGTGTCATACCCTGAATAAAAAGAGGCTCGGAAAGTTTCTAAGCCGGCTGGCCTTTTGGTTCCCGGAAAGGAGCTCCTTCCTCAGCTCGAGTTGTCCGCTCGGGTACACTGTCTAGAACACTGACCCAGATTTTGAACATAGAATAACGTGACTTCATGCCGGATCCGTAGTAGGAACGCTTTTTTGCATCACGTTGCATTTGACTTAGGGGACTCAACACAGGGGTTGGGTCCGTCTAGGACTAGAAACCTGATATGAAAAGACCATCCTGATGCATCCTAGTTGTTTTCCGTGCATTTATTTGTCTCGCGCCCGCATGCTGACCGGTGTTTGAATATTATGAATATTATGAAATTGAAAAAAGAAATAGCGGTTAGGGAGTTAATTGTTTATTTTTGTAAAAAACCCAACGAGAAAATGAAAAAAAATGTCTTACTAGTTTGTTTTATTAAAAGCAAAGGAAAATAGAAAAAAAAAGTCGTTGTTCTGTTTTGTTTTTCAAAAAAATAGAAAAGGAAAATAGTTTGTTTTGCCATAAAAATGAAAATGAAAAAGAGTCTTGTTTTTAAAATGTTTTTTATTTGATTTGTTTGTTTATGAAAATGCAAAAAATAAAAATAAAAAGAGTCGTGCGTTGCACGTGGTTTTATTATTTGTTGCAAATATATATATATATATATATATATATATATATATATATAAATCCAAAAAGTTTTTCTTTATTTCCAAAAAATATATATATATATCTTTATTTGTTGCAAAAAATATCTGTCTTGCCAAAAAGTCTAGAAAAGTTTTTTAGACCCCCAATTTTCAAAACAAAAAATCCAAAAATATTTTTCATTATTGACTTCTTTAGAAAGTCTTTAAAAAATAAAATAAAAAATATATATAATAAAATAAAAAAATCCGAAAATATTTTCCGTCTTTTTTTTTCAAATTGAAAAGAAAATTCAAAATTCAAAAAATACTTTTAGAAGCATTTCTTTCATTGAAAGTAAAATTCCAAGAATATTTTCTTAGAAATCCTTCTATGCAAAAATGCTCCATTTCTTCTTTATAAGTCTTTCCTTCAAAAAAAAAAAAAAGAGAGAGGTTAGTTCATTTACTTATTCATGATCTGCCCGAACTACGCGGGTTTGATTCTCACCGGATGTGAGATACGTAGGCAACCCTTATCGGGTCCAGCCCCACCTTTTGCTAAAAAGCCAAAAACAAATAATTAATAATAAAAAATTAATATGTCAAAATTTTAATTCTGTCATAAAGAGGTCGGGTGACGTTGTTTTGTCAAAACATAGCCGAATGTTCCCGAAAGGGACGCCGGAAGGCTGAATTTGCATAAACAGCCACCTTTGGGGTCATTTTTTAAAGATTTGGTCCAATTGACCCACACAGCCTTAAAATCTTCGTCCCCGAGACGTTGAAAGACCGTGTTTGCAATATTGACTTTTCTAATTCTAAAAACGATAAAAAGAGTCATAAATAAGTCAGGTGATGTTGTTTTGTCATAAATAGCCGAATGTTCCCGAAAGGGACGCCGGAAGGCTGACTTTGCATAAACAACCACCTTTTGGGTCATGTTTAGGATTTTTGGTCTAGTTGACCCACACAGCCCTATAAATCTTCGTTCCCGAGGCGCTGAAGGGCCGTGTTTGCAACACCAGGTTTTTATTGTAATTTGAAAAGAAAAAAAAACAAAGAGTCAGCGGTCAGGTGAATACCGTTTGGATTTTAGTAAAAAATAAGTCGAGCCAGCTTCGGCAGTGTCTTAAACCGTTCTTGCCGAAATAGCCTTAGAGTATCTTTCAGTTGTCGAAAGGTTATTTTCGTAAAAGAATGAACAAGTTTGTAAAGTGTCATAAAATAATCCTCCCGGCCTCAAAATTCATGAAATTTGGAAGGGGCCACATTGGCAAAAATAACCATTTGGTTGCATTTGTCAAACGGGGAAAGAAACTGGCCGTTTGTAAATCTTTTGATTAGAATATGTGGGTTGTTTGATTTTCGAGTTTGTAGGTCATCTTCAAACCTTTGAAACCCAGTTTGTTTTAATATGAAAATTGAAAAAAAATGTTTATTATTGTTTATCTTTTATTGGTCCGAACTACGCAATGTCTGATTCATGCGGAGTCATGATACGTAGGCAATTTCCATAAGATTCGACCACAACAAAAAAAAAAGAAATGAAAAAAAGGAAAAGAAAAGAAAAAATGAGAAAACAAATCGAAAAAATGAAGAAAAAATGAAAAAAAAGAAAGAAAAAAAAAGAAAAAAGATGTTATTAATAATGGGGACCGACGGAGTCTATTCTAACCTGTTTCGCTTTGAATCACAAAGAAAGTTAGGGTGGTTGGTTTGTGGTAAGCCGGAAATACAAGACCCAGAAGCACACTTTGCAGGGATCAGGCCTGATAACAGAAGCACTCGAATCCTATTGGGACTTGTTGACTAAAGTTGATGGTATTGAAGTTGGCAATGGTCTGGGCAATACTGATACGAAGCTCAATGGCTGAGATGCCAGTTTTGATAAAATGGGAGGACGCTCCGTTCCTTGGTTAGCAAGAGAGAAGCTTGTGATGGCTTATTTTGTTGTCATTTCTGTTGTCCGGATTATTCTTAGGGTTGTAATCCGAATATTGTCTTGTGTCAAACCTTCTTATCTTTCCAGTTTGTCATATCAGTTTGTTTAAGTTTTGTCAAGGCTGTGTTAGGATTTTATTCTGGTTTTTTTGTTTGTTTTATTATTCAAACCATTTCGCCGGTAGTCTAATACAAAATCCGGTCTTTTATTGTTTCCAGTCATCTTTTGTTTAGTCCTTTTATCATTTTGTTCAGCGCCGATTCTCGTGACATGACATGCGCACACAGTTTGGGCCTAATTTTAAAAGTTAATCATAAAACTCTGGGAAGGTGATCAAAACATTTAAAGGAAATAAGAACGGTTTGGGATTATTTGAAGCCCGAGTCATGTGGAACTGGGGCAATTTAAACACGAAGAAAACCGTTAAAAGCAAGATTCGCCAAATTGGCATGAGGGCCGTTCATGATAATGAGAGTGTCGTCCAACGGTGCTTTAGAAATGACAAAGGAAAAATAAAATGTTTAACATAATTGTCAAAGTCCAGCACCATCGGAAGAGACTATAAATCTATGTTCAATTGTGTTGTTTGCACTTGGCATGTTTTGAAGACTGGAATGACGAAGGCATTTTGTTCTGCTACCTAAACACTTTATCCTTCGTTACCCCTTTTGAGCCTTATTTATTTTCTTTCATACCCCTCGTTCGGAATCAGTAGCAACGAAGAGAAACAGAGAGAGAAAGAAAACAACAAAACGAAAAAAAAGAAAAAGGAAGAGGAAAAGAAAAGAAAAGAAAAATGATAACAAAAAAAAAAACAAAGGAAAGTCAATTGAAAATAGAGGAATTGGGAACTACGTTTGACCTGATTCCTCAAAGAGGATACGTAGGCGCTTTACGGCTCGGTCATAGTTTTGAAAAATAAAAAAAAATCAATTAAAATATCCCTAAGCAAGAAACTGGGGAAAATGTTGCGTTTGTTGTAAATAAATCTAGTTCCGAAAGTTGTAATTAATAACCCAATATCGATGCATTTTTGAGCCTTTAATACCCTTTCTTTCCAGCCCTATCCAAAACCCACATTACGGTCCAAAGAAAGACCTTCTGATCAGTCTTCAAAAGATGCCAAGTCAGACAAATGAGAGTCTTACCGATGAACATAACACTCTGTGCCATAGCACAAAGGACCCTAAGCCCCAACAGAAAGAGTCATTCCGGCAACACGCCAAATCCCCAGCTGGAAAGTGATACAAATGAGAGAGTCTTATCGGTGAAAATCTTTACGGACACCGTAAGGCGATGAAAGCTGAGAGAAAAATCAAAATGAGAGAGACTTGATAGTGAAAACCTTTTGGGCACTACAAGTCGAATAAGATTGAGAATCAGATGGGGAATTGCCAAGTGAAGGCCTTGAAAGATGATTGACGGCGGAGGATAGGCCACATGTGCATGTCATGACCATTAGAGTCGGTGTCTGCGTTTGATAGGTTTTTATTTATAGTTTCTTTTGTTAAAGAGTCATCTTTTTCCTTTGTTTTTTATTCTGTTCCTTTTATCTTTTCCTTTCATAGAAAAATTCCCCAGTAGAGTCTCTTTGGTCAGAACCAGTGGGAAATGACTTCAAAATAGGCCATAAACTTTCCAATCATGCAAGATGAGATCTGACAAGTACATCCAAATGGTATGGTCAGCAAGGAACAAGCGCGAGGCCAGTGTCAAAAAAGATATCCCCAGCAAAAGGGAATTGACAAAAGGATTGATGAATGTCAAGAGGGATACCCTTGCCAAAATCAAAGGTTATTAAAACCTCAAGGCCGAGGCCCGTGGACAAATCAAGGAGAGTAGTGAGCACGATTTGGCGAAATCCATACTAGACTAAAAGGTCGGGGAAATGCCAGTTTCCGAGCTATGCCACAAAATAAGAGGGATATCCCCAGCAGAAAGGGATTATCCCCAGAAAATAATATCATCCCCAATAAGTTGTGGAACGCAGAGCAAGGAAGGAGAAAGGGAAGACCATCCCAGTAGGAGTATCACAACCAACCACCGCATTTTAAACTAACAAATTTTGTTTGATTTGAAACATGTAAAGGAAATAGCATTGACGACAGAAATGCATTCCATAAGGGAGACTGTCAAACTGGGGCAGAAAATTTTCCTTTCATTTAGAAAATTTTCTGGAAGTCAGGTACCCATTCGAGGAAGAATAAAGATAACACCAATCTCAAGGAAAATGGTCTTAGAACCAATGTTTCCCCCAACATAATAAGTTTCAATGGAGGAAGTTGTTCCCCAGCAGACAGAACAAAGGGATGAAACTTGTGCTTAGAAGAGCAAAAGGCTAGTATCATTCCCAACAGCCTTCCGAAGAGTGAAGCACTAGTTCTGAAGGAATCAGAATCCCCCAGCAGTGTTATCCTCGACAGAGTTATCCCCCGCTGATAACATTCTATCCCCCAACAGGTAAGTAAATAATTCCCCAACAGTGTTATCCCCAGCAGTTTCGAGGAGTCCAACACAAGTTTGGTGAAAATCGGTATCCTCAGCGGTTCCTTTCGGGGAAAGGCAAAACGAATCTTAAGGGAGTTAGTCTTCGAAGGAAGAATATAAAAAAAAAGAGAGAGAGAGAGAAAAGAAAGGGGAAGTAGTTTGCAGAGGAATGAAACATCCTACTCAAAGGGAAGTAATTTTGGAAGGAGTAAGATAACATATTTACTCAACAGAGTTATCCTCAGCAGTGTTATCCCCAGCGGATCATCGAGATGTAGAAGCATCCTCGACAGAGTTTTTGGCAACCCAGAGTGGGTAAGGAAAAAGTGAAAATTCATCCCCCGCAAAATAATCCCCAGCAAGTTTTCGAGGTAAGACAATATTTTGGGTTCATCCGCCCTCGAATAGGATATTTTGGGTTCATCCGCCCTCGAATAGGATATTTTGGATTCATCCACCCTCGAATAGGATATTTTGGGTTCATCCGCCCTCGAATAAGATATTTTGGGTTCATCCGCCCTCGAATAGGATATTTTGGGTTCATCCGCCCTCGAATAGGATTTTATTTTCAAAGTTGTTGTTGAAGACAGGCGCCCACCTGAATAACGAGAGGAATACTTTTTTGTCTGTCCATTTCATATTTTAGGTGCCCACCTGTATAACAAGGGAATACATTCCACGCCTTTACCAATAGGTGACACACTTCCTAGGTCTAGTTTTGCCAATAGGAGACGCACTTCCTAAGTTTTACCCATAGGAGACGCATTTCCTAAGTTTATTTTACCCATAGGAGACGCACTTCCTAAGTTACTTTTACCCCAGAGGAGACGCACTTCCTGAATTAAGATTTCACGCATAGGAGACGCACTTCCTAAGTTAAAGATTTCATTAATAGGAGACGCACTTCCTAAGTTTAGTTTTACCGATAGGAGAAGCACTTCCTAAGTTCATTTTACCCATAGGAGATGCATCTCCTAAGTTCATTTTACCCATAGGAGATGCATTTCCTCCTAAGTTTACTTTTACCCATAGGAGACGCATTTCCTCCTAAGTTTAGTTTTACCCATAGGAGATGCATTTCCTCCTAAGTTTAGTTTTACCCATAGGAGACGCATTTCCTCCTAAGTTTATTTTACCCATAAGAGAGGCATTTCCTCCTAAGTTTAGTTTTACCCATAGGAGAGGCATTTCCTCCTAAGTTGTTGTTGAAATCAGGAGCCCGCCTGAAGAGAGGAAAGACGTTTTATTTTTAAAAGTTGTTGAAATCTCGCCAACCTAAAGGAAGGAATGACATTTTATTTTCAAAGTTGTTAAAATCAGGAGCTCGCCTGAAGAGAGGAATGACGTTTATTTTAAAAGTTGTTTGTTGAAATCAGGAGCCCGCCAGAAGAGAGGAAAGACATTTTATTTTTAAAAAGTTGTTGAAATCTCGCCAACCTAAAGAAAGGAATGACATCTTATTTTCAAAGTTGTCGAAATCAGGAGCCCGCCTGAAGAGAGGAATGGCGTTTATTTTAAAAGTTGTTGAAATCAGGAGCCTGCCTGAAGAGAGGAAAGGCATTTTATTTTTAAAAGTTGTTGAAATCTCGCCAACCTAAAGAAAGGAATGACATTTTATTTTCAAAGTTATTGAAATCAGGAGCCCGCCTGAAGAGATGAATGACGTTTATTTTCAAAGTTGTTTGTTGAAATCAGGAGCCCGCCAGAAGAGAGGAAATGCGTTTTATTTTTAAAAAGTTGTTGAAATCTCGCCAACCTAAAGAAAGGAATGACATTTTATTTTCAAAGTTGTTGAAATCAGGAGCCCGCCTGAAGAGAGGAATGACGTTTATTTTCAAAGTTGTTGTTGAAATCAGGAGCCCGCCTGAAGAGAGGAATGGCGTTTATTTTCAAAGTTGTTGAAATCAGGAGCCCGCCTGAAGAGAGGAGAGGAATGACGTTTATTTTTAAAGTTGTTGTTGAAGTTGGGAGCCCGCCCATAGAACAGAGGCATACATTTCAGTCTTTTCATTTCAAGTGTTGAAGTTGGGAGCCCGCCCATAGAACAGAGGCATACATTTCAGTCTTTTCATTTCAAGTGTTGAAGTTGGGAGCCCGCCCATAGAACAGAGGCATACATTTCAGTCTTTACATTTCAAGTGTTGAAGTTGGGAGCCCGCCCATAGAACAGAGGCATACATTTCAGTCTTTTCATTTCAAGTGTTGAAGTTGGGAGCCCGCCCATAGAACAGAGGCATACATTTCAGTCTTTTCATTTCAAGTGTTGAAGTTGGGAGCCCGCCCATATAACAGAGGCATACATTTCAGTCTTTATATTTCCAGTATTGAAGTTGGGAGCCCGCCCATATAACAGAGGCATACATTTCAGTCTTTACATTTCAAGCGTTGAAGTTGGGAGCCCGCCCATATAACAGAGGCATACATTTCAGTCTTTTCATTTCAAGTATTGAAGTTGGGAGCCCACCCATATAACAGAGGCATACATTTCAGTCTTTACATTTCAAGCGTTGAAGTTGGGAGCCCTCCCATATAACAGAGGCATACATTTCAGTCTTTTCATTTCAAGTATTGAAGTTGGGCGCCTGCCCATATAACAGAGGCATACATTTTAGTCTATACATTTCAAGCATTGAAGTTGGGAGCCCGCCCATATAACAGAGGCATACATTTCAGTCTTTACATTTCAAGTATTGAAGTTGGGAGCCCGCCCATATAACAGAGGCATACATTTTAGTCTTTACATTTCAGTCTTTACAGGGCATACATTTCAGTCTTTACATTTCAGGCATTGAAGTTGGGAGCCTGCCCATATAACAGAGGCATACATTTTAGTCTTTACATTTCAAGTATTGAAGTTGGGAGCCCGCCCATATAACAGAGGCATACATTTCAGTCTTTACATTTCAAGCATTGAAGTTGGGAGCCCGCCCATATAACAGAGGCATATATTTCAGTCTTTACATTTCAAGTATTGAAGTTGGGAGCCCGCCCATATAACAGAGGCATACATTTTAGTATTTCATTTCAAGTGTTGAAGTTGGGAGCCCGCCCATAGAACAGAGGAATACATTTCAAGATCAAGTCAGAAGACAATAAAACAGAGGGTTACAACAGGAATCCCCAGCAGGAAACCATAAAAATCCCCAGCACCGGGAAACAGAAGGTTGCAACAAGAGGTCCCAACACAAATTCAAGCGCATGAGTCAAAAAGAAGAAAAGACGCGTCTTGAAAGAAGTGGCTTGTGAACATTAAATCATTCCCAGCATAACAAATATGATGAAGAGAGCCGTAACCCCAGAGGAACCGCCGAAAAGCTTAATGAAGAAAGCCATGTCCCAGCGGACCGAGCAAAGTGATGAAAACTGGTATTCAGAAAAGCAAAGGGCCAGTATCATTCCCAAATTCACGGAAGAAAAGCGCCGGAGGAAACACAAGCCGACAAGAGAGCAAGGCAACAAGAACAAATTTTAGTCTAGCCTAGCTTCTTGTTTTCTTTTAAGCATGGTGTAACAAGGAGATCGGTAAACAGTGATAACAGCATGCAACAGCAGTAACATTGCAGTCCCACGGTAGTCCCAGCTACCAAAACTTCCCGAACTACACTAACCTGATTCCCCTTTAGCCAGGGATATGTAGGAAACCTTTGAAGCAAAGGTTCGGTTAAATCTTTTTCAAAAAATGCTTCACACGGAGTACTCGGAGAGGCAAAAATCGCTCGCTTTATCTTTACGCGAAAACCCTTCGTGTCTTCGGGCAAAGAGGGGCAGCTGTAAGCACGTGATTTTTGCTCTATATGAGAATTACTCCCAAAAAATTCAAAATCAAATGATTTTCCTTGGTGTGCAATTTTGTGAGATTTTGTGATATTTTTGGATAATTATTTGTATTTGTCTATGCTTGTTTATTTGTTAAATTAATAAAAAATACAAAAATATGTCGCATTTTGCATGTAGGATTTAATTCTACAATTGTTAGTAATTAAATTTGTTTTACAAAAATTAAAAATTATAAAATAGGCATCTTTTGCATTTTTAGCATTTAATGTCCAAATGAATAATTTTATGCTTAATTATTACTTAATTGTGCGTTAATTATTATTGGGAGTTAATTTGCGTTTCTATAACTTAATTTAGTTCTTAATAATTATTTAAGAATTTTTAGAATTTAGTTTAAGGAAAATAAAAGAAGAAAAGAGGGCAAAAATACAAAGAAAAATCGGATTGGGCCACTTCTTCAATTTCAAACCACAGGCCCAAATAATTGCCCAACCTTCCCCATGACCCGGTCCATTCTAAACTGAGTCGACCCGGTTCGCCCCATTAACCCAAATACCCAACACCCTTTCTTCATTTTTTGACCAAAACAAAACAAAAAAAAAAATACCAAAAACCCTAAAAACTAAAACCATCCGCCCCCTTCCCTATTTTCACCTTCTTCTTCCCCAAAACAACCCCTCCACCTTCAACCCTCCCATGGATGCCCTCGCTACTTCCCTTCCCCCTCACGACCAACTTCTGCTCCTCCTCCTTCGTTCTTCATTCAAACCACCAAACGACACAACCACCCTCGCGTCCAAACGACCCCCTGTCCTCCATTAAAACCAAACAACCACCTTCAAGCTCGAGCTCGACATCCATGGTCGCCACTGCTGCGTCTTCGTCGTCAACAACCAGTCGTTGCTACTCCATTCCAGCTGCTTCTGTGTCCTCGCTCCAGCTGCGTCGTCCGCTTCTTCATCTGCGTCTTGCGTCGTCTGCTTCTTCAGCTAATCGAGCTGCGACCATGAAGAGTGCCACTGATTTGGCTGCAATAGTCGCTGCTACTGTTTCAGTTTTCCTCCTCGTCGTCGTCCATGGATGCTGTTGCTGCTCGAGCATCGCTTCTGCTGCGTCGACTGTTGCTGCTACTGTTTCAGTCTTCTTCCTCATCGACGACCTTAGTCGTTAAACACAGCAGCATGTCGACGACCATAGCTGCTTCAGCTGCGTCCGCCACTGTCCGTCGACCTCGCTACTCCATCATCTTCATTTCTTCGTCGTTGTTTTGAATCGGTTAGTTGGTTTATGTTTCAAATTTCGTCCATATTTTGTTCTGTGTTTTTCGGATCCAAAATCGATAAATGATTCAATTCTTATTTTGTTTGTTCGTCGTTGAAATGATTTTTGTTTTGTTCATGTTCATATGTTTTGTTGAATTAATTTCCAGATTTCAAATGGAAATTTAATTAGTTGTTTTTCATGTTTATTTCATGTTTGTTTTATTGTTTAGGTAAAAAATTGTTAGTTTAATGTTTGTTAGATTCAAATTGAAATTTAATTGATTATTTCTTCAATTTGTTTCATGTGTTTTATGTATTTTTTTAGAAATTATTAATGTTGTTGAATCATTTAATCCGTCATATTTGTTGTTTAAAATAGATTTTAATGCATGTTTATTCATTGTTTGAAGTTCGTCCAGTAAATTAATTTGAGTTTGTTTTGCTTTTTAATTTGTTGATTTAATTTGAATCATGCATTTTGTTGTTTGTATTGTTGTATCCTTGCTCATCCATTGATGGTCTAAATTAACCAGGATTGGTTCCCAATATGGTTAATTCATTCTATTAATTTCGAGTTGTGTTGTTCATCGTGTTCGTGTAATTTGTTGTTGAAGATTGTTGAGAAATTGGTCATCTTGGCTATATTTTGGTTAAGTTATGATTAATTGATTGTTTAGAGCTGATGGGGGTAGTTTGGTAAATTGCATTACATTCAGGGGTAGAATGGTAATGGCAATAAGGTCGGAGGGGTAGTTTGATAATTGAACATTATTATAATTGTTTATGTAGGCATGGGGGACAAAATGTAATGGGGTGGTGTTTTGATATAATTGTTTAACATAATGGGGGACAAAACATGAAATAGTGGGGTGGGAATATTGTATTTGTTTATGTTAGGCATGGGGGACAAATTGTAATGGGTTGGGGTGGATGTATTTATTTAATGTAGGCATGGGAGACAAGGTTTAAAATAAAGAAAACATTAAGTAGTGGGGACAAAGCATGCCCTTGGGGGAATAATTTCGGGTTGGGGATTCAAGACTTGTCTTGCTATATATATAGGGTCATTTGACATATTTTGGAGTACCGGAAAATTAGAGAGGAAGATTTGAGATAGAGAGTGAGAAGAGAAAAGAACTTGAAGAAGACTTAGGACTCGAACATTAAACAGATTTTTACACTTGAGAGCGGACAGACGTGAAACATTTTGAGAGTAAAAGTGAACTTCAATTTGAACTTTCACTCGAATAATTTCCGTTTGCTTTTCTCGAGTGTTATTCAAAATCAGTAAGCTACTGCATCTTGTATCTGTCTCTCTTCTGCTTTGACTGCGATTGCACTTTGGTATTGCTAATTTTTCAATCCGTTGCTGGGTTATTCTACTGGTTGTTACTGGTTTGCGGTGTTGCTGAACCTACTGTTACTGTGTTATTATTGCTGCTGACTTCTCCTTCTTTCGTTCTTGTACTGCCATTTCCAGGTACACATTTGTACACTCTCGGCTTGAAGCGAAATGAAATATTAATCAGGCTCTTGTTTCCTGTTGAATTCCTTTTGTTTAGATTTGTGTTTGAATAAAATTTTCCTTTCTTTGTATAAAAATGTAGTTGACTGATTAATGAGTAATGGGGTTGCATATGTATAACTTCTTCATCTAATAATATTAGTTCAAATTAATCAAAGTTGTTTCGATATTATTATCTATCTCATGTTCTAGTATTATTGAATAATAGAATATAGAATGAAAGCAGTTTTCCTTTGCACAAACTCGATCGCAATTTTCCATTCACATTAGCCGTAACTTAATAACTAATAAGTTACGTTTTTCAGCATGTAATTAATTGAGAAATTTTCTTTTATTTTTAGAGACAAACTTAATAGAAGAAATGTAGTCACTATAGGTTCATCCTTTAAAATAAAAATGAGACGAGCCTCGCTAAATAAATCACACATCGCCGGGGCCCTCAATAAGATACATAACCATTGACTAGACTTTGGATTTGGCCGTTTAATGAACCTTCACGGCCTCTTCCTAAAATAACAATACGTTAGTCTCTTTAGGACGCGCCTTAATAAACCTTACCTTCTTAAACTCGGGTGCACATTTATGTGACCCAAATCCAAATCTCAACGGAGTCGAAATGTGTCTTTAATCACGGGTACATTGATTGTGACGTGGTTCGAGATGCGTGTCCATGACGTTGCAAATTCCTTTTGAAAAATAATAACGAGATGAGCCTCGCCGAATAAAAATACAAAATTGCAGGGCCCTCAGTAAATATTTGCTTTAAAATTGCTTAGACTTCGGGATGGACCGTTTAGCAAAATTCCACGGCCCTACCCAAAGTAGATGATACGCTAGTCGCTTTAGGCGCGCCTTTAATAATTTAATTTCCTTAAACTCGGGTGCACATTGATGTGACCCAAATCCAAATCTCAACGGAGTCAAAGTGTGTCGACGACCACGGGTACATTGATTGTAACGTGGTTCGAGATACATTTTCACAACGTTGCAATTCTTGATAAAAATAACAGTAAATGATAAAAGCGGTTAAAAGTTAAATTTTGCACATAGGTTCAACATGTATTAAATCAGATAATCAAGCCGAATATGACAGTTGAGCGACCGTGCTAGAACCACGGAACTCGGGAATGCCTAACACCTTCTCCCGGGTTAACAGAATTCCTTATCCAGATTTCTGGTACGCAGACTGTAATATGAAGTCATTCTTTTCCTCGATTCGGGATTAAAATTGGTGACTTGGGACACCCTAAATCTCCCAAGTGGCGACTCTGAAATAAATAAACAAATCCCGTTTCGATTGTCCTTTAATTGTAAAAAACTCCCTTGTACCCTCTCGGGTATGTAAAAAGGAGGTGTGACACTGGGCATTAGCGGCTGGTTCAGATATTTGATAGTGGTAATCACCATGATCTTCGTATATATCAAGAGAGAATAAGGTTTCGTCAGTGGGTTCATCATCCATAGAGAATATGGACTCGAGGTCTTCTTCTTTTCCGAGATGTAAGCCAGTATAATCTTCAATTTCTTGCAAGAGCTTGACATATTCACACGATTAGGGATAATTTCTAGCGAAATGTCCAATCTTGTGGGAAATAAAGCATCTGTTCTTTTTGTGAAAATTTTCTGGCCTCCTTCGTCTGAAATATTTTGTGCGCCTCCCGGACCTTGATTTCCCGTCTGGAATTCTTGGCTATCTGAATCTCCTGAATCCTCTCCGTCGCCTAGATATGTGGCAGGAACATCCCGATCCGGTGATCAGATCAGATTTGTAGCATTCTTTTTCAAGCGCTGGATTGTGTTGGATAATTTGTTTTAGGACAGAGCGCTTTCGTAAAAATATCATCCAATGCGACGAAAATAGCTTTCCTGATGTAACCAACTTGTGGGATTGTTATGGTCTGAAATTTTTCTTCAATAATGGTCATGGTTCGGCTTGCCAATAGCTTTGGAAGGGAAGAGACAAAGGCTTGCTTTAGATTGATGTCTTCACCGATCTCGAAGTATATCTTCGCCATTTTTTGAAAATGCTTTTCATTATCATTTTTGTCGAATGACAGACACTTCATCTCAAAGAGTTGTCTTCACATATTTTCTTGTCTATGGCCAGTATCTCCACAGAAAACTTCATGTAATATTCTGATGTTGAAGGCAAAGTCTTAGGAAGTAAGGAAAGTGTTTTTGTCTTGAATTCCAAGTGAATTCCACCAATCTCTGAGAATTCTTGAGAACCGTGAAATAAGTTATGACAAGATGATATACTTTTCTCGTTCCACCAAATTCCATCCAAGTATAGATGTCTTGGATCCTTTGAGGCCATTTTGAAACCTTGACGTCATCAAAGGTGAAAGTGTGGAAACTAGTTCCAACTAGTTTTGACGCCATGGGCTCATATCGTTTTTTTGGGATTGGTTCATCGGTCATGCCTTCTTGTTCCTCATATACTTCAGATGTTTTTGGGTCTCTTGGCTGGTATACAATTATTGGGGGATCGCCATCTTTGGAAGAGTTTGTTGTGGATTCATTGCTTGATTTAGAGCTATCTTCGATTATTTCATTGTCTGATGAATTTAGAGATTCCGACCATGGGGTATCTTCTTCTGATATGTTTCTTGGCTGGGAGACATAGAGGTCTGGAGCCTTCTAATCAGAAATCATCAAATTTTTGGGGTTGGACCCTTTTGAACTTTCACCATGATCTCGTCTTTTCTTGGTTTATTTTTGTTCCGCAAGAGCATCTTTCGTTTCCCAAACCATTTTGCAATATCAAAATCATCTTCTTTTAAGGGTTGGGTGAAAGAAATAGGATTTTGTGAGGCAGTTGGAAAAGTAGAAAATGTGTAGTCCAATTTAGGTGGGGAATATGCTTGTGGTGACATAGGAAAGAAGGTAGGTTTTGAGGGGAAAGCTGGGGTATTTTGTGAGTCAAAGCGGTCATTTATCAGAAGTTTAATTTGTTCTCTGATTGAAATCGTCTCCTATTGTTGTTGTTAGTAGAATTGGAAAAGTGAGGTTCCTGGCGGATAAATCTCATATTGTAAATTTGTCAACCTTAGTTCCAAGGCATTGATTAGTCCTGCATAGTGAGACGATGTCTGCTCCGCCTTTTTCACAATTGTTTCCACTTTGCTCATCAATTTGTTTTGTGTATGGGCCACATTCTCTATGGTGTTGCCGATTTTGTTCAACACTTTGTTTTGGCAGATGAAATTTTCTGATTGCCAGTTCATTGTTGCTTCGATGTCAGTTGTTGGGGGCGTTTTTCTCCAGTAGGTAGCAATTTGTTTTCTTGGGAATTTTTAGAGCATGACTTATACCCTCTTTTTCAAAAGGTTGAAGTGAAGAAAAATCTTGGGTATGAGTGGAGCTTGAAGGACTTAGCATGAATATATGTGATTGTGTGGGTTTCGTGATTTTTTGAGTTGGTGAAGTTTTAGGTTCAGATGGTTTTTTGGATTTTGGGGTATGAGTTGATGGTGGTTTGGGTTTGGGTATGGTTTCACTATCTTCCCAAATTGGAATGAATTTTTCTGGTAATTTTGGCCATTCTTGGGGTTTGTAACTAACAAGAAATTCATATTTATCCGGACGGCTTAATGAGCCAATTGAAGGGTCTTTATTTTCATATTTGGCTCGAAATTGCTTTTCAATGGTTTTCCCTTTTTTCTTGAATTTTGGTTTGGGCTCGTTGAGGGCAAATCTTTCCCAATGACGCAGATGGTGTTCATCATATTCTCTAATTGGGTCTTCCAATCAGTCTTGGAAGTCACAACCAAGATTCCAAGGACAGTATGCCATAAAGGGGAATTTGAACCACCAAACTCTTTTTCCTTCTTTGTCAAAATGTTGACACCAGTCATGTTCTTCCATGATAGTTTGTATATTCAAGAAGAGTTCTCTTTTAGGATCGAGGTCTATATCTTTGGGTTGGATCATTTGGCAAGAAAAAATAGTTTTATTGGGTTTTTTGAGATGGGAATTGTCAAAGCTTATGGAAACGGTTTTGTCATTTCTTTTGACCTGTTCTAGAATCAACAAGGGGATATCTCTGAGCGATCGACACTTTTCTCTCTTCTCCTTCCATATTCTTAAGATTATGGTGCAAACCTGTAACAGATGTAAGCTTATCATTTACATTTGATGTATGACAACAATCTTAAGAAATACTATAGGAGCTCATTCCTCTTTGATTTTTTACTTAGCATGCCTGGATCTAAAGTTAATTATATTTGGCTAAGATTTACCTTTTATCTCTCTATTAATTAGTTTAACTAAAGAGTTTAATACATTTTTAGTCAAACAATTTAGCACTGTCTGTGGGGATTTCTTAGCCAAATTTTTTAGTTTCCTTTAGATCCAGAACCAGCGAATTATCACTACCAGGCTGTCGTGGCCTCGCCATCTCGGCACTAACACCAACTCGAAAGAGTGGTAGGTAAACCTTCGAGATGGCCGCACCAAACTAGGTCAGGTTGCTACATAAATTTGAAGTTATATCCCATGTCTATGCAACACACGCGTCTCACCTGTAACGATAGGTCTGGCACGACATATGCACGTTTAAAATAGGATCATGGTTGTTTGGCATGGCCACAACCCCATTTGACGTATCTGCCTTATATATTGACCAGTATTTCAACCCCTTGGGAAGGGATGGCGGCCTACGGTGCAGTCTATTGAAAGAGCAGGCACATCCTGCCCTATTTTCACATTCCCCCCCACACAGGATGGTCTATGAACGAAGTGTGACATACTTCCCTTGTTGTTTGTGTAAATCGGACGAGATCGGATCAGGACTCTATTTCAAAACTTCAGCGAGTGAGGTGGGCCCAACCTGTGAGAAGCGCAGACACTATTAACGATGAAGCCGTACATGGCCACCAAATCTAAAACCACCATTCAAGCACCAAGCGGAACGAGTAACCTTACAACATCTCTCCTTCTCTCACTGACATGTTGGGTCGAGGTAGCCAAAAATTTAATTTTTGTTTACGTTCTCTCTTTTTGTTGATTCAAACAAGAATGCAAGCACTCATATGGGTAAGTGAGCGAGGAACCAACACCTCAAAAGACACCCCCGAAATGGTTCCGTAGCATACCACCCCGCAAGTAATGACCAAGCAAAATCCCCCCAAACCGCAGCATATACCGAATAATAGAAATGACTCGGCATAGAACAACTATAAAAAATTCTCCAATGAAGGTGAAGTTAAGCGAGCCGGGACTCACCCAGAAAGCGCACAATATTCTCCAACAAAAGCGAAGTTAAGCAAAACCAGGACTCACCCAAAAAGCGCACAGTATTCTCCGATGAAAGCAAAATTAAGCAAACTGGGACTCACCTAAGAAGCGCACAGTATTCTCTAATGAGAGCAAAATTGAGCAAACCGAGACTCACCCAGGGAACGCCCGGTATTCTCCAATAAAAACAAAGTTGAGCACACCGGGGCTCACCCCGACGCATGCATAAATAGGACGACGACGCGTAAAGTTCCCCAAAAAATATTCATAACTATGACACAACAGGTTAACATTTCGACCTTTTCTCGAAATAACACCCATATGGCCAACGACCATCGCCAAAAGAAGAATTCGACTTTGATCGAATCACGACGGGTTAACATTTTAAGCTCGCTCGAAATGACACCCCTACGGCCAACGACCATCCCCAAAAGAAGAATTCCATTTCGATCGAATCATGACGGGTTAACATTTTGACCTTAGCTCGAAATAACACCCCTATGGCAACGACCATTACCAAAAGAAGGATTCGACTTCGCTCGAATCATGACGGGTTAACATTTCTACCTTTGCTCGAAATAACACCCCTATGGCCAACGACCACCACCAAAAGAAATATTCGACTTCAGTCGAATCATCACAAGTTAACATTCTGACATCGCTCGAAATGACACCCCTACGGCCAACGGCCATTGCCAAAAGAAGGATTCGACTTTGCTCGAATCTTGACAGGATAACATTCCGATCTCACTCCAAATGACACCCTTACAGCCAGCGGCCATCGCCAAAATAATGATTCTACTTAGCTCAAATCATGACGGGTTACCATTCCATCCTCGCTCGAAATGACACCCATACGACCAACGGGAATTGCCAAAAGAAGGATTCAATTTCGCTCAAATTATGATGTGTTAACATCCCGACCTTGCTCAAAATGACACCCCTATGGTCAACGACCATCGTCAAAAGAAGGATTCTACTTTGCTCGAATCATGACAGGTTACTATTCTGACCTCGCTCGAAATGACACCCCTATGGCGAGCAGCCATAGCCAAAAGAAGAAATTGACTTCACTTGAATCATGACGGTTTAACATTCTAACCTCGCTCGAAATGACACCCCTACGGCCAACGGCCATCGCAAAAAGAAGGATTCGACTTCACCCGAATCATGACAGTTTAACATTCCGACCTCGCTCGAAATGACAACAATACGGCCAATGACCATCGCCAAAAGAAGAATTTGACTTCGATCAAATCATGAAGGGTTAATATTCCGACCTTGCTCGAAATGACACCCCTATGGCCAATGTCCATAGCCAAAAGAAGAATTCGACTTTGCTCGAATCATGACATGTTAACATTCCGATCTCACTCGAAATAACACCCTTACGGCCACTAGCCATCGTCGAACCAAACAGGTCACTGTTTACCTTGAAAATGATAATTACAATTAGATTTGATTTTGTGGTTCTAAAAATATGCGATTTATTTTTATGCTAGTTGTTAGGAAGTAGATGCTAATTGTGAGACTAGATAATAAGATAAGAACTCAAAAGTAGTATGTTTCAGCAAACCGAGTGGCTGAGAATTGGGGCCTCGAGCCAGGCTATACGCGGCCTCGAGGTCGAGCTAGGTACTGAGCTGTGGAGAGCCGATAAAGGAGTAACAGTTTTGGGAGCTTTGATGAAGCTCTTTCATGATCAATAATGAGCAATAAATGAAGAGCAATCAATGGAACACAATAAATATAAGCAATAAATGTAAATAATAGAATCAAGAGAGAATGTGTTAGAGAGCAGAGAATGTTCTTGTATTTAATGTTGTAAGTGATATCCTATGTTATCATGTGTGGAAAAAATAATAAGGGTCCCTTTTATATAGGAGGGGAAATCCCAACATAGTACATGTGCATTTATTAAAAAGAGATGTAGCTGGTACAACTACTTAGCAGTCTGGTACAGACTAGTACTATTCTTGTAAGTGTTGTCAGCTTTGACCACGTGCCTAGGAAACTTCCCATTTATCCATGATAACCATCTATTTAGGCTGCCCCGTGGTCGGGCATAAAGAACCCTTGAGGTCGAAAACTCAAACCTCGCCCCGGGCCTTCGAGGTGAAGCTACGAAAGGACGTAATGATCGTAAAATCCGGCTCTCCGATTTTATCCCTATACAGATAGTCCCCGCGTTTCTTAGAGTGAAACTATAAGAAACGATCTCGAATTCTTGCCCCTTCGATACTTCCATCACGACGTTAATCATGCCCCACCAAGCGATTGACATGACAAAATGAGGTGTCTAAAGGTCGCGCCCACACAGCCCTTGAAAGCCTTTGAATTTATTACAGCGGTTGGCTGTCCTTTGGTCCGTTCCAACGTGCACGTTAGACCTCTATAAATACTTCTTCTTTCACTCCTTATTTTGCACTGCACCATCAAGCCCTCAAAAGAGTTCTTCTCACTTCTCTCTTATGCTCTCTTCTGAAATGCTATTTTCATTTCTCCTCTGAAATATTTTAAGAATGGCGAAGACTTCCACCTCTGTCCCTCAGGAAGATGCGCCCACTTCTTCTTTGCGCTCATCTAAAGGCAAAGCAACAATTCCCCCTTGCGTTGGGGAATGCATTCTAGAAACCTTTGAAACAACCTCCGACTTTAAGACTGAAAAACCTTCTTCGAAGCCGAGACGATGAGAAACCGTGTCCTAATATATTAGCTCAACCCGTGAGAAGCCCAGATGCTGTTAACGACGAAGCTGAACACGACCGCCAAATCTAAAACCACCATTCGAGCACTAGGCGGAACGAGCTACCCTACAATATCTCTCCTTCTCCCACTGACTTGTTGGGTCGAGGTAACAAATAATTTCATTTTTTTTACGTTCGTTCTTTTTGTTGATTAAACAGGAATGCGAGCACTCACATGGGTAAGCGAGCGAGGAACCAACACCTCCAAAAACACCCCCAAAATGGTTCCATAGCATACCTCCTCGCAAGTAATGACCGAGCAAAACCCCCCAAACCACAACATATCACAAATAATAAAAATGACTCGGCACAAAACAACTATAAAAAAATTCTCCATTGAAGGCGAGGTTAAGCAAACTAGGACTCACCCAGAAAGCGCGCAATATTCTCCAACAAAAGCAAAGTTAAGCAAAACCAGGACTCACCCAAAAAGCGCACAGTATTCTCCAATGGAAGCAAAATTAAGCAAACTCGAACTCACCCAAAAAGTGCTCAATATTCTCCAATGAAAGCAAAATTGAGCAAACCAAGACTCACCGAGGGAATGCCCGGTATTCTCTAATAAAAGCAAAGTTGAGCACACCGGGGCTCACCCCGACGCATGCATAAACAGGACGACAACATGTAAAGTTCCCCAAAAAATATACATAACAATGACACAACGAGTTAACATTTCGACCTTTTCTCGAAATAACACCCCTATGGCCAATGACCATCGCCAAAAGAAGAATTCGACTTTGATCGAATCACGACGGGTTAACATTCTAACCTCGCTCGAAATGACACCCCTATAGCCAACGACCATCGCCAAAAAAAGAATTCCACTTCGATTGAATCATGATGGGTTAACATTTTTACCTTTGCTCGAAATAACACCCCTATGGCCAACGACCATCACCAAAAGAAGGATTCGACTTCGCTTGAATCATGACGGGTTAACATTTCTACCTTTGCTCGAAATAACACCCCTATGGCCAACGACCATCGCCAAAAAAAGGATTCAACTTTAGTCGAATTAACACGGGTTAACATTCCGACCTCGGTTGAAATGACACCCGTACGGCCAACGACCATCTCCAAAAGAAGGATTCGACATTGCTCAGATCTTGACGGGCTAAAATTCCGACCTCGCTCCAAATGACACCCCAACGGCCAATGTCCATCGCAAAAAGAAGGATTCGACTTCGCTCGAATCATGACGGTTTACCATTCCGTCCTCGCTCGAAATGACACCCCTACGGCAAACGGGAATCGCCAAAAGAAGGATTCGATTTCGCTCGAATTATGATGGGTTAACATTCTAACTTCGCTCAAAATGACACCCCTAAGGTTAACGACCATCTCCAAAAGAAATATTTGACTTTGCTCGAATCATGATGGGTTACTATTCCGACCTTGCTCAAAATGATACCTCTATGGCCAGCGGCCATCGCCAAAAGATGAATTTGACTTCGCTCGAATCATGACGGGTTAACATTCCGATCTCGCTCAAAATGACACCCCTACGGCCAATGGCCATCGCCAAAAAAAGGATTCAACTTCGCTCTAATCATTAAGGGTTAACATTATGACCTTGCTCGAAATGACAACCCTAAGGCCAACGACCATCGCCAAAAGAAGAATTTGACTTCGATCGAATTATGACGGGTTAACATTCCGATCTTGCTCGAAATGACACCCCTATGGCCAATGTCGATCGCCAAAAGTAGAATTTGACTTTTCTCGAATCATGACGTGTTAACATTCTGATCTCGCTCGAAATAACACCCCTACGGCCACTGGCCATTGTCGAACCAAACATGTCACTGTTTACCTTGAAAATGGTAATTACAATTAGATTTAATTTTGTGGTTCTAAAAACATGTGATTTATTTTTATGCTCGTTGTTAGGCAGTATATGCTAAGTGTGAGACTAGATAATAAGATAAGAACTCAAAAGCAGTATGTTTGAGCAAACCGAGTGGCTGAGAATTGTGGCGTCAAGCCAGGCTATATAGGGCCTCGAGGTCGAGCTAGGTATTGAGCTGTGGACAGCCGATAAAGGAGTAGCAGTTTTGGGAGCTTTGATAAAGCTCTTTTATGATCAGTAATGAAAAATAAATGAAAAACAATCGATGGAACACAATAAATGTAAATAATAGAATCAAGAGAGAATGTGTTAGAGAGTAGAGAATGTTCTTGCATTGAATATTGTAAGTGATGTCCTGTGTTATCATGTGTGCAAAAAATAACAAAGGTCCCTTTATATAGGAGGGGAAATCCCAATATAGTACATGTGCATTTATTACAAAGATATGTAGCTGGTACAACTACTTAGCAGTCTGGTACAGACTGGTACTATTCTTGTAAGTGTTGTCAGCTTTGACCACGTGCCTAGGAAACTTCCCATTTATCCATGATAACCATCAATTTAGGCTGCCTCGAGGTCGGGCATAAAAAACCCTCGAGGTCGAAAACTCGAACCTCGCCCTTGGGACTTCGAGGTGAAGCTCCAAAAGGACGTAATGATCGTAAAATCGGGCTCTCCAATTTTATCCCTATACAGATAGTCCCCGCATTTCTTAGAGTGAAACGATAAGAAACAATCTCGAATTCTTGCTCCTTCGATACTTCCGTCACGACGATAATCACGCCCTACCAAGCGATTGACATGACAAAACGAGGTGTCTAAAGGTCGCGCCCACACAGCCCTTGAAAGACTTTTAATTTATTACAGCGGTTGGCTGTCTTTTGGTCCGTTCCAACGTGCACGTTAGACCTCTATAAATACTTCTTCTTTCACTGCTTATTTTTCACTGCACTATCAAGCTCTCAAAAGAGTTCTTCTCACTTCTCTCTTGTGCTCTCTTCTGAAATGAAATTTTCATTTATCCGCTGAAATTTTTTAAGAATGGCAAAGACTTCCACCTCTATCCCTCAGGAAGATGTGCCCTCTTCTTCTTTGTGCTCATCTAAAGGCAAAGCAACAATTCCCCCTACGTGGGGGAATGTATTCTAGAAACCTTTGAAACGACCTCCGACTTTAAGACAGAAAAACCTTCTTCGAAGCCGAGATGATGCGAACCCACGTCCTAAATGCCCCCCTACGTTGGGGAATGCATTCTAGAAACCTTTGAAATGACCTCCGACTTTAAGACCGAAAAACCTTCTTCGAAGCCGAGACGATGCGGACCCACATCCTAATATATTAGCTCAACCCGTGAGAAGCCCAGACACTATTAATGACGAAGCCGAACACGGCCGCCAAATCTAAAACCACCATTCGAGCACTAGGTGGAACAAGCAAGCCTACAACATCTCTCCTTCTCGCACTGACTTGTTGGGTCAAGGTAATAGAAAATTTCATTTTTGTTTACGTTCGCTCTTTTTGTTGATTCAAAAAGAATTGCGAGCACTCACATGGGTAAGCGAGCGAGGAACCAACACCTCCAAAAACACCCCCGAAATGGTTCCGTAGCATACCGCCCTGCAAGCAATGATTTAGCAAAACCCCCCAAACCACAACATATCATGAATAATAGAAATGACTCGGCACAGAACAACTATAAAAAATTCTCCAATGAAGGCGAAGTTAAGCAAACTAGGACTCGCCCAAAAGACGCACCGTATTCTCCAAAAAAAGCAAAGTTAAGCAAAGTTGGGACTCACCCAAGAAGCGCACAGTATTCTCCAATAAAAGCAAAATTAAGCAAACAAGGACTCACCCAAGAAGCGCACAATATTCTCCAATGAAAGCAAAATTGAGTAAATCGGTATTCTCCAATAAAAACAAAGTCGAGCACATCGGGGCTCACCCGTACACATGTATAAATAGGATGACGACGCGTAAAATTCCCCAAAAAATATACATAACAATGACATGTGTTAACATTTCGACCTTTTCCCAAAATAACACCCTTATGGCCAACGGCCATCGCCAAAAAAAGAATTCCACTTCGATCGAATAATGACGGGTTAACATTTCGACCTATGCTCGAAATAACACCGCTATGGCCAACGACTATCGCCCAAAGAAGGATTCGACTTCAGTCGAATCATGACGGGTTAACATTAATGATACCCTTACAACCAACGACCATCACCAAAAGAAGGATTCGACTTTGCTCAAATCATGACGGGCTAACATTCCGACCTCGCTCCAAATGACACCCCTACGACCAACGGCCATCTCCAAAAGAATGATTTGACTTCGCTCAAATCATGACGAGTTACCATTGAGTCCTTGCTCAAAATGACACCTCTACGGCAACGGTCATCGCCAAAAGAAGGATTCGATTTCGCTTGAATCATGACAGGTTAACATTCAGACCTCGCTCAAAATGACACCCCTATGGTCAACGACCATCGCCAAAAGAAGGATTCGACTTCGCTCCTATCATGACATCTTACTATTCCGACCTCGCTCAAAATGACACCCCTACAGCCAGCGGCTATCGCCAAAAGAATAATTCGACTTCGCTCGAATTATGACGGTTAACATTTCGACCTCGCTCGAAACAACACCCCTATAGACAGTGGCCATCGTCAAAAGAAGGATTCGACTTCGCTCGAATCATGATGGGTTAACACTCTGACCTCGCTCGAAATGACACCCCTACGACCAACGACCATCGCCAAAAAAAGAATTCGACTTCAGTTGAATCATGACGGGTTAATATTCCAACCTCGCTCAAAATAACACCCCTACGTCTAATGTCCATTGCCAAAAGAAGCATTCGACTTTGCTCAAATCATGATGGGTTAACATTCCAATCTCACTCGAAATAACACCCTTACGGCCACTGTCCATCGTCGAACCAAATTGGTCGTTGTTTACCTTGAAAATGGTAATTACAATTAGATTTAATTTTGTGGTTCTAAACATATGCAATTTATTTTTATGCTAGTTGTTAGGCAGTAGGTGCTAAGTGTGAGAATAGATAATAAGATAAGAACTCAAAAGTAGTATGTTTGAGCACACCGAGTGGCTAAGAATTGGGGCCTCGAGCCAGGCTATACGGGGCCTCGAGGTTGAGCTAGGTACTGAGCTGTGGACAGCCGATAAAGGAGTAACAGTTTTGGGAGCTTTAATGAAGCTCTTTTATGATAAATAATGAGCAATAAATGAAGAACAATCAATGGAACACAATAAATGTAAGCAATAAATGTAAATAATAGAATTAAGAGAGAATGTGTTAGAGAGTAGAGAATATTCTTGTATTGAATGTTGTAAGTGATATCCTGTGTTATCATGTGTGCAAAAAAATAACAAGGGTCCCTTTTATATAGGAAGGGAAATCCCAACATAGTACATGTGCATTTATTACAATGTGATGTAGCTAGTACAATTACTTAGCAGTCTGGTACGGACTAGTACTATTCTTTTAGGTGTTGTCAGCTTTGACCACGTGCCTAGGAAATTTCTTGTTTATCCATGATAACCATAGATTTAGGCTTCCCTGAGGTCCGGAATAAAGAACCCTCGAGGTCGAAAACTCAAACATTGCCCCCGGGCCTTCGAGGTGAAGCTACGAAAGGATGTAGAGATCGTAAAATTAGGCTCTCTGATTTTTGTCCGTATACAGATAGTCCGAGCATTTCTTAGAGTGAAACAATAAGAAACGGTCTCGATTTCTTGCCCCTTCGAAGCTTCCGTCACAACGGTAATCACGCCCTACCAAGCGATTGACATGACAAAATGAGGTGTCTAAAGGTCGTGCCCACAAAGCCCTTGAAAGCCTTTGAATTTATTACAGTGGTTGGTTGTCCTTTGGTCCGTTCCAAGGTGAACGTTAGACCTATATAAATACTTCTTCTTTCACTCCTTATTTTCTACTACACTATCAAGCCCTCAAAAGAGTTCTTATCACTTCTCTCTTGTGCTCTCTTCTGAAAAGCAATTTACATTTCTCCTCTGAAATCTTTTAAGAATGGCAAAGACTTCCACCTCTGTCCCTCAGGAAGATGTGCCCTCTTCTTCTTCGCTCTCATCTAAAGGCAAAGAACCAATGCCCCCTAGCGTTGGGGAATGCATTCCAGAAACCTTTTAACGACCTCCGACGTTAAGACCGAAAAACCTTCTTCGAAGCCGGGATGATGTGAACTCGCATCCTAATATGTTAGCTCAATAACGAACGTTGAAAGGGTGAAGGTTGACTGCCACTGGGGGGACGCGGTGCTTGTGGAGATTCCTTCTCAGTGGGACGATATAAAGACATACAAGGCCGACTTTCTCAGTGTGTATACTTATCCATTTACCCTTGGCCCGGTGGAGCCATGCTCGCCTCCAATAGGCCTTGTGATCCTCGACTTCTGCAAACGATATCGAGTAACCCTTTGCCAAATTCATCCTTCATTCTGGTGCATTATTTATATGACCAGATATTATGCGAACATGATTAAGGGGATGCCCTTCACCCTCGACAACCTGGTAAGAATGTATAGTCCCTGACTCTTCCGTGGGGGCTTGATTAAGCTCTATTGTCGGGCCTCGAGAGCCCTTTTTTTCTTGTACTAACGCGGTTAGGAACGGAGGATAGATGAGCTATTTTGTCCGAGTTAGGACTTCAGACTTGATTCTAGTGAAGAGGATGCCATTCCCTATAAGGTGGAACATGAAACGTAAGTAGATATGTCAATTAAATGTTCCCTTGTTTCTTTTTGGATATATCTCCCCACGAACTGACTTCCTTCGCAGTGTACCCAAGTGCGGTGAAAGACCTCTCGCGCTAGGTCAACCAACTGGATTCAATTTGTCCATACGTCGAGCGCGCGTGGCACAATTTGTTCCAGGCTCGATAGGAAGTCAAGGATCACGGTGAGCCTCCACTTCTGTTGTAATTGCATCCCACAAAATGACCATTACTAATAGCGTCCTCATTCCCTGCACTTATATTTTGTATTTGTGCAGGTCTGGGGAAGGTCTCCTTGATAAGGAAGCATTGCTTGGTGAAGCGGGTACCCTGAAACCCTACGAAGAGAGGAAAAGGTGAAAGAGGTCGCCGACTCATTCTCTGAAACCCAAGAATGCCAAAGTGGAAGGATCAACCTTAATTCCAGAATTTCCGAGAAGTCCCCGAGATAAAGACAAGAAGAAAAATGATTCATCGGAAGCACCCGCGGGGGGAGAAAGCCTGACCGCCCTACATACTACAGAGTCGATGGCTTCTAAATCGGAACTTGATTCTGTTGTTGTCCTACCTCGGATTTAAGAGGCCTTTGAGGGTGCACCAGATGATATCCCCAAGTTATTTGTTGGCAGAAACTCTCCTCTAGATAAGGTGCATTCGTTAGTCGGTCCATGGGAGCTTGGTTCTGAAGCTCTCTTGAAACAAGAGTTGGCCCCGATTGATTCAGTCGTGGTCATTTAAGTGAGTGATTCCCCTTCGGGATCAGCCTTTCCTTCGAGGGAGATGCATGACGCCCAAAATAAAGAGTCTTCTAATGCGGGAGCGCCCGTCAAAGATTGGAATGTGCTTGAAAGGCATTATGTTGCACTTGAGGAAAATCCTTAGCTCGACGTCTCGCTTATTTTCAATGAGATCGACAGGCTCTATGAGAAGGTAATCATTTCGTAAAATTCTGCTTGGTGCCTTAATTTTTGTCTTGCTAACCTCGTTTCCTTCATGGTTTCAGGCCAATGTGCTTTACAATCAGACCTTCGCCATGTTTCAAACCGAGCTGACTCATTACGAGGGTGAGCACAAGAAGCTTACCTTGGAAGCTGATGAGCTTAGAGTTCTTTCTACTAAGAGGGAGAAGGAACTCTGTGGCCTTCAGGATTGTTTGGAGGCGGCATCCCGAGACTGGACTCATCTCACTGAGCAGGTTATATAGTTCTTGCTTGTTTTTTGTCTATATATTTACTCGGCTTCAATGATTTAACCCCTTGGGGTCGATCTTTGCAGCTTAAGAAGAAATATGTCCTAATGAAGGAGGAGCTCCGAGCCAGGGACTCTGAAATTCTTGAACTCAAACGACACGTGAGTGAGATAGTCTCTGAGAGAGATACCCTCCAGGGGGAGGTGGCCTCAGTCGGGCACCAACTTGCTGATGCAAGGGAGAAGAGTAAAAAGTATAGGGATCTTCATACTAGGTTGGTTGCTGTGTTAGCCAAGGTTAGGGCTGAAGCCAAGGAGTTCCTATCATCATACAAAGATGATGTTGCTACTGCAAATGCTCAGGCCAAGAAAGTGTCCGAGGAGGCCGAGCTGCGATTGACCCAAGCTGTGGAGCATGCCTGTTTAGAATCTCAGAGACGGGCTCTTGAGGATATATATGCGGGGGGGGGGGCATCGATTTATCCGTCGAGATCGAGAGGGTGAAGACCCTTGAAGAGGAGGTCGCGACCTTGCTTTCCTCTAAAGACAAGTCGAGCAGTGACCTAGGGGATGGTGAAGATGGAGGCAAGATACCCGAAGGGGAAGAGGCCGTTGAAAATCCAGGGGTTATGGTCGGTGCTGTTGAAAGCATAATTTTTTAGGGAGCCGTCGAAGGCATAACCCCGGTAGTAGATTAGGGTTTTGTTTGCCTTTTTTTCCCTTGCAAGGGCTTCATGCATAGGCCTTGTAGATGCACGTTTATGAACATTCCAACATATATGTAAAGGCTTTATCATCCTTTTTTGCTTTTGCTTTGTTTTAAATTTCGACGTTCGTCAATGATTAGCCAAATAAATTAGGCCTCGAGGTAAAAACCCTTAGGTTTATAATTTGGCCCTGGGGCTTGTTAAGTTGGCTTGTAGGCTCTTACACATTTGCTCTCAGGCATTTTTAGTTAACTATTTCGGGCTCAGCCTTCGAGTCAGATTTCGACTCAAGCTCATTGACTCTTAAGTTTTTGGATTTTAAGTTGGCTCTTAGGGTTTTACGCGTTGGGTCAATACGACCTCTAATATAGGCTAGTGTCCGGGCTCTTATGCACTGGGTCGGTACAACCTCTTAATATAGGCTGGCGATAGTGGCTCTTTTGCATTGGGTCGGTACGACCTCTTAATATAGGCTGGCGATAGTGGCTCTTATGCATTGGGTCGGTACGACCTCTTGATATAGGCTGGCGACAATGGCTCTTACGCATTGGATTGGTAAGACCTCTTAATATAGGCTTTATTTTCCCTTGCTAAAGACTTTCTGAAGCTTATATGTTCGCTCGACTCTTCGATGCCTTGCTAAGAGCCTCGATTGTGAGCCGTTATGTAGTGACAAATGAGCACCTCGGGAGGTTTCACTCGATGGCTGAATTGCTTCGAAGCCTATTGTTTGGTGCTGATCTGATCGAAGTTCTTTTTCTTATGCTGAGGGTAGCCTAATGACTGGTTCTTTTTGAAGTTTTTTCAAAGTAATTGAAGGCCTGTGATTTTATAGCGATAGTCGTGCATCCCCGAGTCGCATTAGTTTGGCTGATACAGCCATGTGACCGTAGTTATTGTATTTGGCCAGAGCCTTTTAGTCCCCGAGTGAAGTAGTTTCGGCATTTATATCGAGGGTATGCCTTTTTAGGGGTCTTATAAGTTCGAATATATAGCCTTAACTTTAAGATCAGGATAATGCCTTTTGGAAGGTCTTACAAATTTTAACATGCCTTACTTAAGGTCTTATAGATAAGTTACTTGGTACAAGTATGGTTCATGCCTTGCTTGATGTCTTACAAATTTGGTTACTTGGTGCAAGTATAATTCATGCCTTGCTTGAGGTCTTATAGATTTGGTTACTTGTTATAAATATAATTCCTGCCTTGCTTGAAGTCTTACAGATTTGGTTACTTGGTACAAGTATATTTTATGCCTTGATTGAGGTCTTACAGATTTCGTATTGCCTTACAAAGGTCTTATGAGCTTAAGGCTGCCCGCATGGGGACTTGTAGCCTTGGGTTTTTGACAAATCGATGGGGGTGACCGTCGGCGATAGTCCCCGAGTCATCGAAAGATTTTGGGCTCTGGAGTCGTTCCTTATAAACTTGGTATTGCCTCATTGGGGACTTATGAGTTCAAAGTTTCTGACCCGGAGACCGTGTACTCTCACTAGTGTGGGAACTAGCATCAGCGTGTTGGGCGTTGCGTGAGACCGTGCCCACAGGGATAGATTCTAGTGCACTTTTAGGGTTTTGTGGTGGTACACCATTGTCTGGAACAGCTGCACCAGTCTCTCCATGGTCCTCGAAACTATTATTTTCGAGTGTGTTCACTGAGGTAGACGTTTTGCCCTGAAATCAAAGATTCTTGGACAAGAAAAAGTGTGAAAGATAACTTGTATTATGTAGTAAACCAGCAAGAAAACAATCACTATTATTTTTAGCCTCACAGTGGGCGCCAAACTGTTTACCTTGAAAATGGTAATTACAATTAGATTTGATTTTGTGGTTCTAAAAATATGCGATTTATTTTTATGCTAATTGTTAGGCAGTAGATGCTAAGTGTGAGACTAGAAAATAAGATAAGAACTCAAAAGCAGTATGTTTCAGCAAACTGAGTGGCTGAGAATTGGGGCCTCAAGCCAGGCTATACAGGGCCTCGAGGTCGAGCTTGGTATTAGGTTGTGGACAGCCGATGAAGGAATAACAATTTTGGGAGCTCTGATAAAAGCTCTTTTATGATCAATAATGAGCAATAAATGAAGAACAATCAATGAAACACAATAAATGTAAATAATGGAATCAAGAGAGAATGTGCTAGAGAGCAAGAATGTTCTTGTATTGAATGTTGTAAGTGATATCCTGTGTAATCATGTGTACAAAAAATAACAAGGGTCTCCTTTATAAAGGATGGAAAATCCCAACATAGTACATGTGCATTTATTACAAAGAGATGTAGTTGGTACAACTACTTAGCAGTCTGGTATAGACTAGTACTATTCTTGTAGGTGTTGTCATCTTTGACCACGTGTCTAAGGAAACTTCCCGTTTATTCATGATAACCATCGATTTAGGCTGCCCCAATGTCGGGCACAAAGAATCCTCGAGGTAAAAAACTCGAACCTTGCCCCTAGGCCTTCGAGGTGAAGCTACAAAAGGACGTAATGATCGTAAAATCGGGCTCTCCGATTTTATCCGTATACAGTCACAATTCGATCTTGCTCGAATTAACACCTTTATGGCTACCAGCCATTGTCAAAACAAGTAGATTATGGTCCGACATCGTTCGGAACAACACCTTCACAGCCGCCAGCCATAGTCAAATAAAAGAAAAAGTTCGAAATCGTTCGAATATAAGTCAGGAATAGACTTCGCCCAAAACGGCGACTCCGAATTTGAACTCGTTCAAAATAAAGCCAGAAATGGACCTCACTCTAGACGGCCATTGCAAGTTTGACCCTGCTCGAGTACACATATAAAAATTGACTTTGCCCAAGTCGAAAAGTCTAAACTTAATCCCACTCGAATGTTCAAGTAGAAAATGACTTCGGCCATAAGGGCGGATCCGAATACAACCTCGTTTGAATCAAGGATGCTACCGCCTAAAGTGACAAATTGGAAGTTAACCTCGCTCGGAAGTGCAGGTCCGAAATGACTTCATTCAGACTAACACGACGAGACCTTACTCGATCCAGTCAAGATCTGATTCCTAAACCAAAAAATCAGGGACTCGTCACAAAAAAAAAATCTGAAGGTCTACTCCAAAACAAAAAGATATGTAACAAGCAAGGGGAAGGGAAAGAAAATCAAAAGATATACAAAGGAGAAACAACTGCTTTATTTATATATACGTGCAAAACAGACTCACCTTACAAAAGGCCAAAACAAGCCCAAAAAAAATAGTAACAAAAAAGAAAAAAAAAGTACTAACGCAGAAGCAACTTTTCACTCAGCGTCATCACCGCCGTCCTCCCCATCATTGTCTTCAGGTAACAGTCCTCAACATCAGCATCTTCGCCAGCCTCCGGTATCGTTAGGTCATAGCCGCAATTGACAAGAGCCTCTCACGCTTTAGCCCGAGCTTCTTCAAAGGCGACCTCAGAAACATTGCCCGCCTCTTACAAACCCTTGTATATGTCTAGTTTGGCCTCGGTATGGACCTAAAACTCATGTAAGTGATGAGGAACAACAGTAGAGGCAGATTCAACTTGAGCCAACAACTGCGCCCTCTTAGCCTCGAGTGCCACGACTCGGTCCCCTAGGCTCGAACCCTCTCGATCAATCTCTCCAATGTGCTCCTTGATCTGCGCCTCCCTCAGCGTGGTCGTTTCCCTCTCAGATTCCTACTCAGATTGAAGGATGCGGATAGTGTCCTCTAATGCTGCCGCTGTCGCTAAAGCCGATGCCCGAGCGCTCTCGGCATTCTCTAACTTGGCTACTTTCCTTTCCAGCTCGGCTAACTTGCCCATCCATTCTGCACTGAAAGCTTCAACCCTAGCTGCATTATGATCAAGTTCGGCTTGCAGCGACAGCACCTTCGCTTGAAGATGCTCGCACTTTGCAGCGGCCCTCTTTCCCAACTCAAACTCCTAGTCCTTGGCGCGAAGAAACTCCTCGAGATCACTACATCTAAGAATGGATTGCATCAGCTCCTAGTCCATGTTCTCTAACTTCTCTCCGAGAGATTGGGTGACAGAACCCGCCCTAAGTCGCTCATGCATCTCACGACATTTGTTGCGATACTGCCGATACTTTTCAAGCATTATCGGAAAAATTCTTGGCCCGAGTCTCTGCCCTGCAAGCACTTTCGATCTCCAACATGTAAGACTGAAAAAAAAAATTGATAAAGGCCACGACCGCAAAAAGAAAAAAGGGGGAAAACAAACAAGGAAAAGAAACTTACCCTCAGGCCCATCGTGACCACACCATACAACAATTTGGTGTTACTGACGTCCTGAAGAGCTCCACTTTCTACGAAAGAGCATAGAAGGTCGAACAATGGCATAATATCCATCATGTCTGGCAGAAGATTGAGGTCCGATGGAATTTCAAGTATTCGGGAAAGACCTCATGCTCTTACCACAGTTCGGGTAAAGCCCTCCTCGAATATCCTAACATTATCAGGATCGAGCTCTAAGTCTGACTGATAATCGCCAACCACGACACCTTTTCCCCTCTCCGCAGCAGAAGAAGAGGTGCGGTTTGGCGGGGATGACAAAGGGCCACCTAGGACAGCAATGACAGTCTTGGGACTCCGTCTCTCTGCCACATCAGCCCGTTGACCGCTCACAGGGGGCGTAGCCTTTGTAGCCAGATTGGCACCACCGTCAAATTTGGGCACCGCCAAGGGAAGGTCACCCCTCAAAGATGTTTCGTCCAGAGGAGCAACTTCTAACACCACTCGTCGTCTCTTTGATGGGGCCTCTCCACTATCAGCACGCGAAGATTCGCACGTTTAGCAGACGGTGGAAACTGGAGTCTCAGGTTGAGGGGTAGCCTCTGCGCACATGGCTCCAGCCACAAGTGTAGATTGGGTAGTAGTCCTCAAAGCAGGTTGGGTAGTGGTCCTCGATATAGGTTGGGTAAGAGGCGCCGGTTGACAGAACGCGTGCGGAGGAGCCCTCGTCCTTCATACCCTCCCTATCAACAAAGAAAGATGATCATATAACGATAAGATCAAACCATAAGGCAAAGAAAAAAGAACTGCAGCGGTCTGACTCACCAGTGAGAGGCTTATGCCCATATCTCTCGTAGAAGGACGCCCACTCACGAACCCCCATTGTATGGGGAAGAATTGCATTCGCCTACTCGTGGATGTCATCAACTGGCGGGGAGGCAATCTCTCGGCGGCAAAATGAAAACAAGTCCTTAGCAATATCACCTAGAGAATAATGATTGACGACCACCTTGATAGGAAACACAAAATAAACAAAGGAAAACTTACGAGCGAAGTTCCACGTCTCAGGGAACCCTGCCGAGTCCGCCACAAGATGCTTTGTCCGCACATAAAAATAGCTTTCCGAGAAGCGACGATTAGCCTTATCGTCCATCTTCACGACCAAACTCTTGGTTCTTCGGTGGCGCATGTGGATCATCATGCCCCGAATAAATTGAGGGGAAAAAATATGAAGCATGTGCCCTAAAGTAATCCTACGACCGGCGAGCTTCGCATACTTGATGAGCATAATGAAGAGATTGCATGCGTACGGTGAGATCTGATCCAGGCACAATTCGTAGAAGCGGACGAAGTCTACTACTAGAGGGGGGAGAGGAAGCGTGTATCTAAAAACAAAAGGATACGCGTAAAATTGCAGTACCCTGGGCGGTGCAAATGTATGGTGTCTGTGCCCATCGCCGGAACCATTTCGATATGGTCTGGAATTCCACACCTAGCCTTGAGCACCGTAATCGCCGTATCATCCATGGTGGAAGGAATATGTTCCGGTTCGTTGTCGGCAGGGGTGTTAAAGTCAGTCCATAATTTCCCCGAACAAGGTAATATCTCAGCCACCGTCGAAAATCCCTCATCTTCTGTCAGCTCAATTCCCTCTCCAAGAAGGGATACTTCATTTTTCGACACCGGAGATTCGATGAATCTGTTAGTCTGTGAAGAAGTACCGACCATTTGTCTAAGTTTGATCGAAACAAACAAGAGTGATAAAGGAATAGAAAGGATGGTCACCGTATAGTTTCGTCAAATTATGACGAAAGCAGAAGTATGAAATACTGAAGAGGATTGAATTTTGAAAATTTTGTTTGGTAAATTGAAAAGCGTAACAATTGAATGGTAGGTTCCCCCTATTTATAGAAACACAAATGTCCAAAGCGGGAAATCCGAGATCCACCAATCAAAAAGCTAAAAGGGCACGGGAATCGATACAGTGCCTAGGAAATGTGCGTCATAATAATGCATAACGAGCATTCATGGTATCCAAAATCGACGTGATGATCTGCCTCTGAACTGATGTAACGGACCAGTAAAGTCCTTAAAGCATCAAATCGCCACCTCTCCATAAGGATCCCATACTCGCATAATGATCAGATTTCTTATTTTGGATTCACAAGGTCCGCCCATTGAGCTCGCCAAAAGACAACCCCAACGGACGGAGGGACTAACTTTATGGGTCAAAATCTGACAAGATGATTATCATTGAAGGGAGCGGTAATAGGTTGACCTAGCCATGGACGTGGCCACGAGGCGTAATGGCGAGGAGTATCACGATCACTGCAGAGATCAAGCCCTCAGAAATCTTGCATCGCAGAATAAGTGCAATGTTTGGGCAGTTAATAAAGGCCACAATCACGAGAAAGTAAGACACTCAAAGACCATTAGATGAAAGGGAAAATTGTTAATATATATAGGGGGAATGAGATCATTAAAGGGGGATCCGAGCTTAGATCTGATTAGAACGTTTATATAATCATCATGGAATCAACAAGGGGATATCTCTGAGTGATCGACACTTTTCTCTCTTCTCCTTCCATGTTCTTATAATTATGGTGCAAATCTGTAACAGATGTAAGCTTATCATTTACATTTGATGTATGACAATAATCATAAGAAATACTATACGAGCTCGTTCCTCTTCGATGTTTTTACTCAGCATGCCTAAATCTAAAGTTAATTATGTTTGGCTAAGATTTACCTTTTATCTCTCTAATAATTAGTTTAACTAAAGAGTTTAGTACATTTTTAGTCAATAAATGATTCCTCTTGAGTGCCAAGAATAAGATGCTGGTCAAGTTTTGAGGTAGCAACATATTCTTTGACTCCTCTTGGTATGTGTTGGACTAGGGAATGAATTTGGGTCCAGGGTGCAAATGATTTTTAAGATAAAGAGAAGTAAAGGTTTATGAGGGGTAGTTCAGTGGAGGATACTTTCTGTTCGTCGGGTAGGATATCTACTTTATAGAGGTAATCATATTTTCTGGACAATATTTTATATAGAGTATGTGACATATTCATTTTTGCAAGGGAAGAGGATGATGAAAATGACTCAGATATATTTAGTAAACTGTTCCTCCCTTCGAAAGGATGGGCTGGCTCTGATACGACAATATAAGGAATCGAGCAAGAGACTCCAAGAAAGAAAACTAGATCATAGATATGAAAGTTTCCGTACAAAGTGGCTGGCTTCAACAACTCATAAGGGACGGCTTGCCAAACTACACAAATAGTTAATTTGTTCTTTGGGTTGGTTCATTTGGCAAGAAAAGATGGTTTTATTAGGTTTTTTGAGATGCTAATGGTCAAAGCTTATGGAAACAGTTTTGTCATTTCTTTTGGCAAAATTTGGCTCACCAAATTGCAGAGATTTCCTCTTGTTCCCCAAACTTTTCCTAATTTGTGATCCAGTAATCATGAAAAATTTTGACAAGCTCATCTCTGGAAATTTGTCTGCGTATTTGGGTGTTCATGATGTTTCCGGTAGCATCAATATTCAAGAGTAAAGAATTTTCTCTTCCGGGAAGGCAGAGATCCATGGCTTGATTTTGGACTCACCACGCCATTTGGTGACGAAGAGTGGCTTAGATGGAATCTTTGGCTTGAGGGACTCTTTGGATTTGGACTTGGATTTTGAGTGCTTCAGTTAAGTATGTGTCTTAAAGGGACATGTTGAAATTTGGAAAGATAGTTATGAAGACAGTCCCAGCATTCAAGGTATCTTCTGCAGTACCTAAATTCGCATGTTGGACTCCGAGTATCTTGTATCTAGAAAAGAAAGTCGAGTTACCACAGGTTGACTTTTTCTTCCGTGATATGTTAAAGCATTTCGAATTGTACCAAAATGGATATGGGTAAAACCATGATATCTCCATTATCTGGAAAAATTATTTGGGATTTGAAAGGTGATAAATTGTTTCTCTTGAGTAGCAAGAATAGGATGCTTGTCATGTTTTGAGGCAGCAACATAATCTTTGACTCCTCTTGGTCTGTGTTGGACTAAGAAATGAATTTTGGTCTAGATGCAAATAATTTTCTAGCAAAAAATGAGCAAGGGTTTATGAGGAGTAGTTCAGTGGAGGATACTTTCTATTTGTCGGGTACAATATCTACTTCATAGAGATAAATCATATTTTTTGGAAAAAAGTTTTATATAGAATAGGGGACATATTCATTTTTGCAAGATAAGAGGATGATGGAAAGGTCTTAGACATTTTTATTAAACTGTTCCTCCCTCCGAAAGGATAGGCATGCTCTGATACCACAGTACAAGGAACAAAGCAAAAAACTCCAAGAAAGCAAACTAGATCATAGATACGAAAGTTTCCCTACAAAGGGGCTGGCTTCAACAACCAATAAGGGATGGCTTGCTAAGCTACACAAACAGTTAATTTGTTCTTTGGGTTGGACCATTTGGCAAGAAAAGATGGTTTTATTGGGTTTCTTGAGATAGGAATGGTCAAAGCTTATGGAAAAGTTTTTGTCATTTCTTTTGGTAAACTTTGGCTCACCAAATTACAGAGATTCCTCTGGTTCCCTTAACTTTTCATAATTTGTGATCCAGGAATCAGGAAGCATTTTGACAAGCTCAATATCTGGAAATTTGTCTAGGGTATTTGGGTGCACATGGTGTTTCCTTTGGTAGCATCAATATTCAAGAGTAAAGCATTTTCTCCTCCGGGAAGGGAGAGATCCATGACATGATTTTGGACTCGCCACACCATTTGGTGATGAAGATTACTTTGGATGGAATCTATGGCTTGTGGGGCTCCTTGGATTTGGACTTGGATTTTGAGTGTTTCGATTAAGTATGGGTCATAAAGGAACATGTTAAAATTTGGAAAGAAAGTTATGAAGACAGTCCCAGCATTCAAGGTAACTTCTGCAGTACCTAAATCTGGATATTGGTACTCCAAGTATCTTGTATCTAGAAGAGAAAGACTAGCTATAACAGGTTGACCTTTTCTTCCGTGATATATTAATGCGATTGGAATAGCACCAAAATAGATATGGGTAAAACCATGATATCTCCATTATCTGGAAAAATCATCTGGGATTTGAAAGGTGATAAATTGTTTCTCTTGAGTAGCAAGAATAGGATGCTTGTCAAGTTTTGAGGCAGCAACATAATCTTTGACTCCTCTTGGTCTGTGTTGGACTAAGGAATGAATTTTGGTCCAGATGCAAATAATTTTCTAGCAAAAACTGAGCAAGGGTTTATGAGGGGTAGTTCAGTGAAGGATACTTTCTATTTGTCGGGTACAATATCTACTTCATAGAGATAAATCATATTTTTTGGAAAAAAGTTTTATATAGAATAGGGGACATATTCATTTTTGCAAGGGAAGAGGATGATGGAAATGTCTTAGACATTTTTATTAAACTGTTCCTCCCTCCGAAAGGATAGGCATGCTCTGATACCACAGTACAAGGAACAGAGCAAAAAACTCCAAGAAAGCAAACTAGATCATAGATAGGAAAGTTTCCCTACAAAGGGGATGACTTCAACAATACATAAGGGACGGCTTGCCAAGCTACACAAACAGTTAATTTGTTCTTTGGGTTGGAACATTTGGCAAGAAAAGATGGTGTTATTGGGTTTTTTGAGATGGGAATGGTCAAAGCTTATGGAAACAGTTTTGTCATTTCTTTTGGTAAACTTTGGCTCACTAGATTGTAGAGATTCCTCTAGTTCCCTTAACTTTTCATAATTTGTGATCCAGTAATCAGGAAGAATTTTGACAAGATCATCTCTAGAAATTTGTCTGGGGTATTTAGGTGCACATGGTGTTTCCTTTGGTAGCATCAATATTCAAGAGTAAAGCATTTTCTCCTCCGGGACGGGAGAGATCTATGGCATGATTTTGGAGCCTTGAATGGAAACTTTGGATTTTGGGTCTCCTTGGATTTGGTGTTGGATTTTGAGTGTTTCGGTTATGTATGGGTGATAAAGGGACATGTTAAAATTTGGAAAGATAGTTATGAAGACAGTCCCAACATTCAAGGTAACTTCTGCAGTACCTAAATCTGCATGTTGGTACTCCAAGTATCTTGTATCTAGAAGAGAAAGACGGGCTACAACAGGTTGATCTTTTCTTTCGTGATATGTTAAAGAGATTCAGATAGCACCAAAATAGATATGGGTAAAACCATGATCTCTCCATTGTCTGGGAAAATCATTGGGATTTGAAGGTGATAAATTTTTCCTCTTGAGTGGCAAGAATTGGATGCTGGTCAAGTTTTGAGACAACAACATAATTTTTGACTCCTCTTGGTATGTGTTGGACTAAGGAACGAATTTGGGTCCAGGGTGCAAATGATTTTTAAGCAGAAGCTGAGTAAGGGTTTATGAGGAGTAGTTTAGTGGAGGATACTTTCTGTTCGTCGGGTAGAATATCTACTTCATAGAGATAATCATATTTTTTTGAAAAATATTTTATATAGAGTAGGGGAAACATTCATTTTTGCAAGGGAAGATGATGATGGAAATGTCTCAGACATTTTTATTAAACATTTCCTCCCTTCGCAAGCGTGGGCTGGCTCTGATACCACGGTATAAGGAATAGAGCAAGAGACTCCAAGAAAGCAAACTAGATCATAGATACGAAATTTTCCATATAAAGGGGATGGCTTCAACAACCCATAAGGGACGGCTTGTCAAGCTACATAATAGTTAATTTTTCTTTGGGTTGGAATATTTGGCAAGAAAAGATGGTGTTTTTGGGTTTTTTGAGATGAGAATGGTCAAAACTTATGGAAACAGTTTTGTCATTTCTTTAGGTAAAAGTTGGCTCACCAGATTGTAGAGATTCCTCTGATTCCCTTAACTTTTCATAATTTGTGATCTAGGAATCAAGAAGAATTTTGACAAGCTCATCTCTGGAAATTTGTCTGGGCATTTGGGTGCACATTGTATTTTCTTTGGTAGCATCAATATTCAAGAGTAAATCATTTTCTCCTCCGGGAAGGCAGAGATCTATGGCATGATTTTGGACTCACTACACCATTTGGTGATGAAGAGTGGCTTAGATGGAATCTTTGGCTTGTGGGGATCCTTGGATTTGGACTTTTATTTAGAGTGCTTCGGTTAAGTATGGGTCATAGAGGGACATATTGAAATTTGGAAAGATAGTTATGAAGACAGTCCCAACATTAAAGGTAACTTTTGCAGTACCTAAATTTGCATGTTGGTACTCCAAGTATCTTGTATCTAGAAGAGAAAGTTGACTACAACATGTTGACCTTTTCTTCCGTGATATGTTAAAGCGATTCGGATATGACCAAAATGAACATGGGTAAAACCATGATCTCTCCATTGTTTGGGAAAATCATCTGGGATTTGAAGGGTTATAAATTGTTCCTCTTGAGTGGCAAGAATAGGATTTTGGTCAAAACACAAACATGGAATGCCTTGTAGGGGGTGTGTCCAAAGTCCCGTGCAGAAAAGAAAAATAAGTTACTTATAAGGAGTTGGATATTCTTAATGGTGTGAGATCTTTTGAGGAAAATTGTGCGGGTTTGGTCTAAATTGGATAATATTATACCATATTAAAAGTATTTTGGATTGTTTTATCCCAACAACTGGTATTAATTAGAGTTGATCATTTGGCTGGACGAGTATGGAGATGGCGTAGTGATGAAGTATGGCCCGACTTAGTGCCTTTGCTCGTCTATGGGGTTTACTACCTTTACTCGTACCTATGCCTTTGTCCGTTTGCGGGGTACCGTAACTTCAAAGACGCATACATATAGACTCTCATATGGGTTTTTGTGATCATAAGTACTCAGATCATATAGGTTGCACACAGTTAATCTCCAAATTAGCCTATGAATTGTGATGGATCATGTGAGACTTTGTTCTAATTACCTTGTTAAACTAGTATACCTAATTGAAGGAAAGAGCATTAAACAAGACCGATAGCTGAATTCAAGAGTTGTGTCTCTTTCGGGAAGGGCATTTCAAAAAGAGCGTAGTAAATGAGCTAGTGAGATGTATGGCCCCGCGCAACATATACATATTTGTGTATGTAATTAATGATCATCTCACTAGTTTAGCTAAACCTGGTTAAAAAGTTAGTTCTTGTTAGTGAACTGTGATGAAAGTGATTAAATTTGACAATATAATTTTCCCAAATTATATATATATATAGTGTGAAAATTATTCTTGAAGAAACTTTCTTTCTTAAAATGCTTCCAAAGAAACACCATTTTTATGTATATTGTTTCCTTTATAGTTTGCCAAGCTTCCCAAGAAACTTTAGATAGAGATCGCTCAACAAAAGTGGTGGCCTAAAGCCAAATCTTAATAAGAGATCTTAAATTTATTTAATATTTTTTTTCCTTTTGGTGGCAATTATATCCGAATTCTTTTGTATGTATCTTGATTATTTACTTGGTCATATGTATGTTAGTTCCACCATTGAAGATACTTGGTAACTCAACTCACAAAGACTTATATAATATTTTATAAGAAACATATGTTGACAATTAAAATAGCATTTTTATAAATTTCCATAATCTAATAATCTCAATTTTATACCACTTAGTAGAAATGCGGAGACTATCTGTATGCGGCGAAATCAGAGGGTCCAATTTCTTGCTATTAATTCATTTCAGAAGAACACCTCGAGGTCTTGAGGACGTGAAATGATGACCGAGTTCCCTCCATCAAAGCTCGTCGAGGCCCGACCTAAAGGGAATATCGCTCGAGGCTAGTGTAAAAATGGGGAATTCCCAAGGCACGCGGCTAAGTATGACAAAGTCGGCCTTCCCGGAACCTGTATCAAGGTGTCACGTCTAGCCATCCCATCTCCATACCTTTACAATTAATGCATTTTATACTATGTTAGGATTCACCTACTATATAAAGGGTATCCTTGCCATTTTGTAAAGGCTCTCTTGTTGTTGCTCCAACTATTCTACACGAGATGAATAATAACTCTCTCTCTCTCTTTTCTTTCTCTAACATATTCTCCCAACACTATTGCTCTTACTTACTACTTTTATGCTTGTTCTTCATTTATTGCTTGTCATTGGCCATAAAAGAGACTCCCTTAATTATATTCTAACTGCTAACCCTTTCCTAATTATCCCCGATAGCTCGAGCCTGAGCCCAGGCATCGACCTCGAGGCCCATCATCGGTCAGTCTGAGGCCCGAATAGCTAACCCCTCGGTTTGATTATAGATCTACTTTAGTTCGTATTTCATCTTTGAACTTCACATACCTAGCATCAATTGCTTAAACAACTAGCATAAAGATAGATCACATATTTTTAGAGTCCCATCAACAGATTTAATTGTTATTACCATTTTCACGATAAACAATATATATATAATTGCTCTATCGTAGTAGGCTCGCTCATAGGCGCTCGGCCATACTAGGCTTTGTATCTTGACCAACTGGGCTTGCTCATAGGCGCTCGGCCACAGTAGGCTCGGTATATAACTTACCATCTGATCAGAGGTTGCCAAATAGGGGCCTGACCATCGATTATAGCTCAATGGTAATGAAAATGATGTAATACTCTATATATAGATTCTTTTCTCTCTTGACTGGAAGAAGAAAATACTCAATTGAATATGAAGTCCCGATAATGAGAATATTGTAACTTACAAAACTAGGAAAATATACTTAAATTCCAGGATATGAATTTTTGTTTATGAATCGTTATCAAACTTGTGTAATTATGAGATCATGAGAAAATGAAGGAAAGTCTTAGCCTCAACATATATGGAGTAGTAGAGAAAAATCTGTATGATATTCTCAGAAAAGGATGCACCGCACTACCTTAGAATCACAAAAATCTCTCCGTTTCTAAGACTCTAAAAATTCTCGTTGGATTTTCTTTTGTAGGAATTTGTTGCAAGAAGAATGTCGCTAAGATTGTAGTGTCTTGAAAATAATATTTTGTTGAATCTCGTCAGAATGGCTAATGTCCTTTTATCACTTTTCATTGTAATATTTGATATGGAAAACACTTGTAAGGAAATGAAGGTGTGTTTGACACATTGTTGCCACCTAATAAAATTTTATCAAGTCATATAGATAAAGAGTGGCTTTCTTCCAAGTTACTCTTTCCCCATCTTTATCCAATTAGCTCTTTAATTAATTGGATAATATCGCAATACCCAATAATTAACCAATTACCCGCATAATTAAGAATTGTCTCAAATTACTTAAAATACTACTCATTTCTCACATGCCTTATACACCTTACTATAATGGTCATGTGGTACCTTGTATGACACTAGTCCATAAATATCGGGTATTAACGCTCGACCCGTATTTTATCCCAGCATGCCAAACTTGGACGAAAATTTATTTTTTTGACATGCTTTCCCTCTCACCTTCACAAATTTACTCATCACTTGTTTGAAATAGCATAATCCTTATAATCTCCAAATAATCTTTTCCTTAGACTGATGTCAATTTCCTTACGACAAATTCAATGTACAATACAATAGGGTGCAACATCGTCGTAATTTCATACTGCGAAGCGTAACATCATCGTAATGTAATACTGCAGGGCGAAATATCGACATAATATTGCGGGGCGTAACATCATTCCCCCCTTTGGCACATTCGTCCTCTAATGTTGGCTGATGCTCTTATCATTTTCATAACTTATAGCTCTTGTGAATACCTTATTACTCCCATTGCCATTTAGGCAATTGTTCTGTGAATAAATCTAAAGGCTAGGGCATTCCCCCCCTTTAGGCCTTTTCCCACGCCATGACTTGTTTTTGAATTCCTTCCAATCTCATAATTGTTGCTACCTTCTATCATGCAGCGTCTACGATATTGACCTTGTAAGTGTGCCTATGCAACTCTCATCTCCTTTTTCCTCTAGCTTTTAGCCAATCTCTAGGCCTTACTTTGTAAACATATACAAGGACTAATAGGATGCCTCTTTGGGCATCTATAGGTGTACTATAGTTCTTCACTCGATACTTTGTAGAACTTGAGAATATGGCTATATCTTATTTCATAGACCTGGTTATCCATCCATATGACTTTACTGCACCTAGGTACATCATACTATGCCATAAATCTTACTTTGATTTATCGTTACTGAGGTCTGCAACCAACTCCAGGTTACTCTCGTTGTTTATCCTTAAGACGGATGGTCTAATTTCATCTCATACTGTTAAACTTTTATCCATCTATTGTCAATTTACCTTAATGTTGATTCATTATCTACCACTGATAACTTGATCTTTTATGTAACAAGGCCGCTAGGGATCGCATCTCATCGGGGACATATGGAGCAATTAGAATGATCCACCTAGGGGTGATACTATACTATACTTCTATAATCGTTTTTCATAGCATCCCAATGTGGTTTACCTTATGTGGGTATTTTAATCCTGTACATTTCATGAAAAATTACTCAATCGAAGGCCAAACATCATCCTTTATCTATCACAATTACACCCTCAGGCATCATTCCATCTTTTCTACATGCTACTAGTCTTGGACTCCTTTGAGTTCATTCAGGCTATATTGAGCTTTTTATAACTTAGAGGGACCATCAGCTCCTTTGGTTTTACGGGTTTAATCCTGAGGACTTATCCATTGTTGTCATCTTCTCACTTGCCTTCTTCTTATCCTTACTCTTATCTTTCTAAAACCTTGTCGTTCTATCATACTTTAGCTTGCGATCGATTCCCTTATGCTTTTCTGGAACATCAAGCGAGACATTGCATCGTCTCTAACTCTCCTTTTACTCTTTAATTAAACCTTTCGGTACTTAGAAACCATAAGCTGGAAGGCATGCCACTGATGATGCTGCTATCATTCCTAGATACTGAATCCCAGCGCTTCTAGTCTTTTACCTGAAGTATGGATCACTCTCATCCTTCTATACTTGAGTATTTTGTACGTTGTTCATCTTTACCTAACTTATTTAAAATATCACCTTATATTCTTCTATCTCTCTTTAATAACCTCCCTCCCACATAGGTATAAATCACATCCACCATTTGAAGCTCTATTAGAATACTTGCACCTCTGGTGCCTATACAATCCGGTGAGAGATCCATACAAAATTCTTGTGAGGCTGGTATTTTTCTAACTGGCTTTATTGTAGCGCCCTTATTGAATATGTTTGTTGTGCTATCTCTCTTGCACCTCTAATATTAAGAGTGATTCTGCTACGTTTTTAATCATGATTCCTACAACTTCTGGGTCCAATAACTGGATTCCTGATTTACTTCATTGATGTAACTCTTTAGTTTCCTCCTTCTTCTGATTGGCCTTTATGTTGGCTTAAATTATCTCCCGATCTGGGATTCATGGTATTAGTTATTCTGTTTAGCCTTTCATGGGCGCTGAGGAATATGCATGATACAATTCTTCATTTATGGCCTGGGCTCAATTCTTTCTTTTTAACGTATACCAGAATTATTTACGGTTGTACATGCTGCATGCATAAAACTCCGAAACCTTAAGTGCGTTCATAACATAACCAACTCTGGATCATTGATCGAATAATTTCTTTCGTTCCATCTTAGCTTCTTTCAATGTAAGATATTACATTTCCTAGTCTTTCCGCATCCTTATTGCGTCCATACTTAGCTTATCTTAGTGCCCACACATGCTAGAGTTTTCGTGTAACTCATCAGATCTCGATTATTACTTTTAATTATACTTCCCGTTTATTAGTCACGGTAGGTGCCACTTTCCTTTGGAGTGCTTACAATGTTGTTGTGAGACTGTTGTTACACGACCATTTCCTCTTTAGGTCATTGTGCTTAGGTTGAAGCCTTTTTCCTTATTTTCCTAGCTAGTCTTTTGTTGTAGTACTTAGGGAGAACGCTTGACTTCTTGTAAAGTTATGAGATTATTGCAGACCTTTGATGTCCTTCTTTGCCTATAATTATCTGTAGTTGTTTACCTCCGTGTCCTTGTGCTTGTAGGGTTGCTTCTGAACTGATATTTTGACTATCTTCCCAGTGGCACTATTCTTTTATCCCCGTAACATGCATACACTACCTTTAACTACCTCGATTCCTATTTGAATATATCTCAAGTATTATAATGATGTTACTGCGAGGCTGAATTCTCCATGTTGGGGTTTACTACCTTTATCTTGCATGATATGCTAGTTTGTCTGTAACTTCTTGTCTAGTCATGACTAGGCTCTTCCTGAATCAACTACTAACTACTCATCGACCCATTCTCATATCAATATTCCGCGTAATCTTTCTTGGGTTATTTCATTCTCTTAACTTACATCACATACTGGCTCCTTATCTATCAATAACATCCCGGGTAGGAACACTTACTTCCTTTTTTTGACGCCGTGCTTACATAATGTTCCGGAATCATAGCATACCTGTAACATTGGGTAAGTGCAATCTCATCCTTTTCTCATTTTTATCGCATTCTTCCTTTATCATTCTATATTCCCCTCTTTAGGGGAGTACTAAGATTTAGAGCTACGACAACCTGCCTATAGATGTTTTCCTCTCCACTTTTGGCATTCTTTCGCATCATCAATGACCTTTACTTGCCTTGTGGTAATCTTTCTATACCAAGGATAACAAAATTTCTTACTCGCTATGGTGACACTTAGTGTAACTGGCATATATAGTCCCTTAAGCTTAACTTTGCTCACATTGATTGCTTTAGGGAAGCGTCTTCCTGAGTGACCATTCTTTGAATTCATCATGGATCTTCCTCTGTTGTCCATTCTATTATCACCGGAATGTAATATGAAATTCTCATGATGCTGACTATTACCAAATCACTCAGTCCCAAATTCATTTTTGGTTTGTCTTGTTCACTAGTCCATACTGATTTCTATTATTCTAGGGTCACGTTATAGTGGCGAACTTATTTCTCGAAATGAGGATGTGACTGTATGGTCCATACTCTTTTGTTGTCTTAAGGCCTATCACCTCTCGTCTCTTTCTTCATTTGACTATAGATTCTGTAACATTCTACCATTGTCATCCATGTATCACATCTCACTCATAATGCTTCATTATCCCTCTTTGTACTTCCCTGCTAATATTTCTATCTATCACTTTATTTTGAAAACTTTAACAAGACATTCTTTTGCTTTTACCTCCCCTTGCTCCATCTACTGGCTCTTCGGGCTACCTAACATTCTCCCTCTACTAGAGATGGGAGCCACACTAAGGTAATATTTATCCCTTCAAGGTTTCCAGTTCCTATCCTTGTAGTACTCATATCTAGCAGTACTATTTTAGAGTGCACCATCTAGGTGTCCCACAAGGAGATATATTAGCACATTTCCAATATCCTTTGGCAATGCCAACTGACGTAAACAATTCATCCATCATTTTGGGTTATTCTAACCCCAGCCATATCCTAATTGTCACGCTCCAAACTTGAAGAGGCGTGGCCGGTACCCGGTACCGTACTCGGCTCGAGTGTACCACTCTGTAACTGTGGACTCGGAGGGGTAACCCTCAACTTAGGCCGATGAGGCCATATTTTGAATTGTCTGAAACTAACATCTCTCTCATCTGTCGGGTAAACATACCCAAAAGATCATATATATAAATATATATATATACTCGGCTCGAGTATACCACTCTATAAAGGATTGTCTATAGGCCTCTAAAGATAACTGAATTGTACCATGGTCGGGTCAAGGCCTAGACCTACCTGTCAAACCTGTATATATATACAATGGACTCCAAGGTCTAGACCTGGCAACTCCGAGGAAGTGGAGCTTACCAACTAAGATGATATTTGACTCTATCTGCTGGGAAAGTCTGTCCAACTGTCAAGGAGGACCTGCAGGCATGAAATGCAGCGTCCCCAGCAAAAAGGACGTCAGTATGAAATAATGTACCGAGTATGTAAGGCAACAAGATAACTGAAAGCTGAAACCAAACTGATAATATAATAACTGAAAGTAATTGGGAGTCAAAGATAATGTGAAGATATGCTTGCCTGCTGATACTGACTCAACTCTCTCAATATAACAAGTAAAATAGTTGTTCGACCTTATAAGGCTCGGTATGTGTAACTAATCTGCCGTAATAGGCTAAATCATAGGCGCTCGGCCATAGTAGGATAGGTATATAACTCACCATTTGATCAGAGGTTGCCCAATAGGGGCCTGCCCATCGATTATAGATCGATAGTGGTGAAAATACTTTAATACTGTATATATATATATATATATATATATATATATATATATACACTCTCTGCTATCTTGCCTGACAAAAGATAAAACTAACCTGAATATGAAGTCCTGATAAGGGAGAATACTGTAACTTATGAGACTAGGATAGTGTATATAAATTCGGGAGTATGGACTTCTCTTTATGTCCCGTTATCAAACATATATAGTTACTGGATCATGCCAAATGAAAGAAATGTTTAGCCTTAACATACCTTATCACAATATTTCCAATCACCAAGTTGAACTCGCCTCTTCGCACCTTAATCTACAACAACAATAATAATACTATCATTATGTTACGAAAGGTACAACTATCGCACAATGAAAAACAAGTTTATTTTGTATTAAACGGGCAGCATCTACCCTATAATCCTTACTTCCTCCAAATTCAAGATAACACCAAAAACACAACAATAACAACATATATACATTATTTTTTAGGCTTATATACACCATCAAATACTACAAAACAACCCAACACACCACAATCTCTTCATACACAATACGACCACCATAGTAGTGTCATACGACTCGGAAATATTACAACGAACGACCAGCCCACCACCCTATAGTCATATGGTTTTTATCCATACCCTTCCTCCTCGAAAACTCCACAATACAGTAGTAAAACATGCATCCCAACAACAACACAAAACAGTCCGCTCCAAGTGAATAACTCAAACTCACGGCTTCACATTACCGCACCGCGAGTTCTTACAAGTATAGGACGACTTATCATGAATTTAAAGCAGAAAGAATGGGTGAAAGAGAGCAGTAAACTTGCCTTATTTGTTGGATAACTCAACCCTTATCTTTTTTCTTCAAACTCTACATTTTACCCCAATTAGAACTTGAAAGGGAGAGAAAATCAATTAGGGTTTGTGGGTAATTTTTGGGAGGAAGTTTACTGGGGTTTAGTTAAGGTTATTTGTGATATATAATGAGGTTTATATTACCGGATATAAGCCCTTAAATGGGATCTTTGTCTGACCCGAAATTGCCTCTTTTTGGGCTCTCATTTAGCCAAGTAGGTGACACACCTACTTGTCACCTAGCAGCCTCTGCAGTCTCACAAAAATACATATATATCTCTACTACAATGTCATATTGATGAACAGTTTAATGACCTAGAAAATAGACTCATAGAGCTTCAATTTGGTAGGTATATCATCCCCTAATTCTAAGTATATTGGGATAAAAGCTCAGTTGTATTTGACTTAAGTTTCAACATATTTATGAATGGAACTTCTGATGACCTTTTTCAACTTTTGTTCCACAACTCGCTTGACTTAAAAACATAACATATGACTATCATACAACTAAAATAACTCATAATATAATCTCCTTATAATGTTAATCACCCTAGTCTCACCCCAAAAGTACATGTTATGACATTCCAACTAGTCGACTTTCGACAAAACTTATTTTCTTCAATTTGTTTAGCTTCTAAGCCTTCAAACCCTCTTGGTACTTGGTATTCATTATCTTAAATATTTGTAATCTACACATTAACATGATTAACTAACTTTGTAAACTTTTCATAGATGATTTTATTTCTAAGCTACATCAATTAACATACGACGTACTCTTACGTATGAAAACATGAGGTGTAACATCATTCCCCCCTTTGGAACATTCGTCCTCGAACGTAGACTGATGTGTTGATCAGTCTTATTACCTATAGATCTTACAAATACTTTACTACTATCCTTTCCATCTAGTCAACTAATCTGTGAATAATTCCAAATGCCAGGGCATTCCCTCCTTTAGGCTTCTTTCTCACACCATGACTTGTGGTCGGAATGTTTCCAATCTCGTAATTGTTGCTACCCTATGTCCTGCAGCTTGTACGACTCTATCCTTATATGTGCAACTATGTGATTCTTCTCTCATTTTTCCTTCATATTTTAGCCAATCTCTAGGCCTCACTTTGTGAACATATACAGAACTATGACAAGCTGTCCCTCTGGAAATCTATAGGTGTACTTGAGTTTTTCGCTCGGTACTTTGTCGAACTTATGACTATCCCTATATCTTGTTTCATAATCTCGGTTAGCTATGCTTATGGCTTTACTATATCTAGGTAGCTCATACCATACCACAACACTTACTTTGATTTATTATGACCAAGGTCTGCTACCCAACTCTAGGTTACTCTCTCGCTGCTTATCCTCTATGTATAAATTTAAGTCCCCTAATGCTTCCTCATTACTATTCATCTTAAGAATTATAGTCTAATCCCATCTCACACTTTGGAACATTTATCCATCTATTTTTGATTCACCTTAGCGTTGATCTATAATGTACCACTGATCACTTGAAACCTTTTATGTAATAAATTGTCACTAGGGCTCATATCTAATCGGGGAACATCTGGAGTTATTTTCCTGATCCACTTCGGAACAATACTATACTTCAATAATCGTATTTCATAGCATCCCAACATGATTCACCTTATGGGGGTATTTTAATCCTGTACAATTCATATAATCCCTTCTCTTTGAATAATTACTCGATCGAAAGCCTAAATGTCATCCTCTTAAAATTTATCACAATTACACCCCTATTCTCCTACCAGGGCTGCATTTCATCTCTTATACATGCTCATAGTCTTAAACTTCTAGTTCATTTAGGTTATACATAGCTTCCTATAACTAACAAAAACCACCAGCTCTTTTATTTTGATGGGCTTAATTCTGAGGCCTTACTTATTCTCGTCACCTTCTTAATCACCTCTTCTTATCATTACTCCTGTCCACATAAGGCCTTTTGTTTTACCATACTTTAGCTTGCGACCTACACATATCTATTTATAGTACTCACAACCTTCCTTTAACTTTCTAACACCATACATTTCCTTATGTTATTCTGGAATCTCCAGCGAAACATCACGCCATACCTAGCTCTTCTGTACTCTCTTAGCTAGACCTCTCGGTACCTGGAAATAGTTGGGTTGAAGATATGCTATTGACGACATCTGGATACTGAATTACGGAGCTTCTAGCCCTATATTTGAAGTCTTGGCTATTCACAACCTTCTGCAGTTGAGTATCTCGTACCTCATTTACCTTTACTTTCCTTACCTTTAAATCTCGCATCATATCTTCTGTGGCTTTTATAACCTCCCTTCCACATTGGTGGAATTCACATCCACACCTTAAAGATCTACTATAATACTTGCACCTCTTATGCATACACAATCCGGCGGGAGCTTCATACTAACTTCTTATGAGGCTGGTACTCTTATAACTGCTTTATCGTAGAGCCGTTATAGAATATGGCTGTTGTACTATCTCTTTTGTACCTCTGATATTTAGAGTGATTCTACAATATTTTGAATCACGATTTCTATACTCATCGGGGTCTAATAACCAGACTCCTAATTCACTTAGCTGATGTAACTCTTTAGTTTCCTCTTCTATCTCAACCTTTAAGTAGGCTTACTTTATCTTCTGATCTACAACTTAGGGTATTAGTTATTACTTTAGCCCATCATGGAGGCTGTGAAACATCCATGATAGAACCTTCTAGCAATTCAAGCTTTTGTCTGTGACGTGGACTCAATTATTTCTTTTAACTTATACTGGAGTCTCCTATAGTTGCATTATTGTCAACATATATGTTGCATGGATAACACTCCGAAATCTTATGTGTGTTCATAACATAACTAACTCTGGGTCATAAATCGAATAATTCCTTTCTTGCCTTCTCAGCTTTCATTAAAGGTAAGCAATTACCTTTCATGGTCATTCTGCCACTTGTGCATGAATACTTGGCATATCTTAGTTCCCACATATATTAGAATTTTGTGCAACTCATATGATCTCGAATATTACTTTAGATTTTACTTCCTGTTCCTTAGTTATGAGATGTGCCACTTTGTTATGGAGAGCATACAATGTTGTAGCGAGTCTGTTGTTCCAAGATCATTTCTTCTTTAGGTCGCTATGCTTATGTTGATGCCTTCTTCCTTATTTCTTGAGCTAGTCTTTCATTGTAGCACTTAGGGGAGATCCTCTGACGCTTGTAAAAATGCGAGTTTATTACACTGTATACCCGACAGAATTTTTGATGTTCTTACTCGCCTATAATTATCCTTAGTCACTTACCTCCGTGCCATTGTGCTCGTCGGGTTACTTCTGAACCCAAATTTTTATAGTCTCCCAAGTGACACTCTTTTTTTCTTTATGTAACACTTATACTATACCTTCTACTATCCCAACTCTTATCTGAATATTTCTCGAGGATTACGTTGTCGTATATGAGAGACAAAATTTCCTATGTTGGGTTTCACTACGATTATCTTGCATGATCTACTGATTTATCTTAGACCTCTTGTCTAGCCATATCCATACTCTTCTAGATCAACTACTAACTACTCGTCAGTCCATGCTCATATTTATATTTTGTGTAACCTTTCTTAGGTTATGTCCTTTGCCTTAACTTACCTCTCATACTGGCTTTTTATGTATCAAATGCCCAATCACACTTATTTATTAATAACATCCTGGCCGGGAACCCTTACTGCCTCTCCCCGACATCGTTCTTGCATAGTGTTCTAGACTCATAGTATATATGTATGACCTAAATAAATTCAATCTCACTCCTTTCACCCTTTTACCGCATTACTCCTTTACTATTCCATAGCTACCTATACCCCTTAACTCCTACTTAATACCATATCACCCCATCCTCACCCCTTTAAGGGAGTAATAATATTTAATGCTATGAAGATTCATCTACAAATATTTTACCTCTTCATCTTCGGTGTCTTTTCACGTATTCACTGACTCTACTCACCTTGCAGTAGCCTTTCTCTACCAAGGATAAATAAATTTCTTACGTGCGAGGGGGACACCTAGTGTAACTGGCACACTTAGTTCCTTAAACTTAACTCTGCTCATAATTCTTTCTTTAGGGAAGCGTCTTCCTGAATGAACTTTTAAAGGTTGTTCTTCTATTGTCCACTCTATCTTTGCCGGAACACGATCTCTAAAATTCTCATAATACCTACTGTTATCGAATCCTTCGGTCCCTAAATCATGTTCGATTTATCTTGTTTACTAGCCTATGCTGATTTCTATCACTCTAGGGGTCTAACATAGCTTTCTAGTAATCATGTTGGAGTCGCCAACTCATTTTCGAAATAAATATATGACTTTATGGCATATACTCTTTTATAGTCTCAAAACCTGTCTTCTCTTGTCTTTTCTTTCACTTGACTATAGACTCTGTCATCCTACTACATTTTGATTTACCTTTATCATCTATTTATCATATCTTACTCATAATGCTTCATTTACTCTCTTCTTATTCTCCTGATAATACTTCTGTCTATCGCATTATTCTGAAAACTTCAATAAAACATTGTTTCACCTTTAGCTCCCCTGGCTCAATCCACCATTTCGGGTTACTCTAACCCAAGCTAGATCTTAATATCTCATCCTTCTTTTAAACTATATATGTTAGCTCCCATAGGACAAACTGAGATAGGTTTGGTTGAATGTACATACATCTATTTCTATTGAAGGTAACTTAGTATCCTTTTATTTCTCTACCTGACGTGGAAATTTGGATAATCTTCATTAACTAGGTAACTCGTACCCTTCTTCACCCTGCTTCTGTTACTTGTTGAAACTTATACTTTTACCTTCTGATACTCTCATGGCCTGCTATTCGCGGGGTATGTTAGATATTCTCGTCTTAGGATAAGTGGGAAATTCGCTCATCTCGTATGCACAATCAAATAGGGTCTCATACAGGGCCACGTCGTCAAGAACTCTCTACTAATGCCCTTACCTGTTGTTGTATTAGCCCTCTGGCTAGCTATTATTTTTCTAATTGAAAGCATCTCTATATCATTAGCAAACATAAGTTTTGGCTCGAACTCTTTGACTCAACTTCATAGCATGACTTGGATTTGAAATAAAGGTAACAGACTCTTAAATGCGTTGTAGCTTCCTGTTTATATAATGTGGTAGACAACACATCTATAAACAAGGCTCTACTAGATATGGCTTATAGACTCCCTAGGAGAGAACTGCTTTGATACCAAGTTTGTCACGCCCCATCTTAGGCCGATGAGGCCATATTCTAAATTGTCTGAAAATAACATCTCTCTCACTGTGGGTTAAACATACTCAATATATATATATATATATATATATATATATATATATATATATATAACTGTGGAGGCTGACGAGGTCGCCATGAACATCTACTGTTATACAAACTATATAGGATTGTCTAAAAGCCTCTAGAGATAATTGAACTGTACCATGGTCGGGACAAGGCCTCGGCCTACCCGTCAAACCTGTATATATATATACAATGGACTCCAAGGTCTAGACCTGGTAACTACGAGGAACTGGAGCTTACCAACTAAGCTGATGTTTGACTCTATCTACTGGGAGGGTCTGTCAAATTGTCAAGGAGGACCTGCAGGCATGAAATGCAACATCCCCGGTAAAAGGGACGTCAGTAGAAAATAATGTACCAAGTATGTAAGGCAATAGGATAACTGAAAGTTGAAACTGAACTAATAATATAATAACTGAAAGTAATTGGGAGTCAAAGATAATGTGAAGATATGCTTACCTGTTGATACTGACTCAACTCTCTCAATATAGTAAATAAAATAGTTGTCCGGCCTTATAAGGCTCGGTATGTGTAACTACTCTGCCGTAGTAGGCTCGCTCGTAGGTGCTATACCATACTAGGCTTTGTATCTCGGCCATACTAGGCTCACTCATAGGCGCTCGATCACAGTAGGCTCGATATATAACTCACCATCTGATCAGAGGTTGCCCAATAGGGTCCAGCCCATCGATTATAGCTCGATGGTGGTGAAAATACTGTAATACTATATATATATATATATATATATATATATATACATATACGCACGCACACACTCTCTACTCTATTGGCTAACAGAAGAAAAAACTAAACTGATATAAAGTCCCGATAAGGGAGAATATTGTAACTTATGAAACTAGGATAATGTATATAAATTCGGAAGTATGACCTTCTCTTTATATCCCATTGTCAAACACATGTAGTTACTGGATCATGCCAAATGAAAGAAAGGTTTAGCCTTAACATATCTTATTACAATCTTTCCAATCACCAAGTTAAACTCGCCTTTCGCACCTTAATCTACAACAACGATAATAATACTATCACTATGTTATGAAAGGTACAACTATTGCACAACGAACGACAAGCTGATTTTGTATTAAAAGGGGCAGCATTTCCCCTATAATACTTACTTCCTCCAAATTCAAGATAACACCAACAAAACAAGAACACAATAATAAAAACATATATACATTATTTTCCTGCCTTATATACACCATGAAATTCTACAAAACAGCCCAACACACCCCAATCTCTTCATACACAAAACGACCATGGTAGTAGTGTCAAACGACCTGGAAATGTTACGATTAACGACCAGCCCACCACCCTACAGTGATATGGTATTTCTCCACACCCTTCCTCCTCCAATCCTCCAAAACTCCCCAAAACAGTAGTAACACATTGTTACACCCCATAAGTTTAACAACCTTGATGTCGTTATATATAAGTTTAACAACCTTGATGTCGTTATGTATATATATATATATATTTGATATGGTATTTTGAGTGGAACATTTTTTGTAAAGAAAAAAAATAGTTTGAAAAATATGATTTTAGATAGTTATTAATATTACTACTTTCGAATATATTTTAAATTATACACATAATATGAGATAAGTTTATGACATTTTCTTTATTGTAAAGATATGAATTATTTTTTTCACAAAAAAAAAATTGTATCTTTTTAACATTTTAAGAATTAAGCATACAAAAATTTGTATTTTTTTATGAGATTAGGAAAATTATAAGTTGAGAAAATATATGTATTTTTATATGGATATTTTAATAAAATAATAATGTATGTATTTATTATAGTAAGCTATATAATGTGTATTAAAAATGAGTAGTATTTTAAGTAAGTTGAGATAATTCTTAATTATGCGGGTAATTTAAAATATTTTGGATAAGAATGTAAAGATTTGTGGAAGTAGAGGTGCTCTAATATCTTTCTCTACACGAACAGACAAGTTTATACTGGATGATAAGAAGATTTTAATATAAGTGTGATTTTATAATTATGCTTGAATTCCAGCTAGTTATTCTCACCAATATTTGTTCCTTTTGTGTTTGGTTTTTTTTTTTATTGAGTCCGTGTTTATTCTGTGAAACTATAGGTTCTTTGAGATAATTTTCCTCTAAGTAATCTTAAGTTTGTATCCCTTCTTTCCTTTTGGCATGATCCGTACGATACAAACGAAACAAAAAAATGCACAACTTCCACAAATGACTCTATTCATAGAAGTATTAGAAGTGCCTATATTCTCGAATTTCCATGTGTCCTATTATTATATCTTCTATTCATGGGTCACAGAAAAATACGTATTTGATAAAGTTTATCCGAAAGGTATATTGATTTTTACGGCATTCCGAGAAAAATCTTATTAACGTATTTCTTATGCATTTCATGCATTTCATGCATTGCATTCATTTACACTAACCTATGACCAGATGGCATTATATACGCGTATATTTATAAATATATGTATATAGGATATGGGAAAATGTTATGGCGTTATATACGCACCACCACTTGATCAGCTGGTATACGTTGATAATTTTGTCCACAGTGGTGCCAGATGGCGTTATATATGCGTATATATGTAAATATATGTATATGTAATATGGAAAAAGGTTATGGCGTTATATACGCACGACCACCTGATCAGCTGGTACACGTTGATGATTTTTCCCACAGTGGCCGAGATGATATGATAGGATGCCCTCGGAGGCCTGATGATGTTATGTACACCTATACATATGCATGACATGACATTCATACGCACGTGCATGACATTATAAATGTTTCAGGATTTACAAAGTTATTTAGGTTTACATGCGGAATTCGTTATTCCATATGTGATGTATGTCTATTATGTACTAATTTTCATACCTTACATACTCATTATATTATTCGTATTGACGTCCTTTTGTTGGGAATACTGCATTCATTCCTGCAGGTATGGACAATCAGTTTGACGATGTGACGACCCGGCCAGTCGTCTCGTGAGTTCCGCTCCGTTTTCCTCATTTCTGCTTCTTATTGCTTTGTCTATTGGTTCTATATGTTATCGGGTTGGTTGGATCAGGTTCGAAAAGGATTTGGTAAGGTTTGAGACACTTAGTCTCTTTTGAAGAAGCTTAAGTTGAAAAAGTCAATCGGATGTAAACTTATGAGTTAGAGGGCTCGGATATGAGTTCAAATGGTTCGGTTAGCTTCGGGAGGTGATTTGGCACTTAAGAGCATGATCGAAATGAGTTTTGGAGGTTCAAAGTAGATTTAGGCTTGAATTAGCGAAATTGGATTTTTGGCGATTTCCGGCTGACAGGTGAGATTTTGATATAGGGGTCGGAATGGAATTCCGAGAGTTACAGTTGTTCTGTTGTGTCATTTGGGTTGTGTGTGCAAAATTTCAGGTCATTCGGATGTGGTTTGGTTGGGGTTTTGATCAAAAGCGTAATTTAGAAGATTTTAGAATTCTTAGGCTTGAATCCGATGCGAATTTGATGTTTTGATGTTGTTTTCAACGTTCCGAAGATTAGAACAAGTTTGAATGAGGTTATGGGATATGTTGGCATGTTTGGTTGAGGTTCCGGGGGCCTCATGCGAGTTTCGGGTGGTCAATCGGACCATTACATAATGTTTGGAATTGTAGAAATTGTTGATCAGTGTTGCAGAGGAAATGGCCTTCGCGTTAGTGAAGGGTTAGCTGGTGAAGGCTGGAATTTTGGCCTTCGCATTCGCGAGGAAGGCTCCGTATTCGCGAAGAGCTGAAGGATTGAGCATCGCGTTCGCGAGAGAAGCTCTGTGATCGCATAGAGGAAAGTGGTCAGCTGGGTTCGAGGTCAAGTTGTTCATCGCGTTTGCGAGTGAAGGGGTGCGTTCGCAAAGAGTTGTCTGAGTAAGCATCGCGTTCGGGAGGGCCAGGTCGCATTCGCGAAGAGGAAATTTTGGTCAAAGTTGGTTTGTGTTTCGCGAACGCGAGACGGTGACTGCGTTCGCGAAGAAGGATTTTAGGCCTGGGCAGAATGTTTAAATAGTCGTCTTGTCCGCGATTTTGGGGTTTATTTTCACCATTATTGAGCGTTTTTTGGAGCTTTTTGAAGAGGATTGAAGAGGGATTCAAGGGAAATCACTTGGAGGTAAGATTCATAGACTTAAAACTCGATTCTAACGTGAAATCTACCTAATTAATCATGGAAATTAAGCCTAAAATTGAAGAACTAGGGCTTGAAATTGGACACCTAGAATTTGGGATTTGAGGGGTCATTTGCGGTTGAATTTTGATGCTTTTGGTATGAATAAACTCGGGGAGTGATAGAAAATCCATTGATGTAATTTTTACCAGAATCCGTGACGTGAGCCCGGGGGTCGGGTTTTGGTAATTTCGGGATTTATGTTGTAAATTGATTATTTTTGCTTGAGCTTCGTTCCCTTAGCATATTTTGACGTCGTGGTTTTGGTTTTTTGATAGATTCAACGCGAGTGAAGGCCGATTCGAGGGGCAAAGGCGTCGCGGGCTAGAGTTTGGACCGGATTGAGGTGAGTAATGATTGTAAATGATGTCTTAAGGGTGTGAAACCCCGGATTGCACATCGCTGTGCTATATTGAGGTGACGCACACGCTAGATAAGAGCGTGGGATCGTGCACTATTGGGGATTGTGACAGTCCATCCCGAATGACTGTTTTACTGCGTATTTGACCAAAAACTATTTGCTATCATCATGTTTTGGGCTGAATGCCATATTTGGGCTGAATGCCAACTATTTGAACCCTCAGGGGATTTTTATTGATATTTCCTCACTATTTTGACTTTATACTTGAACTCAGTCATGCTATATTCCACTGTTTTCATATTTCAGCCATGTTTACTCTATTTTAACACTTAAATGATCTTTTGGGCTGAGAATCGTAGCTCAGCCATGATTCTGGTGGAGGCCCATAGCTCGCGATATTCCAGTCATCGGCTTCAGCACCAGTTACTTCACCACCACCCGCTCAGCCAGCTAGGGGTCGCCCTAGAGGGGGAGGTCGCTCAGGTGGCGGTCAGGCCCATTTCTATGCACTTCCAGCTTGACCTGATGTTATTGCTTGTGATGTTGTCTTTAAAGTATTGTTTCAGTATGCCACAGAGCCGCCTCTGTATTATTTGATCCCGGTTCCACCTTTTCTTATGTGTCATCATACTTTGCTCGTTATTTGGGTATGCCTCGTGAGTCTCTTGCTTCACCTGTTCATGTATCGCCCCGGTGGGCGATACTTTTATTGTAGACCGTGTGTACCGATCGTGTGTGGTGACTATTGGGGGTCTGGAGACCCGTATGGATCTTTTATTATTGTGTATGGTGGATTTCAATGTCATTTTGGGCATGGATTGGCTATCTCCATGTCGTGCTATTCTAGACTGTCATGCCAAGACAGTCACATTGACTATACCGGGTGTGCCATGAATTGAGTGGCGAGGTTTGTCTGATTATGTTCCCAGTAGGGTAATTTCATTTTTGAAGGCCCATCGTATGGTTGGGAAAGGTTGTCTATCATATCTAGCCTTTGTGAGGGATGTCAGTGCTGAGACCTCGAGTATTGATTCTGTTTCAGTTGTTAGAGATTTTCCCGATATATTTCCTGCAGACCTCTCAGGCATGCCACCGGACCGTGATATTGATTATGGTATTGACCTGGTATCGGGAACTCAACCCATTTCTATTTCGTTGTATCGTATGGCACCAGCGGAGTTGAAGGAGTTAAAGGAGAAGCTTCAGGAACTCCATGATAAAGGGTTCATTCAGCCTAGTGTATCACCTTAGGGTGCGCCGGTTCTATTCGTGAAGAAGAAGGATGACACTATGAGGATGTTCATTGATTATAGGCAATTGAACAAGGTAACAGTTAAGAACAAGTATCCTTTACCTCGCATTGATGATTTATTCGACCAGCTTCAGGGAGCGAGAGTGTTCTCCAAGATTGATCTCCGTTCGGGTTATCACTAGTTGAAGATCAGGGACTCGGATATTCTTAAGACAGCTTTCAGGGTCCGATATGGTGATTATGAGTTCTTGGTGATGACTTTTGGGCTGACCAATGCCCCAGCAGCGTTCATACATTTGATGAATAGCATGTTCCGGTCTTATCTCGACTCATTTGTCATGTGGCTTTCTTTGGACATGTGGTGTCCAGCGAGGGTATTCAGGTTGATCCGAAGAAGATAGAGGCAGTTCAGAGTTGGCCCAGACCGTCCTCAGCCATAGAGATTCGCAACTTTCTTGGTTTGGCAGGCACCGGTTTGTTCAGGGGTTCTCATCTTTCGCATTGCCCTTGATCAAGTTGACTTATAAGGGTGCTCCATTTGTGTGGTCAGATGAGTGTGAAGAGAGCTTTCAGAAGCTCAAGACAGCCTTGACCATAGCTCCAGTGTTAGTTTTGCCATCAGCTTCAGGTTCATATACCGTGTATTGTGATGCTTCGAGAGTTGGTATTGGTTGTGTTTTGATGCAGGAGGGTAGAGTTATTGCTTATGCTTTTCATCATTTGAAGCCTCATGAGAAGAACTACACCATTCATGATTTGGAGTTAGCTGTCATAGTTCACGCGTTGAAGATTTGGAGCCATTACTTGTATGGTGTTTCTTGTGAGGTGTTTACTAATTATCGTACTCTCCAACACTTGTTCAAGAAAAAGGATCTTAATTTGAGGCAACGGTGGTGGTTGGAGCTACTAAAGGAATATGATATCACTAAATTGTACCATCCGGGGAAAGCCAATGTGGGGGCCAATGCTTTGAGCCGAATGGCGGTGAGTATAGGGAGTTTGGCATATATTCCAGTTGGGGAGAGACCTCTTGTAGTTGATGTTCAGGCTTTGGCCAATCAGTTCTTGAGGTTGAATATTTCGGAGCCTAGTCGGGTATTGGCTTGTGTATTTTCTTGGTCTTCCTTATATGATCGCATCAGAGAGTGCCAGTATGATAATCCGCATTTGCTTGTCCTTAAGGACAGAGTTCAGCATGATGATGCCAGAGATGTGACCATTGGTGATGATGGGGTGTTGAGGATGCATGGCCGGATATGTATGCCCAATGTGGATGGGCTTCGGGATTTGATTCTGGAGGAGGCCCGTAGCTCACGGTATTCCATTCATTCGGGTGCCGCGGAGATGTATCAGGATTTGAGGCAGCATTATTGGTGGAGGAGGATGAAGAAAGACATTATGGGATTTGTAGCTCGGTGTCTCAATTTTCAGCAGGTGAAATATGAGCATCAGAGACCGGATGGCTTGCTTCAGCAGATGGATATTCCAGAGTGGAAGTGGGAGCGGATCACTATGAACATTGTAGTTGGACTTCTACGGACTTTGAAGAAGTTCGATGCCATTTGGATAATTGTGGATCGACTGACCAAGTCCGCGCAATTCATTCCTGTATGTACTACCTATTCTTCAGAGCGGTTGGTAGAGATCTATATCCGGGAGATTGATCATTTGCATGGTGTCCCAATTTCCATCATTTTAGATACGGGCACCCAACTTACTTCACAGTTTTGGAGGTCTGTGCAGCAAGAGTTGGGTACTCGGGTTGGGTTGAGCACAGTTTTTCACCCTCAGACGGACGGGCAGTCCGAGTGCACTATTCAGATATTGGAGGACATGTTGCGTGCTTGTGTCATTGATTTCGGAGGGTCATGGGATCAATTTCTACCGCTTATAGAGTTTGCTTGTAACAACAACTACCAGTCGAGTATTCAGATGGCTCCATATGTGGCTTTGTATGGGAGGCAGTGTAGATCTCCAGTTGATTGGTTTGAGACGGGTGAGGCTAGACTATTGGGGACAGACTTGGTGCAGGATGCTTTAGAAAAGGTGAAGGTAATTCAGGAAAGGCTTTGTACAGCGTAGCCGAGGCAAAAGAGTTATGCTGAACCAGCGGGATATGTCCTACATGGTTGGTGAGAAGGTGTTGTTGAAGGTTTCACCCATGAAGGGTGTTATGAGGTTTGGGAAGAAGGGTAAATTGAGTTCTCGGTTCATTGGACCTTTTAAGGTGTTTCGGAGGATTGGGGAGGTGGCTTATGAGCTTGCTTTACCACCCAGCTTGTCGAGTGTGCATTCGGTATTTCATGTTTCTATGCTTCGGAAGTATATTGGCAATCCGTCTCATGTTTTGGATTTCAACACGGTTCATTTGGATGATGATTTGACCTATGATGTGGAGCCAGTAGCTATTTTGAAGCGTCAGGTTCAAAAGTTGAGATCAAAAGATATAGCTTCAAAGAAAGTGCAGTGGAGAGGTCGGCTCGTGGAGGAGGCTACTTGGGAGACCGGGCGGGAGATGCAGAGAAGATATCCTCACCCGTTTGAGGGATTGAGCATTGCGTTTGCAAGTGAAGCTCTGCGATCGTGTAAAGAAAAGTGGTCAGCTGGGTTCGAGGTCAAGTTGTTCATCGTGTTCGCGAGTGAAAGGGTGCGTTTGCGAAGAGTTGTCTGAGGAAGCATCTCGTTTGCGATGGGCAGGCCGCGATCGCGAAGAGGAAATTTTGTTCAAATTTGGTTTGTGCTTCGCGAACACGAGGCGTTGACTAGGTTCGCGAAGAAGGATTTCAGACCTGGGCAGAATGTTTAAATAGTCGTCTTGTCCGCAATTTTGGGGTTTATTTTCACCATTTGTTGGCGTTTTTGGAGCTTTTTGAAGACGATTAAAAAGGGATTCAAGGGGAATCACTTGGAGGTAAGATTTATGAACTTAATACTCGATTCTAACGTGAAATCTACCTAATTAATCGTTGAAATTAAGCCTAAAATTGAAGAACTAGGGCTTGAAATTGGTGACCTAGAATTTGGGATTTGAGGGGTCATTTATGGTTGGATTTTGATGTTTTTGATATGAATGAACTCGGGGAATGATAAGAAATCCATTAATGTGATTTTTACCGGAATCTGAGACGTGGGCCCGGGGGTAAAGTTTTGGTAATTTCGGAATTTATGCTATAAATTGATTATTTTCGCTTGGGCTTCATTCCCTTTGCATATTTTGACATTGTGGTTATGATTTTGGATGGATTCGACGTGAATGGAGGCCGATTCGAGGGTCAAAGGCATCACGAGCTAGAGTTTGGATAGGATTGAGGTGAGTAATGATTGTAAATGATGTTCTGAGGGTATGAAACCCCGGATTGCACATCGTTGTGCTATATTGAGGTGACACACATGCTAGATGACAAGCGCTGGGTCGTACACTATTGGGGATTGTCACTTAGTCCATCCCGATCGACTGTTTTACCGCGTATTTGACAGAAAATTATTTGCTATCTTCATGTTTTGGGATGAATGTCATATTTGGGCCTTGTGCCAACTATTTGAACCCTCATGGGATTTTTATTAATATTTCCTCACTGTTTTGACTTTATACTTGGACTCAGTCATGATATATTCCTTTGTTTTCATATATCATCCATGATTACTCTGTTTTAATACTTAAATGATATTTTAGGCTGAGAATCATGTTTTTCTATTGCCCGAGCGGCTTGTAAGGATTTTTACTGAGAAGGGCCGAGGGCCTATTAGTGAGGAAACACTGATTATGATTATGAGGCCGAGGGCCTGCGATATGTACACCACGAGGTGACTTGTTGATATAAGGTCGAGAGCCTAGTGATGATGTCACTAGATGACTTGATATTGCGCTTGGGCCGTAAGGGGCCCCTCCAGGAGTTTGCATACCACCAGTGAGCGTGGGTACCCATTGTGATGTGAGATTTAGCCTGAGGAGTTGGTATTGTTTTGAGATATTGCCCAAGGGGCGGAATTGTTGACATTGTGCCCGAGGGGCAAACCTTTATGTGTTTATCTTTCTTATTTGTCTGTCATTTACCTGTTTAATTGTTGAAAAGTCATTCTATGAAGTTTAAACAGATTAAATGATTTTACATATCTTTACTGGTTCACTGTTTTTACTGGTTTTACTGCTTACCTATGGCCTGTAATGTGCCTTACGTGTTTTTATTTCTCCCAGTCGTTTATTTATAATTATTACTCATTGAGTTGGAGTACTTACTTTACTCCTTGCACCCCGTGTGCAGATTCAAGCATTGCTGATCCTACTAGCACGAGTTGAGAGCTCCCGGTAGACTTCGGAGTCCACTAGATAGCACTTAGCATCTGCAGTCCCGTGTTTCTCCCTCTTTATCTCATTTCTATCTCTTTATCAGTTATTCTGTAATAGTTTAGTAGGCATTTTAGACTTGTAGTGTATTGATAGATGCTTATGACTAGTGACACCCAGGTATCGGGCTGTGTTGGTTTGTATTCCGCAAATTGTTCTGTATTGTCACTGCTTACTTTTGGATTTATATCATGTTTAAGACTAAATGCTTATTGCTTAATTGCTTAAAACTGAATTGGAATTGTGTCGGCTGGCCTTGTCTTTATGAGAGGTGTCATCACGACCGGGTTCGTGTTTGGGGTCGTGACAGATGAGCCCCCATAGTAGACGAGATTGGCATTCAGCGAAGGATCGGTAAGACTCCACCTCATTTGGAGTGTAACCGAGTGTATGAGTCATCATGTAAGAGTTTTACTACAGACTTATGGGTAAGCTGATATCCTGTCCCATTTGATGTCTCATAATCTTAGAAGCTTTGTAGACAAACGTTCATTTTGTACAGTATATAAGATGCCTTGACGGCCCATATGTATTCATATTTTAAAAACGATAGTTTATTGACACAGTGTTGCCCACATATAGTTATACATTACGAGTTATGGCCATGTTGGCCCATGATAATTATAAAAGGAATGAATGAGTTACAGTCCCATGAGTTCCCCGATCCTATACTTGTAAGAACTCAAACAGTCCTCTACAAGTGAATAACTCGAACTCACGGCTTTTGATCACCGTCCCATGAGTTCTTACAAGTATAGGACGACTTATCATGAATTTATACCAGAAAGAATGGACGAAAGAGAGCAGTAAACTTACCTTATTTGTTGGATAACTCAACCCTTATCTTGGTTCTTCAAACTCTAGGTTTTACCCCCAATTAGAACTTGAAAGAGCGAGAAAATTAATTAGGGATTGTGGATAATTTTTGGGAGGAAGTTTGGGAGAAAAGCTCGGTTGCATTTGACTTAATTTTCAACATATTTATGAATGGAACGTGTGATGACCTTTTCCAACTTTTGTTCCACAACTCGCTCGACTTACCTTATTTGTTGGATAACTCAACCCTTATCTTGGTTCTTCAAACTCTAGGTTTTACCCCCAATTAGAACTTGAAAGGGGAGAAAATTAATTAGGGATTGTGGATAATTTTTGGGAGGAAGTTTGGGAGAAAAGCTCAGTTGCATTTAACTTAATTTTCAACATATTTATGAATGGAACTTGTGATGACCTTTTCCAACTTTTGTTCCACAACTCGCTCGACTTCAAAACATAACACATGACTATCATACAACTAAAATAAATCATAACATAATCTCATTATAATGTTAATCACCCTAGTCTCACCCCAAAAGTACATGTTATAATATTCCAACTAGTCGACTTTCGACAAAACATATTTTCTTCAACTCGTTTAGCTTCTAAGACTTCAAACCCTCTTGGACTTGGTATTCATGATCATAAATATTTGTAACCTCCACGTTAACATGATTAACTAACTTTGTAAACTTTTCAAAGATGATTTTATTTCTGAGCTTACATCAATTGACTTACGATGTACTCTTACGTATGAAAATATGGAATGTAACATCGATATCTTGTCCTCCTCTTATACTTTGTTAACCCCCATAGGGCGTAACTAGAATGGGTGTGACCAATTATACATACCTCTATTACTATTGCAGGTAACTCATAATGCTTATATTTCTCTACCTGAGTTGAAAATACCGATAATCTTCATAAACTGGGTACCTCGTACCCTTTTTCACCTTGCTTCTGTTACTTGCTGGAACTTATGTCTACTTTTTGATTGTCTTTTTCCCTTTTTTTTCCTATCGTAAAAGTGAATAGGCATTCTTGCCTTAGGGATCCTTATCAAGAAGCTTACACATCATAGTATACACATGGTTTGCTGAATACTTCATATTTATCCATCATAAGCATGATGCAAAAATCGAGTTCTTCTAACTCAACTCTTCCACAACTATATCTCTTACCACCTGTCTTTATGGATGTAAGCATCGCCGTATTATGAATAAGGTCGAGTTTAGGAAATTGTATTCTTACAACTGAGCTCTACTACGATATAGAGTAAGAAGAAAGAGTGATAACCCTAAATGCCCTGTAGCCTCCAGCTTATAAGTGTGGTGCACAACACACCCATAAACAAGACTCTACTAGGCACAGCTAGTAGACTTCCTAGGACAGAACTGCTCTGATACCACTTTTGTCCCGCCCCTAACCCGGGGGCGAGACCGGCACCTGGTGACTCACCTATCCTTGCATACTAACTTGCGACTAAGAGACTCTAAATATGTGATGTCATACTTTTGTCATGGGCCACATTGCAAGACAACTGCGATTGTTGACTAAATATCAATATAAAGCTGGGCCAACAAGGCCGTCATAATTATTGCAGCTAACAAACCAACGAAATATACATACAAGGACTACAAGCCCAACATATTGCACTAACTGATAGGATATGTCTACAAGTCTCTACTGATGGATATACTGCGATCAGAATAGCTTTCCAACCTACTCATAACATGTATACACATATATACAAGATGTACATAAGGTTCTAGACCCGGCAACTCCGAAAGACATGGAGCTTACTAATCAAGCTGAACTCGAGCAACACTTAATGAGGAGGCCTACCCGTCTTTCTGTCTGAACCTGCACGCATGAAATGCAGCAGCCCCAGAAAAGGGACGTCAGTACAAAATAATATACCAAGTATGTAAGCCAATATACTAAAAGTTGAAACTGAACTGATAATATAGTAATTGCAAGTAGCTGAAAGTCAAAGATAATTTGAAGATATGCTTACCTGCTAATACTGACTCAACTCTCTCAATAAAGTAAGTAAAATAGTTGTCCGGCCGAATAAGGCTTGGTGTATATATATATATATATATATATAATGACTCTGCCGTAGTAGGCTCACTCATAGGCGCTCAGCCATACTAGGCTTTATATCTCAACCAACTGGGCTCGCTCATAGGCGCTCGACCACAATAGGCTCGGTATATAACTTACCATCTTATTAGAGGTTGCCCAATAGAGGCCTGCCCATCGATTATAGCTTGATGGTAATGAAAATACTATAATACTGTATATATAGCTCTGCTCTCTTGATTGGAAGAAAGAAATACTCAATTAAATATGAAGTCCCGATAATGAGAATATTGTAACTTACAAAACTAGGAAAATATACGTAAATTTTGGGGTATGAATTTTTCTTTATGCATCGTTATCAAACTCGTGTAATTACGAGATCATACAAAAAATGAAGGAAAGGCTTAGCCTTAACATACCTGGAGTAGTAGACAAAAATCCATATGATATTTTTGGAAAAGGTTGCATCGCACTCCCTTAGAATCGCAAAAATCTCTCCGTTTCTAAGACTCTAAAAATTCTCGTTGGATTTTCTTTTGTAGGAATTTGTTGCAAGAAGAATATTGCTAAGATTGTAGTGTCTTAAAAATGAGATTTTGTTAAATCTCATCAGAATGGCTAATGTTCTTTTGTCACTTTTAATTGTAATATTTGATATGGAAAATACTTGTAAGAAAATGAAGGTGTAATTGACACGTTGTTGCCACCTAATAAAATTTTATCAAGAGTCATATAGATAAAGAGTGGCTTGCTGCCACGTTACTCTTTCCTCATCTTTATCCAATTAGTACTTTAATTAATTGGATAATATCCCATTATCCAATAATTAACCAATTACCCGCATAATTAAGAATTGTCTCAAATTACTTAAAATACTACTCATTTCTCACATACCTTATACACCTTACAATCATGGTCATGCGGTACCTTGTATGAAACTAGTTCATAAATATCGGGTATTAACGTTCGTCCCGTATTTTATCACAACATGCCAAACTTTGACAAAAATTCATTTTCTTTGACTTGCTTTCTCTATGACCTTCACGAATTTACTCATCACTTGTTTGAAATAGCATAATCCTTATAATCTCCAAATAATCTTTTCCTTGGACTGATGTCAATTTCCTTACGACAAATTCAACGAACAATACTACAGGGTGCAACATCGTTGTAATTTAATACTGTGAAGCGTAACATCATCGTAATGCAATACTGCAGGAAGAAATATCGACGTAATATTGCGGGGCATAACAGTATACCCACTAAAGCACTCAACTTTGATCGTCGGCGTCCTCTTCCTCTTAGGCGAACAGATCTTGCCATTCCTAAGCCGAAGAAGAGGGCCGGATTTTTGTTCGTCTCCATTTTCAGTTTTAATACAATATATAAAGTATTTTTCTTGGCTGGGAAAAGCTATATCCGGCGAGCTTTCTTCTCTTATTTGCTTTTTTAGTCACATACAATGATACAAATATATTATATTTTATAAAAATACACTCAAATACATTATATATTTGTATAAATACATTATTTTTTCAACTGTATTTATATATTCTCAAGGTCTGTATTTTTTAAGTACAACCGAATATCACTATGTCTTGTGATTTTTTGTTGTTTGAATATAGTTGAATTAAATACAGTGAATTGAATATAACGTATAATAGTGAATAATAAATATTTATGATTGAATATAATGTATACAATCAAATTGAATAAAATGGTATATCACCCTATTTGTTGATTACCTCACTGTATTTATTAATACGGTCGCGTGAATTCATGGAATATAGCTCTGTAGCAGCAACATTTATGTAGAATTAATTTTGCTGAGTTAAATTAGAATTGATACTGTCACGACCCGGATTTCCCACCCTCGGGGGTCGTGATGGCGCCTACTAATGGGAGCTAGGCAAGCCAAACCTTAACTACTCGCTAAACTTTCATTTTTGCCTCTTTTAACAAACACAAGCCGATAATATAATAAAAGCGGAATTTTAAATAAATAAGCGGAAGTCAACAATTATATATCTTAAGGCTACGTCTATTACAACCTTTAAAACCTTAAATACCCCAAAACCTTGTGTCACGGTGTCACGGACTATCTAAGAGTTACTACATACAAGGTCTGAAGAAATACAATACAGTGTTTCTGAACAAAAGGAAATGAAACAGGAAATAGAGATAGAGGGAGAGTGGGAGACGTCGGGACCTGCGGATGCCTGCAGGTCTACCTTGGGTGTCCGAGTGGAATGAAGGAAGCACTCCAACTACTGTCTGAAAGCTGGTCCTGGATTTACACACAGTGCAGAGTATAGCATCAGCACAACCGACCCTATATGCTGGTAAGTGTCTAGCCTAACCTTGGCGAAGTAGTGACGAGGCTAGGACCAGACTACCAAATAAAACTGTACAAGGACCAGACTACCAAATAAACATGTGCAGTTCATATATATATATACAGTGGAAAAGAAATACAAAAATAACCAGTCAATGTGGGAGGGGGAAACATGATGTGGGGGAGATAATAGTTCCGATTAGAAAGGCATCAAGTAAGGAAAGAAACAACAAAACTAGAATATCAACAAGGAAGCAGAAATCAACAAATGCATGGCATCACCCTTCGTGCTTTTACTCTCGTCCTTACCAAAGCAATCATATAATAAAAATGTGCACGGCATCACCCTTCATGCTTTTACTCTCTTTTCTCACCATATAATCAATAAAATTGGCACGGAATGGTACATCGTGCGGCACGGCATCACCCGTCGTGCTTTTACACTCTTTCCTCATAATAACAAACAATGCACGGCATCACCCTTCGTGCTTTAACACTCTTTCCTCACAATAACAAACAATGTGCGGCATCACCCTTCGTGCTTTAACACTCTTCCTCACTCAAACAACAATCATAAGCAAAGGGGCAAGGGAATAAACAAAATAATAGTAGAAATCCCGGTAAGGGTACACAATTAAACAATTAAATCCCGGCAAGGGAACAATTTAATAACCCTTTCTCAATTTTTACTTCACAATTCACTTCACAACTTGAGTCAACGCTCTAGAGGTTCGATTATCAATTTTCACAACTCATTTCACAACTCGAGCCAATGCTCTAGAAGTTCAATTGTCACTTATACTTTCACAATTTCGCTATACAACCTGAGCCAACGCTCTTCAATATTCATAGGTCACAATTCTTTCCACAAGCTTTATACAACAATTAGAAATCTTCACCAAGGCATGAATAATACAACGAAATCATGAAAATCACAATATAAGACCCACGGTCATAATTGACACCAACGTATAGATACTCGTCACCATGCCTATACGTCGTACTCGACAAGAAGAAAATAGCAAATAGGACACAACTCTTAATCCCTCAAGCTAAGGTTAGACCAAACACTTCACTTGATGCAACGAACACAATTCAAGCCTCAATTACTGCTTTATCTCTTGTTTCCATCACCAACTCGCTTGTATCTAGCCACAATTTGCTTAACGATATCAATAAATGCTAAAAATGCATGAAAATAGGTTTTATAAAGATTTCCCCAAAAAGTCAAAAATCGACCCCGGGCCCACTTGGTCCAAACCCGAAATTCGGACCTAAACCCGCTTACCCATTCCCCCACGAGCTCAAATATGTAATTTGTTTTGAAATCGGACCTCAAATCGAGGTCCAAATTCCCATTTTTGAAAAACCTAGGTTCTACCCAAAACACCCAATTTCCCCCATGAAAATAATTGATTTGAAGTTGAAATCATATTAAAAGATGTTAATGATTGAAGAAAACTAGTTAAATATGACTTACATTTGATTTGGAGAAGAAAGGTTATTTGAAAAATCGCCTCTTATGTTTTTGGGGTTTTGAAAAGTGAAAAATAACTGAAAAGTCCGTTTAAATATACTCTTCTCAGACCCTCTCCGCGGACCGTATAAAAAGGACTGCGGCCGTGGAGCTCCACCACGGACCACAAAAAAAAGGCTGCGGCCGCGGAGCTTCACCGCGGACAGCAAGAAATCGAGCGCAGCCACGGAGGCTTGGCCTTGCTCACCACGGACCGCACAAATCCCGCCGTGGTCGCGGAGTCCCCACCGCGGCCGCGAAGTTTCCACCGCGGACCGCGAGACCTGGCTTCAGAGACCTGCAACTTCTCTGAATCTGCAACTTTTTTCTAAGTTCAAAACTTGCCGAAACACATCTGAAACACACTCGTGCCCTTGGGGATCCTACCCAAACACACGTACTAACTACAACATCATACGAACTTATCCGTGCGATTAAATCACCAAAATAGCCTCAATAACAATGAATCAAACCTCAAAATTAAGAACTTTTTCTCAAACTTCATCAAGTATCAAATTTAGCAAATTTAGGTCCGAATCACGTCAAATGACGTTCATTTTCAACCAAATTTTACAGAAATGACTTAAACCATATATAAGACTTGTACCGAGCGCCGGAACCAAAATATGGGCCCGATACCATCTCTTTCTAATCAAACTTCATTTCAAATTTCCTTAAAAAATTTCAGAAAATAATTTCCTTTAAAAATTTATTTTCTCGGGCTCGGGACCTCGGAATTCGATTCCGGGCATACGCCCAAGTCCTATATTTTCCTACGGACCCTCCGGGACCGTCAAATTATGAATCCGGATCTGTTTACCCAAAATGTTGACCGAAGTTAAATTTATTCATTTTACAGTCAAAACTTATCATTTTTCACAAACTTTCATATTTAAGCTTTCCGACTACGAACCCGTACTGTGCATGCAAATCGAGGTAACTCTAAATGAGGTTTTCAAGGCCTAAGAACACGGAAGTTTCGTTTTAAAATAAGTGATGACCTTTTGGGTCATCACAGATACATGCTAATTGACCCTCTTTCCATTATTAAACAGCTGGATTAACCTATTTTTTAGACGAATTTTGCTATCGTATTCATGAATACAGTAGCGCGAATACAGCGAATACAGTCGCACAATTGGAATCCCTTATTATTGTATTCATGAATACAATAGCGCGAATACAGTTGCGTAGCAACAAAATTTATGTAGAATTAATTTTGTTGGGTTAAATTAGTGGTGATACACGCTAATTGATTCTCTTTATGTTATTAAACAGCTAGACTCTCCTATTTTTAGGCAAATTCTGCTACTGTATTCATGAATACATCAGTGCGACTATAGCAAATACAATCGCGTAACAACCAAATAATAGCTATAGGAAATAATTATATATATGGTAGTTATAGGAAGTTAATAGCCACTAAATAATAGTGGTTTCTGAAAATTTCTCTATTTTAAACAAATGTGATGGAAGTAATTAGTAAAAGTCAGCATTAACCTTTGAATTTCAAGAAAAGATTATGAAGAAAAATAGAAGAAATGAAACCCGAGAAATGAAGGGAAAAAAACTAACCTGCAGAAGTAAGATACATTCTAGTAAAATAGTGGTGTTCCTCTAGACATATAATAAATGATATTTTGATAATTATTTGCTCTATGCTTAGCCTAAAAATAGTTTTATGGTCAAAGCTAATATTAAAGAAAATTGGCTCACTGATAACTAAATTTACTTAACTTTTGTGGTAATACGGAAATAAAATAAATAATTAAAATAACAAGTAAAGGAAAGAAAGCTTATTGATGATTGTTTATCACTCCCAAAATTGCAGATTGGAATCTTAAGTAACATAAATGACTGATTGCATATATTTTGAGAGATTCAAATGATTGTACAAAATGAGGTATGGGACCTTATATAAGGATATATAGTTGTAACGGTTTTCCCACTTATTTTAACTCATTATTGACATTAATGGCCTTGATTTCTTTATTACCAATTTGTGAATCTTCCCCTTTTATGGTCTTCATGTATCTCGCGCCTATTTTCTCTTTTTCAGCTATCAGATACGGTACCTTCTCTGATAAATATCGTGGGTATTTTATTTGTGCCTTTCTGTCTTTCTTTATCGACCCAATTATGAGTTCCACTTGTCACCTCGTTGTTGGTCCACGTGTCATGCATTTTCACCAATACAAATAGTCCTCTCACTTTCTCAATATTCTCAACTGAATATTCGGGAAGTGTTAAGTTTATTTATGGCGGGAATGTCTTGTCGCCTTTTCACAACCATCATAATGTTCTCTTCAGAAACAATGAGACGTATGTCTTGTCCATTTAATGTTCAAGACATGTGTCCTATTGTAATTGGTTCTATAATTTTTATTGCCTTTTTGCCATGATGATGGTTCTTCCATATAAATATCGTATAATAAACAACTTTGAGAAACTTTTCTTCTATCTTGCATTCATATTCTAACTCTTCTTGTAGTTCTTCTTCTTTCTTTGTGTTTTCACCATTAAAGATGACTTCACGTCCTTCAAACCCTTCTTCATCATCGGACCACCTTAAAGTAATGATTGTTGATGAATTTCCTCCCTCTTCTGCCCCTACTAGAAGTCGTACTAGAAGTAGAAGGAGTGGTAGACTTCGTACCTTAGGCTCTCTATCTAACCGCAGTTCTACTCCTCCTCAGAAGAGTACTGCCAAACCTTCTTCTTCTTAATCAAGAACTTCCAAAACCCCTAGATCTTCATCTAGAGGAAAAGACCACAATGAACCCATGAGAGAACTCATTGTGTTTGAGATTGTTCCTCAGGAATTTTCTGTCAGATTAGATTGTGAAGATGAGAAAACAGGTTTCGTCCATAGCATCTCTTAACCCCGCTGATCGTTACTTTAGTTTGATCACTCCTAATCTCATTTCCTTGATTCGTCGTGAATGCAATTGGAAAACAAATTTTTCAGTGATGACCCCTAGTGCTGATGATAGAATTACCTCTTGTCATGAGAGTTATTCTTTTATTACACATACCCTTTTACTTTAGGGTTCAACCCTCATATTGGTCCAGTAATCATTGAATTTAGCCGTTACTTCAATGTTTTCTGTAACGTTCCAGCTGACCGTTTTGAGTTTATTAACCCTGATCCCCTATTTATTGCTTCTTCTATTTTATTTTGTGGTTACATTACTTTTCGGGGTGCTTGGTTTGGATTTCGGGAGAGTTTCAGAGTGAAATGGGACACACAGTCCCTAAGTTGGAAGATTAAGTCGTAGGAGTTGACCGTAGTTTGACTTGCGTGAAGATAACCCCGGAATGCAGTTGACGGTTCCAATAACTCTGTATGGTAATTTTAGTCTTAGGATTGTATCCGGATGTTGATTTGGTGGTCTGTAGTTCAGTTCGGTGTGATTTGGCGAAAGTTGGAAATCTAGAGGAATTGGGGAAGTTTGACCGGGAGTGGACTTTGTTGATATCTTGGTCAGATCCCGATTCCAGTAGTTAGAATGGGCCCGTCATATCAATTATGCCTTATGTGCAAAATTTTGTATCAATCGGAGTTGCTTTGTTATGAATTGATGTCGATTCCGGAATTTGGAAGTTCATAGTTGCTTAAGCTTGAATTTGGGTTGTGATTCGTTGAATTCATGTTGTTTGATGTGATTTTTGGCTCGAGTAAGTCCGTTAGGTGTTTTGGAACTAGTTGGTGTATTCGTATGTGGTCCTGGGGGCCCCGGGTGTGATTTGGATTATTATCGGATCATTTTTGGATTTAATGTTCTGCTGAAGCCGGGTTGTTCTAGTGTTATCGCACCTGCAGAGGGATTGACCACATGTGCAGGCTCGCAAATGCGAGCCACTGACTGCAGAAGTGGAATTGGCCTACCCTAGCTGGGATTGCAGGTGCGAGGTATTGACCACTTAGGTCGCAGATGTGGCATTGGCTAGGAAGGCCTGGGATCGCAGAAGCGAAAATTATCCGCGGAAGCGCAAGAGCAAAAGCGCATATTGGTCCGCAGAAGTGAAAATTTCTGACTTTAGCTAGGACCGCACCTGCAATGGTTTTTCCACAGGTGCGGTGCCGCAGATGCGATTGAGAGATCGCATATGCGGATTCACTGGCGTAAGTATTCATATTTCATTTAGAGATTTTGGAAGCTTGGTATGAGACAAAATTTCGAGGGTTGTTCAAAGGGATTATTGGGGTAAGGATTCTTGACTCGTTTTTTATTAATTCCCATGAATCTACTGATAATTACAACTTTTAATTAGTGTTTTGGAGTTTAAAACTGGGAAAACTTATAAGTTTTTGGATTTTTAAAGGCTAAATGGTGTCGCATTTGAATAATTCTTGTATGGTTGGACTCGATACCGAATGGGTGTTTGGATTTTTGTAATTTTGGTCGGATTCCGAGATGTGGACCTAGATTGACTTTTTGGGGCGAATTTTCAATTCTTTGCTAAGATCTTAATTTATTTAAATTAGTTTCCTATAGTTATATTTATATTATGAAATTATTTTGGCTATATTCAAGTCGTTCAGAGTTGGAAATCGAGAAAAGGCCTCTTTAATTGATTGATTTAGCGTGGTTTGACAATTGTGATATGTGAAGGCCGTGTATGCAAGGTGACTAGTGCATACATGGGCTAAATGTTGAGATTCAGATTTTAGCTCCGTAGTTTACTTTTCATGCTTTAATTGAATTACTTTAGTATGTTATAGTCGCCATGTTTAGTCCAATCTCACATGTCTTGTCTTATCTCTTATTTGTAACTTGTACTACTTGTTTAATTGAATTACTTAATTTCTTAATTCCGTATTCATTATTTAACTATGGGATTCTTTATTTGAAATTTGCTATCCTTGAAATATCTTGCTGTTGAGTTTGGTGTTGAGTTATAAAGGTCGTGGTTTCTATTGAGGTGTGTAAGTTGTGAAATATCATTTTTATTGAGTTGTTATGTTTTGGCATTCATGTTATTGTTGAGAGGATTGTTTGATTATTTGCACGAGAATTATGCCATGATGTTGTTACTATTTGCACGAGATTTTTGTCGTGTTGTTGATATTATTGATACGCATGCGGTGATATAAGGTCTGGGTGTTAAAATACATGCGGTGAGATAAGGTGGGCTTGATATGCATGGATAGTATGGGAACTACTAGAAGCCATGCTGTGCGATAAGGTGGGCTATAACGCGGGGTGCTATTTCGAGAAAATAATTTTCAAAACTAGAGTCTCTCGCGGTGATATAAGGAAAGACTCTAAGTTAATTTTATGATTTGGTACAACAAGGCGGAACCTCTGTAGGGCCCCCAGTTGATCTCTCTCTATTTACTGTAGTTGTTTGGTTATTGTTTCCTCAACATGTAAAATCCTTGTTTTCCTTTTGTGTTGTATTAACTGCCTTGAATTTGTGTTGTTAACTTTCCGTAAATTCTTTACTGTTTCATTTCCTTTGTCATTTCATTATATCATTATATTTTATGTCTACTGTGGGTCTATGTTTTCCTCCCAGATTCTTCATGATAGATTCCATTTTCTTCCTAAAAAACGTGTTTTTTGTCAGTCACCTTGCAGCTCACCATCTTCATCTCATCTTTTCTTCTTCTGAGTGTCTCATCCACGCCCCACCTTATCCTTTCTTGATTGAAATAAAACCAAATTGTCAAGGGCTCTTATTTAGTGATTTCCCCGCTGAACTTACTGAGAGCGGGGATTCGTTTCTTCTAGGGAAACTCGTCCATGTCCGCAAGATACTTGACGGTGTCGACGAGTTCTTCCAGCATGAGTTCGTCCCGCACTCCTCCCTGCTCACGGACAACTTTTCTTGCCTACACACAGATTTCTTGCAAGAGCCTGTCACACTGGGTGGCATTCTCTTCAGTCTCCTGATGCAATTGTGCTATTTTAGCTGGCGAAAGACGCACTAGAATCTCGTTAAGGTCTGGAAGAGTAGGAGCAGGATCCACGTAAAAGGCTATTGAAGGGGCAAATGCTAGAAAAGCCTTGTTTCTTATTACCTCCAGTAGGGCCTTGACCTGACCTCGTCACTACTCTACCGAGGTTAGGCTTGGCACTTACTATGTACCGTTGTGGTGTACTCATGCTACGCTTCCGCATATGTTTGGTGCAGATCCAGGTACATTTTATCAATCCCGGTATTAGTGCGTTGAGCTTGCTTTGGAGACTTCAAGGTACATTTGCCCGCGTCCGCAGGCCTTGGAGTCACCTTCTATACAGTTCTTCCTTATTTCTTTACTCTTTCATAGACAATGATGTATAGGATTATTCAGCACTGTATCTAGAGCTTGTGACTTATATCTTACCAGGTTTTGAGAATTGAACATATTTGGGTTTACAGTTCTATTGATGATATTTTTGGAGTTTTGAAATTCTAAGTTTTATTTAATGTTTCCGCATGTTGTTAGGCTTACCTAGTCTTAGATAATAAGTGTCATCATGACATTATATAGAGGGAATTTGGGGTCGTGACAAGTTGGTATCAGAGCTCTAGGTTAATAGGTGATATGAGTCACAAGCAGGTTTAGTAGGGTCTCGAGGATCGGTACGGAGACATTTGTACTTATCTTTGGGAGGCTATGTAACTGTTAGGAAAAGCTTTACTTCTTTGATTCCTTATTGTGCAAAATTTTGTGACTTCAGGATGTTAAATTTCTATCTTTCTATTCTTTTATAGATGGTAAGGTCACGTACAACTTGATCAGATGACCAGAAACCCGTGTCTCTTCCTAGAGCTGCGAGAGGCTAGGGCCGGGGTAGAGGATGATGTTGTTCACGTGGTGCAGCTAGAGCACCTGTACGAGCTGCTATAGAGGAGCCACCAGTAGCTCTAGTTGGAGAGTAGGCACTTGAGACACCTGTTACTGCACCAGCTCTCCAGGAGACTCTCGTCCAGTTTCTGAGCATGTTCAGCACTTTGGCTCAAGAAGGGTTGATACCACTTGCTTTTGCCACATCTCAGGTCAGTGGAGGAGCATAGCCTCTCACCACCCGTACCCCAGAGAAGCAGGTCCAGGTTTGATAGGTTCCAAAGGTCATACCAGTACAAACGGTCACCCCAGTTCGGCCTGAGGTTAGGGCAGTAGTTTCTGAGGGGGAGCGGCTCAGGCTTGAGAGATACAAGAAGTAATACCCTCCTATTTTTAATGGCTTGGCATCAGAGGATGCCCAAGGTTCTCTTGAGGAGTGCCACCATATCTCCCATACTTTGGGTATTGCGGAGTTTAGTGGGATTGCTTTCACTACATTCCATCTTAAGGGAACGGTTTATTAGTAGTAGCGAGCATATGAGTTGGGTAGTCTGGCCTAGGCAACTTCACTCACTTGGACTAAGTCCAAAGATATGTTCTTGAGGGAGTATGTTCCCCAGAGTCTCAGAGATGCATGGCGTGCAAAGTTTGAGCAGTTGTACCAAGGTTCTATGACCATGTTAGAGTATGCGGTCCGGTTCAGTGATTTGGCTAGGCATGCACTGGCCTTGGTTGCTAATGTCAGAGAGCGAGTTTGTTGATTAATTGAGGAGCTCAACCCTAGTATCAGATTTAGCATGGCCTGAGAGTTGGAGATGGACAACGCATACCAGTAGGTAGTGGGGATCGCTAGGAGATTGGAGGGTATGTTGACTCGGGAGAGAAAGGAGAGGGAGGCCAAGAGGTGTCAAGATTCTGGCATATATAGTGGTATCTAAGCCCTAGTTGCAGCTCGTCATGGTAGGGGCTATGTGAGTTGCCCTATTCATTCAGCACATCTAGCTTCTAGCGGTATTCTGGCCACTCCTAGGCCTCAGGCTCCCTATTATGCACCCAATTGTCTAGTGCACCTCCTGCATGGGGTGCTTGCAGCAGTCATTCCAGTCGATCAGGCACAAGCCAGCCACATCAGCCACGCCCTCCAATAGCTTATTTTGAGTGTGGTGACGCTCATCATATGGTGAGGGATTTCCCCATACTCAGGAGGGTTATACCATCATAAACTACTTAGGCTCCACGTGCTCCACCGGTTCCTCAGGCCATGGTTACCGCACCAGTTGCCACTCCACCTACACAGCAAGCTTGAGGTGGAGGTCGAGCAGGTAGAAGTCGCCCTAGAGCGGGAGGCGAGGCCAAATATTAAGCTCTTCCTGCTAGGAAGGAGGCAATTGCATCTGACTCTATCATCACAGGTATTGTTCCGGTATGTCACAGAGATGCATCAGTCTTATGTGTCATCTTATTTTGCTCTGTATTTGGGTGTATCCTGTGATTCTTTGAGTTCTCCTGTCTATGTGTCTACACCTGTGGGAGATTCTATTGTTGTTGACTGTGTGTATCTATCATGTTTAGTTGTTCTTGGTGGTTTTGAGACCAGAGCCGATCTATTGTTGCTCATTATGGTAGATTTTGATATTATCTTGGGCATGGACTGGTTGTCGCCCTTGTTACATCTCGCGTTTTCGTACGTTAAAAGTTTCGTCTTCAGTTAATTGACGTAGACTCGGGGATGATATCATCTTGTCGTTAACGTATTTATGCTACTTTTAACAATAGATAAATAAGTATTATGAAGGAGAAAAGGGTACACGAAATAAAGAAATGAGTTTCGTTGAAAATGGCCAATCTGGAATAAAATACGGGTTGAGCAATTATACCCGATAACTATGAACTAGTACCATGCAAGGTACCATATGACCACGGTAGTATAATGTATAAAGTATATTAAAAATAAGTAGAATTTTAAGTAATTTGTGGTAATTTTTAAATTATGCGAGTAATTGGTTAATTATCGGGTAACGGGATATTACCCAGTTAACTAATAAGTGGATAAAAAATTATGAATTACATCCCCAAAATGTGACAAGAATCCACAAAAAGCTAGAAATGACTAAGTAGTCATATAGTCTAGGTGGCAATCTAGGAATTGGAATTGAATAAGAAAAAATTGTCTTGTTCCATTCATTTTTGACAAAGCAGAACCAAAAAAACGTCAAAATCCTAAGAAGAGACATACTTCTCCATTTTTTCTAGTTCAAAGATTTCAAGGAACACAAACTTAGTTCGTTCCAAAAATTTCAAAGAAACGGAAGCTTGATTCGCTCAAGACTTTGCGAGCAAAAGCAAGATTCAATCCGATTTTTGGGGATCCAAATTCAATCCACAAAGGTTTCCAACACAAATTGTTAGAATCGTAGCAACGTAAAATTTTGCGGTTACAAAAGAGTACGGTGCAATCTTCACCAAGAAGATTATACGGAGTTTTACCCTACTCCAGGTATGTTAAGGTCATCCCTTCTATATTTTAGCATGGTCCAAATTATATTGAAGAAATGAGCAAACACACAGTTTCCACAAATTACTCTATTCTTAGAAATACTAGGGGTGTCTATATTCTTGATTCCCCATGTGAATTATTATTATCTTCTGTTCATGGGTCTCAGAATAGTACGCAGTTGAAAAAGTTTATTCGGAAGGAATATTGAGATTTTTTACGTATTTTTCATGCATTTCACCCATTTATACATGTGCATTGACACATGACCATATGGCGTTATATACGCGTATATATGTAAATATATGTATATGGGATATGGGAAAAGGTTACGACGTTATATACACACCACCACCTGATCAGCTGGTATATGTTGATGATGTTGGCCACAGAGACGATATAATGGGATGCCCTCAGTGGCATGATGATATTATATACACCCATACCTATGCATGATATGACATTTATACATACGTGCATGACATTATAAATGTTTCGGAATTTACAAAGTTATTCAGATTTAAAGATGTGTTTCTTCATTTATGTCTTTTACTGACGCCCTATTTCATGGGGCCTCCGTTTCATGCCCGCAGCTGCAGGTAGGCAAGCTGACGTTCCCCTTTCTTAGGATCCTTGGTCATCGAGAGGGTGCGTGCTCCACTTGATCTGGAGCTGCTTTTGATTTTGGTACGATGTGTTTGTATATACATAGGTATGACGTGGCTCAGTCCCATATTTGTACAGTTATATTTCTATTAGAGGTCTGTAGACAGTATGTCTAGTTGGGTTGTATGTGGCCTTATCGGCTTTCAGTTTTGGATGTATAGTTGTCTATAGCAGCCTTGCCGGCTCACCCACTGTATTCTGCATATAGACGTACATATGCCCTGTTGGCAGGTTTCCTTCATGTATGTTATTTTCTTAATTCAGTAGATGTTATTCAGGTGCATATCTTAGACGCATGCTTAGGGGTGTTTGACAGGTAGGACTCAGGCATCCATCGTGGCATATCAGTTTGGGTCGTGACAAAAGTGGTATCAGAGCAATTCTTCCTAAGGTTGTCTACAGATCGTGTCTAGTAGAGTCTTGTTTATGGGTGTGTTGTGCACCACACTTATAATCAGGAGGCTACAGGACATATAGGATGTTATCCTCTCTTCTTATGTTAGATCGTACCATATAAAGAAACATGTTCCTAATGATATGTTAAAGTTTTAGCGATGTCTCCAAAGACTACAGCCGCCCAGAAAGGAAAGTCCGTGACTGGTGAGACTACTAGTCGAGCGCCACGAGTTACCAGGGCTCAGGGAGAGTCTCATAGTGAGATTCCATCTCAGACTTCACATACCCCGCCCTTTCCAAAAGAGTTTCGATGGGCACCAGCTCCAGCGCCCCCCTCCTTGTACGTCCAGTTCCTCACCCAGATGCACCGGGCCAGGAGATGAGAAATGTTATTCAGCTATTAACCCGATTAGTAGCCGCACAGGCTCGGTGTCAGGAAGTAGGTATTGGTCATGTAGATAGGTCAGTCAATGCGAGGGTTCGTGACTTCATTAATTTAGACCCTCCGGTATTCACTGTCGCGCCCCCTTTTCTCCATGCGGAGTTCGGGTTTATGATATTTGGAATGACAACTCATTCCTTTTGGGAATTGGGTTTGAATTTGAAGAGTCGCCACCTAATGATTAGGGTGCATTAGGACACCAAAGGGTTTGATTTGAACAACCAGAGATAGGGTAAGGGCTTGAAATTATTCCAAGGGGAAGGTATTAGGCACCCCTCAGAATCCACTAGTGTGGTTCCCGGCCAGACAATTATTGTGAATTGAAGTGCAATTAACATATAGGCAAATAAGGCTAAAATAATAGGGGATTTCACATAATGGTATGAAAGAAAACAAAGTTTGAAAGAACAATTAGAAAAACTAATTTTAAAAGAAGGAGTTGAAATTCTAAAGAAAAGAAATAAAGAATAAAGGGAGGGGGTCCTAGGTTTATAAAAAATATGGATCACCCCACACAATGTCCGGTAATTACTCCTCAATGAGGGGCTACACGTGATATTATCGCATGGTCATCATATCCATATCTACCCTTCCCACCCCGTTAAGGTGTTTAGAGCGCGGATTGGTCTCGATTACTTATTGCATGCTATTGCCCGTCCCGTTCCTATCAGTCCCGGAGGCATTTAGGACTACTAATCCTAAAGGGTGGGATGTTGGGCTTATTTAGAGTTTCAAAGGTAAAACTCTAAGGCGACATACAATAACACATATTGCACATTTTGGGATAAAGCATTAAACAAACAAAGGCTCAGATATACATCCTTAAACAAAGAAAGAATATAATTAGCATGACTTGCACATACTGTTTGGGTCTAATTTTAAAGTATTAAAGACGAGGGGGAGGAGATTGTTGGGACAATTTTAGTTTATTTCATAACTCAGATAAGAAGTCTGAATCAGGCCTTTCTGTTGGTTGTAATAATTAATAGAAGCGGATTCAACTCTCAATTATTACTCTAAGGCTTGCCTAAGTGTTTAGACGGATCCTATAGGTGTGGTATCTACTGAATTCAGAAGGTGATAAGACAGTAAAACTCAAAATGAATTATTCTATGTGCATACTTATTCAGCGAGGGACTCGGATTATTAAAAAAAATGCAGAGCGTACAAAGTTAAATAAATTGGTCACAGGTTCTGTAGGTGATAGCACCTAATATTACTGATTTTATAGCTAACATTGAGTGAAGCGAATCAGATTCATTTAGAAGCTCCTATAGGCATGCTTTCGATGCATTGCTGATTTTAAACTATTATAGACGTGGTGTCGAAGTGCAGAAAACCTTGTAGATAGGGTATCTATATGCGAAAGTTTTAGAGACATGGTATCTAAATGCAGAAACTTTATTTTAAACCTTATAGCATAATTTCTATATGTAGTCGAATATGCAGAATTTAAAACAGTCCTATAGGGATGATTTCTATATGTAGTTAAATATGCAGAATTAGAACAGTCTTACAGGCATGATTTCTATATGTAGTTGAATATGCAGGATTAGAACAATTCTACGGGCATGATTTCTATATGTAGTTAAATATGCAGAATTAGAACAGCCTATAGGCATGATTTCTACCCTTGACATGCATAAATATCCTACCCTTTTCACTAGCCAGCTCCAAGTGTTTATTACAACTTATTATAAATCAGAATGAATAAAATTACTTCAGAAAAAAAGTTCAAAGAAAAGTACAACCAAAGAAAGCCTGATTCTTGACTTCCTCTCTGAGTTATGAGATAAACCAACTCAAAGACCATTGATCCACAACCTTTCTCCAATTTGAGTGTGTCAGAGTTCCTTAAGAGCCTCAATGGGCTCCGGGCAGTGCTCACACCCAAATTGTATCACCAGAATGGGGACGAGTGCAGTGTGGAAGGGCCAGCCCTCAAGTGTCCATGTTCAGAGGGAGTTCAATGGGTCCCAAGGCAAGGCTCACAAGAGGGGAGCAGAACTTAAGTCTAAGAGAGAGTGCAAGTGAAGAAACAAAGTTTTGAGGGAATAAAGGAAAGGGAAACAGCCACAAACAAGTTGATAATTCATACAAAAGGGGTTCAGAGGAGTCGGGAAGTTGCAAAGAGCCTATGCTTAGGCAAGGGTGAGCTTTGGGCATGCACATCAATAGAAGATGCGGGCATGCCTATAAGCCTACTAGAACACACAATAGCACAGAAACATAGAGGTTAGGATCCCAGGGATCAAGCTTGAGTCATGGGTAGTAATATTCAGTACTGGCATGCCTCAAACAAACCATAGCATCGAACACAATGGGGTGGGGGTTTAGGATTATAATAAATTCAGAACAGGCAGAAGGAAATTATAGTATACTAAAATAAACTGAACACCAGCAATAGACAAACAAGAAGGTAAAAGTATTAAGTAAAACACATTGTTGTGATATTGGGATCTTAATCAGAACATACCAGTTCAGAGAAGAAGAATATAGTAAAAGTAGGTAGCAGGACTTGAAAACAGGTCATAGTACAAGTAGCAAGAGAGAATATTTTGAGTATGAGTGTGAGTTCAGAAGCTAAGAGTGTTCGTGTGTCTATGTTAATGAAAGAGCAAGGTATTTATAGTTTGAAAATAGGTAGAAAATAAGGCAAGAATAATAGTTTACCAGTAATTATGGAACTATGTACCAATTAAAAATCAAATCAATATCAAGGATTTCCTTTAATTATGGAGTTTAACTTAAACGGTAATGGACAAAAAACATTTAAGGAAAGAAATCAAGTAGGCATCTTGTGCAGAGTAGACAATTAGGGGTAAATACATAGGGGTTTAATTAAAGGAAGAATCTTTAAAATACTCGGTTAACCAAATAAGGTAAGAAGACAAAGTAAAGTTGCAGAATATGGAGACAATCAGCACATAGTAAATCAAGGAGTTAGGGATTTGAAATTACTGATTTGGGGAGAATAACAGGGGTTCCCATGAATAAACGAATAAACCAAGTCAGAAATAGGAGAATTGGAAAGTCTAAGAAAAGTTTTCAAATCAACCCAAGAAACAGGAAAATCAGTAAAGCAAAACAAGGAAAGAGTCAATCACTTAACACATGAATGCAATCAAAATTACACAAGGAGGTTTGAAATCGGTCCAAAATTGTAGGTCATTTCAGCGGGAAATTCAGCATATAAAAGAGTGCATAAGTATTAGGCATGCAGGGCTGAATTTAGGACAAAGAGAAGCGTCATGCAATCACAAAGTCAGTAAGTAGTGGACTATTGAAACATGGTAGTCACCTAGGTCAATCTTAGTAACTCAGTAATAGAGAAAAGAGAGAGTATCAAATAGCATGCAAAGGGGTCAAATGAAAATACCTTATAGTAGAGTTTCAATGGTAGTAGAGAGTCAAAATCACATAAAGAAATAGAGGCTGAAACAAAAGATTTCAAAATTCAGTTAAGCAACAGATGAAGCAACTTTAGAAACTCGAATAGGTCCAAAGAAAATTAGGTTTTGAAACCAGTCGAGTTCAGATCATGACTAACGAATAAATCACATAGCAAATAGTCTCCGAACTCGAATGAACCCCAAAGTTTTAGGGTTTTCAACACAATTGAGTCTAGAGATGAAAAGCAAATAAATTGATCAAATACTTAACGAAATAGATTCAGAAACCTCAAAAGAAACTAAGACTTTTAACAATTTATGTTCTAAATGACAATACCTATAAAAGAGATCAATCACTATCATTTAATAGGTTAGTAATCAGAGTTTGATTGGGACTCAATTGCTGATTTTCTATCGTAGTTGAGTCCTTGAAGATCTCAAACTCCAACACTCAAACTCCTACACTATCTTTTATCCATATTGTGTTCTCTTCATATAAGGTGACCTTCTCCCCTTATCCAATATGCAACCTTTTCGATCAGATCACGAGATATTGTTGATGACTTATCTTCTTCATGCCCATCTCCTTCACGTGCATCTCACCTGTTTAGATTAAGACTATGCTTCACCAGATGGACCTGGTCCATGACTGAGTACATTTGTCATTCTTCAAAACTTTACCTATTCCTGGGCTAACAAATTCCCCCTTTTTGATGATGACAAAGTCTGTGCTTTTTACTGATCAAAGAACCCGTAAGAACTCAGCTTAACCATCAACACTAAACTTAGAAAATTTACTTATCATCAAGGACCAGGTTAATTAGGTTATAAATATCACTTATTTTAGAATAATGTATAAAGCAGAATATCTCTTCCCCCTTTTGGCATCATCGTACACAGTGTGAATTCCAGATTTTAATAAGTACCCATGGCCACTGGGGCAACTGTAAGTGAAAACATGGTGCAGTTATCAATAATCAACAAACATATTTAAATTATTAAGGTCAGAATCATCATAGAACAAGAGAAAATAGTTGTTGTCTTGATCATGATATGTTGCCATTAACAGTCCACAAAAAGAAAGAAAAACTTTCAAAACATGAGCAAAAATAGAAAAATCCCTAATCCGTGTCACTGGGGTTCACTGGGGTTACTAGACAGGTTTAGAAGACAAGTGCTAGGAGACCTAAGGCTTGGAGGAACTAGAGGGTTGAGTATGGAGAAGGTTCAACATATTCTGAAGGATTCCATAACTCTTCTCCTTTTCTTTTGCTAGCTCAATTCTAAGGCCATCCCTCTTAGTTTCCAATTCAGCCACATGAGCCTTGAGCCTAGTAATTTCAGCATCCTTAGTTCCACATTCCTGAACCAAAGTCCTAACCTTGTTGTTGATGGGTGTCTTCAAAGATGAACCAGGTTCAACTGGGATGACATTGACTGGATAGTCACAAGCTAGAAGAGTCTTAATGCCAAAATGTTCTTTGCTTGATGCCATTTCCCATTTCTTCAAAGGCACGTTTAGCCTGTCCAGAACAGTGGTCAGTATGAAGCCATATGGAGTAGCATGAACCTTGGAGCCATTGATGACCCTGTCTAGAAATTTTACAATGAGAGTAGGCCAGTTCATTTGCTTTCCTCTTTCAAGGCACTCCATAAGAACTAGGTCCATGTAATTTGCAATATGTCTTCTCTCTTGTCTAGGCAGTAGGCACTTGTTGACAAACTCAAACACAACCTTGTGCTCAGCCCTCATCTTACTTTTCTGCACAACCCTGGCTTCATTCACATCCTCTAAATTACAGAACCTCTTGGAGATCTCAAGAGCAGTAGGTAGGTAGTCCAGGCATAGCCACTTTTTCCTAGTGTAGTCATCAAACCCTTCAGAGGGTATATCCAGAATTTCTCCCAGTTTCTTAGCAACAAATTGCACTGGGACTCCCTTCACCAAACTACTGACAAACCCATCCTTTACAGCAGCATTATCCATGAACTCAATTAGTTCATTTCTGGCTAGTCTCTCATCCATCTGAAGGACCATGTCCTTCCAACCTTGAGCAGCTAAAGAGTCAACCAACCTCATCATCCCTGGTTCCACCAAGTCCTTCAACAATCTACCTTTCAAAATTTTTCTCCTGCCAAAGATGACAAACTTGTCTTGTTCCTTCTCAGATTCCTCTTATTCTTCTTCTCCACTGCACTCTTCATCATCTGAAACTTTTGCTTGTTTAGTTTTCACTGTAGATCTTGTCCTCTTGGTTAGTGAGGGTTCAGCAGACACAGGCACAGAAGAAGACTTCTTTGAAGAAGTCTTGGACCTTTTAGGTTTTGGTATAGGAACCTCCACTGTTGTACCCCTTTCTTGATGGACCAGTTCCATATCCTCTTCCTCTACAACCTCAGAGGATTCTGCAACCTTTCCCTTTCCCTTCTCCATTTTCTTTTTCTTACTTTCTTCTAGAGCCTTTTGTAAGTCAGCTTCACTTTATTTTACCCTACGTCTTGTGGCTCTTCCCTTAGGCATTGAAGAGGCAGTAGGTTTTGGGGATGAAGTTTTTCTTTCCTTGGATGACTTGGGAACATTTGAGGCTTTTGGTGTGGTAGCTTTGCATTTCTTTGGGTCATAACGTGCCCCAATCTTTCTCAGTAGATCAGCTAGGGTCTCTTCAGTAGATGAAACCGGTTCATCTCTCCTTTTGCTCAGATGAACCAACCCCTCAGCAGCCTCCCTAGACCCACTTCCCCCTGACTTCATGCCACTCTCTTCTAACATCTCTTGTGCAATCCCACATATAGCAAGAATTGCTCCCTTCCCATTTCCCCTCTCTTCACCACATGCATCCTCTCTCTCTCTCTTTTCTTTTTCAGACTTCTTTTTACCTCCACTCCTACTCGTCTCAGCCAACTTAACATCCCTAATGGGTCCAACCAGAACAAAGTTAGTTTCTAATTTTTCAATAACAGATAACTTGCCTCAGTAGGGAATTCTTGAGTCTTCTTAGAGTTAGAAGATCCATGTCCATCTCCCTCAGTCGCAGATTGAAAAGATTCAGCCTCAGAGCTAGAATCAGAATTTTGAGCTGGGCTTTCTTTCACTTGGCTAGCTTTTAAAACCTTCCTCAAAGCCCCAGATGCTACAGTTTTTCGGGCAAGCATTTTCTGCCTTCGAAACCTAAGTTTTAGAGATTCACTAGGTGGAGTAGTTGAGGATGAATTTGAGGGGGAAGGTGGAGGAGGGGTTCCAGGATGATCTTGTGGGTTAGACATGGTTGTTGCTTTCTTGAGATAATTTGGGAATTTTGGAGAGGACGGCAATTAGTATTGAAGATGAATTTTTTACGGTTTTAGAATTTTGAAGAGGGCTGGAGATGTGATGTGTATTTAAAGAGAATTAGACATTAATTAGGTAACGACAGCTTTTTCAGGGGTCAAATAGAAGTCTAATCAAACTGAAATTCTAGCATTTTAATGATAGATTTGGCTTCCCTAGATTTTTGGCAAAAATCGCGGTTATAGAGTTCTAAATGAACGAAACGGGTTCAATGCTTCAACGGATAGAATTTTCTAGGAGTTTGGAAAGTATAGGACTTCTGCTCATGATTGAATTATTAATCTTTCTAACTGTGCAAAGTTTTGAAAACATACCTAAGCTTTCATATGAACTCACATTGATGAACCAGGTTCTTCGTTTAGAATTCTCTTGAACATGCCTCAAATGCCATAATAGAAAAATCTTTGTAAGAGATCAGTGAGTCATATATACACATGTCACAGGAATATACTAATTAAAGTATCAAAACTGAATAAGAATTAATCTAGATATTTACACAAAGTTAGAGTATTCCTAGCCAATTTTTTTTAATTGTGTATTCTGAGCTGGGCCTATTAGGTGATCGTAATCATCCCTAATTCCAACATGTTCCTTTCACAGTTTTCTCTACTCAGTACTTTAGTGAAGATGTCATCAATTTGCTTATCAGTAGCATAGAATTCTATAGAGATCAAACCTTTCTCAAAGTTATCTCTTAAGAAGTGGTGCGTAACATCTATGTGCTTAGTCCTCTTATGATGAATAGGGTTCTTTGTCATACTTATAGCACTAGTGTTATCACAGAATGAGGAATGCAACCAACTTCAATGCCAAAATCTACCAGCTGTTGTTTGATCCATAGCAATTGAACATAACAAGAGGCAGCAGCAACATACTCAGTTTCAGCAGTGGATAAGGCCACTGAATTTTGCTTTTTAGTAGCCCATGACACAAGACATGAACCAAGAAAGTGTGCCATACCTGAGGTGCTTTTCCTATCCACTAGGAAACCTGCAAAATCAGCATATCCTACTAGATTGAAATTACTACCTTTGGGGCCAAAGACACAGATCAGTGGTGCCTTTCAGATATCTTAGTATCCTCTTGACAGCAGTCAAGTGAGACTCCTTTGGATTTGCCTAAAAACGAGCACAAAGCCCTACACTGAAAACAATGTCAGGTTTGTTGGCAGTAAGATACAAGAGTGAACTAATCATACCCCTATACAACATTTGATCAATTGATGAACCAGGTTCATCAATGTCTAATTTAGTGGCAGTTGCAATGGGTGTGTCTATTTCTTTTGATTCTTCCATTTTAAACTTTTTGATAAGCTCTTTTGCATATTTCTGCTGATGGATCATGGTTCCATTAGGACTTTGTTTGATCTGCAAGCCTAAGAAGAAGTTAAGCTCACCCATCATACTTATTTCAAACTCACTCCCCATTAATTTTGCAAAGTCCTTACTTAGCTTATCAGTGGTGGCCCCAAAGATTATGTCATCAACATATATTTATACCACAAGGAGATCCTTACTTTTTCCCTTAAGAATAAAGTACTGTCAATTTTACCTCTTTTGTAACCATGCTCCATTAAGAATTTGGACAGTCATTCATACCACGCTCTTGGGGCCTGCTTGAGTCCATAGAAAACCTTGTCTAACTTGTACATATGCTCAGGACATTCTTTTCTATCAAACCCTGGAGGTTGTTTTACAAACACTTCTTCTTTCAGGTAACCATTCAGGAAGGCACTTTTGACATCCACCTGATGAAGAGTGAATTCCATGTGTGCTCCAAAGGCTATGATGAGTCTTATTGCCTCTAGTCTTGCAACTGGAGCAAAAGTCTCATCATAATCTATGCCTTCCTCTTGGCTGTAAACCTGGACCACCAGTCTTGCCTTATTTCTTGTAACGGTTCCATCTTCATCAAGTTTGTTTTTGAAGACCCATTTTGTGCCAATAACTGATCTGTCCCCAGGTCTTGGAACTAGATGACAAAATTGACTTCTCTCAAACCGATTGAGTTCATTTTGCATTGCATTCACCCAATCTGCATCATGCAAAGCCTCAACAACATTTTTAGGCTCAATAAGAGATAAAAAGGCATCAAAAGCGCACAGATTCTTTAATTATGATCTAGTTTTGACTCCAGATGTTGGATCTGTGATAATGTTCTCAATAGGATGAGAACTTTGATACTTGTGAGGTTCCACAACCAACTGGTTTCTGCTAGATGTTTCTCCCATGTTCTGTTGCTGAGGAACAGGGTCATGAACAAGTTATTTTAGGGGATTTATTTCAATTCCTCCTTGATTAGTTCCCCCTGTCAGGTTGCCTGGATGGAAGAACCTGTTCCATTACCTATTCCTTCTTTTGGTGCCACTTTGACTTGTGCTGAGGCTTCAGTCAGATCTTTTACCAATCCAATGGCTTTATCTTCGTGTTCCTGTCTCTTAAAAAGAATTTTAGTTTCATCAAATACTACATGTACACTTTTTTCTACACACAAAGTTCTTTTATTGAACACTTTATATGCTTTGCTATGTGAAGAATATCCAAAGAATACTCCCTCATCACTTCTGGGATCAAACTTACCTAGGGAGTCTTTTCTATTATTGTACACAAAGAACTTTCAACCAAATGCCCTAAGATGGGATATATTTGGTTTTCTCCCTCTATGTAACTCATAGGGAGTCTTCTCTACAAGAGGTCTAGTCATGCATCTATTGATAATGTAACATGCAGTGTTTACAGCCTCTGCCCAGAAGCTATGGGGTAGTTTACTAGAAAGAAGCATAGTCCTCGCCATGTCTTCAAGAGTCCTATTCTTTCTTTCAACTACTCCATTTTGTTGAGGTGTCCTAGGGGCAGAGAAGTTATGATCTATACCATTTTCATCACAAAATTAAGCAAACTTAGCATTCTCACTTCAGTTCCGTGATCAGACCTAATTGATGCAAGTTGATTTCCTAATTGTTTCTGAGTTTTTCGAACAAAGGCAGTAAACATGTCAAATGCTTCATCTTTAGATGTTAAAAATAGTACCCAAGTAAATGTAGAATAGTCATCAATAAGTACCATTACATACTTTTTTCCACCTATGCTCATGGTTCTCATTGGACCACATAGATCCATATGGACCAGTTCCAATGAGTTGGTTGTGCTTACCATTTTCTTGCTTTTGAAATATGATCTTACCTGCTTCTCCCTTGAACAAGCCTCAAAAACTTTGTCTTCCTTGAACTTGATGTTAGGTAACCCTATCACCAAGTCCTTATAGATCAATTTGTTTAGCTGATTCAAATTGGCATGACCAAGTCTTTTGTGCCATAGGTGGGGATCATTATCCAGCGCACATAGGCATGTTAGTTCATTTTCTAAGAGAATGGACAAATCCACAATGTAAATATTGTTAACTCTTTTTCCCTGCAAAACAATCTTGTCAGTGGTAAAATTAATTACAAAGCATTTAGTAGAAAGTGAATGCTATATGGTTATCTCTGTCACACAGTTGTGACACACTGATAAGGTTGTATTTCAAGCCATCTATCAAGTAGACATTCTCAATGGAGTGAGAGTCTATCTTACCTACCTTTCCAACCCCACTGATCTCACCTTTCTTCCCATTTCCAAAGGAGACATTGCCTTCCTTTAAGTCCTTAAGTGAAAGGAACTGGTTCTTGCTTCCAGTCATATGTTTTGAGCAGCCACTATCCATGTACCATATTTGGCTGCTTCCCTTCACTTGGACCTACAAAAAGAAATTAGGGGTTAGTCTTAGGAACCAAAACTAGTTTGGGTCCCTTTCTATAGGAACAGGGATAAATCAGATTCCTTCTAGCCCACCCAGGCAGCCTATTTTTTTCTTGAACAAAAGTTTTGTTCTTTTTGACTGGCCTTTTCTTTTGCATTACATTTAATTTTTGTAATGGCCAGTCTTGCCACAATGTGTGCAAATTTTGTTTTCGGGAAGAGTGAGGTACTTGCTTTTAGGATCCCATTTAGGTGCTTGAGTCCCATAACTAAGTCCTCTTTTGTTGCTACTGTGATGTTCGTGTAGCCAGGAGAGTGCATCAGAAGCCTTGTTCCATTTGCAAGTTCTGTCTAGTTCATGTTTTACCGTCCCTAGATCTTCTTTTAGTACTCTTATCTGCTCGTCTTTCCTGTATAGCTCATCCTTCATTTTTCCTAAGTTTTCTTCTAGGGTGAGATGAATGTGATCAACTTTCTTCTTTCCTGTTCCTAGTTTCAGTTTTAAGTTCTCAGACCTAAATTCTATGACACTAGTGTCATTTTCAAGAACATGGTTCTTCAACTCAGTATTTTCACTTTCTCTCATTAGCCCTAGACTCTAGATTCTTGCACTTGGCTTTTTGGATCATACATTCCCTAGACAACTCTTCCTTTTCATTGTTAATTATCTCAACTCATCAATAAAATCATGCAATAGCTCAGACAACCTTTCTTTAGACAAGAATTTAATCTTGTCTTTGAGATGAAGAATACTTACCTCTTGTTCATCATCTGATTCTCCTTGACCATAAGAGATTGTCCATCTCCAGATTCATCTTCTAAGTCCTCATCTGATGTTTCTCCCCGGCAGCAACCATAGCCTTTGTTGATCCTTTGTTCTTTTTTGGTTGAACCTGTTCCTTCTTCCAGCTCCTTCGTTCAGCCCTTTCCTTCTTCCACTCAATTTCCCATTGAGGGCAGTTCTTGATCATATGATCAGTCTTACCACACTTGTAGCAGCCCTCATTGGTCTGTTTCTCAAGAGCCCTTGGTTTGTTGAAGGTTGTACCTCTTGAAGAACCCTTTCCTCTCATCAAGTAATTTTTGAAATTTCTAGTGATCATAGCCATTTCATCATCCTCCAGATCTGAACCTTCAGCAATTCTAAGAGCCAGACTTCTTTCCTTCTTGGGTGCATCCATTTTCATGGTCTGCCTTCTCAGTTCATAGGCAGTAAGGTTTCCTATTAGTTCATCCAGCTTGAGGGTAGCAATGTTCTTTGATTCATGAATAGCAGTGATTTTGTTTTCCTAAGAGACTGGCAGAACCCTGGTCAAAATCTTCTCAACTTTGTCTTCTTCGAGAATAATCCTTCCAAGAGATTTAAGTTCATTTGTTAGTGCGGTGAACCTTGTATACATCTCTTGGATGGTTTCTCCTCCTTCATGGTGAAGTTCTCATACTGAGAGTACAACAGTGTTCCTCTGGACCTTCACTTGAGGTGTTCCTTCATGAGCCACTTGCAAAGTGTCCCAGATTTCCTTAGCAGTAGTACAGCTTTGAATTCTACTATACTCATCTAGACCTAGTCCACACACAAGCCATTTCTTGGCCTTGGCATTTTTCTCCCACTTCTTCAGGTCTACAGCAGTGCAGACAGCCCTTGTCTTAGGCACATCCACTCCTTCAACATTCTTCTTTGTAGTTGTTAGAGGACCATCAGTGACTATGTCCTAGAGCTCATAGTCTTCTCCTATGATGTGATCCCTCATCCTGTTCTTCCACTAAGAATAGTACTGACCACTGAAAAATGGAGGCCTAGCAGTGGATTGCCCTTCCCAGTTCCCAGGTGGTGCACTCATGTTGATCTTTTCCTAAGGTGTTAGCCTCTTCAAGGATAACCTGGCTCTGATACCAATTTATGTACTAAACGTCAATACCTATAAAAGAGATCAATCACTGTCATTTAATAGGTTAGTAATTAGAGTTTGATTGGGACTCAATTGCTGATCTTTTATCGTAGTTGAGTCCTTGAAGATCTTAAACTCCAACACTATCTTTTATCCGGATTGTGTTCTCTTCATATAAGAAGACCTTCTCCCCTTATCCAATATGCAACCTTTTCGATCAGATCACGAGATATTGTTGATGACTTATCTTCTTCACGCTCATCTCCTTCACGTGCATCTCACATGTTTAGATCAAGACTGTGCTTCACCAGATGTACCTGGTCCATGACTAAGTTTATTTGTCATTCTTCAAAACTTAACCTATTCCTGGGCCAACATAACATGCACACACCAGTAGAAGAGCAACATAAAGAAACACAGTAGAACATGTTTAAAATCAGAGAAAGCTTATGACTTAACAAAACCCTAAATCGAAAAGATAAAAAGGGGTTTCGAAGGTAAAGTTCTGGAAAGAGACCTTGAGAAAACATTTAGGAGTTTAGAGTAAACATAGATGTAAAACAAATCTAAAGGAAATCAGAGGAACTTCGAAGGTTAGGGTTTCAAAAGAAACCCAGATGGTGAGAAAGGCTTGGAAACCATCGATCTAAGTCGGATAAGTCGAGAGTCAAGCTCGAATAGCCATGGCTGGCCAAAGCAAGGTCAAATATGATCGGAGCCAGCCATAAGAACTGGGATCGACCAAGGTCTAGACCAAATATTTCCAGGATCTAGCCTTGAAAACATGATAATCGGGCATGAGGAAGCCAAAGGAGGTAGATACAGGCCGTTAATGGCCTTGGAAGCCATTGATTTAGGTGGTTTTAGGGTGGAAGCTGAGGGAGGCAGCTAGGGTTTGAGAGGAGCTTGAGAGAGAATTGGGAGAAGGGGGAATTCAAAGGCGGCTACAGATAAAAAATGATTAGGGTTTAGGGTAGTTCGTGGTATAAAAATGGTAAGGGAAATAGGGACCGTTGATCTGGGAGATCAACGGTTGAGATTAGAGTGGGTAGGTGGGAAATGGCTCTGGGTCGGTTTGAATGGGTTTGGGTCAGGGTAATTGGGTTTCAGATTGGGTTCAAATTGGAGGTTCAAATAAGGCTAAAATTGAAATAAACGGGGTTAGCATTTAAATAGTCATTTTTCCCTTGTTTATTTTATAAAAATAGTAAAATAATTTTTGAAAATAAATTAAAGGTACTAAAATGATTAATAATACATAATTATCAAATTAAAAATATTGGAGTTAATTTTTTATAGACATAAACATAATTAAATCTAAGAGAGGCTAGTATTGCAATTATATGCAATTTAGCCTTAAAAATACTAAATAAATTTGTAAAAATATGCAAAAATTATCTTAGCTATATTTTAGTAAAAATTTGAGAGTCCAATAAATGATTCACTAAAAATGATAATTTTGGGAATAATTATTGGGCTTTTCTGGATAAAATAGGGCAATAAATTGATTTAAAAATCTTTTAAAAATTAAGGAAAAATAATAAAACATTTGGACATACTTATATATGCATACATATGCTATTTTGAAAGTATTTTGTATATTAAAAAAATATACAGGGAAAAATTGGGTATCAACATTCACTGGAGTAGATCCAAACGAGGACCCTCAGGTATTTACTGATAGAATGCAGAGGACGTTAAGGGTAATGAAGGCCACTAGGACTGAGTCAGTTGAGATAGCTTCCTATAGACTCCGAGATGTTGCAGTTAATTGGTACGAGTCTTGGAAATTGTCTAGAGGTGAGGATACCCCTCCAGCAGTATGGCAGGAGTTTACAGAAGCTTTTCTTTATCATTATCTGCCACCAGAGCTTAGACAGGCTAGAGTTGATAGGTTCTTGACTTTTCGGCAGGGAAACATGAGTGTTTGGGAGTACAGCCTTCAGTTTGATTCATTGGCTAGGTATGCACCCACTATTGTATCTAAGATGGAGGATCGGGTTCACCGGTTCGTGATGGGATTAGAGCCTCACTTGCTTAATGATTGTATATCAGTCTCACTTCAACTAAACATGTATATTTCTCGTATTCAGGTATACGCTCAGGGTGTGGAGGAGCATAAATAGAAACAGAGGGCCGATCGTGAGCATGATAGGGCCCAGAATAAGAGAGCAAGGTCTTCGGGTCCTTCTGGTAAGTTTCGAGGTGGTCAAAGGCAACAGTACCCGAGGTATCCAGCCCAGCCATCAGCTAGCGCGCGCCCTCAGTTTGGCAGTAAGATATTTGATCGTTCCATATATTCAGGGTCTAGTCAGAATTTCAGGGCCTCAGGTTCTCAATATAGGGGTGAGTCAAGTCAGATAAGGCCTCCCTTTCCACGATGTGCTCAATGTGGTATGTAGCATACCGGGCAGTGTCGTATGGGATTGGGTGTTTGTTATACTTGTGGTTATCGGGACCATGTTATGAGGGATTGTCCGACGAGAGGTGATGCAAGCAAAGCTCAGGCAACGGGATCTATAACTGGTATGTCATCATTAGTACGCCCCCCTAGGCAAGGTCCACAAGCACCAATGGGTCATGGTAGAGGCAGAGGTGGAGCATCTAGTTCAAGCAATCCTCAGAACCGCATCTATATGTTAGCAAGGCGAAAGGATCAGGAGTCATTGCATGATGTTGTCATAGGTATATTATCAGTCTTCCCATATGATGTATATGCACTTATTGACCCGGGTTCCACCTTATCATAGGTTATTACGTTGGTTGCTAGTAAGTTTTGAACAACACCTAAATTGGTTAAACCTTTTGAGGTGTCTACACCTATTGGGGACTCAGTGATAGCTAAGCGAGTATATAGGGGTTGTATAATAGTAGTTCATGGTCGATCTATTGTAGTAGATCTAATAGAGTTAGATATGGTAGAATTTGATGTTATAATAGGTATGGATTGGTTGGCTTCTTGTCATGCCAACATTGATTGTAGAGCAAAGATAGTCCGATTTCAATTTCCATGGGATCCTGTTTTGGAGTGGAATAGTAATACGACGTCGCCGAGAGGAAAATTTATTTCCTACCTCAAGGCAAGGAAGATGATCAGAAAAGGTTGTATTTATCACTTTGTTCGGGTTCAGGATGTGTAAGTAGAGTCACCAACCATTCAATCCATCCCTATGGTTCATGAGTTTCCCGATGAGCTTCCAGGTCTTCCGCTAGAGCGAGAAATTGAGTTTGCCATTGACCTACTACCAGATACTTCTCCAATATCTATTCCTCCATATAGAATGGCCCCCGTAGAGCTAAAAGAGTTAAAGGAACAACTAAGGGACTTGCTTAAAAAAGGTTTTATCAGACCTAGTACGTCACCATGGGAAGCACCTGTGTTGTTTCTGAGAAAGAAAGATGGTTCCTTACGAATGTGTATCGACTATAGGCTGCTGAATAAGGTGACGATCAAGAATATTTACCTGCTCCCGAGAATTGATAATTTATTTAATTAGTTGCAAGGTGCCAAGTGTTTTTCAAAGATAAACTTGAGGTCCAGGTACCATCAGGTAAGGGTTAAGGATGAAGATATTCCGAAGACAGCATTCAGGACTAGATATGGGCATTTTGAGTTTCGGGTTATGTTGTTCGGTCTCACCAATGCCCTAGCAGTATTCATGGATTTGATGAACCGTGTGTTCCGACATTTTTTAGATCTATTCGTAATTGTATTTATCAACGATATATTTGTGTATACTCATTTAGAGACTGAACATGCAGATCATCTGCGTATTGTGCTTAGAACTCTACAAAAAGGGAAGTTGTATGCAAAATTCTCGAAATGTGAATTCTGGTTAAACTCTGTAGCTTTCTTAGGGAATATAGTTTCGGGTGAAGGCATCCGGGTGGATACACAAAAGATTGAGGCATTAAAGACTTGGCCTAGACCCACAACACCAACAGAGGTTCGTAGCTTTCTCGGTTTGGCAAGTTATTATAGGAGATTTGTGGAAGGACTTTCTTCCCTTTCGGTACCTTTAACAAAGTTGACTCATAAGGGAGCAAATTTTCAATGGATTGACGCTTGCGAACGGAGTTTCCAGGCCTTAAAGGACAAATTAACTTCAGCACCAGTTCTAACATTCCCAGAAGGAACCGATGGTTATGTGATCTATTATGACGCTTCAGGCGTTGGATTAGGTTGTGTGCTGATGCATCATAGTAATGTTGTGGCTTATGCTTCTAGACAACTAAGAAAGCATGAGAAGAACTACCCGAACCACGATTTAGAGTTAGCCGCGGTGATTTATGTACTAAAGATGTGGAGGCACTACTTGTATGGCATTCATGTTGATATCTATACGGATCATAAGATCCTCCAGTACATCTTCAAGCAAAAGGAATTGAATCTACGTCAAAGGAGATGGTTGGAGCTACTTAAAGACTATGACGTTGATATTTTATACCATCCGAGGAAGGCGAACATAGTAGTCGACGCCCTCAGTCGTAGATCTATGGGTAGCCTATCGTATTTATAGCCAGAAAAGAGGGGAATAGCCCATGAGATTCATCATCTAGCTAGTCTTGGAGTTCGGTTACTGGCCTCAGGTGATATTGGAATTACTATTTAGGATACAGCAATATCCTCTTTAGTAACTGAAGTAAAGGAACGCCAATACGAGGATCTTGTTTTAGTTCATTATAGGGATACAACCCTTCAGAAGGAGAAGACACCGTTTGGAATTACAGAAGATTGAGTCCTCAGATATCGAGGACGATTATGTGTCCCTAATGTTGCAGGGCTACATCGGCAGGTTATGGCAGAAATTCATTATTCTTGTTATTCTGTCCATCTAGGAGCTAACAAGATGTATCATGATATCAAGGAAGCGTATTAGTGGGACAGAATGAAAAAGGATATAGTAGAATTTGTTGCTTAGTGTCCTAACTGTCAGCAGGTTAAGATTGAGTATCAAAAACCCTGTGGATTATTGCAGGTTGTAGAGATTCCGACTTGTAAATGGGAAATAATCAATATGAATTTCATCGTGGGTTTACCTCGTACCCAGTGTAAGTTCGATTCGATATGGGTGATTGTTCAGAGGCTTACAAAGTCAGCCCATTTTCTGCCCGTTAGGACTACATATTCCTCAAAGGATTATGAAAGGTTTTAATTAAGAAAATAGTACGACTGCATGGTGTCCCTGTATCTATTATCTCGGGTAAAGGAGCTCAATTTACAGTTAACTTCTGGAGGTCCTTCCAAAAAGGATTGGGGACTCAAGTAAGTCTTAGTAAAGCATTTCGTCCCCTGACAGACGGACAGGTTGAGCATATTATTCAGACACTGGAGGATATGTTACGAGTTTGTGTTATAGACTTCAAAGATAGCTGGGATGATCATCTTCCGCTTATTGAGTTTGCGTATAATAATAGCTACCATTCCAGCATTCAGATGACTCCATACAAAGCTCTTTACGGACGGAAGTGTAGGTCGCCTATAGGGTGGTTTGATGTTGGAGAATCTTAATTTCATGGGCCATACCTAGTTTAGCAAGCCATACAAAAAGTAAAATTGATCAGGGATCAACTGTTGATAGCTCAGAGTTGTTAGAAGTCATATTCTGACGTGCGGCGACGAGATTTAGAGTTTAGGGTTGATGACTGGGTATTCTTAAAAGTGTCACCTATGAAGGGTGTAATGAGATTTGGAAAGAAAGTCAAACTTAGCCCGTGGTATATTGGGCCTTATACGATCATTCGGAGAGTGGGCCAAGTAGCTTATGAGTTATAATTGCCCTCGGAGTTGGAGTTTGTCCATCCGATTTTTCACGTATCTATATTACAGAAGTGCATTGGGTTTCTTACCCGAGTAGTGCTCACGGATGATGTACAGATTACAGAGGACTTGTCATATGAGGAAATTCCGGTTGTCATCCTATACCAACAAATCTGCAAGCTACGGAATAAGGAGATAGCCTCCGTGAAAGTACTTTGGAGGAACAACAATGTGGAAGAAATGACTTGGGAGGCCGAGGAAGAAATAAAGTCTAGATATCCCTACTTATTTCCTCCTTCAAATAAGGGTCCAACTGAGACGTCATAACCATAAGGTACGTGTATAAATTCTTGTGTTGGTTATTATCGTTGGTCATGTGAGGCCATTGTCGTTATTCATAATTATGGTCCTGTGTGGCGTTGCGTTATTAAGCTTCTACGGGGAGAGTTGGTAGTAGTGTTGTTACAAAGACGACCCTACCAAAGTTATATAGATCACGGAGAGTTGAACATTCGAGGACGAATGTTTCTAAGGGGGGAAAGATGTTACATCTCGCGTTTTCGTACATTAAAAGTTTCGTCTTCAGTTAATTGACGTAGACTCGGGGATGAGATCATCTTGACGTTAATGTATTTACATTATTTATAACAATCGATAAATAAGTGTTATGAAGGATAAAGAGGTACACGAATTAAAGAAAACAAGTTTCGTTGAATGTGGCCAATTTAGAATAAAATACGGGTCGAGCGATAATACCCGATAATTATGAACTAGTACCATGCAAGGTATCATATGACCATGGTAGTATAATGTATAAAGTATATTAAAAATAAGTAGATTTTTAAGTAATTTGTGGTAATTTTTAAATTATTTAGGTAATTGGTTAATTACTGGGTAACGGGACATTACCCAGTTAGCTAATTTGTGGATAAAAAATTTACGAATTACATCCCCAAACGTGGCAAGAAGCCACAAAAAGGTAGAAATGACTAAGTAGTCATATAGTCTAGGTGGCAATCTAGGAATTGGAATTGAATAAGAAAAAATAGTCTTGTTCCATTCATTTTTGACAAAGTAGAACCAAAAAAACGTCAAAATCCTAACAAGAGACATACTTCTCCACTTTTTCTAATTCAAAGATTTCAAGGAACACAAACTTAGTTCGTTCCAAAAATTTCAAAGAAACGGAAGCTTGATTCATTCAAGACTTTGTTAGCAGAAGCAAGTTTCAATCCGATTTTTGGGGTTGCAAATTCAATCTACGAAGGTTTCCAAAGAAATTGTTAGAATCGTAGCAACATAAAATTTTGCAGTTACAAAATAGTACGGCGCAATCTTCGCCAAGAATATTATACGGAGTTTTTCCCTACTCTAGGTATGTTAAGGTCATCCCTATTTCTTTTGGCATGGTCCAAATTATACTGAAGAAAGCAAACGCACAGTTTTTACAAATTACACTATTCATAAAAATACTAGGGGTGTCTATATTCTTGATTTCTCATATGAATTATTATTATCTTCTGTTCATGGGTCTCAGAATAATATGTAGTTGAAAAAGCTTATCCGGAAGGAATATCAGATTTATTTTACGTATTTTTCATGCATTTCACCCATTTATACATGTGCATTGACCCATGACCAGATGGCGTTATATACGCGTATATATGTAAATATATATATATGGGATATGGGAAAAGGTTACAACGTTATATACGCACCACCACCTGATCAGCTGGTATATACAAATGATGTTGCCCACAGTGGCTGGGACGATATAATGGGATGCCCTCAATGGCTTGATGATATTATGTACACCTATACCTATGCATGACATGGCATTTATACGCACGTGCATGACATTATAAATGTTTCGGAATTTACAAAGTTATTCATATTTAAAGATATGTTTCTTTATTCCATGTTTCATTTATGTCTTTTACGTACTAATTTTCATACCTTACATACTACGTACATTTTTCATTTTGACGCCCTATTTTATGGGGCCTGCATTTCATGCCCGCAGGCGCAGGTAGGCAAGCTGACGGTCCCCCTTCTTAAGATCCTTGGTCAGCGAGAGTTGGCGTGCTCCACTTGATCCAAAGCTGCTTTTGATTTTGGTACGATATGTTTGTATATAAATGGGTATGACGTGGCTCAGTCTCATCTTTGTACAGTTATATTTCTATTAGAGGTCTATAGATAGGATGTCTAGTTGGGTTGTATGTGGCCTTGTCGGCTTTCAGTTTTAGATGTATAGTTATATATAGCAGCCTTGCCGGCTTGCTCACTGTATTCTGCATGTAGATGTACATATGTCTTGTTGGCATGTTTTCTTCATGTATGTTATTTTCATAATTCAGCAGATGTTATTCAGGTTCATATCTTAGACGCATGCTTAGGGGTGTTTGACAGGTAGGACTCAAGCACCCGTCGCGGACCATCGATTTGGGTCGTGATAGCCCTATCATGCTATCCTTGATTGTCATGCCAAGATGGTGACATTGGTTATGCCAGGTCTGTCGCGGTTAGAGTGGAGAGGTGCTTTATATTATGCACCTAGCACGCTTATTTCATTTCTAAAGGCTCAGCGGATGGTTGAGAAGGGGTATGATGTTTGTCTAGCATATGTGAGAGATGTCAGTGTTGATACTCTTACCGTCGAGTCAGTTCCGTTAGTGAGGGATTATCCAGATATATTCCCGATGGATGTTCCGAGCATGTCGCCCGACAGGGATATCGACTTTGGTATAGATTTTTTACCGGACACTCAACCCATCCCTATTCCTCCATATCATATGGCCCCACCAGAGTTGAAGGAGTTAATGGAGCAGTTGTAGGGGTTGCTTGATAAGGGCTTCATTCGGTCCAGTATGTCGCCTTGGGGTGCTCCAGTCTTGTTTGTAAATAAGAAGGATAGTTCTATGTGCATGTGTATTGATTATCGCCAGTTGAACAAGGTTACAGTGAAGAACAGGTATCCATTTCCAAGTATTGATGACCTATTTGATCAGTTATAGGGTGTCAGATTGTTCTCCAAGATTGACTTATGTTCAAGCTATCATCAGTTGAAGATTCAGGAACCATATATCCCGAAGACTACCTTTAGGACTTGGTATGGTCATTACAAGTTCCTTGTGATGTCATTTGGGTTGACCAACGCCTCGGCAAAATTTATGCACTTGATGAATAGTGTATTCCGGCCTTATCTTGGTCACTTGTCATTGTGTTTATTGACGATATTCTGGTGAATTCCTAGAGTCGATGTGGGAATTACCGTGCTTTAGACCATGAGAGAAAAGAAGTTATATGTAAAATTTTCAATGTGTGAATTCTTTCTAGATTCGGTGGCATTTTTTCGGTCATGTAGTATCGAGTGAGGGGATCAAGGTAGATCCGAAGAAGATTGAAGCAATGCAGAGTTGGCAAGACTGTCTTCAGCTACGAAGATCCGGAGTTTTCTTGGTTTTACGGGGTATTACTATCGATTTATAGAGTGTTTCGCATCTAGTACAGCACCTATGACAAAACTGACCCAGAAGGGTGCTCCATTCAGGTGGACCGAGGAGTGCGAGGAGAGCTTTCAAAAGCTCAAGACTACTTTGACTACAGCCCCAGTGTTGGTACTGCCTACAGTTTCGGGGTCTTACACTGTGTATTGTGATGCATTGCGCATTGGTCTCGATGCAGTGTTGATGCAGAATGGTAGGTGATTGCCTACGCATCTAGACAGTTAAAGGTACATGAGAAGAACTATCCCTATGTAGATGCTCATGTACTCGGTGACACCCCGATTTTGGGAGTGTTTTTGTATTGAGTTGTGATTTCTTATTCTGTTTTTAAAAGGTTTTCCTTAAATTTAACAGCTTCTGTATCTTTCAAAGCTTTAGAGTGTTGGGAATGTTTGAATAGTCGGCTTGCCTAGTTCGATAATAGGCGTCATCACGATGGATTAGTTTTGGGTCTTGACAAGTCGGCTCATGAGGTAAGGTAGTTATGGTTAGGTTGTTGGAATTGGTTGAATTAAAATGTATATACTTGGCATATTTAAAATGGGAAGAATGTGAATCTTTTATGTTCGTGCTTGATTACCGGTACCGACCATAGTCAAAGGTTCAAAGGTATAGTGTATGGTTGAAAAAATAAACTGCTCCTCTTCAGTTGAGATGTACGTTGTTGGGGTGTAGTTTATAGTTTCATTGCTCGAGGGCAAGCAGGAGTTTAAGTGTGGATTGTTGATATTCGGCTTAAAGTATGTATATTTATATGCATATTGCCTCATATTTTACTCGTGTTTCGTACATTTTTTGATGTGGAATGTAATAAGTTATTCTAATTCGTGATATTTTATATGTAGGAGTCACCCGAAGGCAATGCGAGATGAAAGTGCACAATTTAAAGCAAAAAAAGAACAAAACGAAAAAATGGTAGCGCCCCACGCTACCCGTGGCACAGTTTACAAATGCAAAAACTTTCCAGTGCCTGGGCTAGCGCCCCATGTTACCCTGGGTGCTGGATGACGGGAATTCTCTTATTTCACACGGGACAAGGTTATTTCGGCCTTACATACCCCCAGCTCATTTAAAAAGAAATATAAACCTAATTTGGAGGGGATCTAACATATTTTGGGAGGAGAACATGCCACTTTTGGAGAGGAGAACAAAAACCACGCTTGAAGGAGGTTTCTAACTAGTTTTTCTTCTCTTCTCTTCCTTTAATCTCATAATTTATTAGTTCTAGAGTTATGGGTGCTACATGAACGTTGTAGTTTGAAGCTTGAATTGTTCTTGTTATTTTATCATATTGGTTTATTTATTCAATCTTGTGCTTAGTTATTTGATTACTTGATCACTAATTTAATATTATCTACAAATCTAGGATTGAACTCGAGCGAGGGAATTCTAAATTGCATATAAGATTGAGTAGAGCGAGATCTTGAACTTGAGTATCGGGAACAAATTTGCGATTAAGATAGGGATATACCTAATCGTCTTGCTTGGTTACTATACGAGAATTATTAATGCATTCTTGTTAATCCTAATTCCATAGGAATATATGCATTAGGTTAGCTTGAATAAGCGAGTAGTACTTCGGGAGAATACTACAAGTAATATTAATCCTGTCAACCAATAAACTAGATAAATTAATTAGATAATTTAAGTGAAAAACTTAACGGAATGGTTAGCTAACCCATATCTCTAGAATATTCTCGCCCATTAAATTTGTATCTAAGCTTGCCGACGTATTTTCTTTAATCTCTTAGTTTACTACTCTAAATTAGGTTAGTTAACTAATTACACCTTAGGAATCTCTTGAATAGTTTAATTGTCTTAGTTTAATTTGGTAAATAGTTAATCATAAGTCCCTATGGGTATGATATCCGGACTTACAATCTTATATTATTTATACGACCACGTATATTAGCGTGTGCGTTTAGGAGCAACAAGTAGATTAAAAGTTTAAAAATTTTAAAATAATTTTAAAAAACTCAACAAAAACAAATCTAGTATTTTGTTTATAAATATGAAGCAATACATTAGTGTTAAAGTTACCATAAGATAAAAATCAACTATAACGTCTTGTTTTTGTGGCGATTAAAAGATCACAATATTTTAAAAAATATCATCAAACTACACAATTTACCTCTTTAAAAGTTAATAGTTAATAAACTCCATCAATATTGGAACTTAAAATATTACTCTTCACGAGTAAATATAAATTGCTTGCAAAATAGGAAAATAATAAAAGTTTGATAATTTTGAGAGATAAAGAACTAAAAATATGAATACCTATAGTAAGTGAAGATGTAAATTTTAGCTATTTAAATTATTTTCACTCTCTGATGTTTTCAATTAGAAAATATGTCATACTATGACTTATTATTTTGAGTTACTTTAAATCTTCATATTTCTATAAATGAACAAAATTTTAATCATTCGTTTGTTAAAGAATTTGAGGGTCAACGGTGCTAATTAGGGAATTTGACGCATGATTTGCGCTAAAAATTGTTAAGCGAGCCCCGAGCGGTGAGCGTTAGGCGTATTTTGGGCACACAATTGGGCATTTGGGGCATAAGCCTCACAGAACTAAGTTTCAGACGTGAGCCTCATGGCGTTTTGATAGTGCCCGCCCTGGGATGAGCACCGAAGCGAGTCCCAAGAAAGCCTTTTAAAACACTGTTTCTAGTTTATTTATTTCTTTAAATATTTCTTTCTAGTTTATTTATTTCTTTAAATATTTCTTTTGTAACCACACTTTAATACTGTCAACATTCATTGGCAAAACACAACTACAACTACTATCGCTACAGTTTCAACTTACAGGATCAAGTAATAAAAATTTCACCATTTGAAGAGAGAAAGGAACAAAGAAAACCGTAACTGCCCTTGGCAGTGTGAATGGAATATTTGCACCGTTAACCACCGATAGTAAATGAATTAAAATTTCTCCTTCTGTCTAATTAAAGGTTAAATTGGAAACGTCGAAATATCACAGGGCCAAAATCGGAATAAGACAATAACACAGGGATAAAAAATGCTATTTTCCCATTTCTAAAGCACTGCGATAGCAACTGTCGAGGCATGAAGGTTTCGAACCTTGCGTCCACATCCATAGCTCTAGGCCCTTCTAAATACTTAGGCATGAAGATTAGTTTTTCGGGCATTTAATTCAGCAGTATCGGTATTTGCATTAGAGTTCGATTAAAATCAAATTCGTGCTAGAATATTCCACAATGGGATAAACTGCTCCCTTACAAAAGTAATTTTATAACTTAAACTGCTGATTAAAAATAAAGAAGTACGTACCACTTCATGAAGAAGTTGTTGCGGAAGCCAAATGTATATAGTGTGAATAAGTCACAACTACTATACCAAAAATTATGACAGCCACTAAATAATAAATAAGACAATAAAGCAACAATAAAGGGAACACCAGAATTTACGAGGTTCGGCTAATTTTGCTTACTCCTCGGACACAACCAATATTTTATTTCACTCCAAAATACAAGTGAAATAATACTAAAGAGAGAAGATACAAATGCCTTAAACAGATGAGAAGGCAAATGAGAGGTGTATTTAAATCCTAAACATTAAGCCTTCTTTTATAGGGGGAAAATCCCCCCAACTATTGCTAACCCACCGATGTGGGAAGCTGAAATATTTGACATTTCAACAAATCTCCACCTTGGCAAAAATTCCACGTCTTCAATTTTCTCTCTATAACAAATTTTGGTTGTGTCTTCATCTTCAATCTTCAGTGTTCAACAATGTTGATCAAATCCAAACAATGTTGAAACTTGACCGCAGTCACCACCTTTGTCAGCATATCAGCAGGATTCTCCGTAGTATGAATTTTCTTCACCGTGACTCCACCTTCTTCTATGATTTCTCGTACGAAATGATACCGAACATCAATGTGCTTCGTCCTTGCATGATAAACTTGGTTCTTCGCTAATTGAATAGCACTTTGACTATCACAAAAAATTGTGATACCTTTTTGTTCAACACCAAGCTCCTTTAGCAATCCTTGAAGCCAAATTGCCTCTTTCACAGCCTCTGTAATAGCCATGTACTCTGCCTCTGTTGTAGACAAAGCAACTGTTGACTGCAAAGTAGACTTCCAACTAACTGGTGCCTTTGCAAAAGTAAACACATAACCAGTAGTTGATCTTCGTTTGTCCATATCACCCGCAAAATCTGAGTCACAATATCCAACTACAAACTGATTGTCTTCCTGCTCAAAAACTAACCCGACATCTACAGTATTATGAATATACCGTAGAATCCACTTCACAGCTTGCCAATGCTCCTTCCCTGGATTGTGCATATATCTGCTAATAACTCCAACAGCTTGTGAAATGTCAGGCCTTGTGCAAACCATTGCATACATCAAGCTACCAACAACATTTGCGTATGGTACCTTTGACATATACTCTCGTTCAGCTTCATCCATTGGCGACATATTAGTACTTAGCTTAAAATGGGGAGCAAGTGGAGTACTAACTGGCTTAGTCTTGTCATCTATGCCAAAACGTTGTAGTACTCTTTTCAAATATTCTTTCTGAGATAAACAGAGTTTCTTTGAACGTCTATCTCTTATTATCTCCATGCCAAGAATTTTCTTTGCCTCACCCAAATCCTTCATCTCGAACTCCTTCTTCAGTTGAATCTTCAACTTATCAATTTCTTCCGAATTCTTGGAAGCTATCAACATATCATCAACATATAGGAGAAGATATACAAAGGAACCATCTTTAAGCTTGTGCAAATACACACAATGATCGTATTTGCTTCTCTTGTACCCTTGCCGCAACATAAACTCGTCAAATCGCTTGTACCATTGTCTAGAAGATTGTTTCAATCCGTACAACGATTTTTCAAGTTTGCACACCATATTTTCTTTTCCAGCAACTTTGAATCCTTCTGGCTGAGTCATGTAGATTTCCTCCTCCAAGTTTCCATGTAAAAACGCAGTTTTTACATCCATCTGAACTAGTTCCAAATCCAATTGTGCTACTAAAGCCAACATAATTCTAATGGAGGAATGTTTTACAACTGGAGAAAACACTTCATTGTAATCAATTCCCTCCTTTGAGCATATCCTTTGGCCACCAATCTTGCTTTGTAGCGAACATCTACTTGGTTAGGAAATCCTTCCTTCTTTGCAAATACCCATTTGCACCCAATTACTTTCTTTCCATTCGGGAGATTGGCCAATCTCCATGTATGATTCTGATGAAGGGACTGTATTTCATCATTCATGGCAATCCTCCACTTATCTTCTTCTGAACATTGGACTGCGTCTTTATAAGTGGTAGGAACATCATCAGCTACAATTGAGGTTGCACAAGCAACCGTCTCTATGAGACGAACAGGTCTCGTTATTGTTCTTTTTGGCCTACTGGTTGCTATTGATTCAAGTTGTTGTTGAGGTTCCTGAGTTGGAATCTCCTCTACTGGCTCTCCTTCCAGAGGGTAATCTTCATTTGTTTCCTCCTCTGCTTCTTGTGTAGGAAAAATAAATTTTCCCTCAAACTCCACCTGCTTAGAAGCACCTTTATTTTGTTTGGTATCTTCTGTTACCTTATTTACCATAGCAGATTCATCAAAGGTAACATCCCTGCTGAATATTACTTTCTTTGTCATAGGACACCATAAGCGATATCCTTTGACTCCAGAAGTAATTCCCATAAAAATAGCCTTCTTTGCCCTTGGATCCAATTTTGACTCTGTCACATGATAATATGCAGTTGAGCCAAACACGTGCAAAGAGTTATAATCTACAGCAGGCTTTCCATACCATTTTTTAAATGGTGTCTTGCCATCAATAGCAGCAGATGGTAAGCGATTAATGAGGTGGCATGCATATGTAACTGCCTCAGCCCAAAATTCTTTGCCCAAGCCAGCATTGGACAACATACACCGTACCTTCTCCAGCAAGGTCCGGTTCATACGTTCTGCCACTCCATTCTGTTGTGGTGTATGTCTAACAGTGAAGTGTCGGACGATGCCATCATTTTCACAGACCTTATTGAAATGATCATTTTTGTATTCACCTCCATTGTCTGTGCGAATACACTTGATCCTCTTGCCTGTTTGATTCTCCACCATCGTCTTCCATTTGAGAAAAATTCCCAGCACTTCATCTTTGTTTTTCATTGTATACACCCACACTCTTCGAGAAAAATCATCAACAAAGGTTACAAAATAGTGCTTCCCACCCAATGAAGGTGTTTTGGAAGGACCCCAAACATCAGAGTGTACATAATCCAAAATGCCTTTAGTATTATGGATCGCTGTACCAAATTTAACCCTTGTCTGTTTCCCTTTGACACAATGCTCACAAAACTCCAAGTTGCAAGCCTTTACTCCTTTTAACAATCCTTGATCTGATAGAGTTTTCAAGGATTTTCCTCCAGCATGTCCCAAGCGCATGTGCCATAGCTTGGTTGCTTCTGCCTCTTTGTCGTCACTGGATGTCACTGTCGCTGTCCCAATAACTGTACTGCCACGATAGCGGTACATATTATTATTCTTCCGATTAGCCTTCATTACCACTAGTGCACCGGAGCATACTCTCATCACTCCATTTTCTGCAATGATTTTGAACCCTTTTGATTCTAGGGCTCCCACAGAGATGAGATTCTTCTTCAAATCCGGTACATATCGAACATCTGTTAATGTTCTGATCATTCCATCATGGTTCCTTAATCGTATTGAACCAATGCCATATGAGGTAAGAGGGCTGTTATCCGCTGTGTGGACGACTCCATATTCTCCTTCTTGAAATTCCACGAACCAGTCCTTGTTGGGACACATATGATAGCTACAAGCCGAGTCCATCAACCATATGTCTGATGATGTTGATGACTCTGTTGTAACTAATGAGAAGTCTGAATCATCACAATCAGCTACATTTGAATCCATAATGGCCTTTCCATTGTTATGTTTGGCCTTATTCTTCAACTTCGGACAGTCTTTCTTCCAGTGCCCTTTTTCTCGACAAAAGGCACATTCATCTTTGCTGGGTCTGGATCTTGACTTGGATCTTCCCTTCTTTGTCCTCGTTTGATTTTGAGGACGACCCCTCACAAATAGTGCTTCTCCTTCTCCGCCCTTCTGTTTTTCTCGCTTTCTTTGTTCATAGCTGTACAAAGCCGAACAAACTTCTCTGAGAGAAACTTCGTCATTTCCATGGAGTAGAGTAGTTTCAAGGTGCTCGTACTCATCAGGAAGTGACGCCAACAACATTAAGGCCAAGTCACCATCATCATAAGTTGTATCCATATTTTGCAAATCTGTGACCAACTTATTGAAACTGGTGATATGTTCATTCATCGTGGTACCAGGAACATAGGTGAAGTGAAACAGTCTCTTCTTCATGTACAATTTATTTTGACTGTTTTTCTTCAAAAATTTATCCTCCAGTGCTTTCCATAATTTACTTGCAGAAGTTTCCTTTGTGTATGGATATTTCTGCTCTCTAGCAAGGTAGGATCGAATGGTACCGCAAGCAACACGGTTGATAATTCTCCAATCTTCTTCTCCAATAACATCTGGTTTCTTTTCTTCAATGGCCAGATCTAGCCCTTGTTGAAAAAGGACATCTAGAACCTCGCCTTGCCACATCCCAAAATGTCCGGACCCGTCAAAAATTTCTACCGCAAATTTCGCATTTGACACAATTCTTGTCATAAGCGAAGATGCCAATGATGACGTATTGTTGACACTTGATGTAGATTCTTCTTGTTTATTGTCTCCCATATTTGACACAAATATTATTTAATAGCTGACGACACAAATCAAGATTATTTCCTTTCTGATGTAGAAGATCAGACTAAGCTGCAACCACAGAGCATACTCAGACAGAACCTTGACTCAGTTACCAAGATAAATCTTTTCTGATGTGGAAGATCAGACTATGCTGCAACCACAGAGCATACTTAGACAGTACCTTGGCTCTGATACCAATTGTTGCGGAAGCCAAATGTATATAGTGTGAATAAGTCACAACTACTATACCAAAAATTATGACAGCCACCAAATAATAAATAAGACAATAAAGCAACAATAAAGGGAACACCAGAATTTACGAGGTTCGGCTAATTTTGCTTACTCCTCGGACACAACCAATATTTTATTTCACTCCAAAATACAAGTGAAATAATACTAAAGAGAGAAGATACAAATACCTTAAACAGATGAGAAGGCAAATGAGAGGTGTATTTAAATCCTAAACATTAAGCCTTTTTTTATAGGGGGAAAATCCCCCCAACTATTGCTAACCCACCGATGTGGGAAGCTGAAATATTTGACATTTCAACATAAGTATGTGCCACTTCACCGAAGTGGACATGAAGATTTCAAACCTTGCATCCTAGATACAGCCTACAGGCCCTTATAAATGCTTAGCCATGTTCACACGGCTAGTTATCAATATTCTCGTTGGCTACCACATAATTTCTGAAAAGTAGCCATAGTTAAAGCCGTATATCTCCTTCCTGATGCTATTTGACCGTCTTATAATGAAATGGTGAAATATTGTGAGATCCACACATGTTGTTTGAGAAATACGCCCTCCAATTCAATTAAGTATCTTACACTTAATTTTTTGGGTATGTTTTCAATAGAATATCTCTTTTCATATTTAGTAAGTTTGTAATTTTAATATCTCTTTTATCTTTGATAACACCCTTATAGATATGCCGTGATATATTTAAGATTAATAGATTTAAAGGATATTTTGAATATGATATACACACCTTTAGTTTATAACGAGATTTAAAATTATTCTTTATATTTTTTAAATTTTGTGTCTGGTCAAACTAAGGCACACAAATGAAATCTAGACACTCTATCTCATTTATGCTGTTCAAACTCAGACGTGATTTCCCACGTTGGCTTATATATGTTGTTTTCTTATAAATAACCTCTAAATCCCTCTCGTATGACTAACAACAGAGAGCTGATCTCTAGTTTAAGAAAATGGCCAGCTCTTCTCTTCAATCCTCAATAGCCAAAAAATATTTTTTTTGTCTTTTCTTTATTTTCCTTATTCATAATTTTCTTCTTTTCCTCTGCACTTAGGAAACACTATTTTAAACTTATTTTTGCAGGCTAGAAGGTAAGGTAGCATTTATAACTGGTGGAGCTAGTGGCATAGGAGCGGCCACAACTAGGCTATTTGTTCAACATGGTGCAAAAGTTATAATTGCAGACATTCAGGACAGCCTCGGAACTTCCTTAGTACAAGAGATTGGCACGGAAAAGGCAATCTTTATCCATTGCAATGTCGCAATTGAATCGGATGTTCAAAATGCAGTAGATGCAACAATTGATAAGTTTGATAAGCTCGACATAATGTTCAGTAACGCTGGTGTATTGGGTAAGCCAATTTCCAGCATCTTAGAGGTAGATTACGACATAATTAAGACCGTGTTCGATGTAAACATTGTTGGCGCCTTCTTTTGCGCTAAACATGCTGCTAGAGTGATGATTCCGGTAAAGAAAGGTTCCATTATATTCACAGCAAGTGCTACGACAGTGGTCTCTGGTCTTACTCCGCACGCATATACAACATCAAAGTGTGCAGTTTTGGGGCTCTCCAAGAACATTGGAGTTGAATTAGGGAAGTATGGAATAAAAGTTAACTGTGTCTCTCCTCATTAAGTTGGCACACCACTTGCGTTAAATGGGCTTGGAATAGCTGATAAACAAATGGCGGACAAATTGTTTGCAGAAGCAGGAAATTTGAAAGGAGCATTATTATATGAAGAGGAGGTGGCAAAAACACTGCTATATTTTGTTAGTAAACAGTATTTGTAAACTAATTCTGGAAAAACAAAGCAGAATAATATATAAACAATTTACTAACAAGCTTAAGGAATTTAATCACCTTCTAGTATCGAAGGTTATGGATTATTTCCTCCTAGGATAGAACAAATTACACACTGGTGTAGTGGTACTTCAAACCCCAGTGTTTCAGCGAACACAAAGTTCGATAGCAAATTACACTTACTGTTGCTTTCTTTGAAGTTAAAATATGCAGAAGAAAGGAGAAGAACTCAAAAAATTCGTATGGAAATTCTGAGCAGAATAGACTTGTATTTTTAGCCAAAGTTGGGCTGAAATCTGAAGAGGTGCAACTCTTCAGAATGGCTGTTTATGCAAAACGGCCACATCATAAATGTCATAACATAAATGGCTATTTACTCAACAATAAAGAGAGAAAATTGAAGAGGGTAGTTTAATTTTCAGTTACATAACTGAAAAATGGATTGGATTTAATATTAATATTTATTTTAATATTAATATTCTGTTATTAAAATAAATATTTAATAACATTTCTGTTACTATTTTACTATTAACAAATAAATTTAGTCCAAAAAATTAATCAATCAATCATTTGACCAAATCCGAAGACGAAGCCGAAGCCGAGCGACGACGACGACGACGCGAGGCTTGCCTTCTTCTCAACTCTTTAAGAGTTAGAAGAAGAGCAATTGCTTATATACCCATAAAAAATATCTTCCTCTTCCAATATGGGACAATGTCCCTTTGCCAAGGGGGAAACCTAAAATTTCATTTCCCTCCATTTCTCATCACCCTATTTTAAGCATATCATATACTTACAATCCCAACAATTTCCCACATGAATGGGGAATGTCTATATCACAGAAATATGCACGAAAAACTGTGTGATTCGCAAGCAAGGATTAATTGCATCTAGATAAGTAGGTTTCCTTTTGAACTTTCCGTAGTGAACTTATGTCGGATATACTCGGTTAATCGGTAGATTTGATATCTTTGAACCGTCAAACTTTGGTGTATACCTAGGCAACCATAAGTCACACGACCAACTTTTAACCGTCTTTGGTTCTCATTGTTGTGTTTATTTCAGCCATGAACACCGCCTGGTTTCATAAGTGCGTAGAGAACTGGCCTTACAAAGTTCTCCTTGAAGCGGCGAACACTTCACACTTACATAGGTGATTCCTAAATGTATCATCCCGTAGATACACTATTTGATATACCCCGTATCAAATTTAAAAATTATTAAAAAGCTTTAATGTTTTATCCTTGGTACTGAACATTGTCTCATCACGAGAATGGACCAAAAGTTTAGTTGACAATGTTGAACCATCATTAATGACTTTCTTTGATCTCCTTGAACCTAGATCTTGGGATCTCTAATCTTCTAGGTAGAGTTACCGCCACTATGACTTGTTCTCGGCCACAGCCCCATTCTCCTTGATGATTTCTCACTACCTCTCTAGTTAGGCCTTTTGTAAGTGGATCCGACACATTATCACTTGGCTTTACATAATCAATCGTGATAATTCCTCTAGAGAGTAATTGCCTAATGGTTTTATGTCTTCGTTGTATTTGACGAGATTTACCGTTATACATAACGCTCCCAGCCCTTCCAATTGTCGCTTGACTATCGCAATGTATGCATATTGGTGCCAACAGTTTGGGCCAAAATGGAATATCTTTCAAGAAATTCCGAAGCCATTCAGCTTCTTCACCAGCTTTATCTAAGGCTATGAATTCAGCCTCCATTGTAGAGCGGGCAATACAAGTTTGTTTGGACGATTTCCAAGATACCTCTCCTCCATCAATAGTGAATACATATCCACTTGTGGACTTGGAATCAGTTGATCCGGTGATCCAATTTGCATCATAGTATTCCTCAATGACCGCAGGATATTTACTGTAGTGCAAAGCAAAGTCCTAGGTATGTACTAAATACCCCAAAGCTCGTTTCATGGCCATCCAATGAGATTGACCTGGATTGCTCGTATATCGACTCAATTTTCTTATAGCACAAGTTATATCTAGTCGTGTATAATTCATGATGTACATTAAGCAACCCAACGCACGAGCATAATCCAATTATGATATGCTTTGGCCTTTGTTCTTTGCTAATGCAAGATTCACGTCAATTGGAGTCTTTGCAACTTTAAAGCATAAGTGCTTGGATTTTTCAAGTACAGTCTTAATATAATGAGATTGTGACGATGTCAGAGCTTGAGAAGTCTTATAGATCTTAATTCCCAAAATTAAATCAGCAACTCCCAAGTCTTTCATATCAAATTTGCCAGTTAGCATGTGCTTAGTCGCATTTATGTTGGCAATGTCATTACTCATTATCAGCATATCATCCACATATAAGCAAACAATGACTATGTGATTTTGAACATTTTTAATATACATACATTTATCACATTCATTTATTTTAAAACCATTTGACAATATTGTTTGGTCAAATTTCGCATGCCATTGTTTGGGTGCTTGTTTTAGTCCGTAAAGGGACTTAACAAGTCTACATACCTTTTTTCTTTACCTGGAACTATGGTTGTCCAACGGGACGGGATGGGACGGGACAGGACGACATTTAAGCGGGATGGTGGCGGGACGGGACGAAATGACACGGGAAAAATGGGATGAAACGTTCGTCTCATCCCGTCCCGCTAACAAACGGGATGGGACGGGACGGGTTCGTGGGCCTTAAGTGTATTTTTTTTAAAAAAAAAAATGTCTAGTTTTTTGAAAATTACTATGTTTTTAAAGTTTGCAACGGCTAGATTTTTGACTTATTTAATAAACTTAAATGTTACTATGTTAAAATAAAAATTAGAAAACTAAGTAAAGAATTATAAAATATTAAAACAAAAGACTTGTAATGAAATATTCTAGTAATTGTAAATTTATAATAGAGTTATAATTTATTTAATATAATTTCAAAGTATTAACTATTAAGTAACTAAGACAATTCATAAATAAAATTCAACGCTTAGAGCCTTTTATTTTATTAATAGAACTTTCAAATCTCAAATACAAATATAATTCTTTTGAAGAGCACCTAATCTACGCAGCCACCTTCTAGGAAGGGTTCTGTTTGAACTAGGCCTCTTAGTAGCCAATTACAAATTATCATACTAATATTTGTAAGCTCTTGTATAGCTTCTTTGTAACTTATCAATAATATCTCTCAGACATTCTGCTGGAATTGGCAATGTTGATTGATGCTCCATGAGCTCCATGTCGTCATCGCTCCCAGTGGTTAGTATCTCATTGTATTCTTTTTCTTCCCTAGTGGTTAATTTTTCAAAACTAAGATTTCTTCTTTCTGCATTAATCCAATCTTTGAATAATACGGAAATCTCTAGACTGTCCTCCGCTAATGAATGTCCATGATCTCCAATTTGAAATCTTGACGCGCTTAAAACACTCTCCGATGCTACTGATGATGCTTGAATAGCCAGGATATCTCGGGCCATAATTGAAAGTGTTGGAAAAGCCTTGCCACGCTCCCTCCACCATGACAAAAGTTGTCCCTTGCCTTCTTCGTCTTTAATATTTTCCAATCCTTGATTAAGATAAGAATCAAGTTCATCATCAATAGAGGAATCAAAACCTGTTATATCATCCATATCTTCCCATAAAACTTCTGCTCTAGACTTAGAAGTAGAAGGAGCAGTTTCGCAACCAGTTGTATCCATAGATTTATATTTATCAAATATTGATCTAGCATAAGAATATATGCTAGCTTGGCAATTTTCGAGAGATAGTTGTTCATTTTCTTGAATTTCTAAATTCTCATAAATTTTACGAACAAGTCCCTTTGCACCTCTTAGTTTTAAAGATGGGTTAAGTAGAGTAGAAATTAAATAAACTTCGGGAATAAGGAAAAATGGCCGGTGCATAAGTTGGATTTATTTTATACTTACCAAATACAACCGAAATTCCACAAATATACCATAATATTTGTGTAACAGTAGGATAATATATACCAAAGAATTATTTTGTAGCATAATAAATTTTTTCTAAAAATTTAGTAATCTCTCTAATCTCATCCCAATCAGAATCAGCAATTTGATCAACAGGGTGAGCATTATGCATATTAAATACTTTTTGGATAGGCACCTGATAATCATAAGCAACTTTAAGCATTTCATAAGTAGAATTCCACCTAGTACAAACATTTTTTGGAACTTTTCTAAATGGAAGGCTAGCACTAGCATATTGTTGAGCAAATTCACGAATTCTACTTTGTTTATGAGCACGAAAAATATAGCCACAAGCATGTTGTATTTTACTACAAGCATCAGAAAATAAATTAAGACCATCTTTTACAACCAAGTTAAAAATATGGCATGCACATCTAACATGAAAAATTGTTGGATTAATTAGACAAAGTCTAGATTTTAAGCTATTTGTTGCGGTTGTGTTAGAAGAAGCATTATCTAAGGTGATAGTTAAAACTTTATTAATGAGTTCATAAAAATCAAGTATTTGTAGAACAGTAGTTGCAATATATGCTCCAGTATGTTTTGAATCAATAAATTTATAACCAATAATATGTTTTTGCAAGTTCTAGTGATATCAATCCAATGACATGTAACAGTTCAATAATTACAACCATTAGGACTACGACCTATATCAGATGTGATAGACACTTTACAATCTAAGTGAAAAAAATACACAACGAATATACTGAAGATATTCGGTTTGAAATTTAAGAACATCATTTCTAACCGTGGTCTTAGGAAAACCTTGAAAAGCAGGGTTATAAGTTTCTTGTATATAATGCACAAAAGCAGGGTGAGAAGGGAAAGTAAAAGGTAAGCCACAGACAGCCACCATTTTTGCTAAGTTCTCACAATCTCTATCTTTGTTATATTTGCGTAAAATATGACCAGAAGCAGGGTCAAGTTGTTGTTGAATTTGATTAGAACCACATCCACTAGGAGTGTCAGTACTGATGGTAGGATCTATAATTTTTTCGGTTTCTATGTTAGCTTGTATCCATAAAGATTTGTGATCCCTTATTAAGTGTCTACTTAAACCACCCAGCCCCACCACTTGTTATGTGTGCAAATACTTGCTTACATTCTTCACATATAGCACGATGATTGACTTTATCATGTTTAAAAAAAATTCATACAAGTGATGTTTTGGGACGTTCAGCCTTAGGCTTACCCCTTACAAGGGTATAGGGGGTAAAGCTCCAGACTGAGATTGACTCTGAGTTGGAGCTTGTGTTGCGGGACTAGTGGGTGTTTCATCTAATTCTTCTTCCTCATTTTCTTCATCCTCAAAAAAATATCATTGTCAAATTGTCTTTGTAAAGTTTCATGATCTAATTGTTCTCCGACATGAACATCATAAAATGTGGGGGGTTGGGAAATGAAGTTTCATCAACATGAGTCATTTCATCAATATGCTTTCTAATTCTAGGTCTAGGAGAAGGGTTAGGATTAGGATTACTACTATTTTCACCTTTACTATTTTTTTACTGCTTTTTTTACAAATACCAAATACATTTTTAGGTGCCATAATTTAAATATGAAATTAAATTAAAAAAGCTAACACAAATATTAAACACACAAATGAAATACAAAAATATAACACATAAAGTAAACACAAAAATTAAGCACTAAAATGATATGCAAAAATTATATATTAAAATTAGGAGATGGAACGAGTGCACCGTGATTAAATATTGAAACTTGAAGAAATTGCCCAAAACATTGCTCCAAATACTTGACGAATTAATTTGAAGCTTGAAAGTTGCTCCAAAAAATTTGCCCAAATACTTGAAAGTTGAAACTTAAAAGTTATCACTTGATAGTTGATAGTTGATACTTGATAGTAACAAAATTGAGAGAATAATATAGAATATAGATAAAATATTAGAGTGTAAGAGATTTGAGAGAGAAGATTGATTTTTTGTGGGAAAAAATGAAGAAGAATGGGGGGTATTTATAGTAGAAAATAGGGCCAAAGTATAATTTAATAAACTTAGAGGTTATATTAAAAGTTTGAGGGGTTAGGGGTGTTTCGGGGGGGGTTTTGGGGGGTGTAGGGGCTGTTTGGACCATTGGCAACGGCTATTTTTGCAATTTAAGCCGTTGCCCAATGATTAGTTTTTAAAAAAAAACTGGCGGGACGAGACGGGACGGGACGAAATGGGATGGGACAAACGGGACGAAATGGTCGTCCCGTCCCATCCGGTGTCTCGTTTAACATTGGCCCATCCCTTTTAACTTGAAGCGGGACGAGACGCGGGACGGGACGTCCCGTCCCGTTGGACAGCCATACTTGGAACCACAATCCCTTCAGGTTGTTCCATGTAAATTTTTTCCTTCAACTCTCCATTTAAGAAGGCTGTCTTAACATCCATTTGATGAATTTCAAGACCATAAACTGCAGCTAACGGTACTAACGTTCGTATGGACGTAATTCTTGTAATTGGAGAGTATGTATCGAAATAGTCAAGACCTTCTCATTGTCTATACCCTTTGACCACAAGTCTTGCCTTAAATTTGTCAATACTGTCATCATCTTTCATTTTCCTCTTAAAGATCAATTTAGAACCCAACGGTTTATTTCCAGGAGGAAGATCAATCAATTCCCATATATGGTTGTTCAGTATGGATTCTATATCATTATTGACTGCCTCTTTCCAAAACAATGATTCTGAAGAAGACATAGCTTCTTTAAATGTTTGAGGCTCATTTTTCAATAAGAAAGTCACAAAATCTGGTCCAAATGATGTAGACGTTATTTGACGTTTACTACATCTTGGATCCTCCTGGTTAAGTGTACTTTCTTTTGTTTCTTCCCGAGGTCGTTTAGATCCTTCACCAATCAATTCACATTCCTTTTTTATACGGATATATATTTTCATAGAACTCAGCATTATCTGATTCTATAACCGTATTATTATGAATGTCAGGATTTTCTAATTTATGAACTAGAAATCGATATGCTTTACTATTAGTCGCATATTCTATGAAAACACAATCTATGGTTTTCGGTCCTATTTTTACCCTTTTGGGTTTAGGAACTTGCACTTTTGCCAAACACCCGCACACTTTAAAATAATTCAAGTTGGGTTTCCTTCCTTTCCATTTTTCATATGGAATGGATTGTGTTTTGCTATGGGGTACTCGATTTAGTATTCGGCTAGCCGTAAGAACGTTTCCCCCACAAGTTCTGTGGCAAACCAGAACTTATCAATAATGCGTTCATCATCTCCTTTAATGAACGATTCTTACTTTCTGCAATCCCATTGGATTGGGGTGTGTAAAGGGTCATTGTTTGATGAATAATTCCATCTTCTAAACATATTTGTTCAAAAGGAGATTCATATTCACCACCCTATCACTTCTTATCATTTTGAATTTCTTGTTAAGCTGCGTTTCAACTTCATTTTTGTATTTCTTGAATGCATTTATTGTTTTATTTTTACTATTAAGTAAGTAAACATAGAAATATCGAGTACTATCGTCAATAAAAGTTATGAAATACTTCTTTCCACCGCGAGATTGTATTGACTTCATATTGCAAATATCTATGTGAATTAAGTCTAAAGGATCTGAATTCTTTTCAACTGACTTATAAGGATGTTTAACATACTTAGATTCCACACATATTTGATATTTTGATTTGTCGCATTCAAATTTAGGCAATACTTCCAAATTAATCATTTTCCGCAAGGTCTTATATTTAACATGACCCAAACGTATATGCCATAATTCATTTGACTCAAGCAAGTAAGACGAAACTAAAATTTTATTATTATTTTCAACAACCATTACATTCAGCTTGAAAAGGCCCTCAGTGAGGTAACATTTTCCTACAAACATTTCGTTCTTACTTATTACAACCTTATCAGAAACAAAAACACATTTAAAACCATTTTTAACAAGAAGTCCAGTAGAGACTAAATTCTTCCTAATCTCAGGAAAATGAAGGACGTTGTTCAAAGGCACCACTTTGCCGGAAGTCATTTTGAGAAATATCTTCCCACATCCTTCAATCTTGGCCTTTGCAGCATTTCTCATAGAAAGCGTCTCATCGGGTCCAACAGGAGCATAAATAGCAAAAGCTTCTCTAATAGCACAAACATGGCGAGTGGCTCCAGAATCAATCCACCACTCTTTAGGATTGCCCGCCAAGTTGCATTCGGAAAGCATGGCACATAAGTTATCAACATCATCATGCTTTTCAACCATGTTTGCTTGACCCTTCTTCTTGTCTTTCTTCGGAGCACGACACTCCGTAGATTTGTGTCCGATTTTTCCACAATTGTAGCAATTTCCACTGAACCGCTTCTTGCTTGGGTTGTATTTCGATCCAGAAGCCTTCTTCCTCTTTTTGTTCTCTTCAACAATATTTTCTCCCATTATTTTTGAGTTTCCACGGCCTCTCTTTTCAGCAGCTTTGTTGTCCTCTTTGATTCTCAACCGAACAATGAGATCCTCAAAGGATATCTCCTTGCGCTTGTGTTTCAAGTAGTTGTCACGGCCCTAAACCCAGACCCGGTCGTGATGGAGCCTCTCGTGAAGACAAGGCCAACTGACACATTCCCAATTCATTTTAAGTAATTAAAATAATACAAATTAAGTCTTTAACATAATAATAATCCCAAAATAAGGTGAAACAGTACAATATCAGAATAAATATAGCCCAATATCGGGGTGTCACCAGTCATGAGCATCTACTAACTGATTAAAAATAGGAAGGGTCTACATAGTCTACTATAGAACTAAAACAAGAGAAAATAAGATAGAGGGAGAAGCACTGGGCTGCGAACGCCGAGCAGCTACCTAGTGAATCTCCGAATCCGCCTGAGCTGGAAGAATCAACACTCGCTAGCGGGACCTGAAGCACCTGAATCTACACATAAGGTGCAGGGAGTAAAGTGAGTACTCCAACTCAGTGAGTAATAACAATAAATGAAGGCTGGGCAATAAGAAAACATATAAATTCACGTCAACACGCTATAAAGAAGAAGTATAAAACCAGTAAAGCAATGAAACAGTGAAAACATATAAAGACGCCTTAGTTCAGAATAAGCTTCTTTAAAAATACCTTTTTAATAGTTAAACAATTAAATGAAAAGTAGCTAGAACAGATAAACACATAAAAATCCGCCCCTCAGGCACAATGTCAACAGAATTCGCCCCTCGGGCAATATCATGGAACAACACCAACCTCTCGGACTATATCTCATATCACAATGGGTACCCGCGCTCACTGGGGGTGTACATACTCCGGGAGGGGCCCCTTATGGCCCAAGCACAATATCAAACCATCTCGTGGCAGAATCAATAGGCTCTCGGCCTCATATCAACAAGCCACCTCATGACGTACAATCTCAAGCCCTCGGCCTCATAATCATAATCAGTGTATCACTGTTGCGGCGGGCAGCCCGATCCAAAGTATCCTCACAATACAGGCCCTCGACCTTACTCAGTCAGAATCTCATAAGCCACTGGAGCAATAGTTAAACATGATGCTCAGCTCAAATTATCATTTGGAATATCATTTAATGTGTTAAAATAGAGTAAACATGGCTGAGTTATGAAAACAGTAGAATATAGCATGACTGAGTACAAGTATAAAGTGAAAACAGTGAGAAAATATCAGTAAAAATCCTATAAGGGTCCAAATAGTTGGCACGAGGCCCAAATATGCTATTCAGCCCAAAATATGATGATAGCAAACAGTTTTCAATCAAATGCGTGGTAAAACAGTCATTTGGGATGGACTAAGTCACAATCCCCAATGGTGCACGACCCCACGCTCGTCACCTAGCGTGTGCGTAACCTCAATCTAGCACAACGATGTGAAATCTAGGGTTTCATACCCTTAAGACAATATTTACAATCATTACTCACCTCTATCCGGTCCAAATCTCTAGCTCGCGATGCCTTTGCCTCTCGAATCGGCCTCCGGATGCTCCAAATCTAACCAAAATCAGTGAAAAATCATCAAAACATGCTAAGGAGATAAAGCCCACTCGAAAGAAATCAAATTACAACACAAATCCCGAAATTGGCCAAACTCGACCCCGAGATCACGTCTCGGATTTCGATAAAAATTACATCAATAGACTCCTTATCACCTTCCGAGTTCATTCATATCAAAATCACCAAAATCTAACTTCAAATGATCCCTCAAATCCCTAATTTTAGATCTTCAATTACAAGCCCTAGTTCTTCAATATTAGGCTTAAATTCCATGATTAATTAGGTAGAAATCACATTAGGATCAAGTATTAAGTCCATAAATCTTATCTCCAAGTGTTCCCCCTTGAATCCCTCTTCAATCCTCTTCAAAAAGCTTCAAAATCGCCCAAAAATGGTGAAAGTTAGCCCAAAAATCACGGACAATGGCTATTTAAGCATTCTGCCCAGGCATTCAAATCCTTCTTCGCGAACGCGGTCAAAGTCTTGCATTCGCGAAGCACAAACTTAAGTTGACCAATTTTTCCTCCTTTGCGAACGTGTCTGGCCTCTCGCGAATGCAATGCTTCCTGACTCCAACCTTCGCGAACACGGCTCCCCTTCTCGCGAACGTGTAGCTCAATGGCCTATCCCTTCGCGAATGCAGAACCTCCCTCGCAAACGCGAAGGCCAAATCTTAAGCCTTACCTGCTAACCCTTCGCGAACGCGAAGGCCAATTGTCTACAACATATACAACAATTTTTTTGCAATCTTTCACAACATGAAATGGTTCGCTTAACCACTCGAAACTCACCTGAGGCCCTCGGGAACTCAACCAAACATGTCAACATATCCCATAACATCATTCAAACTTGTTCCAACCTTCGGAACGCTCAAAACAACATCAAAACACTAAATTTGCATCGGATTCAAGCCTAAGAATTCCAAAATTTTCCAAATTCCCCTTTCGATCAAAAAGTCTATCAAACCATGTTCGAATGACATGAAATTTTGCACAGACATCCCAAATGACACTATGGACCTACTACAACTTCCGGAATTCTATTCCTGCCCCTATATCAAAATCTCACCTATCAATTGGAAAGCGCCAAAATTCCAATTTTACCAATTCAAGCCTAAATCTACTTTGGACCTCTAAAAGACATTCCAATCACGCTCCTAAGTCCTAAATCATCTCCTGAAGCTATTTGAACCATTGAAACTCACATTCGAGCCCTTTAATACATAAGTCAATATCTGATTGACTTTTCCAACTTAAGCTTCCTCAAAAGAGACTAAGTGTCTCAAACCTTACCAAAACCTCTCTGAACCCAAAACAACCAACCCGGTAACACAAAATACATATGAACAAGTCAATAAGAAGCAGAAATGGGGGAAACAGAGCGGTAACTCATGAAACGACCGGCCGGGTTGTTATAGTAGTTTTTGAAGTCCTTCCACAAAGGAGGCAACTTCTCAATTATCACTGCTACTTGGAATGCTTCATTGATGACAAGACCTTCAATGAAATTTTTGTTAGTAAAAATACTAAGATTACTACTTTCAACATCAGTATTAATTTGATCTATACCTTCAGTAAGGAGATCGTGAATAATCACTTACAATTCCTGGACTTGAGTAATAACAAACTTGCTATCTACCATTTTGTAGTCCAAAAACTTTGCAGCAACGAACTTTTTCAACCCGACATCTTCGGTTTTGTATTTCTTTTCAAGTGCAGTCCACAATTCTTTTGACGTTTCCACGCCACTGTAGATGTTATACAAAGCATCCTCCAGCCCGCTTAGAATATAATTCTTGCACAAAAAATCTGAATGTTTCCACGCCTCAATCACGAGAAAGTATTCAGTTTCTGGAGTTTCATCGGACAGCACAAGAACATCTTCCTTGATGAACTTCTAGAGACTTAGAGTAGTCAAATATAAGAACATCTTTTACTACCAGTGCTTGAAATCAATCCCGGAAAATTTTTCGGGTTTCTCCACCGGTGCTAATGCTGCCGGCGTTGTTCGGCTTGTTGAGGTATTGACAGTCACCATTGGAACAGCTTGGTTCACATCATCATTAGTCATTTCTGTAAAAGAATGACACAAGTGTTAAAATCATGTAGATTTTAATCTCCAATAGAGTACAAAACCACAAAGGTTTTACTCTCCAGAAACAGTGAGTACAAATACAGAAAATAAATTAATTTTCTTAAGTAAATACTGTGAATTCAGTGGGCTCGAATTGGTTTTTTGTTATTTCGTTTACATCAGAATAATATATAAACAGTTTACTAACAAACTTAAGGAATTTAATCCCCTGCTAGTACCCAAGGTTATGGATTATTTCCTTCCATGATAGAACGAATTACATACTGGTGTAGTGGTACTTCAAACCCCAGTATTTTAGCGAACACAAAGTTCGGTAGCAAATCACACTTACTGTTGCTTTCTTTGAAGTTAAAATATGCAGAAGAAAGGAGAAGAACTCAGAAAATTCGTACGGAAATTCTGAGCAGAATAGACTTGTATTTATAGCCAATTTACTCAACAATAAAGAGGAAAAATAAAGAGGAAAAATTGAAGAGGGTAGTTTAATTTTCAGTTACACAACTGAAAAACGGATTTGATATAATATTAATATTTATTTTAATATTAATATTCTATTATTAAAACAAATATTTAATAACATTTCTGTTAATATTTTACAATTAACAAATCCGAAGCCGAGCGAGCGACGACGACGACGACGCGAGGCTTGCCTTCTTCTCAACTCTTTAAGAGCTAGAAGAAGAGCAATTGCTTATATACCCATAAAAAAACTCTTCCTCTTCCAATATGGGACAATGTCCCTTTGTCAAGGGGAAAACTTAAAATTTCACTTAAAAATTTCATTTCCCTTCATTTCTCATTCACGCTATTTTAAGCATAACATATACTTACAATCCCAACATATTTGGCAAGTGATGATTCCAAATATGTAAGTGGAATAAATTTAGTTCTTGACGGTGGTTTTAGCACCACAAATGTGGGTTTAGCCTACAACAAATTGTTCCCATCTACTACTCATCAGAGCACCAATAATTAAAACAGTGAACCTATTTGCTTGGAGGAGGAGGAAGGGATCTGGTAAAAGCAATGCTTATTAAATCAAGTGGGATTATAAATAATTAAAGACAAGACAATCTTATATATATATATATATGTTGTATTCAAATGATGTTGATCAGATCATTTGATTGATCAAACTATATATCCAATATGGAAATTATGAATTCAATAACAGTAAAGCAAGGATTATTAAGGAGACGATCTAGTTGGGATTAAGTCTTATTCTTTGCTCGTGCACTTACATTAGATTGGGTGTTAATTCTTTAGGAGTGTTATAGCTTGTTTAGATATTTGTATGCCGATATTTTATGTAGAGATGTGAATTGAACACACTTTTTCTTTTTTACTAGTTGTTAGTGAAGTGTTTAATGAATAGAGTTGGCATCTCTACTTGCATCGATTTAATATCTCGGCCTCCTACTTCATGAAGATTCATTGAGACACTTAACTTGTTTGAATATACTCTTTTAAACACCTTCCAACCCTGCATGTATCTTAATCTATCATACGTGAATGACACATTAGATCCACTAGTTGCAACGTCATAATCAATTTCAGCAATTACAAATTTGATTAAAAAATTAAAATCAGAAAAAGAAAATAAAAATGAAAAAATATTCCTACATCATTCTCTTTGGTCCTTGAAACTCATGACATAGAAAGATATACGCACAACTCGCAAGTACAAATTCTTCATAAGCCATTTTGAATCAAAACCCACAAAGAGGATCCAAAAATGATTCCAAAATTACAGGAAGATGGAGGACTTCAAATAGAATAACATATTGAGTTTTTTTTGTTCTTTGGAATATATAGAATAGTCAATCAAATCCCAAAACTCATCCAAAATACAAAAAAATTGAAGGATTAGAATCCAATTAGACAATCAATTTTCTTTTTAGAATATATATATAATTCTGGAGACCTCGAGAATGATGTCATCCCCGTGACGTAAGCGATCGAGGTGATCAAAACGTCTCGTCGGTACAGTTCCCCAAATCATTAATGTATGTTAGTGGGTGGTCGGCCACTAACGCCTCCGAACCGTCGCAGTGAGTCTATAAATACCGGCTTCTTGGTTGAATCAAAAACTTTACTTTCACCTTCACCAAGTTTTCTAAGTCTCTTCCTCTCTCCATCTCTTAATAAATAACGTAACTCTAACATTTTTTTTTCCAATGCTATTGGTCAAGTGTTTTTATTTAAAAAGAAAATAATTGGTGATGTTACTTCATTCTAGGGGTGTACAAAGAAAACTGACAAACCACATCAACCCGATAATTCGAGTCAAACCGAGAAAAAAAACCCTGACAATGATTTGGTTTGATTTGGTTTGGTGTTGGAAAAAAAAACCCGACCATAATTGGTTTGGTTTGGCTTTAACTAAAGAAAGTCAAACCGAAACCAAATCAACCTGACATTACATATATAGAAATTTTAGATATATTTAATATATAAATATACTTATTGTAATGTAATTTATAAATATTTCTTAAAAAATTTCATAATTTTATCTTTTAAGGTATTATTTCTGTAACGTCCCAATCAGTCGTTTTGAGATTTAGCGTGTTCTTCGGCGGTTTGAGGCCATCAACAGCTTCACTTTAGGTATTATGACTTGTACGCATCGTCGGAATTGAATTTCGGGAAGTTCGGAGTTGATTTGGAAAGAGAATTCTCATTTAGGAAGCTTTAAGTTGAAAGAATGGACTAAGATTGGATTTTTGAGTAAACAACCTCGGAATCGGGATTCGAAGGTTCTAGCAGGTTTGTATGATGATTACGGACTCGAGCGTATGTCCGGACTGGATTTTGGAAGAACGGGAACCTTTCAGCGCATATTGTGGAAGTTAGCATTTTGGAAGAATCTCATAAGTTTTGGTTGAAGTGCATTTCAGTGTTATCAATGTCCGTTTGGGATTCCAAGCCAGGAAATAGCTCTGTATGGTGATTCTGGTATTGGAAGCGTGATCAGAAGTGAATTCGGAGATCCGTAGGTCATTTTGAAGTTTGAAGGTTTTTGAGAAGTTTGACCGAGAGTTTGAGTTTTGATATCGGGGCTAGATTCTAATTTCAAAAGTTGGAGCAGGTCCGTAATGTCGAATATGACTTGTGTGCAAAATTTGAGGTCAATCAGACGTGATTTGACAGGTTTCGGCATCAAATGTAGAAGTTTAAAATTTCAAAGTTCATAAAGTTTTAATTGGAGTACGATTCATGATTTCGACGTTGTTAGATGTGATTTGAGACCTCGAGCGAGTTCGTATCATATTTTGGGACATATTGGTATAATTGGTTAAGGTCCTGAGGGCCTCGGGTGGATTTCGGAAGGTTAACGGAATGAATTTCGGACCAAAAAGTTGCTCAAATTTTCTACAGAAAGTTGTTTTGACTGCAACTAGCGCAATCGCAGGGCTGAATTTGGAAGCTCATATCTCGAAATCTATAAGGAATCTGAAAATTTTGAAAACATAAAGTTGTTTCTCTTGTATTCTAGTTTCTAGAAAGTTAAACCATTCATCATTTGGACATTTTATCAGAAAGTTATGATCGATTGAAGATTGCCGGTAGAGCAGTTTCAACAGAATTTTCTGATGCATGGAGCAGACTTTAGAAGCTTATATCTCAGAATATATAAAGTGTTATATGTTGTGCAACCTATAAAATGAAATATCTTCGAGTCTAGTTTCTAAATCTACAAACCGTTTGTCATTTGGATATTTCCACAAGGAGTTATGGTCATTTTAGCAGAAGGTATACAACAGGGGGAAATTGTAATAAGATGTACAACATGCACAGCGCAAGGTACAACTCGATGAAGGCTGGGCAGATTGTTTTAAACACGAGTTTTGGCCCATTTCTTTCATTTCTTTCATTTGGCTTGGACGATTTTGGAGAGCTCAAGGAGGGATTTTCACCAAGCAACACTAGGTAAGTGATTTCTTCATATTTTTGAGTTAAATATGTGATCTTACATGGAAAATTAGTATAAATTTGGAATTTTGGGGAAGACCTAGAATTTGGAATTTTAGACTTTTACCTTGAATTGAACATGAAAATTAGAGAAAATTTTATATTTGAGTTAGTAAAGCTATAGGTAGATTTTATATTCGAGAAATTTCGAAATTCGGGCACGTGGGCCCGAGGGCATTTTGGTCAACTTTTCGACCGGAGTTGGGAACTTATATAATTTGAATTGTTACAAGTATTAGAGTGAATTTTTATTGGTTTGCCCGTTGTTTGAATAGTTTTGGGGTATTGTACATCAATTGGAGTCGTTGGAAGGGCTTGGAAGCTGGTTATGGAAATTTCAGAGCGAGGTGAGTCTCCTTTCTAACCGTGTAAGAGGGAATTGTCCCCATAGGTAAAATAATTGGCTATGTGCTCCTATTTGTGGGGATACTTACGCACGAGGTGACGAGAGTCCGTGCGAAGCTACTATTATGTTTAAGTTTGGGTAGTCTAGGACCCAAAAACATGTTATACTTGGAATAATTGTAATCTTATTGACAGTTGAATTGGTTAAATCCTATCGAATTGTTAAATGAATTTCTCAAAAGATTAAACTTCATTTTTATTGAATCATTAAAAGAGAATTGGCTTTTATTTGGATAAGCGTTCCCCGATAAATTCTTAATTGGCTATTTGAGCATGTATTTCTATGTATACCTATGTCGTATGAATGATTCGCGAGCAGGGTGATTGTTTATTTAAATTTGACCGCGTCGCAAGTATGATTCGCAAGTGGGGTAATAGATGCATCTATGGTTTGGGCCGTTCGACCCTCGGCAGTGCACATTTTACATTTCTGTTGGATTGGGCCGTACGACCTCGGCATAATATGTGCATGCTTGTATTGCTTGCCTGAGAATTTTAAATGTTGATAATTGCCTTTTCTTGCTAGAGATAAATTGATAAAGATAATGAAAAGTAAATCTTTGGAAATCCTTATAATTTGAAAAGTTGTTTACCTGTTTTCCGGCTTTATGATTTTAATTTTGCTTATGAAATCCATGAATTTCTCACACTTTTACTATATTATCATTGGACCACTAGTAAGTGTCGAAGTCGACCTCTCGTCTCTACTTCTTCGAGATTAGACGGGATACTCATTGGGTACACATTATTTTCGTACTCATACTATATTTGGTGTGCATTTTTGTTGCACATGCACAGGCATCTCTAGTGGCCTAGTAGGCGTAGCGGCATGATTGATACAGAGACTTAGGGAGTTGCACTTCTCGAGACGACTCGCAGTCAGCAGAGTCTTTTTCAAATTACTGTATTTACTTTCTGTCCAATATTGTATTCCGGACGGTTGTTGTACTATATTATTTCCTAGAAATATCTTATGTACTTGTGACACCGGGTTCTGGGATGATCACGGGATTTTTTAGTAGTTAAATTTTGTAAAGACATCCTCATTTATCCAGGGGAGTTTATTATTTATTATCTATTTGGGTAAAGGAAATGATTTCAAAATAATTAAAATGAGAAATTGCTAGTAAATTGTGGTTGGCTTGCCTGACAGTGGTATCCGGAACCATCACGGCCCTTAGTGGATTTTGGGGCGTGACAACATGGTATCAGAGCACTAGGTTCCCTTAGGTATCACGAGTCATGAGCGAGTCTAGTAGAGTCTTGTGGATCGGTACGGAGACGTATGTACTTATCTTCGAGAGGCTACAGGGTTGTTAGGAGTACTTCCCTCATTGATTTCTCATTGTGCGATTTGGTTCCTTTGAGGCTTATGCCTTTGTTTCCTTCCTATTAAATCTTATGCGACACGAAGCGCTTATCATAAATCAGGAATTGAGGAATTTTAATGGTACTACAGATGTGGTGCAGGATATTTCTCCCCGCGTGGTTGTTTAGGCTATTGTCATCGCCTTGCGGAAAGGTATTTTGTCATTTCAGCTCTGTAGTTGTATTTCTTAGAGCGTTGAGTCTATGCACAGGTTGCTATGATGCTCATGAATGGTTATTGCACGGTATTTGATGTGATGGTGGGATGTTTGTCCATGTATGGAAGCAGTGTATGACTTGATAAGAGCTACTCAGTGCATGATTCTGAGATTCGGTATTTCATTCCCGGCGGAGAAAAGCAATTGGCCTATGAATGTCTAGATTTGGATTGATGGAGTAATGAAACTTGGTGTTTTCAAGTGTGGTGGAAATTTTTATCTGCGATGCGGTGTCGTCATCCTCGATGGAATATGTTAAGGTCGCCAGTGTTATGATCTTCTGTGATTCGCCTTTGCGGATGGATATTGTGAAATAGTATTGGAGAAGCGACTGCCAGAGATCGCAGTGTGCGATGGTTCAGGATTGAACTGGTGATTCTAGTGGTGATGGCCCGAGAAAGATGTTCTTCGGGGAAATTTAATGTCATCGGCGATCTGTTAATTCAAATGCTGTAGAAATAGAGTTCAAATCAAGGCAACAACTGGGCATTAAGGGAAGAAGAAGGACAGGTGGGAAGTGTCATGCGATGGTTAAATTTCCAAGGAAGCCAGGTGTAAGGAGCAAAAGTTGAATAGTTGCTTAAAGAAGAGGGTTCTACCAAAGTGGGAGAGTGGCAAAGTAGTATATAGATTCAGTGGCAGGATAACTACATCCTTGAGGAAAGTTTGGAGTGATTTAGGAGTTCTAGTGGACGGTGATAGGATCTACTGATTTAATTTGAAGTATTGACTATTATGCAGTGGGAGGTTGGAGATGACAGAAAGGAGTTGCTTGATATGAAGAAGGATACAACATGACTTTGGATAGGAAGATATTATCGCACATTTAGTTGATGTCCTCGAGGAGTGCATAGACTTGTGCAGCTGGTGAATGAGCATGGGCTCAGGTGGGTTATTTCCTGTGAACAGGTCAGCAGTCGCGTGGTTGGTAAAGCTTCTGCGAAGGATTTTATTGGCTATCCGGTAAGGGGGTGGAATATGTGTATGTTGATAGAGACTCAGAGTGTTCATGAAATGCTAATTGAAGGATTTCAAGGAATCTAGCGGTATAATTTCATAAGGTCATGTCAATAAGAAATAAAGAATCTTGTTGGGTTTCAGAGATGTGTAATAGTGGCTTCAAGCTAAGTGGGAGAGTCTCACCGCCTACGGTTGGATTGCATGGTCGTCTATTTGTAAGGTTTAGGATTACTAGTATATTGGTGAGTTATTTTAGCTAAGGGAAAGAACATAAGTAGTAATTTGAGTGAAGGAATTGTTAAAGGTGTGCTATAGTTGACCTTATTGGATCATGTTCAGGCTTTGGGAAGATTTGGGATTTATGCTTCATACAGAGGTGATTTACAAGGGAAGTGATTCAGTCGAGTGCTTTGTGGAGATGGGTGTTCATGTGAATAACGGTCCTAGTGGATTCAAAGGTTAAAGTGTGGTGCCTAAGGATTTCGAGTCCATAAGTATGGTTAAGAATTGAGCTTTTGTAGAAGATTATGATAAGAGGCTCGGAATGTTCTATGATATTTTCAACTTGCAGTGTAGCATTGGGAGGAAAATGAGAAAAGACTTCGGATTCGTAGAGGAATTATCAGAATGGGTGTATCAGTTGAAGATGCGAATGTGCGTGCAAGGAGGGTGTGAAATAGTTCATGGGTTTGGAGACAATATGGTCTCATGGAATGGGGTTACTCAAGATGAGTGCGGATTTAGGTTGGTGATGTAAGGAATGGAGTTATTATTATCTCTAAGGCAAGTTGAGGATGAATTAGAAGAAGTTAGATTTATTAGCCATGGCTGAATTGGCATAATAGTGGCGATGATCAGTTTCTTCAGCGTGATTAAGTTATGAATGTGATTTGTAGCAGTACGTGCGAGGCTTGACAGTTGCCGTAATTGATTTTATTTGGAAGTATTCAAATATTATGGCCTTGTTATGTGTAGGCAGATCCCGGAAGGGTCATGGTAGTTTAGACCACTACTTGAGGATTTGAATGTTCTACGATTATGAGAATTCACTGGCGTGTAGCTATGGTTCTCTTGGAATGAGTTAAGTAAAAAGTTTCTATGTGATGAAGTGTTTACCCTAATAGTGGTTCAAGAGTTATGATGAAAATCTTCTACTATCGCATATTGGCTTGTTAGGTGCAGTGAGCGGTATGAAATTTGAAAGTGAGGATCAAGGTTGCGGTTCGGTATTTGACGAGGATGTCACGAGCTCAGATGAGCAAGAAGGGGATTTGGATATTTGGAGTAAGCTGTTATTGTCTTCAGCGTCACCTAAGATCGACATTTTGTATCGGAGGCTTTGCATCTTGGTTACGGATTCTTGATATGCTCTACAACATTAGTGTGACCGGTGGTATAGATGTGCAGACTCACTATCTAGTGCGGAAGATCATGGGAGCGTATCTCATGGGAACATTGTATAAGTGTGACATGTAGTCACTTAATTGATTAAAGATTTAAACCAAGTATGAAGATCGTGGTAATATCACTAATTTGAGAATTTATGCCTGGAGGGCACTCAACTTATTGGGTTGTGGACCATGGAGGATTGCCCCGGTTATGATGGTAGTTCTCATGTGTTATGAGAAAAAGGGAGTTAGAGTTATTATGGACCTTCAAAAGGTTATTAGCTTAGTTTAGTGTGATCAGAATCAGCTTGAGGTCTATGGATGGATCTAAATGTGAATATGGGCTCTATATCAGGCCAGATGTGTTCATTTCAGTAATATGCTCCTTTGGACAAGTAGTCGAGGTACTATTTCGTCGTCAGCTATTTTATGTAATGATATATTGCGCTGTATGAGTTGTGAGACGGCTTAGTGAATTTCTTATGTATTCAGGTTCCGCGTAGAGATGATGTTATATGAGCAGGATGGCTCTCGAGATTCAGATCGTATATCGCACCTCAGTTGTGCTTGAGTTTTGTAGCCTATGGCACCGTATGTCTCCCCAGGGATGGTATTATGCACTTAGTGTGCTTGTAACCGATATTTGATATTTTGTTGTAATAAGCAATTTAGCTCGATGTATATCTCCTTATGTGAATTCTATGTGTGGATCAGGTGACACGCTGCCATGGGTATGTTATTTGGATCGGGTTGCATGCCGCAACAGTGTGATGTTGAGTACAGTTTTCTATATGCTATTTTTGTATGCCTTGTTTCCTATTTTCTAAGGAAAGTCCATATTAGTGCGTGAATTGAGTAGTTCTTTCCAGAGTTCGTTTTCCTTTTGTCACATTCTAGTTCATAGCCTATTGGCACATTGTGGCATCATATGAGACTTTTGATCATGTCCCGGGTGGCTTATTGCCTGAGCGGTTCGTACTGGGTGAGACGAGATCATTGGATTTAGGATCTGTGCAATCTGATTATATGAAGTATATTAAGGATCTAAGATCATTATTTGGTTAAGAATGAGTTGATGGTTCTTGTCAGGAGTATAGACCCAATGATTTGTTGATTTGGCAATTGGGTATGAATTTCTACACCCCTCTTCCGTCTTGGCAGTATTGTAAGAGTTAGAGCATGACCTATGTAGGTCATGAGGTACAATGGGAGCATCAGATTTGTGGAATTTCGACTAATTTGATCAGAGAATATTAATGTGGTCCTGTGAGTAAAGTGGTGCAAGGTGTGAACTCAGCTAAGGTATGCAGTCATGTTTTGGTGTTACGGGTAGTTATTGATACGGTGAGGTATGTTGAACAGGCCTGGTAGAGAATTCCAAATGTAGGAATTGGGCTCTAAGGCTTATTTGCTTAAGTGAAAAAGGATATCTTCATATTGATCGAGCTAGGGTGCCCAGCTGAGTTGTGGTAGCACGGGTAGGTGCTCGAGGTGTTAAACAGTGATTTCGGACAACCCCAACACAGTTCTTAGCACGTTCGAGGACGAACGTATGTTTAAGTGGGATAGAATAGTAATGACCTGACCAGTCGTTTTGAGCTTTAGTGCATTCTTTGGTGGTTTGAGTCCATGAGCAGCTTCACTTCAGGTATTATAAGTTGTACGCATCGTCGGAATTGAATTTCGGGAAGTTCGAAGTTGATTTGGAAAGAGCATTCTCATTTCGGAAGCTTTGAGTTGAAAGAATGGACTAAGATTGAACTTTTGAATAAACAACCTCGAAATCAGGATTCGAAGGTTCCAGCAGGTTCGTATGATGATTTCGAACTCGGTCGTATGTCCGGACTGGGTTTTGGAAGAACCAGAAATGTTTTGGCGCCTATTGTGGAAGTTAGCATTCCTGAAGAATCTCATAAGTTTGGGTTGAAGTGCATTTCAGTGTTATCAATGTCCGTTTAGGATTCTGAGTCTGGGAATAGCTCTGTATGGTGATTATGGTAGTGGGAGCGCGATCGGAAGTGAATTCGGAGGTCTGTAGGTCATTTTGAAGTCATTTGGCTAAAGATAGAAATTTGAAGGTTTTTGAGAAGTTTGACCGAGAGTTTGCATTTTGATATTGGGGTCAGATTCTAATTATGAAAGTTCAAGTAGGTCCGTAATGTCGAATATGACTTGTGTGCAACATTTGAGGTCAATCGTACGTGATTTGACGGGTTTCAACATCAAATGTAGAAGTTTGAAATTTCAAAGTTCATAAAGTTTGGATTGGAGTACGATTCATGATTTCGTCGCTGTTTGATGTGATTTGAGGCCTTGAGCGAGTTCGTATCATGTTTTGGGACATGTTGGTATAATTGGTTAAGGTCCCGAGGGCCTCGGGTGGATTTCAGAAGGTTAACGGAATGAATTTCGGACCAAAGAGTTGCTGAAATTTTCTGCAGAAAGCTGTTTTGACAGCAATTGTGCAATCGCGGAGCTGAATTTGGAAGCTCATATCTCGAAATATATAAGGAATCTGAAAATTTATAAAACATAAAAGTTGTTGCCTTGCATTCTGGTTTCCATAAAATTAAACCACTCATGATTTGGACATTTTATCCGAAAGTTATGATCGATTGAAGATGGCCGGTGGAGCAGTTTCGACAAAATTTTCTGTTACATGGAGCCGATTTTAGAAGCTCATATCTCGGAATATATAAAGAGTTATATGGTGTGTAACCTATCAAATGAAAGATCTTCGAGTCTAGTTTTTAAATCTTCAAGCCGTTTGTAATTTGGATATTTTCACAAGGAATTATGGCCGTTTTAGAAGAAGGTGTACAGTAGGGAAAAATTGCAATAGGATGTACAACATGCACAACGCAATGTACAACTCGATGAAGCCTGGGCAGATTGTTTTAAAACGAGTTTTGGCCCATTTCTTTCATTTGGCTTGGACGATTTTGGAGAGCTCAAGGAGAGATTTTCACCAAGCAAAACTAGGTAAGTGATTTCTTCCTATTTTTGAGTTAATTATGTGATCTTCCATTGATTTAGACATGAAAAATTAGTATAAATTTGGAATTTTGGGGAAGACATAGAATTTGGAATTTTGGACTTTTACCTTGAATTTGAGCATGAAAATTAGAGAAAATTATATATTTGAGTTAGTAAAGTTATGGGTAGAATTTATCTTCGAGAAATTTCGAAATCCGGGCACGTGGGCCCGAGGGCATTTTGGTCAACTTTTCGAGCGGAGTTGGGAACTTATATAATGTGAATTGTTACAAGTATTAGAGTAAATTTTTATTGGTTTGACCGTTGTTTGAATAGTTTTGGGGCGTTGTGCATCAATTGGAGTCGTTGAAACGGCTTGGAAGCCGGTTATGGAAATTTCGGAGCGAGGTGAGTCTCCTTTCTAACCTTGAAAGAGGGAACTGTCCCCATAAGTAAAATAATTATTTATGTGCTCCTATTTGTGGGGGCTATGTACGCACGAGGTGACGAGAGTCCGTACGTAGCTACTATTATGTTTAAGTCCGGGTACTCTAGGACCCAAAAGCATGCTATACTTGGAATAATTGTAATCTTATTGACAGTTGAATTGCTTAAATCTCAAAAGATTAAACTTCATTTTTCTTGAATCATTAAAAGAGAATTGGCTTTTATTTGGATAAGTGTTCCCCGATAAATTCTTAATTGGCTGTTTGAGCATGTATTTCTATGTGTACCTGCGTCGCATGAATGATTCGTGAGCAAGGTGATTGTTTATTTAAATTTGACCACGTCGCAAGTATGATTCGCGAGCGGGGTAATAGATGCATCTATGGTTCGGGCCGTTCGACCCTCGGCAGTTCACATTTTACATTTCTGTTGGATCGGGCCGTACAGCCTCGATATGATATGCTCATGCTTGTATTGCTTGCTTGAGAATTTTAAATTTGATAATTGCCTTTCCTGACCAGAGATAAATTGATAAAGATAATGGAAAGTAAATCTTTGGAAATCCTTATTATTTGAAAAGTTGTTTACCTGTTTTCCGGTTTTATGATTTTAATTTTGCTTATAAATCCATGAATTTCTCACACTTTTACTATATTATCATTGGACCACTAGTAAGTGTCGAAGTCGACCTCGCGTCTCTCTTCTTCGAGATTAGATGGAATACTCATTGGGTACACGTTGTTTTCGTACTCATACTACACTTGCTGTGCATTTTTGTTGCACAATCACATGTATCTCTAGTGGCCTAGTGGGCATAGCGGCATGGTTGATACGGAGACTTAGGGAGCTGCACTTCTCGAGATGACCCGCAGCCAGCAGAGTCTCTTGCAAATTGCTGTATTTACCTTCTGTCCAATATTGTATTCTGGATGGTTGTTGTACTACGTTATTTCCTAGAAATTGCTCATGTACTTGTCACACCGGGTTCTGGGATGATCACGGGATTTTTCAATAGTTAAATTTTGTAAAGACATCCTCATTTATCCAGCGGAGTTTATTATTTATTATCTATTTGTTTAAAGAAAATGATTTCAAAATAATTAAAATGAGAAATTACTAGTAAATTGTGGTTGGCTTGCCTGACAGTGGTGTCCGGCGTCATCACGGCCCTTAGTGAATTTTGGGGCGTGACAATTTCAAGGTTGGACTTAGAACTTTTGAATGCTCCAATAAGTTGTATAGCCATTAATATTAGTAAATTAAATAATGCTAACAATCAATACTAATGCTAACAAAAGACATTCAATTTAATATTACGAACGAGAATATATTGAATATCTGTTTTTTGTTTTGCAATAATTTAGATAAAAATGCATAACCTATTTTTATTTTGCTTTAGCTTTTAGTCATGTAATTAATACTCCCTTATTAGTCTATTTATTTTAGCATGACTTAGTACTTTTAGATTATGCTTATTTTTATTATGGCTTTTTAATTAGCAATATTTAGATTACATAATTTTATTGTCTTTATTGTTGAATATTTTAGGATAATGTCATGACACATCTCATATTTTGTATTATTTTCTTGGAAAATATTTTATATAGTTGTATCTTACTAGGATTAAAGAAATATTTTGAGCATACGTTATATGTTTTGTTCTAAGAAGATTTTACCGGAAAAAATCCGAATAACCCGAGAAAAACCGATATTAAAAAATCCGAGTTTTATTGGTTTGTTTTGGTCTTTAGATTTAATGACCCGACACAATTGGTTTGATTTGATAATTGTAAAATCCGAACCAACCCGGCCTATGTACACCCCTACTTCATTCTCTTTCAAAATAATAAACCATTTAAATTCTTCAATTTATGTAATGACAATTACTCAAATCGGAGATTGCAAGTATGAAATATATTCCTATACTATAAGTGAGGATAAATAGGCATGAGATGGTCAACATGTCTGCTTCACCATAGGGCATTAAAAGTTAGCATTTTGCACTCAAAATTCCCCTTATCATGTTTGGTTATAAATGTAAAGCACGTTGAGATTTAAATTTCCCTACTGTACTTTTTTGATGAAAAATCTTAATATCTTAGAAAGAGATAGTTGACTTACTCTCTTGTTTTGGTAAATAATGTTATGACTAATATGATATTTCGCATTAATTAATTAGTTTCTGTGTATACTTGGTGATTCTTCCTTTATCAGATTTTCTAAGCACTCAAAAATGCCCTTATTATGTTTGGTTATAAATGTAAAGCACGAAAATTTTCCTACTGTACTTTTTTTGATGAAAAATCTTAATATTTTAGAAAGAGATAGTTGACTTACTCTCTTGTTTTAGTAAATAATGTTATGACTAATATAATATTTCACATTAAATAATTAATTTTTGTGTATACTTAGTGATTCTTCCTTTATCAGATTTTCTAAATTTTTCCTATCCTTTATTCCATTAACTTTGAAAAAGGAAAATACTTCTCATTGCATTATATTTTCAAACTTCAATATAAAATTAAATGATCTCTTCGCCGTAAAGCTTTAACAATAAAAATATAAAAGGTATCAAATACATAGTAGCTTAACACATATATTAATAATAATAGTAGTTCAAAAATGTATCTATAGGAAAAGGAGGATGAGCGACCTAGATAATTAATGCTCATAATAGTAGACATAAATACTTAAGGCTCATAATATTATTTTAATAATAACTTTTCTCGATTCAAGTTTATTTTCTTTTCAAACAACTGAATAAAATAAAAGATAATCTCTTTTTTATTTTGCTCTTCTATAAAATATAGTTACTGACAAGATGTTTGAAGCGATATAGCATTATAACGCTAATGACTAATTTGACTAATTTATTTTAATTTTAATCTTATTTGATTGGCTCATATTTCAAGTATAATTTGACATTCAAAGAACAATAATGTCAGAAGGTCTAATATTCATTATAGACTTCAAATAAGGTGTGTTAACTTTCTTTCAATCTCAACAATATAAAAAATATTGAAAACTTAGAGACATATGTTTTTCTAATTTAAAGACTCTTTTTGATTTTAAATATTTGCATAATACAAAATGACACGTTCTTTTCCTTTTTATATTTTTCCTGACGATTTTCTTAAGATGTTTCTTCCTGTTCACAAAATGACACTACTTTGCCCTTTATTTTCATGATGACATTGTTAATTTTGTTCTGTTAGCGTAATGACATTCCTTTTTCCTTTTAATTTTTTTGAAAATTCCTTAAAACATTATTTCTGGTTTGACATTTCAACAACCAAACCACATCTATAAGAAAAATTCTAAAGTAAAATTTCCCCCAAAATTAAACGTTGATTGTGCTACGTAAATTATTATGGTATTCAAGCTAAATATAAATATTATTTATGAAACAATATAAAAAGATAACTAAAGTAGTACAGATCTAAATAAAGGGCAAAAATTATATCTCAAAAGAGTTGGCTTCTGAAAAGCTCTGTAAGCATAAAGGCCAAATGAACTTCAAGGAGATCCACCTATTAAGTGGGCCCCACATTTTCCTTTTCTATGTTAAGGGAAAGTGATGCAAATTGAGCGCGTGAAGAAAAATTAAGTGGGACTTTGGAGATATTTGGAATGACCTAATTACCCTCTGACAAAGAGCTTGCCTGATTATTCTTGACTTAGTTTTTTTGGCAATTCACTTTGAACCAGAAGCTCTTCTCGATTCCCATTTCTAAAGAGTAAGTAAAGTATATATATATATATATATATATATATATATATATATATATATATATATATAATTACACCCATGGCTTATTGTGTAGTTTTCTCATATGTTAGGCAAGTTGCACGCGGAAAGCCCAGCCCCGCGCCCCTCCCCAAAGAAAACAATTTATTCAATTAGGAATTTGGCATATCTTCTTAGACGTTATCTTTTGGTCAGGTGTATAGATATATATGGAGTAGTATATGATTTTATTGGTTGAAGAAATAGAAAGGTGACGGAGAGATGTGGAGATGGTGGCAGCAAAAATAAATAACAAAGGTGGGGTGGGTGGCTGAGTTTGAAAGAAAATTGGGATTGTTATAAATATATTATATTATGGATGTTCATTTAGTACTTCGTTGTAAATAAGCTTCCTGAAAAAGCTTATCCATATGGGACTCCACCGTAAATATGTTTATCTAATTAAGTACTCTATTGGAAATAAGCTTTCTCAAGAAGCTTATCACTTTGATACCCGGTTATGGATAAATATTACCTCCGGTAGAAGATTATCCATACAGAGTATAATAAGCTTATCCTTTCAGTACCCAGTTATGATAAATATTATCCCCGGTAGAAGATTATTCATACCGGGTATAATAATCTTATCCTTTCAGTACCCAGTTATGGATAAACATTACCCCCGATAGAAGATTATCCATACCAGGTATAATAAGTTTATCCTTTCAGTACCCAGTTATGGATAAACATTACCCCCGGTAGAAGATTATCCATATCGGGTATAATAAGCTTATCCTTTCAGTACTCCGTTATGGATAAACATTGCTCTCAGTAGAAGATTATCCATATCTGGTATAGTAGCAGCTTACACAGTAGCTTCCTTTCTTCTATAAATAGAAGAGATTTCAGTTCATTATGTACATCAGTTTGAATTCGAATAATATATCAATTTCTCTCTATACTTGTCTTTACTTTATAGTCTTTATTTTATAACACGTTATCAGCACGAGACTCTGCCATCTCGAGCAAATATTTTGAGAGTATCTGAGGTAAGAACTTTCTTTTCCTAAATAATGTGAAATCTTTCTAAACTTGAATTTGTAGCCCTGGATATATCGGGCAAAAGCTACATGTCTTAGGCGCTTGATGCTGAAATTCATCTTGATGCGATGGGTCTGGCAGACACCATCAAAGACAAAAATCAGCATCAAACCAAGACCGTGCCAAAGCAATGATATTCCTACGCCATCACCTTGATGAGGGCATGAAAATGGAATATCTTACTGTTAAAAATTCAGTCATACTGTGGAATAATTTGAAAGATAGATATGACCACCTGAAGATGGTCGTTCTTCCACAGGCACGATATGATTGGACTCATCTAAGGCTACAAGATTTTAAATCTATCAGTGAGTATAATTCTGCTATGTTCAGAATTATTTCCCAATTGAAGTTATGTGGTGATAATATTACTGATCATGATATGTTGGAGAAAACTTTCACCACTTTTCATGCCTCGAATATGCTCCTGCAGCAGCAATATCGAGAGATGGGATTTAAAAAGTATTCTGAACTTATCTCACATCTTCTTATAGCCGAGCAACATAATGGGCTATTAATGAAAAATCATGAAAGCCGACCTACTGGTTCTTGTCCATTCCCTGAAGTGAATGAGACGAACTTCCACCTGGCTAAACGTGGAAAAGGTCATGGCCCCACTCGTGGTCATGGTCGTGATCGGGAAAGAAACTCTAATCAGGGTAATAATAATGCACCAAAGAACACTCCTCACCACCAGCAGTGGAAAAGGAAGGAACAAAAGCATGAAGCGGTGCAAGCACCAAATGCAGAAAATGCATGCTATAGATGTGGAGAAAAAGGGCACTGGTCACGTACCTGTCGTACGCCAAAGCACCTGGTTGAGCTTTATCAAGCCTCCCTAAAGAAGACAGAGAAAAATGCTGAAGCAAATTTTATTTCTGAAGATAATTTAGACTTCATGCATTTGGATGTAACTGATTACCTTGCACTCCCAGAAGGAGAAACAAGTCATGTAATCGGTGGTGAATCTGTAGAAATGTAAATATTTTAATTTTTGTTATTTGTAATAGATAGTATGGTTATGTAATTGTTGTACATAAAGAAAAATTATGATTTGATAATGATGTTTACTATAATATATCTTGTTTATGTCATTTTGAAGAATATGGATAACATTATTAGATCAACTTAAACTCTAGCAGAGTTTGCAAGAAATATACAACCACAAGAAGTGGTTATATTTCGTATATCTCATTGTAATTATATTTTGTTAACTACCAGAAGTGGTATATGTCTATGATCACCAGAAGTGATAATTTAGGCTTTCTATTGTTACAATTGAAGATAAGCTACATAAATATTCTCTATATTAAATGCACGCCTCGATTTGCTCCTGAAGTAGTAAATATTTTAAAAGAAGTTGAGGCATCACAATTTGATGTGATTAATGCGCATTCAGATAATTATGTTCGATTTCCTGAAGGATGAGAACTTTTGATAATATTAATCCATTCCCTGAAGTGAATGTGACAATACTAATAAGTCGGGTAAATATGAACGCGCTCTTGATGTGAATACATTACAATTCACCTCCAGAAGAGTTAATATAATTGAGAGAATATATACTCAATATTTCGTATTTTAAATTTGCTCCTGAAGAAGTAACACAATTGAAATTGCCTCCTGAAGTGGAAAAATATTATGAAGAGGAGTTTTCGTGTGCTTAAACAATTGTTTTACATTGTTTATTTGATTGTGATTTTCTCTCATGACACCAGCAGTGTCTGAGCAATATTTGATAGTACAAAATGTATCAACAACTCCTGAAGAGCTAAATGTTTGCCTAAAGAATACATGACACCAGTAGTGCCAGATAAATATTAGATTGTGGATAATAAATGAAGGCTCTCGAAGAGCTTATATACAAATATGTCATTCATATTATATGATTATGGTCAAAACATATGTTGTAGTAAACCTGAAGTTTACTAATACAAATGGCTATCATATTGAGACTACAAATGATTGGAAGATTGATAATCTTCATGTTTCCACAATCATAGGGGGTAAAATAATATGTATGTGAGAAGTTACCCGCCTTATTCTTTAATTTGTACTATATCATGTATCACAGTAAATCAGAAGTTTACTAAAGCAAAAGTTTATGCCATAGTAAACCAGAAGTTTACTAAGAGATAGCACATGACATGATAAACTTGAAGTTTTCATTTGCCATTTTTAAATGAGCTATTTGAGAATTCAGATAAGCATATACTAAAGAACTAGAAGATTCTTCAGGAATTCTCATGTGTTGCTTGTTCTCATAATGAATTGATTATACCAGCTAAAGTTGGGACTAAGACCCCTGATTCTGAAATATATAAAAGGTGAATATGGGCCCGTTCACCTATCATGTGAACCACTTATAGGTGCATATATGAGATGGTTACATGTGTAATTATTGTCAACCTGCAGTTTGGCATTTGGAATTGCTTTTCTCGATTAAGAGCATAATTTTCAGATTATGAAATCAAGACAGTTCATCTTGATAATGCTGGTTTATATCCAAGCTGGTTTAGCATTGAATACCTCCTATTAATGGCTAAACCATTGCTTATGAGAACAAAGCTTCATGTGTTGGTCTAAGATTTTCTAAATTGCATATAGCAGCACTTGTATGCATCAGATCAACAATATATGATAAGTCCTCCCTTCACAATTGGTTTAGGATCAGAAACCAAATATTTTTACTATCTTTTGTTGCGTGGTATATGATTAATTTCTCTACCATAATACACAAAGATATGTTTCCCAAAGATGATTGGGGATATATGTTAGTTTTTCTAACATTTGGGGGATGGAATAAACAGTTGAAAAATATGCTATATGAATCGAATTATCATGATCCTCACTTAGAAGATAATTCAAGTCGAATGCCAGAAGCATTTGCTGATCCAAAATTAAATATCATATTTCAGCTGCAAATGCTCCTATTAAAATTAAAGTCCCTGAAGGATAGAGTTTACTGTACGCATGAAGCGTGGTAGACCAATCGGTTCCAAAGGTAACAATCCTTGAAAAATAGTAGGAGCTAATGATCAAAATGATCATAATGAGGAGGAAATAAGCTCTAGAAGAGCCCACGACATAACATTTCATGAAACTCCCGAAAAAGTTCAGGTACCTGAAAATAAAGAAAGTGATGAGATCTCCACAAGTTATGTCGCTTCGGAACTGACACAAAATGATCGTCGACGATATATTTAATACAATATAGTGCACAATATTGTAAAAGATTGTGAGGATCGGACTAGCAGTCCAGACACTTGAAGATGTCATACCATTTAGATACAAGTCTTAACCTATATGACTTATTTGGCTAAATCTATATGAAGATCCTTGAAGGATTGAAAATGCCCGAAGCATATAATTCAAAGTCTTGAGAAATGTACTCGATCAAATTATAAAGATCTTTGTACGGTTTAAAGCAATCTGTGCGCGTGTGGTATAATCGCCTCAGTAAATATTTGCTGAAAGAAAGTTACATAAATTATGTTATTTGTCCATGTATTTTTATAAAGAAAATGTCATCAAAATTTGTTACACTTGCTGTTTATGTTGGTGACATAAATCTTATTGGAACTCCGGAAGAGCTCCAAGAGGGTCTTAAAAATACTTTTACATGGACAAAGTGTACCCATTAAGTACACCAATGAATATTCAATCACTTGAAGTGAATAAGGATCCGTTCCAACCTCTAGAAGAGGATGAGGAGCTCCTTGGTCTTGAAATACTCTATCTCGGTGTAGATGGTGCACTTGTTTATCTTGCTAATGCTAACAAAAGTGGTGCAGATCGTATTGGTAATGCAGATACAGATTATTTATCTGATACCCATAAAGCTTGATTTCAAACCGGCAAGAAGGGAGTGCATATGATTGAGATCAGTGATTCATTCGAGAAACATGTGGGTTGGAATGTGATAAAAGACCCACAATATTATACGGAGGCAATGTTTCATGCATAGCACTATTAATGGGAGGATTTATAAAAGGAGATAGAACGAAGAACATTTCACCAAAATTATTCTACATACATGATCTTCAGGAAAATTGTGACATTGATGTGCATCAAATTAGTTCAAGTGACAATCCAACAGATTGTCTTTACCAACATCAATTTTTGAGAATATGGTATACAAGATTGGAATGCGGAGACTCAAATATTTGAAATAAGATTTTCTTCAGGGGGAGTAAAATGCGCGCTGTACTCTTTTTCCCTTACTAAGGTTTTTCCCACAAGGTTTTCCTTATAAGGTTTTTAATGAGGCAGCCAACAATGCGTATTACTGAATATGTGTACTCTTTTTCCTTCACTAGGATTTTTTTCCACGTGGTTTTTCCTAGTAAGGTTTTAATGAGGCACATTATCTTTTAATAAACATCCAAGGGGGATTGTTATAAATATATTATATTATGGATGTTCATTTAGTACTCCGTTGTAAATAAGCTTCCTGAAGAAACTTATCCATATGGGACTCCACCGTAAATATGTTTATCTATTTAAGTACTCTATTGGAAATAAGCTTCCTGAAGAAGCTTATCACTTCGATACCCGGTTATGGATAAACATTACCCCCGGTAGAAGATTATCCATACCGGGTATAATAAGCTTATCCTTTCAGTACCCAGTTATGGATAAATATTATCCCCGGTAGAAGATTATCCATACCGGGTATAATAAGCTTATCCTTTCAGTACCCAGTTATGGATAAACATTACCCCCGGTAGAAGATTATCCATACCGGGTATAATAAGCTTATCCTTTCAGTACCCAGTTATGGATAAACATTACCCCCGGTAGAAGATTATCCATATCGGGTATAATAAGCTTATCCTTTCAGTACTCCGTTATGGATAAACATTGCTCTCAGTAGAAGATTATCCATATCTGGTATAGTAGCAGCTTACACAACAGCTTCCTTTCTTCTATAAATAGAAGAGATTTCAGTTCATTATGTACATCAGTTTGAATTCGAATAATATATCAATTTCTCTCTATACTTGTCTTTACTTTATAGTCTTTATTTTATAACAGGGATCCCTTTTTTCTATTATTTTTTAGACCTTTTACCCCTTTTTCTTTTGCCTTTTCTTCTTATTTTTTTAAATTTATTTTAATCATTATTAAAGTTAAATTCACCAATTCACGCTACTCAAACACGTGTATATCATATATTTTGTCCAGTTCATATATATCACAGCCACGTAAGTTCGATCAATAGCTAGAAGGGTTTAAAATATTAGATTTGAGCTAAGTTTAGGTGTGTGTACGAATAAAATCGGGGGTAATGTCTATCCCAAATCTTCGATGAGAGAACAAAGAGGGAGCACGGATGCGGGAAATTGTAATCAAGGTCAAAGACCCTTCGTATCGAGATCCTGGAAGTGTGAACGGTACATCCAACATCGGACATGGTAAAGCGACGCACCCCAGGCTGAATGTAAGTTCTAGACCTCGGGAGATACGGTGAACGGTTATTCATGAAGGATAGAGGACCGTAATACCCACCCTCAACTGGATATCATGGCACGAATCTCACTCGGTGTCGATCATGGATCAACAATTACCAGGAAATGAAGATTTTTACCTTTTTTAGACTTATACTAGGGTTGAAACTCTCCTACTATATAAAGGGAAAGTTTTTTCTTTTGTAACACACATTGTAACATGCAATTCAATGCAATAAAAGTTTATTTTTATCTTCCAGCTATTGTTAAGAACTTTGCTTACTTATTCTGTTCTTCATTCACGACTGGGCCGAACCAAGGGTCCAATCGAGGATGAGGCCACTTTTCAATCTAAGATCAAGCTTGTTCATAACACTGCAATTAGTTTGATCGTTTATTTTGTCTTTAATTCATTTATTTGTCATTCTTAATTATTCATGTTGAATTAAACCACATACAACTTTAACTGTTGCCTAATTTAGGGGTAAACAGTTTGGCGCCCACCGTGAGGCTAAGAATAATAGTGGTGATTTGATACGAATCTTCATAACACACCTTATTTTACGCTTATTCTTTGAAATCTTAGTTTTAGGTCAGCCTAAAAATGTCAAACTCTAAGTTTGCTCACTTGAACATTGACGTTGAGTCTGACCATCACGGCGAAAATAATAATTTGGTGCCCAGCAACGGTGTGCCTCCTACTGATCCCAACGGTGTCCCAGCTGCCGACCCAGTCGACGCTAACTCACAGGTGGCCATCAACATCAATTTGCCAATTGATTCCGAAAACAGTGTTCGCGGGGGACCTGGACCAACAACTCGAGAAACGCCCGAAGGCGAAGGTGATGGGGTAAGCCTATAACTAATTTTCGAAATGTTGCAGGATCAACAAGCGGAAATAGCACAACAGAAGAATCAAAGGCACGCCCCTAATAGGGTCGAGCCCGAACAATCCTGGGAAAGTACTCGAAGAGACGAACAAATTATCGAGAGACCGGGTGAAGCCGAGCCCAGGGTGAATCCCGAGGTACTGAAAATGCTCGAAGCGTTGAAAAAATGGGTGGAGTCAGGTGAGAAAAAGATTGAGGCTAATGACAAGAAGGTGGAAACATACAACCCTAGGGTCGATCAAATCCCGGGAGCACCCCCGGTATTGAAGGGATCAGACTAAAAAATTTTATCCAAAAACATTTTCCTCCTAGTGCAGCGCCAAAGCCGATCTCAAAGAGGTTTCATTTGCCCAACATCCCCAAATATAATGGGACCACAGATCCGAATGAGCATGTGACCTCATAGACATGTGCAATCAAGGGGAACAATTTGGAAGACGATGAGATCGAGTCATTGTTACTGAAGAAGTTTTGGGGAGACTTTGTCCAGCGAGCAATGATATGGTATCACAACTTGCCCCCAAATTTCATTGACTCCTTTGTGATTCTTGTAGACGCTTTCGTAAAGGCCCATGTCGGGGCCATCAAGTCGAGAACAGAAAGTCAGATCTTTTCAAGGTCAAACAAAGGGATAAAGAGATGCTCAGGGAGTTGGTGTCGAGATTCTAGATAGAACGGATGGACCTAACATCGATTGCAGATGATTGGGCCGTTCAGGCATTCACTTAGGGGTTCCAACCCCAAAGTTCCTTGGCCTCTCAACAGCTAAAACAAAATTTGGTGGAGTATTCAGCGGTAACCTGGGCCGCTGTCCACAATAGGTACCAATCGAATATCAGGGTCGAGGACGACCAATTCGGGGCCATTTCTGGATCTGTTAAAACCCCGTCAGGGCCGATGATAGATCTAAGATAACCATTTATCAAGTGCTGAGATAGGTCTGAGATCGGTCTGAGATTGGTATCATCCATACAACATAGACCAAAGGGGGAATGGATCTGGGCATCACCCCACAAGGAACAAGAAGAGAAGTGACTGAGGGCCTAGTGGCCGAGGTCTGATGAGCAACAATGGGGTCGACAGACAGCTCGGGAGTAGGGAAGCACCAAGATTATTGGAGTACAACATCAATGTGGACGTTGCCAGCATCTTGTCGGCCATAGCGCGCATCAAAGAGACCAAGTGACCCTAACCATTGTAGTCCGACCCTACCCAGAAAGATCCTAATTTGATGTGTAAGTATCACGACTCTCACGGTCATATGACCGAAGATTGCCAACAGTAAAGAGAAGAAGTTGCTTGGTTATTCAACAATGGACACCTCCGAGAATTCCTGAGTGAGAGAGCCAAACACCACTTCAGGAACAGGGACGCCAACAAGCAGGTCGAATAAGAGGATCCTCAGCACGTGATCAACATGATCATTGGGGGAGTCGAAGTCCCCAAGACCCAATGTTAAAACGCGCTAAAGTGTCTATTAAAAGGGGAAAATGCACCCGGGATTATATTTCGGAGGGAGCCATTTCGTTCAGCGACGAAGATGCCGAGGGCATCGTACAACCTCACAACAATGCATTGGTAATATCCGTACTCATTAATAAATCTCGTGTTGAATGTGTGTTGATTGATCCAGGTAACTCGACCAACATCATTAGATCAAGGGTCATAGAACAATTAGGGTTACAAGACCAAATCATACCAGCAGTCTAGGTATTGAATAGATTTAACATGGAGTGCGAAACCATGAAAGGGGAGATAACCTTGCCAGTAAACACTGTTGGGACAATCCAAGAGATGGAGTTCTACATGATCAAAGGGGACATGAGGTACAATGCCCTATTTGGATGGACATGGGTCCACAACATGAGGGTGGTGCCCTCGACCTTGCACCAGACATTGAAATTTCCTACACCGGAAGGAGTCAAAACGATCTACGGAGAAAAGCCGACTGTAAGGGAGATATATGTTGTCGATGAGGTAATCTCGGTGTTCATAATTTCGACATCAAGAAACACAAAACCAACCAAAAATGAAGAGATTAAATATCAATCACGGATACCAGCCTCGTCCGAACTAGAGAAACAGTAAGAATAATGAGCAGACTAGGAGGACGATTACGACGTCCCGAGATCATTCATAACTCCTGATGACACCGACGCCACCAAATCAACGGTTGAAGAGTTGGAGCAAGTCATATTAACTGAGCAACTACCCGATCGAAAGGCATACCTAGGCACGAGGTTAACCCCCGAGCTCAGGAAAAAAACTTATTGATTTTCTTAAAGTTAACGCTTATGGTTTCTCTTGGTCCCATCTTGACATGACAAGGATCCCACCGGAGGTAACCACTCACAAGCTGAGTTTGGACCCGAAGTTCCTTCCGGTTAAGCAGAAGAGGAGACCACCATCCGAGATCAAACATGCGTTCTTCAATGATGATATATCCAAACTTCTAAAAATAGGATCCATCCGGGAAGTTAAATACCTGGATTGGTTAGCTAACGTAGTGGTAGTACTTAAAAAGGAAATAAACTAAGGATGTATGTGGATTATAAAGACCTAAACAAAGCATGCCCTAAGGAATCCTTCCCTTTGCCTAACATCGATCGAATGATCGACGCGACTACTGGACACGAGATACTCAGTTTTCTCGATGCCTACTACGGGTAAAACCAAATTCGGATGGACCTAGATGATCAAGAAAAGACTTCTTTCATAACCAAATTTGGCACCTACTGTTATAACGTAATGTCGTTTGGATTAAGAACGCTGGTGCCACCTACCAACGCCTAGTAAACCAGATGTTCGAAGAATAAATAGGAAAATCAATAGAAGTTTATATTGATGACATGTTCAAGTCCCTACGAGCAGAGAACCATTTGAAATATTTGCAGGAAACCTTCGACCTACTAAGGAAATACAACATGAAGCTAAACCCGGAGAAGTGCGTATTTGCGGTCGGTTCGGGTAAATTCCTCGGGTTCATGGTATCCAATCTGGGAATAGAGATCAACCCCAACAAAATAAAGGCTATAGAGGACATCACCATAGTGGATAACATAAAAGCGGTTCAAAGACTGACCAGACGTATAGCTGCATTGGGCCGCTTTATCTCGAGGTCCTCGAACAAGAGCCATCGATTCTTCTCACTATTGAAGAAGAAGAATATTTTTTCTTGGCGGTAAATGGTGTCTTAGTTCGGGAGGAAGAAGGTACGCAATTTCCTATTTGATATCTCAGTAGAACTCTAGGTGATGCCGAATCAAGGTATCCTCACCTGGAAAAATTAGCACTCGCTTTTAAGTACTTCCAGGAATCTAAAGACGTACTTTCAGTGCCACCCTAAATGTGTTGTAACCTCTTACTCACTGAGGATTATCATGCATAAGCCCAAGATCTCAATCCGGTTGGCCAAATGGGCTGTAGAGATTAGCGGGTACAACATCGAGCACCGACACCGAACTACCATAAAGTCTCAGATTTTGGCGGACGTCATGGCCGACTTTATGACGGACTTAATACCTGAAGTAGAAAAGGAATTACTGCTCACCTCGAGGACTAATTTGGGAATCTGGACCCTATTCACGGATGGTGCCTCTAACAATAAAGGGTCCCGACTCGGTATCTTGTTGAAACCACCTTCCCGTAATCAAGCAGTTTTTTAGAACTGTAAAATTGACTAACAATGAAGCCGAGTATGAGGCCATGATTGTAGATCTAGAACTGGCTAAAAGCCTTGGGGCCGAAGTGGTCGAAGCCAAATGTGACTCTCTCCTCGTTGTAAATCAAGTCAACAGAACGTTCGAAGTAAAAGAAGAACAGATGCAGAGGTACTTGGAAAAATCACAGGTGACCTTGCACTAGTTCAAGGAATGGACTCTGCAGTATGTACCCCAAAATCAAAATAGTAAGGCCAATGCACTAGCCAACTTGGGGTTGTCTGTCAACTCCAATGAATACAGCTCGGGGCAGTGGTACAACTGATGAACTCGGTGGTAGAAGAAGGTCACGCCGAAGCAAACTCGACAAGTTTGAATTGGGATTGGAGAAACAAATACATAGACTACTTGAAGATAGGAAAAGCCTTCGGATCACAAGGAATTGAGGTCCCTGCGCACCAAGGCATCCATATTTTGCTTAGTCGAAGGGGAATTGTTAAGAAGATCCTTCTTCGGTGCACTGGCCGAATGCTTAGCACCGGGAGAGACCAAATATTCCATGAGAGAAGTTCACGAAGGCACTTGCAGGAGCCATTTGGGGGCAGAATCCTTAGTTTGGAAGCTAATCAGAGCCGACTACTACTGGAATGAAATGTAGAAGGATGCGAAAGACTTCATACGAAAATGCGACGAGTACCAAAGACACGCCCCGATGATCAATCAACTGAAAGAGATGCTCCACTCGGTCTTGTCTCCCTGACCATTTATGAAGTGGGGAATGGACATTGCCGGTCCTCTCCCATGGGCACCCAGTAAGTTTCAATTCATACTATTCATGACCGATTATTATTCCAAATGGGTCGAGGCTCAGGCATTCGAGAAGGTACGAGAGAAAGAAGTCATCAACTTCATCTGGGATCACATAATATGTCAATTCGGGATACCAGCTAAGATCGTTTGCGACAATAGAAAATAATTCGTCAGTAGCAAGGCGCGTAAGTTTTTCGAGGATCATAGGATCAAGAAGATATTATCAACGCCATACCACCCTAGTAGGAACAGGCAAGCAAAATAGATGAACAAAAATATACTCCAAAACCTAAAAAAGAGGTTGACCGGTTCTAATGGAAAGTGGAAAGAAATCTTGCTCGAAGTCCTGTGGGCATACTATACGACTTTGAAGTCAAGTACCGGGGCGACCCCGTTCTCTCTGGTCTATGGAGCGAAAGCCTTAATACCAGTCAAGGTAGGGAAACCGAGCCTCAGGTTCTAGTATGCTACCGAAGAGTCAAACATCAAAGCCATGACCACGAGCATGGAGTTGTTGGATGAAAGGCGGGAAGCATCCTTGGTCCGATTGGACGCCCAGAAGCAATGAATAGGAGGTACTACAACTGAAGAGCCAACCTCCGACACTTTCAAGTCGGGGACTTGGTATTGAGAAAAGTAACACTACACATCAGGAACCCAAATGAAGGGAAACTAGGCCCGAATTGGGAAGGATCACATCGAGTCGTCGGAATAATATGCATAGGCTCCTGTAAACTCGAATCAGGAAATAGTGTAAAACTATCAAATAACTGGAACTTGGAACACTTAAAGCGGTAATACTGCTAAGGTACAAACTTAATTCGCTCTTAATTTAGTTATATTATGACCTAACATATGCAGGTACTCGGCCAAGGACGAACATGGCTATTAGGTCTGAAAGCACGTGTTGTACTCTTTTTTCCTTGAATCGATTTTGTCTTGAAGTGGGTTTTTCGGTAAGGTTTTAATGAGGCAATAGTAAAAAGTGCTATATTAGTTTTGGAGACCGGAATTGATGATCATTTTCACCGAATCTACGGTATCCGAGCCCTCACGAGTTTGGCCTCAAATACCGGGGGCCATCACCCTTGGGTTAGGATTCTTCGAAAAGGAGAGTTCTATATGTCAAAATCCAAGGTTGGGTGATTGGATTCATTTGTAAGGATCAAACGGTCATTCGAATCGTGCCCACATAGTCCACTCTAGCCATGGCACAAGGCTTATGCGCCTCTGATCATGTATATGGCATATTAAACAATGAAAAGATCTCCACTTCCCTTACAAATTATTGCGCATATCACTTCTTCGATCCTGGATCCCAAAGCCCATTGGCTACCCCTACTCGGGGACTGTCAACCAATGTAAACTTGGACTACTAGGGCCACCGAATCCGGGGGGAACCAAACCTGTTAGGCAGTGCCCAAATATGAAAGGTTACAGCCGCCCTAAAAATGGCTCGCAGACTTCCGAAGTTCGTACACAGAAAGTAAGGCCCTTATGAAAAATCGAAACCTATTAAAAAATTTACCCTCGACAAATACATCGTCTAATATACTTAAGCATCTTAAAGGCCGTCGGTTTTATCGAAGACTCGAACCCGCAAGTAATCCAGAATTGCCATCAAAATCATTTGGGCCTCCAAAGAATAGATACTCTAGTCTACATTTGATTTTATGCTAAGGCATTAAAAACGATACGCAAATAAAAAATTACAAATAGATGCTGGAAAGTAAAGATACGATATTGCCAAAAGGCAAAAATTTTATATATTCCACAAAATATTTACAAAGGCACGATACAATGGCCTTAAAGTAAACAAAAAAGAAAATATACAAGGAAAAACTAAAAAAGAACTATGGCATTTATGCCTGGTCTTCACCAGGGCTCGACTCGTCACCAGAACCATCGTAGCCCTCAAAACGTTTGGAGCCTTCGGGACCCTCAGGCTCACAGAGTTCCTTTGCCTCGGCCTCAAGTACTTTGCTTCTTAAATCTCGGCCGACAGGTCAAAACTTCGGGCATGGATCTTTTCGAGGGTCTCCCTCCAAGATAGCCAATTTACGTATTCGGTCTTCGTCTTCAAGCGGGCCTCGGCTATCCCACATCAGGCTTATACTGGGCTAGTATTTCCTCGATGTCGGAGGAATTAATAGAAGTTGCCTCCAATTTGGACCTTAGCACGACATACTCTTAGCCTAGGGCATCCCATTCCGTGACAGATGAGTTCAGCTGTGCTTGGAGTTCATTATTTAGCCGAGACCAAGCCAGAAAAGTCCTCCAGCACAACCATATCCATGCCATTGAAAAACGTGTTGAGGTTATCATCTGGGCCCGATGTCGTCTCGTTTGATTTCTCTTTGCCTGCTTGAGCCTCTTCGAGCATGGACTCATTATAGGACGGTGTCTCCACGATGTCAATGACACCAGCTACCTCCTTCGGGACAAGAGTGGCTTATTGGGAGACCATGGCCTCCATCTTTCCCTCTAGTTCCCGAGTTAGAGGGGGATTGACTTCGTGGTCATCTTTGCCGGTCGCCGCCTAATCCCCCTCGTTATGAGTCGACCCATGAGCAATGAACTCAAGGTCATCATCTTCAGGATAATCCATGATCTGGTAGAGGGAATCAGAGTCTGGTACCCTGGACTTGGTGCTTTTTCTCCTCCTCCAAACCCTGATGGTCACCTTCTTCTTCTTCTTCTTCTTCTTCTTCTTCTTCTTCTTCTTCTTCTTCTTCTTCTTCTTCTTCTTCTTCTTCTTCTTCTTCTTCTTCTTCTTCTTCTTCTTCTTCTTCTTCTTCTTCTTCTTCATCATCATCTCGGTATCCGGGGAGCCGAGGACTTCCTCTTCTTCTTATTCTTCTTCTTCTTCTTCTTCTTCTTCTTCTTTTTCTTCTTCTTTTTCTCCTCCTTTGCGGTATCCTTGAGCTGCCCCAAAGTAGAGGGTTCAGCAACCAAGGATGGAATTATCTTTGAGATAATAAGAAGTCAATCCTATTGGTCTTAAGTGATACAAGAGTGTATAAGGGTGATTAACCAGTATTAGAAGTTAAACGAATCAAGGATGTTGTAACTCGTATTTTCAGGTAATCTAGCGGTGCTTAATACACTCAAGAGGTCATTTATTAAGGTATTTTAATCATATAATATCCGTATCATAAGTCTTGAAGTCAAACGAGTTATGAAACAAAAGTCGACAAAAGTTGTCGCAACTTAGGTTCATAATTTTACTTAAACATTAGGTCAAATATTTCTAATCTTTTCTCATAATTTACAAGGAATTACGGGGTTATCTACCAACAAAATTAAAGATCTATGAGTCTAGTTTCCAACGCATTAAACCGTTCATCGATACGATCTAGGAGTAGAGAGATATTCGCATTTTCGCGAGACTGCGCCAAGCACCTCTCTATGGGGCCCACTAAGTCGGTTTAAGATATTTGGACCTATATAGGATGCATCCAACCCGTTTTAAGTCATTTCTTTTCACTATTTTCAGACCTTAGAACCCTAGGAACATCCTCTCAAGGTTCTCTCAAGATTCAAGACCCAAAAAAAGGGCAAACAACACAAATCAAGTGTCGGGAATTCCGTGGCGCTAGTAAGTCTCTTGTTCTTCTTGTTGTTGCTCATTTTTGTGTCGTTTCAGCTCGTGTGGGAGGTTGTTTTAAAGGGTTTATGTTCTGTAAATACTCCCTCATGTTCTTAATATCAATCCTAGGTGATTTCAAGCCTTCTAAAGTGATTCTAGTGCCGAAAAACACTAATTGATCGCTAGTTTCGCTTTTTTGTTGTTGTGGCAGCATTGGAGGGATATTTCATGGAAATTTAAGGTCAAATTGGAGTTGTTCTTTCTGTATAAAGGTAAGGAACCTCTTACTCTATATGTATTTAAGATTATCCAAGTTGCGGCTAAGCCATTGAAGCTAGAACTTGTGAGATATATATCGAAAGGCTTGGTAGTAATGTTATTGTTTTGTGGACTGTTTTGCGTTGTTGTTGGGCTGCGTATTTTACTACTATCTTGTGGAGTTTTGGAGGAGGAAGGGTGTGGAGAAACACCATATATATGTAGGGTTATGGGCTGATAGTTATTCGTAACATTTCCAGGTTGTTTGACACGACTACGGTGGTCGTCGTATGTATGGAGTGATTAGGCTATGTGTGGACTATTTTGGGAGGCTCAATATGTTTATTATTGATGTTGTTTGGGCTGTTTGGTGACTGTTTTGAATGGTGTGAGGTCATATATATAGGGGAGGTGCTGTCCGTTTCATCGTAAAATAGGTTGTGGTCGATACATAATAGTTATGACGCTTAAATGATAACGATAGTATCGTTTCTCTTATTGTAGACTAAGGAGTTTTGACAATTGCATAGCTTGAGATTGGGGCAGTATATACAAGGTATGTGAGGCTATCCCTTTCCTTCTTTTGCACGACTCCGATTGTACATAATGTAATGAACGAGCTTCCAAGATACTCTACTCTTAGAAGCTAGCAGTACTTACATTGTTTTCCCTCTTATGGAACGATTGATGTTAATGTTACTTCTCTTATTCTTATGTTATCAATGTTGTTCGTACTTCCTAAATCTTATAAGGTTCATAGTGAAGAGTTAGTCCTAATAACGTGTATAGAGGATACCGACCTTACGTCACTCCGAAAGGTTTAGAATGTGATTCCATGAGTCGAGCATGCATTATATATATGTATCTATTTTACTCTACCGAGCCACGCTATAGTTGGCCGGGTACGACACCTATTGTGCAACCACTGATCAGTTGGGTTTTACCGAGCTCCACGTGGCCGGGTACGATTCTACCGAGCCTATTATGGCCGGGTACGATATGATGATGATGATGCCCACAGAGGCGAATGCTTTAAAGGTTTATGTATTTATACATATGTATCATGCATTTCATGTAAGTAGCCCTCAGAGGTACTAAGATGTTACAGGTTGTATATTCTCTATCCTTGCTTACATTACTGATCGTATTTATGGTTCCTTGCCTTACATACTCAGTACTTTATTCGTACTGACGTCCTTTTATTTGTGGACGCTGCATGTCATGCTGCAGGTCCTGATAGACAGGCAGGTGCAACTCCCCCACCACAGTAGACTGTCCAGTTCAGCGGTGATTGGCGAGATCCCTTCTCCGGACTTGCCTTAGTCTTGGTATGCAATTTTTGTTATAGACATTATGGGTATGTCGGGGCCCTGTTCCAGCTATGTTGCAACACTTATGTTCTTTTAGAGGCTCATAGACAGGTGTCGGCTCATGTATAGTTTGGTATGCCTTGTCGGCTAGTTTTTGTTGTATAGTCTTTCATAGTAGCGTGGTAGCTCATACCTTATACGTAGTTTCTTGATTGTCTGGTCATCCCCTGCTATGTATGTTCATGCCGTCATATTTTATTGCTGGTTGTCCATGATCTAGGTCTACCATTTATATTGATCTCGTCAGCCTTAAAAGATAATAATGAAGGTTAGATGAAATGTGCGTTGGTGCTCGGCAAGTGTGGTCGGGTGCTAGTCATGGCCCTTCAGTTTGGGTCGTGACAAACTTGGTATCAGAGCAAGTCTGTCCTAGGGGTTGTCTATGAGCCGTGTCTAGTAGAGTCTTGATTATGGATGTGTAGCGCGCCACATTTATAATCAGGAGGCTACATGACATCTAGGGTTGTTACCTTCTTCCTGAATCTAGATCGTGCGTAGAGTTGAGTCGTAAGTGTTCGTCTCTAATATTCACCTTGTTTTTTTCAGTGATGCCTTCGACTAGGAAGCAAACGATTAGTAGACGGCTTGATACAGCAGCGGGAGAGGGTACCAGTCAGGTGCCCCAAGTCAGAGCAGGACAAAGTGAGGCTCAAAGTGAGATGCCCTCTCATACCTCATCTACTCCATCTCCTCCAGAGGATATTAGAAGGCACCCAGCGCCTCCAGTTCCTCCGTCTGGCACTCCAGACCAGGATATGCGGAGTGCTTTGCAGTTATTGACTAGCTTGGTAGCTGCTCAGGATCAGAGGCAGAATACAGGTGCTGCTGAGAAACCAGTTAGTACAAGAGTTCGTGATTTTATTAATTTAGACCCTCCAGTGTTTACCGGATCAGACCCCAAGGAGGACCCACAGACTTTTATTGACCAAGTTCATCGTACACTTCGGGTTATGCATGTTAGTGATACAGAGGCAGTAGAGTTGGCTTCTTATCGGTTACGGGATTTAGCGGTTCTCTGGTATGATAGTTGGGAGAGATCCAGGGGTCCGAACCCTCCTCCAGCTATGTGGAAGGAATTTTCTGAGGCCTTTCTTCGTCACTACTTGCCAGTTGAGATACGACGAGCTAGAGCTGATAAGTTCTTGAACCTTAGACAAGGTAATATGAGTGTGCGAGAGTACAGTATGCAGTTTGATTCTTTGGCAAGGTATGCTCCCCATATGGTGGCCGAGATGAGTGATAGGGTGCATATGTTCGTGAATGGGTTGGGACCACATCTAATAAATGAGTGTACGACAGCCTCCTTGGTGGAGGGCATGGATATTTCCCGTATTCAAGCTTATGCCCAGACCCTAGAGGATCGTAAGCGCCAGCAGAGGGCAGTTAGGGAGCAGGATAGAGGCCAGCATAAGAGGGCGAGATTTGCAGGGTATTCTGATGACTTCAGAGGCCGCATCAGGCCACAGTTTTCGAGGAGTTCGGCGCCACCTGTAGCTAGTGCTCCTCCACAGTTTCAGAGGCCTCGATATGATCGATCCTATTCTGGTCCAGGTCAGAGTTCGCGGGCATCTGGCTCGCAACATCACAGGGATACTAGTCAGATGAGACCCCCAACACCACATTGTGATCAGTGCGGCAAGGCCCACTTTGGACTGTGTCGTCGAGGTTCTGATGCATGCTATTCGTGCGGGCAGCCTGGCCATATGATGCGGGATTGTCCTAATAGAGGAGGTGATGGTATGGCTCAGCCGACTGGATCTGTGTCTGGTTCTTCCTCATCAGTTCGACCTCCAGCACGGGGTTTTCAGCAGTCGACAGGTCGTGGTAGGGGTAGAGGTGCAGTGCCGAGTTCGAGTGGTGCTCAAAATCGAACCTATGCTCTAGTAGGTCGACAGGATCTCGAGTCGTCTCCATATGTTGTTACAGGTATTATATCTGTGTTTTCTTATGATGTATATGCGTTGATTGATTCGGGATATCTCAGGGACTGTCGCCAATCACCATTCATTAAAAAATCCAAGGCCATAAGACCACGAGCGGGCTCATTCATTCCTTTTGTAACTATCATGGGCCTACATGGCCACAGCTCGTAATGTACAATTGTATGTGGGCAAATATTATATTAATAAACCATTGTTCTTAAAACATGAATACATATGGGCCATCAAGGCCTCTGACATACTGCACAAAATGAATCTCTGTCTACAAAACCTTTAATATTATTTGACATCAAATGAGACAGGGTACCGGCGTACCCATAAATCTGTAGAAAACTTCTGACATGATGACTCATAGACTCGGCTGCACTCCGAATGAGATGGAGTCTTACCGATCCTTCGCTAAATGCCAATCTCGTCTACTGTGAGGGCTCGTCAAACTGATTATATATATATATATATATATATATATATATATATATTATATATATACCTGTAGGTATGAATGCAGCATCCCCAACAAAAGGACATCAGTACGAATAATGTACTGAGTTTGTAAGGCATGTAAATAAATATATAAAGAGCATATATGGAATAAACGTGGAGTAAAGGACTCAACCTGTAAGTCTGGATAACTCTGTAAATCATGAAGTACTTATAATCGAGGGTGTCCTGGCTCAGGAGCCGTTACTTGTAAATTTGGTATTGCCTCATTGAGGCCTTACGATTTCGGAGATTCCGACCTTGAGGCCATGTGATTTTTGAGATTTTGATGCCAGTCCCCAAGTATTCGGGACACTTTCGGCCTTGGAGACGTTTCGTGATTTTCATGTTGCCTTGTTGAAGGCTTATGAGTTTGGAGTCCCGACCTGGAGGTCGTTTAGGTGTTGAATTGTTGACGCCAGTCCCCAAGTGTTCGAGACGTTTTCGGTGGAGGAGTCGTTTTTGCAAAGATGTCGAGTTTCTTTTGGAGCGTGAGATGCTTTGATAAAAGATATTCTTTGATTACTTGGTACAAGGATACATGTTTTTGCTGTCGAGGGCCCGGCTATATGGGCACGGTTTGTTCGACCGTTTGGCCCGGTACATCATTTTCCTATTGGGGCCCCATTTGGCATTTCTTGGTCTTTCTGAGTAGATGACCTTCTCGGGAGATGGCCTTCTGGGGGGATGCCCCTCAGTATTCGAGGTTGATTTCAAAAGAAGCCTTGGATACTTGTCGAGCTTCCTTAGGTAGCATGTGGACGTTGCCTCATTAAAAACCTTGTCGTTAAAACCTTTTCGGGATGAAAACTCGGTCAAAGGAAATGAGTGCAATGGATGCTTTAAAACCTAAAGGTCTTCTGGCTGGGTTAGCACTTTGACTGCTTCGGTCGGGCGCCTGCATAAGGGTTAGTGTGAAATATAAAATGAAAATGGAAAGGGTTATACTTTAGTGTGGGATGTGCCGGCGACATTTCGAGGTCTGATATGTTCTACTCGCTTGTGGTGAGGACGCGGTACGGTTTTCTACTTTGCTTAACTGGACTTAACCGAATATGTAATTTGATTACCCTTTGGCTCCTTTGCGGGTGGAGGTATTGGTGTCGGCGCCACATCGTGCACCACAAACATTTCTTTAACCAGATGTTTTTCGCATAGACGGTTTTAATCACATCCTTTGTTGGGAATTTCATCATTTGGTGGAGGGTGGATGGTACTGCTCTCATGCAGTGTATCCAGGCCGTCCGAAAAAGGCGTTGTACCTCATGTCTCCTTCGATGACATGGAATTTGACGTTTTGGGTTATGATGACCATGTTGACTGGGAAGGTGATTTCTCCTTTCGTTGTTTCACTTGCCATGTTGAATTCTACTTGTGTCGATCAATCAGTTACAAATGGCTCTTAATGCAAATGACCCTCTCGGCAATGTAATAGCGGGGGAGGAGGTAGAGGATCTAGAACAAGATGAGGTCTTACCTCAAGTTCCACGGAGAGGCCGAAATGCCAATATAAATGCAAATGAGAACAACAATATTGCAGACCCTCCTCCGCAACCGCCGAGAGTGGCTCCTAGAGTTTTACCAAATCAAGGATACGCCAGTGCTATTGTTCCTCCCCAAATCTGGGCGGGGAACTTTCAAATCACAAATGTTATGTTGACCTTGCTCGAGCAAAGAGGGTATTTCATGGGCGCCTCCGATCAAAATGCCTACAAGCACTTGAAGGGGTTCGTGGATACATGTTGGGGTAGCAAAAAGACAAACGTGTCCGAGGATGCGTTGAGATTGAGGATTTTCCCGTTCTCTCTTCGGGGTAAAGCATTGGATTGGTTAGAAAGGCTCCCCAATCATTCTATTACAACATGGGATGAATTGGCGGACAAATTTATTGCCAAGTTCTTTTCTCCAAGTCATATGGCAGCTCTTCGGGATGAAATTCTAGCCTTCAAGCAAGAGCCAACGGAACCTTTGCATGAGATATGGGAAAGATATAGAACAATGGTGAAAGAGTGCCCTAATAACGACATGACTGAGGCTATGATTCAACAAATCTTTTATCGGGGCATCAGCACCACGAATCAATGCATTGTGAACCAATTGGTCGGAGGGAACTTTATGAAACTTTCTTACCAAGAGGCATGTGATGTACTTGATGAAATGGCCGACACCTCTTTGGCATGGCAAAGCCGAGAAAATGTGCCCCAAGGTGATCCTACAGTCATCCACTTGCACAAGAAATTGCACGATCATGGACAAGCTATTGCCGAGCTCACAACAACTATGAATCAACTGGCGAAGGCGCAATTACAACAAATCCAAAATCCGCGCCAAGTCAACACAATGGAAGGTGTCACTATGCTTAAGAGAAGGCAAAGAGGGCAACAATCTCAAGGGAATTGTGAACACTATGACAATGATGGTAATGGGTTTTCAAATGAGTTTTATGATGACCAAAGTGAACAGGTTCAATATGTCAACAACTATCAAGGTAATAGAAGCAACTCTTCCAACCAATAATGGCGACCTCGAGGAAATTGGGGTAATCAACAACAAGGCGGAGGAAATTGGAATAACAATAACCAACAACAAGGTGGTGGCAATTGGAACAACAACAATCAAAACAACAATTGGGGTAATCAAGGTAGCAATCGAGGCAATTGGAATGAGAATAACAATAATTGGAGCAACAACAACAATCAAGGAGGGTGGAACAATAGCGGGAACCAAGGCAACCGGGGGAAAGGCTTTCAAAGGCCCCCAATGTATCAATAACCGAGCAATCCACCCCCTTTCCTCAAGGTTCTAGTTCTTCCATAGGTGATATGGGAAGAATTGAAAGCATGTTCGAGCAAATGATGAAAAAGAACCAAGATTCCGATGCCCAATTGGCTTCTCATAATACATCTATCCGGAACTTGGAGGTGCAATAAAGCCAAATCTCTCAAGCGTTGAATACTCATCTCAAGGGTGCTCTACCAAATGATACGGTAGTGAACCCGAAGGGTGGGAATAATAATCATGTGATGGTGGTTACAACAAGAAGTGGGAAAGGCGGTGATGTGAATGTTTCAAAGCAAAAGTAAGTTATGGATGAAGATGTTGAGTCACGGGATGATGATATACCTTTGATTGTTGATGATGTGGTTAATCAAAATGTGAACAATGATGTGCAGATTGATATTGATGATGAAACCGAGGTAGAGACTCAAGATGCCGTGAACCCGTCTAGGGAACACGTGATTGACATGCCCGAGCCGGTTGTACCAAAGGCCAAGGCACCTTTGCCTAGGACACCTCCACCTTATCCTCAACGGTTAGCAAAGCAAAAGAGTGATGATTAATTCAAAAAGTTCATTGACATGATGAAGAGCCTCACAATCAATGTGCCTTTGGTGGAGGCACTTGAGCAAATGCCGGGGTATGCTAAGTTCATGAAGGATTTGGTAACAAAGAAGAGGTCGATGGAGTGTGAAACAATTAAAATGACTTATCAAGTGAGTGCCATAGTGCATTCAATGGCACCCAAGCTTGAGGATCCCGGAGCTTTTACTATCCCTTGTACTATCGGAAGTGCGGATTTTGCCAAGGCCCTTTGTGACTTCGGGGCTAGCATAAATTTGATGTCATACTCGGTCTTCAAGACTTTGGGAATTGGACAAACTCGACCTACCTCAATGGGACTTCAAATGGAGGATCGATCGATGAAGCGACCTTTGGGCATAATTGATGATGTACTTGTCCGGGTGGATAAGTTTATATTGCCGGCCGACTTTGTCATATTGGATTGTGAGGTGGACTTTGAAGTGCTGATTATTCTTGGTAGACCTTTCCTAGCTACGGGGAAGGCATTGGTTGATGTTGAAGTGGGCGAGCTGACTTTCCGAGTGGGGGATGACAAGGTGGTATTCCATGTTTGCAAATCAATGAGACAACCCAATAGCACGGAGGTGTGTTCATTTGTGGACATTGTCACAGCTGTAATAGTGGATGACACAAGTTTCATGATCCATGTTGAAGATCCCCTTGAGGCCGTGCTTCTTAATATGGATGTCAATGATGATACTAGTAGAGTGGAGTGCGTGAATGCATTGCATGGTATGGGTTCATATTCATATGAGCCTAGAAATCTATCTTTGGATCTTGAAAACCGCAAAACTCCACCAACAAAGCCATCGATTGAGGAACCACTGGTGTTGGAGCTGAAGCCACTTCCTCCACACCTCAGGTATGAATTCTTGGGTTCAAATTCTACTTTACCTATTATTCTTTCTTCTTGCCTTACTAACATGAAGGTTGAGGCCACCTTAGCGGTTCTTCAAAAGCGGAAAAAGGTAATCGGATGGACTCTAGCTGATATTCGGGGAATAAGCCCCGCATTTTGCATGCACAAAATCATCTTGGAGGAGGATGCAAATCCTTCCTTGGAGCATCGAAGAAGACTAAATGAGGCGATGCAAGAGGTGGTGAAGAAAGAGGTTATCAAGTGGCTAGATGCAATCACGTTCACAATAAAAGGTTCGCATTCGTAGAGCTTCAACCCCCAGACCCTTTGCGTTCGCGGTCGTGTGGCCGCGTTTTGCGTAGAGTAAAATCCCCTTCCCCCTGCCGAGGCCCAAATGCCTTAGCGTTCACGATAGCAAGTCCGCGTTCGCGAAGGGAAACACCCCCAAAGCTTCGCGTTCGCGTCCTGTGTCTCGCGTTCGCGTAGAAGGAAATTTCCTTTAGCCTGAGTTACCCTTCGCGTTCGCGAGAGTCCTTCCACGAACGCGAAGAACAACACACCAGAACACCAGAAACTGAAAACCTGCAATTTTTCTAAGTTGAAAACCTTCCGAAACCTGTCCGAAATTCACCCCAAGCCCTCAGGGCTCCAAACCAAACATACATACTAACTCAAAAACATCATATGAACTTATTCGTGCGATCAAATTGCCAAAATAACATCTTTTACAATGCATTTAGCATAGAAATCTAAGAAAAATCTCAAAACTTTCAATGTATGAATTCTTACAACTACGGGTTCGAATCACATCAAACGACTTCCGTTTCTTACCAAATTTCACAAGCTCGACTTAAACCATATGTAAGACATGTACCGGGCTCCAGAACCAAAATACGGGCCCGATACCAACAACTTCCAACCATTTTTCATTTCTATAAACTCATAAATTTTCCAGAAAACATTTTTCTTCAAAAAATTCATTTCTCGGGCTTGGGACCTCGGAATTCGATTTGGGGCATACGCCCAAGTCCCGTATTTTCCTACGGACCGTCCGGGATTGTCAAATCATGGGTCCGGGTCCTTTTACCAAAAATATTGACCGAAGTCAACTTAAATTCATTTTAAAGTCAAAATTCATCATTTGTTTTACATATTTTCACATAATGGCTTTCCCGCTATGCGCCGGACTACGGACGCAAATCGATGTGATGCTAAAAGAGGTTTTAAGGACTCGGAATGCAGAATTTATTTCTAAAACAAGTGATGACCTTTTGGGATCATCACATTAACACTTAAAATGTTATTTTAAATGATATTTTGGTCAGAGCATCATGTTTTACGGTTGCCTGAGTGGCTTTTGAGATTTTGACTAAGTAAGGCCGAGGGCCTATGTTGTGAGGAAACACTAATTATGATTATGAGGTCGAGAGCCTGAGATTTGTATGCCACGAGGTGACTTGTTAATATGAGGACGAGAGCCTAGTGATTATGCCACGAGATGACTTGATATTGTGCTTGGGCTGTAAGGGGCCCCTCTAGGAGTCTGCACACCCCCAGTAAGCGCGGGTACCTATTCTGATATGAGATAGAGCTCGAGGGGCTAGTATTGTTCCATGTGTTGCCCGAGGGGCTGATTCTGTTGGTATTCTCCCTCTATTTTATTTCCTTCTGTTTTAGTTATGTAATAGTTGAGTAGATTCTTTCAGACTTGTAGTATTATTATAGATGCTCATGACTGGTGACACCCCTATGTCGGGCTATGTCTATTCCGCAACTGTAGTATTCACCTTATTTTGGGATTTTATTATGTTAAAGTCTTAATATTTATCATTATAATTGCTTAAAATGAATTGGAAGTGTGTCGGCTGGCTTTGTCTTCACAAGAGGCGTCATCACGACAGGGTCCGGATTTAGGGTCGTGACACATACATAGGGTAAATTATTAACATGTCTTTGAAATTCTCATTTTTGTCTATGACCAGGAACCAAACTACCAACACAGTAACAAAACGCAACCTCAGATGGATATATTAAAACGAAATATTTTTGGAAAAATTGGTTCTTTTATATACACGGTAGAGTTTCAAAAACGAGGTTTACCCCATGCCTATTTTCTTATTATACTAAGCAATAAGCACAAACTGTTGACAACATAGGCTTACGATGAGATATTTAGAGCAGAATTACCAGACGGCAATGCAAAAACCAGATTTGCGTAATCTTGTTATTAAGCATATGATACATGGTCCTTGCGGTAGTTTAGATCCAACAATTTCTTGCATGAAAAAGATATGCTGCAAGTTCAAATATCCAAAAATGTTACCGATCAAACATCAAAAGGAAACGATTCTTATCTATTTTTTATAAGACGAAATACAAGAGAAGTTATGAAAGTATGAAAACAATATTTAGATAACTCTTGGGGGTTTTCCATACAATCCATATTTTTTGGGAAATTCAATCGTCACATAAATATTGAAGCTTGCTCCGACATCAAAGTCGTGAAATATCTCTATAAATACTTTATAAAGGATATGATAAAATTACATTGTGTGTACAAAATAGCTATACAAACATAGAAATATATGAAGTAAAAGAATATCGATCTGCTAGATGGGTTCTATGAAGTTGTATGACGTCTCTTTGATTTTTCTATAAGCTCCCAGTATTTATCGTCTTTAGCTACATCTTGAAGGCCACCAATTTGTTTCTTTTAAGAGCATGCAGATATAAATATAATTATGAATAATTTGATGATTAGGAAAATGGTGTTAATAGAATTCTTCTATATGAATGAACCTAAGAAGATGCTAAAAAGCTCAACTTACTATACAAAGAATTTTTTGAATACTTTTGTCGCGATCCGAAATCCTAACGTCGGGGTCGTGATGGAGCCTTATGTCCACTTATTAGGCAATCCGACGTGAGATAAATAATTAACAAAACTTTAACAGTTAAAAATAATAATAATACTCAACGAGAAATAAATACCAAGTCTCACGCAATGTTAATATAAACCACGTGATAATATCTACTCTTAGAAATCCGGAGTCATGAAAACACAAGGAATTAGAAGTCTAAAAACATAGTCTGAAATAAATATCACTGTTCGAAAGATATAAACAGTAAAAGTGGGAAATGGAAGGGGATCTCAAAGTATGTGAACGCCAACAGATCTACCTTGTATTAAAGACAAGAAAATTATGCAAATTTAAAATCTCAAAAGATATGCATATTTCACTAGTTAAATATTAAAGACAACTAATAAATTATTAATAAATTCATAACTAAACATATAAAGATTTAAACTCTAAGGCAGACATTTTAAAGCTACCTAGAAAAATAAATTCTTTCAAGATTGGTGGAAAAACTTTGTAATTGTAGCTTGTCATGTCGATTTATTCTTTTACTAACAATATAATACTTGAATTAGCGAAGATTTGTGTCTAAATTTTCAGCAAAAAGGCATCCAATAGCTTTCCCTTGAAGACAACCTAAGAGCTTAACAGTTACATTTTTATCCAAATTTTGTTTGAAAAATTATCCAATGGAAAAGATTGTGTGCATATTGTTAAAGTAATTATTAGTAATGTTAATGATTCATTATGCCAGTTATAAAAGGGTAATTTTACGTTCTATTATAAATATGGTCGTTGTTGTTATAGGTAAAAAGATGTTATAGAGAGGTAAAATATAACTTAAAAATCGCTTCTGAGGAAAACTTGGCTTTTATAGTGAATGACTATTATATATGGATGATGTTATAGAGAAGTCTGACTATATATAAATAAAATTTTATTAGCATATTACTTTATTTATAAAATCAGTTATTTTTTAATTTGCCAAATTGGCCTGTGAGAATGTCACTTGGCATAATGTGGAGCTTTTTTGCCACATGTAATTTTAAATTGTAAATTGGCCTATTATAAAAATGTCACTTGGTTTAATGTAGAGACTTTTTACTCTTCTTTTAACAATATAGAAAATATAGATAGATATAAATTTTTCTTTTTTTTTTGAGCGAAAGATATAAAATTTTCAACTCTCTCTTTTTAATAATATGTAGATATAGATTTTAAAATAATAATCTAAAATTATTTTTTTTAATTTAGAGACTAAAAAACGTGCATTTTAATAAGCCAAATGTAAATATGTAATTTTTTAAAAAATAAAAAAACTGAAATTTATAGTTCATATTTTGTAGGCGTATTGTCCTAAATTACCAAGTGGCGTATTGTGAGGTTGCCACTGTGAGCGTAACTCTGTTAAAACAAAAAATCAGAAAACTGTTAGAAGAATAACGAAATGTATAAAATAGTAAAGAATCAGAAATATTCCGAGTCCACAATTTTTCTTGTGCGTCCTTAAGGAATTTTAACCCCCTCACACGTTGCCAAGATAATGGATTAAATTCTCCCAGGATAAAATGGAATAAACCTTCCTGCAACAGTGGCAATACAAACTGCAAGATACCAACGAACTCAAAGAACGGAGCAAAATCACACTTACGAATTTGAGAGAGAGAGACTGCGAATTAGGATGCAGTATATTCAGAAAGAAAGAAGTTCTGGAGTGTTTTCGTGTTTAGAATATGCAGCCTTGCCTCAGAATTTATAGGCAAATATCAGAAGAGGTGTCTGGAAAGGTGTCTTTTCAGAAAATACGCGGCCTGCCGCGGTTCTACCGCGATCGCGGCAGAACCGCGGCTAGAGAGTCTCTCTGAATCTGACTGCCGCGATTCTACCGCGGTCGCGGCAAAACCGTGGCCAGCAAGGCCCTCTGAACTTTCAGCAGAGTTCTAGCATAGTTTCAGCAGTGATCTGGCATTTAATTAATTAATAAATAATTAAATAAATTTTGTCCAAAAAATAATCTTATCGATCGATCATTTGCCAAATCCAAATCAATATCCAAATCCAAATCCGAAGCCGAAGCCGAAGCCGAGCCGAGCGAGCGACGATGACGGCTTGAGGGTTCATTCTCTTCAACTTCTTTTAAGAGCTTTAAGAAGTGAATCTATATATAAGCACACAAATGTGATTGTCCCTCACCAATGAGGGATAAAGTGCAAGACAAAAGTTCACTTCTTCAAATTTTCATTTTCCCTCCATTTTATTTCCCTCCATTTCCAATTCACACTTCTTCTACTTTAAAGCCCAATGGCTTAAAGTCCAACAATCCCCCACATGAATGGGAATGGCTGTATCAAGAAAGATCATAGATGAAAGCTATGTGATTTTGCAAGTAAGGATTAATTGCATCTGGATAAGTAGGTTTCCCTTTGAACTTTCCGTAGTGAACATATGTCGGATATACTCGGTCAATCGATAGATTTGATATCTTTGAACCGTCGAACTTTAGTGTATACCTAGACAGCCATATGCCACACAACCAACCCTTAACCGTCTTTTGGTTCTCATTGTTGTGTTCGTTTTAGCCATGAACACCGCCTGGTCTCATAAGTGCGTAAAGAATTGGCCTTACAGAATCCTCCTTGAAGAGGCTTACACTTCACACTTACGTAGGTGATTCCTAAACATGTAATCCTTTAGATTGACACTATTTGATAGATACCTCATCAAACTTTGGTAATCATTAAAGAACGTGTAAAGTTCTATCCTTGTTACTGAACATTGTCTTCATCACGAGAATGGACCAAAGATTTTGTTTTGACAATGTTGAACCGGTCAATCACAACTTTGTTTGAGCTCCTTGAACCTAGATCTCGGAACATCCAAAATTCTAGGTAGAGTTACCGCCATGTTGACTTGTCCTCGGACATAGTCTCATTCCCTTAGATGATTTCTCAACTCCCTCTCTAGTTAAGCCTTTTGTAAGTGGATCCGCAACATTATCCTTTGATCTTACATAATCAATAGTGATAATTCCACTAGAAAGTAGTTGTCTAACGGTATTATGTCTTCGTCGTATATGACGAGACTTTCCGTTATACATAACGCTCCCTGCCCGTCCTATTGCAGCCTCACTATCGCAATGTATGCAAATAGGAGCCAAAGGTTTTGGCCAGAACGGAATGTCTTCTAAAAAATTCCGAAGCCATTCAGCTTCTTCACCGGCTTTATCCAATGCTATAAACTCTGATTCCATTGTAGAGCGAGCGATACATGTCTGTTTGGAAGACTTCCAAGATACTGCTCCTCCACCAACAGTAAACACATATCCACTTGTGGACTTTGTTTCTGATGAGCCGGTTATCCAATTAGCATCACTATATCCTTCAATAACCGCAGGATATTTATTGTAGTGCAAAGCGTAGTCTTGGGTATACTCCAAATATCCCAGAACTCGTTTCATAGCCACCCAGTGATGCTTGTTGGGATTACTTGTGAATCGACTAAGTTTACTTATTGCACAAGCTATATCGGGTCGTGTACAGTTCATGATGTACATTAGACTTCCCAACACACGAGCATACTCCAATTGAGACGTACTTTCGCCTTTATTCTTCATAAGATGATGGTTTAAGTCAATTGGAGTCCTTGCACTTCTAAATTCCAAGTGTTTGAATTTTTCCAGTACCATTTTCACGTAATGTGACTGAGACAAAGCTAGACCTTGAGGAGTCCTCTGGATTTTAATTCCTAGAATTACATCGGCAACTCCTAAGTCTTTCATATCAAACTTACTAGCAAGCATACGTTTAGTAGCTTGAATGTCGGCAATGTCTTTGCTCATTATTAGCATATCATCAACATATAAGCAAACAATGACTATATGATTTGGAACGTTCTTAATGTAAACACATTTATCACATTCATTAATCTTAAAAACATTTGACAACATTGTTTGGTCAAATTTCGTATGCCATTGTTTGGGTGCTTGTTTTAGTCCATAAAGAGACTTAACAAGTCTACACACCTTCTTTTCTTTTCCCGGAACCACAAACCCTTCAGGTTGGTTCATGTAAATTTCTTCCTCAAGATCACCATTTAAGAAGGTTGTTTTTACATCCATTTGATGGATTTGAAGACCATACAAGGCGGCTAATGCTATTAGCATCCGAATAGATGTAATTCTTATTACCGGCAAGTATGTGTCAAAATAGTCAAGACCTTCTCGTTGTCTAAATCCTTTGACAACAAGTCTTTCCTTGTATTTGTCAATAGTACCATCGTCTTTCATTTTCTTCTTGAAAATCCATTTAGAACCCAATGTTTTGTTACCCGGAGGAAGATCAACCAATTCCCAAGTATGGTTGCTCAATATGGATTCTATTTCACTATTGACAGCTTCTTTCCAATATTGTGCTTCTGAGGAAGACATTGCTTCCTTGAAGGTACGAGACTCATTTTCTAACAGAAAAGTCAGAAAATCTGGACCGAATGAAGTAGATATCCTTTGATGTTTACTTCTTCTTGGATTTTCTTCATTAGGCATACCATCTGTTATTTCCTCCCAAGGTCATTTTGACTTTTGGCAGGTCACTTCACTTTCCTTTTTATACGGATAAATAGTTTCAAAGAATTCAGCATTATCTGATTCTATTATCGTATTAATGTGAATCTCAGGATTTTCTGATTTATGAACCAGAAAACGATATGCCTTGATATTGGTTACATATCCAATAACACACACAATCAACCGTTTTTGGACCTATCTTAACCCTTTTAGGTTTAGGAACTTGTACCTTAGCTAAACACCCCCACACTTTGAAGTCTTTCAAGCTAGGCTTCCTTCCTTTCCACTTTTCATAAGGAATGGACTATGTTTTACTATGAGGTACACGGTTGATTATTCGGTTAGCTGTAAGTATAGCTTCCCCCCACAAGTTCTGTGGTAAGCCAGAACTTATTAGCAATGCATTCATCATCTCCTTCAATGTTCGATTCTTCCTCTCCGCAATTCCATTAGATTGTGGAGAGTAAGGGGCAGTTGTTTGGTGAATAATGCCATTTTCCAAACAAATTTCTTCAAAAGGAGATTCATATTCGCCACCCCTATCACTTCTTATCATTTTGATCTTTTTGTTTAGTTGCGTTTCAACTTCACTCTTGTATTGCTTGAAAGCATCAATTGCCTCATCTTTACTATTAAGTAAATAAACATAGCAGTATCTCGTGCTATCGTCAATAAAAGTAATAAAATACTTTTCCCACCGCGAGATGGTGTTGACTTCATGTCGCAAATATCTGTGTGAATTAAGTCTAAAGGACTTGAATTCCTTTCAACGGACTTATAAGGATGCTTAGCATACTTTGATTCCACACATATTTGACATTTGGAATTAATGCAATCAAATTTTGGCAATACTTCTAGATTTATCATCTTCCGCAATGTTTTGAAGTTTACGTGACCTAAACGCGAATGCCATAAAGTGTTTGACTCAAGTAAGTAAGAAGAAACATTCACTTTATTGATAGGAACTGCTATTACATTTAGCTTAAAAAGGCCCTCATTTAGGTAACCTTTTCCTACATATACATCGTTCTTACTAAGTACAACACTATTAGAAACAAAAATACATTTGAATCCATTCTTGACAAGAAGTGAGGTAGACACAAGATTCTTGCGAATTTCTAGAACATGGAGGACTTGATTTAGAGTTACTATTTTTCCTGACGTTATCTTCAACGCAATCTTGCCAACTCCTTCAATTTTGGCCGTAGATGAATTTCCCATGAAGATTGTCTCGTTGGGTCCTGCGGGGGCATAAGAAGAAAATAACTCCTTGTTAGCACAAACATGGCGGGTGGCTCCAGAATCTATCCACCATTCTTTTGGATTTCCTACCAAATTGCATTCAGACAACATGGCACATAAGTCCTCCATTTCATCTTCAACCATGTTAGCTTGATTCTTTTTCTTCTTATCATTCTTGGGCGCACGACAATCCACGGCCTTATGCCCAGATCTTCCACAGTTGTGGCAATTACCCTTGAACTTTTTCTTGCTTGGGTAATTCTTTGGTCCGTAAGCCTTCTTCCTCTTCTTATTTTGTGGCGCCTCCTCAACAACGTTTGCCCCTATCATTGTCGAGTTTCCACGTGACTTCTTTTCAGCATTTTTGTTGTCTTCTTCTATCCTCAAACAAACAATCAAGTCTTCTAGTGTCATCTCCTTCCGCTTGTGTTTAAGATAGTTCTTAAAATTCTTCCACAACGGAGGTAACTTTTCAATGAAAGCAGCGACTTGAAAGGCCTCATTTATGACCATACCTTCAATAACAAATTCATAATTAATAATAAGATAAATCTTATTAATAAAATTATTGATTCGGGTCATACCTTCAGCAAGGAGGTCATGCACAATGACTTGTAATTCTTGGACTTGAGTTATGACGGACCTAGTGTCAATCATCTTGAAATCCAAAAACCTTGCAGCCACGAACTTCTTAAGTCCGGCATCCTCAGTCTTGTACTTCTTCTCTAGTGCATTCCATAATGCTTTTGAAGTTTCCATGACACTATAGACATTGTACAAGCCATCTTCCAAACAACTCAATATGTAGTTTTTGCACAAGAAATCAGAATGTTTCCATGCTTCAGTTACAACAAGTCGTTCATCATCCGGAGTATTTTCAGCCATGACCGGAGGATCCTCCTTGATGAAACGTTGCAAACTCAACGTAGTAAGATAGAAGAGCATCTTCATTTGCCAACGTTTGAAGTCAATACCGGAAAACTTCCAGGTTTTTCTGCCGGTGCCATAGCATGAGCTGGAGTAGAACGGCTTGTAACAGCAGCAACCGTTCCCGCAACACTTCCATTAGTTTGGTTTTCATTCGTCATATTTCTGTAAAGTTGAAAACAATACAGAACTTGTTAATCAGTGAAGTTTTTGATATCTTCAAACTGAATACCAAACCAACCATACAACACGTAACAATGGTGAAGTTTTTATATACTTCAAACCCGTACGTTTATTATTCCGGCAAAGTTTTTATGTACTTTAAACCGGACAGAAACAATTATAGGAGTAGAAAGCAACAAGGCTTTAATCTCCAACAAAGTATAAAGAAAACAGTTTAATAATCAACACAGAAACGTTAGTAATTAAAATTCCTTAAGCTTGTGAGCGTAACTGTGTTAAAACAAAAAATCAGAAAATTGTTAGAAGAATAAAGAAATGTATAAAATAGTAAAGAATCAGAAATATTCCGAGTCCACAATTTTTCTTGTGCGTCCTTAAGGAATTTTAACCCCCTCACACGTTGCCAAGGTAATGGATTAAATCCTCCCAGGATAAAACGGAATAAACCTTCCTGCAACAGTGGCAATACAAACTGCAGGATACCAACGAACTCAAAGAACGGAGCAAAATCACACTTACGAATTTGAGAAAGAGAGACTGCGAATTAGGATGCAGTATATTCAGAAAGAAAGAAGTTCTGGAGTGTTTTTCGTGTTTAGAATATGCAGCCTTGCCTCAGAATTTATAGGCAACTATCAGAAGAGGTGTCTGGAAAGGTGCCTTTTCAGAAAATACACGGCATGCCGCGGATCTACCGCGATCGCGGCAGAACCGCGGCTAGAGAGTCTCTCTAAATCTGACTGCCGCGATTCTACCGCGGTCGCGGCAGAACCGCGGCCAGCAAGGCCCTCTGAACTTTCAGCAGGGTTCTGGCGTAGTTTCAGCAGCGATTTAGCATTTAATTAATTATTAAATAATTAAATAAATTTTTGTCCAAAAAATAATCTTATCGATCGATTTGACAAAGCCGAAGCCGAAGCCGAAGCCGAAGCCGAAGCCGAGCGAGCGACGACGACGGCGCGAGGGTTCATTCTCTTCAACTCCTTTTAAGAGCTTTAAGAAGTGAATCTATATATAAGCACACAAATGTGATTGTCCCTCACCAATGAGGGACAAAGTGCAAGACAAAAGTTCACTTCTTCAAATTTTCATTTTCCCTCCATTTTATTTCCCTCAATTTCCAATTTACACTTCTTCTACTTTAAAGCCCAATGACTTAAAGTCTAACAGCCACTTGGCTTAATGTGGAAGCTTTTTCCTCTCATTTTAATATATATATATATATATATATATATATGCTCAGGTTGGGTCGGGGCGACCCCTGGGCTACCCCTCCAGTAGTATTTAATATACTTCTCAATATATATAACAAGTTTGAGCAAATTTTACTAGATTTTGCTGAATCTGTATTATTTACTGCACATTCGCCTCTAAGCATGTACTACATGAATATTTACATTTGTTCTTGATATCTTCGAATGTATTTAGGTCTACGAATCTACAATCATGATTCGCAAAAAATTAGTTCTTAATTTAGTTCTAACAATCTATAATCAATATTTATCGAAAATCACTTCTGAATCATTGTTAATGAACTAATTAAAAGTTGGATGGTGACAAATCTATATATCCGTATATTTACATAATTGTAATCTTAGGAGACGTGACATAGTACCTCATAAACCAGCAAAACTACTATTTTTCATTTTTTGTTTACTTTCTATTTTAGAAAGCAAAGGTTTCTTTAAATGATCAAGTGATAAAGAAAATATTTTGGCAAGATGGCACAAGTTAATAAAGAAGAAGGGTTAATTGACAAATAAATTGTTTTGAGAGGTAAATTTACGAACTCTTCAAAAGTGCAAGGGCTTTTTCTGCACTATATTAAAGCTCCACTCTTCTCCCATGTCAAGCCCGGAGAACCCTAGTTTTCACTTGGCCGCCGCACCCCTTTACTGCTATTAGCATAGTAATACTGGTATGTGAATGCCCCGTTGTTATCCTTATGATTATTTTGTTTTTTCTTACCGTTTACTTGTTGAGTTATTTTATTGTTTTCATTATGCAGGGTTGCTAACTTGCTATGTTGAGTGTTTGATTGTCTGTTAAGGCTGCTAAAATGTTCTCGTGTTATCATATATAAATTTTTCTGTGCAAATTTAAGCCAAATCTGGTTGTGCTAGCCACAAACTTTTTTATCATTTCTTAAGATTTGTTGAACTCCAAATTGCGTTGATATATCGAATATTTTGATCCTTTTTGTAAAAGTTGGAGTGTTTTTTTAAAATATATGTAATACATTTTTCAGGAACTTGCTTTCTTTATTTTTCAGCATTTTACATGGTTGTGGGTTGCAGAGGTTTTTGTGTGAAACACGGGAGGCGAGTATACATGCTCTTTTGATGGAATCAATTATCAAATAAGGGCAACAGCAGTTTGATATTTAATGAACGCTTTATGTTTCAAATAAAACCTTCTGCGATCCATAACCATGTTAATTTTGGGACTAGAATTTTCTTGTCCTCAAGTGTTGTAGAATAAGAAAGCAAGGTTTCAGATGTTTGTATAATATTTGCAGCGTAGTTGAAGTATAAGATCCATGCATTGTTCGGATTAACTACGATGTATCAAGCTTACACTTTTTCACGCTGCATCTTGTTATTTTTATTGTTATTGTGGTTAGCTTCTTGATCATGGACAAAACATTAGAGTATCAAAGAAAAGTCACAACATGCCGTTGTCTTTGATGCAAAAATTGTGTGCTCTCACATTTAAATTAAGGTATTAGGTATTCGACCAATAATTATTTTGGAACAATCTTCCTTTTGTATGGTTGTGGTTGTTGAAGGACTCATGTGAACAAGGAGTTGAAGTGCAAAATAACAAGGAAAGTGTTAGAAGCTACTTGGTGTACCTATAGAAACCATCATCCAAGAGAAAAAAATACAAGGAGCCATGTTGCAATCTTTCGCATGTCGAAGAAGACACTTTTGTTTCTCATAATTCCTTCAGCCATCCACAACCATATCAATTGTGAGATTTTAATGTTCTTACTTATCATGTGTTGCAAAATAAACAAAGTATGACCTCAAGCTATTTTTCAATGCCTATAGCTTAGTTTGAGCCTGTCTTTTCATATCACTTATAGTACATAATTTAAAATTTCTCCCACCTTGTTTTTCAACTAAAAACTCTTCCCACCTTATACTTGATTTATTTCTTTTTTGTGTTTTTGCAAGTGACTCAACTACTAAAACAACCGAAAATGGTGGGTTTCATATCGTTTTTTGCAATTATCTCCAATTTCTTGTGCTACAGTTCCCAATGCCTGTCTTTATAAAAATTAAACTCAGAGGCACCATATTCCTTGAGAAGAGATATTTATTACCGTATTTGCCAATATCCTTGTTGTTTGGTTTGAATACATGTTATGCTGGGATTAGTTATGTTGGGATTATTTATACTGAGATTAGTAACCAAACAAAGAATGAGTCGGTACTAAATTTTTATTCCAGGATTATTTTTGCTTATCCATCATACCAAGTTGTGGTATTTTTCATTTTGAAATGATCTGTTGTGGTCATAATATGCATCAATGCTCTAAAAGATAACCAACTATTCTTGTGATGGTTATTGCTTACATGGAAACCAAGACTATATTATCAATACTTGGAGAATCAAGATTCCCTACAAGGTAGCTTGTTTCACTTGGCTACTAGCAAAGGAGGCTGTTTTAACCCAAGATAATCTCATAAAGAGAGGGATCTCATTGTGCTCAAGATGCTGAGACAATTAGCCATCTATTTTTACATTACAAGATAACGGACCAACTATGGAAAATCTTTCTTAGTCTCAGGGGTATTTCATGGACAATGCTTGCCTATACAATTATTGAAGTTCTTTTCAGTTGGGATGAAGCTGGAGCTAAAATAACAAACAGAGATAGATGGAGGACTGTCCCAGCATGTATCTGGTGGACAGTCTGGAAAGAGAGGAATTCTAGATTTTTGTAGGACAGAAGCAACTCAGTGCAGAAGATCAAGCTTAGTTGTGTTCCACTCTTTTGTTTTTGGTGTAAACAGATTTACACAGAAGATATTGTGTCAATCTTAGATATTCTAGGGTCTTGCTAACATACCAGTTTTCTTATTTGTACTTACCTGTAAATATGGTTTTCAGTATAACCAATGTACTGATTTTATTAATATATACAAATGTTATCAGTTAAAAAAAAATAAAAATACTAGGAGATTCTGGATTGGATGGCCATGTCAGCAGGAAAAAGGATTTCCACGCCTTGTATTGGTGGATTGTTCAATTTAGGAATGCTCTTGTATCATTTCCCTTTGAGGACAACCTGTGCCTACTGCTTGAGTATAACATATTGTAGAATTCTAGCAAAAGCAATATAGTGATCTCTTCAGGTCCCTCATCCCTCTGGTATATTTAACATTATGTTTCTGGGCTGCATGTTAGCAATTTTGTTTCCATCTGCAAAGTTATCTACTGCTTTGATGTGAGATGAGAACTCTCATCTTTATTCAGTTGTGTATATTATAAAAATACAGTAAAAAGGGAAAGATATAAGTGATGGCAACCTTATTTCTTTCCTTAAAGTAATAGATTTCTAGTTAGAAGTCTTAGTTTCGTGGCCAAGATAAAGCAACCATGTTAGCTTAAGCCTGAAGGAATTAGGAATGAACGGCCTGTGGTATTTTCATGACTAACTGCTTCAACAGGTAGAAAACACGGCTCATCTCAAAATGAAATTGGGCAAGTCAGGGCACTCTCAGAACCTCTACTTCGAAATGTGATATGTAAGAGTGAAGCTTCACTGGAAAATGATTTCGAAGACAAAAGGGCCAATACAAAGTAGCTTTGCTTTATACATGATGCATGTTTCACTCTACGGTTACAATGTTCAATGGCTGCTAGTTGTGACTATTTCTGCAGATTGTTTCGGGTGAGATGGGTGATGCCAAAATCACGAAAAGATCCTTTCTGCTGACTGTGGAGGGATATATACTTGGCCCATCGGTCTGGAAGATCATCTAACGTTTGTACATTCTTATAATTTTAAGTATTACCAGTGAATGGTGCAAATTGCATTTTGATATATGCCGTAGATAGCCTGGTGGTGGTTAAACACTTAAACTTACAACTACCACTTGAAAAGAAATTGTAGAGGGTGTGCTCCTTTTTTTAATGTCCAGAACTCACTTATTGCTTGGCTTTTAAAATCATCTATAGACCATTTGCTTACTGTTTTTTTGCTGGTGCGGCGATGCCTAGCTTGGCACTCTTGCTTTTTTTGGTCATTTAATTAACTTAATTAGGATGAATTTTGGACTTGAGATTACCTTTTTGGTTTTATGTTTTAAATCAAGTAGGTCCATGAATCTACTTCTCATGAAATAAAATAAAAAATCTCTCGCATAAGTAGTGTTGGTTATGCAATACATAGAATACAACTTCTCTAATAGTTGTGTACATGGTTCATCACCAAGTCAATGAGAGTTTTCTATTATCTTTTCTCTCATTTCACACTCCCAACCTCCATTATTCAATTCCTGATGTAGCTCCATTTCAGGACTCTCTCTCTCTCGTTTTAAGATAGGAATTCTCTAATTGAAAAGTAAAAACAAATTAAAAATAGGAAAAGTATGCATCAAACTTCAAACTTAGTCCGAAATAAAAACTACTACTACTTCAATTGATATCATTGGCCTTCTTATTCCTTACTTAACATAATTTGCACAATGGAAAGATTTCAGTCAAGGGATCTGATATCAATCATTTGAAGTTGGTCTCTCTTTATTCATTCCCACTCATTTTGAAAAAATCAACACTACTAGCTCCGTCGGTAGTCTGATGGGTACTTTCGGATGGGAACAATTTGTTGTAGGCCGCTGTTAAAGCCACATTTGTGGTGCTAAAACCACCATCAAGAACGAGATTCATTCCACTCACATATTTGGAATCATCACTTGCCAAATATAGCACTGCTTTTGCCACCTCCTCTTCATCTAGTAAAGCTCCTTTCAAATTTCCTCCTCCTGCAACCATTTGTCCGCCATTTGTCTGTCAGCTATTCCAAGCGCATTCAATACAAGTTGTGTGCTAATGTAATGAGGAGAAACACAATTAACTTTTATTCCATACTTCCCTAATTCGACTCCAATGTTCTTGGAATGTCCCAAAACTGCACCTTTTGATGCAGAATATGCGTGCGGGACTAGACCAGAGACCACAGTCGCAGCACTTGCAGTGAATATAATGGAACCTTTTTTAGCCGGAATCATCACTCTAGCAGCATGTTTAGCGCAAAAGAAGGCGCCAACAATGTTTACATCGAACACGGTCTTAATTATGTCGTAATCGACTTCTAAGATGCTAGAAATTGGCTTACCTCCTATACCAGCATTACTGAACATTATGTCGAGCTTACCAAATTTGGCAATTGTTGCATCTACAACATTTTGAACGTCTGATTCAACAGCAACATTGCAGTGGACAAAGGCTGCGTGTTCTGTGCCAATTTCTTGTGCTAAGGAAGTTCCGAGCTTGTCCTGAATGTCTGCAATTGTAACCTTTGCACCATGTTGAACAAATAGCCTAGCTGTGGCTGCTCCTATGCCGCTAGCTCCACCAGTTATTAGTGCTACTTTACCTTCTAGCCTGTCAAATACGAGTAAGATAGTTTACTACCATTTTATTTCTAAGGAGAAGAAGAAGAAAGATGATTACTACAAAACTAAATTAAACGAGAACCTTTTGGCTATTGGTGATGGAAGAGAATAGCTGGCCATTCATTAGTATATTTTTTCTGTCAAACCCCAAAACTACAATTCTCTGAACTTCTCAAATTTTTGACGCACATTTGCACTGATGCGTCGCACTGTGTTACGCATTGTGTGAAACATTAGTACAAATGTAGTAGCCCTTGCGCTTTCTTCAGACTTTCTTATGCAGTGCCGGTCCATGAGCACCATACGCGATCCCGATTTAATTATTGAGCTTTTACTCAGACTTCAAAGCTCCAAATTATTCGATTTAGCTCCAGAACATCTTCTTAACTCGGAATCAACTCCTACTAAGCATAAAACACGTAATAAGTGCAAATTACCATCTTTTAAGATCAAACACAAGTAAAATACAGTAATTAGAGTGTAAACTAGTCCTAAAAAACGGGATTCTAGCCTCCATCAACACCCCACATTTAAACCATTCTTGTCCTCGAGCAGTCAAACTGCACTTCGCATTGAGACGACCTTTTTAAACGACTCTCTTAACTCATCATACCAAGAATATTTAGAAAGACTAACCACTCTAACATAACATCCTTGCCTCAAGATTTGACTCAAAAGCACCACGCATTTTCACAACCAGCTCACTTACACTAACATAGAGGTCAACAACATTACCTTTCCTTTCGTGAATCAAGTGCCCTCACACAACAATAGAGAGTATTTCCACACATGATAAAATGTAAGAACAATTAGGAACTCAGATAGAAAGAATTTGCTCACTCTAAGAAATAACATTCATATGTCACAAGAGACGCACCATAGGCTCGCCCATAGTGTAATACTCTACTAATTGAGCTCATTCAGTCAAGGATCAATTTAGGACTTTATTTGTCTTTATTTGGTTGTAATGTAGGATGCGGGAATACACACACACACACACACCTCCCTAAGCAATTTAATACATGCAATTAACCATTCAAAACCCCACACTTTTGTCAAATCGTAAATTCACTTTCATATCAATATACGTCAACTATCAACTTCTTTAAGCACAAATACCTCAAGAGTTACCACTATCAAGGAATATTTTTCACAATAATATGACTACTTTATTTTTCTTTTCTTTTTCAATTCAAGTGGCTCTTACCTTTTCATAATAATGTACCTTTCTCCTATTTCTATAGTTCCACTCAAAAGCCAAACTAACAGCCCACACTTTACTTTTACAAATTTCATAACAAATTCAAGTGCTCACGAGAGGTAAAAGGTTAAAATAGATGGTCAATCCAAACAAATGGGTAAGGCTTGTAATGTGGTTACCAAAGAAACAAGATTATAGGCTCAAAGGAGTTAACTAAGATACATAACAATTAGGTGGGTAAAAGCATATAATTGGCTCAACAAGGAAATGCCTATATTACTTCCAGGACTGAATAAAATTACTATTTCACTTTGCAAACACACAGGGCAAGTTCTAGACATCAACCGACATGCACATAAAAACACAAAACCTCACATACACCTGGAACATAACACATTTAGGACCAGACTCATCAAGACACTCTAGTCAAAGTAGTTAAGCAAAGTTAAGATCATACAATTTAAGGTACTTATACAAGAGTTAAAAATTGACCCTAAGCGTCACAACTAAAGCACTTACTATTCTCAAGCATAATAAAGTCATGATATATTGCTTTCATCTATCCCAATGACACAATATTTTCTACTCCTAAGGAAAAAATAGAACTAACTACACCCGGTTCAAGTAAAAACCCTTGAAAAAGAATTGCGGCACAAAGAAAAACCAAGGGGAAATCATTAGATTAACTAACAAAAGAAGGAAAAAAATATTAAAAAAAAACAAAAGAAAATATTTTATTTCTTTTTCCTTCGACTTTAATCCCTCAAAAAACCTGTCGATGATATCCATCTTCGGAAAAAATCGAAAACTTCAATTTTATTTACTAGTTCTATATCCAACTCCTACAACTAGCGAAAAGAAAACTAATATGCATACATACATACAAATATCCCTCATCCCACACTTTAAGTTGTGGCATGTCCCTATGGCACACAATTAAAAAGCATAAGGTAAAGAAAACATCCCTGAACATCTAGTTGGGGTCTGAGTCAAAGTCGGGCTCCATTCCTCGAGCCCGAACTAATGCACACATCCATGCAAATACCTTCTTAGAAACCTTATTTAGATACACCACACACATATCTTTCTCGCTCACCGCAACCTTCTCTTTCGAGCCCTTTACTTTTCACTCAACACTTGCAGTTGGTTTGTCCTTTTGTGCCCCCTTTGCTACATCCATCTTAAAAGTCACGGTATCCTCACCTACTCTAAGCATGAGTTTTCTTTCGTGTATATCTAATATAGCTCTACCTGTTGCTAAGAATGGTCTTCCTAGGATGAGGGGGACCTCCTTGTTTTCCTCCATATTTATCACTATAAAATCCACAGGAAATACGAAGTTATCCACCCGAACTAACACATCTTCCACTATCCCCTCGGGTGTTATAGTCATTTGGTCTGCTAGCTGCAAAGATATGGGTGCAGACCTTATCTCTTCAATCTCCTTCTCCAGTTTCCTGTGGATAGATAGAGTCATTAAATTAATTGAAGCACCAGAATCACATAAGGATTTATAAAAATTAATAGTTCCTGAAGAGCAAGGTATAGTAAAACTCCCTAGATCTCCACACTTTTGTGGGAGTTTATTTTGCAATATCATGTTGCAATGCTCTGTGAGCTTTACGAGGTCTCTCTATTTTTCTCTTCTTCTTACGGATATCATTCAAGAAATTAGCATAAGCAGGCATATGTGAGAGCATTTCTGTGAATGGTAAGTTTACACAGAACATCCAGAAATCTCTCAAACTGATTGTCTAGCTCTTCTCTACTTAGCTTTTGGGGGAAAGGTAGAGCTGGCATGTATTTGCTTTTTTCAGTCTCATTAGTATTTGAATTATCATTTTGGTTCTTTTTCTGAGATCTAATATTCCCCTTCTTCTTCAAATCCTCTTCTACCATAACTTCTCCTTCTAGAATAATGTTATTTTTCTGCTGGCCCACAATCTCCACCTGATTCTCAATCAGCTCATCCTTTTGCTTTGCTATGGCATCCTCCAACTTGTTCCCACTTCTCAAAGACACTGCATTTATTATCTCTTTTGGATTTCTTTCAGTATCACCAGGGAGCATTCCTGGAACCTTCTCAGACATTAGAGTAGCTAGTTGCCCAACTTGTCTTTCCAGGTTCTAAAAAGATGTGCCTAGTTCTTTGATAGCTGCACCATGGGCGTCAAGCCTCTCATCTGTCTTGATAATGAAGGCCTTCATTAGATCTTCCATGCTAGACTGATTAGATTGTGGAGGCTGATACTGCTACCTCTGCTGGTTTTGAAAGCCTGTGGCCCTTTGTCCCTGGGGTCTAGAGTTATTTTGTTGCCATGGGTTCATGCTACTACTTAGTGAATTCCAAGAAAAACCTTGGTGCCTCTATCCTATAGGATTGAAATTTTTGCCGCTCTGGTATTTTCCTCTATCAAAGATTCCCACATCATTTACCACTTCATATGCAACTATGGCCTGCCAATCATGTGTTGGATGACCCGTTCCACATAAATTACAAATTGTTGTTGGTTGGCTCTGGACCCTCGCTACGGTCAGCTTTCTTATCTTTTTGTCTATAGCGTCTTGTTGGGGTTGCACCACTGTATTGTAATCTACTTGATGAACCCCGAGTGATCTTTTTCTATCATTACTCTCAGTCGGCCACTGGTTGGCATCTTCAGATAGCTCATCAAGAATTGCCATAATCTCCTCAGGAGTCTTCTTCATTAAGGGACCTCCAACTGCAGTGTTCCGAGTTCATCATGAGGGAGGTGTCAGTCCATCCCAAAAATCATTGAGTTGCATTTACAATTCAATCCCATTATGCTGACACTTCCTTACTATCTCCTTGAATCTTTCCCAAGCCTTGAAAACTATTTCAGTGTCAGTCAGGCAGATGTTGTGAATCTCCCTTCTGAATTTCACTGTTTTTGTAGCTGATAAGTATTTGTCAAGTAAATTTCTATTTATATCTTCCCATGTTCTGATTGACCCAGTTGGTAAGCTACGAAGCTAGTGCTTCATATCATCCTTCAGTGAAAAAGGGAATGCTCTTAAGTATACTACATCTTTTGACACTCCATTGTATTGGTAGGTGTTCATGATTTCCTCGAAATCCATCAAGTCAGTATTATGGTCCTCATTCACCTTCCCTCCGAAGACACATGTGTTATGAATAGTTTGAAGCAAGCATCACTTCATCTTGAAATGGTTTGCTGCTGCTGGTGGAGGTATGACACTGGATAGTCCCTGATATTAAATTGGTCTTTCATAATAACCCAAAGATCTACCAGGCCTAGGCACTGCATTCTCGAACTATTCTTCAATCAAGGGTCAACATATATTGAATCTTTGACCCCCATCCTCGTTGACGGTCTCCTCAACACCTCTACGTGCTGCCTCACTTGCTATCTGTGCATCTTCCTCTCTCTGTTGTGCTTCCTCTCTTGCAGCTAAATCTATTTTTTCCTCACCGTCTTTAGCCATATGTTCGTGGGTTGAAGGTTTCCCCAAGAACTTTTTGGTGAGTTCTTTCTCTTTCCTCAACTGCCGCAGACACTTTTCCACTTCTGGATTGTATGATATCAATTCCTTTGAAGATGCTCAATCATACACAAGAGAAGTCAATCCATTGCCTGCACATGGAAGAGGAAACCCGTGAAGAATAAAATAAATAAAATAATAAAAAAAATTCTTGAATTAGTGCCAAAAACTATTTTGAACTCTATTGATTGCCAATCTTCGGCAACATCGCCAAAATTTGACAAGCACAAAAAACACACTTAAATTATGCTCTCTAATCAAATATAGTATAATATAATATCACATCCACAGGAATTGGATTTAAACAATATTATCGTAGTTTCTAGCTTGATTGCTATCTAGGAGGATCAACAATTGAGATTTATATGATCAACAATTGAGATTATATGATTAATAAGCTTATATTACGCTATCTTTGATTAGAGAGCATAATCTAAGAATCTAAAGCTATTGACTATTGACTATCGAGACAAGGAATTAGCAAATAAGGTTATCAGTGCGAAAAGATAGGGTTTTGACAGGATATGTGCAAGATAATTGTTCAGGATCTAACTCTAGATAATTTACTTCTAATGTTCAAGTGAGCCTCTCGAATTCACTCAATTATTAGTTCAAATGTTCAGCAAAAACTCCTCTCTTGATTAAGTCTCAACCTCACGAGATGAATAAAATTAAGTACTGTGAAGATATGCAAGAATGCGTAGTGGATTGGTCCTTAGGAAAACCTCTTTCAATTATTTTCCTAACTTGGTTTAATGAATGATTCAACTAGCCTCTTTCGATTACTTAGAAAAATCTATGAACCCAACCAACAATATAATGCAAAGATATCACAAGTTATGCCTCTCTCGATTACATGAACTAGTGAATATAGATGCAACAAATAAATCTTCTAAAATAATTAAATACAGAAAACTAGAGTTATAATCCACAAACAATCATCAATACAACAAATTCATGTAGCGAAGCATTAGTACAAATGTCATAGCCCTTGCGCTTTCTTCCAACTTTCTTATGCAATGCCAGTCCATGAGCCCCAGACGCGATCCCGATTTAATTCATTGGGCTTTTACTCAGACTTAAAATCTCCAAATTATTCGATTTAGCTCTAGAACATCTTCTTAACTCGGAATCAACTCCTACAAAGCATAAAACACGTAATAAGTGCAAATCACCATCTTTTAAGATCAAGCACAAGTAAAATGCAGTAATTAGAGTGTAAACTAGGACTAAAACATGGGATTCTAGCCTACCATCAATACCCTAAACTTAAACCATTGCTCGTCCTCGAGCAATCAAACTGCACTTCATATAGAGTCGACCTTTTTAAACAACTCTCTTAACTCATCATACCAAGAATATATAGAAAGACTAAGCACTCTAATGTAACATCCTTGACTCAAGATTTGACTCAAAAGCATCACGCATTTTCACAACCCACTAACTTACTCTAATATAGAGGTCAACGACATTACCTTTCCTTTGTGAATCAAATATATATAATGACTACACCTCCCTAAGCACTTTAATAAATACAATTAACAATTCAAAACCCACACTTAAGTCAAATCATAACTCCACTTTCACATCAATATACGTCAACTCCCATTTTCTTTAAGCACAAATACATCAATAGTTACCATTATCAAGGAATATTTTTCACAATAATACAACTACTTTTTTTTCGTTTCTTTTTCAATTCAAGTGGATCTTACTTTTTCAAAATAATGCACCTTTTTTCCTATTTAAATAGTTCCTCTCAAAATCCAAACCAACACCCCACACTATACTTTTACAAAGTTGATAACAAATTCAAGTGGTCACGAGAGGTAAAAGGTTCAAATAGATGGTCAATCCAAACAAATGGTTAAGGCTTGTAATGTGGTTGTCAAAGAAACAAGATTACAAGCTCAAAGGAGTTAACTAAGATACAAAACAATTAGGTGGGTAAAAGCATATAATTGGCTCACCACGGAAATGCCTATATCACTTCCAGGACTGAATAAAATTGCTATTTTGCTTTGCAAACATATGGGGCAAGTTCTAGATATCAAACCACATGCACAAAATAACACAAAACCTCACACATACCTGGAACATAACACACTTAGGACCGGACTCATCAAGACATTCTAGTCAAAGGAGTTAAGCAAAGTTAAGATCATACAATTTAAGGTACTTATATAAGAGTCAAAAACTGACCCAAAGCGTCACAACTAAAGCACTTACTATTCTGAAGGTATAATAAAGTCATGAGAAATTGCTTTCACTATCCCAACGACACAATATTTTCTACTCCTAAGAAAAAAAAGAGAACTAACTACACCAGGTTCCAGTAAAAACCCTTGAAAAAGAATTGCGGCACAAAGAAAAACCAAGGGGGAATCATTAGATTACCTAACAAAAGAAGGAAAAAAATATAAAACAAAACAAAATAAAATCTTTTTGTTATTTTTCCTTAAACTTTAATCCCACAAGAAACCTGCCGATGATATCCATCGCCGGGAAAAATTGAAAACTTCAATTTTATTTACTAGTTCTATCTCCAACTCTGACAAATAACAAAAAGAAAACTAATATACATACATACATACAAATATCCCTAACCCCACACTTTAAGTTGTGGCATGTCCCTATGGCACACAATTAAGAAGCATAGGGTAAAGGAAACTTCCCTGAACTTCTAGTCGGGGTCTGAGTCAAAGTCGGGCTCCATTCCTCGAGGCCGAACTAATGCACACATCAATGTAGACACCTTCTTATCTACCTTATTTGGGTACACCCCATGCTTATCTCACTCACTCACCGCAGCCTTCTCTTTCGAGCCCTTTACTTTTCACTCAATACTTGTAGATGGTTTATCCTTTTTGTGCCCCTTTGATGCATCCATCTTAAAAGTCATAGTCTCCTCACCCACTCTAAGCATGAATTTTATCTCATGTATATCTAATATAGCTCTACCCGTCGCTAAGAATGGTCTTCCTAGGATGAGGGGGACCTCTTTTTTTTTCCCTCTATATTCACCACTATAAAATCCACAAGAAATATGAAGTTATCCACCCGAACTAACACATCTTCCACTATCCCCTCGGGTGTTATAGTCGTTTGGTCTACCATCTATAAAGAGATGGGTGCATACCTTATCTCTCCAATCTCCTTCTCCAGTTTCCTGTAGATAGATAGAGGCATTAAATTAATTGAAGCAGCAGAATCTCATAAGGATTTATAAAAATTAATAGTTCCTAAAGAGCAAGGTATAGTAAAGCTCTTTGGATCTCCACACTTTTGTGGGAGTTTATTTTGCAATATCACGCTGCAATGCTCTGTGAGCTTTACCACTGAGGTCTCCTCTATTTTTGTCACGACCCGTATTTTCCACCCTCGGGAGGCGTGATGACGTCTACTCATGAAAGCTAGGCAAGCCGAGTATTACAAATTTTATTACCCTTTTTCCTTAACCTTTTAACATTTACGAATTAACATGTGATCAACAACGGTTGAATTAACATATATGAGATAACCCTACTGGTAGAATGACCAGGAGTCCCTCTCCACTCCAAACAGGGTAGACCCGGCAAGGCTAAGGTTACAGTCTTGGCATGACAGTCCAAGATAGCGTGGTAAGGTGATAACCAGTCCATCACTAATAGGACATCAAAATCAACCATATCCAAAAGTAACAGACCTACTCAGGTCTCAAGACCCCTAATCACAACTATACATGAACGATGGACACGATATACCATAATAGAATCACCCAATAGTGTAGACACATATACAGGAGCACTCAAGGAATCACTAGGCATGGCCAAATATGGTGCAAAATAAGATGACACATAGGAGTATGCAGATCCTGGATCAAATAGAACAGAAGCATCTCTACTACAAACCAGAACAGTACATGTGATAACTGCATCGGAGGCCTCAGCCTCAGGCCTGGCTGGAAGAGCATAACATCGGGGCTGGGCCCCACTACTCTGAACTACATCTCTGGCACATCCTCCTACCGCCTGACCTCCACCTCTAATACCTATACCTCCACCTCTAGCACCTCTACCTCCACTTCTAGCTGGCTGAGCGGGCGGTGGAACACTCGGTGCCTGAACCATGGCACGGGAACCCTGATGCTAAAAGTTGCTCGGTGCTCGAGGGAAAAATCTATCAATATGCCTTGTGTTGCCACAAGTATTACAAGCCCTCGGCTGCTGGGACTGGTGACCTTGAAAGCTCTGGAGCGGAGGTGCGCTGATAAGAGATGGTGATGCACTGTAGGGCAGTTGATCAAAATACTGCATATGGGAACCACGACCACCTGAAGCACCATGAAAAACCTGTAGTGCTAAATGAAACAGCCTAAATGGGTGGCCATACCAAAAGAATCCCTGCCTCCAGTCGAGGCACCACTGAACTTGCCCGAATGACGAGGCCTCTTGTCAGACCCCTAACTACTCCCCTATGATAGAACCATTTCAACTCTCCAGGCCACGTTGCCCGCATCCTGAAAAGAAATCTCGCTCCCCATCTCCTTAGCCATCTGCAATCGAATAGGCTGAACGAGTTTCTCAATGAACCTCCTCACTCTCTCTCTCTCTCTCAGTGTAAAGTATAAGAAGAGCATGACGGGCCAAGTTAATAAATCTAGTCTCATACTCAGTGACAGTCATAGAACCCTGTTGGAGACGCTCAAACTTCATACGATAGTTCTCCCTCTGAGTGATCGAAAAAAACTTTTCTAGAAATAGCTGAGAGAACTGATCCCAAGTCAAAGCCGGTGACCCAGCTGGTCTAGCCAAACAATAATCCCTCCACCAAGTCTTGGCGGATCCAGACAGACAAAAAGTAGCAAAGTCAACCCCATTGGTATCCACTATTCCCATATTCCGTAGAACCTCATGACAGTTGTCCAAATAATCCTGGGGATCCTCAGAATATGTACCACCAAAAGTGGTAGTAAAAAGATTGGTGAACCTATCCAACCTCCACAAGGCATCAGCAGACATAGCTGGCCCCTCACCGGTCTGTGCCACAACACCCAACTGAACTACCCCAACTGGTTGAGTTGCTGGAGTCTGAAACTGGAGAGCCATCTGCTCTGGAGTGCGAGTAGCAGGAGTCTAGGCTCCTCCTCCAGCATGAGGGATAGCTGGTGTAGACATGTGATTTTTGACCGTCTTCGAAATTTCACTCATTTTAGCGTAAAAAAAAAATTAATTTAGGCCTAATATCGCTATTTCAACTAATTTTGACTTTTTTACTTTATTTTATTACAAGAAAATAAAAATTACAAAAAATAGGTTCATTAATGTTTTGCAGTCATTTTTAATTTTGAAAAAATACCAAAAAAACTAGTTTTATTTTAGGTTTATTTTATTACAAGAAAATGAAAATTACTAAAATAGTTTCATTAATGTTTTGTAGTCATTTTTAATCTTGAAAAAATGCCAAAAAAACTAGTTTCATTTTAGGTTTATCTTTAATAGTTTTTTTTAATTAATTAGGAGTAGTTTTACATTTTTATAAATCCTCTCGTGAAGACAAGGCCAGCAGACACATTCGCATTTAAATTTTTAAGAAATTAAAATAATAAGCATTAAGTCTTAAACATGATAAATTCAAAGATAAGTAATGGACAATACAATTTGCGAAAAACAGAACCCACACAGCCCGATATCGGGGTGTCACCAGTCATGAGCATTACAAGTCTGAAATGTGTAGAAAGCTATTACAGAATAACTGAAAGAGAAAGAAATGAGATAAAGAGGGAGAAGCACGGGGCTGCGGACACCGAGCAGCTACCTCGTGAACTCCGAAATCTAATGGGAGCTCTCAACCCTCTCAAGCAGGATCAGCAGTACCTGAATCTGCACACGAGGTGTAGGGATTAAAGTGAGTACTCCAACTCATTGATTAATAATCATAAATAAAGATTGAGAAATAGGAAATCACATAAGGCACAACACAGGCTATAAGGAAACAGTAAAAGCCAGTAAAAGTAATGAAATAGTAAAAATATGCAAAGTCACTTTAGTTCAGTTTAAACTTCATAAAATGCCTTTTTAACAATTTAAGCAAGTAAATGACAGGCAATTAGGAAAAGTAAACACATAAAGGATCGCCCCTCGGGCATAGTATCAACAAATCCGCCCCTCGGACAATATCTCAGAAACAATAGAAGCCCCTCGGGCTATATCTCACATCACAATGGGTACCCGCGCTCTCTGGGGGTGTGCAGACTCCTGGAGGGGCCCCTTACGGTCCAAGCGCAATATAAGGCCATCTCGTGGCATCATCACATAGGATCTCGGCCTCATATCAACAAGCCACCTCGTGGCCTACAAATCTCAGGCCCTCGGCCTCATAATCATCATTAGGTGTTTCCTCACAACATAGGCCCTCAGCCTTACTCAGTCAGAATCTCAAAGCCGCTCGGGCAACAGTAAAACATGATGCTCAACCTTGAATATCATTTAAGTGTTAAAGTAGAGTAAACATGGTTGAGTTATGAAAACAGTAGAATGTCGGATGACTGAGTTCAAGTATAAAGTAAAAATAGTGATGAAATATCATTAAAAATCCCCTAAGTGTTCAAATAATTGGCACGAGGCCCAAATATGGCATTCAACCCAAAACATGATGATAACAAATAGTTTTCAGGCAAATACGCGGTAAAATAGTCATTCGGGACGGACTAAGTCACAATCCCCAATAGTGCACGACCCCATGCTCATCATCTAGTGTGTGCGTTACCTCAATATAGCACAACGATGTGCAATCCGGGGTTTCATACCCTCAGGATAATATTTACAATCATTACTCACCTCTACCCGGTCCAAATCTCTAGCTCGCAATGCCCTTGCCTCTCGAATCGGCCTCCGGATGCTCCAAATCTAACTAAAATCAGTGCAAAACCATGAAAATATGCTAAGGGCTAAGTGCCCATGCGAAAACAATCAGTTTACAACATAAATCCCGAAATTGGCCAAACCCGACCCCCGGGACCACATCTCGGATTCCGACAAAAATCACATCAGTGGACTCCTTATCACTCCCCGAGTTCATTCATACGAAAAGTATCAAAATCCAACCACAAATGACCCCTCAAATTCTAAATTCTAGGTCTCCAATTTCAATCCCTAGTTCTTCAATTTTAGGCTTAATTTCCATGATTAATTAGGTAGAATTCACATTAGAATCAAGTGTTAAGTCTATGAATCTTACCTCAAAGTGTTTCCCCTTGAATCCCTCTTCAATCCTTTTTAAAAAGCTCCAAATCGCTCAAAGCTGATGGAAATAAACCCCAAAATCGCGGACAAGACCACTATTTATACATTCTGCCCGAGCCTCAATTCGTTCTTCGCGAACGCGGTCAATGCCTCGCGTTCGCGAAACACAAAATAAATTTGACCAAAAATCCTCTTACACGAACACGAACTTCCCCTTGCGAACACGATGGCTCCTCAGCCTAACCCTTCGCGAACGCACTCTCTCTCTCGCGAACGCGATGAACAATTCAACCTCAAACCTAGCTGCTCAATTCCCTCTATGCGAACGCGACTCCACCTCGCAAACACGATTCACAACGAACCCAGCCCTTCGCAAACACGGAGCCGTCCTCGCGAACGTGAAGGCTAAAATCTCAGCCTCCTCAACTAACCCTTCGCGAATGTGAGGACCTACTCACTAACGCGAAGGTCTAATTCCTCTGCAACACATAGCAGTTTTTCTGCAACTCTCAACAACATGAAATGGTCTGATTGACCACCCAAAACTCACACGAGGCCCCCGGGACCTCAACCAAACATGACCCATATCCCATAACATCATTCAAACTTTATCTAACCTTCAGAACACTCAAAACAATATCAAAACACCAAATTCGCATCGGATTCTAGCCTAAGATTCCAAAATCTTCTAAATTACGCTTTTGATCGAAAACCCAACCAAACCACGTCTAAATGACTTGAAATTTTTCACACACATCCCAAATGACACAATGGAACTACTGCAATTCTCGGAATTCCATTCCAACCCCTATATCAAAATCTCACCTATCAACCGGAAAACGCCAAAAATCCAATTTCGCCAATTCAAGCCTAAATCTACTCCGAACCTCCAAAACTTATTCTGATCACTCTCCTAAGTTCCAAATCACCTCCCGAAGCTATCCAAACCATCAAAACTCACATCCGAGCCCTCTAACACATAAGTCAACATTCGGTTGACTTTTCCAACTTAAGCTTCCTCAAAAGAGACTAAGTGTCTCAAACCTTACCAAATCCTTTCCGAACCTGAGCCAACCAACCCGATCACATATAGAACAGATATACACAGCAATAAGAAGGAAAAATGGGGGAAACGGAGTGGTAACTCATAAGATGATTGGTTGGGTCGTCACATCCTCCCCTTCTTAAACAAACGTTCGTCCTCGAATGAGTCAAGAAACATACCTGAAGCCTCAAATAGGTGAGTATATCTGCTCCGCATCTCCCGCTCGGTCTCTCAGGTAGCCTCCTCCACAGGCCGACCTCTCCACTGCACTTTCAGTGAAGCTATATCCTTTCACCTCAACTTTCAAACCTGACGACCCAAAATAGCTACTGGCTCCACATCATAGGTCAAATCATCATCTAACTGAATCGTGCTGAAATTCAAAACATGAGACGGATCCCCAATATACTTCTAGAGCATAGAAACATGAAATATCGGATGCACACTCGACAAGTTAGGTGGCAAAACAAGCTTATAAGCCACCTCCCCAATTCTCCGAAGCACCTCAAAAAGCCCAATAAAACGAGTACTCAATTTACCTTTCTTCCCAAATCTCATAACACCCTTCATGGGAGAAAACTTCAACAAAACCTTCTCGACTACCATGTTCAACACATCCCGAACCTTCCTGTCAGCATAACTCTTTTGCGTCGACTGCGCTGTATGAAGCCTCTCTTGAATTACCTTCACCTTTTCTAAAGCATCCTGCACCAAGTCAGTCCCCAATAGCCTAGCCTCACCCGGCTCAAACTAACCAACTAAAGTTCTACACCGCTTCCCATACAAAGCCTCATATGGAGCCATCTGAATACTCGACTGGTAGCTGTTGTTGTAAGCAAACTCTGCAAATGATAGAAGCTGATCCCATGACCCTCCGAAATCAATGACACAAGCACACAACATGTCCTCCAATATCTGAATAGTGCGCTTGGACTGCCCGTCCATCTGAGGGTGAAAAGCTGTGCTCAACTCAACCTGAGTGCCCAACTCTCGCTGCACAGACCTCCAAAACTGCAAAGTAAACCGAGTGCCCCCATCTGAGATGATGAAAACTGGGACACCATGCAAACGAACAATCTCTCGGATATAAATCTCTGCCAACTACTCTGAAAAATAGGTAGTACACACAGAAATGAAGTGCGTGGACTTGGTCAACCAATCCACAATCACCCAAATAGCATCGAACTTCTTCAAAGTCCGTGGTAGTCTAACTACAAAGTCCATAATGATCCTCTCCCACTTCCACTCTGCAATATCCATCTGCTGAAGCAAGCCACCTAGTCTCTGATGCTCATATTTCACCTCCTAACAATTGAGACACCGAGCTACAAATCCCACATTGTCTTTCTTCATTCTTCTCCACCAATTATGCTGCCTTGAATCCTGATACATCTTCGCGGCACCCGGATGAATGGAATACCATCATCTATGAGCCTCATACAGAATCAACTCCTGAAGCCTATCCACACTGGGCACACATATCCGGCCCTGCATCCTCAACACCCCATCATCACCAATGGTCACATCTCTGGCATTATCATGCTAAATTCTGTCCTTGAGGACAAGCAAATGCGGATCATCATACTGGCACTCTCCAAAATATCCAACCTCACGAACTGATTAGCCAAGGCCTGAACATCAACTGCAAGAGGTCTCTCCCCAACTGGAATATATGCCAAACTCCCCATACTCACCACCTTTCGACTCAACGCGTTGGCCACCACATTGGCCTTCCCCGAATGGTACAATATAGTGATATCACAATCCTTTAGCAACTCTAACCACCTCCGCTGCCTCAAATTAAGATCCTTCTGCTTGAATAAGTGCTGGAGACTTTGATGATTATTAAACATCTCACAAGACACACCATACAAGTAATGCCTCCAAATCTGTGAACTATGACAGCAAACTCCAAATCATGAATGAGATAGTTCTTCTCATGGGGCTTCAACTGAAGAGAAGCATAAGCAATAACTATACCCTCTTGCATCAATACACAACCAATACCAACTCCCGAAGCATCACAATACACAGTATATGAAACTGAAGTTGATGGAAAAATAAACACTGGAGCTGTGGTCAAGGCTGTCTTGAGCTTCTTAAATCTCTCCTCACATTTATCCGACCATACAAACGAAGCACCCTTCTGAGCCAACTTGGTCAAGGGCGATGCGATAGATGAGAATCCTTGAACAAACCGGTGATAATAACCCGCCAAACCAAGAAAGCTGCAAATCTCTATGGCTGAAGACGGTCTGGGCCAACTCTGAACCGCCTCTATCTTCTTCGAATCAACATGAATACCCTCACTGGACACCATATACCCCAAGAAATCCACTAAACGGAGCCAAAACTCACACTTGGATAATTTTGCATAAAGCTTCTCCTCCTTTAATCTCTACAACACAACTCTCAAATGCTCTGCGTGCTCCTCTTGACTACGCGAATACACAAGGATATCATCAATGAAGACTATGACAAATGAGTCGAGATAAGGCTAGAACACGCTATTTATCAAATGCATTGTAAGACCCCATGTGTTTTTTTTCTCTCTTCTCTTACGTAATATACCTAACGTGGCGTGGTTATATTAGGTATATATGATTGGGTATAGCACATTGGGAGAATAATACGGAAAATATCTGGTAATACTAAGGAACTAAACTAAAGATTTAGGTAAACGAAATCCCTTAAACAAAGGTTCGTGGTTAAAGAAATGGTTCGGGTAGCTCTCCGCGCGTTCGGAAGGTTTAAGTTAACTTGCACCTGTGCGATAAGTCTAAGAGTGTCTAATATGCTAAGAATAATGTGTTATGAGGTATTATAATATCACACTGGTCACATGTTAAGTTTTGGAGTCAATCAAGTTGCGAAATAAAGGTCGGCAAAAGTTATCGTAAATTTCTCTAATAAATTTTCTAAACTTTGGGTCAAATGTATCAGACCATTTCTCCCAATATATAAAGATTTATGGGACCCACAACCTACCGAATCGAAGGTCTACAAGTCTAGTTTACAACCAAAAAAATCTCACATCAAACCGACATTGGAGAAAAAGGTTATGACTATTTTACCGCGGACTATCTGGGCTAAAAACAGGTCGCGAACCGGGTCGGGTCAAACAAGTGTTATAAGTTGGCAAATTCGACTTTTAAGACCTCAAAATATTTCATTTTAGTCCCAAAACAGTGCATAAGCTGAAGAGAAGGTTCCATGGTGTTCTTGAGTGATTAAGGTGCGTTTTTAATGATTTTTATCATTAAAGTTTGCCCCGTGCCTAGAAACTCAATCTCTACGCTTTGCAATCGTTTCCCCCTTCTATTAGCTGTGTTTGGAGCTATTCTTGGAAGATAGGAATTTGTTGTTTTTGCTGGTTCTTCAGGATTTATACTTGGTTTGCCAAGGTAATCATCTTAGGACTCTTTTATGATCATTTTTACAAAGTTCTACGGACGTTTCATCAATTTAGGGTCATATGGCAAATCAGCCGATATAAACTCAATTATGAAGTATTTATAGGTGCGTATATGCTGCGTATATATAGTGTTTGCAAAGCTTAGGACGTAAGGAATAACTTTTGTGAAGGAACTACAAGCATTCAGACGTTCGTTGGAAAAGTATGTTAAGGCTAAGTTCCGTCCTTCCTTTTAGCACGAATTATGGGAAATTCCTAAGACGTCAAATGTGATATTTTACTATTCTATTGCTAGAGAGACCTTCTGTGAAAGGTATTGGGATTGTAGCTGAAGTATTTTTATGATGCTATTAGGTTGATATTCCACTCATTCGCTTAAATAGGGTATTCGACATCTATATATGTCATTTTGTCGGCTTTCTTAACTATATGTCTATATATATGAATTCTTATTCGTCTTTGGGTTTTGTGACTAAAAAAATTAAGGCATTTAGTATTTGCAATCAGTCCTTCTTCCTTGTTAAAGTGTATTTTAGAATCTCTAAAGTGATACGTCGATTTCCAAAAATCTCAAATATAATTTTTATGTTTAAACTACTAAAACACTTGATTTTTGAAATACTTTCTTTTACTAAATATCAAGATATCAGGTATAAGGACTAAGTGAAGCACCAAGCTTTTTATGAACATCTTCAGAGTTAAGTTATCTTTCTAAAAGTTGAGTTAAGTTTTCAAGCTTATTCAAAAAAAGAAAAAGAAAAAAACATATAAGGTTCCACGAGACAATTGTATGCAATACGAAGGTGATTGTGAGATTATGAGAATAAGAGTACCAATAAGCCAGGATTGGCTAAGTTCTTGTTATGGCCTATTATGTGTATTCAAAGTTCATATCATACATGGCATATTATGCATGGAATTCGAGCTATAATCGGAGGTAAGGGGCATATTGCCTGGAAAACTATATATATTGTACAGATGGCCACAGGTTGGCAATATTATACCGGTTAGCTACCGGGAGAGACCGCCATTGGTAGCATTTGGTTGGGGCGTGACAAACTTGGTATCAGAGCAGGTCGTATCCTAAGGAGTCCACAAGCTGTGTCTAGTAGAGTCTTACTTATGGGTGTGTTGTGCACCACACTTATAATCACGAGGCTATGAGGCATTTAAGAATGGTTACGTTTCTTTCAATTAATAGATCGTGCTATAGAGCGAAGTTATAAGAACATATGAAATCTAAATCATGCTTTGTGTTTCTTATCTAACAGGCTACCTATGCTCAGGAGATGGCACAACGAGAGATAGGTATGGATCTAGGGGAAAGTACCAGTCGTTCCCCACCAGGTTAGAGGGATAGATTTCCCTTAGAGGCACACAATGAGTCTCCAGTACCCCTAGTTTCAGCTTCCCCAGCCCTTGTTGGAGCCCAGGGAGATGCATTACCCCCAGCCTTACTAGTTTTGTTAGTACCTGAGGTAGCTAGAGACACAGGACCACCAACACCCATTGTTCTCCCATCAGAGACTGGGGAGCAGGGGATGAGGGAGGTAGTTCAGTTACTGACTAGGATGGTTTGTATTAATGTGCGATAGCTAGAGTCAGGAGCAGATGCCCGGAGAGATCAGACAGGAAGCTCAATGGTAAGAGAGTTTCTTCACTTGGCCCCTCAATTATTTACAGGATCCAGTTCCACTTAGGATCCCCAGGACTTTATAGACCATATGTATTGCCTCCATAACCGAGGCTGTGGAGTTGGCTTCTTTTCGACTACGTGATGTAGTCGTCCTATGGTATGAGGCATAGGAAAGATCTAGAGGACCTGATGTTCTGCTAGCAGAGTGGGAGGACTTCCCTAAGACTTTTTTAGCCCATTATTTGCCACGAGAGGTTTGCGAGGCCCGTCTTGACCAGTTTCTTAGCCTGAAAAAGGGGGATATGAGTGTGAGGGATTATAGCTATAAGTTTAATTATTTGGCGAGGTATGCACCAGATATTGTACGTACCATGAGGGCTAGAGTTAATCATTATATGGATAGTGTGGGGGATCATCTGATTAGAGACTGTAGGGTAGCATCCCTATCGGATGATGTAGATATTTCCCGCATACAGGCTTTCGCTCAGACTACAGAGGACCTTTCCAGTCTAATTCGTGATACTCGCAGGGATAGGGAGCACAGTAAGAGGGCTCGTACTACGGGGTCTTATAGGGAGCCACGGGGTGACTTTAGGCTCCCACTCCATCGATATTCACCTCGGTCAACAGGTAGTTTCCAACCACAGATGCAGGGCCAGTGGTTTGATCATTATATTCAGTCAGGACCAGGGCAGAGCTCAGGCCAGCTTGAGGGTCGTCGATAGGAGCGTTCCACACAAATGAGATAGCCTACTCCTCCATGTACTCAGTGCGGTAAGCTTCACATCGATCAGTGTAGACAGGGTTCGAGTGCATGTTATCATTGTGCATAGACATGACATTTTATTAGCCGATGCTCGGGGTTAGGCGGAGGTGCACCAACTCAACCTTCAGGATCCATAGCAGCCTCTTCGCCCTCAGTCCGTGCTCCCTAACCAGGTCCACAGTCTACTCAGGGCCGTGGTAGGGGGAGAGGTGGAGGAGACACCTCAGGTTCTAGTGGTGGCCTGAACCACTTTTATGCACTCACAGGCCGACAGGATTCAAAGGCATCCCTAGATGTTGTCATAGGTATATTGACAATACATTCTCATGCCATTTATGCATTGACAGATCTCGACTCTATATTTTCAAATATTACTTCATTTATTACTACTAATTTTGACATGAGATCTAAGTTGTTGCCACAGTCTATGCTAGTTGGCGACTCTATTGTAGCTAATCATGTCTATCGAGGTTGTATAATGTTAATTAATGACTGTCCAACCTCTGTTGATTTAGTTGAATTGGTTATGCTAGACTTCGATGTCATTATGGGTAAGGATTGGTTGACATCTTGTTATGCTAATATTGATTGTCATGCAAAGTTGGTCCGGTTTCATTTTCCTGGTAAGCATGTCCTTGAATGGAAAAGTAATGCAGCCACGCCTAAGGGTAAGTTTTTTTCATACCTTAGGGCTCAAAAGTTTATTGCTAAAGGCTGTATATACCATCTGGTTAATGTTAGGGATATAGATAAGGAGCTAGCGTCTCTTCAGTCGGTTCCTATTGTGAATTATTTCCTGATGGTATTCCCTGACGAGCTTCCAGGATTCCCCCCGAAAGTGAAATCGATTTCGCTATAGATTTGCTTCCTGATACGCAACCTATATCCATTCCCCCCTACAGAATGGCTCCTGCAAAGCTAAGGGAATTGAAGGAAAACCTGAAGGGCTTGCTCAATAAAGGCTTTACTAGGCCAAGTACATCCCCATGGGGTGCTCCGGTTGAATCACCCACGATTGCTAAAGATTCAATTTAGGTCATTATTGAAAAAGTCCACAAAAAGTCAACTCCCTGGCCTGCTTGGTCGAAACTCGAAATTCAGACCAAAACCCGATTACCCATTCACCCTCGAGCTCGATTATATATATATTTTTTGGAAATCTGACCTCAATTTGAGGTCTAAATCCTAATTTTACAAAAATCCCTAATTCTATCCAAACCCCTAATTTCCACCATGAAAACACTATATTTGCGGTTGAAAAATTATGAAATATAATGGAAGATTGAAAGAAAATAGGTTAGAATTACTTACCAATGAATTGGGGAAGAAAACATCTTGGAAAAATTGCGTCTACCATTCTAGGTTTGAAAATTTGAGGAATGAGGGAAAAATCCCGTCAAGTTCAGATTTTACCCAGTTGTATGTCACGCTCCGAACCTACGTTTGGACGTAACACGACACTCAGTTCCTGACTACATGTGAAACTCAATTTGAATGATATTAGAGACTTGGTTTTAAGCGAAGATATTCGCCGAAGAGAATCAAGTGATTCCCCAGGATCTGCTTTTAGTACCGAAAGCAGGGGGAGAATCAACCAAAGAGGATGGAGTTATGGTCGTGGCAGATCAAAGTCAAGGAGAAGAGGACAATCCAAAAATCGCAAGGACATTTCTTGTTGGAATTGCGATAAAAAAGGGTCACTACAGTAGCCAGTGTAGAGAACCAAAGAAGAAGAAGGAAGAAAATTCAGCAAATGTAATTGCTGAACAAGTCGGTGATGTACTAATTTATTGTGCAGACAGTCCAGTCGAATCTTGGATTCTGGACTCAAGTGCATCCTTTCACTCTACATTATACAAATAATTATTGCATAATTATATTGCTAGAAAATTTGGGAAAGTTTATCTAGTAGACGGAGAACCTCTCGACATTGCTGAAAAAGGTGAAGTTCATATAAAGAATTCACAAGGCACGCTATGGAAATTGCAAAATGTACGACATGTTGATAGTCTCAAGAAAAACCTGATATCTATGGGTCAAATTAACGATGAAGGATATACAACAACATTCGGTAGTGGATCGTGGAAGATAACCAAAGGGAATTTGGTTGTGGCACGAGGCTTCAAAAGGGGAACACTGTATGCAACTGCAATACAAAGAGATACTATAGCAACAGTTGATCATGGTCATGATACAACATTGTGGCACTGGAGGCACGAGCATATGAGTGAGAAGGGCATGAAGCTTTTGGCATCCAAAGAAAAGTTGCCAAACCTAAAACATGTTGAATTAGGTTTGTGCGAAGATTGCATTTACGGGAAGCAAAAGAGAGTTAGTTTCTCAAAGGTGGGAAGGATACCAAAGAAAGAGAAGCTGGAACTAGTGTATACAGATGTGTGGGGACAAACTCCTGTAACTTCTCTAGGAGGCTCACGCTGTTACGTCACCTTCATTGATGATTCCACAAGAAAGGTATGTGTTTATTTTCTGAAAAATAAATCTGATGTGTTTGTTACATTTAAAAGATGGAAAGCTGAAGTTGAAAATCAGACAAGTCTAAAGTTAAAATGTCTGAAGTCTGACAATGGAGAAGAGTTTGATAGCCAAGATTTCAAAGCATTTTTCTCGGAGAATGGGATCAGAATGATCAAGACAGTTCCTGGAACACCAGAACAAAATGGTGTTGCTGAGATGATGAACATAACCCTGGATGAACGAGCCAGAAGTATGAGAATACATTCTGGATTGCCGAAGTATTTTTGGGTTGAGGCTGTTAACATGGCAGCTTACCTCATAAATAGAGGACCCTCTGTACCGCTGAATTTTGAAATTCCTGGGGAGGTATAAACAGGAAAGGAGGTAACTCTCTCACATCTGAAATTTTTTGGTTGTGTTGCTTATGTGCATGTAAACTCTAATGATAGAGATAAGCTTGATCCTAAAGCAAAGAAATGTTTTTTTATTGGCTATGGTGATGATAATTTTGGTTATCGATTTTGGGATGACCAGAATAGAAAGATCCTAAGTTACAGAAATGTCACATTTAATGAAAATGTGATGTACAAGGACAAGCTTGAAGTAAAACCAACCAACACTAGCAAACAGACAATGTCTGAAATAGTTGAGTTAGAAGAAATCTCAGAAAATGAAGTGGCTAGAGGGATTACAACTGATTCTAAAATTGAAGATGAAGAACCAGAAGGTGAATTTGAAGAAGAACTAGAAGCCGAACCTGGATCAGAACCAAAACCTGAACCAGAGGTAGAATCAAATGCAGAACCAAATCAGAAATCAGGACCTGAATCAAATTCGGATTTTGTTACTCATGAACCTACATTGAGGAGATATAAAAGAGTCTCAAATGCTCCAGATAGGTTAAGTCTCTCTCTTCACTATTTACTTCTAACTGATGCTGGAGAACCAGCGCATTTTGTTGAAGCAATGCAGGTGATAGACTTTGATAAGTGGAAGCTAGCCATGAAAGAAGAGATGAATTCTCTTCAAAAGAATAAAATATGGATACTTACGGAGTTACCAAAAGGAAAGAAGGCATTGCAGAATAAGTAGGTGTACTGAGTCAAGGAAGAGCATGATGGTAAGAAGAGATACAAAGCACGATTAGTAGTAAAAGGCTTTCAGCAGAAGGAAGGAATTGACTACACCGAGATCTTCTCTCCTGTAGTCAAATTAACTACTATCAGGTTGGTGTTAAGTATCGTAGCTGCAAAAAATTTGCATTTGGAGCAGCTAGATGTTAAAACTGCTTTCTTGCATGGTGACCTTGAAGAAGACATCTACATGAAGCAACCTGAAGGTTTTCAAGTTTCTGGTTAAGAAAACCTTGTATGTAAGTTAAAGAAGAGTTTGTATTATTTGAAACAAGATCCTCGACAATGGTACAAGAAATTTGATGGATTCATGCATAAAAATGGTTTCACACGATGTGAAATGGACCATTGCTGTTATATCAAAAATCTTGATGAATCCTATATCATTTTACTGTTGTACGTTGATGATATGCTAATTGTAGGATCTAGCATAAATGAGATCAATTTGGTTAAGCAACAACTGGCGGAGGAGTTCGAAATAAAAGACTTAGGACCATATAAGCAAATGCTTGGGATGAGGATTAGCAGAAACTGGTCGGAAGGAACCTTAAAGTTGTCTCAAGAAAAGCACATACAGAAGGTACTAAGTAGGTTCAGTCTTCATGATGAAAACGGCAGCAGTGACCTCGAGCTTAGTGACCTCGAGGTAGGCTTAGAATAACAAGAACAATTAAGTAATAAAAGCAAAGTAAGAACAGTAGAACTAAAGGACAATGCTGATGAACAGTAGGCAAAAAGGTAGAGAGTATATTATTTACTCAATAATTAGATAATTCTTATAAATGATTGGGGTCCCCTTTACATAATAGGGGAACCCTAAATAAGGAATATTTCTATTTACAGCGGGGAATATTCTTGATACAGTTGTCTAACCACCTAATACGGAATCGTACAATCCTATTCCGGGATTTGCGCCATAATTTCAGGGACGTAGCAGGAATCTAGCTCATTCCATTGTACATCCATAACGGTACTATTTCGGGGTCGAGCATACTTATCCTTGGTACTCCTCGTACTCCTATCTCTCGAGCATCGCACTCTGTCTTCAAGCTCGAATCTGGTTCACCAGCTTGAACTCGACCTCGCCCGGACTTGGGCCTAGGATGGACCCTTGAGCCTATAAATCGGAGGAATAAGATTTTGACCGTATACAGATAGTCCCCGCATTTCTTAGAGTAACATGATAAGAAACGATTTCATCCTCATTTTTCCGGAGTCGTTTAACGATGACGTCACTTTCGTGACGTAGGTGCTCGAAGTGACTAAAATGTCCCGTCAGTTCATTTTCCCAAAATATTGAATGCACACCAGTATTGGTCAGCCACTAGTGCCGTCGAACCGTCATTGCCCTTCTATAAATATGGGCCTATTACTTTGAGTAAAGAACTTTACTCTTTCATTATATCTTTCACTTCTTCGTCTCTTTCTCTAATCGTCTGTTTTCACCACCTCTTTAAGAGCCGGAAAGCGCCAGGTTCTTGTAAAAACACCATATTCCAATATAGTCCGTATTCTTTAGCTTAAAATCATGGTTAAGACTTCCAAAACAGTCCCCAAAAAAGATAAAGCGTCAATTTCTTCTACCTCTCAGCCAGACAAATCGGTGGTGCTGTCGACTCTTGAAGAAATCACCCCGGCCCTAGTCTTGAATGTAAAAGGGTCCGGGCTTGTTATTGTCTTAAAACCACCCACGGGTTATACCATTAGGCAATATATCAAAACTCCTAGATTAACTAACAATGAGGCCGAGTATGAGGCCATGATTTCAGGTCTCGAACTAGCTAAAAGCTTGGGAGCAGAAGTCTTCGAAGCCAAATGCGATTCTCTATTGGTGGTAAACCAGGTAAACAAAAGTTTCGAGGTTCGAGAGGATAGAATGCAACGGTACTTGGATAAGCTACAGGTAATTTTACACCACTTCAAGGAGTGGACTCTTGATCAAGTGCCTTGAGATAAAAATAGCAAGGTCGATGCACTTGCTAATCTGGGATCCTCGGTCGAAGATGATGACATCGTCTCGGGGACTGTCGTCCGATTATCAAGGTCTGTGGTTGAAGAGGGTCATGCCGAGATAAATTCAACAAGTTTAACATGGTACTGGAGGAATAATCATGTCGATTATTTGAAGAGTGGAAAACTCCCATCGGACCACAAAGAATCGAGGGCCTTACGAGCCAAGGCAGCTAGGTTTGCATTAGATGAAGATGGAACATTGTACCGAAGAACATTCGATGGACCATTGGCGATATGCTTAGGGCCAACGGACACCGATTATGTCCTATGAGAAATCCACGAAGGCACTTGTGGGAACCATTCCGGTGCTAAATCTTAGGTCCGCAAAATTATCATAGCAGGTTACTATTGGGATATCATGGGAAAAGACACTAAAGAATTTGTCAAAAAATGCGTCAACGATTTTTACCAATGATCCATCAGCCTAGAGAACATCTCCATTCGGTCCTATCCCCGTGGCCTTTCATGAAATGGGGAATGGACATAGTTGGACCCCTACCAATGGCCCCAGGTAAAGCTAAGTTTATTTTGTTTATGACTGATTATTTTTCTAAATGGGTGGAAGCACAAGCATTCGAGAAAGTTCGAGAAAAGGAAGTTATTGACTTCATTTGGGATCACATCATATGCCGATTTGGGATACCCACCGAGATCGTATGTGATAATGGAAAGCAATTCATCGGCAACAAGGTAACGGAGTTCCTCAAAGCACATAAAATATAGAGGATCTTATCGACACCGTTCCACCCAACTGGAAATGGACAAGCCGAGTCAGCAAACAAAACTATCATTCACAACCTGAAGAAAAGGTTAGACGACGCAAAGGGAAAATGGAGAGAAGTTTTACCCGATGTCTTATGGGCATATCAAACAACATCAAAGTTTAGTATGAGGGCTACTCCGTTCTCTTTAGTTTATGGCTCCAAAGCCCTTATCCCTGTCGAAGTTGGGGAACCCAGTGCCAGGTTTCGACATGCATCGGAAGAGTCAAATTACAAGTCCATGAATGCTAGTCTCGAGATACTAGATGAAAAATGAGAAGCAACACTTGTTCGAATGGTCGCGCAAAAGCAAAGGATTGAAAGATACTAAAATAGAAGGACCAACCTCTGACATTTCGGAATCAGGGGCTTAGTTCTACGAAAGGTCACCCTCAATACTCAAGACCCGAATAAAGGAAAACTGGGCCGAACCGGGAAGGACCATACCGAGTCCTCAGAATTATTGGTAAAGGATCTTACAAACTCAGCACGATAGAAGGTGAACAACTGCCAAACAATTGGAACATATCATTCCTCAAACAATACTACTGCTAAGGTATGTTTTTATCTTTTTGTCGATTTGGGTTTAAAACTAACTTATTACAGATTTTCAATTGAAGCAATCGAAAGTACGCGATTTCGAAGACACCCTTTTTACACAAAGGCCTTAGATTTTAAAGCATGTGTTGCACTCTTTTTCCCTTAGATCTGATTTTGTCCCAAATAGGTTTTATCGGCAAGGTTTTTCATAGGCAACAATTATGTGCGACCTAAGGAGGACTCAATAATATCCAAGGCTTCTTTTCAATAAACCTCGAATACTGGGGGGCATCACACTCGAAGGTTATATTTTCAAGGAAAATACACTTCACGCCTAAGGTGGCCTCGATAGGAAAACTTTGTAATGGGCCAAACGGTTAGATGAACCATGTCCATATAGAATAGTCGATCCCCGACGACAAAACATGTACGCATGTATCAAATTATTTGAGGAAGCATTCCGATTATATCAAAAATACTTTGTATCTCAAAGAAGTCTACTATTATACGAGCTCTACACTTATAATCCTATAGGAAACGGCTCAAGAGCTAAAGCATAAAAGCACCCTCAAATACTCAGGGACTGTCATCGATAGTCATTACACCCGAATCACCAAAAACTTGGACTTATAAGACCTCAAAGAGGAATCCCTCGAAGCAAAGGCCAAAGCAATTATACTCGGGGACTAACTTTTCAAACAAGTTCGAAAAGTTATCCATAAACAAGTCCAAGTGACACACCCCAAAGGATACGACCATATTAAAGACTACGGTCATGTAAAAAGGCTACAGACTAAATAATGCGGCTCGAAGACGTCCGACTTCTACTATAAATCAATGGCCTTCAAACAATTTGTAAAAACCAGTTAAATTAGGCTACCCTCCTCAAACGAAAAATATAATGGGCGTCAATAAATTCATCCCTCGAATTATTTAAAGGGATTCGATAAATTCATCCCTCAAATAATTTAAAGGCTTCGATAACATCATCCCTCGATAAAACCTCAAGAGGTATTAGATTATCAGTACACAAACAAGGTCCCGATATGTCGAACCTTCAAAAAACCCAACAGGTACAAAAAATACATGCTAAGGAATAACTAAATTTTCACTAAGTCTTTTAGCCGAAATGAGGGAAAAATTATATAGCCATTCTAGAGGCCGAATTGACCCAACTTAAAGAGCCTAAGGGCTGCACTAAAAGATCCTAAGGGCCAAAACATATAGAGTTCGAGATCCCGTTCTCACTCAATTCAGACTCAAGAGTCCCATTATTCCGAACTCACATCAAATTGATTTAAGCTTAGCTCGAAGATTAACAAAATCTTAAAGGGTATTATATTGATCAATAAAAGTGTAAAGGTTTATTACGTTCTGAATCTGAAACAATACTAGGACTGACTATTTGAATTGAACAAACGAGAACAAAATAAAATTCAACATAAGTTAAGGATAAATGAGTTCAGCTTTACATGCCTAATGTTACGCACTCCTTATATGCTAAATTTCCCTCTCAAAATAACCTTTGATTGTGGACTGATTTCAAATCTCTTTGTGTAATTCTGAATGCACTCTTGTAATTGACTTTTTCCTTATTGTACTGATTTCACTGTTTCTTGCACCTATTTGAATACTTTCCTTTGAACTTTCGACCCCTACCTTTTCTACTCAATTTGATTAATCCCCTTACCTTGATTACATTGGTATGAGATTCTTACAAACCTTTCCTTGATTAGAATCTGATGAACCTAGCCCCTATTGCCTATTGTGTACTTGTACAATGTTGGAAATACTTTCTTATTTGCCATATTTAGCCCTATGTGATTTCTTTCCTTATTTTGCATGTTACCATTTGATTTTAACTCCTTAATTAAAGGAAGTCTTATACTGATTGATTTTAATTGATACCCAGTTCCATAATTATTTTCTCTTGCCTTATTTTCTGCCTGCTTTCACACTATAAATACCCAACTCTTTTATTGACAAAGACACCAACACTCGTAGCTTTTTCTAAACTCACACTTACACTCAAAAGTATTCTCTCTTGTTACTTGTATTGTGGCCTGTTTGCAAGTCCCGCTGCCTGCGTTTTCTCTATTTGCTTTCTTAAACTGGTATGTTCTGATTAAGATTTTCAGCAATCATAACAATGTGTTTATTTACTACCTTTACTTGCATGTATGCTTACTACTTAGGTATAGTTCAATGCACTTACTCTAGCATGCTGAAATTTCCTTCTGCCTGTTCTACTATGAATCCCAAACCCCTACCCCTATGTGTTCATACTATGGTTTGAGGCATGGCAATACTGCAAATTATTGTCCGTGAATCAAACTTGATCCCCTGGGATCCTAGCCTCTAATATTGTGTGTTCTGATAGGCTTATAGGTATGCTAGCATCCTCCATTGCTGGGCATGCCTAAAGCCTGCCCTTGCCTAAGCAACAGTCTCTTTACAATCTACCTATCCCCCATGAACCCCTTTTTGTGTACTTATTTGTAGCTGTTTACCTCACCTTTCCCCCTTTTAGAATTATGTTCTTCACTTGCTCACTTTCTTAGTATTTAAGTTCTGCCCCCCTCTTGTGAGCCTTGCCTTGGGACCCCTTTGAGCTCCTTCTGAACTTGGACACTTGAGGGCTGGCCCTTCCACACTACACTTGTCCACATTCTGATAATACATTTGGGTGTGAGTATTGCCCGGAGTCCCATTGAGGCTCTTAGAAAACTTTGACACACAAAAATGGGAGAAAGGCTTTGGATCAATGGTCTCTTAAGTTGGTCTATCTCATAACTCAGAGAGGAAGTCAAGAATCAGGCTTCCTCTGTTTGTATTTTTTTTTGTTTCTGTTGTATTTTTATTTATTATGGGTTGTAATAATTTGTAATAAACACTTGGGGATGGTTAGTAAAAAGGGTGGGTAACTATGTACGCAAAGGGTGGAAATCATGACTATAGGATTACTTTATTCCTGCATATCCAACTTTCATATAGAAACCATGTCTATAGGTGTTTTGAATTCTGCATATTCAAAATGCATATAGAAATCATGCCAATAGGTCCATTCTGAATTCTGCATACTCAACTTCATATAGAAAGCATGCCTATAGGATTGTCAATTTTGCCTATTCAATTACATCTCGATACCATGCTCATAGGTCTTAAACATATTCTGTAAGCTAGATACCATGTTTCTAGGTTTAAAACCAGTCTTATGCATTTAGATACTATGTCTATAAGGCTTCTGCATTTTTTACACCATGTCTACAAGGTTTAAAATCAGCAACGCATAAAAAGCATGCCTATAGGAATTCCTAATCGAATCTGATCCACTTCACTTAAGCATAATTCTAAAATCAGTAATAATGGGTACTGTCAGTTGTAGAGCTTTTAATCAATTTGCTTAAATCCTGCCTCTCTTTTAATAATCTAATTCTATCATTTAGCAAGTTTAACGAGTATGCATTCAAATAGTTCATTTCAAGCCTTACTGTATCATTGTTTTTTTCTGAATCCAGTAGATGTCATGCCTATAGGATCCTTGTCTAACACTTAGGCAAGCCTTAGAGTATAATTATAAACTCAATCTTCTTCTGTTAGTTGTTACAACCAGCAAAAAGACCTGATTCGGACTTTTTATCTGAGTTATGTAATAAACTAAAACTGCCTCAGCAACCGCCCTTCTTCGTATATAATACTTATAATCAGACCTAAACAATATGTGTAAGTCATGCTAATTTTTTTTTATTTGTTTAAGGAGGTATATCTGAGCCTTTGCTTGTTATGTGTTTTTCCTCAATTTGCAATACGTGTTTTGTATGTCGCTTTAAAGTTTTTACCTTTTGAACTACAAATAAACCTAATATCCCTCCATTTTAGGATTAGTAGTCCTAAATGCCTCCGGGACTGATAGGATTAGGACGGGTAATAGTATGCAATAAGTAGACAAGACTAATCCGTGTTTGAAATACCTTAATGGGGTGGGAAGGGTAGATATGGATATGATGACCGGTGCGCTAATACCATGTGTAACCCCTCTTTTGAGGAGTGATTACCGAGTATTGCATTGATGTGATCCATATTTTTAATAAACCTAGGACCCTCCTCCCTTTATTCTTATTTTCTTAGCATTTCTTTACTCCTTATTTTCTAAAATCAGCCTTCTTAAGTGCTCTTTCAAACTTTGTTTATTTTCAAACTTTTATATGTGAAATCCTCTCTTATTTGAGCCTTATTTATCTATATGTTATTTGCACCCAAATTCATAATAATAGTTTGACCGGGAACCACACTAGTGGATTATAATGGATGCCTAACACCTTTCCCTTAGAATAATTTCAAGCCCTTACCCTATCTCTGGTTATTCAAATCAATCTCTCTTGGTGTCCTAATGCACCCAAATCATTAGGTGGCTACTTTTCAAATGCAAACCCAATTCCCAAAAAATGAGTTGTCCTCCCAAATGTCATAAACCCAATTTCGCAAGAAAAAGGGGGCGCAACAACGACCCCCAGTAAAACCAGCGAAGGCCACCAGAGGTCGAGGAAGCGGCCGTGGTCGTGGTAGGGGCAGAGCAGCTAGGGCAGCACCTGCAGATCCACCAGCTACCCCAGTTCAGGATCAGGTCCCAATTATGGATGCTACTGTAGCACCAGCTCAGGCACCAGCTGTGCCCATTGTGATTTCGGGTCTTCAGAAGACCTTGGCTCAGATCTTATCAGCTTGCACTAGCCTAGCTCAGGCAGTTTCAGCCACTACAACCGCAACTACTTCTTAGGCCAGGGAAGACAATCAGACTCCTGTCGCTCGCACACCTGAGCAGGTCATGCAGAGACTTCATACACTGGGGGCACATCCAGTCCAGCCGGTTGCAACTGTTCAAGACTATGTAGTTCCTGCTACGCTAGAGGATGAGTAGCGTAGGTCGGAGAGGTTTGGTAGACAACAGCCTCCGACCTTCAATGGTGAAGAGGGTGAGGATGCCCAAGTTTTCTTGGATAAGTGCTAGAGGATGCTTCGTACAGCGGGTATTTTGGAGACCAGCGGGGTCGCTTTTACTACTTATCAGTTTTCGGGAGCTGTTTTTACTTGGTGGGAGGCTTTTGAGAGGCATAGGTATGTTGGTGCAGCACCCCTTACCAGGCAGCAATTTTCCGTTCTCTTTCTGGAGAAGTATGTGTCGCATTCCCACAAAGAGGAGCTGCGTAGGGAGTTTGAGTGGTTGCGTCAGGGAGAGAAGACTCTGACACAATACAAGATGAGGTTCTCTGAGTTAGCTCGTCATGCTATTTGGATGGTTCCGACAGATAGAAAGAGGATTAGGAGGTTTGTTGATGGCCTCACTTATCAGCTTCGCATTCTCATGACTAGGGAGAGGGTGATTGGTGCTACTTTTGAGGAGGTTATGGATATTGCCCGTGAGATTGAGTCTATTCGTCGCCAGGAATGTGAAGAGAGGGAGGCCAAGAGGCCTCAAGGATCTGGTAGTTACAGTGGTACTCCTTCGAGGGGTCAATTTCAGCACGACAGATGTCGTCCAGTCACGCATGCTCAGCCAGCTTGCCCAAGTTATCATGGAGCATTATCGGGTCATGGTTCTCACGGTTCTCATCAGGGACAGTCATCACTTAGTGCCCTTCTAGCTTATAGTTCGTCCCGTGCTCTATCAGTTCAAGGGTCTTCTATGCCGAGTGCATCTGCTAGTCACTCTGGTGCGAGGGGTTCCCTTCAATCACCTTCTCCAGCAACTGGGAGTTGTTATGAGTGTGGTGAGATGGGCTATATATGGAGGCAGTGCCCTCATCATCTTGCGAGTTCATCTTAGCAGAGGGATCAGTCATCGGCTTTAGTGCCAGTTACTTCACCACCACCTGCCCAGCTAGCTAGGGGTGGAGGTCAATTAGCTAGGGGTCACCCCTGAGGGGGAGGTCAATCAGGTGGCGGTTAGGCCCGTTTCTATGCACTTCCAGGCAAACCTGATGTTATTGCTTCAGATGCTATTATTACAGGTATTGTTTCAGTCTGCCACAGAGATGCCTCTATATTATTTGATCCCGGTTCCACCTTTTCTTATGTGTTATCATACTTTTCTCATTATTTGGGTACACCCCGTGAGTTTCTTGCTTTACTTATTCATGTATCTACCCCGGTGGGCGATACTATTATTGTAGTTTGTGTGTACCGATCGTGTGTGGTGACTATTGCGGGTTTGGAGACCCGTGTGGATCTTTTATTATTGTGTATGGTGGATTTCGATGTCATTTTGGGCATTGATTGGCTATCTCTGTGTCGTGCTATTCTGTACTATCATGCTAAAACAGTCACGTTGGCTATACCGGGTGTGCCACGGATTGAGTGGCGAGGTATGATTGTTTATATTCCCAGTAGGGTGATCTCATTCTTGAAAGCCCAGTGTATGGTTGGAAGGGTTGTCTTTCGTATCTAGCCTTTGTGAGGGATGCTGGTGCTGAGACTCCTAGTATTGATTTTGTTCCAGTTGTGAGGGATTTTCCTGATGGGTGCTTCATTTGTATGGTCGGACGAGTGTGAGGAGAGTTTTCAGAAGCTCGAGACAGCTTTGACCACAGCTCTAGTGTTGGTCTTGCCATCAGCTTCAGGTTCATATACTGTGTATTGTGATGCTTTGAGAGTTGGGATTGGTTGTATTTTGATGAAGGAGAGTAGAGTTATTGCTTATGCTTCTTGTCAGTTGAAGCCCCATGAGAAGAACTATCTCGTTCATGATTTGGAGTTGGCTGCCATAGTTCACGCATTGAAGATTTGGAGGCATTACTTGTATGGCATATCTTGTGAGGTGTTCACTGATTATCGCAGCTTTCCATTTATTTATCAATTAAATAATTGGGAAGTGGATCTTCATAAAAAAGGAATTTTCGCCACAATTAATGATTATGACAGTATTAACGCCTCAGTAGTCTTTTCCATTTAATGTTCTGCCCACGTGTCATTTTCTGATTGATTCTGCTATTTACACCCTTTTTCAAGACTTCTTCATTCTTACTATTCACGAAGTGATAGTTGCCTTTATTATAGGCTTTCCATCATTACACTTCTAAGTTTGACGGTTCCCATTATATACATAACTTTTTCTTCCTTTGTCTTCTTCACAAATCTTCAGCAAACATTTTCTTCTTTATTTTTACTTTCTTTCGACTTATCTTTCCTAACAATGTCATCTTCAAACCCTAACCGTAAAAAAGTTCCGATTCTAGACCAATTCCCCAACGCCCCTGTTAGACACAGAAGAGGCGGAGGAGGTAGGCTTCGAACAGGGTTAGAATCTACTCGAGGCGGCTCCTCTGGTTCTTCTTCAAGGAGTTCTATCTCAAAGGCCCCCTCTTCTAGAAGTAAAGAAATTCTTGATTCTTCTCAAGAACCCTTAGTTGATGAGATAGTTCCCAGCGATTTGTCTTTTGAAAGTGACAAAACGTCTCTTCAAAAGCAAATTGCAAATTTGGAAAAAGCCGATACTTATCCTACAATAGTAACCGAGCTTACAATCCCCACCATAAGAAGAGATTGTAACTGGAAGGATAGTCTTCGAATGTCAATTCCTTCCCCAAATCAGAGAATTTCCTCCTTTAGAAGTGGGTATTCTTTTATTTATACTTACCCCTTCACTTTAGGTTTTAATCCTCCGATTGACCCAGTTATTCTTGATTTTTGCCGTTTCTTTACAATTTGTTTGGACCAAATCGGTCCCCTAGTGTGGAGAACAGTGGCTTGTTTGAGATACTTATCTTCCAAAGCCAATGTCAATTTCACCTTTTCTCACCTCATTCATTTATACCACCCTAACTTAATACGCCATGGGGTTTTTACCTTAACTGCAAGGAGCAAAAAAGTTCTGGTAAATCCTAAAGATGACAAAGATCGTGGATGGTACATCCGTTACGTTGCTGTTCGTACGGTGGACTTGATTGGCGAAACAAATATTCCCCTCCCTGAGAAGTGGAATTTTGTACGTAGGTTTTCTTTCACTTACCGTACCTACTCTTGAGAATTTCAAAAGAAATTTGTTTTTAACCTCGTCTCTTCTTGGTTTTTTGTAGCAACCATGGGAGATGTAGAACCTATTCTCAACTTCCGTGGTTGGGTAGACTCACTTTTGAACATTGCTTCTAGGGAGCAAAGAACTTGGAAATCGATTTCTTCCTTACATGGCTGGAAGGTGAAAACACATGGTATGCCCCTTTTTATATGTTTTTTTTACATGTTACGCATTTCAATTTTGATAATGTATATCCTTCCTTTAATCAAGATTTGGCGTTAGAGGAATGACGGCTGAAGTAGCTATAGCCATTCGCATGTTTGCTAATGCTGCTCTTGATTTGGATAAGACTCGAGCCTTGCTGCCAAAAAGGAAAGCTATAAAAGAAAGTACTGAAGAAGAGGAGGGTACCTCCCTAATTACCAGGTCAAGGGTCAGGAGGCGAATAATCACTAATGATGAAATTGAAGACACTCCTGCTCGAACCTCAACCACCAAACCTGTTTTGATTCATTCTGACGAGGACACCGAACCAAGAGATAATAATGAGTCAATTCAGCATCTTTTTTATAGTGGTTTCGAGAGTGGCGAGCTCGGCCCTGTTTTTGATGAAGCTCCTCTTTCCTCATTCGTTCCTATTTCCTCCATTCCACTGCCAACCGTAAGTATTTCTTTACCAGTTTTGACGACTTCCGTTCTTTTGCCAGTTTCTACCGCTCCTATGTCCGTTCCCTTGGCAGTTTCTACTGCACCTGCTTCCATTCCTGTTTCTGCATCTTCTCCTTCCATTCCTTCCATTGCTCCTCTTCCCTCTGTTCATCGTACAGAGACGGGTTCTAGCAGTGGAAGTATGACTATGCGAAGTGTTACTCTTGAAGTTCCTGCCAATCATAGCCTCTTGAGAAAGACTGGTAGAACCGATGTTTGGCTCGAGCCCCTAATTGGAGATATTGAGAAGAAAAAGATGGAGAGCCATAGCTGCTTAACTCTGATGAATGACATAGTTCATTCTACTGTGAAGGTATCTTTCCTCTTCTTACGAACAAGTTTTTTTTATCTTCAATCCCTCATTTCTATGAGTTGTCTCTGTAGGCTAACCTCATTGGTACGGAATTAATGGAAAGAATTTCCCTCCTGGAAAGAAAAGCCCGTGAGTCTGAAAAAACTATCCACGAGGCCGAAGAATTTGCCAGGGGAGCCCAGCTTGAAGCAGTCAATTGGAAAGAACAGTTTGAGAATGCTCAAGGGACCATAGAGGAGTTGCAAGAAAATAAAAACCTCCTGGAGCAGCAAAACCGTGGTTTGACTTCTGAACTGGCAACTGCCAAGGCTTCTTCAAGCCAATTTAAAAGAGACAAAGAGCTTTTGGAATGCTCTTTGTCAGAACAATTATCAAAGTCTAGTGAAGAAGTTAGGGAGATTAAGGCACTTTTGGCTAAGAAAGAAGAGTATGCAAGAGACTTAGTACAAAGCTTGACTCAAGCTCAAGCTGACTTATAGACCTCCTCTGACGAGATTCATGCCTTGAAGAATTCTCATGCCTCTCTTGAAGCTTCCCTTAATTCCCATTTAGCTGAGCATCAAATCTTGAAAAACGATCTTGCTATGTGGGAAAAGGAATATGGACTTCTGGAGGAGAACTTCAACATAGAAGTGAGTTGGGCTTTCCTAAAATCTCGCCGTGATGCTTTGACGGAAGCTGCTCAGGAAGGCTTTGAATTGGAGTCTGAACTGGCCAAAGTCGTAGATACCATCGAGAAAAGTCAATAATTTACTGATACTCCTTCTCCTATACTTGAAGTTCCTGGAACGGAAGAACTTTTAAATGAAGAAGTGGCTACTGCAGCAATTGGGGTTGCAATTCCTGCTCCCGAGGGTGAAACTTCTGATGTTCCAAACCCTTCAGTAACTAGCTGAAAATAAAATTGATGTAAGAAATCTTTTGATGAAGTCCCCATTTATCATAATGGGGCATTTGTAAAAAACAAATGCTTTGTTGACTAAGTTTGTACTTAGTTTTTTTTATATTAAGAAGTTTTATCGGTACTTCTGTATATTCTATTCTTGCCTATTTATCTAGGACTTATGGAATAGCTTAGAATTTTTATCCTTTTAAAATGCTTTATGATTCTTCTCATGGATTATCAACATGAGGCTTATAAAAGAGGGCCCTTTTATTTTATCGACACTTAATGAAGAAGACGTCTCAACTTCATAATGGTGTTATAATACGATGAAAGAAATAGGAATACACACGTTTTGTATGAAACAACTTTGGCAAGTTTTTATTCATAAACTTTAACAAGTGTTTGACTATTACATGTATTACAATACATCTACAACTTTCTCGTAACTGTTTTTCTTGTAACAGATTTGTACATAACATAGAATAAACAAGGTTTTTCTTCATAACCTGTTTCAGTACATAGTCATGACCCTATCTTTATATATTAAGAAGGGTTTGAGAGATGACTCTGTTATTCTCATGAATGCTGAAGACTTCGTAACTTTTACTCAACACTTGTCTCTTTGTGGCCGATTTTTGTGCAATATTCATATCTGCATTTCTACACGTATCTGTGTACAATATTGTAGTCCCCCAAGTGTTTGAGCGGTGAAATATGAAGCCTCGAGCACTTGTTTATTTCTTTTACTTTGGCCTTTTTCCTGAAATAGAAAGATATACGGGAGTCGCAGGTGCGATTATAGATGAAGACTTCCTAACTCGTGTGTATTTCCATCAGATTAATTGTAACCCTGGGCTAGGAATTTAAGAATACTCCATTTTGCCTTGCAGGTTGTGACTCATCATTTGGCACGAGTTAGGGTATTTTTCCTAGCATCTAAAATCGTTAGTAAAACATTAATAATCCAAGAGAGAAATTTTAACATGGTGATACCTGACCGTAGGTACTTTCTCAAAAGTAATATCTTTTTAAGTGGACGACATTCCAATGTGAGGGTAAAACTTTGTCGTCCATTGTCTCCAACTGGTATGCTCCTTTTCCCGCAATGTCACGGACTTTGTACGGTCCTTCCCATGTTGGACTTAGCTTTCTTGAGTTAGCAGCCTTTGCAGATTGGAACACCTTTTTAAGCACGAAGTCCCCAATTTTGAAAAATCTGAGGCGTGCTTTCCTATTGTAATATTGTTCAATTACTTGCTTTTGTGCTGCCATCCTTATCAATGCAGCTTCTCTTCTTCTTTCAAGTAAATCAAGGTTGACCCGCATCTCTTCATCATTAGATTCCTCCATTGCTTGATCGTACCATGTGCTTGGCTCACCTATTTCAACTGGAATTAAGGCTTGCGCACCATAAACCATTGAAAATGGTGTTTCTCCAGTGCTTGTTTTGGTCGTTGTACGATAAGCCCATAATACTCCAGGTAACACCTCAGGCCAATTACCTTTTGAATCCTGTAACCTCTTCTTCAAGTTGTTGATAATGACTTTGTTAGTAGATTCCGCTTGTCCATTACCTACTGGATGGTATGGCGTAGATATTATCCTTTTGATCTGCCAACTTCGAAGAAATTCTTTGATTTGAGCTCCAATGAATTGTGGTCCATTGTCACACACGATCTCCTTTGGTTCTCCAAAGCGGCATATTATATTTCGCCATATGAAGTCTTTAACTTCCTTCTCTCGTACCTGTTTAAATGCCCCTGCTTCTACCCATTTAGTGAAAATCTGTAAGTACAAGTAGAAACTTTACCTGACCTTTTGCTTGTGGAAGTGGACCTACGATATCCATTCCCCATTCCATAAAGGGCCACGGGGCTATAACAGGATGTAGTAATCAGCTAGTCTGTGCATATTGTTGCCGTACCTTTGACATTTATCACATTTGGACACGAAACTGGTTGCTTCTTCTTCCATCTTAGGCCAATAATATCCTGTGCGAATTAATGTTCTTACCAATGACCGTCCCCCTGCGTGATTCCCACAATGTCCTTCGTGCATTTCTCTCATCACATATTCTATTTGAGAGGGTCCGAGACACCTTGCTAGTGGTCCACCGAACATCTTTCGATAAAGATTTCCTTGATATAAACAATATCGAGCGGCTTTTTTGCAAAATGCGTGAGCCTTTCCTTTGTCATTAGGCACGGTACCATGCTGTAAAAAGGCAAAAATTTCGTTTCTCCAATCCCATGTTAAATGATTAAAATTTACCTCGTTTTTATCATATTCGAGAACAGAATGAAATAAATGTATGACGGAAGCATTTGTATCGTTTGCTACGTCCGCTGCAGATGCGAGATTTGCTAAAGCATCTGCCTCTACATTCTCATCTCTTGGGATCTGCACTACTTTTCAAGTTTGGAATTGTTTTATTAACTCCCGTACCTTTGCGAGGTACTCTTGCATTCGCGTCTCTCTAGCTGTATAAGTCCCCAGTATTTGATTGACCACGAGTTGAGAATCACTCTTGATTATAATCTATGTTATGTCGAGTTCTCGCGCCAATTCTAAACCTGCAATTACAGCCTCATACTCTGCTTCATTGTTAGTTATAGAATTACATTTTATAGCCTGTCTTATAGTCTCATCCGCAGGTGGTACAAGGACTATTCCTAGGCCTGCCCCTTTTACATTAGATGAACCGTCAGTGAATAAAACCCAAGTCCTCGGGTTTGCACTATTAAAAACTAGTAATTCTTTTTCTGCTTCTAAATGCATCCCCTGGCTAAAATCAGCCACGAAATCAGCTAGTACTTGAGATTTTATAGCGGTCCTGGGTTGATAAACAACTTCATATTCACTTAGTTCTATAGCCCATTTTGCTAATCTTCCTGAAAGTTCGTGTTTATGCAAAATATTTCGAAGTGGAAAACCAGTAACTACATTAATGGGATGACATTGAAAATAAGGTCTTAATTTTCTAGATGCCATGATCAAAGCTAATGCTAATTTTTCTAGCTGTGGGTATCGTGTCTCAGCTTCCAATAAGGACTTACTTACATAATAAATAGGAGATTGTTTACCTTGGTCCTCGCGGACTAAAACAGCACTCACCGCGACTTCAGATACGGCCAGATAGATGAGAAGTTTTTCCCCCACCTTTGGTTTTGCCAATAACGGTGGTTTTGACAAATAAGCTTTCAAATTTCTAAGGGCTTGTTGACAATCTTCATTCCATTCAAAATGATCTTGCTTTTTGAGTGCAGAGAAAAACTTAAAACACTTTTCTGAGGATTTGGAAATAAATCTCCCCAAAGCTGAAATTCTTCCCGTTAATCTTTGTACTTCCTTTTTATTAGTAAGGATATCAGGGATTTCTTCTATTGCTTTGATCTGAGAAGGATTCACTTCAATACCATTGTTAGAAACAAGAAAAGCCAAAAACTTACCTGATGCAACTCCAAATGCACATTTTTCTGGGTTGAGTTTCATATTAAATTTTCGCAAAATTTCAAATGTAATAGATAGATGAGAAATATGATCATGAGATCGCTGGGTTTTGACGAGCATATCGTCTATATATACCTCTATTGTTTTCCCTAAATGTTCTTGGAACATTTTGGTGACCAACCTTGATAGGTTGCCCCAGCATTTTTGAGACCAAAGGGCATTACTCTATAACAGTAAGTCCCCCTGTCTGTGATGAAAGAAGTTTTTCTTCATCACTAGGATCCATTTTAATATGATTATATCCCGAGTATGCATCTAAAAAACTTAAAAGTTCGTGACCTGCGGTTGCATCAATTAGTTGGTCTATATGTGGTAAGGGAAAGGAATCTTTTGGACAGGCTTTATTTAAATCGGTATAATCCACACAAACACGCCACTTACCATTTTTCTTGGGTACGACTACCGTGTTAGCTAACCAATTAGGATACTTTACCTCACGGATTGATCCAATTTTTAATAATTTTTGGACCTCATCCTGAATCACCTGGTTCTTGAAAGCACCTTGCTTTCTTTTCTTTTGCTTTATTTGTGTGAAAGAAGGGTCCTCATTGAGTTTGTGAGTCATCACATCCGGTGGTATCCCTGTCATATCAGCGTGGGACCAAGCAAAGCAGTCTAAGTTAGCTTTTAAAAATTTGATTATCATACCTCGCATGTTTAAGCTTAAATTGGCCCCGACATAAACCTTCCGCTCAGGCCATTGCTCAAATAATATCACTGCCTCAAGCTCTTCAATTGTCGTTTTGATGCTTTCATTTTCTTCAGGTTCCTGAATTATGTCAGGCCTTGAGTCCAAATCTGTCTTTTCTTGTTCAGCTGAAGTTTGATCTTTTTTACCTTCAACTATTTCCTGTAATTGCTATTTTTCTTTATTTACGGTGCTCGTACTTGTTACAGCGTTGACACTTCTAGCCATCTGCTGATCCCCACGAATTTGGCAAATTCCCCATGGTGATGGGAATTTAATAACCTGATGTAGAGTTGATGGGACAGCATCCATATCGTGTATCCATGGTCTTCCCATGATCATATTGTAGGCCATTTCCATATCAACTACCTGAAATTTAGTTTCTTTAACAACACCCGTAACAAAAGTTGTTAGAATTACCTCTCCTTTTGTTACTACACTTGAATTGTCAAAGCCTGACAAGGTGTGCGCCTTGGGTATCATTTTTTCTTTAGCTTGCATTTCCCGTAGTACCCTTAGTAATATAATATTTACAGAACTCCCTGGATCAATCAAAACTCGTTTTACATTAGTATCATGTACAAGTAAAGATATTAACAGTGCGTCATTATGTGGAGTTATCACTCCTTCGGTATCTGCGTCATTGAACGAAATACTTTCATTTTCTAGGACCTGCCGCACCCGTTTCCCGTGTGTAATTGTTACCTTAGAAACCTTGTTGGAGGCTGTGTAGGTTATGCCGTGAATATCTTCTCCCCCGCTTATGACATTTACTGTCCTCTTGGGTGAAGGAGGTTGTGGTGGCTCTTGCCTGTTTTTCATATAAGCTTGTTTTCCTTTCTCGCTAAATAACTCAGTGAGATATCCTTGCTTCAATAGATGATCCACTTCACTCTGCAAGAATCTGCATTCTGAAGTTTTGTGCCCGTGATCATTGTGGAATTCACACCAATGATCTGGATTGCGTCTATTTGGATTTGACCGCATCTCTTTTGGCCACCGTACCTTATCTCCCATGCTTCTTAAAACAGCTACGAGCTCGGAGGTAGAGACATTAAAATTATATCCGCCGAATCGTGCCTTTAAACTTCGGTCATCATCTCGTGATTCTTGTCTGTTCCGATCATTCCTGAACTTTGAAGAAGAACCAGAGTCCCTGTTCCTTGATATTTGATCATATTGATGGCTATCTTGTTTCGACCGTGGGTCTTTTCCTGCAGGTCCCATATATGGATCGTGCCTGTTTTTACCTGATCTTTTTTCGGTTTCCGATCTTCGGGGACCACCCCTTTCTTCACGATGAGACTTAGGTACGGTATCTTCTTCAATTCGCAACTTCGTACTATACCTGTTGTAAACATCATTCCACGTGGTTGTAGGAAATTCTCGAAGTCTTTCTTTGAGTCGTCTTGTGGCTTCAGAACTTTTGTCATTTAAATTACTTGCAAAGGCTATTGCAGCCCAGTTGTTAGGCACACGAGGTAGAGTCATTCTTTCACGCTGGAATCTATCAACAAAATTTCTAAGCAACTCTGAATCCCCTTGTTTGATTTTGAAAATATCTTCCATTCTTTTCTCAACCTTTTGTGCTCCCGAATGCGCTTTAATAAAAGAATCTGCAAGCTCAGCAGAAGAATTAATAGAATTTTCAGATAAAAGAGAATACCAGGTTAATGCACCCTTGGTGAGTGTTTCTCCAAATTTCTTGACCAGTACTGATTCAATTTCTTGTTTGGTCAAGTCATTGCCTTTCACGCCTGTTGTAAATGCAGTCACGTGGTCACTTGGGTCTGTAGTACCATCATATTTCGGGATGTCAGGCATTTTGAACTTTTTCGAAATTGGAAGGGGAGCAGCACTTGGCTTCCACGGTTGTTGTGAGTATTTGTCCATGTCTACTCCTTTTATTACAGGCGGAACTCCAGGGATTTGTTCAATACGCTCATTTGTTCCTTAATCTGTTTCTACAAGGTTAGTACTAAATTTTGCAAATATGAATTACTTGAATTACCTGGTCCCCCTTCCTGTGGTTCACTAGGGGTTGCTCCATTTCCAGAATTATCAAGACCAGAACGGGGATTCTCCAATGTATTATTATTAGGAGTTGGTGTGGGTGGTGCAGCAGGCAATCGACTAACAAGTGCCTGAAGAGCTTTGCCGACCTGTGCATCAATTAGATTTTGTAAAGCTTCAGTTGTAACTCCTTCAAAGTGTTCAGATTGTTCTTGTTGATCAGCACGGGATTCAGTAACAGGAGTGCCTTCACGATATTGACGTGGTGAATCTGGAGGGGAGGGAACCACGTCACCTTGATTTTGATGAATTTGATTTTCTTGGTTTCCCAATGTGTTATTACTGTTATTGTCGGTGTTGTTATTTGACATGGTGACGACAATGGACAAGATATAGCTTAAAAGAAAAGATTATCAGTTTCCCGGTAACGGAACCAATTTGTTTAACCAAAAATCTGAGTCTTTGGTCAAAGCTAAAAAGAAATTCGGGTTACTGATAATCAGGAGACGAAAATAAAATACTTTTGAGAATGATGGTAAAACAGCAAACAGTTTTGTATTTCAATGAATTCCCAATAGTATTCCGTGTCCTTACAAATGATGATACTTCTTCCTTTTTATAGGTAACTCTAGGTAAAGGAATGAAGCCTCAGCTTTAATGATATAATTATGAGTAATAAATGATATTGAATAAGCTGTTATACAATCATTCCTATTAAATACCAATTTTCTAACGTATCAGGTATTTAATAATGAATTTGGACCCCTTTCTGTCATCAGATCTTTGTCTTTAATGCCTTCTAATCCGTTGGCTGTAAATGACTTGAATTGGTACGAGACTCGTATCTGCACTTCGTCTCGTGCCTATTTAAATTCCTCTTCCCGTGGCTATCTCCATCCGTGCCTCTTAGTCAATTGTTGCGCTTTGACCATTTAACCAAACCACGTGTCATACCACGTCATCTTTAATATAAACTCAGTTTTTTCCCAATACAATCACTATTTTGTATCATCCGGTCAAGGCCAATATGGTGGCCGATGCTTTGAGTCGTCTGGCAGAGAGTTTGGAGAGTTTGGCTTATTTATCAGCATCGGATGGGCCTATGGCGATGGATGTTCAGGCCTTAGCTAGCCAGTTTGTAAGATTGGATCTTTCGGAGCCTAGTTAGGTTCTAGCTTGCGTGATTTCTCGGTCTTCCTTATTTGATCATATCAGGGAGCGGCAGTATGATGACCCACATTTGCTTGTCCTCAAGGAAAAGGTTCATCACGGTGATTCCAGAGATGTGACTATTGGTGATGATGGGGTATTGAGGATGCAGGGTCGGATTTGTGTACACAATATTGATGGGATTCGAGAGTTGATTCTAGAAGAGGCCCATAGTTCGCCGTATTCCATCCATCTGGGTGCCGCAAAGATGTATTAGGACTTGAGACAGCACTACTGGTGGAGGCGGATGAAGAAGGATATAGTTGGATTTGTAGCTCGGTGCCTCAACTGTCAGCAGGTGAAGTATGATCACCAGAGACCGGGTGGATTGCTTCAGCAGATAGAGATTCTAGAGTGGAAGTGGTAGCGGATCACCATGGACTTTGTAGTTGGGCTCCTACGGGCTTTGAGAAAGTTCGATGCTATTTGGGTGATTGTGGATCGGCTGACCAAGTCCGGTCATTTCATTCTTATGTGTACTATTTATTCTTTGGAGTTGTTGGCGGAGATTTATATCCGGGAGATTGTTCGTCTGCATGGTATTCCAGTGTCCATCATCTAAAATAGGGGTACTCAGTTTACATCACGGTTTTGGAGGGCCGTTTAGCATGAGTTGGGTACTCAGGTGGAGTTGAGTACAACATTTTACCCCCAGACGGATGGACAGTCCGAGTGCACTATTCAGATTCTTGAGGATATGCTCTGTGCATGTGTGATTGAGTTTGGAGGGTCTTGGGATCAGTTCTTGCCATTGGCGGAGTTTTCTTACAACAACAACTATCGATCCAGCATTCAGATGGCACCGTATGAGGCTTTATATGGGAGACGGTGTAGATCCCCGGTGGGTTTGTTTGAGTCGGGTGAGGCCAGATTGTTGGGCACAGACCTGGTTCAAGATGCTTTGGAGAAGGTCAAGGTGATTCAGGATAGACTCTGTACAGCCCAGTCCAGACAGAAGATTTACGCGGACCGGAATGTTCGTGATGTTTCCTATATGGATGGAAAGCGGGTTCTGCTTTGGGTTTCGCCTATGAAGGGCGTTATGAGATTCGGGAAGAAAGGAAAGTTGAGTTCGAGATTTATTGGCCCTTTTGAGATATTGAGGCGTGTTGGGAAGGTTGCTTATGAGCTTGCCTTACCTCCCAGCTTGGCCGGAGTTCATCTGGTATTCCATGTTTCGATGCTCCGGAGGTATCACGGTGATCCATCGCACGTGTTGGATTGTAGTTCAGTCCAGTTGGACAAGGATCTATCTTATGTTGAGGAGCCAGTGGAAATATTGGACAGGCAGGTTAGAAAGCTGAGGTCAAAGAACATTGCGTCCGTGAACATTGGGAGACCGAGCAGGATATGCACAGTCGTAACCCTCATCTTTTCACTACTTCAGGTATGTCTTTATGCTTGTTCGAGGACGAACAAATGTTTATATGTAGGAGTATGTGACGACCCCGCCGGTCGTCTTAAGAATTTACGCCCCGATCCCTTATTAACTGCTTACCCGGAGTTTATTTGTCACGCCCCAACCTCGGGAGACGCGATCGGCGCTCAATCGAGTGAACCCAACTAAGCAATCCTTACCAAACACTTCATACCCAACTCAATATGAATAAGGAAACCATGTTTTCATTTATGTACACGAGGAAAGATAGTACATTCAACGTTGTAAGTTCATTTTATATCATAACGTTAAGCCGTAGTTAAGTTCCAAGATTCCATACAATTACACTTTAGAGAAGCAAGAGTTAGAATTACAACATAGTTCATAGACCTATCCAACACCGGTACATAACCCACACATACGTCTACGGAGCCTCTAAGGATACAAAAGACAAGTATGACAATGCCGGCAACAAGGCTCCGGCTATACCTCAAAAGTGGGATTCCACAACAAAGGATGTACAATATAACCCCTTGAAGGAGAAAGGGGCTCACCAAGACTTTGAGAAGAAGGTACTCCGCTACGTGCGATTGGCACTATCCGCAATGGATCCACCTACATTCATTTAAAAATATAGCGCCCCCGGCAAAAGATACGTTAGTACCATGGAATAGTACTAGTATGTATAACTAAACACCATCTAGTTAGAAAGAACATTCATACCAAACATAAGGAAATCACAAGTATAACTCAAAAACTTTAAACGATCACAACATTATCAAGGTAAGAGAATCATACAATTTTCACATTTGTTTCCATAACCTTTAGTTTGGGGCATTTCATATTGTTCATCGTTGTTCACTATACCACCGCTAGCTTGAGCCAAGTCCGATCTCGACCCGATCGGCTAGGTTGCCTCATTTGAGACATGTACCTCAATCACAATCTCATTCTCACTTTTTGGAATTCAATATCAGCACAATACCACCATGTGTGCGGCATGGCGTCCGATCACGGCCCGATTGGCTAGGCCGCCTTACCAAGGCGTTTCCCTTTTCCATCAATCATCTCAATTCAATCTTTGTTTCACATATATCATTTCATAGGCACTTGGGGCCGCAGCTATCACGTCATATATTTGGCATTAGGCCACATTTTATATCATTCCCAATTTCAATGTTAGATTTGTAATTTAGAGTAATAGGTGCACACAAGAGCAAATAACACTGTAAGCATAGAGGATACTTCACATAGATGGCACAACATATGCAGCTTCAATCTCAATTTAAGGTCTAAGCATTTCATTACATGATTTATATTCTTTGCCCTTTTTCAAGTTATCAAGAATAACATATGGATCATATCGAGAAACATCTTTCACGCATATAAGGTCGCAACCCCAAATTCATGTGAAACTACAATCAATACAACAATTCAACTTTAATCTTGCCATATTTACGCAAACACCGACGGAGCTCAATTTCTAAAAGACGGGGTTCTAGCCATACATACCTCAATAGAGCATCCCTTAAATCCTTATAATAAATTCCGGAATTTCCTAGTAACTTCAATCTATTGTATGAAAATTACAAGTTGAACCAAGAATTAGAGGCATGAATAAGATTCTAGCTCATTTAAGTAAATTATCGAACACTAAGAGTGCATAGTGATTTTAGGACCCTTTTGTGAGAGATTTTCGTCATCCTATACCACAATTGTTATCTTTTTTGGTTCACAACCTTCCCATACCACATTAACTTTTACGCATGCAAGATTATCAGCCCCTATACCCATGAACCATACTTGCTAATCACTTAATTTAAAGGAAATTTCGAAATTATAGAAGAGGGTACAAGTTATTACCTCTTAGAGTGAAGACCTAGCAATTTCACTTGACAATCTTCAAAGATTTGGGGCAAGAATTAGGTAGAGACTTGGCGAGATCACTCCCTCTCTCTCTAGAACCTCCTCCCTCACTCTAAATGCAATGAAATAGCAAAAACAATGGTCTAATGGGTGTTTTTAATGGGATGGGGTCGAGTTTTAAAAATTAGAAAATAGGAGCCCCGACATGATTTGCGATCGCATATGCGATCGCATAACGGACATGCGGCCTGCAAAATGGACCGCAAAGATGTTCCCAAAATCTGGACAAATTGCCTGGCTATGCAACCAGAATGCGGTCCGCATACCCGTTCTGCGATTGCAAAATGCACCGCAGAATTGCTCCTCGCAAAAATTCCAAGGGGATTATGCAACAACTATGCGGCCCGCATATCGATTATGCGATTGCATATTTGGCCGCATAGTTGACCTCAAAATTAACCTTCGCACTGCCTGACTCTGCGGTAACTATGTGGTCCGCATAGCTATTATGCGACCGCAGAATTGCACTTTTCTGGAAAACACTATTCTTTAACTTTTTAATGCATAGATCAATCCAAAGGGTCCGAACCGTGGTGAGCTTGCTCGCCGCGAAGAATTTTATGAATTTCTAACACATGGTCCTAACTTGGCACCGCAAGACTCGGGTTTTTGAGTAGAATTTCACGGGGCCTTAGATCCTCTCCCACTTAAGATCATTCGTCCTCGAATGAGGATCAAGGTTCACTTATTAGCAATCTTTATGCAACTTCAGCTTTTCACAACATGAAACATATCCACAGCCCTAAATTTGGCTAACTCCCTAAATTTCCAAAAATTTCGCTAGAGTTTCCTTTGTAACTAGGCCTATCCACCTGTCAGAGAGCCCTAGAAACATATCCTAACAGCATGTACACATTTCATAGACATAACATAACTCATACAATACTAACCATGGCTGCATAGATCAAATCAAAAGATAATAGTTCATGGGGCTAAATGCATAAAAGCTATTACATGACTATTCAAACAAATATGGGTACTTCTTTTTCATTTCATCCTCGGCTTCCCAAGTGGCTTCCTAAACTTGCTGGTTCCGCCATAACACTTTTACGGAGACAATTTCCTTATTTCTCAATTTCCGCACTTGCCTAACAAGAATGGCAACTGGAACTTCTTCATACGACAGTTCTTCATTATCCTCAATAGTTTCAACTGGCACAATAGTGGACGAATCTCCTACTACCTTCTTCAACATAGACACATGGAAGACCAGATGCACCAATGACATCTCGGGTGGCAGCCCGAGCTTGTATGCCACCTGACCAATCCTTTGAATGATTCTATACGGTCCAACATATTTCGGACTTAATTTCCCTTTCTTTCCAAATCGCATGATACTCTTCATTGGGGAAACCTTCAGAAATACCTAATCATCTTCTTTGAACTCCAAATCTCTGTGACGAACATATGAGTAAGACTTTTGATGACTTTGAGCAATTTTTGACCTCTCTTTAATAATCTTGACTTTCTCCATAGCCTGGTGCACGAGGTCCGGCCCTATCAATTCAGCTTCTCTAACCTCGAACCACTCAATGGGAGACCTACATCTCCTACCATACAATGCCTCGAATGGTGCCATCTGGATACTAGCATGGAAGTCGTTGTTATAAGCAAATTCTATGAGTGGCAAATGGTCATCCCAGCTACCCTTGAAATTAAGAGTACAAGCATGCAACATGTCCTCAAGCGTCTGAATAGTCCGGTCTGCTTGTCCATCTATTTAAGGGTGAAAAGCTGTGTTATGATTTATCTGTGTGCCCAAACCTTGCTGAAATTTCTTCCAAAAGTTGGCTGTGAATTGAGCCCCTCGATCTGAGATGATTGAGACTGGAGTGCCATGTAACCTGACTATTTCTTTGATATACAACTAAGCATATTGTTCTGTTGTTTTGGTAGATTTAACTAGCAAGAAGTGCAATGATTTCGTGAGTCAATCCACGATCACCCAAATTTAGTTGAACTTGCACAGAGTGCACGGTAAACCTACCACAAAATCCAAGTTAATCATCTCCCATTTCCACATTGGAATTTCTATGCTTTGAGCCAATCCCCCAGGTCGTTGATGTTCAGCCTTCACTTGCTGACAGTTCGGACATCTAGCCACAAAGTCCGCCACATCCCTTTTCATGTTATTCCACCAATAAACCTCCTTGAGATCATGATACATTTTTGTAGAACCTGGGTGCACGGAATACCTGGAAGTGCAAGCTTTTGCCATGATCCTTTCCCGAAGACCGTCAATATTAGGAACACATAGGCGGTCTTGGTACCGTATGGTACCATCATTCCTGCCAAAGGAAAAAGCTGTGGTCTTGTGTTTATGAATCCCCTCATTCAGTTGTGGTAACAACAGATCGTTGAATTGCTTCTCTTTCACCTCTGCCACAAGCGATGATTCAGCCCAATTCTGCACAGTTACCCCTCCTTCATCAGAGTCCGCAAGGCGAACTCCCAAACTAGCCAACTGGTGAACCTCCCTGGCCAACAGCCTCTGATATGCCTCCAAATGAGCCAAACTTCCCATAGATTTTTGACTAAGAGCATTTTCCACAACATTAGCCTTTCCTAAGTGATAGAAAATATCAATGTCATAGTCCTTGAGTAACTCTAGCCATCTTCATTGCCTCAGTTTCAACTCCTTCTGCTTGAAAATATATTGAAGGTTTTTATGATCCGTAAATACATCCACATAGACCCCATACAAATAATGTCACCAAATCGTTAGCACAAACACCACTGCTGCCAGCTCTAAGTCATGGGTTGGATAGTTCTTTTCATGATTCTTGAGTTGTTTAGAAGCATAGGCTATAACCTTGCATGTTGCATTAACACACACCCAAGCCCGATCCTCGAAGCATCGCAATACACCACAAATCCCTCCATACCCTTTGGCAGGGCTAATACCGGTATTGTAGTCAACCTTGATTTCAATTCTTGGAAACTCTTTTCACAAGCATCGAACCATTGGAATTTAACTACTTTCTGTGTCAATTTAGTCAATGGAGAGGCAAGAGTAGAAAACCCCTCCACAAATCTCCTGTAGTACCCAGCCAAACCTAAGAAACTGCGAATCTCCATTGGAGTGGTAGGACTAGGCCAATTCTTCACTGCTTCAATCTTTTGAGGATCAATCGTAATTCCTTCCCCGGAAACGACATGGCCCAAGAACGTGACGGATTCAAGCCAAAATTCACATTTTGAAAATTTTGCATACAATTGATGTTGCTGAAAGGTCTGCGGAACTGCCTTGAGATGGTCAGCATTGTCCTCCCGACTTAGGGAATACACAAGAATATTGTCAATGAACACTATCATAAAGGAGTCAAGAAAAGGCTTGAAGACTCGATTCATAAGATCCATGAAGGCTGTTGGGGCATTTGTTAGCCCAAAAGATATCACCATAAATTCAAAGTGCCCATACCGAGTTCTGAAAACTGTTTTTGGAATATCCTGCTCTCTTATCTTCAATTGATGGTACCCAGAACGCAAGTCAATCTTTGAGAAACACGTAGCGCCTTACAATTGATCAAACAAGTCATCTATTCTTGGTATAGGGTATTTGTTTTTTATTGTGACTTTGTTGAGTTGCCGGTAGTCAATACACATCCGCAGCGACCCATCTTTCTTTCTTACAAACAAGACCGGTGTGCCCCACGGTGACACACTCGGCCAGATGAAATCCTTTTCTAGCAAATCCTTCAATTGTTCCTTTAGCTCTTTCAGTTTCACCAGTGCCATTCTGTAAGGTGGAATTGATATAGGTTGCATGCCTGGCATCACATCGATCCCAAAATCAATCTCCCTGTCTGGTGGAATCCTAGGGAGATCATCTGGAAAGACATACGGAAATTCATTCACAACTGGTACAGACTCAAGGCTAGGCGCCTCAGCATTGGTTTCTGTCACCCGAACTAAATGATAGATACACCCCTTCTTGATCATCTTCGCGCCCTTAAGGTAGGAAATAAAACGACCCTTAGGCACTACACTATCTCCCTTCCATTTAACAACAGGCTCATTAGCAAATTCAAGCCTCATAGTTCTAGTCCGACAATCAAGCTTGGCAAAGCATGAATAAATCCAATCCATTCCCATTATTACATCAAAGTCGACCATCCCTAACTCAATAAGATCGGTCGTGGTATCCCTACCCTGTACCGTAACAACATTACCTTTATAAACTCGAGCAGCCGTAATAGACTCACCAACCGGAGTAGACACCAAAAATGGCTCATGAAGCTAATCTGGTTCTATCTCGAATTGCATTGCAACAAAAGGGGTAACATAGGACAAGGTGTAACAGGGATCAGTAAGTGCATACACATCATGAGATTGGACAGTCAGAATACCTGTAACAACATCTGGAGAAGCCTCTGCAGTCTTGCGACCACTCATAGCATAGAACCGCAAGACTCTGGTTTTTGAGTAGAAATTTCATGGTGCCTTACATTATTTCTGCTATTTTGATTTGCCAGGATGTTCGGTTTTGAGTTTCGGAGAGTTTTGGGACACTTAGTCCCTAAATGAGAGCTTAAGTGTTAGAAAGTTGGCCATAGTCAGAACAGTGTGAAGACGGCCTCGAGATGGAAATCTGATGGTTTCATTAGCTCCGTTGGGTGATTTCAGGCTTAGGGGCATGTTCAGATTGTGTTTTGGAGGTCCGTAGCTAAATTAAGCTTGAAATGTCGAAAGTTGAATTTTTGAAGTTCCGGTCTGATAGTGAGATTTTGATCCAAGGGTCGGAATAGAATTCCGGAAGTTGGACTAGTTCCGTAGTGTTGAATGTGACGTGTGTGCAAAATTTCAGGTCATTCGGGCGAGGTTTGATAGACTTTTTGATCGAAAGCGTATTTTGAGAATTTTGGAGTTCTTAGGCTTGAATCCATGGTTAATTCGAGGTTTCGATATTGTTTTAGGTGTTTTAAGGATTGGTACAAGTTTGGGTAGTGGGTTGTAACTTGTTGGTGCTTTTGGTTGAGGTCCCAGAGGCCTAGGGATGATTTCGGATGGTTGACGTAAAGATTTTAAAATTTAAGTTGCAGCTTCAGCTGCTGGTTCTGTCATAACTGCACCTGCGGTTTGGGTTCCGCAGGTGCGGTGCCGCAGAAGGGGCTAACAGGCCGCAGAAGCGAAAATTGAAGGAGGTCAGCAGGCTCCACAGATGCAGGAGATTTTCCACAGAAATGGAACCGCATCTGCGAGTTGGATATCGCAGGTGCGGAAATTGGCCATTAAATGAAAAGTCGCAGATGCGACCTTGGCTCCGTAGATGCGGTCCCAGGGCCGCAAATGCGGAAATTGCTAGGCAGAACATATAAATTCTTGCGTTCTCAAAATTTAGCCATTTTTCATCTTTTCAAAATGGGAAGAAGCTTGAGGAGCACTTTTCAAGAGGGATTTTCAGAGGAGTTCATTGGGGTAAGGTCTTTGGTCCCTAAACTCGTTAGTGGAGTGATTTTTATCAATTTAAGCATCAAAATTTAAGGAAAATCAGTGGTAATTTGGGGGGGGGGGTTAGGGCTTGTCTAATTGGAGACCTTTGAGTGATGATTTGAGGGACAAATTGAGGTCGAATTTTGGCACTCTTGATATGACTGAACTCGTGAGAGTGCGAGGTTTCTGAAAATATAAATTTTACCCGATTCCGAGACGTGGGCCCGAGGGGAGTTTTGGTTATTTTACCTAATTTCGTGTATTAGCTCAGAATTTAATTGTAGAATCAGTTACTTGAAGTGTTATTTACATTATGAAATTGAATTGAATAGATTTGGGCTATTTGGAATCGAGTACTCGTGGCAAGAACGTGGTCTCGAGTTGATTTTGAGCTGGTTCGAGGTAAGTGGCTTGTCTAATCTTGTGGAGGGGACCTTCCCCTTAGGATATGATATATTTGATAATTCAAATGCCTTGTACGTGAGGTGACGAGCGCGTACTTGAGCTATTTGTTGAAAAATTCGGCTATTCCTTAAGTATTTCAATTGAGTTCTTTTTCTGATTTTATTATACTTGTGAATTTAGCCTGTTGCTAGTTTAGAAAAGCATGTTTAGTTGACTTAATTGCCTATTTGCTTAAACTGCCTTAATTGCATTACGTGAAGCATGTTAGGCTAGAATTAACTGTTTACTTGGTACGAAATTTAGCTTAATTGGGTATTCTTGTGTTGCTGCTGTGTGTTTTTACTTTAGGACTACGGGACGGCATCCCGGGAGATCCCCTGTACATATTTATGATCTGAGCTGAGGTACTGGATACCAAGAGATCCCTGACACGTATATTGAGGATACCAAGAGATCCTCGGGAAACTAAGAGATCCCTAGTATATATTGAGGATACCAAGAGATCCCTAGCATATATTGAGGATACCAAGAGATCCTCGGTTATTATCCTTGTCATGAGTGGTATTTCCTTGTGGTTTGCCTTCATCTCTGTTTCTGTTATTGTACTCTTATTATTCTGTATAGATTCTTACTGTAGATTCTCAATTGTACTGCTTATCTTATCCTGTCATCTTTATATTTATTTAACCTCAGTACGGCCCTGATCTTCCTCGTCACTACCCAACTGAGGTTAGGCTTGGCACTTACTGAGTACCGCTGTGGTGTACTCATGCCTCTTTTGCGCATGTTTTTCATGTGCAGATCCAGATACTGCTACTCAGGCCTATCATCCTTGAGGAAGCGACTGCTCTAGAGACTTCGAGATACATCTGTCGCGTCCGCAGACCGAGAAGTCCCTTTCTATTCATGCTTTTAATATTTAGCCCTTCTGTATTTTTTTCTGTTCTTATTAGACATTCTGGAGTTAGAGCTATATAGTATTCATCTTAGCTTGTGATTTGTGGGCTTCCGGGTCTTGGATTTATGTATTGGCATTGAGAGTTAAACATGGTGTGAGCCGAGCGGCACATTTAAACACTGTTACTACTTTATTTCTGTTTTAAATTGTTTTACTTCCGCAAATTTTGATTTTTCTTTCGTAAATTTAGCTTACCTGGTCGTAGAGACTAGGTGCCGTCATGATGGTTCACGGAGGGCGAACCACGGTCATGACACTAAACTTGAGCTTTTAAAGAAACTTTCAAGTTGAATTGTGGTTTGAAGTTTCAAAATCTACACCCACCGATTGATCTTCTACTTTCACAAACTTTTCTTTTTCAAAACATAACTTCACTAATAGAACTTTTTACCAAATTCTAATTTTAAAAAAAATTCTGACTAAATTTAAGAGACTTGACAGTTCAAGCCATTTCCTGCTGGTGCTGGGTAAATTCAATAGACCAAGTTTCTTCGTCCTTTCTTGTTTATATATAATAATTATCTTTCTCTTTCATTTTACTATAAATTTGTAAAGCTAGGCTCGTTTCTTAAAATAAAAGAACTTAAACATGGTCTTAAGACTTGCCACATATTTAAAAATGACTATGAGCCATTAATTAGAAGGTGAGGGGGCTGCCACGTGGGGAGGGGTGGGTAAGTTTAATCTTTATCTAATTATTAGATAATTAAAAAATGTTCCGTTATCCGGTAATTAACCAATTACCTACGTAATTAACAATTATTCCAAAATTACTTAAAATACTACTCACTTTTAATACACTTTATATACCTTACTATAATATACTTTACTATCTTGGTCATGTGGTACCATATAAAATTAATACATACATAATTATTTTATTAAAATGTTCATGTAAAAAATGCACATATTTTCTCAACTTATAATTTTTCTAATCTCATAAAAAGAGTAAAAAAATTTGTATGCTTAATTCTTAAAATGGTAAAAAAAGATAACCTTCTTTTCTTGTGAGAAAATAATTTATATCTTTACAATAATAAAAATCTCATAAACTTTCTCATATTATGTGTATAATTTAAAACATCTTCAAAAGTAGTACTATTAATAACTATATAAAATCATATTTTTCAAACCATCTTTTCTTTACAAAAATTTTCCACTCAAAATACCATATCATATATATATATATATATATATATATATATATATATATATATATATATATATATATATATATATATATATATATATACGGTATCAATATTGTTAAATTTACGGGCGTAACAGCTAACCAGTCCAATCCCTCGTATAGGCCATCCCCTCTAAGAGAACATGTACCTTCTACATGCCATTTTCGGTTTTTAAGCTCATAGAGACCAAGGCCTTCACACACTTCCATTGGTGTCATTGCTCCTTTTTGGATAAAAGAAGATATTCAAGATAAAAAAAATATTCTACCCAATACTAAAGGGAGGAAATGGTACGGGGATAAATGAAATTTTCAATTTCTTGCAACTACTTGACTACATTAAACATTTATTTTTTTTAAAAGGTAAATTTTATAGAATTAGAATAGAACAAAGATTGTGCCTGTTTACAATATATGCAGATTCTCGATACATTATTACCAGGGTCTCTGAATCATTTACACAATCCATCTTACTACAATTTCTTGCTTTGACACTCTAGCTTTTAAGTGATAAAATGCTTGCTTTTAACAACACTTTTCTAGAAGCTCACTCAGCTACAAGAATCAGCATCCAGGCTGTTTAACCAAAAATCTGAATCTTTGGTCAAAGCTAGAAACGAAGAGAAATTCGGGTAACTGATAATCAGGAGACGAAAATAATAAAAGATTTTTTAGAACGATGATAAAGCAGTAAATAGTTTTGTATTTCAGTAAAGTCTCAATAATCTTTTTCTCTACAGATGTCGAGTCCTTCTCATTTATAGTTGATTCTAGGAGAAGGTGTAATGCCTTTATCTTAATGAGGCAATTATGAGCAATAAATGACATTAAAAGAAACGTTACTCAATCATTCCTATTAAATACAAATTCTCTAACGTATTTGATATTTAATGCTGATTGGACTCTTTTGCATCATCAGATTCATATCTTCAATCCTTTCCGATCTTTGGGGTTTTAAATGACTTATATAGGTACAAAACTCGTGCCTCTTGAATAATGACTCGTGCCTATTTAACTTTCTTCTCTCCGTATCTGTTGTCGCCCGTGCCTTCTTGGTTGATTACTGTATTTTGACCATTTGACCAGTCCACGTGTCATGACACGTCATCATCAATATATAAATTCAGTTTTTTCCCAATACAGATAGTCCCCCCACTTTCCATTTATTTATCAATTAAATATTTGGGAAGTGGATCTTCACAAAAAGGGAATTTTTTACCATACTGACGCTTCAATTGTCTTTTCTATTTAATGCTCTGCACACGCATCACCTTCTGATTGGCTCTGTAATTTTGCAGCCTTTTTTCAAGGCTTATTCATACCTTATATTCACGAAGTGATAGTTGCCTTTAATATAGGCTTTCCATCATTACACTTCTTTGTTCGACAGTTGCTTTTATATACATATTTAACCTTTTCTCCTTTGTCTTCTTCTTCATAAACCCTTAACAGATACTTTACTCTTTACTTTTGTTCCTTTCTCCTTTAGTTCATCCTTTTTCTAATGACGTATCCGAATCCTAACCCTAAGAGAGTCCCAATTCTTGATAGCTTCCCCAACGCCCCTGTAAGACATAGAAGGGTTAGAAGAGGCAGGCTTCGTAGCCTAGGATCTGTTCGTGGTGGTGCCTCTAGTTCCATCATACCTTCTTCTAGCTCTGGCACTATTTCTAGAGGTTCTATCACTAAGAAAACTTCTTCTAAAGGTAAAGAACTTTCTGAGCCTCTTCAAGAGCCTTCAGTTGAAGAAATAGTGCCTAATGACTTACCCTTTGAGAATGATAGAAAATCTCTTCGTGAACAAGTTGTTAATTTAGAGAAGGCTGATACTTTTCCTTCTCTAATTACTGAACCTTTGATTTCTATTGTTCGAAAAGATTGCAACTGGAGAAGTGATCTTCGTATAGTGATCACTAATCCAAACCAAAGAATTTCTTCTTTTAGGATTGGATTTTCTTTTATTTATACTTACCCCTTCACTTTGGGATTTATTCCTGCTATTGACCCAGTTATACTTGATTTTTGTCGCTTTTTCAAAATTTGTTTGGGACAAATTGGCCCCCTTATGTGGAGAGCAGTGGCTTGTTTGAGATATTTATCAGGCAAAGCTAATGTTGATTTTTCCTTCCCCCACCTTATTCATCTTTACCACCCCAAGCTATTCCGCAATGGAGACTTCACTCTAACTGCAAGAAGTAAAAGCGTCTTGGTAAGCCCTGAAGATGATAAGGATTGGGGGTGGTACACTAGTTATGTTGTGGTACACACAGTTGATTTGGTGGGTGAAACAAATATTCCCTTCCCTGAGAAGTGGAACTTTGCACGTAAGTTTTTTTTTTACTTACCATTCCTATCATTAAGAATTTCAACTTCTTTTCTCATTTTATCCTTTTTGGCTTTTCTGTAGCAACCATGGGAGATGTGGAGCCCGTTCCTAATTTCCGTGGTTGGGTAGACTTAACTTGAAAGTCGTGCCTATGGAAGCGAGAACTTGGAAATCCATTTCCAATTTGTATGGTTGGAAAGTAAAAACTCACGGTATGCATTTCTTTATGTTTTTCCGTATGTTAAATCCTTTCTTGTTTCTAACTTTTTATCCTTCTTTTTGTCAGGATTTGCTATTCGAGGAATGACAGCTGAAGTGGCTACTGCCCTTCGAGCCTCTTCTGGTACTTCATTTTCTTTGGAGAGAACTCAAGCTAGACTGTCGAAGAGGAAAGTTGTAGAAGACGATTCTGAGGACGATGAATATGAAGACACCTCTTTGATGGCTAGACCAAGAGCCAGGAGATGCATCGTTTCCGAGGATGAAGCTGAAGTTACCCCTGTTCATGCCTCTCTTACCGAACCTGTTCATATTCCTTCTGATAATGAAACCACTCTAATGGATACCAATGAGTCTGTTCAACGTCTTTTCGTTTGTGGTTTTGAAAGTGGTAAACTAGGTCCAGTTTTGAATAAAGTTCCTCTTTCTTCCTATGTTCCCATTCCTTCTATTTATCCATTGATTTCAAGTGCTTCCTTGCCCATTCTATCTGTTCCTTCTCCCTTACCTGCTTCGAGTCCTTTGACTCCTGTTATTTTCACTTCTTCTACTGCTCTTCCTTCTATAGCTCCCCCTTCCTCTGTTCAAAATGCAGAGGAGGGCACTAGAAGTAGAAGCTCGGCTATGAGGAACGTTACACTTGAAGTTCCTGCCAATAACAGTCTTTTAAGAAAGTCTGGTGGAGTAGATGACTGGCTTAGGCCTTTGATTGGAGATATTGAGAAGAAGAAGATGGACAGCCATAGTTGCTTCACTTTGATGAATGACATTGTACATTCTACTTTGAAGGTATTCTTCCTTTACTTACTAACAAGTTTTTTTTATGTCCAAATTCTTACTTCCGTGAGTTGTCACTGTAGGCTAACCTCATTGGTACAGAATTGATGGGAAGAATTTCTCTTCTGGAGAGGAAAGCCCGTGAGTCTGAAAAGTCTATCCACGAGGCTGAAGAAATAGCCAGGGGAGCCCAGCTAGAAGCAGCTAATTGGAAAAAGCAGTTTGAGAATGCTCAGGGAACTATAGAAGAATTGCAAGAGAGTAGAAATCACCTGGAGCAGCAAAAGCGAGGTCTGACTTCTGAATTAGAAGTTTCCAAGGCTTCTTCAAGCCAATTTGAAAAAGATAAGGAGCGTCTTAAGTGTTCATTTTCAAAACAATTATCAAAGTGCAGTGAAGAGATTAGAGAACTTAAGGCACTCTTGGCCAAGAAAGAAGAGTATGCAAGGGAATTAGTGCAAAGCTTGACTCAAGCTCAAGCTGATTTAAAAATCTCTTCTGATAAGGTACGTGCCTTAGAGAGTTCTCATGCCTCCCTCGAAGCTTCCTTTGATTCCTCTTAAGCTGAAAATCAAGTGTTAAAGAATGATCTTGCTATGTGGGAAAGGGAGTATGAACTTCTTGAGGAGAATTTAAACATAGAGGTGAGTTGGGCTTTTCTAAACTCTCGTCGTGATGCTTTAATGGAGGCCAGTCAAGAAAACTTTGATTTAAGCTTAGAGTTGGCCAAAGCTTTAGATACCATTGAGAGAACCCAACAACCACTTGACTCTCCTTCTCCGGTAATTTGAAGTTCCCGTGGCTGAAGAACCTTTAACTGACGAAGCCGTTGCTATGACAGTTGAAGTTGAAAATACTACAATTCCAGCTCCCGAGGGTGAAACTTCTATCTCAGCTGAACCCGCTCTTGTTGCTGCTTCTTCAGAGGTTACCACCATATCTAGGGTTGTTCCTGAAAGTGAAGCTGATATAGCATCTTCTGATATTCCAGCCTCTTAGTGACCAGTTTATGTTTCCAGATCCTTGTTTTTATTTGTTTTGTTTTATTGGTGATTTATCTCTTGGTTAGTTTTTAAGGGATTTTTGGTGAAAGTCACCAGTTATCATAATGGGGCACTTGTATAAACTTTTATTGACTAAGTTTCTACTTAGTCTTTTTTAATTATATTAAGAAGTTTGTTAGTACTTCAATGTGTTCTATTCTTGCCTTTTCCTTATTTATTTAGGACTTATAGAATAGTTTAGCATTTTTATCCTTTGAAAATGCTTTATGATTCTTCCCATGACTTATTAACATGAGGTTTATAAAAGAGGGCCCTTTTATATATATCGACACTTAATGAAGAAGACGTCTCAACTTCATAATAGTGTTACAATACGATGAAAGAAATAGGAATACACATGTTTTGTTTGAAACAACTTTGACAAGTTTTTATTCATGAACTTGGACAAGCTTTTGAATATTATATGTATTAAAATACATCTATAACTTTCTCGTAACTATTTTTCTTGTAACAGATTTTTACAAAATGAATGTAAAATAAACAAGGTTTTTCCTCATAACCCGTTTCAGTGTATAGTCATGACCCTATCTTCATGTATTAAGAAGGGTTTGAGAGGTGACTCTGTTGCTCTCATGAATTTGAGAGGTGACTCTGTTGTTCTCATGAGTTTGAGACACTATGATGATATCAATCTCCCTTTGTTCTGATGGGAAAGAACACTATGATGAATGCTGGAAACTTCGTAACTTTTGCTCAACACTTTCCACTTTGTATCTGTGTACAATTTGCACGTATCTGTGTATAATATGTAGTCCCCCAAGTGTTTGAGTGAGGACATATGAAGCCTCGAGCATTTGTTTGTTTCTCTCAATTTTAGTCCTTTTCCTGGAATAGAAACACATATGGAACTCGGAGGTGCGATTAGAGATGAAGACTGCCTAACTCGTGTATATTTCCATTAGATTAATTTGTAACACTGGGCTGGGAATTTTAGAATATTCCGCTTTGCCGTGCAGGTCGTGACTCATCATTTGGCACGAGTTAGGGTTTTTGCCTAGCATCTAAAATCGTTAGTAGAATTTTAACAATTCAAAGGAAAAAATTCTAATATAGCGATACCTGATCGTAGATATTTTCTCATAAATAATATCTCTTTAGGTGGACAACATTCAAATGTGATGGTAGAACCTTGCCATCCATTGTCTCCAACTCGTATGCTCCTCTTCCCGCAATGTCACGAACTCTGTAGGGTCCTTCCCATGTTGGACTTAGCTTTCCTGAATTAGCAGTTTTTGTAGATTGGAACACCTTTTTAAGCACGAAGTCCCCAATTTTAAAGAATCTGAGGCATGCTTTCCTGTTATAATACCGATCGATTACTTGCTTTTGTACTGCCATCCTTATTAATGCAGCTTCTCTTCTTCCTTCGAGCAAATCAAGGTTCACCCGCATCTCTTCATCATTTGATTCCTCCGTTGCTTGAACGTACCGTGTGCATTCTTGAATTGTATCAGGTCTCGAGTCTAAATCTGTCCTTTCTTGTTCAGCTAAGGTTTGATCCTTGATACCCTCAACTGTTTCCTGTAATTGCTATTTTTCTTTATTTACGGTGCTCGTACCTGTTACAGCATTGATACTCCTAGCTGTCTGTTGATCCCCACGAATTTGGAAAATTCCCCACGGTGATGGGAATTTAATAACTTGATGTAGAGTTGATGGGACAACATCCATATCATGTATCCACGGTCTCCCCATGATCATATTGTAAGCCATTTCCATATCTACTACCTGAAATTTAGTTTCTTTAACAACATTGCAGCAAAAGTTGTTAGAATTACCTCTACTTTTGTTACCACACTTGAATTGTCGAACCTGGACAAGGTATGTGCCTTAGGTATCATTTTGTCTTCAGCTTGCATTTCGCGTAGTACCCTCAATAATATAATATTTACGGAACTTCCTGGATCAATCAAAACTCGTTTTACATTAGTATCATGTACAAGTAAAGATATTACCAGTGCGTCCTTATGTGGGGTCATTACTCCTTCGGTATCTGCATCATCGAAAGAAATACTTTCGTTTTCCAAAACCTGTCGTACCTGTTTCCCGTGTGTTATCGTTGCTTTAGAAACCTTGTTGGAAGCCGTATATGTTACACCGTGAATATCTTCTCCTCCACTTATAACATTCACGGTTCTCTTGGGTGAAGGGGGCTTTGGTGGCTCTTGCCTATTTTTCATATAAGCTTGCTTACCTTTCTCACTAAATAACTCAGTGAGATATCCTTGTTTCAATAGATGATCCACTTCACTTTGTAAGAATCTACATTCTGAAGTTTTATGCCCGTGATCATCATGGAATTCGTACCAATGGTCTGGATTGCGTCTATTTGGATTTGACCGCATCTCTTTTGGCCATCGTACCTTATCTCCCATGCTCCTCAAAACAGCTACGAGCTCGGAGGTAGTGACATTAAAGTTATATCCACCGAATCTTGCCTTTAAACTTCGGTCATCATCTCGTGATTCTTGTCTGTTTCGGTCATTCGTGAATCTTGATGAAGAACCAGATTCTCTGTTCCTCCATTTTTGATCATATCGTTGACTATCTTACTTTGACCGTGAGTCTTTCCCTGCAGGTCCCATATATGGATCGTACCTGTTTTTACCTGATCTTTTTTCGGTTTCTGATCTCCTGGGATTGCTCCTTTCTTCATGATGAAACTGAGGTATGGTATCTTCTTCAATTCGCAACTTCGTACTATACCTGTTATAAACGTCGTTCCACGTGGTTGCAGGGAATTCTCGAAGGCTTTCTTTAAGTCTTTTCGTGGCTTCTGAGCTTTTGTCATTCAAGTTGCTTGCAAAAGCTATTGCAGCCCAATTATCAGGTACACGAGGTAAAGTCATTCTTTCATGTTGGAATCTATCAACAAAATCCCTGAGCAACTCGGAATCCCCTTGTTTGAATTTGAAAATATCCTCCATTCTTTTCTCAACCTTTTGAGCTCCCGAGTGTGCTTTAATAAAAGAATCTGCAAGCTCAGCAAAAGAATTTATAGAATTTTCAGGTAAGAGAGAATACCAGGATAATGCCCCCCTTGGTGAGTGTTTCTCCAAATTTCTTGACCAGTACTGATTCGATTTCTTGTTTTGTCAAGTCATTGCCTTTCACGCCTGTTGTAAATACAGTTACGTGGTTACGTGGATCTGTTGTACCATCGTATTTTGGGGTGTCGGGCATTTTGAACTTTTTGGGAATTGGAAGGGGAGAAGCACTTGGCTTCCAAGGTTGTTGTGAATATTTGTCCATATACACTCCTTTAATTACAGGTGGAACTCCCGGGATTTGCTCAATGCGCTCATTCTTCTCCTTAAGCTATTTCTGCAAAGTTAGTACTAAATTTTGCAAATGAGAATTATTTAAATTACCTGGTTCTTCTTCCTGTAGTTCACTGGGGGTTCCTCCATTTCCAGAATTAACAAGGCCAGAACGAGGATTTTCCAATGTATTATTATTGGGCGTAGGTGTGGATGGGGCAACAGGTAATCGACTAACTAGAGCCTGAAGAGCTTTGCTAACCTGTGCATCAATTACTTTTTGTAAAGCTTCATCTACCCCTTCAAAATGTTCAGATTGCTCAGCACGAGATTCAGGAGTGCCTTCACGAGATTGGCGTGGTGAATTTTGAGGAGAGGGAACCATGTCAATGTTCTGTAAATCTCCTTGATTTTGATGGGTTTGATTTTCATGGTTTCCCAAGGTGTTTTCACTGTGGTTGTTGTTGTTTGACATGATGATAACAACGGATAGAGCGTAGCTTAAAAGAAAAGATTATCAGTTTCCCGATAATGGAACCAATTTGTTTAACCAAAAATCTGAGTCTTTGGTCAAAGCTAGAAACGAAGAGAAATTCGGGTTACTGATAATCAGGAGACGAAAATAATAAAAGATTTTTGAGAACGATGATAAAGCAGTAAATAGTTTTGTATTTCAGTAAAGTCTCAATAATCTTTTTCTCTACAGATTTTAAGTCCTTCTCATTTTATAGTTGATTCTAGGAGAAGGTGCAATGCCTTTGTCTTAATGAGGCAATTATGAGCAATAAATGACATTAAAAGAAACGTTACTCAATCATTCCTATTAAATACAAATTCTCTCACGTATTTGATATTTAATGCTGAATTTGGACTCTTTTGCGTCATCAGATTCATATCTTCAATCCTTTCCGATCTTCGGGGTTTGAAATAACTTATATAGGTACGAAACTCGTGCCTCTTGAATAACGACTCGTGCCTATTTAACTTTCTTCTCTCCGTATCTGTTGTCGCCCGTGCCTTCTTGGTTGATTACCGTATTTTGACCATTTGACCAGTCCACGTGTCATGACACGTCATCTTCAATATATAAATTCAGTTTTTTCCCAATACACAGGCAGAGCCAAGCAATTCAATGACTTTGGAGGTCTACTTTCAGAAGGTTTTATGGCAAAGATAGAAAGATAGGGAAAAAGAATTAGATGTTTTTGGTGGAAACTGGAAAGCAAGAAAGAGAAATAATGGTGGTCGTGTGCACTCATTCATTGGAGATCATTTTAACATACTTTGATTTCCGGAGCTCACCGAGCAACTATCTACTGAGCCGGATACAACTTTGGTTTCAGTAATCAAGGATCAGAGTACAAGTGTTAAGTCTGCTTAGATTTAGGTAGAACCTATCTTATGAGAGATGGACAACAGTTCGGATTCACTAATCAAGGTATCAAGGAAGTAGGAATAGTATATCATCCTCGTCCACATGAAATTTTAGTTATAACAAACTAAAGAGTAGAACATTTCAAAGTCCAGGATAATAAATCCGATAAGTTGCTCAATACCTTTATTTTCTTTTAAAAACAAAAATGGTAACAGTACGTTAAACCTTTATTTTTTGGATTCATTTAGTAGCTTTAGCCTACTTCTTTTTTTGTTCAAAGGCCAAGTAAAAAGAGAAAAATAGTAAATAAGCATTTGATTACATTTTGAGGACGAGTAAACATACTGGAACAAAAAACAACTTACGGGGTGTAACAAGCAGCTAGAGCAAGAGTTTCTCAATCGTTTTTATAGCACAAGGTGCATCGTAAGGATGATCAAACTTATAAACGCTCATCAAAGAAAGGATGAGCCAATAATTGACATCAACCACTGGAGGAGCTTAAGCCTCAACTGTAAAGATCACCTTAGCAAAACTTCTGGCATCGAAATGTGCATTCAAGGCATGCATTGGAGTCTTTACTATATCTTACAAGGCATAAAGCCTAAAACATTTGAAGAACTAGTAACCCGTGCTCATGATATGGAACTAAATATGGCCACAAGTGGAGACCAAAGGCTACTTGTCTTTGAGCCTTGCGACGAAGAAGAAAAATAAGAAGGAGGGGATGGGGGCAAGTTTCATCTGAAAGTGAAATTGAAGAGTCTATTCATGTCATTATGCTCCTCAACGCACGAGCCTAAATTGCAAGTTGTAATACTACTCAATGCACGAGCCTAAACTACATGTTTTAACTCTCCTCAATGCACGAGCCTAAACTGCAAGTTTTAACGCTCCTCAATGCACGAGCCTAAACTACAAGTTATAATTCTTCTTACCACACAAGTATATATTGTATGTCATGAAGCTCCCCAACTTTGAACTAAATCTTTATGATGTAAGGCTCTTCAAATTCAAGCAAAGTTTTTAAGACATAAAGCTCTTCAAATTCGAGCAAAGCATTCTAGTTGTAAATCTCTTCAAATTCGAGCAAAGTGTTCAAGTTGAAAAGTTCTCCAAATTCGAGCAAAGACTCAAGTCGAAAGCTCTTCAAAGTCGAGCAAAGACTTCAAGTTGCAAAGTTTTTTAAATTCGAGCCAAACTTCAAGACGTAAAGCTCTTCAATTTTGAGCAAAGTCTTCAAGTTGTAAAGCTCTTCAATTTTGAGCAAAGTCTTCAAGTTGTAAAGCTCTTCAAATTCAAGCAAAGTGTTTAAGTTGCAAAGTTCTTTAAATTCGAGCAAAGACTCAAGTCGAAAGTTCTTCAAAGTCAAAGAGTTCAAGTTGCACTGCTTTTTAAATTCGAGCCAAACTTCAATATATAAAGCACTTCAAATTCGAGAAAAGTTTTCAAGTTTTAAATCTCTCCAAATTTGAGCAAAGGGTTTAGGTTGCAAAGCTCTTCAACTTTGAGCTAAATTTTCATGTCACTAAGATCTTCAAATTCGAGCGGAACTTCAAGTGCAAAGCTCTTCAAAATTGAGCAAGTCTTTAAGTTGCGAAGCATTTTGAATTGTAAGCTAAATATTCAAATTACAATACTCCTGGATGCACGAGCCTAAACTACATGTCATGAAGCTCTTCAAATTTGAGAAAAATCTTCAAGTTGCAAAGATCCTCTAAATACGAGCTTAAATTGCAAGTCGTTACGCTCCTTGACACACGAGCCTTAACTGCATGTTCCTGCACTCCTGGCCCACATGAATCTAAATTATATACGGCCCAAAAAAAATAAAAGTCTGCTAAGTTGAAAACCTCGAAAGAGGCGGCTTAGGCAAAAATTAGGACATAAAAAAATCACCCATTCTGAACTACGATATGAATTGATCCTCTTTACCGAGATATGTAGGAAGCTTAGAGTTTCATTCTGAGTTCAGTCGCATAAGTTCAAAAGATACATAATCCCCCAATCATTGTCTGAATGAAGTACGATGGAATGTAATCCATTCAATCAGCACTTGAAAATCGAGCTGAGATATCATTCTTCTGTTAAACTTTGGATCTCATTTGATTTAAAGGGCACAAGCCGCTGTGGTAAATTGGTATCTTCAATGGAATGATTAATATCTTTTAGGAGGTTGTCAAGCATTTGCATTGAAGTCCGAGGATTCACTATGTCTTCATTTTCGCCAAATCTTTAAGTTTGCCGGTTTTCAAGTTCTTCGGTATTCAAGTCGAAATATATAAGCCTCCAAGTCTTCAAGTCTATCATTCTTCAAGTTGAGGTCCTCAAACCCTCCGATCTTCAAGTTGAAACATTTCAACCCTCAAAGTCTTCGCATCAAAGTCCGCCAAGTGTTCAAGTGGATGTCATCAAGTCGACCAAGTCTTCGAGTTGAAGCTTTCTAATTTTCCAATCTTAAGGTGGACATGTTAGTCCATTTTCACCTTAAGTTGGCCTCTTCGTGGGTTTGTCCTTAAAAGGAACTATAATTTTCCAATCTTAAGATAGACGTTAAGTCCCTTTGCACCTTAAGTTGGCCTCTTTGCGGGTTTGTCCTTAAAATAAACTATAACTTTTCAATCTTAAGGCGGACATTTAAGTCCCTTTGTACCTTAAGTTGGCCTGTTTATGGATTTACCCTTCTATATGCTGCCATGGGTATGTCCTCCATATGATGTTGAGGATTTCTCCATCTATTTGTTGCCATGAACTTGTACTTCAATATGTCGTATGAACCTTTGCGTCCTGAAATGGACTCCAATTTTTGAGCGGGGGTGAGTATCCATCCCCTCATACCTTGAGAGTAATCTCTTCGATAGTCGGACCACATTGAAAGTAATCTCTCCGATAGTCGGGCCATCTTGAGAGTAATCTCTCCGATAATCGGGTCACTTTGAGAGTAATCTCTTTGGTTATCGGGCCACTTTGAGAGTAATCTCTCTGATAGTTGGGTCACCTTGAGAGTAATCTCTCCGATAGTCGGGCCACCTTGAGAGTAATCTCTCTGATAGTCGGGCTACCTTGAGAGTAATCTCTCCGATATTTGGGTCACCTTGAGAGTAATCTCTCCGATATTTGAGCGGGTATGGATACTCATCTCCTCACACCCTAAGATCACCTTCTTCGTGCATGAAAGCATTTATCCTTACTTGGAATGCAAAAAAAAAAAGACGAGAAGAAATTACGCAAAAAAGAGAAGGCAAAATATTTTTACCTGTCAAACAGAAATTCGTACAAGCTTGCAAGGAATTGATATTCACGATTGGAGAGCATGTATCCATATATATATAGATGTCAGAGACTTCGTGCAAGAGCATATTAACGATGTGGGAGTTAGAATATTATACAATTGGTCTCCTAGAAGGATTCAGTTAATGTGCCAGGTCGCTTACTCATAATGCAGAGTTCAAGTAGGATTTGGAGTTTTTCAAGCACTCCTGGTATGTTCGGTGATCGAGACGGCAATGCTATATGGATAAATGTCTTCTAATCATGGATACTTACATGCCTTGGTATTACAACTTGCTATGTCAAATTAAAATGAAAACTTTTCTTTAATGTAAAGAACGACAAAAGTTATCACAAAGTTGTCCTATGATGACTAATGTTTGGTCATTATATATTCTTGTACATTCCATTAGTAATATGGAAATTATTTTCATGATTCAAGGAAAGAGAAAGTTCAATTCCGGATAACTTTTAAGATGAAAAATATCTTCTATGTGTACTTCAAGTCCAATTTTTGAGTTTCGATTAGTCTAAAAGTAGGGGCATTTGTAGACATATAAATTTTATGAGAATTAAATTCATAAAAATAGTTTGGACTATACATTAAATTAAATATATTTTGGTCCAAATAAATATTATGGGCTAATATAATTAGATCAATTGTACATGTCCAATTTATATGAGTTAAATAAATAAGTCTTAATACATTGGGCTAGCCCATTTAACTCGGCTAAATACAATGAGGCCACTTCATTAAGTCCAATATATCATCTTCCTAGAGGCTCAGTTTGGTGCCACGTGTCAAATGACATGGCACGCCAAGTAAAACTAAACATCCAATAGGATTAATGTGTCAAAATGACAAGGCATGCTAAGTCACATTAAAAGGCCAATAAACTGCGCCACGTGTATAAGTGACATGTTCTGGCCAATCAAATGTGGCCTTGTCACACTTCAAATTGATTGGCCGAAAAGAGTTTGTTCTTGTCATAACTCTTCCTTCCACAACTATAAATACGGGTCTTCATAACTCAGAAAGACACTAGAAGTTATAACAATAAGACACAAGGGAGCTCGTGGATCAAAGGCCACAATTCTCTACAAACTGCAAGTGTTCAAGCATTCAAGCACTTCAACATAAATTTCAAGTATTCAAGATCAAGAATGAATTCAAATTAAATACAAGGCATTCAAGATCAAGGCTACTTGTTCGTGATTCAACTCATGGCAAAAATCAAATTATTCGCGACGGATAAATCAAATTCAAATCCAAGATCAAGCTTAGATGACTTTGAATTTATATTAGAAAAGTAGAATTAGAGGAATCATAGAGATTGTACACTCATATTATTTGAAATTAAATACTACGAATGCTGCAATATTTTCGATCTTGATTTTATTTTCTCGACGTAAATTTGTTGTCTACAGCTCTATCCATGATTTTATCCATATACAGACAGTCCCCTCATTTTCTGGAGAGTAGGTTTGTTGAAACAATGGGAAACGATAGATGAACCCAGGTTCCTTCCATCGTACGTTATAACCGAGATGACGGGTAAATCAAAACGTCCCATCAGTTGCGTTGTTCTGACTTGGAGCACGTGTCAGTCATCGTCTGACTGTCTTCGAATGTGAGACATCGCGCATTGATTTCCCTTTCCCCTATAAAAGCCTCAATCCCTATCACTTCTTCCACTTTCCGATTCTAGACTTTGCCTTCGAACATTCTGACGGCTTTTAACTTCTCCATATCTTCGTACATTGTTCATTGATCTTTCAACCTAGACCGCCATACCTTCATAACATCTTCAAATCTTCATATTTTCTTCAAACCTATATTTTCCAGATTACAATGGCAAAAACTTCTAAGTCAGTGCCTCAACAGGCTGCCCCTTCATCTTCCCACCCAACCACAGATGCTGAGGTGGACGTTCCCGAGGTGGCTCAGGAACCCCCCTATGAAGAGCTTCATACCCTGGGGCTGCTCTATCGGGGAAAATTTCAAGGTCGAGAAGGCCTCTAGATAACAAGACTGAGGCGAGGGATCATGGAGATACATATGCTCCATCACTGAAGAAACCCTACTTGTAGTTTTAGCGGACTGTAAATGGGAGGGAAAGGACGTGGTCGTTCCCGGACCTAATGACAATATTGCCAATCACGTGAAGGAGTATCTGAGTGTTTATACATACCCCTTCATGCTCGCCCCGGTGGAGCCCATAGTCCTTGCTTTCTGCAAAAGGTACAAGGTGTGCCTTGGGCAAATCCACCCATCCTTCTGGACGATCGTGATTTTCTTATGCCATTTTGTGAATAATACCAAAGCTCTTTGGTTCACCCTCAACCATCTAATCCGCATGTACAGTCCCCAAATCTTCTGAGGGAAACTGATCAACCTTGTTTGCCGAGCAAGCAAGACTCCTTTCTCGAGCATTGATGAGGACCGAGACCTAGGCTGGCAAGGGAGGTTTGTTCTAGTGAAAACTGACAACCTAATTCTCCTCGAGTTGCTACCATTCCCTGAGGAGTGGAACACATCCCATAAGTATCGTCTTTCTTGGGTATTTTTTCCTTTTTACTCATTCTCTCATTGCATGTATTTGTAGCCGTGCAGTTGTTGCCCAAGTTCCTGATGCAATCCCCTAGTTCAAGGAATGGATCAAGGGGATATGTAAGAAGATGATGTACTCTGAGCGCACATGGAACAACCTTTCGAAGGGCAAATGGGAGGCCCATTCTCATAGTGAGGTTCTTTCCTAAATAGTTATCACTATGCTCTCAACTTACATAGTGCTAACCTTTTCTATTTTCTTAAAGGTCTCCTAGGACCATCGAACTTAGGCCGCTGGATGAGGATAAGGATGCATCATTTTCTGGAAAGCCCTCCATTACAGGACAACCCAGGGCTGCCACAAAGGAGGAGAAGATAAGAAAGAGAAAGTCCTCATGTTCCCCGGACACTGAGGCAAAGAGGAAGAATAGAGTGGCCACCCGGGTTCGGAAACCCAAGAAGACCACCAAGTCCAAGGTACCAGATCTTGACTCTCTCTACTAGCTTAAGGATGAGTCCAAAGAAGACGACCACTTCGTCGCTCATGGGTTGATCCTTAATGAGGGGGAGAAGGCGACGGCCGAGAAAGGGGACCATGAGGTCAATACCCCTCTAAGAACCTGAGGGGGGTGGAGGTTGCGGCCTCCCAGAAAGCCGCTCCTCTTCCGAAGGAAGTGAATAACGTCATTTGACATCATGGAGATGCCCTCCAATATCAAGTCCATGCTCGAAGAGGCCCAAGCAGACAAAGAAAAGACAAGTGAGGGGGCGCAGGGTCCAAATGATACCCTCAATGCATTTTTAGAGGGCATGGACATGGCTGTACTAGAAGACTTTTTCGGGATTAGTCACCTAGAGGTTTTGAAGAAATACGTGCCCTCGGGAGCTGGCAGGCCGAGTTCGAGCACAAAACTAGTGAAGCAATTTCCCGTTCCAAGCATGGACCCCCGAGCGCAAAAGAACGATTGTTCTCTTAATCCTGAAGGATGCCCGAGTCTTGATGGTAGGCTATAAACTTGTGTTTTAGTCGCTTAATGCACTCTAATTTACTTTACTTTAATTGAGTTTGAGCTTTAATTGCTAGTGTTTTACACTAATTGTGTGTTTTGTGCCTTGTATGAGTGATTCCGGGTGATGTATATGTTACGAAGTTAATTCGAGCTATTTGGAGCTTTGAAGTCTGAGTAAAGCCCAAAGCACTATGTCGGGATTGCGTTCGGGAGTCGAGAGCCACGTCTGAACTTCAAAAATCAAGCATAAAGGTGAATTCTGAGAAAAAACCCACAGTCGTGGCGCGTGGCGTGGCACGACTGCCCAAATTGTTGCTATCTGTTATGAATTGCAAACTCCCAGATAAAGACCACTGCTTTCCCACCTGGCGCATCAGCCTATGCGGCACGCCTGTGCATTTTTTACTGAGTCAGAATCCTATTTCGGCTAGAAGAAGGTGATTTCATCTGGGCCCGACCCTACTTGGTATATCTACATATAAAAATATTATTTTGAAGTTTTTTGACACATCTTAGACCTAAGGAAGCTAAGGAGGAAGTGGATAAGCAAAAGCACAAGGATTTTATAATTCAATCCTCACTCAAGACAAGAGTTTGGATCGTTTTATGTTTTGCTTTAACTTAAACGTATTTGTGATGAATTACTCTATATATATGGAGTAGATCTCTTTAGGGTTTGATGGATTTGGTGTCTTGATACTTGTTTGTGGATTATAACTCTAGTTTTTATGTATTGAATCATTTTGGATGTGTTAACCGTTGCATCTATATTCAATTGTTCATATAATCGAGAGAGGCATATCTTGTGGTATTTTTGCATTTTATTTTGTTGGTTGAATTCATTAATTCTTCTTAGTAATCAGAAGAGGCTAGTTGAATTGTTGATTAAACCTAGTTAGGAGGATAATCAAGAGAGGTTCTCTTAAAGACCAATCCAATACGAATTCTTGCATATCTTCACGAGCTTAAATTGGTTCATCTTGTGAGGTTGAGACTTAATCGAGAGAGGAGTTCTACTAAACAATTGAATTAATAACCAAGTCAATCCAAGAGACTCACTTGAACATTATAAGTGAATTAATTAGAGTTAGATCCCAGACATTTGTCTTGCACCTATCCTATCAACCCTATCTTCTCCCAATTGATAACCTTCTTTGATTATTACGTGCGTTGTTTGTCACTAGTTAATTTTAGTTTTAAATCACATAATTTTAATGTTTTGAGCCTCGTGGATAGCAATCTTGCTACAAACTACGATAATAGTGTTTAACTTCAATCCATGTGGATACGATATTATATTATACTATATACGACTAGCGAGCATATTTAAGTGTGTATTTTGCACTCATCAAATTTTGGCGATGTTGCCGGGGATTGGAAATAAATGGTGTTTGAAATAGTTTTTGGTGCTAATTCAGGAATTAAGTTTGTTTGTTTTTTCTTTTCTTTTTCCCTTTCTATTTTATTTTCTTTATTAGTTAACTTCTTTTCAAGATTGGTTTTTTAGTACCTAACATGTTGGAGAAAAATACTGTAGATATTGAACTCTAAATACTGTGAAGATGGAGTAATACAAGCCTAAGAAAACGGTTGAAGAGTTAGAAGCTGAATATTATCAGCGGTCTGCTATGTGTTTTAAATGCAGTGGAAATCATCTATGGGTTGACTGTAAAGCAGGTATGTATTCTTTCTATGGTTCGTATTTTGAACAGTCTCACTCTGTTTCTAGTCCATACAGGCATGAGGATTCATATGGGCACAATCTTGACTCTGGTTAGGATGAATACCCTTATTATAACTTGAATGGGAGCAAAGCCAGACACGCACCTCAAGGGGAGAATGTTAGTTTAGAAGAGCTTGTGTATAAGTTAATAAATAAGGTGGAAGAGAGATTTACACAAGATGATGACGCCATTAACAACCTAACAATGCAAGAAAGTCTAATAATAAGTACACTTTCAGAAAGCTCATTGCGTTGTGATGGTGAATATATGGAGGAGATACCCTACGAGAATGAACCTACCCAAGAGGATGAGCGTCTACAGACGGAGATTTCCACAATACAAGAGGACTCTGATTCAACTGAGATAATTGAAAATAAGGCTGTTTTGAGTGTCAAACCACGGAAGAAGAGTTCAAACCCCCATCCACCTTTCCACATCTACAACATGTAGTAGAAGAGAATGAGAAACAAATGGTCTTGGACATACCAGAGGAATATTCACTTGATCTTTCTTCTTTGTTTTCTTATTCTAACCCTGATCATGTGGATTTATTTTTGGTGATTTACATGAAGATACATGGATTGATCATGTGAAAGAATGCAGGAACAAGTTGAGGATGATCATAAATGAGCAATTTACTGCTCAAGATGAGGACAAGAAAGAAAGAAAAGAGCGGGTCTTGTAGGTATCCTCAGAAGAATTGAGTTTAATGAGCTCCATAAAGAATCCCAAGGAGCAAAAATGAGGAATGAATTCAGAATTAGGGGTGGAGTTCATAAGTTCTCGGAAAAGAAGAAAATTCAGGGAAGTTTCATCTGCCTGATGCTTAGGGAATATGCCACAACTTGAAGTGTGAGATGAGGGATATTTGTATGTTGTATGTATATTAGTTTTACTTTTTGTTTTGTTATTTGTAGTAGTTAGATAGAAAAAAAATTGAAAAAACATAAAATTTTTAATATTTTTGATTTTTCTCGACGATGGATATCATACCGACCAGTTTCTTGAGGGATTAAAGTCGGAAGGAAAAAGACCAAAAAGATTTTCTTTTGTAGGTAGTGTAACAATTCTCCCTTAGTTTTTCTTTGTGCAGTGGTTCTTTTCCAAGAGTTTTGTTTGAATCGGGTGTAGTTAGTTTTGTTTTTGTTAGGAGTAGGAAACCTTGTGCTATGATTTAAAATGAAAGAATTATATCTTGACTTTATTATGCCTTGATGATAGTAAATGCTTTAGTTGTGATGCTTAGACTCATTTTCTGACTCTTGTATAAGTACCTTAAATTGTATGATCTTAACTTTGCTTAACTTCTTTGACTAGAGTGTCTTGATGAGTCCAATCCTGAGTGAGTTATCTGCCATGTGTGTGTGAGATTTTGTGCTATTTTGTGCATTGCATTTGATGTCTAGAACTTTCCCCGTGTGTGTGCAAAGCGAAATAGTAGTTTTGTTCAGTCTTGAAAGTGATAGAGGCAATTCTTTATTGAGTCAGTTATATGCTTTTACCCGCCTAATTGTTATGTATTGTAGTTCACCCTATTGAGTCTATAATCCAATTTCTTTGGCAACCACATTACAAGCCTTACCCATTTGTTTGAGTTGACCATCTATTTGAACTTTTTCACCTCCCATGAGTACTTAAATTGTTATGAACTTGGTAAAAGTTGAAGTGTGGGGTGGTTGATTTGGTTTTTGAGTGGAACTAATGAAATAAGAGAAAGGTACACTGTTTTGAAAAAGTAAGAGCCACTTGAATTGATAAAGAAAACGGAATTATAGTTGTATTGTTGCAAAAAATATTCCTTGATAGTGGTAACTGATGATGTAACTGCACTTAAAGAAGTAGGGATTCAATGTATATTAATGTGAACGTGGAGTTATGATTTAACATAAGTGTGGGGTTTTGAATGTTAAAGTATATGTAATAAAGTGCTTAGGGAGGTGTTGTCAGTTTTATATCTAAATGTATCATACTCGTCCCGCAGCCTACACTACAACCAATTAAAGTCCTACTTAATGCTTGACTGAATGAGCTCAATTAGTAGAGTAGTACACTACAGACAGGCCTATGGTTCATCTTCTGTTGCATATGAATATTGTTTCTGTGAGTGAGTGAATTCTTTCTATCTTGTGTGAGGGAAGTTGATTCATAAAGAAAAGGTATTGTCGTCGATCTCTATGCGTGAGTGGGTTATGAATAATACGTGGTGCTTTTGAGTCAAATCCTGAGGTGAAGATGTTACACTATTGTGCTTAATCTATTTTAAATATTCTTGGTGTGATGAGTTAGGAAAGTTGTTCAATAAGGTCGTGTCTATATAAAGTGTAGTTTGATTGCTTGAGGATGAACAATGGTTTAAGTGTGGGGTGTTGATGGTAGGCTATAAAGCCGTGTTTTACTCGTTTAAGGCACTCTAATTTACTACACTTTAATTGAGTTTGAGCTTTAATTGCTAGTGTTTTGTAATAATTATGTGTTTTATGCCTTGTAGGACTGATTCCGAGTGATGTAGATGTTATGGAGATAATTCGAGCTATTTGGAGCTTTGAAGTATGAGTAAAATCTCAAAGGATTAAGTCGGGATCGTGTTCAGGATCAAGAACCACGTCTGAACTTCAAAAATCAAGCAAAAAGGTGAGCTCTGGGAAAACCCATAGCCGAGGCGCGTGGTGTGGTGAGACTGCCCAAATTGTTGCTGATTGTTGTGAATTGCAAGCTCCCAAATAAAGTCCACTGCTGCACCGCATGGCGCGTCGCCCCATGCGGTGCCTGTACAAATTTTATGGAGTAAATGTCCTATTTCGCGTAGGAGAAGGTGGTTTCGTCTGGGCCCGACCCTACTTGGTATATATACATGGGAAAATGTTATTTTTAGGACTTTTGACACATCTTAGACCTAAGGAATCCAAAGAGGAGGTGGAGAAGCAAAAGCATAAGGATTTCATCATTCAATCCTCACTCAAGATAAGAGTTTGGATCGTATTATGTTTTCCTTTAACTTAAACATTTGTGATGAATTACTTCATATCTATGGAGTAGTTCTCTTTAGAGTTTGATGGATTTGGTGTCTTGATACTTGTTATGGATTATAACTCTAGTTTTTATATATTGAATCGTTTTAGATGTGTTATCCGTTGCATCTATATTCACTTGTTCATGTAACCGAGAGAGGCATAACTTGTGATATTTTTGCATTCTATTTTGTTGGTTGAATTCATTAATTCTTTTTAGTAATAGGAAAAGGCTAGTTTAATTGTTGATTAAGCCTAGTAAGGAGGATAATCGAGAGAGGTTCTCTTAAAGACCAATCCACTACGAATTCTTGCATATCTTCACGAGCTTAAATTGGTTCATCTTGTGAGTTTGAGACTTAATCGAGAGAGGAGTTCTACTAAACAATTGAATTAATAACCAAGTGAATTCGAGAGACTCACTTGAACATTAGAAGTGAATTAACTAGAGTTAGATCCCAGACATTTGTCTTACACCTATCCTATCAACCCTATCTTCTCCCAATTAATAACCTTCTTTGATTATTACTTGCTTTGTTTGTCAGTAGTCAATAGTTTAGAATCTTAGTTAATTTTAGTTTTAAATCAACATTCTAAATTGTTGAGCATCTTGGATAGAAATCTAGCTACAAACTATGATAATACTATTTAATTCCAATCCATGTGGATACAATGTTATATTATACTATATTCAACTAGCGAGCATATTTAAGTATGTGATTTGCGCTCGTCAAGTCCTGTATGCTCCGGTGGGTGTATCTAGCTACCTCTGATGCTTGGTGACCGTAGAGTACCAGGAAAAGATGAAGGAGGTGGACACATCAAGTCTCTTTAAGGAAGCATATCAGGCGCTGAACCGGGTAAGGCGTTAACCCTTTTATACCCCTATGTGAACCCCACTTAGGTTTTTGATGTCCTCTACTAATTTCATTATTTTACAGGCTTCAGTGCTTCATCATGAAAGTGTCCTCCGGTACCGCTTGGAGATTAGCCAACTCAAGTTCGAGTTCAAAAAGCAGGTCCGTAAGAAGGACATATACAGAGCTCTTAATGAGAAACAAGACGGGGCCCTTAATGACCTCCCGATTCTCCAGGCCGAGCTGGAAAAAGATCAAAAGGAGGCCTTAACAGTGAAGCAGGAACACGACAACCTGGTTGAGAAGGTAAAGATCTTTGAAGCTAAAAACGAGCACTTAGTCATGGTGGCTAACAGTACGACTTCACAGGTCCAACAGAAGATAGAGCTGATCAACCAGTTGTGGGCTGAGATAGACGAGGCCAAGGCCACGAACGAAGTGTGGAATGGTAGGATGAACCTACTGGCTTCCGAGAAAGAAATTATGAAGGCGGAGTTGGCATCGGTTGAGAACAAACTTTGGATAGCGAAAGACAAAGCTGATAAGTGGTCTCGACTGAATGATGATCTTCGGGAACAGCTGAACTCATTCGTCATTGACCGGGATGCTCTCGGGAGAGAATATGCGGCATTGAGGTCAAAATTAGATACAACCTCTGCTGATACCAAGGAAATGATGGCCCAGCACAAGGCCGATATGGAGGCAACTGAGACCCGCTTAAAGACGAAGACTGAATACATAAAGCGGCTATCCCGAAGAGAGACCCTCGAAGAGATCCATGCCCATAGTTTTGGCCTATCATCCAAGATTGAAGAAGCTAGGAGGCTCAAGGCCGAGGAAAATGAGCTCTACGAGCCTCAGAGTCACGAAGTCTTTGAGAGTTCTGAGGGCTCCGAGGGTTCCGACATTTCTGGCAATGAGTCGAGCCCCGGTGAAGACCAGGCATAGAGCCTTAGTATTTTCCTATTTTTTTTCTTATGCATTCTAAGGCAATTAGATCGGGCCTTTGTAAATATACTTTGGAACATATATAAATTTTTTCCCTTTCTAGGAATATTGTGTCTTTACTTTTCTAGCATCTTCTTGTAATTTATGTTTGCGTATTATTTTTGATGCCTTAGCATAGAATCAGATGTAGTTCTGGGGCATTCGTTTTTGGAGGTTCGAATGATGCTCGACTTCGATGCAACTTTGTTTCCTTGCGGCTTCAAACCCTCAGTGAGACCGGAGTTTTTCAATATGCTTAAGTGTTTTTAGACGATGTTCTTGCCGAGGGTGACCTTTTAGTAGGTTTCGAATTTTTGTAAAGGACTTACTTTCTGGTTATGAACTTCGGATGTCTCCGAGCCCTTTTAGGATGGTCGTAGCCTTTTATATTTTGGCATTGCCTAATAGGTTTGGTGCCTCCATGATTCGGTAGCCTGGGTCGTCCAAATTTTCATAAGGAGACAATCCCTGAGTAGGGTAACCCATGGGATTTTAGGATATGGGTTCGAAAAAGCAAAAACGCGTAGTAACAAAGTGTAAGGAAAGTGGAAATTTCTTTCAATTCTTAGTATGCAAGGTACACGATCAAAAACGCATAAAAACTTGTGTCGTGGCTTGAGTGGACTATGTGGGCACGGTTCATACGATCGTTTGGCCCTTACAATAAATCCTAACCACTAAGCCTGAGCTTTTAGCACATAAAGTTTTCTTTTTCCCTTGCTAAAGACCTTAATTCGAGGGTAATGGCCCCCGGTATTCAAGATCGAACTTGTGAGGGCTTAGATATTGTTGGCCTGAAGTAAACAGTCATTGACTTCGGTTTGAAACCAGTCTTCAAATCTAAGTTAGTACATTTTACAGTTGCCTCATTAAAAACCTTGCCGAAAAACCTACTTTGAGATAAAACCAGTTCAAGGAAAAAGTGTGCAACATGTGCTTTCAGACCTAATAGCCATATCCGTACTCTAGTTCGATTTATAACATGATTAAAAAGTAATTGATTTCATAACTTAGCAGTAATACCGCTTTAATTGTGTCATATTATAGTTGTTCGGTAGTTGTATGTCGTTTCTCGCTTCGAGTTTATACAAGCATTTGTCGGTTATTCTGACAAATTGATACAGTCCTTCCCAGTTCATCCCAACTTCCCTTCGTTCAGGTTACTAGTGTGTAATGTTACTTTCCTCAACACCAAGTTCCTTACTTGAAAGTGTCGGAGGCTGGCTCTTCGGTTGTAATACCTTTCTATTCATTGTTTCTAGGCGGCTAACCGGACCAGGGCGGCTTCCCTCCTTTCATCCAATAGTTCCAGGCTCATGATCATGGCCTTGCCGCTTGGCTCTTCAGAAGCATACTGGAACCTGAGGCTCGATTCTCCCACCTTGATTGGTATTAAGGTTTCTGCTCCGTAGACTAAGAAAAACAGGATGGTCCCGGTGCTAGATTTTGAAGTCATATGGTATGCCCACGGGACTTCGGGTAGGATTTTCCTCCATTTCCCTTTCGCACAGGTCAACATCTTTTTCAGGTTTTGAAGTATGGTCTTGTTTGTTGATTCTGTGTGCCCGTTCCTATTAGGGTGAAAAGGCATTGATATTTTCTTCTTGATCTTGTGATCTTCGAAGAATTTATTCACCTTGCTGATGATGAATTGCTTTCCATTATCGCAAACGATCTCGACTGGTATCCCAAATCGACATATTATGTGGTCCTGGATTAAATCAATGACTTTTTTCTTCCTCGGTCATGAATAGTATGAATTGAACTTTATCGGGTGCCCATGGTAGGGGACCGACGATGTCCATTCCCCACTTCATAAATGGCCATGGGGACAAAATCGACTGGAGCATTTCTCCTAGTTAATGGATCATCTGGGCATGTCTCTAGCGATCGTCGCATTTCCATACGAAGTCCTTCGCATCTTTCTCCATTTTGGTCCAGTAATAGCCGACCCTAATTAATTTCTAAACCAAAGATTCTGCCCCCAAATAGTTCCTACAAGTGCCTATGTGAACTTCTCTCATGGCGTCTTCGGTCTCTCCCGATCCCAAGCACTGGGCTAGCAGGCCGTTGAAGGTTCTTCTGAACAATGCATCTTTGACCAAGCTAAATCTGGCAGCCTTGGTGTGCAAGGCTCTTGACTCATTGGGATCAAAAAGCAATTTTTCGGTCTTCAAGTAGTCTATGTATTTGTTCCTCCAATCCCAAGTTAATCTTGTTGAGTTTACTTCCGCATGGCCTTTTTCTATCACCGACTTCATTAGCTGCACTACTATTCCCGAACCAAATACATCGGCATCAACCGACAATCCCAAGTTAGCCAATGCATCGGCCTCATTGTTCTAATCTTGGGGTACGTGCTGCAAGGTCCATTCCCTGAATTGATGCAGGGTTACCTGTAATTTGTCCGAGTACCTTCGCATTTGTTCTTCTTTTACTTCAAACTTCCCGTTAACTTGATTTACCACAAGGAGGGAGTCGCACTTAGCTTTGATTACCCGACCCCAAGGCTTTTAGCTAATTCTAGACCTATAATCATGGCCTCATACTCGGCCTCGTTGTTAGTTAATTTTACAGTTTTAATAGATTGCCTAATTACATTTCCTGTAATTACCATGAACCCGAGTAATTTTCCCGATCCAACCCCGAATGCGCACTTCTCCAGATTCAGCTTCAAATTGTATTTCTTTAGTATGTCGAAGGTCTCCTGCAAATGTTTCAAATGGTCATATGCTTGTAGGGATTTGACTAACATATCGTCAATATAAACTTCCATTAGCTAACCAGTCTGGGTATTTAACTTCCTAGATGGACACTATTTTAAGGAGTTTGGATACCTCATCCTTGATGAACGCATGTTTGACCTCGGACTGCGGCCTTCTCTTTTGCTTAACTGAATGGAACTTCGTGTCCAAACTCATCTTATGAGTAGGTATATCCGGTGGGATCCCTGTCCTGTCAAGTAGGGACCAAGCGAAACAATCTATATTAGATTTAAGAAAATCAATGAGTTTTTTTCTGAGCTCGGGGGTTAACCCCATGTCCAAGTATACCTTTCGATCCGGTAGGTGTTTGATTAATATGACTTGATCCAACTCTTCGATCAACGATTTGGTAGTGTTGGTGTCATTAGTAACTATGAACGATCTTGGAACTCTGTAATCATCCTCCTCATCTACTCCTCGTTCCTCTAGTTCATCCGAGATCGGCATCAGTGATTGCTATTTAGTTTCTTGCTTTTTGGTTAGCTTCATGTTCTTTGATGTTGAAATTGTAGGCACTGGGATTACTTGGTCGACTGCGAATATCTCCTTTGTGGTCGGCTGCTCCATAGACCTTCTTGACTCCTATCGGTGAAGGGAATTTCAATGTTGCAAGTTCGAAGGTACCACCATCATGTTGTAAACCCACAGCCTTCCGAATATAGCGTTATACCTCATGTCCTCTTCGATCACATAGAACTTTGTCTCTTGGATGATATTACCAGTGCATCGTTGTAAGGTTGTACGATGCCCTCAGCATCCTCGTCGCTGGACGAAATGGTTCCCTCCAGGACATAATCTCGGGTGCGTTTTCCCTTGTGATAGATACTTTAGTGCGCTTTATTATTGGCCTTTAGGAGACATCGACCCATCCGATGATCATGTTGATGATGTGTTGAGGCTCCTCTTGTTTGACCTGTTTGTTAGTGTCCCTATTCCTGAAGTGATTTTTGGCTCGATCACTCAGAAATTTTCAAAGGTGTCCGTTGTTGAATAACCGGGGAACTTTTTCTCTCAATTGTCGGCACTCCTCGGTCCCGTGACCATGAGTGTTGTGATACTTACACATCAAGTTAGGATCTCTTTGAGTAGTGTTGGACTGTAATAGTCAGGGCCACTTGGTCTCTTTGATACGCCTGATGGTTGACACGATGCTGGCAGCATCAACGATGAAGTTATACTACAATAGCCTCTGTGCTTCCCTACCCCCGAGCGTCTTGTCGAAACCATTTTTACTCATCATACCTCGACTGTTGGGTCCTTGATCGCTTCTCTTCTTGTCCCTTATTAGGTGATACCCGGACCCATTTCCCCTTCGGTCCCCACTCTATGGTTAGTACCGATCCTAGACCGGTCTTGGATCATGATCAACAACTCTCTTAGACCTGTCATCCGCCCTGATGGTGTACACAGACCAGAAGGAGCTCCAAGTTGGTCATCCTCGACCATGATCTTTGACTGGTACCTGTTGTGGACGTTGGCCTAGGTCACCGCCGAGTACTCTACCAAATTTTGATTTAGCTGTTGAGAGGCCAAGAAACTTTGGGTGTTAAGCCCCTAAGTGAATGCCTGAACGGCCCAATCATCTGCAACCAAAGACAAGTCCATCTATTCCATCTGGAACCTCGACACGAACTCCCTGAACATCTCATTGTCTCTTTGTTTAACCTTGAAAAGGTCTGACTTTCTAGTCTCGACCTTGATGGCACCGGCATGAGCCTTCATGAGAGCATCTGCAAGCATAGCAAATGAGTCAATAAAATTTGGGGTTATGTTGTGATACCATATCATCGCTCCTTTGGACAAAGTCTCCCCAAACTTCTTCAGTAATACCGACTCGATTTCATCATCTTCCAAGTCGTTCCCTTTGATTGCGCATGTATAGGAGGTCACATGATCATTCGGATGATCCGTGGTTCTGTTATACTTGGGGATATTATGCATACAAAACCTCTTTGGGATTGGCTTCGGTGTCGTGCTCGGAGGAAAAGGTTTCTGAATAAACTTCTTGGAATCTGATCATTTCAATATCGGGGGTGCTCCTGGAATTTGATCGACCCTGGAATAGTATGTTTCCACCTTCTTGTCATTACCCACAATTTTCTTCTCACCTGATTCCACTCGCTTCGTTAATGCTTCAAGCATTTTTACTATCTTGGAGTTGACCTCAGACTCAGCTTCACTCGGTCTCTCGGTGATTTGTTCATTTCTTTGAGTGCTTTTCCAGGATTGTTTAGGTTTGACCCTACTGGGGGCATGGCCTTGATTCTGTAGCTGCGTTATTGCCTCCTGTTGAGCCTGCAACATTTCGAAGATTAGTCGCAGGCTTACCCTATCACCTTTGTCTTCTGGCGCTTCTCGAGCTGTTGGTCGGGGTCCTCCGTGAACATTGTTTTCGGGATCAGTTGGCAAATTAACGTCGATGGCCACATGTGAGTTAGCATCAACCGAATCGTCCACTGGGACACCATTGGGATCAGTAAGAGGTAACTTGTATCTATGTAGCAAATTAATATTTCGCCATGATGGCGAGACTCAACATCAACGTTCAAGTGGGCAGACTGAGAGTTCGACATTTTTGGGCTAACCTAAAATTAAGACTTTAAAGAGCAAGCGTAAAATAGGGTATGTTCTGGCAATTTTTATCAAATTATCACTATTATCCTTAGCCTCACAGTGGGCACCAAACTGTTTAGCCTTAAATCGGATTACAATTAAATTTGTATGCGGTTTTAAGGATATGTGGATTGATTCAACAAAAATAATCAGGAATACTAGATAAATGAGTTAAAGACAAAATGAATGATCAAACCAGTCGTAATGTTACAGCCTAGCTCGAGCCTAGGTTGAATAGTAGTTTTGCCCTCGATTGGACCCTTGGTTCGAACCCAATTACGAATGAAGAATAAATAGTTAAGTACGAACTTTTGCAATGGCTAAATAGCATAAAATGAATTTGTAGTGCCCTGATTTGCGTGTTACAATGTGTCCATAAAAAGAAAAAACCTCCCATTTATATAGTAGGAGAGTTTCATGCCTAGAACAAGTCTAAAAAGAGCAAAAAATTTCCTTTCTCGTTAATTACTGATTCGTAATCGACATCGAGCAAGATCTGCACCATGATATCTGGTGAGGTATGAATATCACGGCCCTTTATCCGTCGTGTGTAATCGTTTATCGAGTTTTTCGAGGTTTTAGAACTCGTTCTGGGTCCGGGGAGCGTTGCTTCATCATACCCGGTGATGAACACATCGTTCTTCTTTCATGTGTCTCGAAGCGAAAGGTTTCCGGCCTCGATTTCAGTCTCGCGTGTCCATGCCCCTTTTCCGCTTTCTTCTCCGGGAAATCAGGGTATGCTATATCCCTGATTTTACTAGTATACAATCATGACATTTCTCAAGCATGTTCTTAAACGTATAATGGAAATAAGTAAAAATTGTCTCCAAATACATTAACGCGTCATTCTTATTTTGAACAAACTATTAAAGAAATTAAATTGTGCCATAAAAAATGGAAAAAATGAAGTGACTTACTTTTTCTCAATTTCTTATTTGTTACACTAATTATGGAAAACTAATGACCTTTTTGATGTTGTTAATTAGGTTACAAATGCGAACAATAATGATAGTTTTGACTACATGAAACATGCCAGACATAGATTTGAACAATATCGTTTTAGAAGGTTCAAACAGTTGGGGGGCTGCAGTTCATTCAATGGGGAAAACTTCTATATACTATACCTGATGCAAGAAAATATAAATTGATTTCACAAGTAGCTTGGTTTGAGATGAAAGGTAGAGATAAGAATTGCTTGAGAGCCTTCGCTAGTGTTGCATTAATTTATAACATCATATTAATGTACAACACGTTAATCATACCAAATTTAACAGCTTGTTTGGGTGTTTGTTACCCATTATATTGTATTTTATTGTTATCCTAAAATAATGTTTGTTTTGATTGTTTAGTTAAAATTAATTATATTGTATTGTTAAATCCATTGTTCTAGAACAATAAAAAGACCCTTTTTTTAAACAACCGATTTAAGGCGGTGGAATTCTTTCCTATTTTTCTTTTCAATTATATCATAACTTATTACTCCATAATTCTATTTTACCCTTTATATATTTTTTTTAACACCAAATCTCAACTTATAACCTTCTTCGTCTTTGTCATTTTTTTTTCGAGATTGGTTCTGCTGTTGCCAACTCCACGATCAAAGATAACAAGAATAGTTTCGGCCCTTTCTTTATTCCTTTCTTTGTTTCTTTGTTCCTTTCTGCCCCCTTTTTTTCTTCGTTCCTCTCTTTGAGTTTTATCAGCCACCAGCTTCTGTCCTTAATAATTTTCCCTTTATTTATTTTTATGTGTAATTCATAATAAATTTAATATTTAAAATAATTAAAGGTAGTGGCGGAGCCACATTCAACCAAGGGGTGTTAATCGATGCCCCTTCACCGGAAAACTACACCATACTACTAGATAAATTTGTTTGTTATATGTATATTTATTATATGTTGACTTCCCTTGACTTTTCGATGTATATCTAATTTATTATGTTTTGAAACCCCTAGATAAAAATTTTGGCTCTGCCAATTGAGGATATTTTAGTAAACTTATCAGTTGTAGTACAATATGATACAATCAAACTAAATATAAAATATATTATTTAACAACAACAAAGAATACAATCTATCAAACGTTATATTCATAAATCGATATGATACGCTACAATACGTTATAAAATAATGGGTAACAATGATCCATACATAGTGTAAGGTAAAACATAAGTGATGATAGGATATAATTTCGTATTTTAGTCACTTATTACACTCTAATTTACTGCACTTTAATTGAGTTTGAGCTTTAATCGTTAGTGTTTTGCACTAATTATGTGTTTTATGCCTTGAAGGAGTGATTCCGAGCTATGTAGATGTTATGGAATGAATTCAAATGATTTGGAGCTTTGAAGTTTGAGTAAAAGTCCAAGGAATTAAGTCGGGATCGTATTCGGGGATCAATGGATGATAGTTAGAACGAACGAAGAATCGAGCGGGTATATGGCGTACTGTCTAGTAAAATACACATAACGTTTTTGCTCAGAAGTCCGTTTGGACTCCATAATATATCGTTGGAAAGCTATTTGAAAGGGCTACAACTTTCATGTTTTACGTTTTTGCAAATTCCCACTACCGCGGCGTGTGGTACGGTGTGCCGCGCCTATGGAAATTTCCTGCAGCCTGTCAGAATCAGCAATCTAAACTTTCCCACTGCCGCACCGCATGGTGCGTTGCCCCATGCGGCGCGGTAGTGCAAATTTTACAGAGTGAGTGTTCTATTTCGCGCGAGAGAATATATTTTCGTCTGGGCCCGACCCTACTTGGTACAAATACATGTAAAAACGCTATTTTGAGGAGGTTGGGCAGATTTGAGACACAGATTCGACCTTAGGAGGCAGAGATACGATAGGAGTAAGACGGAGAATTCTTCTACGAGTTTTTCCTTCCTCTTCCGATTTTTCATTGTTGGTTATGACTTTTAGTACTGTAGTTTTACATACTATTATGAATAACTAATTTGTTATCTAGGGTTTTGATGGAACCTTTTGTAGGATACATTCTTGTTATGTTTTTATATAATTGAGTCGTAGTATAATCTCTATTTGTTCAACAACGTTCTTGTTGTAGTTAATTGTAGGATCCTCAATTAGTTGTGCCTAATTAGTATGTATTACTCGGGAGAGAGTGCATATTTTGGTAGTTGTTAAATAACATCACTCCTGACGTATGTGAGGAATCAATAACCAAGGGTTTAAAGGTGGGATTAGGGATAACGAAACCTTGGGTGCGATCTAAGTGAGCTGTAATTAAAGCCAGCTAGCGTAACTCAGGAGAGTTTGTCTAGTAAATTGTCGTAATTACTCGGAAGAGAATTACAATAGTCAGAGCGCTCATGATAGGTAGAGAATACTTACGCAAAATTATAGAAGACATAGCGGGAAGGATTCCGACAATTAGGGAAATCATAACTCTAGACCTCCTTAATCTTTTCTCCGACCCGTAGTATCCTTAGTTGTTAATCTACTAATTTAATTATTTAGTTAATTAGATATAGGAATCTTAATATTTTAACTTAGGAATTGTTCGAGCTTGTCTTCTTAGCAATATTGAACAGTTGAAGCTAAGCCTTAGTTCTCTGTGGGATTCGACTCCGAACTTGTAAACCGGATTATATTTGCAACGACCGCTTAATCCTTTTTATAAGGCATAGTTGGGCGTGATCAATAAGCTATTTAAATTGGTGCAGAAGTATACTTTATCAGTTTGGGATATTATGAAATAATAAGAATGAAACATGAATCAATCAGTTTAACTTTATTTCGTACTACAATCCAATTGATCAAAGCGAGCGAGCTTTTATTCCTTATATTTATTGATATAGATACATAATTTGCGCGCACACATATATAGAGAGAGACACACATTTGCCAAGCCAATGGTTACTCTGTTTTGTTGGTAGTTGATGGAAACAATTTCTTGTAGGCCTCTGTTAAAGCCACATTTGTGGTACTAAAACCACCATCAAGAACGAGATTCATACCACTCGCATATTTGGAATCATCACTTGCCAAATACAATACTGCCTTTGCAACGTCCTCTACACCTAGTAATGCTCCTTTCAGATTTCCTCCTGCTGCAAACCATTTGTCCGCCATTTGTTTGTCTATTCCAAATCCGTTTAATACAAGCGGGGTGCTAATGTAATAAGGAGAAACACAATTAACTCTTATTCCATACTCCCCTAATTCTACTCCAACGTTCTTAGAAAGCCCCAGAAGTGCGTTTTTCGAGGCCGAATAGGTGTGTGGGACAGCTGCACCGTAGACCTCTGTCGAAGCACTTGCCGTGAAAAGAATGACACCTTTCTTGGCCGGAATCATCACTCTAGCAGCATGTTTCGCGCAAAAGAACTTGCCAACAATGTTTACGTCGAAAACAGTCTTAATTATGTCATAATCGACTTCTAAGATGCTGGATATTGGCTTGCCCAATACACCAGCGTTACTGTACATTATGTCAAGCTTACCAAATTTGGCAACTGTTGCATCCACCGCATTTTGGACGTCCGATTCAATCGCGACATCACAATGGATAAAGGTTGCATTTTCTGTGCCAATCTCTTGTACAACGCTAGTTGCGAGGCTGTCTTGAATGTCTGCAATTATAACCTTTGCACCATGTTGAACAAATAGCCTAGCTGTAGCTGCTCCTATGCCGCTAGCACCACCGGTTATAAATGCTACCTTACCTTGTAACCTGTAAAAAGAAGTTAAAATAAGGATTAGTACGATCATTATCTAAGTGCGCAGGAAAAGTATTATGAAGATATAAGGAAAATAGAAAAAGGAAATAACTTTTTGGCTATTGGGGATTGAAGAGGTGAGTTAGCCATTTTCTCAAACCAGAGAGCTCTCTGTTGTTCACATTCGAGAGAGGCTCTATTTATAATAAAAGTTTGGCCAAAGTGGGAAATCAAATATGAGTTTGACGGTATTTAAGAATATAAAGAAAACTTGTAAATCTTGCGTCTTAAACTAAAGGTGTGTATAATATATTAAAATATTCCATTATTTTATAATCTTAATTTATCATGTCATATCTACAAGGAGTGTCATTAAGAGTAAAAAATAAAAATATTTAAATTAAAATTTTAATATATATATATATATAAATTAATATTTTATAAATAGAATATAAAGATGAGTTTAACAAAAAAAATTAAAACGAGACAATATTTTGCAGATGTGGGTCCCAATATTTTTCACCATATTTCCCTAGCCTCCCCAATATTGCCCGCCCACAAGAAACAACGCCTCAGAGTTAAAGTTAATTAATTGATTATAAGTTCTGGCAAATAACATTAAGCCTAAGATTTAGCGCTCTAAAGCTATTGGTTACTCATGAGAAGGGATCTAAATTATACACACAGGCATTCTTTAAATAGATTATTAGTATGGCTTGATTTGTTATAATAGGTGATGTTTAGCTTAAAGCATATATATTTCAACGTATATCGCCTTATATTTTACTTTTGTTTCGTGAATTTGGGGTGTTAACTGCTATGATTTATGTTAATTTGAAGTGTTTTTATGTGTAGGAATGATTCGGGAGCAATTAGGGGCGAAACGCGCAAGATTTGAGCCAGAACGAATAAAACCGGACGAATTGAGCATTTGGGCGCCACAGGCAGCGCCTGGCGCCACCTGTGGCGCTGGAGACAGTACTGACAATTTGGGCAGCGCCCTGGTGGGCGTCTGGCGCTGGCCTGGACGCTGTGTTGCGGGGCTTTTTCTATTTCGCCCAGGACAAGGTTATTTCGGCCCAAGACCTCTCCAACTCGTATAAAAGGAGTTCTAAACCTATTTTAGAAGAGATAGAACATACTTTGAAGGAGAATTCACGTGGAGGAACACACACCATGCTTGGAGAAGACTTTTAACTAGTTTTTCTTCTCTTCTCTTCTTTTAATCTCATAGTTTATTAGTTCTAAAGTTTTGGGTGCTACATGAACGTTGTAGTTTGAAGCTTGAATTGTTCTTATTATTTTATTATATTAGGTTATTTGTTCAATCTTGCTTTTAATTATTTGATTGCTTGATCACCAATTGAATACTATCCACGAATCTAGGATTGAACTCGGGAGAGGGAATTCTAGATTGCATATAAGATTGAGTAGAGCAAGATCTTAACTCTGAGGGTAGCGGATTTGCGGTTAGGATAGGACTATACCTAATCGCCTTGCTTGATTATTATACGGAAATTATAAATGCGTTCTTGTTAATCTTGATTCCATAGGAATATAGGTGTTTGGTTAGCTTGAATAGGCGAGTTGTACTTCGGGAGAATGGCTACGAGCAATATTAACCTTGTCAACCAAAAAACCAGATAAATTAATTAGACGATTTAAGTGAAAAACTCAACGGGATTGTTAGCTAACCCATAGCTCTAGAATATTCACTCACATTGAATTCGCCTCTATAATTCGCCAACTTGATTTCTTTAATCTCTTAATTTGTTACTCTAGATTAATTTTAGTTAAATATTCATATTTTAGGATTTGTTTGAATAGATTAATTGTTTGATTTAATTTATTTGATAGTTTATCACAAGTCCCTGTGGGTACGATATCTGGACTTACAATCCTATATTACTTGTCGACCACGTATACTTGCATGTGCGTTTGGGAGCAACAAGTTTTTGGCGCCGTTGTCGGGGACTTAGAAATTAACTAGTCTACTAGATTAGATTTTTACTTTTTGTCTACTCAAGTTTTTTTTATTATCATTTTTGTCTTAGTTTAATATTTACTATCTTTGTTGATATGGCATCTTGGAATGATAATTGGTCGAATATTGGTTATTCTTATTATGGTGATCCTTGTCCATATTGTGGAGGACCACACTTAGGGCAAAATTGTGCATCTCAATCTGATGTGTGGAATTTTTGTAATGTGTGTGGTTGTCAAGGTGGCCATTGGGATGGTTGTCCTAATTCTTATTATCCTTCTCATAGTTCTTATATTAATGTTTCTAATAATGTTTATGAGTTTGATAGGAACAATGAAGTGGAGGATATGGAAAGCATGGCTCATATTATGGACATGATGAGGCAAATAGTCGAGCAACAAAGTCTTGATGCCTTAACGATCAAAAGACTCCAGGCTAGAATGGATGAATTAATGGCCAATTTCCAAGAAGAACCTCAATTCGATAAAGAGAGAGAGTTCCCATAAGAAGATTATTTTGAAGAAGCAGATATAGTGAGCCAATCTTGGCTTGAGGAACAAGCTCAACTGATAAAACCTCATGAGCTTCTCCGTGATGGTCTTTCAAATATGACAAAATAGCTGAGACGAAAGAACTGAGCTCAGGCAAGAAATAGACCAATTTGGCTTAGACATGCATGACCTACATGATCAATTGAATAAAAAGGTTGAGGCGTCTGATGTCCTACAACCAATCCTTGTTGATACTGGCCAGCTTGAGGAGCGGAAAGAGGAACTTTAACTATTCGCCCAAAATATTATTAATGATGCCAAGGTTGACGAAGTGCTCAAAATTGAGCATGTCAAAAATAATGCAATTTTGGAGTTGGAGCGTATTGGACCTCATTCTAAACATTTTTCAACATTGTGTTTGGTTGGTGACATGGGAATTGATCCAGTCGAGCATATGATGAAGTCAATGGATAAGGAACAAAGTGCTTATATTCTGAAATTTGTGATGCCAAGGAGACAAAACGACATCCCCCACTTAAAGGTCAAGAAGTGCAAGATGCGATACCTATTGCTTGGTTCATTTATTTTTATACAACCGCCTCATGAACATGACAGAAAAATTGATGCAAAATTGGGGGCGCAATTTATATCCTCAAAGTGGAAGGAAGAGTGGTGAAAGTGATGGTGTCGTGTCGCGACGTTAAATCAAGCTCTTGTTGGGAGGCAACCCAGTCTGTATTTTAATTTTTTTAATTTTTTATTTTTTTATATAGTGTCAAGTTTCGTATTATTTTTGTTTTGCAGAGAAAGGGAAGTCTGAGTACCCGAAGTTGAAGCTGATGAGCATGTTTGAGCTTAAGTGTGGGGTCGTCTCGACCCTTAAGATTGAGGATCATGTCTGAGCTTGGCCCGAGAGGGTCTCAGGGAGTATTTCTCACCTTTGCTTTATTATTTTTCTCTATGATCATGCATCGAGGACTATGCATAAAATAAGTGTGGGGTGGGGAAACTACTTTCTGAAGTATAATTGTATAAAACTATTTTTTTATTTAGTTTTTCTTTTAGAACTCGTAGTAGACATAGTCTAGGTATAAAAAATGAAAATTGAAAAAAAAATAGAAAAAATTCGGACTTTCCCGACGATGGATCTTTTGGACAATTTTCTTGAGGGATAAAGTCCGATTAAAAATACCAAAAAGATTTTTTTTTAGGATAGCTAGGTAGTATCCCTTGGTTTTTCTTTGGGCGCCGGTTCTTTTCCAAAGGTGTAGCTCGAACAAGGTACTTTATTTTTATTTTTTTTAGCAGTAGTTCAGGAAGAAACTGAGTCGCTCTAAGAGACTCATTGACATGGTTGATGCTGGCACATTAGGTTATGACATACATGCTATTTTCCCGTATATTTGGTTTGAATTGTGAAGCCTAAGTAAAGTAAATAACCTATTTTGTGATGCCTTTTCTCAGTTGTTTGACTTGTATGCCACATAGTGCAATATTGCTTAAATTTCTCAATTATGTGTGCTTGCTTGACTTGAGAGTTGAACAAAACCGTCTTGATTGAGTCATGTGTAACGTGTGTGTATTTGTGATTTTTTGTGCTATCGTGTGTAGTCTAGAACTTGCCCCGTGTGTTAATTGAAGCGAAATTATAAGTTGTGCTAATCTAAGAGATGACGTATGTATTTTCTTGTTTGATCAGGGATGTGCTTGTCACATAAAAATAAAATTTTCCGTTGCTAGCCCCTTTGAGCCTATAGACCTTTCTTTTGGCACCCACATTACAAGTCATACCCCTATTTTGTTCTTAATTTGATATTGATTGAACATTTACCTCCTAAGGCACTTAGTTGCTAAAAGAAGTAAGGTGAGATATTGGGGAGTAGTTTTCGAGTGAAACCATGAAAGGGCCCGTTGGTGCACTAAGGTTGAAATTAAAGTCACTAGCCGATGAACTTTAATGTATGAAGTGTGTGAAGAAAAGAAAAAAAAAGAGAAAGGAAAAGAAAAATTGCAAGAAAAGAGAAAAAAATATGATAGTTCAAATAATGGAGAAAATACACACCTCCAATTCTTATTGATTTGTGCTAGTGGAAATATAGAAGTGCTTAATTGAAAAAAGGGCTATGTTGTATATGTCAAGTGAATTGGTTGAGAAGAATATGTGCTTGAATCATGAATGTAGTGCATTAAAATGCTTAGGAGGGTTAGCCACTATTTATAAATGTATCATACTCGCCCCTTAGCCTATTTACAACCTTAAAGTCCTAATTGATCCTAGATTTGGCTAGCTTAAATTAGTAGAGATATACACTACGGGCAAGCTTATGGTACGACCACGGGATGCATATGAATTCTTTGTGAGAGTGAGCGAATTTTGTTCAATTGTGTGATGTCCTTAATCTATATTCAAAAGTATATTTGAATGTGTGGACTACTATATTCACTCTTTTTTTTGTTGGTAAGGGCATATGATCTCATGAATAATTGTTAATGTTGTAAACTTTTGTGTTGGGTAAGTGCATGAATTGAGGGTGCTTAGTGGTTGCAAGTCAGCTTTTGAGGTTGGGTGGTGAGAAATAGGTTGTTGAAATTGATTGAATTGAAGGGTTATATTTGGGCATGCTTAAACGGGAAGAATGTGAAATATTGTGTGTTCATACTTGTGTGCTGGTACTGATCGTAGTCAAGGGTATAGTTTGTGGTTAAAAGTTAAAGTACTCCTCTATAACTGATACTTGTACGTAGTTGGGGGTTTATTAGATAGTCCCATTACTCGAGGACGAGCAAGAGTCTAAGTGTGGGGTGTTGATGTTTAGCTTAAAACATATATATTTCTATGTATATCGCCTCATATTTTACTTTTGTTTCATGAATTTGGGATGTTAAATGCAATGATTTATGTTAATTTGAAGTGTTTTTATGTGTAGGAATGATTCGGGAGCAATTGGGGGCGAAACGCGTAAGATTTGAGCCAAAACGAATAAAAAATCGGACGAATTGAGCATTTGGGTGCCACAGGCAGCGCCTGGCGCCACATGTGGCGCTGGAGACAGTACTGACAATTTGGGCAGCGCCCTGGTGGGTGCCTGGCGCTGGCCTGGATGCTGTGTTGCGGGACTTTTTCTATTTTGCCCGGGACAAGGTTATTTCGGCCCAAGACCTCTCTAACTCGTATAAAAGGAGTTCTAAACATATTTTAGAAGAGATAGAACATACTTTGAAGGAGAATTCACGTGGAGGAACACACACCACACTTGGAGAAGGCATCTAACTAGTTTTTCTTCTCTTCTCTTCTTTTACTCTCATAGTTTATTAGTTCTAGAGTTTTGGGTGCTACATGAACGTTGTAGTTTGAAGCTTGAACTGTTCTTATTATTTTATCATATTGGGTTATTTATTCAACCTTGCGTTTAGTTATTTGATTGCTTGATCACCAATTGAATACTATCTACGAATCTAGGATTGAACTCAGGAGAGGGAATTCTAGATTACATATAAGATTGAATAGAGCAAGATCTTAACTCTGAGGGGAGCGGATTTGCGGTTAGGATAGGAATATACCTAATCGCCTTGCTTGGTTATTATACGGGAATTATAAATGCGTTCTTGTTAATCCTGATTCCATAGGAATATAGGCGTTAGGTTAGCTTGAATAGGCGAGTTGTACTTCGGGAGAAGGCTACGAGCAATATTAACTCTGCCAACCAATAAACCAGATAAATTAATTAGACGATTTAAGTGGAAAACTCAACGGGATTGTTAGCTAACCCATAGCTCTAGAATATTCACTCACATTGAATTCGCCTCTATAATTCGCCAACTTGATTTCTTTAGTCTCTTGATTTGTTACTCTAGATTAATTTTAGTTAAACATTCATATTTTAGGATTCGTTTGAATAGATTAATTGTTTGATTTAATTTAATTGATAGTTAATCATAAATCCTTACGGGTACGATATTTGAACTTATAATCCTATATTATTTGTCGACCACGTATATCTGCGTGTGTGTTTGGGAGCAATAATAGGTGACTTACTATTATCCATTAAGTATAAATATAGTAGCGTCGATACATATAACTCAACTCTTTGAGAAGTTAATTATGGGGTCTCAGACTTGATAAGAAGCCACGTGAACATGACTAAGCATTTAGAAGACCATGGACGCAATGTTCGAAAATTTCAAACCTAATTAATTAGTTAAACTCGAAACGTGTCTAATTACATACAAAAATAATTACGTAATTGTAGGTGCGGGACCATACTTCTCGCTAGCTCATTCACTATCTTGACTTGTTATTTGTGAATTGTGATGGAAAGAAATGAAAAAACCAATCACGCTTGGAGGTGAAGAACTACTTGTTTATGCTCTTCACTCAATTTTTTATTTTTTTTGACATTGTAGGTACCGGGTGCTAATCATTTGAGCAACCCTTTTTATCATTTACTTAAATTAGGTATACTAGTTTAACATGGTAATTGTAAATCATAAAATTCAATGTTTTACCTGATGCATAAATAGCTCATAAACTTGACTTCAATTATCATTTTAATACTTCAACTAATCCTTGACCTATTAAAAACCTAATGCATGTTTAAAATGTGCCTATTAATTCGGCAGAATAGTGCAATAGATACTTCTACTTGCACTGATTTGACATCCCGATCATCCTACTTCACGAGGTTTCATTTGAACACCTTGTTTACCCCTAAATAAGGCAACAATTAAATTTGTACGCAGTTTAAAGAATAAGTCGTGCAAAAGAAGAAAAGGGATAGCCTCACATACCTTGTATATACTGCCCCAATCTCAAGCTATGCAATTGTCAAAACTCCTTAGTCTACAATAAGAGAAACGATACTATCGTTATCATTTAAGCGTCATAACTATTATGTATCGACCACAACCTATTTTACGATGAAACGGACAGCACCTCCCCTATATATATGACCTCACACCATTCAAAACAGTCACCAAACAGCCCAAACAACATCAATAATAAACATATTGAGCCTCCCAAAATAGTCCACACATAGCCTAATCACTCCATACATACGACGACCACCGTAGTCGTGTCAAACAACCTGGAAATGTTACGAATAACTATCAGCCCATAACCCTACATATATATGGTGTTTCTCCACACCCTTCCTCCTCCAAAACTCCACAAGATAGTAGTAAAATACGCAGCCCAACAACAACGCAAAACAGTATGCTGATAGGAAGGTTCGGGATGTGTCCTACATGGTTGGTGAGAAGGTTCTGTTGAAGGTTTCGCCTATGAAGGGTGTTATGAGATTTGGGAAGAAGAGTAAATTGAGTCCTCGGTTCATTGGGCCTTTTGATGTGCTTCGGAGGAATGGGGAGGTGGCTTGTGAGCTTGCTTTGCCACTCAGCTTGTCGAGTGTGCATCCGATATTTCATGTTTCTATGCTCCGGAAGTATGTTGGGTATCCGTCTCATGTTCTGGATTTCAGCACGGTTCAGTTAGATGATGATTTGACTTATGATGTGGAGCCATTAGCTATTTTGGGACGTCAGGTTTGAAAGTTGAGATCAAAGGATATAGCTTCAGTGAAAGTGCAGTAGAGAGGTCGACCCATGGAGAAGGCTACCTGGGAGACCGAGCGGGAGATGAGGAGCAGATATCCTCACCTGTTTGAGGCTTCAGGTATGTTTCTCGACTCGTTTGAGGATGAACGTTTGTTTAAGACGTGGAAGATGTGATGACCCGGCCAGTCGTCTCATGAATTACCGCTTCGTTTCTCCCATTTCTACTTCTTATTGCTTTGTTTATCGGTTCTATGTGTGATCGGTTTGGTTTGCTCGGGTTCGGAAAGGTTTTGGTGAGGTTTGAGACACTTAGTCTCTTTTGAGGAAGCTTAAGTTGGAAAAGTCAACAAGATATTAACTTATGTGTTATAGAGATCGGATATGAGTTCTGAGGGTTCATATAGCTTCGGGAGGCGATTTGGGACTTAGGAGCGTGATCGGAATGTGTTTTGGAGGTCTGGAGTAGATTTAGGCTTGAACTGGCAAAATTGGAATTTTGGCATTTTCCAATTGATAGGTGAGATTTTGATATAGGGGTCGGAATGGAATTTTGAGAGTTGCAGTAGTTCCGTTGGGTCATTTGGGATGTGTGTGCAAAATTTCAAGTCATTCGGACGTGGTTGGGTATACTTTTTGATCAAATGCGTAATTAGAAAGATTTTGGAAGCTTAGGCTTGAGTCCGATGTGTTTTGGGTGATTCGATGTTGTTTGAGGTGTTTTGACGATTGGTACAAGTTTGAATGGTGGTATGTGACTTATTTGTGCTTTTGGTTGAGGTCCTGGGGGCCTCAGGGTGATTTTGGATGGTTGGCGGAAAGTTTGGGAGTTGGTTTTGGCAGCTGAAGATGTGCCATTTGCTATCAATACAACACCTGCGGCTAGGGGACCGCAGGTGCGGTATCGTAGAAGCATGTTTGGAGCCGCATATGTGGCTAAAGGCTGTGTAGAGTGGAACCAAATATGTGGTATGTGGACCGCACCTACGTGACCGCAGATGCGGAGATGAGGTCGCAGGTGCGGGAGGTCGCTTAAATGAAAAACGCAGAAGTGGTTCGTGGACCGCAAAAGCGGAACCGCAGAAGCGGTTAAAGGGTCGCAGGTGCGGAATCCCTGGACTAGAAGGTATAACATGTTTCCTTCGCAAATTTTTGGCTAAGTTCTCCATTTTTGAAGACGGGAAGCGAGCTAGGGCAGTGAATTCAAGGGTAAATCGAAGAGAATCAGTTGGGTAAGTTCCCTAAGCTTCATTACTTGAGTTTATGATCATTTTTTCATTAGTTAATCATGGTATTAGTAGAGATTAAGGGTTAAATTGGGGAAATTAGGGCTTGGTATTGGAGATCTAGACTTGAGGATTTGAGGGGCCATTTGTGGTCATATTTTTATACTTTTGATATGTATGAACTCGTGGGTAGGTAAGGAGTCTATTGATGTAAATTTTATTGAATTCCGAGACGTGGAGCCGGGGGTCGGGTTTTGGTAATTTCGGAATTTGTGTTGTGAATTGATTATTTTCGCATGGTCTTCGTTCCCTTAGAGTATTTTGACATTGTGACTATGATTTTGGATAGATTTGACGCGAGTTGAGGCCGATTCGAGGGGCAAAGGCGTCACAAGCTAGAGTTTGGAACGGATTGAGGTGATTAATGATTTTAAATGTTGTCCTAAGGGTATGAAACCCCAGATTGCACGTCGTGGTGCTATATTAAGGTGACGTACATAGTAGATTACGAGCATGGGGTCGGGAACCATTGGGGATTGTGACTTACTCCATCCCGAATGACTGTTTTATCGCGTATTTGATTGAAAACTATTTGTTATCATCATGTTTTGGGGTGAATGCCATATTTGGGCCTTGTGCCAAATATTTAGACCCTTAGGGGATTTTTACTGATATTTCCTCACTGCTTTGACTTTATACTTGTACTCAGTCATGCTATATTCTACTATTTTCATAACTCATCCATGTTTACTCTGCTTTAACTGTCACGACCCGAATTTCCCACCCTCGGGAGTCGTGATGGCGCCTACTAGTGAAAGCTAGGCAAGCCGAGTATTGTAGATTCACTAACTCTTTTATTTGGTCCTTTTTAATAGTTTAAATCAACATGCGATCAATAGTGAAATAATAACAATAATTAAATACATGCGGAAGACATAATCTGATAACTTAGCCAAAATCAAGTACGACAATATCAAGTACATCTCTACCCGGAACCGGTGCCACAATATCACAGACCGTCTACGAATACTACAAACAAATGTCTGGAAAGAAAGATACAGTCTGTCTCTAAAGTAAATGAAAGCAGGATATAAAGATAGAAAAGAACGTCGGGGCTTGCGAACGCCTGCAAGACTACCTCGGGATCTCTGACTGGACTAAAGGCCGCCACCCAAAGTTATGGTCCAAAAGCTGCCGCTCCGGGATCTGCACACAGTGCGGAGTGTAGTATCAGCACAACCGACCTCATGTGCTAGTAAGTGCCTGGCCTAACCCCGACGAAGTAGTGACGAGGCTAGGACCAGACTACCAAATAAACCTGTGCAGTTATATAATATAAAACGGAAAATAAAACAAAAATAAATGAGTAAAGATGGGAGGGGGACATGCTGCGGGGAAATATCATTTACCAACAAAAATTTAAGAGAAAACATAAAGAACAATTTAGAATCCACAGCAAAAGAATAAGGAACTCGTAACCAACCAATAAGCACTTTTATTATCTATTATTGTGGCGCGCAACCTGATCCAAATCAAAAAAATACTGTTGCGGCGTGCAACCCGATCCATATTGTTTATCACTGTTGCGACGTGCAACCCGATCCAATCATATTATTGTTGCGGAGTGCAACCCGATCCAAACATAATATTGTTGTGGTGTGCAACCCGAACCAAATATAATACTGTTGCGGCGTGAAACCCGATCCAAATATAATACTATTGCACCGTGCAACCCGATCCACATATACAGTTCAACACCAATAACAAAGGGAGTCCCGGCAAGGGATCAATAAAGAAACAACACTATCCCGAGAAGGGAATCGACAGTATAAGTAAATACGTCCCGGCAAGGGAAAATCAGCTATAACCAAACTTGTTCCAACATCTAACTTCCTCAACTAGCCCCAATACTCAATCATAAGTAATTTCCACGAGAATAATCATAATCCGTGTTAAACAAAAACTTAGGCATTCGTAGTATTTGTTAAGAACAAAACAATTTCAATTTAAGACTCACGGTCATGTTTGACACCAACGTATAGATACTCGGCACCATGCCTATACGTCGTACTAAACAAGTAACACATAGCAAATAGAACACAACTCTTAATCCCTCAAGCTAAGGTTAGACCAAACACTTACCTCGAACTTCCACGGCCAACTCAAGCCTCAAACACCACTTTTCCTTCATAATTCGCCTCTAAACAACTCATATCTAGTCCAGATTGATTTAACAACATCAATAAATGCTAAAGAATTCATACCCAATGCTCAATTATAGATTTTCTATTATTTTTCCCAAAAAGTCAAAAATCGACCTCGGGCCCGCAACACGAGGTTCGGACCAAAATCCGATCACCCACGAGCCTAAATATGCAATTAGTTTCGAAATTCAACCCCAAAACGAGGTCTAAATACCCATTAATTAAAAGGCTCTAACTCTACCCAAATCCCTAATTTCTACCATAAAAACCCTAGATTTTAGGATGAAAATTGATGAAATGAAATGGGAAATCGAAAGAAAGAGGTTTAGAATCATTTACCAAATGTTTGGGGAAGAAATTGCTCTTTGAAAATCGCCTAAATGCTCCCAAATTTCGAAAATATGAAGTAAATGGGTTCTGCCCATTTTTGCTTCTGTTTTTAAAATGACTGGGCAGACCTTTATCGCGTTCGCGATGGGTCTGCCGCGTTCACGATGGGTCAGACCCAATTAATCATCGCGTTCGCGATAAAAGGCTCGCGTTCGTGGAGCTTCAGCCCCTAAAGCCTTCGCTTTCGCGGTCGTGTGGCTGCTTTTGTGTAGAGTAAAATCCCCTTCCACCTGCCCAGGCCCGAAGGCCTTCGCCTTCGCGATAGCAGGTCCGCATTCGCGAAGGGAAACACCCCCAAAGCTTCGCATTCGTGTCCTATGTCTCGCGTTCGCATAGAAGGAAATTTCCTTCAACCTGACTTACCCTTCGCATTTGCGAGAGTCCTTCCGCGAACGCAAAGAACAACACACCAGAACACCAGAACACTAGAAACTGAAAACCTGCAATTTTTCTAAGTTGAAAACCTTCCGAAACTTACCCAAGGCCTCGGGGCTCCAAACCAAACATGCATACTAACTCAAAAACATCATATGAACTTATCTGTGCAATCAAATCGCCAAAATAACATCTTTTACAATGAATTTAGCATAGAAATCTAAGGAAAATCTCAAAACTTTCAATGTATTAATTCTTACAACTACGGGTCCGAATCACATCTAACGACTTCCGTTTCTTACCAAATTTCACATGCTCAACTTAAACCACATATAAGACCTGTACCGAGCTCCAGAACCAAAATACGGGCCCGATACCAACAACTTCCAACCATTTTTCATTTCTATAAACTCATAAATCTTCTAGAAAAATAATTATCTTCAAAAAATTCATTTCTCGGGCTTGGGACCTCGAAATTCGATTCCGGTCATACGCCCAAGTCCCGTATTTTCCTACGGACCCTCCGGGACTGTCAAATCACGGGTCTGGGTCCGTTTACCCAAAATGTTGACTGAAGTCAACTTAAATTCATTTTAAAGTCAAAATTCATTATTTTTCACAGATTTTCACATAATGGCTTTTCGGCTATGTGCCCGGACTGTGCACGCAAATCGAGATAATGTTGAAAGGTTTTTAAGGCCTCAGAATGCATAATTTATTTTTAAAATAAGTGATGACCTTTTGGGTCATCACATTCTCCACCTCTAAAATAATCGTTCGTCCTCGAACGGACATAAGAAGGAAGTACCTGAGTCGGGGAAAAGATGGGGATATTGGCTCCGCATGTTGGACTCGGATTCCCAAGTCAATGCCTCAGTAGGCTGACCTTTCCACTGAATACGAATAGAAGGAAAACTCTTCGATCTCAACTTACGAACCTGCCGGTCTAGAATAGCTATCGGCTCCTCCTCATAAGACAAGTCCTTGTCCAACCGGACAGTGCTGAAATCTAACATGGGGGGTGGATTGTCGTGATACTTTCGAAGCATGGACACATGAAACACTGGATGCACGGCTGATAAGCTCGATGGCAATGTAAGTCTATAAGCCACCTCTCCCACTCAATCAAGAATTTCAAATGGGCTAATGAACCTAGGGCTAAGTTTGCCCTTCTTCCCAAATCTCATCACGCCCTTCATAGGGGACACTCAAAGCAATACCCGCTCGCCGACCATAAAAGCCAAATCATGAACCTTAAGATCGCCATAACTCTTTTGCCTAGACTGAGCTGTACGGAGCCTGCCCTGAATAATCTTGACCTTGTCCAAGGCATCCTGTACTAGATCTATACCCAACAACTGAGCCTCTCTCAGCTCAAACCACCCAACCAGTGACCGACACCGTCTACCATACAAGGCCTCATAAGGAGCCATATGGATACTCGATTGGTAGCTGTTGTTGTAGGCAAACTCTGCTAAAGGCCAAAACTGATCCAAGGAGCCTCCAAAGTCAATTACACAAGCTCGGAGCATATCCTCCAAAATCTAAATAGTCCGCTCAGACTGCCTGTCCGTCTGAAAATGAAACATTGTGCTCAACTCAACCCGTGTGCCCAACTATCGCTGAACTGCCCTCCAGAAATGTGAGGTAAACTACATACCTCAATCCGAAATGATAGACACAGGCACACCATGAAGACGAACAATCTTTCGGATATAGATCTCAGCTATCCTCTCGGAAGAATAGGAGACTGCCACAGGAATGAAATGTGCTGACTTGGTCAGCCTATCAACAATAACCCACACTGCATCGAACTTCCTCTCAGTCCGTGGGAGGCTAACAACGAAGTCCATAGTGATACGCTCCTACTTCACTCAAGAATCTCAATCTTTTGGAATAAACCACCGGGCCTCTGATGCTCATACTTAACCTGGTGACAGTTTAAACATCGAGCCACATGTGCAACAATGTCCTTCTTCATTCTCCGCCACCAATAATGCTGCTGCAAATCCTGATACATCTTACCGGCGCCCGGATGAATAGAGTACCGGGAACTATGGGCCTCCTCTAAAATCAACTCTCGGAGTCCATCCACGTTAGCCACACAAACTTAACCCTGCAATTTCAAAACTCCATCATCACCTAAGGTAACCTGCTTGGCACCTCCGTGTTGCACTATGTCTCTAAGGACACACAAATGGGGATCATCATACTACCGATCACGGATACACTCTAATAAAGAAGAACGAGCAACCATGCAAGCTAACACACGGCTGGGATTAGAAACATCCAACCTCACGAACTGATTGGCCAAAACCTGAACATCCAAAGCAAGCAGCCTCTCACCGACCAGAATATAAGCAAGACTGCCCATACTGGCTGACTTCCTACTCAAAGCATCGGCCACCACATTAGCCTTTCCGAGATGATATAAGATGGTGATATCATAGTCCTTCAACAGCTCCAACCACCTTCTCTACCTCAAATTTAGTTCCTTCTGCTTGAACAAGTACTGCAGACTCTTGTGATCCGTGAACACCTCACATGCAATGCCATACAGATAATACCTCCAAATCTTCAACGCGTGAACAATGGTTGCTAACTCCAAGTCATGAACCGGATAGTTCTTCTCATGAATCTTCAACTGCCACAAAGCATAAGAAATGACCTTACCATCCTGCATCAACACCGCACCAAGTCCAATACGAGATGCATCACAATAAACTGTATATGGCCCTGAACCTATGGGCAAAACTAACACTGGTGCCGTAGTCAAAGTTATCTTGAGCTTCTGAAAGCTTGTCTCACACTCGTTCGACCACCTGAACTGGGCACCCTTCTAGGTCAACCTGGTCATCGGGCCTGCAATAGACGAAAACCCCTCCACAAACCGATGATAGTAGCCTGCCAAACCCAAGAAACTTCGAATCTCTGTAGTAGATGCGGATCTAGGCCAGTTCTTAACTGCCTCTATCTTCTTCGGATCAACCTGAATACCCTCTACTGATACAACATGACCCAAGAATACAACCAAACTCAACCAGAACTCACACTTCGAAAACTTGGCATACAACTGACTATCCCTAAAAGTCTAAAGAACCACTCTAAGATATTGCTCGTGCTCCTCCCAGCTACGAGAATAGATCAAAATATCATCAATGAAGACTATCACGAACGAATCCAAGTAAGTCCTGAACACTCGGTTCATCAAATTCACAAAAGTTACTGGGGCATTTGTCAACCCGAATGACATCACCAAGAACTCATAATGCCCGTACCGATTGCGGATGGCCATCTTAGGGACATCATATGCCCTAATCCTTAACTGATGGTAGCCAGATCTCAAGTCAATCTTCGAAAATACCTTGGCACCCTGAAGCTGATCAAACAAATCATCAATCCTCGATAATGGATACTTATTCTTGATTGTAACCTTGTTCAACTGCCGGTAACCTATACACATTCGCATCGATCCATCCTTTTTCTTAACAAACAACACCAGCGCACCCCAAGGCGAAACACTAGGTCTAATGAACCCTTTTTCAAGCAAGTCTTGCAACTTCTCCTTGAACTCCTTCAACTCAGGCGGAGCCATACGATACGGCGAAATAGAAATGAGTTGAGTGCCCGGAGCCAAATCAATACAGAAGTCAATATCCATGTCGGGTGGCATACTGGAATACACGGTAGGTTTGAAGGAAACACCTCAGGAAACTCACGAATGACAGGAACAAAATCAATAGAAGGAACCTCGGCACTAGAATCACGAACATATGCCAAATAGGCCAAACACCCCTTCTTGACCATACACCGAGCCTTCACATATGAGATAACACTACGGGTAGAATGACCAGGAGTCCCTCTCCACTCTAATGGGATAGACCCCGCAAGGCTAAGGTCACAGTCTTGGCATGACAATCCAAGATAGCGTGGTAAGGTGATAACCAGTCCATCCCCAATATGACATCAAAATCAACCATGTCTAGAAGTAACAAATCTTCACAAGTCTCAAGACCCCCAATCACAACTATACATGAAGATGGACTCGATCTACCATAATAGAATCACCCACTGGTGTAGACACATATACAGGGGCACTCAAGAAATCACTAGGCATGACCAGATACGGTGCAAAATAAGATGATACATAGGAGTATGTAGACCCTGGATCAAATAAAACTGAAGCATCTCTACTACAAACCCGAACAGTACCTGTGATAACTGCATCGGAAGCCTCAGCCTCAAGCCTGGCTGGAAGAGCATATCATCAGGGCTGGGCCCCACCACCCTGAACTACATCTTTGGAACGGCTTGCTATTGGCTGGCCTCCACCTCTAGCTGCCTAACCTCCACTCTAATACCTCTACCTCCACCTCTAGCACCTCTACCCCGGCCTCTAGCTGGTGGAGCGGGCGGCGGAATACCTGGTTCCTGAACCATAGCACAGGAACCATGCTGCTGCGACTGAGTACCCACCAATCTCGGACAAGCCCTCTGGATATGACCATACTCACAGCACTCAAAGCATCCACCTGAGTGCTGCGGCTGAGGAAACTGAGACTGACCTTATCGACCTGAATGACCACCCCGAAAACTCTGGAGCGGTGGTGCACTGATAGGAGATGGTGGTGCACTATAGGGCTGCTGATCAGAATACTGCATAAGAAAACCACGGCCACCCCAAGCGCCGTGAGAAACCTGAAGTGCTGACTGAAAAGGCCTAAGAGGATGGCCTCTACCATATGAATCCCTACCTCCAGACGAGGCACCACTGAATCTGCCTGAGTGATGAGGCCTCTTGTCCGACCCCTGACTACCCCCTATGACAGAACCATCTCAACTTTCCTGACCATATTGGCCGCATCTTGAAAAGAAATCTCACTCCCGGTCTCCTTAGCCATCTAAGGTCGAATCGGCTGAATAAATCCCTCAATGAACCTCATTACCCTCTCTATCTCGGTGGTAAGTATGATAAGAGTATGACGGGCCAAGTCGATAAATCTGGTCTCATATTGAGTAACGGTCATAGAACTCTGCTGGAGACGGTCAAACTGCCTCCAATAGATCTCTCTCTGAGTGATAGGGAGAAACTTCTCTAGAAATAGCTGAGTAAACTGCTCCCAAGTCAAACTGGTGATCCGGCTGGTCTAGCCAAACAATAATCTCTCCACCAAGTCTTGGCAGATCCAGACAAGCGGAATGTAGCAAAGTCAACCCCATTGGTCTCCACTATCCCCATGTTCCTGAGAACCTCATGACAGCTATCTAGATAATCCTGGGGATCCTCAAAAGATGCACCGTTGAAAGTAGTAGTGAATAGTTTGGTGAACCTGTCCAATCTCCACAAAGCATCAACACACATAACTGCTCCATCACCGGTCTGAGCTACCACATCCGGCTGAACTGCTCCAACTGGCTGAGCTGCTGGAGTCTGGAACTGGGGAGCCATCTACTCCAGAGTGCGAGTAGTAGGAGTCTAGGCTCCTCCTCCAGCATAAGAGACAGCTGGTGCTACAGGAAGCAAGTCTGCCCGGGTGACACTCTCCATAAGGCCCACTAGACGGACCCGAGCATCCTAGAGTACTGGAGTAGCAATAAACACCTCTGGGACCTGATCTGGGCCCACCGGAACTGTTTGGGTCAGAACCTCATCATCAAAGTCAACTTGAGGCTTCGCCGCTGGTGCTGCTGCTCTAGACTGAGCTCTGCCCCTACCTCTGCCTCTAGCACGGCCTCGGCCTCGCCCTCTGCCCCTCGTGGGAGCTACTGCTGGGGGCTCGGGCTGCTGATCGGTGGATGAAAAAGCGCGTGTTCTCGCCATCTGCGAAAGAACAAAGTAGAAATTCAATTAGCATTGAGAAACCAAACCGCACCACAGGAAAGAATAAATGTGAAGTTTTTCCTAACTCTGTAGCCTCTAGGATAAATATAGACATCTCTGTACCAATCCCTCAGACTCTACTAAGTTTGTCCATGAATTGTGAGACCTATGTAACCTAGAGCTCTGATACTAACTTGTCACGACCTGGATTTTCCATCCTCGGGAGTCGTGACGGCACCTACTCGTGAAAGCTAGGGAAGCCAAGTATTATAGATTCACTAACTCTTTTATTTGGCCCTTTTTAACAGTTTAAATCAACATGCGATCAATAGTGAAATATTAACTATAATTAAATACATGTGGAAGATATAATCTGATAACTTAGCCAAAAACAAGTACGATAATATCAAGTACATCTCTACCCAGAACCGGTGTCACAATATCATAGACTGTCTAAGAATAATACAAACAAATGTCTGGAAAGAAAGATACAGTCTGTCTCTGAAGTAAATGAAAGTAGGATATAAATATAGAAGAGAACGTCGGGGCATGTGGACGCCTGCAGGACTACCTCGGGATCTCTGACTGGACTGAAAGTAGCCACCCAAAGCTATGGTCCAAAAGATGCCGCTCCGAGATCTACACATGATAAGTTAGGATTTTAACATGTTTTATGACCCTACTTGCCTATGCTTTGATCATATATTGTTACAAAATAGTCCTAAAAGGCTCACAAGTTGTGCTTGATTGCAGGTTTGATCGATAAAGTGACGAAATGTCAAGGATCGGCTCAAGAAGGAGTGAAACCTGCTCAAGTATCAAAGACCAAGAAATCTAAGAAAAATAAGGCCCAGTGCGGACCGCGCAAACAGGAGTGCGGCCGCACTGGGTGGTTCAGAGAGTTGGTAAACCAGGCTAGAAGAAGTGCGGCCGCAGTACATATCTCGCAGTCCGCGGTGGAGGCTCCACGGCCGCACTACTCTTTTGTGCGGTCCGCGGTCATGAGAGTCAGAGAGATGAAAGTTTGCAAAGCCAATGCCATGCAGTTCGCGGTCGTGATTGCGTGGACCGCGCCAGCTCCCTCCGCAGCCGCAGTCCATTCTACACGGTCTGCGGAGTCCAATTTCAGAGAAGCAGAAGTGAGCCCAGTACGAACGCGCTCCATTTAATGTGGCCCGCACTGACCCCGCAGGAATATTTTTATCCAGTTTTTTCAGCCTAGTATAAATAGAACATTTTACCATTTTTTAGGTAATCAGATATATCAGAGTTGAGTTGCGCTCGTGGGAATCATTTTGTAGCGATTTTTGGCATCTTAGCTTCAAATTAACAATAGATTCTCTGTATTTACATTAGCATTTAATTAATATGCCTTGTTCTTCATCTATTTCTTTATTTTCTTCTTCAAGCATGAGTAGCTAAACCCATCATCTAGGGTTGTGGCTCAACCCTAGTGTGGGTAATTGATGGGTGTTGCCATCTAATGTTAGATTGACTATGGGTGTTTGCTATTTGGGTTGATTTTATGTTTTAATCTAGAATTGGTGGTTGCAAACACTAATTCAAGTTTTGTGGGTTTAACTCTTCTTGAGAAAGAGAGTCTATGACCCCAAAATTGACCCAACAAGGAATTCGGATGGACTCATGAGAAATGATAGTTCCAATTAATGGGTTAAACCTCGAGAGAGTAATTACCCTACTTGAACCCTAGTTGCTTGGTCTAATTTGCCTACCCATTTGGTCTCGAGAGAGTCAATTGCACAAAATCACTTTCTCTACCGAGAGGTGTGAGAGTGGGTAAAATTGTGCAACGGTTATAGCATAAGCCCCAATTATGTCAACCGAACCTTAGTAACATCTACCCGTCAATTAGCCACCTAGGTGGTGTCACGACCCTAGTGCCCTTCTTCCCATTAGATACAACTTAACAATATTCTCGTAGCATAATTTAGTGTTAATCAATAGTTTTATAAAAATAGTTATAAATCGAAAACCCAAAAATGTTTGAAGTGACATTAGGAGTACAAACACATCTCTAGGCTAGACAGACAATCTAACTCCACTACTAGCTCCTTGAGGAAATTGATCCCGACCCTCATATAGGGTAAAAGCTATTGCGACCTGCTCTTCCAACCTTAGTGTAGCGTCGAGTTGGCAGCGATCACTTTTTGGCGTCGTTGCCGGGGAGCTTACGGTGTTGACTATCTGTTTAGTTAGTTTTGTGTTTTGCTTCTCTTTCCTTCTTGTTTACTAATTTTATAATTGAGAGGCTATAGGGCATTTAGAAAAAGTTACCCTTCTTTTGTTTCTAGTTCCTGCCATAGAGCTGAGCTGTAAGAAGTCAGTATGAAGTTTACGCCAGGTTTTGTATGCACTAGAGGTGCAGGTATTACAGTGGAGCTTTAAGGCATAATTTTCACCTATGTTGAAGGGAGGTTATTGTAACGACCCGACCGGTTATTTTGAGCTTTTGCACTTTGCTCGCCAGTTATCGAGCATGGCTTGCCCCGTGTGATGTATTATGACTCATATAAGTAGTTGGTTTTGGTTTTCAGAGTAATCGGAATAAATTTGGAAGAACAGTTCTTAGTTTGAAGCTTGAAATTTGAAAGGTTTGACCAAGATTTGACTTGTTTGTATATGATCTCAGATCGGAATTTTTATGATTTGGTTAGCTCCATTAGGAGATTTGGGACATAGGAGTGTGATCGGAATGCATTCTAGAAGTTCGTCGAATGTTTAGGCCTGAATTGGCGAAATTGAGATTTCGGTGTTTTCCGGTTGATAGGCGAGATTTTGATATAGAGGTTGAAATGGAATTCTGGAAGTTGCAGTAGTTCCGTTGTGACATTTGGGATGTGTGTGCAAAATTTTAGGTCATTCGGACGTGGTTTGGTTGGGTTTTTTATCAAAAGCGGAATTTGGAAGATTTTTGAGATCTTAGGCTTGAATTTGATGTGATTTTGGTGTTTTAATGTTGTTTTGAGCATTCTGAAGGTTGGGACAAGTTTGAATTAGGTTATGCGACTTGTTTATATTTTTGGTTGAGGTATCGGGGGCCTTGGAATGATTTCGGATAGTTTTCAGGAAGGTTGAACTTGAGAAAATGCAGTTGATGTTGCTGCTTCTGTCATATATCCGCACCTGCGGATTGGGGACCACAGGTGCGAGCTCCGTAGGAGAGGAAGAAAAGCACAACTGAGAGAAAGACCGCAGGTGCGGCTTGATAACCGCATCTGCGATACCGCATAAGCGGTGAGTGACCGCAGATGCGAGGCCTGGTGACATATGTGAAATTCGCAGAAGCGGATGTTTTTCTGCAGAAGTGAAAGTGCAGATGTGCTTATGGGATCGCAGGTGCAAAAGTGCTGGGCATAATGTATAAAAAGGCCCCTTCGCAATTTTCAGTCAGTTGTTCATCATTTTTGTGTGATTTTGGAACTCCAAGCTGTGATTTCAAGAGGGAATCAAGTGTTCATAGAGAGGTAAGATACTTGGGCTTTGTATCTTGTGTTTATGGTGATTATTTCATTGTTTAATCATGAAATTTGTGGGAAAAATTAAAGGAAGAGTTGGGGAAATTAGGGTTTGAAATTGGAAAGTTAGATAGGGGATTTGAGGGGCCATTTGAGTCCGATTTTGATATTCTTGATATGTATAGACTCGTGGGAGGATGAGGATTATATTGATGTGATTTTTGTCAAATTCCGAGATGTGGGCCTGGGGGTCGGGTTTGAGCAATTTTGGGATTTTTGATGTAAATTGGATATTTCGAGTGGACTTTGTTCCCTTAGTATATTTTAATGATTATGTACTGATTATGGCTAGATTTGGAGCATCCGGAGGTCGATTCGTGAGGACAAAGGCATCGCGAGCTAGAGTTTGGACCGGATCGAGATGAGTAATGATCGTAAATGATGTCATGAGGGTATGAAACCTCCGATTGCACATTGTTGTGCTATATTGAGGTGACACACACGCTTGATGACTAGCGTGGGGTCGTGCACTATTGGCAATTCTGACTTAGTCCATCCCGAATGACTATTTTACCGCGCATTTGACTGAAATCCATTTGCTAGTCCATCCTGACCGGTAGCGTGTGTCCTCACCATCTGTGAGAGAATAGAATGATAGAAGTTTAGTACTCGGATCAATAAATTCGCACGACAAGGATTTCAAGAATATGAAGTTTTTCCTAAAGGCTCTGCAGCCTCTCGAGGATAAATACAGACGTCTTCGTACCGATCCACGAGACTCTACTAAACCTACTCATGACTCGTGAGACCTATGTAACCTGGCTCTGATACAAACTTGTCACGACCCTAAATCCTGTCCCTGTTATGATGGTGCCTCTCATGAAGACAAGGCCAACTGAAACTTACCCATTTAAGTTATAAGAAATTAAACAATAAGAATTAATTCTAAAATGTAATAAATATTCCCAAAGTAAGTAGTTAACAATACAGTATGCGGAAATTAAACCCAACACAACCCGATATCAGGGTGTCACCAGTCATGAGCATCTATCAATACACTACAAGTTTGAAATGCCTACAAAGCTATTAAAGAATAACTGAAAAAGAGATAGAAATGAGATAAAGGGGGAGAAACATGGGACTGCGGACGCCAAATAGCTACCTCATGGACTCTGAAGTCTGCTGGGAGCTCTTAATTCTCACTAGCAGGATCAGCAACGCCTGAATCTGCACATGGGGTACAGGGAGTAAAGTGAGTACTCCAACTCAGCGAGTAATAATCATAAATAATGACTGAAATCAAGAAATCACGTAAGGCACATTACAGACTATAATGAAGCAGTAAAAGCCACTAAAATAGTGCATCAGTAAAGATATGTAATCATTTTAGTTCAGTTTAAACTTCATAAAAGGCCTTTTAACAATTAAGCAGGTAAATGACAGGCAATAAGAAGGGTAAACACATAAAGGTTCGCCCCTCGGGAAATATCTTAGAACAATACCAGTCCCTCGGTCTATATCTCACATCACAATGGGTACCCTCGCTCACTGGGGGTATGCAGAGTCCTGGAGGGGTCCCTTACGGCCCAAGCGTAATATCAAGCCATCTCGTGGTATCATCTCTAGGCTCTCGGCCTCATATCAACAAGCCACCTCATGGCGTACATATAGCAGGCCCTCAGCCTCATAATCATAATCTGCTATTTCCTCACAATATAGGCCCTCGGCCTTAATCAGTAAAAAATCCTCACAAGCCACTCGGGAAACACTAAAACATAGTGCTCAGCCCAAAATATCATTTAAAATATTATATAAGTGTTAAAACAGAGTAAACATGGCTGAGTTATGAAAAATAGTAGAATATGGCATGACTAAGTTCAAGTATAAAGTCAAATCATCAAGGAAATATAAATAAAAATCCCCTAAGGGTTCAAATAGTTGGCACTAGAGCCAAATATGGCATTCAGCCCAAAACATGATGATAGCAAATAGATTTCAGTCAAATACGCGATATAATAGTCATTTGGGACGGAATAAGTCACAATCCTCAATAGTGCACGACCCCACGCTTGTCATCAAGCATGTGTGTCACCTTAATATAGCACAACGATGTGCAATTTGGGGTTTTATACCCTCATGACATCATTTACAATTATTACTCACCTCAATCCGGTCCAAACTCTAGCCCGCGATGCCTTTGCCGCTCGAATCGGCCTCCACTCGCGTAGAATCTATCCAAAATCAGAACCACGATGTCAAAATATGCTAAGGGAATAAAATACAAGCGAAAATATTCAATTTACCACATAAATCCAGAAATTACCAAAACCCGACCCCAGGGCCCATGTCTCGGATACCGATAAAAATTACATCAATGGATTTTTTATCACTCCCCGAGTTCATTCATACCAAAAGCACCAAAAATCCAACCACAAACGACTCCTCAAATCCCATTTTCTAGGTCTCCAATTTCAAGCCCTAGATCATCAATTTTTTGCTTAATTTCCATGATTAATTAGGTAGATTTCACATTAGAATTGAGTTTTAAGTCCATAAATCTTACCTCCAAGTGATTCCCCTTGAAACCCTCTTCAATCCTCTTCAAAAAGTTCCAAAATTACTAAAAATGGTGGAAATAAACCCCAAAATTGCAGACGAGACGACTATTTAAACATTCTGCTCAGGCCTCATTTCCTTCTTCGCGAATGTGGTCAACGCCTAGCGTTCACGAAGCACAATCCAACTTTGAAACAAAATCCTTCTTCGTGAACGCGCTCCCTCACTCACGAATGCAATGAACAAAACACCTCATACCCAACTGACCAATTTCCTCTACATGAATGCGGAGCTTCCCTCACGAACGCGATGCACAATAATCCAACCCTTCGTGAATGCGGAGCCATCCTCGCAAATGCGGAGGCTAAAATATCATCCTTCACCAGCTAACCCTTCACTAACGCAAGGACCTACTCGCGAATGTGAAGGTCTAATTCCTCTGCAAGACACAACAGTTTTTCTACAACTCTCAACAGCATGAAATGGTCCGATTTACCACCCGAAACTCACCCGAGGCTCCCGGGACCTCAACCAAACATACCAACATATCCCATAACCTCATTCAAACTTGTTCCAACCTTCGGAAAGCTCAATAAAACATCAAAACACCAAATTCGTATCGGATTCAAGCCTAAGAATTCCAAAATCTTCTAAATTACGCTTTTGATAGAAAACCTAACCAAACCTCGTCCGAATGACCTAAAATTTTGCACACACATCGAAAATGACACAACGGAACTACTACAACTCTCAGAATTTCATATCGACCACTATATCAAAATTTCACCTATCAACCGAAAATCGCCAGAAGTCCAATGTCGCCAATTCAAGCCTAATCTACTCCGGACCTGCCGAAGTTATTCGAACCATCGGAACTCACATCCGAGCCCTGTAATACATAAGTCAACATCTGATTGACTTTTTCAACTTAAGCTTCCTTAAAAGAGATTAAATGTCTCAAACCTTACCAAATCCTTTCCGAACCCGAGCCAACCAACGCGATCACATATAAAACCAATAGTCAAAGCAATAAGAAGCAGAAATGGGGGAAACAGAGCGGTAACTGACGAGATGACTGGCCGGGTTGTCACACATTGTCACACACATACACACACATACACACACATACACACACACACACACACACATATATATATATATATAAACTGCTAATCAAGCATTTGAGTTTAGTTGTTGAGAGAAGGATTGTATCATGTATTTATAATTTTTATCTCGTTTATTTACTTTGCCCCATATTTACTATATTTGTCTTATTGGACCCATGTCGACCCTTCCTCACTACTTCACTGGGGTTAGGCTAGATATTTACTGGGTATGTGTTGATATACGTACTCATGTTGTACTTGATGCACTTATTGTGCAGGTATACATATATGTTTCTAGTGGTCCTCTAGGTGCAGAGGCGCGACTGTTGCGGGGACTTTACGGTGAGCTGCACTTCCTTCATACTATCCGCAAAATACAAAATCCCCATCAGAGTTATTTATATTCCACGTCTAACTTGCATTTCAGATGGATGTTGTATTATTGTTGTATTGATTAATAGATGCTCATCCACTTGTGACACTATGTTTTGGGGGTTCTTACAGGATTGTTCATTATTGTAGTTCGTGTAAATATTATCAGTTACCCTGTAAATTCTATTTCATACTCGTTAATTAATGAAAATTATGATTTCAAATACTAAAAGGAGTAATTAAGTTAATCATTCACCGTTGGTTTGCTTAACGGCGGTGTAAGGATCCATCACAACCTTAGTGGATTTTTGGTCATGACAATATTAAAATTCGTAGTTAAAATCGAGGTCAAAAAATTCTTTTGTGACACGTGTATCACTATTCACCTTGAAAATGGTAATTACTATTAGATTTGATTTTGTGGTTCTAAAAATATGTGATCTATTTTTATGCTAGTTGTTAGGAAATAGATGTTAAGTGAAAGACTGAAAAATAAGATAAGAGCTTGTAGATAATGTGATAACTAAACCGAATGCTCAGAAATTGGGGCCTCGAGCTGACGTATACAGAGCATCAAGGTCGAGTCGGATGCCCGGCTTAGGGAAATTGAGGGAGGATTAACAGTTATGAGAGCTATGATAGTGGCTCTTTATGATCAATAAATGAAGAATAGTAAAGAGAACACCATGAATATAATCAATAAATGTATGTAATGAAATTAAGAGAATATGTTAGAAAGTAAAGAGAATGTTCTTGTATATTCAATATTGTGTATCAGATCCCCTATAAATTGACCAGGATCCCCTTTATATATGAGGGAAAAATCCAAATATGACATATGTGTAATTATTACATACAGTAGCTGGTACAACCACTCAATCAGCCTGGTGCAGGTTGTCACTGTTTGAGCAGGCGTTGTCAGAAAGTACTGCTCCTAGGGAACTTCCTGCTTACTTGGGACAAGTACTGGTTCATTCTGCCCCGACACCGGGCACGATGAATCCCTGAAGGCATCGAACCCCGGTTTATTCTCTGGGCCATTCGAGATGAGATTACGAAATGCCTTGCCAACCGTAAAATTGGTCTTCCCAATTTTAGCCGTATGTAGATAGTTCCCGCATTTCTCAGAGAAAAGCGAAGGGAAACATCCTCAAGATCTTGCCCATCCGGCTCCTCCATCGAAACAAATAGTTGTATCCTACCAAGTGACTGATGTAATAGACAGGGATTCTAAAGGTTGCGTCCACAAAATCCCCAAAATCTCTGAATTAATTATAGCAGTTGGCTGCCTTTTGGTCTGCTCCAATCGTATATGTTAGGCTTCTATAAATATTCATTTCTTCGCCCCTTCCTTTCTACTGCATCATCAGTCTCCCACCGAGTTTTTCTTTCTTCTTACCTCTCTCCTGTGCCTTTTCCAAGCACTTTCGCCTGTATCCCTTAGGGAGATATGCCTTCCTCTTCCACGCTCTCCTCTAAGGGTAAACTAGTAGTATCTGCTAGCGCTGGAGAATGCATTCCAGGGGCCTTTGAGATGACCTCTAATTTTAAGGTCGAGAGACCTTCTTCGAAGCCGGGGTAATACGAACCCGTGTCTCGATACGTCAGTTTAATAATGGACATTGAAATAGTGAAAATAGAGTGTTGCTGGGGAGATGTGGTGCTATTGAAGGTCCCTTCTCGGGGGGGGCGATGTAACGACGTATAAGACCGACTTCCTCAGTGTGTATACTTATCCATTTACCCTCAGCTTGGCGGTGCCCTCTATGAATTTGATAGACCCCATGATCCCCAACTTCTACGAACGATATCAAGTGACTCTTGGCCAAATTCATCCATCATTCTGGCGTATCGTTTACAGACCAGGTATTACGTGAATATAATCGAGGGAATGCCCTTCACCCTTAACCATTTGATCAGAATGTGAAGTCCCGACTCTATAGTGGGTTCCTGATTAACCACCATTGACAGGCCTCGATGGCCCTATTTTGTTGCACCGACGAGGTTAGTAACGGGGGGTGGATGAGCCGTTTCATCTGATTTAGGACTTCAGACTTGATCCCCATAAAGAGGATGCCATTTCCTGAAAGATGGAACATGAAGCGTAAGTAGACATACTCAATTAACTGCCCATTTCTTTCTTTTGGATACATTTCTTCACGGACTGACTTCCTCCACTGATACAGCTGTAGCAGCATATCCTGATGCAGTAAGGAATCTTTCAGGTTGGGTAGCTAAACTCGACTCGATTTTCCCATACGTCTAGCGCATGTGGCGCATTTTACCAAGCCTCGATGGGAAGCCAAGGATCACGGTGGGACTTCATTCTCTGCTATAGTTTCTGTTGCTAATTACTCTCTCATTCCCCATGCTTGTTTTTGTATTTGGACAGGTCTGGGGGAGACCTTCTTGATGAGAAAAACTCTTCCTGGGGAAATGGGTGCTCTAACACCCGACGAAGAGAGGAAAAAAAAAGAGGGGGATCACCGGCTTATCCACCAAAATCCAAAAAAACCAGAATGGAAGATCCTAAGGATGGTTCAATAGTCTTAATTCAAGAAGGGTCGGGGAGTCCCCGAGCTGGAGGTGAAAGGAAAGATGATCATTTGTTAGCACCTAAAGGGGGAGAGGATTTGACTATCTCTCATATTGTTAAGTCGACGGCTTTCAAATTGCGTCTCAGTTTTGTCGTTGCACTGCCGCAAGATGAAGAGGCCTACGAGGGTGTATTGGATGCTATTGCCGACGGCCAAAATTTCCCTCGAGCCAAGGTGCGCTTGGCAGGCGATCTACGGAAGCATAATTCTGAAGCTTTTCAGAAATAAGGGGAAACTCCGATTGACCCAGTCGAGGTCATTGAAGTGAGTGATTCCCTTTCTTAATCGGCCTTTCCTCCGAGGGATATGCAAGATATCCCCAATATAGAGTCTCTCTGCATGGGGACGCCCGTTGGTGATAAAGATGTGTTCGAAAAGCCTTCTGCTGCACCTGAGGAAAAGCCTGAGCCTGATAATTTGGTTATTTTTACTGAGATTGATAGGCTATGCGAGCAGGTAATCTATTTGTAAATTCTGCTTGGCGCCCCGATCTTTGCCCTTCTAACTTTATTTCTTTTATGGTTCTAGTCCAAGGTGCTTAATGACCAAACGTTCGCTAACTTTGAATCCAAGCTGACTCGCCGTGAGGGAGCAAATAAGAAGCTTACCTCGGAAGCCGATGAGCTTAGGTCTCTTTCTACCAAGAGGGACGAAGAACTTTGTGGCCTTCGGGATTGCTTGGAGGCGTCGCCCTGGGAAAAGGCTCGTCTTACTGAATAAGTTACATAGCTCCTGTCTGTTTTTTGCTTGTACGTCTAACCAACTTCTATATTTTAATATCTTTGTGTCGATTTTTGTAGTTTAAGGAGAAGGATGTCCTTATGGGGAAGGAGCTCCGAGCCAGGGACTCCGAAATTCTCGAGCTTAAGCGGTATCTAAGTGATGTAATCTCTGAGAGAGATGTCCTCCGGGGAGAGGTGGTTTCGATTGGGCATTTCCTAGAAGATGTGAGGGCTGAGAGCAGTAAGCATAAGGATCTCCATACTAAGTTGGATTCTACGCTATCCGAGGTCAAGGATGAGGCCGAGGCATTCATGACCTCGCATATGTAGGACGCTGCAACTGCAAGTGCTTAGGCCCGGAAGGTGTTCGAAGAGGCTGAGCTGCGCCAGCCTTGATCAGTGGATCATGCCAGGTTAGAATCTCGAAGACAGACGCACGAGGATATATACGCGGGGGGCGTTGATTTAATTGCTGAGTTTGAGAGGGTGAAAACCCTAGAAGAGGAAGTTGTAGCCCTGCTTCCTTCCGAAAGCGAGTCGGGAAGTGACTCGAGAGGTGATTAAGATGGAGGCAAGGTCCCTGAAGGGGAGGAGGCCATTGGAAACTCGGAGGCTATGGCCGAAGCTACTAAAACTGTATTTTCTAAGGAGGTTGTCGAAGGCATAGCTCGGGTGCTAGATTAAGGTTTTCAGTTGGTTTCTGGCTTCGCAAGGGATTCCATATGTAGGCTTTGTAATTGTACTCTTATGAATCTTTTTTATATGTGTCACAATTTTTTACCTTTTTCTGACTTGTGTCATTCGTTAGGCAATTGATCAGAAGTTATGGGTCTCAATTTTAGACCCTTGGATTCCTACTATCGTCGAGCATTTATCAATTGTTCAGAGTCGATCTGTAAGTCTATCATGTTGGCTCCGACGCTATTTGGTAATAACAACTAAACTTGTTAATGGGACTCTAAAAATACGTGATCTATTTTTATGCTAGTTTGTTAAGTAGTTGATGCTACGTGTGAAATTTAGAAACGAGATAAGAGCAAGGAGCGAAGGAGCTCGACAGGGAGCTATCGAGGGGGGTCGGAATACGTCTAACAGTTATGACAGAATTTACGGAGGCTCTTTATGGCCAATGATAAGCAATAAATGATGAAAAAATGTGAAGATAATAAATGAAAGCAATAATATCAAGAGAATATGTTAGAGAGCAAATACAATGTTCCTGTGTATTGCATATGGAGTAATTGAAGCAACAGCCCCTTACAAAGTGATAGGGATCCCCTTTATATAGGAAGGCAATCCCATCATAGTATAACAAGCATTAATTATAAAGATACAGAGATATGACAACTAGATGACACCCTGATTTGGATCTTAGAGTAGTTTACTAGGCTCTATCACTCCTAGCTATGTGCCTAGGGAGCTTCTCATTTCTACCATTACCGAGGTCATCATTATTTGAGTTCGAGTGAGAATGACCCTCGAGGGAGGGTACTAGGTCTGTGGTCTCGAGCCTTCGAGGCGACCCTCTGAGATGTTTTTAACAATGAGAAATTGGCCCCTCTAATTTTACCATATACAGATAGTCCCCGCCTTTCTTAGAGAGGAGCGACAAGAAACGATTTTGACATCTGACTCTTCGGGCTCCCTCTGTTGGCATCATACTGATTGTATCAACTTGTGATGTGAGCCTTCGCGATAACCGGGGAGTCTTATGGACTTGTTCTTTTAGGGTCATTTAATACGCTGCCGATTCCCATTCTTCAGAGTGACAGTACCGTCGTCGACTTGGTTTTCAATAACGCATTAATTGCGCATGTTGATCCATCTTTCAAATGCATTGATGGCATTGTTGGCCACATTATCATCCCTTATAAATGGGGGCCTTCCGATGATATCTTCTTACCCAAGTGCCTTTTAACATCTATCCATCCTTTCTCCTCACTATTTTCCTCCATTGTTAATCACCATGTTTGGGGTTCATGGCCTTAAGGTTGCGTGGCAGCATTTTCATCAACTGTGTGATGGCTTTCTGCTTGAGTTTCCCCTTGCCGAACGAGATTATACTGCCTTTCTGCTATTGTTGTTGTTGTTATGACTGCAACTACTGTCGTTATTGGATCGAGGCAATGAGATAAGGAGGCTGATCTCTTTCGTCTTGGGAGTTATTTGGGCTATACACTGCTGCTCATGAGGTGCTCGGATTATCGGTATGGAACTTCGCCCCCGAGCGGTAGCTTGCATGGCTCAATGTCCCAAGAAGTGGACTCAAAGTAGACATGCAAGTAAGGCCGATGCTCGCCAAGTCTCTTACCGGTCTGAGGTTCTCTTGGCCGATGAGGGTCCTCGTCCTTTGGCGGGCTATGGCGTATTTTCATCCCCTCTTGCTTCTCTACTTTTCTCCTCTTCATCTTCTCCATTGATGTCACCGCTTTGGAAGACCAAGGTGAGCCCCCCGAGGCGGTGGTGGGTAGATGATATTGCCGCTTAGGACACATACCCGAGGGGATGACAATCAAAAGGATGACGTTCTAGAAGACGGTGCTCGAAGATGCTACTGTCGAGGATGCACCTTTAAGAGTAGGCTAGGCTCTTAGGATTTTACTACATGTATACCTTCTTGCTTCCTTGTTTCTATGTAAGATCCCCTTGTGGGCGTTCGTAATTATATGTAAGGACCCCTTACGGGCTTCTGTAATCGAGCTTTTATGAATATGAAGATGTTTCCTCAATTTTGTTCTTCGATGCTTGCTATATTTCCTCTCATTTGCACCTATGGAGACTCTGAATGTGTGATTTTATTGGCCACTGCCAATATCAAACCCAGATGTGAGTGTTTTTTCTGACTATCAGTTGATAAAAATGGCTTCCTGTGGAATCCTTTGCCGTTCCTCGGGCCGAACCTGGATTGATCCGATAAACTCAAGTCGTCGGGATCCTTACTTTAAGTCAAATGGAAGTAGGGCTTCAAACCCCTAAACTGAGACTTAGCCTTTAGACCTTCGAGAGCAGTCCCCGAGTGGGGGTTGACTAGGGGCATTTTGAAACTTGTCTTGAACTTAATGTATGTAGCCTTAAGGCATTGTAGATAGGTCCCGGATGAGGGACTGCCCAGTTTTAGATGATATCCTGAGGTTGAAAGCATATTGCCGGAGCTTGAAGTGCTTATCCTTCTTCTTGAAAGGATCCCTCGAAACCGGGTATCGTCTTACGATGCTGTTAAAGGATCCCTGGAGCCTAACTTATTTCCCGAAGGAGGTCCTCGAGGTCGGGTAAAATATCATAATTTATAATGATGCCAATGGCTCCCTGGGGCTTAACTTCTTTTAGGTGGAGAACTTCGAGGTTAGGTACTACCTCGGAGATGGCGATGATGTCGTTAGCTTCTTAAGCCTGGCTTCTTTATGATGAAGGTCCTCAAGGTCGGGTACTACCTCAGGATTGGTGAAGGTGTTTTCGGCTTCCTAGAGCATAACATCTCTTGATGGAGGTCCTCGAGGTCAGGTACCACCTCGGGACTGGCGAAGATGCTTTTAATCGGTTTTGAGGCAGGCGGATCGTCGCCGTTTTTTCCATGAGTATATATACAAGGGTGTTTTTGCTTTTTTAGAGATCCCACCATTTTAAGAAGTTTCCCTTTTCTTTCCGCATCAAAACTTTCTTTATTTCAGTACTAATAGACTTGCACAGATTCCCGCTTTAGTTCTCCAATTTGGCCATAATCATGACTGCTGTATCGGGGTCTGCTCAGCAGAGAGGGGAGGGCTCCACCTACGACATTCAAGACCAATGAGAGTATGCCTTTATGGTTGCCTCTTCGATAAGAGAAGAACATCTTTGGTTAGTGAGGAACGACTATAGATGGGGGGGAGAGGTAGTGTTACAGATACTTCCCCAGGATGATGGCATCACAGATCGTACCGATGGATTATTAAATGTGCACACATATCCTTTCACACTGGTCCCTCTTGATAGGGTTGTGCTATACTTCTGCCTAGAGTATCGGGTTACCTTGACGCATATCCATCCGTCATTTTGGCAAATAGTATTGATGGTAAGATTTTTCGCAAAGAAGGCGGGGCTTGATTTTACTCTTAGTTACCTTATCAAGCGGTATTGTCCCTTCTACCATCGAGGTCTGCTGACCTTGTGATGCCGTTCGACCATGCCCTTCGTTGTTGATGAGGAGGAAGACGGATACCGGGGGTGGATGAGTCACTTCGTCCGGGTGTGGACCGCTGACATTATCCTCGTGGAGCTTATGCCATTCCCTGAGGAATGGAACTATACACGTAAGTGGTGCATTTTGTACCTTCTCAGTTCTCTCTATGGCAAAAGCCTAATTTCCTTACCGTGCCTTCTTTTCTTTTCCCGCAACAATTTCATAGGCGCCGAGCGACATTCTTGATTTGCCAAATTGGGTTCGAAAGTTAGCGACCCACTCGACCTGTGATGAGCGCAAGTGGCGAGGTGTGTCCCGGGGCAGATAGGAAGCGAAACATCATGGTGAGTGTTGTGTTATGCTTTCCCCTCCCTTCATTCATTTGGAGAGGCATTTTCCCTTTATGTTTATTAAGCTTGTTGTTGTAGGCATTGAAGAGCTTTTCGAGGCGAGGTCGTGCTCCTCTGGAGAGGGGGAAGGGTTACCAACTCCTGGGCTGAAGAATGACAACAATAAGCGAGAGATGATTTTACAGTGCGATGGAGCTCAAAATAAGGTAGAACGGGACCGGGGCTTTGGAGAGGAAGCCTCATCCGGGCTTGCCGTGCTACGGTTCCTTCTTTGGAAAGAATGTTTCTTCGTTGCTGTAACCTTCTTTTTCCGTCGATAGTACTTCGGGAGATACTAGAAAATCAGGGTCGCATACACCGAGCGACCGTGCTTCGACCGGAGTCGACTTTTTCAGGGCTGAAGGAACTTGATTGGTAGGTGTGCGCTCAGCCTTCGAGGAAGCCCAGCGGCTTCACTTTATGGTGATTTTCGGCACAGATCTTTCGAGCTTCGCGCCTTCCCTTTCTTATTGGGTTTTCTTTCGCAGGCATTTAACAAACATAAGTTTGGGCTGCTTCATTGTGAAGCCAAGCTATGAAAAATCCTTGGATAAGGAGAGATCCCTTAGGCTCCTTTGAGATGCAAAGGAAGTCAAATTGGTACACTTGCAGTATGAGGTGGGCCGGATCTTGAATTACGAGAACCACCTGAAGGAACAGGTAAAATGCTGTCATGCGTTAGCGTGCATTCCACCTCCTGGTTCTTGAGGCTAACACTTAGTTTATTTCATTTGTAGAAAAAGACAAAGGCCCTGGAGAGGCTTCGAGATGAAGTTGGTCGGGCCAGGCATGAGCATGATAAGCTAAAAGCTCGATCAGATGCTCAGGCTTTAGAGGGGAAGGACGCCCTGGCTAAAGTTCCTGCTAATGAAGCACAACTTCGCTTAGCTCGTGGTAATGCTTCGGTTTAGACAGAAATAATTGCGAAGCTCAAGTTTGAGCTTTCAAAGGTCAAGGCTGAGGTCGTTGATGCCCGGGTCGAAGTGACCTTTTATGTGTGTGTCCTTGAGTCTCATTAGGCTGGCGACAATGGCTCTTACGCACTTATTTGATGCAACCATTTATGTGGGCTTTATTTTTCCCTCGATAAGGATAGATAGTGTTTGCCTGACTCTTCGACGGCTTAATAAAAAACCGCGATTATGAGTCGTTATATGTCAAGATCGAGCACCTCGGGAGGTTTGCCTCGGAGGCTAAGTATCTCAAAGCTGATGTTTAAGAGATCACATGGTCGAAGCTATTTTTCCCGTATCGAGGGTAGCCTGTTTAACCGATTATTTCTGAAGTAGATTAGGAGTAATTGAAGGCCTGTGATTTTGTAGCGACAGTTGGGCATCTCGGAGTCTCGTTAGATCGGCTGGTACAGCCGTGTGACCGGATTCACTTGTGTTTTACCGGAGCCTTTGAGTCCTGAGTGAGATAGTTTTGGCAGCTATATCGAGGGTATGCATTTTTAGGGGTCTTACAAGTTCGATATATAGCCGAAACTTTGAGATCGGGTTTATGCCTTTAGTAAGGTCTTACAAGTTTTTCATGCCTTTGAGGTCTTACAGTTTTGGATACTTGGTACAAGTATTGTTAATGCCTTGCTTGAGGTCTCACAGAAATAGTTGCTGCCTTATGTAGGTCTTACGAGACCAAGTCTGCCCGCTCGGGGTCTTATGGCCTCGGGTTTTGATAAAACAATAGAGGTGGCACTTGATGGAAGTCCCCGAGTCATCGAGGGTTTCTTGATTCGGAAGCCATTATTTGCAAACATTGTATTGCCTCATCTGAGGGTTTATCATTTTGGAGTCTCGACGTGGAGGTCGTTCAGGTGTTGCATTGTTGACGCCAGTCCCCGAGTATTCGGGACATTTTCGGCGGAGAAGTCATTTTTACGGAGGTGTCGAACTTCTTTTGGAGTGCGAAATGCTTTTACAAAAGATATTGTATAATTATTTGGTACAAGTGTACATGTTTTCGTCGTCGAGGGTCCGGCTATACGGACACGGCTCGTTTGACCATTTTGCCCGGTACATCATTTTCCTATTGGGACCCCATTTGGTGTTTCTTATCTTTTCCGAGTGTATGACCTTCTGGGGGATGCCCCTTAATGTTCGAGGTCGATTGCAAAAGAAGCCTTGAATACATGTTGGATCTTCCTTAGGTACCACAAAACAATAACATTACTACCAAGCCTTTCGATATATATCTCACAAGTTCTAGCTTCAATGGCTTAGCCGCAACTTGGATAATCTTAAATACATATAGAGTAAGAGGTTCCTTACCTTTATACAGAAAGAACAACTCCAATTTGACCTTAAATTTCCATGAAATATCCCTCCAATGCTGCCACAACAACAAAAAAGCGAAACTAGCGATCAATTAGTGTTTTTCGGCACTAGAATCACTTTAGAAGGCTTGAAATCACCTAGGATTGATATTAAGAATATGAGGGAGTATTTACAGAACATAAACCCTTTAAAACAACCTCCAACACGAGCTGAAACGACACAAAAATGAGCAACAACAAGAAGAACAAGAGACTTACTAGCGCCACGGAATTCCCGACACTTGATTTGTGTTGTTTTGCCCTTTTTTGGGTCTTGAATCTTGAGAGAACCTTGAGAGGATGTTCCTAGGGTTCTAAGGTCTGAAAATAGTGAAAAGAAATGACTTAAAACGGGTTGGAGGCATCCTATATAGGTCCAAATATCTTAAACCGACTTAGTGGGCCCCATAGAGAGGTGCTTGGCGCAGTCTCGCGAAAATGCGAATATCTCTCTACTCCTAGATCGTATCGATGAACGGTTTAATGTGTTGGAAACTAGACTCATAGATCTTTAATTTTGTTGGTAGATCACCCCGTAATTCCTTGTAAATTATGAGAAAAGATTAGAAACATTTGACCTAATGTTTAAGTAAAATTATGAACCTAAGTTGCGACAACTTTTGTCGACTTTTGTTTCATAACTCGTTTGACTTCAAGACTTATGATACGGATATTATATGATTAAAATACCTTAATAAATGACCTCTTGAGTGTATTAAGCACCGCTAGATTACCTGAAAATACGAGTTACAACATCCTTGATTCGTTTAACTTCTAATACTGGTTAATCACCCTTATACACTCTTGTATCACTTAAGACCAATAGGATTGACTTCTTATCATCTCAAAGATAATTCCTTCTTGGATTTATGTTAACTAATATATGTCATGAACTAACACATGTGGATATGGGTTGTAACACCCTCCCCCTTAGGAACATTCGTCCTCGAATGTAAGGGTTTATGGGGAGTTTAAATCATCATGGATTCCAATGGAAATTTCCGATCAATTTTCCCCTATAAAATGGTCACTAGCAAAACTTGCAAGTAATTAAGCCCAACATATGGCTTCACAAGGCTACACAAAGCATTATGCGTATTTACATTATCTACATATCACCATTTTGTATTAAGGAGGAGTATTCTCAAATTATTGCTTACCTCATAGAGCCGTTTCTTCTTCCAATGTATCCTGTCTTCCACCAGCATCCTTGTTATCTTCATTCTGGAATAAGTAAGGGTATTTAGACTTCATCTCCTCTTCTTGCTTCCCATGTCATTTCTTCCATATTTTTGTTCCTCCACAATACTTTGACGGAAGCTACATCTTTTGTTCTCAGCTTGCGGACTTGCCGATCTAATATCGCCACTGGCACTTCTTCATATGATAGGTCCTCTGTAACTTGTACATCTTTGATAGGGATGACTCGAGAAGGGTCTCCAATACATTTTCTCAACATAGATACATGGAATACCGGGTGGACAAATTCCAATTCGGATGGCAATTCTAACTCATAAGCAACCTGTCCAATCCGTCGAAGAATTTTATACGGCCCGATATACCTTGGACTCAGCTTACCTTTCTTCCCAAAATGCATAATACCCTTCATTGGTGAGATCCTCAGGAAAACCCAATCACCAACCTCAAACTCTAGATCACGACGTCGGACATCAGAATAAGATTTTTGCCTGCTTTGTGCCGTCCTCAATCGCTCCTGTATCACTTTCACCTTCTCAATAGCTTGGTGAATCAAATCTGGCCCATATAATTCTGTTTCACCGACTTCGAACCATCCAACTGGTGATCTACATCTCCTCCCGTATAGTGCCTCATATGGGGCCATTTTAATACTGGAATGGTAGCTATTGTTATAGGCGAATTCTATGAGTGGAAGATGATCATCCCAATTCCCCTTAAAATCTAGAACACATGCTCGTAGCATATCTTCCAGTGTCTGAATGGTACGTTCAGCCTGTCCATCAGTCTGCGGATGAAATGCAGTGCTGAGATTTACCTGTGTGCCTAAACCCTTCTGGAAAGACCTCCAAAAGTTAGCCGTAAATTGAGCTCCTCGGTCTGATATAATAGATATGGGCACACCATGAAGCCTAACAATCTCCTTGATATACAACTTTGCATAATCTTCAGCCGTGTAAGTTGTCTTCACTGGCAGAAAATGGGCACATTTTGTAAGTCGATCAATTATCACCCAGATGGAGTCAAACTTATGATAAGAGCGAGGTAATCCAATAATGAAGTCCATATTAATCACCTCCCACTTCCAGGTCGGAATCTCTATATTTTGAAGCAATCCACCGGGTTTCTGATGTTCTATCTTTACTTGTTGACAATTGGGACACTGGGCTACAAATTCTGCAATAGACTTCTTCATATTATCCCACCAATATTGCTCCTTGACATCATGATACATCTTTGTCGAGCCGGGATGGATGGAATATCGGGATTGATGAATCTCATTCATAATCTTCTCTCGCAACCCTGCCACATTAGGCACACACAATCGGCTCTGGTATCTCAGTGCCCCATCTTTTCCGATCCCAAAAGCCATACTTTTACACTGTTGAATGCTTTCTCTTAATCGTACTAAGATAGGATCTTCATATTGTCGTGCTTTTACCTCGGCTACCAAAGATGATTCTGATGTATTCTGTACAGTAACACCTCCGTCATCAGAGTCTAACAATCTGATTCTCATATTGGCTAGCTGATGAAGCTCTTTAATCAACCCCCATCTACCTGCCTCAATATGTACTAAGCTTCCCATTGATTTACGGCTGAGAGCGTCTGCCACAACATTGGCTTTACCGGGATGATACAATATCTCGACGTCGTAGTCTTTCAATAATTCAAGCCACCTACGCTGCCTCAAATTCAACTCTTTCTGCTTGAAGATGTATTGTAAACTCTTGTGATCTGTGTAGATGTCAACATGGACGCCGTATAAGTAGTGCCGCCATATCTTCAAAGCATATATTACTGCAGCCAATTCCAAATCATGGGTTGGATAATTCTTTTCATGCTTCTTCAATTGTCTTGATGCATAAGCAATCACATTCCCACGCTGCATCAATACGCACCCCAAACCTATACCTGAGGCATCACAATATACCACATAACCTTCTGTTCCTTCAGGAAGAGTGAGCACTGGTGCAGATGTCAATCGATTCTTCAACTCCTGAAAACTACGTTCACAAGTGTCAGACCACTGGAATTTGGTAGCTTTTTGTGTTAACTTAGTCAATGGTGATGATATAGAGGAAAATCCTTCTACAAACCGCCTATAATATCCTGCTAGCCCTAGGAAGCTGCGGACTTCTGATGGTGTTGTAGGTCTCGGCCAATTCTTTACTGCATCGATCTTCTGAGTGTCGACACTAATACCCTCATCAGATATCACATGGCCAAGGAATGCTACTGAGTTCAGCCAGAATTCACATTTGGAGAGCTTAGCATATAACTTACGATCCTGAAGCGTCTGTAATACTATCCGCAAGTGGCCCGCATGTTCCGCCTCCGAACGAGAATATACTAGAATGTCATCAATGAATACAATCACGAACACATCAAGATAGGGCCTGAATATAGTATTCATGAGATCCATAAAAGCTGCTGGGGCATTTGTTAGCCCGAACGACATCACCAAGAACTCAAAGTGCCCATATCTTGTCCGGAAGGCCGTCTTTGGAATATCCTTCTCCCTAACCCTCACCTGATGATACCCTGAACGTAAATCAATCTTAGAGAAATACTTGGCACCCTGGAGTTGGTCAAACAGGTCATCAATTCTTGGAAGTGGATACTTGTTCTTTATAGTAGACTTATTCAACTGTCGATAGTCGATACACATCCGTAACGACCCGTCTTTCTTCCGCACGAATAGGACTGGTGCACCCCAAGGTGAAGTGCTAGGCCTAATAAAGCCCTTATCTAGCAAGTCCTTCAACTGCACCTTCAACTCTCGCAACTCTGCCGGGGCCATTCTGTATGGAGGAATAGAGATCGGTTGAGTGTCAGGCAACACATCAATGCTAAACTCAATCTCCCTTTCAGGAGGAAGGCCTGGGAGTTCATCTGGGAAAACATCTGGGAATTCGTTGACCACAGGGATTGATTGTAAAGTAGGCGGTTTCGCCTCCGCATCCCTAACGCGAACGAGATGATAAATGTAACCTTTTGAGATCATTTTCCTTGCCTTAAGATAGGAAATAAACCTACCTTTCGGTGTAGCAATGTTCCCTTTCCATTCAATGACGGGTTCACCCGGAAATTGGAACCTAACCATCTTCGTACGACAGTCAACATTTGCATAGCATGAGGCCAACCAGTCCATTCCCATTATCACATCAAAATCAACCATTTCTAACTCAAATAAATTTGCTGAGGTTTGACGACTACAAATCATCATAGTGCAACCTCTATATACCCTTCTAGCAATCACAGAATCTCCTATCGGAGTAGATACCGCGAGGGGTTTACTTATCAATTCAGGTTCAATGCCAAACTTATTAGCCACAAAGGGTGTAACATAGGATAATGTAGACCAGAAGCACTCCACTCGGAAGCTATCTAAATCTATCAAAGGACCAATTACCTAAGACAGATGAAGAAAGGAAGTACATGTCCAAAGTTCCGTATGCTTCAGCAGTAGGAAGTTTGATGTATGCTATGGTTTGCACTAGACCTGACATAGCCCATGCAGTTGGAGTTCTTAGTAGATACATGTCAGATATAGGAAAGGAGCATTGGGAAGGTGTAAAATGGATATTGCGATATCTCAAAGGCACCTCAGGTATGACACTTTATTTTAAAAAGAGCAATATTATCTTACAAGGTTTTGCTGATGCAAATTTAGGCGGCGATCTGGATAGTTGATAAAGTACCACGAGTTACATATTCACCTTGGGTGGTACTGCTGTTAGTTGGATGTCCAGACTTCAGAAAAGTGTTGCTCTATCTACCACTGAAGCAGAGTATATGGCAATCTCAGAAGCTAGAAAAGAGATGATTTGGCTCAAGAATTTTCTTAAAGAGCAGGACAATTGTGAGCTTTTCAGCGATAGCCAGAGTGCAATTCATCTTGCCAAGAATCTAGTATTTCATGCAAGATCGAAGCATATCCAGTTGAGGTATCATCATATCCGAGAGTTGATAAACGAAGGAACTCTTTCCCTGCAGAAGATACCAGGATCAAAGAACCCGTCAGACATGTTGACCAAAGTTGTCACTGTTGACAAATTGAGGCTATGCAATGCCTCTGTTAGTCTTCAAGACTGATAGCATGAAGGCGCCACCAGAAAAGAGCAAATTTTTTTTATTTTCTTTCTTGATGTAACATAGGTTTGAGGGGGAGATTGATAAGACCAAACCTAATGTTGTATGTGAAAGTAGATAAAATAAAAGACAAAAAAATAAAAAAGAGATGAAAATATGATGTAAGCGCTTACATCGACATTCTTGTGATGTAAGCGCTTACCTCGACATTCTTATGATGTAAGCGCTTACATCGACATTCTTATGATGTAAGCGCTTACATCGATATAAATAGGGGTCTACATTTTCATTTGTAGATCATCCCAAAAAAAACTTTTTTCTTTCTCTCTTCAATTAATAAAGAGCTATTCTTTGTGTGGCCGTGGAGTAGGCAAAAATTGCCGAACCATGTAAATCTTGTCTTGTCTTGTTTTGTGCAATTTATTGCTTTTCTCTCTTAAATATTCTTTTTCTTCTATTAGCTTGACATGCTTCCCAACAGAGCTGACATGAGAAAACAAAACAATTAGGATATGTTTGGCTCTAATACCATGTAAGAAAACATAAACCATATACTTAATTCAACCCCCAAAACTATTTCAAGAGGTTTACCAAAGAAAAAAAATTATTCCAAAAGGTAAGAATTATTAACAAAAATACTTAAAAACAATAGTAACTTTTTTCGTAGCACATCATAACATAAAATGACATTAAAAAGAGCTACAAACTTTAAATGTTCTTAGTATGAATTAATTCTATTGCTATGAAACTTTTGCAACAAAAAAAAGGGCTAAATAAGCACGTGGCAAATTTTGCTAATTTTTCTAGTAGCTTGTGGTCACCAACTTATAAACACGTCAATGTCGTATAATTTGTGTATGTATATGTAAGACCTACAGTAGGCGGTTTGTAAATTGTGCATTACTCGTGGTTCTTGAGGTAGCATCAACTTTGACCACTTCCCACTCTCCATGGTCACGTGTTACTTCTCGCGGCTGTTAACATCACCGAATCAAGCAATTTAGCAAAAACAAAACTAAAACCAAAAAGTAAAAAATGAGAAGGAAAAATAAATAGAAAGGGAAAAGGTATTTAGATTACAAGTAGAAAGGAACAAGCAAATCTTGCTTGAGACGTAAACTTTCATTTCAAGAAACTTCCCCAAATTTCCTCAACCAAAAGCTGAATTATATTTTGTTTTTCTGCTTTTTAGATTACAAAATTTATTTATCGAAGTGGCAATAAGCAGCTACCGCTGCCTCGCTGGGTATAAACAAAGGAGGGTATTTCAGGATAGAGTCAGATTTAGAATTTAAAATTTATGAGTTTTTATAATCATTTTAAATTTGTACTATACAATAACAACTGGTAAATTCGGATGTAATGCTTTGGATCCGCCTCAATTTCAGGTGCATTTAACGGTCGTTTTTGATTCAGAGATAAGCTATGCATATATTGTAATACATACTAATTTGTACTAACACAAAAATGTGTATTAAAAATCAGCATGTAGTGTAAAATTTCAAAATTATTTTGAATATCCATCATAATTGGATTGGTAAGCTGTGATATCTTTGGTTGTGCAACTTCTACAAACAAAACGGGAGTATTCCCTACTCTGCTAAAGAATGTCAGCTATTGGGGAACACCTTTCAGTAAGGGGTGTTAATGGATAGTGCTTCTCAATTTTTTAAATTTATAAATGTAAACTTTAAATTATGTAAAATTAGACAATTTTATTAGAAAATAATACAAAGTATAATGCAAATCGATTTGCAAGCATATGTCAAACATTTCTCGCGCACGAATTTTGGGTACACCACTGAATAAAAGAGCACTTTGATGAAATTGTGAAGATCTTTTTGATCGTTCGTTGCCCACGGCCTAAGTCACAATTATAGCAACTTGAGCTGCTAGATAATTTAAAGTTTATGGGTGGATGATTTTTGTCTTTTTAAATTATGAATTCTAAATTAATAACTTAAACAGATATAAAATTTAAATAAAAGTTATTGTGTTCGGTCCAATTTATATTATATGTTGCCGGGGCATTTCCACATTAAAAATCTTGGGACACGTGAACCCATCTTGCTTGCAAATAAAAGTAGATTTCCGGCGTAAAATTTCCCATGTTTTGCTATACAGGGCAGAAGGCATCCATGGTCAAATTTGACCTTTGGTGCCTCAGTTTGAGACAATTGCCACATATGATACTAAGTTTTTAGCTCGGCTTTTCTTCTATTTTTTTCATTATACATCTTTTCTTTTGGTAACAATTTAATTTTATTAATCACCAAAGAAATATTTACATTCTCATAGCTAAGGTCACACAACTAGCTATCTCATTAGGAGACTACAACATACTACACAGTCATTCCCAATTAAGTTCTAAAAACTATCTACTAAAGAAATGCCAGAAATACAAAACAACCTATTCAAACTGGAGACTATGCAGATAGGTTCGTGATCCAGGTAGCACTCGTGCGCTGCATATATAAGCAACCTCCTTCGCAATAATTCCTAATTGTCTGCTTCTTTGTTCAAAAACTCTAAGGTTCCTTTCAATCCAAATCTGATACACAGCTTGTGCAAATACCATCTTCAACACTTGTGCCTGCTGAGATTTGCCTTTAGAACATGTGATAATCCACTGGTTATGTTGCTGCCAATCTCTGGTTCTAGGGCATTGATGTTGCATCCATTGAAGTAGTTTGTTCCAAACACTTTTAGTGTACTCGCGCTGCATAAATAAGTGTTCTCTATTTTCCTCCCGCCTTTGACAAAGTACACATTGTGTATCCACATTGAGTCCCCATTTTACACAATCTTTCAGAAGTTAATAGCTTTTCATGCATCATGAGCCACATTGAGAATTTAGCTTTTGGTCGTGCTGCATTGCTAAACAATAAGCTTTTCCATTCCATTGGACTATAATCACCAAGGAGAGTCAAGTATATTTGCCTGATTAAACTTTTCTTGTGTGACTGCATATACTGTTGATTCTCTAGAACTTCCTTGGCCTCAAACACTTTCCTGACCATCCAACAAGCTTGATGTGGTGTTGTCCAAATGGTGAACTTCTGACCCTTAATATAGTATGTGTGAATCCATCGAATCCACAGTTTATCCTGCTTATGTGCCAAATCCTAGCAAGTTTTGGCTATTGTTGCACGATTCCAAATCCTTAGGTTGGTGATATTGAGTCCACCTCCAGCCTTGGGCAAACACAATCTATCCCATGCAACCGAAGCTTTTTTTATGATTACATTACCACCTGACCAGATATATGATCTACACATTATTTCAATTAACTTAACCACCTTGGTAGGTATCACAAACAGCTGAGCCCAGAAAGCCTGAATTCCAAATAATACACTCTGTAATAATTGTACCCTCCTGGCATAGGATAGTGTCTTTGCAGTTCAAGAAGTGATCCTTGCAATCATTTTGTCTATAAGGGATTGCCACTGCAGTATACTGAGTTTCTTTGTAGGTAATGGAACTCCAAGGTAGTTAAAGGGGGATTCTACACCTGTGAATCCTAACTGCTACAAAATCTGCTGTTTATGCTCTGTAGGAACTCCATCAAAGTAGACTTCACTTTTGTTCATGTTTGCCTGCAGTCCATATACCTAAGTGAATTGTAGAAATTTCTGTTTTATTGCCTTTATAGAATTGATATCACCTCTGGTAAATAGCAGTAGATCATCAACAAAGCAAAGGTGAGTTGTCCCCAGCTTATCACACTTAGGGTGATATTTGAACTCTCTGACTTCCTTAAGACAATTAAGATTTCTGCTCAAGAACTCCATTATAATCGCAAATAAGAAAGGTGACACTGGATCACCTTGTCTTAATCCTTTAGCAACATTAAAGGGAACTCTTGTCTCTCCATTAAAAATGATGGAGTAGTTGACAGTTTGAATACATTCCATTATTCATGAGGTAAATAACTAAGGGAATCCCATCTCTTCCATGACTTGTCTTATATATGCCATTCCACAAAACCATACGCTTTCTAAAGGTCTATCTTGATCATGCATCTAGGTAAGATATATTTTCTACAGTAGGCCTTCACTAGTTCATGAGCTAGGATTATATTGTCTACAATTCTTCTCTCTGGGATGAATACAGTCTGAGCTTCATTTATAACATTGGGAATGACAGCTTGTAGTTGAGCTGCCAGAACCTTAGAGATGATCTTGCAGCAGAATGCAGCAGGTAATTGGTCGAAACTCCTTTACAGTTTTAGGCTTGGCAGTCTCAGACACTAATGTGATGGCAGTGTAATTGATAGCTCTGTACGTTCTGCTTGTAGAAAAGAAATCTAACAAAGCTTCTATGACTTCCTTTTTGATAACAGATCATGCCTTCTTGAAAAAACATGCATTGTAACTATCTATTCCTAGTTCTTTATCTTCTTTAATGGAGCATAGTCCTTCATAGATCTCTTCCTCAGTTACATCTTTACAAAGTTCCATTCTTTGTTGTTGCGAATGATTTGGTCCCTTTTACATTACCAACTTGTTTATTGCATGTAGTGAGTGAGCAGCAGTCCCTATGAGTGATTTATAAAACTCAACAATCTCTACTGTTATAGCTTCTGGATCAGTTAGTCTACAACCTGCAAGTGAATGTGGTTTCTTGATCTGCTTCATGTGGAGCCTTTCCTTTATCACAACTGTAGAATACCTTGTATTAGAGTCACCTAATTTTATCCATTTAGCTCTAGATTTTTGCCTTGAGGCTCCTTCTTTTGGCATATCCCATTTTTCTAGGCTTTGGATAAGATTCTTCTCCTTCTCATTCAGCTCGTCAGTACAACTAGCATTAATGCTCTTTTGAACTATGAGAAGCTCATTCCTAGCTGTAGCAATCTTCTGTCTGATGAATTTAAACTCTTCAATATTAAGTTTCCTAAGTAATGTCCAGAGTTTCTTCAATTTCACCCACATGTCCTACATTGTCCACCTGTACACTATCTGATTCCAAACTTGTTGTACAATACATAGAAAGGTTTCATGTTTAGCCCATATATTAATGAACTTTAAAGGAATTCTATTGCTGCCCTGGTCTACTGTGAGGTTCAAGCTCATAGAGACATAATCATATATGAAAGGAATATCATATACAGTAGTGATGTGTCCCCACTACATCATCCATTCATAGTTGCCAAATATTCTATCAATTTTGCTCCAAATTCTATCCACTCCATCTTGTTTGTTAGACTAACTGTAGTAATCCTCTTCCTATGTCAATTCATTAATACCTAAATCTTGAACACACTTTGTGAAGTCATGAACTCATCAAGGTTTACCTGATTTCCATTTATCCTGTCTTGAAGCTACAATACAGAGTTGAAATCTCCTCCAAGGATCCATGGTTTGTTGACCCCCTGACCAATCTCAATTAGGTTAGCCCACAATTGTTTCCTTTGCTCAATAGTGTTGCATCTATAGACCATTGTAAGTATACATTCCTGATCTCCTATGATTTCATTAACTAGGCAATGAACAACTTGTGCTTCTGCTCTAATTAGAGTAACTTTATAATATATGGCCATATTAGCCATATTCTCCCATTAGTTGTACATGTGTAATTGTGCAAACTTTCCCAGTCAGGGGCAATATGGGAGCATACTTTCTTTATATTATGTTCCTTAACTCGAGTTTCTATGATACCAGCAAGCTTTATGTTTTTAGCTTTAAGATAGTTCTTCAGCTCTTTCTGCTTGTACCACTTATTGATGCTCCTGACATTCTATATTAGCCAAGTCATAGAGTCTTGTGAGTTCCCCCACCTCTGTCATGAGGTATAGAGGAGCTCACACTAGTACTCGTAGACCCTTTATGGAGGCTATTCATATTTACAGGAGATGATAGTAAAGGAAAACTTTTTAAGTTCATCACTGGGTTTCCACCCTTTTGCCTTTACCTGTTGATCTCATTCTTGTAGCCTCATGTCCAGTAATCTCATGAATCCTTCTAGTCTCATGTGACAAGTTAGCTTCCAGAGTTACCACTGCTAAGCTAACCTGTTCTTGTTGTTATGATATGGGAGTTTGTGGCTTATTCACTTTGTTGGTAGTTTCAACCCCCACTGGTCGTTTAGATCTCGATCATATGTTATTTTTCTTTTGTTATCTTATTCGTTTTGGTTGCTCATTCTGTTGCAATTTAGGCCCTTGTTGAGTAGGGCATATGTGCCTAATCTTTTTGCATTTGTAACAATAGTTAGGCTTCCACTCATACACCAACTACTATTAGAATTTCCTGCCTCTAGGATTCATAACAACTATCTCTGTAGGCAGGGTTTTTGTTACATTGACTTTGATCAGCATCCATGCATAGAAGATTCTTGTATGCTTGGTAGTGCATTCATCTGCAAACAAAGGTTTTCGAATTGCACGGGCTGTCACACCTCCTTTTTACCCGATGGGGGATATAAGAGAGTTTTTTAAATTAAAGTGACATTAAATGAAATGGGATTATTTATTTAATTTAATAGTCGCCACTTGGAATAATTTATGTTGTCCCAAGTCACCGGTTCATTTTAAATCCCAAATCGAGAAAAATTGACTCTATTTTTGGTCCACGAACACAGAAGACCGGATAAGGAATTCTGTTAACTCGGGAAAAGGTGTTAGGCATTTCCGGGTTCCATAGTTTTAGTATGGTCGCTCAACTATTAATAATTGGTCTAATTATCTTATTAATTACATGTTTTAAACCTATTGTGCATTTTAACTTTATACCGCTTTTAATTATTTACGGAGTTTATTTAAATAAGTCACAATATCACGCACTTATTGTTTTGAACACATAGCGAATTGCGTCACATGAAATGCACCCGCAATTTACAACATGTTTATTTTAATTATTGTTTGAAGTTATGGTCGGGGTCACATGAAATACACTCCCGAATTGGGATTTACGTATCGTGACCATGCCGCGGGAACCGTATCCATAGTCATGATGATTATTATTAACATGCCTAAAGCAAACTACAGGTGTTCATAATTCTCCTAAAAGAACTAACTTGAGGTTATTGCAAGGACACAAATTATGGATAGTCAATGTGGATGAATAAGTGAAGATTGAGAAAATTCAAAAAAAATAATATTCTGGTTCAACAAACATCCAATTTTAACTTAATGTCTCCAATAGTTTGCATGAACGTAAACAAGTAGGATGTTACAAAATGACACAAATTACGATGAAAGAATACGTCAAAAATGGAATCAAGAATTATCCAAACATTAAGAATAGTTTCACAAAGATTCACATGCCTAATGAAGACTTCTATAATAACAGACACTTGAAATGAACTGAGAGCTTGATTCATGAATTCCAAATGGTATGCATAAAGTTTAACACGAGATTTACGGTCAAAACAAGCCTAACAAAATTAATAATTAAGGCAAATTAAAGTTTGGGTTGTGTGTCTCAACATAGGGCACAAGAATGTTGAACTCGAAAAGGAGTCTAATAATTCAAATATAGTTTCACACTGAAACCTAGAAAAATCAGTCAAAAAAAAAAACCAAATAGTCCATTCAAATAAAAATATCAAAGTTTATGTTTCGTCCAAACACTTTCACAATCACAAACCTTCGACTCCATTTGTCAGTGATAAAATTCAGATGTATCTGACCATGAAATAAGAATAGGCATTCATTCTCATTAACAAACTCAGACCAATTTATATATTATACCATCATTTTATTATTTAATTTAAGGCAAAGTATAAAAGGAGTGAATCCACCTACCTAACATCAAGAACAATTAAATTTGACCGAAAAGAGTTCTGAAATTGAGGGGAAGCTCCAACAACAGAAACAATGGCAACACAGCGATAGCAAAAGCAGCGAAATCGAACGACGATTTGAATGGACTTCTCTTTAAAACCCAAAAGTGTGGAATAAAACACAATAATATGAGAGTATTTTAAGAACATTGCTTTTGATTCTCATCTGTCTCTTTTTTTCGAAACCTTTATTCCAAAATCTCAAAAATGGTCTTTTAATATCAGCCTCAATTTCGTATGTTGGCCGGTGTTTTGAATGCGTGTATCTTTTGAGAGTGAGGATCTGGGGTTGTTCTTCAGAGAAATGGAATTAGAGGGGAAGAAGACAGTGCTGGGATTTCCAAAAATGGGGGAATCTGATCTCTTTCAAGATGGGAGGGGTGCGCCATTTATCATTTTTCTTTTTACAGAGGGGGGTCTTCTTAGGTTTTTTGATCTAGGTTAGGAAATGGGGCGGGTCTAGTTTTAATTTTAAAAAATGGGTGTTGGGCCAGGCAGGAACTGGGCTGGGGCGGATATGGGGGTTTTGGGCCAGGCGAGAAGGCTGAAACGAGGATGGGCTTAGACTGGCCCAAGTTGAGCTAATGAACCTCAAAAAACTACAAATTTAAAACCAAAAGCTAAAAATCTAAAAATGACTTGTATTAATTTTTTTTACTTTTTTTTGTGATTTTTGTTTGATAATGCAATTAACTCAATGTAATTAATTCCTAAATGCAAATTAAACCTAAGATGGCATGAAATAAAAATGTGACAATTTTTATGGCTTTTTCTATGATTTTAAGATATTAAAAATGTATAAAATGCAACTAAATAAAGAAAAATTCCTAAAATCCATTAAAATTATATCTGGTTTATTTTTAGGAGTTATTTATATGCAGGGCAAAAATTAGGTGCTCACAGTTGCCCCTCTTTCGCTCGAGAACATGAAGAGTTTTTGGGCAACGATAAAGTGAGAAATTACGAGCAATTTTTGCCCATTTGATACTCCATTTGGAAGCGTTTTGAAAATGTTTGACCGAACCTTGCTTAAGAGGTTCCCTACATATCCTTGGCTTTAAAGGAATCAGGTCGGTGTAGTTCTGAAAATTTTGTTAGCTGGGACTATCGTAAAACTGTGATTTCAATGTTGTTGCTGCTGTTACTGCTTGCTGAGCTCCTTATAACACCAAAATCAAAATGAAAAACTAAACTAACTAAACCTATCATCTACGAGTTACAAGATTCTTATCTATAAATCTTCTAAAGCTTGATCTTGAGTCTTGGCTGGTTCTTTACGCAGACTTTGATCTGAATCTTGATGCTTGTTAGCTGCAAGTGCTGGTTCATTCTTCTTCAACTTTTCGGATCAAGGCGAGACATGCAAAGCTTGTGACTTCAATCATGTCTTGAGCAGTCCACATCTTTTCTCCGCTTCTGCACTTTGAGTTCACTTCTTTTTCTTTTCTTCTTTTTCTTTTATTTTGGATTGAGACTTCTTCTTTTGGTTGTTTCGAACCCTGTGTCTCGAGGTATAACTTGCGCAGGCACCAAAACAATCAAACGAACGGATTTTTTTTCCCCAATTTTCACTAGGAAAATTTCTTGAGTTATTTGTAATTAAAACTCTGTACGACTTCATTATTGAAAGCAATAAAATCAGGATTGTGTATCCTTGCGAAAAATAGATTAGGGAGTGGAGACCCAATATCTAAAATGAAATTAACTAGGGATTGAAGACCTTATTATTGGAAAGTCATCACCTAGGGAGTGGTGACCCTTATGTTGGTATCAGGTTATGCTGACATCAACTAGGGAGAGGAGACCCTATGTTGGCATTAACTAGGAGTGGAGACCCTATGTTGGCATCAATTAAGGAGTGGAGATCCTATGTTGGCATCAACTAGGGAGTGAAGACCCTATGTTGGCATCAGGTTATGCTGGCATCAACTAGGGAATGGATACCCTATGTTAGGAAGTCATCAGGTTATGCTAGCATCAATTATGGAATGGGATATGTTGGAAAGTCATCAGGTTATGCTGACATCAATTAGGGAGTGGGACCCTCTGTTGGAAAGTCATCAGTTTATGCTGGCATCAACTAGAGAATGGGATCCTATGTTGGAAAAATATCAGGTTATGCTTGCATCAACTTGGGAGTGGAGACCCTATGTTGGAAAGTCATCAGGTTATATTGGCATCAACTAGGGAGTGGAGACCCTATGTTGGCATCAACTAGGGAGTGGTGACCCTATGTTGGCATTAGGTTATTCTGGCATCAACTAAGGAGTGGAGACCCTATGTTGGCATCAACTAGGGAGTGGTGACCCTATGTTAGTATCAGGTTATGTTGGCATCAATTAGGAAGTGGAGACCCTATGTTGGTATTAACTAGGGAGTGGTGACCTTATGCTGGCATCAGGTTATGTTGACATAAACTAGGGAGTGGTGACCCTACATTGGCATCAACTATGGAGTGGTGACCCTATGTTGGCATCAGGTTATGGTGGCATCAACTAGGGAGTGGAGACCCTATGTTGGAAAATCATTAGGTTATGCTGGCATCAACTAGGGAGTGGAGACCCTATGTTGGAAAATCATCAGGTTATGCTGACATCAACTAGAGAGTGGAGACCCTATGTTGGCATCATCTAGGGAGTGGTGACCCTATGTTGGCATCATGTTATGCTGGCATCAACTAGGGAGTGGAGACCCTATGTTGGCATCAACTAGGGAGTGGTGACCATATTTTGACATCAGGTTATGTTGGCATCAGCTAGGGAGTGGAGACCCTATGTTGGCATCAACTAGGGAGTGGTAACCCTATGTTGGCATCTGGTTATGCTAGCATCAGGTTATGCTGGCATCAGCTAGGGAGCGGAGACCCTATGTTGGCATCAACTAGGAGTGGTGACTCTATGTTGGCATCAGGTTATGCTGGCATCAACTAGGGATGAGAGACCATATGTTAGCATCAACTAGGGATTGGTGACCCTATGTTGGCATCAGGTTATGCTGGCATCAACTAGGGAGTAGAGACCCTATGTTGGCATCAACTAGGGAGTTGTGACCCTATGTTGGCATCAGGTTATGATGGCATCAACTAGGGAGTGGAGAGCCTATGTTGGAAAAATGCAGCTAGGGAGTGGAGACCCTATACTACCCTGACTTCGAACTTTTCTTCTTTTCTTTCTTTTCTTTTCATTTCTTTTTCATCTTTTTATTTTATTTAATGAGTGAAAATGCAGCAAATAATTTGGAGGAGACTTTCCTTTTGGATTGATTATTGCTGCAATGCTATTTTAGCCTCTGTGCGGTTTCCTTTTGTTGCACCTGCTTCTGGAAAGGTTGCTTTTGGATAGCGCATGTTTTCTGTTTTTAAACAAAGAACAATTGTTAGTTTGAAATGGTGGTGGATTTTGTGGCCTTGATTGTTTCAGTCACTTGATTTTGATCGGCTTCTTTGATGATACTTTCAACTACAACTGGCTGTTTTAGAAGACCGATTTCATTTCTGGCCTCGGAGAAACTTTGGCTTTCCAAACATTACCATGACAGTTAGCCATGTGGGACTTAACCTTTTCAACTTTATTTTGCCTTTGTGGGCCTTTCCCTTCTGACTTGTTGCTTTTTTTTAACTTTGGAGCATTGGGGAACTTTTGGCTCCTCAAACTTTGGTGCAACGGCTAGTCGCGTGGGACTTAACCTTTTCCAACTTTATTTCGCCTTCGTAGGCCTTTCATTTCTGGCTTCTTTCTTCCAACTTCAATTTCAAAGCATTTGGGGTACCTTGGCTTTTTAAACCTTTGCAAAATGGTTAGCCACGTGGGACTTGACCTTTTCAACTTCATTTGTCTTTATAGGCACTTCAATATGATTTTCTCATTCCAAGAGTTTTGATTTTGAAGCATCGGCCGCCATGGCCAGTCGAGGTCGACTTGATGCCCCTGACGAGGCTAGGTGCCTTTTTGCACATTAGCTCGTGTCAAATGAAAGCCCTGTAAATCAGTCTTACCATCCTTTCTTTGTCTTAGTTTTGGAATAGAGTTGGACCGAAAGGGATTCAAAGAAAAACAAACAATGGATTGGACAATGAATTTAGACAAGAGGTATCCCGTTCGGGGAAAGGAAAGAAGGACTTATCTGGAGTATATGTGGACTTCAATGAACATGACATGCCTTTTGGACTGGATGCTTGATCTATGTAAACCGTCCGACTCTTAAATATTCATCACAACCTTTGCCTAAAAATTCGGGAAACCTTGCCAGGACTCTGTCAATGGCGTTGGCTGTGAGGATCCTCTTCTCCATTTGGGGCGTCCGGACTCAATTGTCGCAACATCTCCTTTCTTCTTTTTCCCAAGTACACCCCCAGTGCCGTTTTGGATGGCCTGGGTGGTTGCCTTGATTGCTGAATAACTCATGATCTTGTTGGACTTAAGTCCCTCCTAGACCATGTCTCCCATTTTTACAACATCATTAAAAGACTTGCCGATTGCGGACACCAAATGACCAATGTAGGTCGGCTCTAAAGCCTGCAAAAAGTAATCAACCATCTCGCTCTCTTTCATTGGGGGATTTGTCGGTTTTCACCATCTGGCCTCTCTCATTTCTCTTCTCACCATGCCTTATAGTGCTCTTTGCGAGTTTTCACTAACAAGACTCTCTCATTTTTTATTTCTCTGCGCCTACTATCGCCTTACGGTGCCCGTGAGGGTTTTCACGAATAAGACTCTCTCATTTTATTTCTCATTTTGATTGCATCAGATCCAAGTAGCTGTATTCTCTGATCCTTGAGCATTCTTACCGATTGATCGGAAGTACTTGAAAGGATTTAGGTAAAAATGATTTGGACTGAATTACAACTTTGGAACCATTCAGGCGGGATCATCACCGAACCATTATAACATCTGCCCAAGTTTCACTTCTAGGGAAATTTGGATTTTTATTTTGGTATGACTGAACCCCAGAGAGAGGCTACCTACGTATTCTTTCAGAATCTAGTCGAACGTAGTTGAAGCAGCTTCATTTTTTATTTTCTTTTGTTTTTTCTTCTGTTTTGTTTTCCTTTCTCTTTCTTTTTCCTTTCCTTTTTTTTCATTTTTCATTTCATTTTCTTTTTTCCCTTTTCATCCTTTTTTTTGTATTTTTCTTTTTCTTCTCTTTATATTTTTCATTCATCATTTTTTCAATAAGAATTTCCAGGTTCCCAAGACGGTAATCAAAGAATGGGAGTGTAATGACCCGACCGGTCGTTTTGAGCTTTTGCACTTTGCTAGCTAGTTCGCGAGCATGACTTGCCCCGTGTGGTATAATATGACTTATGTAAATCGTTGGTTTGGGTTTTCAGGGAAATCAGAACGAATTTGGAAGAACAATTCTCAGTTTGTAGCTTCAAATTTGAAAAGTTTGACCAAGATTTGACTTGTTGTATATGATCTCGGATCGAAAATTTTATGATTTGGTTAGCTCTGTTGGGTGATTTGGGACCTAGAGAGCTCAGATTTTGGCAATTTTTCGAAGGGTTTTCAAGAAATTCATCGGGGTAAGTGATTCTAACTCAGATTTGGCTAGAGTACATGAATCTGTCATTGAATTCATCATTTAATTCGTGATTTGGGTTGGAATTTGGGAAGAAATTGTAAAATCTTACAAAAATGTAAAATGATGATTTGAAGAACCAAATGGTATTGGAATTGGATAATTTTCGTATGGTTAGACTCGTGAGAGTATAAGGATTTTAGTTTTGTGAGTTTTGTCAAATTCCGAGATATGGGCCTTGGGGTCGGGTTTGACCAATTTCGGGAATTTTGTGGTAATTTGATTATTTTCGAGTGGGCTTTGTTCTCTTAGTACATTTTGATGGTTTTGTACTGATTTTGGCTAGATTTGGAGCATCCAGAGGCCAATTCGAGAGGCAAAGGCATCGCGGGCTAGAGTTCGGACCGGATAGAGGTAAGTAATAATTGTAAATAATGTCCTGAGGGTTTGAAACCCCGGATTACGCATTGTTGTGCTATGTTGAGGTGACTTACACGCTAGATGATGAGCGTGGGGTAGATCACCGCTGGGGATTGTGACTTAGTCCAACCCGAACGATTATTTTAATGCGTAATTGAAAGTTAATTGTTTGATGTTATTATGTTTTGGGTTGTAGGCCATGTTTGGGGCCTTGTGCCGACTTGTTAAGACTCTTAGGGGGATTTTTACTATCTTTCCTCACTCTATTTGTTTGAAAGCATATCCTCAGTCATGTTTTACCTATTTGTTACTCAAATCTGGTCTTACCACTATATTTTTAAAGAAGTGGAAACTATTTTGGGCTGAGTTCCTTGTTATACTGATGGTTCGAGTGATCGTGAGATGAATGATTGAGGTAGACTGAGAGTCTGATGGTGAGGTTAATAACTGAGAGAGGTCGAAGGCATAGTTGTGAAGATTATATATCTATAGATCGGGCTGCACGCCGTGACAATTTATATATATATATCGGGCTGCACGCCGCAACAATACTTATATGGATCGGGCTGCACACCGCAGTAATATTGCGCTTGGGCTATAGGAGCCCCTTCGGAGTCTGCACACCCCTAGTGAGCGCCGTCGACGAGATATATGAATCGGGCTACACGCCGCAGCGATATATGGATCGGGTTGCACGCTGCAGCGGTTACTATATGGTACCTATTGAGTACGAGTGACTAAGAGGCTAGCCCGCGGAGCGATAGATATATACATGCATATGAGTGATGATTTGCCTGAGAGGCCTGTTTATGAACTTATTGTTTTTTACTCCTTTTTAAGTGAGTCTCTAACGAATATGTTGATTCATTGACTGCTTCTACTCATCTTTATACTGAGCCTCTGTTGAAAACCATTGAATAAATGTTTTTAAATAAATTTTCATTCACGTTGGGGTTTTGAGATGTTCAGAACTTAATCACTGATTTGGCATTGGTTATATCCACTGAGATTTTCTAATTATGAGGTATTTATGACCACTGTTTTGCCTAGAAGGGCCAATTATGGGGTTTTATCTCTTTTATTATAAATGGTATTGAACCCCTACTGAAACTGTCGGAAAGCATTTCAAATGATTTTTACAAAAAGGTTGGATATTAAATGAGACGATCGACTCGAATTCTGATTTGAAAGCCCGTTGTGCTTATTGAGTTTATCATAAATGTGGATTCATTGTTTCATACTTCTCAGTCTCTATTTACTCTTATTACTTATTGGGTTGGAGTACTCACATTACTCCCTGCACCTCGTATGCAGATTTAGATATTTCGGAACCCAATAGCGGGTGTTGATTGCTCAGACGCAGAATCATCGGAGTTAGCAAGGTGGCTGCACGACGTTCGCAGTACTGCTTCCTTCCTCTCATTTTCATCACTGTACTTAGTACACTTTTGACTATTTTTGTTGTATTCAGACTTTGGTGGATGCTCATGACTAGTGACACCCCGATGTCGGGCTTGTATGTTATTTTAGCGCTATTCATTCAGACATATGTTATGAGATATTGTTTAATTAAAGTATTAAAAATGACTCTTAATGATTAAAGAGTTAATATGCGTGTTGTGTTGGCTGGCCTTGTCCTCACGAGAGGCGCCATCACGACCGGGCCGGTTGGGGTCGTGACAAGTTGGTATAAGAGCCTAGGTTACATAGGTCTCACGAGTCATGAGCAGGTTTAGTAGAGTCTCGTAGATCTGTACGGAGACATCTGTATTTATCCTCAGGAGGTTGCAGAACCTTTAGGAAAACTTCACATTCTTGAATTCTTGTTGTGCGTCCTTGATTCAGCTTGAAATATAACTCTTTGAATTCCTTCCACGCATTCGTATGCGCGCATGAGCGCTTGGTATCAGGTGTGCATCGATGGCTTGTGATTCCTCGATCAAGGGGTGAGATGTGATATCTCTGTGTTGATGTTGGGCCAATCTGGGAGAGTTGAGGCCTGATTTTTGCCTATACCTCGAGCCTAAGCTGTTGATTTTGTGAGCGCATGCTTCTGGATCTATATGTTCTGTTGTGTCCCTATTAAGGGGAGTTATGACTAGATAGCTACATGATGAGTGTGTTATGACTGCTAGGTGTATTCATATGATTTGGAAGCGACGAGGAGGGTCTACTGGAGGATAGAAGAACTATTAGGCACTTGATTTCCCTCTCGATTTGAGGTATAGCCCCGAGTTATGGGGGTGTGAAGAATCTTTTCATGTGTTCTAGTTGGGAGTGAAGTAAATTTCATGTACGGTATGTGTTTAGACTCAGGAAGATTAAGTGACTGCGTAATATTTATGATGGTGGAAGGTATATCGAAATGCTAGTTTGAGGCAAAACAAGTAGGGTTATCTCCCGCGGAGTGTTTTCCGAAGTTGTGTGATCCTTATGTTGTCTGTTAGAAGATCTCATTTACAAGTAATTTATATGTGTTGGAATTTAACTTTGTGTCGCTTAAGAGGGTGGGGTTCAACAGCTACGAGAGTGAATGTGAAATTTGCATAAGATTTAAAGTACCAGGTGGTTTGTGTTTTATGAGTGTATGAAGGGATGAGTTTAAACCTCACTATGGTAGTATGGCAGCAATATCGTATATCTGTTACGAGTTATTGTGTGTGTTTTGGTCTATGGCTTCGAACCAACTGGGGGAGTTTGCTATTGATTAGCTGATTGTGCAATTATGTGCTATGTTGGTTCCAGTTTGATGCGTATTGGTGAATTAGTTATGGCTTATGGAGATTGTGACCGAGGATGGCTCGAGCTAAGGAAAATTTTGACAAAGGTTGTATTATGCTTCATAGGTTTGTGAGAATCACTGAATGTCTTGAGTTGTTGTTGGTAAAGGATGTTCGGTGCATAGAGCAGGAAGTTGCTTGGTTGTACTGGAATGAGGTTACATTATGTGGTGTTAGAGTGCTAGTGAGGCACGGGATGACGATTCGTTTGATTAGGCTAATTGCGGTTTGAGTAGAGTGGATGACTCTCGGGAATAGTTCTAATGGGTTCAAGACTTTTAGGTAATAATTGGAGATTTTCAAGTGTATAATTGGGCTAGGAATTGAGGTTTGCATTAGAGGGCGCCAAGACTTGTGTCACTTCTATATCAATTATGGGATCCTATGTATCAGTGTCAGGAAGGTAAAGTTAACGGATTTGAATTCGCAGGAAGTTTCCTCAGAGTAAAGTTTTTAAATGTGGTGCCTTTGGGAATAGATAAGAGAGTATTCATCAGCTTATGGGTCTCAAACGGTGTGGCTTTATGCTTGGGTCCCGTGTGGTAAGTTTGGGTTGAGGAATTGTGATGTTATAGTAAGAATGAGTATCAAGTTGAAGGTAAATCAGAAGGAAACTCTGATAGATGGTATAGCTTGGTAGTGGGTCGGATCGATATGGTAAGGATATGATTAACTCTTTGGATGTTTATGGGGTAATGAGTCTCTGCAGGTGTTTTGCGGCAATTCTTTTGGGTTTTAGAGTCATGCGTAGCTCGATTGAGTTAGAAGGATTTATTCCTGATGAGTTAGGGTTGTACAAATGGATTTCGGGGAGTTCTTAATTGTACCTACCTTGGTTGGAGATGTATATTTTCCTATTGGGATGAGGAGCATGGGATGTATAGTGGTTCTTTGCTAGATGGAATCAATGGAAAGTTCTTGGCTAATAGAATGCATAGTGGCTTGCAGTTCGGAAGGGCTATGAAGTTCTCATGGTTATCCTAGAATGGTATGGGTTATGCGGTATGTTGTAAATAATTGAGAATTGCGTGTGTAAGGTTGCAGATTAGTTCTGAAAGGAAGGTCATAAAAAAAAAATTTAGGCAGCACGGGCAGCTTCAGAGGATTAGAGGAATGTACTTCAGATGATTAAGGAAATGGTATTGCTAATTGGAGTGATTTGATGAGGGTATATGTTTCAGATAAGGCAATGAGATTAAGTTGATGGTACTTCGATAGTATTGCAGCACTTCTTGTCAGATCGGCTGCTGATATCCGAGTTTGCTTGACGACACAGTAGAATTTTAGAGTATCTCTCATGGAATGATAGAGTACTAGAGGTGTGTTATATATGCGAGCGGCTGAATTGGGATCAGGTGTGTTGAGTCATGTGCCATAGGGATTTGGAGACGATAAGTTCTCATATTCAGGCTATGTGTGGTTGTGGGTCGTGTGTATCAACACGGTATGGTGACTATCGGGGGTTGGAGATCCGAACGGATCTTTTGTTTCTTGGTATGTTAGATTCTAGATGTGATATTGGGTTCAGACTGGTTGTCTCCGTGTTGTATTATTCTGGTCTATTACGCTAAGGAGACGTTGTTGGCTATGCCAGAAATGTCCCAGATTGAGTGGCGAGGTTCGACGGATTATGTTCTAGTGGAGTGGTTTTATATTTCGAAGACCCAGTGGACGGCTGGGAAGGATTGTTTCTCTTAGTGGAGTTTTCGTGATAGATGTCAGTGTAGAGGCTCCTACCATTGATTTAGTTCCGTTAGTGAGGGACTTTTCAGATGTTTTCCTTGCGGTCGGGCATGTCGTCGGGCAAGGTTGTTGATTTCGGTATTGATTTGGTGCTGGGCACCGTATTGTATGGCACTGGAAGAGTTAAAGGGTTTCGTTGGCAGGCCAATGTGGATGCATGTTCTAACTTGAGTCGGCTCGGTTGGCTCCGGATTGTATTGTTAAGGGATGCGTTCATTCGATTGCTATTGAGTTTATTAGTTATCTAGGGAGATCTATGAGTTAACCTTTCTGTGTGGCGAGGTGTAATGATTTGTTGGTTATAGGCACACATGGTGTGGTTCTATTGGGGTCTCGTAGTGGAAGTCGAGCGGGAAGAGTAATTGGGTGTTGCTCGGTGAATGGCGTATCGGTAATGTCCTATCGGGTTTGGCTGGTGTATGTTATTTGCTTCACCGTGAGTATGATAAATTGCTTTGGTTCCAGACATCAATTGCGTGTGGTCATCAATTTCGAGCATAGTGACTTGTGGTGTTCCATGTGGAGCAGTATTTGGATAAGGTCGTGCATTGCAGCGAATATATGTGGAGGTATGACCTTGCAGGTTAGATTCGTGTGTTCTATTCCTATGATGTGAGACGGGTTCTCAGCCTTGTATTGTGGTGGTACTGGTGAACCTGAGGTATATCTCTTTCATTTGAGTCATTTTCTTTATTTGAGTATGTTCGGACTGTTGCTTATTGATGCGCGTATTATGCAAGTGGTGGCTTAGGCGTGTACTGATGTGTCATGTCACCAGAGTAGTGTGTAGGATTAGAGGAGATCGTTGGGATCATTAATGAATACGAACGGATTGGATTTCAACATGTTGGAAGGATAATATCGAGGTTCGTCTCAGAAATGTTCTATGGAATTTGCCAAAGGAGAAGTGGCTTCATGAATGGTTGATCTGATAAATGGTTATGGTTTACTGCGTGTTTCAATTATCATTGGCAATAAATGGAAGTGTTGGAATGAGACTTTAGTTGATAAGAGGTTTTCTACCGGTATTCAGTTGTTGTGGCAGCTGCTGTGAATAGAAGTTATCGCTACGAGCGTTTGAGTTACGTGGTTTATCATGTAATTGCACCTAAGGTTGCAGGTATGGGTTATTACAGCTCATTCGGGCTTATTCTGAATATAAATATGAGATTCTGATCTTGAGGATGATTTCGGAAGTAGAAATGGGGTTCTAATGTTTATGGGTTAGGTTGGATTGTGAAATTTTAGTTGCATTATGTTATCGGACCTATATGAGATAGGGTGATGTTGGATCACCCTCGAGTATATGCATGGTAATGTTATTCAGCAATTGGTTGTCTTCTGGAACAACTCTGGGCACGTTCGAGGACGAACGTGTGTTTAAGTGGGGGAGGATGTAACGACCCGACCGGTCATTTTGAGATTTTGCGCTTTGCTAGCTAGTTCACGGGCATGACTTGCCCCGTGTGGTGTAATATGACTTATGTAAATCATTGGTTTGGGTTTTCAAGGAAGACGGAACGAATTTGGAAGAACAATTCTCAGTTTGTAGCTTGAAATTTGAAAGGTTTGACCAAGATTTGACTTGTTGTATATGATCTCGGATCGAAAATTTTATGATTTGGTTAACTCTGTTGGGTGATTTGGGACATAGGAGCGTGATCAGAATACATTTTGGAAGTCCGTGGAAGGTTTAGGCTTGAATTGGCGAAATTGAGATTTCGGCGTTTTCCGGTTGATAGGAAAGATTTTGATATAGAGGTCGGAATGTAATTCCGAGAGTGGCAGTAGCTTCGTTGTGTCACTTGGGATGTCTGTGCAAATCTTCAGGTCATTCAAATGAGATTTGATAGACTTTTTGATCGAAAGAATAATTTAAGAGCTCTTGGAGTTCTTAGGCTTGAATCTTATATTAAATTGGTGATTTGATGTTGTTGTGAGCGTTCCGAAGTTTTGAACAAGGTTGAACGATGTCATGGGATGTGTTGGTACAATTGATTTGAAGTTCCGGGAGTTCCGGGATGTTTTAGGACAAAAATCATAGTTGTAGCAGGTCCACAAGGGTTGCAGGCCTCAGAACCCACCCGCGCGGTCCTCACAAAAAGAAGTGCGGCCGCGGTATGTGTTGTGCGGACCGCACAAAATGCTGTGCGGCCGCGGTGGGGAACGTTTCACTGGTCCTACTTCGGAAGCTCATATATTTTGATCTACAAGGAATTTTGAGATAATTCGAAAACATAAGTTGTAACCCTTCATGTCTAGTTTCCGAAAAAGTAAAGATATCGCAATTTGGACATCTGTAAGGAAAGTTATGGCTAAAATAGTAAAGCCTGTCACTTCAGAGGAAATCCTATGTGTCCGTGGTCGTTTTTATGCGGACCATGGTCGATTTTGTGCGGTCCGCGGAGGTGGAAATCTGTGGGGTACTCTATAAATACGAGGTTTTGGGTTTTATTTGATATTTTGACCAAAAGAGCTCAGATTTTGGCGATTTTTCGAAGGTTTTTCAAGAAATTCATCGGGGTAAGTGATTCTAACTCAGATTTGGCTAAAGTACATGAATCTATCATTGAATTTATCATTTAATTCGTAATTTGGGATGGAATTTGGTAAGAAATTGTAATATCTTTCATAAATGTTAAATGATGATTTGAAGGACCAAATGGTATCGAAATTGGATAATTTTTGTATGGTTAGACTCGTGAAAGTATAAGGATTTTAGTTTTGTGAATTTTATCAAATTCCGAGATGTGGGCCCGGGGGTCGGGTTTGACCAATTTCGGGAATTTTGTGGTAATTTGATTATTTTCGAGTTGGCTTTGTTCCCTTAGCACTTTTCATGGTTTTGTACTGATTTCGGCTAGATTTGAAGCATTCAGAAGCCGATTCGAGAGGCAAAGGCATCGCGTGCTAGAGTTCGAACCGGATAGGGGTAAGTAATAATTTTAAATAATGTCCTGAGGGTTTGAAACCCCGGATTATGCATCGTTGTGCTATGTTCAGGTGATTTACACGCTAGATGACGAGCGTGGGGTAGATCACCGCTGGGGATTGTGACTTAGTCTATCCCGAACGATTATTTTAATGCGTAATTGATAGTTAATTGTTTGATGTTATTATGTTTTGGGTTGTAGGCCATGTTTGGGGGCTTGTGCCGACTTGTTAAGACTCTTAGGGGCATTTTTACTATCTTTCTTCACTCTATTTGTTTGAAAGAATATCCTCAGTCATGTTTTACCTGTTTGTTACTCAAATCTGGCCTTACCACTATATTCTTAAAAATGTGGAAACTGTTTTGGGTTGAGTTCAATGTTTTACTGATGGTTCGAGTGATCGTGAGATGGATGACTGAGGTAGACTGAAAGTCTGATGGTGAGGTTAATGACTGAGAGAGGCCCAGGGCCTAGTTGTGAGGATTATATATCTATGGATCGGGCTGCACGCTGCATAAATTTATATATATATATGTATATATATATATATGTATGTATGTATGTATGTATATGGATCGGGCTGCACGCCGCAACAATATGTTGGATCGGGCTGCACGCCGCAACAATATGTTGGATCGGGCTGCACGCCGCAACAATATGTTGGATCGGGCTGCACGCCGCAGCGATATAGCGCTTGGGCTGTAGGTGCCCCTCCGGAGTTTGCATACCCCCAGTAAGCACCGTCAACGAGATATATGGATCAGGCTGCACGCCGCAGCGATATATGAATCGGGCTGCACACCGCAGCGGTTACTATATGGTACATATTGAGTCACGAGTGATTGAGAGGCTAGCCCGAGGAGCGATAGATATATACATGCACATGAGTGATGTTTTGCCTGAGAGGCCTGTTTATGAACTTATTGGTTTTTACTCCTTTTTAAGTGAGTCTCTAACGAATATGTTGATTCATTGACTGCTTCTACTCATCTTTATACTGAGCCTCTGTTGAAAAATGTTGAATAAATGTTTTTAAATAAATTTTCATCCATGTTGGTGTTATGAGATGTTCAGAACTTAATCACTGATTTGGTTATTTCTACTGAGATTTTTAAATTATGAGGTATTTATGACCACTGTTTTGCCTAAAGGGGCCGATTATGGGTTTTTATCTCTTTTATTATAAATGGTATTGAACCCCTACTGAAACTATCGGAAAGCATTTCAAATGATTTTTACAAAAAGGCTGGATATTAAATGAGATGATCGACTCGAATTCTGATTTGAAAGCCCGTTGTGCTTATTGAGTTTATCATAAATGTGGATTCATTGTTTCATACTGCTCAGTCTCTATTTACTCTTATTACTTATTGGATTGGAGTACTCACATTACTCCCTGCACCTCGTGTGCAGATTCAGATATTTCGGAACCCGATAGCGGGTGTTGATTGCTCAGACGCAGAATCATCAGAGTTAGCAAGGTGGCTGCACGACGTTCGCAGCGCTGCTTCCTTCCTCTAATTTTAATCACTGTATTTAGTACACTTTTGACTATTTTTGTTGTATTCAGACTTTGGTGAATGCTCATGACTAGTGACACCCCGATGTCGGGCTTGTATGTTATTTTAGCACTATTCATTCAGACATATGTTATGAGATATTGTTTAATTAAAGGATTAAAAATGACTCTTAATGATTAAAGGGTTAATATGGGTGTTGTGTCGGCTGGCCTTGTCCTTATGAGAGGCGCCATCACGACAGGGTCGGTTGGGGTCGTGACAAGTTGGTATCAGAGCCTAGGTTACATAGGTCTCACTAGTCATGAGCAGGTTCAGTAGAGTCTCGCAGATCTGTATGGAGACATCTATATTTATCTTCGGTAGGTTGCAGAACCTTTAGGAAACTTCACATTCTTGAATTCTTGCCGTGTGTCCTTGATTCAGCTTGAAATATAACTCTTTGAATTCCTTCCATGCATTCGTATGCGCGCATGAGCGCTTGGTATCAGATGTGCATCGATAGCTTGTGATTCCCCGATCAAGGGGTGAGATGTGATATCTCTGTGTTGATGTTGGGCCAGTATGGGAGACTTGAGGCCTGATTTTTGCCTATACCTCGAGCCTGAGCTGTTGATTTTGTGAGCGCATGCTTCTGGATCTATATTTTCTGTTGTGTCCCTATTAAGGGGAGTTATGACTAGATAGCTACGTGATGAGTGTGTTATGACTGCTAGGTGTATTCATATGATTTGGAAGCGACGAGGAGGTTCTGCTGGAAGATAGAAGAACTATTAGGCACTTGATTTTCCTCTCGATTTAAGGTATAGCCCCGAGTTATGGGGGTGTGAAGAATCTTTTCATGTGTTCTAGTTGGGAGTGAAGTAAATTTCATGTACGGTATGAGTTTAGACTCAGGAAGATTAAGTGACTGCGTAATGTTTATGACGGTGGAAGGTATACCAAAATGCTAGTTTGAGGCAAAGCAAGTGGGGTTATCTCCCGCGGAGTGTTCCGAAGTTGTGTGATCCTTACGTTGTCTGTTAGAAGATCTCATTTACAAGTAAATTATATGTGTTGGAATTTAACTTTGAGTCGCTTAAGAGGGAGGGGTTCAACAGCTATGAGAGTGAATGTGAAATTTGCATAAGATTTAAAGTACCAGGTGATTTGTGTTTTATGAGTGTATGAAGGGATGAGTTTGAATCTCACTATGGTTGTATGGAAACAATATCGTATATCTGTTACGAGTTATTGTGTGTGTTTTGATCTATGGCTTCGAACCAACTGGGGGAGTCTGCTATTGATTAGTTGATTTGCGGTTATGTGCTATGTTGGTTCTAGTTTGAGGCGTATTGGTGAATTAGTTATAGCCTATGGATATTGTGACCGAGGATGGCTCGAGCTAAGGAAAATTTTGACAAAGGTTATGCTTCATAGGTTTGTGAGAATCACGGAATGTCTTGAGTTGTTGTTGGTAAAGGATGCTCGGTGCATAGAGCAGGAAGTTGCTTGGTTGTACTGGAATGAGGTTACATTCTGTGGTGTTAGAGTGCTAGTGAGGCATGGGTTGATGGTTCATTTGATCAGGCTAATTGTGGTTTGAGTAGAGTGGATGACTCTCGGGAATGGTTCTAATGGGTTCAAGACTTTCAGGTAATAATTGGAGATTTTCAAGTGTATAATTGGGCTAGGAACTGAGGTTTGCATTAGAGGGTTCCAAAACTTATGTCACTTCTATATCAATTATGGGATCCTATGTATCAGTATCAGGAAGGTAAAGTTAACGGATTTAAATTTGCAGGAAGTTTCCTCAGAGTAAAGTTTTTAAATGTGGTGTCTTTGGGAATAGATAAGAGAGTATTTAGCAGCTTATGGGTCTCAAACGGTGTGGCTTTATGCTTGGGTCCCGTGTGGTAAGTTTGGGTTGAGGAATTATGATGTTATAGTAAGAAGGAGTATCAAGTTGAAGGTAAATCAGAAGGAAACTCTGATAGATGGTATAGCTTGGTAGTGGGTCGGATCGATATGGTAAGGATATGATTAACTCTTTGGATGTTTATGGGGTAATGAGTCTCTGCAGGTGTTTTGCGGCAATTCTTTTGGGTTTTAGAGTCATGCGTAGCTCGATTGAGTTAGAAGGATTCATTCCTGATGAGTTAGGGTTGTACAAATGGATTTCGGGGAGTTCTTGATGGTACCTACCTTGGTTGGAGATGTATATTTTCCTATTGGGATAAGGAGCATGGGATGTATAGTGGTTCTTTGCTAGATGGAATCAATGGAAAGTTCTTGGCTAAGGGAATGCATAGTGGCTTGCGGTTCGGAAGGGCTATGAAGTTCTCATAGTTATCCTAGAATGGTACGGGTTATGCGGTATCTTGTAAATGATTGAGAATTGTGTGTGTGAGTTTGCGGTTTGGTTTTGAAAGGAAGGTCATAAAAAAAATTCTTAGGCAGCACGGGTAGTTTCAGAGGATTAGAGGAATGATCTTCAGATGATTAAGGAAATGGTTTTGCTAATTGGAGTGATTTGACGAGGGTATATGTTTTAGATAAGGCAATGAGATTAAGTTGATGGTACTTCGGTAGTATTGCAGCACTTCTTGTCAGATCGGCTGCTGGTATCCGAGTTTGCTTGACAACATAGTAGAATTTTAGAGAATCTCTCGTGGAATGATGGAGTACTAGAGGTGTGTTATATATGCGAGCGGCTGAATTGAGATCAGGTGTGTTGAGTCATGTGCCATAGGGATTTGGAGACGGGAAGTTCTCATATTCAGGCTATGTGTGGTTGTGGGTCGTGTGTATCGGCACGGTATGGTGACTATCGGTGGTTGGAGACCCGAACAGATATTTTGTTTCTTGGGATGTTAGATTCTAGATGTGATATTGGGTTAAGACTGGTTGTCTCTGTGTTGTATTATTCTGGTCTATTACGCTAAGACGACGCTGTTGGCTATGCCGGAAATGTCACGGATTGAGTGGCGAGGTTCGACGGATTATGTCCTAGTGGAATGGTTTTATATTTCAAAGACCCAATGGATGGCTGGGAAGGATTGTTTCTCTTAGTGGAGTTTTCGTGATAGATGTTAGTATAAAGGCTCCTACCATTGATTTAGTTCCGGTAGTGAGGGACTTTTCGGATGTGTTCCTTGCGGCCGGGCATGTCGTCGGGCAAGGTTGTTGATTTCGGTATGATTTGGTGCCGGGCACCGTATTGTATGGCACCGGCAGAGTTAAAGGGTTTCATTGGCAGGCCAATGTGGGTGCATGTTCTAACTTGAGTCGGCTCGGTTGGCTCCGGATTGTATTGTTAAGGGATGCATTGATTCGATTGTTATTGAGTTTATTAGTAATCTGGGGAGATCTATGAGTTAATCTTTCTGTGTGGCGAGGTGTTATGATTTGTTGGTTATAGGCACACATGGTGTGGTTCTAATGGGGTCTCGTAGTGGAAGTCAAGCGGGAAGAGTAATTGGGTATTACTCGGTGAATGGCGTATCGATAATGTCCTTTCAGGTTTGCATGGTGTATGTTATTTGCTTCACCGTGAGTGTGATGAATTGCTTTGGTTCCAGACATCAATTGTGTGTGGTCATCAATTTCGAGCAGAGTGACTTGAGGTGTTCCATGTGGAGCAGTGTTTGGATAAGGTCGCGCATTGTAGCGAATATATGTGGAGGTATGACCTTGCAGGTTAGATTCGTGTGTTCTATTCCTATGATTTGAGACGGGTTCTCAGCCTTGTATTGTGGTGGTACTGGTGAACCTGAGGTATATCTCTTTCATTTGAGTCATTTTCATGATTTGAGTATGTTCAGACAGATGCTTATTGGTGCGCGTATTATGCAAGTGGTGGCTTAGGCCTGTACTGTTGTGTCATGTCACCAGAGTAGTGTGTAGGATTAGAGGAGATCGTTGGGATCATTAATAAATACGAACGGATTGGATTTCAATATGTTGGAAGGATAATATCGAGGTTCGGCTCAGAAATTTTCTATGGAATTTGCCAAAGGAGAAGTGGCTTCATGAATGGTTGATCTGATAAATGGTTATGGTTTACTGCGTGTTTCAATTATCATTGGCAATAAATGGAAGTGTTGGAATGAGACTTTAGTTGATAAGAGGTTTTCTACCGGTATTCAGTTGTTGTGGCAGCTGTTGTGAATAGAAGTTATCGTTACGAGCATTTGAGTTACGTGGTTTATCATGTAATTGCACCTAAGGTTGCATGTATGGGTTATTACAGCTCATTCGGGCTTATTCTGAATATAGATATGAGATTCTGATCTTGAGAATGATTTCGGAAGTGGAAATGGGGTTCTAAGGTTTATAGGTTAGGTTGGATTGTGAAATTTTAGTTGTATTATGTTATCGGACCTATATGAGATAGGGTGACGTGGGATCACCCTCGAGTATATGCATGGTAATGTTATTCAGCAATTGGTTGGCTTCTGGAACAACTCTGGGCACGTTCGAAGACGAACGTGAGTTTAAGTGGGGGAGGATGTAACGACCCGACCGGTCATTTTGAGATTTTGCACTTTGCTAGCTAGTTCGCGGGCATGACTTTCCCCGTGTGGTGTAATATGACTTATGTAAATCATTGGTTTGGGTTTTCAAGGAAATCAGAACGAATTTGGAAGAACAATTCTCAGTTTGTAGCTTGAAATTTGAAAGGTTTGACCAAGATTTGACTTGTTGTATATGATCTCGGATCGGAAATTTTATGATTTGGTTAGCTCTGTTGGGTGATTTGGGACTTAGGAGCGTGATCGGAATACATTTTGGAAGTCCATGGAAGGTTTAGGCTTTAATTGGCGAAATTGAAATTTCGGCGTTTTCCGGTTGATAGGAAAGATTTTGATATAGAGGTCAGAATGGAATTCCGAGAGTGGCAGTAGCTTCGTTGTGTCACTTGGGATGTCTGTGCAAAATTTTAGGTCATTCAAATGAGATTTGATAGACTTTTTGATCGAAAGCATAATTTAAGAGTTCTTGGAGTTCTTAGGCTTAAATCTTATATTAAATTGGTGATTTGATGTTGTTGTGAGCGTTCCGAAGTTTTGAACAAGGTTGAACGATGTCATGGGATGTGTTGGTACAATTGATTTGAAGTTCCGGGTAGGTTCCGGGATGTTTTAGGCCAAAAATCATAGTTGTAGCAGGTCCACAAGGGTTGCAGGCCTCGGAACCCACTCGCGCGGTCCTTACAAAAAGAAGTGCGGCCGCGGTATGTGCTGTGCGGACCGCACAAAATGCTGTGCGGCCACGTTGGGGAACGTTTCACTGGTCCTACTTCGGAAGCTCATATATTTTGATCTACACAGAATTGTGAGATAATTCGAAAACATAAGTTGTAGCCCTTCGTGTCTAGTTTCCGGAAAAGTAAAGATATCGCAATTTGGACATCTGTAGGGAAAGTTATGGCAAAATTACTAAAGCCTGTCACTGCAGAGGAAAACCTATGTGGCCGTGGTCATTTTTATGCGGACCACGGTCGATTTTGTGCGGTCCGCGAAGGTGGAAATCTGTGGGGTACTCTATAAATACGAGGTTTTGGGTTTGATTTGATATTTTGACCAAGAGAGCTCAGATTTTGGCGATATTTCGAAGGTTTTTCAAGAAATTCATCGGGGTAAGTGATTCTAACTCAGATTTGGCTAAAGTACATGAATCTATCATTGAATTTATCATTTAATTAGTAATTTGGGATGGAATTTGGTAAGAAATTGTAAAATCTTTCATAAATGTTAAATGATGATTTGAAGGACCAAATGGTATCGAAATTGGATAATTTTTTTATGGTTAGACTCGTGAAAGTATAAGGATTTTAGTTTTGTGAATTTTGTCAAATTCTGAGATGTGGGCCCGGGGATCGGGTTTGACCAATTTCGGGAATTTTGTGGTAATTTGATTATTTTCGAGTTGGCTTTGTTCCCTTAGCACTTTTGATGGTTTTGTACTGATTTCGGCTAGATTTGAAGCATTCGGAGGCCGATTCGAGAGGCAAAGGCATCGCGGGCTAGAGTTCGGACCGGATAGAGGTAAGTAATAATTGTAAATAATGTCCTGAGGGTTTGAAACCCCGGATTACGCATCGTTGTGCTATGTTGAGGTGACTTACACGCTAGATGACGAGCGTGGGGTAGATCACCGCTGGGGATTGTGACTTAGTCCATCCCGAACGATTATTTTAATGCGAAATTGATAGTTAATTGTTTGATGTTATTATGTTTTGGGTTGTAAGCCATGTTTGGGGACTTGTGCCGACTTGTTAAGACTCTCAGGGGCATTTTTACTATCTTTCTTCACTCTATTTGTTTGAAAGAATATCCTCAGTAATGTTTTACCTGTTTGTTACTCAAATCTGGCCTTACCACTATATTCTTAAAAATGTGGAAACTATTTTGGGCTGAGTTCCATGTTTTACTGATGGTTCGAGTGATCGTGAGATGGATGACTGAAGTAGATTGAAAGTCTGATGGTGAGGTTAATGACTGAGAGAAGCCGAGGGCCTAGTTGTGAGGATTATATATCTATGGATCGGGTTGCACGCCGCAAAAATTTATATATATATATATATATATATATATATATATATATATATATATATATATATATATATATATATATGTATGTATATATATATATCTGCACGCCGCAACGATATGTTGGATCGGGCTGCGCGCCGCAACGATATGTTGGATCGGGCTGCACGCCGCAACGATATGTTGGATCGGGCTGCACGCCGCAGCGATATAGCGCTTGGGCTGTAGGAGCCCCTCCGGAGTTTGCACACCCCCAGTAAGCACCGTCAACGAGATATATGGATCAGGCTGCACGCCGCAGCGATATATGGATTGGGCTGCACACCGCAGCGGTTACTATATGGTACATATTGAGTCACGAGTGATTGAGAGGCTAGCCCGATGAGCGATAGATATATACATGCACATGAGTGATGTTTTGCCTGAGAGGCCTGTTTATGAACTTATTGGTTTTTACTCCTTTTTAAGTGAGTCTCTAACGAATATGTTGATTCATTGACTGCTTCTACTCATCTTTATACTGAGCCTCTATTGAAAAATGTTGAATAAATGTTTTTAAATATATTTTCATCCACGTTGGGGTTATGAGATGTTTAGAACTTAATCACTGATTTGGCATTGGTTATTTCCACTGAGATTTTTAAATTATGAGGTATTTATGACCACTGTTTTGCCTAGAGGGGCCGATTATGGGTTTTTATCTCTTTTATTATAAATGGTATTGAACCCCTACTGAAACCGCCGGAAAGCATTTCAAATGATTTTTACAAAAAGGCTGGATATTAAATGAGACGATCGACTCGAATTCTGATTTGAAAGCCCGTTGTGCTTATTGAGTTTATCATAAATGTGGATTCATTGTTTCATACTGCTCAGTCTCTATTTACTCTTATTACTTATTGGGTTGGAGTACTCACATTACTCCCTGCACCTCGTGTGCAGATTCAGATATTTCGGAACCCGATAGCGGGTGTTGATTGCTCAGACACAGAATCATCGGAGTTAGAAAGGTGGTTGCACGACGTTCGTAGCGCTGCTTCCTTCCTCTCATTTTCATCACTGTACTTAGTACACTTTTGACTATTTTCGTTGTATTCAGACTTTGGTGGATGCTCATGACTAGTGACACTCCGATGTCGAGCTTGTATGTTATTTTAGCACTATTTATTCAGACATATGTTATGAGATATTGTTTAATTAAAGGATTAAAATGACTCTTAATGATTAAAGGGTTAATATGGGTGTTGTGTCGGCTGGCCTTGTCCTCACGAGAGGTGTCATCATGACCGGGCCGGTTGGGGTCGTGACAGAAGGGAGCCGACTCAAAGGGTTTGCAAAGGGTTAAATATTTGGATAGTGAGAAAGAAAGCCTTCTTTATTCCAATCGGAGAACACTAATGCTATATAGCGGATCCAGCCTAGTACTTTTTGACTGCATTTGCATTGACAGTTGTTTCAGGGGCATTTCATTCGATGTGTCCCAAGTACAACACACTCTTTTGGCAGTACTCTTGTTGCAATATATGGACCTTTCCAATCTAGAACTAATTTTTCTTCGGCTGTTCGAACTCTTTGTTTTATTTCCTTAAACTTATCTTCATTGCAATCTAATTCTTGATTTATTATTTCTTACATCTCGTGTTTTCGTACGTTAAAATTTCGTTTTCAGTTAACTGACGTAGACTCGGGGATGAGATCGTCTTGACATTAACGTACTTATGCTATTTATACCAAGCGATAAGTAAGTGTTATGAAGGATAAAGGGGTACAGGGATTAAAGAAAATGAGTTTCACTGAAAGTGGACAATTTGGAATAAAATACGGGTCGAGCGATAATACCCGATAATTATGAAGTAGTACCATGCAAGGTACCATATGACCGCGGTAGTATAATATATAAAGTATTTTAAAAATAATAGAATTTTAAGTAATTTATGGTAATTTTTAAATTATGCGGGTGATTGATTAATTATCAGATAACAGGATATTACCCAGTTAACTAATAAGTGAATTAAAAAATAAAACATTAATTAATATCCCACCCCCACCCCACGTGGCAAGAAGCCAAAAAGTTGAAAATGACTAAGTAGTCACTTGGCCAGATGGCTAATGTGTAGCAATCAAGTCATAATTTTAGTCTTGATAAGATTTTTAAATCTTGTCCATAACCTTTAGTAAGATTGCCTTGTAAAGGCTTCAAAAACCAAGATCTGCCATTGGCATTAAAAGCCAAGGAAGTTGAAGCAGAAACGCAAAACCAAAAGCTTAGAAGCAATTTCGTCCTAAACTTCAACAAATCAAAGCAGATTTCGTTCTACGCAGAAGCTTAATCTTATTTTTAGGTTCTAAGTTCAATCCACGAAGGTTTCCAATGGAATATTATACAGATTTTTTCCTACTCCAGGTATGTTAAGGCTCTCCCTTCTTTCTTTTGGCATAATCCAAATTATACTGAAGAAACGAGCAAACACACAGTTTTAATTAGTTACTCTATTCATAGATATAGTAGGGTATCTATATTCTTAATTCCCCATGAAAATTATTATTATCATCTATTCATGGGTTTATGAATAATACGCAGTTGGAAAAGTTTATCCGGAAGTAATACTGAGATTATTATGTATTTTTCATGCATTTCATTCATGTGTATTGACCTATGACCAGATGGCATTATATACGTGTATATATGTAAATATATGTATATGGGAGATGGGAAAAGGTTACGGCGTTATATACGTACCACAACCTGATCAGCTGGTATATGTTGATGATGTTGCCCACAGTGGCCGAGACGATATGATGGGATGCCCTCAGTGGCTTGATGATATTATGTACACCCATAACTATGCATGGCATGACATTTATATGCACGTGCATGACATTATAAATGTTTCAGAATTTACAAAGTTATTTAGATTTAAAGATCTGTTTCTGTATTCCATGTTTCATTTATGTCTTTTACGTACTAATTTTCATGCCTTAAATACTCAGTACATTTTTTGTACTGACGCCCTATTTCACAAGGCATGCGTTTCATTCCCGCAGGTGAAGGTAGCTAAGCTAACTGTCCCCCTCCTTAGGATCCCTGATCAGCAAGAGTTGGCGTGCTCCACTTGATCCGGAGCTGCTTTGTTTTTTATACGATACGTTTGTGTATATATATATATATATATATATATGTATATGGCTATGACGTGGCTCAGTCTGTATTTGTACATCTATGTTTCCATTAGAGGTTTATAGACAATATATCTAGTTGGGTTGTATGTGGCCTTGTCAGCTTTCAGTTATTGGATGTATAGTTGTCTACTGCAGCCTTGCCAGCTCGCCCATTGTATTCTGCATGTATACGTAAATATGTCTTGTTGGTCGATTTCCTTCATGTACATTATTCTCGTAACTCGGCAGATGTTATACAAGTTCATATCCTAGACGCATGCTTAGGGGTGTTTGACAGGTAGGACTTAGGCACCCGTCGCGGCCCATCGGTTTGGGTCGTGACAAAAGTGGTATCAGAGCAGTTCTGTCCTAGGGTTGTCTATAGACCATGTCTAGTAGAGCCTTGTTTATGGGTGTGTTGTGCACCACACTTATAGACAAGAGGCTACATGACATATAGGATATTATCCTCTCTTCTTATCTTAGACCGTGTGATATAAGTATTCATGTTCCTAACGATGTGTTACGTTTTTAGCGATACCTCCGAAGACTATAGCCGCTAGCACGGGTCAGAAGGCTACGAAGGTGTTAGAAAGAGATATGAGTTATACTATGGAGTCAGACACATCAGAGATCATGGTTTCTATTGAAGAGGATCCATATGAGGGTCCATATGAGTTATCCGTTCGAGCTATTTCGACCACTCCGATAGCAAATGGGGTGAGAGGAGTTCCAACCTTGACAAGGCCCTTAGTTTCATTATCACAACCTGTTGATCTGGGTATGAGGGTAGTAATGCATGGATTGGCACAGCCTGAATTCCCTTAGGCTCAAAACTATGTCAAGGTATTTAAGGACACCAGCTCTTTTGAGGTTCCGGATAGTCCACAGTCGTGGGAGTCCGTCAATCAAGGTTCGTCGGTATATGTTATGGGATATACAGCGGAAGAAGATAGTAGTCGGGCCAAGAGAGGAAGGTAACCGATAAGGATATGAAGATTCCGCTTCGAAGTGTGTCTGATCGAGGTTCTTATATAGGACGAGACAAGGAACCTCTACTTTAGACTTCCTCCAAGTGTCAGTTTTTGGTTGATGAGTTCTATCTTTTCTTGGAATATTACTAAGTCAGGGTTTTAAATGTGTTAAGTTGTTTTATGAGGACGTAAGGGGCCCCGTCCCGACTTGTATATATTATGGTTATGCCTACTTAGAGGTTTTGCAGACATTATCCTGTATATAGTTTTGGGTATGACATGTCTATGGCCTAGTTGACCGCTATGTATATAAACCTTTTTTTAAATTAGTTATGCAAGTTATGTTTTAATATTGTTACCTATATATATGGATGTGACCCAAAATGGCCCGTGATAGATTTGATAATAAACAAGGATAAGATACGTGGTGTTCAGTTGGGTAGGACTTGATATTATAATAGGTGTGGATTGATTGGCATTTTGTTATGTTAACATCAAGTGTAGATCAAAGATGGTTTGATTTCATCTTCCAGGAGAGCTTGTTTTAGAATGAAAAGGTAATACCGCATCGCCAAGAGGTAAATTTATCTCCTATCTCGAGGCAATAAAGATGATCATAAAGGACTATATTTATTACTGAGTTTGGGTTTGGGATGTGGACGTAGAGTTACCAACCATTCAGTTCTTTCCTGTAGCCAATGAGTTTTCTAATGTTTTTCTCGATGAGCTTTCGGGTCTTCCGCCAAAGCGAGAAATTGAGTTTGTCATTGACCTACTACTACCAGATATTCATCTAATATCTATTTCCACCTATAGAATGTCCCCCGCAGAGCTGAACGAGTTAAAAGAACAACTAAGGGGCTTGCTTGAAAAAGGTTTTATCAGATCTATTACGTCACCGTAGGGAGCACCTGTGTTGTTTGTGAGAAAGGAGGATGGTTCCTTTCGAATGTGTATTGATTATAGGCAGTTGAATAAGGTGATGATCAAGAATAAGTACCTGCTCCCAAGGATTGATGATTTATTTGATCAGTTACAAGGTGCCAAGTGTTTTTCAAATATAGACTTGAGGTCCAGGTACTATCAGGTAAGGGTTAAGGAGGGAAATATTCTGAAGACAACATTCAGGACTGGATACGAGCACTTTTAGCTTCGTGTTACGTCATTCGATTTGACTAATGCCCCAGTAGTATTCATGGATTCGATGAACCGCATTTTTAGGCCCTTTTTAAGATCTGTTCGTAATCGTATTTATCGATAATATATATTGGTATATTCTCGTTCAGAGGCTGAGCATGCAGATCACTTGTGTACTATGCTCATAGTTCTACAAAAAGAGAAGTTGTATGCAAAATTCTCTAACTATGAATTATGGTTGAACTCCGTAGTTTTCCTTGGACATATCATTTCGGGTGAAGGAATCCAGGTGGATATACAAAAGAGTGAGGCAATGAAGACTTGGCCAAGACCCACAACACCGACGAAGGTTCATCGCTTCTCCATTTGGCAGGTTATTACAGGAAACTTGTAACGGAATTTTCTTCTCTTTTAAGCATGGTATGTGGTGTCTCGCTTAATGTTCCAGAATAAAATAAGGAAATCTATGATGCAAGTAAGTTGAATAAAGGTTGCGAATAAGTATAAATAGATATGTGTAGGTCGCAAACTAAAGTATGGTAGAGCGACAAGGTTTGAGGAAGACATGAGGAAGGATAAGAAAAGATGAGTGAAATGGTAACGAGAAAGGATAAGTCCTTGGGAATAAGTTCATAAAAGAGTTGATGGTTTCTCTAAGTTATAGAAAGATCAGTATAGCCCGAATGAACTCAAAGGAGTCTAAGACTGGTAATGTTTAGAGTAGATGAAATGTTGCCCTAATAGTGTGGTAAGGGCGTAGTTATGACAGATAAAGGATGAAATTTGGGCCTCCGAAGAGGGGAAATTCTTGAATTGTAAAAGATTAGGATACCCATGTTAGTTAACTCAGAAGGGAACTAAGTTTCAATGGACCAATCCTTGCGAACGGAGTTTCCGGGCATTGAAGGACAGATTAACTTCAACACTAGTTCTACCGCTCCCAAAAGGGACCGATGGTTATGTTATCTATTGTGACGTTTCATGCGTTGGATTGGGTCATGTGTTGATGCAGCATGGTAAGGTTGTAGCATATGCTTCTAGACAACTAAGAAAGCACGAGAAGAACTACCCGACCTACGATTTAGAGTTAGCCTTGGTGATTCATGCACTAAAGATGTGGAGGCACTACTTGTATGGCATTCATGTTGACATCTATGTGGATCGTAAGATCCTCCAGTATATCTTCTAGAAAAAAAAGAATTGAATTTACGTCAAAGAAGATGGTTGGAGTTACTTAATGATTATGACGTTGATATTTCATGCCATCCGGGGAAAGCGAACGTAGTAGCCGATGCTCTCAGTAGTAGATCTATGGGTAGTCTGTCATATTTACAACCAAAAAATAAAAGGGAGAATAGCCCATGAGGTTCACTAGCTATCTAGTCTTGGAGTTTGATTACTGGACTTAGGTGATATTGAAATTACTCTTCAGGATACAGCAATATCCTCTTTAACTGAAGTAAAGGAACTCCAGTACTAGGATCCTGTGTTAGTTGATTATAGGGATACCACTCTTCAGAAGGAGAAGACACCATTTGAAATTACAAAAGATGGAGTCCTCAGATATCAAGGGTGATTATATGTGCCTAATATTGCAGGGCTGCGTCGGCAGGTTATGGGAGAAACTCACTATTTTTGTTATTCTATTCATCCAGGAGCAACAAAGATGTATCATGATATCAGGGAAGTATATTAGTGGGACAGAATTAAAAAATGATATAGTAGAATTTGTTGCTAGTGTCCTAACTTTCAGCAGGTTAAGATTGAGCATCAAAAACCTGGTGGGTTATTGCAAGCTATGGAGATTCCGACTTCGAAATGGAAACTAATCAATATAGACTTTATAGTAGGTTTACCTTGTACCCAACATAAATTTGATTTGATATGGATGATTGTTGATAGGCTTACAAAGTCAGCCCATTTTCTGCCCGTTAGCGCTACATATTCCTTAGAGGATTATGCCAGACTTTATATTAAGGAAATAATACGACTGCATGGTGTCCTTGTATCTATTATCTCGGCTAGAGGAGCTCAATTTGCAGCTAACTTCTGGCGGTCCTTCCAAAAAGGATTCGGGATTCAAGTAAGTCTTAGTACAACATTTCATCCCCAGACAGACAGACAGGCTGAGCGTACTATTCAGACACTGGAGGTTATGTTACAAGCTTGTGTAATGGACTTCAAAGGTAGCTTGGATGATCATCTGCTGCTTGTTGAGTTCGTATATAATAATAGCTGCCATTCCACTATTCAGATGGCTCCATATGAAGCTCTTTATGGACGAAAGTGTAGGTCGCCTATAGGGTGGTTTGATGTTGGAGAATCTGGATTACATGGGCCAGACCCGGTTCAGCAAGTCATAAAAAAAGTAAAGTTGATTCTGGATCGACTATTGACAGCTCAGAAGTCATATTCTGACGTGCAGCATCGGGATTTAGAGTTTGGGGTTAATGAGTCGGTATTCGTAGAGGTGTCACCTATAAAGGGTGTGATGAGGTTTGGCAAGAAAGGCAAACTTAGCCCACAATATATTGGGCCTTATAGGACCATTTGGAGAGTGGGCCAAGTAGCTTATGAGTTAGAATTGCCCTCGAAATTAGAATCTGTCCATCCGATTTATCATGTATTTGGGCGATCCTACCTGAGTGGTGCCCACGAATGATGTACAGATTACAGAGGACTTGTCATACAAGTAAATTCCGGTTGTCGTCTTAGACCGACAAATCCGCAAGCCACAAAATAAGGAGGTAGCCTCCATGAAAGTACTTTGGAGAAACAACAATGTGGAAGAAATGACTTGGGAGGCCGAGGAAAACATGAAGTCTAGATATCCCTATTTATTTCTTCCTCCAGAGAAGGGTCCGACTGAGACGTCATAATTATAAGGTACGTGTATAAATTCTTGTGTTGGTTATTCTCGTTGATCATGTGAGGCCATTGTCGTTATTCATAATTATGGTCCTGTGTGTCGTTGGGTTATTAAGCTTCTACGGGGAGAGTTGGTAGTGGTGTTGTTACAGAGACGACCTTTCCAAAGTTATATAGATAATGGGGAGTTTAACATTCGAGGACGAATGTTTCTAAGGGGGAAAGGATGTTACATCTCGTGTTTTCGTACGTTAAAATTTCGTTTTCAGTTAACCGACGTAGACTCGGGGATGAGATCATCTTGACATTAACGTACTTACGCTATTTATAACAAGCGATAATGTCACGACCCTAAATCTGGACCCGGTCATGATGGCGCCTATCGTAAAACAAGGCCAGCCGACACAACTCCTAATTCATTTTAAAAAATTATAATAACACAATTAGAGTCATTAACATGCTAGTAATCCCAAAATAAAAGTGAAATTGTACAATTTGCGGAAAAACCAACACAACCCCGACATCGGGGTGTTAACAGTCATGAGCATCCAAAAAACTGTCTAAAAGTAGGAAGAGTCTACATAGTCTAATACAAAGAAATCCAGTACAAATGAAAATGAAGATAGGAAGGAGAAACACTAGGCTGCAAACGCCAAGCAACTACATAGCAGACTCCGAACAATCTGCTGGAAGCTATCAACCCTCGCTAGCAGGACTCGAAGCTCCAGAATCTGCACACATGGTGCAGAGAATAATGTGAGTATGCCAACTCAGTGAGTAATAAAAATAAATGAAGGCTGAGCGATAAGAAAGCACGTAAAATACAGCATAATGCTACAAGAGGCAGTATGAAATCAATACAATGTAATAAAACACTAAAAATCCCTTTAAAGCCTCTTTTAACAGTTAAACAAGTAAATGATAAAGCATCAAGAATAGATAAACATATCAAATCAGCCCCTCGGGCACAATATTAACAGAATCAACCCCTCGGGCAATAACATGGAACAACATCAGCCCTTCGGGCTATATCACACTAGGTACCGCACTCACTAGGGGTTTACAGACTCCGGGAGGGGCCCCTTACAACCCAAGCGCAATATCAAGCCATCTTATGGCATAATCAAATCGGCTCTCGGACTCATATCAAGCCACCTTGTGGAGTACAACTCAGGCCCCCGGCCTCATAATCATAATCAGTACAACACTACTGCGGCGTGCAGCCCGATCCCGTAACAATCTCACAACACAAGCCCTCGACCCTACTCAGTCAGAAATCTCTAAAACCCACTCGGGCATAGTAAAATGTGATGCTCAGCCCAAAATATCATTTAAAGTTTTAAAATAGAGTAAACATGGTTGAGTTATAAAAACAGTAGAATATAACATGACTGAGTACAGATATAAAATCAAAACAGTGAGGAAATAGCAGTAAATCCCCTAATGGTCCAAAACAGTTGGCACGAGGCCCAAATATGGCATTCAGCCCAAAACATGATGATAACAAACAGTTTTCGATCAAATACGCGATAAAATGGTCATTTTGGACGGACTAAGTCACAATCCCCAACGGTGCACGACCCCACGCTCGTCATCTAGCGTGTGTGTCACCTCAACATAGCACAACGATGTGTAATCCAGGGTTTCATACTCCCAGGACAACATTTACAATCATTACTCACCTCAATCCGGTCCAAACTCTAGCTCGTGATGCCTTTGCCCCTCGAATCGGCCTCCAGATGCTCCAAATCTAGCCAAAATCAGTACATAACTATCAAAATATGCTAAGGGAACAAAGCCCACTCAAAAGTAATCAAAATACCACGCAAATCCCGAAATTAACCAAACCCGACCCCCAGGACCACAACTCAAATTTAGATAAATTTTACATCATTAGACTCCTTATCTCTCCATAAGTTCATACATATCAAAAGTACTAAAATCCGATCACAAATGACCCCTCAAACCCTTACTCAAAAGTCTCCAATCTCAAGCCCTAGTTTTCCAAATTTTAACCCTTAATTTCCATAAATTACAAGCCTAATCCGTGAAATAACACCATAGAAACGAGTTTTTAGTTCAACATTCTTACCTCAACGAAGCTCCCTTGAATTCCGTCTTCAAAATCTCCCAAAAGCTCCAAAACCGACTTAAAATGGTGAAGAAAGGCTAAAAATTGCAAAGTCCATGATTTATATGTTCTGCCCCAGCTAAATCGCTTTTGCGGTCACAACCTCGCACCTGCGGACCCGCACCTGCGGTCCCAGGTGCGCTTCTGTGAAAATCACTTAAACGCCCAATCTCTGCAATTGCGATAAGATTCCCACACCTACGCTATCGCAAGTGCGCTCACCTAGCCGCTTCTGCGGCTCCAGCTCTCCTTGGCCCCTTCCGCTTCTGCAACTTATTTTCCGCATCTGCGGGGGTCGCACCTGCGGCATCCCAACCACAGATGAGGTTATGACAACAATCCTAAAACTTCAGCTGCCATTTCCAAATTCCTATCTTTCCGTCAATCAACCAAAATCATCCCGAGGCCCCCGGGACCTCAACCAAAAACACAAATAAGTCATATATTACCATTCAAACTTATACCAATCTTCAAAACACCTAAAAGCACATCGAATCAACCAAAACACATCGGATTCATACCTAAGGTTCCCAAAATCTTCTAAATTCCGATTTTGATCAAAAGGTCTATCAAACCACGTCCGAATGACCTAAAATTTTGCACACACACCCCAAATGACACAACAGACATATTGCAACTCCCAGAATCCCATTCCGACCCATATATCAAAATTTCACCTATCAACCGGAAAACGCCAAAATTCCAATTTCACCACTCCATGCCTAAATCTACTGCGGATTTCCAAAACACATTCTGATGACACTCCTAAGTCCCAAATCATCTTGCGAAGCTATCTGTACCATCGAAATTCATATCCGAGCCCTAATTCACATAAATCAACATCTGATTGACTTTTCCAACTTAAGCTTACTCAAAAGAGACTAAGTATCTCAAACCTTACCAAAACCATTCCGGATTCAAACCGACTAACCCAATACCACATAACACGGATAACAAAGCATAAAGAAGCCAAAATAGGGAAAACAGAGCGGTAACTCATGAAACGACCGGCCGGGCCGTTATATCCTCCCCCTCTTAAACAAACGTTCGTCCTTGAACGGGTCATGAGACATACATGAAGCCTCAAATATGTGAGGATATCTGTTCTGCATCTCCCGCTCGGTCTCCCGTGTAACCTCCTCCATTGGCCGACCTCTCCACTACACTTTCACTGAAGCTAAATCCTTTGATCTCAACTTTCGAACCTGACGTTCCAAAATAGCCACTAGATCTGCATCATAAGTCAAATCACCATCTAACTGAACCGTGTTGAAATCCAGAATATAAGACGGATCCCCAATATACTTCCGGAGCATAGAAACATGAAATACCGGATGCACACCCGACAAGCTGGGTGGCAAAGCAAGCTCATAAGCCACCTCCCCAATCCTCCGAAGTACCTCAAAAGGCCCAATGAACCGAGGACTCAATTTACCTTTCTTCCAAAATCTCATAAAACCCTTTATGGGTGAAACCTTCAACAAAAGCTTCTCACAGACCATGTAGGACACATCCCGAACCTTCCTGTCAGCATAACTCTTTTGTCTCGACTACATTGTATGAAGACTCTCCTGAATCACCTTCACCTTGTCTAAAGCATCATGCACCAAGTCTATCCCCAATAGTCTAGCCTCGGCCGGCTCAAACCAACCAACTGGAGATCTACACTGCCTCCAATACAAAGCCTCATATAGAGCCATCTGAATACTCAACTAGTAACTATTTTTATAGGAAAACTCTACGAGCAGTAGAAACTGATTCCATGACCCTCCGAAATCAATGATACCAGCACGCAACATGTCCTCTAATACCTAAATAGTGTGCTCGGACTTCCCGTCCGTCTAAGGGTGAAAAGCTATGCTCAACTCAACCTGAGTACCCAACTCTCACTGCACAGACCTCCACAACTGTGAAGTAAACTGAGTGTCCCTATCTGAAATGATGGAAACTGGGACACCATGCAAACAAACAATCTCCTGGATATAGATCTCTGCCAACCGCTCTAAAGAATAAGTAGTACACACCGGAATAAAGTGCGCAGACTTGGTCAGCCGATCCACAATCACCCAAATAGCATCAAACTTCTTCAAAGTCCATTGGAGCCCAACTACAAAGTCCATAGTGATCCGCTCCCACTTCTACTCTGGAATATCCATCCGCTGAAGCAAGCCACCCGGTCTCTAATGCTCATATTTCACATGTTGACAATTGAGGCACCGAGCTACAAATCCCACAATGTCTTATTTCATCCTCCTCCACCGATAATGTTGTCTCAGATCCTGATACATCTTTGCAGCACCCGGATGAATGGAATACCGCGAGCTATGGGCCTCCTCCAGAATCAACTCGCGAAGCCTATCTATGTTGGGCACACATATCCGGACCTGCATCCTCAATACCCTATCATCACCAATGGTCACATCTCTAGCATCATCATGCTGAACTCTATCCTTAAGGACAAGCAAATGAGGATCATCATACTGGTGCTCTCTAATGCGATCAAATAAAGAAGACCGAGAAATCACACAAGCCAATAACAACTGGGCTCCGAAATATCTAACCTCACTAACCGATTGTCCAAGGCATGAACATCAATTGCAAGAGGTCTCCCCCGAACAGGAATGTATGCCAAACTCCCCATACTCACCGCCTTTCGGCTCAAAGCATCGGACACCACATTGGCCTTCCCCGGATGGTACAAAATAGTAATATTATAATCCTTTAGCAACTCCAACCACCTCTGATGCCTCAAATTGAGATCCTTCTGCTTGAACAAGTGCTTGAGGCTACGATGATCCGTAAACACCTCACAAGACACACCATACAAATAATGCCTCCAAATCTTCAACGCGCGAACAATGGTAGCCAACTCCAAATCATGAACAGGGTAGTTCTTCTCATGGGGCTTCAACTGACGAGAAAAACAAGCAAGAACTATACCCTCCTGCATCAACACATACCCAATACCAACTCTCGAAGCATCACAATACACGGTATAAGAACTTGAAGCTGATAGCAATACTAACACTAGAGTTGTGGTCAAGGCAGTCTTGAGCTTCTGAAAGTTCTCTTCACACTCATCTGACCACATAAATGGAGCACCCTTCTGAGTCAACTTGGTCAAGGGCGATGTGATAGATGAAAATCCTTGAACGAACAGGCGGTAATAACCCGCTAAAGCAAGAAAACTGCAAATCTCTGTGGCTGAGAATAGTCTAGGCCAACTCTGAACCGCCTCTATCTTTTTCGGATCAACCTGAATACCCAAACTGGACACCACGTGCCCCAAGAATGCCACTGAATTGAGCTAGAACTCATACTTAGAGAACTTTGCATAAAGCTTCTCCTCCCTTAATCTCTGCAACACAACCCTCAAATGCTCCGCGTGCTCCTCCTGACTACGTGATTACACCAGGATATCATCAATGAAAACTATGATAAATGAGTCAAGAAACGGTCGGAACATGTTGTTCATCAAATGCATGAATGCTACTGGGGCATTGGTCAGCCCAAAAGACATCGCCAAGAACTCATAATGACCATATCGGGTCCTGAAAGTTGTCTTAAGAATATCCGACTCCTTGATCTTCAACTAGTAATAACCTGAGCAGAGATCAATCTTGGAGAACACTCTTGCTCCCTGAAGCTAGTCAAATAAATCATCAATACGAGGCAAAGGATACTTGTTCTTAATTGTTGCTTTGTTCAACTACCTATAATCAATGCACATCCTCATCGTGCCATCCTTCTTCTTCACAAATAGAACAGGCGCACCCCAAGGCGACACACTAGGCCGAATGAACCCCTTATCAAGGAGTTCCTGAAGCTGCTTCTTTAACTCCTTCAACTCCGCTGGTGCCATACGATACGGTGGAATAGAAATGGGCTGAGTGCCCGGCACCATGTCAATAACAAAATCAATATCCCTATCCGGTGGCATGCCCGACAGGTCTGCAGGAAACACATTAGGAAAATCTCTTACAACTAGAACAGAATCAATACTGGGAGTCTCTACACCGACATCCTTCACAAATGCTAAGTATGAAAGAAAATCGTTCCCAACCATACGCTAGGCCTTCAAGAAAGAAATCACCCTACTGGGAACATAATCAGTCGATCTTCGCCACTCAATCCGTGGTACACCCGGCATAGCCAATATCAATGTCTTAACATGACAGTCCAAAATAGCACGACACGGAGATAGCCAATTCATGCCCAATATAACATCAAAGTCTACCATACATAACAACAAAAGATCCACTCAGATCTCTAGACCCTCAATAGTCACCACACATGACCGGTACACATGGTCTACAACAACAGTATCGCCTACCAGAGTAGATACACGAACAAATGAAACTAGAGACTCATGAGGCATATCCAAATAACGAGCAAAGTATGATGACACATAAGAATAAGTGGAACTGGGATCAAACAATACAGACGCATCTATATGGTAGACTGAGACAATACCTGTAATAATAGCATTTGAAGCAATAGCATCGGGTCTAGCTGGAAGTGCATAGAAATAGGCCTGACCGCCACCTAATCGACCTCCCCCTCTAGGGTGACCCCAAGCTGACTAACCTCCACCCCTAGCTGGCTAGGTGGGTGGTTAAGTAACTGGCACTGAAGTCGATGGCTGATCCCTCTGTTGAGATGAACCCCCAAGACGACGAGGAGATTGCCTACACATATGAACCAACTCTCCACACTCATAGCAACTCCCCGGTGCTGGAGACGGGGACTGAAGGGAATCCCTATTACCGAAATGACTAGCAGATGCACCTGGCAAAGAAGAATCCTGAACTGATGGAGCACGGGAAGAACTCTGGGCTGGAAGGGCACTGAGTGATTACTGGCCCTGATGAGAATTGTGCGAACCATGACCCGATGACGCCCCACAATAACCTTGGCGAGCTGGCTGAGCATGCTTGAATAGATGACCTCTACCATGATGAAACTGACCTCTCGAATGAGCACCACCATAACTACCAGAACTCCAAGGCCTCTTGACCTCCCTCTCATCTCGCTCCTGGCAATGAACTGACTTAATCTCTCGAGTAATGTCTACAACCTCCTTAATAGTAGCACCAAACACCTTCTCCTTGGTCATGAGAATACGAAGCTGATACATGAGGTCATCATTGAACCTCCTAATCCCCTCTCTCTCTCTCTCTCTGTAGGAACCAACCAAACCGCATGACGAGCTAACTCCGAGAACCTCATCTCATACTGGGTCACAGTCATCTCTCCCTGACGCAACCACTCGAACTACCTACACAACTCCCTTTTGCGAGACTGTAGCACATACTTCTCCAAAAAGAGAATCGAAAACTACTGTCAGGTAATGGGTGCTGTGTCAACAGGCCTATGCCTCTCATAAGCCTCCCACCAAGTGAAGGCATCTCCAGAAAACTGAAAAGTTATGAAAGTCGGAGGCTGAAGTCTACCAAACCTCTCCAACTTGCGCTGCTCGTCCTCTAGCATAGCAGGAGCTACATAGTCCTGAATAGTTGCTACCAACTGGGCTGGATATGCCCCCGGTATCTGAAGTCCCTGCACGACCTGCTCAGGTATGCGAGCGGCGGGAGTTTGAGTGCCTCCCCCAACCTGAGAAGTAGATGCAGCTGTAGTGACTGAGACCCTATGAACTAAGCCAGTGCATACTAATAGAATCTCAGCAAGAGCCTCGTGAAGACCCGGAATCACAATGGGCATAGCTGGTGCCTAAACTGGTACTGTTGGAGCGTCCACAACTAGGACCTGATCCTGAAATGGGGCAGCTAGTAGATCTGCAGGTGCTGCCCTATCTGCTATGCGGGCTACACCCCTATCCCTACCACGGCATCGACCGCGTCCTTGGCCTCTAGTGGCCACAACTAGTAGTACTGGTGGTCATCCATCCTGACTGGTCGCTCGTGTCCTCACCATCTATGAGAGAATAGAATAACATAAGTTTAGTGTTCAGATTAACAGATTCACACAACAAGAATTTCAAGAATATGAAGTTTACTAATGGTTCTACAGCCTCTCGAGGATAAATACAAACGTCTCCGTACCGATCCGTGAGACTCTACTAAACCCGCTCATGACTTGTGAGACCTATGTAACCTAGGCTCTGATACCAACTTGTCACGATCCTAAATCCGGACCCAGTCGTGATGGCACATATTGTGAAACAAGGCCAGCTGACACAACTCCCAATTCATTTTAAACAATTATAATACCACAATTTAAGTCATTAACTTGCTAATAATCCCAAAATAAAAGTGAAATAGTATAATATGCGAAAAAACCAATACAGCCCGACATCAGGGTGTCACCAGTCATGAACATCTAAATAACTGTCTAAAAGTAGGAAGAGTCTACATAGTCGACTATAAAGAAATCCGGTACAAATGAAAATGAAGATAGGAAGTAGAAACACTGGGCTGCGAAACCCGAGCAGCTACCTAGTGGACTCCCAACAATCTGCTGGAAGTTATCAACCCTCGCTAGAAGGACCCGAAGCTCCAAAATCTGCACACATGGTGTAGGGAGTAATGTGAGTACACCAACTAAGTGAGTAATAAGAATAAATGAAGGTTGAGCGATAAGAAAGCACGTAAAGCACAGCATTATGCTACAAGAGGGAGTATGAAATCAATACAATGCAATAAATCACTAAAAATCCCTTTAAAGCCTCTTTTAACAATTAAACAAGTAAATGATAAAGCAGCGAGAATAGATAAACATATAAAATCAGCCCCTCGGGCACAATATCAACAGAATTAGCCCCTCGGCAATAACATGGAACAACATCAGTCCCTTGGGCTATATCAAATATCACACTGGGTACCTGCGCTCAATGGGGTTGTACAGACTCCGGGAGGGGCCGCTTATGGCCCAAGTGCAATGTCAGACCATCTCGTGGCATAATCAAATAGGCTCTCAGCCTCACATTAAGCCACCTTGTAGCGTACAACTCAGGCACTCGACCTCATAATCATAATAAGTACAACACTGTTGTGGCGTACAACCCGATCCCGCAATAATCCTCCTAATACAAGCCCTCGACACTACTCAGTCAGAAATCTCTAAAAGCCACTCGAGCACAGTAAAATGTGACGCTCAGCCCAAAATATCATTTAAAGTTTTAAAATAGAGTAAACATGACTAAGTTATGAAAATAGTAGAATATAGCATTAGTGAGTACAAATATAAAATCAAAAGATTGAGGAAATAGCAGTAGAAATTCCCTAAGGGTCTAAAACAGTTGGCACGAGACCCAAATATGGCATTCAGCCCAAAACATGATGATAGCAAACAGTTTTCGATTAAATACGCGGTAAAACAGTTATTCAGGACGGACTAAGTCACAATATCCAACAGTGCACGACCCCACGCTCATCATCTAGCGTGTGCGTCACCTCAACATAGCACAACGATGTGTAATTCAGGGTTTCATACCCTCAGAACAACATTTACAATCATTACTCACCTGAATCCGGTCCAACCTCTAGCTCGCGATGCCTTTGACCCTCGAATCGGCCTCCGGATGCTCCAAATTTAGCCAAAATAAGTACATAACCATCAAAATATGCAAAGGAAACAAAGCCCGCTCAAAAGTAATCAAAATACCACGCAAATCCCGAAATTAACCAAACCCGACCCTCGGGCCCACGTCTCGAATTTCAATAAATTTTACATCATTAGACTCCTTATCTCCCCACGAGTTCATCATATCAAAAGTACTAAAATTCGATTGCAAATGACCCCTCAAACCATTGCTCAAAGATCTCCAATCTCAAGCCCTAGTTTTCCAAATTTTAACCCTTAATTTCCATAAATTACAAGCTTAATCCGTGAAATAACACCATGGAAACGGGCTTTTGGTTCAACAATCTTACCTCAACGAAGCTCCTTTGAATTCCCACTTCAAAATCCGCCAAAAAGCTCCAAAACTGACTTAAAATGGTGAAGAAAGGCTAAAAATCACGAAGTCCATAATTTATATGTTCTGCCCCTGCTAAACCACTTTTGTGGTCACAACCTTGCACCTGCGGTCCCAGGTGCGCTTCTGTGCAAATCACTTAAACACCCAACCTTTGCATCTGCGATAAGATACCCACACCTGCGGTATCGCAGGTGCTCTCACCTAGCCGCTTCTGCGGCTCCAGCTCTCCTTGGCCCCTTCCACTTCTGCGACTTATTTTCCGCATCTGTAGGGGTCGCACCTGCGGCCTCCCAACCGCAGATGCGGTTATGATAGCAGTCCAAAAACTTCAGCTGCCATTTCTAAATTCCTATCTTTCTGTCAACCACTCGAAATCACCTCGAGGCCCCCGGGACCTCAACCAAAAGCACAAACAAGACATATACCACCATTCAAACTTATATCAATCTTTAAAACACCTCAAAACTCATCGGATTCAAGCCTAAGGTTCCCAAAATCTTCCAAATTCTGCTTTTGATCAAAAAGTCTATCAAACCACGTCTGAATGACCTAAAATTTTGCACACATACCCCAAATTACACAACGGACCTACTGCAACTCCCGGAATCCCATTCCGACCCCTATATCAAAATCTCACCTATCAACCGGAAAACGCAAAAATTTCAATTTCGCCAATTTCCAAAACATATTCCGATCACACTCCTAAGTCCTAAATCATCTCCTGAAACTATCCGAACTATCGAAATTCACACCCGAGCCCTAATTCACATAAGTCAACATCTGGTTGCCTTTTCCAACTTAAGCTTACTCAAATGAGACTAAGTGTCTCAAACCTTACCAAAACCATTCCGGATTCGAACCGACTAACCCGATACCACATAACACGGATAAAAAAAGCATAAAGAAGCAGAAATTGGGAAAACGGAGCTGTAACTCATGAAACAACCGGTCGGGTCGTTATAGATAAATAAGTGTTATAAAGGATAAAGAAGTACACGGATTAAAGAAAACGAGTTTCGCTGAAAGTGGATAATTTGGAATAAAATATGGGTCGAGCGATAATACTCGATAATTATGAAGTAGTACCATGCAAGGTACCATATGACCATGGTAGTACAATATATAAAGTATATATGAAGTATTTTAAAAATAAATAGAATTTTAAGTAATTTGTGGTAATTTTTAAATTATGCGGATGATTGATTAATTACCTGGTAACAGGACATTACTCAGTAAACTAATAAGTGGATAAAAAAATAATTAATATCCCACCCCCACCCCACGTGGCAAAAAGCCACAAAGTTGAATTAACTAAGTATTCACTTGGCCAGATGGCTAATGTGTAGTAATCGAGTCATAATTTAAGTCTTGATAAAAAAATTAAATCTTATCCATAACCTTTAGTAAAAATGCCTTGTAAAGGCTTCAAAAACTATGATCTGCCTTTGGTATTAAAAGCCAAGGAAGTTGAAGCATAAACGTTCCATTTTCAAAACCAAAAGCTTAGAAGCAATTTCGTCCAAAACTTCAACAAATCAAAGCAGATTTCATTCCTCAATTACAAAGCGCATAAGCTTAATCCGATTTATAGGTTCTAAGTTCAATCCATGAAGGTTTCCAACGGGATATTATACGGAATTTTTTCTACTCCAGGTATGTTAAGGTCTTCCCTTCTTTCTTTTGGCATGGTCCAAATTATACTGAAGTAACGAGCAAACACAGTTTCCATAAGTTACTCTGTTCATAAATATAGTAGGGGTATCTATATTCTTGATTCCCCATGAAAATTATTATTATCTTCTGTTCATGGGTCTCAGAATAATACGCAGTTGGAAAAGTTTATCCGGAAGTAATATTGAGATTATTACGTATTTTTCATGCATTGACCTGTGACCGGATGGTGTTATATATGCTTATATATGTAAATATATGTATATGGGAGATGGAAAAAGGCTATGGCATTATATACGCACCACCACCTGATCAGCTGGTATATGTTGATGATGTTGCCCAAAGTGGCCGAGACGATATGATGGGATGCCCTTAGTGGCTTGATGATATTATGTACACTCATACCTATGCATGGTACGACATTTATACGCACGTGCATGACATTATAAACGTTTCAAAATTTACAAAGTTATTTAGATTTAAAGATGTGTTTCTGTATTTCATGTTTTATCTATGTCTTTTACGTACTAATTTTCATGCCTTACATACTCAGTACATTTTTTGTGCTGATGCCCTATTTCACGGGGCCTGCATTTCATGCTCGCAGGTGCAGTTAGGCAACCTGACGGTCCCTCTCCTTAGGATCCCTTATCAGCGAGAGTTGGGGTACTCCACTTGATCCGGAGCTGCTTTGTTTTTGGTATGATACGTTTGTGTGTGTGTATATATATATATATATATGTATGTGTGTGTATGGGTATAATGTGGGTCAGTCCCGTCTTTGTACAGCTATATTTCCATTAGAGGTCTATAGACAATATGTCTAGTTGGGTTGTATATGGCCTTGTCGGCTTTCAGTTATTGGATGTATAGTTGTCTATTGCAGCCTTGCCGGCTCGCCCACTGTATTCTGCATGTATACGTGCATATGCCTTGTTGGGTAATTTCTTTCATGTACATTATTTTCATAACTCAATAGATGTTATACAGGTTCATATCCTAGACGCATGCTTAGGGGTGTTTAACAGGTAGGACTCATGCACCCATCGCGGCCCATCGGTTTGGGCCATGACAATTTCGAGGTCTGACAGCGTTTCAGGATCTAGGCATGAAGTCCGCAAGCATGTCATGTTATTGAAATATGCATTTAATAAAACTGAAAAGAGAATAAGAAAAGTGACAAGATTAAGAAAAGAGACATTCCTGGATAGTGAAATATTAATTCCATTTGATTTTTTTTATTATTTTTTTGATGATTTTTAAAAGATAGAAGGGTTAACATTGGAAAGTAAAATAATAAAGTAAAACATCCAAATCACACCCTGAGATAATCCAGACGCAGAAAGGATAGCAAGACTGGCTACCGAGATTCCCATCTAATAAGGAACTTTTAGGCTTGGCGACCGTTTTTGTCTTTTCTTCTGTCTCGGCAATGGCCTTCAGTGCCGTATCGAATTTCTCATTGTAAGCAGGCAACAGATTGTTCATCACATCAGGAGCCTCTTCGTCCCGAAGAACGATTTTTTCAGCTTCAATCAAATCTTCAACTGCCCTTTTGAGGGTCCAACAGTCTTCTATATTGTGTCCCACTGCTCCAGAGTGGTATTCACATCTAGCATAAGCTCGGTGCGATGGGGACTTGGGGTTTGGCCGGTTTGGGTCCACTGGCTGTAGTAGACCTCGCCTGACTAGCTTTTGGAACAAGCCCGAGTATGATTCACCAATAGGGATGAACTGATTCCTTTTGAAAGGTTCTCTTAGGCGAGGATTGTAATGGGAACATTTAATTGGAGATTATATGGAGCTTGGTAAGGATGGGCATTCTAGGAGGTGGAGCTCGATTTTGTGTGTAATGTTGTGGCCGCATGCAAGGTGGCACGTTCATCACCGCATACCAACAAAACCAACCATCTGAACAGAACCTGGCTAATTTGCTCACACCACAACCTTGTTAGTTTTGAGACATTTAACACATAGGAAATCACATGTTGGGATGCAATGCACCTAAGAGTTAAATGCTTCTACTATGTGTTTGAACGGTTGCATGTTTCATCCCAGCCTTAACTAACCCTTTCAATATGTACCTCTTTTCTTTTATTTCCACCTCTCTTTAATCACTCTTGAATTTTTTCATTTCGTTTCTGTCGCTCTTTTATCTTTTGGCACTCTCTTTTTATTTCTTTTTTTGTCAATCTTTTATTTTTTGCCACTCTCTTTTTTTCGTTTTTCTTTTTTTTCACTCAGTTTTTCCTTCTCTTTTTTTTCCAGTTTATTTTTCACTCAATTAATTTTATGGTTAAGATTGAATCCGATGGGGATTGCCTACGTATCATGATACCGCATGAATCAAATCTTGCGTAGTTCGGGAAGACTGAGAATAGAGTAAATAAACTAACTTTTTATTCTATTTTTTTTATAAAACTCAAGCAATGAAAGCGTTTAAAAAAGGAACATAACCTTTTTTTTTGTGCATTTAGTTTTTTATTGAATATTAGAAAGAAAGGCTATTAAAAGGAAAGAAAATATTTTTGGATTTTTGATTTTGAATTTTTTTTTTTTTTTTGAAATTTTTGAAAGAAAGACTTCTAAAGAAGTAAGAATTTTTTTTTTTGGATTTTGATTTGTTTGTTTTTTATTTTTGAGAATTTTTGAAAAGGAAGACTTATAAAGAAGAAAGAAAATACTTTTTTGGATTTTTTTTTTGGGAAAAAGACTTCTAAAAAAGGTAGAAAATATTTTTTTGGATTTTGTTTGATTTGTTTTCTTTTTTCGAATGAAAGACTTCTAGAAGAAAGAAAATATTTTTGAATTTTGGATGTTGCCTCTTAATTTTTGAAAGAGAGACTTTTAAAAAAAATATTTTGGATTTCTGAGTTTTTTGTTTTAAAATTTACAAAAATACTTCTAAAGAAAAATGAAAATATTTTTGGACTTCCAATTTTTCAATTTATTTATGACATTTACGAAAGAAATACTTTTAAAGAAAGAAAAGAATATATTTTTTTCTGATTTTTATTTTATTTTTTTTGGAATTTTTAAAAAAATACTTCAAAATAAAGGAAACAAGTATTTCAGAATTTGATTTTTTATTTATTTTTCTTTTTATTTCTTTTTTTTCCGTATGAAAGACTTCAGAAAGAAGGAAAATATTTTTTTTGAAAGACTTCTAAAGAGGAATTAAAGGAAATTTTTTGGATTTTTTTTTAAAAAATTGGTGCCGAAACCGATATTGTTGGCCTACTTATCTCACGTCCGGTAAGAATTAGACCCGCATAGTTCGGTCGGTTTTGACAGAACTGAGGAAACATAATTTTTGAAAATATTGGGTTATTTTCTTTCTCTTTTTTTAAAAAAAAAATTGGTTGAGTTTCGAATTTTTTTCAAATACTTACCTCTCACGCTTTTTTTTATTTTTTTATTCGCTATTCTAGAAGCCAGTCAACATGCAAGGCGAAACAAATAGATGCGCAAGTAGCACGTAAGATGCATCAGGATAGTCTTTTAGTTTGGGTACACCTATCCTAGACGGACCCAACCCCTGTGTTGAGTCCCCAAAGTCAAATGCACATGATGCAAACAAGCATTCTACTAGGAATCCGGCATGAGGCTATGGTATTCTAGGTTTAAAAAACTTGGGTGTATTATTCTAGACCTGGCTTACTCGAGCGGACATCTCGAGCCGAGGGGGAGCAGCGTACCGGGATTACCGAAGCTTTACTGGCTTTGCAACTTGTCCGAACTTCGTTCTAAAATTGGGATATGACTCTAACAGAAAAAAGCTACACGAAGCGCACGCTTCCTAGATCATTTAGAAGACTCAGAGAGAAAAGGGTTTCGTAGCAGTTTATATATTGTTCACTCAATATCAAAGCGATTAAAAGCAACATTTAGCACATCAAGCTCAATACTCGTAAAATAAGATAATAAATAAAAAGCCAACTATCATAGTTATTCTAAGCTCGAATTTTGAACCCTGAACCAGAAGTTCTGGGTTCTTATCCCTAGTAGAGTCGCCAGAGCTGTCACACCTCCTTTTTACATGATGAGGAGGGATATAAGGGAGTTTTTCTAATTAAAGTGACATTAATCGAAATGAGATTATTTATCTAATTTCAGAGTCGCCACTTGGAATAAATTATGGTGTCCCAAGTCACCGGTTTATTTTAAATCTCAAATCGAGGAAAATTGAATCTATTTTTGGTTCACGAACACAGAAGACCGGATAAGAAATTTTGTTAACCCAGAAAAAGGTGTTAGGCATTTCCGAATTTCATGGTTTTAGCACGGTTGCTCAACTATTAATAATTGGCCTAATTATCTGATTAATTATATATTTTAAACCTATTGTGCATTTTTAACTTTATACCGCTTTTAATTATTTATGGAGTTTATTTAAATAAGTCGCGATGTCGCGCACTTATTATTTTTGAATACATTGCGAATTGCGTCACATGAAATGCACCGGCGATTTACAACATGTTTATTTTAATTATTGTTTGAGGTTATGGTCGGGTCACATGAAATGCATATATAAATTGGGATTTACGTATCGTGATCATACTACGGGAACCGTACCCATAATCACGATAATTATTATTAACGTGCCTAAAGCAAACTGCGGATGTTCATAATTCTCCTAAAAGAACTAACTTGAGGTTATTGCAAGGACACAAATTATGGGTAGTTAATGTGGATGAATATGTGAAGATTGAGAAAATTCAAAAAAAAAAATATTCTTGTTCAACAAACATCGAGTTTTAACTTAATGTCTCCAATAGTTGGCATGAACTTAAACAAATAGGATGTTACAAAATGACACAAATGATGATGAAAGAATACGTCAAAAATAGAATCAAGAATTATCCAAACTTTAAGATTAGCTTAACAAAGATTCACATGCCAAATGAAGACTTTTATAATAACAGACACTTGAAATCAACTGGGAGCTTGATTTATGAATTCCAAATGATATGCACAAAGTTTAACACGAGATTTACGGTCAAAACAAGCCTAACAAAATTAATAAACGGGAATCAATTAAGGCAAATTATATCTTGGGTTGTGTATCACAACATAGGGCACAAGAATGTTGAACATGAAAAAGAGCATAATAATTCAAATATAGTTTCACACAAAACCCAGAAAAACCAGTCAAAACAAAATACCAAACAATCCATTCAAATCAAAATATCAAAATTTATGTTTTATCCAAACACTTTCACAATCACAAACCTTCAACTCTATTCGTCGGTCATAAAATTCAGATGCATCTGATTATGAAATAAGAATAGACATTCATTCTCTTTAACAAACTTAGACAAATTTATATATCATACCACTCATTTCATTATTTAATTTAAGGCAAAGTATAATAGGTGTGAATCCACCTACCTAATAGCAAGAACAATTGAATTTGACCGAACAGAGTTCTGAAATTGAGGGGAAACTCCAACAACAGAAACATCGGCGACGCAGCGATAGCAAAAGCAGCGAAAATCGAACGGCGATTTGAATTGGACTTCTCTTTAAAACCCAAAAATGTGGAATATAACACAACAATAAGAGAGTAATTTCAGAACATTGCTTTTGATTCTCATTTGTCTCTGTTTTTTTGAAACCTTTGTTCTAAAATCTCAGAAATGATTTTTTAATTGCAGCCTCAATTTCGTATGTTAGCCAGTGTTTTGAATGCGTGTATCTTTTGAGAGTGAGGATCTGGGATGTAATTTAGAGAAATGGAATTAGCGGGGAGGGAGACGGTGTTGGGGTTTCCAAAAATGGGAGAATCTGATCTCTTTCAAGATGGGAGGGGTGCGCCGTTTATCATTTTTCTTTTAAAAGAGGGAGGTTTTCTTAGGTCTTTTGTTCTAGTTTAGGAAATTGGGAGGGTCTAGTTTTAATATAAAAAATGAGTGTTGGGCCAGTCAGGAACTAGCTGAGGCAGATATGGGTTTTTGGGCCAGGCGAGAAGGCTAAAACGAGGATGGGATTAGACTGGCCCAAGTTGAGCTAATGAAGCTAAAAAACTACTAATTTAAAACCAAAAAGCTAAAAATGTAAAAATGACTTGTATTTTTTTTTTGTGATTTTTGTTTGATTATGCAATTAACTCATTTTTTATTAAATCCCTAAATGCAAATTAAACCTAAGATAGCATGAAATAAAAATGTGACAATTTTTTATGGTTTTTTCTATGATTTTGAGATATTAAAAATGCATAAAATGCAACTAAATAAAGAAAAACTCCTCAAACCCATTAAAATTATTTGTTTTGTTATTTTGTTCTTTGTTTTTGAAGCACTTGACACTTTCTTGTTGAATGTTCACGTGAGTGAGCTTGACTGAAATCATTAAGTGTTCAAGTGAATGTATTTTACCTCCCTTGATTGTATATATACATGTGTGACATCACTTATAATGATGTAATAAGGGTAGGTAAAAAGTCTTCCCTGAAAAGTTGACTGCAACATTGTTCCTGCACTGTAGCGTGTGCAGGCAACAACTTTCCAACTGGAGAGTTGACTTCGTACAGTCTCCTCGGGAACTGGTAGGGACCTGTTCCCTCATCTGTTCCTTCCACTTTAAAGAGTTGAATCATATCCCCCGCTGAATCCCAAACTGGAACTTTGTGATCTTAAGGTCTTGTAAATGTGTAACAGGTTCCTTATCTGGTTCTTGGATAGTAAGTTTGTTGGATCATCAAAACATAAAGCGAAGTACTTATGACCAAAGTACTTGTAACCTATTAATTTCCCCATTTTTGATGAAGACAAACTCATAATTTAAAAACCCAGAAAGAGCCACAAAGAATCAGACTGTGAACCAGAAAGACTGTAATTATCCCCCTGAAACTCTGCATTCCCCTTAATCAGTACCTGAAAATGAGTTCCCCCTGAATCTGTATTTCTCCCCCTTCAGATTATTATTCAATTAAATCATCTCCCTTTTGGCATCATAAAAAGCATAGAACAAGTTAGTAGCATAAAGAAGTCTAGCATTGCTAACTCATGTCACTTATGCGCTTACAACATGATAGAAAACATTAAAAAAAACAGTAGCATAGATAGCAAAGAGGAAATCACTTTCATTAACCAGATTTGGACTTTTACAGGAGGGAACAGAATCATTATTTTCATCCATAGTCTAAAACAAACAAAAAAAAACAATATCCAGAAACAACAAAACATCACCAAAAATAACTTAAGAAGATAGACACTTGAAACTGGACACTCAGGGGACATTCTTTAGGGGATAGTGGAGGAAAGGGGGCTTGTAAGAGGCAGCAAGGGTTTGGAGAACAAGTTCCATGCGAGCATTCACAGATATTTGCTCATTGAGCAGTCTTTCCTTCAGGTCCTCCACTTGTTTCCTAAGTTCAACATTATCCTTTGTTAGGCGTGCAACTTCTGAGCTATGAGAACTACTAGAACTAGGTGCCTCTTGTTACTAACTGATGTAACTCTCAAGAATTACGTTCCTGGCCTTCAACTTCCTGATCTCCTTTGTGGCACTGTTCTGAGCATTTATCAGTTGAGATATAGTAGAAGTGCTTCCAACTCGTCCGACCTTGTCAATGCACTCACACTCCTCAAGAGTAATTTTTGAAAAGGATTGCTTTTTAGTGACTACTTTGGCTTGTCCCGGAGGTACCTTGAAGAACTCAAAGTCCTTTGTGAGAAGAAAACCATAGGGTAGTCCAAGATTCCTATCCTTAAGGTTTTCTACCTTCTGCATATGCTCAATCATTATGGCAGGCAAATTGATGGTAGTAAAATTATCCAAGGCTTACATAAGGAATAAGTCAGCTTTGGATGTAACAGATCTTCTTTCAGCGCGAGGAAGCAACACCTTGTTAACCATCTCAAAGAGCAACTGATATACTGGAAGGAGTGCCTTCTTATGCACATGTTCCCCATGTTGTATTGCCTTGTCCTTGACAATGGCATTTCTAAAGTTTGATGTACAGGAACCCTGAGCAGACGACAGTCCATCGGCAGGAACACCCAGAATTGACCCCAATAAGGTAGAGTCCATAACTATGTCCACCCTCAACACACATATTTAATCACCATCTACCATGAAGAGGCTAGTATAGAAACTCCATACCTCATCTTAATACGCCTTGGGAGTCTCGTTTGTAAACAGATTGGTCCATTGTTGAGAATCACACATGTCCACTAATTATCTCATCCTAGCAAGTTCTAGAATGTTAAAGGCAAATGTGCGGTCCCACAGTATTTTCTGATTTCTCAACTTCCTTTTCTCAGAACTCGGAGTCTCACTAACTTTTGCTTTCTTGATGGAACTAGGTTCCTCATCATCATCCATTTTTCTTTTTACTGACTTGTGAACAGACTTTCCCTTCTCCACTGACCTTTTCTGCATATGTTCACCATATTTTTCCACTTCTTCATCATCAGACTTGTCACCACTTTCTTTCACTATTTTGTCACCAGAATTTTTCACCAACTTTTCACTGGAAGCATCATTAGCACTCTTGGAAAGACCTTCAGCATTTTTAGAAGAGTGTGTTTACCGTGAAAATAGTAATAATAATTAAATTTGATTATGAGGTTCTAAAAATACGTGATCTATTTTTATGCTAGTTTTTAGGCAGTTGATGCTATGTGAAAGAATTAGAAACAAGATAAGAGCTTGAGAGCAAGGTGATAACAAAACTGAATGGTTAATAATCGGGGCCTCGAGCTTGCCTATTCAGGGGCCTCGGGGTTGAGTCTGATGCTCGGCTGGAATCTATCAAGGGCAATCGATGGATGACTAACAGTTATGATAAATCAATGACGGCTCTTTATGGCCAATAATAAGCAATAAATGAAGAACAATAAATGGAACACAATGAATGTAAGCAATAAATGATGTAATGAGATCAAGAGAATATGTTAGAGAAGAGAGAAAATGTTCGTGTATTTCTTAGTATGAGCAACAGATGTTTACAAAATGACAAGGATCCCCTTTATATATGAGGGGAATCCTAACATAGTACAAAAAATATTAATTACAAAGATATGGAGATGGTACAACTAGTTAATACCTTGATTCGTTTTTGGACTAGTCCACTAGACTTTGTCAGCCCTATTTATGCGCCTTGGGAACTCCCCACTTTCTCTCTGTAACCGTCGGTCTGTAATGCTCTGAGGTCGAGCGTCGATGGCCCTCGAGGGATGAAACTCGACCATGGCCTCGAGCCTTCGAGACATGCCTATGAGGCGTCGTAACAATGGAAAATTGGACCCTCCGATTTTGCCGTATACAGATAGTCCCCGCGTTTCTTAGAGTGGAATGATGAGAAACGATTTTGATATCCAACTCTTTGAGCTTCCCATGATGATGTCATGTTTGTGATGTAAACCTTTACGATAACTGAGGCATCCCATTGACTCGCCTTTTCAGCGTCATTCAATGCACTGTTGATTCTCATTCTTCAAAGCGATAATATTGCCCCGATTCAGCTTCCAAAAATGCATTGATTGCATCTGCTGATACGTCTTTCAAAGACATTGATGGCGTTGTCGGTTACACCGTCACCCCCTATAAATGGGAGCCTCCTAGAACCGACTTTTCATTTAAGTGTCTTCCAATATCCTTCCACCCCTTTCTTCTCTCCGTCCTCATCCATCGTTATCCACTATGTTTGAGGTCCACGACCTTAAGGTTACATGGCGGCGTTCTCATCAGCCATGCTATGGCCTTTTTCTTTGGCTTTCCCTTGCCGAGCGAGATTACAGTATCTTGTCATTGTTGTTGTTGTTGTTGTTGTTGCTGCTGCTGTCGTCATTGGCTCGAGGCGATGAGATAGGGGGGTTGATTTCTGCTGCCTCAGGATGATATTTGGATTCTACACCGCTGCTCAGGAGGGCATTTGGACTATACACCGCTGCTCACCTCCTTACTCCGGCCTGGTTTGGCATTTCATCCCTTTTGCTTTCCGTGGGGTGAAGTGGCACTTCTGGCCGGTAACTTGCATGGCAGAATGTCCCATGAAGTGGACTCAAAGTAGCCATGCAGGTAAGGCTAACACTCGCCAAGTCTTCAATCAGGTCGTGATCTTCTTGGCCTAGTAAAATCTTTTGCTCTTTGGTGGGATATGGCTTTTTCTTCATCTTTTTCCGCTTCTTCACTTTCCTCTTCTACATCTTCCCACTTTCCTCTTCTTCATCTTCTCCCTTGGAGATACCATTTTGGAAGACCGAGATGAGAACCTCGAGGAGATGGTGCTCGAAGATACTACCGTCGAAGATGCACCCCCGAGAATATATTAGGCTCTTGGCTTTTACTATATGTATACTTCTTCACTTCTTTGTTTCTATGTAAGGACCCCTTGTGGGCTTTTATAATCATATGTAAGGACCCTTCGTGGGCTTTTGTAATCAGATGTAAGGACCCTCCGTGAACTTTTGTAATCATGTGCTTATAAATATAAAGACGTCTTTTTAATCTATTTTCGATTTATGTAATATTTCCTTGTATCTTTGTTTGTAAAAAATCTAAATGCGTAACTCTACCGATCGGTGCAGATGTCGAGCCCGGGTGCAAGTATTTCTCTGGCTCTTGATTAACCCGATTCCCTATGGAATCTTTAGCCGTCCCTTAGACCGAGCCCGGGTAGGATCAGCAAACTTGGATCGTCAAGACCCCTGACTTCAAGTTGAATAAGAGAAAGGCTTCGAACTTTTGGAACGAAACTTAGCTCTTTAAACCCCGCGATACCCCTCAAGAGGGAGTTTGCTTGGGTGTCTGAGAATAGAGATAGCTTGAATTGAAGACGAAGATAGCACTATGGCTTTATCGGTAGATTTTGAGCGGGAGTTGGCTCGAGCATAGGTAGTTCGAGGTCCGGAGAATCGGGTAGACGATCCGTACTCGTAATATCCAAAATTCTTGAAGTAGGGGTCACCCCGAGGTTAAGCTTATATATGAGCGGATCCTTTTGGAGCTTAATTTCTTCTTCACAGAGGTCACCGAGATTGGGTACCATCTCGGGACTCACAATGATGGCAATGGCTTTCTGGAGCCTATCTTCTTTTTGTGGAGGTCCTCGAGATCGGGTACCATCTCGGGACTTGCAATGATGTTAATGGCTTCTTGGAGCTTGTCTTCTTTTTGGTAGAGGTCCTCGAGACCGGGTACCATCTCGGGACTTACAATGATATTAATGGATTCTTGGAGCCTGTCTTCTTTTTGGTGGAGGTCCTCGAGACCGGGTACCATCTCGGGACTTACAATGATGGCAATGGCTTTCTAGATCCTGTCTTTTTTTGGTGGAGTTTCTTGAGATAGGGTACTGTCTTGGGACTTACAATGACGGTAATGGCTTTTTGGAGCTTGTCTTCTTTTGGTGGAGGTCCTCGAGATTGGGTACCGTCTCAGGACTTGCAATGATATTAATGGCTTCTTGGAGTCTGTCTTCTTTTTTGTGGAGATCCTCGAGATCGGGTAACATCTCGAGGTTGGTCGATGTGGGGGTCTCCGACCCCAAAATATCATATGGCGTCGTCAAGTGTATGACACAGCTACGAAATGACCGAGGCGATCTTATCGGCACATCTTCCCAAAGTGATTTTGGCCAGCATTTTTAGTCGGCCTTTGAGGCAGGTGAATCGTCGCCGCTTTTTCCATATATAAGGTCATTTTCGTCCTTTTGAAGATTCCGCCATTCTGAGTAGTTATCATCTTTTCCTGCGTTAGGTCCTTCATCATTTCAGTATTAATGCTCTTGCCCGAATTCCTACTCTAATTCTCTAGTTTTACCATGACTGCTACATTAGGATCCGTTCGGTAAGGAGGAGAGAGTTTCGCCTCCGGCTTTTGCCTTGTTGGTGGAGCGCCACTGATGCCAGGGAGGCCTGACTCGAGGCATTTTGCTTTGAAAGGGGACTTCTTGTCAGAAAGGTCTCCCGATGCCCAGGATCAACGGGAGCATACCTTAAAGTTTACTTTTTTGAGGGACACCTTGAGTTGGTGAGGAAAGACTGTGGATGGGGGGAAAAGGTAGTACTGTAGATACCTTCCCCGGAAGAGAGCATCACGGGCCGTGTTGAGGGGTTTTTGAATGTGTTCACGTATCCTTTCATGTCGGGCCCCCTTGATAGGGTTGTGCTTGAATTCTGTCGGAAGTATCAGGTTACCTTGGCACAGATTCACCCGTCGTTTTGGTGGATAATGTTGATGATGAGGTTTTTTGCGGAGAAGGCAGGGCTTGAATTCACGCTCAGTCATCTTATCAGGTTGTACCGGCGTTTTCACCATCGAGGTCTACTAACCTTACAATGCCAGTTGACTATGACTTTCATTGTTGATGATGAAGAAGACGGAGATCGGCAGTGGATGAGCCGATTCATCCGAGTACAGACTGTTGATATTATCCCCGTGGAGTTTATGTCATTCCCTTAGGAATGGAATTATACACATAAGTGGTACACTCGTGCCTTCGTAGTTTTTTAATTATGGCGAATGTGTGTTCCGTAAATGCACCTTCTTTTCCTCTTCTGCAGTAATTTCATGGATGCCGCGCGAGGTCCCTGATTTGTCGGGTTGGGCTCGGGAGTTGGCGACCCACTCGACTTATGATGAGCGCAAGTGGCGAGCTTTTTCTAGAGGCAGATGGGAAGCAAAACATCATGGTACATGCTGTCCAATTTGTTCCCTTCCCTTTTTTCATTTGGAAGGGAACTTTCTCTTTCTGCATACTAACCCTGTTATTGTAGGCATCGCGGAGTCTTTTGAGGCGAGGTCAAGCCCTGTTGGAGAGGGAGAAGGTTTGCCAGCTTCCGGGCTAAAGAATGATAACAATAAGCAAGAAATGCCTTTGTAGGGCGACAGTGTTCAAAGCAAAGCGAACCCAGACCGGGGGCTCGGAGAGGATGTATTGACTGAGGCGTGATTTCTGGTTTTGGAAAGGCAGTTTCTCCTCCGCTGCCATCTTCTTTTTCCGTCGAAGGTACTTTGAGGCAAGAGGGTTATCTGCAGCCAATTCAGTCTCCCATCGAAGGTGCTTCGAGGGATACTCGAAACCCGGGATCGAATACACCGATCGACTGTGGCCCGACCAGGGTCGACTCTTCCGGGGCTGAGGGAGCTAGACTGGCAGATGCGCGCTCGTCCTTCGAGGAAGCTCAGCGGATTCATTCTGAGGTGAGTTTTGGCACATGCCTTTTGAGTTTCGCGCCTTCCCTTTCTTATTGAATTTTCTTTTGCAGGCCAGGTATCGCACCTGCGGCCTCGCAGATGCGGTCAAAGTCTCCGCTTCTGCGGCCATCACCGCTTTTGCGGTCTCCATTATGCACCAGCGATATCGCACCTGCGGTCACCAAATCCGCAAGTGCGGAAACGACAGAGGCAGCAAATTTTCTGCTGCAAAACTCCAAGTCCGGCTTCCCGATAACCATCCAAAACCATCCTGAGGCCCCCGGGACCTCAACCAAAAGCACAACCATATCCCATAACCTTATTCGAACTTATACAAATCTTCAAAACACTTCCAGCAACATCGGATTCAAGCCTAAGTTTCCAAATTCTTTCGAATCACTCTTTTGATCAAAAACCCAACCGAACCACGTCCGAATGATCTGAAATTTTGCACACACGTCACAAATGGTACAACGGAGCTACTGCAACATTCGTAATTCCATTCCGACCCCTATATAAAAATCTCACCTATCAACCGGAAAACGCCAAAATCTCAATTTCGCCAATTCAAGCCTAAACCTTCCACGGACCTCCAAAATGCATTCCGATCACGGTCCTAAGTCCCAAATCACCTAACGGAGCTAACCAAATCATAAAAATTCCAATCCGAGATCATATACAAGCAAGTCAAAACTTGGTCAAACCTTTTAATTTTCAAGCTACAAATTGAGAATTGTTCTTCCCAATTCATTCTGATTACCTTGAAAACCAAAACCAACGATTTACATAAGTCATTATACATCACACGGGGCAAGTCATGCCCGAGAACTGGCGAGCAAAGTGCAAAAACTCAAAACGACCCGGTCGGATCGTTACATTCTCAATGAGAGCATTCTATTTTTCTGTATTTCGCCATGATTGTATAAAAGTTGGCAACTATTGAACAATAGCATATGAACATTAATTAGGCATATAGTTACGTATAATAATTAGGTTCTAAACCGTAGTATTTTATGAAAATTTATCTTCTTTTAAGAAAGAATTATGGCCCTTATCACTTGTTTAACAACCCAACCAAAAATGGCACATATTTGGACATCTTTACCCGGTTTTCAACAATCATCTAAAATTTCTTGTATAAAAGGTACAATCTTTTATAGTTTGATTTATTTTAATAAATAAAATTAGGTTAAAATATAAGAGAAATTCTTTTAGTTTGTGAACTAATAGCTAAATACTGCTTCCACGAATGAAAAATAATGTGAGATTCAAGTCGCTTTAGTGGGGAATTATCCCAATAGTGGATAAACGTGAAGACATTTCTTCCCAATAATGTCTCATGTCTGCATCATTAATTTATCCAATTCAAATATACAACCACGATTTTGTTTCTCGATAAACATGAACGTTGAAAATTATAAGAGATAGCTTAATTATAATGACTACTTCTAGTATTTTTATGTATAGATTCTGTACACTCAAAATGAAAGAGTCAAACCTTTGAATATCTTCTCTTTGATTGTGATTACAATAATCACTTGATTTGAATGGTTAATAGTTCATTTCGATTATTCTATAAACATGATAACAATGGTTTTTACACCTTTATGAATATTTCACATATTTAACCGAAACATGAAATAATAATAAATATTTAAATTCAGATTCGTGATACTACCATTCAAATTATATTCTTATAGGCACTAAATGTTACCGTATAGGCACTAAATATATGGTTTTACTGGCAAAATAATCATTTCCTATAAATAATAGAGATATTTACGCAGTCTGCGCATGCGGCCAAAAAAAAAAAAGCAAAAAAGCACATCTAAAAAGATATTAAATTCTATATCTATTTAGAAAAAATATTTATAAAATACCTAACAGATAGGTGAGTTGTATACTTTTGGGTTATATAATTTACATTTTGCATCTCTTACTGGTATACAACAAAGTGATTCAATTAATTAGTATCATATTTATATATATAACTATTGTATACCAGGTAAACAAAATTTAAATTGTATACATCGAAAGTATACAAAGTACGTAGCTCTTAGCCTCTTACATTATTTTTTTAAGGAATTGCTTTTAGTAAATAAATATCGACAAATAGGGCACCTATTTAATCATGAAAAAAAAATCCTAAATAGTACTCCAGGATTTGCATAAATAGGATTATTCGATGCCGCCATTTAACCCCAGTAAGAAATTTTTTGGGAAAATAGAATTTGTTCAACATTTTGGGAAGTTCTCTTGGCAATTACCAGAACTTTTCATATAGTAATCACCCGAATTTGCCACCAAACATGAGAATTGCTAGAATTTTTCATAATTATCAGGATTAGACATAAAATATGGCAATCACTAAAAAGAATTTATAAGGTGATCACTAGAATTTGTAAGTAACAAAATACGACAATAACGAGGAGCACTTGTCAAAATTCCGGCAGAAAGCTATTTTTAAATTTATTTTATGGACTTAAAAAATTTAAATGATGATCCCAAAAATGTCCACCCCGCCTAATTTTCTGGAAATAATAGTTAAACACAAAAGGACTGGCCTATTTCAAGAGTCAACTTGAAACCCAAGTGAAAGTCAAAGCCCACTATTCCAATTACCAAGTCAAAAGCCATCAAAGCAAAATGCAAAAATCTCAAAATCTAGTCATTAGTGATGGTATTATCTAAGGATTTTTTCATTCCTATACACCAGTGGTGTACATGGACCGGGTTGATTTGGTTTTTATCAAAACCAAACCAACTATATCGGTTTGGATTGGTCTGATTTTGTCGAGTTTTTCGGGTTTTTGGGTTTTGTTTGTTACTTGAATATTATTTCAATCTTACTTTGTTAAAATTATAGATAAAGCTTTGATAAGTGAATATATGTTTTGTAAATATGGAAAAAATTGACAAACATATGATCTATTAAAATATTCTAATGGGAAATTTTTTTTAATAACACATGATAGTTATTTTCTTAGTCGTCTAACAATAATTTTTCGTTAATTTATGCTTTCAAGGTTAATACATGAGAGGATCCCAAATATTTCTACATTTTCTAAAGAAAAATCACTATAAAGTCTTAAAATATAAATAAAACTAATATATTTATATGTCGGTTTGGTTCGGACTTTTTCACTCAATACCAAACCAAGTCAAACCAAACCTTGTCGGGTTTATTTATCGGTTTGGTTTGATTTTTCGGTTTGGTGCGATTTTCCGGTTCGATTTGAACACCCCTACTATACACTATTTGAAATTTTATTATCCTTAATGTCCATGTTTAATTAATTACCCGACATAAACAAGTTTTATTTACAAAATATATACAATCCACCTTAAAAGGCTCCATTTTCCTTTTTTCCTATAAAAATTGCACGGGGCGCCCTATTTGGTCGCCCCCATTTAACCTATACCCATTTTTTTAATTTTTTAATTTGTACCCACTTTTTAAATAATTTCAGCCCCATTTCTCCTCCTTCCTTTTCTTCTTCTTCTTCTTCTTCTTAAATTCCGTCCCCATTTCCCACTCCGGAGGATTATCCTTCAAATTTCTTCAGTTTTTTTCAAGATTTTGACTTTCCTTCTATTGATAACAATACCATTATTAATGCAGTGTAACAGTTTGGCAGCTCTATATCGACGAAAGTGTTGGGTACTTCTAGCTCTACTTCTACTGTGTCTAATCCTGATGAGCAAGTTCAAGCAAATATATATATTTGTAATTTAATATTATAAGAAAACAATAAAATAGTTAATACAACATTTTGATCTGCCTTGAGAAGAACATGGCTGCTGCAGAAACTTACAATTCCCTAAATACCGGTGCAAGTAGATAAATGATTTATTTTTCACATTCTTGATTTTGTCTCCACACTATATTATCATTACAAAAACAAAAACTTCGGCTTTAGAGCCAAAGTTCGCCAGTTACAAAAACAAAAACTTTGGCTCTAGAGCTGAAGTTTCCCAGTTACAAAATAAATACTTCAGCTCTAGAGCTGAAGTTCGCCAGTTACAAACACAAAATCTTCAGCTCTAGATCTGAAGTTCGCCAGTTACAAACAAAAACTTCAGCTCTAGAGCTGATGTTCGCCAGTTACAAAACAAAATCTTTAGCTTTAGAGCTAAAGTTCGCCAGTTATAAAACAAAAACTTCAGCTCTAGAGCTGAACTTCAGGCCCGACTACTAGAATGCTGAAGTTTTGCGTGATTGTCTTTGCTACTTCAACCCCGTATGCTGAAGTTATGCGAAAAAGCGGGTACGCTTGTAATTTATTTTGCAAAGCGGGCATAAGTTAAAACATGACAAATAAAGCGGGTATAGATGCAAATGTCCCTTTTTTCCTCTCCTCTCTCCCCTCTTCTGTGATGACCCTTTTGGGTCATCACTTGTTTTTAAAATAAATTCTGCGTTCCGATGCCTTAAAAACCTCTTTTAGCATATTTGTGTGCGCAAACAGGGCGCGAAGCCGGAAATCCTATATGTGAAAATCTGTGAAAAATGATAAATTTTGACTTAAAATGCATTTTAGTTGACTACGGTCAATATTTTGGGTAAACGGACCCAGACCCGTGATTTGACGGTCCCAGAGGATCGGTGAATAAATATGGGACTTGGGCGTATGCCTGGAATCGAATTCCAAGGTCCCAAGCCCGAGAAATGAATTTTTAAAGAAAATTATTTACTAGAAATTTCGATAAGTTTTGAAAATGAAATGCATTTAGAATATGATGGTATCAGACCCGTATTCTGGTTCTGGAGCCCGATACAGGTCTTATATGTGAGATAAGATAAGTATGTGAAATTTGGTAAGAAACGGATGTCATTTGACGTGATTCGGACATTAAATGCAAAATTTGATGTTTTAAGAAGTTTTGAGAAATTTCATTGATTTTGAGGTTTAATTCGTTGTTTAAGAGGCTATTTTGGCAATTTGATCACACGGATAAGTTCATATGATGTGTTTGAGTTAGTACGTATGTTTGGTTTGGAGCTCCGAGGGCTCGGGTGAGTTTCAGATGTGTTTCGGAAGGTTTTTGAACTCATAAAAATTGCAGGTTCTTTAGTTTATGGTGTGCTGGTATTTTCTTCTTCGCGTTCGCGGGAGGACCCTCGCGAACGCGATGAGTTATTCATGCTGAAGGAAATTTCCTACTACGCGAACGCGAGACCTAGGTCGCGAACGCAAAGCTTTGGGGGGTCTTCCCTTAAGAACGCGGGTCTGGTATCGCGAACGCGAAGTCTTATGAGACTGGGCGGGGGAGGGGTATTATACCTACGCGAACGCGACCACCTGGACGTGAACGCGAAGGCTCGAGGAGTTAGTGCTCCGCGAACGCGAGACCATTTCTGCAAATGCGAATGTCTCTCAATCCTAGCTCATCGCGAATGCGATGAGCCTGTCGCGAACGCATAGACCAAATTTGCCCAGTTATTTTTAAGCTCAAAAACATAATGCATTACGGGAATTTCACCTTTTTTCATAAACGTCGTCTACTCCACACCTCTTGGGTGATTTTTGAAGAATAACTTTACCATAGCTTCATAGGTATGTAATCCTAATCTCATTTTCTTTCATTTTTATCAACACCCACTAGATTTCTAGGCCTAAAACATGAGATTAAGGATAAAAAATTAGGGATTTAGGTAGAGTTAGGGATTTTTGATTATTTGGGAATTTGACCTCGTTGTGGGGTCAGATTTCAAAATAAATTATATATTCGGGCTCGTGGGTGAATGGATGATCGGGTTTTGGTCCGAACCTCGTGTTTTGACCAAGCGGGCCCAGGGTCGATTTTTGAAATTTTGGGAAGAATGATTAGAAAGCTATAATTAAGCATTGATATTGGATTGTTTAGCATTTATTGATGTTATTAAGTCGATTATGTCTAGATACAATTGATTTGGAGCCGAATTCAGAAGGAAAAGCGGTGTTTGAGGCTTGAGTTGGCCGTGGAAGTTTGAGGTAAGTGTTTGGTCTAACCTTAACTTGAGGGATTAGGAGTTGTGTCTATTTGCTATGTGTTAATTGTGGAGTACGACGTATACGCATGGTGACGAGTATCTATACATCGGTGTCAAGCATGCCAGTGAGTCTTGTGTTATAAATGGCTATGACTCCGTTGTGGTTTATTGTGCCTCCCATGTTATTTTGATATTATTGTTCCCTTACCGGGATGTTGTTGAGATATTATTGTTCCCTTGCCGGGATATTGTTGAGATATTATTGTTCCCTTGCCGGAATATTGTTGAGATATTATTGTTCCCTTGCCGGGATGTTTGTTTGATAGTATTGTTCCCTTGTCGGGACTCCTCGTGATTATTGTTGGCTTGTAAATGGGAGCGGGTGGTACGCCTACCACAAGATATGATTAAATGGGAGCCGGTGGTATGCCTACCACAAGACATGATGAAATGGGAGTGGATGGTATGCCTACCCTTCGCGAATGCGGGCCTGGTACGCATAGACCAAATTCGCCTAGTTATTTTTAAGTTCAAAAACAGAATGCATTACGGGAACTTCACCATTTTTCATAAACTTCATCTTCTCCACACCTCTTGGGCGATTTTTGAAGAGGAACTTTACCATAGCTTCATAGGTATGTAATGCTAAGCTCGTTTTCTTTCATTTTTATCAATACCCACTAGATTTCTTGGCCTAAAACATGAGATTAAGGGTAGAAGATTAGGGATTTGGGTAGAGTTAGGGCTTTTTGATTATTTGGGAATATGACCTTGTTTTGAGGTCGGATTTCAAAACAAATTATATATTCGGGCTCGTTGGTAAATGGGTGATCGAATTTTGGTCCGAACCTCGTGTTTTGACCTAGCGGGCCCGGGGTCGATTTTTAACTTTTTGGGAAGAATGATTAGAAAGCTATAATTAAGCATTGGAATTGGATTGTTTAGAGTTTATTGATGTTATTAAGTCGATTATGTCTAGATACAATTAATTTGGAGCCGAATTCAAAAGGAAAAGCGGTGTTTGAGGGTTGAGTTGGCCGTGGAAGTTTGAGGTAAGTGTTTGGTCTAACTTTAGCTTGAGGGATTAGGAGTTGTGTCTATTTGCTACATGTTAATTATGGAGTACGATGTATTGGCATGGTGACGAGTATCTATACGTCGGTGTCAAGCATGCACGTGAGTCTTGTGTTATAAATGGTTATGACTTTGTTGTGGTTTATTGTGCCTCACATGTTATTTTGATATTATTGTTTCCTTGCCGGGATGTTGTTTAGATATTATTGTTCCCTTGTCGGGATATTGTTAAGATATTATTGTTCCCTTGCCGGTATGTTTGTATGATATTATTGTTCCCTTGTTGGGACTCCTCGTGATTATTGTTAGCTTGTAAATGGGAGCGGGTGGTACGCCTACTACAATATATGATGAAATGGGAGTGGGTGGTACGCCTACCACAAGATATGATGAAATGGGAGCGGGTGGTAAGCCTACCACAAGATAAGTAAAATAGGAGCAGGTGTGACACGCCTGCCACAAGATATAGGAAATGGGATCGGGTTGCACGCATGCAACAAGATGTGAAAAAAAAGTAAAATCTGCCTTTGTTTTCCTTATTCTTGTTAGTGGTTGGATTTTGATTCCTTTATAATTCTCTTGATATCCTATTTTTACCTGTTATTCCCTGAAGCATGTTTTCCCCTCCCAACTTTACTGGTTTATTTCTGTATTTCTTTTTCCGCTGTATATATTTGAATTGCACAGGTTTATTTGGTAGTCTGGTCCTAGTATCGTCACTACTTCGCCGAGGTTAGGCTAGACACTTACCAGCACATGGTGTTGGTTGTGCTGATGCTACATTCTACACTATGTGCAGATCCCAAAGCTGCTTTTAGACCGTAGTTGGAGGCTACCTTCAGTCCACGCGGAGATCCAAGGTAGACCTGCAGGCGTCCGCAGGCCCTAGCGTCTCCCTCTATCCCTATTTCCTGTTTCATTTTCCCTTTATTTAGAAACAGTGTACTGTTATTTCTTTAGACCTTGTATGTATCAAATCTTAGACCGTCTGTGACACTACAACACCAGATTTTGGGTAGTTCAGGCTTAAGTATTTGTAATAGATTTAGATTTCATATATGTTATTGTTGTCTTCCGCTTAAATTTGGATTTTTCTGCTGTTACCACGTTATCGTCTTATATTTGTTAAAAGAAATATTTGGATAATGAACTAAGTCGTGAAAGGATTGGCTTGCCTAGCTCACGTTAGTAGGCTCTATCACGACTCCCGAGGGTAGGAAATCCGGGTCATGACAAGTTGGTATCAGAGCTCTAGGTTACATGAGTCTCACAGTTCACAGACAAGCTTAATAGAGTCTAAAGGATCGGTACAGAGACGTCTGTATTTATCCCACAGAGGCTACAGAGTTAGGAAAACTTCACATTTGTTCTTTCTTATCATGCGGTTTGGTTTCTCAAGGCTAATTAAATTTCTACTCTGTTCTGCATAGATGGTGAGAACGCGCGCTTCCTCATCTACCGATCAGTAGCTTGAGCCCCCAGCAGCAGCTCCCATTAGGGGAAGAGGGCGAGGCCGAGGTTGTGCTAGAGGCTGAGGTAGGGGCACAGCTCAGCCTAGAGCAGCAGCACCAGCGGCGAAGCCTCAGGTTGACTTTGATGATGAAGTTCCGGCCCAAACAGTTTAGGTGGGCCTAGCTCAGGTCCCAAAGGGGTTTATTGCTATCCCAGTACTTCAGGATGCTCTGGTCCATCTAGTGGGCCTTATGAAGAGTGTCACCCGGGCAGGCTTGCTTACTGTAGCACCAACCGTCTCTCAGGCTAGAGGAGGAGCCCAGACTCCTGCTACTCGCACTTCGGAGTAGATGGCTCCCCAGTTTCAGACTCCAGTAGCTCAGCCAGTTGGAGCAGTTTAGCCGGGTATGGTAGCTCAGACCGGTGATGGAGCAGCTATGTCTGCCGATGCTTTGTGGAGATTGGACAGGTTCACCAAGCTCTTCACTACTACTTTCAGCGGCGCATTTTCTAAGGATCCCCAGGATTATCTAGATAGCTGTCACGAGGTTCTCAGGAACATGGGGATAGTTGAGACCAATGGGGTCGATTTTGCTACTTTTCGCTTGTCTGGATCCACCAAGACTTAGTGGAGAAATTATTGCTTGGCTAGGCCAGCCGGATTACCAGCTTTGACTTGGAAGCAATTTACTCAGCTATTTCTGGAGAAGTTCCTCCCCGTGACTTAGAGAGAGGCCTATCGGAGGCAGTTTGAGCATCTCCAGCAGGGTTCTATGACTGTTACCAGTGTGAGACCAGATTCATCGACCTAGCTTGTCATGCTCTTGTCATACTTCCCACCGAGAGAGAGCGGGTGAGGAGTTTCATTGATGGACTTATTCAGCCGATTCGTCTTCAGATGGCTAGGGTGACTGGGAATGAGATATCTTTTTAGGTGGCAGCCAATGTGGCCAGGAGAGTGCAGATGGTTCTGTCGCTGGGAGGTGGTCATGGGTCAGACAAGAGGCCCCGTCATTCAGGTAGATTCAGTGGTACTTCGTCTGGAGGTAGGGATTCATATGGTAGAAGCCATCCTCCTAGGCCTTTTCAGTCAGCACTTCAGGTTTCTCACGGTGCTTCAGGTGGCCATGGTTCTCAAATGCAGTATTCTGATCAGTAGTCCTACGGTGCACCACCAACTTCTATCAGTGCATCGCCAATTCAGAATTTTCAGGGTCGTCAGCCCCAACAACCGAGGGCTTGTTTTACTAGTGGCGACACAAGGCACATTGTTAGGTATTTCCCTCGAGCATCGAGTAGCTCTCAGCATCAGAGTTCCCGTGCCATGGTTCAGGCACCAGGTATTCCACAGACCGCCCAGCTAGCTAGAAGTGGGGGTAGAGGTGCTAGAGGTGGAAGTAGAGGTATTAGAGGTGGAGCTTAGGCTGCTAGAGGTAGAGGCCAACTAGCAGCAGGCCGTCCCAGAGATGTAGTTCAAGGTGGTAGGGCTCAGCCCCGATGTTTGCTCTTCCAGCCAGGCCCAAGGCTAAGGCTTCAGATGCAGTTATTACAGGTACAGTTCTGGTTTGTGATAGAGATGCTTCAGTGTTATTTGACCCAGGGTCTATATACTCATATGTGTCATCTTATTTTGCACTGTATCTGGTTATGTCTAGTGATTCTTTGAGTGATCCTGTTTATGTGTCTACACCGGTGGGTGATTATATTGTGGTAGATCGAGTCCATCGTTCATGTATAGTTGTGATTGGAGGTCTTGAGACTCGTGTAGATTTGCTTCTTTTGGACATGGTTGATTTTGATATCATATTAGGGATGGACTGGTTATCACCTTACCACGCTATCTTGGACTATCATGCCAAGACTGTGACCTTAGCCTTGTCGGGTTTTCCTCATTTACAGTGGAGAGGGACTCCTGATCATTCTATCTGTAGTGTCATCTCTTATGTGAAGGCTCAGCGTATGGTCGAGAACGGGTGTTTGGCCTATTTGGCATATGTTCGTGATTCTAGTGCCGAGGTTCCTTCTATTGATTCTGTGCCTATTGTTCGTGAGTTCCCTGAGGTATTTCCTTCAGACCTACTGGGTATGCCACCCGACAAGGATATTGACTTTTGCATTGATTTGGCTCCGGACACTCAGCCCATTTCCATTCCACGGTATCGTATGGCCCCGCCTGAGTTGAAAGAGTTGAAGGAGCAGTTGCAAAACTTTCTTGAGAAGGGTTTCATTAGACCCAGTGTTTCGCCTTGGGGTGCGCCAGTGTTGTTTGTTAAGAAGAAGGATGGATCGATGCGAATGTGTATAGATTACCGGCAGATGAACAAGGTTACAATCAAGAATAAGTATCCATTGCCGAGGATTGATGATTTGTTTGATCAGCTTTAGAGTGCCAAGATATTTTTGAAGATTGACTTAAGATCTGTCTACCATCAATTGAGGATTAGGGCATCTAATGTCCCCAAGATAGTTTTCCGCACTCGGTACGGGCATTATGAGTTCTTGGTGATGGTATTCGGGTTGACAAATGCCCCAACAACTTTTAAGGATTTGATGAACCGAGTGTTCAGACCCTATTTGGATTCGTTTGTGATAGTCTTTATTGATGATATTCTGATATATTCTCGCAACCGGGAGGAGCACGAGCAGCATCTTAGAGTGGTTCTTCAGACCTTCAGGGATAATCAGTTATATGCTAAGTTCTCGAAGTGTGAGTTCTCGTTTAGTTCAGTTGCCTTCCTGGGTCATGTTGTATTTGTAGAGGGTATTCAGGTTGATCCGAAGAAGATTAAGGCAGTCAAGAACTGACCTAGACCAGTATCAGCTACGAAGATTCGGAGTTTCTTGGGATTGGCAGGCTATTATCGTCGGTTTGTGGAGGGATATTCATCTATCGCAACCCCGATGACCAGGTTGACCCAGAAGGGTGCCCAGTTCAGGTGGTCGGACAAGTGTGAGGTGAGCTTTCAGAAGCTCAAGACAGCTTTGACTACGGCACTGGTGTTGGTTTTTCCTATAGGTTCAGGGCCTTATATAGTTTATTGTGATGCATCTCGTATTGGACTTAGTGCAATGTTGATGCAGGATGACAAGGTCGCCTATGCTTCGCCATAGTTAAAGATTCATAAGAAGAACTATCTGATTCATGATTTAGAGTTGGCATCCATCGTTCACGTGTTGAAGATTTGGAGGCATTATCTACACGGCGTGGCATGTTAGGTGTTCACGGATCACAAGAATCTTCAGTATTTGTTCAAGCAAAAGGAGTTGAATTTGAGGAAGAGGAGGTGGTTGGAGTTGTTGAAGGATTATGATATCACCATCTTATATCACCTGGGAAAGGCCAATGTGGTGGCCGATGCTTTGAGTAGGAAGTCAGCCAGTATGGGCAGTCTTGCTTATATTCTGGTCGGTGAGAGACCGCTTGCTTTAGATGTTCAGGCTTTGGCCAATCGGTTCATGAGGTTGGATGTTTCTGAGCCCAGCCGTGTGTTAGCTTGCACAATTGCTCGTTCTTCTTTATTGGAGCGTATCCGAGATCGGCAGTATGATGATCCCCATTTGTGTGTCCTTAGAGACACGGTGCAGCACGGAGGTGACAAGCAGGTTACCTTAGGTGATGATGGAGTTTTGAGATTGCAGGGTCGAGTTTGTGTGCCTAATGTGGATGGTCTTCGAGAGTTGATTTTAGAAGAGGCCCATAGCTCCCGGACTCTATTCACCCGGGCACCGCAATAATGTACCAGGATTTGCGACAACATTATTGGTGGTGGAAAATGAAGAAGGATATCATTGCATATGAGGCTCGGTGTTTGAATTGTCAGTAGGTTAAGCATGAGCATCAGAGGCCTGGTGGTTTGTTCCAGAAGATTGAGATTCCTGAGTGGAAGTGGGAGCAGATCTTTATGGACTTCGTTGTTGGACTCCCACGGACTTAGAGGAAGTTCGATGCAGTGAAGGTTATTGTTGATAGGCTGACCAAGTCAGCGCATTTCATTCATGTGGCAGTCTCCTATTCTTCCGAGAGGTTAGCTGAGATCTATATCCGGCAGATTGTTCATCTTCATGGTGTGCCCGAGTCTATCATTTCGGACCGAGGTACACAGTTTACCTCGCATTTTTGGAGAGCAGTTCTGTGAGAGTTAGGCACACGGATTGAGTTGAGCACATCATTTTATCCTCAGACGGACGGGCAGTCCGAGCGGACCATTCAGATTTTGGAGGATATGCTTCGAGCTTGTGTCATTGATTTGGAGGCTCGCGGGACCAGTTTTTGCCTATAGCAGAGTTTTCCTACAATAACAGCTACCAGTCGAGTATCCAAATGGCTCCTTATGTGGCTTTTATATGGTAGGCGGTGTCAGTCTCCGGTTGGATGGTTTTAGCCAGGAGAGGCTCGGTTGTTGTGTACGAATCTAGTTCAGGATGCTTTGGACAAGGTCAGGATTATTCAGGATAGGTTTCGTATAGCTCAGTCCAGGAAAAAGAGTTATGCCGACCGCAAGGTTCATGATTTGGCATTCATGGTCAGTGAGCGGTTATTGCTTCGAGTGTCGCCTATGAAGGGCGTAATGAGGTTTGGGAAGAAGGGCAAGCTTAGCCCTAGGTTCATTGGCCCGTTTGAGATCCTTGATCGAGTGGGAGAGGTGGCTTATAGACTTGCATTGCCACCGAGCTTATCAGTCGTGCATCCAGTGTTTCATGTGTCCATGCTTCGGAAATATCATGGCGATCCATCCCATGTGTTAGATTACACCACTGTCTAGTTGGACAAGGACTTGTCTTATGAGGAGGAGCTAGTAGCTATTCTAGACCGGCAGGTTCGTCAATTGAGATCGAAGAGTTTTCCTTCTGTTCGTGTTCAGTGGAGAGGTCAGACTGCTGAGGCATCAACCTGGGAGTCCGAGTCCGATATGAGGAGCCATTATCCCCATCTTTTCCCCGACTTAGGTACTTACTTCTTATGTCCGTTCGAGGACGAACAGTTGTTTTAGAGGTGGAGGATGTAATGACCCAAAAGGTCATCAGTTGTTTTTAAAATGAATTCTACATTCTGAGGCCTTAAGAAACTCTTTTAGCATCATCTCGATTTGCGTGTGCAGTCCGGGTGCGAAGCCGGAAAGCCTATATGTTAAAATCTGTGAAAATGATAAATTTTGACTTAAAATACATTTTAGTTGACTACGGTCAACATTTTGGGCAAATGGACCCAAACCCATGATTTGACGGTCCCAAAGGATCCGTGGAAAAATATGGGACTTGGGTGTATGCCCGGAATCGAATTCCGAGGTCCCAAGCCTGAGAAATGAATTTCTGAAGAAATTTGTTTTCTAGAAATTTCTATGAGTTTTGGAAATGAAATGCATTTAGAATTTGATGGTATCGGGCCCGTATTCTGGTTCCGGAGCCCAGTACAGGTCATATATGTGAAATAAGATAAGTGTGAAATTTTTAGTAAGAAACATATGTCATTTGACGTGATTCGGACCTTAAATGCAAGATTTGATGTTTTAAGAAGTTTTGAGAAATTTGATTGATTTTGAGGTTTAATTCATTGTTTAAGAGGCTATTTTGGCGATTTGATCGCACGGATAAGTTCATATAATGTTTTTGAGTTAGTACGTATGTTTGGTTTGGAGCCCCGAGGGCTCGGGTGAGTTTGGGATATGTTTTGGAAGGTTTTTGAACTCATAAAAATTGCAGGTTCTTGAGTTTTTGGTGTGCTGGTATTTTCTTCTTCACGTTCGCGGGAGGACCCTCGCGAACGCGATGAGTTATTCATGCTGAAGGAAATTTCCTTCTACGTGAACACGAGACCCAGGTCGCGAACGTGAAGCTTTGGGGGGTCTTCCCTTAACGAACGCGGGCCTGGTATCGCGAACGCAAAGGCTTATGAGACTGGGTGGGGGGAGGGGTATTATACCTACGCGAACGCGACCACCTGGACGCGAACGCGAAGGCTCGAGGAGTTAGTGCTCCGCGAACGCAAGCCCATTTCTGCAAACGCGAATGTCTCTCAAGCCTAGCTCATCGCGAATGCGATGAGCCTGTCGCGAACGCATAGACCAAATTTGCCCAGTTATTTTTAAGTTTAAAAACAGAATGCATTACGGGAATTTCACCATTTTTCATAAACGTCATCTTCTCCACACCTCTTGGGCGATTTTTGAAGAATAACTTTACCATAGCTTCATAGGTATGTAATCCTAATCTCGTTTTCTTTCATTTTTATCAACACCCACTAGATTTCTAGGCCTAAAACATGAGATTAAGGATAGAAAATTAGGGATTTGGGTAGAGTTAGGTATTTTTTGATTATTTGGGAATTTGACCTCGTTTTGGTGTCGGATTTCAAAACAAATTAGATATTCGGGCTCGTGGGTGAATGGCTGATCGGGTTTTGGTCCGAACCTCGTATTTTGACCAAGCGGGCCCCGGGGTCGATTTTTGAAATTTTGGGAAGAATGATTAGAAAGCTATAATTAAGGATTGGTATTGGATTGTTTAGTGTTTATTGATGTTATTAAGTCGATTATGTCTAGATACAATTGATTTGGAGCCGAATTCAAAAGGAAAAGCGGTGTTTGAGGCTTGAGTTAGCCGTGGAAGTTAGAGGTAAGTGTTTGGTCTAACCTTAGCTTGAGGGATTAGGAGTTGTGTCGATTTGCTATGTGTTAATTGTGGAGTACGACGTATACGCATGTTGACGAGTATCTATACGTCGGTGTCAAGCATGCAAGTGAGTCTTGTGTTATAAATGGCTATGACTCCGTTGTGGTTTATTGTGCCTCCCATGTTATTTTGATATTATTGTTCCCTTACCGGGATGTTGTTGAGATATTATTGTTCCCTTGCCGGGATATTGTTGAGATATTATTGTTCCCTTGCCGGGATGTTTGTTTGATATTATTATTCCCTTGCCGAGACTCCTTGTGATTATTGTTGGCTTGTAAATGGGAGCGGGTGGTACGCCTACCACAAGATATGATTAAATGGGAGCCGGTGGTATGCCTACCACAAGACATGATGAAATGGGAGTGGATGGTACGCCTACCACAAGATATGATGAAATGGGAGCGGGTGGTACGCCTACCACAAGATATGATGAAATGGGAGCAGGTGGTACGCCTACCACAAGACATAGTGAAATGGGAGTGGGTGGTACGCCTACCAAAAGATAAGTAAAATGGGAGCGGGTGGCACGCCTTCCATGAGATACAGGAAATGGGATCGGGTTGCACGCCTGCAACAAGATGTGAAAAGAAAGTGAAATCTGCCTTTGTTTTCCTTATTCTTGTTAGTGGTTGGATTTTGATTCCTTTATAATTCTGTTGATATCCTGTTTTTACCTGTTATTCCCTGAAGCATGTTTCCCCCTCCCAACTTTACTGGTTTATTTCTGTATTTCTTTTCCGCTGTATATATTTGAACTACACAGGTTTATTTAGTAGTCTGGTCCTTGCCTCATCACTAATTCGCCGAGGTTAGGCTAGACACTTACCAGCACATGGGGTCGGTTGTGTTGATTCTACAATCTGCACTATGTGCAGATCCTGGAGCAGCTTTTGGACTGTAGTTGGAGGCTACTTTCAGTCCACACGGAGATCCAAGGTAGACCTGTAGGTGTCCGCAGGCCCTAGTGTCTCCCTCTATCCCTATTTCCTGTTTCATTTTCCCTTTATTCAGAAACAGTGTACTGTTATTTCTTCAGACTTTGTATGTAGCAAATCTTAGACCGTCTGTGACACTGTGACACTAGGTTTTGGGTGGTTCAGGCTTAAGTATTTGTAATAGATTCAGATTTCATATATGTTATTGTTGTCTTCTGCTTAAATTTGAATTTTTCCGCTGTTACCACGTTACCGCCTTATATTTTTTAAAAAGAAATAATTGGATAATGCAGTAAGTAGTTAAAGGATTGGCTTGCCTAACTCACGTTAGCAGGTACCGTCACGACTCCCGAGGGTGGGAAATCCGGGTCATGACATCTTCTCTTCGTATTCTCTCTTTCTCCTTTGCAGTACTAAAAAATTGTATGTTTAAATTCACTTTTTGGCTGCTAATGGCTGTAATTGTTAAATCTATATTATTTTTTTTGTTTATGCTTTTTGAACAGAATAAAGAGATATCTAAAACTGAGAATGGAAACCCTAGCTAGATAGTCTCTTTGTTGTTATCCAGCTGTTATGGATAGTGACATCTTTATACACAAAAGTGCATTTTCAAGCGCTCGGAGGAGTAAAATTAAATTCTTGTTTAAAGATTTTTTGTTTTTTCTGAATTTTTTAAACTTTTGATTCTATATATGTGTTGTGTATTTATTGTTAGCTGGTACTTGGACCACGTTTGTGCTCAGTTACACTCTTTCCTATATTGATTTTGTTCATGATCTTATGATCTTAAATAGTATGTTGTGAAAACATGTTTGTGTTATTATAATTCTTAGTACTGCAAAGGAATGAAAAATGGAAGGATTATTCATGTCAGGGCACTATGTAATACTAATACCATGAAACATTTATCATTCACTTTGTTGATTATAAAAGCAAGAAAGAGATCGAGTAGGTTTATTTATACGGAAAATGGCTTGATATATCCCTCTACTTTGTTTTATTGGTCAATCATATCCTCCATTATACTTTCCGTTCAGATTTAACCTTACCGTCCATCAAAATTTTATATTTGTCCCTATCTTAACGGCCGGGACACGTGGAACATTCTGAAAGAAGGAACCAACCCAAAACAAAAAAAACTCCAAACCACCCTAAAACCATAACTCGCCTTCCCGTTCTTCCTCTTTTAATTTTTTCCCGAACCTCTCTTAAACAAAAACTTTTATTTCGTGTATGAAGTTCTCTTTCATCTCTTTGCCTGCAGCCAACATTTTTTTTTCTTTCTATTTTCTTACTCCTCACTCCCTTGCATTTTTCTCTTCCTCTTTCTTCTCTTGTTATCTCAGAATCTAATTCCACTTTTGAAATCGAAAACAAAATTGCTGGGAATCAGCCCATAATTCCTTGCATATCTATTTCTATCAATCTTATTTATTTTTAAAAAAAAATTGAAGTAGGTGTGGCAAAATATTTGAAACTTTAGACGAACTTGACGGAATTCTTTCTCCGGTGATCTCAAAAACCACGATAAGAGGTTGGGTCCAATTTTGAGTAGTATAGTGAGGCCTTTGTGACTGTTCATGAAGTCACGTAGGTGTGACGATCCGGCCAGTTGTCTCATGAATTATCGCTATGTTTTTTTCATTTCTGCTTCTTTATGCGTTGTTATCCATGTTTTGTGGTATCAGGCTGGTCGAATCGAATACGGAATGATTTTGGTAAGATTTGAGACACTTAGTCTCTTTTAAGAAAGCTTAAGTCGGAAAAGTCAACTAGATGTTGACTTATGTGTTAGAGGGCTTGGAAGTGAGTTCCCAGGATTCGATTAGTTTCGGGAGGTGATTTATGGCTTAGGAGTGTGATCAGAATGGGTTTTGGAGGTTCGAAGTAGATTTAGGCTTGAATTGGCGAAGTTGATATTTTGGCAATTTCCAGTTGGTAGGCAAGATTTTGATATAGGGGTCGGAATGGAATTCCGAGAATTGCAATGTGTCATATGGGATGTGTGTGCAAAATTTCAGGTCATTGGGACGTGATTTGGTTGGGTTTTTGATCAAAAGCAGAATTTGGAAGATTTTAGAAAGTCTGGCTTGAATCCGATATGTTTTGGGTGATTTGATGTTATTTGAGGTGTTTTGATGATTGGAACAAGTTTGAATAAGGTATTAGGATGTATTCGTGCCTTTGGTTGAGGTCCTAGGGGCCTCGGGTGAGTTTCGAGTGGTTAAACGGATCATTTTGGAGTTAAGAAAATTTCAGAAGTTGCAGGTTCAGCTGTTGTAGGTTTTTACTCTTTGCGTTTGCGAGTGGACCCTCGCGTTCGCAAAGAGTCCGTGAAAGTCATTGGAGTTTTAGGCTTCTCGTTCATGGAGGGCTGGGATGTGAAGCATCGCGTTTGCGAGAAGGGCTTTGCATTCGCGTGAGGAATTGGGTCAGCTGGGTTGGGATCAAGTTGTTCATCGCGTTCGCGGGAGAGGTAGTGCATTCACGAAGAGTAAGTCTGAGGAACCATCGCGTTTGCGATGGTCATGTCACGTTCGCGTAAGAGTAAAAGTTGGTCAAAGTAAATTTGTGTTTTGCGAACGTAAGGGTTTGGCCGCGTTCGCGAAGAAGGAAATTAGGCCTGGGCAGAAGGTTTTTAAGCTCGTCTTGTCTGCGATTTTAGGGCTTATTTCCTCCATAGCTGGTCATTTTTGGAGATTTTTTAAGGTGATTGAAGAGGGATTCAAGGGGGAAACGTTTGGAGGTAAGAAATTTGGACTAAAAACTTGATTATTATGTGAATTCCACCTAGAAAATCATGGAATCTAAGCCTAAAATTGAAGAACTAGGGCTTGAAATTGGAGACCAAACATTTGGGATATAAAGGTCATTTGTGTATGGATTTTGATGTTTTTGATATGTATGAACTCGTGGGGGGATAAGGAATCTATTGGTGTAAAAATTTCTGAATTTCGAGACGTGAGACCGGGGGTCGGGTTTTAGTAATTTCGGGATTTGTGCCCTTTATTGATTGTTTTTGCTTAGGCTTCATTCCCTTAGCATATTTTGAAGTCCTCGTTCTGTTTTTGGATAGATTCGACGTGAGTGGAGGCCAATTCGAGGCGCAAAGGCGTCGCAAGCTAGAGACTTAGCCGGTTCGAGGTGAATAATGGTTGTAAATGATGTTCTGAGGGTTTGAAACACCGGATTGTACATCATAGTGCTATATTGAGGTGAGGCACATGCTTGATGACGAGTGTGGGGTCGTGCACTATTGGGGATTGTGACTTGGTCCGTCCCAATTGATGATTTTACCGTGTATTTAATTGAAAACTATTTGCTATCATTATTATTTGGGTTGAATGCCATATTTGGGAATAGTGCCAACTACTTGAACCCTTCGTGGCTTTTTATTGATATTTCCTCATTCTTTTGACTTTATACTTGAACTCAGTCATGTTATTTTCCACTGTTTTCATACTCAACCATGTTTTACTCAGTTTTAATACTTAAATGATATTTTAAATGATGTTTGGGCTGAGAAACACTGTTTTACTATGGCCCGTATGGCTTGTGAGGATTTTTGACTGAATAAGGCCGAGGGCCTATATTGTGAGGAAATACTGATATTGATTTGAGGCCGAAGGCCTGAGATAAGTACGCCACGAGGTGAATTTATTGATATGAGGCTGAGGTCCTAGTGATGATGCCACGAGGTGGCTTGATATTGCGTTTGGGCCGCAAGGGGTTGGTATTGTTCTGAGAGGTTGCCTGAGGGGAGGATTTGTTGATACTGTGCCCAAGGGGCGAACTTTTATTTATTTACTTTACCCTTACTGCCTGTCAATTACCTATTTACTTGTTGAAAAAGGATTTTTACTTAACTTTTCACTACTTTACTACTTTTAAATGGTTTTAACTGCTTCACTATAGAATGCTTTGTGCCTTACATGTTTTCTTACTTTCAGTCATTATTTACATTTGTTACTCACTGAGTTTGAGTACTCGCTTTATTCCCTGCATGCATGTGTGCAGATTCAGGCGTTGTTAATCCTATCAATGCAAGTTGAGAGCTCCCGGCAGACATTCGGAGTTCACGAGGTAGCTGCTTGACGTCCGCAGACCCATGTTTCTCCCTCTTTGTCATTTCTATCTCTATATCAGTCAGTTTGTAATAGCTTATAGACTTCTCAAACTTGTATTAGAACTTGTAGATGCTCATGACTAGTGACACCCCGGTATCAGGCTGTGTTGAGTTATTCTTCGGCGTATTTATGATATTATCTGCTACTTTGGATTATTTTATCATGTTTCGACTGTTTCTAAATGCTAAATTGTTAATAATTTGGAAAATGGGAAGTGTCGGCTGGCCTTGTCTTCACGAGAGGCGCCATCACGACCGGGTCCAGGTTTAGTGTCGTGATAAGTTGGTATTAGAGCCTAAGTTACATAGGTCTCACGAGTCATGAGCAAGTTTAGTAGAGTCTCACGGATCGGTATGAAGACTTCTATATTTATCCTCGAGAGGTTGCAGAACCTTTAGGAAAAACTTGATATTCTTGAAATCCTTGTCGTGCAAATTTGTTGATCTGAGTACTAAACTTCTTTTGTTCTATTCTCTCACAGATGGTGAGGACGCGCTACTGGTTGGGATGCACGACCACCAGTACCACCAACTGTGGCCACCAGAGGCCAAGGATGCGACCGTGGTCGTGGTAGGTGCAGAGTAGCTAGGGCAGCACCTGTAGATCCACCAACTGACCTAGTTCAGGATCAGGTCCCAGTTATGGATGCTCCTGCAGCACCAGCTCAGGCACCAGCTGTGCCCATTGTGATTCTGGGTCTTTAAGAGGCCTTGGCCCAGATCTTATCAGTTTGCACTGGCCTCGATCAGGTGGTTTTAGCCACTACAACCATAGCTACTTCTCAGGCTGGGGGAGGCAATCAGAATCCCGCTGCTCGCACACTTGAGCAGGTCATGTAGGGACTTCAGACGCTGGGGGCATATCCTGCCCAACCGGTTGCCGCTGCTCAGGACTATATAGTTCCCGCTATACCGGAGGATGAGCATCATAGGTTGGAAAGGTTTTGTAGACTACAGCCTTCAACCTTCAATGGTGCAGAGGGCAAGGATGCCCAGGGTTTCTTAGATAAGTGCCAGAGGATGCTTTGTATAGCGGGTATTCTGGAGACCAGCGGGGTCGCTTTCACTCTTATCAGTTTTCTGGAGCTGCCTTTACTTGGTAGGAGGCTTTTGAGAGGCGTAGGCCTATTGGTGCAGCACCCCTTACCTGGCAGCAGTTCTCTATTATCTTTTTGGAGAAGTATATGCCACAGTACCGCAAAGAGGAGCTGCATAGGGAGTTTGAGTGGTTGCGTCAGGGAGAGATAACTGTGACACAGTGCGAGATGAGGTTCTCCGAGTTATCTCGTCATGCTATTTGGATGGTTCCGACAGATAGAGAGAGGATTAGGAGGTTTGTTAATGGCCTCACTTATCAGCTTCGTATTCTCATGACCAGGGAAAGGGTGATGGATGCTACTTTCGAGGAGGTTATGGATATTACCCGTGAGATTGAGTCTGTTCGTCTCCAGGAGAGGGAGGCCACGAGGCCTCGAGGATCTGGTAGCTATAGTGGTGCTCCTTCGAGGGGTCAGTTTCAGCACGACAGAGGTCGTCCATTCAGGTCTGCTCAGCCAACTCACCCAAGTTATCGTGGGGCATCGTCGGGTGATGGTTCGCACAGTTCTCATCAGGGTCAGTCATCACTTAGTGCCCTTCTAGCTCAAAGTTCGACCCATGCTCCATCAGTTCAGGGCTCTTCTATGCTGAGTGCATCTGCTAGTCACTCCGGTGCAAGGGGTTCCCTTCAGTCCCCTTCTCCAACACTTGGGAGTTGTTATGAGTGTCGCGAGATGGGTCACATGTGGAGGCAGTATCCTCGTCGTTTTGCTAGTTTATCTCAGCAGAGAGGTCAGTTATCGGCTTCAGCACCAGTTTCTTCACCACCACCCGCTCAGCCAGCTAGGGGTGGGGGTCAGTCAGGCAGGGGTTGCCCCAGAGGGGGAGGTCGATCAGGTGGCGGTCAGGCCCATTTCTATGCACTTCCAGGCAGACCTAATGCTATCACTTCAGATACTGTTATTACAGGTATTGTTTCAGTCTGCCATAGAGATGCCTCTATATTACTTGATCCCGGTTCCACCTTTTCTTATGTGTCATCATACTTTGCTCGTTATTTGGGTATGCCTAGTGAGTTTCTTGCTTCACATATTCATGTAGCTACCCTGGTGGGCGATACTGTTATTGTAGACCGTGTGCACCGATCGTGTGTGGTGACTATTGGGGGTCTAGAGACCTGTGTGGATCTTTTATTATTGTGTATGGTGGATTTCGATGTCATCTTGGGCATGGATTGGCTATCTCCGTGTCGTGCTATTCTGGACTGTCATGCTAAGACAGTCACATTGGCTATACCGGGTATGCCACAGATTGAGTGGCGAGGCATGACTGATTATGTTTCCAGTAGAGTGATCTCATTCTTGAAAGCCCAGCGTATAGTTAGGAAGGGTTGTCTTTCGTATCTAACCTTCATGAGGGATGTCGGTGTTGAGACTCCCAGTATTGATTCTGTTCCAGTTGTAAGGGATTTTCCCGATGTATTTCCTGCAGACCTGCCGGGTATGCCACCGGACAGGGATATTGATTTTGGTCTTGACCTGGTGCCGGGCACTTAGCCCATTTCTATTCTGTCGTATCGTATGACACCACCGGAGTTGAAAAAATTAAAAAAACAGCTTCAGGAATTCCTTGATAAAGGGTTCATTTGGCCTAGTGTGTCACCTTGGGGTACACCGGTTCTATTTGTGAAGAAGAAGGATGGCACAATGAGGATGTGCATTGATTATAGGAAATTCAACAAGGTAACAATTAAGAACAAGTATCCTTTGCCTCGTATTGTTGATTTATTTGACCAGCTTCAGGGAGCAAGAGTGTTCTCCAAGATTTATCTCCGTTCAAGTTATCACTAGTTGAAGATCAGGGACTCGGATATTCTTAAGACGGCTTTCATGACCCGATATGGTCATTATGAGTTCTTGGTGATGTCTTTTGGGATGAGCAATGCCCCAGCAGCTTTCATGCATTTGATGAACAGCGTGTTCCGGCCTTATCTCGACTCGTTTGTCATAGTCTTCATTGATGATATTCTGGTGTATTCGCGTAGTCAGGAGGAGCATGCGGAGCATTTGAGAGTTGTGTTGTAAAGATTGAGGGAGGAGAAGCTTTATGCAAAATTCTTCAAGTGTGAGTTTTGGCTCTGTTCAGTAGCTTTCTTGGGACACGTGGTGTCCAGCAAGGGTATTCAGGTTGATCCGAAGAAGATAGAGGCAGTTCAGAGTTGGCCCAGACCGTCCTCAGCCACAGAGGTTCGCAACTTTCTTTGTTTGGTAGGCTGTTATCGCCGGTTTGTTCAGGGATTCTCATCTATCGCATCGCCTTGACCAAGCTGACTCAGAAGGGTACTTTATTTGTATGGTCGGACGAGTTTGAGGAGTTCTTTCAGAAGCTCAAGACAGCTTTGACTACAGCTCCAGTGTTGGTTCTGCCATCAGCTTCAGGTTTATATACCGTGTATTGTGATGCTTCGAGAGTTGGGATTGGTTGTGTGTATATGAAGCAGGGTAGGGTTATTGCTTATGCTTCTCGTCAGTTGAAGCCCCATGGGAAGAACTACCCCGTTCATGATTTAGAGTTGGTTGTCATAGTTCACGCGTTGAAGATTTGGAGACATTACTTGTATGGTGTGTCTTGTGAGGTGTTTACTGATCATTGTAGCCTTCAACACTTGTTCAAATAGAAAGATCTCAATTTGAGGCAGCGTAGGTGGTTGGAGTTGCTTAAGGATTATGATATCACTATATTGTACCATCCGGGAAAGGCCAATGTGGTGGCCGATGCCTTGAGCCGGAAGGCGGTGAGTATGGTGACTTTCACATATATTCTAGTGGGGAGAGACCTCTTGCAGTTGATGTTGAGGCCTTGGCCAATCGGTTTGTGATATTAGATATTTCGGAGCCTAGTCGGGTATTGTCTTGTGTGGTTTCAAGGTCTTCCTTATATGATCGCATCAGGGAGCGCCAGTATGATGATCCGCACTTGCTTGTCCTTAAGGACAGAGTTCAGCATGATGATGTTAGAGATGTGACCATTGGAGATGATGGGGTGTTGATAATGTAGGGCCAGATCTGTGTGCCCAATGTGGATGGGCTTCGGGAGATGATTCTTGAGGAGGCCCATAGCTCGCGGTATTCCATTCATCCGGGTGCCGCGAAGATGTATCAGGATCTGAGACAGCACTATTGGTGGCGGAGAATGAAGAAAGACATTGTGGGATTTGTAGCTCGATGTCTCAATTGTCAGCAGGTGAAATATGAACATTAGAGACCGGGTGGCTTGCTTCAACAGATGGATATTCCCGAGTGGAAGTGGGAGAGGATCACTATGGACTTTGTTGTTGGACTTCCACGGACTTTGAGAAAGTTCGATGCTATTTGGGTGATTATGGACCGGCTGACCAAATTCGCGCACTTCATTCCTATATGTACTACCTATTCTTCAGAGCGGTGGTCAGAGATCTATATTCGGGAGATTGTTCGTTTGCATGGTGTCCCAGTGTCCATCATTTCAGATAGGGGCACTCAATTTACTTCGCAGTTTTGGAGGTCTGTGCAGCAAGAGTTGGGTACTCAGGTTGAGTTGAGCACAACTTTTCACCCTCAGACAGACGGGCAGTCCGAGCACACTATTCAGATATTGGACGACATGTTTCGTGCTTGTGACATTGATTTCGGAGGGTCATGGGATTAGTTTATACCACTTGCAGAGTTTGCTTATAACAATAACTACCAGTCGAGTATTCATATGGCTCCATATGAGGCTTTGTATGGGAGGTGGTGTAGATCTCTAGTTGGTTGGTTCGAGCCCGGTGAGGCTAGGCTATTGGGGACAGACTTGGTGCATGATGCTTTAGAAAAGGTGAAGGTGATTCAGGAGAGGCTTCGTACATCGCAGTCGAGACAAAAGAGTTATGCTGACAGGAAGGTTCGAGATGTGTCCTACATGGTTGGCGAGAAAGTTCTGTTGAAGGTTTTAACCATAAAGGTTGTTATGAGATTTGGGAAGAAAGGGAAATTGAGTCCTCGGTTCATTGGGCCTTTTGAGGTGCTTTAGAGGATTGGGGAGGTGGCTTATGAGCTTGCTTTACCACCCAGCTTGTCGAGTGTGCATCCTGTATTTCATGTTTCTATGCTCCGAAAATATATTGGGGATCCGTCTCATGTTTTAGATTTCAACACGGTTCAGTTGGATGATGATCTGACCTATGATGTGGAGCCATTAGCTATTTTGGGTCGTCAGGTTCGAAAGTTGAGGTCAAAGGTTAGAGCTTTAGTGAAAGTGCAGTGGAAAGGTCGGCCTTTGGAGGAGGCTACCTGGGAGACCGAGCGGGAGATGCAGAGCAGATATCCTCACCTATTTGAGGCTTCAGGTACATTTCTTGACTTATTCGAGGACGAACGCTTGTTTAAGTTGGGGAGGATGTGATGACCCGGCCAGTCGTCTCATGAATTACCGCTCCGTTTTTCCCATTTTTGCTTCTTTATGCTCCGTTATCCATGTTTTGTGGAATCAGGCTGGTCGGATCGAATCCAGAATGATTTTGGTAAGGTTTGAGACACTTAGTCTCTTTTAAGAAAGCTTAAGTTGGAAACGTTAACCGGATGTTGACTTATGTGTTAGAGGGATCGGAAGTGAGTTCCGAGGGTTTGGTTAGTTTTGGGAGGTGATTTATGGCTTAGTAGTATGATCGGAATGGGTTTTGGAGGTCCGGAGTAGATTTAGGCTTGAATTGGCGAATTGATATCTTGGCGATTTCCGATTGGTAGGCGAGATTTTGATATAGGGGTCAGAATGGAATTCTGAGAGTTGAAATAGCTCTGTTGTGTCATTTGGGATGTGTGTGCAAAATTTCAGGTCATTCGGACGTGATTTGGTTGGGTTTTTGATCAAAAGCGGAATTTGGAAGATTTTAGAAAGTCTGGCTTGAATCCAATGTGTTTTGGGTGATTTGATGTTATTTGAGGTGTTTTGATGATAGGAACAAGATTGAATAAGGTATTAGGATGTGTTCGTGCCTTTGGTTGAGGTCCTAGGGGCCTCGGGTGAGTTTCGAGGGGTTAAACGAATCATTTTGGAGTTAAGAAAATTTCAGAAGTTGCAGGTTCAGTTGTTGCAGGTTTTTACTCTTCGCGTTCGCGAATAGTCAGTGGAAGTTAGTGGAATTTTGGCCTTCACATTCGCGAGAAGGGCTTCGCGTTCGCGTAGAGGAATTGGGTCAGCTGGGTTAGAGTCAAGTTGTTCATCGCATTCATGGGAGAGGTAGTGCATTCGCGAAAAGTAAGTCTAAGGAACCATCCCATTCGCGATGGTCATGTCATGTTCACGTAAGAGTAAAAGTTGGTCAAAGTAAATTTATGCTTCGCGAACGCGAGGTTTTGACCGCGTTCGCGAAGAAGGAAATTGGGCCTGGGAAGAAGGTTTTTAAGCTCGTCTTCTCCGCGATTTTGGGGATTATTTCCTTCATAACTGGTCGTTTTTGGAGATTTTTGAAGGAGATTGAAGAGGGATTCAAGGGGGAAACGTTTGAAGGTAAGAATTTTGGACTAAAAACTCGATTATTATGTGAATTCCACCTAGAAAATCATGGAATCTAAGCCTAAAATTGAAGAACTAGGGCTTGAAATTGGAGACCAAACATTTGGGATTTGAAGGGTCATTTGTGGATGGATTTTGATGTTTTTGATATGTATGAACTCGTGGGGAGATAAGGAATCTATTGGTGTAAAAATTTTGAATTTCGAGACGTGGGCCCGGGGGTCAAGTTTTAGTAATTTCGGGATTTGTGCCCTTATTGATTGTTTTCGCTTGGGCTTCGTTCCCTTAGCATATTTTGACGTCCTCGTTCTATTTTTGGATAGATTCGACGCGAATGGAGGCGATTCGAAGGGCAAAGGCGTCGCGAGCTAGAGACTTAGCCGGTTCGAGGTGAGTAATGATTGTAAATGATGTTCTGAGGGTTTGAACCCCGGATTGCACATCATAGTGCTATATTGAGGTGAGGTACACGCTTGATGACGAGTGTGGAGTTCTGTACTATTGGGGATTGTGACTTGGTCCGTCCCGATTGATGATTTTACCGCGTATTTAATTGAAAACTATTTGCTATCATTATGTGATAACCCAAAAGGTCACCACTTGTGTTGCAATGAAATTCTACGTTCCGAGGCCTTAAAACCCTCCCTTAGCACCACTTCGATTTCGTGCGCAGTCCAGGCGCGTAGCCAGAAAGCTTAAATGTGAAAATCTCTGAAAAATAATAAGTTTTGACTATAAAATGAATAAATTTGACTTTGGTCAATGTTTTGGGTAAACGGACCTGGACCCGTGATTTGATGGTCCTGGAGGGTCTGTAGGAAAATATGGGACTTGGGCGTATGCCCGGAATCGAATTCCGAGGTCCCAAGCCCGAGAAACGAATTTTTTAAAGAAAAATATTTTTTGAAATTGTTTAAAGAAATTTGAAATGAAATTTGCTTAGAAAATGGTGGTATCGGGCCCGTATTTTGGTTTCGGTGCGCAGTATAGGTCTTATATATGATTTAAGACATTTCTATGGAATTTGGTGAAAAACATATGTCATATGACGTGATTCGGACTTAAATCGCAAAATTTATGTTTAAATAAGTTTGGAGAAAATTTCATTGATCTCGAGATTTAATTTGATGTTCATGATGTTATTTTGATGATTTGATCGCGGCCGTTAGGTCACCTATTTTGAGTTATGGACAGACAAAGCCAAAACATGTGTGCCGGGCGCGCGACCTATCAACCTACAAGCAATGGGGGAGAAATCATAGCATGTCGCAATAAAAGCTTGATTCGAGGCATCAGCAAAACACTGCCGTCTGTTCCAAAAACAAAAGCCCCTTAGCACCCCGGGACGAGAGTGGGGGATGGCCCTACGTGCAGGCAACAACAGCACCGGCTCTACGAAGTCAGCATCGAATCTTTTTATTTGCTTTCCCAATTCATTCGTGCACGAATAAGTCCGTAGGATGTTTTTGAGATTTTGTGTGCGCTTGATTTGGAGTTCCGAAGGCTCGGGTGAGTGTTGGATAGGTTTCGGGGTGTCTTAGGCTTAAAAACTGAGTTGTTGCATGCTCAGAGAGGTGGAGGACCTCTGAACAGGCCAGTGCGGTCCGCACGATATGGACTGCTGCCGCGGAGAGGCCTGTGCGGCTGCACTAGTTTTGGTGCGGTCCGCGGTGAAGAACAATTCACTGGTCCGACTTTGGAAGCCTATATCTTTTGATATACAAGGCGTGTTGAGATGATTCAAAAATCAAAGTTGTAGGCCTTCGTGTCTAGTTTCTAGAAAGGTAAAGAAATTATAATTTGGACATTTATAGGGAAAGTTATGGCCAAAATACTAAGACTTGTCACTGCAAAACACAGGAAGCTTGTGCGGCCGCAGTTGATTTTGTGCGGTCCGCACAGGGCATCTGAGGGCAGTATATTTAGACGGGATTTTCAGTTATTATTCATTTCTTAAGACCTCAATAACATAAGAGGCGATTTTTCAAACAACATTTCTTCTCCAAATCAATTGTAAGTCATTTTTAACTAGTTTTCTTCAATCATTAACATCTTTTAACATGATTTCAACTTCAAATCAATGGTTTTCATGGGGAAATTGGGTGTTTTGGGTAGAACCTAGGTTTTTCAAAAATTGGGGATTTGGACCTCGATTTGAGGTCCGATTTCAAAACAAATTATTTATTTGAGTTCATGGGGGAATGGGTAATCGGGTTTTGGTTCGAACCTCGAGTTTTGACCATGTGGGCCCGGGGATGATTTTGACTTTTTGGGGTAAAAATTTGGAAGATCCATTTTCATGCATTCAAATTGATTCATTTAGTATTTATTGATGTAATTAAGTAACTTGTGACTAGATACGAGTGAATTGGTGGTGGAATCAAGGGGTAAAGCTATAATTGAATCGTGAATTGTGTTCATGGCATTGAGGTAAGTCTTTGGAAAAACCTTAGCTTGAGGAATTAGGAGTTGTGTCCTAATTGCTATTTTTTTCTTGTTGAGTACGACGTATAGGCATATTGACGAGTATCTATATGTTGGTGTCAAGCATGATCGTGAGTCTTATATTGTGATTTTCATGATTTCGTTGTATTATTCATGTCTTGGTGAATATTTCTAATTGTTTTATAAAGTTTGTGGAAAGAATTGTGACCTATGAACATTGAGGAGCATTGGCTCAAGTTGTATGGCGAAATTGTGAAAGTATAAGTGACAATTGAACTTTTAGAGCATTGGCTCGAGTTGTGAAATGAGTTGTGAAAGTATAAGTGATAATTGAAACTCTAGAGCATTGACTCGAGTTGTGAAATGAATTGTTAAGAGTGAGAAAAAGTAGAGATCATTATGTTGTTCCCTTGCCGGGCTATTGTTGAATTGTGGTTCTATTGCATTGTGTTCTTAATAGATATTACGGATGCTTAGGCGGAGGATTCTTTGTGTTGGGTAGGGATTATGGGAATAGTTGAGGTAATTAGGTGTCAGAATGAGGTTGGTTATAGCCAAGGTAGTTAGGTGTGGTGACGAGTTTGGTTATAGCTGAGGTGGTTAGATGTTGTAACGAGCTTGGTTATAGCTAAGATAGTTAGGTGTGGTATCAAGTTTGGTTATAGTTGTTTCTCCCTTGCCAGGACATGATTGCTTATGCTGTCGAATCCCTTGCCGGGACATTATAGACCTTATTGATCTCTTGTCGGGACTCTCGTTTAATTGTAAATATTATATATTGATCGGGTTGCACGCCGCAACAATATTATATATGGATCGGGTTGCACGCCGCAACAACATTATATATGGATCGGGTTGCACGCCGCAACAATATTATATATGGATCGGGTTGCACGCCGCAACAATATTATATGTGGATCAGGTTTCACGCTTCAACAAAGATATAATGAAATGGGAACGGGTGGTACGCCTCCCACAAGATATAATAAAATGAGAGCGGGTGGTACGCCTACCACAAGACAAGTGAAATGGGAGCGGGTGGTACGCCTACCACAAGATAAAATAAAATGGGAGCGGGTGGTATGCCTACCACAAGACAAGTTAAATGGGAGCGGGTGGTACACCTTCCACAAGATATAATAAAATGGGAGCGGGTGGCACGCCTACCACAAGACAAGTGAAATGGTAGCAGGTGGCACGCCTGCCACGAGATATGAAAAGAAAGTGAAATCTGCCTTTGTTCCCTTTTTCGTGTTAGTGGGTGGTTTTGATTCCTTAATAATTCTCTTTATATTCTGATTTACCTGATATTCCCCGAAGCATGATTCCCCCTCCCAACTTTACTTGTTTATTTCTGTATTTCTTTCCCGCTGTATATAATTGAACTGCACATGTTTATTTGGTAGTCTGGTCCTAGCCTCGTCACTACTTTGCCGAGATTAGGCTAGGCACTTACCAGTACATGGGGTCGGTTGTGCTGATACTACACTCTGTACTCTTTTGTGCAGACCCTGGTGTTGTGGACTTCGGACCGCAGTGAGATTGCTGATTCTTGATCATCAGGCGACCCGAGGTAGTCCTGTAGGCGTCTGCAGGCCTTGGTGTCTCCTTCTATCTACTTTCCTGTTTCTTACATGTATTTCCAGAAACAGTGTTGTAATTAATTCTTTCAGACCTTTATTTGTAGTATTCTTAGACTGTCTGTGAAACACTGTGACACCAGTTCTGGGTAGTCGAGACTAAAATAGTTGTAATAGATATTCATGTTCAGATGGCTTATTATTTTCTTCCACTTATGTTATATTCTGTTGTTTAAATATTATTTCTTCGTAATTGTTAAAGAGAATAAAATTGGTAAAAAGGTAAATGTTTCAATAGTTGGCTTGCCTAGCTCACATTAGTAGGTGTCATCATAACTCCCGAGGTGGCAAATCCAGGTTGGGACAAGTTGGTATCAGAGCTCTAGGTTACATAAGTCTCACAGTTCACATACAATCTTAGTAGAGTCTGAGGGATCAGTGCAGAGACGTCTGTATTTATCCCCCAGAGGCTACAAATTTAGGAAAAGTTTCACTTCTATTCTTTCTATCGTGCGATTTTGTTCTCTCAATGCTAAATTGAAATCTATACTCTTGTCCTTTTGCGAATGGCGAGGTCATGTACCGCTTCTTTAGCCGAGCAACAGTAGCATAGACCGGTGATAGATCAGCTACGTCTTCGGAGGTTTTGTGGAGGTTGGAAAAGTTTCACCAAGCTCTTCACTACTACTTTCAGCGGAGTATCTTCTGAGGATCCCCAAGACTTTCTAGATAGTTGTCATGAGGTTCTCAGGAACATAGGGATCGTGGAGACCGATGGGGTTGATTTTGCTACTTTTTGCTTGTCTGGATCCGCCAAGGCTTGGTGGAGAGATTATCGCTTGGCTAGACCAGCCGGATCGCCAGCTTTGACTTGGGAGCAGTTCACGCAGCTATTCCTAAAGAAGTTTCTCCATGTCACTCAGCGAGAGGTATTAGAGGTGGAGGTAGAGGTATTAGAGGTGGAAGTATAGATGCTAGAGGTGGAGGTAAAGGTATTAGAGGTGGAGGTAAAGGTATTAGAGGTGGAGGTACAAGTACTGTTCTGGTTTGTGGTAGAGAAGCTTCGGTTTTATTTTGCACCGTATCTGGTCATGCCTAGTGATTCTTTGAGTGCCCTTATTTATGTGTCTATGTCGGTGGGTGATTCTATTGTGGTGGATCATGCCCATTGTTCATATATAGTGGTTATTGGAGATCTTGAGACTCGTATAGATTTGCTTCTTCTGGACATGGTTGATTTCGATGTTATATTGGGGATAGACTGGTTATCACCTTACCACGCTATCTTGGACTGTCATGCCAAGACTATGACCTTAGCCTTACCGGGTTTGCCTCGTTTAGAGTGGAGAGGGACTCTTGGTAATTCTACCCGTGGTGTTATCTCTTATGTGAAGGCTCGACGTATGGTCTAGAAGGGGTGTTTGGCCTATTTGGAATATGTTCGTGATTCTAGTGCTAAGGTTCCTTCTATTGATTTTGTGCTCATTGTTCGCGAGTTTTCGGAGGTATTCCCTTCAGACCTGCCGGGTATGCTGCCCGACAAGGATATTGACTTTTGCATTGATTTGGCTCCGGGCACTCAGCCCATTTCTATCCCGCCATATCGTATGGCCCTGCTTGAGTTGAAAGAGTTGAAGGAGCAGTTGCAAGACTTACTTGAGAAGGGTTTCATTAGAGCCAGTGTTTTGCCTTGGGGTGCGCTGGTCTTGTTTGTTAAGAAGAAGGATGGATCGATGAGGATGTGTATTGATTACCGGCAGTTGAACAAGGTTACAATCAAGAATAAGTATCCATTGCCGAGGATTGATGATTTGTTTGATCAGCTTTAGGGTGCCAAGGTATTTTCGAAGACTGACTTGAAATCTGGCTACCATCAGTAGATGATTAAGGCATTTGATGTCCCTAAGACAACTTTTCGCACTCGGTACATGCATTGTGAGTTCTTAGTGATGTCATTCGGGTTGACAAATGCCCATTAGCTTTTATAGATTTGATGAATCGAGTGTCCAGGCCTTATTTGGATTCATTCGTGATAGTCTTCATTGATGATATTTTGATATATTCCCATAGTCGGGAGGAGCATGAGCAGCATCTTAGAGTGGTTCTTCAGACCTTGAGGGATAGTTAGTTATATGCTAAGTTCTTGAAGTGCGAGTTCTGGTTGAGTTCAATTGCATTTCTGGGTCATATTGTATCAGCAGAGGGTATTCAGGTGGATCTGAAGAAGAATGAGGTAGTCAAGAACTGGCCTAGACCAGCATCAGCTATAGAGATTCAGAGTTTTTTGGGATTGGCAGGCTACTATCGTCGGTTCGTGGAGGGGTTTTTATCCATTGCAGCCCCGATGACCAGGTTGACCTAGAAGGGTGCCCAGTTTAGATGGTCGGACGAGTGTGAGGCGAACTTTCAAAAGCTCAAGACAGCTCTGACTACGGCATCGGTGTTGGTTTTTCCCACAGGTTCAGGACCTTATACAGTTTATTATGATGCATCACGTATTGGACTTGGGGCAGTGTTGATGCAGGAGGGCAGGGTCATTGCCTATGCTTCGCGGCAGTTGAAAATTCATGAGAAGAACTATCTGGTTCATGATTTGGAGTGGGCAACCATTATTCACGCATTGAAGATTTGGAGGCATTATCTGTATGGTGTGGCATGTGAGGTGTTCATGGACCACAAGAGTCTTTAGTATTTGTTCAAGCAAAAGGAGTTGAATTTGAGGTAGAGGGGGTGGTTGGAGTTCTTGAAGGATTATGATATCACTATCTTATATCATCCGGGAAAGACCAATGTGGTGGTCGATGCCTTGAGTAGGAAGTCAGCTAGTATGGGCAGTCTTGCTTATATTCCGGTCGGTGAGAGGCCGCTTGCTTTGGATGTTCAGGCCTTAGCCAATCGGTTCGTGAGGTTGGATATTTCTGAGCCTAGTCGGGTATTAGCTTGCACGGTCGCTCTTTCTTCTTTATTGGAGCGTATTCGTGATCGGCAGTATGATGATCCCCATTTGTGTGTCCTTAGAGACACAGTACAGCGCGGAGGTGCCAAGAAGGTTACCTTAGATGATGATGGAGTTTTGAGATTGCAGGGTTGAGTGTGTGTGCCAAATGTGGATGGGCTTCGGGAGTTGATCTTAAAGGAGGCCCATAGCTCCCGGTACTCTATTCATTCGGGCGCCGCAAAGATGTATCAGGATTTGCGGCAGCATTATTGGTGGTGGAGAATGAAGAAGGATATCGTAGCATATGTGGCTCGGTGTTTGAATTGTCAGCATGTTAAGTATGAGCATAAGAGGCCTGGTGGCTTGTTTTAGAGGATTGAGATACCCGAGTGGAAGTGGGAGCGGATCACTATGGACTTTGTAGTTGGACTCCTGCAGACTCGGAGGAAGTTTAACACAGTATGGGTCATTGTTGATAGGCTGACAAGTCAGCGCATTTTATTCTTGTGGCAGTCTCCTATTCATCCGAGAGGTTAGCTGAGATCTATATTCGGGAGATTGTTCGTCTTTATGGTGTGCCTGTGTCTATCATTTCGGACTGAGGTACGCAGTATATCTCACATTTCTGGAGAGCAGTTCAGCGAGAGTTGGGCACTCAGGTTGAGTTGAGTACAACATTTCATCCTCAGACAGACGGGCAGTCTGAGCGGACTATTCAGATTTTGGAGGATATACTCCGAGCTTGTGTCATTGATTTTGGGGGTTCATGGGATCAATTCTTTCCTTTAGCAGAGTTTTCCTACAACAACAGCTACCAGTTGAGTATCCAGATGGCTCCTTGTGAGGCTTTATATGGTAGGCGGTGTCGATCTCTAGTTGGATGGTTTGAGCCGGGAGAGGCTCGATTGTTGGGTATGGATCTGGTTCAGGAGGCCTTGGACAAGGTCTGGATTATTCAGAATGGGCTTCGTACAGCTCAGTCCAAGCAAAAGAGTTATGCAGACCGCAAGGTTCAAGATGTGGCTTTTATAGTCGGTGAGCGGGTATTGCTCCAAGTTTCGCCTATGAAGGGTGTGATGAGATTTGGGAAGAAGGGCAAGCTTAACCCTAGGTTCATTGGCCCGTTTGAGATTCTTGATCGAGTGGGAGAGGTGGCTTATAGACTTGCTTTGCCGCCGAGCTTATCAGCCATGCATCCAGTGTTTCATGTGTCCATGCTTCGAAAGTATCACGGCGATCCATCCCACGTGTTAGATTCCAGCACTGTCCAGTTGGACAAGGACTTATCTTATGAGGAGGAGCCGGTGGCTATTCTAGACCGGCAGGTTCGTCAGTTGAGATCGAAGAGTTTTCCTTCTGTGCGTGTTCAGTGGAGAGGTGAGCGTCCTGAGGCATCGACCTAAGAATCCGAGTCTGATATGCGGAGCCGTTATCCCCGACTCAGGTACTTCCTTCTTCTGTCCGTTCGAGGACGAACGGTTGTTTTAGAGGTGGAGAATTTGATGACCCAAAAGGTCATCACTTGTGTTGCAATGAAATTCTACGTTCTAAGGCCTTAAAAACTTCCCTTAGAACCACTTTGATTTGCGTGCGCAGTCCGGGTGCATAGCTGGAAAGCGTAAATGTGAAAATCTGTAAAACAAATGATAAATTTTGACTGTAAAATGAATAAATTTGACTTCGATCAACGTTTTGGGTAAACGGACCCGGACCCGGACCCGTAATTTGACGGTCCTGGAAGGTCCGTAGGAAAATATGGGACTTGGGCGTATGTCCGGAATCGGATTCCGAGGTCCCAAACCCGAGAAATAAATTTTTTAAAGAAAATTATTTTCTGAAATTGTTTAAAGAAATTTGAAATGAAATATGCTTAGAACATGGTGGTATCGGGCCCGTATTTTTGTTCTGGCGCCCAGTACAGGTCTTATATATAATTTAAGACATTTCTGTGGAATTTGGTGAAAAACTGATGTCATATGACGTGATTCGGACTTAAATTGCAAAATTTATGTTTAAAGAAGTTTTGAGAAAATTTCATCAATCTCGAGATTTAATTTGATGTTTATGATGTTATTTTAATGATTTGATTACACGAATAAGTCCGTAGGATGTTTTTGAGATTTTGTGTGTGCTAGATTTGGAGTTCCGAAGGCTCGGGTGAGGGTTGGGTAGGTTCCGGGGTGTCTTAGGCTTAAAAACTGAGCTGTTGCAGGCTCAGAGAGGTGGAGGACCTCTGAAAAGGCCAGTGCGGTCCGCACGATATGAACTGTTGCCGCGGAGAGGCCTGTGCGGCCGCACTAGTTTTGGTGCGGTCCGCGGTGAAGAACAATTCACTGGTCCAACTTCGGAAACCTATATCTTTTACTCTACAAGAAAATTTAAGATGATTCAAAAACAATTATTGTAGCCCTTCGTATCTAGTTTTCAGAAAGGTAAAGAAATCACAATATGGACATCTGTAGAGAAAGTTATGTCCAAAATACTAAGACCTGTCACTGCAGAACACAGGAAGCATGTGCGTCCACAGTTGATTTTGTGTGGTCCGCACAGGGCATCTAAGGGCAGTATATTTATATGGGATTTTCAGTTATTTTTCATTTTTTAAGACCCCAAATACATAAGAGGCGATTTTTCAAACAACATTTCTTCTCCAAATCAATTGTAAGTCATTTTTAACTAGTTTTCTTCAATCATTAACATCTTTTAACATGATTTCTACTTCAAATCAATGATTTTCATGGGGGAAATTGGGTGTTTTGGGTAGAACCTAGGTTTTTCAAAAATTGGGGATTTGGACCTCGATTTGAGGTCCGATTTCAAAATAAATTATATATTTGAGTTCGTGGAGGAATGGGTAATCGGGTTTTGGTTCGAACCTCAGGTTTTGACCATGTGGGCCTAGGGGCGATTTTGACTTTTTGGGGTAAAACTTTGGAAGATCCATTTTCATGCATTCAAATTGATTCATTTAGTGTTTATTGATGTAATTAAGTAACTTGTGACTAGATACGACCGAATTGGTGGTGGAACCAAGGGGTAAAGCTATAATTGAATTGTGAATTGTGTTTGTGGTATCGAGGTAAGTGTTTGGTCTAACCTTAGCTTGAGGGATTAGGAGTTGTGTCCTAATTGCTATTTGCTTCTTGTTGAGTACGGTGTATAGTCATGGTGACGAGTATCTATACGTTGGTGTCAAGCATGACCGTGAGTCTTATATTGCGATTTTCATGATTTTGTTGTATTAGTCATGCCTTGGTGTAGATTTCGAATTGTTGTATAAAGTTTGTGGAAAGAATTGTGACCTGTGAACATTGAGGAGCGTTGGCTCAAGTTGTATAGCAAAATTGTGTAAGTATAAATGACAATTGAACTTTTAGAGCATTGGCTTGAGTTGTGAAATAAGTTGTGAAAGTATAAGTGATAATTGAAACTCTAGAGCATTGGCTCGAGTTGTGAAGTGAATTATGAAGTAAGAGTGAGAAAAAGAAGAGATCATTATGTTGCCCCCTTGCCGTGCTATTGTTGAATTGTGGTTCCCTTGCATTGTGTTCTTAATAGATATTACGGATGCTTAGGTGGAGGATTCTTTGTGTTGGGTAGGGATTATGGGTATAGCTGAGGTAGTTAGATGTCGGAATGAGGTTGGTTATAGCTGAGGTAGTTAGGTGTGGTGACGAGTTTGGTTATAGCTGAGGTGGTTAGATGTTGTAACGAGTTTGGTTATAGCTGAGATAGTTAGGTGTGGTATCAAGTTTGGTTATAACTGTTTCTCCCTTGCCGGGATGCAATTGCTTATGTTGTCGAATCCCTTGCCGGGACAGTGTAGACTTTATTGATCTCTTGTCGGGACTCTCGTTATAATTGTAAATATTATATATGGATCGGGTTGCACGCCGCCACAATATTATATATGGATCGGGTTGCACGCCGCAACAACATTATATATGGATCGGGTTGCACGCCGCAACAATATTATATGTGGATCGGGTTGCACGCCGCAACAATATTATATGTGGATCGGGTTGCACGCCGCAACAAAGATATAATAAAATGGGAACGGATGGTACGCCTACCACAAGATATAATAAAATGGGAGCGGGTGGTACGGCTTACCACAAGACAAGTGAAATGGGAGCGGGTGGCACGCCTACCACGAGATATGAAAAGAAAGTGAAATCTGCCTTTGTTCCCTTTTTCATTTTAGTAGGTGGTTTTGATTCCTTAATAATTCTCTTGATATTCTGTTTTACCTATTATTCCTCGAAGCATGTTCCCCCCCCCACCCCAACTTTACTTGTTTATTTCTGTATTTCTTTCCCGCTGTATATAATTGAACTGCACAGGTTTATTTGGTAGTCTGGTTCTAGCCTCGTTACTACTTCGCCGAGATTAGGCTAGGCGACCCAAAGTAGTCCTGTAGGCGTCTGCGGGCCTTGGCGTCTCCTTCTATCTACTTTTCTGTTTCTTACATGTATTTCCAGAAACAGTGTTGTAATTAATTCTTTCAGACCTTTATTTGTAGTATTCTTAGACCATCTATGACACTATGACACCAGTTCTGGGTAGTCGACACTCAAACAGTTGTAATAGATATTCATTGTTCAAATGGCTTATTGTTTTCTTCCGCTTATGTTATATTCCGTTGTTTAAATGTTATTTCTTCGTTATTATTAAAGAAAATAAAATTGGTAAAAAGGTAGATGGTTCAATAATTGGCTTGTGTAGCTCACATTAGTAGGCGCCATTACGACTCCCGAGGTGGAAATCCGGGTTGTGACACATTATTATTTGGGCTGAATGCCATAGTGCCAACTACTTGAACCCTTTGGGGCTTTTTATTGATATTTCCTCACTGTTTTGACTTTATACTTGAACTCAATTATGTAATTTTCTAATGTTTTCATACTCAGCCATGTTTTACTTAGTTTTAATACTTAAATGATATTTTAAATGATGTTTGGGCTGAGAAACACTGTTTTACTATGGCCCGTGTGGCTTGTGTGAATTTTTGACTGAGTAAGGCCGAGGGCCTATATTGTGAGGAAACAATGATATTGTTTTGAGGCCGAGGGCCTGAAATATGTATGCCACGAGGTGGCTTGATTAATATGATGCCGAGGGCCTAGTGATGATGCCACGAGGTGGCTTGATATTGCGCTTGGGCCGTAAGGGGCCCCTCCAGGAGTCTGCACACCCCCAGTGAGAGCGGGTACCCATTGTGATGTGAGATTGAGCCCGAGGGCCGGTATTGTTCTGAGATGTTGCCCGAGGGGCGGATTTGATGATACTGTGCCCGAGGGGCGAATTTTTATTTGTTTACTTTACCCTTACTGCTTGTCAATTACCTGTTTACTTATTGAAAAAGGATTTTTACTTAACTTTTCACTGGTTTACCGCTTTTAAATGGTTTTTACTGCTTCATTATAGAATACCTTGTGCCTTACATGTTTTCTTACTTTCAGTCGTTATTAACATTTTTTACTCACTTAGTTGGAGTACTCACTTTACTCCCTGCACCCCTGTGTGCAGATTCAGGCGTTACTGATCCTACCAGTGCGAGTTAAGAGCTCCCGGCAGACATTCGGAGTTCACGAGGTAGCTGTTTGACGTCTGCAGACCCGTATTTCTCCCTCTTTGTCATTTCTATCTCTATGTCAGACATTTTGTAATAGCTTATAGACTTCTCAGACTTGTATTAGAACTTGTAGATGCTTATAACTAGTGACATCCCGGTATCGAACTATGTTGGGTTGTTCTTCGGCGTATTTATGATATTATCTGCTACTTTGGATTGTTTTATCATGTTTCGACTATTTCTAAATGCTAAATTGTTAATAATTTGGAATATGGGAAGTGTCGGCTGGCCTTGTCTTCACGAGAGGCGTCATCACGACCGGGTCCGGGTTTAGGGTCGTGACAGTAAGTGTCGGAGATGATGCAATTGAAGTTTGGGGCTGCTAGCAATGGTATTAAACACCAAGATTGTGTTTCTAGCTGAAGCAAAATTTTTGAAGAAAGAAAACACCTTTGTGATTGTAGAGCCTTAGATCTAGAATTTTGTTACCACTGGAAACCCTAGCTGGAACGAATTTCTTGTTCCCTTCTGATTTTTAGATGGAAGCGTTTTTAGAGTCAGATGGATTTTTACGATGGGGATAAGATTTTAATAAGGTTAAAAATGGTATAGGGCCGGGCGGGGCAAGGGAAAGGGTCGGGTTGGGTTAATTTCTGAGTTGGGTTGGTTCCTTCTTTCAGAATGTGCCACGTGTCCCAACTGTTAAAATAGGGACAAATATAAAACTTTGATGGACGATAAGGGTAAATCTGAACGGAAAGTATAACAGAGGATAGGATTGAATAATAAAGCAAAGTAGAGGGATATATCGGGCTCTTTTCCGTTATTATATTGAACAGATGTTAGCTGGATAAGGAAAGTGATTTTTTCATAAAGCTATTAAAAAATCGAGCTCATTTATTGAAGGACAGAATGAAATTTGAGTTTTTCAAAAATGCACGCTAGACTGTAGTCTGCTTACGAATTAGCAATCTCACAGAGAACAATTACTCAAAATGAGGAGGAGAAAATAAGTGAATTGAAAGAAAATAGAAAAACAAAGCAGCAAATCAGAGAAAATATAAATTGGGAAATCATAGTGAATTTGGGGGAATTCACCATGTTGTTTAACTTTCATACAATATGTCTTTTGTATATTTTGTATCTGATTTATACATAGTAAAAATAAATTTCATATAACTAATTATATATTATATAATTTATCTACAACTCATCTACAACTTTCACACATTATTTCTACCCAGTTAATTATAACTACTATAACATACAACTTAAATATAAATTTTATATAATATGTCTTTTGTATACTTTATTTCTGATTTATACATAGTAAAAAAAAAATTCATACAACTAATTATATATTATACAACCTATCTACACTTTTCATACATTATTTCTACTTAGTTATATATAACTACAATACCATACAACTTAAATATAATTTTTATATAATGTTGTTCAACTTTCATACAATAGTTAAATAAATAAAAGAAAAATATCTAAACAACAGAATATAATTTTTCTATAATTTTACTACAAATTCGTAATATAATATATATCATGTCTTCTTCTTCGAGTTTCAATCTGAAATTCAGCCAAAACCAAGTCTAATCTTCACCAAAACCCCTCAAAATTGAGATATAAACTCCAACCCATATTCGAATTCATGGGTTTGCAACAACACCCACTCCAAACAAATAATTATTTTTGAAAACCCAAATTCGAATTCAAAGCTTTCTAATGGCTGTCAATGGTGGAATTGCTGATCTCTTTTTCCTTTGCTTTACATTACTGAAATTAGGGATTGAAAGATAGAGAGAGACGTAGAGAGAATTTCCAATTCTTTGCAACAATATCCAATTCAAACAAATAATGTTTTTTGAAAACCCAAATTCGAATTCAAAGATTCAAAGCTTTTTAATGGTTATCAATAGTGGAATCGTGGGTGGGTGCGAGATACGTGGGAGAGGGGGTGGGATGTGGAGAGAGAAACATGGGGGAGTGGAAGATATGTTAGAGTAATTTTAGGACACTAATTATTATCATTAATTCCCTTAAATGTATGCAAATGGTAATTGGGTATATAAAATATAATTATAGTAAAACATGAGCGGGAAGGGTAATATAGTATCATATAGTGTATAGAAATGTAAAAATCTCTATTACTTATGGATGTCAATGGATCTTTAAAAATTGACTAAAGTGATCGAACCAAATCATACCGAACTGATTATTAAATTTCTTTCAATAAAATCGTAGATTTTTATATAAATTTATAATTATACCAAATAATAATAGGAACAATTTTAAATTTTATAAAAATAAACCCAAAAAATATCGTACCAAATAAATTTATATATGAAACATATATTTTATATATTAAATCTAAAACTAACAAAAAAATTTTTGTTTCTTTGTGCCTTAAATATATGGAAATGACTACAAGTGATCAAGTAATTAACACACAAAAGTCCAACTTTTAAATCTATTCTGCTACTCTAATTGAAACTAAATTAGTTCTAATATCTTGAGTAGCAGGCCACGAGGTATTTGATATCTTTTCTCTCGTATGATTTTGATGTCTCTTATTGGATGCTAATCTTATAATAAACTCTATTCTCGAGTCCCAGCTTGATTAGTATCTTTCCACTCGAGTGACTTATATTTCTCTTAATTTTGCTTAATTTATTTTATGCTACAACAGAATAATGGGATGAATCTTTATTATGGACATCTCGATTCATCACTTTTTTAAATAGTAAAAATATCTAGAGAGTTTTGTCAAACTTCTATGCAAGTACACATTTATCGCATTCTATCTTCTGTTAGTGACTGTTATATGACGTTTTAAGAAAAAGTACCAAAAAATTAACTGAATGTACTGATTTCTAAGCGAAATCGAGACGATTGAGACGATTCAAAAAATTTAATTTGAGTCACATAAAATAAAAATACCAAAAAATAAGTATGGTATAAATTATATAAAATACCTAACCAACCGCACCATTGACACCCTAGTATTTCCTTTGGTACATACTATCCGTTTGTTTAAATTTTGCATACTCCTTTATTTAATTAGATTATTTGTCAAAAGGATTAATATTTGTGACCGGGAGGAGTATTGGTCTCAAATATATCATTATATTTTTGTAGCCAAAAGTCTTTTAACAATTGTGATTTTAAAAAGGGCAAAAACACGGTATACCCATCTATAGAAATTGTTTACCCTGTATGCCTAACTATTGAAATTACATAGTAAATCCAAATTATAATTACACCGTATACCTGCCTTACAAAAATACAGAATCTTACCCACTACTTTTAAGGGGATGAAATCCCTTAGAATTAGCATAACTGTTGAAACATGCATGGTTAAGTACATAATATTGGTAATTTTGAGATTTACCTCTTTACTCTTAACATTCTATTCCTCTTCTCCACTAGAAGTCCTTTATTTTTTATCGAACAAGTTTTATATAATCCAATAAAACTTCATCAATTGCAATGAAAGATATACCGATCATGATTCAATATGGTGGAGTATGAAAAAGCGATAATTATGTGAATTTTTCTATTAACGGGGTTATTATCGATTTTGGTTGCAAATCGATTTTTTCTATTATGTGATTTTTTTAAATTTGGAATACAATAATCAATAAAACATATCGTAATATTTTTGGAATATAACATTTGTGATGACCCAAAAGATCATCACTTGATTTACAAGTAAATTCTGTATTCCGAGGTCTTAAAAATATCTTTTTATCTCACATCGATTTGCGTGCGCAGTCTAAGCGTATATCCGGAACGCCTTTATGTGAAAATTTGATAAAAATGCAAATTTAGCCTTTAAAATTGAATTTATGTTGACTTCGGTCAACATTTTGGGTAAACGGATCCGGACCCGTGATTTGACTGTCCCGGAGGATCGGTAAAAACATGGGACTTGGGCGTATACCCGAAATTGAATTCCGAGGTTCCAAGTCCGAGAAATAAATTTTTGAAGAAAATTATTTAATTGGAATTTTAAGAGTTTTTAAAATTTGAATGTATTTGAAATTGATGGTATCGGGCATGTATCTTTTGTTCCGAAGCCCGGTACAGGTCTTATATGGTATTTAGGTTGAGCCTGTAAAATTTTGAAAGAAACGGACTTGAAATGCCGTGAATTGGACCCTCGATTGTTAAAATTTGAACTTAAGAGTTCTCGAGATTTTTCTTTGATTTTAATGCTAAATTCGTTGTTAAAGGTGTTAATTTGGCCATTTGATCGCACGAGTTAGTCCATATGATGTTGTTGAGTTAGTATGTATGTTTGGTTTGGAGCTCTGAGGGCTCGAGTGAGTTTCGGATAGGTTTCGGGATGTTTTTACACTTAGAAAAGTTGTAGGTTTTGCTGTCTCAGGTGCACAGAGATTTTGTTTTTCGCGTTCGCGTGGCTTCACTCGCGAACGCGTAAGACAAGTTTCCTCAGGTGCCAGTTTGTTCTTCGCGAACACAGAGCTCAGGACGCGAATGCGAAGCTGTGAGGGGAGTTACCATTCGCAAACGCATTCAGGCTCTCCCGAAAGCGTAGGGTTAGTGGGCCTGGGGGAGGGGATTTCAAATTGTTCTACGCGAACGCGGCCACCTGACCGCGAACGCAAAGGCTTGAGGAGCTGAAGCTCCGCGAACACGATGGCCATTTGGGCCTGACCCATTGCGAACGCGACAGGCCCATCGCGAACGCGATGAAGGCCTGCCCAGTCATTTTAAAACAAACCCCATCGCGGACAGAACTCATTTTTCTTCATATTTTCGAACTCCCAGGGCCTAGAGACGATTTTCTTCACACAAATTCTTCCCCAAAGTGTTGGTAATCAATTCTAAACTTTACTCTTTCAGTTACCCAATATTTTTCATCACTTTTTAATCAAAAATCAAAGGTTTTCATGGTAGAAATTAGGAATTTGGGTAGAGTTAGGGATTTTTGAATAATTGGGATTTAGACCTCGTTTTGGGGTCGGATTTCAAAACTAATTGCATATTTGGGCTCGTGGGTGAATAGGTGATCGGGTTTTGGTCCGAACCTCTAGTTTTGACCAAGCGGGCCCGGGGTCGATTTTTAACTTTTTGGGAAAAATGGTAAAAAATCTATAATTTAGCATTGGGTATGAACTCCTTAGCATTTATTGATGTTGTTAAATTAATTTGGATTAGATACGAGTAATTTGGAGGCGAATTCTAAAGAAAAAGCGGTGTTTGAGTCTTGAGTTGGCCGTAGAAATTCGAGGTAAGTGTTTAGTCTAACCTTAGCTTGAGGGAATAGGTGTTGTGCCTTATTTGCTATATGCTTGTGTAGTGTGCGACGTATAGGTGTGGTGACGAGTATCTATAGTCGTTGTCAAGCATGCTCGTAAGTCTTAAATTGTAATCATTGTGTTCTTAATAAATACTACAAATGCCTAAGTTGTTGATTCTCCGTGTTGGGCAAGAATTGTCATTATTCTCGTGGTAGTTATTTATTGTTGAGTATTGGTTCCAGTTGAGGTTTCATTTGTGAAGTTAAATGTTGGTACAAGTTTGGTTATAGCTGATTCCCTTGCCGGAACGTATTTAATTCTTACTGTTGGTTCCCTTGCCGGAATATGTTTATTCTCATTGTTGATTTCCTTGTCGGGATATTATTGTTTCCTTATTGATCCCTTGACGGGACTCTTTGTGATTGGTATTGAATTGTATATTTGTATCGGGTTGCACGTCACAACAATATTATATGGGATCAGGTTGCACGCCGCAACATGGAGAAATAAGGGAGGACAGGAGGGGTCGGGTTGCACGCCGCAACAGTGATACCTAATTGGATCGGGTTGCATGCCACAACAGTGTTATATGATTTGGATTGAGTTGCGCGCTGCAATAATAAATGATAAAAGTGGATACTAATTTGTTATTGTTTCTTTATTCTTACTGATGCAAAACCTTAAACTATTCTTATGATTTCTCTTGAGTTACTGTTGTTACTTGATATTTCCCCGTAGCATGTTCCCCTTCCCACCTTTAACTGTTAGTTTCCGTTGTTATTGCTTGTCGTATATGCTTAAACTGTACAGATTTATTTGGTAGTCTCGTCCTAGCCTCGTTACTACTTCGCCTAGGTTAGGCTCGACACTTACCAGCACATGGGATCGGTTGTGTTGATACTATACTCTGCACTATGTGCAGATCTCGGTTCTGGAGTATAAGGACCGTAGAGATAGGTTGCTTCCTTCAGTCCATCAGGAGATCCGAGGTAGTCCTGCAGGCGTTTGTAGGCCCTGGCGCCCCCTTCTATCTTTATATTCTGTTTTCATTTACTTCAGAGACTGATTGTATCTTTCTTTCCAGACAACTGTTTGTAGTATTTGTAGATAATCCGTGATATTGTGACACCAATTTTGGGTAGAGATGTACCTTATATTTTTCATACTTGTATTTGGCTAAGTTATCAGATTTCGTCTTCTGCATGTCTTTAATTATTATTAATATTCCACTGTTGATCGCATGTTGTTTTAAAACTATTAAAAAAGCTAAGTAAAAGTGTTAGTGAATCTATAATACTCGGCTTGCCTAGCTTTCACGAGTAGGCGTCATCACGACTCCCGAGGGTGGAAAATCCTGGTCGTGACAACATTCAACTATAATTACATACTGCGATATTCTAATTTGGAATACAATATCACAAAATTTAATATTCTAATCAATACTACTGTATTCAAATCAAAATTAAAGAAAAATCATAATTATAACTAACGAATAATACCGTATTCAATCATAAATAAACACTATAATATTTTAATTTGAAATACAATATTTAAACTGTACCACAATACTCTAATTTAGAATACACCATTCAACTCTAAGTAAAAACCACAATATTCTAATTTGTAATATAATATTTATATATTTTAGTGCAGTATTCAATTAATACTGCCATTAGTCAATTAATATTCTAAGCAATATATTGTATTCAAACAAAATTAAAGAAAACCCCATAATATTCCAAAGAAGAATACATTATTCAGTCCTAAATAAAAACCACAATATTCTAATCGCTAGAGCAAGCAAGCCAATTTCCTCTTCATATTTTCCTCCACAATCCGCTAATTTCTTGTGAAGAATTGATTATGTGATTAAGGAAGAGAGTAAATCAGTGCAAGAATTCATGATAGGTGTATTGAGAAAGATATGGTGTTTTATCCCAATTAAATGTTGATTAAAGATATCCTAAATGAATCCAGGGAGACTATTTAATCCCTTAAAAGGTGGGATATGTTTAATGGCATATAATGATATTAAAGATTTAAGAAGTAAATAAATTTTTATAAAATAGGTATAAAATGTAATATAAATATTTTAAAAGTATATGGCGTTAATTGGTGTTTTTAATGGGTAGACAACATAGATTCCTCTTTTAAATAACTATAATATTTATGTGATTATAAAATTTATTATCAAAGAAAAAACTATGATTACATAAATCTATTTATACTATATAAAAACCATGAATGTCCTTAGAGAAATATCGTTTAATAGTTATTTAAATATTTTTTACTTTTTTAAAATATACAAGACTAGCACTAATAATATTATTCAATATTATACTTTTAACTTTAAAAAGGCACTATTATAATTATGATCAATATTGAGAAAAAAACAATAAAAGGCACCAAATTAACAAGATAATTTATGAGATTTTTTAATTTTTAATCCACAATGCATTTAGCAAAATATGAGTGAGTTTATTAGCTAGCTTTCAATTGTAGATTCTCTTACTAGCTTGCTTTATTTTTTTTTAATTTTTTTTTATCTTTTTAATGTCTTTTTTCATTTATTATTGCACTTTGATTTTGTGTTTATTTAAATTTCATAGATTATTAGTTAATTGAATACATGTTGTAAGCGGTATCCTTCAAGATTATTTAGATTACTAAGGTTCTTGCTCGAGAAATTGAAATTCTGAAATTATAAACTTGAAAAAAAATTAAGTTGAATTATTGATGTTGAGGACTTCTAAGATAGTTTTTTTAATAATTGATTTTGATATACACTGTCACGACCCAAAATCCACAGAGCATCAGGATGGCACCGGACACCGCTGTCAGGCAAGCCAACCAAGACACTTAATTAAATTCTCGTTTTAATAATTTTGGAAATTATGATTTTCCTTCAATTTTACCAGTAAAAGATAATCGTTTCAAATCAAATATAAATGTTAAGAAGTTAATACAAGATACCCTATAATCATCCCAGAACCCGGTGTCACAAGTGCATGAGCATTTAGTAGGAATAAAATAAAATACAGTAACTGTCCAGAATACAACTGGACAGATATAAAAATACGGTACAATACTGTGAAGGAGACTCTGCTGGCTACGGTCATCTCGATAAATGCAACTCACCTGAGTCTGCGTATCAACCATGCCGCTATGCCACTAGCCACACATAAACCTGTGCAACAAAAATGCACAACAAGTGAAGTATTAGTACGAAAAAAACGTGCACCCAATGAGTATCCCATCTAATCTCGAAAAAGTAGAGACGAGAGGTCGACTTCGACATTTACTGGTGGTCCAATAGTAGTATATTTTTAATGCGAGTAGTCATGGATTTATTAAGAACGATAGTAATTTCAAACAAGTCACGAACAGGTAAAAGTTCTTTTTTTATATTAAAAGTCTCCGGTTTCGTAATCTATTAATTAAAATTTAACTCAAGTCGGAGAGAGCAAATATCAATATCAATAAATCTCCAGGCAAGCAATACAAGCATGCGCAAATCATGTCGAGGTCGTACGGCCCGATCTAACAGAAATGTAAAATGAGCACTGCCGAGGGTCGAGCGGCCCGAACCATAGATACATCTATTACCCCGCTCGCGAATCATACATGCGATGCGATCAACATAAAATAAACAAACACCCTACTCCCGAATCATACATGCGACGCATGTACACATAGAATCACATATTCAAATAGTTAATCAAGACTTCATTAGGGAACAACTATCCAAGGAAAATCCAATTCTTTTTTTTTTTACAATTTCAAGAAAATGAAGCTCAATCTTTTAGAAATTCATTTACTAATTCAATGTGATTTAAGTAATTCAGACCGTCAATAGGATTATAAATATTTCCAAGTATAACATGTTTTTGGGTCCTAGACTACCCCGGACAATGGCATAATAGTAGCTACGCACGGACTCTCGTCACCTCGTGCGTACGTAGCCTCCACAAATAGGAGCACATAACCAATTAACTCACATATGGGGACAATTTTCTCTTACAAGGTTAGAAAGGAGACTCACCTCGCTCCGAAGATTCATAACCGACATTCCATGCTCTTTCGAAGACTCGAATCGATGCACAATGCTCCAAATCTACCCAATAATTATGCAAATCCATTAATATACTCATTACAACCTGATTTATAACAATTCCTAACCCTGATCGAAAAGTTGACAAAATTGCCCTCGGCCCACGTGCCTGAATTCCTAAATTTTTCGAAGATAAACTTTACCTGTAACCTCACGAACTCAAATATATAATTTACTCTCAATTTCATACCCAAAATCGTGGTCAAATTCCAAAAATATCGATTTTCTAGATTTTCCCTCAAACCCAAGTTTCTACAAATTTCATGCTCAAATCCGTACATAATCAATGTATTTAACTCAAGATAGGTGGGGATAGCTTACCTTATCGTTGATGATGAAAACCCCCTCTTGAAACTCTCCAAGAATCACCCAAGCCAAGAGAAAAATGAAAGAAAATGGACAAATCCCGATTTTTAAAACACTCACTGCCTCCAGTCCTTTCGCACCTGTGGTCTATTGACCGCTTCTGCGATCCCGCAGGTGCGGACCAATTGTCGCTTCTGCGGTCTTCCCCCAAGCCTTCAACTTCCGCATTTGCGCTTCTCCTTCCGCAGGTGCGGTCCCGCATCTGGAGCAAAATGGCCGCATCTCCGGTCCTAGCCTAGCCATCCATTTCCGCTTCTGCGGCACGAAGGCCGCTTTTGCGGCTTCGCACCTGTGGCCCTAGTTTCGTAGGTGTAGTTACACCAGCAACCAGCAACTTCAGCCTTCTCCAAAATTCCATTTTCGATCCGTTAACCACCCGGAATCCACCCGAGGCCCCCGGGACCCCAACCAATCATACCAACCAGTCCCAAAACACATTACGGACTTGCTCGAGGCCTCAAATCATATGAAACAACGCTAAAACCACGAATCGACCTCCAATCCAAGCTTTATGAACTTTAGAATTTCAAACTTCTACTTTCGATGTTTAAACCTATCAAATCACGTCTGATGGACCTCAAATTTTGCGCACAAGTCACATTTTACATTACAGACCTACTCCAACTTTCGGAATCGGAATTCGACCCCGATATCAAAAAGTTCACTTCTGGTCAAACTTCTCAAAATCTTTCAAATTTCTATCTTTAAACAAATGACTCCAAAATGACCCACGGACCTCCGAATTCACTTTCGATCGCGCTCCCAACACCAGAATTACCATACGGAGCTATTCCCAAACTCAGAACCCCAAACGAACATTGATAACACTGAAATGCACTTCAACCCAAACTTATGAAATTCCTCCAAAAATGCTAACTCCCATGATAGGCGCCAAAACATTCCCGGGTCTTCCAAAACCCGATCCGGACACACGCCCAAGTCCGAAATTATCACACAAACCTGCTGGAACCTTTGAATCTCGATTTCGAGGTCGTTTACTCAAAAATCCAATCTTAATCCATTCTTTCAACTTAAAGCTTCCGAAGAGAATTCTCTTTCCAAATCAACTCTGAACTTCCCGAAAGTCAATTCCGACGATGCGTACAAGTTAGAATACCTAAGGTGAAGCTATTAATGGCCTCAAACTGCTGAACGACACGCTAGAGCTCAAAACGACCGGTCGGGTCATTACATTCTCTCCCACTTAACACACGTTCATCCTCGAACGTGCTGAGAACTATACTGAAGTAGCCTGAAATCACTGTTTAACACCTCGTGCACCTACCCGTGTTATCATCACTCAATTGAGTATATTAGCTCAATCAATTCTGAACATATTCCTTTTTTATTCAAGCAAATAAGCCTTAGAGCCCAATTCCAATATCCGAAATTCTCTGCCAGGCGTGTTTCCAACATACGCTCACCATATCAATAACTACATGCAGCACCAAAACATGACTACATACCCTAGCCGGATCTGCACCTTGCACCACTTTACTCGCAGGACCACAATAACAATCTCTGATCAAATTAGTCAAAATTCCATGAACCTGATGCTCCTAATGCACCTCATGATATATATATATATATAAGTCTTGCTCTAACTCTTACAATACCGCCACGACGGAGGAGATGTGTAGAAATTCATAACCAACAACCGAATCAACAATTCATTGGCTCTATACTCTTGACAGGAACCATCACCTCATTCTGAACCAAATAATTGTCTTTGCTCCTTAATATACTTCATATACTCAGATTGTAATGATCCTAAATCCAATGATCTCGTCTCACCCAGTGCGAACTTCTCAGGCACTTAGCCACCCCGGACATGATCAAAAGTCTCATATGATGCCACAATGTGCCAATAGGCTACCAATTCGAACATGATACAAAAGGAAAACGATCTCTGAAAAGGAAATACAATTACCCCGCATGTGAATCATGCATGCAACGCGGGCACACAACTAATATGAGCTTTCCTAAGAAAAATAGGAAACAAAACACATAAAAACAGATACGGGGAACTGTACTCAACATCACACTGTTGCGGCGCGCAACCCGATCCAAACAACATACCCATGGCAGCGTGCCACCTGATCCACACATAAAATTCACATAAGGAGATACACACCAAGCTAGATTGCTCACTACAACAAAATACTGAATGTCGGTCACAAGCATGCTAAATGCATAATACCATCCATAGGGAGACATATAGCGCTATAAGTTACGGACTCAAGCACAAGTGAGGTGAGATATACAATCTGAATCTTAAGAGTCATTCTGCTCATATGACATCATCACTACGCGGAACCTCAACACATAAGAAATTCATCAAGCCGTCTTACAACTCACACGACATAATACATCATTTCATGAAATGGCTGATGACGAAATAACACCCCGACTACTCTTCCATAAGGAGCGCATTACTGAAATGAAAACACATCTGGCCTGATATAGAGCCCATATTCACATTTAGATCCATCCACAGACCTCAAGCTGATTCTGATCACACTGAACTAGGCTAATAACCTTTCAAAAGGTCCATAATAACTCCCCTTTTTCTCATAACACACGAGAATTACCATTATGACCGGAGTAATCCTCCACAGTCCAGAACCCAATAAACCAAGTGCCCTCCAGGCATAAATTCTCAATTTAATGACATCACTACAATCTTCATACTTGGTTTAACTCTTCAACCAATCTAGTGACTACATGCCACACTTATACAACCTTCCCACGGGGCACGCTCCCACAACCTTCTGTAACAGATAATAGGCCTGTACATCCAAACCACTGGCCGTACTAACGCTGAAAAGCGATCAAGAATCCTTAACCAGGATGCAAAGCCTTTTTCACAAAACACCGATCTCAGGTGACGCTGAAGACAATACCAACTTACCTTAAACATTGAAACTCCTTTTCTGCTTATCCGAGCTCGTGACATCCTTGCCAACACCGAACTGCAACCTTGATCCTCACTTCAAATTCAATACCACTCACTGCACCCAACATGCCAATATATGATAGAACACATTTTTTTATCATAACTTTGGAACCACTAATAGAAGCAGCATATAAAAACTTTTCACTTAACTCACTTCAGGAGAACCATAGCAACACATATGTGAATTCTCATAACCGTGGAATATGTAAATCTCTAAGTAGTGGTCTAAGCCACCAGAGCCCTTCCGGGATACGCCTCCACATAACATGCCATAACAGTAGAATGCTTCTGAACGACATCAATTACGGCAACCGACAAGCCTCACACGCACCATCACAAATCACTTGTATAACTTGATCACACTGAAGGAACTGATCACTACCAGCAATATGCCTATTCAACTATGGCTAACCAACCTATCTTCTTTCTAATGTATCCTTGATTGTCTTAGAAATAATACTAACTCCATTAAACACATAACACACTCCCGCACTCATTCCGAGTAACCTTGAATCACGAGATCATGCTGTCTCAAATCCCACGAACCATTTTATACCTCCCAAATGCTAAACTACAAGTCAAAATTAGGCCTCTTCTCATAAGCTGCTACAAAGCTTGATTCTTAATCGTACCTATAGGCTCGAAATCATTAGGCACCATGCTTTACCCCTTTGAATCCACTAGGACCGTTGTTGAGAGCCACCCGCTCTGACTTGGCCCAGAATATAATCAACTCCATGAATCTTCTAGCACATGAATACCCTCTCGGCGAAGTACCCGGCAGAATCACTTCCCTTGAAACCCGCATCTATACATGGCATAAATCTTGAATCCTTCCCCAAGTTTGAACGTGAGCCAATAAAACCAACCATAACACACCTTTAACAATTCTTTTGCTTAAATTACCACTTATGTTCTTTTCTCGTAGCTGAAATAACCCATCAATATGCTAATAACCAGAAACCTCGCAAGTAGTTAACCATGCAACCCAATCATAGGCGGTGGGACTCTCCCACTTAGCTCGAAGCCACTATTACACAACTCTGGAATTCACGAGGATTCTTTATCTCTTATTGACATAACCTTGCGCAATCAACCGCCAAAATTCTCGGAATCTTCCTGTAAAACCCCTTTTATATTCTAAATCATCAACCACATTCGCACGACCGATCTCTTTGTTGCACAACCAATAGAATTCTTCGCAGAAGCCTCGCCAACCATGCGACCACTAACCTGCTTACAGGGAATAACCCACCTGTGGAAATCACTTCTCGACATCTTCTAACGCTGCTGCACAGGGTACAATCACTACGACATCAATAAACCATCCTGAGTCTGAGCTCACTCTCTAGCTGCACAGGTCCATTCACCCCTCGTGGACATCAATTAAAGGTGTGGCAACATCATTCCAATTCAAAGTTATGTTGTATCTTTCTTCATTTCAAGCAGCTCCTTTCTATTGTACCAAATCTTGTGCCGCATAATAGCCCATACTTCAGCTTAAATTTGTCGACCCCAATCACCCATCACTAAAATTCCCAAACCATTTCAAACTCTCCTTAAGGTGCGTAGTCATCCTACCACCAAGCCCATATGCAACTCCGCCACTCTCCCACTTTGGCGGAACTCCCCCTTAATCGATTACTCGACCTTTGCTTCTTATACTTGGCCTTCTAAAAATTTTAACCACTTCCTGACACTCCCCACATGTCCTTCCTCATCCTTTGCTGCTCAGTTGTTGCCTTAAATAAAAATCTATCTTCGTAACACTTGAACCCACAAATCGCTACTAACTTTAAACCTCTCCGAAGATCATTTTTCTCGAGTCGTCAGCATTAGAAACACCGATTCAATCCAGAATAACCGCACCTCGCGATATCTAACAGTCATTTCTATAATATTATTTCACAATATCTTACCCCAAAGGCGAATTGCAGAAGACCATAACACCCGCAAACTTAACACATTCAATCGCGGACGACGACTCCACATCGCAGATAAAAATCCCATCACTCTTGAAATCACCAAGCCTTGTTACTCCATCGCTCCAAATCTGGATGTCCCTAGGCCAATTGCTTTTCCTCTACCGGAAATGAAATATCATATCTCTGAATCGTGCACTGAGTAAACTTCCTTTCAAATCATTCATTGCCCCTACACATAGGCAAGTATCCTGCTATCAAGTCATTACTGTGCAATAACCAATCGTGAGCATCATAGCAACTTGTGCATAGCCTCTAAGCTCTTAGAAGCAGAACTACCGAGCCAAAACGATAGAAAAATCCTTCCTCAAGGCAACGATAATAGCCCAATCAACTATACCGGGAGAAACATCCCGCACCACGTTTGTAGTGCCATTACAATCCTTCAATTCTCGATTTATAATCAGCGGTTCGCGCCGCGTACGATTGAGTAGGAAGAAAACAAGGGCATAAGCCTCAAGGAATCAAATCGCACGATGAGGAATCAAGAAGAGAAGTACTCTTAGCAACCTTGTAGCCTCCCGAAGATAAGTACAGACGTCTCCGTACCGATCCGCGAGACTCTACTAGACTTGGTCATGACTCGTGACACCCAAGGGAACCTAGTGCTCTGATGTCATGTTGTCACGACCCAAAATCCACTAAGGGTCGTGATGGTGCCGGACACCGCTGTCAGGCAAGCCAACCAAGATACTTAATTAAATTCTCATTTTAATAACTTTTGGAAACTATGATTTTCCTTCAATACTAGTAAAAGTTAATCGTTTCAAATCAAATATAAATGTTAAGAAGTTAATACAAGATACCCCATAATCATCCCAGAACTCGGTGTCACAAGTGAATGAACATTTACTAGGAATGAAATAAAATACAGTAACTGTCTGGAATACAAGTGGACAGAAATAAAAATATGGTACAATAATCTGAAGGAGACTCTTCTGGCTACGGTCATCTCGATAAATGTAGCTCACCTGAGTCTCCGTATCAACCATGCCGCTATGCCACTAGCCACACATAAACTTGTGTAATAAAAATGCACAGCAAGTGTAGTATGAGTACGAAAACAATGTGTACCCAATGAGTATCCCGTCTAATCTCGAAGAAGTAGAGACGAGAGGTCGACTTCGACATTTACTATTGGTCCAATAGTAGTATATTTTTAATACGAGTAGTCATGGATTTATTAAGAACGGCAGTAATTTCAAATAAGTCACGAACAGGTAAAAGTTCTTTTTTTATATTAACAGTCTCCGTTTTCGTAATCTATTAATTAACAATTATCTCAAGTCGGGGAGAGCAAATATCAATATCAATAATCTCCAGGCAAGCAATACAAGCATGCACAAATCATGCCAAGGTCATATGGCCCGATCTGACAGAAATGTAAAATGTGCACTGCCAAGGGTCGAGCGGCCCAAACCATAGATGCATCTATTACCCCACTCGTGAATCATCCATGCGACGCGGTCAACATAAAATAAACAAACACCTTGCTTGCGACATACATGCGATGCCGGTACACATAGAATCACATATTCAAACAGTTAATCAAGACTTCATTAGGGAACAACTATCCAAGGAAAATCCTATTCTTTTTTTTTTACAAAAATGAAGCTCAATCTTTTAGAAATTCACTTACTAATCCTATGTGATTTAAGCAATTCATAACATCAATAGGATTACAAATATTTCCAAGTACAGTATGCTTTTGGGTCCTAGACTACCCGGACAATAGCATAATAGTAGCTACACATGGACTCTCGTCACCTCGTGCGTACGTAACCCCTACAAAGAGGAGCACATAACCAATTAACTCACCCATGAGGACAATTCCCTCTTACAAGGTTAGAAAAGAGACTCACCTCGCTCCGAAGATCCATAACCGGCATTCCACGCTCTTTCGAAGACTCGAATCGATGCACAATGCTCCAAAACTAGCAATAATTATGCAAATTCATTAATATACGTTTAATTACTCATTAAACCTGATTTGTAACAATTCCTAACCCCGATCGAAAATTTAACAAAATTGCCCTCAGGCCCACGTGCCCGAATTCCGAAATTTTTCGAAAATAAACTTTACCCATAACCTCACAAACTCAAATATATAAATTTACTCTCGATTTCATACCCAAAATCATGGTCAAATTCCAAGAATATCGATTTTCTAGGTTTTCCCTCAAACCCCAAGTTTCTACAAATTTCATGCTCAAATCCGTACATAATCAATGTATTTAACTCAAGATAGGTGGGGATAGCTTACCTTATCATTGATGATGAAAACCCCCTCTTGAAACCCCCCAAGAATCACCCAATCCAAGAGAAAAAATGAGAGAAAATGGTCAAATCCCGATTTTTAAAACACTCACTGCCTCCAGTCCTTTCGCACCTGCGGTCTCGCAGGTGCTGACCAATTGCCGCTTCTGCGGTCTTCCCCCAAGCCTTAAACTTCCGCTTCTGCGCTTCTCCTTCCGCAGGTGCGGTCCCATATCTGAGTCAAAATGACTGCATCTGCGGTCCCAGCCTAGAAATCCATTTCCGCTTCTGCGGCACGAAGGCCGCTTCTGCGGCTCCGCACCTACGGCCCTAGTTTCGCAGGTGTGGTTACACCAGCAACCAGCAACTTCAGCCTTCTCCAAAATTCTATTTTCGATCCGTTAATCACTCGGAATCCACCCGAAGCCTCCGGGACCCCAACCAATCATACCAACCAGTCCCAAAACACATTAAGGACTTGTTCGAGGCCTCAAATCATATGAAACAACGCTAAAATCATGAATCGACCTCCAATCCAAGCTTTATGAACTTTAGAATTTTAAACTTCTACTTTTGATGTTTAAACCTATAAAATCACGTCCGATTGACCTCAAATTTTGCGCACAAGTCACATTTGATATTACAGACCTACTCCAACTTCCGAAATCAAAATCCGACTGAGATATCAAAAAGTCCACTTCCGGTCAAACTTCTCAAAATCCTTCAAATTTCTATCTTTTAGACAAATGACTCCAAAATGACCCATGGACCTCCGAATTCACTTTCGATCGCGCTCCCAACACTAGAATCACCATACGGAGCTATTCCCAGACTCGGAACCCCAAACGGACATTGATAACACTGAAATGCACTTCAACCCAAACTTATGAAATTCCTCCAAAAATGCTAACTCCCACGACAGGCGCCAAAACATTCTCGGTTCTTCCAAAACCCGATCCGGACATACGCCCATGTCCGAAATCATCATGCGTACAAGTCAGAATACCTGAAGTGAAGATGTTCATGGCCTCAAACTGCTGAACGATGCGTTAGAGCTCAAAACGACCGGTCGGGTCGTTACATACACAACTAATATTCAGGATCATCTTAAGGAAATTACACTTTTATTTTATAACTTAATACTATTTTTTAAATAAATTAATATTAATTGAGACAAGATTCATGCGTGTCGTGTGTACCCTAAGTCTAGTTATATTTAAAGCACGAAGGTCGTTAGCGAAATGTCATTCGTCTTTTTTACCCTTTTAAAATAGAGTCCACACTGGAAACATAAGTAAATGAGAAAAGTATGTTTTAGAGAAGGAACTAAAATGTCTTCAATCCCTAAATATTAAGTTAATTAAAAGAAAATATATATTTCAAGAAGGAATCAAATTATTTTAAATTCTAATTTGTCCTATACATAAAAAGAAAAGGAGAATACATTAAAAGGAAACTCTTAACTACGTTTGTCATGGGTAATTTTTCGGCAACTTTGTCAAACAAAAACGTAGAGTCCTTTTTTCCTTATCTTTTATTTTTTTAAAACTTTTCTATCAACATGTTAAATTTATATATATATATATATATATATATATATATATATATATATATATATATATATATATATATATATATATATATTCTCTACAAATATAATTATTTAGGAAGGGGTTAGATGGAATAAGTTTTTTTTAGAGTATTTCTACTTTCTCATGTGGTCCATAAGTTAAAGTTAAATGAAAATATTCGAGATCAGAAGAAACATAAGACTCAAAAAAGAATTAAATTGTATGTCTGACTGATGGTCTATAAAGAATTACTGAAATACAAATTGGCTTCGTAACGATCCGGCCGGTCGTTTTAAGAATTAATGCCCTAATCCCAATTAACTGCATTCCCTGTATTTGTTTCTACTATTGTGAGTTGTTGGGAAGGTTTAATTGGAGTTTCGGAGAATTTTGGGACACTGCGTCCCTAAATGAGAGTTTATGTCTTAGAATTTGGACTGTAGCCGGAACAGTGTGAAGACGACCTCAAAATGGAATTCCATTGGTTCCGTTAGCTCCGTTGGATGATTTCAGGCTTAAAGGCATATTCGGATTGTGTTTTGGAGGTCCGTAGCTTATTTAGGCTTGAAATGTCGAAAGTTAAATTTTTGAAGTTTCCAGTTTAGATAGTGAGATTCTGATCTAAGGGTCGGAATGGAATTCCAAAAGTTGGAGTAGCTCTGTAATGTTGAATATGACGTGTGTGCAAAATTTCAGGTCATTCAGATGAGGTTTGATAGATTTTTTGATCGAAAGCGTAATTTGAGAATTTTTGTAGTTCTTAGGCATGAATCCATGGCTAATTATGACTTGTTCATGCTTTTGGTTGAGGTCCCGGGGGCCTCAAGATGATTTCGGATGGTTAACGGAAAGTTTGGAATTGGGAATTTGCAGCAGAAGCTACTGAGTTTGCTGTCATAACCGCACCTGCGGCTTGGGAACCGCAAGTGCGAGCCCGCAGAAGCGAAAGTGAAGCCGCAGATGCAGCCAAGAGGAAGAAAGGCTGGAGCCGCATATGCGGAAATTTTGGCGCATCTGCGAAGGCACATGTGCAAGAAGGTCATCGCAGGTGCGGTGGCTGGCGAATAAATGAAGAACCGCAGGTGCGGGACCACAGGTGTGGTAATTGGACCGCAGATGCGGTTTTGCTGGGTCAAAAGATATATATTTCGCCCTTCATAAATTTGGGTTATTTTTCATAATATTGCAACGGGAAGAAGCTTTGGAGAACGAATTTCAAGGGGGATTTTCAAAGAGATTTATTGAGGTAAGGTCCTTGGTTCCTAAGTTCGTTATTATGGTGATTTTTGTCGTTGTTAGCATGAAATTAAATGCAGAAATCAGTGGTAAATTGGGGGTTAGGACTTGGTTAATTGGAGAGCTTTGAGTGGTGATATGAGGGACCATTTGAGGTCTGATTTTGGTACATTTGGTATGACTGAACTCATGAGAGCGCGAGGATTCCGAATTTGTAAATTTTACACGATTCTGAGATGTGGGTCCGGGGGCGTTTTGGTCATTTTTCCTATTTTGCGTATTAGCTTAGAATTAATTAGTGGAATTAGTTACTTGAGGTGTTATTTACATTATACAATTACTTTGAATAGATTTGGGCCATTTGGAGTTGGATACTCGTGGCAAGAACGTGGTTTTGAGTTGATTGAGCTGGTTCGAGGTAAGTGGCTTGCCTAACTTTGTGTGGAGGAACTCCCCTTAGGATTTGGTATTGTTGATATTTGAAATGCCTTTTATGTGAGGTGACGAGTGTGTACTTGTGCTTATTGTTGAAAATCATGTTTTTCATTAATTAACTATAATTGTGTTTCCTGTTTATACGACTTGCAATTTAAGCCTACTGTTAGCTTAGGGAAGCATGTCTAATTGACTTAATTGCTTTACTTGCTCAAACTGCCTTATTTGGATTCTGTGCAGCATGCTAGGTTAGAAATACATGTCTTACCTTGGTATGAAATTTGAATTGAATTGAGTATTCTTCATGTTGCAGCTGTGTGTTTACTTTAGAACTACGAGACGGTATCCCGGGAGATCCCCCTGTAGGTTTAATTTAGGACTACGGATTTGTATTCTGGGAGATACCCCTGCACTTTTATATTAGAACTACGGGACTGCACCTGGTGGATTCCCCCAGTACTAGGTATTTACATTTGGGACTACGGATCGGTATTCCGGGAGATCCCCGCGCACTATGAGTTGGACTACGGGACGAAACCTGGGAGATCCACTAGATATTTATATTTGGGACTACAGTACGTTATCCTGGGAGATCCCTGGTTGTTATCTCTGTGTTGAGCTATATTCCTTCTGTGATTATTTGGCTCTGTTATAGTTGTTGTTATTCTTACTATCCTGTGTTACTTCTTACTGTTTGCACTTAATTATATTGTCTTATTCTATACTATTATACCTTGTTTTTCATCTAAACTCAGTAGGGCCCTGACTTTCCTCGTCACTACCCGACCAAGGTTAAGCTTGGCACTTACTGAGTACTGCTGTGGTGTACTCATGCCCTTTCTGCGCATGTTTTTTCATGTGCAGATCCAGGTACATTAACTCAGCCCTACTACTCTTGAGGCGAGGCGATTCTCCAGAGACTTCGAGGTATATCTGCCGCGTCCGCAAACGGAGGAGTCCCTTTCTATTCTCCCTTATAGTATCATCCCTTCTGCATTTACTTTTGTTTAGACATTTTGGAGTTAGACACTTGTAGTTATTCAATACCTTGTGATTTTATGAGATTCTAGGTTTTGGAAAATGTTGTTTCAGTTCGAGAGTTTGTATTGTATATGCTGAACGACATCTTAAGTGTTCCATTATGTTATTTCTGCAGTTTTTGGCTAGTTTTATTCTATTTTTTTCTGTTTCCGCAATTTGCTAGGCTTACCTAGTCGTAGCGACTAGGTGTCATCACGATAGTTCACGGAGGGTGAACTGGGTTGTGACAAGTTGGTATCAGAGCTCTAGGGACATAGGAGTCATGAATCACAAGCCGGTTCATTAGAGTCTCGCGGATCGGTACGGAGACGTCTATACTTATCTACGAGAGGCTATGTAACTATTAGGAAAATTCAACTTCATTTGATTTTCTTGTCGTGCGAGATTTTTGATATCAAATTCTACACTTTTGTTTTCTATTCTCTCACAGATGGTGAGGACACAAGCTACCAGAGATGATCAGGCACCCGCGTCCCCTACTGGAGCAGTCAGAGGTCGGGGCCGGGGTAAAGGATGAGGATGCACAAGTGGTGCAGCTAGAGCACCCGCGCGAGCTGCCATCGAGGTGCCACCAGCAGTTCCAGCTGGAGTCCAGGCACCTGATACGCCTACTGCTACTACTACTCCAGCTCTTCAAGAGACTCTTGCATATTTCATGAGCATGTACACCACTCTGGCTTAGGCAGGGTTGCTTCCCCTTGCTGCAGCCACATCTCAGGCCGGGGGAGGAGCACAGACTCCTGCCGTACTCACTACTGAGCAGTGAGTGCATGTTGGTTAGGTTCCAGAGATTATTTTTGTACATCCGATAGTCCTAGATCAGCCCGAGGACAGGGCAACGGCTTCCGAGGATGAGCAACGGAGGCTTGAGAGGTTCAAGAAGTATAAGCCTCATGTATTCAGTGGTCTAGAATCAGATGATGCTCTGGGATTTCTAGGTGAGTGCCACCGTATTGTCTGTACCATAGGTATATCAGGATCGAGCTGGGTTTCCTTCATAACTTTCCAGCTTCGAGGAGCCGCCTATGAGTGGTGGCGTACTTATGAGTTAGACAGTCCGGATGAGGTAGCTTCCCTGACTTGGACTCAGTTTTTAGATATGTTCCTGAGAGAGTATGTTCCTCAGAGCCTCAAGGACGCATGGCGCGCAAAGTTTGAGCATTTACGCCAGGGTACTATGACTGTCTCGGAGTATGTTGTCCATTACACTAGCTTGGTTAGACATGCACCAGCCTTGGTTTCTACTGTTCGCGAGAGGGTTCGCCGGTTTATTGAGGGGCTCATTCCCAACATCAGGTCTAGCATGGCTCGTGAGTTGGATATGGATATTTCTTATCAGCAGGTGGTGAGCATTGTTAGGAGAGTGGAGGGTATGCATGCTCGAGATATATAGGAGAGGGAGGCTAAGAGGTCTCGATAGTCGAGCCATTATTCTGGTGCCCGTGCTCCAGCTGCAGTTCGTCATGGTAGGGGTTATATGAGTCGCCCCGTTCATTCAGCTCTTCCAGCAGCTAGTGGTATTCCAGCTCTTCCTGCGCCTCAGGAGCCTTATTATGCAACTCCAGTATCTAGTGCGCCTCCTGCGCGAGGTGCTTTCAGTGGTCAGTCCAGTAGACCTGGCCTAAGCCATTCATAGCTGCCACATCCTCCTAGAGCTTGTTTTGAGTGTGGTGGAACATGCCATATGGTGAGGGATTTCCCAGACTTAGGAGGGGTGCACCTCCACAGACTTCTCAGCCACAACGTACCCCGTAAAGTCTCATGCTATGGTTATAGCTCCAGTTGCTACCCCACATTCTCAGCCATCTAGAAGTGGAGGTCGGGGAGGTAGAGGTCACCCTAGAGGGGGAGTCCATGCCAGATATTATGCCTGTACTGAGGCTGTCGCCTTCGATTCTATCATCACAGGTATTGTCCTAGTTTGTCATAGAGATGCATCAATTTTATTCGATCCAAGCTCTACCTATTCTTATGTGTCTTCTTATTTTGCCTTGCATTTGGGCGTATCTCGAGATTCTTTGAGTTCCTCTATTTATGTTTCTACTCTTGTGGGATATTCTCTTGTTGTGGACCACGTTTGTGTGGTTGCTTTAGAGGTTTTGAGACCAGAGCCAATTTATTATTGCTCAGCATGGTAGATTTTGATGTTATCTTGGGCATGGACTGGTTGTCACCCAATTATGCTATTCTTGATTGTCACGCCAAAACTGTGACGCTGGCTATACCAGGTGTACCGCGAGTAGAGTGGAGGGGTACCTTAGATCATACTTCTGGTAGAGTTATTCTATTCCTTAAGGCTTAGCGTATGGTTGAGAAGGGTTGTGACGCGTACCTAGCTTATGTGAGAGATGTTAGTATTGATACCCCTACAGTTGATTTAGTCCCAGTAGTACGGGATTTTTCTGATGTGTTTCCAGCTGATCTTCCGGGCATGCCGCCTGATAGAGATATTGATTTTGGCATTGATCTGTTGCCGGGCACTTAGCCCATTTCTATTCTTCTGTATTGTATGACCCCTCCTGATTTGAAGGAGTTGAAGGATCAATTACAGAAATTGCTTGATAAGGGTTTTATTCGACCCAGTGTATCACCTTGGGGTGCCCTTGTCTTGTTTATGAAGAAAAAGGATGGTTTTATGCATATGTGCATTGATTATCACCAGTTGAACAAAGTTACAGTGAAGAACCGGTATCCTTTACCTCGTATTGATGATTTGTTTGACCAACTTCAGGGTACACATGTATTTTCTAAGATTGACTTGCGTTCTGGTTACCATCACTTGAAGATTCCGGAGCCAGATATCCCGAAGGCTGCTTTCAGGACTCGGTATGGTCATTACGAGTTCCTTGTTATGTTATTTGGGCTGACCAATGCCCCAACAGCCTTCATGCACTTGATGCACAGTGTGTTCCTACCATATCTTAACTCATTCATCATTGTCTTTATTGATGATATTCTAGTGTACTCCCGGAGTCGGGAAGATCATGAGTCAACACCTGAGGACAGTGCTTCAGACTTTGAGGGAAAAGAAGTTATATGCAAAGTTCTCGAAATGTGAGTTTTGGTTGGATTCCGTGGCATTCTTAGGCCATGTGGTATCGAGTGAAGGTATTCAGGTGGATCTGAAGAAAGTGAAAGAAGTACAGAGTTGGCCCAGACCATCCTCAGCTATATAGATCCGCAGTTTTCTTAGCTTGGCGGGTTATTACCGTCGACTTGTTGAGGGGTTTTCATCCATTGCAGCCCCGATGACCAGGTTGACCCAGAAGGGTGCTCCGTTCCAGTGGACAGAAGAGTGTGAGGCGAGCTTCCAGAAGCTCAAGACAGCTTTGACTATAGCCCAGTTTTGATTTTGCATATAGGTTCCGGGTCTTATACTGCTATTGTGATGCCTCGAGGATTATCCTTGGAGTGGTATTAATTTAGGACGGTAGGGTGATTGCCTACGCATCCAGACAGTTGAAGATACATGAGAAGAATTATCATGTCCATGATCTCGAGTTAGCTGCTATTGTTCACGCCTTGAAGATCTAGCGTCATTATTTGTATGGTGTGCCTTGTGAGATTTATACTGATCATCGGAGTTTACAGCATCTGTTCAAGTAGAAGGACCTTAATTTGTGCCAGATGAGGTGGTTAGAGCTGCTGAAGGACTATGATATCACTATTTTGAATTACACGGGCAAGGCCAATATGGTAGCTGATGCTTTGAGTCACCGGGCGAAGATTTTGGGGAGTTTGGCTTATTTACCAGAAGCGGAGAGGCACATGGCGATGGATGTTCAGGCCTTAGCCAGCCAGTTTATGAGATTGGATCTTTCGGAGCCCAGTCGGTTTCTAGCTTGCGTGGTTTCCTGGTCTTCTTTGTTTAATTGTATCCGGGAGCGTTAGCTTGATGACCCTCATTTGCTTGTCCTCAAGGACAAGGTTTAGCACAGTGATTCCAGAGATATGACTAATGGTTATGATGGGGTATTGAGGATGTAGGGTCGAATTTGTGTACCTAATGTTGATGGGCTTCGGGAATTGATTCTAGAGGAGACCCATAGTTCGCGGTATTCCATTCATCCGGGTACTGCGAAGATGTACCAGGATTTGAGGCAGAACTATTGGTGGAAGAGGATGAAGAAAGATATAGTTGGGTTTGTAGCTCGGTGCCTCAATTGTCAGCAGGTGAAGTATGAGCACCAGAGACCGGGTGGGTTGCTTCAACAGATAGAGATTCCGGAGTGGAAGTGGGAGCAGATCACCATGGACTTCATAGTTGGACTCCCACAAACTTTGAGAAAGTTTGATGTCATTTGGGTGATTGTGGATCGGCTGACCAAGTCCGCTTCATTCTTATGTGTACTACCTATTCTTCGGAGCGGTTGGCAGAGATTTATATCCGGGAGATTGTTCGTCTGCATGGTATTCCTGTTTCCATCATTTCAGATAGAGGTACTCAGTTCATATCACGGTTCTGGAGGTCCATACAGCATGAGTTGGGTACTCGGGTGGAGTTGAGTACAACATTTCACCCTCAAACGGACGGACAGTCCGAGCGCACTATTTAGATTCTTGAGGATATGCTTCATGCGTGTGTGATTGAGTTTGGAGGGTCATGGGATCAGTTCTTGCCATTGGCGGAGTTTGCCTACAACAACAACTATCAGTCCAACATTCAGATAGTACCGTACGAGGCTTTATATGGTAGGCGGTGTAGATCCTCGGTGGGTTGGTTTGAGCCGGGTGAGGCTAGATTATTGGGCACAGACTTGGTTCAGGATGCTTTGGAGAAGGTTAAGGTGATTCAGGATAGACTCCGTATAGCCCAGTCCAGACAGAAGAGTTACGTGGACCGGAAGGCTCGTGATGTTTCCTACATGGTTGGAGAGCGGGTTCTGCTTCGGGTTTCGCCTATGAAGGGCATTATGAGATTTAGGAAGAAAGGGAAGTTGAGTCCCAGGTTTATTGGTCCTTTTGAGATATTGAGACATGTTGGGGAGGTTGCTTATGAGCTTGCCTTACCTCCTAGCTTGGCAGGAGTTCATCCGGTATTTCATGTTTCGATGCTCCAGAGGTATCATGGTGATCCATCGCATGTGTTGGATTTCAGTTCAATCCAATTGGACAAAGATCTATCTAATGTTGAGGAGCCGGTGGCGATATGGGACTGGCAGGTTCGGAAGTTGAGGTCAAAGAACATTGCATCAGTGAAGGTTCAGTGGTGGGGTCAGCCATTCGAGGAGGCGACTTGGGAGACCGAGCAGGATATGCACAGTCATTACCCTCATCTTTTCACTACTTTAGGTATATCTCTATGCTCGTTTGAGGACGAACGAATGTATACGTGTAAGAGGATGTAACGACCCAACCGGTTATTTTAAGAATTAACGCCCCAATCCCTTATTAACTGCATTCTCCGTATTTGTTTCTGCTATTGTGAGTTGCCGGGAAGGTTTAATTGGTTTTTCAGAGAGTTTTGTGACACTTAGTCCCTAAAGAAGAGTTTAAGTCTTAGAATTTGGACCGTAGCTGGAACAGTGTGAAGACGGCCTCAGAATGGAATTTGGTTTCGTTAGCTCCGTTGGGTGATTTCGGACTTAGGGGTGTGATCGGATTTTGTTTTGGAGGTCCGTATCTTATTTAGGCTTGAAATGCCGAAAGTTAAATTTTTGAAGTTTCCGGTTCGATAGTGTGATTTTGATCTAAGGGTCGGACTGAAATTCCGAAAGTTGGAGTAGCTCTGTAATGTTGAATATGACGTGTGTGCAAAATTGCAAGTCATTCGGACGAGGTTTGATAGACTTTTTGATCGAAAGAGTAATTTGAGAGTTTTTGGAGTTCTTAGGCTTGAATCCATGGTTAATTCGATGTTGTTTTAGGTGTTTTGAGGATTGGTATAAATTTGGATAGTGGTATATGACTTGTTCGTGCTTTTGGTTGAGGTCCCGGGGGCCTCGGGATGATTTCGGATGGTTAACGGGAAGTTTGGAGTTGGGAATTTGCAGCTGAATCTGCTGAGTTTTCTGTCATAACCGCACCTGCGGCTTCGGGACCGCAGGTGTGAGCCCGCAGAAGCGAAAGTGAAACCACAGATGCGGCGAAAAGGAAGAAAGGCTGGAGCCGCAGTTGCGGAAATTTTGGCGCATCTACGAAGGCACAGGTGCGAGAAGGCCATTGCAGGTGCGGTGGCTGGCGAATAAGTGAAGAAACATAGGTGCGGGATTGCAGGTGCGGTAATTGGACCACAGATGCGGTTTTACTGGGTTAGAACATATATATTTTGCCCTTTGCGACTTTGAATTATTTTTCATAATATTTCAACGAGAAGAAGCTTTGGAAAGCTAATTTCAAGGAGGATTTTCAGAGGGATTCATTGAGGTAAGGTCCTTGGTTCCTAAGTTCGTTATTATGGTGATTTTTATCGTTGTTAGCATGAAATTAAAGGGAGAAATGAGTGGTAAATTGGGGGGTTAGGGCTTGGTTAATTGGAGAGCTTTGAGTGGTGATTTGAGGGACCATTTGAGGTTCAATTTTGGTACTTTTGGTATGAATGAACTCGTGAGAGTGTGAGGATTCCGTATTTGTAAATTTTACCCGATTCCGAGACATGGGCCCGGGGGGCATTTTGGTCATTTTTCCTAATTTCGCGTATTAGCTTAGAATTAATTAGTGGAATTAGTTACTTGAAGTGTTATTTACATTATGCAATTACTTTGAATAGATTTGGGCCATTTGGAGTCGGATACTCGTGGCAAGAACATGGTTTTGAGCTGATTGAGCTGGTTCGAGGTAAGTGGCTTGCCTAACCTTGTGTGGGCGAACTCCTCTTAGGATTTGGTATTGTTTATATTGGAAATGCCTTGTACGTGAGGTGACGAGTGCGTACTTGCACTAATTGTTAAAAATATTATTTTTCATTAATTAACTATAATTGTGTTTCTTTTCCTCTTTATACTACTTGCAATTTAAGCCTATAATTGTTTCTTTTTCCTCTTTATGCAAGTTAATTAACTATATAGTTAATTATTTTTCATTAATTAACTATAATTGTGTTTCTTTTCCTCTTTATACTACTTGCAATTTAAGCCTATAATTGTTTCTTTTTCCTCTTTATGCAAGTTAATTAACTATATAGTTAATTATTTTTCATTAATTAACTATAATTGTGTTTCTTTTCCTCTTTATACTACTTGCAATTTAAGCCTATTGTTAGCTTATGGAAGAATGTCTAATTGACTTAATTGTTTTACTTGCTCAAACTGCCTTATTTGGATTCTGTGCAGCATGTTAGATTAGAAATACCTGTTTTACCTTGGTATGAAATTTGAATTGCATTGAGTATTCTTCGTGTTGCTGTTGTGTGTTTACTTTGAGACTATGAGACGGTATCCCGAGAGATCCCCCTGCATGTTTACTTTGGGACTACGGATTTGTATTCCGGGAGATCCCCGTGCACTTTTATATTGGAACTACGGGATTGCACCCGGTAGATTCCCCCAATATTGGGTATTTATATTTGGGACTACGGATCGGTATTCTGGGAGATCCCCGCGCACTATGAGTTGGACTACGAGACAGCACCCGGGAGATCCACTGGATATTTATATTTGAGACTACATGATGGTATCCTGGGAGATCCCTGGTTGTTATCTCTGTGTTAAGTTGTATTCCTTCTGTGATTATTTGGCTCTGTTATAGTTGTTGTTATTTTTACTATCCTGTGTTACTTCTTATTGTTTGCACTTAATTATATTGTCTTATTCTATATTGTTATACCTTGTTTTTCATCTAAACTCAGTAGGGCCATGACTTTCCTCGTCACTACCCGACCGAGGTTAGGCTTGGCACTTACTGAGTACTGCTGTGGTGTACTCATGCCCTTTCTGCGCATGTTTTTTCATGTACAGATCCAGGTACTTCGACTCAGCCTTACTATCCTTAAGGCGAGGCGATTCTCCAGAGACTTCAAAGTATATCTTCCGAGTCCGCAAACCGAGAAGTCCCTTTCTATTCTCCCATATAGTATTAGCCCTTCTGTATTTACTTTTGTTTAAACATTCTGGAGTTAGACACTTGTAGTTATCCAACAGCTTGTGATTTCATTAGATTCCGGGTTTTGGGAAATATTGTTTCAGTTCGAGAGTTTGTATTGTATATGTCGAGCGGCATCTAAACGCTTCATTATGTTATTTCTGTAGTTTTTGACTAGTTTTATTCTGTTATTTTCTGTTTCCGTAATTTGTTAAGCTTACCTAGTCGTAGAGATTAGGTGCTGTCACGATAGTTCACGAAGGACGAACTGGGGTCGTGACAAGTTTACTTAGATTATAGGAGTTTATGGGATATCTACAGTATTTTTTTTTTTTATATACATTTTATTGATTAATATGATAGACAGTTCAAGAATAAAAGTTACACCGCTAGTACGTAAGAAATTTATTCTTAACAAATTTAATGAACCCAAGTTGTGGTTGAAAAAAAAAGTTGAGTTTGAAAAAAAAACATTTGTATCAAGTTGGGGTTGAAAAAAACAAATTGAACCAAGTTGAAGATGAAAAGAGAGGAGAGTTCAAAAAAAAAAAAAAGAAAAAAAAAAAAGAGAGGAGAATTCAAGTTGAAGATGAACTCTTTAACCACTGTCTTCCTCTTTCTCTCTCCTGGTATAAACCGACATTCTTTAAGGAGTTCGAAAGGTCGAAAGCAGATGCATGTAACTTCATCATTTTCAGTCAAAGTGCAATTAACGGTGGGAACATATCTCTCTGAGTCGGCCGCTGTATTGTTGTTTTTTTGGCAGGCATCAAATCTTTCTTTTTTATTTACTATTTAAAGAAATTTAATAAAAATACAAAGCTGAGTATATTTAACTATTCTTTGTACAATATAGAGATTGACACCAAACTTCGTGCATGATCTATTAGCAGAAAGTAGCACGAAGATTCAACTATTCTCTTCACGGCTGTTCAAGTTTGAATTTTCCTCCTTATATTATATAGCCGTTTGTAAGGGAATTTTTATCAGTTATCTGTAAAAAGAATCAGTTGTCTACTTTGTGCATGTGCTCCAAATCAAGTAAAATACCATAAGGGAGCCCATCAATTCAGAAATATACGATTTGGGTTGGTCTTATTTTTGTGCTACGAAAAGTGTTCGACGAAATTGATTTTGTCAGAGTTCAAAGTCGGTGGCTTCAGATTCTGCAGAAACGGTGTTGTGTTGAAGAAAAGCTGAAAAGGGTATTTATAATTCACCAAAAAAGCATCTGGGTTGGTGTTATTTTGTCGTAATTTTGTCTAGTTTGAAGTGGGTCGTACATGTGCTTATTAAAGGTGGCGAACCCAAGAAAATCCAGTGAGTATGTCAGATTTACAGATACAAGCGATTCAGAAACCACTACAACCACCGCGGCAGAAGGCGGTGCTCAGCCTTATGGACAAGGCGACCAATTTTTCGAAGAAATGATTCAACAACAAATTCATCAGGAAGCTGACTATTTGCTGTCAACTTCTTCGGCGATGCCAATGTTTACAGGGTATAGTCAGACAAGAGAGATGTCTACAATGGTGACGGCGCTGACCCATGTGGTTTCGTGTCAGAGTTACCGACCCGATATCAGTGGTTCTGTTACGTCGTCGTTTGGCGGTGGTGGTTCTGGTATTTATTCAGCAAATTCGCCATCTTCAGCTTATTCTTCTTCTAGCTCAGGGTCTAGAGCTGGACAAAAGAGAAGCCGTGATCAAGAAGAAAGTGTTACTCAGATATTGGAACAAAGTCATCACGGGGTTTATGGAGGGTTTGGAGAATTTAGAGCTGGTTTGCCATCTTCCTCTGTTAAAGCTGGTTAGTAATAGTAGTTCCATAACATTCTTTACTTCTTTTGTGCTTTTATTTTTGTTGTTCTTTCCTCTGTTTTTAGTTTTTGATCTTTGTGCTTAAGAACATAATCCCTTTTTTATTTTCCTTCTTCTCAAGTTTAGTTTTGACACTCTGACCACAAAGGTCTATAGTCTCCTAATTTTAGTTAGGAGTTCTCCTCATAATAAACTTAAGGTTCAATTTTAACTGTCCCATTTCTCCTCTTTTTTGCGGTCCCTCAGTTTAATAGAAAAAAAAGGTTTTAAAATGATTATGCGAATTCTTTTTAGAGGTTTTCTTAATTTTATACTAATTTTTATTCGATGGTATTATTGCATGTGAACAGTGTATTACAATAGCTGTTTAATTAAATCTCAGAGCTGAATGTTTCTAAGATCTAGTACTAGTTTTGTTCTTCATTTCTTTTGCAATTTATCCTCAATTTTAATGATGTAAGATTAATCATCTTGTGCCAGAAGCTACAAGTATGGTGGCACCATCAAACACCACAATTTCAACCATTACAACAGTTCCAGCTTTCACAACGACGACGACAACAACCACAACAGCAGCAGCTGGTGGTTCAACTGAAGAAACAGGAGGAGAGAGGAGGAGGAGATACAGAGGAGTAAGACAAAGGCCATGGGGAAAATGGGCAGCTGAAATAAGAGATCCACATAAAGCAGCTAGAGTTTGGTTGGGTACATTTGATACAGCAGAAGCAGCAGCTAGAGCTTATGATGAAGCTGCCTTAAGATTTAGAGGCAACCGAGCCAAACTAAACTTCCCAGAAAATGTCAGCAGATTATTACCACAACTTCAAGCTTCTCAACCTACTACAAGATTAGCCATTTCAAGCTCCTCAACTTCAGCTTCTTCTCAATTGCAATTTATGGCTCCAATATCTCAACCAACAGCATTTTTCCAACCTCATCAGCAGCCAATCCAAAGTTCAGATATGACGAGAGATTATTGGGAATATTCACAGTTACTACAAAATCCTGGTGATTTTTTTGATCAACAACAGCCTTCAGGTTTATTGGAGCAAATGTTTTTTGCTTCATCTAGGGCTGTATTGCATTCAAACACAACTTCTTCTTTAGGTAACTCTGCAGCTTCTTCCCCTTCATATCCCCTGCTATTTTCAGGTCAGCAATCTAGTTATTACAGGCCACAAACTAATCAAATTCAAGGCAACAGCAGTAGTAGTAACAGCAGCAGCTCCAATATTTCTGCACCATTTTGGAGTAGTTCCAGCCATTATCCACCCTCTTCTAGTTAAATCTCTCTTTTAAAAAAAACATATATTTTCATATATTTTTTATCTTTATTTTTTTTTGAAAGATGGTCAACATTTTCTGCTTTTCTTTTTTCTTTTTTAGCTATTGGTTCATAATTTTATTGTACTTTGTACTTCACATGTAGGAAGATTAGAGGTAGGCAGGGATCTATTATTGACATTGTTATTGTCATTATTCTGGAAGAGTGAAAGGTTTCTTACAGAGTTTTAACTTGTATGTCCTGTATAATGTTAACTAACTTTAAACGTGTAACTTTTTGTAAGTAGTAAGTTGAATTAGGGCTGCTTATCGGGCGGATTGAGCGGTTATTTACTCTTAACGGTTTGGCTTATCGGTTATCGACTTTTAAATATATTAATTCGCTAGCGACCCGATAAGATATCGGGCGGATTAGTATCGGTTTAGCTCTTATTGGGCGGTTATGGGGCGGTTTATCGGCCTAATTCAATTTATATTAAGTGCATTAATTTTTTCTAGCAGCCTAGCATATAAATTTAGAATTCGAATTACACATAAATGATGTAGTGTGTCATGTATTGGAGAGTGAAAAAAACAGAACACATTGTACATTATAGGCTATATTAACTGAAGATAAAACTGAATGAGTTGATTCATTACCTTTCCAACATTGCCATTGCTAAAGATGTTACTGCAATTGAGATCTCTATGAATATAACACAAGGGTCATGAGTGTGTAGATAAGATCTCTATGAATAACACAAGGGTCATGAGTGTGTAGATAATTTGAGCCATGTAGTATTTGCATAGATCACTTCTTCAACGCCTTAATCGAAATATGCCGATGCTTCTTCGTGTAATCCCTCAAATTACCAGAGGCAAATTCCTTAGTTATGAAATTGAGGATGTTATGTTCATTGTCTTTCCAGACATGATATAGTACTGTGATGATTTAATATATATATATATGGATAAAATAAATTTTATATATATATATATATATATATATATATATATATATATATATATATATATATATATATATATATATATATATATATATATATATATATTCTTAACGGGTTAATAGATTATCCGTTAAAAAAATTGAATAATCCGCTCCCAAATCGATAAGCCGTTAATAAAAAAAATTCAATCCGTTCCCCGTCCGTTAAACCGTTAATCCGATACCAATAAGCCATTAAGCTTCGATTTCGATTCGATTTTCGGTTTCAGATCGGTTTTGAACACCCTAAGTTGAATATGGTTCCCAGCAATAAAAAGTTTAATTTGGTAATTAACTTAGAAAATAAAATAAATAACCTTATATAATAATATAAATATAGTAATAGAGTAAAAATTAAATATGTAAAAAGAGTATACAAGTTATTTCCTTGTATTGTGCACTAGTAGGAGTTAGAGGCAAATTTAGGATTTAAATGCTACCGGCTTAATTTTTAAAGTTTTTAGTATTGAATTCATTATATTTTTAAAGTTATGGGTTCATATTTATTATTTTTATAATTTTAATGAATTTTTACATATAAATTTTTAATTCGCGTCAAAAGTTATGTGTTAAATTAGATAGATACGACATAATTAGCAGCATACCTAGGTTTTTAGGCATAGTTTAGTACTGAAAGATTTACATTATAAATCCATGGAATGTACGACAAAGCAACATAACAAGTAGGTTTCTTAGGCGGAGTTTGGTATGAAAAGATTAGGATGTTTATGTCATCTTGACGATAACAAAGGAAGCTTATAGAAACATGTCAATTTGTCAAGTTGCCTATTCTTTTTTATAGCTTGGCAAGTTACAATTCCATTTCAACTACAAGTTGCCTTTTCCTTTTTATCTTCGCAAGTGACAATTCTATCTAATTACTGATCGTTTTCCTTTGTCTGTGGCTGTAGATTTTTTTTATATTTAATTCTTTACTAAGGGTCTACATAGATCGGATCGGCTCGAATTTTACAATTATCAAATCAAATTAATTGTATCGGGTTATTAAATCTAAAGACCAAACCAAATCAATAAAACTCGGATTTTTCAATCTCAATTTTTCTCGAGTTTTCTCGGGTTTTTCAAGTTTTTTCGTTTTTTTTTCCTGGTAAAATCTTCGTAGAACAAAACATATAACTTGTGCTCAAAATATTTCTTTAATCCTAGTAAGAGACAACTATATAAAGTATTTTCCAACAAAACAATACAAAATATGAGATGTGTCATGGCATTATCCTAAAATATTCAACAAAAAAGACAATAAAATTATGTAATATAAATATTGCTAATTAAAAAGCTATAATAAAAATAAACATAATCTAAAAGTACTAAGTCATGCTAAAATAATTAGACTAATAAGAGAGTTAATTACATGACTTAACGTTAAAGAAAAAATAAAAATAAGTTATGTATTTTATCTAAATTATTGCAAAACAAAAAATAGATATTCAATACATTTCCGTTCGATATTGAATTGAATGTCTTTTGTTAGCATTACTATTGATTTGCTTTTGGTTTGGGCTTTTGTTAGCATTATTGTTTAACCAAAAATCTGAGTCTTTGGTCAAAGCTAAAAAGAAATTCGGGTTACTGATAATCAGGAGACGAAAATAAAATACTTTTGAGAATGATGGTAAAATAGCAAACAGTTTTGTATTTCAATGAATTCCCAATAGTATTCCGTGTCCTTACAAATGATGATACTTCTTCCTTTTATAGGTAATTCTAGGTAAAGGAATGAAGCCTCAGCTTTAATGATATAATTATGAGTAATAAATGATATTGAATAAGCCGTTATACAATCATTCCTATTAAATACCAATTTTCTAACGTATCAGGTATTTAATAATGAATTTGGACCCCTTTCTGTCATCAGAACTTTGTCTTTAATGCCTTCTAATCCGTTGGCTGTAAATGACTTGAATTGGTACGAGACTCGTATCTGCACTTCGTCTCGTGCCTATTTAAATTCCTCTTCTCGTGGTTGTCTTCATCCGTGCCTCTTAATCAATTGTTGCGCTTTGACCATTTAACCAAACCACGTGTCATGCCACGTCATCTTTAATATAAACTCAGTTTTTTCCCAATACAGATAATCCCCCCACTTTCCATTTATTTATCAATTAAATAATTGGGAAGTGGATCTTCATAAAAAAAGGAATTTTCGCCACAATTAATGCTTATGACAATATTAACGCCTCAGTAGTCTTTTCCATTTAATGTTCTGCCCATGTGTCATTTTCTGATTGATTCTGCTATTTACACCCTTTTTCAAGACTTCTTCATTCTCACTATTCACGAAGTGATAATTGCCTTTATTATAGGCTTTCCATCATTACACTTCTAAGTTTGACGGTTCCCATTATATACATAACTTTTTCTTCCTTTGTCTTCTTCACAAATCTCCAGCAAACATTTTCTTCTTTATTTCTACTTTCTTTCTACTTATCTTTCCTAACAATGTCATTTTCAAACCCTAACCGTAAAAAAGTTCCGATTCTAGACCAATTCCCCAACGCCCCTGTTAGACACAGAAGAGGCGGAGGAGGTAGGCTTCGAACAGGGTTAGAATCTACTCGAGGCGGCTCCTCTGGTTCTTCTTCAAGGAGTTCTATCCCAAAGGCCCCCTCTTCTAGAAGTAAAGAAATTCTTGATTCTTCTCAAGAACCCTTAGTTGATGAGATAGTTCCCAGCGATTTGTCTTTTGAAAGTGACAAAACGTCTCTTCAAAAGCAAATTGCAAATTTGGAAAAAGCCGATACTTATCCTACAATAGTAACCGAGCTTACAATCCCCACCATAAGAAGAGATTGTAACTGGAAGGATAGTCTTCGAATGTCAATTCCTTCCCCAAATCAGAGAATTTCCTCCTTTAGAAGTGGGTATTCTTTTGTTTATACTTACCCCTTCACTTTAGGTTTTAATCCTCCGATTGACCCAGTTATTCTTGATTTTTGCCGTTTCTTTACAATTTGTTTGGCCCAAATCGGTCCCCTAGTGTGGAGAACAGTGGCTTGTTTGAGATACTTATCTTCCAAAGCCAATGTCAATTTCACCTTCTCTCACCTCATTCATTTATACCACCCTAACTTAATACGCCATGGGGTTTTTACCTTAACTGCAAGGAGCAAAAAAGTTATGGTAAATCCTGAAGATGACAAAGATCGTGGATGGTACATCCATTACGTTGTTGTTCGTACGGTGGACCTGATTGGCGAAACAAATATTCCCTTCCCTGAGAAGTGAAATTTTGCACGTAGGTTTTCTTTTACTTACCATACCTACTCTTGAGAATTTCAAAAGAAATTTGTTTTAACCTCGTCTCTTCTTGGTTTTTTGTAGCAACCATGGGAGATGTGGAACCTATTCCCAACTTCCGTGATTGGGTAGACTCACTTTTGAAGATTGCTTCTAGGGAGCAAAGAACTTGGAAATCGATTTCTTCCTTACATGGCTGGAAGGTGAAAACACATGGTATGCCCCTTTTTATATGTTTTTTTTACATGTTAAGCATTTTTTCCTAAATTTTGATCATGTATATCCTTCCTTTAATCAGGATTTGGCGTTAGAGGAATGACGGCTGAAGTAGATATGGCCATTTGCATGTTTGCTAATGCTTCTCTTGATTTGGATAAGACTCGAGCCTTGCTTCCAAAAAGGAAAGCTATAAAAGAAAGTTCTGAAGAAGAGGAGGGTACCTCCCTAATTACCAGGCCAAGGGTCAGGAGGCGAATAATCACTGATGATGAAATTGAAGACACTCCTGCTCGAACCTCAACCGCCGAACCTGTTTTGATTCATTCTGATGAGGACACCAAACCAAGAGATAATAATGAGTCAATTCAGCATCTTTTTTATAGTGGTTTCGAGAGTGGCGAGCTCGGCCCTATTTTTGATGAAGCTCCTCTTTCCTTATTCGTTCCTATTTCCTCCATTCCACTGCCAACCGTAAGTATTTCTTTACCAGTTTTGACGACTTCCGTTCTTATGCCAGTTTCTACCGCTCCTATGTCCGTTCCCTTGGCAGTTTCTACTGCACCTGCTTCCATTCCTGTTTCTGCATCTTCTCCTTCCATTCCTTCCATTGCTCCTCTTCCCTCTGTTCATCGTACAGACACGGGTTCTAGCAGTGGAAGTATGACTATGAGAAGTGTTACTCTTGAAGTTCCTGCCAATCATAGCCTCTTGAGAAAGACTGGTAGAGCCGATGTTTGGATCGAGCCCCTAATTGGAGATATTGAGAAGAAAAAGATGGAGAGTCATAGCTGCTTGACTCTGATGAATGACATAGTTCATTCTACTTTGAAGGTATCTTTCCTCTTCTTACCAACAAGTTTTTTTTTATCTTCAATCCCTCATTTCTATGAGTTGTCTCTGTAGGCTAACCTCATTGGTACAGAATTAATGGGAAGAATTTCCCTCCTGGAAAGAAAAGCCCGTGAGTCTGAAAAAACTATCCACGAGGCCGAAGAATTTGCCAGGGGAGCCCAGCTTGAAGCAGTCAATTGGAAAGAATAGTTTGAGAATGCTCAAGGGACCATAGAGGAGTTGCAAGAAAATAAAAACCTCCTAGAGCAGCAAAACCGTGGTTTGACTTCTGAATTGGCAACTGCCAAGGCTTCTTCAAGCCAATTTAAAAGAGACAAAGAGCTTTTGGAATGCTCTTTGTCAGAACAATTATCAAAGGCTAGTGAAGAAGTTAGGGAGCTTAAGGCACTTTTGGCTAAGAAAGAATAGTATGCAGGAGAGTTAGTACAAAGCTTGACTCAAGCTCAAGCTGACTTACAGACCTCCTCTGACGAGATTCATGCCTTGAAGAGTTCTCATGCCTCTCTTGAAGCTTCCCTTGATTCCCATTTAGCTGAGCATCAAATCTTGAAAAACGATCTTGCTATGTGGGAAAAGGAATATGGACTTCTGGAGGAGAACTTCAACATAGAAGTGAGTTGGGCTTTCCTAAAATCTTGCCGTGATGCTTTGACGGAAGCTGCTCAGGAAGACTTTGACTTGCAGTCTGAACTGGCCAAAGTCGTAGATACCATCGAGAAAAGTCAACAATCTACTGATACTCCTTCTTATGTACTTGAAGTTCCTGGAACGGAAGAACTTTTAAATGAAGAAGTGGCTACTGCAGCAATTGGGGTTGCAATTCCTGCTCCCGAGGGTGAAACTTCTGATGTTCCAAACCCTTCAGTAACTAGCTGAAAATAAAATTGTTGTAAGAAATCTTTTGATGAAGTCCCCATTTATCATAATGGGGCATTTGTAAAAAAACAAATGCTTTGTTGACTAAGTTTGTACTTAGTTTTTTTTATATTAAGAAGTTTTATCGGTACTTCTGTATATTCTATTCTTGCCTATTTATCTAGGACTTATGGAATAGCTTAGCATTTTTATCCTTTTAAAATGCTTTATGATTCTTCTCATGGATTATCAACATGAGGCTTATAAAAGAGGGCCCTTTTATTTTATCGACACTTAATGAAGAAGACGTCTCAACTTCATAATGGTGTTATAATACGATGAAAGAAATAGGAATACACACGTTTTGTATGAAACAACTTTGGCAAGTTTTTATTCATAAACTTTAACAAGTGTTTGACTATTACATGTATTACAATACATCTACAACTTTCTCGTAACTGTTTTTCTTGTAACAGATTTGTACATAACATTGAATAAACAAGGTTTTTCTTCATAATCTATTTCAGTACATAGTCATGACCCTATCTTTATATATTAAGAAGGGTTTGAGAGATGACTCTGTTATTCTCATGAATGTTGAAGACTTCGTAACTTTTACTCAACACTTGTCTCTTTGTGGCCGACTTTTGTTCGATATTCATATCTGCATTTCTACACGTATTTGTGTACAATATTGTAGTCCCCAAGTGTTTGAGAGGTGAAATATGAAGCCTCGAGCACTTGTTTATTTCTTTTACTTTGGCCCTTTTCCTGAAATAGAAAGATATACGGGACTCACAGGTGCGATTATAGATGAAGACTGCCTAACTCGTGTGTATTTCCATCAGACTAATTGTAACCCTGGGCTAGGAATTTAAGAATACTCCATTTTGCCTTGCAGGTTGTGACTCATCATTTGGCACGAGTTAGGGTATTTTGCCTAACATCTAAAATCGTTAGTAAAACATTAATAATCCAAGAGAGAAATTTTAACATGGTGATACCTGACCGTAGGTACTTTCTCAAAAGTAATATCTTTTTAAGTGGACGACATTTCAATGTGAGGGTAAAACTTTGCCGTCCATTGTCTCCAACTGGTATGCTCCTTTTCCCGCAATGTCATGGACTTTGTACGGTCCTTCCCATGTTGGACTTAGCTTTCCTGAGTTAGCAGCCTTTGCAGATTGGAACACCTTTTTAAGCACGAAGTCCCCAATTTTGAAAAATCTGAGGCGTGCTTTCCTATTGTAATATCGTTCAATTACTTGCTTTTGTACTGCCATCCTTATCAATGCAGCTTCTCTTCTTCCTTCAAGTAAATCAAGGTTGACCCACATCTCTTCATCATTAGATTCCTCCATTGCCTGATCGTACCGTGTGCTTGGCTCACCTATTTCAACTGGGATTAAGGCTTCCGCACCATAAACCATTGAAAATGGTGTTTCTCCAGTGCTTGTTTTGGTCGTTGTACGATAAGCCCATAATACTCTAGGTAACACCTCAGACCAATTACCTTTTGAATCCTATAACCTCTTCTTCAAGTTGTTGATAATGACTTTGTTAGTAGATTCCGCTTGTCCATTACCTACTGGATGGTATGGCGTAGATGTTATCCTTTTGATCTGCCAACTTCGAAGAAATTCTGTGATTTGAGCTCCAATGAATTGTGGTCCATTGTCACACACGATCTCCTTTGGTTCTCCAAAGCGGCATATTATATTTCGCCATATGAAGTCTTTAACTTCCTTCTCTCGTACCTGTTTAAATGCCCCTACTTCTACCCATTTAGTGAAATAATCTGTAAGTACAAGTAGAAACTTTACCTGACCTTTTGCTTGTGGAAGTGGACCTACGATATCCATTCCCCATTTTATAAAGGGCCACGGGGCTATAACATGATGTAGTAACTCAGCTGGTCTGTGCATATTGTTGTCGTACCTTTGACATTTATCACATTTGGATACGAAACTGGTTGCTTCTTCTTCCATCTTAGGCCAATAATATCCTGTGCGAATTAATGTTCTTACCAGTGACCGTCCCCCTGCGTGATTCCCACAATGTCCTTCGTGCACTTCTCTCATCACATATTCTGTTTGAGAGGGTCCGAGACACCTTGCTAGTGGTCCACCGAACATCTTTCGATAAAGATTTCCTTGATATAAACAATATCGAGCAGCTTTTTTGCGAAGCGCGTGAGCCTTTCCTTTGTCATTAGGCACGGTACCGTGCTGTAAAAAGGCAACAATTTCGTTTCTCCAATCCCATGTTAAATGATTAAAATTTACCTCATTTTTATCAGATTCGAGAACAGAATGAAATAAATGTATGACTGAAGCATTTGTATCGTTTGCTACGTCTGCTGCAGATGCGAGATTTGCTAAAGCATCTGCCTCTACATTCTCATCTCTTGGGATCTGCACTACTTTCCAAGTTTGGAATTGTTTTATTAACTCTCGTACCTTTGCGAGGTACTCTTACATTCACGTCTCTCTTGTTGTATAAGTCCCCAGCATTTGATTGACCACGAGTTGAGAATCACTCTTGATTATAATCTGTGTTATGCCGAGTTCTCGCGCCAATTCTAAACCTGCAATTACAGCCTCATACTCTGCTTCATTGTTAGTTATAGAATGACATTTTATAGCATGTCTTATAGTCTCACCCGCAGGTGGTACAAGGACTATTCCTAGGCCTGCCCCTTTTACATTAGATGAACCGTCAGTGAATAAAACCCAAGTCCCCGGGTTTGCACCATTAAAAACTAGTAATTCTTTTTCTGCTTCTAAATGCATCCTCTGGCTAAAATCAGCCACGAAATCAGCTAGTACTTGAGATTTTATAGCGGTCATGGGTTGATAAACAACTTCATATTCACTTAGTTCTATATCCCATTTTGCTAATCTTCCTGAAAGTTCGTGTTTATGCAAAATATTTCGAAGCGAAAAAGCAGTAACTACATTAATGGGATGACATTGAAAATAAGGTCTTAATTTTCTAGATGCCATGATCAAAGCTAATGCTAATTTTTCTAGTTGTGGGTATCGTGTCTCAGCTTCCAATAAGGACTTACTTACATAATAAATAGGAGATTGTTTACCTTGGTCCTCGCAGACTAAAACAACACTCACAGCAACTTCAGATACGACCAGACAGATGAGAAGTTTTTCCCCCGCCTTTGGTTTTGCCAACAACAATGGTTTTGACAAATAAGCTTTCAAATTTCTAAGGGCTTGTTGACAATCTTCATTCCATTCAAAATGATCTTGCTTTTTGAGTGCAGAGAAAAAGTTAAAACACCTTTCTGAGGATTTGGAAATAAATCTCCCCAAAGCTGCAATTCTTCCCGTTAATCTTTGTACTTTCTTTTTATTAGTAAGGATATCAGGGATTTCTTCTATTGCTTTGATCTGAGAAGGATTCACTTCAATACCACGGTTAGAAACAAGAAAACCAAAAACTTACCTGATGCAACTCCAAATGCACATTTTTCTGGGTTGAGTTTCATATTAAATTTTCGCAAAATTTCAAATGTAACAGATAGATGAGAAATATAATCATGAGATCGCTGGGTTTTGACGAGCATATCGTCTATATATACCTCCATTGTTTTCCCTAAATGTTCTTGGAACATTTTGGTGACCAACCTTTGATAGGTTGCTCCAACATTTTTGAGACCAAATGGCATTACTTTATAACAGTAAGTCCCCCTGTCTGTGATGAAAGAAGTTTTTTCTTCATCACCAGGATCCATTTTAATTTGATTATATCCCGAGTATGCATCTAAAAAACTTAAAAGTTCATGACCTGCGGTTGCATCAATTAGTTGGTCTATATGCGGTAAGGGAAAGGAATCTTTTGGACAGGCTTTATCTAAATCGGTATAATCCACAGAAACACGCCACTTACCATTTTTCTTGGGTACGACTACCGTGTTAGCTAACCAATTAGGATACTTTACCTCACGGATCGATCCGATTTTTAATAATTTTTGGACCTCATCCTGAATCACCTGGTTCTTGAAAGCACCTTGCTTTCTTTTCTTTTGCTTTATTGGTGTGAAAAGGGTCCTCATTGAGTTTGTGAGTCATCACATCCGGTGGTATCCCTGTCATATCAGCGTGGGACCAAGCAAAGCAGTCTAAATTAGCTTTTAAAAATTCGATTATCATATCTCGCATGTTTAAGCTTAAATTGGCCCCGACATAAACCTTCCGTTTAGGCCATTGCTCAAATAATATCACTTCCTCAAGCTCTTCAATTGTCGTTTTGATGCTTTCATTTTCTTCAGGTTCCTGAATTGTGTCAGGCCTTGAGTCCAAATCTGTCTTTTCTTGTTCAGCTGAAGTTTGATCTTTTTTACCTTCAACTGTTTCCTGTAATTGCTATTTTTCTTTATTTACGGTGCTCGTACTTGTTACAGCGTTGACACTTCTAGCCATCTGCTGATCCCTACGAATTTGGCAAATTCCCCATGGTGATGGAAATTTAATAACCTGATGTAGAGTTGATGGGACAACATCCATATCGTGTATCCATGGTCTTCCCATGATCATATTGTAGGCCATTTCCATATCAACTACCTGAAATTTAGTTTCTTTAACAACACTCGTAACAAAAGTTGTTAGAATTACCTCTCCTTTTGTTATTACACTTGAATTGTCGAAGCCTGACAAGGTGTGCGCCTTGGGTATCATTTTGTCTTCAGCTTGCATTTCCCGTAGTACCCTTAGTAATATAATATTTACAGAACTCCCTGGATCAATCAAAACTCATTTTACATTAGTATCATGTACAAGTAAAGATATTAACAGTGCGTCATTATGTGGAGTTATCACTCCTTCAGTATCTACGTCATTGAACGAAATACTTTCATTTTCTAGGACCTGCCGCACCTGTTTCCCGTGTGTAATTGTTACCTTAGAAACCTTGTTGGAGGCTGTGTAGGTTATGCCATGAATATCTTCTCCCCCGCTTATGACATTTACTGTCCTCTTGGGTGAAGGAGGTTGTGGTGACTCTTACCTGCTTTTCATATAAGCTTGTTTTCCTTTCTCGCTAAATAACTCAGTGAGATATCCTTACTTCAATAGATGATCCACTTCACTCTGCAAGAATCTGCATTCTGAAGTTTTGTACCCGTGATCATTGTGGAATTCGCACCAATGATCTGGATTGCGTCTATTTGGATTTGACCGCATCTCTTTTGGACACCGTACCTTATCTCCCATGCTTCTTAAAACAGCTACGAGCTCGGAGGTAGAGACATTAAAATTATATCTGCCGAATCGTGCCTTTAAACTTCTGTCATCATCTCGTGATTCTTGTCTGTTCCGATCATTCCTGAACTTTGAAGAAGAACCAGAGTCCATGTTCCTTGATTTTTGATCATATTGCTGGATATCTTGTTTCGACCGTAGGTCTTTTCCTGCAGGTCCCATATATGGATCATACCTGTTTTTACCTGATCTTTTTTCGGTTTCTGATCTTTGGGGACCACCCCTTTCTTCATGATGAGACTTAGGTACGGTATCTTCTTCAATTCGCAGCTTCGTACTATACCTGTTGTAAACATCATTCCACGTAGTTGCAGGAAATTCTCGAAGGCTTTCTTTGAGTCGTCTTGTGGCTTCAGAACTTTTGTCATTTAAATTACTTGCGAAGGCTATTGCAGCCCAGTTGTCAGGCACACGAGGTAGAGTCATTCTTTCACGCTGGAATCTATCAACAAAATTTCTAAGCAACTCTGAATCCCCTTGTTTGATTTTGAAAATATCTTCCATTCTTTTCTCAACCTTTTGTGCTCCCGAATGTGCTTTAATAAAAGAATCTGCAAGCTCAGCAAAAGAATTAATAGAATTTTCAGATAAAAGAGAATACCAGGTTAATGCACCCTTGGTGAGTGTTTCTCCAAATTTCTTGACCAGTACTGATTCAATTTCTTGTTTGGTCAAGTCGTTGCCTTTCACGCCTGTTGTAAATGCAGTCACGTGGTCACGTGGGTCTGTAGTACCATCATATTTCGGGATGTCAGGCATTTTGAACTTTTTCGGAATTGGAAGGGGAGCAGCACTTGGCTTCCACGGTTGTTGTGAGTATTTGTCCATGTCTACTCCTTTTATTACAGGCGGAACTCCAGGGATTTGCTCAATACGCTCATTTTGTTCCTTAATCTGTTTCTGCAAGGTTAGTACTGAATTTTGCAAATATGAATTACTTGAATTACCTGGTCCCCCTTCCTGTGGTTCACTGGGGGTTGCTCCGTTTTCAGAATTATCAAGACCAGAACGGGGATTCTCCAATATATTATTATTAGGAGTTGGTGTGGGTGGTGCAGCAGGCAATCGACTAACAAGTGCCTGAAGAGCTTTGCCGACCTGTGCATCAATTAGCTTTTGTAAAGCTTCAGTTGTAACTCCTTCAAAGTGTTCAGATTGTTCTTGTTGATCAGCACGGGATTCAATAATAGGAGTGCCTTCACGAGATTGACGTGGTGAATCTGGAGGGGAGGGAACCGCGTCACCTTGATTTTGATGAATTTGATTTTCATGGTTTCCTAATGTGTTATTACTGTTATTGTCGGTGTTGTTGTTTGACATGGTGACGACAATGGACAAGATATAGCTTAAAAGAAAAGATTATCAGTGTCCCGACAACGGAACCAATTTGTTTAACCAAAAATCTGAGTCTTTGGTCAAAGCTAAAAAGAAATTCGGGTTACTGATAATCAGGAGACGAAAATAAAATACTTTTGAGAATGATGGTAAAACAGCAAACAGTTTTGTATTTCAATGAATTCCCAATAGTATTCCGTGTCCTTACAAATGATGATACTTCTTCCTTTTATAGGTAATTCTAGGTAAAGGAATGAAGCCTCAGCTTTAATGATATAATTATGAGTAATAAATGATATTGAATAAGCCGTTATACAATCATTCCTATTAAATACCAATTTTCTAACGTATCAGATATTTAATAATGAATTTGGACCCCTTTCTGTCATCAGATCTTTGTCTTTAATGCCTTCTAATCCGTTGGCTGTAAATGACTTGAATTGGTACGAGACTCGTATCTGCACTTCGTCTCGTGCCTATTTAAATTCCTCTTCCCGTGGCCGTCTCCATCTGTGCCTCTTAGTCAATTGTTGCGCTTTGACCATTTAACCAAACCACGTGTCATGCCATGTCATCTTTAATATAAACTCAATTTTTTCCCAATACAATTATTTAATTCACTAATATTAATGGCTTAAAAATTATTGGAATATTCAAAAGTTCTAAGTCCAACTTTGAAATAATACCTTAAAAGATAAAATTATGAAAATTTATAAGAAATATTTTTAAATTACATCACAATAAGTATATTTATATATTAAATATATTTAAATTTTTATATATGTAATATCGGGTTGGTTTAATTTCGGTTTAACTTTCTTTAATTAAAACCAAACCAAATCAATTATGGTCGGATTTTTTTTCAATACTAAACCATAGTCGGATTGGTGCGATTTATTGATTTTTTTTGTACACGCCTAGTTTATCTGGACTTTTGTCTTTATCCTATAGTGAATCTATCTTTTATGTCGTCTTTGGTCCCAATTGCTTAATTTTTATTCTGTATTACAGTCACATCCGAGGAAATCCATCGATCGGTTTATGTCATCTCAGATATCGATTGAAAATTGTTATTATCATAAATTTGTCCTGGCTCAGGGGCTCGTGGATTTGAGTTCTTTTGTTAAACAAATACTATAAAACAAAGTTAATCCTCATCCAGAAGTATATATATATTTATTAAAGAAGAAGGGGATTATCTAGGTTTTAGTCGGACAAAGGATGGTTAAAGTATTCCTTCTGTTTTAATTAATATGAACATATTTTCTTTTTAGTCTGTATTAAAAAGAATGATCCTAATTTTTATATTGAAAATAATTTACCTATCTGTCTTAATTATAACCACATAAAATATATTTGCCTCATTTTATACATAAGTTCAAAATTTTTTATTTTTTTCCTTAAATTTAATATCCAATCAAATAAATTTAAATAAATTGAAACTGAAGGAGCATAAGCTTCGTGGATGAGATTTAAAGTACAAGTGATCTACCATGTGATGGGCTTGTGTGATAACTTGAGGACCTTTTCCACGCGGAGGCAAAAAGTTTCACTGAGGGAATTCAAAAGAATGCTTAATGTCACACCTAGGAGTGAGCCTACAACCAATAGTATTTTATATTATACACAACATATCCTAGTTTTTAAAGCAATATTAGATAATAACTACATAATGTTAATCTCTCTATTACATTTCTGCCTATTTATAGCTTTGTCTGCGAACCAAACTGCTCCTAACTACATGACAATATCAACATATTCAGTATAATTTCACAAATGAAGTTTGAAGGTGTACGCGAACCTTATCGGATGCTCCTAACTACATGATATTACAATAAGTGCCTTTTTTTCTCCTCAGAAGACAACTTCTTTCTAATGAACAATGAGATATTTGATAAAATTGCATGCAATATGCATGCACTTTGTGAGACATGCATTAGTGGAGAATGGAGACACTAACACCTGTGATATAAAATATTTTCTCTTTTTTGCATGTTTAAATTAAAGCGAAATGATTGTTTGTCCGATATTTTAACCACGTGAGGCACTTGTGTTTTGTACTTTTGTGATGGATTTAGGTTACTAATTAAATTCTGATCTCTTGCTGCATTCCTAACAGAAAAATAGTGAAGCAAATTAAACAATGTTCACGAGTCAGCTTCTTTCCATTTCTGAAGTAAGATGTTGATATTAATTAATAAGAGGACCTGAATGAATGTATTTCTAGCCCTTTTTTAAAAAACGTATTTCTAACCTAATTAAAACAAAAGAATGTCGTCAATTGATAGTTAAATGAGAAATTTCTCCGAGAAATATTTGGAGAGTTAAATCCTTAAAGAAGTGGTCCAATGATGGAATCATAATCTTTCTTAATCATAATTATATATCTATCTTCTCTTTAAGAAATTAAACATACAATTTTTTCCTTTTTCCTATCATTAATGTCCGGTCAGCTTGTGCGTAACTTTATTACTCCATGATTCCATCGGCTATACTACCACACGATCCTGATTTCGAGTAACTTTGTACATCAAAAGTTTGATAGATCACCTAATATTTTATTATTTTTATTGTGATTTAAATACCGATTTTTATAATTTTATTAACCATTAAATCACAATCTTTGATTCTTCAAAAAAAACATACAATATGTCCAAAGTGTCATATATATATATATATATATATTCGTGTGGACCAAAATCGAGATGATAGCATGAGATATAAATAAGCCATTTGGAAAGTACGAAATGTTTCTATATAAATTGATGAATCAACGCATGTGTAAAGGGCTTGACATGTTACAGGCGTTCCTCTTATGTAAACTCTCTAGATGGCCTCTCTGATGATTATTTTGTGTGTATTATTCTTGTGGGTAATCTCCACAAACATAAAGCTCTGCGGACAGATCAAACATCAGGTATTGCTGTAATTTTCTTTTTCCACATACCTGCTACTGTCACATGGCGGAGCTACAACATATCAGACGCGGATCTAGGATTCTAAGATCATGGGGGCACATATACCTTTGACGTAAAATTAGTGCTTGTCATAATGTCAGTAACATAAAAAGATTTAATGTTTTATGACTTATTATTAGCTTTAAAAATGTTATTCAAAGAGATAATCATATCTATATCTATTGTAACGACCCGACCGGTCGTTTTGAGCACTTGCATTTCGCTCCCCAGTTCTCGGGCATGACTAGCCCCGGATAATGTATTGTGACTCATGTAAATCGTCGGTTTTAATTTTCAGGTTAATCGGAAAAGATATGGAAGAATGATTCTCAGCTTGAAGCTTTAAATTTGAAATGTTTGACCAAGTTTTGACTTTTTTAGTATTTGACCTCGGATTTGAATTTTGACTACTCTGTTAGCTCCATTAGATGATTTTGGACCTAGGAGCGCGTCCAGTTTGTGTTTTGAAGGTCCGTGGTAGAATTAGGCTTGAATTGACGAAATTGAAAATTTGGCGATTTCTGGTCGGTAGTGGAAAATTTGATATCGGAGTCGGAATAGAATTCCAGGGGTTGGAGTATGCTCGTAATGTCATTTCTGACGTGTGTGCAAAATTTGAGATCATTCGGACGAGGTTTGATATGTTTCAGCATCGGTTGTGAAAGTTTGAGGTTTCATGTCCATTAAACTTGAATTGGTGTGCGATTCATGTTTTTGTTATTGTTTGAGGTGATTCGAGAGCTCGATTGAGTTGGTATGGTATTTTAGGACTTGATGACACATTTGGTTGAGGTTCCGGAGGCCTCGGGTGTGTTTCGGGTGAGTTTTGAGCGAGTCCAAGCATTACCGAGACTCAGGCATGGTTCTGATGCTTAATTTTTGATGAGGGTGAAGGAATTTTCGCTGAGGGGGGGGGGGAATAATTTCGCTGAGGGAGGAATAGGGGGCACGACAGCATAAATTTGGTCGCGGAGGCGCTCTAGGGCAAATCTGCAGATTTGCTGGTCTGAATTCGGAAGCCTATATCATTTTATCTACAAGGAATTTTGAGATGATTCTAAAATAAAAGTTGTATCCCTTCGTGTAAAGTTTCCATAAATATAAAGATATCATAATTTGGACATCTGTAGAGAAAGTTATGACCAAAATACTAAGGCCTGTCTGTGCAGCCACCTGAAGTGCGGACCGCGCTATTTTTTCGCGACCGCGGAGGAGTGAATGTTGGGGTGGTGATTTTTGGTGGTCAGCGGAAATGGGAATCCGATAGGTGCACTATAAATATGAAATTTAAGGTTTTATTTCATATTTTGTCCTAGAGAGCTCGGATCTTTGCGATTTTTTTGAAGGTTTTCAAGAAATTCATCAGGGTAAGTGATTCTAACTCGGATTTGGCTAAAATACATGAATCTATCATTGATTTTATCATTTGATTAGTGATTTGGGGTGAAATTTGTGGAACTTCATAAAATAAACTTTTGGAATTTGAAAGCCGATTCGAAGTTGAAATTGAGTGAAACTAGTATGGTTAGTCTCGTAATCGAGTGAGTTGTCGGATTTTGTGACTTTGGTCGAGTTTCAAGACATGGGCCTGGAGCCCGACATTTGAGTTGACTTTTTGACTTTTGACATTAAGCTTAGTATTTTCTTATGGGATTGGTCCCTTTTGCTCATGTTGATTCTGTCGAATTGTTTGTGGCTAGATTCGAGGCATTTGGAGGTCGGTTCAAGAATCAAGGGCATTGTAGAGTAGAGGATTAACCGGGTTGAGGTAAGTAATGATTGTAAATCTTGTCCTAAGGGTATGAAGCCCCATATTTCACATCGTTTCACTATTGAGAGGTGATGCACATGCTAAGTGGCGGGCGTGTTGGCGTGTAGGCGTGCACCATTAGGGATTGTGACTTGGTCCATCCCACAACGACCATAGAGTTGCATATTTTGATTTAAGCCGTCTAATAGCTATATGTTTTAGAAGAATTCTTATAACCTGGGCTGAATGCCATGATTGGGGCCTTGTGCCTATATTGTTTGGACCCTTAGGGGTATTTTGTTACTATCCTCACACTGTTTTTATTTGAAAGTATATCCCAGTCATGACTTTACCTGTTTATTGTTTGATTCAGTTTCATTACTCTATTTTTTAAATATATGAAAGCTGTTTGGGCTGAGTTTTCCTGATTTTTTACTGAGATGCCCGAGTGACTTGTGAGATTGATGACTGAGAGAGAACGAGGTCCTGATTGTGAGGATTATATATTTATGGATCGGGCTGCATGTCGTAGCGATATATATGTATATGGATCGGGCAACACGTCCCAACGATATGTTGGATCGGGCTGCACGCCGCAGCGATACAGCGCTAGGGCTGTAGGAGCCCCTCCGGAGTCTTCACACCCCTAGTGAGCGCAGTCGACCATATATAATTATGGATTGGGCTGCACGCCGCAGCGGTTATTATAAGGTACCTATTGAGCGTGACTGCTGAGTGTGAGTGCTGATTGATGAGAGTTGAGTCATGAGTGACTAAGAGGCTTGCCCTAGGGGCTATATATACTGCCCGAGGGGGCTTGCTTTATGAAATTACTGCTTTCACTCCTCTTTATTCTGAGCCTCTATTGAAAATATTGAACAAATGTTTTAAACAACTTTCATTGAAAATGGAGTTTTTACGAGATGTTCGGAATTTAATTACTGATTTGGCTTTGTTATTTCCACTGAGATTTTTATGTTATGAGATGTATATGAGTGACCGAGAGGTTTGCCCGAGGGGCTATTTATGATTCATGTTTGCCTGAGGGACTGTATACGAACTATGTTTTACTCGAGGGGCTGATTATAACCTTCATCACTTTTACTGTAAACTGCATTGAACCTCTATCGAAACTGTTGGAAAACATCTTTAAATGATTTTTTTACCAAAAACTGGATTTTAAATATGATGATTTGACTCATCTGATTTGAAAGCATGTTATGCTTTCTGAGTTTATCATGATGTGGATCTTATTTGTTTCCTACTGCTCAGTCTCTATTTACCTTTATTACTTACTGAGTTGGCGTACTCACATTACTCCCTGCAACTTGTGTGCAGATCCAGGAGTTGCTGGATGTGTTAGTGATTGTTGATTTCACCCGTTGCGGATCTGTTGGAGTTAGCAAGGTAGCTGCATGGCGATCGCAACCCTGCTCTTCTCCCTCCTATCTTCCTATAGATTGTTATTAGTTGTCTTCCAGATAGTTTATGTCTTAGTATTATCGGACAATCCTTGATAGATGCTCATGACTAGTGACACCCCGATGTCGGGCTTTCTTTCCACACTATTGTTTTTATTTATACACTTTATGAAGGTTTATTGTTAAATAGCTGTGAATTTTGTCTTAAGAATGAAAATATTGATTGGTTTTGGGAATGTGTTGGCTTGCCTAGTACCACGTTAGGCGCCATCACGACCGGGTTGGTTTTGGATCGTGACAAGTTGGTATCAGAGCCTAGGTTATATAGGTCTTACGAGTCATGAGCAGGTTTAGTAGAGTCTTGCGGATCGGTACAGAGCGTCTGTACTTATCTTAGAGAGGCTGCAAAACCCTTAGGAAACTTCACATTCTTGAATTCTTATCGTGCGATATTGATTCAGCTTGAAGTGTAACCCTTTGAATTCCTTCCACGCATTCGTATGTGCACTTGAGCTCTTGGTATCAACTGTGCCTTGAGGTCTTGTGATTCTCTAAATGAGGTGTGAGCTGTGATCTTGGCATGTTGATGATGGGCCAGTCTGGAGGACTTGAGGACAAGTTTTGTCTGTGGCTTGAGTACTGAGATTTCGATAGTGTGAGCACGTGTATTTGGGACTTATATGTCCGTTGGTGTCCTTATTGGTGGGATTTGTGACTGGATGACTATGGGGTGAGTATAATTTGATTGCGAGATATGTTCAGATTGTTCGAATATGACGAGAAGAGTTTTCTAGAGATGTAGCAAGGACTATTGGGTGCTTGACTTCTGTCTTGAGTTAGCGTATGGCCTCGAGCTATGGGTCCGTTGAAGGACCTCTCGTGTAGTTTAATTGTGGAGTGTAGTATATCTTCATGTTGTTATGAGTTCAGACTTAGGGGGTTAAGTGATTGTGTAATAGTTATGATTATGGATGAGTATAGAGAGATACCGGTTTGAGGCTAAGCGAGTGGGTTATCTCCTGCAGGGTGTCCTGAGGGTGTGTGATCCCTATGTTATTTTGTAGCGAGTCTTCTTTTACTAGTGAATTATATGTAGTACAATTTGAGTTTGGATCTCTTATGAGAGTGGACTTGACTTTTACAAGGGTGAATGCGAAATTTGCAGATGATTTGAAACACTAGATGGTTTGTATTGCATGAGCTTATGAAGGATTTAGTTGAATATCACTATGGTATTATGGCAGTAATAGAGTATGTGCATTGTGAGTTTTTGTGTGTTTCGATCAATGGTTTTGAGCCAAGTGGGGGAGTCTTCTATTGATCAGTTGATTGCATAGTTATGTGTTGTGTTGGTTCCAATTCGGGGTATACTAGTGAATCAGTTATGGCTTACGGAGATTGAGATCGAGGATGACTTGAGTAAGGGAAATTCTGGATAAGGGTTGTGTTATGCTTTATGGGTATATGAGAAACATTGGATGATTTAGTTGTTGTTTGTAAGGATGTAACGTGTATGGAGTAGAAAAAAAAATCACTCGGTGGCGTAGAAGAATGGGTTACTTCCTTGGGTGTTGGACTGCTAATAGGGCACAGGTCGTTCGGTCCGCTCGATCAGTCTAATTGAGATTTGAGCAGAGTGGATAACTCTCGAGAATGGTTCTAATGAATTCAAGATTTATATGTGGCAATGGAATCTTCAGGATGTGTGTGGGCTAGAATTTGAGATTTATATGGGAGGATGTCAGGACTTGTAGCATTTCTGTATCATTATGGATTCTACATACCAGTATCAGGAAGGCAAAGGTAATGACTTTAGATTCGTGGAAGGTCCATTCAGAGCGGGTTTCTCGGTTGTGGTACTTTTGGGGGAGCTTCAGAAGAATACAACGGTTTATGAGCCTTAGGGTAGTGTGGTTTTATGCTAAAATTTGTGGGTCACGTTCTAGTTAAGGATAGTGGTGTACGAGCAAGGAAACATATAAATTTGAAGGTAATTCAGAAGGAACTTAGAGAATTAGGACAACTTGGTAGTAGGTTGGATCGACATGGTAATGGATAGGATAGGTTCTTGGGTGCTTATGATGCGGTGGGTTTTTATAGGTGTTTTGTGGCAATGCTCTTAGGTTTTGATGGCTTGCGTAGCTTGGTTGAGTTAGAAGGAGTCAGTCCTGATGGCTTGGTTTTGTGCAAAGGGGATTGAGAGAGTTCTTGATGATTTTTACCCCTGTTGGAGGTGTACATTTTCTACTGGTGTGAGGAGCATGGGATGTATAGTGATTTTCTCCTAGATGGGATCAAATGGAAAAGTTTTTGGCTAGTTGAGTACGTATTTGCTTATAGCTCGGAGTAGATTATGAAGTTCTCATATTTATCATAGGATGGTATGGTATATGCGATATGTTGTGTGGGGTTGAGATTTGCATGTGTAAAGTCACGATTCAGTTTTGAAAGGAAGGTCATAAATTCTTAGGCAACATGGATAGTTTTAGATGATTAGGTAAATGATATTAGTAATTGGTATGGTTTGATGAGAATATACATTCAGAAAGGGGCGAAGTGTTTGAGTTATGGATACTTCATTGGTATTGCGGCACTCTCTTGTTTGATCAATTGCTGGAGTTCAGATTTTGCCTTGTGGAACAGAAAAATTTCAGAAGTATTCCTCGTAGGATGACCGTGTAATTGGAGAAGTGTGGACATTCAGGAGGTGGAGTTGAGACCAGAGATGGTGATTCATATGTTCTATGAATTTGGAGACTGAAAGTTTTCTTGAGTAGATTGTTTCGTGGTTTTGGACTGTGAAAACGTAGCTAAACTAGTCAGATGATAGTATGTACTATGATTCAGTCATTGTGAACTTTTGGAGGGTTATTTATCTGGGTGACCAGAGTTGATTTGGGGTTTATTGGTAGGCCCAACATGGATGTGTGTTCTGCATCAGGTCGGATTTGTTGACTCCGAACTGCTATTGTTGAGGGATGTGCCATTCGATTGTTGTTGAGCTTATTCGTGTTCTCGAGTGATTTATCAATTACTCTTCTATATTACGAGGAGTTATGATTCGTTGGTTATATGCACATATGGTGCGGTTCAATTTGAGCTTTATAGCGAAATTTGAGCGAGATGAGTATTTGGGTATTGCACGGTTGATTACGCATTGGGTATGATTCTTTGGGTTAGATTCATGTGTTCTGGTTCTACGGTGTGTGATGGGTTCTTCGCATCGTGTTTTGGTGGTACTGGTGAGCTTGCGGTACAACTCTCTCATTTGAGTCATTTTTCATGATTTGAGCACGTTCGAATTGTTGCTTATTGGTGTGCGGATTGCACAGGTTGTGGCTTTAGATTGTGTTGATGTGTCATGTCACCAGAGTAGTCTTGTTGGATGAGATGAGGTCATTGGACCTAGAATGAATACTATCGGATTCAATTTCAGCATGTTGGAATGATAATATCGAAATTCAGCTTAGAAATTTGCTATAGTCCTTGCGGAAAGAGAAGGAACTCCATGACTTGTTGAACTGAGGAATGATTATGATTTTTGCGTGTTTCTTTCATTATTAGCAGTATATGAATGGGTTAGAATGGGGCTTTGGTTTGATAAGAGGTTTATTACCGAAATTGGGATGTTTGAGCAGCTGCTATGATTAGAAGTTATCGCTATGAGTGTTTGAGTTATGTGATATATCATGTGATTACATCTTGGGTTACGAATATGGTTTGATACAGCTTTTTCGGACTTATACAGTGTATAGATGTGAGATTATGATCTTATAGATGATTTCGGAAGTGGAAATTTAGTTCTAAGGTTTATGGGCAAGGATGGATTGCGATATTTCAGTTAGATTATGCTATAGAACTGATATGGGATAGGGTGACGTGGGATCACCCTCGGGTATGTGCATAGTGAGGATACATGGCGATTTGTTGGCTTTTTAACAACTCTGGACACGTTCGAGGACAAACGTATGTTTAAGTTGGGGAGGATGTAACGACCCGACCGGTCGTTTTGAGAACTTGCACTTCGCTCTCCAGTTCTCGGGCATGACTAGACCCGTATGATGTATTGTGACTCATGTAAATTGTCGATTTTGATTTTTAGGTTAATCAGAATAGATATGGAAGAATGATTCTCAACTTGAAGCTTTAAATTTGAAAGGTTTGACCAAGTTTTGACTTTTTTAGTATTTGACCTTGGATTTGAATTTTGACGACTCTGTTAGGAAATTTTGGACTTAGGAGCGCATCCGGTTTGTGTTTTCAAGGTCCGTGGTAGAATTAGGCTTGAATTGGCGAAATTGGAAATTTGGCGATTTACGGTCGGCAGTGAAAAATTTGATATCAGAGTCGGAATAGAATTCCGAGGGTTGGAGTAGGCTCGTAATGTAATTTGTGACGTGTGTGCAAAATTTGAGGTCATTCGGACGAGGTTTGATAGGTTTCGGCATCGGTTGTGAAAGTTTGAGGTTTCAAGTCCATTAAGCTTGAATTGGTGTGCGATTCATGTTTTTGTTATTGTTTGAGGTGATTCAAAAGCTCGATTGAGTTGGTATGATATTTTAGGACTTGATGGCACATTTGGTGGAAGTTCCAGAGGCCTCGGGTGTGTTTCAGGTGAGTTTTGAGCGAGTTCGGGCATTACCGGAACTTAGGGATGGTTCTGGTTCTTAATATTCGCTGAGGGCGAAGGAATTTTCGCTGAGGGCGGAATAGGTGGCGCGACAACATAAATTTTGTCGCGGAGGCGCTCCAGGGCAAATCTGCAGATTCGCTGATCCGACTTCGGAAGCATATATCTTTTTATTTACAAGGAATTTGGAAATGATTCAAAAACAAAAGTTGTATCTCTTCGTATCTAGGTTCTAGAAAGGTAAAGATATCATTATTTGGACATTTTTAGAGAAAGTTATGGCCAAAATACTAAGGCCTGTATGTGCAGCCACCAGAAGCGCGGACCACGCTACGTTTTCGCGACCGCAGATGAGTGAACGCTGGGGCGGTGATTTTTGGCGGTCAGCGGAAATGAGAATCCGATAGGTGCACTATAAATATGAGATTTAAGGTTTTATTTCATATATTGTCTTAGAGATCTCGAATCTTGGCAATTTTTCGAAGGTTTTTCAAGAAATTCATCGGGGTAAGTGATTCTAACTCAGATTTGGCTAAAATACAAGAATCTATCATGTGATTAGTGTTTTGGGGTGAAAATTTGGGAAATATTTGTGGAACTTTATAAAATGAACTTTTGGAATTTGAAAGCTGATTCGAAGCCGGAATTGAGTGAAACTAGTATGGTTAGTCTCGTAATCGAGTGGGTTGTCGGATTTTGTGACTTTGGTCGAGTTTCAAGACATGGGCCTGGAGCCCGACTTTTGAGTTGACTTTTTGACTTTTGACATTAAGCTTAGTATTTTCTTATGGGATTGGTCCCTTTTGCTCATGTTGATTCTGTCGAATTGTTTGTGGCTAGATTCGAGGCATTTGGAGGCCGGTTCAAGAGGCAAGGGCATTGTAGAGTAGAGGATTAACCGGGTTGAGGCAAGTAATGATTGTAAATCTTGTCCTGAGGGTATGAAGCCTCAGATTTCACATTGTTTCACTATTGTGAGGTGACACACATGGTAGGTGACGGGCATGTGGGCGTGCACCGTTAGGGATTGTGAATTGGTCCGTCCCGCAGCGACCATAAAGTTGCATATTTTGATTTAAGCCGTATAATAGCTATATATTTTAGAAAGAATTCTTATAACCTGGGCTGAATGCCATGATTGGGGCCTTGTTCTTGTACTGTTTGGACCGTCAGGGGTATTTTGTTACTATCCTCACACTGTTTTGATTTGAAAGCATATCCTCAGTCATGACTTTACCTGTTTATTGTTTGATTCAATTTCATTACTCTATTTTTAAATATATAAAAGTTATTTGGGCTGAGTTTCTCTGATTTTTCACTGAGATGCCCAAGTGGCTTGTGAGATTGATGACTGAGAGAGGCCGAGGGCCTGATTGTGAGGATTATATATTTATGGATCGGGCTGCATGCCACAACGATATAGCGCTTGGGCTGTAGGAGCCCCTCCGGAGTTTGCCCACCTCCAGTGAGCGCAGTCGACTATATATATTTATGGATCGGGCTGCACGCCGTAACAATTATTATAAGGTACCTATTGAGCGTGAGTGCTGATTGATGAGAGTTGAGTCATGAGTGACTGAGAGGCTTACTCTAGGGGCTATGTATATACTTGTGATGCTTTGTCCGATGGAGCTTGTTGACTCCTCTTTATTCTGAGCCTCTATTGAAAATGTTGAACAACTATTTTAAACAACTTTCATTGAGACTGGAGTTTTTACGAGATATTCGAAATTTAATTACTGATTTGGCTTTGTTATTTCCACTGAGATTTTTATGTTATGAGACATATATGAGTGACCGAGAGGTTTGCCCGAGGGCCTGTTTATGATTCATGTTTGCCCGAGGAGCCGATTATGATCTTCATCACTTTTATTGTAAACTACATTGAACCTCTATTGAAACTGTTGGAAAACATCTTCAAATGATTTTTACCAAAAACTGGATTTTAAATGAGATGATTTGACTCATATTCTGATTTGAAAGCATGTTGTGCTTACTGAGATTATCATGATGTGGATCTTATTTGTTTCCTACTGCTCAGTCTCTATTTACCTTTATTACTTACTGAGTTGGCATACTCACATTACTCCTTGCACCTTGTGTGCAGATCCAGGAGTTGCTGGATGTATTATTGATTGTTGATTTCACCCGTTGCGGATCTATTGGAGTTAGCAAGGTAGCTGCATGGAGATCGCAACCATGCTCTTCTCCCTCCTATCTTCCTATTGATTGTTATTAGTTGTCTTCCAGATAGTTTATGTCTTAGTATTATCGGACATTCCTTGATAGATGCTCATGACTAGTGACACCCCAATGTCGGGCTTTCTTTCCGCATTGTTGTTTTGATTTATACACTTTATGAAGGTTTATTGTTAAATAGCTGGGAATTTTGTCTTAAGAATGAAAATATTAATTGGTTTTGGGAATGTGTCGGCTTGCCTAGTACCATGTTAGGAGCCATCATGACCAGGTTGGTTTTGGGTTGTGACATGACGCCCCTTAGCAAAATATCGTTCGCATTTTTTACCCTTAAAAATCGAGTTTACACTATATAAAAGTGTCATTTAAGTTGTCTTCCTAATATTTAGGAATAAACATTCAATTACTATTTATGCTAATTTTCCTAAAGTTAGAACTTTAAATCAACTAGAATTTTATTTGTTAATCTTTCCTTATTAGATTGATTACAATTTTATTTGCAACAGGAAGTCGTGATTTTAATACAATAAAGACTCGTGTAAAAGGAAAAACGATTCTAGCTTTTTACCATGGCTAAACTCCATATCATTTGTAGGATTTCAAATTAAAACGCTAAAAAAAACAAAAAGAGAAGATTATTCAACTATACTACTAAATTGATTAATCTATTCTATATACTACATTAAAATCACGAAGGATCTTAGTGAAATGTCGTTTGTACTTTTTACTCTTTAAAAATCGAGTTCATACTTAACAAAATCGTCATTTAAATTTTTCCTAATATTTAGTTATTTTAAATCAAGTAAAACTTTACTTAATTTGAACTGCTATATAGGAAGTCCTGAAACATAAATATTAAAATTATATAAATTTTTTACCTAATATAAATCAAAATATTCATTTATGATAATTTTTGTATTGACGTATATCTACAAATTAGGAACATATATATGTGACTTTGATAAGCATTTCAAAGTTCCAATTAATGTACACTCCTCTTCTAAATTAAATATTTAAATTATTGTATATATGTCAAATTATATAATTATTTTCTGGAGAAATATACTTCTATCATTAAAGATTTGAAGTATAGTCTATATCTTCATTACCTATAAATTCTATTATATTCTGACCATAAAAACTTATAGTACTTTGAATAATTTTAAAAGATAATATTTTTAATAATTTGGAAAAAAAACATGAAAAATAATAAAAAAAACTGTCTATATACAACTCATTACAGTCTATCATAAATCAATAGAGACTTAAAAATATAGTCCATGTTTGGACTACCTATACTAGCCCTAAAAAAAACGCCAATTTTGTAGAAAATGATGGAGAAAAAGATGGAAAAAATGAAAACATAAATATACAACTTCCATAGCCGGAACAAGGTAAAATATTCTTAGTTTGATCATCTATCTATATAACTAGAATATTGTAAAGTTTTTTCAATATCCTTGTTAGTTCTAAGAAAATATAAATAATTTTTTCAATGCTGATTCTAACATAATATAAAAGACGAATAAACTGTTATTACAACTTTATTATTAATTTCTTTATAATATATTCTACTACTTAATCGCACAAGAAAGAAGATAATCAAATAACTTTGTGAATTGGAGGCAAAACTTAAAGTCACAATAAGACATCTGAAGTATGTGAGGCTGGAGTTATTCTTTTATTAAGCTAGAAAATCAATTAACTTTAATATTGTCAAAAACTTATACTTTTTATTTATTTTTTATTTTATAGCTCAAAATATTATTTAATAATATTTATAGAAACTTTTTAAGTTGTGTACTCAATGATATGGGTACATGTACAATATATATTTGTTCTTTTTGTTTATATTTTTTATTGAATGACAACATTACACACATGCAACACGTACACTAAAGCTAGTATTTATATATAAAGAAGGGAATAGAGAAAAGGTGACTTGACTCCTTTCTTTGGCCAAGAAAACCAATTATCTTTTTTCTCCTTTTTGGGCTTTTCTCCCTATTTTTCTCTCATTTTATTTTATAAGAATAAAAGCACTCAATTTAAGGCCATCTATGATGCGTTGCACCACTAAATTAAAGGCCATCTGCATTCCATCCTATGAAACGATTCAATAATTAAAGGAGCGGTGCGGTACTGTTAAACCTCACAGTATTACGTTGATATTACATCCCGTGGTATTGTACGTTGGATTTTTCGCAAGATAATTGACATCAGTTTAAGGACAAAATTATTTTAAGGTTATAAGTATTATGCTATTTAAAGACGTGAAGATCAGAGGGTAAACAAGTTGAAGAAAGTGAGTTTCGTCGAAGCTTGACATTTGAGATAAAATACGGTCCAAGCTATAATACTCCGTATTTATGGACTAGTGTCATACAAGGTACCACATGACCATAATAGTTAGGTACATAAAGTGTGTTAAAAGTGATTAGTATTTTAAGTAATTTGAGATAATTCTTAATTATGTGAATGATTGGTTAATTATTAATTTTTAGTTAAAGATTAACAAGGTAATTAGAAAGTTGTGGATAAATATCGGGGGGGGGGGGGGGGCGGAAGACAACACCCCCACGTGGCAGCAAGGGAAAAATGGATCAAAAACCTAAATAGTGACTCTTTGGCTAGGTGGATTGGTGGCATATTTAGGGGATGTTGGCAAATTAAACCTTATCAAGGGGGCCCACAATCACTATGATAAGAGTAGCTTCAACACGACTTACAATTCTTATGAACCCTTACAATGTGCAATGGATGGATATCTCTACAAAGAATGGATATAGCTTCACCAAAAGTTCTTATGAACCCACAATTATAAGAGATTCCCCTACATCATTAAGTGTGTTGTTATGGTTGCTAAGTAACAGATGGAGCCTCAAAACAATTCATATGAAACAACTTAATATTATAGCAGCGTGAAATTATGATTCTAAGGAAGTACGCTACAATCTTTCTCAAGAATATCATACGGATTTTCCCTACTTCGATCCGCCATTACGTATTTTGTTGCAATTGACGTGTGTAAGAGGAATTGTCAAGAGAATCAGATCAGGTATGTTAAGGCTATCACTTCTTTCCTTTTGGCATGATCCATATGATATAAACGAAACGAGCAAATGCGCAACTTTCATAAATGACTCTATTCTAAGAAGTACTAGGGATGTCTATGTTCTTGATTCCCCATGTGTCTCATTATTATATTTTCTGTTCATGAATCTCAGAAAAATATGTAATTGATAAAATTTATCGGAAGGCATATTGATCTTATGGCATACTGATAAATCTTATTAACTCACTTTTTATGCACTGCATTCAGTTATACATGCACATTGACCCATGACCAAATAGCGTTATATATATGTATATGGGGTATGAGGAAAGGTTATGGTATTATATACGCATCACCACCTGATCAGCTGATATACATTGATGATTTTGCCCATAGTGGCCGAGAAGATATGATGGGATGCCCTTAGAGGCGTGATAATGTTATGTATGCATATACCTATGCATCATATGACATTTATTATAACAACCCGACTGGTCATTTTGAGCTCTAGCGCGTCGTTAGGCGGTTTGAGGCCACGAGCAACTTCATTTTAGGTATTATGATTTGTACGCATGGTCAGGGTTGAATTTTGGGAAGTTCGGAATTGAATTGGAAAGAAAATTCTCATTTCGAAAGTTTTAAGTTAGAAAAATTGACTAAGATTGGATTTTAGAGTAAACGGCCTCGGAATCGGGATTTGAATGTCCTAGCAGATTCGTATGATAATTTCGGACTTGGGCGTATGTGCAGATCGGGTTTTGGATGATCCTGGAGCATTTCAGCGCCTATTATGGAAGTTAGCATTTTGGGAAGAATTTCATAAATTTGGGTTGAAGTGCTTTTCAATGTTATCTATATCTGTTTGGGATTCCGAGTCCGGGAATATCTCCGTATGGTGATTTTGGTATTGGGAGTGCGTCCGGAAGTAGATTAGGAGGTTTGAAGATCATATTGGCGCCATTTGGCTAAAGTTAGAAATTTGAAGGTTTTTGAGAAGTTTGACCGGAAGTGGACTTTTTGATATCGGGGTCGGATTCCAATTCCGGAAGTTGGAGTAGGTCCGTAATATCGAATGTGACTTGTGTTCAAAATTTTAGGTCAATCAGACGTGATTTGATGGGTTTCGTCATCGAAAGTGGAAATTGAAGTTTCAAGTTCTTTAAGTTTGAATTGGACGTGATTTTAGCATTGTTTGATGTTATTTAAGGGATCGATTAAGTTTGTATGGTATTTTAGGACTTGTTGGTATGTTTGGTTGAGGTCCTGGGATCTCGGGTTGATTTCGGATGGTTAACGGATCAAGGTTTGAAGTTGAAAAGCTATTGAAGATGAGGACTACTGGTGTAATCTCACATGCAGAGTGGGCACCGCAGGTGTGAGCCAGCAGAAGCGGGAAGGAAGCCGCAGAAGTGGAATTGGACTGGGATTGGCTGGGGGTGCTGGTGTGACACAGCTCCCCCAGAAGAGAGATCGTAGGAGCGGTCAAGGCTCCGTAGAAGCGAACCACAGAAGTGGATTCAGCCCGCAGAAGCGGACGTGATTGAGTTTAGTTGAGACCGCACCTGCGGTGGGAATTTCCGCAGGTGCAAGAGTCGGGTTGGGTAGTGTGTTTTATAAAAAATGGTTTTTTAGCTCATTTTTCTCACATTTTCACTTTGGTTGAGCGATTTTGGAAACTTTGAAAAGGGGATTTCATCATTTATTATGAGGTAAGCAGTTACCGCACATAGTGAGTTAAATACATGGCTTGTATAGGGAGTTATACATGTAAAGTGTGTGGAAATTCAAGGGTTTTGGTAGAAAACCTAGAAATATGTATTTTTGGATTTTAACCATGAGTTTGGAAATGGAATTTGGAATAAATCATATACTTGAGTTCGTAATGTTATGGGTAAAATGTTTCTTCAAAAAATTTCGGAATCCGGACACATGGGCCCGAGAGTGATTTTTAACTAGTTTTTGATCGGGGTTAGAAATTATTGTAAATTGAATTGTTATGAGTATTAGAGTATATTTTTATTGGTTTGAATGCTTATTGGCTAGTTTTGGAGCGTTGGGCACCGGTTTGAGGTGTTAGATGTTAGAACCAGTTATGGAACTTCGGAGCGAGGTAAGTCTCCTTTCTAACCTTGTAAGAGTGAATTAACCCCATAGGTAAAATAAATTAATATGTGCTTTTAATTGTGGGAGCTACGTACGGACGAGGTGATGAGAGTCCGTACGTAGCTACTAGCTGTGCCTATGTCCTGGTAGTTTTAGGCTTACATCATGCCTTGTTGATATTGCTGTTAAATTATGTTTATTGATTGTCTTGAGAAGAAGCGAGATTGAGTTAACCTATTAAATGTTTTGAAAGGAGTTGAAATTGAGGAAAGGTTGGGAACTTAAAAAGCATTCATTTGAAACTCGTAATTTAAAGAGAATCAAGGAATACAATAATAACTAAAGAAATCTATGTGTAATCGCGTCGCATGTATGATCCGCAAGCGGGGTAATTCTTTAAACTTATATTCGACCACGTCGCATGCATGATTCGCGAGCGGGGTAACTCCTTAAAGTATATTTGACCGCGTCACACGTATGATTCGTGAGCGGGGTATTTCTTTCTACTACTGTCATGGGAGTAGGCCGATCGCCTCGGCAGGTTAATAGATGCATCTATGGTTCGCGCCATTCAACCCTCTGGTCGGTCACAGTTTACTTTTATGTTGGATCGAGATGTACGCCTCAACATTTCCTATATATATTATTTCTCATGGAATCGTGCGTAACATTTGGCTAGAAGCTAGTGTATTTGAAAGTTTTTCCCTAATTTGAATTATGACAACCTCTTGATCTATTCACTATCTCTCTCTCTCTCTCTCTATATATATATATATATATATATATATATATATATGCTCCGATTATAGAGGGAACTTGCTAGTTGAGAGCTTGAGTAAAAATTGCAAAAATGGGAAATGTACCATGTATTTTATACATGTTTATTTCATATATTTACTGTGTTTCATATTTATTCACTTCCTTACTGTACCTGATATTATTAGACCACTAGTAAGTGTCGAAGTCGACCTCTCGTCACTACATCTTTGAGATTAGACTGGATACTTATTGGGTATGTGTTGTTTTCGTACTCATACTACACTTGTTGTGCATTTTTATTGCACAGGCACATGCATGTCTAGTGGCCTAGTGGGTGCAGCAACATGGTTGATACAAAGACTTAGGTGAGCTTCATCTCTCGAGACGACCCGCAACTAGTAGAGTCTTCTTTAGAGTATTGTATTTTCTTTCTATCCAAATTGTATTCCTGACAGTCATTGTAAATTCCCAGTAGATGCTCTTGCACTTATGACACCGGGTTCTGGGGTGATTATGGGATTATTCAGTATTGAAATTTTGTTAAAAACACTATTATTCACTCTATGAAGTTCACCATTTATTAATTGAATTAGGAAACATTATGATTTCAAAAATACTAAAATTAGAACCAAATTAATTATTTATTGTTGGCTTGCCTGATATTGGCATCTGGCGCCATCGCGACCTTTAATGGTTTTTGGGTCGTGATAATATGGTATCAGAGCACTAGGTTCACTTAGGTCTCACGAGTCATGAGCGAGTCTGGTAGAGTCTTGCGGATCGGTACGGAGACGTCTGTACTTATCTTCGAGAGGCTACAGGGCTATTAGGAGCACTTCCCTTGTTGATTTCCTCATCGTGCGTTTTGATTCCTTTGAGGCCTATGCCTTCATTTCCTTCCCATTCAATTTTATGCGACGTGAAGTGTTGGTTATAAAATCGGGAATCGAGGAATTGTAATGGTACTACAGATGTGGTACGAGATGTTTCTCCCTACGTAGTTGGCTGAGCTATTGTCGTCGCCTTGCCGAAGGCTATTCTGTCATTTCAGCTCAGTAGCTGTACTTCTTAGATCTTTGAGGCTATGCACAGGTTGCTATGATGTTCAGGAGTTGTTATCACACAATATTAAGGTGATGTTGAGATTCTTGTCTATTTGTCGGGGCAGTGAATGACTTGAAAGGAGGTTTACTTAGTGCAATATTTAGAGATTCGGTATTTTATTTTCGGTAGAGGAAAGGCAATCAGACTATGAATGTTTAGGATTGAGTTGATGGAGCAACGAGACTTGGTATTTTCGAGCATGATGGAATTTTCATCTGCGATATGGTGTCATCGTCCTTTATTGAATGTGTTAAGTTCGCCGTTGTTATAGTCTTCTTCAATTCACCTTTTGGGGCAAGGTAGCGTGAAATAGTACCTGAGAATCGGCTATTAGAGGTCACAATGTCTTGCGGTAGTTAAACTTTTAGAAGGCCAAGTGTGAGAAGCAGGAGTCGAGTAGTTTCTTAAAGGATGAGTTTGAATAAAGTGGGAGAGTTATAGAGTAGCACATGGGTTCTATAGTAGGATGACTACACGCCATGAGAAGAGTTTAGAGTGATATGGGATTTATGGTGGACAGTGATTAGGTCTATAGGCTTAACTTGGAGTATTGGCTATTATACGGGGGATATTGGATATGACAGAAAAGATCTTGGGTTATACGAAAAGTTCTACTGGCTATCCGGTAAGAGGTTGAATATGTGAATGTGGTTAGTGATTCAGATTGTTCATGAAAGGTCAAACAGAAGGATTTCGAGGAGTTTGGCAAGTTGGTTGTGTAAGATCAGGTCGACAATGAAGAAATAATCCTGGTGGGTTCCAGACTTATGTAATAGGTGGCTCCAAGCTAAGTGCGAGGGTCCCACCGCCTACGATTTAGGTTGCATGGTTATCTACTGGTGAAGTTTCTAGTTATCGGCATATTGGTGGGTTATTACGACTAAAGAAAGAGAACATCAATGGTAAATTGAGCAAGGGATTTAATGAATGTGTGCTATTATTGGCCCTATTGACTCATGTTCAGACTTTGGGAAGACTCAAAGTTTATGCTTCGTATAGATGTGATTTACAAGGAAAGTGATTCAGCAAGGTGCTTCTTTAAAAGGGTGTTCAAGTGCTAGCAAAGCCTTAGAGTTGATTATATTCGGGACCAAGTTAGAGTGGGTAACTCTCAATAACGGTTCTAGTGAATTCAAAAATTAAAGTTTGGTGCCTAAGATTTCGAGTCTGTGGTATGGTTAAGTATCGAGCTTTTGCAGCGGATTATAAAAAGGGCTTGGAGTGTTCTATGTTATCTTCGGCTTGTAGTGTAGCATTTGGAGGAATGGGAGAAAATGACTTCTGATGCATGAAGAGATTATCAGATTGGGTGTACCAGTTGAAGACGCCAATACGCGCACAAGGAGGGCGTGAGATGGTTCGTGGGTTTTGAGATAGCACGGTCTTGTGAAATAAGGTCACTCAGGATGAGTGCGGATTTGGGTTCATTATGTGTTGAATGGAGCTATTATTATTCTTGATGCAAGTCCAGAGTAAATTAGAAGAAGTCGAATCGGTTATTAATGGTTGGATTGGCATGAGGGTGGCAATGATTAGTTCCTTCAATGTGTTGAGTTACACATATGCTTTGTGGCGGCACGTGCGAGGCTTGATGGCCGCTGTAATTGATTTTATTTGGAGGCATTTGAGTATTATGGCCTGTTATGTGTAGATGGATCCCAGAAGAGTTATGGTGGTTTAGACCACTACTTGAGGTCAGTAATTTTCTACGGATATTAGAATTCAGTAATGTGTTGCAATGGTTCTCTTGAAATGAGCTAAGTAAAAGGTTTCTATATGATGAAGTGTTTACCCTATTAGTGGTTCTGGAGTTATTATGAAATTTTTGTGCTCTTGCGCATTAGCATGATTAAGTGCAGTGAGTAGCATGGGATTTGGAAGTGGGGGATCAAGGTTGTGGTTCGGTGTTGACAAGAATATCGAGCTCGGATGAGAGAGAAAGGACTTAGATGGTTAGAGTTAGTTGGCATTATTTTTGGCGTCACCTGAGATCGGTGTCTGGTATGAAGAGACTTTGCATACTGATTGCGGATTCTTGAATTGGTTTATAGCGTTGATGTATCCGGTAGTATGGATGTGTAGACTCGTTGTCTGGTGCAGAAGGTCGGGGGAGTATGTCCCATGGAAAGATGGTATGAGCGTGACAGGTAGTCACCGAAATGATTAAAGACGGAAACCAAGTATGGGGGTTGTGGTACTATGGCTGATATGAGAATTTATGCTTGAAAGGCGCTCAACTCATTTGGTTGTGAACTGAGGATGTTTGTTCCGGATTTGGCAGCTATTCTTGTGCGTCACGGGAAAAAGGGTTACCCTAGATCCTTGAAAGATTATTAGCCCAGTACGGTACAGTCAGAATTGGCTTGAGGTTCGTGGATGGATCTAGATATGAATGTGGGCTCTATATCGGGCCGAATGTGTTCATTTCAGCATAACGCTCCTTGTGGAGGGGTATTCGGAAGTTGGATGTTATTCCACTGCCGGCTATTTCATGTAATACTATATTTTGCCGAGTGAGTTGTGAAACAGTTTGATGATTTCATATGTATTGAGGTTCCTCGTAGCGATGGTGTTATGTGAGCAGGATGACTCTTAAGATTCAGATCATATATCATACCTTAGTTGTGCTTGAGTTTTGTGGCGTATGGCGCTATCTGTATCCCCAGGGATGGTATTATGCACTTGGCGTGTTTGTGGCCGATATTCAGGTATTTCGCAAGTATGAGCATTTTAGCTCAGTAAGTAATTCCTTATAGATTATTATATGTGAACCAGGTGGCATGCCGCGAAGGATATGTTGTATGGATTGGGTTGCACGCTGCAATAGTATGATGTTGAGTACAGTCCCCTATAACTGTTTTTGTGTGTTTTGTTTTCCATTTTCTGAGGAAGGTTCATAACACCTTTTCGGTTGTCTAGTTAGTTGCGTGGGTTGAGTAGTCCTTACCATAGCTCGTTTTCCTTATGTATCACATTCGAGTTGGTAGCTTGTTGGCCTATTGTGGAATCATATAAGACTTTTGGTTGTGTCTGAAGTGGCTTATTGCCTGAGCAGCTTATACTGGGTGAGACGAGATTATTAGATCTGGGGATCATTGTGGTCATATTTATACGAAGTACATTAAAGAGCAAGTATTGTTATATGGTTCATAATGAGGCAAGGGTTCTTGACAGGAGGAGAGACTCAACAAATTATTGACTCGGCAATCGGGTATGAATTTCTACACCTCTTCCATCGTGGCAGTGCTGCAAGAGTTGGAACAGAACTTATGTGAGTCACGAGGTATGTTGGGAGCATCAAATCCGTGGAATGTCGGTGATTCTTATCAGAAGATGTTATTGTGGTCATGTGATTACGCGGTGCATGGTGTGAATTCAGCAAAGGTATGCAGTCATGTTTTGGTACATTATGTGGTGATTGATACGATGTTCGTATGTTGGAAGCAGGTCTGGCAGAAGATTCCAGATGTTGGAATCTGGCTCTAAGGCTAATTTGACTAAAAAAAGGGGAATCTTCAGATTTGCTTGAGCAAATGCGGTCAGCTGAGTTGTGGTAGCACGGATAGATGCTGTCACGACCCCGGTTTGCCCTTCGTGAACCATCGTGACGGCACCTAGTCTCTACGACTAGGTAAGCCTAAATTGTAGAAGATAACCAAAACTTGCAGAAGTAAAACAATTTAACAGCAGAAATAAGGCAATACAGTGTTTAAATGTGCCGCTTGGCATGCACCATATACAAATCTCAAAACCAATATCCAAATCCAAGACCCGGAAACCCACGAATCACAAGCTAAGAAAAAGAAATACTACATAGCTCTAACTCCGGAATTTGTCTAATAAGAACAGAAAGTACAGAAGGGCTAAATACTAAAACGCACGAATAGAAAGGGACTCCTCGGTCTGCGAACGCGGCAGATGTACCTCAAAGTCTGTAAGTAGTCGCCTCACTCAAGCATGGTAGGCCTGAGTAGACGTACCTGGATCTGCACATGAAAAACATGCGCAGAAGGGGCATGAGTACACCACAGCGGTACTCAGTAAGTGTCAAGCCTAACCTCGGTCGCGTAGTGACGAGGAAGGTCAGGGCCCTACTAAGGTTAAATACAATATAAAGGTTAAGAATGTGGAATAAAACAGTATAAATAAGTGCAATAGTAAGAAATAACATAGAATTGATAGGATAACAACCACTATAACAGAGACAAAACAAGCCACGGAAAGAAATATAGCTCAACACAGAGATAACAACCGGGGCACCTTCCAGGATACCATCCTGTAGTCCCAATTACATCTGTCCAGTGGATCTCCTAGGATACCGTCCCGTAGTCCATCATATATATGTCCGAAGGATCTCCTGGGATCCCGTCCCGTAGTCCAACTATCAATGCGCGGGGATCTACCGGAATCCCAATCCGTAGTCCCAAATGTAAATACCCAATACTTAGGGAATCTACAGGGTGCATTCCCGTAGTTCCATATAACTATGTAGGGGGATCTATCGGGAATCTAACCCGCAGTCCCAAAGTAAATATACAGGGGGATCTATCGGGAATCTAACCCGTAGTCCCAAAGTAAATAGACAAGGGGGAGCAACTGAAATCCCACATCCGTAGTCCCAATATAAATACACAGCAGCAGCAAGAAGATATATAGAAATGGCAAAATTTCATATTAAGGCAATAAGTGATTCTAGCCTAGCATGCTGCACAGAATTCAAGTAAGGCAGGTTGAATCAAATAAAACAATTAAGTCACTTAGACATGCTTTCCTAAGCTAACAATAGGCTTAATAGTGCAAGTAATAGAAACAGGAAAGAAAACATGCTAGTATTTACTTAAAGAAAATCGGATTTCCAACATTTAGCACAAGTACGCACTCGTCACCTTATGTACAAAGCATTTCAATTACCAAACATAACAATCCTAAGGGGAAGGTCCCCCACACAAGGTTAGGCAAGCCACTTACCTCGAACCCGCTCAAAATCAACCCGACACCACGTCTTTGCCACGAGTACTCGACTCCAAATGACCCAAATCTATTCAATTCATTTGCATAATGTAAATAACACTTTAAGTAACTGATTCTATAATTAAATTCTAAGCTAATACGCGAAATTGTGTAAAATGACCAAAATGCCCCTCGGGCCCACGTCTCGGAATCGGGTGAAATTTACATTTTCAGAAACCACGTAGTCTCACGAGTCTATATATAACAAGAACACTGAAATCGAAGTCCAAATGACCCCTCAAATCGTCATTTAAAAATCTCTTAAACTCAAGCCCTAATTCTTCGGTTGTTGGTCTAGATTCCATGATTAACTAGGTAGATTTCACATTAGAAACAAGTATTAATACCAAGAATCTAACCTCCAAGCGATTCCCTTCGAATCCTTCTTCTATCCCATCCAAAGAGCTCCAAAAGCGATTAAAAATGGTGGAAATAAACCCCCAAGTCGCGGAACCTCTTCTAAAATAATGCCTAGCAGTTTCCGCATCTGCGGTCCTGCTGCGGAACAAATGTCGCATCTGTGACTTTCACTTAAGGACCCAATTCTAGCATCTACAGAACATTAACCACAGGAGCGGTTGTGTTTCTGCGAACTTTTAACCGCAACTGAGGTTCCTGAGAAGATACCCAAATTATGCTTCTGAGGAAAATATACCGCATCTGCGATTTCTGAAAAGATGGACAAAATTCCGCTTTTGCGGCCTCTTAGCCGCTTTTGCGGCGCCGCACATGTGGAACCCAAACTGCAGGTGCGTTTATGACAGTACCAGCAGCTGAAGCTACAACTTAAACTCCAGAATTTCCTCCGTCAACCATCCGAATTCATCCCGAGGCCCCTGGGACATCAACCAAAGGCAACAAGTCACAAACCACTACCCAAACATGTATCAATCCTTAAAACACCTCAAACAACATCGAAACCTCAAATTAACCATGGATTTAAGCCTAAGAACTCCAAAATCTTCAAAAATATGCTTTCGATCAAAAGCCCAACCAAACCACCTCCGAATGACCTGAAATTTTGCACACACATCCCAACTGAAATAACAGAACTACTGCAACTCTCGGAATTCCATTCCAACCCCCGGATCAAAATCTCACTATCGAACCGGAAACTTCACAATTCGACCTTTTGGTATTTCAAGTCTAAATTGGCTACGAACCTCCAAAACACAATCTGATCACGTCCCTAAACCCGAAATCACCCAACGGAGCTAACGGAACCATCAGATTTCCATTCTGAGGCCGTCTTCACACTGTTCTGACTACAGTCAGCTTTCCAACACTTAAGATCTCATTTAGGGACTAAGTGTCCCAAAACTCTCCAAAACTTAAAATAGAACATCTCGGCAAATCAAAATAGCAGAAATAAACTTGAGGGAAGCAGTTAATAGGGGATCAGGGCGCTAATTCTTAAGACAACCGGCCAGGTCGTCACATCCTCCTACACTTAAACATTCATTTGTCCTCTAACAAGCATAAAGACATACAAGAAGTAGTGAAAAGATGAGGGTAATGGATGAGCATAACTTGCTCGGTCTCCCAGGTCGCCTCCTCGACCGACTGACCCTGCCATTGAATCTTCACTGATGCAATGTTGTTTGACCTCAACTTTCTAACTTGCCTGTCCACTATTGCCACTGGCTCCTCATCATAAGATAGATCCTTGTCCAACTGGACTGAACTGAAATCCAACACGTGCGACGGGTCACTGTGATACCTCCGGAGCATCGAAACATGAAGTACTAAATGAACTCTTGCTAGGCTGGGAGGTAAGGGAAGCTCATAAGCAACCTCCCCAACTCGCCTCAATATCTCAAAAGGGCCAATAAACCTCGGACTCAACTCCCCTTTCTTCCCGAATATCATAACACCCTTCATAGGCGAAACCCGAAGCAGAACCCGCTCTCCAACCATATAGGAAACATCACGAACCTTCCGGTCTACATAACTTTTCTATCTGGACTGGGCTATACGGAGTCTATACTGAATCACCTTAACCTTCTCCAAAGCATCCTGAACTAAGTCCGTGCCCAATAATCTGGCCTCACCCGGCTCAAACCAGCCCACCGGAGATTTTATACCGCCTACCATATAAAGCCTCATACAGTGCCATCTAAATGCTGGACTGATAGCTGTTGTTGTAAGCAAACTCCGCCAATGGCAAGAATTGATCCCAAGATCCTCCAAACTCAATCACACACGCACAGAGCATATCCTCAAGAATATGAATAGTGCACTTGGACTATCCATTTGTCTGAGGGTGAAATGCTGTACTCAACTCCACCCGAGTACCCAACTCATGCTGAATGGACCTCCAGAATCGTGATGTGATTGAGTACCTCTATCTGAAATGATGGACACTGGAATACAATGCAGACGAACAATCACCCGGATATAAATCTCTACCAACCGCTCCGAATAATAAGTAGTATACATAGGAATAAAGTGAGCGGACTTGGTCATCCGATCCACAATCACCCAAATGGCATCGAACTTTCTCAAAGTCCGTGGGAGCCCAACTACAAAGTCCATGGTGATCCGCTCCCACTTCCACTCCGGAATCTCTATCTGCTGAAGCAATCCACCCGGTCTCTGGTGCTCATACTTCACCTGCTGACAAATGAGACACCGAGCTACGAATCCAACTATATCTTTCTTTATCTTCCTCCACCAATAGTGATGCCTCAAATCTTGATACATCTTCGCGGCACTCAGATGGATGGAATACCGCGAGCTATGGGCCTCCTCCAGAATCCACTCCCAAAGCCCATCAACATTGGGTACGCAAATCCGACCCTGCATCCTCAATACCCCATCATCGCCAATAGTCACATCTCTGTCATCACCATGCTAAACCTTGTCCTTGAGGACAAGAAAATGAGGGTCATCATACTGTCGCTCCCTAATACGATCAAATAAGGAAGATTGAGAAACCACGCAAGCTAGAACCTGACCGAGCTCCGAAAGATCCAATCTCACAAACTAGCTGGCTAAGGCCTTAGTATTCATCGCCATAGGCCTCTCCGATGCTGGTAAATAAGCCAAACTTCCCAAACTCTCCGCCCAACGACTCAAACCATCGGCCACAACATTGGCCTTGCCCGGGTGATACAGAATAGTGATGTCATAGTTCTTCAGCAACTCTAACCACCTCCTCTGGCGCAAATTTAGATCCTTTTGCTTGAACAAGTGCTGCAAGCTCCGATGGTCAGTATAAATCTCACAGGGAACATCGTATAAGTAATGGCGCCAAACCTTCAGGGCGTGAACAATGGCAGCTAACTCAAGGTCATGAACAGGGTAGTTCTTCTCATGTATCTTCAACTTTCTAGACACGTAGGCAATCACCCTACCGTCCTACATCAACACCGCTCCGAGGCCAACCCTCGAGGCATCACAATAGACTGTATAAGACCCTGAACCTATAGGCAGTATCAAAACTAGGGTTGTATTCAAAGATGTCTTGAGCTTCTGAAAGCTTGCCTCACACTCCTCCGTCCACTGAAATAGAGCACCCTTCTGGGTCAACCTGGTCATAGGGGATGCAATCGATGAAAACCCCTCCGCAAAATGATAATAGTAGCCCGCCAAGCTAAGGAAACTGCGGATCTCTGTAGCTGAGGATGGTCTGGGCCAACTTTGCATGGCCTCTATCTTCTTCGAATCCACTAGAATACCCTCACTCGATACCACGTGGCCTAAGAATGCCACTGAATCCAACCAAAATTCACATTTCATGTATCTTTAGGTGATGCTCATCATTGTACTCTCACGAGTCTATATATAACAAGAACACTGAAATCGAAGTCCAAATGACCCCGCTAATCCTCATTTAAGGGACTCTTAAACTCAAGCCCTAATTCTTCAGTTGTTGGTCTAGATTCCATGATTTACTAGGTAGATTTCACATTAGAAACGAGTTTTAAGACCAAGCGATTCCCTTCAAATCCTTCTTCTATCCCCTCCAAAGAGCTCCAAAAACGATTAGAAATGGTGGAAATAAACCCCCAAGTCGCGGAACCTCTTCTAAAATAATGCCTAGCAGTTCCCACATCTGCGGTCCTAGGACCGCATCTGCGGTCCTGCTTCCACAGAACAAATGTCACATCTACGACTTTCACTTAAGGACCCAATTGTCGCATATGTGGAACATTAACCGCGGGAGCGGTTCCGCTTCTGCGAACTTTTAACTGCATCTGCGGTTCTTGAAAAGATAGCCAAATTACTCTTCTGCAGAAAATATACAGCATTTGCGATTTCTGAAAAGATGGCGAAAATTCCGCTTCTGCGGCCTCTTAGCCGCACCTGCGGAACCCAAACTGCAGGTGCGGTTATGACAGTACCAGCAGCTGAAGCTGCAACTTAAACTCCAGAATTTCCTCCATCAACCATCCAAATTCATCCTGAGGCCCCTGGGACCTCAACCAAAGACACCAACAAGTCACAAACCACTACCCAAACTTGTACCAATCCTTAAAACACCTAAAACAATATCGAAACATCGAATTAACCATGGATTTAAGCCTTAGAACTCCAAAATCCTAAAAAATATGCTTTCGATCAAAAGCCCAACCAAACCACCTCCGAATGACCTAAAATTTTGCACACACTTTCCAAAATGACATAACGGAACTGCTACAACTCTTGGAATTCCATTCCGACCCTCGGATCAAAATCTCACTATTGAACTAGAACCTTCAAAATTCGACCTTTCGGCATTTCAAGCCTAAATTGGCTACAGACCTCCAAAACACAATCCGACCACGCCCCTAAACTTGAAATTACCCAACGGAGCTAACGACACCATCAGATTTCCATTCCGAGGCCGTCTTCACACTGTTCCGACTATAGTCAACTTTCCAACACTTAAGCTCTTATTTAGGGACTAAGTGTCCCAAAACACTCCGAAACTTAAAATCAAACATCTCGGCAAATCAAAATAGTAGAAATAAACTCGGGGGAAGCAGTTTATAGGGGACCGGGGAGTTAATTCTTAAAATGACCGGCCGGGTCGTCACATCCTCCTACACTTAAACATTTGTTCGTCCTCGAATGAGTATAGAGGCATACCACAAGTAGTGAAAAGATGAGGGTAATGGCTGCGCATAACTTGCTCGGTCTCCCAGGTCGCCTACTTGACCGGCTGCCCCGCCATTGAATCTTCACTAATGCAATGTTCTTTGACCTCAGCCTTTTAACCTGCCTGTCCACTATTGCCACTGGCTCCTCATTATAAGATAGATCCTTGTCCTACTTGACTGAACTAAATTCCAACACGTGCGACGGGTCACGGTGATACCTCCGGAGCATCGTAACATGAAATACCGGATGAACTCCTGCTAGGTTGGGAGGTAAGGCAAGCTCATAATCAACCTCCCTAACTCGCCTCAATATCTCAAAAGGGCCAATAAACCTCGAACTCAACTTTCCTTTCTTCCTGAATCTCATAACGCCCTTCATAGGAGAAACCACGCAAGCTAGAACCTGACCGGGCTTCGGAAGATCCAATCTCACAAACTGGCTAGCTAAGGCCTGAATATCCATTGCCATAGGCCTCTCCGATGCTGGTAAATAAGCCAAACTTCCCAAACTCTCTGTCCGATGACTCAAAGCATCAGCCACCACATTGGCCTTGCCCGGGTGATACAGAATAGTGATGTCATAGTCCTTCAGCAACTCTAACCACCTCCTCTAGAGCAAATTTAGATCCTTTTATTTGAACAAATGCTGCAAGCTCCGATGGTCAGTATAAATCTCACAGGGAACACCGTATAAGTAATGGCGCCAAATCTTCAGGGCGTGAACAATGGCAGCTAACTCAAGGTCATGAACATGGTAGTTCTTCTCATGTATCTTCAACTGTCTAGACACGTAGGCAATCACCCTACCGTCCTTCATCAACACCGCTCCGAGGCCAACCCTCGAGGCATCATAATAGACCGTATAAGACCCCAAACCTATTGGCAGTATCAAAACTGGGGTTGTATTCAAAGCTATCTTGAGCTTCTGAAAGCTCGCCCCACACTCCTCCGTCCACTAAAATAGAGCACCCTTCTGGGTCAACCTGGTCATAGGGTCGATGAAAACCCCTCCACAAAACGACGGTACTAGCCCGCCAAGCCAAGGAAACTACGGATCTCTATAGCTGAGGATGGTCTGGGTCAACTCTGCACGGCCTCTATCTTCTTCGGATCCACCTGAATACCCTCACTCGATACCATGTGGCCTAAGAATGCCACTGAATCCAACCAAAATTCACATTTCGAGAACTTAGCATATAACTTCTTCTCTCTTAGAGCTTGGAGCACTGTCCTCAGGTGCTGCTCATTATCTTCCCGGCTCTGGGAATACACCAGAATGTTATCAATAAAGACAATGACGAATGAATCAAGATACTGCCGGAACACACTGTGCATTAAATGTATAAAGGCTCCTGGGGCATTTGTTAGCCCAAATGACATGCCGAGGAACTCGTAATGACCATACCGAGTCCGAAAAGCAGTCTTCGGGATATCTACCTCCCGAATCTTCAACTGATGGTAACCTGAGTGCAAATCAATCTTAGAAAACACTCGTGTGCCCTGAAGCTGGTCAAACAGATCATCAATACAAGGCAAAGAATAATGGTTTTTCACTGTAACCTTGTTCAACTGGCGGTAATCAATACACATACGCATAGAGCCATTTTTCTTCACAAACAAGACAGGAGCACCCCAAGGCGATACACTGGGCCGAATAAAACCCTTATCAAGCAATTCCTATAACTGATCCTTCAACTACTTCTACTCAGGAGGAGCCATACGATACGGAGGAATATAAATGGGATGAGTGCCTGGCAATAGATCAATGCCAAAATCAATATCTCTATCAGGCGGCATGCTTGGAAGATGAGCTGGAAACACATTAGAAAAATCCCGTACTACTGGAACTGAATCAACTGAATGGGTATCAGTACTGACATCTCTCACATAAGCTTAATACGCATCACACCCCTTCTCAACCATACGTTGAGCTTTAAAAAAAGAAATAACTCTACTGGGAGTGTGATATAAAGTACCCCTCCACTCAACACCTAGTACACCTGGCATAGCCAACGTCACAGTTTTGGCATGACATCAAGAATAGCATAATGGGCGACAACCAGTCCATGCCCAAGATAATATCGAAGTCAACCATACTGAGTAACAACAAATCGGCTCTGGTCTCAAAACCACTAAGAACAACCAAACACGACCGACAAACACAGTCCACAATAAGAGAATCTCCTACAGGAGTAGAAATATAAACATGGGAACTCAAATAATCCCGAGATACACCCAAATGCGGAGCAAAATAAGAAGATGCATAAGAGTAAGTAGAGCTTGGATCGAATAGAACCGATGCATCTCTGTGGCAAACCAATATAATACTTGTGATGACAGAATCGGAGGCAACAACCTCAGTATGGGCAGGAAGGGCATAGTATCCGGCCTGGCCTTCCCCTCTAGTTGGCTGAGTAGGTGGGGTAGCAACTGGGGCTGTAACCACAACCTGAGAACTCTGTGGGGCACACTGTGGCTGAGAAGTCTGTAGAGGTGCACTCCTCCCAAGTCTAGGGCAATACCTCACCATATGGCATATGTCACCGCACTTAAAGCAACCTCGCGACTGATGTGGCAGTGGGAACTGTGCGGTACGGCTACTCCAAGACCCTTGAACAACTGAAACACTATGTAAAATCTGAGATGCAAACTGAGCTGGCTAACCCCCAAAACCTCTACCATTCCGTACTCTTCCTCCAAAATAAGGACCAGTGGGCCTCCCTAGTCTACGAGGTCCACTCACTCCCCTATACTCTTCCTCTTGACCTCGTCTGTTCTCTCTCTTCTAGACCCACCTGTCCCTACTCGGTGAGAGGTCCTCACCACCTACTAAACTGGGACCACAGGATATGTCACCATGACACCTGGAACCTGACCAATGGGAAGTCGCTGCTCTGGAGTGGGGGCGGTGGGAGTCTGGGTACCTCCCCTAATCGGTGAAGTAGTTGGTACAACCTGAATCAACTCCGCCTGAACTAAGGTACCAAACATGCTCAGAAACTGTGCTAATGTCTCTTGAAGTGCTGGAGTAATAGTAGCAGTAGGCATATCCGATGCGTGGGCTTTGGCTGGAACTGCTGATGGCTCCTTAGTGGCAGCCCGTGCGGGTGCTCGGGCTGCACCGCGTGCGCGTCCTCGGCTTCTACCTCGGCCCCGACCTCTAATAGCTCTCGCAAGGGGCGCGGTTGTCTGATCATCTCTGGCAGCACGTGTTCTCACCGTCTATGAGATAATAGAAGACAAAGGTTTAGGATTGTGACGTTGAAATCTCGTACGACAGGGAAATCAAATGAAGTGGAATTTTCCTAACGGTTAAATAGCCTCTCGTAAATAAGTACAGACGTCTTCGTACCAATCAACGAGACTCTAATAAACCGGCTTGTGATTCATGACTCCTATGAACCTAGAGCTCTGATACCAACTTGTCACGACCCCGGTTCGCCCTCCGTGAACTATCATTACGGCTCCTAGTCTCTACGACTAGGTAAGCCTAAATTGCGGAAGATAACCAAAACTTGCGGAAGTAAAACAATATAAAAGCAGACATAATGCACTACAGTATTTAAATGTGACGCTCGGTATGCACCATATATAAATCTCAAAACTAATATCCAAATCCAAGACCCGGAAACCCACGAATCACAAGCTAAGAAAAAGAAATACTACATAGCTCTAACTCCGAAAGTTGTCTAATAAGAACAGAAAGTACAGAAGGGCTAAATAATAAAAGGCAGGAATAGAAAGGGACTCCTCGGTCTGCGGATGCGGCAGATGTACCTCGAAGTCTCTAAGTAGTCGCTTCCCTCAAGGATGGTAGGCCTGAGTAGAAGTACCTGGATCTGCACATGAAAAACATGAGTAGAAGGGGCATGAGTACACCACAACGGTACTCAATAAGTGCCAAGCCTAACCTCGGTCGGGTAGTGACGAGAAAGGTCAGAGCCCTACTGAGATTAAATTCAATATAAAGGTTAACAATGTGGAATAAAACAGTATAAATAAGTGCAATAGTAAGAAATAACATAGAATTGACAGAATAACAACAACTAGAACAGAGACAAAACAAGCCATGGAAAGAAATACAGCTTAACACAGAGATAACAACCGGGGCACCTTCTAGGATACCGCCCTGTAGTCCCAATTATATCTGTCCAGTGGATCTCCCGGGATACCGTCCCGTAGTCTATCATATATATGTCTAAAGGATCTCTCGGGATCCCGTCCCGTAGTCAGACTATCAATGCGCGGGGATATACCGAAATCCCGATCCGTAGTCCCAAATCCAAATATCCAGTACTAGGGGAATCTACCAGGTACATCCCCGTAATTCCATATAACTATGCAGGGGGATCTATTAGGAATCTAACCCGCAGTCCCAAAGTAAATATGCAAGGGGATCTATCGGGAATCTAACCCGCAGTCCCAAAGTAAAGACAAGGGGGAGCTACCAGAATCCCACATCCGTAGTCCCAATGTAAATACACACCAGCAACAAGAAGATATATAGAAATGGAAAATTTTCATATTAAGGCAATAAGTGATTCTAGCCTAGCATGCTGCACAGAATTCAAGTAAGGCAGGTTGAATCAAATAAAGCAATTAAGTCACTTAGACATGCTTTCCTAAGCTAACAATAGGCTTAATAGTGCAAGTAATAGAAACAGGAAAGAAAACATGCTAATATTTCTTAAAGAAAACCGGATTTCCAACAATTAGCACAAGTACGCACTCGTCACCTCACGTACAAGGCATTTCAATTACCAAACATACCAATCCAAAGGGGAAGGTCCCCCACACAAGGTTAGACAAGCCATTTACCTCGAACCCGCTCAAAATCAACCCGACACCACGTCTTAGCCACGAATACTCGACTTCAAATGGTCCAAATCTATTCAATTCATATGCATAATGTAAATAACACTTCAAGTAACTAATTCTACAATTAAATTCTAAGCTAATACGTGAAATTGTGAAAAATGACCAAACTGCCCCTCAGGCCCACGTCTCGGAATCGGGTGAAATTTACATTTTCAGAAACCTCGTACTCTCATGAGTCTATACATAATAAGAACACTAAAATCGGAGTCTAAATGACCTCTCAAATCCTCATTAAAAGGCCGCTTAAGCTGAAGCCCTAATTCTTCAGTTGTTGGTCTAGATTCCATGATTTACTAAGTAGATTTCACATTAGAAACGAGTTTTAAGACCAAGAATCTCACCTCCAAGCGATTCCCTTCGAATCCTTCCTCTATCCCCTCTAAAGAGCTCCAAAAACGGTTAGAAATGGTGGAAATAAACCCCCAAGTCGCGGAACCTCTTCTAACATAATGCCCAGCAATTTCCGCATCTTCGGTCCTAGGACCACATCTGCGGTCCTACTTCTGCGGAACAAATGTCGCATCTGTGACTTTCTCTTAAGGACCCAATTCTCGCATCTGCAAAACATTAACTGTATGAGCGGTTCCGCTTCTGCGAACTTTTAACCGCATCTGCGGTTCATGAGAAGATAGCCAAATTTTGCTTCTGCGGAAAATATACCGCATCTGTGGTTTCTAAAGTGATGTCCAAATTCTACTTCTGCGGCCTCTTAGCCGCTTCTGTGACACGGCACCTGCGGATCCCAAACCGCAGGTGCGGTTATGACAGAACTAGCAGCTGAAGCTGCAACTTAAACTCCAAAATTTCCTCTGTCAACCATCTGAATTCATCCCGAGGCCCCCGGGACCTCAACCAAAGGCACCAATAAGTCACAAAACACTACCCAAACTTGTACAAATCCTTAAAACACCTAAAACAACATCGAAAAATCGAATTAACCATGGATTTAAGCCTAAGAACTCCAAAATCCTCAAAAATATGCTTTCGATCAAAAGCACAATCAAACCACCTCCGAATGATCTGAAATTTTGCACACACATCCCAAATGACATGACGAAACTACTGCAACTCTTGAAATTCCATTTCGATCCTCGGATCAAAATCTCACTATCAAACCGGAAACATCAAAATTTGATCTTTCGGTAATTCAAGCCTATATTGGCTACGGACCTCCAAAATACAATCCGAACATGCCCCTAAAACTGAAATCACCCAACGGAGCTAATGGAACTATCGGATTTCCATTCTGAGGCCATTTAAACACTGTTCCGACTATAGTCAACTTTCCAACACTTAAGCTTTCATTTATGGACTAAGTGTCCCAAAACTCTCCGACACTTAAAACCGAACATTCCGGAAAATCAAAATAGTAGAAATAATCTCGGGGGAAGCAGTTAATAGGGGATCAGGGTGTTAATTCTTAAGACGACTGGCCGGATCGTCACATATGCACAAGGTGTTAAACAGTGATTTTACAGAACTGTAGAGCGGTTCTAAGCATATTCGAAGACGAACATATGATTAAGTGGGAGAGAATGTAACGACCCGACTGGTCGTTTTGAGATCTAGTGTGTCCTTAGGCTGTTTTAGGGCACGATCAGCTTCACTTAAGGTATTATGATTTGTACACATGGTCGGGATTGAATTTTGGGAAGTTCGGAGTTGAATTGGAAAGAAAATTCTCATTTCGAAAGCTTTAAGTTGGAAGAATTGACTAAGATTGGATTTTAGAGTAAACGGTCTCAAAAACGGGATTTGAAGGTCCTAGCAGTTCGTATGATGATTTTGGACTTGGGCGTATGTTCGGATTGGGTTTTGGATGATCCGGGAGCATTCTGCCGCCTATTGTGGAAGTTAGCATTTTGGGAAGAATTTCATAAATTTAGGTTGAAGCGCATTTCAATGTTATCAATGTCCGTTTGGCATTCCGAGTCTCGGAATAGCTCCGTATGGTGATTCTGGTATTGGGAGCACGTCCAGAAGAGGATTCGAAGGTCCGTAGGTAATATTGGAGCTGCTTGGCTAAAGTTAGAAATTTGAAGATTTTTGAGAAGTTTGACAGGAAGTGGACTTTTTGTATCAGGGTCGGATTCCGATTTCAGAAGTTAAAGTAGGTCCGTAATGTCGAATGTGACTTGTGTGCAAAATTTGAGGTCAATCGGACGTGATTTGATGGGTTTCGACATCGAAAGTAGAAATTGAAGTTTCAAGTTCTTTAAGTTTGAATTGGAGGGTGATTCATGAATTTAGCTATGTTTGATGTTATTTGAAGGCTTGATTAAGTTCGTATGGTGTTTTAGGACTTGTTGGTATGTTTGGTTGAGGTCCCGGGGGCCTCGGGTTGATTTCGGATGGTTAACGGATCAAGGTTTGAAGTTGAAGAGCTGCTGAAGCTGAGGACTGCTAGTGTAATCGCACCTGCGGACTGGGCACTGCAGAAGCGGAAAGGAAGCCACGAAAGCGGAATTGGACTTAGCTTGGCTGGGGATGCAGGTGCGACGCATCTCCCACAGAAGCGAGACCGCATGAGCGGTTGGGGCTTCGTAGAAGCGAACCGCAGGAGCGGATTCAGCCCGCGGAAGCGGACGTGGTTGAGTTTAGTTGAGACCGCACCTGTGATGGGAATTTCTGCAGGTGCGGAGCACAGAAGCGGTTGGTGGACCGCAAGTGCGAGAGGTTGGGTTGGGTAGTGTGTTTTATAAAAAAACGGGGTTTTGGCTCATTTTTCTCACATTTTCACTTTGGTTGGGCGATTTTGGAGCCTTTGAAGAGGGGATTTAATCATCTATTATGAGGTAAGCATTTCTCGCACATATTGAGTTAAATACATGGCTTGTATAGGGAATTATACATGCATAGTTTGTGGAAATTTGGGGTTTTTGGTAGAAAACCTAGAAATATATATTTTTGGATTTTAACCACGAGCTTGGCAATGGAATTTGGAATATATGGTATACTTGAGTTCGTAATGTTATGGGTAATGTTTATCTTTGAAAAATTTCAGAATCCGGGCACGTGAGCCCGAGGGTGATTTTTAACGACTTCTCGATCGGGGTTAGAAATTGTTGTAAATTGAATTGTTATGAGTATTAGAGTATTTTTTTCATTGGTTTGCAAGCTTATTGTCTAGTTTTGGAGCGTTGGGCACCGGTTTGAGGTATTAGAGCGATGTTGGAGCCGATTTTGGATCATCGGAGTGAGGTAAGTCTCCTTTCTAACCTTGTAAGAGGGAATTAACCCCATAGGTGAAATAAATTATTATGCGCTTCTAATTGTGGGGGATACGTATGCACGAGGTGACGAGAGTCCGTACGTAGATACTAGTTGTGCCTATGTCCAGGTAGTTTTAGGCTTACATCATGCCTTGTTGATATTGTTGTTAAAATATGTTTATTGCTTGTCTTGAGAAGAAGCGAGATTGAGTTAACCTGTTAAATGTTTTGGAAGGAGTTGAAATTGAGGAAAGGTTGGGAACTTAAAAAGCTTTCATTTGAAATTCGTAATTTAAAGAGAATTGAGGAATACCTTAATAACTTAAGAAATTTGTGTGTAACCGTGTCGCACGTATGATCCGCGAGCAGGGTAATTCTTTAAATTTATATTTGACTGCGTTGCATGTATGATTCGTGAGCAGGGTAAGTCCTTAAATTATATTTGACCGCGTCACACGTATGATTCGTGAGCGGGGCATTTCTTTCTTCTAATCTCATGGGAGCGGGCCGATCACCTCGGCAGATTAATAGATACATCTATGGTTCGCGCAATTCGACCCTCTGGTAGTGCACAATTTACTTTTATGTTGTATCAGGCCGTACGCCTCGACATTTCCTATATATATATATATTATATTTCTCATGGAATCGTGCGTAATATTTGGCTAGAAGCTAATGTATCTGATGGTTTTTCCCTGATTTGAATTATGAAAATCTCTTGATGATATTAACTATATCTATATATATATATATATCCTCTTATTACGGAGGGACCTTGCTAGTTGAGAGCTTGAGTAAAAATTTCAAAAAGGGTAAATGTACCACGTATTTTATACATGCTCATTTCATATATTTACTCTGTTTCATATTTATTCACTTCCTTATTGTACCTGATATTATTAGACCACTAGTAAGTGTCGAAGTCGACCTCTCGTCATTACTTCTTCGAGATTAGACTGGATACTTACTGGGTACGCGTTGTTTTCATCCTCATACTACACTTGTTGTGCATTTTTGTTGCACAGGCACATGCATGTCTAGTGTCCTAGTGGGCGCAACGGCATGGTTGATATAAAAACTTAGGTGAGCTGCATCTCTCGAGATGACCCACAGCCAACAGAGTTTCCTTTAGAGTATTGTATTTTCTTTCAGTCCAAACTGTATTACGGACAGTCATTGTATGTTATTGTAAATTCCTAGTAGATGCTCATGCAATTGTGACACCGGGTTCTGGGGTGATCATGGGATTATTCAGTATTGATATTTTGTTAAAAACACTATTATTCACTCTGTGAAGTTCTCCATTTATTAATTGACTTAGGAAAAATTATGATTTCAAAAATACTAAAATGAGAACCAAATTAATTATTTATTGTTGGCTTGCTTGACAGGGGCGTACGGCGCCATCACGACCTCTAATGGTTTTTGGGTCGTGACATTTATATGCATATGCATGACATTATAAATGTTTCATGATTCGAAGAGCTACTCAAACTTATAGGTTGAGTCCTTTACTCAATGTTTCCTTCATGTCTATTGTATAAGACTTTTCTTGCCCTACATACTCAGTACTTTATTTGTACTAACATACCTTTTGCCTGGGGATGCTACATTTCATACCCGCAGGTCCCGATAGACAGGTTTAGAGTCCTCCAAGTAGGCTATCAGCTCAGCGGAAGGTTTTGGTGCGCTCCATTTGCTCCGGAGTTGCTTATTTGGTCAGTATGATCGGACATGTATTGAATTGTATGGCGGGGCCCTACTCCGACCTTTATAATATTTATGTACTCTTAGAGGCTTGTAGACACATGTCATGTATATGGATACTTCTATGGCCTTGTCGGCCTATGTATTGAGTATATAAAGGATCATGCCGGCCTTATAGACACGTACTTTATATGTATAAGTCAGTATATCATGTTGGGTCGTCCTATGTCGAGTAGTCCCTCATGCTTTATTCTAGTTATCTCATGACAATTGTTCTGGTTCATTTACCTATGATAGTATGATATGAAAGATACGTTACATTGGTACTCGGTTGAGTAAGGCACCGGGTGCTTGTCGCGGCCCATTGTTTATGGGTGTGATGTGCACCATACTTATAAGCAGGAGGCTACAGGGCATTTAGGACTGTTACTTTTTCTTCTTACTCTAGATCGTGTGGTAGAGCTCACTTGTAAGAATTCAAACTTCTAAGTTTTATTTTATTTGTAATAAGACGATACCTACATCCAAAAGACAGTTGGTAAGAGATTGCACGTGGTTGTGGAAGAGCTAAGTTAGAGAAACTCGATTTCACATCATCCTTATGATGGATAAATGTGAGGTATTCAGCAGATCATGTGTGTACTAAGATGTGTAAGTTTCTTGATAAGGATCCTTAAGGTAAGAATATCTATCCACCCATATGGTGAAAAGCAATGAAAGATTCAGAAGATAGATACAAGTTTCAACAAGTAAAAGAAGCAAGGTGAAGAAGGGTACGAGGCACCTAGTTAATGATGATTATCAGTATTTACAATTTAGGCAGAGATATATAAGCATTTTGAGTTACCTTCAACAGTAACAGATGAAAGTACATTCGGTACACCCATCTCAGTTATGCCCTATGGGAGCTACCAAATATAGTTAAGAGAAGGACGGGATGTCAGGATTCGGTTGGGGTTAGAGTAACCCAAAATGGTGGATGGATTGTTTGCATTAATTGACATTTTTGAAGGATATTGCAAATATTCTAATAGATCTCCTTGTGAGACACCCAGATGATGCGTTCTAGAATAGTACAACTAGATAAGAATACTAGAATGTTAAAAAAAATACTATTACAAAGATAGGCACTGGAAGCTTGGAAGGGATATATATTACCTTAGTGTGGATCGTGTCCCTAGTAGAGAGAGAATGTTAGGCAATCCGAAAAGCCAGTGGATGGAGCAAGGGGAGCTAAAAGCAAAAAAATGTCTTGTTGAAGTTTTCAAAATAAAGTGATAGACATAAATATTAGCAGGGAAATAAGAAGAGAGATAATAAAACATTATGAGTAAGATGTGACACATGGATGACAACGCTAGATAAAAAAATGACAGTATTATAGAGTCTATAATCAAGGGAAGGAAAAGACGAGAGGTGACAGGCCTTGGGACAACAAAAGAGTATAAGCCATAAAGTCATATCCTCATTTCGAGGAATAAGTTCGTGACTCCAATGCTACTACCAGAAGGAAAAGTTAGACCCCAGAGTAATAGAAATCAGTATGGGCTGGTGAACAAGATAAGCTAAACATGAAGTAGGGACTGAGTGATTTGATAATAGTCGGCATCATGAGAATTTCAGAGATTGCGTTCCAGCGATAATAGAATGGACTACAGAAGAATAACCTTTAAAGGTCATTCAGGAAGATGCATCCCTAAAGCAAGAAATGTGAGCAAAATTAAGCTTAAAGGACTATGTGTGTCAGTTACACGAGGTGTCACCATCGTGAGAAAGGAATTTCGTTATCCTTAGTATAGAAGGATTACCGCAATGCGAGTAAGGATCATCGATGATGTGAAAGACGCCAAAGATGAATAGGTAAAACATCTATAGGTAGATCACTGTAGCACTAAATCTTAGTACTCCCCTAAAGGAAGGAATAGGGAGTGATGTGGCATTAAGTCAGAATTAAGTGGTTCTAGTAACTATGGAATGGTAAAGGAAGAATGCGATAAAAATGAGAAAGGAATGAGATTGCGCTTATTCAAATCCTACAAATGCTACAATTCCATAACACTATGCAAGCATGACGTAAAGGAGAGGAAGTAAGGGTTCCTGCCCAGGATGTTATTGATAAATAAGGAGCCAGTGCGAGATGTAAGTTAAGAGAAAGGAAATAAACCAAAACAAGATTACGCGGAATATTGATATGAGAATGGACCAACGAGTAGTTAGTAGTTGATTCAGGAAGAGCCTAGTTATGGCTAGACAAGAGGATACAGACAAATCAACAGATCATACAAGATAAACATAGTGAACCCCAACATGGGGAATTCAGTCTCCCAGATATGATATTGTGATCCTTGAGAAATATTCAGATAAGAGTTGGAGTAGTTAAAGGTGTTGTATGAGTGTTACAAAAATAAAAGAGAGTGCCACTGGGAAGACAATCAAAATGTCAGCTCAGAAGCAACCCTACAAGCACAAGGGCGTGGAGGTAAGTAACTACGGACAATTATAGGCAATGAAGAACATCAAAAAAAAAATTCCATCGAGTATTCGATGTGATAAGCTCGCAGCTTTACAAGAGTCAGAGGATCCTCCCTAAGTACCACAATAAAAGATTAGCTAAGGAAATAAAGAAGAAGGATTCAACCTAAGCATAATAACTTGAAGAAGAAGTGGTCTTGTAATAGCAGTCTCACTACAACATTGTATGCACTCCATAAGAAAGTGGCACCTATCGTGGCTAATGAGTGCGAAGTGAAACCAACTGTCATGACCCCAGTTTGCCCTCCGTGAACTATCATTATGACACCTATTCTCTATAACTAGGTAAGCCTAACAATTGTAGAAAAAGGGAAAACAATAGATAAAACTAATAAAAAACTGCGGAATAAACATAATGCAGGTTTAAAATACCGCTCGACATATACAAATATAACTCTTAGACTGAACAACTTCCCAAAACCCGGAATCTCATGAAATCACAAGCTATGGATACTACATTGTGCTCTAACTCCGAAATGTCTAAATCAAAATAAATACAGAAGGGCTAAAACTATAGGAGAGAATAGAAAGGGACTCCTCGGTCTGCGGACGTGGCAGATATACCTCGAAGTCTCTGGAGAATCGCCTCGCCTCAAGGGTAGTAGGGCTGAGTCGAAGTACCAGGATCTGCACACGAAAAACATGTGCAGGAAAGGGCATGAGTACACCACAACAGTACCCAGTAGGTGCCAAGCCTAACCTCGGTCGAGTAGTGACGAGGAAGGTTAGGGCCCTACTCGTCATATATGATAATATATAAGGAAAAGAAGCAGTATTAATGTAGCATAGGGTAATAAGAGTAGAAACAACTACAACAGAGACAAAATAATCATAGAAGGAATAAAACTCAACATAGAGATAACAACTCGAGATCTCCCAGGATACCGTCCTGTAGTCCCCAAATGTAAATATCCAGTAGATCTCCCGGGTATCGTCCCGTAGTCCAACTCATAGTGCGCGGGGATCTATCGGAATCTCGATCGGTAGTTCCAAATGTAAATACCCCAGTTTAATAATTAGCACATGTACACACTCGTCACCTCACGTACAAGGCATTTCATATATCAACAATACCAAATCCTAAGGGGTGTTCCCCCACACAAGGTTAGGCAAACCACTTACCTCGAACCATCTTAATCAACTCAATAACACGTTCTTGCCACGAGTATCCGACTCCAAATGGCCCAAATCTATTCAAAGTAATTGCATAATATAAATATAACTTCAAGAAACTAATTCAACTAATTAATTCGAAGCTAATTCGCGAAATTAGGAAAATCGCCCAAAAAGCTCCTCGGCCCCATGTCTCAGAATCAAGTAAAATTTATAAATTCAGAATCCTCACACTCTCACGAGTTTATATATATAGAAATTACTCCAATCCGACATCAGAACCTTGATCAAATGTTGCTAATTCTCTATATGTTGTTACTGTTTCGTATCGAGGGAAAATGATTGGTGGAAGTTTGGGGGCTGGTGTTTGTAAGTTTAGCTTAGGATCGAATGCAGACCTGAATACTTGTTGATTCCATTAGTAATGTAGTTAAATTTAAGCATTGCATCTGTTGGCTTTTAAAATTTCCTTACAACTCGTTTACTGTGGAATACTATAGTTCATTGTGAGTTGGTTGAGTGCAATTATTTTTAGTACTGGTAAGGATTTGATACGGAGGCCTAACCCTTATTATTTGGGTTTAGTTTGTGAGCCCAGTAGCTCGTTTGATTATTAATGGACTCATCCTATGGTAGGTTAGGCTTAAGAAGGCATAAAAGATAAAATCAGAAGTTTAGTTAGTTGATTTGTGCTAGATTAGTTAAATTCAGAAATTTAAAAAAAGTAATTTATTTTATGTTCACATAGCCTTAACTGATTGGCAGTCGATCTCACTCAATCCTTGGTTCAGAAACTTTGGGCTTAAAGCTGGCCCAATAACAGGCAAATGGTTGTTAATTTCATTATCACATTTGGTACTTGTATTTCTTCTCATCCTTAAGAGCTGGGTTCATTGGAGCCCAAGCTTGGAGGCAATTTGAATGAGTTTGATTTTTGGTTGTTTTGTAAAACGATTCGTTTTGAATTAGCTGATCATCTTAATATAGTACCTTTTAAGCCATTTAATAAGATTGAAATTTCTTTTGAATGAGTACACGTTCCCGAATTCTTCTTTAGTTAGTCGGTTTTCTTTTTCAAAATAAATCGAGGTGCGCTGTGCCAAACAAAAGGGACAACTTCGTGGCCCTCACTTAATTATTTCTTTTAAAATTCTTACAACCCGAGGCGCGCTATTTAGCAAATTTTCCATGGCCCTCGCAAAGTTAAAAACGCGTAGTTGCTTTAGGCGCGTTATTTTAATAATTTACCTTCCTAAACTCGGGTGTGCATTTCATGTGACCCAAATCCAAATCTTAATAACGTTGCACAAAATGTGTTTCGGATTGCGGGTGCATTTCATGTGGCGCGATCCAAAGACATGTTTTAGACGACGTTAAATCTTCCTAAAAACAAATAAAAGCGGTTTTAAAGTTAAAAATGCACATAGGTTCAAAAGTGTTTTAAAATCAGATAATTAGGCCAATAATAACATTTGAGAGACCGTGCTAGAACCACGGAACTCGGGAATGCCTAACACCTTCTCCCGGGTAAACAGAATTCCTTACCCGGATTTCTGTGTTCCCGGACTGTAATACAAAGTCAATTTTTTCTTCGATTCGGGATTTGAACCGGTGACTTGGGACACCTTAAATATCCCAAGTGGCGACTCTGAATTTTTAATAAATAAATGATCCCGTTTCGATTGCCACTTTAAGTTGGAAAAAACTCCTCTTTACTACCCCTTCTCGGGGGTGTAGTGAAAAAGGAGGTGTGACAGCTCTGGCGACTCTGCTGGGGATCGAACCCAGAATCTCTGGTTCAAGGTTCAGAATTCGAGCTTAGATGAATTGTTATAGTTGGGTTTATTAATTATCTGATTTTGTTACATGTTTAGGCCTAATGTGCTACATGTTGCTTTTACCGCTTTGATATTCTGTGAACTGTATATAAACTGCTACGAAACCCTTCTTCTCTCTGAGTCTTCTAAATCATGGAGGAGTGTGCACTTCGTGTAACTTCTCTTCTATTATAGTCATATCCCAAATTTTAGAACGAGGTTCAGACAAGTTGCAAAGCCGGTGAAGCTTTTGTATTCCCGGTACGCTGCCCCCCCCCCCCCGACTCAAGTTGTCCGCTCGGGTAATTCAGGTCTAGAACAATAAACCCAGGTTTTAAATCTAGTATAACAAGACCTCATGTCGGATCCCTAGTAGGAATGTTTGCTTGCATCACGTGCATTTGACTTTGGAGACTCAACATAGGGGTTGGGTCTGTCTAGGACAGGTGTACCAAAAATGAAAAGATCATCCTGATGCATCTTACTTGCTACTTGTGCATTTATTTGATTTGGATTTGCATGCTGACCGGCTTTTGAATAATGGAAGAAAGTTGGAAAAAAGAGAATAGCAATGTGAGGGTTAAGTGATTTAATCACATATTTTGGAAAATCCAATGTCAAATGGTACTGAAGCTCTGCCAAATTTATTTATTTATTTATTGAGAAAATGAAAAAAAAAGAAATGGTTTTGTTTTGAAAAATAGTTGGTTTTATTTTATTTTCCCGAACTACGCCAGTTTGATTCTCACAGGGTGTGAGATACGTAGGCAACCCCCATCGGGTCTAACTTCATTTGGCAAAAATAGCCCAAAAAGAACAAATTTTATGTTTATTGCAAATAAGTAAGGTGATGTCATTCTTGTCAAAAATAGCCGAATGTCCATCAAAAGGGCGCCGGAAGGCTGTTTTTGCAAGAACAACCACCTTTAGTCATTTTTAAAGGTTTTGACTGGTTAGCCAACACAACTTTAAAATCTTCATTTTCGAAGTGTTGAAAGGCCGTATTGGCAAAGCCGGATATTTTTGTGAAAATTTTGAAAAACAATGCTCATTTTTCTTGAGTCAAAATGAGTCATAATTTTAATTTAATGAAAATCACCCTAATAAATGTGCAGGATGAGCACAACTCAAAATGAACCTTTCTTAGTCCGTGAAGAGATCCCTCTGGAGCTACATATGTGGTGGCATGATTTGGAGGAAGATAGGAGAAAAATTGTGATAAAAGCATTGGGCGGTCTTGTCGGGCTCTTAAAAGTTAAGCCGAGAAAGGACATAATTGAGGCCTTCATACCGTTTTGGGACCCAGCACATAATGTATTCCACTTTGCTGATTTCGAGGTAACTCCTACATTGGAAGAGATAGCAGGCTACGCTTGTTTCGATGGGAATCTTAGAAATCAATACCCGGTGGCACCTAGGGCAATAACCCCTCACAAATATTTGGACCTGTTAAGCATCAGTCGGGACATCCGAGACAGAAATTTGGCCAAAGGATTCTGTACCTTCTACTTTTTGTACCGATGTTACAGGAATCCCCGTGGCTTTGAGACGCCAAATACCGGTCTTACTCACGCGGGAAACCAAGACAAGTGGGAAGCTAAAAAAGGATTAGCTTTTATAATGGCGTTCCTGGGTATTTTGATTTGCCCCAGAAAAGACGGGAACATAAAGTTGGGACTCGTGGGGATAGCCGATTTTATGATGAAAAAGGCAAATGGGACCATAGTGCCGATGATTTTGGAAGAAATTTACCGAGCTCTGACCCTTTGTCGAGAAGTGGGAAAGTTCTTTGAAGGGTGCAATATGCTATTACAATTATGGATGGAGGAACACCTTTGCCACCGTCCTGGATACTTGAATTGTGGTATGACTGGCCTCGAGTGCATTGAAAAACATGAAAAAGGGTAAAGGGTTATGAGTTCCCGGATGGTGCGGAAGCATGGAATGCTCATTTGAGATCTTTGACTGCAAATAAGATCGAATGGACATTCGGGTGGCTCTCGGTCAGTGAAGTAATTTATATGTCGGCTGAGGTATGTTTTACGCTGTTGATGGGTCTTCGGAGTATCCAGTCTTATGCTCCGTACTGAGTTCTACGTTAGTTAGGCCGATACTAGACCATCCCACATGATGAATATTTTAGTCGGCAGGTTATTGAGTTAGAACCGAAAGTCGCTTTTCCAGAAGAAAAAGTGCGTCGGATTTGGCATCAATGTAGATTCTTAGAGCCTAGAACTCAAGTACGAGATCTATCTAGAGGCGAGGTGGAGCCTAGTGTTTGGTATGGTAAAAGATCCCGAGTTCATCATGAGCCTGAGAGGCCCGCAAAGAGACCCCATGTCCAACAGTTCACCGACGGAGCACAGGTGCAATAGGACTGGTTGACCAAAGAAAACGAGTACAGGGATACCATAAGCAAGTTGGAAAGGCAAGTCATGGACCTTCAGTTTGAAAATGGTTTGCAAGCTGCCGTAGATGAGGGAGAGAAGAAAAAGTTAACTCAGGAAAATAAAGCCCTCAAAGCTCAAATCCGGAAGATGAAAATAGCTACTAGAAACCTGGAAAGAAGTCGGGCGGATGAAAGGCTTATAAGCAGTTTGAAAAAGAAAGCCCTTGAGTGTCAAGATGGCCTAGAAAAGTCTGAGGCCAGTCTGGCGAAAGTCCAGGCTCAATTGGCAGAAAATGTAAAAGGACGGGCACAATTTGTGCGACAAATAAAAAGCAAGTATGAAGGGACAATCACCAGCCTGAAGAGAAAAATGACTACCCTCGAGAATGAGGCAGCCAAGCAGGCCAAGGACTTTAAAGCTGATAGGGAACACTGTTATGATTTGATGGCTCAGATGGAGGAAGAAATGCAAAAGTTGCAAAATCAGCATCTCCATGATACCCAAATGTCAGAAGCCCGGAATTAGCAGGTCGGGCGTCTGCTTCAGGAAAAGGGTAGAATCCGAGAGTGGGTCAGAGCCATTGCAGACTACATTGTTGTGAAATGCCAAGCATGTGAGGATATGACTCGCACCACTTTCTTCGCGGCAGTGATGACGTTTGTCCGACAGATAATGAGTGATTTGGAGGGGTTTCAAAGGGATCTTGCATATAGGCCCATGGCGAAACCAAATGATGTCCCACGAGCCCCAGGAGCATTTGAGGCATTAATGTATTCATGATTTTCATTAGAGTCTGTTAGTCTGTTTGCGAATCTGTATTTTCTTTTATTGGAGTCTGTTAGTTGGTTTTCGAGTCTGTTGTTTTCACCTTTCTATCAGAGTCTGTTGGTCTTGTTTTGAGTCAGAGTTTGTTAATTTCGTTTTTCGAGTCTGTTAATTTTATAATTTGGTAGAATGAATGGTTGTAATCAAAACTATTTTATTTTATGGAAAAAAATTGAAAATCCCAAAATGTTTTGTTATTTATTTTATGCACTTATCTCCAAGAACTACGCTTGGTCTGATTCATGCGGGGTCATGATACATAGGCAATCTCCATAGGATTCGACCGTAACTAAATTAAAAGAAAGGAAAAGAAGAAGAGAGGAAACAAGAGGGAAAAGAAAAGAAAAGAGAGATAAAATAAGGAACCGTGAGAAGGAGACAATGGCAAAATAAGAGAGAGAAATGAGAGAATAAAAACAAAGCGGCAAGAATGAAAAAGAGAGGAAAAGGGAAGTTGTAAACAAAAATAAGGAAAAGTCGGGATGACGTAAGCAGCCGATCAAATGCATAATAGAAATGGTTAACTGCTTAGGTGCATTCACTCCTCAAATGTGCGGTTGCTTATTTGTTAAATCCCTAATCGCTAATAAGTTTGTTATTGATGAAATTATAGTTCAGGTAGGTGGTTAGTTTGATTGGCATTCTTGCAACTCACTCCTACAACACCCGGTCCAAAAACAAGCTGAACATGGCCAACCAGGAACTTGAGGCAAGTATTGTCGATCCGTCAAAAAAGGTGGAAGAATCGGAGGTTAATCTGAAAGATGAGTTGTATAAGCTGAAGCAGCAAATGACTGAAATGTACCAAGCATGGGCAAAAGGGCACCCACCGCCAGTTTACCTGCCAACCTTGCTTTTATCCCGCCATTGGCTTAGCCCCAAGAACCTCCCACTGTCAACTCATCTTCGACCTTTCCCGTCTACCAATAATGCCATGACACCACTTCCCATACATCACAAACTCCACCACCCAAACAAGTCTCTTACCCTCCTCCACCAGTCACTCCTATTTTTGTGACACCCCCACCTGCTGCATTACACCGATCCTCCAGTGAACCTCTGTTCAAGACTCACGACAACCAATATTACCCCCCGAAGCCCACTTTCAAGGTTCCCGAACCCTATTCCTACACTTCTCATTTTGACCTCCCTGCGGAAACCGAAAAACCATCTAAAAATCCCGAATAGGAGGAGATGTTCAGGAAAGTCAAAAGCCTGGAGAAGTTATTCAGAGATATGCGAGGGTTGGGAGGTCAAGTAAGTGTGGCCTACAAAGACCTATGTTTGTTTCTAGATGTGCAATTGCCGGCAGGGTTTAAGATGCCCAAGTTTGATTTGTATGATGGGCACGGTGATCCAGTGGCGCATTTGAGAGGTTTTTGTAGCAAAATGAGGGGAGCTAGCGGGAACGATGAGCTGCTAATGGCATATTTCAGTCAAAGTCTGAGTGGTTTAGTGTTGGAATGGTATACCCGGCAAGATCATGGAAGATGGTACACATGATGATCTAGCCTAGACATTTGCTTGTCACTTCCAGTACAATATCGAGATCATTCTGGATCGACAGACCTTGACAAAACTTGAGAAAAAGCACAGTGAAAGTTTTAGAGAGTATACTTTCCGTTAGAAAGAGCAAGCAGCGAGGGTTGACCCTCCGATGAAAGAAAGTGAAATGGTGGATTATTTCCTACAAGCCTTAGAGCTCACTTATTTCAGTCATCTGGTATCGGCTGTAGGTAAGTCCTTCAATGAAGTGGTGATAATGGGGGCCATGGTAGAAGAAGGGCTCAAGTCCAACAAAATCATGAGTTACTCAGCTATTAAGGCAACCACCCAGGCCATTCAAAACGGTACTGGGGGAGCGATTGGAAATAAGAAGAAAGAGGACGTCGCAACAGTCGAGTCAGGAGCTTGGTTCGGGCCTAGGGGTTCACCTCACCACTATCATCAACCTCGCCCCCACCACCAAACCTACCCTCATACCCCATATAGCCCACCACAACACTACTACCCACCACCAGACCCCCATTTTTCTATCCACCATGCCCAAACATACAGCCAACCTCCGGCCTAAGCATAATGGCATGCGCCAGTCCCACAAAATACATACCTAGCTCCATAAAATGCCTATCCACCCCCAAGCGCCTACCGAAACCCTCATGGATCAGGTTTTTGGCCGAACCAAGCATCTAAGAACAAGAGGTTGCAAAAGAAGAAAACTTCACTCCATTGGGAGAATCGTATACCGGTTTGTTCCACAGGTTGAAATAATTGGGTATGTTGAGTCCGATCAAGTCAAAACTGCCAAACCCTCCCCCGAGGAATCTTGATCACTCTGTGAGTTGCGAATATTGTTCTGGTGCTCCGGGGCACGATACAGAGAATTGTTGGCAATTGAAAACAGCTATTCAAGAGCTCATTAATACTAATTGGATTGAGTTCCAAGCTCCGGAGGCACCCAATATCAACCAAAATCCATTGTCGGCCCATCATAAGACAAATATGATCGAGATAGTACATAGGGGAGGGGAGCCTAAGAAGCCTTCACAGACTGTCATGATGATTTGGTCCAGTAAAGTCATGTCGGGTGAAGAGCCAACAAGTGAGAAGTCAGTGATCTGGTTGAGCGGGGCAAACAGTGAACCATCTATAGTAATCAAAAAGGGGACCCCAAGTGATATGGTAGTAAAACAAGAAAGAGCAAAAGTGGTTCTGGCAGGAATGGCAAACAAGCTTATTGTAATTGTAGAGGGTGCCTGCACAGATCCATTCATTATCAAGCCGGTAACTCAATTACCGATAGTCAACAACAAGGCGGTCCCGTACAATTATGAACGAGTGAAAGTGACTTCCAAGGATAAAAAGGTTAAAGAAGAAGTTTGTGAGACCCATGGTCTGACGCGATCGGGGAGATGCTTTGGACCTGAAGAGTTGAGAAAAGCTAAGATCTCCAAAGATAACCTGGTGCCAGTGAAGAAAGTTGTGACCGAGGAAGAAGTAGAGAAATTCTTGAGAAAGATGAAAGTGTAGGACTATTCAATTGTGGAGCAGTTGAGGAAGACACCGGCTCAGATTTCACTATTGTCATTATTAATCCATTCAGACGAGCATCGTTAGGCTTTGATGAAGATCCTGAATGAGGCCCACGTTCCTGACAGAATCTCAGTAAACCACTTGGAAAAGATAGCTAACAAGATATTTGAGGTAAACAAAGTCACTTTTTCAGATGATGAGTTGCCCGTAGAGGGTACTAAGCACAATAGATCCCTCTATCTTACGGTGAAGTGCGTAGATTCCATGGTTACTTGGGTACTGGTCGATAATGGTTCTAGTGCGAATATTTGCCCTCTCTCCACTCTGAACAAGTTGAAGGTGGATGATGAAAAAATTCACAAGAACAATATCTGCATTCGGGGATTCGACGGTGGAGGGAAGGATTCAGTCAGGGACATAGTGCTTGAGCTTACAATAGGGCTAGTTGAATTTAACATGGAGTTCGAGGTACTCGATGTGGCTGTTTCTTACAATCTGCTATTAGGTCGACCCTGGATTCATGCTACCAAAGTAGTCCCGTCTAGTCTACATCAAATGGTCAAGTTTGAATGGGATTGACAGGAAATTGTTGTGCACGGCGAAGATAATCGGTGTGCTCATAGTGATGCCATTGTGCCGTTCATTGAGTTTGAAGACGACAAGGGGCCATGGGTTTATCAGATTTTTGACACGATATCAGTAGAGAAAATTCCAGAAGGGAAGTGCGTTCCAACTCCGAGGGTAGCTGCTACATCAGCCATGGTAGCCGTTGAAATGTTGAAAAATGGTTTTATACCGGGCAAGGGTTTGGGTGCATCTCTGCAAGGTATTGTACAGCCGGTGTCTCTCCCCAAAAACATAGATACATTTGGTCTGGGGTTCAATCCCACAGTTGTGGACATGAAAAGAGCCAGAAAGTTGAAACAGAGGGCCTCGGTCCTCCCAAAGCCCATACCACGGCTCTCCAGATCATTTGTTAGGCCAGGCACCAAGAAACACCCAGTAACAACAGTTCCCACATTTGTGGTTGGTCCTGATAAAGAGTTGATTGAAAGGTTCGAGAAGTTATTCGATGATGTGAACATGGTGGAAGTTGGAGAGGGTTATAGCAAGGCGGATGCGCAGTTTGTTGGGCCCAGTGCAAAGAGTAACAATTGGGAAGCTACTCCTCTCCCCACCAGGAAGGAGTTTTGGTAGTTTGCTTTGATTTTCTTTCAGTTTATCTGGATTATTCCAGGGTTGTAATTCAGATTCTATGTTCCGTCCGTTTAGATGTATAAACCTTGTTATCTTTCAACTTCAATGAAATGCAATTTCCCTTTTAATCATTTCGGATAGTTTTATTTTTGCTTTTCTTTTTCTTTCTTGTACAGTTCATTTTATGCTGGTTTCAATGACATGACATGCATGTGGATCTTCGGCCCAGTCTTGAAAGCCAATCTAATTCTTAAATAGTAATTCAAGAAATAGAGTGTGATGATGAATCGGAATACGATGAGGATGAGGCAGTTGAAGAGATTAGTAAAGAACTAAGCCATTTTGAAGAAAAACCCAAGCCTAACCTGAGTGATACAGAAGCAAAATTTAGGGGACCTAGATAATATCAGAGAAACTAAGATAAGTGTCCATCTTGAACCTCAACTCAGGGATGAGATAATTAAAGCGTTACTTGAGTACAAAGACGTCTTTGCATGGTCATATGACGACATGCCGGGTTTAAGCACTGACTTGGTAGTTCACAAATTGCCCACTAACCCGGCATTCCCTCCTGTCAAGCAGAAGCTGAGGAAATTTAAAACTGATATGAGTGTGAAGATCAAAGAAAAGGTCACCAAGCAGGTCGATGCAAAAGTCATTTGGGTCACTCGGTATCCTACTTGGTTAGCCAATGTAGTACTTGTGCCAAAGAAGGATGGCAAGACCAGGGTGTGTGTCGATTACCGTGACCTCAACAAGGTGAGTCCCAAGGACAACTTCCCACTGCCAAATATCCATATTCTGATTGACAATTGCGCCAAACATGCTTGGGTCTTTTGTGGACTGTTATGCGGGCTATCATCAGTCTTAATGGATGAGGAAGATGCGGAAAATACGGCATTCATCATGCCATGTGGAACATACTGCTACAGGGTCATGCCTTTTGGTTTGAAAAATGCTGGGTAACTTACATAAGGGCAATGTCAACCATATTCCACGACATGATACACAATAAGATCGAGGTTTATATGGATGATGTAATCATAAAGCAGTCTGACCATGTCAGGGATTTTAGAAAGTTCTTTCAAAGGCTCCGCAGGTACAATCTCAAGCTTAATCCTGCAAAGTGTGCATCCAGTGTCCCCTCTGGAAAACTGTTGGGATTCATAGTAAGTCGCCAAGGTATTGAATTGGACCCGTCAAAGATCAAATTTATCCAAGAATTGCCACCCCCAAGGAACAAGACTCAGGTGATGAGTCTATTAGGGAGGTTGAATTACATCAGTAGGTTTATTGCTCAGCTTACGACAACTTGTGAGCCTATCTTCAAACTGCTGAAAAGGGATGTTGCGGTCAAGTGGACAGATGAGTGTCGAGAAGCATTTGATAAGATAAAGGGGTACTTGTCAAACCCATCTGTGTTGTGCCACCAGAACCAAGAAGACCTTTGATTCTGTATTTGACGGTTTTGGACAATTCGTTTGGTTGTGTGTTGGGTCAACACGACATTACCGGCAGGAAGGAGCAGGCCATCTATTATCTCAACAAGAAGTTCACATCTTACGAGGTTAAGTACACTCACCTTGAGAGGACATGTTGCGCCCTATCTTGGGTAGCACAGAAGTTGAAGCACTATTTGTCATCTTACACTACTTACCTCATCTCTCGTTTGGATCCATTAAAGTATATTTTTCAAAAGCATATGCCCACAGGGAGGCTTGCAAAGTGGCAGATTTTGCTCACGGAATTTGACATCGTCTATGTGACCCGGACTGCGATGAAAGCCCAGGCATTGGCCGACCATTTGGTTGAGAACCCAGTGAATGAAGAATATGAGCCTTTGAAGACTTACTTCCCTAATGAAGAGGTAATGCGTATTGATGAGTTGGAACCAGTTGGAGATCCAGGTTGGAAACTTTTCTTTAATGGAGATGCTAACATGAAAGGCGTCGGGATATGGGCTGTACTTATTTCTGAAACAGGGCATGCATTTTTGGTTTGAGGTTGGCTGTAGACATGGGTGTCCAGGAAGTCTTGGTCTTGGGAGACTCGGACCTTCTGGTGCACCAGATTCAAGGGGAATGGGAAACATGGGATTTAAAACTCATACCGTACCGGCAATGTTTGCATGATCTTTGTCAACGATTTTGATCAGTAGAGTTCAGGCATATTCCAAGGATCCATAACGAAGTTGCTGATGCTTTGGCTACTCCGGCGTCAATGTTACATCACTCAGATAAGGCTTATGTTGACTCTTTGCATATTCAGGTCCATGATCAGCATGCTTACTGTAATGTGGTGGAAGAAGAACTTGATGGTGAGCCTTGGTTTCATGATATCAAGGAATATATCAGGATGGGGTGTATCCGGTACAAGCCACAGGTGATCAAAAGAGAATAATTCGGCGGTTCGCGAGCGGATTTGTCTTCAGCGGAGGGGTTTTGTACAAAAAGACTCCGGATCTTGGATTGTTGAGATGCATAGATGCTAACACGCCACAGCTATCATGACCGAAGTACATTATGGAATTTGTGGACCACATATGAGTGGGTACGTGCTGGCAAAGAAGATTCTCCAAGCAGGTTATTATTGACTTACTATGGAGCGAGATTGTATCAGTTTCGTGCGCAAGTGTCATCAGTGCCAAGTGCACGGAGATTTGATTCATTCTCCACCATATGAATTGCACACAATGTCTGCACCATGGCCTTTTGTTGCGTGGGGCATTAAGATTACTTGACATCAAACAGGATAGGATACCGGCGTACCCATAAGTTTGTAGAAAACTTCTGACACAATGACTCATAGACTCAGCTGCACTCCGAATGAGGTGGAGTCTTACCGATCCTTCTCTGAATGTCAATCTCATCTACTGTGAGGGCTTGTCAAACTGATTATATAAATATATATATACCTGCAAGCATGAATGCAGCGTCCCCAACAAAAGAACGTCAGCACGAATAATGTACTAAGTATGTAAGGCATGTAAATAAATATATAAAGAGCATGGAATAAACATGGAGTAAAAGACTCAACCTGGAAGTCTGGATAACTCTGTAAATCATATGCATATGCGTATAAATGTCATGTCGTGCATAGGTCTGTACGTGCATAATATCATAAAGCCTTTGAGGGCATCCCATCATATCATCTTAGGCACTGTGGGCAAAATCATCAATGTATACCAGCTGATCAGGTGGTGGTGCGTATATAATGTCATAACCTTTTCTCATATCCCATATACATAAAATTTTATATATATACGTGTATATAACGCCATCTGGTGCCACTGTGGGCAAAATCAACAATGTATACCAGCTGATCAGGTGGTGGTGCGTATATAATGCCATAACCTTTTCCCATATCCCATATAAATACATAATATACATATATATATGCGTATATACGGCCATCTGGTCATGGGTCAATGTAAATGAATGCAATGCATGATAAGTACGTTAATAAAATCTCTTGAAGACCATTATGCCTTTGAATAATATCATGAAGTAAACTTTTTTCAACTTTACGTATTTTTCTGAGACCCATGAACATGTGATAAAATAATAGGACACATGGAAATTCAAGAATATAGATACATCTAATACTTCTATGAATAGAGTCATTTATGGAAGTTGTGCATTTGCTCGTTTTGTTCGTGTCGTATAGATCATGTCAAAAAAAAAGAAAGGATAGCCTTGACATACCTGATCCGATTCTCTTGACAGAAACCTATAACGGAAAACTCAGATTATAAGCATCAACAACTTCTTTTCTGTTTTGTCACGTATCAAATCACCAAGGTGGCATTTGTCAATGAGTTCACTTGCACATAAAGAAGTTTCATGTTGCAAGTTGGCGTTCGTGAAATTGAGAACAGAATCTAAACTTGAGCTTTGAAAGAAACTTTCAAGTTAAATTGTGGTTTCAAGTTTCAAAATATACACCCGCCTATTGATCTTCTACTTCCATAAACTTTTCTTTTTCAAAACATAACTTCACTAACAGAACTATTTACCAAATTCTAATTTAATTTTTTTTTCTGACAAAATTTAAGAGACTTAACAGTTCAAGCCATTTCCTGTTGGTGCTGGGTAAATTCAATAGACCAAGTTTCTTCGTCCTTTCTTGTTTATATATAATCATTATCTTTCTCTTTTATTTTACTATAAATTGTAAAGCGAGGCTCGTTTCTTATAATGAAAGAACTTAAAACTGGTCTTAAGACTTGCAACCAATTTAAAAATGATTATGAGTCATTAATTAGAAGGTGAGGGGGCTGCCACGTGGGGATGGAGTGGGTAAGTTTAATCTTTATCCAATTATTAGGTAATTAGGAAATATTTCGTTATCCGATAATTAATCAATTACCCACATAATTAAAAATTATCCCAAAATTACTTAAAATACTACTCACTTTTAATACACTTTATATACCTTACTATAATATAGTTTACTATCGTGGTCATGTGGTACCATATAAAATTAATACATATATTATTATTTTATTAAAATGTCCATGTAAAAAAAATGCACATATTTTGTCAACTTATAATTTTCCTAATCTCATAAAAAGAGTAAAAAATTTCGTATGCTTAATTCTTAAAATGGTAAAAAAGATAACCTTTTTTTCTTGTGAAAAAAATAATTTCTATCTTTACAATAATAAAAATCTCATAAACTTTCTCATATTATGCGTATAATTTAAAACATATTCGAAAGTAGTAATATTAATAACTATATAAAATCATATTTTTCAAACAATCTTTTTCTTTACAAAAAATTTTTCACTCAAAATAACATATCAAATATATACCCCTCTTATATATATATATATAATCTACCCCTCTTATATTGGTTTCAGAGCAAGAAGATTTTCGGACCAACCAGTTTATGAATCAACTTATTTTTGCTAAATACATCAGTTATCATCACCATCTAATATATATTAGTCGTGAAATTATTAAAAATAGCATTGAATATATAAAAACGTTAGAATCACAACTAAGTTTCTTTGAATCAGATATTTTAAATACAGAAGATTTTATCCTTGAAATAGAAAGAATTAATATTCAAATACAACAAGAAAAAGATTATATCCAAACCACCAGGAATAAGATAAAATATAACCCATTAGGATAATATATATGTTGAGACAACATCCTTTAATTAAAGAAATAGCTTTAACTATTGGATTTTAAGTAGAAATATACAAAGAAAAGGAGAATTAAAGAACATACTACGAAAGACTAAGGCTTTATTAATATCAACTTTAGAATTAGCTAAACAAATACAAGAATCGGAGTTAAAAATAAACATAGAACCAAGTTATATAGTAAAACGTAGTATTAGCTAAGAAACCATATCAGCTTTAGAGTGGGAAATACAATATATAGAAAGAGAAATATATTTAGAAAATCAAAGAATAAAAGTCTATAAGAACCGAAAAATTTGGATACCATTAGGTTAAAAAATAGATAATATAAACAACCTAGAATATTTAGATTTAAAAATATATCCAGAAAAGAAGTATAGACTAAAAGATAATACGGTGATTAAGTGTAATTTTAGTAGTGGAGAACATATATTACATACCGAAGATAAACAATACAATACTTTAGTAGATATAATAATCAACTTTGGAGAAAAAACCCAAGAAAATAATAAAATCATAATAAGAACACTAGAACTAGTATAAGTATTACAAATGAAACAAAGAAAGACTTTAGAAAAAATAGAATAAAATTTGGATTTCCTAAAATCACAAGAACTAGAAATAGACAGAAAAATACAATTTCTAAACAATAAATTTAATCTAGAAAAAATACCCAAGAAAGACGAAAATAGAAAAATAAATTAAGACTATTACAGAAAAGCCTAAAGAATTAGAAATACAAACAACCAGATTAGTGAAAAAAATAACACACCAAGTAGAAGTATTAAAAAGTGAGATAAATACCTTAAAAGAAAAGATAGACACAATAAAAGAAATCGCTCTTTCATGAGTGAGTTACAACTAGAACTAGATCCAGTATATGAAGAAGCATTAAAGTTCACAGAAAGAATTCAACTCAATCCAGAAGGACTGACTAGTTATACTCTCGACGGAAAAGCAGATCAAACAATAATAAAATAGAATAATACTATAATAGTATTACTTTTAGAAATTAATAAAAAGCTAGATAAAATTATTAAAGAAAAGGAAATAAAGACTGAAATCCCAAAAGTAGATGATCTAATAGAACAATTAAAAAGAGTTGAAATAAAACCGCAAAAAGATAAAATTAAAATAAGAAAACCACAAAAATGGACCTTTTTTCCAGGTGGGTCAAGAACAACAAACCAAGAAAGATCACGAATAAGTTTTTTAGATAATAGAATAGGTAATAACATGTTATCCAGAATTCTAACTAGAAAAGACAAGAAGAAAATCAGAAATTAGACGGAATAATAGATATAGACAAATATATACAAATCTTTCAACAAAACAACTAAGGTTACTCAATCCGAGAATACTATATAATACATGATATTTTTCAAATAACTCTCAATTATATAGACATTATAGAGAAGAGCAATTATCAGCTATAGGAAATAAGGTTGCAACATTAAATTTAATTAGTCCAGAATCAGTACTACAAATTAAAAATTATAAAAAGAATTTAATGCATATGGGATTAATATTAATTAGATTAAAAGGACTAACTAGATAGAATTTAGGAACTAAAGTACTAATAGTAGTATATGATGACAGATGGTCAGATCAAAAGAAATCTATAATAGGTTTAACAGAAGTAGACATGACAAATAATGGAAGAATACTTTATATTAGCCCAGATTTCATGATAAATCTAGCAGAATTTGGAAAAAATATCAAGATAAGAATACAGACTAAGGGATATGAAGAAATGAATAATGGAAATAATTTACTTATATGTGTAGGTTTCATAGGAAAAATGGCAACAAATAGTAATACCAAATTCAAAATCAAGGTAGACGATGTAGTCGAAGTAATGAGAAATAAAGGGATAAAATTAATAAAACCTATTAAGATAAACCCAGAAGTATATGCTGGATTAGAATGAAATCTAGAAGATTTCGCAAAGCCAAAAATATTCAAACCGTAATCTCATTTAATGTATACAAACTCTAAAGGAGAAACATCAATTAGGTTTATCAATTATAATTATTCTACCCAAAAAGAAATAGATAATGGAACTGAAAATACGATGGAAGATAATGATACTGAATTTATGAATATTGAAATTATACAAGACGAATTCGAGGTAGACATAGCAATAGAAAAAGCAAGAAGGCTAGTTAAAGAAAATATAAATAAGACTTTCCAATGTAAGGGGTGTAAACTTGGAAAATTAACTTTAAGCAAAGTAGAAGAGCATTTCAAGGAATATGAATTAAGAACAGATAATTGGGGATATAAAAAAGAAAATATTTCACAGAAATAATCGGATAAATTCGATAAAATTTTTGAAGAGATACAAAATAGTTATGAAGAAACAGAAACAGAATCTCTAATAAGTTTAAAAGAATTAATGGAATCAACTAGTTCTAGCCCAAGCTCATTTCAGAGGACAACTTACCAAAGTACCATAGATACTAGCATAGGAAATGTACCCAGAAAAAGAGTATATAGAATAGATCATGAAACAGAAATAGAAAATCTAAAACCATCAGGAAAAAGAATGCCTATAGAAGAACCTATAAGACTACAAGAAGGAGGAAGTAAGGGTAAAATATTAAATATAGCAGCTCATGATCCACAAATGTGGAACTCGGTAATAGACCTATGGAAAGGAATAGTAGTAGCAAACTTTATAAAAACTTATAATGACACAGATGCCGAAACAATGTATAAATATATGGAGACCTTCTTAGGAGAATCAACAAAGGGCTTATGGGAAGCCTATAAATCATAATTTCCACAATATTTTCAAATGTTAATAGCAATGGGACCAAATCCTTATAATTTTACAAATAAAATACATAGCTTGATTACAGGCGAAGATCCAAATAGTGGATTAGTAGTATTACAAAAGAACGCTTTAATAAAATTAGAACAATTAAGTTTAAGCAGTTGGTTTCATATAAAAAAAATTTTAAATGATTATTTTTATTACTGTACTATTAAATGCTTTTGATCAACATCTAGGTCAAAAGTTATTTAATAAACTACCAGGAGTCTTAGGAAGAGAAATAGAAGAACGATGGTATAAAAGGGAAGGTGTAATACAAAATTCACATGCAAAATGGTCTATAGGGCACAAAGTACAACATATAATGGAATACTACAAAAAATATTTACCAATTTACAGATACAAAAACAACTAAAACAGAATAATATGAGTTTCTGTAGATCAACTGTATATACAACACCAAGTTACGAAAAAATGAATATAGAAAGAAGAAATATAGAAAATATTGACCTCAATACAACAAGGGATACAATAGAAAATATTATTATCTTAGAAAATCATCAGCTAGAAAACCCTACCTAGATAAGAATAGACATGTTAGAAAGTATAGAACAGATAGAAACTATAAAAATAAACTAGAATGTTTTACTTGCGGTAGTGTAGAACTCTTAGCAAATACATGTCCAAAAAGAATTAATAATAAAACAAGAAATTCACAATTAATAGAAGATTTTCAAGAAACCCTAATAAATGTAGATGAATATATGTTAGATAACGAAAGTATATACTCTATAGTAAGCGTAGATATAGAAGAAAAACTCAAATAGATACCTCAAAATCAGAAGAGGAAGAATTAATAAATGAAATAGGATTAGAAAAATTAGATTTAGAAGAAAATACCTTTGTAAATATATCGGAAGAATGTAACCATAATTTTGAAAGAAATAAATGATTAGATAGTAATCAGTGTTTTATATGCAAATGGTACCCTAGTAGAAATAAAAGAGCTAAATGTAAATTATGCTATCTAGAATGATGTATTTCATGTATAGAAAAAGATTTTGAAACAAAAATAAATAAAGAAGAAAAATACCAAGAAATAAATTATCATACCATGAATTTGAGAATAATGACATTAGAAGCTAGAATAAATGAACTAGAAAAAAGAATACAGAAAATAGAAAAAGGAAAAGAGAAATTAGAAGATATAAAAGAAAATATAACAACAATAGAAGAAGAACTAATGAGTATAGAAAATTATGATACACTAATATATAATGTAGATAAAATATTAAGTACAATAAAGATTTTAGCAAGAATCAAAATAGAAGATTATGAAATAGAAAGTTTAGCTCTTGTAGATTCCAGGTGCACAAGATATATAATAAATAAAAAGGTAGTTCCCCCAAATCTAATCAAAACCTTAGAAAAGCCAGTTGCAGCTATACAGATGGATGGAACTCATAATATATACAGACATTATATAGATAAATCACAGATTAACTTTATAAATACATGTTTAGATTTCTATAAACCTAGCTACAAGGTAGATAAAATCTGGGTAAGAGACTTAAACATAAATGTAGACTTTGTACTAGGATTAAGTTTTATATTACATAATAATGGTAGCTATCTACTCGGTAGAGATGAAGTAATATTCTTTAAAAATATTCCACAAACACCAGTACAAACAATAGAAACTGCAACCACGATAAGAACACGACTGAACGCAAGCCAGAAAAACTTGCAAGAAAATCAAAAAGAATGTTGTAAAGAGTGTAAAGATAAAAATACATGTTGTAAGATTAAAGAAGAATCTAAAACCTTAATACTAGAAGAAAATGAAGATAGAGATATATTAGAAAAAGAATATACTTTAATAGATATTGAAACAGAATTATACAATTTTAAAACAGGACTACAAAAAATAGGAATAATAAAGAACGAAAAGGATCTAGATAATATAATAAAAATATTAGATGAAATAGAAATAATAGGAGAAAAACCTTTAAAACATTGGGAAAACAATAAAGTTATGTGTAAATTAGATATAATTAATCCAGAATATATAATTAAAACAGCCTCAATAGAAGCTACAAATCAAAATCTAGAAAACTTCACAATTCAAATTAAAGAACTTATAAATTTAGGAGTAGTAAGAAGATCCACTTCTAAACACAGGTCAGCAGCCTTTATGGTTAGAAACCATAGTGAGATAGTAAGAGGAAAAGCAAGAATGGTAATAAACTACAAAAGACTTAATGATAACACTAGAACAGAAGGATATAAGTTACCTGATAAAACAGAACGAATAAATAGAATACAAGGAAAAAGGATATTCAGTAAGTTTGACGGTAAATCAGGGTATTCGCAAGTAAAGATGCATGAAGAAAGTATTGAATGGACTGCATTTACTTGCCCAGAAGGACACTTCGAATGGCTAGTAGTGTCGTTCGGACTAAAAACAGCTCCACCAATTTTTCAAACGAAAAATGGATAGTATATTTGGAGAATATAAGAGATTTGTTTTAGTATATGTAGATGATATACTAATATTTAGTAAAGATATTAAAGAACATTTAGGACATTTACAGACAGTATTTAGATTATTTGTAGATAATGGAATAATAATTAGCAAAAAGAAGATGGAACAATGTATAAATTATATAAATTTTCTACGAATAATCATAGGGGATGGAAAAACTAAATTACAACCCCATATAGCTAAAAAGGCCCTAGAAATGCCAGATAAATTAGATAGTACCAAAGAGCTACAAAAGTTTTTGGGAATAGTAAATTATGCGAGAAATTTTATTAAAGACTTAGGAAAAATAGCAGGACCATTATATGCTAAGACAGGAGCTACATGACAAAAACATTTTAATACAGAAGACATTAAATTAGTACAAAAAATTAAAGAAAAAAATAAAAAATATTCCTAATTTAAATATACCACTAGAAACAGACTAATTGATAATAAAAAAAGACAGTAGTTTTGAAGGATGGGGAACAGTTCTAAAAAAAAACCAAATAAATATAGTGATAAGAACATAGAAAAAATATGTGCTTATCAAAGTGGAAAATATAAAGAAAAAGGAAATATGAGTAGTATAGATGCAGAGATATTAGCCGTAATTTACGGATTAAATAGTTTTAAATTACATATATTAAATAAACAAAAGTAACAATTAGAACTGATTGCGAAGCCATAGTTAAATTTCACCAGAAGATCAATGCAAAGAATAGTAGTAGGAGAAGATGATTAAAATTTATTGATACTATATCAATATATAATCTGGTTTTTGAACATATTAAAGGAAAAGATAATAATTTAGCAGATCAGTTAAGTAGGTTTAAAATTACTGTCAATTAATAAACAAGTATTTTACATGTACAGCATGAGACCAACAGTTTCCAAGACTGAAGACAAAGGGAAGGGCATTCAGGCCTCACCCTCGGACAGATACTTGCAGACAGTATTAGGTAATCTTCATTTTAAGCCACATCCTTTGGGAAAAAAGACCAATATGGAAAGAATAAATTTTGGAAAACATAATTTAATATTTTTTCCACCATCAAACATGTCATTTAGAGTCATACCAGAATGTGTCATAGACAGACCTCAACGGTGTTTAATTAATAACTTATGTATAGCATATAATAAGAAAGACACTAAATATTTTATAGCTTCTCTTAATGCCTTAGGACAATATTTTACAGATAAAAACCAAGACAAAAGATTTAAGTATTATGTGGTTATACATGGTAAGACAAATGATTATTTTCAGACATGGTTAGAAGTACTAGATTCCACTAAGGATATAGAAAAATTACTTTTTAAGGGTTTTAATGATTTTACTGAAGCATTAGATTATGCAAGGGGAATACTAGGACCAAACTACTATATCTCCCCAGCACTCAGACAAAACCCAGAAAAACCCCTCAATACAATATCCGAAAAGACAATGACAAGATAATATTCTGTGATTATTGTTCATCAATGACAGAAGCCTTTAAACGAATAAACCAGAAAAATGAAACCCTGGCACAAGATAAGACAAAACTCATGGAGCAGGTAAAGGTATTGGAACATAGGGTACAAGCGTTGAGATTTGAATTATCCCAGACTCAAGTTATTTCTCAACAAGATACAGAGATGAACAGTCCAAAACAGAGTTCTCCATCTCAAAAAAAAGGGATGAGAAGGGTGTGCATTCCCCAATGAATGCAGCAAAATCCACTGTATCGGATAATGATATAGCTAGTCCGGTTCAAAACGGTAACCGGTAAAGACACATCAAATTCGTTTATGGCTGTCACTTTGCCAAAAAGTGAAGATGAAGGTTCGTCGAGAAGAAGACTACCCAGAACATTAACACATGGAGAAGCGTTAAAAAAGAAGAGTATAATTTCAAAAAAGAAAAAAAAATGAAAAAATAGAAAATATAATAAAACAGATATTAGAAAACGTTTTTCAAGACAAGGAAGAACAAGACAAACACATGGTTAAGAATCCAAGTCCAAGACCAAGTCCAAATCTAAGTCCAAATCCAGAAAGGACCCAAAGTTCAGGAGAAGATGATAACTATGAAGACAACCTAAATTATCAAGATGCTCAAGATCCATATGAAGATGAGTCAGAAATGAGTTTCGATTCAATAGCTATACATAATTTAGACACATAAAAACAAAGTCCCAGTTATACAGCAATTAAAGAGCACTAAAGACAAAGGAAACAAGGCTGGTATACAGAGCAATAATGATAGCATACTGTAGACAATTAAAATTTTACTAAATTTAAATCCATAAGAAATTTGGATTTTATCATAAATTAAATACATACTAGCCAAAGTAAATATTATGAGCCAGTATGATCGGGTCAATTATTTAAATCCAATTAAATTGATTTAAATAAAGGTCCAATATATTATTGGGCTAGCCCGTCAATTGGTCTTCTATCAAATGGGTCGGCCCATAAGCCTCAAGCCCAATGATCCACTAGGGTTTTCTTGAAGATTACTCCACCCCACACCTATATAAAGGGGTCAAAGGAGATGGCTAAAACACAAGCAAGTAAGCAGAAGGAAAGGCTAAAGAAACTCTGAAGAATAGGATCAAGGTCTTTATCCATATCTGCAATCGTCGTCTGTGGTCAAATTCCAAAGGCGAACTCAAGTCATAGGCGGGCGACTTCAAATCTTCCGTTCGTGATAACCCAACATCAAATCCTGGTTCGTGACGACCTTCAAATTGTTCGTGACGTACTACAAATCTGAAATCCGTCAAGTTCAAAATCAAGCTTTCAAGCTCTTGAACCATCATCCGTGAGGAGAAGAATCAGAGGACTACATCTCTTTAGATTTAGAGATATTTTAGAGATTGTAACCCCATCACTTGAAATTGAATATAATATTTGTCGCTATATTTCTTGTCTTGATTATTATTTTTCAGGAGAGAAATTTAGTCATTACAAATTTTGGCACGCCCAGTGGGACCATCTCTACCTCTCATCTCTTCTCAACTCTCAACATTCAAGATCACTAAGATGGCTTCAAAGAAGATCGAAGTTGCTGACTCCAAGTTTTCTTCTGACGTTGAAAGTATCCTGAACGTTACTATGGGGAGTCTTGGGCCAATCATCCGGAGCAAGGCGGATGTCTTGGGGCAACAAGCACTCTAAATGTCGTCTGCACCAATGCATGCTTTGAGATCTTCATCATTCGAAGAAGAAAGGTCCTCTACTAGCAAGTCAGAGAGAGGAGATAATATTGTAGAAGTTGTAGAGAAAGCTCTTGCTCAACTTACTTTATACAATACCAAGAGTCAGCTTACCCAACCTGACGATGAAGTCTTATGTGTTGGCTCTACGCCAATCTCACCACATGACATGTTCCAAACTGAGTTCAATCTGTGGGAAGGTCTCGGTTATTCTTCATCATCTGCAATAATCATGGAGGCAATGATGACTAACACTTCGAAAATGGAGGAGCAACTTGCAAACCTGGCAAATGCGATCGATGGGTTAACAAAGTATGCTCAAGATCAAGATGTCCGTATCACAAAATTGACAGGCATAGTTGAAAGCATGATGGATGGAGAATCAAGTCATGCACCTGGAAAGCTTCCTGAAGTCCACGAGAAGGCTGATCCTCCAACAAAACAAGTGTCATCCGCCAAGGAACTTCATGTCTCCTCTGAAGGATCAATTCCCATAGAACAATTGAAGAAATTCTTTATGGGAACTATCAAGGATAAGTATGAGGTCGCTTCAAAGTCTTTTCTCACGTACGCAAAGCCGTATACTGCAAGAATCGATAGCCTGAAGATGCCTGGCGGCTATCAACCTCCCAAATTTCAACAGTTCGACGGCAAGGGAAATCCAAAGCAACATGTTGCGCACTTTGTTGAGACATGCAACAATGCAGGGACTTATGGAGATTACCTTGTCAAGCAGTTCGTCCGCTCACTAAAGGGGAATGTTCTTGATTGGTACACCGACCTCGAGGATGGATCCATTGATAGTTGGGACCAATTGGAGCAAGAGTTTCTTAATCGCTTTTATAGCACGAGGTGTACTGTGAGCATGGTGGAACTTACAAACACTCACCAACGAAAAGATGAACCAGTTATTGACTTTATCAATCGATGGAGGAATGCAAGCCTTAACTGCAAAGATAGGCTAAGCGAAGCTTCTGGCATAGAGATGTGCATCCAAGGAATGCATTGGGGACTTCGTTACAACTTGCAAGGAATTAAGCCCAGGACATTTGAAGAACTTGCCACCCATGCTCATGATATGGAGTTGAGCATGGCTTCTGCGGGAAACGAAGGGCTGCCCATCTACGAACCTCTCAAGGGAAGAGATAAGCAAGAAGTCAAGAAATGGAGCAAGTTCGTACCCAAAAATGAAAGCAAAGAATCCATGAACGTCAATGCCTCTCCTTTGAAGTTTACTACCAAGGCGAGCAAGAAACAGAGTATAAAAACAACTTCCTCTCAAGACAATGCAAATCGGAAGTTGGCTCTCAAAGATATGCAAGAAAAGGAGTACCCATTTCTAGACTCCGATGTGCCTGCAATATTTGAAGAACTCCTCGAGTTAAAGCTTATTGAGCTGCCAGAGATGAAGTGTCCAAATGAAGCTGGAAATATAATAAAGATGGAGTCGAAAATAAGATAGTTGCTGATGACAAGCCGTTCTCTGAAGCCGAGGCATACTTAGCTGATGCAAAGTTCTACTTGAAGAACCACATCATGAAGGGAGTAAAAGTTGATGACATCACGAAGGCCAAAGGCATGAAAATAGCTCCTTTATTTCGTTACGTCCCAAAAGTGAAGAAAGATGAAGGAGAATCATCAAGCCTCCAAAAAGGTGCACTAAGAGAATTAACCCTTCCTATCAAGAAGATTGATACCATAAAGTTATCTTCAAAGCTACTGGAATATTTTGTGGCCCCTAACATGCCTCAAAATAAGGCACTCCCTACGAAATGCACAAATGAAGGTTTTGATCCGAATGCTTACAGGTTGTTCGCAAAGGCTGGATATGATCCCAATGAACCATCTAAGCTAGGGAAGCTCCCACCTGAAGCTACTAGGAAAGCAAACACGATTAATGATAATGAGCATGTGGTGAAGCAATCACGTGAGGGTCTAGGTTACAAACAACCCCCACCAGTTCACATCTCCATTAGAAGAACAAGTATTAACTATATCACGACGGAAGATGAACCCGCTGATCCTAATAAAAGGCCTTCTGTCTTTGATCGACTTGGAGAACCAACTACAAGAACTTCTATATTTAAGAGGTTGGGGCCATTGAAGAGGAAAAAGAACAAGTCCCAAAGAAATTATGAAAAAATAAGAAGATCTTTACCATCTAGAGTCCAAAGTATCTCCAAAGAGTGTCAAAGCCTGGTCCCTTCCAAAATGAGGCGACAATCAGAACTTTTGATTTCATGCGGAGAGGTACTCAAAGTGAAGACTCGCACAGTGGTCCACACTAGAGAGCGTGACGAAGATGAAGAAAGTGTAGGATCTTCATATCACATTACTGCGAATGAGGAGTAATACACTTCATCCCTAAGGAAATTTGACTAATATTTGGGAGATGCCTCTTGGTGTGGCCATATATCTTTCAATGATGGTGATCATCAAAAAGACGAAGATGTCGAGGACGCTCCTGCGAAACTAGAAGAAGGAATTAAAATGACTATTGATGCATTGAAAGAAGTCAACCTTGGCACTGCAGAAGACTCCAGGCCCACCTATGTAAGTGCCCTATTAACCATAGATGAAGAAAAAACTTATGTGGAGCTACTCAAAGAATATAGAGATGTCTTTGCTTGGAGCTACAAAGAGATACCTGGTTTAGATCCTAAGGTAGCAGTTCATCATCTCGCAGTAAAGAAAGGAGCTCATCTTGTTAAGCAAGCCCAAAGACGCTTCAGGCCAAAATTGATCCCATCAATCGAAGCCGAGGTCAATAAACTCATCGAAGCTGGTTTTATTCGGGAGGTTAAATATCCTTCGTGGATTTCAAGCATTATTCCTGTGAAGAAGAAGAATGGCCAAATTCGAGTTTGTGTCGATTTTAGAGACCTCAATAATGCATGCCCTAAGGACGAATTTCCGCTCCCCATTCCAGAGCTTATGATTGATGCCACCACCGGATACGAGGCTATGTCTTTCATGGATGGATCATCTGGCTACAATCAAATACGTATGGCACCAAAAGATAAAGAGCTTACTGCGTTTCGCACTCCTAAAGGCATTTATTGCTACAAAGTAATGCCTTTTGGCTTGAAGAATGTTGGCGCCACATATCAAAGGGCAATGCAGAATATCTTTGACGACATCCTCCACAAGAATGTGGAATGCTATGTGGATGATTTAGTGGTGAAATCAAGAAAGAGAGGAGACCACTTACAAGACTTAAGAATAGTGTTCGAACGACTCCGGCGATATCAACTCAGAATGAACCCGTTGAAATGTGCCTTTGGAGATACTTCTGGAAAATTCCTTAGCTTCATTGTTAGACATTGAGGGATTGAGATAGATCAAGCCAAAGTTGACACCATCTTGAAGATGTCCGAGCCCAAAAATATACATGAACTGAAAAGTCTACAAGGAAAATTGGCGTACCTTAGAAGATTCATCTCAAATCTAGGAAGGAAGTGCCAACCTTTTAGCCGGCTCATGAAGAAGGGTATACCTTTTGAATGGGACCAAGCTTGTAGCAATGCATTCCAAAGCATCAAATCCTACTTGATGAAACCTCCAGTTCTGGAAGCCCCTATACCAGGAAAGCCATTGATTCTATATATTGCAGCCCAAGAAAGGTCAGTGGGAGCCCTTTTGGCCCAGGAAAATGGTGAAAATAAAGAAAATTCCCTCTACTACTTGAGTAGGATGATGACCCCAAATGAGATAAAGTATTCTCTGATCGAAAAGTTGTGTTTGGCGTTGGTTTTCGCAATTCAAAAGCTGAAGCACTACTTTCAAGCTCATGTCATCCGTCTCCTCTCAAGGTCAAACCCGATCAAGTCTGTTATGTCAAAACCCGTCCTCAATGATCGATTAGGAAGGTGGTATCTCCAATTTCAACAATTCAAGATTGTGTATATCCCACAAAAAGCTGTGAAAGGACAAGCTTTGGCAGATTTCTTGGCAGATCATCCAATTTCTGATGATTGGAAGTTGACTGATGAACTACCTGATGAGGATGCGATGGTCATCGAAGTGCAACCACCGTGAAAAATATATTTTGATGGTGCCGCACATCTTGAGGGAGCTGGTGCAGGTGTTGTGTTTGTCACTTCTCAAGGGGAAGTCTTGCCATATTCCTTCACCTTAACACAACATTGCACCAACAACGTTGCGGAATATCAAGCACTCATACTTGGGCTTGAGATGGCCGTTGATATGAGAAAACTCCAATTACATATTTTTGGAGACTCTGAGTTAGTGATCAATCAATTGCTAGGTAGCTACGAGGTCAAAAAGCCATAATTGCGTCGTTATTATGATTATGCGCAGAAATTGATTGGATGGCTTGGCAATGTAACTCTTCAGCATGTGCCAACAACAACAACAACAACAACCCAGTATAATCCCACAAGTGGGGTCTGGGGAGGGTAATATGTACGCAGACCTTACCTCTACCCCGAGGGGCAGAGAGGTTGTTTCCAGGAGACCCTCGGCTCAAAGAGACAACAAGAGACACTATATTAGTACTATCAATAGACTCATAATAAAACAACATAAAATACCATAAAATCCATAACATAACATAAATACCATAAAAAACAAAGTAACAGCAATATAAGAGATATAGGAAATACGAGAAAGATGTAAGGTATTAATACACAGAAAATAAGGAAGGAAAATAAGAAGGCTGATGCCCTAGCTACTCTAGCTTCAACATTGGCTCTGCCCGGCCAGACACAAACCACTATCTGCCAAAAATGGATAGTGCCGCCAGATGAGAACGAGGATAAAGAAACCGAGCTCGAGGTTTGGTAGCCGTCGCTGAAGCTGTGAAGGTTGATTGGCGACAAACCATGATCGACTACTTATGTTATGGGATACTTCCAGAAGATCCAAGAAGAAAGACTGAAATTCGTCGGCGTGCCCCTCGCTTCCTTTACTACAAAGACACTTTGTATCAAGATCATTTGAGGGAGTTCTCTTGCGTTGTTTAGGGGAAGATGAAGCAACTCAAGCTATGCAAGAGGCACACTCTAGAGTTTGTGGATCACATCAATCCGGGCCGAAGCTCCACTTCCACATTAAGAGGATGGGTTACTACTGGCCGACAATGGTGAAAGACTGCTTAGATTATGCTCGGAGATGCAAGGCTTGCCAGTTTCACACAAATTTTATACACCAACCTCCTGAAATGTTACACCCTACTGTTGCATCTTGGCCATTTGATGCTTGGGGATTAGATATTGTTGGACCACTTCCAAAATCTTCTGGAGGACATCTATACATCTTGGCCGCAACTGATTATTTCTCAAAAATGGGTAGAGGCCGTCGCTCTTAAGGAAGTGAAGAAAGAGAATGTTTCAAACTTCATTCGAGTGAACATAATATATCGTTTCGGCATTCCTAGTTATATAATAATAGATAATGGCAAACCGTTCGATAATAAATTGATGACCAAGATCTGTGAACTTTTTGTCTTCAAGCAACGTAATTCGTCAATGTATTATGCTGCTGCAAATGGACTAGCCGAAGCATTTAACAAGATGCTTTGCAACTTGTTAAAGAAGGTCGTCTCCAAGTCTAAAAGAGATTGGCATGACATAATGGAAGAAACTTTGTGGGCATATCGTACGACTCATCGCACGCCGACACAAGCAACTCCTTATTCTCTTGTTTATGGAGTCGAAGTAGTTCTTCCTCTTGAGCGTCAAATATCGTCCTTGCGAATCGCTGTCCAAGAAGGTCTTACTGAGGAAGAAAACGCTCGCCTACGCCTTGAAGAACTTGAATCCCTTGATGAAAAAAGGCTAGAAGCTCAACAAAGTCTTGAATGTTATCAAGCTCGTCTTTCTCGTGCTTTCAACAAAAAGGTTCGCTTGAGGTCCTTCCAAGTTGGCGATCAAGTTCTTGCAGTAAGAAGACCTATTATCACCTCTCGCAAATCTGGGGGCAAATTCACTTCAAAGTGGGATGGTCCATATGTTGTGCAAGAAGCCTATTCAAGTGGAGCTTAAAAGTTGGTTGATGCAGATGGCATGAGAATTGGCCCTATCAATGGGAAATTTTTGAAGAGGTACTATCCTTGAAGAATAAACGCTCCTCGACGCACGAGCCTAAACTGCAAGTCATAAAGCTCCTTAATGCACGAGCCTAAACTACATGCTGCTACGCTCCTTGACACAAGAATCTAAACTGCATGTTGCAATGCTCCTGGCCCGCATGAGCGTAAACTGCGAACGACACCCAAAAAAAAAGGAGTCCGCTAGGTCGAAAACCTCGAAAGAGGCGGCCTAGATAAAAGTTAGGACACAAAAAAAAACTTACATATTTTAAACTACATTATGACTTGATCCTCTTCACCGAGGTACGTAGGCAGCTTAGAGTTTTATTCTAAGTTTAGTCGCATAAGCTTCAAAAAAAAATGTGTGGAATACATGATCTGGAATTTTGACTAATCCAGAAGGTCTTATGCCGCAATGACTCCTATATGCATGCGAATCTGGAAGTTCACTGCAGTCGCGTCAACTTCGCGAATTTTCTGTTGGTAGACCGAAAAAGTTCTTCCACGAAATCTGTAGATATTTCAGGTCTCTGAGTTTTCTTTCTAACAGCATGGACGGATTGCATTTCCGACACTCGAAGCTCAAGATACAATTATTTTCGCCGAAGGTATGCAAATCTGAAAATTCACTGCAGTTGAGTCGACTTCGTGAATTTTCTGTTCACAGTCCGAAAAGAGTTCTGTTATGAAATTTATATGAGTTTTAGATCTCCGGGCCTTCTTTCTAACGGTACATACGGATTGCAATTCTGACACTCCAAGCTCAAGATACAATTATTTTCGCCGAAGGTACGCAAATATGAAAATTCACTATAGTTGAGTCGACTTCGTAAATTTTCTGTTCACAGTCCGAAAAGAGTTCTGTTACAAAATTTATATGATTTTTAAATCTCCGAGTCTAGTTTGTGACATCACAAACGGCTTGTGATTTGGATGCTCCTATCTCGAGATGAGATTTATTTTGTGCAGAGTGCGCAAAGCTGTGAGCTAAACACGGGCCAGACGTGTAGATCGACTTTGAAGATTAATTCCAGCTGATACAAAAGGAGATTCGTGCTAATTTTTTGATATGTTTCAGTCCTATGAGTCTAATTTCGGTATAAGCAAGCGGCCTATGATTTGAAGTCCCCTACAGTAAAATATGAATTCTTTTTCGCGAAACAACAAAACCAACATACAAGACATATGCTGAAATTTAATAAGGAAATAATTGGGAGTAACAGAGGGGATTCAGGTCTCAAAGAGAAATATCACATATTAAAAAAAATAAAGATACTTTTATTGCTCCAAGACATAAGTACTCCATTACATGATATTAGTTATAAAAAAAATCGCAACTCGAGAATCTTAAGCAAAAAAAAGAGAGAAAAAAAAAACTCTAAAATCATGGAAAAGGTTTGAAGCTAAGGATTTGCTGGCGGCTTGTCTCAACTGCCCCTTTCAGAAGGGATAATTTCTCTGCTTCATCGTCAGATGATTGGCTTCAATGGTATAAATCTCCCCTTCGGTAACGTCAACGTTCTCTTGACTTTTAGCCAACTTCACCTGTTGTTTGTCCAAGAGTGCGGCGATCTTCTTCTTTCTGGAAGCCAAGGAAGCTAGCTGTTGTTCAACATTCGCAAGACTGGCTTGAAGTTTTTCTACGGACTCGCTCACTTTTTCATATTCCTGTTTTGCATCATTGAGGCATCGTCGTGCATCAGAAAGTGACTCTTGGTGAAATTCTTTAGTCATCTTGGACGATCTTAAAGCATCGTAATCTGCGTACGTCTTGAAAAAAGCCTCGACAAGAGCCTCTAAGGTAGAAGTATCAATAACATTTTCTTTCTTAATTTCCTCAAGACTCAAAGCAATACTTTCCTCTAACTTTGTGAAGCTATCTAGAGAATCAAGAGAGAACTCTTCGATCCATTCACACAAGGTATGCCACATTGTGTTAACAAAAGAAAGTTTAATACGGAAAATAGTCTCTTGTGGCTTAAAGTTTGGAGCATCAAGATGCAACGGCCATGGAGTAGGCTCGAAGGTTTTTAGACATTTTGCTTGACTTGCGGCAACCTCCATCTTACTCGTCATGGCTGGCTTGGAAAGCACAACATCTTCTGGAAGAATGAGGTGCGGCTCTTTGGGTAGACTCAAATCTGTCGACGGAGCATTGTTTGCAGCATGATGTTCAACACCATCAAATAAAGTGTGAGGACTTTTTGCGGCCACACCGAGGGAATTTGGGCTTTTAACACAGTCTTCCACCGTGTCTTCACCAAGTACGTCATCATACAACTCATTGACGCCCAACTGCAAAAAAAAAACAGCAAACTTTAGTGTTAAAAAAAAGGGAGTAAATTTGAAGGAAATAATATTTACTCGTTTCTCCAGTTCAGACAACGACATCATTGAGCTAGGGTCACCCTCTACGAAAAATACAGTATCGATACTAAGAGCATCCAAGTCAGCAAATTTACTATGGCTCGTGTCCTTAGCCTTCTTCTTTGAACGATTCCAATGTATGTCATGACTAGCATCACTCTCGTTCGAACTGGAAGTGGCACTAACATTCAAAATCTCATTGGGCAAAGCAGAAGCTTGAGTCCTTTCCTCGTTTGTTGGCACGACGTTGGCTGTCTTCGCAATATTTTTATTTGGTGAAGTAGGAGGCGATTTCCTTTTGCAAGGATTATTCGTCACCTCTACAGTGGCAGTAGTTGTCTTGGAAGTCAACAAAACATGTTTAGCTCCTTTGTCCACATGGGCTTCCCCGCCCGTCGAAGGGGTAGACTTGGGTAATACCTTGGTGCTTGGCGAAGGATCTTTCGATCTTAACTCGGACTTGGAAAACCCTTCGTGAGTGTTCTTTTGACGTTGATCATCTTTGGAGGATAAAGGAATACCATCTTTCCTTGGAACTTTCAAAATGATATGAGTACTTTGTCGGGAAGAGTGCACTTAACGAGCTGACCACCAATCTGCATACTCACGAGTCATTAGAGGTCCCTCTTCTGATGGACGCGTAGGGACAATAACCTTTGATGAACCTCCAAGATGAACACAGGAGTCCCAGAATTGCACTAGCATTCTCAGTGAGCCATTATAGGGTCGCTCTATGAGGTTGCCAGGAACATCTTGACAAAAGCCGAATTGACGACTAAACCTATGCGGGCTATAAGATTCCACAATATGAATGTCGTCATGCCTAAGGGTTATGAAGCTTGAGTGAAGACTTATAAAAAAGTCACTCCAAGAATTCGATTGTTCGTCATGATCGGTAAGTTGCAATTCCCTCCCTTGCAGCATAGCTAAATGGTGAACCTATCGCGCACTAACTTGTTGATACAACTCACAAGCATTACTAAGGTCAAAATGCTTGGCCATCTTCTCTCCAGAAACCTTGCACATTTGCGGACCTCGTTGTGGACGCTTAACACGATAGTAGGTGTCAAAATTTGCTCCTATCCATCCATATACGTAATGAATAGGAAAGAGTGCTTTGCCGGCACCCAAATCTTGAGAAGTGGAGACCTCCTTCAAGCCATGATAAATACTTGCAAGGACGGGAACCGCCAAGGAAAACCTCTCTCCATGAGCCATCATACTCGCGATTTCGAAGACACTAGCACGAATGTAGTCGATCTTCTTGTTGGGGAACACAAATTTGCAAAGCCAACATGCAAGGAAAGCCGCCAAATAAGTCTCAGCTCTAAGTGACTCCTCCACGCCAAGCTCAATAAAGGGGGCATTCTCCTCATCGGTTCGTGGTAGGAAGCTCGCGTCAATATTCCCAGAAGGATTATGATTCAACTTCGGCCTTGTAGTTCGATTCCTTGATGATTTTGCGGAGGCTTGGCATACCTACTCGGGCCTCGAAACCAAAACTCCACCCAATCACGCATGGAGACCTCGTGGACATCATCCTTCATGAGTTTGTAGAATGCCGAGAATAGGTGCAGACAACTTCTTGGGAGGAAAGGTTTTCCTTGATCGTCTTCTTGTGTCAACTCCTTAGCCGAGGGGATAACTTCGTCGTAGAAAGACCCATGCACCGGAAGGCCTCCGATTGCTCGCAAATCCCACAATGAGATGGAGAGTTCACCAATGGAAGTAGAAATTGTGTTGGTAGATGGACGCCAAAGCTCACAAAAGGCACGGAGGACATTCTCATTGTAGTCATGTGTGAACAACGAAGCAAAGATGGCGTCATAGACCTTGATGCCATCCAGAGTCAACTTGTTGCAGGCAAGAACATCTTCTACCTACTCCTAATATTTGGATGTATAGCGAACTTCACCAAAGCCTGAAGGAGGAACACTCCAAGTGGCGAGACGTCCATCGTAATCACGATGAGGAGGACTAGCAGACGCGACCTTTTGATGGGTGGAGGACTTCAAAAGTAGGACCTTCATGTTGGTTGCTTTGCCCAAAAATCTGTCCAATGCATCCTTCGTCTGTCTAATCAACCATTCCGCAAGATCAAGGGAGGCGTCAAGCAGCTTTCTAGCGAGCGGGAAAGCACCTATCACTGGAGGATGAACTTTTAAAGTTAGAACGTGGGCGCGCGGATTCTGCTTGTCGCTAATAATCTCAAGGTGTGTGTATGGTGTATCATGGTCGATGAAACGCATCCTTGCTGATGGAATTCACAGCCCTATGTGCTGCTCCGAGAGTCTGCGAAAAAGAAAGGGGGAAGAATCTATGAAAAAAAAATAGCAAGACAGAATGGGGCAGCATGTCATAATACGTTGCCTAAATTCGAAAAAACATCTGGGAATATATCAGCATATCTGATTATAATTTTTACCTATGTCGTAGCTCCAGAAGTCTAGTTTCTATCGCCGCAAACCGCTCGTGATTTCGGCATTCCTACACCAAGATATGATTTTTCTGGTTAAGACGTACAAAACTGAAATGTCGAGCGTGACAGAACTTGAACCAAGATTACGAAGCTCACCTGTGATGATACAATACGAATTTAAATCCAAATTTTTTATATGTTGTAGCACTCCGAGTCTAGTTTCTGTAGTCGTAAACCACTCATGATTTCGATGCTCCTACACCGAGATATGATTTTTTTTGGTTAAGACGCACAAAGCTGATAATTCTTGGCAGCAAGTGCAGCAAAAAGAAAAAACGTTAGTCTGCTCTCAGGAGAATCGAGCGACGAGGATTGCGTAATGCCAACTATTGAAGAGTACCGCTGCTTTCATCAAAAGTGGAGGACTGCTGCTATAGCAACGATACAAGGAGAAAGTGGCGAATTTATAGGAACAAGCAAGGGAAGAAGCTAAGGAAATTCTTGGTTTTCAAGTTACGGACATATGTAAATAAGGAAATACCATGTCCGGTTTGTACATGGACAAGTTTGAAACCAGGGAAAACCTGCTCTGCGTATGGCAATGCAAACTAGGGAACAACTCTATTTATAGCTTTTTCAAGGAGGTTGTGTTTTCTTGACCTACAAGAATTTTCCTTTCAATGAAAGAATAATTCCTTGTTGATCAGGATTTGGGAAGCCTTGCAAAGTAATAAAAATAAATCTGAGGCAATTATGAATCGGGAAAGTTAAAAGGAAAGTGATCTTGGTTCAAAAAGTGCAGGAGAATTCCTACCAAATTTGCTAGTCTTTACTTGGTTCTACATAAAATGGATTTTGACTTAATAAATTTAAGTTCATCCCTTTATTTTCATAAAAAGAAAGTCGGTCGAGTTTGTATTGGACTAAAATTATTTATGCGAAAACTGAGTTATTTTAGGAGTTTGGTAATACTACTACTTAGCTTCATATTGATGGCTAATTCACATCGCAAGTTAGCAGTCAAGAGGCAACGTGGTTATCATGGTATTTAGTTATTTACCGACGGAAATTGACACAACTAAATTCTTCTCTGAGATGGAGGGAAAATCAAGATTGTTCACTTTGGTATATTAGACTGTTTGGTTAAGTGATTCATAAAAGGACATTGTCTTATGTGGTTCTTCAGGTCTTCTCTTTGATTTCGACAAGCCTACACCGCGATAAGTCCTGAAGCAGGGGGCATTTGTAGACAATTAAAATTTTACTAAATTTAAATCCATAAGAAATTTGGATTTTATCATAAATTAAATACATACTAGTCAAAGTAAATAGTATGAGCTAGTATGATCGGGTCAATTATTTAAATCCAATTAAATTGATTTAAATAAAAGTCCAATATATTATTGGGCTAGCCCGTCAATTGGTCTTCTATCAAATGGGTCGGCCCATAAGCCTCAAGCCCAATGATCCACTTGGGTTTTCTTGAATATTACTCCACCTCACACCTATATAAAGGGGTCAAAGGAGAAGGCTAAGACACAAGCAAATAAGCAGAAGGAAAGGCTAAAGAAGCTCTGAAGAATAGCATCAAGGTCTTCATCCATATCTGCAATCATCGTCTGTGGTCAAATTCCAAAGGCGAACTCAAGTCATAGGCGGGCGGCTTCAAATCTTCCGTTTGTGATAACCCAACATCAAATCCTGGTTCGTGACGAGCTTCAAATTGTTCGTGACGTACTACAAATCTGAAATCCGTCAAGTTCAAAATCAAGCTTTCAAGCTCTTGAACCATCATCCGTGAGGAGAAGAATCAGAGGACTACATTTTTTTTATCAGAGGACTACAATTCTTTAGATTTAGAGATATTTTAGAGATTGTAACCCCATCACTTGAAATTGAATATAATATTTGTCGCTATATTTCTTGTCTTGATTATTATTTTTCAGGAGCGAAATTTAGTCATTACACATACCAATGAGAAAAACAAGAAGGAAAAGAAGATGTGACAGAGAAATGCTAGTTGTGCTAAAAGACAAAAGTGACAAGTGACATAAAGTAAAGAAGATGTGACAAGAGGTAATGTTAGTTGTGCTAAAAGACAAGTTAAAATTTTGAGTGGAAGAAAAAGTTACAAACACGGAAGGAATCTCCGACCAACATATATAAAAACAAGATTGAAGAGAAAAAAAAAACACTCTGAAGAAAACCCATCCAACCAACATTTTCATCATCAACCCCCTTTCCAAAACCCTTTTGTAAAATATTTCCTTATGAATACTTTAGTAGTTCCTCCTCTTAGCTTGTAAGATAAATAAGACCTTATGCTTATGTGTGATCGTTTTTAATTCCCAAAGCTCAGTAGACTTTTTCGGATTTCCCGAAAGGGAAATCTCTCTCCTATAAGCATGTAAGTTACTCATCTTTTATCTAAATTATGTTCCTGCTAGATATTACCCCTGTTTATTTTAAAATTTTTTGTTATCCGGTATAGTTTTATGTTTCATGTTCATATGATCGATTATTAGATGTCACTCTTAGTATATGGTTAGCTTCCCAATTTCTTAACAATTTTGATGGATTAACCTATAAATTCCTAGGAGAAACTGGTTAAGTAAAACCCGAAAACGATTAAGAAGGGTATAAGTGTTTAACCATGGCCGGGGTGAGGTTAAAGAAATAAGAGTTAAGAAAAGTGTTAAAATCTTTAAAAGATTGGGAAGAAGTGATGAACAGAGTGGATTAAAAAAAGAAGAAGAGATGAACAGAGTGGATTAAAAAAAAGAGTAGTAAAGGGGTAATCTAAGTTCATAGTTCAGATAATATGGTAACTATACAAGTCTATAGAATAAAAGAGAGAGAGTACCGAGTAGGATTTTCACAACATAAGAGTTTAATCGCAAAAAATAATTTTATTGTTAATGTCCAACAATCGTAATAACTATACAAATCCAGAAAGCTTTGCTAGGAGCCTTACTCAAAGTTTGGAAGAATTTATAATAGACGTAGAAACCGGATTTTATTCAATAGTAGATTTGGCCGTACATTTTATATATCTACAAGACAATAGTAGTATCTGTTTAGATATATATAGAAAAAAACTACATCTGATATTGTTAATATTATCATATCATCAGTCATATCATCTATACAATCTAAGAAGACGATTTTAGTTTCGACTTTAAGACGATTTTAATTTCGACGTTAACTACCTCTCTTATTTCTTAACTCTTTTCATCTATACCATCTACCCCTCTTATTAACTACCTCTCTTATTTCTTAACTCTTTTCATCTATACCATCTACCCCTTTTATATTGGTATCTTTCATCTATATCATCTACCCCTCTTATATTGGTATCAGAGCAAGAAAATTTTTGGACCAACCAGTTTATGAAACAACTTATTTTTGCTAAATACATCAGTTACCATCACCATCTAATATATATACATATATATATATATATATATATATAATTTATTCCTCTTATATTGGTATCAGAGCAAGAAGATTTTTGGACCAACCAGTTTATAAAACAACTTATTTTTGCTAAATACATCAGTTACCATCACCATCTAATATATATTAGTCGTGAAATTATTAAAAATAGCATAGAATATAGAAAAACGTTAGAATCACAACTATTTTTCTTTGAATCAGATATTTTAAATACAGAAGATTTTATCCTTGAAATAGAAAGAATTAATATTCAAATACAACAAGAAAATGATTATATCCAAACCACCACGAATAAGATAAAATATATCCCATTAGGATAATATATTATTGAGACAACATCCTTTAACTAAAGAAATAGCTTGTAACTATTGGATTTTAAGTAGGAATATACAAAGAAAAGGAGAATTAAAGAACATACTACGAAAGACTAAAGCTTTATTAATATCAACTTTAGAATTAGCTAAACAAATACAAGAATCGGAGTTAAAAATAAACATAGAACCAAGTTATATAGTAAAACGTAGTATTAGCTCAGAAACCATATCAACTTTAGAGTGGGAAATACAATATATAGAAGGAGAAATATATTTACAAAATCAAAGAATTAAATTCTATAAGAACCGAAAAATTTTGATACCATTAGGTTAAAAAATAGATAATCTAAAGAACCTAGAATATTTAGATTTAAAAATATATCCAGAAAAGAAGTATAGAATATTAAAACATAATACGGAAATTAAGTGTAATTTTACTAGTGGAGAACATATATTACATACTGAAGATAAACAATACAATACTTTAGTAGATATAATAATCAACTTTGGATAAAAAACCCAAGAAAATAATAAAAGCATAATAAGAACACTAGAACTAGTATATTACAAACGAAACAAAGAAAGACTTTAGAAAAAATAGAACAAAATTTGGATTTCCTAAAATCACAAGAACTAGAAATAGACAGAAAAATACAATTTCTAGACAATAAATTTAATCTAGAAAAAATACCTAAGAAAGACGAAATAGAAAAATTAATTAAGACTATTACCGAAAAGCCTAAAGAATTAGAAATACAAACAACCAGATTAGTGAAAAAAATAACACACCAAGTAGAAATATTAAAAAGTGAGATAAATACCTTAAAATAAAAGATAGACACAATAAAAGAAATCGCTCTTTCATGAGTGAGTTACAACTAGAACTAGATCTAGTATATGAAGAAGCATTAAAGTTCACAGAAAGAATTCAACCCAATCCAGAAGGACTGACTAGTTATACTCCCTAGGAAAAATCAGATCAAACAATAATAAAACAGAATAATACTATAATAGTATTACTTTATTAATAAAAAGCTAGATAAAATTATTAAAGAAAAGGAAATAAAGACTGAAATCCCAAAAGTAGATGATCTAATAGAACAGTTAAAAAGAGTTGAAATAACACCGTAAAAAGATAAAATTAAAATAAGAAAACCACAAAAATGGAACTTTTCCAGGTGGGTCAAGAACAACAAACCAAGAAAGATCACGAATAAGTTTTTCAGATAATAGAATAGGTAATAACATGTTATCCAGAATTCTAACTAGAAAAAGACAAGAAGAAAATCAGAAATTAGACAAAATAATAGATATAGACAAAGATATACAAATCTTTCAACAAAATCATCTAAGGTTACTCAATCCGAAAATACTATATAATACAGGATATTTTTCAAATAACTCTCAATTATATAGACATTATAGAGAAGAGAATTTATCAGCTATTGGAAATAAGGTTGCAACATTAAATTTAATTAATCCAGAATCAGTACGACAAATTAAAAATTATAAAAAAAATTTAATGCATATGGGATTAATAATAATCGGAATAAAAGGACTAACTAGAAAGAATTTAGGAACTAAAGTACTAATAGTAGCATATGATGACAGATGGTCAGATCAAAAGAAATCTATAATAGGTTTAACAGAAGTAGACATGACAAATAATGGAGGAATATTTTATATTAGCCCAGATTTCATGATAAATCTAGCTTAATTTGGAAAAAATATCAAGATAGGAATACAGACTAAGGGATATGAAGAAATGAATAATGGAAATAATTTACTGATATGTGTAGGTTTCATAGGAAAAATAGCAACAAATAGTAATACCAAATTCAAAATCAAGGTAGACGATGTAGCCGAAGTAATGGGAAATAAAGGGATAAAATTAATAAAACCTGCTAAGATAAACCCAGAAGAATATGCTGGATTATAATGGAATCTAGAAAATTTCGCAAAGCCAAAAATATTCAAACCGGAATCTCATTTAATGTATACAAACTCTAAAGGAGAAACATCAATTAGGTTTATCAATTATAATTATTCTACCCAAAAAGAAATAGATGATGGAACTGAAAGTACGATGGAAGATAATGATACTGAATTTATGAATATTGAAATAATACAAGACGAATTCGAGGTAGACATAGCAATAGAAAAAGCAAGAAGGCTAGTTAAAGAAAATAGAAATAAAACTTTCCAATGTAAGGGGCGTAAACATGGAAAATTAACTTTAAGCAAAGTAGAAGAGCATTTCAAGGAATGTGAATTACGAACAGATAATTGGGGATATAAAAAAGAAAATATTTCATAGAAAAATCGGATAAATTTGATAAATTTTTTGAAGAGATACAAGATAGTTATGAAGAAACAGAGACAGAATCTCTAATAAGTTTAAAAGAATTAATGGAATCAACTAGTTCTAGCCCAAGCCCATTTCAGAGGACAACTTACCAAAGTACCATAGATACTAGCACAGGTAATGTACCTAGAAAAAGAGTATATAGAATAGATCAAGAAAAAGAAATAGAAAATGTAAAACCATCAGGAAAAAGAATGCCTATAGAAGAACCTATAAGACTACAAGAAGGAGGAAGTAAGGGTAAAATATTAAATATAGCAGCTCATGATCCACAAATGTGGAACTCAGTAATAGACCTATGGAAAGGAATAGTAGTAGCAGACTTTATAAAAACTTATAATGACACAGACGCAGAAACAATGTATAAATATATGGAGACCTTCTTAGGAGAATCAACAAAGGGCTTATGGGAAGCCTATAAATCAGAATTTCCACAAGATTTTCAAATGTTAATAGCAATTGGACCAAATCCTTATAATTTTACAAATAAAATACATACCTTGATTACAGGCGAAGATCCAAATAGTGGATTAGTGGTATTACAAAAGAACGCTTTAATAAAATTAGAACAATTAAGTATAAGCAGTTGGTTTCATATAAAAAAATTTAAATGATTATTTTTATTACTGTACTATTAGTGGAAATGCTTTTGATCAAGATCTAGGTAAAAAGTTATTTAATAAGCTACCAGGAGTCTTAGGAAGAGAAATAGAAGAACGATGATATAAAAGGGAAGGTGTAATACAAAATCCACAAGCAAAATGGTCTATAGGGCACAAAGTACAACATATAATGGAAATACTACAAGAAAAATGTACCAATTTACAGATACCAAAACAACTAAAACAGAATAATATGAGTTTCTGTAGATCAACTGTGTATACAACACAAAGCTATGACAAAAATGAATATAGAAAGAAGAAATATAGAAAATATAGACCTCAATACAACAAGGGATACAATAGAAAAAATTATTATCTTAGAAAATCATCAGCTAGAAAACCCTACCTAGATAGGAATAGACATGTTAGAAAGTATAGAACAAATAGAAAATATAAAAATAAACTAGAATATTTTACTTGCGGTAGTGTAGAACACTTAGCAAATACATGCCCACAAAGAATTAATAATAAAATAAGAAATTCACAGTTAATAGAAGATTTTCAAGAAACCCTAATAAATATAGATGAATATATGTCAGATAACGAAAGTATATACTCTATAGTAAGCGTAGATATAGAAGAAAAAAACTCAAATAGATACCTTAGAATCAGAAGAGGAAGAATTAATAAATGGAATAGGATTAGAAAAATTAGATTTAGAAGAAAATACCTATGTAAATATATCAGAAGAATGTAACCATAATTTTGAATGAAATAAAGGATTAGATAGTAATCAGTGTTTTATATGCAAATGGTACCCTAGTAGAAATAAAAGAGCTAAATGTAAATTATGCTATCTAGAAGGATGTATTTCATGTATAGAAAAAGATTTTGAAACAAAATAATAAAGAAGAAAAATACCAAGAAATAAATGATCATACCACAAATTTGAGAATAATGACATTAGAAGCTAGAATAAATGAACTAGAAAAAGGAATACAGAAAATGGAAAAAGGAAAAGAGAAATTAGAAGATATAAAAGAAAATATAACAACAGTAGAAGAAGAACTAATGAGGATAGAAAATTATGATACACTAATATGTAATGAAGATAAAAAATTAAGTACAATAAAGATTTTAGGAAGAATCAAAATAGAAGATTATGAAATAGAAACGTTAGCTCCAGTAGATTCCGGGGGCACAAGATGTATAATAAATAAAAAGATAGTTCCCCCAAATCTAATCAAAACCTTAGAAAAGCCAGTTGCAGCTATGCAGATGGATGGAACTCATAATATATACAGACATTATATAGATAAATCACAGATTAGCTTTATAAATACATGTTTAGATTTCTATAAACCCAGCTACAAGGTAGATAAAATCTGGGTAAGAGACTTAAACATAAATGTAGACTTTGTACTAGGATTAAGTTTTATATTACATAATAATGGTAGCTGTCTACTCGGAAGAGATGGAGTAATATTCTTTAAAAATATTACACAAACACCAGTACAAACAATAGAAACTGCAACCAAGATAAGAACACGACTGAACACAAGCCAGAAAAACTTGCAAGAAAATCAAAAAGAATATTGTAAAGAGTGTAAAGAAAAAAATACATGCTGTAAGATTAAAGAAGAATCTAAAACCTTAATACTAGAAGAAAATGAAGATAGAGATATATTAGAAAAAGACTATACTATAATAGATATTGAAACAGAATTATACAATTTTAAAACAGGACTACAAAAAATAGGAATAATAAAGAACGAAAAGGATCTAGATAATATACTAAAAATATTAGATGAAATAGAAATAATAGGAGAAAAACCTTTAAAACATTGGGAAAACAATAAAGTTATGTGTAAACTAGATATAATTAATCAAGAATATATAATTAAAATAGTCTCAATAGAAGCTACAAATCAAGATCTAGAAAACTTCGCTATTCAAATTAAAGAACCTATAAATTTAGGAATAATAAGAAGATCCACTTCTAACACGCAGGTCAGCATCCTTTATGGTTAGAAACCATAGTGAGATAGTAAGAGGAATAGCGAGAATGGTAATAAACTACAAAAGACTTAATGATATCACTAGAACAGATGGATATATGTTACCTGATAAAATAGAACTAATAAATAGAATACAAGGAAAAAGGATATTCAGTAAGTTTGACTGTAAATCAGGGTATTGGAAAGTAAAGATGCATGAAGAAAGCATTGAGTGGACTGCATTTACTTGTCCAGAAGGACACTTCGAATGGCTAGTAATGTCGTTCGGACTAAAAACAGCTCCACCAATTTTTCAACGAAAAATGGATAGTATATTTGGAGAATATAAGAGATTTGTTTTAGTATATGTAGATAATATACTAGTATTTAGTAAGGATATTAAAGAACATTTAGGACATTAACAGACAATATTTAGATTATTTGTAGATAATGGAATAATAATTATTAAAAAGAAGATGGAACTATGTAAAAATTATATAAATTTTCTAGGAGTAATCTTAGGGGATGGAAAAATTAAATTACAACCCCATATAGTTAAAAAGACCCTAGAAATGCCAGATAAATTAGATAGTACCAAAGAGCTACAAAAGTTTTTGGGAATAGTAAATTATGCGAGAAACTTTATTAAAGACTTAGGAAAAATATCAGGACCATTATATGCTAAGACAGGAGATACATGACAAAAACATTTTAATACAGAAGACATTAAATTAGTACAAAAAATTTAAGAAAAAATAAAAAATATTCCTGATTTTAATATGCCACTAGAAACAGACTACTTGATAATAAAAACAGACGGTAGTTTTGAAGGATGTGGAGCAGTTCTAAAAGCAAAACCAAATAATATAGTGATAAGAGCACAGAAAAAATATGTGCTTATCAAAGTGGTAAATATAAAGAAAAAGGAAATATGAGTAGTATAGATGCAGACTATCCGTAATTTACGGATTAAATAGTTTTAAATTATATATATTAAATAAACAAGAAGTAACAATTAGAACTGATTGCGAAGCCATAGTTAAATTTCACAATAAGATAAATGCAAAGAATAGTAGTAGAAGAAGATGATTCAATTTTATTGATACTATATCAATATATAATCTGATTTTTGAACATATTAAAGGAAAAGATAATAATTTAGCAGATCAGTTAAGTAGGCTTAAAATTACTGTCAATTAATAAACAAGTATTTTACATGTACAACATGAGACCAACAGTTTCCAAGACTGAAGACAAAGGGAATGGCATTCAGGCCTCACCCTCGGACCAATATGGAAAGAATAAATTTTGAAAAACATAATTAATATTTTTCCACCATCAAACATGTCATTTAGAGTCCTTTGATAGAATATAATAAGAAAGACACTAAATATTTTATAGCTTCTCTTAATGCCTTAGGACAATATTTTACAGATAAAAACCAAGACAAAAGATTTAAGTATTATGTGTTTATACATGGTAAGACAAATGGTATTTTTCAAACATGGTTACAAGTACTAGATTCCATTAAGGATATAGAAAAATAACTTTTTAAGGGTTTTAATGATTTTACTGAAACATTAGATTATGCAAGAGGAATACTAGGACCAAACTACTATATCTCCCCAACACTCAGACAAAACCCAGAAAAAACCCCTCAATACAATATCCGATAAGACAATGACAAGATAATATTCTGTGATCATTGTTCATCAATGACAGAAGCCTTTAAACGAATAAACCAGAAAAATGAAACCCTGGCACAAGAGAAGACAAAACTCATAGAGCAGGTAAAGGTATTGGAACATAGGGTACAAGCGTTGAGAGTTGAATTATCCCAGACTCGAGTTATTTCTCAACAAGATACAGATATTGAACAGTCCAAAACAGAGTTCTCCATCTCAAACAAAAATGGATGAGAATGGTGTGCATTCCCCAATGAATGCAGCAAAATTCACTGTATCGGATAATGATACAGCTAGTCCGGTTCAAACAGTAACCGGTAAAGCACATCAAATCCGTTTATGACTGTCACTTTGCCAAAAAGTGAAGATGAAGGTTCATCGAGAATAAAACTACCTACAACATTAACACAAGGAGAAGCGTTAAAAAAGAAGAGTATAATTTAAGAAAAAAAAATAGAAAATATAATAAAATAGATATTAGAAAACTTTTTCAAGATAAGGAAGAACAAGACAAACACATGGTTAAGAATCCAAGTCCAAGACCAAGTCCAAATCTATGTCCAAATCCAGAAAGGACCCAAAGTTCAGGAGAAGATGATAACTATGAAGACAACCTAAATTATCAAGATGCTCAATATCCATATGAAGATGAGTCAGAAATGAGTTTCGATTCAATAGCTATACATAACTTAGACACATAAAAATAAAGTCCCAGTTAAACAACAATTAAAGAGCACCAAAGAGAAAGGAAACAAGGCTGGTATACTGAGCAATAATGATAGCATACCAATGAGAAAAACAAGAAGGAAAAGAAGATGTGACAGAGAAATACTAGCTGTGCTAAAAGACAAAAGTGACAAGTGACATAAAGTAAAGAAGGTGTGACAAGAGGTAATGTTAGTTGTGATAAAAGACAAGTTAAAATTTAGAGTGGAAGAAAAAGTTACAAACACGGAAGGAATCTCTGACCAAGCCATGTGAAGATGGGACTCAATGAAGTACCCTGCAAGGTTGGACAAGATAGATTTCGAAAGAGTTTGGAATTCGTTTTTCAAATCCATTCCAAATTTAACTATAAAAAGGAGAAGAAAGCAGAAGAAAAACAAGATCGAAGAGAAAAAAAAATACTCTGAAGAAAGCCCATCCAACCAACCTTTTCATCGTCAACCCCCTTTCTAAAACCCTTTGTAAAATATTTTCTTATGAATACTTTAGTAGTTCCTCCTCTAAGCTTGTAAGATAATAAGGCCTTATACTTATGTGTGATTATTTTTAATTCCCAAAGCTCAGTAGACTTTTTTGGGTTTCCCGAAAGGGAAATCTCTCTCCTATAAGCATGTAAGTTACTCATCTTTTATCTAAATTATGTTCCTGCTAGATATTACCCCTGTTTATTTTAAAATTTTTTGTTATTCGGTATAGTTTTATGTTTCATGTTCATATGAATGATTATTAGATATCACTCTTATATTATGGTTAGCTTCCCAATTTCTTAACAATTATGATGGATTAACCTGTAAATTCCTAGGAGAAACTGGTTAAGTAAACCCCAAAAATAATTAAGCAGGGTATAAGTGTTTAACCATGGCCGGGGTGAGGTTAAAGAAATAAGAGTTAAGAAAAGTGTTAAAATCTTTAAAAGATTGGGAAGAAGAGATGAACAGAGTGGATTAAAAAAAAAAGATGAACAGAGTAGATTAAAAAAAAAGTAAAGGGGTAATCTCAGTTCATAATTTAGATAATATGGGAACTATACAAGTCTATAGAATAAAAGAGAGAGAGTACCGAGTAGGATTTTCACAACATAAGAGTTTAATCGCAAAAAATAATTTTATTGTTAATGTCCAACAATCGTAACTACTATACAAATCCAGAAAGCTTTGCTAGGAGCCTTACTCAAAGTTTGGAAGAATTTATAATAGACGTAGAAACCAGATTTTATTCAATAGTAGATTTGTCCGTACATTTTATATATCTACAAGACAATAGTAATATCTGTTCAGATATATATAAAAAACAAATACATCTGATATTGTTAATATTATCATACCATCAGTCATATCATCTATACCATCTAAGAAGACGATTTTAATTTCGACTTTAAGACGATTTTAATTTAGACTTTAACTACCTCTCTTATTTCTTAACTCTTTTCATCTATACCATCTACCCCTCTTATATTGGTATCTTTCACCTATACCATCTACCCAAACGTTAGAATCACAACTAAGTTTCTTTGAATCAGATATTTTAAATACAGAAGATTTTATCCTTGAAATAGAAAGAATTAATATTCAAATACAACAAGAAAAAGATATATATATATATATATATATATATATAACGGTATCAATGTTGTTAAATTTAAGGGGTGTAACAGCTAACCAGTCCAATCCCTCGTATAGGCCATCCCCTCTAAGAGCACATGTACCTTGTATATGCCATTTTCAGGTTTCAAGCTCATAGAGACCAAGTCTTTCACACACTTCCTTTGGTGTCATTGCTCCTTTTTGGATAAAAGAAGATATTCAAGATTAAAAAAAATGTTCTACCCAATACTAAAGGAAGGAAATGGTATGGGGATAAATGAAATTTCCAATTTCTTGCAACTACTTGACTACATTAAACATTTATTTTTTTAAATGATAAATATTATAGAATTAGAATAGCACAAAAATTGTGCATGTTTACAATCTATGCAGATTCTCTGTACATTATTACTAGGGTCTTTGAATCATTTACAAAATCCATCTTACCACAATTTCTTGCTTTGACACTCTATAGCTTTTAACTGATAAAATGCTTGCTTTTAACAACACTTTTCTAGAAGCTCACTCAGCTACAAGAATCAGCATCCAGGCAGAGCCGAGCAATTCAATGACTATGGAGGTGTCACGATCCCAGTTCTCCCTCCGTGAACTATCGTGACGGTACCTAATCTCTACGACTAGGTAAACCTAACAAGTGCGGAAAAAGGAAAAATAATAGATAAAACAATAAAGACTGCAGAATAAACAAAATGAAGGTTTAAAATGCCGCTCGGCATATACAAATATAAACTCTCAAACTGAACAACTTTTCTCCAAATCCGGAAACCCATGAATCACAAGATACGAATATAATAAAAATACTCTAACTCCAGAATGTCTACATCAACCGAAAAGATAGAATGGCTATTACTACAAGATAGAATGGAAAGGGACTCCTCGATCCGCGGACGTGACAGATATACCTCGAAGTCTCTGGAGCAGTCTCCTTGCCTCAAGGGTGATAGGACTTAGGCGAAGTTCCTGGATATGGATATGAAAAACATGCACAGAAAGGGCATGAGTACACCACAGCAGTACTCAGTAAGTGACAAGCCTAACCTCGGTTGGGTAGTGACGAGGAAGGTCAGGGCCCTACTAAGGTTAAATAAAATATAAGGTTTAATAGTATAGAAATAAACAACATAAATAAATACAACAGTAAAAGTAACACAGGATATAAAGGATCGCAACAACTACTTCAGAGGCAAAGTAAACACAGAAAGAGATATAACTCAACACAAAAGGTAACAACCGAGGATCTCCCAGGATACCATCCTGTAGTCCCAAATATAAATATCCAGTGGATCTTCTGGGATACCGTCCCGTAGTCCAACTCATAATGCGAGGGGATCTCCCGGAATACCGATCCGTAGTCCCAAATGTAAATACTTAGTACAGGGGGAATCTACCTGGTACAGTCCCGTAGTTCTAATGTAAATGTGCAGGGGGATCAACCGGAAAATCATTCCTTAGTCCCAAAGTAAACAAACAGGGGGGATCTCCCGGGATACCGTCCCGTAGTCCCAAAGTAAACACACAGCAAGAAGACGTACACAGTTCACTTCAAGTTCCATACCAAGATAAAGCAGGTATATCTAACCTAGCATGCTGCACGTAATTAAAATAAGGCAGATTGAGCAAGTAAGACAGTTAAGTCAATTAGACATGCTTTCCTAAGCTAACAGCATGCTTAAATTGCAAATAATATAAACAGGAAAGGAAACATACTAGTAACTACTAAATGAAAATCGGATTTCTAACAATTAGCACAAGTACGCACTCGTCACCTCAAGTACAAGGCATTTCAATTATCAATAATACCAAATCCTAAGGGGAAGGTCCCCCACACAAGGTTAGGCAAGCCACTTACCTCGAACCAGCTCAAAATCAACTCGAAACCACGTTCTTGCTACGAGTACTCGACTCCAAATGGCCCAAATCTATTCAATTAAATTGCATAATGTAAATAACACTTCAAGTAACTGATTCTACAATTAAATTTTAAGCTAATACGCGAAATTAGGTAAAATGACCAAAACGCCCCTCGGGCCACCTCTCGGAATCAGGTAAAATTTATATTGTCAGAATCCTCATACTCTTCCGAGTTCATGCATACCAAAATTATCCAAATCCAAGGCCAAATTCTCAATCAAAATTCGAATTCTAGGTCCAAGAACTTTCTTTCAACTTTTCCCCAATTTTCATCTCCAATCCGAAATTAAATGATAAAAGTAATTAAGATTGATGGAATATGACTAGAAAGGGTTAAAGAATTGTTACCTAATGATTTCCTCTTCAATTTTGTCCCAAAATCGCCCTTTCCCAATCTCCAATTTGATTTTTCCAAGTTTTGAACCAAACCCTCGAAATTTCATATTTCTGCCCAGCGATTACCGCATCCGTGGTCAAGGGAGCGCACCTGCGGTCCCGCACCTGCGGTCCCGCACCTGCGGTCCCGCACCTGCGGAAGAATGCATCGCAGCTGCTAAAAATCACTTAATGGACTGGGTTTGCATTTGCGGTCGCTTGACCGCATCTACGACACCGCATTTGCGAAAACCCAGCCGCACCTGCAGATCCTGGAGCTTTGGGCCAAACTCGCTTCTGCGTCCACATAGCCGCTTCTGCGGCACCGCACCTGCGGTCCCACACACGCAGGTGCGGTTATGACAGGTTCAGCAAATTCCAATTCTTCCCAAGTCGAATTCCACTTCCGTTAAGCACCCGAAACTCACCCGAGGCCCCTGGGTCCTCAACCAATTATACCAACCAGTCCTAAAACATCAAACGAACTTATTCCAACCCTGGAATCACATCAAACAACGCTAAAACCACAAATCACTCTTCAATCCAAGCCTAAGAATTTCCAAAACTTCCAAATTACACTTTCGATCAAAAAGTCTATCAAACCTCGTCCAAATGACCTGAAATTTTGCACACACGTCACATTAAACCCTACGGAGCTACTCCAGCTTCCAAAATTCCATTTCGACCCTCGGATTGAAATCTCACTATCGAACCGGAAACTTCAAAAATTTGGCTTTCGGCATTTCAAGCCTAAATTTGCTACGGACCTCCAAAACACAATTCGATCATGCCCCTAAGCCCGCAATCACACAACAGAGTTAACGGAAATGACAGAATTCCATTCCAAGGCCATCTTCACACTGCTCCGACTACGGTCAAATTTCCAAAACTTAAGCTCTCATTTAGGGACTAAGTGTCAAAAAACTCTCCAAAACTCAAAATCGAACATCCCGACAAATCAATATAGCAGAAATAAACAAGGGGAAAGCAGTTAATAGGGGATCAGGGCATAAATTCTTAAAACGACCGACCGGGTCGTTACATCCTCCCACACATAAACATCGTTCGTCCTCGAACGAGCATAGAGACATACCTGAAGTAGTGAAAAGATGAGGGTAACGGCTGTGCATATCTTGCTCGGTCTCCCAGGTCACCTCCTCGACCGGATGACCCCGCCATTAAACCTTCACTGATGCAATGTTCTTTGACCTCAGCTTTCGAATTTGCCTGTCCAATATCACCACTAGCTTCTCAACATAAGATAGATCCTTGTCCAAATGGACTGAACTGAACTCCAACACGTGCGACGGATCACCGTGATACCTTTGGAGCATCAAAACACGAAATACCGGATGAACCCCTGCCAAGCTGGGAGGTAAGGCAAGCTCATAAGCAACCTCCCCAACACGCCCGCAATATCTTAAAAGGGCCAATAACCTCGAACTTAACTTCCCCTTCTTCCCAAATCTCGTTACACCCTTCATAGGCAAAACCCGAAGTAGAACCCGCTCTCCAACCATATAGAAAACATCACGAACCTTCCGGTCTGTGTAACTCTTCTATCTGGACTGGGCTGTACGGAGTCTATCCTGAATTACCTTAACCTTCTCCAAAGCATTCTGAACCAAGTCTATGCCCAATAATCTAGCCTCACCCAGCTCAAACCAACCCACCGGGGATCTACACCGCCTACGATATAAAGCCTCATACGGTGCAATCTTAATGCTGGACTAATATCTATTGTTGTAGGTAAACTCCGCCAATGGCAAGAACTGATCCCAAAACCCTCCAAACTTAATCACACATGCACAGAGCATATCCTCAAGAATCTGAATAGTGCGCTCGGATTGTCCGTCCGTCTGAGGGTGAAATATTGTACTCAACTCCACTCGAGTACCCAACTCATGCTAAATGACCCTCCAAAACCGTGATGTGAACTGAGTACCTCTATTTGAAATGATGGAAACTGGAATACCATGCAGACGAACAATCTCCTGGATATAAATCTCCGCCAACCGCTCCGAAGAATAAGTAGTACACACAGGAATGAAGTGTGTGGACTTGGTCAGCCGATCCACAATCACCCAAATAGCATCGAACTTTCTCAAAGTCCGTGGGAGTCCAACTACAAAGTCTATAGTGATCCGCTCCCACTTCCACTCCGAAATCTCTATCTGCTGAAGCAACCCACCCGATCTCTGGTGCTCATACTTTACCTGCTGACAGTTGAGGCACCGAGCTATAAATCCAACTATATCTTTCTTCATCCGCCTCCACCAATAGTGTTGCCTCAAATCCTGATACATCTTTGCGGCACCCGGATGAATAAAATACTATAAACTATGGGCCTCCTGTAGAATCAACTCCCAAAGCCCATCAACATTGAGTACACAAATCCGACCCTGCATCCTCAATACCCCGTCATCACCAATAGTTACATCTCTGGCATCACCATGCTGAACCTTGTCCTTGATGACAAGCAAATGAGGGTTATCATAATGACGCTCCATGATACGATCAAATAAGGAAGACTGAGAAACCACGCAAGCTAGAACCCGACTGGGCTTCGAAAGATCCAATCTCACAAAGTGGCTGGCTAAGGCATGAACATTCATCACCATAGGCCTCTCCGATGCTGGTAAATAAGCCAAACTCCCCAAACTCTCTGCCCGGCGACTCAAGGCATCGACCACCACATTGGCCTTGCCCGGGGTGATACAAAATAGTGATATCATAGTCCTTCAACAACTCTAACCACCTTCTATGGTGCAAGTTTAGATCCTTTTGCTTGAATAGGTGTTGCAAGCTCCAATGATCAGTATAAATCTCACAAGGAACACCGTACAAGTAATGATCCTAGATCTTTAGGGCGTGAACAATGGAAGCTAACTCAAGGTCGTGGATGAGATAATTCTTCTCGTGGACCTTCAACTGTCTGGACGCGTAGGCAATCACCCTACCGTCCTGCATCAAAACCACTCCAAGGCCAATCCTCGAGGCATTACAATAGGTAGTGTAAGACCCCGAATCTATAGGCAATATAAAAATTGTGGTTGTAGTCAAGGCTGTCTTGAGCTTCTGAAAGCTTTCCTCACACTCTTCTGTCCACTGGAATGAAGCACTCTTCTGGGTCAGTCTGGTCATAGGGGCTACAATCAATGAAAACCCTCTATAAAACGACGGTAGTAACCCGCCAAGCCGAGAAATCTGTAGATCTTTGTAGCTGAGGATGGTCTGGGCCAACTCTGCACTGCCTCTACTTTCTTTGGAACCACCAGAATACCCTCACTCGACACCACGTGGCCTAAGAATGCCATAAAATCCAACCAAAACACACATTTTGAGAACTTAACATATAACTTCTTTTCCCTTAGAGTCTGGAGCACTATCCTCAGGTGCTGCTAATGATCTTCCCGACTCCAGGAATACACCAGAATATCATCAATAAAGACAATGACGAACGAGTCAAGATACGACCGGAACACATTGTGCATCAAATGCATAAAGGTTGCTGGGGCATTGGTCAGCCAAAATGACATAACAAGGAAATCGTAATGACCATACCAAGTCCTAAAAGCAGTCTTCGGGATATCTAGATCCTGAATATTCAACTGATAATAACTTGAGCGCAAGTCAATCTTAGAAAACACCTGTGCGCCTTGAAGCTGGTCAAAACAGATCATCAATATGAGTCAAATGATAACGGTTCTTCACTGTAACCTTGTTCAACTGGTGTAATCAATACACATATGCATAGAACCATCATTTTTCTTCACAAACAAGACAGTAGAACCCCAAGGTGATACACTAGGCCGAATAAAACCCTTATCAAGCAATTCTTATAATTGATCCTTCAACTCCTTCAACTCAGGAGGAGCCATACAATACGGAGGGATAGAAATGGGCCGAGTGCCCAGCAATAGATGAATGCCAAAATTAATATCTCTATCAGGCGGCATGCCTGAGAGATCAGCTGGAAACACATCGGGAAAATCCCGTACTACTGGGACTGAATCAACTGAAGGGGTATTAATAGTGACATCTCTCACATATACTAAATGTGCGCCATACCCCTTTTCAACCATTCTCTAAGCCTTAAGGAAAGAAATAACTCTAATAGGAGTGTGATCTAAAGTACCCCTCCACTCAATACGCAGTGAACCTGGCATAGCCAGCGTTACGGTTTTGGTGTGACAATCAAGAATAGCATAATAGCGTGACAACCAGTCCATGCCCAAAATAATATCAAAATCTACCATGCTGAACAACAATAAATCGGCTCTGGTCTCAAAACCACTAAGAGCGACCAAACATGACCGATAAATGCGGTCCACAATGAGAGAATCTCCTACAGGAGTAGAAACATAAACAAGGGAACTCAAAGAATCCCGAGGTACACCTAAATACGGAGCAAAATAAGAAGACACATAAGAGTAAGTAGAGCCTGGATCGAATAGAACCGATGCATCTCTGTGACAAACCAATATAATACCTGTGATGACAGAATCATAGGCAACAACCTCGGTACGTGCAAGAAGGGCATAGTATCGGGCCTGGCTTCCCCCTCTAGGGCGACCTCTACCTCCCCGACCTCCACCTCTAGCTGGCTGCACAGGTGGGTAGAAACTGGAGTTGTAACCATAGACTGAGAATTCTGCGGGGCACTCTATGGCTGAGAAGTCTATGGAGGTGCACCCCTCCTAAGTCTGGGCAATCCCTTACCATATGGCGTGTATTACCACACTCAAAACTAGCTCTGGAAGGACGTGGTGGCTGTGACTGGCTCGGGCCAGGTCTACTGGACAGACCACTGAAAGCACCCCGCGCAGGAGGCACACTAGATACTGGAGGTGCATAATAAGGCTCCTGAGGCCTAGGAGGAGGTGGAATACCACTAGCTGCTAGAAGAGCTGAATAAAGGGGCGAATCATATAACCCCTACCATGACAACCTACAACTGGGGAACGGGCACCAGAAAAATGGCCCGACTCTCGAGACCTCTTGGCCTTCCTCTCCTCACTCTCCCTAGCATGCATACCCTCAATCATCCTAGCAATGCTCACCACCTGCTGATAAGAAATATCTATCTACAACTCACGAGCCATGCTAGACTTGATGCTGGGAATAAGCCCCTCAATAAATAGATTAACCCTCTCGCGAATAGTAGAAACCAAGGCCGGTGCATGTCTAGCCAAGCTCGTGTAACGGACAGCATAATCAGAGACAGTCATAGAACCCTGGCGCAAATGCTCAAACTCTGAGCGCCATGCGTCCCTGAGGCTCTGAGGAACAAACACCCTCAGGAACATATTTGAAAACTAGGTCCAAGCCAGTGAAGCAACCTCGTACGCACTGTCTAACGCATAGGTGCATACAGGCGGATCCTCAAAGCTGGAAAGCAGTGAAAGAAACCCCACTCGATCATGATATACCCATAGTGCGGAGGATACGATGACACTCCTCTAGAAATCCTAAGGCATCATTTGATGCTAACCCACTAAACACCGGAGGATCATACTTCTTGACCTCTCAAATCTCCACTGCTCATCCTCTGAAGCCGCTGCCCTATCCTCGGGCTGATCTGGCACTACAGGCGGTACAGGAATAATCTCTAGGACCTGATCAACATGCACTCGCTGCTCAGGAGTGCGGGCGGCGGGAGTCTGTGCTCCTCCCCCGGCCTGAGATATTGCTGCAGCAAGGGGAAACAACCCTGCCTAAGCCAAAGTGGTGTACATGCTCATGAACTGCGCAAGAGTCTCCCGGAGAGCTGGAGTAGTAGTAGTAGTAGTAGTAGGCGTATCAGGTGCCTGGACTCTAGCTGAAACTACTAGTGGTACCTCGGCGGCAGCTCGCGCGGGTGCTTTAGCTACACCACGTGCACATCCTCGGCCTCTAACCCGGCCTCGGCCTCTGACGGCTGCAGTAGGGGGCGCGGGTACCTGATTATCTCGGGTAGCGCGTGTCCTTACCATCTGAGAGAGAATAGAAGACAGAAGTTTAGCATCATGATGTCAAAATCTCGCACGACAAGGAAATCAAATGAAGTGGAATTTCCTAACGGTTACATAGCCTCTCGTAGATAAGTACAGACGTCTCCGTACCGATCAACGAGACTCTAATAAACCAGCTTGTGATTCATGACTCCTATGAACCTAGAGCTCTAACACCAACTTGTCACGACCCCAGTTCGCCCTCCGTGAACTATCGTGACGGCACCTAGCCTCTACGACTAAGTAAGCCTAACAAGTGCGGAAAAAGGAAAACAATAGATAAAACAATAAAGACTAAAGAATAAACAAAATGAAGGTTTAAAATGCCGCTCGGCATATACAAATATAAACTCTCAAACTGAACAACTCTTCCCCAAACCCGAAAACCCACAAATCACAAGCTACAAATATAATAAAAATGCTCTAACTCCGGAATATCTACATCAACAGAAGAGATAGAAGAGCTATCACTACAAGATAGAATGGAAAGGGTAGTGACGAGGAAGGTCAGGGCCTTACTGAGGTTAAATAAAATATAAGGTTCAACGGAGTAGAAATAAACAGTATAAATAAATACAACAGTAAAAATAACGCAGGATATAAAGGACCGCAACAACTACTACAGAGGCAAAGTAAACACAGAAAGAGATATAACTCAACACAAAAGGTAACAACCGGGAATCTCCCAGGATACCATCATGCAGTCCCAAATGTAAATATCCAGTGGATCTCTCGGGATACCGTCCCGTAGTCCAACTCATAATGCGAGTGGATCTCCCAGAATACCGATCCGTAGTCCCAAATGTAAATACTCGGTACAGGGGAATCTACCGGGTGTAGTCCCATAGTTCCAATGTAAATGTGCTGGGAGATCTCCCGGAAAACCGTTCCATAGTCCCAAAGTAAACAAACAGGGGGGATCTCCCGGGATATCGTCCCGTAGTCCCAATGTAAACACACAACAAGAAGATGTACATAGTTCATTTCAAGTTCCATACCAAGATAAATCAGGTATTTCTAACCTATCATGCTACACGTAATTGAAATAAGGCTGACTGAGCAAGTAAGACAGTTAAGTCAATTAGACATGCTTTCCTAAGCTAACAGCAGGCTTAAATTGCAAGTAATATAAACATGAAAGGAAACATACTAGTAACTAATTAATGAAAATCGAATTTCCAACAATTAGCACAAGTACGCACTCGTCACCTCACGTACAAGGATTATCAATAATACCAAATCCTAAGGGGAAGGTCCCCACACAAGGTTAGGCAAACCACTTACCTAGAACCGGCTCAAAATCAACTCGAAATCACATTCTTGCCATGAGTACTCGACTCCAAATGGCCCAAATCTATTCAATTCATCTGTATAATGTAAATACCACTTCAAGTAACTGATTCTACAATTAAATTCTAAGCTAATACGTGAAATTAGGTAAAATGCCCCTCGAGTCCACGTCTCGAAATCGGGTAAAATTTATATTTTCAGAATCCTCATACTCTCACGAGTTTATGCATACCAAAATTATCCAAATCCAAGGCCACATTCTCAATCAAAATTCAAATTCTAGGTCTAAGAACTTTCTTCCCACTTTTCCCCAATTTTCATCTCCAATCCAAAATTAAATGATAAAACTAACTATAGATTGATGGAATATAACTAGAGAGGGTTAAATAATTGTTACCCAATGATTTCCTCTTCAATTTCCTCCCAAAATCGCCCTCTCCCAAGCTCCAATTTGATTTTTTCAAGTTTTGAACTAAACCCTCGAAATTTCATATTTCTGCCCAGCGATTACCACATCTGCTGTTAAGGGAGTGCCCCTGCAGTCCCGCACATGCGGAAGAATGCATTGTAGGTGCAAAAAATCACTTAACGGGCTGGGTCCGCATCTGCGATTGCTTGGCCGCATCTGCGGCACCGTATTTGCAAAAACCCAGCCGCACTTGTGGATCCTAGAGCTTTGGGCCAAACTCACTTCTGTGGCCACATAGCCGCTTCTGCGACGCTGCACCTGCGGTCCCACACACGCAGGTGTGGTTATGACAGGTTCAACAAATTCCAATTCTTCCTAAGTCCAATTCCACTTCCGTTAAGCACCCAAAACTCACCCGAGGCCCCCGGGACCTCAACCAAATATACCAACCAGTCCTAAAACATCAAACAAACTTATTCCAACCCTCGAATTACATCAAACAATGCTAAAACCACAAATCACTCTTCAATCCAAGCCTAAGGATTTCCAAAACTTCCAAATTACGCTTTCGATCAAAAAGTCTATCAAACCTCGTCTGAATAACCTGAAATTTTGCACACATATCACATTCAACCCTATAGAGCTACTCCAACTTCCAAAATTCCATTTCGACCCTCGGATCAAAATCTCACTATCGAACCGGAAACTTCAAAAATTCGACTTTCGGCATTTCAACCCTAAATTAGCTATGGACCTCCAAAACACAATCCGATCTTGCCCCTAATCCCGAAATCACACAACGGAGCTAACAAAACTGATGAAATTCCATTCCAAGGCCGTCTTTACACTGCTCTGACTACGGTCAAATTTTCAAAACTTAAGCTCTCATTTAGGGACTAAGTGTCCCAAAACTCTCCGAAACTCAAAACCAAACATCCCGATATATCAAAATAGCAGAAATAAGCACGGGAAAAGCAGTTAATAGGGGATCGGGGTGTAAATTCTTAAAAAGACTGGCCGAGTCGTTATAGGAGGTCTACTTTCTGAAGGTTTTATGGCAAAGATATAAAGATAAGGAAAACAAATGAGCTATTTTTGGTGGAAACTGGAAAGCAAGAAAGAGAAATAAAGGTGGTCGTGTGAACTCATTCATTGGAGACCATGTTAACATACTTTGATTTCCGGAGCTCACTGAGCAACTATCTACTAAGCTGGATACAACTTTGGTTTCAGTAATCAAGGATCGGAGTACAACTGTTAAGTCTGCTTAGATTTAGGTAGAACCTATCTTATGAGAGATGGACAATAGTTCGGATTCACTAATCAAGGTATCAAGGAAGTAGGAATAGTATATCATCCTTGTCCACACGAAATTTTAGTTATAACAAACTAAAGAGCAGAACATTTCAAAGTCTAGGACAATAAATTTGATAAGTTTCTCAATACCTTTATTTTCTTTTAAAAACAAAAATGGTAATAGTACGTTGAACCTTTGTTCTTTTTGGATTTATGTAATAGCTTGACCTAAATCCGTACCTGGTCATGATGGTGTATATCGTGATACAAGACCAGCCGACACAATGCCCAATTCATTTTAAACAATTATAATCACACAATTTAAGTCATTAACATGTTAATAATCCCAAATTAAAAGTGAACTAGTACAATTTGCGGAAAACCAACACAAGCCCGACATCGGGGTGTAACCAGTCATGAGCATCTAACATAAGTATAAGAGTATGAAAGAGTTTATACAATCTATTATAGAGCTAGAAGAAGGGAAATAAAATAGTGTGACGACCCGACCAGTCGTCTCATGAATTACCGCTCTGTTTTCCGTATTTCTGCTTTTTTATGCTTTGCTTATATATGTCATGTGGTATCGGGTTGGTCAGATCGAATCCGGAATGATTTTGGTAAGGTTTGAGACCCTTAGTCTCTTTTGAGGAAGCTTGAGTTGGAAAAGTCATCCAAAAGTTGACTTATGTGTTAGAGGGCTCGGAATGGGTTTTGGAGGTCCGAAATAGATTTAGGCTTGAATTGACGAAGTTGATATTTTAGTGACTTTTTGTTGGTAGGCGAGATTTTGCTATATGGGTCGGAATGGAATTTCGAGAGTTTTAGTAGTTCCGTTGTGTCATTTGGGATGTGTGTGCAAATTTTCAGATCATTCGGACCTGGTTTGGTTGGGTTTTTGATCAAAAGCGGGATTCGAAAGATTTTAGAAAGTTTGGCTTGAATTTGATGTGTTTTGGGTGATTTGATGTTGTTTGAGGTATTTTCATGATTGGAACAAGTTCGAATAAGGTATTAGGATACGTTTGTGCTTTTGGTTGAGGTCTCGGGGGCCTCGGGATGATTTCGAATGGTTGACGGGGAGTTTGAAATATTGTTTCAGCTGCTGAACTTTGCTCTTCTAGTATTTCTGCACATGCGGATTGGGGACCGCAGGTTCGACATCGCACGTGCAGAAGAGGAGCTGCAGAAGCAAAAAATGCTGAGGGAGTCAAGAACCGTAGAAGCGGTGAGATGGACCGCATCAACGATGTCGGAGATGCGGATGAGGGATTGTAGAAGCAGAAAAATCATAAGCTAAGTGATATCCGGAGAAACGGAGAAATAACCGCAAATACAGTACCACAGAAGTGGGTATTGTGCCGCAGATGCGAAAATGTCTGGGCAGAAGGTATAAATTGTAGCCTTCGCGAATTTTGAGCAATTTCACCATTTTTATCTCGGCTTGGGAGCTTTTTGGACGATTTGGAAGAGGGATTTCAAGAGAACTTCATTGAGGTAAGGAATTTGGACCTAAAACTTATTCCTATGCTATTATTTCACGAATTAGAGCTAGAAATTATGGAAATTAAGGGTGAAAATTGGGGAAACTAGGGCTTTGGGACTTGGGCCTCTAATTGAGGATTTGAAGGAGCATTTGGGGTCGGATTTCTGAACTTTTGATATGTATGAACTCTGAGGAGTTAAAGAATCTGTTGATGTAAGAATTATTGAATTCTGAGACGTGGGCCCGTGGGTCAGATTTTGGTAATTTCGGGATTCGTGTCATATATTGATTTTTTTGCTTGGGATTCGTTCCCTTAGCATATTTTAACGTCCTCATTCTAATTTTGGGTAGATTCGACACGAGTGGAGGCCGATTCGAGGGGAAAAGGCATCGCGAGCTAGAGATTTGACTGGTTCGAGGTGAGTAATGATTGTAAAAGATGTTCTGAGGGTTTGAAACATCGCATTGCACATCGTAGTGCTATATTGATGTGTGGCACACGCTTGATGACGAGCGTGAGGTCGTGCACTATTAGGAATTGTGACTTGGTTCGTCCCGACTGATGATTTTACCGCATATTTGACTGAAATTTACTTGTTTTCATCATTATTTGGGCTGAATGCCATATTTGGGCCTTGTGCCAACTATTTGAACCCTTCGGGGATTTTTACTAGTATTTTCTCACTATTTTGAGTTTATACTTAAACTCAGTCATGTTATATTTCACTGTTTTCGTACTCAGCCATGTTTACTCTGTATTAAACACTTACATGATCTTTTAAACGATATTTTGGGCTGAGAAACATGTTTTACTACTGCCTGAGTGGCTTGTGAGGATTTTTGATTGAGTGAGGCCGAGGGCCTATGTTGTGAGGAAACATTTGATACTGATTATGAGGTCGAGGGCCTGAGATATGTACGCCACGAGGTGACTTGATTGATATGATGCCAAGGGCCTAGTGATGATTTCCTGAGGTGGCTTGATATTGCGCTTGGGCTGTAAGGCCCCCTCTAGGAGTTTGTGCACCCCCAGTGAGCGCGGGTACCCTTTATGATGTGAGATTGAGCCCGAGGGGCTGGTATTGTTCTATGTGATGGCCAGAGGGGCTGGTACTGTTCTGAGATGTTGCCCGAGGGGAGGATTTGTTAATACTGTGCCCGAGGCGCGAACTTCTATTTGTTTACTTTACCTTAACTACCTGTCAATTACCAGTTTACTTGTTGAAAAAGGATTGTTACTTAGCTTTTCACTGGTTTACTACTTTTAAATGGTTTTACTGCTTCTTTATAGAATGCTATGTGCCTTACGTGATTTCTTGCTTTCAGTCTTTATTTACATTTGTTACTCGCTTAGTTGGAGTACTCACTTTACTCCTTGCACCCCTGTGTGCAGATTCAGGCGTTGCTGATCCTGCTAGTGCGAGTTGAGAGCTCCTGGCGGACATTCGGAGTTCACGAGGTAGCTGCTTGATGTCTACAGACCCGTGTTTCTCCCTCTTTATCTTTTCTATCTCTTATTAGACGTTTGTAATAGTTTGCGGATTTTTTAGACTTGTATTAGATTTTATAGATGCTCATGACTAGTGACACCCCGGTTAGGGCTGTGTTGGGTTGTTCTTCCGCGTATTTATGATATTATCTGCTACTTTGGATTATTTATTCATGTTTCGACTGTTCCTAAATGCTTAACTGTTAATAAATTGGAAAATGGGAAGTGTCGATTGGCCTTGTCTTAATGAGAGGCGCCATCACAACTGGGTCCGGGTTTAGGGTCGTGACAAGTTGGTATCAGAGCCTAGGTTACATAGGTCTCACGAGTCATTAGTAGGTTTAGTAGACTCTCGCGGATCGGTATGGAGACGTCTGTATTTATCCTCGAGAGGCTACAGAACCTTTAGGAAAAACTTCATATTCTTGAAATTCTTGTCGTGCAAACTTGTTGATCCGAGTACTAAACTTCTCTTGTTCTACTCTCTCACAGATGGTGAGGACACGCGCTGGTCGGGTTGGACGACTGTTGATACCCAATCTTTTCCTGTATATTTTTTAATATGCAAAATACTATCAAAATACCATGTATATGCATATATAAGTATGTCCAAAGGTTTTCTTATTTTTCCTTAATTTTTAAATCAATTTATTGTCATATTTTATCAAGAAAACCGAATAATTATTCCCAAAGTTATCTTTTTGGTAATTCAATTATTGGATTCTCATATTTGTGCTAAAATATAGCTAACATAATTTTTGCGTATTTTTACAAATTTATTTGGCATTTTTAAAGCTAAATTGCATATAATTGCAATATTGGCCTCTTTTAAAATATAAATCGTATTTATGCTTATAAAATTGACTCTAGTATTTTTCATTTGATAATTTTGTATTATTAATTATTTTAGTACTTTTAATTTATGTCCAGATATCATTTTACTATTTTTTATAAAGAAAATAAGGGGAAATGACTATTTAAATGTTAGCCCATTCGCATTTCAATTTTAGCCAGATTTGGCATCCCAATTAAACCCAACCTAATAACCCAATTACCCAGCCCAAATCCTAAATCTACCCAACACAGAAGCCGTTTTAATAACCCGCCCGAATCCCCCTTTTATTCCTAGTCGTTGACCACTTAGATCAACGACTCAAATTTACCCCTTCCTTTTTTAACTTGACCTACCCCCAAACCCTATGTCATTTGTTTCTGTAGCCGCCCTTGAATCCCCCCCCCCTCTTCTCTCAATTCTCTCTCAAAGCTTCTCGAACCCTAGCCGCCTCCCTCTACTTCCACCCTAAAATCACTGGAATCTATGGCTTCCAAGGCCATTGAAGTCCTATAACGGCCTCCCATAACTCCTACACGCCTGATTAATGAAGTTTCAAGGCCTCTTCATGAAAAGTGGGGTCTAGACGTTGTTCAATTCGAGTTCCATGACTGTCTCCGACCTTGCTCCGGCCAGCCATGGTTGTTCGAGCTTGATATTGACTTCTCTTGCTTAGATCGATGTTTTCCAAGCCTTTCTCACTCTCTGGGTTTCTTCTGAAACCCTAACTTTCGAGATTCTTCTGATTCTTTTAGATCCGTTGTAGATCTGTGCTTTCTTGCAAATGTTTTCTCAAAAGTTTCTTTCAAAACTCTGCTTTCAAAACCTTCATCTTTTCCGATTTAGGGTTTTTCTGATCTTTAACATGTTCTATTGTGTTTCTCATGAGTTTCTCTAATGGTTTCCTTATGTGTTCCTTCTACTATGTTCTTCTACTATGTTTATTATGTTGTTCTTGTACTATGTTTCTCATGAGTTTCTTCTACTGGAAAATGCATGCTAAGAGTCTTAGTTCCCTTTTGGGATTTCTGAACTTATTTCGTTAGTATTTCTGCCTGATTTACTTGTTTCGTCTCTATACTCGATTAATGGTAAAACCCTAGAATTTGGGGGTTCATCCGAGTTTTGAGGCTATTTTCTATGTGATTTGTTGGTTCCTCATCTCTGAATTTGTTTAGTTTCAAAACCCTAATCTCTTTGGACCTATTTGGCTTTCTGAAGTTGCTTCATTTGTTACTCGACTAAGTTTCGAAATCTCTGCTTCAACTTCTGTGCTTTATGTGATTTCGATTTCCTGTTCTTATTGGAACTGGATTACAGTTTTCAGAAAAGCTTTCTACTTGACCCTTTTGCATGCTTTTGATACTCTCCTCTTTTCTTTTACTAAGATGGTGAATTTGACCTATGTAACTGTCGTGTGATTATTCTCTTTGCCATGAGTTCAGCCTTGCATGCCTAATGTTATGCACTCATTTATATACTAAATTTCCCTCTCAAAATAACCTTTGATTGTGGACTGATTTCAAATCTCTTTGTGTAATTCTAATTGCACTCTTGTAATTGACTCTTTCCTTATTGTACTGATTTCCCTATTTCTTGCACCTATTTGAATACTTTCCTTTGAACTTTCTATCCCTACCTTTTCTACTCAATTTGATTAATGCCCTTACCTTGATTAAATTTGTATGAGATTCTTACAGACCTTTCCTTGATTAGAATTTGATAAATCTAGCCCTTATTGCCTACTGTGTACTTGTACTATGCTGGAAATACTTTCTTATTTGCCATATTCAGCCCTATGTGATTTCTTTCCTTATTTTGTATGTTACCATTTGACTTTAACTCATTAATTAAAGGGAGTCTTATACTGATTGATTTTAATTGATACCCAGTTCCATAATTATTTTCTCTTGCCTTATTTTCTGCATGCTTTCACACAATAAATACCCGGCTCTTTCATTGACAAAGACACCAACACTTGTAGATTTTTCTGAACTCACACTTACACTCAAAAGTATTCTCTCTTGTTACTTGTATTATGGCCTGTTTGCAAGTTCTGCTGCCTGCTATTTCTCTATTTGCTTCTTTAAACTGGTATGTTCTTATTAAGATTTCAGCAATCACAACAATGTATTTATTTACTACATTTACTTGCATGTCTGCCTACTACTTAGGTATAGTTCAATGCACTTACTCTAGCATGCTGAAATTTCTTTCTGCCTGTTCTACTATGAATCCCAAACCCCTACCCCTATGTGTTCATGCTATGGTTTGAGGCATGGCAATACTGCATATTATTGTCCATGAATCAAACTTGATCCCCTGTGATCCTAGCCTCTAATAATGTGTGTTCTGACAGGCTTATAGGTATGCTAGCATCCTCCATTGCTGGGCATGCCTAAAGCCTGCCCTTGCCTAAGCAATAGGCTCTTTACAATCTCCCTATTCCCCCTGAACCCCTTTTTGTGTACTTATTTGTAGCTGCTTCCCTCTCCTTTCCCCCTTTTAGAATTCTGTTCTTCACTTGCACACTTTCTTAGTCCTTAAGTTTTGCCCCCCTCTTGTGAGCCTTGCCTTAGGACCCCTTTGAGCTCCCTATAAACTTGGACATTTGAGGGTTGGCCCTTCCACACTGCACTTGTCCCCATTCTGATAATACATTTGGGTGTGAGCATTGCTCGGAGTCCCATTGGGGCTTTTAGGGAACTTTGACACACTCAAATAGGAGAAAGGCTTTGGATCAATGATCTTTTGAGTTGGTATATCTCATAACTCAGAGAGGAAGTCAAGAATCAGGCTTCCTCTGGTTGTATTTTTTTGTTTCTGATGTATTTTTATTTATTCTGGGTTGTAATAATTTGTAATAAACACTTGGGGATGGTTAGTGAAAAAGGGTGGGTAACTATGTATGCAAAGGGTAGAAATCATGACTATAGGATTACTCTATTCCTGCATATCCAACTTCCATATAGAAACCATGTCTATGGGTGTTCTGAATTCTGCATATTCAAAATGCATATAGAAATCATGCCTATAGGTCCATTCTGAATTCTGCATACTCAACTTCATATAGAAATCATGCCTATAGGATTGTCAATTCTGCCTATTCAATTACATTTCGATACCATGCTCATAGGTCTTAAACAAATTCTGCAAGCTAGATACCATGTTTCTAGGTTTAAAACCTGTCTTATGCATTTAGATACTATGTCTATAAGGCTTCTGCATTTTTTACACCATGTCTACAAGGTTTAAAATCAGCAAAGCATAGAAAGCATGCCTATAGGAATTCCTAATAGAATCTGATCCACTTCACTTAAGCATAAATCTAAAATTAGTAATAATGGGTACTGTCAGTTATAGAGCTTTTAATCAATTTGCTTAAATCCTGCCTCTCTTTTAATAATCTTATTCTATCATTTAGCAAGTTTAACGATTATGCATTCAAACAGTTCATTTCGAGCCTTACTGTTTCATTGTTTTTTTCTGAATCCATTACATGTCATGCCTATAGGATCCTTGTCTAACACTTAGGCAAGCCTTAGAGTATAATTATAAACTGAATCTGCTTCTATTAGTTGTTACAACCAGCAGGCAGGCCTGATTCGGACTTCTTATCTGAGTTTTGTAATAAACTAAAACTACCTAGGCAACCGCCCTTCTTCGTATATAATACTTATAATCAGACCCAAACAGTATGTGTAAGTCATGCTAATTACGTGTTTGTTTAAGGAGGTATATCCGAGCCTCTACTTGTTATGTGCTTTTCCCCAATTTGCAATACGTGTTTTGTATGTCGCTTTAGAGCTTTTACCTTTGGAACTACAAATAAGCCTAATATCTCTTCCTTTTAGGATTAGTAGTCCTAAATGCTTCTGGGACTGGTAGGATTGGGACGGGTAATAACATGCAATCAGTAAACAAGACTAATACGTGCTTTAAATGCCTTAACGAGGTGGGAAGGGTAGATATGGATATGATGACCGGTGCGCTAATACCACGTGTAACCCCTCTTTTAAGGAGTGATTACCGGGTATTGCATTGATGTGATCCATATTTTCAATAAACCTAAGACCCCATCCCTTTAATCTTATTTCCTTAGCATTTGTTTACTCCTTATTTTCTAAAATCAGCCTTCTTAAGTGCTCTTTCAAACTTTGTTTATTTTCAAACTTTTATATGTGAAATCCCCTCTTATTTGATCCTTATTTGTCTATATGTTATTTGCACCCAAATTCACAATAATAGTTTGGCCGGGAACCACACTAGTGGATTCTGAGGTGTGCCTAACACCTTCCCCTTAGAATAATTTCAAGCTCTTACCCTCTCTCTGGTTATTCAAATCAATCCCTCTCAGTGTCCTAGTGTACCCTAATCATTAGGTGGCGACTCTTCAAATGCAAACCCAATTCCCAAAAGGAATGAGTTGTCCTCCCGATTGTCATAAACCCGATTTCGCGAGAAAAAGGGGGCGCGACAGCATGACGACTCTGCTGGGGAGTTTTAGGCTTTTATCATTTCAGACTATTATTGTGAATTTATGCTTCTTTATGCACAATTATTTGTTTATTTCTTTCAAGCATTCAATTTTCTTTTCGATTGCAAAACTAACTTGTCTTTTTGTTTCTTTCCTTTACTGCTTTCCTTTACTACCACTTTAAATTATGAAAAACTGTTGTATTTACTGATTTCCTAACGTGCAAATACGTGACAACCTACTTTAATTGTTGCATAATCATGCTCAATATCATATTCCACTCGTGCCAAACAAATACCATAGTAACGCTTTTAATGAGTGGTTACGCTCTTCCGATATTATCACCCCTAAATCTGAAAAAGACGTATTTGCGGTAAAATCAGTCGATCAACGGTGTAGTCGACGGTTTCGTGCCTTTCCTCCTTGAGTTGTCCGCTCGAGGGTACCATTCTAAACTGTGCATGCATCTTGGTCAAACCTAGCCGGGCCAGTTATGTTGTTCACGTAATGATCCTTTAAGATAGCCTTGTCCAAAGTTCACCGGCTTTCCTGAACCTAAACGGACACCACCACGTTCTATGCATTTATTTGGAGAACTAAATGCCTTATGCTAATTGTTGATATTAAATAGTCATGTTTGGTGGGGGTAAGGGCCTAACCCTTTTGTTTTGCAGAAAATGAGGCATGAGGTCCCTAGTTTTGGTATGATTAGCATGCCCCCACTCTTGCTAGACTGGTGGAGGAGTCTTCCATCAAATGACCAAATCAACGAGTGGAAAGAGGAGGATGCTAAAGCAAGCAAAAAGTTGGAATATCTGGAGTACAGTCTGCAAGAATTGGAAGGGAAAGTGAAGAAGAGAGTCACCGACTTCTAGAACGTCGAGGGAAACGAAGGGGAACACCTGGCAAAGGAATTTTTACAAGTGAACCTACGCGAACTGGAGGATTTGATCAACGAGAGCATTCAACCGGAGGAAGGTCCTTCTGGAACCAAATAGATAGGAGTTTTTCTTTTACTTTAAGAAATGTAATAAGGCCAACATCAACTAGTGATATTTAATTTCCTGTTATTTAGTGTCGATTTGGGATTCGTCTACTTTTTATCAATAGAATGAGGCATTTAGCATTCTAAGTTCTCTAAATCAACTTGTCCCTAGGCCTACCTCGACACAAAGAGGTTCCCAAATAGGACACGATTTATATTCTTGCACTATGTGTTTAAATATCGCAAAAGTTTCTTATAATCATCATTAACTGGTTACCTTTTTGTTTATTTATTCCCCTTCCCCAAAGGTTAGTTCGTGCACTCTGGCAATATCATCTTATTCAACAAGATCTAGGGGCCCTCCACCTACTCCTCCTCTTAGTCCTGTCAAAAATAAGAACAAAGGAAAAATGGAAGATTCAAACAACGCCAAGAAGGAGAACTCAACTGAACGGGTAGAGGTCACTCATGGTCATGGTGCTTTGGTTCCTAAGGAAAATGCATCATAACTTGAACAAAAGCTGCTGAAATTCCATAAAGAACTTGATCAGGTTCGAAATCTGGCGAATCTGTCATTTTCCCTCACCACTTCGGATGTTAATTTCCCAAATGCTCAGAACCCACAAAATATCCCAAAGCCACAAAACCATCCCGCTCCTCACCACCACTGCAACACCTGCCATACTTCCAACAATACTCCACTGCTCATCCTGAAACCCCAAAACTCCACAAATGACCACTTTCACACCCACCCCCATCTACGTGGAGACCATGCCACACTCCACCCAAACAATCTCAAGCACACCTGAGTCTGATGATAAAGACTCGCTCATCAGGAACCTGGCTAAAGAACTTAAGAAACCGACTAGCCGAATTCAAGGCGTCGAAGGAAGCAAAGGAATTGAGGGGCTGAACTATGAAGATCTTTGCATGTAGCCCGACGTCGAACTGCCAGAGGGGTACAAACCTCCTAAGTTCGAGATGTTTGATGCTACATGGGATCCAAGAGTACATTTGAGAACATACTGTGACAAGCTAGTTGGAGTAGGGAAAGATGAGAGAATCCGCATGAAGCTGATCATGAGGAGTCTGAAAGGAGATGCTTTATCTTGGTACATTAGCCAAGATCCGAAGAAGTGGTCAAGTTGGGTAGGCATGGCGTCCGATTTTATGGATAGGTTCAGGTTCAACAAGGAGAATGTGCCGGATGTATTCTACATTCAGAATCTAATGAAGAAATCTATAGAAACATTTCGTGAGTATGCTACTCACTGGAGGTCCGAAGCTGCTAAGGTCAGGCCTGCCTTAGAAGAGGAACAAATGAACAAATTCTTTGTTCGAGCTCAGGACCCGCAGTATTATGAATGACTAATGATGATCAAGAGCCACAAATTTTCCGACATTATCAAGTTGGGTGAAAGGATTGAAGAGAGCATCAAAAGTGGTATAGTTACAAACTTCAAGGCCCTGCAAGCCACAAATAAGGCCTTACAGTCCGGTAGTGTGTCCAAGAAAAGGGACGTAGGAGCTGTCATGGTTGTATAGAGAACCAAATCTCCCATCAGATACCAAACCTACCCAGTGTCTCCACTCACATATCAGCCTACTCCAAACTACCAAGCATCCTCACCCTCTTACCAAACTCCACCACCCACTAATCAGTCATCTCCACCTCCCATATATCAACCTACTTCACCTAGATATTCCCAACCCGCACATGTTTACCAGGACTACAACGCTCAATCATTCCACCATCAATCACCTCCTACACACCAAAACTTCCCTAGACCTTGACCAAATTTTGACCGCAGACCTCCTAAACAGTATACAACCATTGCCAAACCCATTGACCAGTTATACAAGAGACTCAAAGCCGCTAGTTATGTCACTCGTATCTCTGCCATAACCCCTGAGAACCCTTCTCAATGGGTCAATCCAAACAAATCCTGTGCACACCATTCTGGCATGAAGGGGCACACCATCGACGAATGTCGTTCTTTGAAGGACAAGATCCAGGCTTTTATTGACAACAAGATTATTGTGGCAAAGGAGCCCGCTCCGAATGTCCGCAATAACCCTCTGCTAGACCATAACGGTGGAAGCATTCACATGATCGAAATAGATGATGATTGGGATCCTGAGGGGTCGATTGGGTTAATCATAGAAGGTGATGATCCAAAGAAACCAATAGTTACTCTTAATCCAATCATAGTCCAAATTCAGCCATCTAGGGATGCTAAGGTGAATATGTCTGTGCCACTTGATATACCAGCACCAAATTAGGTCGAATTTGTGTCTCCAATAAATGCACCTACACCATTCGAAGTTGCAGTTTTACCACCCAAAGCACATGCTCCGTTCGAAGTGAATATGTCCATGCTGATCCCAGTGGCGACGTCAGCCGTAACACCATTCCATACCAAGGCTATACCATGGGACAATACAGCCAAGGCAAGGAGGAAAGGCAAGGTTAGGTTCGAAGAAACTATTGCCGCACAGGGTATGACGAGAATTGGTAGGGTCTATACCCCCACACACCTAGCTGAGTCAAGCAAGCAGACCTCCAATCGGTCACCCATCATTGAGACAGGTCCAGACGATCTTTGGAGAAAGATATAGGACAAAGAATACTCGGTCATCGACCAGTTGAACAAAACATCGGCGCAAATCTCCATACTTGCTTTGCTACAAAATTCTGAGGCACACAAAAATGCTTTGCTGAGGGTGCTAAGTGAAGCATACGTGACAAGCAACATTATTGGTAGAGAAATATCTAACATGGTCGGACAGGTATTGGAGAGTCACAAAATTACTTTTCATGAGGATGAGCTACCGCCTGAAGGGTTGGGCACAACAAAGCACTTCACATCACTGTGCAATGTGAGGATTACTTTATCACTAGGATCCTGATTTATGGGGGTTCCAGCCTCAATATTTGTCCACTAGTAACACTCTAGAAGTTGGGTAAGGGACTGCACGAGATAAAGGATGGAGACATCAACGGTTCCCAAAGGTCCACTATTGGGGAAATTAGTCTGTGTTTGCAAATGGGGCCAACTTGGTTCGATGTTGATTTCCAAGTGATAGACGTACCCACATCTTACAATCTGTTGTTGGGACGACCATGGATTCATGCCTCTGGGGCCGTATCCTCAACACTACATCAGGCAGTAAAATTTGAATGGAACCACCAGGAAGTGATTATTCACGGCGACGGTAGAAACCCTATATACAGTCGTCAGACCATTCCATCAATCGAGGGAAGAAGGAAGGAAGCTAGGTGGAGAGACTTACCATCACATCGAACGGGGGAATGCTTTTGACAAAGACAAATGGTGGGATAACAAGATCGAGAGTATACTGAATTGGTATGGGTACAAACCTGGAAAAGGGCTCGGCAAGAATCTCCAAGGAATCGCTAAGCCCATAAAGCTCAAGAAGCATGGCACTACTTTCGGTCTGGGATATGAGTACACCTGGGAGGAATTCAACCACTGGTCGCCACCATGGCACAGTCCTTACTACCTGCTGGAGAAGCCAATACCACACTTGGAGCAGACTTTCCAACCAGCCAATGTTATCTATGGGTCAGAAGAAGAAGAAGCACATACAACGATGAGGAATTTGTTCCTAGAAGACAATGACATGGACTGTTGTGTTGTTCTCGAGGAGGACAGGGAGGAAGGCCCTTCCATATAGGTCGTAAGTAACTGGACCATCAAGACAACTAGAGCCCGATGAGCCTCGGGGTAGCAAGGCTAAAACAAAGATCATGCACTGTTTTTATTTACTAAATGATTTTCCTTCGCATTTTAATTCCCGTAATAAGATCTCCAATGTTCAAAACGATTATGCAATTTATCAAAGCATTTTTGACTTTCCTTGTGAATCAACACTTATTACTATTATTTGCTCTCATTACTTTGCTTATACAGAATTACTATTACCTATCTTGATGAACCAATGACTGATGTGCAATGAGACAACGCAACAAACAGACACAGATTAAGAGGAAGATGAAATACCAAAAGAGGTTGTTAAGGAAGTTGAGAATTTTGAGAACAAACCTAAGTCCAACCTGGACGAGACCGAGATTGTTAACCTAGGAGATGCAGAGAAAGTCAAAGAAACAAGAGCCAGTGTCCACTTATCGCCATCAGAAAAGAAGGAATACGCAGAATTTCTAAGGGAATATAAAGACATATTCGCTTGGTCGTATGATGACATGACTGGTCTAAGTACATCTATTGCGGCTTACAAACTGCCAACCGATCCAACATGTCTGCCGGTAAAGCAAAAGCTCAGAAAGTTTAAGCCTGACATGAGTCTGAAAATCAAGGAAGAAGTCACTAAGCAAGTCAAAGCCAAAGTTCTCAGGGTAGTAAAATACCCAACATGGTTAGCCAACATTGTGTCAGTACCAAAGAAGGATGGGAATGTCAGAGTCTGGTCGACTACTGGGATCTCAACCGGGCCAGTCCGAAAAATGAATTCCCCTTGCCAAACATACACATCCTGCAGTCATTTGTGGATTGTTTTGCTGGGTATCATTAGATCTGGATGGATGAAGAAGATGCTGAGAAAATGGCTTTCATTACGCCGTAGGGAATGTACTGTTACAAGATGATGTCGTTCGGCCTGAAGAATGCAGGAGCCACCTACATGAGGGCCATGACTACCATCTTCCACAATATGATACACAAGGAGATAGAGGTGTACGTAGATGATATTATTATCAAGCCCAAGAAAGCCACTGACCACATGGAAGATTTGAGGAAGTTCTTCAACAGATTACGGAGGTACAACCTGAATCTGAATCCCACAAAGTGTGCATTTGGGGTTCCTGCCGAAAAACTAGTTGGGTTTATTGTGAGTCGACGAGGAATAGAACTGTATTCATCAAAGGTCAAAGCTATTCAAGAATTGCCACCGCCAAAGAACAATAAGGACGTGATGATTTTCTTGGGGAGACTTAACTACATCAGCCAGTTCATAGCACAATCTCCAGTTATCTTTGAGCTGATCATTAAGATGCTGAAGAAGGACGCCGCTACCAAATGGACTAATGATTGCCAAAGAGCTTTCGACAGAATCAAGGAATACCTGTCACCACCACCAGTCTTAGTTCCATCTGAGCTAGGTAGACCCTTATTACTCTACCTTGCAGTATTGGATGGAGCATTCGGTTGTGTTTTAGGGCAGCATGATGAAACGGGGAGGAAGGAGCAAGCCATTTATTATCTCAGTAAGAAGTTCACCCCGTACGAGGCCCGGTATTCTCTGTTAGAGAGCACCTGCTGTGCTTTGACTTGGGTAGCTCAGAAGCTAAGGCACTACTTCTGTGCCTATACTACATACCTCATATCGAGGATGGATCCCTTGAAGTACATCTTTAAGAAGACCATGCCCACTGGAACGCTAGCCAAGTGGCAAATCCTATTAAGTGAGTTTGACATTGTTTACGTAACTCAGAAAGCGATCAAGGGACAAGCATTGGTAGATCACCTTGCTGAAAATACCGTGGATGGAGAGTACGAACCCCTGAAAACATATTTTCCTAAGGAAGAGGTATCGTTCATAGGAGAGGACATTGTAGAATCCTATAATGGTTGGAGAATGCTTTTCGATGGAGCAGCAAATTTCAAAAGAGTTGGCATAGGAGCATTCCTAGTATCAGAAACTGGTCTACATTATCCGGTGTCTGCCAAACTCAGGTTCCCGTGCACCAACAACATGGCCGAGTATGAAGCCTGCATCTTAGGGCTCAAGATGGCCATTGACATGAACATTCAAGAGTTGCTAGTGATCGGAGATTCAGACCTACTTATACATCAAGTCCGAGAAGAATGGGCAATGAAAAACTCCAAGATACTCCTGTATATGTATCATGTACAGGAATTAAGAAAGAGGTTCACAAAGACAGAATTCCAACATGTTCCCAGAATCCAGAATATGTTCACCGATGCATTGGCTACCCTATCATCCATGGTACAAAATCCAGACAAGAGATTCATTAGTCCTATTCGGATAAAGATCCATGATTAGCCAGCTTATTTTGCTCATGTTGAGGAAGAAGCAGATGGAAAACATTGGTTTCATGATATCAAGGAATATTTGACGAAAGGAGAATACCCGGAGCTCGCAAATCCTACTCAAAAGTGCACAATTCGGAGGTTATCCAACAATTTCTTTCACAGCGAAGGAATCATGTATAGGAGCACTCCTGTTTTGGGATTGCTAAGGGGTGTTGACGCAAAAGAAGCATCCAGGCTACTCGAGGAAATTCATGCTGGGACCTGCGGTCCACATGTGAACGGTTTTGTATTAGCAAAGAAGATACTTCGTGCTGGTTACTTTTGGATGACTATGGAGACGGACTGCATCCTGTATGTTCAGAAATTCCACCGCTGTCAGATAAATGCAGACATGATCAAAGTACCTCCAAGCGAGCTTAATTCAACAAGCTCACCATGGTCGTTTGCCACTTGGGGAATGCATGTTATTGGACCAATCGAGCCCGCTGCTTCCAACGGTCATAGGTTTATCTTGGTAGCAATTGACTATTTCACTAAATGGGTTGAAGAAGCATCTTATAGAGCAGTAACCAAGAAGGTCGTGGTAGACTTTGTCCGCAACCACATTGTTTGCCGATTCGGGATTCCAAAGTCAATCATTACCGATAATGTCTCCAACCTCAACAGTGATTTGATGAAAGCCATGTGTGAAACCTTCAAGATCAGACACAAGAATTCCACAGCCAACAGACCTCAGATGAACGGAGCAGTAGAAGCTGCTAATAAGAATATCAAGAAGATATTGAAGAAAATGATAGAAGATCATAAACAGTGGCACAAGATGTTATCGTTTGCTTTACTGGGATATCGCACTACAGTTCGCACATCAACTGGGGCAACCCTCTATATGCTAGTTTACGGTACAGAGGTCGTTATTCCCGCTGAGGTAGAAATTCCCTCCCTAAGGATCATACAGGAAGCTAAGCTTGACGATGCAGAGTGGGTAAAGAGTCGTTACGAGCAGCTGGCTCTTATCGATGGAAAAAGAATGAATGCAGTTTGCCATGGTCAACTTTATCAGAATAGAATGTCCAAAGCCTTCAACAAAAGAGTCAAGCCGAGACAGTTCACACCGGGGCAGCTAGTGTTAAAGAAAACTTTTCCGCATCAAGATGAAGCCAAGGGGAAATTCTCTCCCAACTGGCAGGGTCCATACATGGTTCACCTAGTTCTCACAGAAGGAGCCCTCATAATCGTAGAGATGCATGGAGAAGTCTGACTGAAGCCGATCAATTCAGATGCAGTCAAGCGTTACTATGTGTAATCTTTATGCTTTCCTCATATGATGTAATTTGAACTACGTCTGACCTAATTCTCGTTTAAGAGGGGATACGTAGGCAGCCCTATGGGTTCGGTCACAATTCAATAGAACTTTTATTTCCCCCCGCAATTGGAAACTGGGGCAGAATTTTGAGGAGGACCCTCAAAATTCTAGAGTTAATTTCAGCCAATCATCTCTAGCAGCAGTCGAAAGCATCAATCCATTAAATTGGGGAATAATTTTGAGGAGGACCCTCAAAATTCCGTAACAAGAAGGGTTGCAATGTCTTGAACCACGTCGCAGTCGTTGGTTCATCAAAAGAAAAGTATTCTTAATTATATATTTATATATGCCTTTACTAAATCATACATTTCCTCGTTTGGAAACGCTACCCAATGATACATGCAGTATCACCAGATCAAAGCCAAGCATGTCAAGCAGAGCCAGCAGGAATACGAACTAACCTCCCCTTTTTACAAAACTCACGATATTTCTTTGGATGCAGGCACTTGAGTTGCAAAATCATCAAATATACTATACACTCAGGAGACTCACATTGCTCAAAAATACAACTCTTAGAACTGTTGCACTTACTCACAGTAGCTATCCGCACGCAGTGTCCCCAACAGACACAGTATCCTCAACAGTCACAATATCGCAATCCGCTATCAGCTAAGAAAGCTTTATTACCATTTGCTATCCTATTTTTTGCATAAGGCTACTATTCTACCTTCCAAGACTAAGCTCTGTTTCCGTCTGCATTTCTTGCATTGCATAAGGCTACCATTCTACCTTCCGAGACTAAGCGATGTCTCCATCTGCATTTCTACACTACATAAGGCTACCATTCTGCCTTCCGAGACTAAGCTCTGTCTCCATCTGCATTTCTACACTGCATAAGGCTACCATTCTGCCTTCTGAGGTTAAGCTCTACTTCCATATGCATGGCTAAAAGATCGCCACCTTGTTTACATTTGCATTGGCTGAAAGATAGCCACTCTATTTTTGCATCGACTGAAAGATCGCCACCTTATTTACATTTGCATGGCCGAAAGATCGCCACTTTATTTTTGCATCGGTTGAAAGATCGCCACCTTTACATTTGCATGGCTGAAAGATCGCCACCTTTACATTTTCATGGTTGAAAGATCGCCTCCTTATTTACATTTGCATGGCTGAAAGATCACCGCCTTATTTACATTTGCATTGGCTGAAAGATCGCCACTATATCCTCATTTGCATGGCTCGCCGTCTGTGAAAAAGGATCCATACCCTCGACGATGTACCCGAACTTAGTAGGAGTTCTTTATCTACTTCGGGTATGAGGGTTGGCGTAAAATCGACCACGAAGTCAGCTAGGATTTGAGACTTGATGGTCGTTCAGGGATGATATTCGATATCGTACCCACTAAGTTCGACGGCCCATTTGGCCAATCGGCCCGATAGCTCAGGCTTATGCAAGACCTTTCGAAGGGGGTAAGTGGTCAAAACACATATAGGATGACATTGAAAATATGGCTTTAGCTTTCTAGATGCGCTTATCCATGCAAGTGCTAATTTTTCTAAGTGAATGTACCTAGTTTCAGCATCTCCTAGAGTTCGGCTTACATGATAAACAGTAAATTGTGTATCGTGCTCTTTTCGAACTAGTACCCCACTTACCGCTATCTTAGACACTACCAAGTATAGGTAAGGATTTTCATCTACCTTCGGGGTATGAAGCAACGGCGGGCTCGACAGATATCACTTTATCTTCTAAGGCTTGCTGATATTCTGGGGTCCACGCGAAGTCCTTTTTCTTTTTGAGCAAGGAGAACAACCGGTGACTCCGATCCGATGACCTCGAAATGAATCGACCCAAGGCAGTTATTCGCCCCGTTAGCCTTTGCATGGCCTTCACACTATCCATGATCATGATATCCTCGATAGCCTTGATCTTTTCGGGGTTGATTTCGATACCCTGATTTGACACCATGAAGCCGAGAAACTTACCTGAGCCAACTCCGAAGTCACATTTATCCAGGATAAGCTTCATGTTGTATTTCCTCAAGATTGCAAATGTTTCCTGCAAATGAACTAAATTGTCCTCTGCGCATAGGGACTTAACAAATATATCATCAATATAGATTTCCATTGTTTTACCTATTTGTTCTTCGAACATTTTGTTAACTAGGTGTTGGTATGTAACTCCTACATTTTTTTAGCCCGAAGGCATCACATTGTAACAATAAGTTCCAAATTTAGTAATAAACGAAGTCTTTTCCTGGTCCTCCGGGATTATCTGAATTTGATTGTACCTGGAATAGGCATCGAGAAAAGTTAGTGTATCATGGCCAACCGTGGAATCGATCAACCGATTGATTTTAGCAAGGGGAAAGAATTTTTTGGACATACTTTGATCAAGTCTTTATAATCTACGCATATTCTAAGTTTCTTTGCTTTTTTAGGAACTACAACTACGTTGGCTAACCACTCGGGGTACTTTACCTCCTGAATAGATCCTATTTTAAGAAGTTTGGTTACCTCGTCTTTTATGAAAGCATGCTTTACCTCGGACTGAGGCCTCCTTTTTTGCTTCACTGGTTTGAACTTGGGATCGGTGCTTAGCCGATGCGTGAGGATTTCCGGTAGAAGCCCTGTCATATCTAAATGGGACCAAGCAAACCAATCCATATTATCAATAAGAAATTGAATGAGTTTTTTCCTGAGTTCGGGGGTCAATCCCGTTCCCAGGTATACCTTTCTCTCGGGCATGCACACGATCAAAATGATGTGCTCCAGCTCCTCGATAATTGATTTGGTTGCATCAGATTCTTTGGGAACCACGAAGGTTCGAGGGGTAAGGAAATACTCATCTTCATCTTAGATTACCTGTTGCTCCGACTACATCGAGGCTGGAGGCGGTGATTGCCATTTGGCCGCCTGTTTGCTTTTGGTGCTCGATATCTTCGAGGTCAAAGGTTCTGGCATCGACACCACTTCCTCAATTGCAAACATCTCTTTTGTAGCATGTTGCTCTCCGTTGACTGTTTTCACTCCCTCATCTATTGGGAATTTCATCATCTAGTAAAGAGCTGAAGGCACCGCCCTCATGTTGTGTATCCATGGTCTCCCGAGGAGTGTGTTATACCTCATGTCACCTTCGATGACATGGAATCTAGTGTCTTGTATGGTCCCGACTATGTTTACTGGCAAGATAATCTCTCCCTTTGTTGTTTCACTTGCCATGTTGAAGCTATTTAGGACCCGAGACACAGGTACAATCTGATCTTGTAGGCCGAGTTGTTCCACGACCCTCGATCTGATTATGTTCGCTGAGCTACCTGGATCCATTAAAACACGTTTAACTTGAATTTTATTTAAAAAGATAGACATTACCAGGGCGTCGTTGTGAGGCTGAGATATTCCTTTCGCTTCCTCATCATAGAATGATAAGACGTCCTCGGGCACATAGCTCTGAGTCCATATTTCCATTATAATTGACACCTTGGTGTGTTTGAATATAGGTCGTTGAGGGACATCGACTCCACAATGATCATGTGGATTACATGCTGTGGTTCTTCTTACTCAGTTTTCCTTGCATCCCTTTCCCTGAAGTGATTCTTAGCTCGATCACTTAGAAATTCTTGATGGTGGCCCTCGTTGAACAACAGAGCCACTTCTTCCCTTAGAGGCCCTGCAATCTTCTGTTCTATGATCATGTGTGCCATGATACTCACACATCAAGTTCGGGTTTCTTTGAGAAGGATCGGTCTGTATTGGCCTGGGCCACTTGGTGTCTTTGATTCTCCCAATAGTTGAGACAATCCCCAATGCATCTATGCTGAAGTTATAGTCTGATAATGAAGGAGCCTCAGCGGGGTCGGTGTGCTTATCGAACCAGCTCTTACTCATGAGTCCCCAATAACTCGATCGTTTCTCTGATCGGTCCGATGAGTGTTACGTCTCGGGCCACGGTTTCTTCGATCGGAATATGGCTGATACCGTTCTATGTCCCTTGAGGGCTTGGTTGTGAATCTGTTAGGATGAACCGAACCCGAGGGGCCTCCCAACTGGTCGTCCTTGACCCTAATTTTTGATTGGTAACGATTGTGCACATCTGACCATGTCATAGTTGGATACTCAATTAAATTCTATTTTAATTGTCGAGACGCAATCGAGCTTCTTTCATTCAAACCCTGCATGAAGGCCTGTACTGCCCAGTCATTGGAGACCGGCGGTAATTCCATTATTTCCATCTGAAACCTGGACACGAACTCCCTTAACATCTCGTCATTCTTTTGTTTTATTTTTAAGACATCCAATTTTCTCGTGGCCACCTTTATTGCCCCGGCGTGTGCTTTCACAAAGGCATCTGCTAATATAGCAAACGAGTTAATAGAGTTAGGAGCCAAGTTGTGATACCAAATCATAGCTCCTCTCGACAACGCTTCTCCAATTTGTTTTAACAAGACTGATTCGATCTCATCGTCATTCAAATAATTTTCTTTGATTCTGCAAGTGTATGAAGTAATATGCTCGTTGGGGTCAGTTGTCCCATTATATTTGGGTATATCGGGCATGCAAAAATTTTTGGGAATAGGCATCGGAGTCGTGCTCTGAGTGAATAGTTTTTGTATGAACTTTTTGGCGTATAAACCTTTCACAACTGGAGGTGTCCCCGGTGTCTGGTCTACACGGGAGTTATAGTTCTCAACCTTTTTGTCATTCTCTTCAATTTTCTTTTCTCCGGACTCGATCCTCTTAGTGAGCTCTTCGAGCATTCTCATAATCGTGGGGTCAGTCCCCGAGCCGCTTTCATCTGGCCTTTCTAATGCCGGTTTAGTACGTCGAGAGTTTATTGCCTCGACTGTATTCAGGGTTTTATTCTGACTCTGAGTTGAGCGATGGCGACTTGCTGAGCCTGCAACATATCAAATATCACTTGGAGGTTGATTCCCCCATCTCTCATTCCTTGTGTTCTTTGGCCACCAGATCGGGCTTCCCTGTGTATATTTCCTTAGGGGTTCATGCCTAGATCTGCATTCAAAGCGATGTGTGAACTAACATCAACTGGTTCCACATTTGGCACTTCCCTTGGGTTTATCGGTGGTACACCCACCCCTTCGTTGTTATTTTCTCCAAGACCTTCATTGTCATTAATGGGTGTGTTTTGTGAGCTAGACATGTTTCAGCCTGAGAATCAAAAAATCTTGACAAGAAAAAGTGTAAAAACAATGTGTGTAACGAGAATCAGTAAAGAAATAATCACTATTATCTTTAGCCCAATGGTGGCCGCCAAACTGTTTACCTCGAAAATACGAGTAACAATTGAATTTGATTTGTTGTTTTAAAGATATGTGATTTAGTTCAATACCAATTAATAATCAAGAAGTATGAAGTAGAAATGAAAGAGACGAGTGAACCAAACCAATGTTACTCAGCAACAGTGACCTCGAGCTTAGTGACCTCGAGGTAGGCTTAGAATAATAAGAACAATTAAGTAATAAAAGTAAAGTAAGAACAGTAGAGCTAAAGGACAATGCTGATGAACATAGACGAAAAGGTAGAGAGTATATTCTTTGCTCAATGATTAGATGATTTTTACAAATGATTAGGGTCCCCTTTATATAATAGGGGAACCCTAAATAAGGAATATTTCTATTTACAGTGGGGAATATTCTTGATACCGCTGTGTAACCGCCAAGTATGGAATCGTATAATCCTATTTCGGGATTTGCGCCATGAGTTGGGGGACGTGGCGGGAATCTAGCTCATTCCGTTGTACATACGTAACGATACTATTTTGGGGTCGAGCATACTCAACCTTGGTACTCCTCATACTCCTATCTCTCGAGCATCGCACTTTGTCTTCGAACTCGAATCTGGTTCACCGGGCTCGAACTCGACCTCGCCCAGACTTGGGCCTAGGATGGATCATCGAGCCTATAAATCTGAGGCATAAGATTTTGACCGTATACAAAATGCATTCTTAAACCTGTAATATCTAAATAACAAGCACTCGTTTGAAGGGAGGAATTAGAAAATATCAATATCAGAAAAAAAGTTTCGTATGAAATATACTAGTATATAATTAATGTTTTGCTAGAGGGATCAGGAAAAATAATCTCCATATAAATAATACAGTCATGTTTAGTTTGTTGTAAAATAATATAATATTTCGTTTGTTTAGGGAGTTATTTATCCGTTAGTGTAGGATTTTCCAGCATAAATTTTGATTTAATCATACTCAATGTGAATACGGGACATTGAGTGGAAAGTCAAAAAAGAAAATAAGGTAATGTAACATTTGGTTGGTGATATTAAATAATACATTTATTAAGTTATGCGACAATTTATGCATGTTTGACAGACAACATATGTGAATTAAGAATATGTCTATTAACAATACAGAGATAAAATTATTTAAAAATAAAATGTCCTTAAAATAGGTAGTCTCCCCCCAACCTTCCCTTATTATTCCCTACATAACAATCCACATATTATTTTCATTATGTAATTATCCTTTCATTATATATTACTACATAAAAATACTCACATATGACATAACTACCATCTAAACTTAGCGATCCCTATGTCTTTAGCGATAGGGCTCCTGAGAAGCTTAAGTCAGAAAAAGAAAAAGAAAATGCTATACCAACTTAATAATATTACCGAATACCTATGACTATAACGTCAATAATATCGAAATGGGGTTGGATATAAATGTTGCGCTTCCAATATATATTGAAATTCATATTTTACCCATTTGTGGCACATTGAGACATGGGATTTTCAATAATATAGTGAGTTCTTAAGGGCCGAAGAGTCAGCTCGACCTGGATCTTTGCCCTGTTCGATTGAATTTGTCGAGTATAAGCTTTGGTATTAGTTTTCTAGAATTTTGACAACCCAACGCTTGATTCAAATTTGGCCCATGCCACAAGTAACACTTCTAGTTGCTTTTATTTTTGATTTGCACAAATAACCGATAAAATTCAATGTTTACTTTTGTTAGCTGGTATATATACATTATATATTGATTATACATAATTATACATATATTTTATATGGGTCATACATATATTATACATCCTCCTGCTATTTTTAATTTAAACGGTTGGGCGGACGTCTATTACATAGATTACATATAATTACACACACACATCTATACTATATTAAAAGCACGAAGGCCTTTAGCGAAATGTCGTTTGCCTTTTTTACCCTTTAAAAATAGGTTATATATTGGATATAATCGTAATTTAGTTATTCTCCTAATATTTAAGATTTCAAAATAATCTAAAATTATAGTTATAAAATATTACCTTATTCGAACTGCATATTTATAGAAACACCTAATTATTTGGAATTCAAAACTAAATAGAAAATTAATTATAAACCTTTTGCTTATTTGAATTGTATAAAGTAATTATGACTTTTTTCATATATGTCTTAGATAAAGTGCATATAAACGTACGTTGCAAATCTGCTAATAAAACTGTAGATCTTATTTTAAGTCTTCAAAAATTGAAGATTAGAATTTGGAAGCTTTTGCAAAGACTTAAGATATAACAACATATGAGCGCAATCTAATGAAACAGTTAAAAGAGAAAAAGAAATTAAAGAAGGTATAAATCGATATTCTTTATTGAGTCAGTTATATAAAATCAATATTTTTTTAAATATAAATTACGCTTTTACTTTATAATTCAAATATCGTTTATGTGGTTTTGTAAAAGCTTTATACTCATTTAGTAGGTTACACGCCCAACGTGCGTACCATAAGACTAGTATATATATTCGTCAATTATTTTTAATTTAAACTATTAGGTGGACGGCTATTTGGATTAATGCTTCTTTCTTTGTTGAAGAATTAACCTAAATAATAGGCCACTTAACCGCTTACTTGTTCAAAGGAGGAATTCTGCTGTTTCTGCAGATGTCTACGAGACGTTAAACCGAAGCCATTAGATCTAGAGGAGGCATATCAGCAGTTTGAAATCTGTCTATATGATACATGTTGCAATGCCAAAGGTAACTTTTTTGCTAAGTCTCTTGCACCTCATGGTTTTCCACCGCACTTTCTAAGGTGATCAAAAGGTTGGCATCTTTATGCCGAAACTCCTAAAAATTAGGAATTAAATTATGATGCTCTAGGCCTAAATGTTAAGTTGATGAAAAAAATTTCAATATAATATTTTCTCAGTGTAATTTAACTAGCAGGTCGTTACTCTATTTTATATGCTACCATGTCATATTCACTATGAACCTGTTATATTAGATAAATTTAACTAAAAAATCTATACGCTTGTCACGACCCAATCCCTGAACCCGGTCGTGATGGCGCCTCTCGTAAAGACAAGGCCAGCCAGACCACAACAGAACACCTCTTTTAAACAGTTAATCATCATAAACAGTAATAACATATATTATAATGCTCATAAGTTGCGGAATTTAACGATAATAATAACAGGAACCATCCCGACATAACCCAAACCGGGGTGTCACAGTCATGAGCTACTACATAATCTGCTATAGGTCTACAAAGTACGGAATCCGATACAACAGTCTGAAGAAAACATAAATGATAGAGGATAAGAGAGACAAGGGGTTGCGGACGTCAACAGCTACCTCGTAACTCCAAATCACTGCCTAGCCTGGAAGGAATCAGCGCTCAGGTGCGGACTCTGCTATACCTGAATCTGCTCACATGGTGCATGGAGTAATGTGAGTACTCCGACTCAGTGAGTAATAATTACAAATAATGGTTGAAAGTATGAAAACACGTAAAGGCACAAAGCAATTCCATATCAAGCAGTAAAATCATTTAAACAGTAAATCAGTGAAGAAATCAAATGATATTCCCTTTTCAAACAAGTAAAACAGGTAATTAAGAAGTAGAAATCCGCCCCTCGGGCACAGTATCAATCGCTCAGCATAGTATCAGCCCCTCGGGCTAACTCACAATCACTCAGCATAATGGTCAGCCATTGTTACCTGACCATATTACATCAAACAGTGTCATTGTTACCACTGTTTCAAATGACATGGGTACCCGCGCTCACTCTGGGTGTGCAGACTCCGGAGGGGCCCCTTATGGCCCAAGAGCTATATCAAGCCACCTCGTGGTATCATCACTCATCATATCCTCATATCACTCAAGCCACCGCATGGCATAAATAGTATCTTAGGCCCTCGGCCTCATATCACTCAACATATCCTCACATATGGCCCTCGGCCTCACTCAGTCCAGAAATCATCATAAGCCCCTTGGGCATTAGTAAAACAGTAGTTCTTAGCCCAAAACATGATGTAGAAATATCATTTAAGTTTCAAATCTGAGTAAGAGTGGCTCAGTTTGTAAAATAGTAGATATCAACAGGACTGAGTTCAAATAATAAGTCAAGTAGTTAGGAAACAATGATAAAAATCCCCGAAGGGTTCAAATAGTTGGCACGAAGCCCAAATATGGCAATCAGCCCAAATCATGATGATAACAAATGAATTTCAGTCAAATATTCAGTAAAGTCATCAATCGGGATGGACCAAGTCACAATCCCCAGTAATGAAAAACCTCACGCTCATCATCCAGCGCGTATCTTGCCTCAATATAGCACTACGATGTGCAATCTGGGGTTTCAAACCCTCAGGACATCATTTACAACCATTACTCACCTCGAACTGGCTAATTCTCTAGCTCGCGACGCCTTTGCCCCTCGATTTGGCCTCCACGCGCGTCAATGTATCCAAAATCAGAACGAATACGTCACAATATGCTAAAGGAACAAAGCCCAAGCGAAAACATTCAAAAAATATCAAAAATCTCGAAATTAGCAAAACCCGAGCCCCGGGCCCACATCTCGGAATCGGGTAAAATTTACATTTTCAGAATCCTCATACCCTCACGAGTCTAACCATACCAAAATTATCGAATTCCGATACTATTTGGTCCTTCAATTCATCATTTTACATTTTTGAAAGGTTCCACAATTTTCTTCCCAGATTTCATCTCAAATCACGAATTAAATGATGAATTCAGTGATAGATTCATGTATTTTAGCCAAATCTGAGTTAAAATCACTTACCCCGATGAATTTCTTGAAAAACCTTCGAAAAATCGCCAAAATCCGAGCTCTCTAGGTTAAAATATTAAATAAAACCCAAAACCTCCTATTTATAGGTACACCTCAGGTTTCAGCTCACACGGGCTGCACCAAAACGCACGCGGTCCGCGCAAGCCAGTGCGGTCCACACAAAGCCAACGTGCGGCCGCACTGGCCTTCCTCTGCAGTGACAGGCTTTTGTATTTTGGCCATAACTTTTGCTACAAATTTCCAAATTGTAATATCTTTACTATTCTGGAAACTGGACACGAAGGGCTACAACTTTTGTTTTTGAATCACCTCAAAATTCCTTGTAGCTTAAAAGATATGAGCTTCCGAAGTAGGACCGGCGGATCGTTCCCCACCGCGGCCGCACACCACTTTGTGCGGTCCGCATGACACCTACCGCGGCCGTGCCCAACTTTGTGCGGTCCGCACGGAACTCACCGCGGGCGCACTCATTTTTGTGCGGACCGCATGGTTGAGTTCTGGGGCCTGCAACCCCTGTAGACCTGCTACAGTTATGATTTTTGCACTAAAACATCCCGGAACCTACCCGGAACTCCTGGAACTTCAAACCAATTGTACCCACATATCTCATGACATCGTTCAAACTTGCTCAAAACTTTGGAACGCTCACAACAATATCAAATCACCAATTTAACATAGGATTCAGGCCTAAGAACTCCAAGAACTCTTAAATTATGCTTTCGATCAAAAGGTTTATCAAATCTCGTCCGAATGACCTGAAATTTTGCACGCACATCCCAAATGACACAATGAAGCTACTGCAACTCTCGGAATTCCATTCCGACCCCTATATCAAAATCTCGCCTATCAACCGGAAATTGCCAAAATATCAATTTCGCCAATTCAAGCCTAAATCTTCTCTACAACTCCAAAACCCATTCTGATCGTGCTCCTAAGTCACAAATCACCTCCCGAAGCTAACCGAACCCTCGGAACTCACTTCCGAGCCTTCTAACACATAAGTCAATATCCGGTTGACTTTTCCAACTTAAGCCTTCTTAAAAGAGACTAAGTGTCTCATTTCTTACCAAATCCTCTCCGAACTCGAACTAATCATCTCGATCACATAAAACACGGATAACGAAGCGTAAAGAAGCTGAAATGGGGGAAATTGAGCGGTAACTCATGAGACGACTGGCCGGGTCGTCATATCCTCCCCAACTTAAACAAACGTTCATCCTCGAACGAGTCAAGAAACATACCTGAAGCCTCAAACAAATGAGGATATCTGCTCTGTATCTCCCGCTCGGTCTCCCAGGTAGCCTCCTCCACGGGCCGACCTCTCCACTGCACCTTCAGTGAAGCTATATCCTTTGACCTCAACTTCCGAACCTGGCAACCAAAATAGCTACTGGCTCCACATGAAAGGTCAAATCGTCATCCAACTGAACCGTGCTGAATACCAAAACATGAGACGGATCCCCAATATACTTTCGGAGCATAGAAACATGAAATACCAGATGCACACTCGACAGGCTGGGTGGCAAAGCAAGCTCATAAGTCACCTCCCCAATCCTCCGAAGCACCTCAAAAGGCCCAATGAACCGAGGACTCAACTTGCCTTTCTTCCCAAATCTCATAACACCCTTCATGGGCGAAACCTTCAGTAAGACCTTCTCACCAACCGTGTAGGACACATCTCGAACCTTCCGGTCCGCATAACTCTTCTGACGTGACTGCGCTGTACGAAGCCTCTCCTGAATCACCTCACCTTCTCTAAGGCATCCTGAACCAAATCTGTCCCCAATAGTCTAGCCTTGCCGGGCTCGAACCAACCAACCGGAGATCTACACCGCCTCCCGTACAAAGCCTCATATGGAGCCATCTGAATACTCGACTGGTAGTTGTTGTTGTAAGCAAAATCTACAAGTGGTAGAAACTTATCCCATGAACCTCCAAAGTCAATAACACAATCACGCAACATGTCCTCCAATATTTGAATAGTACGCTCGGACTGTCCGTCCGTCTGAGGATGAAACGCTGTGCTCAACTCTACCTGAGTACCCAACTCTCTCTGCACGACTCTCCAAAAATGCAAAGTAAACTGAGTACTTTTATCTGAGATGATGGAAATAGGAACGCCATGCAACCGAACAATCTCCCGGATGTAAATCCCTGCCAACCGCTCTGAAGAATAGGTAGTACACACAGGAATGAAGTGCGTAGACTTGGTCAGCCGATCCACAATCACCCAAATAGCATCAAACTTCTTCAAAGTCCGAGGAAGTCCAACCACAAAGTCCATCGTGATTCTCTCCCACTTCCACTCGGGAATAACCATCTGCTGAAATAAGCCACCCGGTCTCTGATGCTCATACTTCACCTGCTGACAGTTGAGACACCGAGCTACAAATCCCACAATATCTTTCTTCATTCTTCTCCACCAATAGTGCTACCTCAAATCTTGATACGTCTTCGCGGCACCCGGATGAATGGAATACTGCGAGCTATGGGCCTCCTCCAGAATTAGCTCTCTAAGCCCATCCATATTGGGCACACAAATCCGGCCCTGCATCCTCAACACACCATCATCACCGACGGTCACATCTCTGGCATCATCATGCTGGACTCTGTCCCTAAGGACAAGCAAATTCGGATCATCATACTGGCGCTCTCTGATGCGATCATATAAAGAAGACCGAGAAACCACACAAGCCAACACCCGACTAGGCTCCGAAATATCCAACCTCATGAACCAATTGGCCAAGGCCTGAACATCAACCGCAAGAGGTCTCTCCCCAACTGGAATATATGCCAAACTTCCCATACTCACTGCCTTTCGGCTCAAAGCATCGGCCACCATATTGGCCTTTCCCGGATGGTACAATATAGTGATATCATAATCCTTAAGCAACTCCAACCATCTCCGCTGCCTCAAATTAAGATCCTTTTGCTTGAACAAATGCTGAAGACTGCCATGATCAGTGAACACCTCACAAAATACGTCATACAAGTAATGCCTCCAAATCTTCAATGCGTGAACTATGGTAGCCAACTCCAAATCATGAACGGGGTAGTTCTTCTCATGGGGCTTCAACTACCGAGAAGCATAAGCAATAACTCTACCCTCCTGCATCAACTTACAACCAATCCCAACTCTTGAAGCATTACACTACACAGTATATGAACCTGAAGCTGATAGTAAAACCAACACTGGAGCTGTGGTCAAGGTTGTCTTGAGCTTCTGAAAGCTCTCCTCACACTCGTCCGACCATACGAATGGAGCACCCTTCTGAGTCAACTTGGTCAAGGGCGATGCAATGGAAGAAAATCCATGAACAAACCGGTGATAATAGCCTGCTAACCCAAGAAAGCTACGAATCTCTATGGCTGAGGACGGTCTTGGCCAACTCTAAACCGCCTCTATCTTCTTTGGATCAACCTGTATACCCTCGCTGGACACCACGTGCCCCAAGAAAGCCACTGAACTGAGCCAAAACTCACACTTGAAGAATTTTGCATAAAGCTTCTCCTCCCTCAGTCTCTGCAACACAACTCTCAAATGCTCCGCGTGCTCCTCCTGACTACGCGAGTACACCAGAATATCATCAATGAATACAATAACGAACGAATCCATATAAGGCTGAAATACACTGTTCATCAAATGTATGAATGTTGCTGGGGCATTGGTTAGCCCGAAGGACATAACAAGAAACTCATAATGACCATATCTGGTCCTGAAAGCTGTCTTAAGAATATCTAAATCCCTGATCTTCAAATGGTGATAACCCGAATGGAGATCAATCTTGGAGAACACCCTCGCTCCCTGAAGCTGATCAAATAAATCATCAATGCGAGGCAAAGGATACTTGTTCTTGATTGTTACTTTGTTCAATTGCCTATAATCAATGCACATTCTCATCGTGTCATCCTTCTTATTCACAAACAAAACTGGTGCACCCCAAGGGGACACACTAGGCCAAATGAACCCCTTATCTTGGAGTTCCTGAAGCTGTTCTTTCAATTTCTTCAACTCTACTGGTGCCATACGATATGGTGGAATAGAAATGGGCTGAGTGCCCGGCATCAGGTCAATACCAAAATCAATATCCCTGTTCGGTGGCATGCCCGGCAGGTCTGCAGGAAAAACATCGGGAAAATCCCTCACAACTGGGACAGAATCAATACTAGGAGTCTCAGCTCCAACATCCCTCACAAATGCTAGATATGAAAGGCAACCCTTCCCAACCATACGCTGGGCCTTCAAGAAAGAGATCACTCTACTAGGGATGTAATCAATTACACCACGCCACTCGATCCGCCGTACACCCGGCATAGCCAAAGTGACTGTCTTACCAAGGCAGTCTAGAATAGCATGACACAGAGATAGCCAATCCACGCCCAAAATAACATCAAAATCCACCATGCTCAATAGCAATAGATCCACTCGGGTCTCCAAACCCCAATAGTCACCACATATGACCGGTATACACGATCTACAACAACAGTATCGCCCACTGGGGTAGATACATGAACAGGTAAAGCAAGAAACTCACAGGGCGTACCCAAATAATGAGCAAAGTATGATGACACGTAAGAAAAGGTGGAACCGAAATCAAATAATACAGAGGCATCTCTGTGGCAGATTGAAACAATACCTGTAATGATAGCATCTGAAGTAATAGCATCTGGCCTGCCAGGAAGTGCATAGAAATGGGCCTGACCGCCCCCTGATCGACCTCCCCCTCTGGGGTAACCCCTAGCTGCATGACCTCCACCCCTAGCTGGCTGGGCGGGTGGTGAGGTAATTGGAGTAGTAGTCGAGGGCTGACCCCTCTGCTGAGATGAACCAGCCATACGACGAGGACACTGCCTCCATACATGTCCAAACTCTCCACACTCATAACAACTCCCAGGTGCTAGAGAAGGGGACTGAAGGGAACCCCTCACACCGGAGTGACCAGCTAATGCACTCGGCATAGAAGAACCCTGAGCTGACGGGGCACGAGATGAACTCTGGGCTGGAAGGGCACTAAGTGATGACTGGCCCCGCTGAGATCCATGATGACCATGACCCGAAGATGCCCCGCGATACTCTGGGCGGGCTGACTGAGCATGCCTGAAAGAACAGCCTCTACCATGCTGAAACTGGCCCCTCGAAGAAGCACCACTATAACTGCCAGATCCTCGAGGCTTCTTGGCCTCCCTCTCCTCTCGATCCTGACGGCGAACCGTCTCAATCTCGTGAGCAATATCGACCACCTCCTCGAATATAGCACCCAACACCCTCTCTCGGGTCATAAGAATACAGAGGTGATAGTTAAGGCCATCAACAAATCTCCTGATCCTCTCACGATCTGTCGGAACCATCCAAATGGCATGACGAGCCAATTCAGAAAACCTCGACTCATACTGTGACACAATCATATCCCCCTGTCGCAACCACTCAAACTGTCTACGCAACTCCTCTCTATGGGACTGCGGCACATACTTCTCCAAGAAGAGAGTGGAGAACTGCTGCCAAGTAAGGGGCGCTATTCCAACCGGCCTACGCCTCTCATACGCCTCCCACCATGTGAAGGTAGCCCCAGTAAACTGAAAGGTGGTAAATGTCACACCACTAGTCTCAAGAATCCCTATTGTACAAAGCATCCGCTGACACTTATCAAGAAAACCCTGGGCATCCTCACCCTCGGCACTACTGAATGATGAAGGTTGGGGTCTACTAAACCTCTCAAGATGACGCTGCTCATCGTCTGGCATGACTGGCACAACAAACTCCTGAGCTGGTGCAATCGGCGGAGCTGGAGGTGCCCCCGGTGTCTGTAATCCCTGCACTACCTGCTCAGGTGTGCGAGCAGCGGGGGTCTGATTGCCTCCCCCGGCGTGTGAAGTAGCTGCTGCTATAGTGGCTGAAATTGCCTGAGCCAGGCCAGTGCAAACTGATAAGATCTGTGCCAAGGCCTCTTTAAGACCCGGAACCACGATAGGCACAACTGGTGTCTGAACTGGTGCTGCTAGAGCATCCATAGCGGGAGCCTGATCCGGAGCCGGGGCAGCTGATGTATCAACAGGTGCTGCCCTCGCTGCTCTGCCCCTGCCACGTCCACGACCGCGTCTACGGCCTCTGGTGGCCTTAGTGGGTGGGACTGGTGGTCGTCCACCTCGTCCGGTAGCTCGCGTCCTCACCATCTGTGAGAGAATGGAATATCAGAAGTTTAGTACTCGGATCAACAAGTTCGCACGACAAGAGTTTCAAGAATATGAAATTTTTCCTAAAGGTTCTGCAGCCTCTCGAGGATAAATACAGACGTCTCTGTACTGATCCGCGAGAGACTAAACCTACTCATGACTCATGAGACCTAAGTAACCTAGGCTCGGATACCAACTTGTCACGACCCAATCCCCGAACCCGGTCGTGATGGCGCCTCTCGTGAAGACAAGCCCAGCCAGACCACAATGGAACACCTCTTTTAAACAGTTAATCATCATAAACAGTAATAACATATATTATAATGCTAATAAGTTGCGGAATTTAACAATAATAATAGCAGGAACAATCCCGACACAGCCCAAGCTGGGGTGTCACAGTCATAGGCTACTATAGAATCTGCTATAGGTCTACAAAGTATGGAATCCGATACAACAGTCTGAAGAAAACATAAATGATAGAGGATAAGAGAGACAAAGGGCTGCAGACGTCAACAACTACCTCGTAACTCCAAATCACTGCCTAGCCTGGAAGGAATCAGCGCTCAGGTGCGGACTCTGCTATACCTGAATCTGCACACATGGTATAGGGAGTAATGTGAGTACTCCGACTCAGTGAGTAATAATTACAAATAATGGCTGAAAGAATGAAAACACGTAAAGGCATAAAGTAATTCCATATCAAGCAGTAAAATCATTTAAAACAGTAAATCAGTGAAGAAATCAAATGATATTCCCTTTTAAAACAAGTAAAACAGGTAATTAAGAAGTAGAAATCCGCCCTTCGGGCACAGTATCAACTGCTCAGCATAGTATCAACCCCTCGGGCTCACTCTCAGTACAGTATCAGCCCCTCGAGCTACCTCACGATCACTCAGCATAATGGTCAGCCATTGTTACCTGACCAAATTGCATCAAACAGTGTCATTGTTACCATTGTTTCAAATCACATGGGTACCCGCGCTCACTATGGGTGTGAAGACTCCGGAGGGGCCCCTTACGGCCCAAGCGTTATATCAAGCCACCTCATGGCATCATCACTCAGCATATCCTCACATCACTTAAGCCACCGCATGGCATAAATAGTATCTCAAGCCCTCGGCCTCAAATCACTCAGCATATCCTCACATATGGCCCTCGGCCTCACTCAGTCCAGAAATCATCATAAGCCCATTTGGCATTAGTAAAACAGTAGTTCTCAGCCCAAAACATGATGTAGAAATATCATTTAAGTTTCAAATCAGAGTAAGAGTGGCTGAGTTTGTAAAACAGTAGATATCAACAGGACTGAGTTCAAATAATAAGTCAAGTAGTGAGGAAACAATAATAAAAATCCCCGAAGGGTTCAAATAGTTGGCACGAAGCCCAAATATGGCAATCAGCCCAAATCATGATGATAACAAATGAATTTAAGTCAAATATTCAGTAAAGTCATCAATCGGGATGGACCAAGTCACAATCCCCAGTAGTGAAAAACCTCACGCTCATCATCCAGCGCGTATCTTGCCTCAATATAGCACTACGATGTGCAATTCGGGGTTTCAAACCCTCAGGACATCATTTACAACCATTACTCACCTCGAACTGGCTAATTCTCTAGCTCGCGATGCCTTTGCCCCTCGATTTGGCCTCCACGCGCGTCGAATCTATCCAAAATCATAATGAATACGTCACAATATGCTAAGGGAACAAAGCCCAAGCGAAACATTCAAAAAATATCAAAAATCTCGAAATTAGCAAAACCCGAGCCCCGAGCCCACGTCTCGGAATCGGGTAAAATTTATATTTTCAGAATCCTCATACCCTTACGAGTCTAACCATACCAAAATTATCCAATTCCGATACCATTTGGTCCTTCAAATCATCATTTTACATTTTTAAAAGGTTCCACAATTTTCTTCCCAAATTCCATCTCAAATCACGAATTAAATGATGAATTCAGTGATAGATTCATGTATTCTTGCCAAATTTGAGTTAAAATCACTTACCCCGATGAATTTCTTGAAAAACCTTCGAAAAATCGCCAAAATCCGAGCTCTCTAGGTCAAAATATTAAATAAAACCCAAAACCTCGTATTTATAGGTACCCCTCAGGTTTCAGCTCATATATTCGCGGTCCGCGCAAGCCAAAATGCACGCGGTCCGCGCAAGCCAGTGCGGTCCACACAAAGGCAACGTGCGGCCGCACAGGCCTCCCTTTGCAGTGACAGGCTTTAGTATTTTAGCCATAACTTTTGCTACAGATGTCCAAATTGGAATATCTTTACCTTTCTGGAAATTAGACACAAAGGACTACAACTTCAGTTTTTGAATCACCTCAATAATCCTTGTAAATTAAAAGATATGAGCTTCCGAAGTAGGACCAGCGGATCATTCCGCACCGCGGCCGCACACCACTTTGTGCGGTCCGCATGACACCTACCGCGGCCGCGCCAACTTTGTGCGGTCCGCACGGAACTCACCGCGGGCGCACTCATTTTTGTGCAGACTGCATGGTTGAATTCTGGGGCCTGCAACCCCTGTAGGCCTGCTACAGTTATGATTTTTGCACTAAAACATCCCGGAACCTACCCGGAACTCCCGGAACTTCAAACCAATTGTACCAACACATCTCATGACATCGTTCAAACTTGCTCAAAACTTCGGAACGCTCACAACAACATCAAATCACCAATTTAACATAGGATTCAGGCCTAAGAACTCCAAGAACTCTTAAATTATGCTTTCGATCAAAAGGTCTATCAAATATCATCCGAATGACCTGAAATTTTGCACACACATCCCAAATGACACAATGAAGCTACTGCAACTCTCGAAATTCCATTCCGACCCCTATATCAAAATCTCGCCTATCAACCGGAATTTGCCAAAATATCAATTTCGCCAATTCAATCTTAAATCTTCTCTACAACTCCAAAACCCATTCCGATCGCGCTCCTAAGTCACAAATCACCTCCCGAAGCTAACCGAACCCTCGAAACTTACTTCCGAGCCTTCTAACACATAAGTCAACATCCGGTTGACTTTTCCAACTTAAGCCTAAGTATCTAATTTCTTACCAAATCCTCCCCGAACTCGAACTAATCATCTCGATCACATAAAACACGGATAACGAAGCGTAAAGAAGCTGAAATGGGGAAAATGGAGCGGTAACTCATGAGACGATTGACCGGGTCGTCACAACGCTATTAGTGCACGACACTTGAATCCAATATTTACAATGGTAAGTAAGCTTATTAGTTATCAAGCAGTACAATACATTCAGCACGAAAATTTTTAGTCCTTAAACTACATAAATAAGCAGTACAATCTATACAAATATTATATCAACAAAACAATAAACCACAACACATTATGGTAGAAAACAATACATTATGGGAGACAACCATCCGAACAAAATGAAAAGGAACAACAAACAACAACGAAAACAAATCAATTTTTTCTTTCCTTTATTTAACTACCAACAACAGCAACAACAACAACAGCACTAGGGCATTGCTGGTTGCAGATTTGAGAATAATGACAATTCAATGCAGTTGGTTCACTTTCCTCAGGGGTGATAATTTATTCATCTTTATTCCTGTTTTTTGCTTTTAGCTGGGTCAGTATTGTGTTAGCAGCAGCTATGGACGTTTTGACCACATCTCCTCCTTTAGCAATCTCAGGATCTACAATTTTTGCTTCTTCAAGAGCCATTATACAGTTTCCTACATAATCACCAATAACCATAAAATCATAGTCATCTGTATCTTCTTGGTACCCTTTGTTTTTAGTAGTAGTCTCCAAAACTCTTTCGAAACCAGAGACCATATCAGCCCATTTTGTTTCACAAAAACCATATGCTGGATTTGCTAATTTCTTTTTCAGTACATAGTCATGTGTGATTTTTGCTTGCCCTATAAGATTCTTAATAATGGCCAATCCTAAGTCCAATTCTTTTGATGCTGCTGCTGTGACATGCTTATCAGCTTTCAAATGATCTAAACATAACTGTTTTGAGGTAGTGCCCGAGCAAGCTGTCATTATCAAGTCGTTGCTCTGCACCTGCACAGCAATGGACAAGATGAAGGACGAAATGAGGGTAACTAGAACCGATAATTTGTGCAAAGAAGCCATTTTTATAAAGTCGAAAGGCTTCTTTGTCTTTTTATTTATGCCTGAGTTTGGCTTGGAGTAATTTTATGCCTCTTTATAGATGAGTGGCGTAACAACCTGACCTTAGATATTCAGTGGTGAAGCATTAATATTGGGGTTTTTTTTTTTTGTATGGTTATGAACAAAAAGAACTAGAGATCAGCAGAAAACACAAAAAAAGTTGGTTGTTATCTCCTCTAAAAAAAGTACATTGCATTTTCTTTGGCAATTGGTACTAATTTCCACTAATAAAAGAAATTATCGAAAGGGGAAAAGGTAGAAAATTACCATAAATAAACCGCAAATAAACAAATATTGCAGAGGAAAAAATAAAGAATCTCAAAACGAAGAAATTAAGTTTGTGAATTGGATGTTGCCTTCATATTTAATAATTGGATACCAGACACCAGGGGTGTTCATCGGTCCGTACGGTATGATATTTAGATATTTCGGTTTGGTATTTTTAGTATTCGGTTTTTAAAATGCTATATCAATATGGTACCTAATTATATTCGGTATGGTTCGATTTTTTTCCTTTCGATTTCGATTTATTCGGTACGGTAACTTCGGTTTGTTAAGTTTCAATATTAACTAGTGCATAAAGCTATAAACTGTAATATTCTTAATTAAATTACACATAAATATAAAAATAAAAACGTTCTAAGCTCACATGAGTATTGACAAAAAATTTATCAAGAATAGAAAGTATCAACCTATAGAGAGAGAAAATGACATAAAAGAATAAATTTAATCACTGAAAATATTTTTACTTGCTTAGAGCTAATTCCTGAAGTTAGAGAATACAATAAGGACTACTCTAACATATGCAATTCAATAAACTAGGAGAAAATACTCTAATATCGTAAAAGTATTACGTTAAGATGCTTGGCATCCTTGAGAATAAGAGTCAAAGTCTGCTGCCTAACTTGTTTCTCCATTTTCCTAAAGAACTATATGGGTTTTACTACTACTCTCAACGTGCATGCCAAAGAAACATATTATGTAACTTAGTATATTATAATCAATAATATGTGTAATGTGTAATTTATTATATATTTTGGTACGATATCGATACTCTGATATTATTTTAGTAAATATCAAATCACATACCTAATACCAAATGTTTTTACACACTTAAATGAAATATCAAAATATCGAATAGCAAATATCAAAATTTTCGATTACGGTACGATATTTTCGCATTTACCAAAATATGTACAGCCATACCAGACACAACAGATTACTCCTTACTAGGGGTGGGCATAAAATCCGAAAAATTGAATTCCGAACCGGACCGAATTAATTCGGTATTTCAGTTTCAGTTTTTTTTCGATATTTCAGTTCAATTCGGTATTGAATTTTCGGTATTTCCGTACAATGGTTCGGTCCTCGGTATTAGGATCTTGACAATTCGGTATACTGAAATACCGAAAATTTAAAAATCATGTAGAAGACTAGGAGTAGTAGACTTCCCAGTTCCCAGCCCAAGTGCTTAGTGCTAACCCAAAGGCCAATATTTTAATTTTTGGAGACCAACCCAATAAGACCCAACCTAATAACCCAAAAGTCTTTCACTTGTCTTACCCTAAATCCTAACATTCCGAGAAACCTAAGAACTAAGAAGTAAGAATGAGTGAACGACTGAGAAACCTAAGAACGAATGAACGACTCCTTACTCAAAAACTCAGAGATCGGCTGTCCAGCGTCCGCTGTCACCACTCGCCTGTGAGATCGCCATATCGGTTGTCAACTCTTCAAATCAAGACTTCAACAGGTCTGGTTCATAATTTTCAATTTTTCATTCTTCAATCTTCATTTTTCTAATTTGTCTCGAGGAACTCTCATTTCATGATCTATCTTTTGAAGTTTAGATAGAACTAATATCCATTTTCTCGGATGCTCTGCGAATATATGCAGTAATAGTAGCAACAAAATCAAAATGGGGCCTAGGCATTTTTTTGCACTAATTTGTTCTGGAAATTTAACACGGAAAGAAGTATATGTGATTAGGCGTATAGCTAAGATTAGGCATATAACTTTTTGTCGAATGAATAACCATATATTTTGATTTTTGAAATGATGATGGATCTAGTGTCCGTGACTAGTAGGGGACAACTACCGTGAATATAAAAGATTTTGAGGTTGAGTTGATTTAAGTGAATTCTTATTTGGAAGACGAGGTATAGGATAAAGAGAAGAAGCTGGGTACCTGATTAAGTTAGTGAGAAAGTTGTACTCTAGTTAAAAAGGGTGTATAACTAAATATGATTTATTTTCCCTTAGGCCTTCATTTATAAGAGGTGTTGGAAGAATTTTTCTTAACCTAGTTAGTGAATCCAATTTCTTGAAAAATATGATCTGAACCTTATATGCTTCTTGAATGATATGATCTAAACCTTATATGCTACAAGTTAACAACAATGATTGAAAAGATTTTAGGAGTGTATGGTTCCTTATTCCCTGTATGCCTAGTTGGGATGGCATAACAAAAGAACCAGATCAAAAATACCTTGTATTTGTGAGGACTTCTGGTAAAATGTCTTAAACATCATGTCATATGAATGAACTTCAAATCTTAGAAATGAGTGAATCTTCTCACTTTTGGGCAATGGCTACTTCCTTTCTAGAATTCTGATTAGTTTCTTTTATTTGTACATTTCTGCTTTTTTAGGTTCAAGTGCAATCATGCTCCGTGCTCCTAAAGTACGCTCTGATATTTGGGATCTCTTTGAGGTGAAAGAAGATAACGGAGAAGTTCGCAAAGTAGAGTACAAGCATTGTGGTCAAGTATATAATGTTCATCCAAAGAGGAATGGAACATCTTTTTTAAGGAAGCATATTAGGCGTTGTCTTGAGCGTCTTCCTGGAGTCCATATTTAAGAATTAGAGTTTGCTACTACTATTAATTCTATTGTTTTTGTTACACTGCTGGTACTGTTAGAAGTTACAACACTAATTCTGCATTTCTGCTACTGTTAATTCTGCTTATTTCTGTTGCTAGTGCTATTGTTATTGCACTGTTTAATTCGGTTGTTAATACTGCTACAGTGGTGCTAGAATACTAAAATTTCCAGCCTTTTAAACTGCAGGCTGCTGTGAAAATGTTTAGGTTCAGTCGTTCAGGTGTAAACTGCTACTGTTATTGCACTGTTGAACTTCTTTTCTGCGAAAATGTTGTTAATGACTTAATGGTTTTTAATTTTGTCATTGATTTTTTTGTTTAGGTTCAGTCGTTTAGATACTTAATGGTTACAGATAATAAGTATGTCTTTTAAGATATTCTGATCATGTTACGCGAAGTTTTGAACACTCATAGTAACACTCATGTTCAGATTAGTGATAGGTCATATGCATGTCTTTAATACACTCCCAAAGTTTTGAACTAATGCTTGGCAGCAGTTCGATATTTTGAATTGCAACATTAAACCGAAATCGTACCGAACCAAAATAATAAATACCGAACCATATCGAAATAATTTGGTACGGTATTTGATATATACAATTGATAAATCGAATATCGAAATTCTTAAATACCGAACCGACCTACTCCTTACTACTATTAATAAGAGAGAATCGAGAGAAGCTTCTGGTAATAGTGAATTGACAAAAACCTCCGAGATTTCAGTTTACTCTCTTCCTGCTTTAAAGGGTGTTTTGGTAAAATCATCTGGCTTATCCTTTTTCATTTGTTATTATGCAACTGCTACTGTAGGTGAAATAGAGTAAAATTTTGCCTGTGATGACACGTGCTAACTTTGACTGTTCATGTTGTGTGTCAGCTTTTTACACCTAAAATAAAATGCTCAACTGTTTTAGCTTTGAGGGGTTGTTAGGTAAGCTGACTAAAGTATTTCGGAATTATATTATTTCAGGACTAGATTATACCATATAGGAGATGGGATAAAATAATCTCAAGTTTAATGGCATAAAGTGAAATAAGATAAGATATTTTGGATTAAGTTTAGGATTAAATTTATAGCGTGTTTAATTAGAAATATAAATTTATCTCAAGATAAATTTATACCACCAACCAAATACGGTATAAATTTAATCTCATATCTTATTCTTCGTACCAAACGACCTTTGAGGGTATTCATGAAATTGTTCTATTTTCATATGTTATATAATCAATGGTTATATTGAAATTGAACACTATAATTTAGAATTTTTTTTGAAGGGAAAAGATGCTTATATTAATAATAATAATATTAGCACGTACTAGGGTACGAGACCCATAGTAGTGCCGTTATTACATAGTTGTGCAATGCCATGTAAGGCAATGTCATTACCTAGTGCTGCTAGAGTGCTACATGCATTCATACTACATGATCTAACATAGATAGAACCTTCCAGATCCTTACAATAGGCATCTATTGCAAAGGCATGTGGTGATACAAAATAAAGAGTTTTATTATAACTAGGGTACTTTAGAGCTTCCTTTGCCAGATTGTGTGCCACCATGTTTCCTTCACGGAAGCTGTGCTTCATGATGATCTCTCCTTGCTGCACTGCCTTCTCCGTTAACCACCTGCATTCATGAATTAAATCATTGTAAGTAGGATAATCTTCTTCAAGAAATCGAATCACCTCTGTGGTATATGTTTCAACTTCACATGGGAAGATGTTTTCCTTGGTAATCATTTGAAGTGCATGCCGTAGTGCTAGGAGTTCAGCCTGGATAAGAGATGTTGTTTGATACTTCTCGTAGTAGCCCAGTATCCATTTCCCTTTGTTGTTACGTATTATTCCACTGATTCCTCCATGTGAGCAGCTATTGTTGAAGGCTCCATTAAAGTTGAGCTTGTGCCAGTTTCTTGGAGGGGGAGGGGGGGTGCCATTTTACCTTTACTATTATTGATATATTACTAGTAGTGGGCTTGGATGTTAGAAAGTGATATTCTAGTGCTTGTTGAAAGACCTTGGTTGTGTTAATAAGATTATTGGTGTTGTTCACATTATTTTATTTCTGTTTCTCCAAAATGCCCAGATTACAAATGGGAAAACTTCTTCCCATGTGATGAGATTGGTTGGTAAATTAGTGATTTTTTTTACGTAAAAAGTCTACCCAGTGATCATTATTCACTTGGTTATGTAAGGACACCCCCATTGTTTTCCAAAAATCTTGATCCACCTTGCATTCCCAGAAAATGTGTAGCAAGGACTCATTCCTATTTTTGCATATTGGACAGTTTATATCTATGTTGATACCAATTTTTCCTAGGTATTCTCTAGTAGGGAGGCGTGAGTGGTAACATTTCCACAAGAAAAATTGGATTTTCTTTGGACATTTTATGTCCCATACCCAATTAAATATATTAATATGATGAGATTGTGTGTCAATTAATTTGTAACACGATGAGGTTGTGAATATCCCACTAGGATTTATACTCCATATAAGGTTACTCGTGTGAGTAGGAATGGAAGTTGTGGATAAGGAGTGGATACTATTAGTTATATTTTGTGGGAGCTCAAAAGAGATGGGAGTTAGACCCCATCCATTGTTATTCTGGATGTCTTTTACCCTCAAACCATATTCATTATTTGTTAGAGGGAATATTAAGTTTTTCCTAAGGTTATCACATTTTGGGATCCAGTTTGTGTACCATATGGTCATGTTTAGATGATTGATCACTGGCCATCTTATACCTTGTTTACAAATGTTCCAACCCTTTAATACGCTTTTTCAAGTATTGGAGCCACTCTTAGTTGAACTAGTGTGTCCGTATAAGCTAATGAGAACACGAGCCCAGACATAAGATGGGTCTGCAAGAATTCACCAAGATAGACCAGTCAGTAGGGATATATTCTTAGATTTTTCTTTTTTTAATCCCCAGCCCCCCTCATCTTTGGACAGAGTTACCATATTCCAACCAATTAGGTGCATTTTCTTCTTTTTACTTGTAGTTCCCCAGAGAAAATCTCTCTGCTGGATCTTATCAATTTCCTTTAGGGTCTTGCTAGGAAGTAGAGATAATTGCATTTGGTGATTTGGGATTGTGGTGATAGTAGATTTTATTAGGGTGCACCTCCGCCATAGTAAGACATTTTGCATTCCAGTTATTCAATCTTGTCCGCATTTTATAAATTATAGGTTGGTAGTCCTTATGCCTGGGTTGGTTTTTGAGCATGACAAAACCTAAGTAGGTGCCAAAATCTTTACTCATTTTTATGTCAAAAATAGTAGTAGCCTGGGTAATATTATCATTTGTGCAAGATTTAGACAGTAACAATTTGGATTTTTCTTTGTTTATATTAAGACCAGATAAGTAACAAAAATTTTTCCATACTATTCCACATAGTAGTGATAGTTTTGTTGTTTGCACGGCCCATTAAGGTTAGGTCATCTGCAAAGAACAAGTGAGACAGGGGTGAACCTTTTTTGTTCAAATAATTGGATCCCAATTAAGGGTGTCCACTTGATGCTCAATATTTTTGGACAACATATCCATGCATAAGATGAAGAGATAGGGAAACGTTGGGTTTCCTTGTCTAATTCCCCTAGTGGGATAGAATTCCTCCGTTTTATTCCCATTAACAAAGATAGAGATAGTACTTGTTGATATGCAATTAAGGATTAGGGTGGATATATTAGGAGGTAAGTTGTAAAATCTTAAGGTTATGTAGACGAATGACCACTCTAATTTGTCAAAAGCCTTTTCTAGATCAAGCTTAAGAATGCAGTTTCCTTTTCCTTTATGGTTGTTAAAACATTTTAACACCTCTTGAATAATGATAGCATTATCAGTGGCTCGTCTATTTTTGACAAAACTACTTTGTTGCTCACTAATAAGATGCTTGAGGAACGACTTGATGCGATTAGCAATCACTTTAGTGACCACTTTATACAAAGTGTTACAAAGGCTTATTGGCCTAAAGTTCTTTATTTGGTTTGCGTTATTGAATTTAGGGATCAAATATAAGTAGGTTTTATTAATATCATGAGGCATAACCTTTGTGTTAAAAATTTCCTAGCATAAGATAATGACCTTACTTCCTAGTATTGGCCAGAATTTTTTGAAGAAGAAGGGATGTAGACCATCCAGTCCAGGAGCCTTACATGGTTTGAAAGAGAAAATAGCTTTCCTAATCTAATGGTTTTTTAGTTTAATATCAAGGCTGGACAGGTCAATTTTCTTTTAGGTAGTGTTATCCATTTTAATGGCTTTCCAATTAGTGTGTTCGTGAGATGTAGTAAAAATAGTTTGGAAGATGTGTTACCGTTACATTATTGAATTCTTGCAACCATTCTGAATTAGAGTAAGCCCTGTCTAACCTTTTCATAATTAGACCCCCTTCCTCTTACGATGGTTGGACCATGTATATTTACACCCTGTAAACCCTAGATCTACAAGGTTACAATAGTTTAGGCAGTTTATTAGGCTTTTGGCCCTTTTTGGTTAATAGGCCTGCCCCCAAACTTATTCTCTGAATCGGTTATTTTATTAAAGTCCCCCGTAATTAGCCAAGGTCCCTTATACCTATAAAATAATATTTTAAGGTTCTCCCACAACAAGTGTCTATAGGCTAAGTCATTGCTAGCATAAACAGTAGAAAATAACAAGGTAAGGTTTTTAGGTTTTACCTTTATCATTGCATGAATTGATTGACCATTCCTAGTGAAGTTGTTGACCGTCACCACCTCATTGTTCCAAATAATAACCAATCCTCTAGAATTACCTATGGCAGGCTATGTGAGTTTCCAATTTTAGGTAATTCTAGAGGATTGGTTATTCTAGGATGGATATGTGAGTTTCCATTTTTGTTTCAACCAAAGCAACTAAACAAGGCGTATGTGTGTCCATAAGCTCACGAAAGTGCCTCTTAAAATTTTTATTGTTTTCTCCTCTAACGTTCCAAATAATGATATTATTGGGTTGATGCATGGGATTCATATTTGGTGGGATGTTGTTGGGGCTCCTCCTTAGAGAGGGAACCAGTATCACCATATTCTTCCCCAATGTGGGATCGTGAAGAGGGCAGATATCCAAGGAGCATTTGTAAAGTGTCGTTGGGCAACTGAAGATAGACTTCCTGTCTAGCATTTCCTTAAAGATGAGTATTTTTACCTCGCTTAGGCTTGAAAAAGCCACTGCCGGCTCCCCTAAGTGTGCTAAGTCGTCCTCTTCCTCCTCTTCTTCCTCCTGATTCCCTTTTTGATTCTGCATGTTTTGTGTTAGTGCTTGATCTTCCATTAGCTCTGGTTATGGACCTAGTAGTTGGTCTTGCATGTGTTGTGGAGTCTACTGTGTGAAGATAAAGTTCATGATCATCAGGTCCTCTGGTGCAAAGAAGGGAAGGTTGATAGGTGGATTCTGTGGTAGCTGTTGGTTGGAGTTGTGGGGTATATTTCACATTTGCTGCATGTTGTGAACTAGGTTCTGATTTAGTGAGGGTGCTAGGGGTTTTAGTATGTTACTCATCCACATTTGATTTATGTAGTTGTTCAAAGCTAGGCTTATCCCTTCCAAGATTAGTTGAGCAGAGAAGTGTGTGTTTTGAATGATTAGAATGGACTCCTGGCCATTGATCTCTATGTGGAAGGAGATGACATGCCCTTGAAGGCCAGTTCCACCCATTATTGAGGTACATGGTTGGGTGGGCTCGGAGGTTGGGCATAGATGACTAGATTTGGCTGGAGTTAAGGAGAGAGTGGTGGTAAATTGTTCATTCTATGATTCCTTGAGAGGTGAATTAATTGGATCAAACGATATCTCCTTCTCAAAGTTAATGGTGGTCTTGAAATTGTTGGTGGCTTGGGGTAATATAGGAGGGATACTATCTACTTATGTAGTAGGGTTAGTAATGATTTACTCTATTTTTTTTAGTATTGGAGAGGGGTTGCGTTTGATTTATAATCAAATCTTGCATGGATTTTCCCTCTTCCACTTGGCCGTCTTCTATATCCAAGCGTTGCATGGTAAAGTTAGAATCGGGGGTGTAGGTTTGCATGGTAGCTTCTAGTAATATGTTTTCAACTTCATTTAATTGGTTGTTAATGTTTAGGGGGTGGCTATTAGTATAGGAAATAATGATATTCTGACTGCCTTTGTTGGTTATAGTAGGATTTACTATCAAATCCATTTTGTTAGACAAAAGGTTTGGATAATTATTGTCATTAGTAGGTTGTGACAGGTTTTTGCCACTTGTAGAGAGGGTGTCTAATGTGCCATGCAAAATAGAGTTGTCTTTTTTATTATTTTCTTTAATATAATTTTACAAAACTATGTGCTCTTGTGGGTTATTGAAAAAATTGCCCTTATTTCCAATGTGTGGTTTTCCAGTAAGATCATTTGCTTCTAAGGTTCCCCCCTTACTTTTGTCTGATTGTAATATATTGTAGGCTATGTTAGGATTAATAAGCAAATGAGTATTGACATAGTTCATATGTTGAGTGTTTAAAAACTTATCTGACATTGCATCAAATATGCATACATTAATACCTGAGCCAACAAAGGAATTTGCTTTATTCATGAATTGATTGGCTGCCTTTGCTTTACTTTTTTTTGAGAAAAAAAAATTGTCATTCACTCCTGTATAGTGTCTTCCTTAGGTTGTAGTGCCTCGTGTGTGACTGGTCCATTATTTTGGCCACTTGGTATAGTCCTATGGGGGCAGGTTCTATTTGAATGTTCCAATCTTCCACAAATTTTGCACAAAAAGCCTTTTCCTTCATAGTGTATGGGTTGTTTGTGGTAGCCAATCATAATAAAAGTTTGAACCGACTGGTCCAATGGCATTTCAGCATAAAGTCTTGCGTACCTCCCTCTTAATGTGGCTGATGTACATGCATCCACTTTCAGTAATTTACCAATGCAGTTCCCAATTTTTATTAGAATAATCCCATCATAAAATTCCGTGGGAAGTTGTGGTAATCTAATCTAAACGGCAGTGCAATTTTGAGATGCCTTTGTTGCTATAAAATTAGGGACCCATTTTTGCACTGATAAGAAGTAACTATTGATGAACCACGTGCCATCATGTAGGATTCTAGTCATGCTTTCTTCTTTCAACAGTTTAACCGTATAGTAATCTTCCCCTAAGTCTATTAGAGGGTAATTTTCATATACCTTCCATATCTCTTGAGTTTTCCTTATAAGGTAGTGATGAAATAACCTTTTGCCCATGAGTTTGATGATGAGTGAGTACTTCCAAGGATTGTACATTCTATGTTTATCTTCCTCACTAAGTATGATTTGCCTCATGTTTTGTCACACATCTTCCATTGAAGTATTTTCCAAGTCATAAGATTGAATGTCCATGGTAGTAGACGAGGGCCCTAGATTTGATTGAGAGTTAATGAAAAATATTTCCCCTTGAATTAATTTATCCTTATAAGAAGAAGTAGGATTGATTATTGATGAATTTTTGTCAGGGGGTTTGGGTGGAATTTGATGTGGATTCCCTGTTGGTTTGGTTAGTGAGAAGCTGCTCATTCTCTCTCTAGATAAAATCCAAAGAACAAGTTCTCTCGTTTGAGTTGATACTATAATTTAGATTAAATATGAACTTTTATATATAATCACTTATTTGCTGTTATCACTATTATTGTATTCTAGATTTATACACAGTAACTATTTATTAATATAATTTTTATGTATTAAGATCACACAAATCATAAAAATACCCTCTAAACAGAGCGCTCATTTGATCATTTCTCACTTAATCATATCTATAAATAAAATTATCACGTCATAAGTGGAATCATGGTTATTTATATAATTTATTAGGCCATGGATTACTTTTAGTTCACGGTGGAAACTATTTATATCCGGTAGTTGTAACGATCCAGTCGATCATTTTGAAAGTATTAGCCCTGATCACCTATTTACTGCTTTCCTCGTATCATTTATGCTTATGTGACTTGTCAGGAGGTTTTGTTTTTGGTTTCGGAGTGATATGGGACACTTAGTCCCTAAAATGGAAGCTTAAGTTCTAGGAATTTAACAGTAGTTGGAACTGTGCGAAGACAGCTCCGGAATGGAGTTTCGTCGGTTCCGTCAGCTCAATTGGGTTTTGGACTTTAAAGCATATACGGATTGTGATTTGGAGGTCCATAGCTTAATTAGGCTTGAAATGGTGAAAGTTGAATTTTTGGGAAGTTTGATCGGGAGTGGACTTTTTGATATCGGGGTCGGATTCCGATTGTAAAAGATGGTGTAGGTCCGTAATGTCAAATATGATTTGTGTGCTTGAAGTCAATCGGACGTGATTTAATAGGTTTCGGCATTGGTTGTAGAAGTTTGAAGTTTCAAAGTTCATTAAATTTGGATTGGAGTGTGATTCATATTTTTAGTGTTGTTTGATGTGATTTAAAGGTTCGACTAAGATCGTATGATGTTTTAAGACTTGTTGGTATGTTTGGTTGAGGTACTGGGGGCCTCAGGTGGATTTCGGAAGGTTAACGGACTATAATTGAAATTAGTGTTATAGCTGAAGCATCAGCTATTGCTAGTGTCTGGTTTCCTTCTATGCGTTCGCGAGGGTCCTCCCGCATTCGCGTAGAGGAAGTTGGAGTGCTGCTGGAATTAAGTCATCGTGTTTGTAATGTATGCCCCGCATTCGCAAAGCATTATGATCTTAGACCTACGCATTCGCCATTGGTTCCTCGCGTTCACGTAAACGTAAGGGCAGATGAGTCACTAGGCAATTCGCTTACGCGAACGCGTAAAAGTGAACATGTTCGCGAAGGAGCAGCCAGTGGAAGCTTCGCGTTCGCGAATGGGTCCGCGCGTTCCCGAAGGAGGTTTTGGGACTGAAGCCTTTTTATGCTTCGAGAACGCAAGGGTATTTCCGCTTTCGTGAAGAAGGATTTACCTAGGTATCAGATTATATTTAAAAGCGAGGGTTTTGCTATTTTTATCATAACTTGAAATAAAGAGCTCGGATTTGGGCGAGATTTGGAAGGATTTTCAGAGGCATCGATTGGGTAATGATTCTTCACTTGTTTTGATCATACCCCACTGATCTATTATTATTATTTTCATCTTCTAATTTAAGATTTGGGTTGAGAAATTTGGGAAAAAAGTGGAAAAATCCTTCAACCTTTTTGGGTTTTGATTGAGATTTTGGTATCGGATATGAGTAATTTTGGTACGAGTGAACTCATGGTTGAATGGGTGTTCGTATCTTGTAACATTCACCCGATTCCGAGACATGGGACCGAGTCAACCTTTTGGGGAGAATTTCTAATTTCTTGTTAAAGTCTTGATTTCAATAATTAGAATAGTTTGTTATAGTTATATTTATTATATGAAATTTCTTTTAGCTAGATTTGGGCCACTCGGAGTCGAAAAATCGAGGAAAATGCATTTTTACTGATTGATTGAGTTTGGTTCGAGGTAAGTGGCTTGCCTAACCTTGTGTGGGAGACATCCACTTAGGATTTGGCACTGTTGTGATACTTTTGTGATATGTTAGTGCCTTGTACGTGAGGTGACGAGTGCCTATACGGGCTAATTATTATAAAATACGGATTTAACAAAGCAGTAACCTGTTACATCTTAATTGAGTTATACCAGCATGTGTAGTTATTCTGTTTAGCCTAATATCGCATGTCTACATGTCTTAATTGCTTATTTGAAATCTGTGAAACATGCTTAGTTGATTTTCTATTTTTCCTTTATTTGTACTTAGTCATAAAACTATAGGGCTTCTTGCTATTAACTGTTCTTTTCCATCGATTTCGAGTTGTGTGTTTACTTTTGGGGCTATGCGGCGGTGCCTCGGCATATCCCTTGTTGCACATTTATTTTTGGGATGACGAGGCGGTACCTTGGGAGATCCCATGTTGCATATTTACTTTTGGGACTACGAGACGGTACCTCGGGATATCCCCTGTTGAATATTTACTTTTGGGACTACGAGGCGGTACCTTGGGAGATCCCCTGTCGCATATTTACTTTTGGTACTATGAGTCAATATCTCGGGAAATCCCCCTGCACATTTACTTTTGGGACTACGAGACGGTATCTTAGGAGTGCCCCTATTGTTTATCCCTATGTGTTGTGCTGTTATCTTTCTGTAGTTTGTCCTTGTTAATTTTTTAGTCTCTTATTACACTGTTATATTCTTCTGCCTTAAATTATTATATTCCAGTAGGCCCCTGATCTGACCTAGTCACTACTCTATCGAGGTTAGGCTTGACACTTACTAAGTACCGTTTTGGTGTACTCATGCTACTCTTCTGCACTTGTTTTGTGGGCAGATCTAGGTACCTCCTACTAGCCCCGTTATTAGTTAAGAGTACTTGCTGCTGTTTCAAAGACTTCAAGGTATGTCTGCCAACGCCCGCAGACCTCGGAGTTCCCCTCTATCCTTTTTTGTTGTTCCTCCCTTATTTCTTCTAGTTACTGATGTATAGAAATAGTTAGACAAATTCTTAGAGCTTGTGACTTGTCGCTACCGGGTTTTGGGAATATTATTTATACTGGAGTGTTGGTTTACTTGTACATGCCGAGTGGCATTTTATCAGTTATATAGTTACCTGTTGAAATTTAGTTGTTAAATTTTGCTTTATTTCTGTTATTCCGCAAATTGTTAGGCTTACCTAGTCTTAGAGACTAGATACCGTCACGACATCTTACAGAGGGAGAATTGGGTCGTGACAGTAGCCACAATAGTGTATAATATATATATATATATATATATATATATATATATATAACATACAATATATGTATGTGTGTGTGTGTATATATATATCTTTCGTCTTTTAAGTTGAACGACTATACAATATCATTTTTCTGTAATGACTTGGCCAGTCGTTTCATGAGTTACCGCTCTGTTTCCCCCATTTTTGCTTCTTATTGTCTTGTTCAACCGTATAATGTGTTATCGGGTTGTTGGTTTGGGATCAGAGAGGTTTTGGTAAGGTTTGAGACACTTAGTATCTTTTGAGTAGGCTTAAGTTGAAAAAGTCAAACGGATGCTGACTTATGTGAAAAATGACTCGGATGTGAATTTTGATGGTTCAGATAGCTTCAGGAGGTGATTTGGGACTTAGGAGAGTGATCGGAATGTATTTTGGAGGTCCGGAGTAGATTTAGGCTTGAATTGGCAAAATTGGAATATTGGCGTTTCCCGGTTGATAGGTGAGATTTTGATATAAGGGTCGGAATGGAATTCTGGAAGTTGGAGTAGGTCCGTTGTGTCATTTATGATGTGTGTGCAAAATTTTAGGTCATTCTGATGAGGTTTGATAGACTTTTTGATCGAAAGCGAAATTTGAAAGTTTTTTGAATTCTTAGGCTTGAATCCGATGTAAATTTGGTGTTTTGATGTTGTTTCGAGCATTCCGAAGGTTGGAACAAGTTTGAATGAGGTTATGAGATATATTGGCATATTTGGTTGAGGTCTCTAGGGCCTCAGTTAAGTAACGGATCAAGTTCATGTTTGGAAAAGTTGCAGATTTTGCTTTAGTTCTGTTGCAGGTATTTCCTTCTTCGCGATCGCGTGAGGAGGCTCACGATGGTGTAGAGCATTTGTAGGGGGCACTCCAAGTCATTCTTCGCATTTGCATATCTGAAGTCGCGATCGCGTGAGTTGTTCAGGTAATGAATCGCGGACACGTGGGTTAGGTCGCGTTCGCGTAGGGCAAAGTAGACCAGAGGATTGACCACACGTTTGTTCTTCACGGACGCGGTCCCTGGTCCGCGATCGCGTCGGTGTAGGCTGTTGTGTATCGCGTTCGTGTGGGGTGTGACACGTTCATGTAGGGTAAATTATGGTCCAGCAAAGTTTGTGCTTCGTGATCGCGATGGATTTCCCGCGATTGCGATTAAGTAATTTTAATAGCTGGGCAGAATGTTTAAAAAGGCCATTTTCGCAATTTCTGCCCTAAGTTCACCATTTTTGACTCGGTTTTGGAGCTTCTTGAGGGAGATTGAAGAGGGAATCAAAGAGAACTTCTTGGAGGTAAGAATTATGGACTTAATAATCGATCCTATTGTGATTTCTACCTAATTAAACATGAAATTTGGGGGATTTGAAGCTAAAATTTGGGAGTTAAGGCTTAGAAATTGGAGACCTTAATCTAGGGATTTGAGGGGATATTTGTGGTTGGATTTTGGTATTCTTGCTATGTAGGAACTCGTGGGAGGATAAGGATTATGTTGATGTGATTTTTATTGAATTTCGAGATATGGGCCTGGGGATCAGGTTGGACCAATTTCAGGATTTTTGGTATAAGTTGATTATTTTTGTATGGGCTTCGTTCCCTTAGCATATTCTAATGTTATGATTCTGATTTTGGATAGATTCGGCGCGAGTTGTGGCCAAGGCCAGAGGCAAAGGCATCGCGGAGTAGTATTTCATCCGGTTTGAGGTAAGTAGCCATTGTAAATCTGGACATGAGGGTATAAAACCCAGGTATTTCGTATTGTTTTGATAAATGAGGTGACGCACATGCTAGGTGACGAGCGTGTGGGCATGCACCGGTTGGGATTGTGACTTGGTCCGTCCCGTAGCGATTATTAAGCCGCGTATTTGATTGAAAATCTTATGATATCACGTATTTTAGAGATTGATACTATATTATGGGCTGTATGCCATGTTTGTGGCCTTGTGCTGACTTTTTGAGACCCTTAGGAGCATTTTTTCTATTTTCCTCACTCTATTTGTTTTGAAAGCATTTCCACCGTCATGTTTTACCTGTTTATTATTTAATTCTGGTTTTATAACTCTACTTTTTAAAATATGTAAACTGTTTGGGCTGAGTTCCTCGATTTCCACTGATATGCCCGAGTAGCTGTGAGGTTAATGACTGAGAGAGGTTGTGGACCTAATGGTGATGATTTTATATATATATATATATATATATAAGGATTATATATATATATATATATATATATTATGGATCGGGCTGCACGCTGCAGCAATATTATATGTATATATTATGGATCGGGCTGCACGCCGCAGCAATACTTATATGGATCGGGCTGCATGTCGCAACGATATATATATTGGATCGGGCTGTGCGTCGCAACGGTATTATGCTTGGGTTGTAGGAGCCCATCTGGAGTCTGTACACCCTAGTGAGCGTAGTCGACTATAAACTATGGATCGGGCTGCACACAACAACGGTTATTATGATTATGATTATTATTATTATGAGATATTATTGAGCTGGAGTGCTGAGTTTGAGTACTATTGACGAGAGCTGAGTTACGAGTGACTGAGAGGCTTGCCCGAGAGGCTATATTTATGAGTGATACCTTGCACGAGGGGCCGGTTTATGACATTTTGGTGCTTTAACTCTTGTTTTTATACTAAGCCTCTGTTGAAAACCACTAAATAAATGATATCAGAGTATTTTGATTGAAACTTAAGCTTTTAGGAGATGACTTGCTTTTAAATTACAGAATTTGATTTGAAATTTCTGTTGAGACTTATTGTTGATGGTTAATGCTCGTCAATGCACTCAGGCCTTATTTACTTTAGTTACTTACTGAGTTGGCGTACTCACGTTACTCCCTGCACCTTGTGTGTAGATCCAGGTGACCGAGTAGTAAAGTGAGGTTCCCCAGCACTCTGAAAGCTTACAGGAGACTGCAAGGTAGCCGCACGGCATCCGCAACCCTGCTTTCCTCCTTCCTATCTTAGTTTTCTGCATTTTTAGACTTATTGTGTCTTAGTTAGTCAGATTAGGTTGTATTTAGAGGCTCTTGACTTGTGATACCAGATTATTGGGCTGTATTGGTATACTTTTGTACTGTTTTCCGCACATTTCAGTTGATCTATATATTTCTTATGAAAATTCGAGACTTAATCAGTTTTAGAAAATGGTTTTATAAAAAGAATTCACTGTGGTTACTTGCTGGTTTGGCTTGACTAGTGTTGTGACAGGTTCCATCACGATCGGGGTATTTGGGGTCATGACAAGTTGGTATCAGAGCCTAGGTTACATAGGTCTCGCGAGTCATGAGCCGGTTTAGTAGAGTCTCGTGTATCGATGCAGAGTAGTTTGTATTTATCCTCGAGAGGCTACAAAACCTTTAGGAAAACATCTCATTCTTGAATTCCTGTCGTGCTAATCTGTTGATTCTAGTACTAAACTTCTGTTATTATATTCTCACAGATGGTGAGGACACGTGCTACCGGTCAGGATGGATGACCACTAGTACCACCAGTTGGGGCCACTAGAGGCCGAGGACGTGGTTGAGGCTGTGGTAGGGGCAGGGATGTAGCCCGCACAACAGCTAGGGAAGCACCTACAAATCCACCAACCACCCCAGTTCAGGATCATGTCCTAGTTACGGACGCTCCAGTAGCACCAACTCAGTCACCGGCTGTGCCTATTATGATTCTAGGACTTTAGAAGGCTCTAGCTCAGATTCTATCAGTGTATACTGGTTTGGCTCAGGCGGTCTCAGTTACTACGGCCGTAGCTATTTCTTAGGCCGGGGGAGGTACTCAGACTCCCGCTGGTCACACACCCGAGCAGGTTGTGCAGGGACTTCAGACACTGGGGGCATCTCCAGCCCAGTCGGTTGCACCAACTCAGGAGTATGTGGTACCAGTTATGCCTGACGATGAGCAGCGTCGATTGGAGAGGTTTGGTAGACTTCAACCTTCGAATTTCAGTGGTACCGAGGGTGAGGATGCCCATGGTTTCCTGGACAAGTGTCAGAGGATTCTTCATACAGTAGGTATTCTGGAGACCAGTGGTGTAGTATTTACTACTTTTCAGTTTTTTGCAGCTTCCTTTACTTGGTGGGAGGCTTATGAGAGGCATGGGCCTGTTGATGTAATGCCCCTTACCTGGCAACAATTCTCCGCTCTCTTTCTGGAGAAGTATGTACCACAGTCAGTTCGAGGATTCGTGTCAGGGAGATATGAATGTGACACAATATGTGATGTAGTTCTCTGAGTTAGCTCGTCATGCGGTCTAGTTGGTTCCCATAGATCGAGAGAGGATTAGGAGGTTCGTTGATGGCCTCACTTATCAACTTCAGATTCTCATAACCAGGGAGAGGGTGTCAGGTGCTACTTTTGAGGAGGTTGTGGACATCGCCTACGAGATTGGGTTAGTTCATCGCCAGGAGCGAGATGAGAGGGAGGCCAAGAGGCCTCGGGGATTTGGTAGTTTTGGTGGTGCTCCTTCGAGAGGTCAGTTTCAGAATAGTAGAGGTCATCCATTCAGGCATGCTCATTCAGCTCGCCCAGGTTATCTTGGGGCATCGTCGGGTCATGGTTCTCATAGTTCTCATCGGGGCCATTCATCACTCAGTTCCCTTCCAGCCCAGAGTTCATCCCGTACTCCATTAGTTCAGTGCTCTTCTATGCTAGGTGCATATTCTAGTTATCCCAGTGCTAGGGGTTCCCTTCAGTCCTTGTCTCTAGCACCAGCGAGTTGTTATAAGTGTGGAGAGTTTGTGCATATGAGGAGGCAGTGTCCTCGTCTTCTTAAGGGTCCGTATTAGCAAGGGGGTCAGCCCTCGACTTCAACTTCAGTTACTTCACCACCCGCTCAGGCAGCTAGGGGTGGGGGTCAGTCAGCTAGGGGTAACCCTAGAGGGGGAGGTCGATCAGGTGGTGTTCAAGCCCGTTTCTATGCACTCCCAGCCAGACCAGATGCTATTGCTTCAGATGCTGTGGTTACAGGTATTGTCTTAGTCTGCCACAGAGATGCCTCTGTATTATTTGATCTTGGTCCCACTTTTTCATATGTGTCATCATACTTTGCCCGTTATCTAGATATGCCCCGTGAGTCTTTTGTTTTATCTGTTCATATATCTACTCTGGTGGGCGATACTATAGTTGTGGACCATGTATACCGGTTATATGTAGTGACTATTGGGGGTCTTGAAACCCGAGTGGACCTATTGTTGCTGTGTATAGTGGACTTTGATGTGATATTGGGCATGGATTGGTTATTTCCGTGTCATGCTATATTGGACTGTCACGCTAAGACAGTGTCGTTAGCTATGCCGGGTGTGCCACGGATTGAGTGGTGAGGTTCGATTGATTTTGTCCCCAGCAGGGTGATTTCATTTCTGAAGGCCCAGTAGATGGCTGGGAAGGGTTGTCTTTCATATTTATCCTTTGCGAGGGATGTCGATGCAGAGACTCCCAGTATTGATTTTGTTCCTATTGTGAGGGATTTTTCCGATATTTTTCCTACAGACCTGCCTGGCATGCCACCAGACAGGGATATTAATTTTGGTATTGATCTGGTGCCGGACACTTAGCCCATTTCTATTCCACCGTATGTATGTCACCGACGGAGTTGAAAGAGTTGAAGGAGTAGCTTCAGTAACTCCTTAATAAGGGATTTATTCGGCCTAGTGTGTTGCCTTGGGGTGCGCCTGTTCTATTTGTGAAGAAAAGGAATAGCATGATGAGGATGTGAATTGATTAAAAGTAGTTGAACAAAGTAACAATCAAGAACAACTATCCTTTCCCTCATATAAATGATTTGTTTGACCAGCTTCAAGGAGCGAGAGTGTTCTCCAAGATTGATCTCCGCTCAGGTTATTATCAGTTGAAGATCAGGGACTCGAATATTCTTAAGACATCTTTTAGGACCCGATATGGTCATTTTGAGTTCCTTTTGATGTCTTTTGGGCTGACTAATGCCCTAGAAGCGTTCATGCATTTGATGAACAGTGTGTTTCGGCCTTATCTTGACTCGTTCGTGATTGTTTTCATTAATTATATTCTGGTGTATTCGCATAATCAGGATGAGCATGCGGAGCATTTGAGAGTTGTGTTGCAGAGATTGAGGGAGGATAAGCTTTATACAAAGTTCTCCAAATATGAGTTTTGGCTCAGTTCAGTGTATTTCTTGGGGAACGTGGTGTCTAGTGAGGGTATTGAGGTGGATCCAAAGAAGATATAGGTAGTTTAGAGTTGGCCCAGACCATCCTTAGCCACAGAAACTCATAGTTTTCTTGGATTAGCGGGTTATTACCGTCGGTTTGTTCCGGGATTTTCATCTATAACATCACCCTTGACCAAGTTAACTAAAAAAGGTGCTCCTTTCATGTGGTTGGATGAGTGTGAGGAGAGCTTTCAGAAGCTCAAGACTGCCATGACTACAACTCCAGTGCTAGTTTTGCCATTAGCTTCAGGTTCACATACCGTGTATTGTAATGCTTCGAGAGTTGGTATTGGGTATGTGTTGATGCAGGAGGGTAGAGTTGTTGCTTATGCTTCTTGTCAGTTGAAGCCCCATGAGAAGAACTACCCCATTCATGATCTAGAGTTTACTGCCATTATTCACGCGTTGATGATCTAGAGGCATTATTTGTATGGTGTGTCTTGTGAGGTGTTTACTGATCATCGTAGCCTCCAACCCTTGTTCAAATAGAAGGATCTCAATTTGAGGTAGCAGAGATAGTTAGAGTTGCTAAAGAATTATGATAATTATATCTTGTACCATTCGGGAAAGGCCAATGTGGTGGCCGATGCCTTGAGTAGGAAGTCGGTGAGTATGGGGAGTTTGGCGTATATTCCTGTTGGGGAGAGACCTCTTGCAATTGATGTTCAGGCCTTGGCCAATCGATTCGTGAGGTTAGATATTTTAGAGCCTAGTCGGGTATTAGCTTGTGTGATTTCTCGATCTTCCTTATTTGATCGCATCAGAGAGCGCCAGTATGATGATCCTCATTTGCTTGTCGAAAAGGACAGAGTTCAGCACAATGATTCCAGAGTTGTAACTATTGGTGATGACGGAGTTTTGAGGATGCAGGGCCGGATATGTGTGCCTATTGTGGATGGGCTACAGGAGTTGATTCTAGAGGAGGCCCATAGCTTGCGGTATTCCATTCATTCGGGTGCCGCAAAGATGTATCGGGATATGAGATAGCATTATTGGTGGAGGAGAATGATAAAAGACATTGCAGGATTTGTAGCTTGGTGTCTCAATTGTCAGCAGGTGAAATATGAGCACCAGAGACCGGGTGGCTTGCTTCATGGACATTCCATAGTGGAAGTGGGGGAAAATCACCATGGACTTTGTAGTTGGGATCCCACGGACTTTGAAGAAGTTCGATGCTATTTGGGTGATTGTGGATTGGCTGACCAAGTCCGCGCACTTTATTCCTGTGTGTACTACTTATTTTTTGGAGCGGTTGGCAGAGATATACATTTAGGAGATTGTTCGTTTGCTTGATGTCCCAGTTTCCTTCATTTCAGATAGAGGTACTCGGTTTACTTCATAGTTTTGGAGGTCGGTACAGCAAGAGTTGGGTACTCAGGTTTAGTTGAGCACAACTTCTCAACCTCAGATGGACGGGCAGTCCGAGCGCACTATTAAGATATTGGAGGACATGTTGCATGCTTGTGTCATTGATTTTGGAGGGTCATGGGATCAGTTTCTACCGCTCACAGAGTTTGGTTATAACAACAGCTATCAGTCGAGCATTCAGATGGCTCCATATGAGGCTTTGTATGGAGACAGTATAGATCTTCGGTCGGTTGATTTGAGCCGGGTGAGGCTAGGTTATTGGGTACAGACTTGGTGAAGGATGCTTTAGACAAGGTGAAGGTGATCCAGGAGAGGCTTTTTATAGCGCAGTCGAGGCAAAAGCATTATGCTGACAGGAAGGTTCGGCATGTGTCCAACATGGTGGGTAAGAAGATTCTGTTGAAGGTTTCACCTATGAAGGGTGTTATGAAATTTGGGAAGAAGGGTAAATTGTGTCCTCAGTTCATTGGGCCTTTTGAGGTGCTTCGGAGAATTGGGGAGGTGGCTAATGAGCTTGCTGTTCCACCTAGCTTATCGAGTGTGCATATGGTATTTCATGTTTTTATGCTCCGAAAGTATATTAGCGATCCATCTCATGTCCTGGATTTCAGCACGATTCAGTTAGATGATGATTTGACTTATGATGTGGAGCCAGTGGCTATTTTGGAACGTCAGGTTCGAAAGTTGAGGTCAAAGGATATAGCTTCAATGAAAAATCTGTCAGGCTAGTCTGAGCCCGTATCGTGGCATTAACTGGTTGTCCCATCTCCATATCTTTGTAATAAATGCGCTTGTACTATATGGGGATTCCCCATAAAGGGGATCCTTGTCATTTTGTAAACATCTTTTGCTCCATACTAAATACACAATAACATTCTCTCTGCTCTATAATACATTCTCTCGATGTTATTGTTTTCATTTATTGTCTTCATTATTATTCTTCATTTATTACTTATTATTTTCCATAAAGAGCCATTATAAATTTTATCATAACTGTTATCTCCATCGATCAACTTCGATAGCTCATAGCCGAGCCTTAGATTCGACCCCGAGGCCCTCGAATAGGCAAGCTCGAGGCCCCGATCGGTAGCGATTCAGTTTGATTAACACCTCGCTTTTAAGCTCTTATAAAAATAGATCACTTATTTTTAAAGGCACCGAGGCCTTCCGCATAGCATCGACTGCTTAACAACTAGCATAAAAATAGATCACTTATTTTTAGAACCACTAAATCAAATTTAATTGTCATTACCATTTTTACGATAAATAACCTTGTTCAACATAGGAATTTACATAAGTAATACTACATAGTGAGACCAATCTAGTAATTGACAATTAGAAGGTGCAAGTAAATCAATTTAAGCAATTAGAAGGGTATCATGGAACTATGAAAAGATCTAAAATCATTAACAGGAGAAAACATTAATTCACATGTAGCAATTAAACATGGAAGACATTTAGAGAATATAACAATTAAGACAGGAAAGGAGATAATGAAGGAAAGGGGAAAACCAGGGAAAACAAGTAATTCACATAACACATAGTCCGAGGGTTCCTAATTCACTCGAGTAAAGGTTAGCCTCAACACTTACCTCGCTCCAAGGATCACTCAAAGCTCAACCACGGCTTTGCCTTTCAAACAAGCCTCCAAAGCATAATATAAAATATCGACATCATACTCCTTTAGTAATTCTAGCCATATTTTTTGTCGTAGGTTCAGCTCCGTCTATTTAAATAAATATTGGAGGCTCTGGTGGTTGGTGAAAACATCAATATGAACCAAATATAGATAATGCCACCAAATCTTTAGGGCGAAGATAACTGCGGCTAACTCAAGATCGTGCGTAGGATAGTTCTGTTCATGTTTCCACAACTGTATGGAGGCGTACGCGATAACCTTACCATGCTGCATAAGAACACAACATATGCCAATTCTCGAGGCATCACAATATACAACATAACCCTCGGTTCCATTCGGAAGAGTCAAGACAAGTGCCATCCTAAGCCTTTTCTTTAGCTCCTGAAAACTTTGTTCACATGCCTTAGTCCACTGAAACTTAGCTCCATTATGTGTCAGTTTCATCAATGGTGTAGAGATAGAGGGAAATCCCTCCACAAACCTTCGGTAATACCCTACCAAGCCTAAAAAGCTACGAACCTCTATCGGATTCAAGGGCCTCGGCCAAGTCATCACAGCTTCAATCTTTTGGCCATCAACCTTGATACCGTCGTCGATAATAATATGACCAAGAAAAGCTATAGAAGTTAGCCAAAATTCACATTTAGAGAATTTAGCATATAACCTGTAGTCCTATAGAGTCTGCAATACAGCTCGCAAGTGGTCCGCATGCTCGGCTTCTGATCGTGAATATATCAGGATGTCATCAATAAACACAATCACAAATTCATCCAATAATAGTTTGAATACCTGATTCATAAGATCCATAAAGGTTGTTGGGGCATTTGTAATCCCTAAAGACATGACAAGGAATTCAAAATGGCCATTTCTTGTCCTAAATGCTATTTTTGGGATATCAATATCCCTGACTCATAGCTGATGATAACCAGATTGCAAGTAAATCTTCGAAAAGGATTTGGCACCTTGTAACTGGTCGAACAAGTCATCAATCCGTGGAAGAGGATACTTATTCTTGATAGTGACTTTATTTAGTTGCCTATAGTCAATACACATCCGCAAGGAGCCATCTTTCTTTCGAAGGGCCTCCTCTAGAATCAACTCCCGAAGTCCATCCACATTGGGCACACAAATCCGCCCCTGCATCCTCACACCCTATCATCACCAATGGTCATATCTCTGGCATCATCATGCTAAACTCTGTCCTTAAGGACAAGAAAATGCGGATCATCATACTTGCGCTCTCTGATGTGATCATATAAGAAGGACCGAGAAACCACGCAAGCCAATACCCGAATGGGCTCCGAAACATCTAATCTCACAAACCGATTGGCCAATGCCTGAACATCAACCGCAAGAGGTCTCTCCCCAACTGGAATAAATGCCAAATTCCCCATACTCACCACCTTTCGGCTCAAGGCATCAGCCACCACATTGGCCTTTCCGGATGGTACAATATAGTGATATCGTAATCCTTAGAGGTCGGCCCGTGGAGGAGGCTACCTGGGAGACCGAGCGAGATATGTGGAGTAGATATCCTCACATATTTGAGGCTTTAGGAATGTTTCTTGACTCGTTCGAGGACGAACGTTTGTTTAAGAGGGGAGGATGTAACGACCCGGCCGATCGTTTCATGACTTACCACTCAGTTTCCCCTATTTCTACTTCTTATTGTCTTGTTCATCCATATAATGTGTTATCGGGTTGGTTGGTTCGGGTTCGGAGAGGTTCTGGTAAGGTTTGAGACACTTAGTCTCTTTTGAGTAGGCTTAAGTTGGAAAAGTCAATCAGATATTGACTTATGTGAAAAAGGCTCAGATGTGAATTCTGATGGTTCAGATAGCTTCAGAAGGTGATTTGGGACTTAAGAGTGTGATCGGAATGTGTTTTAGATGTTCGGAGTATATTTAGGCTTGAATTGGCAAAATTGGAATTTTGGCATTTTCCGGTTGATAGGTGAGATTTTGATATAAGGATTGGAATAGAATTCCGGAAGTTGGAGTAGATTTGGTTTTTTGATGTTGTTTTGGGCATTCTGAAGGTTGGAACAAGTTTGAATGAGATTATGTTATATGTTTGCATGTTTGGTTGAAATTTTGCTTCAGTTATGTTATTTCCTTCTTCGCGATCGCGTGAGGAGGCTTGCGATCTCGCAGAGCACTTGTAGGGGGAACTCCAGGTCGTTCTTCGCGTATCTGGAGTCGCGATCGCGTGAGTTGTGCAGGTGATGAATCGCGAATGCGTAGGTTAGGTCGCATTCGCGTAGGGCAAAGTAGACCAGAGGATTGACCACACGTTTGTTCTTCGCGGATGCGGTCCCTGGTTTGCGATTGTGTCGGTGTATGCCACTGTGTATCGCGTTCGCGTGGGGTGTAACGCATTCGCGTAGGGTAAATTATGGGCCAACAAAGTTTGTGCTTCGCGATCCCAATGGATTTCCCGCGATCACGACTAAGTAATTTTAATAGCTAGACAGAATGTTTAAAAAGGCCTTTTTTGCGATTTTTGGCCTAGGTTCACAATTTTTGACTCGGTTTTGGAGCGTCTTGAGGGAGATTGAAGAGGGAATCAAAGAGAACTGCTTGAAAGTAAGAATTATGGACTTAATACTCGATCCTATTGTGATTTCTACCAAATTAAACATGAAATTTGGGGGATTTGAAGCCTAAAATTGGGGAGTTAGGGCTTTGAAATTGGAGACCTTAATATAAGGATTTGAGGGCCATTTGTGGTTGGATTTTGGTATTTTTGGTATGTATGAACTTGTGGGAGGATAAGGATTCTGTTGATATGATTTTTATCGAATATCGAGTCGTGGTACCGGGGGTAGGGTTGGACGAATTTCAGGATTATTTTTGTATAATTTGATTATTTTGGCATGGGCTTCGTTCCCTTAGCATATTCTAATGTTATGATTCTGATTTTGGGTAGATTCGGTGAGAGTTGAGACCGAGGCGAGAGGCAAAGGCATCGCGGAGTAGTATTTCATCCGATTTGAGGTAAGTAACCAATGTAAATATGGACCTGAGGGTATAAAACCCCAGTATTTCTTATTGTTTTGATAAATGAGGTTACGCACATGCTAGGTGATGAGCGTGTGAGCGTGCACCAGTAGAGATTATGACTTGGTCCATCCCATAGCGAATATTAAGCCGCATATTTGATTGAAAATCTTATGATATCACGTATTTTACAAATTGATACTATCTTATGGACTGTATGCCATGTTTGGGGCCTTGTGCTGACCTGTTGAGACCCTTAGGGGAATGTTTACTATTTTCCTCACTCTATTTGTTTTAAAAGCATTTCCTCAGTCATGTTTTACCTGTTTATTGTTTAAATCTGGTTTTATCACTCTACTTATTAAAATGTGAAAACTTTTTGGGCTGAGTTCCCTGGTTTCCACTGATATGCTCGAGTGGCTGTGAGGTTAATGACTGAGAGAGGTTGAGGACCTAATGTTGACGATTATATATATACATACATACATATATATATATATATATATATATATATATATATATATATATATATATATATATATATATATATATATATATATATGCAATAAATAATCTACACGCCGTAGCAATATTATATGTATATATTATGGATCGGGCTGCACGCCGCATCGATACTTATGGATCGGGCTGCACGCCGCAGCGATATGACGCTTGGGCTGTAGGAGCCCCTCCGGAGTCTGTACACCCCTAGCGAGCATAGTCGACTATAAAATATGGATCGGGCTGCACGCCGCAACAGTTATTATGATTATTACTATTATGAGATTTTATTGAGCCGGAGTGCTGAGTGTGAGTACTATTGACGAGAGCTGAGTCACAAGTGATTGAGAGGCTTGCCCGAAAAGCTATATTTATTAGTGATACCTTGCCCAAGGGGCCCGTTTATGACATTTTGATGCTTTTATTCTTCTTTTTATACTGAGCCTCTATTTAAAACTGCTAAATAAATGATTTCAGAGTATTTTAATTGAAACTAAAGATTTTACGAGATGGCTGGCTTTTAAATTGCAGAATTTGATTTGAAATTTCTGTTGAGACTTATTATATGATTTTTACTGCTCGTCACTTCACTCAGACCTTATTTACTCTAGTTACTTACTGAGTTGGCGTACTCATGTTACTCTCTGCACATTGTGTGCAGATCTAGGTGCCGGAACGGCAGAGTGAGGCTCCCCAGCATTTTCAGAGCTTACTGGAGACTACAACATAGCTGCACGGCGTCCACAACTCTGCTTTCCTCCTTCTTATCTTAGTTTTTTGCATTTTTAGACTTATTATGTATTAGTCAGTCAGATTGGGTTGTATTTAGAGGCTCTTGAATTGTGACACCGGATTGTTGGGCTGTGTTGGTATACTTTTGTACTGTTTTGTGCACATTTCAGTTGATTTATATATTTCTTATACAAATTCGAGACTTAATTAGTTTTAGAAAATGGTTTTATAAAAATAATTCATTGTGGTTACTTATTGGGTTGGCTTGCCTAGTGTTGTGATAGACGCCATCACGACCGGGGTATTTGGGGTCATGACATTTTCCTACTTATTAGTGGTAGCTAACCCGTGCTCAATAGCTAAAATATTTATATACTACACACCTCTAATTTAATTTACTTAAAATAATTTGACTCAGCACAAAATTTAAGAAAAAAGAAAAATTTTTAATCAACAAATATCATCGGTAAAATATATAAAAATAAAATGTTCAAAGAAAAATTATTTATAAACATATAAATATTTCATTCTTAAACTGAACTAAAACAATGTCATATAAATTAAAACTAAAGAAGTGAATGATAAATTTGTTTATCTTATGGTTTTAAAAAACGCCATTTGAAATTTATTCGGTGATGTTAAGCCAAGTTTATATGCTCTACATTCATAAGTCATAAAAATTCAACAAACAATTTCAATGACTTTAGTGATTTGAGATTAGAATTCTTTTGGGGAATCTTACGGAAATGTCACAAATAAGTTTTAAGTTACTAATCTCTAGCCATTAATTATAGACTTACCATAACTAGCCAAACACATACAAAAATTGAAATACAAATAAATAAGGATTTGTTTTGTGCAAGAATCATACGCAAAGATCTCTTTCCTTATTGTTAAGCATAATCAGCAACATTAGATTCAAGACGGAAGAAAAAGATTGTGGATGAGATAGCAAGCAACATATATATATATATATATATATATATATATTACGGAAATGTCACAAATAAGTTTTAAGTTACTAATCTCTAGCCATTAATTATAGACTTACCATAACTAGCCAAACACATACAAAAATTGAAATACAAATAAATAAGGTTTTGTTTTGTGCAAGAATCACACGCAAAGATCTCTTTCCTTATTGTTAAGCATAATCAGCAACATTAGATTCAAGACGGAAGAAAAAGATTGTGGATGAGATAGCAAGCAACATATATATATATATATATATATATGTATTCCAAAAATCTAAGAATGAAGAGACCTTTTTTCAATGGGTATGGTTGAAATTCATTGAAAATATATGGATGAGTAAATATACAAAATTTGGAAGATTGGAGGATATTTGGAATGCTTTTGTATCTTTAATGACCCGACCGGTCGTTTTGAGCTCTAGCGCATCGTTCGAAAGTTTGAGACCTCGAGTAGATTTACTTTATGTACTATGACTTGTATATTTGGTCGTAATTGAACTTTGGGAAGTTCAAAGTTGATTCAGATGGAAAATTTTAATTTCGAAAGCTTAAAGTTGAAATTTTTTTACTAAGGTTTTACTTTTGAGTAAACGACCTCAGAATCGGAATTTGAAGATTTTAATAGGTTCATATGATGATTTTGGACTTAGGTGTATGTCTGGATCGGGTTTTGGATGACCCTGGAGCGTTTCAGTGCTTATTGTGGAAAATTGACATTTATGATAAGTTTTATAAGTTTGGGTTGAAGTGGATTTTGATGTTATCGATGTCCATTTAGGATTCCGAGCCTGGGAATAGCTCTGTGTGGTGATTCTGGTCGTCCGGATGTGGATTTGAAGGTCTGTAGGTCATTTCGTGCTCATTTGACGAATGTTGGAAATTGAAGGTTTTTGGAAATTTTGACCGGGAGTGGACTATTTGATATAGGGGTCGGATTCCAATTACGGAAGTGGGAATAAATCCATTATGTCATTTATGACTTGTGTGCAAAATTTGAAGTCATTCCAGATTGATTTGATATGCGTCGGGGCAAATTATAGAATTTGGAAATTTCAAAACTCATAATTCGATTCAAGGTGCGATTCGTAGTTTCTCTATTGTTTAATGTGATTTGAGACCTCGACTAAGTTCGTATCATGTTTTGGGACTTGTTGGTATGATTTGACGGGGCCCCGAGGGGCTTGGGTGGATTCCGATTCCAGATGTGGAAATAGGTTCGTAATGTAATTTATGACTTCTGTGCAAAATTTGAAGTCATTCCGGATTGATTTGATATGCTTCGGTGTAAATTATAGAATTTGGAAATTTCATAACTCATATTTTGATTTGAGGCGAGATTCGTAGTTTCGGTGTTGTTTGTGCTACTTGTTGCAGGGACTACGTACGCGCGAGGTGATGAGAGTTCGTACATAGCTAAATCCATGTTATTGTTCGGGTAGACTTAGGCTCACACCATGCTATATGTTTACCGTGAAAATGGTAACAACAATTAAATTTGCAAATGGGATTCTAAAAATATGTGATATATTCCCACGCTAGTTGTTAGAGCAATTGATGCTAATAATATGGAGTTTAATGATGAGATGCAAGCTAAAACGAGATAGTAATCGAACCGAATGGCTTGTTGCCCGGGTGTAGGTCTGGTTAATGGGGGACCTTGGGGTCGACGTCAGGGTCGAGCTCGAGCTATCGGGGATAATTGAGAATGGGATAAAAACTAAGTATATAATCAGATAAGGCTCTTTACGGCCAATATTGAGCTATATAATGAAGAACAAGTAAGAGAACAATGGATATAGAGTGGCCTCGGGCCAGTGAAAACAAGCAAGTTAGAAAGAAAAGAGAGAGAGAGAGATATTATTGCACTCACAGAGAAAATGGAGCAACATCAGCCCCTTACAAGGTAGAGTGAATCCCTTTTATATAGGAGGGGAACTCGGCTTGAAGTACGTGGGCGTTAATTACAAAGTATGGAGATGGGATGGCTTGACGCGATGCCTCAGCATGGGCCCTAGATAGGCCAGCCCTGTCAGACTTAGCCATGTGCCTCGGGAACTTCCCCCTCTATCCTGGCTTCGATCTCCGTCTTTTCTGAGTCGGGCCTTGATGAGCCCCGAGGTTAGGAACTCGGCCGTGGCTTCCTGTCCTCGGGGGTCTTGAGGCATTCTTGCGAAATGATTCAATAGCGAGAAATCAAGTCATCTGTTTTCGCCGCGTACAGATAGTCTCTGCGTTTCCCAGAACGAAGTGATGGGAAACAATTTTGACACTTAACTCCTCGAGCTCCTTACGACAACATCATACCAATGATGCAACTCCTGGGGTGTGCTTTGTGATGACTAGGGCATCCATGGGCTTGTGCATTTACGACTTCCTTCAATGTACTCCCGATTTCCCCAAGGTAATGTTACCGCCGTCGATTTGATTTTTCAAGGATGCATTAACTGCGCCGTTGGTGAATCTTCCAAAGCCTCAACTACCGTGTCGTAACCCCCTATAAATGGGGGTGTTTTGGAGTTGTTTTTCCTATCCCAGTGCCTTCGTTGTCTTGCTTATCTATTCCTTCTTATCATCTTCTTCTATCCTTGAACATTATGCTTGGGGCTCATGGCCTCAAGGTTGTTTGGCAGAGCTCCATTAGATCATGTCGTGGCCCTTTGCCGGGACTTCCTTTTGTTGAGCGTAATCATCCTGTCCTATTACTGCTATGGTCGTCGATATGCTGGTTTTTGCTGCTGCTGTTGGCCCGAGGTGATGACGGATAGGGAGTCGATTTCCCCCTTATGTAGATAGTCGTTCGGACTATGCACCGCTGCTTACTTTCCTACCCAGGCCTGGTGTGGCACTTCATCCCTTGGGTTTTTTCTTTCCCAAGGGATAAAGTGGCACTACTGTCCATTGAGGCTGAGGGCCGTCGAATCTTCAACATTTGGCTTCGGCGGGCCATGTCTCTTTTCTCTTCCTCCTCTACGTCCCCTCCTTTTCCTCTTCTTCATCTTCTCTGGTGGGAATACTTTGGGGGACTGAGCTGGGAACCTAGAAGAGGTGGCGGTCGATGGAATCACCCTCGAGGATGCGTGTTCAAGGGGACGACGCTCGGGGACGCTGATATCGGAGATGGATCTTCGAGGGTGGACCGAGCCCTCAGGTTTCATCACATGTACATCCTTCCGTTCCTCCACTTTAGGTGTAGACCTCTGTAGGCGTTTGTAATTGTATGTAAGGACCCCTCGAGGGATATTGTACATGGATCTTTATGAATATGAATATACTCAATTGACTTCTGCTTTCGATTCTTGCTTTGCAATTGCATGTTCCCGTGCCCTTCGAGGCTTTTTGAATGTCTTCCTTTATTGTTGACCGCTGAGATTTAACTTGGGCACAAGCGTTCTTTTCGACATTCTGCCGATCGACATGGCTCCCTTCCAAACCCATCGTCTTACCTCGGGCCAATCATGAATTGATCTGATAGGCTCGGGCTGTCTGGGCTCTCCGAGTTATATGGAGCCAATACGGCGAGTTTCGGGGCCTTCGAGAATGTTATCCCGAATGAAGGTCAGCTTTGGGTACCTGGGGGTCCCTTTTGATCTTGATGCAAATAACCTTTTTAAAACGTATAAGATAGACTTCAGCTAAGGAGTTGCCTGTACTCAGGCACTGCCTCAGACCTTCGTGGAGCTTTTGTGACCAAAGCTTCTTGTGCTTATTCCTCTTTTTAGAAAAGGGAACCATGAGACCAGGTACTACCTCACATCGAGTGATGGTGTTGAAAGCTTCCTAAAGTCCGGCTTCTCTTGGGCGGGGATCCTCGAGGTAGAATGCTGCCTCAAGACTGGAGATAATATGGGCGATTCCTCAAGTTCTAGCTTCCCGTCGAATGATGCTTTCTGGATCGGGCATCACTCCGTCAATCTGTATCAAGGCTGTAGGTTTTCTAGGGCTCACTCCGAGTAGGCGAGTCGTCGCTGCTTCTCGCCTATATGTGGGGCGATTTTGGCTTCTTCGCAAGACCTCACTATTTTTAGATAGCTGCCCTTCTGCTTCAGCATAGGGTTCTTTATTTCTTCAGGTGCAAAAAGTGTTGGCACACGCCCTTTCTCTGATCTGGTAGTTTTACCATAATTATGGTAACCACTTCGGGGTCGGCCCGGCAGGAAGTGAGGAGTGCTGCTCCTGGCGCTCAGGAACCGCGGGAGTTTGCTCTAAAAATGGTGTCTTTGATAAGAGGGGAACATCTGGAGATGGTGAGGAGATACTGTGGATGGAGCGAGGGGATAACGCTACAGGTGCTTTCCCCGAATGAGAGTATTGCTGATTCTACTGACGAGTTTTGAGTGTATACCTATATCCTTTCGTATTTGGTCCCCTTGATAAGGCCGTGTTTGATTTTTGCTTGAAGTATTATGTTACTTTGGTGCAGATACATCCGTCGTTGTGGTACTGATGATGATGTTCTTTGCGGAGAAAGCTGGGCATGAATTCACGCTTAACCACCTCATCAGGCTATACCGACCCTTTCATCACCAGGGCCTGCTAACCCTGTCATGCCGTTCATCCATGCCCTTTGTAGTTGATGACAAAGAGGACGAGGATGGAGAGTGGGCCAGTTGGTTTATCCGGGTCCGGACAATCGACATTATTTCTATGGAGCTTTTTCCATTTCTTGAAGGCTGGAATTATGCACGTGAGTGTATCGTCTGGTGCTTTTTCAGATTTTGCCTATAGCAAAAATTAGTTGAGTAGTAGTGTTTTCTACCTTGTTGCAGCAACTTCATGGATGCCGGGCGAAGTTCTTGACCTGCCCGGCCAGGTTCAGAGGCTGGTGACCCATTCGGCCTGCGATAAGCATCGGTGGAGAGCTGTATTTCATGCCAGATGGGGAGTGAAATACTAAGGTACATGCGCATGCTGCCTTTGCCTTGGCCTTCGTATATTTTAGGTAACATTTCCCTCCTTTATTTTGTACTTGCTTTGTCATTTGCAGGTATCAGGCGGTTATTTGGGATGATGCAGTGCTCTTCCGAAGTGGAGAAAGAGCTGAGGGGCGACAACGATAAATGGGATTGGCACCCACAGCGTGGAGGAGCTTTTAGTGGCGACGAACGGGGCCGTGTCTTCGAGGGGAGGGAATCGTCCGAGTCCGCTGTTCTTGGAATATCTAATTCCCGGGCGGCGGTTCCTCCGAGTGAATATGCTTTTCCCGAGGTCGGTTCATCTGGGCCGAAGAGGCAGGATCAACAGGAGTATGTTCTATCTTCTAGGAAGTCCATCGACTTTATTTCGTGGTGAGTTTAGGGGCAATTTTCCTGTATTCCGTGTCCTCCTCCCTCTATTAAGCTTTCCTTGTGCAAGCCTGTGATAGGCTTATGTCTGAGTTGCTCCGTCAAGGGTCCCGACTTCAGAAAATTCTAGACGGGGCGAGTCCCTTAGGAATCTTATTGAGGAGAAAGAGGTCGAGTTGCTGTATTGGCGATATGAGGCATACCGGAGCTCGAATTACGAGAGCTATTTGATAGGGCAGGTAACTTGTTGCAGCTCGTTCTTTGCTCCCTTTGGCTCTTAAGGTTAACCACTTTTTTGTTATATTAGCTGTAGAAAAAGATGAAGGCTTCGGAGTACCTCAAGGGTGACATCAGCCACGTCAGAACTGCTTGTGGTGAGCTAAGGGCTCAGGTGCAAGCTCAGGCTTTAGAGGAGACATGCGCCTCGACCAAGGTCCCTACCTTCGAAGCCCAACTCCACTTGGCTCGTGACAATGCCAAAGTTCAAGAGGATATGATCAGGAAACTTGCATTTGATCTCTCGAAGATCAGGGCAGATATAATTGATGCTTGGGCTGAAGTGGCACTAAGCCGAACCAAGGCTAGCCAAGAGATGGCGATTCATATGAAGGATGTTGCTGATGCTCATACCGAGCTTTAACGAGCCCTCGACCGGGAGAAGAGGATCGAGGAATATATTTGTTGCAGATCCCGAAGAGAGGTACTTGAGGAAATCGGTGCAAGGGGATTCGTTCTCGGAGGAATTGGCTCGAGCAAGGGCGGACAAGCTTGACGCGCAGTCACTTCTTGCTGACGACGCAAAGAGCAAATTCGGAAAGCTGTAGCCCTTGTAGATTCCGCCATTGTCCCACTTTGTAATTGATATTTGTAGAGAATGTTTGTAGATGGAGAGTGCGCCTTTTTTATGTATGTAAGATAAGAGGAGACTTGAAGCTTTGTTTCTTCTGCATCTCTTTCTGTATTGCTTTTGACCAAGCTGGTTGGTTTCGGAGTATGGCGGGATCCTCGTAGGTCCGGAACTTATTGGGCAAGCCTGGAAGCTTTAAATGCAATTCTTGACGAGAGTAGGCATCGATGCCTCCGTGTTTTGCCCAGCTATTTAGGCTCAGTCTCCGAGTCAGGCCTTGACTCGAGCTTGCCTACCTTTAAATCTTCTATGCTCGTGCGGGCAGGTAGTAATTGTTCTTATTTCTTGCCCTTGGGCATTTTCCGTTTCGACTATTTTGGGCCCAGTCTCTGAGTCGCATTGTGATTCGAGCTTCAATTGGCCCTTAAGTTCTTTACTGCCTGCATGGGAGAACGATGATGGCCTTTTGTAATTTGGGTCGAAGTGACCTTACCAGTTGGGTGGCCCGAAGGCTCACTCGGCTGGCGATAGTGGCGTTTACGCTGTGCCTTTAGGCACATTGTAGTTTACTTATTTCGGGTCCAGTCTCCGAGTCACATTGCAACTCAAGCTTCAATTGCCCTTAAGTGCTTTTGATTTTTAGACCGGCGATAGTGCCTCTTACACTGCTTTGACCGTTGAGACCTTTTAATATGTGGTCCTGAGGCTTGCATAGTTAACTATTTTGGATCCGGTCACCGAATCGGGTTTCGATTCGAGCTCATTTTAATCCTCAAGTTGTCAATTTTCAAGCTGGTGACAATGGCTCTTACGCTGTTTGGTCGTAGGGACCTTTTAGTGTGCGGCCCGTAGGCTTCTTGGTTGGCGACAATGGCTCTTACACTATTTTGCCCGTGGGCTATTTGTAGGCTTGTTTTCCGCTCGTTAAGGTCTTTTGAAATAGTTTTGCCTGACCCATCGCCGATTTCGGTGAACCACAATTTCAAGTCATTATCGGTGATATTTGAGCACTTCTGAAGGTTTTTAGCTCGTAGGTCGAGTATATCGATGCGTTGTGATTTGGAGCTGACATGGTCAAAGCTCATTTTTGCTTGTTGAGGGAAGATTGATTTAACCGGTTCTTTTCGAAGTAGTGGCCTGCGATTTTTGTTTAGCGACGGTCGGGCATCCCTGAGTCGCGTTATTTTGGCTGTATCAGCCATTTTGACCGTAGTCATATGTGTTTGGCCGGAGCCATTTTCGATCTCGAGTGATAGTTTAGGCATCTACACCGAGGGTATGCCTTTTCGAGATTTTTACAAATGCGATGTATAGCCTAAACTTCATGATTCTTATGCCTGTTGAGGTCTTACAGTTTGTCATGCCTATTGAGGTCTTAAAGTTCGTCATGCCTTTTGAGGTCTTACAGTTTTTTGTTGTAATGTAGAATAAATCTGGTTACGCCAAGTCTTCCCGCTAGGGTTCTTACAGTTTCGAGTTTTCCAGAGCATGGCGATTAATGACAGTCTTCGAGTCACTAAATTTTTTTAATCTTGAAAATTGCTTTTTGTGAGCTCGGAGTTGCCTCGTGGGGCTTTAGGAGCCCGGAGTTTCGACCCTGGGGTCGTGCGGGTGGTGAATTGCCGATGCTAAGTCCCCGAGTATCTTAGGATGCGTTTGGTGGAGAGGCCTTCGCCGTGAGCCTATTGAAATTCCCCTTTCTGGACTATGAGATGCCAAAAGATATTCTTTATTGCTTGGTGTAAACGTACATTGTTTCATTGCTGTGAGCTCATCCCGCGCGGGTACGGCTCCTCGGACCATTCGATCTGGTAATTAATTCCCTATTGGGACATAGTCTTCCGCTTCCCGGTCCTCCCGAAGGGACGGTACCCTTAGAAGAAGATCTTCGCTTGTCTTCGGGCTGTAGAAGAAGTCCTGCGACCTTATCGGCTCCTCCTCTAGGGGTACGTTGCTCCGCTAATAATCCTGCTGACGAGCCCTCTTTGGGGTGGAAGTCCGATCAAGGGGAAAGAGTGTGGCGGACTCCCTTTTTTAAAACCTAGGGGTACTCGAGTAGAGTTAAAACTTCCGAATCTCCTGGCCAGTTGAATGCATACAGGTTAGTGAAAAAATAACAAGGAAGTAAAGCAGTACTTCCTCACCGCGGGATGCGTAGGCGACGTTTTGAGATTTGGTATGTTCCTACCCTTTTGAGGCATGAGTCCCAATACATCTCTCCGCTTTGTCTTATCGGGCTTGGCCGAAGATGTGGTTTGCTTAACATTTGATCCTTTCAAGAGTGGGGGCATTGATGCCGGCGACGCGCCATATGGTGAAGAATTTCCTCTCGTCGCGTATTGCTCTTTGTCAACTTATTTTAGTTCTGCCCTTTGCGAGGGATTTCATTCTCTTAGCGAAATGGGGTCGATGCTGTCCCCGGGTGGGTGTGCTGGCGGTCGTTTGAATAAGACGTCCATGCTTTGTGCCCCCTCTGATAATACAGAGATCGATGTCTCAAGAGAACAGTCTGTATGACGATATTCATTTGGAATTTGCTAGGGATTGGGGATTCCGGAGTGATTTGGTCCGTTAGTTCAGACCGCCCCCTTGACTTTGGTTCGACATCGTTGTTGTATGCGATCGAACCACATGAATTGATGAACACCTATTTTATTTGAAATAGATCAAATGAGGGAGAGGGTTACCAATGCGTCAATGTGATGCCGATGTGGAGTCTCGATGTCCTTTTCCCTGGATGTAAGGGCGTCCTCCGGAATATTTCCATAGACCTTTTTTCCCTAATGGAGAATATTTTCACTCTCCATTATATGAGTCCTCGGAGGGTGTCACCGCTCCTTCAAAGTCGTGGTAATACGTCGAGGCTTGTTCGCTTCATCCTTCCCGGTTTCCTTCCTCCCTTGGGGCTGAACTCGAGCTTGACTGCTCGATGGTACTCGGTGGTGATTTTTATTGTGTAGCACGGCTGTTGTCCTTCTAAGCTGGTGGCCGTTTTTGACCCCGTGGCCATGCACGCCCTGCGATTCCCACGCTGGGTTGTGGTTCTTTTGAAGGGGTATTAGTCGAATAGGCTTCAGTCGTTCAACATCCCTGGTTTTGCTTATGGTGATCATGATGTTTGGTACAACAATGTTGAAATCGTACTTCGCTGGGCAGGGTTTGTCTATCAATTGTGCCTCGTCAGATCTGGCTCTACTGAAGGTTCCTCGAGGATGTTGTCCTTGAGCTACTTCGATACCATTGCGAGGTATGTTGCATCTTGTGGCGTTCCTCCCATCTGTGGCGCATAGATGGTACCTTCATCTGTTTGTCATTAGTTTCTTTGTTGGGAGTGTGCTTGGGTATACTGAGCCCGTAGAGGTTCCCGGACGGTTGTCCACGGCCCTGATTCGTGATCGGTGCCGGGTACGGGCATCCGACCAGATCTCGAATGGGTATCTGATAATGCTTCGTTTGAAATGACCTGGAGCCATTGGGCATGCTTCGTTTAAACTTCGGGCAAAGGCCTGTGTTGCCCAGTCATCCGAAACCAGGAGCGATCTCATTCGTCCTATCAGGGAATGAGGCACTGCTTCTTGTGGTGTTACGTTCTCTCTTCGTTTGTCCTCATATGTGTCGGGCTCTTCTATTAATACTTCAATGGCATCCGCGTGTGCTTCTGCAGAGGAACCTGCGGGTATGGTAAGCGAGTTTGTGAGGTCGGGCGCTAGGCTACGGTGCCACATCCTGGTTTCTTTCGAGGGTCTTTCCCCGAACTTCTTCATCGAGACGGGCTCGAAGTCATCATCTTGAGGGTCGCTGCCTTTTTCTGCGCACGTGTAAGTAGTGGTGCGCTCGTCGGGGTCTGAGGTCCTATCACACTTAGGGAGTTCCAGCATTCCGGATTTTCGCGGAGCGGGTTCTGGGACCGCTTCCCTGGTGGGACAACTGTTGCATGAACCTCCACGAACCTGACTCGATCCTTTTGGAGAGATCCCCAAGCATCTTCACTATGGCGGGGCCTGTTACCGATCCGTCGTTGCTTGATCTTTCGGGTACTCGTTCGGCGTAGGGAGCTGTTCCCAGCGCTACTGTGCTGGGAGTCTTGGGATGGATCTGTAGCTGAGTGATAGCCAACTACTGTGCCTGCAACATTTCAAAAATATCGTGAAGGCTAACTTCATGTGTTTCCTGATCCGGGGTTTGTTGGGCTTCCTGCCGGTCAATATGCTGAATGCTCCCATTGGTGTGCAAGGTTCCGTCGACTTGCTGCGCGTCCTGTGAATCCGCATCCACTAAAATTGGTCCGGGCACATTATCGAGATTGTGTAGCGGTGTTCCGGTGCCCGGGACAGCCACACCATTTTCTCCGTGATTTTTGAGGTTGTCATTCTCGACTCTGTTTTCCAAGCCAGACATTTTGACCTGAAATCAAAGGATCTTGGACAAGAAAAAGCATGAAAGGTAATGTGCGTTTGTGCAATGAAACCAGCAAGAAAATAATCACTATTATTTTTAGCCCTACGGTGGGCGCCAAACTGTTTACCGTGAAAATGGTAACAACAATTAAATTTGTAAATGGGATTCTAAAATACGTGATATATTCCCGGGCTAGTTGTTAGAGTAGTTGATGCTAATAATATGGAGTGTAATGATGAAATGCAAGCTAAAATGAGATAGTAATCAAACCGAAGGGCCTGTTGCCCAAGTGTAAGTCTGGTCGATGGGGGACCTTGGTGTCGACATCAGGGTCGAGCTCGAGCTATCGAGGATAATCGAGAACGGGATAACAACTAAGTATATAATCAGACAAGGCTCTTTACGGCCAATACTGAGCTTTATAATGAAGAATAAGTAAGAGAATGATGGATATAGGGTGGCCTCGGGCTAGTGAGAACACGCAAGTTAGAAAGAAAAGAGAGACAGAGAGATATTATTGCACTCATGGAGAAAATGGAGCAACATTATCCCCTTACAAGGTAGAGTGACCCTTTATATAGGAGGGGATCTCGGCTAGAAGTACGTGGGCATTAATTACAAAGTATGGAGATGGGATGGCTTGACGCGATGCCTCAGCATGGGCCCTGGATAGGCTAGCCCTGTCAGACTTAGCCGTGTGCCTCAGGAACTTTCCCCTCTGTCCTGGCTACAATCTTTGTCTTCTCTAAGTCAAGCCTTGACGAGCCCCGAGGTCGGGAACTCGACCATGGCTTCCTGTCCTCGGGGTCTTGAGGCATTCTTGCGAAATGATTTAACAGCGAGAAATCAAGTCCTCTGATTTTGCCGCGTACACTATAGTTGTACTATTTAAGCAGTCCCTTGCCTATTAAATTCCTTTATGTTACATTACGACTTGAGACTAGACTTGTGTGGAGTGATAAACTCGTTATAATAGAGATTCAACGGGCTTCCTAATTAGCCGCAAATAACTTTACTCCTCTTAAGATTTCTCCCGTGTTATGGGTTCTGATCGGAAGGTTTCCTCAAAGCTCCTTATAACTCACATGTCCCTTCATTAGTGGGGTCAAGTACCCGTCAAAGCTTCTTATTCTAATGGTATCGGGCCGCTCGCCTTGGCAGGATAAATACATCTATGGTTTGTGCTGTTTGACCCTCGACATTGTGCATATCTTATGGCATCGGGTCATTCGCCTCAGCAAGATTATGTACCACACTCTCATCGGAGTGGGGTTTTCGCCTCGTCAATATAATAGGTGTGTCTATGGTTGTATACTAGATTATAATGGGATCGTTCCGTACGCTTCAGCATTTTTACAAAATACTCCTATCGAATCGTGCGTATTATTTGTCAAAAAGCCAGTGTATCTGGGAGTTTTCCTAATTTGAATTATGATGACCTATATGGTGAAGTCCACTATATATATATATATATATGCACACAAACACACACTCAGGTGGAGGAGGTAACTACTAATCAAGAGTTTGAGTTTAATTGTTAAGAGAAGGATCGTACCACGCATTTATAATTGTTTATCTCGTTTATTTACTCCGCCCCATATCTGTTTACTTCTTACTGTATCGGTCTTATTGGACCACTAGTAAGTGTCGATGTCGACTCCTCGTCACTACTTCTCTGGGGTTAGGCTAGATACCTACTGGTATGCATTGATTTACATACTCATGCTGCACTTGCTGCACTTATTATGCAGGTACACATATATGTTTTTGGTGGTCCTATAGGTGAAAAGGCGCGACTGTTGCGGGGACTTTACGGTAAGTTGCACTTCCTTGATACGATCCGTAGCATACAGAGTCTCCATCAGAGTTATTTATATTCCTGGTCTAACTTGTAATTCAGACGGATGTTGTATTATTGTTGTACGTATTAATAGATGCTCATGCACTTGTGACACCGTATTTTAGGGGGTTCTTACGGGATTGTTCATTATTGTAGTTTGTGTAAGTATTATCACTTACCCTGTAATTCTATTTCATACTCTTTAATTAATGAAAATTATGATTTTAAACACTAAAAGGAGTAATAAAGTTAATAATTCACCGTTGGCTTTCCCAACGACGGGGTTAGGCGCCATCATGACATTAGTGGATTTTGGATCGTGACACCTTGGTATCAGAGCGTTAGGTTCACTTAGGTCTCACGAGTCATGAGCAAGTCTAGTATAGTCTCGTGGATCGGTACGGAGATGTCTGTAGTTATCTTCGGGAGACTACAAGGCTGTTAGGAGCATTTCCATTCTTGATTCCTCATCGTGTGATTTGATTCTTTTGAGGCTTATGCCTTTATTTCCTTCCTACTTATTCTTATATGATGTTGAACTCTCGTTTCAATTGGGCACCGAGGAGTTGCAGTGGTACTACAGACGTGGAGCTGGATATTTCTCCTTACGTATTCGAGCAATTTATTATTGTCTTCTTGCAGAAGGATGTTCTGTTATTTTAGCTTAGTAGCTGTATTTCTGATGGTATTGAGGCTATGCACAAGTTTCTATGATGTTCATGAGTTGTTAGCTCATAGTATTGATGTAATGGTGGGGTGCTCGTTTATGTGTCAATGTAGTGAATGACTTGATAGGAGAATTTCTTATGTAGTGAATGACTTGATAGGAGAATTTCTCAGCGCATGATTTAGAGGTTTAGCATTTAATTCCAGCAAAGGAAAGGCAATTAGACTATGAATATTCAGGTTTGGGTTGATGGAGTAATGGGACTTGGTATTTCGAACGTGGTGGAATTTTCATCTATGATGTAGTGTCGTTGTCCTTGTTTTAAGTATTATGGTTCGCTGGTGTTATGGCCTCTTTGATTTGCCTACGGGGAAGGGTTCTGTGAAATGGTGGCTGAGAAGCTGTTGTCAGAGATAGCGGTGTGTAGCAGTTTCTAGAAATAATCGGTGTTTCTAATGTTGATGGCTCGAGAAAGATGAGCTTTTAGGAGTTTTAGAGTTTTTAGTAATTTATTAGTTCAGGTGCTATAGAGATAGATTTTTATTTGAGGCAGCATTTAGGTAGCGAAGGATGAGGAAGGACACGATGGGAGGTGTCTCGCGGTGGTTTATTGGCTAGAAGGTCAAGTATGAAAAGCAGAGGTCGAGAAGTTGCTTAAAGGATATGGTTTAACCGAAGTGTGAGTAACAGAGTAACATATGGATTCTGTGGTAGGATAGCCACCTGACTTGAGAAATTTTATCACGACCCAAATCGGAGAGCTGCAACGGGCACCCGGTATCTTAATCAACCAAGTACCAACGTAACGTATTTTTCTTATCAAACCATCAAGGGTAAATGGGCCAAAAGGTCCTTCATGAGATAACCAGAATAAAACATAAGGGAATACTAGACATTAGACGACCCAATATTGTTGATACCCAATTTTTTCCATATATTTTTAAATATGCATAAATGTCTTCAAAATAGCATATATATATATATATATATATATATATATATGCATATATAAGCATGCACAAGATTTTTATAATTTTTTCCATAATTTTAAGGATTTAACTTGATTTATTTTCTTCCCTTTTATTCATAAAATCCCCAATAATTATTTTCCAAATTATTGTTATGATGATTTATTCATTTAATCTCTATACTTATGCCAAATATAGTTAATATATTTTTTTTATGCATTTTATAATTGCATTTGGTATTTTTTAAGCTAAATTGCATATAATTGCAATGTTAGCCCATTTAGTGTATAATTACATCTTTAAGTGCGTAAAATTGATCCCTATATTTTTAAACTGACAATTATATATTTTAAATCATTTTGGAACATTAAATTATTTTTCAGAAAGTACTTATTATTTTATTTTATAAATTAAATGGGGAAAATGGCTATTTAAATTATAACTAGATTTGGCATTCAATTGAAGCCCAAATTGAACCCACTCCCCAGCCTAATTTCATACCCAATTAACCCGAACCAGACCCTATATACACCTACCCAAACTTGGAGCCCATCTACCCGGTCAAATCCTGACCGTTGTTCTCCCAGATCACCGGTCCACACGACCCCTTTCCTTTTTTAATTCGTAAAGACCACCCTAACCCTAGCCATTCTTCACAGCCCTCTGCCTTCAGCTTCTCTTGTCTCCTCTCTTCTCTTAACCTAACCCTAATCCCTCTTCAACCGCCGCCTCTTTCTCCGGTCCTCTCCGGTGACCACCTTTCAACCCAAGCCTTCAATTGTTCCTCCATCGCCTTGCTCATCATCTCTGAGGCCTTCAAGGGCCCTGGGCCACGCTGACTTGTATCTAGGGTTACTGTTTTGGCTTTTCATGGCTTCTCTGGTGTGATTTTGAGCAAAATCATGCTACATTTGTTACGATCTTTGAAGTTTATAACAGGTTCTTCCGTTTCTATTTGGGTTTCCTTTGAAACAATAACTTTCGTTTGTATCTCTTAGATCTATGCTATTTTTAACGATTCGAGTGTGTTTCTTTCTATGTTTTACACTATTCTCAAACCTCTTTTGCAAAAATCATCGATTGCGAGTTGTTTTACTTTCTGTTAAAAGTTAGGGTTTTCGAAACTTTTTCTACACTCTGTTTAAATCGATTCTTCGTGTTTAAACCTCTTTCCTTTGCATATCTCGACTGATTCTATATTTTTCTTCTTTTTCAACTCGTCTATGTTGAAAACCCCAGTTCTTGGTCTTAACCCTGGGTTCTTAGTCTGTATTTGACGATTTGTTCGTCTAATCTACATGCTTGCTTGTTTCTCATGAATCCCTGAGTTTTGTGTGATTTTTACCCCACTATGTGCATTTGGGTTTCTAATTTCTGCTTCTTCCGCCTATGCTATGTTTATTCTATTAACTCCTCTAATCAGTGCTATGTTCTATACGAATCCCTGATTTTGTGTGATTTTTACCCTATCGTGCTATTATGGTTTCTGATTTTACCTCTTCTTGCCTATTATGTGTTTATTCTGTTTTTTTCATAGAAATTTATGGTAATTTCCCCTAAAATTAGTACTATTGTCCATCGGAATCCTTGAGTCCCTATGATTAATATCATTCTAATATCTTGTGATATTCTATACTGATTTTCAACCTCTCAGTCATTTTTCTTGCCTTATTTTATGGTCGATTATGGTGTCAACTGACTCTTATGTTATTTCCTTAATTGGAATATTATGTACCTGGCCTTAATTGCATGTTCTATACTTGCACTATGCTGAAATTATTTCCTTATATGTTATATTACATGTCTTATGTGATCTCTTTCCTTATCTGTCTTTCTCGTTTGAAATTAACTCCCTTAATTAAGGGAGTACTTCTACTAAATTTATACTAATTGATACCTAGTTCCATAACTACTGCTTGACTTTGATTCTTATCTTATTATTGTGCCTAGTTTCATACTATATATAGGCTCTCTCATTAACAAACACAACAGGAACACTTAGGTTAAAAAACAATCTCTCTAACTTAAAAATTTCTGCTCTCTCTCTTGTGCTACTTGCTACTTCTCTAAGTTAGCCGGCTACAAGCCAAGGCTAACCATTTGTGTTCTCTTGTTCTTTTACTCTGCTTACTATCCTCTTTACTAGTATGTCCTAGTTACAATTCAAAGTTCCAACAACAATATGATTCTCTTATTGTTTCAGTTCCTCTTGTTTCTAGTTTGCTTCTATTTTGTGGTTCTGTTGTGAAACTTGTAGCTGAGGATTACATTGTTAGTATATTATCATGTCTTCCCCTCCCTTTGAGATCAGTATATTTCCCCTTCTGTTTATTTATAAGCATGTCTACACTAATCATCTCTTACTTGTTATATGTTTACCACCATGGATCTCCCAAATCCCTACCCCCTTGCATGTGGATCTTGTTCTTTATGTCTGATTCTGTGGCTATATCTAGCTAGCTACTTCTGGGCATGACTATGCTAATTCCCAGGTCTTTGCTTAATTATGTGTCCTATGTATTCCCAAACTCCCTTGACCCCTGTGTGTGACTACTGAGTTTACTTGGTTATGTGAATTGTCTATGTGCAAACCTGTCCTAAAGTGTTTGGACTTCTGTTCATCTCTTCAACCCTTTTCTTTAAACAGTCTCTATTGCTTTATTAAACTACTTTCAAATAGACCCTCTTTTATACAGGGTTTTCACTAAATTCACTTTCACTCTACTCTTATTCAATAAGTTCTGCCCCCTCCAATATGTGTACTACCTTGAGATCCTCTTGAGAACCCTCTGAACTCTAACATACTAAGGCTGGACCTTCCATACTGCACTTGTTCAATTCTTGGTTACTAAGTCTAGGTATAAGCATTGCCCGAGATCCTTGAGATCCTTCGGGAAATTTGATGCACCTAGACTCTGATTTGTCTATGGAGCTGAGGCATATGAGGCCATAAGAGGCTTTGGGAAATCTGGGACTGATTGAAGGATCCCTATAGAATAGCTTCTTGATATTCTATTTTTACTTATGTAATTCATTTATTGGCCTGTAATAATTTGTAAATAGATATTGAAGTATTTAGTGAAAAGGGTGGGTAGATACATGTTTTATGGGGTAATTCGGGTAGAAATCATGCTCATAGGACTTTGCTTTTAAATTTGTTTGCTCTACTATATGAAATAGGTTGACTTAGGACAATCCTGGGCTTTTGGTTCCAGAAAACCATACGGGTGGGGATTTTTGAAGATGATGGGGCTGAAAAAGAATATCGACCTAGTGTGCTTGATGGATTCCTACATACCTTTCTAATATATGTACGAGAGGTATGGCCATAGCAAGTCTTTCTGCACTTACCATGATGGGATCGCCCTCACTTCACTGGGACACATCCCCTATAGAGTGTTCGTGTTCATTGTGTGCTTTCTAGGCCTAATAGTGTTCCCAATGAAAAAGGGAAGAATCCAGACAAGGTTGGCCATGGTTGCCAAAACTCTGATGGAAGGGATTAAGGGACAGACATATACCATAGGCCCCATGATCATAGCCGACATCTACAGGGCCCTGGAGCGCTGTAAAAGTGGGGTCAAGCATTTCGAGGGTTGTAATTTATTGTTGCAGTTATGGTTGTTGGAGCATCTCCAAAAGGGTCGCTATCGTCAAGAATTTCCGCGAAGGTCTTGGAACGACCACTTGCCTTCCATCACCCTAAGAAGATGACCTACATTCCAGATAGATTCCCTCAGCCGGAAAGTGCCAGCGAATGGGTAGAGTTCTTCGACAATCTGACTGAGGGACAAGTGCAGTGTATGGTTGAATGGTTCCCAACAAACGAGTTTATTATGAGGTCTAGGGATGCTCTGCACTTGGTGTTGATCGTGTTGAGAGGGATATATCCATATGTCCCTATGCGAGTTATGAGGCAAGCATGCAGAAAACAGGTTGTACTAAGGGTCGTCAAGATGAGTCATTTCAGGGCGAACTTCCAAGACGATGACATACCTTACAGGTGCCAAGCTCAGCACATATGGCACTGCAAAATCATTATGGAGAAAAGCACTATTGAGGCAGATAGATATCACGCGGGGTGCGAGCCTCTCTGCCCAGCATAGTTGGAGGACAATCTGAAAGGGATGGTGACACTAGGGACTGGTCGAGGGAACAAAATCATAGACGAGGAAGCTGAAGCCTAAATCAAATACAACAGGCTGCGCAAGAGGGTCCACGACTCTGAGAATGAGCATCGGGAAATACATGAGAGGAACGTGAGGTTGATCGAGGAATGGAAAGAGATGGTAGTCACTTCCAATAGGAAACTGGAATATCTAGAGCGAGGAATAGTGGAACTGGAGGGCAAAGTCATAAAGAGGATTAAAAACTGCCAGAATGCTGAGGGAGGACATCTTGCCCGAGCCTACTTGCTCCTGGGACTACGCGAGTTGGGTGATTTGTATGATGGAGTCCGGAAGATCGAATCTGGGGAAGGTCCTTCTGGGACCAAATAAATTATACTTTCTTGCTTTTCCTAAAATGTAATAAGGCCAAGTGCTAGAAGCGATTTGTTTTATTATTATTTTACTGTCGTTTTTGATTCGTCTATTTTTTGTATTATGAAATGAAGCAGTTATTGGCATTTGAAGTTCTCCAAATTTATTTGTCGCTAGGCCTACCTCGGGCACAACGAGGCTCTCGAATTAGGATATGAGTTTACATTTTGCAATACATGTTTAATTACTGTTAACATTTTAGAATCCTCACTAACTTGTTACCTTTTTGTTTTTTGCTTATTTTTATTATTATTCCCATCCCCTTAGGTTGGTTCACTCATACTGGCCTCATCATCATATCATACCAGATCTAGAGGCTCTCCACTTCCTCCTCCTCCAAGCAACACAAAAGGTTGAGGAAAATCAAAGATGGGCGACTTAAGTGGAATACGAAAGGAAAACGTTGAGAACGCAGTGACTTCTGATGGCCACAGTACTCCAACCCTGAATGACCTGGTTGTGAGACTGGAACAAAAAATACTAGAATTACAAGAAGAACTCGAGCAGGTCCGCAATTTGGCAAACTTGTCACTCTACCTCAATGTCCCTGATATCCACTAACAGAACGCAAAGAACCCAATACCTTCTCAGAACACACAAAATCCTACCACACCAAATCAATATGCGAATCCTCCCCAAAATATCAATCCATTGCCAATACCAACTCCACCACAACATCATCATCAACCAATTCCATACCTACCAACCACTACTTACCACACTCCCCGATTACACCACCACTCATTCTCGATCCACAAAACTCTACCAATTACCACCACTATACCCAAGTCCCTGACACCCATCAGAGCAATCCCCATATACGTGGAAACTATACCACATTCTACCCAACCAATCTTCTGTGCACCGGAATCCTCCGAGAAGGACTTGCTCATTAAGAACATGGCCGAATAACTAAAGAAGTTAACAAGCCGAGTTCAAGGTGTTGAAGGCGATTGAGGAATAGAAGGTTTGAACTATGAAGATCTGTGCATACAGCCCGATGTAGAATTGCCAGAGGGGTACAAACCTCCATGTTCGAAATGTTCGATGGTACAGGTGATCCTAAATTTCACCTAAGGACCTACTGTGACAAACTTGTTGGGGTTGGAAAAGATGAAAATATTAGGATGAAGCTCTTTATGAGGAGCCTTACTGGGGATGCTTTGTCTTGGTATATCAGCCAGAATCCCATGAAATGGTCCAATTGGGTAAGCATGGCGTCAGATTTCATGGACCGGTTCATGTTCAACACAGAGAATGCACCAGATGTCTTCTATATTCAGAATCTCAAGAAAAAACCTACTAAGACTTTCCGCGAATATGCTACTCGGTAGAGGTAAGAAACCGCTAAGGTCAGGCTCACTTTGGACGAAGAACATATGAATAAATTCTTCGCCAGAGCACAGGATCCACAATATTATGAGAGACTGATGGTCATCGAAAATCACAAATTTTCTGATATTATCAAGCTTAGGGAAAGGATCGAGGAAGGAGTCAAGAGTAGGATGGCAACGAATTTGAGGCACTACATGCCACAAATATGGCACTACAATCAGGTGGCATTTCGAAGAAGAGAGATGTTGGGGCAGTAATGGTGGCTCGGGCCCCAAAAACTCCACCCACTACCCAACACCTCCACCTACCTACCAAACACCTCCACCCACGTACCAAGCATCACCACCTACATATAAACCTTCATCTGCCAGATATTTCCAACCAGCCTTTGTCTATCACACTTACAACTCCCAACTATCCCACTTCCAATCACCACCAGTTCACCAAAATTATCCAAGACTAAGACCCAACTTTGACCGAAAGCCACCCAGACAATACACCACCATTGCTGAGCCTATCGACCAATTGTATGAAAGGTTAAAGGCCGCAGGTTACGTCACTCTTGTTCCCGCTGTGGCATTAGAAAATCCATCCCAATGGGTCAATCCGAACAAAACCTGTGTATACCACTCTAGTATGAAAGGGCACACCACTGCTGAGTGCCGAACATTGAAGGATAAGATCAAGACACTCATTGACAACAAGGTCATACAAGCAAAGGAAGCCATACCCAATGTCTGCAACAATCCCCTCCCTGATCATAGAGGTGACGAGGTAAGAAACAAATGAAGAATGGGACCCTGAGGGGTCAATCGGGCTCATTTGAGAAGGCGATGACTTTAAGGTTGCAGTAGCACTTACTCCTATCATGGTTCAGACCCAGGAACCTATTGATGTTGAGGTAACTGCATCATTTCCATTCTAGGTAGAAGTAGCTCTGCCCGCAACCACCTCCTCTCCATTTGAAGTAGAAGTGGTCACACCTTTTACTGTGGCGGTGTCAACCACACCCCCATTCAACTCAAAAGCAATACCTTGGGATTATGTTGCCAAGGATCGGTGAAAAGGGAAGACTAAGATAGAGGAATCTGACGCCGCACAAGGAATAACTAGAACTAGAAGAGTCTATACACCTGAACACCTGGGAGGTTCAAGTAAGGATGCCACTGCTAAGCAGCCTATCATTGAGACTGGGCCAGATGACCTATGGTGGAAAGTGCAGGCAAAGGAATACTCTGTTGTTGAGCATCTGAACAAATTCCATGCTCTGATATCTATCCTTTCACTACTACAGAATTCAGAGGCACACAAGAACGCCTTGATGAATGTACTGAGCGAGGCTTATGTACCCAATAATATCACTGGTGGAAAAATGGCTAACATGGTCGGTCAAGTGCTGGAGAGCCATAAGATTATCTTCCACGAAGATGAGCTACCGCCCGAAGGGCTTAATCCCAATACCGCCCGAAGGGCTTAATCCCAATCGAGCATTGCATATTATGGTACACTTTGAAGACAAGTTCATTGCCAGGGTCCTGGTTGATGGATGTTTGAGTCTAAATATTTGTCCACTGGATACCCTGAAAAGGTTGGACAAAGGTTTCCGTGAAGTACGGACCAGAAGCATGAATGCGAAAGCTTGCAATGGGTCCCAAAGGGCCACGATCGGGTAAATCAACCTTTGTTTGCAAATGGGACCAACTTGTTTCGACATTGAATTCTAAGTGCTTGACATACCGGCCTCATATAATCTTTTGTTGGACCGCCCATGGATCCATGCTGCTAGAGCTGTGCCCTCCACACTACATCAAGCCATAAATTCGAATAGAACCGTCAGGAGGTAATCATTCATGGAGATGGGAGTAACCCCATCTACACTAGTCAAACCATCCCGACCATTGGACATAGAGGAAGACTATGAGGGGAAACCGATCATCACATTAAATGGGTCAATGCCGTCGAGAAGGATAAGTGATGGAGTAACAAAATAGAAAACATACTAGCATGGTACAGATATGAACCTGGCAAAGGGTTGGGAAAGAACTTCCAGGGTATCACCAAGCCATTATGGCTGAAAAAGCATGGTACCATCTTTGGGCTTGATACTAGTATAGATGGAAAGAGTACAATGATTGGTCGCCCCCATAGCGTGGACCGTATTACCCTCTTGAGCAACCGGTACCACGTTTGAAACAAGCTTTCCATCAGGCTGACATAATATTGGGAACTGCAAAAGAAGAAGCACTAGCTGGGCTAAAGGATCTAATCTTGGAAGGCGAGGACATGGATTGATGTGCCATAATTGAGGAGGAGGAGGAAGAAGGCTTTACCATTCAGACCGTGGCAAAGGGAGCTATTTTCAGAAACTGGACCGCCACACTATCCCGAGCCTGCCGAGTCCCTAGGTAGCTTGGCAGGATTTACTTCTACAGTCATTTTAGGCATTTAAAATTTCATGTAGTTTCATTTTAATATTTACTTGTTTCAAAATAAATGCTCGATTCATCGAGTCGTGCTTTGTCCGAACAATTTCTCAAGTTTTAATCAAATGCATTTGCTCTTTATTATTCACTACTATTTTTGCACTTTTTCTTTCCACAACACTATGATTACTTTTCCTGATGAACTAGTGACTGTGACATGTAATGAGTCAACCCAACATGAGAATACTGAATCAGAGGAAGAAGACGAGATACCTGAGGAAATCATCAGGGAGGTTGAAAATTTTGAGAATAATCCTAAGTCCAATCTAGACGAGATAGAAGTAGTAAATTTGGGAGACGCCGAGACCGTCAAAGAAACTCGTATCAGCATTCCCTTGTCGCCAATATAAAAGGAAGAGTACATTCGATTCCTAAAAGAATATGGGGACATTTTCGCATGGTCATATGATGACATGACCGATTTGAGCACTTCTATAGTGGCTCACAAGTTGCCTACTAATCCCATGTGTTCGCTAGTAAAATAGAAACTCAAAAAGTTCAAACCAGACATGAGCCTAAAAATCAAGGAGGAAGTTACCAAGAAGATCAAAGGTATAGTTCTTAACTGGTTAAATATCCAACCTGGTTAGCTAACATTGTGCTAGTTCTGAAGAAAGACGGGAAGGTCAGAGTATGTGTTGACTATCGGGATTTAAACAGAGCAAGTCCCAAAGACAACTTCCCACTGCCAAATATACATATCGTGATCGATAACTGCATCAAGCATGAACTCCAATCCTTTCTAGATTGCTTCGCAGGTTATTACCAGATCTGGATGGATGAAGAAGATGCCGAGAAGATAGCATTCATTACGCCTTGGGGTGTATACTATTACAAGATGATGCCATTCGGTCTGAAGAATGATGGGGCTACATACGTGAGGGCCACGAAAACCATCTTCCATGATATGATACACAATGAAATAGAGGTATATAAGGGCGACATCATTATCAAATCCAAGAGGGGCACAGATCACATAGAAGACTTGAGGAAATTCTTCGACAGTCTTAGGAGGTATAATTTGAAGTTGAACCCCGCAAAGTGTGTATTCAGGGTTCCCACAGGAAAGTTATTGGGATTCATTGTCAGTCGCCGAGGGATCGAGCTAGATCCGACTAAAGTCAAAGTTATTCAGGAGTTACCACTACCTAAAAGAAAAAAGGACGTGATGAGCTTCCTGGGATGGCTCAATTACATCAGTCGATTCATAGCACAGTCCATAGTAATATGTGAACCCATCTTCAAGATGCTGAGGAAAGATGCCGAGACAAGTTGGACCGAGGATTGTCATAAAGGTTTTGACAATATCAAGGAATACCTGTCCACACCGCTAGTTCTGGTCCCGCCAGAACCTGGATGACCTTTGCTACTTTATCTATCCATGTTAGATGGGGCCTTCAGATGTGTTTTGGGACAACATGATGAGAAAGTAAGAAATGAGCAAGCCATATATTACCTGAGTAAGAAATTCACGCCTTATAAAGCACGATATTCTCTGCTTGAACGCACTTGCTATGCTTTCACCTGGACAACCCAGAAATTGAGGCATTATTTCTGTGCCTACACTACATACCTCATATCCAGGATGGATCCTTTGAAGTACATATTTCAGAAGCCCAAGCCTACTGGGAAGTTGGCTAAATGGCAAATACTACTGAGTGAGTTTGACATCGTCTATGTAACTCAAAAGGTAGTCAAGGGACAAGCATTGGCAGATCACCTCGCTGAAAATCCAATGGGAGGAGAATACGAACCCTTGAAAATGTATTTTCCTGATGAAGAAGTATCATTCGTAGGTGAAGACATTACTGAATCATATGACAGTTGTAGGACGTTATTTGACGGAGCCGCAAATTTCAAAGGAGTAGGCATTGGAGCAGTTTTGTTATCAGAAATGGGTCAGCATTATTCCGTATCTGCTAAACTCATATTTCCCTGCACCAACAACATGGTAGAGTACGAAGCCTGTATACTAGGGCTCAACATGGCAATCGACATGAACGTTCAGGATTTGTTGGTGATCGGTGACTCAGATTTGCTTGTGCACCAAGTATAAGGAGATTGAGCCACCAAGAATTCCAAGATATTGCCTTATTTGCACCATGTGCAGGAATTGAGAAAGAGGTCCACAAAGATAGAATTCCGACATGTTCCCAGAATTCAGAATGAGTTTGCCGACGCATTAGCCACTTTGTCATCAATGATACAACATCCAGATAAGAACTATATTGATCCCATTCCGGTGAGGATCCATAATCAACCGACATATTGTGCTCATGTCGAGGAAGAAGCATATGGAAAACCTTGGTTCCATGACATCAAGGAGTAATTATCAAAAGGAGAATACAAGGAGCATGCAAATAAAATTCAGAAATGCACACTCCGGAGATTGTCAAATCACTTCTTCCATAGCGGAGGAAACTTGTACAAAAGAACTCCGGTTTTGGGTTTACTAAGGTGTGTCGACGCAAAGGAAGCTTCTAAGCTACTTGAGGATGTGCATGCTGGGACATGTGGTCCGCACATGAATGGTTTCGTTCTGGCTAAGAAGATACTCAGGGCAGGTTACTTTTGGATGACCATGGAGACAGGTTGTATTCAGTATGTCTGCAAATGCTTTCAGTGTCAAGTGCATGCTGATATGATAAAAGTGCCACAAAATGAGCTCAATGCATAAAGCTCACCTTGGCCATTCGCTGCCTAGGGAAGGGATGTTATTGGTCTGTTTGAGCCCACTGCTTCAAACAAATACTAGTTTATTCTGATAGCCATTGATTACTTCACAAAATGGGTAAAAGTTGTATCTTACAAAGTTGTAACCAAGAAAGTCATCGCAGATTTTGTCAAGGATTGTATTGTCTGCCGATTTGGAGTTTCTGAGTCCATTATTACTGATAATGCCGCCAACCTCAACAGTAATCTGATGAAAGCTATATGTGAAACTTTCAAAATCAAGCACAAGAATTCCACCGCCTACAGACCTCAGATAAATGGAGCCATAGAAGCCGCCAACAAAAATATTAAGAAGATACTAAGGAAAATGGTAGAGAATCACAAGTAGTGGTATGAGAAGTTACCCTTTGATCTGTTAGGGTACCGCACCATAGTTCGCACGTCAACTGAGGCAACCATTTACATGCTAGTTTATGGTACCGAGGCTGTCATCCTAGTCGAGGTGGAGATTCCTTCTTTAAGAGTCCTATAGGATGCTAAACTAAGCGATGCAGAATGGATAAGAAGCCACTATGAACAATTGGCCCTTATCAATGGAATGAGGATGAACGCAGTATGCCATGGCCAACTCTATCAGAATAGAATGTCTAGAGCTTTCATCGAAAGAGTCAAACCAAGACAGTTCGCACCAGAGCAGCTGGTATTGAAGAAAATCTTCCCGCATCAAGATGAAGCAAAAGAGAAATTCTCTCCCAACTGGTAAGGTTCGTACATGGTTCATAGGGTCCTGATAGGATGAGCACTCGTACTTGCAAAAATGGACAGAGAGATCTGGTCAAAACCAATCAATTCAGACGTAGTCAAGACATACTATTCTTAGATTATTTCACATTTCTTTTCTGATGTAATTGAACTACGCTTGACCTGATTCTCATTTAAGAGGGGATATATAGGAAGCCTTATGGGTTCGGTCATATCATAATAAAATGTTCATTTCCCCAAAATCAGAAACTGGGGTAGAATTTTGAGGAGGGTCCTCAAAATTCCAGAGCAAATCCAGCCAGCGCCATCACATGCCAGAAAGTCAGTAATTAGTCAAGAACTGGGGCAAAATTTTGAGAAGGATTCTCAAAATTCTGAAGAAGATTCAGCAGGGTCCGTCATTCGCAAATAATTAAAAATCATCTACCAAATTGGGGCAAAATTTTGAGGAGGACCCTCAAAATTCCAACATAAGAGAGTTTCAATGCCTTTGAAATGTGTCACTGTCTCTAGCTTTTCAAAAATTACTTTATATATCAATACACTTCCAAAATGATTCTATTTTATCAATGATTGCATATTTTTCAAAAATCCTATTTCCATAATAGTCAGGTGCTACCCAGGGAAACTCGAAGGAGGCTTCCAGAGCGTAGGAGAGCATGGCCAGCAGACTAAGCAAGAACCAACCTCCCCTCATAAAACTTATGATTTTTCTTTGAATGCAGGCACATTTGACGTAACGATAGCATTCACGAAATCTGTATACACAAAGAAAATTCACCATCCATCCGGCTATCAGACACTGAATATATCTCCAGATAAGACATACCCTACCTTTATCTACTATTCTCTCTTTGCATGAGTCTAATCTCTGACTCCATATTTGCATGAGTCTAATCTCTAACTTCATGTGTGCATGAGTCTCATCCATGACTCCATATTTGCACGAGTCTAATCCATGACTCCATATTTGCACGAGTCTAATCTCTGACTCCATATTCGCATGAGTCTAATCTCTGACTCCATATTTGGATGAGTCTAATCTCTGACTCCAGATTTGGATGAGTCTAATATCTGCATAAGGCTAAGCATTGCCTTCCATCTCCATGGGACTAAGCCCTGTCCCGAATCATGCATGAGGTTAAGCTCTACCTCCACATCTATATAAGGCTAAGCACTGCCTCTTTGCATGAGGTTAAGCTCTTCCTCCATATTTGCATAAAGCTAAGCACTGTCTTCTCTTTGCATGATACTAAGCTCTGTCTCCAATCTTGCACGAGTCTTATTCCTTGCCTCCCCATTTACATAAGGCTAATCCTTGCCTCCCCACTCGCATGGGACTAAGAACTGTCCCTCTTTGCACAAATATTGCTCTATTTCTACTACTATCTAATTGCTTTTCAATCAGGCTAAGCTCTGCCCTCCATTTCACAAGACTAAGCCTTGTCTTGTTACATCATATTATTGCATATCATGGGCTGAAACATCGCCAATCTATCTGAAGGCATCATAGTCTAAAGGCATCATTCTCAAAGCGGGAAGACACCATGCCATGGACTGAGGATCTCTCGCACTTGCATATCATTATTCAAAGGAGTCATGGTTCAGAGGCACCACTTTCATGCCTGAGAACACCATTTCATGGCATGCGAATCCCTCACTAAAAAATTCATGGCCTAGGACGTCATGGGAATTTGCATGATGTTTAAGTTTTCGCAAATATGTTTGTAGCATCTTTTATCTGCAGGTAACCACTAAGCAACTGCTATCCTAGCAGGAGCAATCTTGCTTCAGTTCTCTCAAACCATCCCGAGCCTCAACCGCTCACCGTAGCCACTTTCGCATCTCGTATCCGTTCTTGCAATAATTTCATCGGCCTACTCCGCGGGTAAATCTAGAACTACACATGGCCTGATTCCTGTAAAACCAAGGATATGTAGGCAACTCGAAAACCAGAGTCGGCCCTCCATCTTTCAAAACATCCCATCCGGTCAAAATTTGCCATCATTTCTTTACCCGAAAACTCTTGCATCCTTCCCAGGGAAAAATGGGCAGCTGTTGATACCCAAGTTTTCCCATATATTTTTAAATATGCATAAATCTCTTAGAAATAACATATATATATATATATATATATATATATAAGCATGCACAAGGTTTTTATAATTTTTCCCATAATTTCAAAGATTTAAATTAATTTATTTTCTTCCCTTTTATTCATAAAATCCCCAATAATTATTTCCCAAATTATTTTTATGATGATTTATTCATTTAATCTGTATACATATACCAAAATATGGTTAATATATTTTTTATAATTGTATTTGGTATTTTTTAAGCTAAATTGCATATAATTGCAATGTTAGCCCATTTAGCTTATAATTATATTCTTATGTGCGTAAAATTGGTCCCTATATTTTTTAAATGACAATTATATATTTTAAATCATTTTTGGCACATTAAATTATTTTCCAAAAATTACTTATTATTTTTTTATAAATTGAATAGGGAAAAGTGGCTATTTAAATTATAGCTAGATTTGGCTTTGAATTGTAGCCCAAATTGATCCACTCCCCAGCCCAATTTCATACCCAATTAACCTGACCCAGACCCTATATACACCTACCGAAACCCGGAACCCATCTACCCGGTCAAATCTTGACCGTTGATCTCCTAGATCAACGGTCCATGCGACCCCTTTCCTTTTTTAATTCCTAAAATTGACACAGACTCGGGGATGAGATTATGTTTAGGTTAGCATATTTATGCTATTTATAACAAGCAATAAACAAGTGGCATAAAGGATAAATGGTACACGAATTAAAGAAAATGAGTTTCATTGAAGGTTGTCGATTTGGGACAAAATACGGGCTGATCGATAATACCCGATACTTATGGACTAGTACCACACAAGGTACCATATGACCATATGATGTATAAAGTATATTAAAAATGAGTAGTATTTTAAGTAATTTGCGATAGTTCTTAATTATGTGGATCATTGGTTAATTATCGGGTAACGGGACATTACCTTATTACATAATAAGTGGATAAAGATTAATAATTCTTATCCCACCCCCACGTGGCAGCAAGCCACTACTAAGACCTATGACTCTTAGTCATATTGTCTTAGTGTCCATCTAAAGTTATAAGGCACTTACGTGCAAGAAAGTGTAAGACATCATAATCTTGGTTTCCTAAACATTACAAAGTTTGGTTCTTCCTAAATTCATATTCAAGACATTCAAACCGAACACTCAAACTCCATCCAGTAAGCTTTCAACAAAAGTCTCGCAACCAAACAATTCCATCTTGAATTGTTAGAACCGTAGCAACATAAAAATTTGTAGTTCTAAAGGACTACAGTGCAATCTTTTCCAAGGATATTATACAAACTTTTTCCCTATTTCAAGTATGTTAAGTATATCCCTTCTTTCTTTTTGTCATGATCTGTACAACACAAACGAAACAGGAAAATGCACAACTTCCATAAATGTCTCTATTCATAGAAATACTAGAGATGCTTAAAGTCTTGACTCACCATGTGTCATATTATTCTATCATATGTTCATGGGTCTCAAAAATATGTGAGTTGGTAAATTTTATTTCATGATATTAATCAGAGGCATAATGGTCTTATGACGTACCTAGAGATTTTATTAACGTATTTCATATGCAATTCATGCATTTATACATGCACATTGACTCACGACCAGATGGCGTTATATAGGCATATATATATATATATATATATATATATATATATATATATACATATATACATATATACATATATACATATATATATATATACATATATACATATATACATATATATATATATATACATATATACATATATATATATATATATACATATATACATATATATGGGAAAGGTTATGGCATTATATACTCACCACCACCTGATCAGTTAGTATACGTCGATGATTTTGCCCACAGTGGCCAAGTTGATATGATGGAATATACTAAAGATTGTACCTGTGCACGACATGACATTCATACGCGTATACATGACACTATAATTATTTCATGAATTACAGAGTTATCCAGACTTACAGGTTGAGTCACCTACTCTATATTTCTTCCATGTCTGTTATGTACTTATTTATGTGTCTTACATACTCGGTACATTATTTGTACTGACCTCCCTTTTGCCTGGGGATGCTTCATTTCATGCTCGCATGTCCCCGATAGACAGTTCAAGAGCCCTCAAAGCAGGCTATCATCTCAGCGGAAGATGTTGGTGCGCTCCATTTGCTTCGAAGTTGCTTGTTTGGTTAGTATGATTTAGACGTGTATTATTTGGTATGGGGGACTCTGTCCTGACCTTTATGAAAATTATGTATCTTTAGGGGCTTGTAGACAGATGTCATGTACGTAAAATATTGTATGGCCTTGTCAGCCTATGTTCAATATACGAGTGGTTATTTTGGTCGTATAGGTTCGAATGTCTTATGTATAATTGGTATCACATGTTGTATTCTAGTTATCTCACGGAAGCCTTCCGACTCAGTTATCTATGATAGTATGACATTAAAATATACTTTATATTGGTACTCAGTTGAGTAAGGTACCGGGTGGCCGGCGCGGCCTATCGGTTTGGGTCGTAATAATTAACTTCCTTTATATGCTTCCAAACATAATCTTATTTCTGAGCTTTCATCAATTGACTTACGACGTAGCCTCACATACGAAAACATCCCCCCTTTAGGCCTCTTTCTCACAATACGACTTGGGGTCGACATTCTTCCAATCTCGTAACTGTTTCTACCTTCTTTCATGCAGCATGTATGATTCTGACCTAGTATGTGCGCCTATGCAACTATTCTGTCCTTTTTCCTCCATGTTTTAGCCAATCTTTAGGCCTCACTTTAGGAGCATATACAAACCTTTTACAAGTTGTCCCTCTGGGAATCTATAGGTGTACTGATGTTCTTCACTCGGTACTTTATCAAACTTACGACTATTGCTATATTTCGTTTCAAAGCCTCAGTTATTTATCCTTATGGCTTTACTACAACTAGGCAATTACCATAACACTTACTTTGGTTTATGGTTACCGAGGTCTGCTATCCAATTTCAGGTTACTCTCTCATTGGTTATCCTATATGTATAAATCTAAGTCCTTTAATACTTCCTTATTACTGTTCATCTTAATAATGACGGCATAATCTAATCTCATACTTTGTAACTTTAATCCATCCATTGTTGATTCACCTTAATATTGATCCATAATCTACCACTGATAACTTGAAACCTCTTACGTAATACATTGTCACTAAGACTCACGTTGCATCGGGGAACATTTGAATTGATTTTCTTGATCCACCTAGGGACGACACTATACTTTAATAACCGTATTTCATAGTATCCCAACGTAATTCATCTTATGAGGGTATTCTAATCCTGTTCCATTCATGAAATCCTTATTCTTTAAATTATTACTCAATCAAAAGAATAAATGTCATCCTCTTATTTATCACAATAATACTCTTATTCTACTACTAGGGTAGTATTTCATCTTTCCTAATTTCTCCTAGTCTTAGACTCTTCCAAGTTCATTCACCTTGTACCGAGCTTTCTATAACTTACAAAAACCATCAGCTCTCTTGTTTTGATGGATTTAATCCCAATGACTTACCTTTTCTCGTCACCTTCTCACCCACCTTGTCTTATCTTTACTCCTATCTACCTACAACCTTGTCGCTCTATGATACTTTATCTTGTGACCTACACATATCGACTCATACTACTCGCAACCTTCCTTTAACTTTCTAGCAACATAGATTTCCTTTTGTGCCTTCTCAGTTGCCTTTAAACATAAGCAATTACTTTTCATGGTTGTTCTGCCACTTGTTGCATGAATTCTTGTCTTATCATAGTGCCAACGCATACTGGAATTTCCTGTAACTCATATGGTCTCAAATATCACTTTTTATTTTTGACTTCCCGTTCACTAGCCACGATAGGTCCCACTTTTTTTATGGATTGCATACAATGTTGCAATGAGACTGTTGTTACAAGACCATTTCCTCTTTAGGTAACTATGCTTAGGTTGAAGCCTTTTTTCTTATTTTCTCAGCTAGCCTTTCTTTGTAGTACTTAGGAGAGACCCTTTTACTCATATAAAGTTGTGAGCTTATTACATCGTCTACCCGAAAGAAATTTTGATATTCTTACTTGCCTATAATTATCCCTAGTTACTTACCTCCGCACCCGTCCTCGTAGTGTTGCTTCTGAACTGATTTTTTTATTGTCTTTATAGTAGCACTCTCTTTTATTTTCGTAACACTTATACGATACCTTTAATTACCCCAAATCCTATCTGAATATTTCTCACGGATTATAACATCATATCTACGAGACTTAATTCACTATGTTGGGGTTCACTAAGTTTATCTTGCACAATCTGCACGATTTGTCTGTATCCTCTTATCTAGCAATAACTAGGCTCTTCCTGAATCAACTACTAACTACTGGTTGGTCCATTCTCATATCTACATTTCTTCGTAATCTCTGTTGGGTTATGTCCTTGTCTTAACTTACCTCTCGCATTGGCTCCTTATGTATCAAGTATTAATTCGTAATTCTTTATTAATAACCCTTACTTCCTTTCCCCGGCATTGTTCTTGCACAATGTTCTGGAGTCATTACATATTTGTAGGATTTGAATAAACGCAATCTTATTCCTTTCTCCTTTCAACCAAATTCTTCATTTACTATTCCATAGTTACCTGGTGTCACGATCCAAAAATCACTGGTCGTGATGGCACCTAACTCAATACGCTAAGTAAGCCAACTAACCGAAAATACAATCCAAATGAGATTATAGGAAAATTAGTGAAGAATTATCTGAACATTTACAAATTGACCCAAGAACTGGTAGTACGGATCATGAGCTTCTAAGACTTGGACTTTGCAAAGCTGGTACAAATAATTACATGATCTGTTTGAAATTTACATAAAAAATTAGTAATACCTAAGCTACCAAGGACAAATGGAAGCTATATACGAAATAAATGAACATCATCCGAGTCAGCATGCGACATCACTACCAGCTCCGCTCCAAAAATCTACACGCAATGTGCAGAAGTGTAGTATCAATATAACCGACCTCATGTACGGGTAAGTATCTTGTCTAACCTCGTCGATGACAAGGTTTTTTAGTTAAAAGATACTCACTCATAAAAACTTGCATTGTAAATCAGCAATAGAACTATACCGAGATATAATAGAGAATAATACATGAAACAAATACGTAAAACAATAACCGAGTATTATCAGAGATCACAATTGGCATCTTCAAATACCTCGACCAATTCTTTCCTTAAAATGAAACAAATAAACAACACTATCACTTCAAAACTTTCATAATCAAGGAATGTACTCAGATATCAAGCCAATTACACGGTACCACCCTTCGTGCTTTTATCTCATCCTCACCCAATATACGCATAATCATATAAAACGATAACAGGAATTACCAAGTAGGACATACGCAAGTAGCAATAATGAACGATGATGCACATATGGGTAACAGTAATAGAATAGGCGGAAGGCATGCGAGTAATGTCAGCAATTGAAAGACAAAGAATATCAACTTCAACTAACTGGCATAGTGTAGGCCTAGATACAGGTATAACATATAAGAAGGAAACATATGAGTTTTACAAGTTAACAAGTAGAGGCATGGATGACTAAAACAGAAAAAGGGCTTGTACTAAAGTACAACAGAATAGATACGACATGGGTGTGACTATAACAGCAGGAAGTAGGCATGGTATTTGCAAGTTAAACAAGTAGAAGACATGGACAACACAACAACAATTGAGATAGAGATCAAGGACACGACAATAGAAGAAGTCACACAAGTTCTATAAGTACTAGAATAACCGCTTAAGATAATGGCATAAACGTATACAATAGAAACAGATATCACATCATAAATGCAAGTCCCTCGTCCTCACCTTCACAGAAACACCCATCGTGCCATGATCTCACGACAATAAAAGCATAACAATATAAATGAAATGGCACGACATCACCTTCCGTGCTTTAACTCTCAAATGACATGGCAAGACATCACCCTTCATGCTTTTACTCTCAATAATATGGCGCGGCATCACCCTTGGTACTTTTACTCTCAATAATATGGCACGTCATCACCCTTCTTGCTTTTACTCTCAATAATATGGCACGACATCACCCTCCATGGTTTTACTCTCAGTAATATGGCACGACATCACCCTTCGTGCTTTAAACTCTCCCTCATATGATAATGTATATACAATGGCACGACATCACCCTTCATGTTTTAGACTCATCCTTACCAAGCATATGTATATCAATGACAAATAAGGAAGGAAGCATAAATAGCATCAAGGAGCATGTTTGAACGGATATTCCAAAAGAATCCCAGACACAAATTCCCAATGTCAACAATAGTTTAATAAACCTCAAGGATCATATTATTCAAGTGTTTCAAAAAATCTCACAAATGATCTACAACACGAGTATAGAATCTAGCGTCTCAAGAATATCGACCATAGTAATGTATTAATGATTACGCATAGTGATGACCGAATTAGGCACATCAATGTATTCTCAGAATTTTCATCAAATTTGATCAATATATAATAAGCTAAGTCTTGATTTATAACATTTAGTACTATGTCTTAGCATCTAAGAGTCAAGTAAGGCATGAAGCAAGAAGGTCACGTAATTGTACGAACACAAATATAACATAATCTACCCCCCCCCCCCCCGAGCATGATTAACCATGGCACATACATATACGCTTGTCACCTCATATATGTATCACCACCGCATGTAGCAAACAATGACGAATAAGAGGAAAAATTATCTCAAAAATTTAGGCAAGACACTTACCTTAATTCGGCTAACTCAACACTCAAATTAGCCTTTTTCTTTACAAATTGACCTCCACTCGACTCAATCCAAGAATTTGGTATGAAAATCCCTTCACAAAATCGCCTCTCAATGAAGCTATGGTTCAAAATATATCAAAATGAAGCTAAGTCTCGGAATTCTCAGCATTTAACAGGCTGCAGATGTCGCATTTGTGACCTGGGGTTTGCAAAGGCGAACCCCACAAATGCGAACATCTTATCGCAAATGTGAACCAGAAGATTTCCTAAGGTCGCATTTGCGACCTAATACTGCACAATTGCAAAGACCAACATTTCGCAAAAGTGATAGTGTTCTTCACAAATGCGAATCTTCCCCAGCGGCACAGATTTCGCAAATGCGATTGATGCTTTACAATTGCGGCTATTGCATTTGCGACAAAAACAATGCAAATGCGATGATACCAGTACCAGCAATCAAAGTTTATGAATATATCATTCTGAAACCAGTCCGAAACTCACCCGAGTCTTCGAGGCTCCAAACCAACCAAGCATCCAGGTCCAGAAACACAAAAACGAACTCGCTCGGGCGATAAACTCATCAAAATAACCTCTAAAACCATGAATCGAATACCAAAACGCATGAAGATCAAACTAAACTTCAAGAACTTCTAGAATCGCAACCAAGCGTCTGAACCATATCAAATCAACTCCGAATGGCGCCAAATTTTGCAGAAAATTTCTGTATGAAAAAATGAACTTACTCAAAGCTTCAAATCATGCATAAAAACCACGAAACAATGAATCGCGCCCCAAGTAAAAATTAATGAACTTTGAAACTTCAACTTCTACAACTGATACCGAAACCTATCAAATCACGACGAATTGACTTCAAATTTTGCACACAAGTCACATTTATCATTACAGACCTATTCCAACTTTGGAATCAGAATCTGACCCCAATATCAAAAAGTTCACTCCCGGTCAAACTTCTCAAAATCCAACTTTCACCAATCCAAGACTAATTTGACTACAGATTTCCAAAGTACAATTCGGACGCGCTCCTAAGTCCAAAATCACCCAAATGGAGCTAACATAAGTGACGAAACTCCACTGCAATATCAAATGCTAAAAAGTCATACTTGGTCAACTTTTCCAAGTTAGAGCTTAAATCTTGAAGTTCATTCTTCCAAATTGATTTTGGATTATTTGAAAACCAACGTCGACGATTTAGACAAGTCATAATAAATTATGTGGAGATACTCGAGCCCTCAAGACACCGAGCGAAGTGGAGATACTCAAAACGACCAGTCTGGTCGTTACATTCTCCACCACTTAAACATACGTTCATCCTCGAACGTGCCAGGAGTCTTTTCAAGGCTATCAAAACACGGTTTAATCTTACTATGCATAAAACTAGGGGTGATCCCACATCACCCTGATCCACACAAGCCTGCCAACACACCATAACTAGAGATCTTTATTTCGACCTTGGTCCTTAAACCTTAGAATCCAATCTCTATCACCCAAAATTTATTACAAGACCCAAATCCCACATCTAGTTATACCCATAACCCAAGATGTAACCACATGATATACCCTATCACTTCGACACTCATAGTAGGAACTACTAATCACCATTACTGCCTAAAAAAAAATCCGGTGCCGGTAGCAAATCTCATATTGATTAGAACCTCATTCAAAACCTTCATACCCTACTCAGGATAAATGAAACATGCATAACCTCTTAACCACTCAATTGATCAATAAGCCAAGAAGCTCACTCGTCCGACCAGGGCCATTATCCAAATCCTCAACAAAAATATAGTATTATTCTTCCAAACCTTCCTCATCCCAATACAATAGTGCAACCCTCAAGTCTAGAAACCTCATCTCACCCAATAAAAGCAGCGCCATCGAAAAGTATCAAAAATAATCATATAGAGCCCCACATAGCCTGGTTCCGTACACTAACAAGTAATAATTCAGACATGAAAAATAATAGTAAGAAACTAAATAAGAAGACTACTAAGAAAGTTAAGTAGGAAGGGAAATTTTAGCATTTTACTATGAAGAATTTTCAACAAGGTGAAAGCAAAATACACGAAATAGGAATAAGGAGTCACATTTCGTACTGTACCGTTGCGGTGTGTAACCCAATCCCATCATACCAGTCCACATAGGATACCCATCAAGCCATAATACTCAGGCTCACTGATCACATGTGCGTTAACATCAAGCACAACAGAGTGCAAAAAAATATAACTGTGGGAAAATTATTTGGAACAAACAATGTTGAGAAGGACTAGCACAACTAAGGTGCAATAAGCAAATCAGCAACACGAAGGCCACCTCGCCAATAGTGCCATGAGGCCTAAATTGAATCACAATATATGTGTGAAGAATCGTGTTACCCTCACAACCTGTCATAGTATAATAGAGAAACATACAACATAAACCAAAGCACGAATAACATCAATTCTTCCCGATGATATACATGTGGTAACAACTGTGCAAGAGAAAGTAAATTCGATCCGATACAGAACACCCATTCTCACTAGGCTAAAAAATAATCCCCAAACCAAATTTCGATCATCCCTAAACATGTAATTAACCTTCCAAAAGTCCATAACAACTTTTCCATAACACCTACAATCAATCATACAATCCTTAACATTTCTTCACAACCCGCAGTCAATGAATAGTCTACCAACAAGAACATCCAGTCTCTAAACCTCACGATTACAAGAATCTTCATATCCAATTCCAACACCGCTACTTAAATGGATGATGCGTCACCCAAACTCCATCATTCTACGGAAAAATACTTATAAGTCAATGCACAATGCATCTGCCAAAATGCGAACTCTCCTCCGATGGGAACATATAGTGCCAACAAAACCTTAGACACCCGAAATCCTCCATGTCATCAAGAACTCATATCCCTACCTCCAAAACTGAACCGCAACCTTGAATATGAAACTTTCAACACATACGGCGCATTTCCCCTAACATGCTAACTCGAAACACTACGAAAATCTTATAGTCAATTATGAACCATAAGCAAATTGAACACCTCATCAACCGAGAATCTTTCATTTAAGTCAATCTAGGAGAATACCACCATACGCAATATAGCTTTTATACTTGTGGTAAACACCAACTCCGGCCGTGGTCATAACAATGATAAATTCCTCAAAACTCAGTAACATAATCAAGTAATTAGAACCAATCGCCTTTAACTCAACCGAGTCACGCAGACTGCCAACCCGAAAGTAACTCAATCCGATATGATCGTCTTGAGGGAACTTCCTGGGAACCCGAAGCCAGATATCCGATTACCATTCGCTATCGTTTTCAAGCTCGTCCGTAGAGAAATTCAAAAGTCCTTAAAGGCTACATAAGACATGGAACTCGCTAGAACCTTCTTGATAACCACTCATCTTACTTTGATCTTCAATACACAACTAATACGCGTCGAGCAACCTGTGCTTCACTAGCATATGCCCATTCAAAGAAATAACCAAGCAATCTCTTGATCCAGAAACTGATATAGCCCATGATCCTACAATCTGATTGTCATTAGCAGACTCCACCACTTAGCTCGAATCCATAAAACACCTCATCAAAAACCTAAAGTACCATATATTTATAGTATGCCCCAATCCCGCACGACTATTTAGTTGAATACTTTAAAAACACATGCAATGTTGATCTTAGAACATCCCCGAAGACTCTACCAAGCGCTTACCCATCATTGCAATAGTCAAACAACTTCCCCAAATGCTCTGAAATGATGACATATACATTCCACGGAATGGAAACCTCATACGAGACACACAATCCAAACTCATTATCCAGGTGATGGCCTACCGGTTATACTTATATCCACATCTTGCCATGAACCCACCTTAATCACAATAGCCAGGCCACTAGCCAATCTTTCCAAATTCGTGCTTACCAACCAGACATATGAACCCGCCTCATACCACAAATGAACGACTAGAAGATTTAACACTTCATCTGCTTCTAAGACTAGACAACACATCACGATGAGAATCAAGCATCCATAGCCCATCGTAATCTATCTATAGCATCACAGATCGTCGGCACATAGCGAATACTAAGTGCACAACATCACACATGAGTGATTGGGGGGAGTCAAAGTCGTAGATTTCAAGTTGAAACAAGGTCGCATGATAAGGAAATAATAAAGGGAAATTTTTCATAAATGCCTTGTAGCCTCCTGAAGATAGGTATGGATGTCATCATACCGATCCACAATACTCTACTAGACACTTGCTCATTACTTATAAAAGCTACGAACCTAGTGCTCTGATACCACCTTGTCATGACCAAAAAATCACTAGTTGGGATGGCACCTAACTCGATCTGCTAGGTAAGCCAACTAACCGAAAATACAATCCAAATGAGACTATAAGAAAACTAGAGAAGAATTATCTGAACATTTACAAATTGACCCAAGAACTGGTGGTACGAATTATGAGCTTCTAAGACTTGGAATTTACAAAGCTGGTATAAATAATTGCATGATCTGTTTGAAATTTACATAATAGATTAGCAAAACCTACGCTACCAAGGACAAGTGGCAGCTATATACAGAGTGCGCGAACATCTTCAGAGTCAGCACCCGACATCACCAGCAGCTCCGCTCTAAAAATTTGCACGCTATGTGCAAAAGTGTAGTATCAGTACAACCGACCCCATGTACTGGTAAGTATCTCATTTAACCTCGTCGGAGTAGTGATGAGGCTTTTTAGTTAAAAGATATTTACTAATAAAAATCTACACTATAAATCAGCAATTTAACTATACCACAATATATTAGAGAAGAATACATGAAACAGATACGTAAAACAATAACCGAGTGTTAGCAGAGATCACGATTGGGATCTTCAGACCAATCTTTTCCTTAGAATGAAACCAATAAACCACAACAGTCACTTTATAACTCTTATAGCATGAGGAATGTACTTAGATATCAATTCAATTACACGGCAACACCCTTCGTGCTTTTATCTCATCCTTACCCAATATACGTATAACCGTACCAACTGATAACAAGTATTACCAAGTAGGAAATACGCAAGTAGAAATAATGAACGAAGAAGTACATGTGGGAAACAATAATATAATAGGCGGAAGGCATGCGAGTAATGTATGCACTTGAAAGACAAAGAATATCAACATTAACTAACTAGCATAGTGGAGTTCTAGATACACGTATAACAGATAAGGAGGAAACACATGATCTTTACAAGTTAACAAGTATATGCATAAATGGCTAACATAGAAAAGGGGCATGTACTGAAGTGCAACAAAATAGATACGACATGGGTGTGATTATAACAACAGGAAGTAGGCATGGTATTTGCAAGTTAAACAAGCAAAAGACATGGGCAACACAACAACAATTGAGATAGAGATCAAGGACAAGACATTGACGACAAGTCACACAAGATCTATAAGTACGACAATAACAGCTCAAGGTAAAGGCATAAACGTATACAGGGGAAATAGATATCACATCATAAATGCATTTCCCTCGTCCTCACTTGCACGGAAACGCCTATCGTGCCATGATCTCACGATAATAAAAGCATAACAATATAAATGAAATGGCATGGCATCACCCTTCGTTCTTTAACTCTCAAATGACATGGCACGACATCATCCTTTGTGCTTTTACTCTAAATAATGTGGCACGACATCACCCTTCGTGCTTTTACTGTAAATAATATGACACGACGTCACTCTTCCTACTTTTACTCTCAATAATATGGCACGACATCACCCTTCATGCTTTTACTCTCAATAATATGGCACATAATCACCCTTCGTGCTTTACACCTCTCTTACATGATAATGTATATATAATGGCACGACATCACCCTTCGTGATTTACACTCTTCCTTACCAAGCATATGTATATCGATGACAAACAAGGCAAGAAGCATAAGTAATATCAAGGAGAGTGTCTTAACGGATATTTCAAATGAATCCCAATCACAACTTCCCAATGTCAACAATAGTTCAATAACCCTTAAGGATCGTATTATTAAAGTGTTTCAACAAATCTCACAAATGATATACAACATGAGTATAGAGTCATGTGTCTCAACAATATTGGCCGTAGTAATGTATTAATGATTACACATAGTGATGAACGAATTAGACACATCAATGTATTCTCAAAATTTCCATCAAATTTGATCAAGATATAATAAGCTAATTCTTGATTTCTAACATTTAATACCATGTCTTAGTATCTAAGAGTTAAGTAAGGCATGAATCAAGAAGGTTACGTAATTCTACAAACACAAATATAACATAATCTACCCCCTGAGCATGATTAACCCTGGCACATACATATACGCTCGTCACCTCATATATGTATCACCCCCGCATGTAGCAACCAATGTCAAATTGGAGGAAAAATTCCTCAACCAAGTTAGGCAAGACACTTACCTCAATTCGGCTAACTCAACACTCAATTTAGCCTTTTTCCTTTACAAATTCACCTCCTCTTAACTCAATCCAAGGATTTCGTATGAAAATCCCTTCACCAAATCGCCTCACATTGAAGCTAGGGTTCAAAATATATCAAAATGAAGCTAAGTCTCGGAATTTTTATTATTTAAGAGGTTGTAGATGTAGTATTTGCGACATGGTTTCACAAATGCGAACCCCGAAAATGTGAACATCTTATCGCAAATGTGAACCAGAAGATTTACTGTCAATGTCGCATTCGCGACCCAATACTTTGCAAATGCGAAGACCAACATTTTAAAAAAACAACAGAGTTCTTCGTAAATGCGAATATTCCACAACAGCCCAGATTTTGCAAATGCGATGAATGCTATGCAATTGCAGTTGTCACATTTGCAACAAAAACACCGCAAATGCGATGATACCAGTACCAACAACCAAATCTTATGAAAAAATCATTCCGAAACTAATCTGAAACTCACCCGAGCCCCCGAGGCTCCATACCAACGATGCACACATGTCCATAAGCACAACACGAACTCAGTTGCATGATCAAATCATCAAAATAACCTCTAAAACCACGAATCGTATGCCAAAATGCATAAACAACTTCAAATCAACTTCTAGTATTATAAACAACTGTTCGAACCATATCAAATCAACTATGAATGGCACCAAATTTTGCAGACAAGTTCTATATGACAAAATGGACCTACTCGAAGCTTCAAATCACGCATAACAACCTCGAAATGATGAATCATGCCTCAAGTCAAAATCAATGATCTTTGAAACTTCAACTTCTACAACTGGTGCCAAAATCTATCAAATCACATCCAATTGGATTCAAATTTTGCACATAAGTCACATTTGCCATTACGGACCTATTCCACCTTTTGGAATTGGAATCCGACTTTGATAATAAAAAATTCACTTCCGGTCAAACTTCTCAAAATCCAACTTTCGCCAATCCAAGACTAATTTGACTACGAATCTCGAAATTACAATTCAGACGCGCTCCAAAGTCAAAAAATCACCCAACAGAACTGACAAAACTTCATTCTGAGGTCAAATGCTAAACAGTCAAACTTTTTCAACTCTTCCAACTTAGAGCTTAAATCTTGAAGTTCATTTTTTCAAATCAATTCTTGATAACTTGAAAACTAATGCTGATGATTTACGCAAGTTATAATACATCATATGGAGATACTCAATCCCTCAAAATACCGAGCAAAGTGCAGATACTCAAAATGACCAGTCTAGTCGTTACACCTGGACCATTTTTCTCCGACTTAATACCAGATCACACCATCTTTCCCCCTTTTAAAGGATTACTAAGATTTAGTTTTACGACGATCTATCTATAGATATTTTACCTCTTCATCTTTCACATCTTTTCATATCATCAATGACCCTTACTCGCCTTAGGGTAACCCTTCTTTTCCAGGGGTAATTCAATATATTACGCACCATGGTGACACCTAGTGTAACTGGCACACTTAGTCCCTTAAGCTTAACTCTACTCACATTGCTTTCTTTAGGGAAGCGTCTTCCTAAATGGCCTTTAAAGGTTATTCTTCTGTTGACCATTCTATTATTGTTGGAACATGGTCTTTGCAATTCTCACAATACCGACTATTACCAATTCTTTTGATCCCTAATTCATGTTCGGTTTTATCTTGTTTACTAGACCATACTAATTTATATTACTCCAAGGGGCTAACTTAGCCTTCTAGTAATCACGTTGGAGTCACTAGCTTATTTCTCGAAATGAGGATATGACTTTATGGCTTATATTCTTTTATTGTTTCAATGCATGTCTACTCTTGTCTTTCTCTTCACTTAATTATAGTCTATGTTAACCTGTCATAATTTTTATTTACCGTTATCACCCATTTATCATATCTTACTCATAATACTTCATTTACTCATTTCTTATTCTCTTGCTAATGTTTCTGTTGATCACCTTATTCTAAAAAATTCAACAATATGTTCTTTCACCTTTAGCTCCCCTTTCTTCATCTCACTGGCGCTTCGAGCGCCTAACATTCTATCTTCTTTTTACTAGGGGCGGGAGTCATACTAAGGAAAATATTTATCCATTCTAGTATTCCACTGCATATCTTCTAAAATTTCTGAAAATTTTAGTATTCATATCTAATTTTACTATTCTAGACTGCACCATTTTGGTGTCTCACAAGGAGATCTATTACCATGTTTGCACTATCCTTCAGAAATGTCAGCTAACGCTAACAATCCATCAACAATTTTGGTTTACTCTAACCCCAGCTTGATCGTGATATCCCACCCTTCTCTTAAACTATATACGTTAGCTCCCATAGAGCATAATTGAGATGGGTATGGTCAATTGTATATATCTTTCTTACCATTGAAAGTAACTCAAAACGTTTATACTTCTTTGCCTGAATTGTAAATACTGATAATCTTCACTAACTGGGACGTCATTTTCTTTTATACATTGCTTCTTTTACTTGTTGAAACTTATATCTACCTTCTGATTCTCTTACTGCTTTTTACCATATGGGTGGATAGATATTCATGCCTTAGGGCTACTATAACGACCCGATTGGTTATTTTGAGTATTTTCACTTCACTCGATAGTTTACGGTCATGGGTAGCTCCGTATGATGTATTTTGACTTATGTGAATCGTTAGTTTTGGTTTTTAGCTTATTCGGCACTAATTTAGAAGAATGATTGAGCTTTAAATTTGAATGAGTTGACCCAGTTTGACGTTTTAGTACTTGTCCTTGGATTGGAATTTTTATGGTTCTATTAGCTTCGTTGGGTGATTTTGGATGTATGGATTGCAATTTGGAGGTCCGTAGTTGAATTTCGCTCGAAATGGCGAAAGTTAGATCTTTTGGAAAGTTTGACCGAGAGTGGACTTTTGATATCAAGGTAGGATTTCAATTATGGAAGTTGTAGCAGGACCGTAATGTCAAATGTGACTTGTGTGCAAAATTTGAGGGCAATCAGACGTGATTTGATAAGTTTCAGCATCAGTTGTGGATGTTTAAAGTTTTTAGCTCATTAATTTTCGGATTGAGGTGTGATTCGTTGTTTCGATGTTGTTATGTATGTTTTGAAGCCCCGAGTAAGTCCGTGTTATTTTATGAGACTTGTTGGTATGTTTGGATGTGGTCCCGTGGGACTCGAGTCAGTTTCGGATAGGTTTGGATTGTGTTACGCTCGTTTTTTTGTTTCGACATTGTTTCTTCAAGCATAAATGGTACTATATTAAGAAAATGAGCTCCATTTTCTGTTTTTAATGAAGCATTAGATTCCTATTGTAATTATAGAGCCATATAAAAAATAATCTTCGAATTTGGACATCGTATGAGGAGTTTATGGTCATTTTACTAATAATTGGGTTGCTAGATTTTTCAGACTAATTATGAAATTGCCACTGATTTAGAATTTAAAAAACTGCACTATTTCTAAATATTGAAACCAACATATATCCTTCAATATAAGGTCAAAAGGAGTAATTCAAGAGCCTATCTTGACTAGAATTTCACTAGAAATCTATTGAAAGCATCAAAAGCAAGTTTCGAGATTACTTAGCATAAGAAACGATGCAGAACAATGTTAAAATAAGGGTTTCGTTCATGTAACATATTTTGAGTTGGGGAGCTCGGAATTGGGAAAATTATTGAGGCAAATTTCACTATATGAATTGGGATAAGCTTTCTCTACTCAGTTTTGGTTATATTCCATGAATCTATCTTCGATTTTAACTTTTGGTTGATGAATTTTAAAGAGGAAATTGGGGGTTTTGGCCTAAAGTTTCATAATATGAATTGTTGAGTTTTCAACATAGAATTGGAGTCGAAATAGAGTGCAACTAGTATGGTTGGACACGTAATTGAATGGGTTGTTGGATTTTTTGAGTTTTGTCGAGTTTCGAGGCGTGGGCCCGGTTGTATTTTTGGCCAGATTTGGGATTTGATTTAGGACTCGATCTTTATCACTTGGAATTGTTTCCTTGGGCTTTATTTGATGTATTTGAGTTGTTTTTGGTTAGTTTTGAGCCGTTCAGAGGCCACTACATGCATGATGACATTTTTGGAGCATCGCTTAGCTTGTTCGGTATTGTTATTGGCTTGTTCGAGGTAAGTGTTTTGCCTAACTTGGTTGAGGGAATTTTTCCTCCTATTTGTCATTGTTTGCTACATGCAGGGGTGATACATATATGAGGTGACGAGCATATATGTATATTCTAGGGTTAATCTTGCTCGGGGGGTGGATTATGTTACATTTGTGTCTGTAGAATTTCATGACCTTCTTGCTTCATGCCTCACTTGACTTGTAGATATTGAGAACATATTATTAAATGATTGAATCGAGACTTAGCCTAATATAACTTGATGAAATTTGATGGATTTCTGAGAATACATTGATGTGTCTAATTCGATCATCTCTATACATAATCAATAACACATTGCTACGGCTGATATTTTGAGATGCTACATTCCATACTCGCGTTGTTGATAAACTGTGGGATTTGTGGAAGTAGTTGAATTATATGGCCCTTGAGGGTTCAGTGAATCGTTGTTGTCTTATAAAGCAGTGATTGAGAATTTGTTTGGAATATTCGTTGAACACTCTCCTCGATGTTATTTATATTTCCTGCCCTTCCATTTTATTGATATTCATATGCTTGGTAAGGAAGAGTGTAAAGCACGAAGGGTGATGCCGTGTCATTTTATATTCATTATCATGTGAGGACGAGTGTAAAGTACGAAGGGTGATGTCGTGCTATTTTATATTTATTATCATGTGAGGAAGAGTGTAAAGCGCGAAGGGTGATGTCGTTCCATGTTATTGAGAGTAAAAGCACGAAGGGTGATATCGTGCCATATCATTTGAGAGTAAGAGCACGAAGGGTGATGTCGTGCCATTTTATTTATATTGTTATGATTGTGTGTTATTATGAGGTCATGGCACGATGGGTCTTTCCGTGCAGACAAGGATGAGGGACATGCATTTTGTTTGATATCAGTCTTCCGTGTATACGTTCATATCTTTACCTTGAGCTGTTATTGTCATAATTATAGATCTGATATGACTTGTTGCTATTGTTCTGTCATTGATCTCTATTTCAATTGTTGTTGTGTTTCTCATACCTTCTAGTTGCTTAACTTTCAAATACCATGCATATTTCCTGTTTTTATAATTATATTCATGTTGTATATATTCTGTTGCACTTTAGTATAAGCCTTCCACCATGTTAGATATTCATGCCCTTACCTGTCAACTTGTTAAAATCATGTATTTTCGTATTATTTATTGTATTTGTACTTACGCCTCCAATATGCTAGTTAATTGAAGTTGATATTAATTGTTTTTCAATTGATGTTATTACTCACGTGCTTTCTGCATAGTCTTTTACTGTTGTCAACATGTGTATCCTTGTCCATTGTTGTACTTGCATATTTCCTACTTTGTAATTCTTGTTATCAATATTTCTATCATCTTCTTGGCTCTATTACTCGTACATTTGGGAGGATGAGTTGAACGCACGAAGGGTGTTGCAGTGCTAATTGATTTGTCACAAATAAATTTTATATATATGATGAGGTAGAGATAGAATCACGAAGTGTGTTACCGTACAGTTTGACGTGATATCTTGGATATACTTCTTATACCAAGAACGATTTAAAATCTACTACTGTGATTCCTTTTAGTAATTGTTGGCTGTCTCACAGAGTTGTATACGGTACTTTTATATGTTATGCTTTGAACTACTTTTACTATTAATCTAATGTACAGGTTATAACAATAAGCATCTTTTAACTAAAGCCTCGTCATCACTTCGACGAGGTAAGACAAAATACTTACTAGTACATGGGATCAGTTGTACTGGTTCTACACTTCTGTATGATGTCTATAGATTTTTGAAGTTGAGCTGCTGGTGATGTTGGGTGCTGATTCTGAAGATGTTCGCGCATTTCGAATATAGCAGCCTCTTGTCCTTGGTTGCTTAGGTTTTGCTATTCTTTTTCTGTATCATTCAATAAGAACGCATATTTATTCGTTCCAGCTTTGTAAACTCCAAGTCTTTGAAGCTTATGAGTCGTACTACCAGGTCTTGGGTAAATTGTAAATGTTCAGTTATCTATTCTTTATTTTCTTATAATCTCTGTTGAGTTATATTGTCTATTAGTTGGCTTACCTAGTGGTTTAAGTTAGGTGCCATCATGACCAGGGATTTTTAGGTCGTGACAACTCCTTATCAAGAAGCTTACACGTCTTAGTACACACATGATCTACTAAAGACCTTACATTTACTCATCATAAGCAGGATGCAAAATCCAGTTCGTCTAGCTCAACTCTTCCACAACCACATTCAATCTCTTATCAACTATTTTTGTGGATGTAGGTATCGTTGTATTACGAATAAAGTCAAATTTAGGAGTTTGAGTTCTTACAACAGAGCTTTACCACACGATCTAGAGTAAGAAGAAAGAGTGACAATCCTAAATGCCATGTAGCCTCCAGTTTATAAGTGCAGTGTACAACACACCCATAAGCAAGACTCTACTAGACACAGCTTGTAAACTCCCTAGGACAGAACTGATATGATACAACCTTTGTCACGACCCAATCGGAGAGGCACAACGGGGCACCTGGTACCTTCGTCAACCGAGTACCAATGTAACGTATCTTTATTATCATACCATCATTGGTAAATGGTCAAGAAAGTCCCTCATGAGATAACTAGAATAAAACATAAGGGAATACTAGACATACAACGACCTAACATAATATAAAAACTTACACATGTGACATACGGACCTATAAGACCATATTGATCACTAGTATACTGAACGTAGGACGACAATGACAAACAATCTTTCATATACATGACATCTATTTACAAGCCTTTAAGAGTACATAAACCTTATAACGGTCGTGACAGGGCCCCGCCATATCAGTTAATACATGTCCAAATCATACTGACCAAATAGGTAACTCCGGAGCAATTGGAGTGCACCAACACCTTTTGTTGATCTGATAGCCTAATAGGAGGACTCCCAACCTGTCAATCGGGACCTGCAGGCATGAAACACATTGTCCCCATGTAAAAGGAACGTCAGTACGAATAAAGTACCGAGTATGTAAAGCGTGAGAGCATAAATAAGAACATTAATATAAAAAGAAATAGAGGAGATACAACCTGTAGCATCTGAGTGCCTCTGCAGGCTATTGACATGAAATGTATGATACGTATATATAAATAAACTTTTAAAAATATACGCCTTTATGGGCATCATCATCATCATATCATACCCGACCTTGAAGAGGACTTGGTAAAAACATACCCGCCATTATAAGGCTCGGTTGAATTATACCCGGCCACATGGGGCTCGGTAAAACCCCATTGATCCGTGGTTGAACAATAGGTGCCATACTCGCCCAACTATAGCGCGCTCGATAGAGTAAAATAGATACTATATATAATGCATGTTGGACTCATGGAATCACGTTCTAAATCTTTTGGAGTGACATAAGGTCATTGCACATTTGATTAATATTATGGACATTCATACAATCAATATGAACCTTAGTAGGATTCAAGGATCATACATACTTGCTTAGAATAACTTTATAAGGAAAGAACAACATGGATAACCTTAGTTTCTAGGAGTAGATCCGTTATGAAATAGCATATTCATTTCACTTTACATCATGCCAAAAGAATGAAGGAAGTGTCTTAACATACCTAAACACCGTTGATTCCTTAATACCTTCCAAACAATTCTTCAATTAACTCAACTCAATCTACCATAGCTAAGTAAAGGCTAAGTCCGCAACTTAAACTAGTAGCTCATTTATATAAATTCGGGCAGCATCTCCACTTTAACAAGGGCCTACTCCAATACCATATACCAACAACAACAATCAGAGAAATCCAGCAACATATAAATATCAATAACAAGATACCATATAACAACAACAAGTCTCAACTTCTTCACGACGAGTGACAAGCTCCGATTGGAATCTGTATACCCCATATCACCCCTTATAGACATCTTACTTCAACTTAACATTATCATTAAAGTGATAATTAAGTTATTAATCAATGATTCCAGCCTTATACCATATATTTATAACAACGAAAATAATCCACAACTCCAACTATCCTCAGTTAGCAACTTTATTCACTAGTTCATGTCTAGCCCATCTATTTAACTTAATTAACATCAAGATAACCTTAAGCACATGCAAGAAAAAAACACACATACCTCCTAAAGTAACTACAAGTCAAAATACAAATTATATTTAGCTTACAACAGCCCTCAATTGCAATACAACACCATAGAAGTGACTTAAGCTAATCCAAGTATTATCTTGTAGTTTATCATCCTACCAACTTAACCAACATACAAGCAAGATTAAGCACAATTAGTATATTGTTGTACTCACCTTATACAGTAGCAAAAACTTGAAATTTTAGCAAAACACAAACCACAACTATCTCAATGACAACACAGCCTCAAAGAGGTGTTGTTCTTCACTAGAACTAACTTTTGATGTTGAAATATGGTGTAATCCATTTGCAAGACTTGAAATAAACTAGGGTTGTGAAAACCATGGTTGAGTATTTTAACGAACTTAAACCACTTTAAAAAACTTCCCATATGAGCTGGAACCTCCAATAATTAGCAACAACAAGAAGAACAAGAAACTAACTAGTGCGACAGGATTCCCGACACTTGATTTGTGTTGTTTGCCCTTTGCTTGTGTCTTGGATCATGAGAGAACCTTGAGGGAGTATTTTTAGGTTTCTAGGGTCTGAAGATACTGAAATATAATGAGTTAAAACAGGGTTGAGGCATCTTATATATATCAATATATCTTAACCGCCTATGTGGGTCCCATAGAGAGCTACTTGGCGCAGTCTTGCGAAAACGCAAATATCTCTCTACTACAACATTGTATCGATGTACGGTATAATGCATTAGAAACTAGACTCATAGATCTTAAATTTGGTAGGTAGACTATCCATTAATTCTAAGTATACTAGGAGAAAATCTCAGCTATATTTGACCTAATTTTCAGCATATTATGAGTGTAACTTGTGATGACCTTTGCCAACTTTTGTTCCACAATTTTTTTGCCTTCAAAATATAGAAAATGACTATCCTACGACTAAAATAACTCATAACATAATCTCCGTATCATGTTAAGAACCCTAGTCTCACCCCAAAGTACATGTTATAACATTCCAAACTTGTTGACATTCGACGAAACTTATTTTATTCAATTGGTTTAGCTTTGATAGGCTACAAGTACTTTGATTATAAGTACTATACTTTATATTTTGATGATCTAACAAACGTACCATCTAGAACTAGATAAGGAACCTGTTACACATTTACAAGTTCTCCAGATCACAAGATTCCAGGTTGGGATTCAACATGGAATATGATTCAACTCCTCAGTGGAATGAACAGCTGAGGGACCAGGTCCCTACTAGTTCCCAAGGAGACTATATGAAGTCAACTCTGTAGCTGGAAAGTTGCTACCTGCACACACTACAGTGCAGGAACAGTGTTGCAGTCAACTTTCCATGGAAGACTTCTTACCTACCTTACTTGCATCATTACATGTGATGTCACACATGTATATATGCATTCAAGAGAGGTAAAACAAAACACTTGAACACTTAGAGATTTCACAAAATCTCACTCACATGACTATCCAGCAAGCAAGTTTCAACTCCTTCAAGAACAAAGAAGAAAACAACATACGGACCAGTTCCCACATTGAGTTATTGTATGTCCTTAGTTGAGTTGAAACTTTGTAAAAGTTCTTTAATTATAATTCCTATATAGCTTGTTTAGAAGCATTCTATAGGAACCCATTTGTAAACCTTAAACCTGTGTGTTTAAGTCTTGGCTAGAGTTAGTCAAGTTTCAAAGTCTTTGTAATGGAGTTATTCAAAAGTGGCTTGTAACATGTGTGTTATAAGTTAGTGAGGGATTAAGAGTTTAATTCCTAGGTTGCATAGGTTGTAATCTAAAAGCTTCTCAATAGTAAAGTTGAAATCCTACAAGGGTAGGTCATGGTTTTTAATCCCGTTGAGCTAGGAATTTTCCATATAAATTCCTCTTGCAATTTAATTACTGATGTGTGCGTATGTATTGTTGGACTTGATAGAGAACCTAGTTCTCTATATAGTTTGGTGGACAAATATATTCTAACAATTGGTATTAAAACGGGTTCTTTCTATCAGGTTAATACCCATAAAGGATCATCATGGCGGCTCCTCCAAACTTTGAAGAACGCTAAGTGTACTTATAGACCACCTAGGTTTAATGGACAATATTATGGATGGTGGAAAACTAGAATGCATTACTTCATCATGGCTGAAGATTCTGAGCTATAGGATGTCATACCACCAGTGGCCATTCCCAAGACAAGGAAAGAATTCAACGATTGATATAGACAGGCCATAGAGATGAACTTTCGTGCTAAGAAAATTTTGGTGTGTGGTATTACACCGGATGAATACAATAGGATATTAGCATATCAGTTAGGCAAAGAAAATCTAGGAAGCCCTGCAGGTAGCTCATGAAAGAACAACACAGGTCAAGCAATCCAAAATCGACATGCTCACAACTGAATATGAGCTCTTCAGGATGCAAGACGATGAATCTGTCCAAGAAATGCATACCTGGTTCACCTCCATCATTAATGAGCTTCAGTCTTTTGGTGAAACTATTCCAAGAAACATGCTGGTTAGAAAGATCCTAAGTGTGCTACCCAACTCTTGGGAAATCAAAGTGAACACCATTACAGAAGCAAAGGACTTACAAGAGCTAACTATTGATTAGCTTGTTAGAAATCTAAAAACATATGAAATGAAAAAGAAGAAAGATAGTGAAAGAAGAGAGCCCAAGAAGGAGAAAAACATGGTCCTCAAAACAGAAAACAATGAGTCAAGTGGTGATATGACATACCTAACAAGAAGATTCCAGAAGATGTTTCACATGAATAGAGGCATTCCAAAAAGGGAATGTTCTAGCAAGCCAAAGAATTATGACCTCTGTCATAAATGTGTCAAGCCAAGATATTTCGTCAAGGATTGTCCTCTCCTAACGAAGGATCGGTACAAGAACAACTCTGATAAAGTAGCCAAAAGGAACCTGGTTCCTGACAGACGCTTTAATAGAAAAAACGCCGCTGACAATGTCATGAGACAAGCTATTGCTGCATGGGGAGATTCATCAATCCAATCTAGAGATGATGATGAACCAGATAACAACTCTATGATAGCAGTAGAAAGTGAATCAACTAAGTATGATTCAATTTTTGCTTTGATAGCCCAGTCTGATGATGAAGATGACGATGATGATGATGTAAATTTTCTGGATTTTCAAAGAAATCTAAAATCTTATTCTCCTAAGAAACTAATGCATTTGGAAAATGTGCTAATCGACGCTTATCATAGTCTTATAAATGACAGAGATGTATTAACAGTTGAACTAGGAGAAGCAGAATAGTCTAGAGATAACCTAGTAATAGTTGCAGTTGATCTAAGAGAGTCAATGAGAACCTGAAAAAATAAAGAAATGTCTTAATGAAAAGGATTGAAAATGTAGAACAAGAAAGAGATGACCTTCTAGTGTTAGTAATGGACTTGAAGGAAACCATTGGTAAACCTACAATGGAAAGTAGGGCTGAAAATTATCAAAAAAGATAGGAAGTTGCAAGCGATGCACACATTAAGCTTGAAAATGAGCTAAAGTTAGTGCAATTTAGTTTGTGTGTTGAGCTTGAGAAAAACAAACAACTTCAAGAAGAAATAAGTAGAGTGAAGAGTGATCTTGAAAAATCACTTAAGTGGACCCGGTCAGCTGATGCTATCACTGCCATATACCCCAACAATGGGGGAATCCGGCAGGGGATTGGGTTTCAAAGGGAAAAGATCCCTTACAACCCTCATAGAAAGTATGTTACTGTACCTAACAATTGTCTTTGCACCCACTGCGGTAACAATGGACACCTTAAAGAAAACTGCAAGGCCAGATGTCAGTCACAGCTAAAAAATAGAGCCTTTGCTAAAAACGTAACTACTAGTAGAGAACCTGGTCCCTCATTTAAAAAATGCATAATGCTTGCATGGACCAAAAGATTCCTTATTCACCCCTTTCCTCATTACAAGGGACCTAAATTGGCTTGGGTTCCTAAACTAACTCTTAATCTTCTTGTGTAGGGAACAATGAAAGGAACCGGCCTGTAATGGTATATGGATAGTGGCTGCTCAAAGTATATGACTGGAAGTACAAATGATTTCCTGTCACTAAACACCCTGCAAGGAGGGTGTGTATCCTTTGGAAATGGCAAGAAGGGATATATTCTAGGAGTCTGAAGGATTGGGAAGTCTCTCTCTCACTTAATTGAAAATGTGTACTATGTGAACGGATTGAAGTACAACATACTAAGCGATTCCTAAATCTGTGACAAGGGAAACAATATCGAATTTGTGTCAAAAATCTGTACAGTAACAAACTTGGTTACGGGTGAGGTGGTGCTAGTGGCAAAAAGATACAAAAATATCTATGTAGCTGATTTTGAGTTGCTGAATAATGACAATTTAAGCTGCCTAAGCATTGTTGATGATGATACTGAGCCATGGCACATGAGGCTAGGTCACTCAAGCTTCACACTATTAAACAAATTAGTAAGGAAGGACCTGGTTCGTGGTCTTCCCAAATCATGCTTCAAAGATCATAAAGTGTGTGATGCATGTGTAAAAGGGAAGCAAGTCAAATCTTCATTCAAGCCCCAAAAATAAATCAGCACCGCAAGGCCACTTGATCTCCTATACATGGACCTATGTTGACCTATGAGGGTGCCATGTAGAGGAGAAAACAAGTACATCTTTTTAATAGTTGATGACTATTCTAGATTCACTGGACCTTGTTCCTCTGAACTACAGATTAAACCTTTAAAGTTTTTGTTGCCTTTCTCAAAAAATTCCAAGTGAAGATGGGTAATAAAGTAGCCTGCATTAGGTCTGATTGTGGGACAGAGTTTGACCATGTCAAGTTTGATGAGTTCTGCACTGAAAATGGCATCACTCACAATTTTCTGCTCGTAGAACACCTCAATAAAATGGTGTTGTGGAGAGGAAGAATAGAACTCTTGAAGACATGTCAAGAACCATGCTAATTGACAGTGGGATCACAAAATATTTCTGGGTAGAAGCTGTCAATATTGTGTGCTACTTGGTAAATAGGTGCATTATCTAGTCCCTTCTGAACAAAACTCTATATGAACTGCTGAATGGAAGGAAGCCCAAGCTGACACATCTAAGAACATTTGGGTGTAAATGTTTTGTTCATTATTTAACGTGAAAATGATAATAACAATTAAATTTGTAAAAGGTACTCTAAAAATATGTGATCTATTTTTATGCTAGTTGTTAGAGCAGTAGATGATAGGCGTACAAAGATACGAGATGAAATGCGAGCAAAAACGGGGTAGTAATAAAACCGAGGATCTAGTTATCCGGGCATCAGATCGGATAATGAGGGGCCTCGGGGTCGATGCCTGGGCTCGGGCTCGAGCTATCGGGGTTAATCGGGAAGGGAATAACAATTAGAATATAATTAAAGGAGGCTCTTTATGGCCAATATCAAGCAATAAATGAAGAACAAATATGAAAGCAATAAATGAGAGAGGTAGTCTGGAGCGTGTAAGTTAAAGAGAAAAGAGAGAGAGTTGTTATTGATCTTTTGTGGAGTAGTTGGAGCAACAGCAGCCCCTTACAAAGTGATGAGGATCCCCTTTATATAGGAGTGAAATTCTATCATAGTACTAAATATATTAATTGTAAAGGCAGGGGGATGGGACGGCTAGATATGACGCCTTGGCACAGGTTCCGAGTAGGTCGGCTTTGTCAGATTTAGCCGTGTTCCTGGGGAGTTCCCTATTTGACTCTAGCCTCGATCTGTATCTTCTTTAAGTTGGACCTCGACGAGCTCCGTGGGAGGGAACTCGGTCATAGCTTCGCATCCTTGGGGTCTCGAGGTGTTCTTTTGAAGTGACTCGATAGCAAGAAATTAGGCCTTCTGATTTCGTTGCATACGGATAGTCTCAGTGTTTCTCAAAACGAAGTGAGGGGAAAATATTTTGATACCCAACTCCTTGAGCTTCCTGTGATGATGTCATACTGTTGACGCAACCTATGGCATGAGTTATTACGATAACAGGGACATCCCATGGACTTGTCTTTTTGGCATCATTCAATGCACTGTCGATTCCCGTTCTCCAAGGTGAAAGTACCGCCGTCGATTTGGTTTTCCAAGAATGTGTAAGTGTGTCCGCTAATCGGTCTTCCAAAGGCCTCAATGACCATGTCATTATCTCCTATAAATAGGGCGTTCCGACATCGTTTTTCTATCCAAGTGTCTTAATTTATTCATTCATCCCTTTCTCCTTGCCATCTTCCTCTATTGTTGATCACCATGTTTGGAGTTTACGACCTTAAGGTCATTTGGAAGCCCTCCTATAGGCTGTGTTGTGGCCCCTTGCCTGAGCTTCCCTTTGTCGGTCGATATTATATCATTTTGTCGTTGCTGCCATTGTTGTTGCGATTGTTATTGTTGTCCTTATTGGCTCGAGGTGACGACAGGCGGGGAATCAACTCTTCCCTTTTTTAGAAAGTTACTTGGACTATGCAATGCTGCTAACTCTCCTACATTGGCCAGGTGTGGCACTTAATCCCTTGGGTTTTTTCTTTCCTGAGGGATAAAATGGCACAATCGATCTCTAAGGCTGGGGCCCGCCGAATCTTCAACCTTTGGCTTCGGCGGGCTATGTCTATTTTCTCCGCCTCTTCTGCATCCCCCCTTTTCCTCTTCTTCATCTTCTCCCTCGGCGAGGACTTTCCGCGGGATTAAACTAGGACCCTATAGGAAATGACGGTCAAAGGAGTTGCCTCCGAGGACACGAGCTCGAAGAGGCAATGCTCGGGGATGCTGATACCGGAGATAACCTTCGAGGATGGACTAGGTTCTTAGGTTTTCACTCTGGATGTATACCCCTTGGTTTCTGTGTAAGGACCCTTTGCGGGCTTTTGTAATTGTATGTAAGAACCCCCCGGGGGCCGTTGTAAGCCAATATTTATGAAATAAAATGTCATCTTATTTACTTTAGCTTTTGATATTGTCCATATTCTTGCGTATTCTTGTGCATTTGCGGGGACCTTCAATGTATGTCTCTATTGACGATCGTCGATATTCTTTCTAGTCATTGCTCGATAGAAATGTCTCCTTTTCGAGCTCATTGTTCCCCAAATCAAGCCTGAAATGATCCGGTAAATTTGGATCATCGGGGCCCTCGAGCCTCGTGGAGACGTAGCACCAAATTGAAAGTCGACTTCGGGCACTTGGAGTTTTTACTTTGAGCTTGAGGTAGATCCCCTTTTAAGGTATTGTAGGCAGGTCTCTAAGGAGGGGTTATTCGTACTTAGGTGACTTCCTGAGGTCGAGCCCTCATAGACTGAGCTCAAAGTGCTTATTTTCTCCATAAAGGGAAACCTAGAGGTCAGGTACCACCTCGGAACCCGGGCCAAAACTGCTTATCCCCCAGGGCATAACTTGGGTGGGTGAATCGTTGTTGTTTTCCCATATATATACGGGGTTGCTCCTGCTTCTTGGAAGATCCAATTATTTTAGGTAGCCACCCTTTCGTTTTGGCGTCGAGCCTTTTGTTACCTTAGCGCCAAGGCATTTGTGTAGGTTCCTGTTTCAGTTTGCTAGTTCCACCATAGCCATGACTGCTACATCAGGGCCTGCCCGATAGGGAAAGGAGAGTTCCACTCCCAGTGCTCAGGATCCATGGGAGTTTACTCTAAAGAATATCTCTTATATAAGAGAGGAGCATCTAAAGATAGTGAGGAGAGACTGCAGATGGGGCGATGACACGCCCTGAACCTGGGCTTGGACGTAACACGACACTCGGTGCCAGACTACATGTGACCGAGCGAACCAACTGGCTAGCTAAATCAACATGTGGTATCATAACATACTGAATGCGGAAAATAAACTAACACATGCTGATATACTGAAAGTCTGGACGATATAAATCAAAGTGCAAAAATACTAATACAATTCTGAAAAATATTTGTAACCAACATAGCTTAATATGAAAGCCTGTGACTCTAGTCTATGAAGCCTCTATTTGAGTACTGAAAACACTGACTGTATGTGAATACTGAAGACTGTAGCAATGACAATGCCCTGAAAGAACTGGGGATCACCAAATAGCTGGTACGAGAATCCTAGTGCTCTGAATCATCAACCTGTAAATCATTACCTGCATTGCCAGATGCATGCCCCGAGCAAAAAGGGACGTCAGTACATTTGAATTGTACTGGTATGTAAAATAGCTGAACAAAAGAACTGTCAACACTGAAACTGAAACTTAACTGCTAGCTGATAAACTGATAACTGAACAAGGAAGTAAGGATGTGAATACTCCCTCTTCTGAATGATGAACAACCTGTTTATCTGAACATTAAACTGCGGCCTCAGGCCCGATATGTATATATATATATATATATATGTGTGTGTGCACAACTGCGGCCTCGGGCCCAAGTATACGTATACATAACTGCGACCTCATGTCCAAAATGCATAAAGCATAAACTGCGGCCTCAGGCCCAAATGCAGGTGTTCAACATTCAGGAATTTAAATCAGGAACTGAGAATCATACTGTAATATGTGATACTGAAATAATGAGCCATACCGACTTACATGATACTGGTATAGTGAATAGGATTAAACTGAGATGAGTATTCATAATAAGTTGATTTGTCATAACTGAAACTCATAGAATATCGAATGATTATGAAACTATGTCATCTAGAGAATATAAGTTCTACTTCTATTCATGGAACCAAGGCATAATTACTTTCTGAGGAAACTAGTAATGTTCATGATGAATGGGACGTAGGGAGAATCATAGATATTCCCAAACGTAAAGAGTTAGCCTTACATACCTCAATTTGCCCCTTAGTGATACTACAATGATCCACACTACTAAGAACCTTCAATCTACAACAACAACATCCAATGGAACCCAATATTAGTAATAAATTCCATAACTTATGCCATTTAGGCATATTATCAAACACCTTGTAGGCATAGATATTTACACCTCATAACTATAGTGTTGGTTCATCCAACTATCACCATTAACCAACAATTCATTCCACCATCATTCCTAACAAATTTATAACTTCCAACAACATATGTATGACCATCCATTCACACCCAACCAACAAATCCTATCAAATAATCACCTTTAAATCCCTACCATGGTCATGCATTTAAATTGGGAATTTATGACTTCCAATCACCATACCATAAGTTGTAATACTTGATTCATACTCATAATTCCATAATAACACCATATATGTAAGTCTAAGGGTGTAGGATTACCTCTTGTAGACCAAATCTTGAAAGACAACTTTTGGGGTGTTCTTGAGATTTTGAAGAAATCCTATGAAACCCAATCAAAATCATGTTGTAACTAGTGATTGAGAAGTGAAATCACCATGATAACACACTTAAAAACTCACCTTAGGTGTGCAATTGGATGCCTTGGTCGAGTTGGGGGTGTAGAGGAAGCCCTAAGCTTGAGAAATGACTCAATTTCTCTTATTTCCGGTCTTTAAGATATTTAAAACCTTCCAGACGCGCGATCTCGCGCGCCTGTTCGCGCACGGGAGGCAGAATACTCAGCAAAAACGTGCGACTTCGCGCTCCTGTTCGCGCTAGTGACACCTGCCCAGTAAAATGGTCATAACTTTCTGTATACACATCCAAATGACAAACGGTTTGTTATGTTGGAAACTAGACTCAAAGGGAATTAATTTTATAGGTTGTTCATCACACAACTCATTGTATCCAGGTAGATATGCTCGCCCAAAGTGAGGTCTTGTGCATACTCATTTGCAAATTTTCAGCTATAATGAAAATTTTCAACTTGGCTTGGACTTAAGCCTCTCCTTAGACCCCAAATCACCTATAATATGCCTCGTACACTTATTATCATAACCACTCAATTACCATCACGCTAATACTCGTTTAATGCATCCACAACCGATACATTATCTCCCCCTTGGGATCATTCGTCATCGAATGATGGTCCTGGCTGCAACTACGGCTATCTATGGTCATTAAATGGGTGTTATGGAGATATGAGAATACGGAAATATTATGAGTACATGATTACTGACCTATTGAGATACTAAACTGAACTGCATTGACTAAATATTGATCTGCCATGAATACGTGAATACTGAACTAACATGGATATCTGAATATTGAACTGGCACGAATATTTGAGAATTGAACTAACATCAATATCAAAGTACTAAGCTGGCATGAATATCTAAGTATTGGACTGACATGAGTAGCTGAGTATTGAACGGACATGAATATCTGAGTATTGAACTGACATAAGTATCTGAGTACTAAACTAACATGAGTATTTGAGTGCTGGGAACTTGAATGTTATAACATTACACGCGAAATACTGGTTGTACCACCACTAATTTTGGTGGCAACTCCAACTCTTAAGCTAATTGACCGATCCTTTGCAAGATTCTTTATGGTCCAATATAGTAGTGACTATGCTTTCCCTTCTTCTCAAATCTCATAATGCCCGAAACTTTCAAAAACACCCAATCATCAACTTGAAACTCTAGGTCTCTATGTCGCACGCTCGAATAGGACATTTTGGTGTGTCTGAGTTTTCTTCAAACGCTCTTGAATCAACTTAACTTTCTCTATAGTCTGATAGACCAAATAAGGTCCTAATAACTCCACTTTTCCAACTTCGAACCAACCAATTGGTGATCTACACCTTCCCCCACAGATAGCTTCGTACGGTGCCATCTTGATACTAGAATGATAGGTTATTATTAGCAAGGCCAATAAGAGGTATGTGATCATCCCAATTACTTTTAACATCAAGGAAATATCCTCAATTGTTTGAACAATGCGCTCTGCCTAGCCATCTTTTTTTGAGGATGAAAAACGTGTGCCTAATCATTTATGAAAGAACTTCTAAAAGTTCATTTTAAACTGAGCACCACAGTCCCAAATGACGGACAACGGAGTCCCATGTAATTAGACGATTTCCTGAATGTATAACTTGGTATAATCTTCTGTTGAATCTGTAGTCTTTACTGGCAAGAAATGTGCGGACTTGGTAAGTTGATTTACAATCATCCAATCAAATCATGCATTTAAAATGAGAAAGATATTCCCGTTTATAAATTTCATATTTACCATCTCCACACAAAATATGTGTATTCTATTATAAAACACTAGGCTTTCTATTGCTCGACTTTCACTTGCTGACAATTAAGACAATTGGCCGCAAGTGTGCGACGTTCTTTTTCATGTAGTTCATCTAATCATTCTCCTTGGTCATGATGCATATTTGGGGGACCTGGATGGAAATAATACAAGGAATTATAGGCTTCTAACATGATCTTCCCTTTTTAATTCCATCTATGTCTGGAACACACAACCTTGGTACCTCAAAGTACCATCATCTCCCCCTTATTCGAAAGCCATCATCTTATACTTGTTAATCTCCTCTTTCAGCTACAACAAGAAGGGATCATCAAACTATTTCTCCTTCACTTCGCCTACTAAGGGGGAACAAGTCATATTCTAGACAACAACTCTGTCATCTTTTAGAGTCCGAAGTCGAACTCCTATCTTGGCTGGTGAACTTCTTTTACCAAAGTTCTCTTATCTACCGCAATCATGAGTTATACTTCCCACACATTATCTTCTTAAGAACGTCCTGAAAATACTTATAGAATTGTTGTGAGCTAAGTCTTTAACCAGTACTCCGAAGACTAGAGTCTCGTGCAATGGCACTACCCTCCTGATACATAACTGGGCAGGATTCTATAGCTTTCTGTGATCATTTTATCATCAATAACTAAACTCGGTGATCATTCTACTCACTTTATTTTTCTTACACTTGCTAGACATAATCCGTGTGGTAATTATACAATTTTCCCTCATTACCGATTTGATTTTTTTTTCATATCCCATGTTACTATTCGAGTTTCAGATCTCCAACTGGACTTATTGAAAATTTTCACATCACCCCTTAGACCACAGGTCTTATACTTGTGGATCCTTCTCATTTTGCTGGGATCTAAATAACTTTCCTTATTCTCTGCAATTCTTTGCACTATACGTCAATGCCGACTCATCTTCCAACTTACTTCCGAGAAATCTTTCTTACTAGGAAAAATTAAATTATTCACTTAACAGAAAGCTAATGTATTCACAGCTATTATATACAATCTTAATAATTTAACTCTGCTCACACTGCCAATCCTAGAGAAACCACATTACGATATTTCCTAAAGGCTATTCTTCTATAGTTTGTGCTCTCACTGCTAGCTAATATTTTTTTCCCACTGCTATTGTACTTCGAGTTTAACTTAAACTCTTTGGGTTCTAACACACGTTCGGTATTTCAAACTGTCATCCACTCCCTAGAGTTAACCTGGCTAAGTGAATCAAATTGTACCCCTACTAGCTCTGCTGAAAGTGCTAATTCACTATATCAACTCAAAACTTACTTACTCTTCTATTACTAACCACCTGCTAGCATCATATTTTCTTCTCTTGCTTTGAATAACTAAAGTTAAGCATAAGGTTACTCCTAAATTCCCTCATCATCTGACCATTTTTTTTGTCGCACACTATCATTCTTTTTGAACTATGTACATGGATCACACTTAGGGAAATTCATCTGTCTTAAACAAAATTAGAATATGTAACCCCAAACTTTCTATATAATATAAAACCATATCATACTATAAACATCCCGGGTAATCATTTAGTCACATAACCTAAAGGGGAATTGCCATATCTTTTATTTTACACCAATAGCTGCTTCTTATAGTAACTTACTAACGTGGTACTTCTAGTTCTGATTTGAATAAATATGAACAAATTAAAATCATTCCCTGAAATTCACTATTGGCTGCTCTTAGTTCTCATTGCATACATCATATCTTCTAGTCATTTGCATGAGTTGTACGAAATCACATCTTTGGTAATAACAAACATTTCTGACTCCTAGGTATTTTACCCTTAGGCTCTTTTCTGTCAAAAACTATAGTGACCAATTGTGGGGTTTCACATCCAAACTATCCATTTTGTGGCTCCATTTTCAAGAATTAAAAGAAATTGTTCTCTGAGGTAAAACGCATAAGAATACACTACCATGCACAAACTTATCCTTCAAAGTATACCATCATCTGATAAATCACTTCTTGCACCTCTGGTGAGTCTTGGTCTTAATCCAGACCTAAAGTATGCAAAGGTTTCGCTATGATCACTATTACTTACATTTTCTTTTAGCATCCATATGCATCACCGTATACTCACAAGTCTCCAAAAATTTCGATACACTGAAAATCAGATATTTGGTAAACATATAACTGAATACTGCAGTACTGAATAACCATAAACTTGCTAACTGAGAAATTACTATAAGACTGTATAACTGGTAACTAAGGTAAACTGATAACCATAAGACACGATAACTGCTTTTGTACTTTCTAATAAGGTTATGCTCTAATCTGTAACACTATCCATTGCATCCCACTTTTTTACATCCTCTAAAGTCTCGTATTTACCAACCTGTACTCCATAATTATACCTCAATGGACAATTATCCTCTCTAGGACTTTAGGTTTCTCCTGCGCGTCGCTTGGGCATCCAATGCATTTGGACTTTGATAGGAAGAAAAGGTTATCTATTGCTCTAAGATTCATATCACGATCTAGAGTAGAAAGAAATGAGACAATCCTGGATGTCTTGGTAGTTAACCATTTATATGAGTGGCCGGCACACACATTTAAAGGAAACTCCACTGGACACGACTTCATAGACTCCCTAGGATACTTGAACCTAGGGCTCTGATACCAAGCTTTGTCACGCCCTGAACCTGGGCCTGGACGTAACACGGCACTCGGTGCCTGACTACATGTGACTGAGCGAACCAACTGGCTAGCTGAATCAACATGTGGTATCATAACATACTGAATGCGGAAGATAAACTAACACATGCTGATATACTGAAAGTCTGGACGATATAAATCAAAGTGCAAAAATACTAATACAATTCTGAAAAATATTTGTAACCAACATAGCTTAATATGAAAGCCTGTGACTCTAGTCTATGAAGCCTCTATTTGAGTACTGAAAACACTGACTGTATGTGAATACTGAAGACTGTAGCAATGACAATGCCCTGAAAGAACTGGGGATCACCAAATAGCTGGTACGAGAATCCTAGTGCTCTGAATCATCAACCTGTAAATCATTACCTGCATTGCGAGATGCATGCCCCGAGCAAAAAGGGACGTCAGTACATTTGAATTGTACTGGTATGTAAAATAGCTGAACAAAAGAACTGTCAACACTGAAACTGAAACTTAACTGCTAGCTGATAAACTGATAACTGAACAAGGAAGTAAGGATGTGAATACTCCCTCTTCTGAATGATGAACAACCTGTTTATCTGAACATTAAACTGCGGCCTCAGGTCCAATATGTATATATACATATATATATATATATATGTGTGTGTGTGTGTGCACAACTGCGGCCTCGGGCCCAAGTATACGTATACATAACTGCGACCTCATGTCCAAAATGCATAAAGCATAAACTGCGGCCTCAGGCCCAAATGCAGGTGTTCAACATTCAGGAATTTAAATCAGGAACTGAGAATCATACTGTAATATGTGATACTGAAATAATGAGCCATACCGACTTACATGATACTGGTATAGTGAATAGGATTAAACTGAGATGAGTATTCATAATAAGTTGATTTGTCATAACTGAAACTCATAGAATATCGAATGATTATGAAACTATGTCATCTAGAGAATATAAGTTCTACTTCTATTCATGGAACCAAGGCATAATTACTTTCTGAGGAAACTAGTAATGTTCATGATGAATGGGACGTAGGGAGAATCATAGATATTCCCAAACGTAAAGAGTTAGCCTTACATACCTCAATTTGCCCCTTAGTGATACTACAATGATCCACACTACTAAGAACCTTCAATCTACAACAACAACATCCAATGGAACCCAATATTAGTAATAAATTCCATAACTTATGCCATTTAGGCATATTATCAAACACCTTGTAGGCATAGATATTTACACCTCATAACTATAGTGTTGGTTCATCCAACTATCACCATTAACCAACAATTCATTCCACCATCATTCCTAACAAATTTATAACTTCCAACAACATATGTATGACCATCCATTCACACCCAACCAACAAATCCTATCAAATAATCACCTTTAAATCCCTACCATGGTCATGCATTTAAATTGGGAATTTATGACTTCCAATCACCATACCATAAGTTGTAATACTTGATTCATACTCATAATTCCATAATAACACCATATATGTAAGTCTAAGGGTGTAGGATTACCTCTTGTAGACCAAATCTTGAAAGACAACTTTTGGGGTGTTCTTGAGATTTTGAAGAAATCCTATGAAACCCAATCAAAATCATGTTGTAACTAGTGATTGAGAAGTGAAATCACCATGATAACACACTTAAAAACTCACCTTAGGTGTGCAATTGGATGCCTTGGTCGAGTTGGGGGTGTAGAGGAAGCCCTAAGCTTGAGAAATGACTCAATTTCTCTTATTTCCGGTCTTTCAGATATTTAAAACCTTCCAGACGTGCGAGCTCGTGCGCCTGTTCGCGCGCGGGAGGCAGAATACTCAGCAAAAACACGCGACTTCGCGCTCCTGTTCGCGCTAGTGACACCTGCCCAGTAAAATGTTCATAACTTTCTGTATATACCTCCAAATGATGAACGGTATGTTGCGTTGGAAACAAGACTCAAAGGGATTTAATTGGATAGGTTTTGAATCACACAACTCATTGTATACAGGTAGATATGCCCGCCCAAAGTGAGGTCTTGTGCATACTCATTTGCATATTTTCAGCTATAATGAAAATTTTCAACTTGGCTTGGACTTAAGCCTCTCCTTAGACCCCAAATCACCTATAATATGCCTCGTACACTTATTATCATAACCACTCAATTACCATCATGCTAATACTCGTTTAATGCATCCACAAGTGATTCAAATTACGGGGTGTTACAGGCGAGGGGGTAGCATTGTAGGCGATTTCCCCGAAAGAGGGTATTACTGACCCTGCCGATGGATTTATAAACGTATACTTGTACTCTTTTGCACTAGGATCCCTTGATAGGGTCGTGGTTGATTTTTGCTTGATGTATCGGGTTACTTTGGCGCAGATACATCCATCGTTTTGGCGAGTAGTGCTGCTTATGAGATTCTTTGCGGAGAAGGATGAGGTTGAATTCACGCTTAGTCACCTTGTCAGGCTATATTGGCCCTTTCATCATCGAGGCCTGCTAACTTTGCGGTGCCGTTCATCCACGCCCTTTGTTGCTGATGATGAGAAAGATGGAGATTGGCAGTGGGCCAGTTGATTCCAGATACGGACGACTGATGTTATCCCCGTGGAACTTATGCCATTTCTTGAGGAATGGAATTACACGCGTGAGTGAAGTGTCTTGTGCTTTCTTAGATTCGCTTGTGGCGAAAGCCAGCTTAGTAATTGTGTTTCCTTCTTTTCTGCAGCAAGTTTATGGGCGTCGGGGCAAAGTTCCTGATATGACCGGCTGGGTCCAGAGGCTGGCGACCCAGTCTACTTACGATGAGCATAGGTGGCGAGCTGTGTCCCTGGGCAGATGGGAAACAAAATATCAAGGTACATGCGTACGCTGTTTTTACCTTGACCTTCGTATATTTGAGATGGCATTTTCCTCTTTTTATGTATTGAACCTGCCGTCGTAGGTATCAGAAGGTCCCTACGGACAAAGTTGTGCTCCTCCGGAGAGGGGGAGGAGTTCTCGGCTTTCGAGCCAAGGGACAATGGCGATAAACGGGATATGCACTCGCAGTGCGATGGAGCTTTTAGCAGGGCTAAACGGGTCTGTGTCTTTGAAGAGAAAACATTGCCCAAGCCTGCTGTTCCTGAAGTGTCCGATTCTGGAGCGACGGTTCCTCTAAGTGATCATGCTCTGACCGAGGTTGGTTCTTCCAGGGCCAAGGGGGCTGGACCAACAGAAGTGTGCTCGGCCTTCGAGGAAGTCTGCCGTCTTCACTTCGCGGTGAGTTCTGGCATAGGCCTTCCGCGTCTTGCGTCATCCCTTCCTTATCGGGTTTTTCTTTTTCAGGCCTTTGACAGGCTTAGGTCTATGAGGGTAGGTCCCTTAGGATCCTCTGCGATGTGAAAGAAACTGAGTTGATGCACTAGCGATATTAGGCGTATCGGAGCTCGAATTATGAGAGCTATTTGATGGAGCAGGTAACTTCTCGTGGTATGCATTTCGCTTTTCAACCTTTTAGGTTAACGCTTTGCCTGTCTCAGTTGTAGAAAAAAACGAAGTCTCTGGATCACCTTAGGGGTGAAGCCGACCGAGTTAGGAATGACTGTGGCGAGCTAAGAGCTCAGGTGCAGGCTCAAACTTCATAGGAGAAGGGTGCCTTGGCTAAAGTTCCTATCGTCGAGGTGAAACTTGTATTGGCTCATGAAAACGCTTTAGTTCAAGTGGATATGATCGCAAAGCTCGATTTCAAACTTTCATAAGTCATAGCTGAGATCATTGATGCTCGGGCTGAAGCAGCATTGAGCCAGACTAAGGCTGATCAGGAGATGGTGATTCATTTGAAGGATGCTACTGATGCCTAAGCTGAGTTGAAGAGGGCCCTCGATCATGAAGAGAGGATCGAGGAATATGCTCATTGCAGATCCTGAAGAGAGGTACTTGAAGAGATCGGCATCAGGGGTTTTGTTCTCCGGGAAGAACTGGCTCGAGCGAGGGCGGACAAGCGTGATGCTTGGTCAATATTGGCCGACGCCGCGAAGAGTGAAGATGAGGCTGGTAGGCCGTAGCTTTTTGGAGCAGGGCGTAGACTTTTCCATTTAGTATGTGATATTTGTAGAGAGTGTTTGTAAATGGAGAATCCCTTTTTTCCTATGTTAATAAAAGAAAACCTAAAGCTTTATTTCCTGTGGGTCCCTTTCTAATTTTCTTTTGACCAGGTTGACTGGTTTCAGAGTTGGAGAGAATCCTTAGATTTGTAATATGGCTCTGGGGCTCATCAGGCATGCTCGGGGGCTATTACGCCTTCTATCTATGCTGCCTTCAGTGTAAGCTAGCTTTGGAGCCCTTACGTTTTTGCTTGGCTGTCTCTGGTTCAGTCTCCGAGTTGGATTGCAACTCGAGCTCAATTGACCCTCAAGTTTTTGTGTCTGCATGGGCGGGCGACAATGGCTCTTACGCCTTGCCCTTGGGCGTTTGTACATTAACTATTTTGGGTTCAGTCTCCGAGTCGGGTTGCGACTCGAGCTCAATTGACCCTCAAGTTTTTGCGTCTGAATGGGCGGGCGATAATGGCTCTTATGCCTTGGGTTGAACCGACCTTTTAGGTATGTGGCTCTGAGGCTCGTGAAGCTGGTGACGATGGCTCTTATGCTATGCCCTTAAGCATGTATAGTTAACTATTTTGGATCCGGTCTTCTAATCGGGTTACGACTCGAGCTCATTTTAATCCTCAAGTTTTCAAATTTAAGTTGGCGACGGTGGATCTTACGGTTTTGGTCGTTATGTCCTTTTAGTGTGTGGGCCTGAGGCTCATTTGGCTAACGACAATGGATCTTACGCTTTTTCCCTTAGGCATTTGTAGGCTTTGTTTTCCTCTCATTAAGGACTTTTTGAAATTATTTTGCCTGACCCGTCGTATGTTCGGGAAGAACCTCGATTTCAAGTTGTTAGCGGCGATGTTCGAGCACCTTGGAAGGTTTAGCTCGTAGGTTGAGTAGCTCAAAGCCTTGTGGTTTGGAGCTGACATGGTCGAAGCTCGTTTGCCTATCGAGGGTATCATTCTTTAACCGGTTCCTTTCGAAGTAGATTTGAAGTAATGGTCTATGATTTTGTAGCGACAGTCGGGCGTCCCTAAGTCGCGTTAATTTGGCTGGTGCAGCCGTGTTAACTGTAGTCATTTGTGTTTGGGTGGAGCCATTTTTTATCCCGATTGTGGTAGTTAGGCGTCTACATCGAGGGTATGCCCTTTATGGAGTCTTACAAATGCGACATATAGCCTAAACTTCAGGATCGATTTTTATGCCTATAGTAAGGTCTTGCAAATTTTCTTGTCTGTTGAGGTCTTACAGCCTTTTCATGCATGTTGAGGTCTTACAGTTTCTTCATGCATGTTAAGATCTTACTGTTTTTTCATGCCTGTTGAGGTATTACATTTTTCATGCCTATTGAGGTCTTACATTTTTTTGTTGTTATGTAAAATAGATCTTGCTAGATTGAGTTTGCCCGCTCGGGGTCTTATGGCCTCGTGTTTTTTATGGAATGGCGATTAGCGATAGTCTTTGAGTCATCGAGTTTGCTTAGGCTCGGAGGCTATTACTCGTGAGCCCAAAGTTGCCTCATTGAGGACTTACGAGGATGGAGTTCTGACTCTGAGGTCATGTGGGTATCAAATTGTTGACGCTAGTCTTCAAGTATTTCAGAGCGTTCCCGGTGGGGGAATCCTTCCTGTGAAAATGTTAAATTTTCATTGGAGTATGAGACACTTTGGGCGAAAAGATATTCTTTGATTGCTTGGCGTAAGTACATGACGTTGTGTTGCCGTAAGCCCGACTTATGCGGACACGGTTCGCTCCACTGTGTGGTCCGGTACATCATTTCCTATTGGAACTTAGTCTCCGTACCCCAGCCCTTTCGAGCGGATGGCCTTTAAAAGGGGGTTCCCTCCAGTGTTCGGGGTTGATTATAAAGGAAGCCCTGCAAGCTCGTCGGACCATCCTTACGCGGCGCATCGCCCCGTTAAGAACCTTAACGGTGAAACCCTCTTTGGGATGAAAACTCGGTCGATGGTAAAGAGTGCAATGGGTGTCATTAAGGCCTTGGGATATTTGGTTTGAGTTAACACTTCCGAACACCCTGACCATATGCTTGAATATGTGTTAGTTAAAATAACAAAGGTGGGAGGTCGTCTTACCTTATCGCGCGGTGCACAGGTGACGCTCCGAGACCCCATGTGTCCCTGCTTTTTTGGAGCGAGGACTCTATACAACCCTCTAATATATTTAATCGGCTTAGCCAAAGACAAAGTTTGATTATCCTTTGACTCTTTTGAACATGGAGATATTGGTGTCGGCGCTACGTTACGCAATGTGAACACTTCCCTAGACGTGTGTTGTTCACCCTAGATGGTTTTAATTTCGTTCTTTGCCGGGGATTCCACCATTTGGTGAAGGGGGGATGATACTGCTCTCATGCGGTGTGTCTGCGACCGTCCGAATAAGGAGTTTATTCCTCGTGCCTCTTTTGATGACATGGGATTTGGCATTCTGATCTACACCGATCGTGCTGGCTGATAGAATTGTTTCTCCTTTCATTGTTTCGATCGTCATATTGAATCCGTCAAGGATTCGAGAGGCTGGCATGATCTGGTCTTGAAGTCTGGGTTGCTTTGTCCCTCTCGACCTAATAATATCGGTCGAGCTACCTATATTTACGAGCGCACGCTTTATTTGAAAATGGATGAATGAAAAATGAGGTTACCAGTGTGTCGTTATGGAGTCGTGGCAAGGTTTCGGAGCCTTCCTCGCTGAATGCGAGGGTATCTTCGGATACGTATCCCCATGTTCATTTTTCTCTAATGATGGACATTTTTATCTCCTTTTTGCATGTTCCTAGAGAGTGTCATTGCTCCTCCATGACGCGTCTCAATTGCTTCGTTCTTTTTGGCCTCCTTTCTTATTCGGAACTGAACTCGAGCCAAATCACTCAAAAGTTCTCGGCGGTGGTTTTATTGAGTAGCTTGGCTATTTTCTTTTGGAGCTGGTTGCAATCTTCGGTCCTGTGGCCGTGCGTATCATGTAGTTCACATACCAAGCTACGATTCCTCTAGGAAGGATCTGACTGAATAGGCCTTGGCCACTTGGCGTCTCTAATTTTACTGATGGCAAACATGATGTCCGACACATCGACGTTGAAGTTGTATTCTGACGAGTAGGGTGCACCCATTAGTCCTACGTTCCAATGGAGGCTGGCTCTGGTTATGAGCCCTTGAGGATCCTGTCCTTGATCCACTTGCGAGGTAGGTTGCGCCTTGGGGCATTCCTCCTATCTTCGAGGTACGACTGATACCTTTCTTTGTTTTGTTTTGGTTCCTTTTCCAGGAGCCTGCTGGGGTACACTAAGCCCGAAGGGGCTCCAAACTAGCCATCCTCGGCCCTGATCTTAGACTGGTACTGGTTGTGGACGTCTAACTAGGTCATAGCTAGGTACTCGATCAGGTTATGTTTCAGCTGTTTTGAAGCCACCAAGCTTCGTTCGTTCAGACCTTGAGTGAAGGCCTTCACTGCCCAGTCGTAGGAGACTGGTGGTAGCTCCATCCGTTCCATCTGAAACAGAGACACGAATTCCCGCAACATCTCGTTCTTCTTTTGCTTGATTTTGAAAAAGTTGAACTTCATCGTCGCTACTTTGATGGCACCAGCATGTGCCTTCATGAAGGAGTCTGCTAGCATGGCGAATGAATCTATAGAGTTAGGAGCCAAGTTGTGATACTACATCATGGCCCCCTTCGAGAGTGTTTCCCCGAATTTTTTCAACAGTACGGACTCGATCTCCTCATTGTTTATATCGTTGCCTTTTACCGCGTAGGTGTAGGAAGTAACGTGTTCATTAGGATCTGTGGCCCCGTTGTACTTAGGGAGTTCCGACATTCTTAACTTCTTTGGAATGGGTTTCGGGGCCGCTTCTTTGGGGAACGACCATTTTATGAACTTCTTCGAATCCACACCCATAAGGATAGGAGGTGCACCTGGGATCTGGTCGACCCTAGAGTTGTAGGTCTAGACCTTCTTGTTGTTGGCTCGTATCATTTTCTCTCCCGATTCGATTCTTTTGGTGAAATCCTCAAGCATTTTTACTATGGCAAGGTCGGCTATCGATACGTTATTGCTCGATCTCTCGGGTAACTATTCTGCTGGGAGAGCTGTTTCTGGTGCTGCCGTACTGGGAGTCTTGGGGTGGCTTTGTAACTCAGTAATAGCCAATTGTTGTGCTTGCAACATTTCGAAAATAACATGAAGACTAATTTCCTATTCTCCCCGAGCTGGGGTCTTTTGGGCTTCCTATTAGTTGCCATATTGTATGCTTATGTCGACGTGTGAGGTTTTGTTGACCTGCTGCGCGTCTTGTGAACCTGCGTCCGCTAGAATCGATCTAGGTGCATTATTGGGGTTCTGCGGTGGCTCGCCAACAATCGGAACAACCATACCATTTTCCTCGTGGTTTTCGAGGTTGTCGTTCTCGAATCTATTTTTGGAGGCACACATTTTGAGCTGAAATCGAAGATCTTGGACAAGAAAAAGTGTGAAAGATAACTTGCGTTTGTGTAATGAAACCAGCAACAAAATAATCTCTATTATTTTTAGCCCCATGGTGGGCGCCAAATTGTTTACCGCAAAAATGGTAATAACAATTAAATTTGTAAATTGGACTGTAAAAATACGTGATATTTTTTTATGCTAGTTGTTAGAGCAGTAGATTCTAGGAGTACGAAGATAAGAGATGAAATGAAAGCTAAAACGGGGTAGTAATCAAACCGAGGAGCTAGTTATCCGGGCCTCGGATCGGACGATGAGGGGCCTCGGGGTCGATGCCTGGGCTCGGGCTCCAGCTTGAGCTATCGGGGGTAATCATGAAGGAAATAACAATTAGAATATAATTAAAGGGGGCTCTTTATGGCCAATATCAAGCAATAAATGAAGAACAAATATGAAAGCAATAAATGAGAGAGGTAGTCTCGAGCGTGTAAGTTAGAGAGAAAAGAGAGAGAGTTGTTATTGATCTTGTGTGGAGTAGTTGGAGAAACAGCAGCCCCTTACAAAGTGATGAGGATCCCCTTTATATAGAAGGAGATTTCTGTCATAGTACAAAATACATTAATTGTAATTGCAGGGGGGATATGACTGCTAGACGTGATGCCTTGGCACAGGTTCTGGGTAGGTCAGCTTTGTCAGATTTAGTCGTGTGCCTAGGGAGTGCTCCATTTGAATCTAGTCTCGATCTGTATCATTTTTAAGTCGAATCTCGATGAGCTCCGAGGGAGGGAACTCGGTCACAGCTTCACACCCTCGTGGTCTCGAGGTGTTCTTCTGAAGTGACTCAATAACAAGAAATTAGGCCTTCAGATTTCACCGCATACATTCATAACAATGGAAAGGAAGCTCTTGGGAAGTTTGATGCCAAAAGTGATGAAGGAATCATCCTAGTATACTCATCTCAAAGCAAATCCTACAAGGTTTACGACAAAAGGACTGAATGTGTAGAAGAAAGCATTCATGTGATCTTTGATGAAGCTCACCTCTCCTATGAAAGGGACAGACATGTTGATCAAAATGGATAGCCTTTATCTGGTCCAAGTGAAGTAATTGACATGGCAAATGGAAAGGAATACATACTGAGCCATGTCAAGGAATCAAGTGAAGAATATGCAAATACATCTCTATCAATTAGAGAGGAACCTGGTCCTCCGATTATAACAACTGAAGTTGAACACAAAGTTGTTGATGCACTCCAAGGAACCCCACTATGTGAAGTAAGAAGTGCTCAAGAATCCAAGTCAGATGTGACTGGTTCCTCTACCAATGATACTCATGCACCAAATTGGAGGTTCAAAATTTCACATCCTCTTAACGACGTATTCACTCCTCTTGACTCAAGAGTTTAAACCATATCAAAATCAAGAAACTCACTTGCCTTCTCGGCTTTTCTTTCTCAAATAGAGCCCAAAAATATAAAATAAGCTCTAAAATATGTAGACTGGATAATCTTATTGGGTATGCTGACGCTAATTATGCTGGATATCTGGTGGACAGGAAAAACGCATTTGGGATGGAACACTTCCTGGGTTCCTACTTAATATCATGGGGTAAATATGTAGCAGTTGCCTCTTCCTATGCTCAACTCTGGTGGATCAAGCAACAACTGGAAGATTTCAAAGTATTCTCAAACCGTGTGCCTCTTTTATGTGATAATACTAGTGCACTCAACATGGAAAAAAATCCAGTTCAACATAAGAGGACAGACATTGATGTACGTCACCATTTCCTCAGAGACAATGTTGAGAAAGGTCATATATGCATGAAATTCTACAGCACTAAAGACCAAATTGAAGATATATTTAACAATGCCCTAAACAGAGAACATTTTAAGCAAAATCGTCTTGCATTAGGGTTGATAAAGCACAACTGAGAACCTCGTCCATCAAAGATTGGCTATGAAAGAATGGGTCAAGTAAACTTAGCTAAAAGATATTGTCTGGAAAAATCTAACTCATCTTTATACTATTACAGGTAGACACGCTTGATGATTATAGATAAAATAAGCTTTTGAAGTTGTACATACTGGTAAAATGGGCAAAGCGTACCGACAAGAGATCAGTCAAGGAACCTAGTTCTCCTGACACAGGTTAGTAGTTTCTATTTTCTCTCATGCACAATTATGAACAATCAAAATAAGTGCCATATCATCAGCATGTCAGCTTTTAGTTTTGCATCTTTTGAACCCATATGCCTCAACAGTTATAGATCGACCCATCTCCATAAAACCTGTTGCTTTTTTTCTAACCCATCCCTCTGTCATCATAAATACATCTATCTCTGTCACCACACTTCACACATCAACACTTACAAAAATGTTCCCTATTCACTCTCTCTTCAGGTCACCAAATCCTCTCTTCTTTTTACCATGACTGAAGATCAAAAGATCTCTAGTACTATCGAGTCCTCACTAGTCAAAACACCAGCATCAGTGTCTCCTCCTCACACTACTGACAACCAAAACCCAAGAATAGAGTCACCCCCACATTCCATCTCCTCTCCTATCCATTCGAGTTCCTGGTCTCCCAAGAGTCACCAAGCATCAACTCTCGCAGTAGGCGTTGCCCAGAACTCATCTCTTACCTCGCCAGAAAAGAGGGATGTCACGAATATTGCTGAGAATGAAGAAAATTGGTTCTTCTATAGAAGAAAAATCAAAAGTAGGCCAAGTTGAGGGAAATGAAGTCATCGACTCAACAGAGACTGCTCCCGAACCCCAGTCCACATATGCCTCCTATTTTTTCGAGCTTCTCATGAATCTGCAAGAAAGGAAGCAATTGAAAATATGTTGTCCATCGCCAATAAATGGGTTTTTATCGAAGGAAGTGAGGATGGTCTTAAGACTCAGGGGAAAGCATCTGAGCCTGTTGAGGTGTATATTGAGTGTGTACCTATTGATCCTTCAACATAGGAAGGTACTACTGGGGAACTTGTTGGAGGACCTGATCCACCTTCGGAAGATCCAACTCTAGGTCCTACTCATGAACCTCAAGTTAGTACTGACCCTTCTCCTTATCCACACTTAGATGTCGAGCCTCTAAGTGTAATCATGCCTGAGATAGGTCCTTCGTCTGAAAATAAAAAAGGAAGGTAGTGAAGAAGATTTTGATGACCTACAAATCGCCTGTCTGCCTAGGCGTAGAGTAGTTGTTGGTGAAGAGCCGACTCCTAAGCGACCTACAACAAGGTTGCAATGGAAGAAAGCTCTTGAGTGTGCCTTTAAGAATAGGAACACTAAATCAAGGAGGAGTCAATTAGTGAAAGAGAGCAAAGTTATAAGTGAGAAGTTAGTTTCGTTTGTGAGTGTGGATGAAGAAGAAGCAGAGGAACCCTGTACGTTGACTAGGAAGATGTCACAAAAACATGGTCTCCTCAATCCAAAAGGGGGATCTTCTATGTCTTTGAAACATTGGACTAGGCTTGCAGATGCTGCTGCTATTGAGAATGTGGAGAAAGACTCAAGTAAAAAATCTATGAAGTCAGATAAAAAGAAGAATGGTGTCTGCAAGACTGCTAAGAGAAAGGTTGATACTGCTGATGAATGTGGTTCCTCAAAGAAGGACAAGGCTGATGATCCAGGGAGTGCTTGAAAAGAAAGATTGAGAAGTCCAAATGTACTATGGGGGCATACATTTGCCTCTGGTGTCTTGGAGGAGGTTAGTATGAGACAGTTGGTTGAGATCTATGAGTTACAACATGGACACACTTGTTCACAAGTGATGTTGGTGGGGTATATGAGGAGGAAGTTCAAAGCTTTTATGCCGACTTGTACAAGGTTGAGGATGGTCATATTTTTGCCTAGGTCAATGGAGTTGATATGGTATTATACGCTACTTTTATAGGATCTATTCTCGGTGTGCCCACTGAAGGGATATCTACTGTTCAAGGAGTTTGTACTCAGAACTTCAGAAATGTAATCTTAAAGGACATAGTGGTTTAGTAGGGGGAACGGGTTCAGAAGAAGGCCCTCCTTCCTATTTAACAATTTCTATTTGAAAAAGTTAACAAAGTTCTGCAGCCTCGTGCTGAGCGATGATCCATCACCACTCATGCAGACCTGATCCTCATGGAAGCACTGGATGACTTTACTACCATCAATCTTCCTGGGATCATGATAGAGAACACGAACAAAGTGGCTGACTTTAAAGATGGTAATTATGGGCTATCATATGGGTTCTTTCTTACCAAGTCTTCGAGTACTTCAAGGTTCCTCTCGGACTAGTTAAATTGGGTGCCAAGAAGAAAACTTTTTCAAAATGCACTCTTGAAGAATGTGAGTGTATAGAAAATTTTGGAGGGGTTGCAAGCACTTCAACTATTTCTCAGTTAATCAATGTTCAAAACAGTGCTCCTATTGAGATAAGGCAATTGAAATCAAGTAATGCTATCCTCAAGACTCAGATAAGTCAGCTGCAAGAGGCACCTGGTTCCAGTCATTCTCAGAATGAAGAGGTTGCTAGCCTGACAAAGGAGAACACTGAGCTCAGGAAACGAGTGGAGAATCCGAGAGAAAGACTGCTCAATGAGCAAATGTCAGTGAATGCTTGAATGGATCTAGTCCTCCAAACAAATTTCCTATGGTTCCAAACCATCTCCTCCCGGTGCTTCTTAGATTCTGTCCCCTCAGTGTCAAGTCTCTCCATGTCAGTTCTTATGATGATAACTTGTTGTAGTTTTGTTGTTTGTTCTACTGTGTGGATGTGGTAGTAATATTGATTCTGCTCCTGCTGAAAAATCCAAAGATTTGTTAATGAAAGCTTTTCCTTTGTTGTTGTTTGTATAGTGATTGTATGCTCTATTTTTAGTACTGATTGTGTGCGCATATGTGGCATGATTTAACTTAAAACTAGACTTCCTTCTTGTTGAACTATTTCTGCTCTTTTTTTATGATACCAAAAGGGGGGAAATAATTGCACTAACTAAGGGGGAATGCAAAGCTTCAGGGGGAACTAAAGTTCTTTTGGTCCACAATTTGGTTCTTTATAGCTCTTTCTAGGATTTTTAATTATAAGATTGTCATCATCAATAAGGGGAAATTGATAGACTACAAGTACTTTGATTATAAGTAATTTGCTTTATGTTTTGATGATCTAACAAAGTTACCATCCAGACCAGATAAGGAACCGGTTGCACATTTACAAGACCTCATGATCACAAGGTTCCAGGTTGGGTTCAACATGGAATATGATTCAACTTCTTAGAGTGGAATGAACATCTGAGGGACTAAGTCTCTACCAGTTCCCTAGGAGACTGTACGAAGTAAACTCTATAGTTAGGAAGTTGTTGCCTGCACACGCTACAATGCAGGAACAGTGTTGCAGTCAACTTTCCAGGGAAGACTTTTTACCTACCTTGATTGCATCATTACTATTACGAAACGCCTTCCTGATGATCTTTGGAAGGGCAACGTAAGGCTAAGCAACCGATGTCAGTGCGGTTGCTGTCCGCCAATGAGGTCCTCGCCGCACGCTAGACTAGATTGTCAGTGTCGTGCGGGAAAACCAATGTCGTGAGCAATTGCGGAAGCTGAGAGAGAATTGGGTTTTGAATGCTGATGATAATTTTATTGATGACTGAAAATGATGATTACAATGATGTGGTGTCGAGGGGGAGAGACACCAGAAAATGCTGATTGAAATGTTTGATTGTTTGGTCCCCCTTAAAAATGCTTAAAAAAAATAAACCAACATTACAAGACTAGCCCTAATAAAGCTGTAGAAGCACACTGAAATGAAAATGATGAAAACTAGTCTATGATTACAATGAAAAGGACTTAGATTATTACAAGGTAAAACTAAGTCCGATGGCAGCATCTTTGTCTTGCGGGTCAGGGTCTGCGCGCGCGTTGCTGTGGGCGCGCGCGACACTTGATGTGCTGGCCTGAGGCTGGGCGCTGGTGCTAGGCATCAGGGTCTGTGCACGAGGCGCTGTTGGAATGGGCCTGCAGCTGGGCGCTGGCGAGGCATCAGGATCTGCGCGCGCGGCATTGTCAGGGCGCGCAGTGCTGTTGTCATTGGCTAGCCCTTGGGCGCTGGCGAGAGGCATCGGTGGGGCGACAGAGGCACATGCGCGCTTGTCACTTAGCGCAGCCAAGACCACGGGGCCGACCATGGCGCTAGGCATTGTGAGGCTTTCTAGGCCGCCATGGGGCGCGACCAAGAGGTCATGGGGCATGTCTGGAAAGCAGCCCATGACATTCTCCCCCACCTGAGTTGGCGTCGTCCTCGAAGCCTTATGATGATGATGATGATGATGATGATGATGATTCTGATGGTTGTTGGATGGGAGGTCTGCACCCCTCTGTTCTTTGAGCTTGCTGTTTTAGCGAAGCAATGATTTCATGCGGCTGACATGGAAGACTGGATGGATCTTCCACCAGGATGTAGTTTTTACCTGGTATGTGGACTTCCCAATGCATTTTTCAATGGGCAGGGGCCCGATGTATTTTTGTTGCAGGCGAGGGTCATGGGTCCTTTCTGCAAACAAGTACCGCTTTGGGATGCATAGCATTACTTTGTCCCCTGGTTGATGTTGGGCAAAGCAAAGCTTTTGTTCGGTGAACCTTTTTGCCCGCTCTTGGGCCCTGATGAGATAGCTCCGCACTATCTCCATGTTGCGCTCCCATTCGCTCGAGAAGTTGGCAGCTCGAGGAGATTTCGGCATGGTTGAGGCATTCACCGTTTGCGGGAGAAGCGGTTGCTGTCCGGTAACAATTTCAAAAGGGCTCTTGTTTGTATGATGGCTCTTTTGAGAATTGAAACACAGTTGAGCAGCATCCAGGAGCTTCACCCAATGCTTCTGTGATCCGGTTGCGAAGTTGCGGAGATATTCCTCCAGCATGTCATCGAACCGGTCTGTCTGGCCATCCGATGGTGGATGGATGTCTGTGTTGTGACTCAATGTTGACCCAAAGCACCTGAAGAGATGGGTCCAAAAGTTGCTAGTGAAGCGTGAGTCGCGCCTACTAACAATGTTTTTGGGCAGGCCCCAATGTTTGACCATGTGCGAGAAGAAGAGTCGAGCTGTATCTTCTGCTGAGATGTTTTGCGGGGCTGCTATGAAAGTTGCATAGTCTGAGAACTGATCTATGACAACCATGATGGATGCAATATTGCCGACTTGGGGCAATCCCGTGATGAATCTGAGGGAAACACTTTCCCATGGTCTCTGAGGGACATGTAATGGCTGCGAGGGTCCCGGCTGTGATAAGTGATCCAACTTGTCCTTGTGGCATGGCAGACAAGTCTTCACACGATGATGAGCGTCACCAGTCTTTTGAGGCCGATGACATGATGGCTGATTGTTGCTGCGAAGGGTAGCCTGACCCTGAGGTTCATGTCTGTTGACTACCTTCTCCAATTGCATGGCCGAGATGTTTTCAGCGGCCATCTTTATGGGGAAGCATGGTATGGTGCAGGGCTTGGCCCCTTTTTCTCCCATCATCAGGAGCATGTTGGCAAATGGTACCGGAATGGTGTTGGTTTGCCTCATGAACTCTAAACCCACTATGATGTCGAAGTCATCTATGATTGCGATGCGCAGGTCGATGCTTCCTTTGTATGGGCCAAGTTTCACTGGGACATTTGTAGCTGTTCCACCCAATGTCTGAGGTGGTGAGTTGATAGCCTTGACGCGGCCTTTGCTCTTTTGTACCACAAGACCTAGGCGCTCTACTTGCGTTGATGACAAGTAGTTATGGGTGGCACCCGTGTCTATCAATGCGTGAAGGGGCTTGCCGTTCACTTTCAATTCGACGAACATTAGGGTCCTCGCTTGCTTAGGAGGTCCTTCGTCCATCTTTTCTTTCCCTTTCCTGGTGATCGGGACTGATGTTTTCTTAGGAGGACATGCACTGGTCCCCGCTAAGGCATGTGGGATAGAGCCAACAATTGCATTGAAGGCGCCTACCTGGTTGTCTTCTGATGTGTCTGATGCATCTGTCTCATCCTCGACAGTCTGATGAGCATTGACCTTGATGTTTGGGCATTCATTGTTCCAATGTGCCCCGCCGCAATGACGGCATTCTGAAGGAGGCTTTCTCCCCTGATTGTTGTTGATGGATGCAGCACTGTTGCTGTTGGAGGGAGGAGTCTTAGTTTTGGATGCACTCCGATCTCCCCCACTTTTGCTTGGGCCACCATTGCTGGGATGGTGCCCGTTGAATCCCCCTCGGACAGACGGCTGGGGCCTGTCGTTCTGAGTTCCCAAATGATAATCGCCAAGGCATTCTGCAGCTTGAATGGCCTTGGGCAGGGTGTCTACCCGTTGTCGCTGTAGTTCCATACGGGCATGAGGTTTCAAACCTTCTATGAATGCGAAGAGTTTGTCTTTGTCCCCCATGTCGCGTATGTTTAGCATGAGTGCGGAGAATTCGCGCACGTACTCCCTCACTGATCTGGTGTGGCGGAGGTCCCGTAGCTTTCTCCTTGCATTGTATTCCACATTTTCGGGAAAGAACTGCAGGCGTATGGCTACCTTCAATTCGTCCCATGTCTGAAGAGTATCTTCACCGGCCTTGATGGCTTCGTGTTTGACCCGCCACCAAAGTTTGGCATCGCCCTGAAGATACATGGCAGCAGTCGCTACCTTTTTGGATTCCTCCAAATGGCCCACGGCATCGAAGTATTGTTCGATGTCGAAGATGAAGTTTTCCACTTCTTTAGCATCCCGGGATCCGTCGTATGGCTTTGGCTCCGGTATCTTAAGCTTTTGTGGAATGGGGGTGAGGTCTGCTGCACCCCTGATGTGATGGTTGCCTTCTCGAAGTAGGCTCTGTAAGGCAGCATTGACAACGTTGAGCTTGTCTGTCAAGTCGTTTATGGTTTGCTGCATGGCAGTTAGTCTGTCTGCCTCATGTTGCTGATGGGCTAAATCGTCGGCACGCTCCTGTTGGAGGTCCTCAAATTTGCCATGAATATTGGCAGTTTCAATGGCTGCCGTTTGTCGGTCCTCGTCGGAGTCACGACTGATGTTTGCAATGTCATTTTCGGCCTGCCGCATTCGGCGGTCCAGGTCGTCCAACCTTTGCACTAGGTTGTTGCTTTGATCAGGCACCGTTTCTACGATGGGTCGTAATCGGTCAACCGTCTCTTCTAGGGATGCTAGACGCTCCCCATGATTCACCATGGTCAGAAATGGTGATGATGGCAAATGTTCCCTCGTCCGATGTCGAGCCTAGGCTCTGATACCAACTGTTACGCAACGCCTTCCTGATGATCTTTGGAAGGGCAACGTAAGGCTAAGCAACCGATGTCAGTGCGGTTGCTGTCCGCCAATGAGGTCCTCGCCGCACGCTAGACTAGATTGTCAGTGCCGTGCGGGAAAACCAATGTCGTGAGCAATTGCGGAAGCTGAGAGAGAATTGGGTTTTGAATGCTGATGATGATTTTATTGATGACTGAAAATGATGATTACAATGATGTGGTGTCGAGGGGGAGAGACACCAGAAAATGCTGATTGAAATGTTTGATTGTTTGGTCCCCCTTAATAATGCTTAAAAAAAATAAACCAACATTACAAGACTAGCCCTAATAAAGCTGTAGAAGCACACTGAAATGAAAATGATGAAAACTAGTCTATGATTACAATGAAAAGGACTTAGATTATTACAAGGTAAAACTAAGTCTGATGGCAGCATCTTTGTCTTGCGGGTCAGGGTCTGCGCGCGCGTTGCTGTGGGCGCGTGCGACACTTGATGTGCTGGCCTGAGGCGCTTGGCATCAGGGTCTGTGCGCGAGGCGCTGCTGGAATGGGCCTGCAGCTGGGCGCTGGCGAGGCATCAGGATCTGCGCGCGCGGCATTGTCAGGGCGCGCGGCGCTGTTGTCATTGGCCAGCCCTTGGGCGCTGGCGAGAGGCATCGGTGGGGCGACAGAGGCACATGCGCGCTTGTCACTTGGCGCAGCCAAGACCACGGGGCCGACCATGGCGCTAGGCATTGTGAGGCTTGCTAGGCCGCCATGGGGCGTGGCCAAGGGGTCATGGGGCATGTCTGGAAAGCAGCCCATGACATTACATGTGATGCCACACATGTATATATGCATTCAAGGGTGGTAAAACAAAACACTTTAACTCTTAGAGTTTTCACAAAATCATACTCACGTGATTATCTAGCAAGCAAGTTTCAAATGCTTCAAGAACAAAGAACAAAACAACTAGTTATTGCAAAATGGCTTGTAACAGGTGTGTTACAAGTTAGTGAGGGATTAAGAGTTTAATTCCTGGGTTGCATAGGTTGTAATCTAAAAGTTGCTCAGTAGTGAAATTTAAATCATAAAAAGGCAGGTCATGGTTTTTAATCCCCTTAAGCTGGGAATTTTCCACGTAAAATTCCTCTTGCCATTTAATTACTACTCTGTGTGAGTGTACTATTGGACCTGATAGAGAACCTGGTATTCTATAGAGTTTGGTGGACCCTTATATTCTATCAAGCTTCTAAGATTTCCAACCCTCTTGGTACTCGTCATTCATGATCTTAAATATTAGTAACCTCCAAGGTAACATAATTAACTTACTTTATATGCTTCCAAATATAATCTTATTTCTGAGCTTACATTAATAGACTTACGACGTACTCTCACATACGAACATATGGGGTGTAACAGATTTAGAGTGATTTGGGAATCCACAAGTGGCTTATCTCCTATGAGCAGGTTAGTGGTTTCATGATTTTGATGAATTTCTATAAATAATTCTACCTACTACCCGTCAAAAAGTCGAATATGCAATTGTGGTTGATAAGTCGAAGGGTTCATGAACATTCTAATAAGAAACTCTATGTTTGGCGGGTTAATTGCGCGAGATCATAGTAATTGGGAAGGAGGAATCTTGGTGGGTTCCAGGGTTATGTAATTGTAGCTTCAAGCTAAGTGGGGGAGCCCCACCGTATACGACGGAATCGCGTGGTTGTTTTCTTTTTTGGTTTCTAGTTATCAGTGTATGGGTGAGTTATTATGACTAAAGAAAGAAAACATCAGTGGTAGTTCGAGCAAAGGATTTAAGGAATGTGTGCTATATTTGGCCTTGTCGATTCATGTTCAAGTTTTGGGAAAGCTTAGAGTTTATGCTTCTTGTGGATGTTATTTACAAGGAAAAGAATTTGTCTGATTGCTTCTTTGAGGGAGTGTTCCTCTACTAGCAAGGTGTTGGAGTTTGGTTATATTCGAACTAGGTCAGAGTGGGTGACTCTCAACAACGGTCCAAGTGGGTTTAAAAATTAGAGTGCAGTGCCTAAGGATTTCTGGTCCGTTGTGGGGTTAAGGATTAGATTTTATTAGTGGATTAGGAAAAGGACTTGGAGTTTTCTATGTTATCATCGGGTCTGTGGTGCAGTATTGGAGGGAAGGGAGAAATAGCTTCGGATCCACAGAAGGTCTTATAGAATGGGTGTAGTAGTTGGAGATGCTATTGTATGCTTGAAGAGGAGTGTTAGTTTATGTGAGTCCACCAAATAGTAGAGTACCTGGTCCTCTATGAGATTCTGCTGAGAATGCTAATAAAACAGTACGTAAATAAGGCAAAGGATTTATACATGGAAAAATCCCACTCAAGGGGATAAAAAACCACGACCTACACTTGTAGGTTTTCAACTTCACTAACTTGTAAAAACCTATTACAAGCCACTTTGCAATGACTTCATTACAAAGAATTTACTCAACCAACTTGTTGTACTCTTACCACAAGCCACTTTGTGACTTCCTAGTTACAAAGATTTTTACTAGCTTGTGATGCTCTCATCACAAGCCACATTGTAACTCTATGATTACAAAGACTTTTGCTTATGACTAAATCTAGTACCAACAAAAACTCAAGGATTTTACGGATTTACAAGAGGATTCCTAATCAAACGCTTCTAGCTAAGTAGTTTAGGATATACAATAAGTACAATCACAAAGTTACAACTCAACTAGGACAACAACAAGCTATCTTTTAGGAATTGGTCTGTAGTTTTGTTTAACTTTGTTCTTCAAGCTTGTGAGTATTGATTTCTCTATTTTGTCAAGAAGTTTGAATTAGAAACTGAAACCTTCAAGTGATGTTTTGTATAAACTCATTGTAGGTACTTCTTGATTGCATCACTTGAAATAATGTGAGCACTTTTGTTTGTCAGAGAATGAGTGGGCGTTGGAGACAGTGCATTGCGGCAGAAACAGCATAGTCAGGCACTTTATTTCTAGCTGTGACCAATTGACTTATACTGTGATGAGGGAACCACAAGGGTATCAGATCCTTGTTTGGGTTCCTAGCTCCTGAAGATGTAGCAGTTCACCTTTAGCTGGAATTCGTTAAGCTTGCAGTATAGTTCGAGTAGGTCAGGTTCCCTATCTGGTTCTTAACAGTAAGTTTTTTAGATCATCAAAACATAAGGCAAAACCATTTAAAACCTATCAATTTCTCCATTCTTGATGATGAAAAATTTATCATTTATAGAGTGAATTTAGAGTAGTAAGAACCAGATTAAGTAAGAACCAGATTAAGTAACAACGGAACACAAGACTAGTTCCCCCTGAGTTAATGGCCATATTTTCCCCTTTTTGGCATCATTAAAAAAATAGACAGAATAATAGCACAAAGAAGTGCTACTAAAATAACTCATGCCACATATGTGCAAACAATCATGATAAAGAATAGAAACACAGAAGGAGAGTACTGACATAATAAAACAAGGATTGATATTAATAAAACTTTAATATGCCTTTGCTTTGAAAAAGTAAAAGGCAACATTTGAATTGTTAAAACTGGAGCAGTAGTGTTTCATCCCAACCACATCAAAAAAAGAAAACAAAAACATCTGCCAAAACATCAAAGAAAAACTCAACAAACATTTCCAGAAATTGGTCACTGAAGGGGTACTTAGGGGGCACTAGGAGTAAAGGGCTTGGAAGCTGCAGCAAGTGTTTGAAGAATGAGGTCTATTCGGGCAATTCCCGACTTTTGCTCGTTGAGCAGTTCTGCTTTCAGGTTCTCTACTTGCGCCCTGAGATCAGCATTCTCCTTTGTCAAATGAGCCACTTCATCATTTGACACCGGAACCCCTTGGGCTTGCTGACCTTCCAGGATAGCATTCCTAGCCTTCAATCGATTACTTTCCTCAACTGCACTGTTTTGAGCATTAATAAGCTGTGAGATGGTTGATGTACTTCCTACCCCCCCCCAATTCATTTCTATGCACTCGCACTATTTAAAAGTTGTTTGTGAGAAAATCTGCTTCCTAGTCCCCACCTTGACTGTCGTTAGTGGGACTACAAAGAATTTGAACACTTGAGTAAGCAGGAACCCATAGGGAAGGCCATGATTACCATCTTTGAAGGTGGCAACCTTTTGCATGTGTTCAATCATAATAACAGGCAGACTCACAAGAGTAAAACTGTCCAGTTGCTCCATTAAGAATAGGTCAGAGTTAGAAGTCACTGACCTCCTCTCAGCTCGAGGCAATAGAACTTTGTTAACCAATTCAAACAGCAGCTGATAGATAGGGAGTATCGCTTTGTTATGGATCTGGTCCCCCTTCTGGTTTGCATTGTGTTTTACCACGACATTTCTGAAGTTAAATTGACACAAATCTTTTACACTAGACACACCAGTTGTAGGAACTTTAAGAATCTCTCCAAGCAACTTTACAACGAACACGATGTCCACCGTATTGACCAAGGCACAAATGTGGTCAGTCTCAACTGGAAAGAGGCTAGCAAAGATGCTTTGTACCTCATCCTCATATACCTTAGGTGCATCAATTTGAAATAGATCTGCCCAATGTTGAAAATCAACCATTTCAAGAATTTGGTGCATTCCAGCCATCTCAGATATTGTTGGGTCAAACGTACGACCCAGCTAAACTTTTTGATGCCTTAGGAGTTCAGAGCCAAGGCTGACTTCACTTCTTATTCTCTTCACAAAACCAGGTTCTTAAAAAGTTTCAAACTTTCATTTGTCGTACTTCTCTCTACTGAATTTTCCTTTTCCCTTGGATTTGACTAACACATCTTCATCAGACATCAAAAAGTCACTCACCACCTCTTTCATCTTGGACCTAAATGTTGAGCTTTTTTCTATTGAAGCAGGCTTCGTCTTTTTCGAAGACTGTCTAACAAGTGAACCAGGTTCATTTGGGGTTTCCTCTTCCACCTCGACTACAGGGATCGCCTCATCACTTACATGTACACCGCCTTTCACCAACTTTCTCCTTTTCTTCTTACTAATCTTCTTGCTCTTTTTGAAGGGCAAAATTGTAGGCCACCTTAATTTGAAGCCTAGTAGTAGGTTGTTTGGTTTCAGACTCAGGAGTGGACACAACCCTCTGCTTACTTAAGTATGCATCAAGAGCCACATTATCTAGGTCTTCTTCATTACTGGATCTCATTTCAGGTGCTTGAATTTCCAAAGGCACATCATTGAATGCAGGAACAACACTGCCCTAGGAAAGAAAGCCCTAACTTGGGTCCTCTGGAGAGGGATCAGGTTCCTCATGTGATGCCCCAGTAGTATCTGCTAGTGCATCCCCTTCAATAGTTACAATGTCCCTTTTCCCCCACACCGTGTGCCTTATTTTTTTGAGAGGTGATCTCAAGCAGTACACCATCAGCATACACCACAAACACGGTTACAACCTTTTTCTCTTCCTCAAATGGTGCTACCACCACCATGGAATCGGTAGCAACGATGGCAGAACTCTTTGTGACCTTAAGGTTTTTGACCTTGTTCTCCACTTGGTCTTTGACTGGTGGGAACATCAAACGATGGGGAGAATGGAGCAGCAATTTTAAGGGTTTCTGAATTAGGTATAGACTGGGAAACTAGGTAAGGTATGACTGTAGCGGCAGGAGTAATAGTGGGTGAGGAAGGCTTAGTGGGAGTGGGAGGCTCCAAAGATTAATCAGTAGTAGTTACGACTAAGGCAGGATGATCGAAAGTTGTCTCAGCCATTGAATTAAGTGGTGTGACGATGCTTTTGGTAAATTCTAATGTAAGATTTATGGTTAGGAAGAGGAGAAAAAGGGTTTTTAAGAGGAGAGGATAATTATGAAGAGAGAGGAATATGCACCGGTTCTAAAACGGCGGTTGGGTGTGGAGAATTGCAATGTTTCAGAGGGAGATGGAACGATTTGAAATGAAAAGACGTGGTAGCAGGATCTAAAAAGTTGATGACATGGCAGTTGTGTTTTGTACCCTTTTTAAGACGTGTATTAAAGGATGCGTAGAACTACTAACCTTTGGTACACGAACCAGGTTCTTGACCTTTTTATTTGAAAGAATCAATCCTCTTTTATCATTCATACACTGCATATACAACTTCTATACTCATCATGCGTGTTTACCTGCAACAGTATTGAAGTGAGTTAGTCATGGCTAGAAAACACTTTTAGCCAGTTATTTCTTGAAGGTAAAAGACAGATAAATAGGAATCAGGTTCTCAAATGGGATTTAAAAGCCCCGACTTCACTCTGTTTCTTTCACATTATTCCCTACATAGTGCCTTGGTGAAAATGTATACAATTTGATCTTCTGTGCTACAGAACTTCATACATATTAGCTCTTTCTCCACATTGTCCCTCAGAAAATAATGCGTCACATCAATATGCTTTGTCCTTTTGTGTTGAACTGAATTCTTGGCCATGTTGAGTGCATTGGTGTTGTCACATAGAAGGGTAACACTCTTAGTGAGTACCTCAAAGTCCTCCAATTGCTGCTTGATCCATAAACGCTGAGCGTAGTAGGATGCTGCGGCTACATATTCAGCTTCAGCTGTTGAAAGAGCCACTGAATTTTTCTTCCTTGTGCCCCAAGAGATAAGACATGAACCTAAGAAGTGAGCCATTCCAAAAGTACTTTTCCTGTCCACAAGATAACCTGCATAATCTGCATCAGCATACCCAATCAGATTAAAACTGTCACCTGACGGATAACACAACACTAGGTCTTGTGTTTCATTGAGATATCTCAGTATTTTTTTTTGCAGACTTCAAGTGAGATTCCTTGGAATTTTGATTGAAACCTTGCACACAGCCCCACACTAAAAACAATATCAGGTTTGTTGGTAATGAGATAGAGGAGATACCCAATAATGCCTCTATACATGGTTTGATTCACAGGAGATCTCGTTTCATCCATGTCCAGTTGAGTGGTAGTAGCAATGGGAGTGTCTATCACCTTTGATGCTTCCATGTCAAACCTCTTGAAGAGCTCCCTAATGTATTTTTGCTGACAAATGGATATACCCTTTGGGGACTATTTTATTTGAAGAACCAAGAAGGAGTTTAGTTTTCCCATCATGCTCATTTCAAATACACTTCCCATGAGTTTTCCAAATTCTTCACAGAGAATCAAATGTTGCTCCAAAAATGATATCATCAACATAGACCTGAGCAATGAGCAGGTTCTTTCCTCGTTTCTTTAAGAAATGAATGTTGTCTATATTCCCTCTTTTAAAGCCATTTTCCAAAGGGACCTTTGACAACCATTCATACCAAGCTCGAGGATCCATCTTTAGCCCGTACAGAGCTTTGTCCAGTTTAAACACATATTCAGGGTTCTCATGACATTCAAACCCTGCAGGTTGCTTCATATAAACTTCTTCCTTAAAAAGTCCATTAAAAAAAGAACACTTGATATCCATTTGGAACAAGGTGAATTCCATATGAGTTGCAAAAGCGATTAGAATTCTAATAGCTTCAATGCGAGCCACTGGAGCAAACGTTTCATCATAGTCAATCCCTTCCTCCTGATTGTAGCCTTGGACCACTAGCTTGGCCTTGTTCCTTGTGGTAATTCCATGTTCATCGAGCTTGTTTCTGAATACCCACCTGGTTCATATAATCGTTCGATCTGGGGGTCTAGGTACCAGTGCCACACATTGTTTCTCTCAATCTGATGTAGCTTGTCTTGCATGGCTGTAATCCAATCTACATCTTTCAAGGCTTCCTTGATATTGTTGGGTTCTATTTGGGAGAGAAAGGCTGAGAAGGCAAGTGAATTTCTGGCTCTTGACCTGGTTTGTACTCCGGAATCTAGAGAAGTAATAATTGTGTCTATTTGATGAGAGCTTTGGTGTCTCCAGTTAGATGCATAAGGTTCATTCTGAGAGGAAGAGAGTATGTTTGGCTGATTTTCCTCTGTCCTTCTCTTGGTGCTAGTGGAGTTCCCTGAACTGCATCAACCACTCTTTCTTCAGCTTCAGTGGCTGTAATTGAGGTGCTTAGTTCTATTAAAGATGAGGCAGCATTTTCTTCATTTAGCTCATTTACTTGACTCCTCATATTTGCCTTTCCGTTTGTCATGTTAAAGACTTCACTAGGGACTAGTAAGGGTTCTCCATCTTGATCTTCCTCAGCATTCTTCTCACATGATGGATAAGACTCATCAAAAATAACATGGACACTTTCCTCAACATATTGAGTCCGCTTATTATATATCTTGTAGATCTTGCTTTGAGAAGAGTAGCCCAGAAATATTCCTTCATCACTCTTGGCATCGAATTTACCAAGCTGATCCTTTCCATTGTTGAGAACATAGCATTTGCACCCAAATGTTCTTATGTGAGTCAGCTTGGGTTTCCTTCCATTCAACAAATCATATGGGGTTTTGTTCATAAGTGATATGATCATGCACCTATTCACCAAGTAGCAGGTAGTGTTGACAGCTTCAGCCTATAAGTTCTTTGTAATTCCACTGTCGATCAGCTTTGTTCTTGACATTTCTTCCAGAGTTCTGTTCTTCCTTTCTACTACTCTATTTTTTGGGGGAGTTCTAAGAGCTTAGAAGTTGTGAGTGATGCCATTTTCATTGCAGAATTCATCAAACTTGACATTGTCAAATTCTGTCCCATAATTTGATTTAATGCATGTGACTCTAGACTCCATCTTCACCTGGATTTTCTTTAGAAGGCCACAAACACCTCAACAATTTCATCTTTGGTTCTGAGAAACAGAGTCCATGTGAATCTGGAGTAGTCATCTACTATCACAAAAATGTATCTTTTTCCTTCTCTACTTTTCACTCTCATAGGTCCACACAGATCCATATGCAGAATCTCTAGTGGCTTTGAGGTGCTCACATCTATTTTAGACTTAAAAGAGGACTTCACATGTTTTCCTCTAGCACACGCATCACAAACTTTTTGCATCTTGAATTGTGACATAGGCAGACCATGGACCACGTCCTTCTGAATTAGTTTCAGAAGAGAAAACTTGCATGGCCTAGTCTTCTGTGCCATAGTTCATGTTACGCCCCGCAATATTACGTCGATATTACGACCCGCAGTATTATATTATGACGATGTTATGCTCTGTAGTAATATATTACGATTATGTTACCCTCTATAGTAGTATATCACAATGATGTTATGCCTTGCAGTATTATATCACGGTGATGTCACGCTTCGTAGTATTAAGTTACGATAATGTTGCACCCAACAATATTACATTACGGTAATGTTACGCTTTTCAGTATTAAGTTACGATGATGTTGCACCCCGTAGTATTGTGCGATGAATTTGTTGTAAGGTAATTGACATCCGTCCAAGGAAAAGATTATTTGGAGATTATAAGAATTGTAAGTGATGAATAAATTCGTGAAGGTGGGAGAAGAAGCAAGTCGAAGAAAATGAATTTCGTTGAAATTTGGTATTTTGGGAAAAAATATGGCCAGAGCTAAAATACCAGTATTTATGGACTAGTACCATACAAGGTACCACATGACCATGATAGTATGTTGTATAAGGTATGTGAAAAAAAGATTAGTATTTTAAGTAAGTAGAAATAATTCTCAATTATGCGGGTAATTAGTTAATTACCGGGTAACAGGACACTACCCAATTAACTAATAACCGGATAATTTCTTTGGATAAGCCTTACAAAAACTTCAACGTGGCAGCACCCCTTATGCCCAAGAATGACCCATTAAGTTATTATACTATGTGGCAAGTTATACAAATAAGTCACTAGACTAAGTGACAATTCATTTTACACGTAAGGAACTCTTAACCTCTTTAGTGGATAGCATGAGACTTTTCCAAAATCAAGATAATTAGCAAGGAACAAAATTACAGTACTTTCGTTTGTATCACAAGTTTTGCTTCCAAGGGAAGGAAAATCTACAGGCATCATCTCTACCACAAGTTTTTACTTTCAAGATAAGGAAATGAACTATACAACTCTACCTTACTTTGTGCTCATTACTTGGCATTTTCCATGTGACATTCTCACTATTAGAAACGTCAAACCATAAGATGCCATGAAACATTAGCCATTCTTAAGGATTTATACAGAAATGTGAGTTTTTGCAAATAGAAGAAATCCAACGAAAATTCTTGCATAAAACAATTCCAACAAGAATTGTTAGAATCGTAGCAACGTAAAATTTTGCGGTTCTGAAGGAGTATGAGGCAATCTTCTCCAAGAATATAATACGAAGTTTTTCCTAGTCTAGGTATGTTAAGGCTAAGTTATTCTTTCATTTTGCATGATCTTGTCATTACACGATTTTTTTTATGAGCCTTAACGAAAAATACATATCCCAAAATTTACGTATATTTTGCTAGTCTCGCAAATTGCATATATTTTCCTAGTTTGTAAGTTATAATATTCTCCATATAGGGAATTAATATTCAATTGAGTATTTCCTTCTTCTAGTCAATAGAGCAAAGAATTAACATATATACAGTATTAAAATTATTTTCATTACCATCGAGCTATAATCTATGGGCAGGTCCCTATTGGGCAACCTCTGATCAGATGGTAAGTTATATACCGAGCCTACTTTGGTCGAGCTCTTATGAGCAAGCCCAGTTGGTCGAGATACAGAGCCTAGTATGTCTGAGTTCCTATGAGCGAGCCTACTACGATAGAGCAATTATATATATACCGAGCATACTATGGCTGAACGCTTATAAGCGAGCCTAGTTGGTCGAGATACAGAGCCTAGTATGCTGAGTTCCTATGAGCGAGCCTACTATGGCAGAACAGTTATATAAATATACCGAGCCTTATAGGGCCGGACAGCTATTTTACTTACTATATTGAAAGAGTTGAGTCAGTACCAGTAGGTAAACATATCTTTAGATTATCTTTGACTTCCAGCTACTTGCAGTTATTTTATTATCAGTTCAGTTTCAGCTTTAAGTATATTACCTTACATACTCGGTACATTATTTCGTACTAACATCCCTTTTCTCGGGGTGCTGCATTTCATGCATGCAGGTTCATATAGATAAACGGGTAGACCTTCTCATTAAGTGTTGCCCGAAGTTTGGCTTGATCGATAAGTTTCATGCCTTTCGAAGTTGCCGGGTCTAGAGCTTTATGTACGTCTTGTGTATATATGTATATATGTTATGAGTAGGTCGGGGAGCTGTTACGATCACAGTATATCCACTAGTAGAGGCTTGTAGACATATCCTGTCAGCTAGTGTAGTATGTTGGGCTTGTAGTCCTTGTATGTATATTGATATTTAGTCAGCAATCGCAGTTGTCTTGCTTATGACATCATATGTTTAGAGTCCCTTAGTTGTAAGTTAGTACACAAGGATAGGGGAGGCAGTAGGTGCCGGTCTCGCCCCCAGGTTCGGGGCGTGACAAAAGTAGTATCAGAGCAGTTTTGTCCTAGGGAGTTTACAAGCTGTGTCGAGTAGAGTCTTGTTTATGGGTGTGTCGTGCACCACACTTATAAGAAGGAGGCTACAAGGCATTTAGGATTTCCACTCTTTCTCCTTACTCTAGATCGTGTGGTAGAGCTCACTTATAAGAATTCCAAATTCCGAAATTCTTTTTTTATTCGTAATAAGACGATACCTACATCTGGAAAGAAGGTTGGAAAGAAAGATAGTTGTGGAAGAGCTAAGTCAGATGAATTGGATTTTTGTATGATGCATACGATAAGTAAATATGAGGTCTTTAGCAGATCATGGGTGTACTAAGATGTGCAAGATTCTTGATAAGGATATCTAAGGCAAGAATGCCTATCCACTAGTGTGAAACAATGAAAGAATTAGAGGGTACAAGTTTCAACAAGTATAAGAAGCAAGGTGGCGAGGGGTACGAGGTACTTAGTTAGCAGAGATGAACATTATGTACAATTCAAGCAGAGAAGTATAAACATTTTTGAGTTACCTTCAACAATAACAAGTGTATGTATAATCAACCACACCATCTCTATTATGCTCTATGGGAGCTAACATACATGGTTTAAGAAAATGACGGGATGTCAGGATCCAACGGGGGTTAGAGTAATCCAAATGGTGGATGGATTGTTTGCGTTAGTTGACATTTCTAAAGGATATTATAAATGTGCTCATAAATCTCCTTGTGAGACACCCAGATGGTGCACCCTAAAATAGTGCAGCCAGATATGAGTACTACAAAGACATGCACTATAATCCTTGAAGGGATAAATATTGCCTTGGTGTGGCTCGCGTCCCTAGTAAAGCGAGAGCGTTAAGCAACTTGAAGAGCCACTGGATGGAGCAAAGAGAAGATAAAAGCAAAAGAATGTCTTGTTTAAGTTTTAAGAATAAAGTGATAGGCATGAATATTAGTGGGAAATAAGAAAAGAGTTAATGAAGCATTATGAGTAAGATGTGGTACATGGGTGACAACGGTAGATAAAAAGATGACAATATTACAAAATCTATAATCAAGTGAAAGAAGAGACGAGAGGTGATAGGCCTTAGGACAACAAAACAGTATAGGCCATATAGTCATTCCCTCATTTCGAGAAATAAGTGTGAGCACGTGATTTTAGCCCTATATGAATTACTCCCATAAATTCAAAACAAAATAATTTTTTTTCATTATTTGCAATTTTTGTGGCATTTTCTGTTAATTGTTTGCCTTTGTCTGTGCATTTCATTTTTGTTTAATTAATGAAAATACAAAAAATATGTTGCATTTGTATTTGGGATTTAATTCTACACTTTGTGATAAATTAGCAAATTAATTGTTTAATAAAATGGAAAAATAACTTATTTTTGCATTTTTTTATTTTAGTCTCGAATTTTGGAGGTTTTCTTTAATTTAGTATTTAATTAGGTATGGTAATTATTATTTAGAGTTAGTTGACTTAATTTGATAGGATAATTTGATTAGGGATTAATTTAGATTTTATGTTTAATTTTTAATCTCATTTTAAAAAGAAATTAGAAGAAAAATGAAAAATGGAAAATGAAAAGGAAAGGGGAATAAGAGCAAATTCAGCCCTGGGCCAAATTTACCCCAAGCCCAAATCCACACCCGTCCAAAATACCCTTTACCCAGCCCAAACTCGTGTCCAACCCGGTCCGGTTTCCCCAAACCAAACGGCATCATTTTGTTAAGCTTTGATATGAGCCGTTGATCATGCCTGATCCAACGAACCAGAACTGGCCCTGCCCCCGAATAAAAGTGTCCGAATCTGCAGACCCCCCCCCCCATCTCCTAAACCCAAAGCCTAATCCTCTCTCTGAAATCCCCACCCCTTTCCACCATGGCTCCGCCGTCCGGAAATTGCCTCACGGCGGCGGAGCACACCTTAATTCATCCAAATTTCGACCAGACAACCCGCATCGTCCCCTTTTTCATGTCCTGCCACCATTTTTTCCAAAAGACCACTAGATTTTTCCGAATTTCAGATCAAAGATCGAAACCCTAGCGATGCCCTTGTTCTCTCTGATGGCGGCGCCACCTCTGTTCAACCCCAAATTAACACCCCATATCCCCCAAGCCCCTCTCATTCCAAATCCCCACTCTAATTCCTTCAAATTTCCCCAGAACTGTTCGAATCTTACTTTAAAGATATGAACCATAAATTCCAAAAATCCAAATCGGCGAGGCTTTAAGGATTTGAGTTCGAAATTGATTTTAGTCGTGTGTTCTCAGTTGAGAACACATGATTAAGGTCTATCTCGGTCACAAAATCGAGGATTCATTGAAGCTTAGTTCAAGGCGGGTGTCCGTTTAGTTTTGGTACTCATCCCACTTTCAAATGTAAGAAAAATGGATAAATATGAAGACTGATTCATGTGAATAGAGATTTGTATTAATGCAGTAGTTTATTTAACTATTCTGCACTTTCAAAATTGTTAGCTTAGTTTAGTTCCTTTGTATTTCATTTTGTCTGCTCTGAATCTGGATTGTTGTAGTGATATTGGTTTGATAGTTCATTATGAGGTTTTAAATGTGCATAAAAGATCATGTTGAGTGCCTAGTACTGTTGCCAGTTGTATAGGTCCGTTGAATTGAATAATCATCCATTAGTGCATCAGTATATGCTCAGCATAAATTTAAATTTGAGCATGGTTCTTTTATTTTAAGCCTGAGCATGCAGCAATGTTTTTTTTAGTTTAGTAAGAAATTGGTTCTATATATCACATGATTCAAATTAGTTTATGCATAGTGATTTGGACCTTGATTTAACAATTGCAATAATAGGCTAGTTTGGTATTGATTTCCACCTGGTTCTTGAGTGTTAGAACAACTGTGAATCACAATGATTTTTAAAAGTCAAAACTGGGAGTTCAGTGGTCTGTTTGCATTCACTCTCTCAAGGGCTCGTGTCGATATTTTGATTTCACGTATGGTATGTACGAATTGTGATTCGAACTCAAGTTGCTTCAAATTTGGCTCTCAACGTTTTGGGCCATCCCATGGTGTTGGTCTGGGAATCCGTATGAATAGACACGGACCGGGTTTTCTTTTAGCCACAGCAGGCTGTTGGGCCCCACGTCTAGCACAATTCGAATCCCAGTTGTAGACCTTTTCTTAAAATTTACTGGTTCATTTGCCCATATGATTGATAGTCCTTCAGCTAATTAATTATAACTTTAGTTATGGCTAGTGTTATTTAAGCCCTTAGTTAGAATAGGAATTAAACCGTAATAGACGTTAATAGTTCATGACTCTGTGAATTTTATTTAGGACATCCTTTAAAATAAATTGGGGCGCGCCAAGCCAAATAAAATCCTAAATGCTTGGTCCTCGTTTATTTATTTTTCCTTAAAATACTCAGAAGTCGAGACGCGCCATTTAGCAAATTTTCATGGCCCTTGCAAAGTAAAACGCGTAGTTTCCTTAGGCGCGTATTTTAATAATATTATCTTCCTAAACTCTGGTGCGCATTTCATGTGACCCAAATCCAAATCCTAAAACATTGAATAAAATGTGTTCCGGATAGCGGGTGCATTTCATGTGGAGCGGTCCAAAGACATGTTTTAAACGGCGTTCAATCTACTTCAAAATGGAGTAAAAGCGGTTAAAAAGCTAAAATCGACACATAAGTTCATAATTGATTAAAATTAGATAATTAAGACGAATATAACAGTTGAGCGACCGTGCTAGAACCACGAAATTCGGGAATGCCTAACACCTTCTCCCGGGTTAACAGAATTCCTTACTCGGATTTCTGGTTTGCGGACTGTTAAACAGAGTCAAGTTTTCCTCTATTCGGGATTCAACCGGTGGCTTGGGACACCATAAATCTCCCAAAGTGGCAACTCTGAATTTTAATAAAATAAATCCTGTTTCGATTGTCCTTTAATTGAAAAAACTCCCTATATACACCCTTACGGGGTGTAGGTAAAAAGGAAGTGTGACAATAAGTTCACAACTCTAGCACGATTACCAAGAGGAAAACTGAGATCCTAGATTAATAGAAATCAATATGGACTGGTGAACAAGATAAACTAAACATGAATTAGGGGCTGAGTAATTTGATAATAGTCAGCATCATGAGAACTTCATATTGCATTCCGACAATAATAAAATGGGGATGGTCATTCAAGAAAACGCTTCCCTAAAGCAAGCAATGTGAGCAAAGTTAAGCTCAAGGGATTATATGTGCTACTTACACTAACTGCCACCATTGCAATTGAGGAATTTTGTTATCCTGGGTACATAAGGATTACCGCAAGGCGAGTAAGGGTCGTTGATGATGTAAAAGGATGCCAAAGATGAAGACTTAAAATATCTATAGGTAGATTGTCATAGGTCCAGGTATTAGTACTCCCCTAAAGGGGGAAATATAGAATACTAAAGGAAGAATGCGATAAAAACTGAATGAGAAAGGGATGAGGGTACACTTATTCAAATCATACAAATATGCTACAATTCTAGAACATTATGCAAACACGACGTCAAGGAGAAAAAGTAGGGTTCCTGCCCGAGAAGTCATTTATAATTAAGGAGCCTGTGCGAGACGTAAGTTAAGACCAAGGAAATAACCCAAGAAAGATTATAATATGGATATGAGATTGGGCCGACGAGTAATTAGTAGTTGATTCAGGAAGACCCTAGTCATGACTAGAAAAGAGGTTACAGACAAATCAATAGATTGTGCAAGATAATCAAAGTGAACCCCAACAAAGGGAATTCAGCCTCACAGCATGACATTATAATAGTTGAGATATATTCATATGGGGAAGTTAAAATGGTATCGTACGAGTGCTACAGAAATAAAATAGAATGTCACTTGGAAGACAGTCGGAATATTAGTTCAGAAGCAACTCTACAAGCACAAGGGTGTGGAGGTAAGTAACTACGAATAATTAGAGGCGAGAAAGAATGTCAAAAATTTCATCGGGTATTCAATGTTATAAGCTCGCATCTTTACAAGAGTCAGAGAGTCCTCCCTAAGTACTACAATGCAAGACTAGTTGTGGAAATAAGGTAGAAGGCTTTAACCTAAAGATCGTAACTCGAAGAAGAAATGGTAGTGTAAAAGCAGTCTCACAATAAAAATTGTATGCCCTCCAAAAGAAAGTGGAACCTACCGTGGCTAATGAACAGGGAGAAAGATTGAAGGTAATATTTGAGACTATATGAGTAGCACAAAAATTCTGGCGTTTATGGGAACTAGGATGAGTTATATACGCATGCAACAAGGGGCAAAAAGACCAGAAAAGTAATTGCACATGTTTAAAGAAATCTGAGATGGAACGAAAGGAATTATTCGATCAATGATCCAGAGTTAGTACGTTATGGATAGACTCAAAATTTTGGCGCATTATCCAGGCAGCATATTTGTTGACAATCATACAGCCATAGAAGACTCTGATATAAGTTAAAAGAAAGAATTGAGCCCAGGGCATAGACAAAGGATTGAATTGTTAGAAGATTGTATCATGGATATTCCATAACACCCATGAAAGACTAATTAGGTAATAACTGATACCATGAACCACAAATCGGAAGATAGCTTAAGACTACATAAAGGCTGATCAAAAGGAAGAGGAAACTAAAGAATTACATCACTCAAGTAAATCAGGAGTTTGATTATTGGACCTAGAAAATTTTTAGATGTTGTGCTTGAGAACATGACAGAATCACACTTAATATCAGATGTTCAAGAGAAATCACAACAACCATAATCTATAATGGCTCTACAAGGAAGCCAGTTAGAAGAAGTATCAGCCTCATAAGAAGTCAGTACAAAGCTCCCACTGGATTGTTTATGTACCAAAGGTGCAAGTATTATAGTAGAGCTTCAAGTTGTAGTGTGAATCATACCTATGTGGAAGGGAGGTTAGAAAAGAGATAGAAGACATGATATGAGATTTTAAGTAAGTAAGGTAAAAGTGAACAATGTACGAGATACTCAAATGCAAAAAGTTGTGAATAGTCCATACTTCGGATAGAAGGCTATAAGCATGGGGATCCAATAACCGGGAATGATAGTGGCATCGTCAGTGGCATGTCTTCCAACCTATGGTTTATAAGAACTGAGAGATCTAGTTAAGAGAGTAGAGAAGAGTTGGAGACGATGTGACGTCTTGCTTGATATTCCAAAATAAAATAAGGAAATATATAGTGCAAGCTAGTTGAAGGAAAGTTGTAAATAGTATAAATGGATATGTATAGGTCGCAAGCTAAAGTATGGCAGAGCAACAAAGTTTTAAGGAAACATGAGTAAGGATGAGGAAAGGTAAGTGAAAAGGTGTCGACAATGGATAAGTCCTCAGGATTAGTCCATGGAAATAAGAGAAATGATGGTTTCTCTAAGTTATTGAAAGTTCAGTATAGCCTAAATGAACTCAAAGGAGTCTAAGATTAATAGCATTTAGAAGAAATGAAATGTTACTCTAATAATAAAATGAGGGTGAAATTGTGACAGATAAGGATGATGTTTGGGCCTTTGTTTGAATAATTTGAAATAAAAATAATAATAATAATAATAGAAGAGAAGGAGAAAAGATTTCGCGGCACGAAATTAGGATACCCCCATAAGGTGAATCACATTGAGATACTATGAAATATGATTATGGAAATCACTTCAAATATTCCTCAATGCAATGTAAGCCCTAGCAGTAATGTATTACGTAAGAAGTTTCAAGTCTTCAAGTAAAGAATTATAGATCAACATTGAGTCAAATCAACAATGGACATATACAAGTTACAAAGTCTGACATGAGATTAGGCCATGATTCTTAAGACAAACAACAATGAATGAGCATTGAAGGTCTGAGATTTATACCTAAAGGATAAGGAGCAAAAGTAACTGGGAGCCTGGTAAGCATACCTCAGTAAAGATACATTGAAGTAAAAAAAATTATGGTATAGTATAACCCATGTAATTGTAGTAAAGTCATATTAATGGATAAACAGATCTATGAAATAAGATATGTCCATATTCGCATGTTTTACAAAGTATCGAGCAAATGACTTCAGTATACATATAGAGGCCAAAGAGGCATCCTATTAAGCCTTGTATATAAAAAGTAAGGCCTAGAGATTGAATAAAAAATAAAAGGAAAAAGCAAAGATAAATTGCATAAGTGCACTTACAAAGCCAGGGTCATACAGGCTGCATGACATGAGGTAACAACAATTGCAAGATTAGGAAGATTTCTACCACAGGTCATGATATGAGCAAAAAAAGACTAAAGGGGGGAATACCCTAGACTTTGGATTTATTCACAGAGCAACTACTTAAATGGAAAGAAGAGTATTAAGGTATTCACAAGAGCTATAAGTAACAAAAAATGATAAGAGCATCAGTTAACATTCGAGGACGAATTTTCCAAAGGGGGAATGATGTTACGCCCCGCAATATTACATCGATATTACGTCCCGTAGTATTATATTACGACGATGTTATGCTCTACAGTAATATATTATGATGATGTTACCCTCTACAGTAATATATACGGATGATGTTATGCCTTGAAGTATAACATTACGATGACGACAGTGTTGCACCCAGCAGTGTTACATTACGGTGATGTTACGCTTTTCAGTATTAAGTTACGACGATGTTGCACCCTATAGTATTGTGCGTTGAATTTGTTGTAAGGTAATTGTAATCAGTCCAAGGAAAAGATTATTTGGAGATTATAAGGATTGTAAGTGATGAATAGATTCGTGAAGGTGAGAGAGGAAGCAAGTCGAAGAAAATGAATTTTGTTGAAATTTTGTATTTTGGGATAATATACGGCCCGAGCTAAAATATAAGTATTTATGGACTAGTACCATACAAGGTACCATATGACCATGATAGTAAGGTGTATATGGTATGTAAAAAATAGTATTATTTTAAGTAAGTGGAAATAATTCTCAATTATGTGGGTAGTGTCTTATTACCCAATTAACTAATAAGTGGATAATTTTTTTGGATAAGCCTTACAAATACTTCAACGTGGAAACACCCCTTATGCCCAAGAATGACTCATTAAGTTATTATACTATGTGGAAAGTTATACAAATAAGACACTAGACTAAATGACAATTCATTTTACATGTAAGGAACTCTTGACCTCTTTAGTGGAAAAGCGTGAGACTTTTCCGAAATCAGGATAATTAGCAAGGAGCAAAATTACAGTACTTTCGTCTGTATCACAAGTTTTGCTTCCAAGGGATGGAAAAGCTACAGGCATCATCTCTACCACAAGTTATGACTTTCAAGATAAGGAAATGAACTATACAAATCTACCTTACTTTGTGCTCATTACTTGGCATTTGCCATTTGCCATTCTCACTATCAGAAATGTGAAACCATAAGATGCCATGAAACATTAGCCATTCTTAAGGCTTTATACAGAAACGTGAATTTTTGCAAATAGAAGAAATCCAACAAATATTCTTGCACAAAACAATTCCAACGTGAATTGTTAGAATCGTAGCAACGTCAAATTCTGCAAGTCTAAAAGAGTACGGTGCAATCTTCTCCAAAAATATAATACGGTATTTTCCCTACTCCATGTATTTTAAGGCTAAGCTCTTCTTTCATTTTGCATGATATTGTCATTACACGATTTTGTTTATGAGCCATAAAGAAAAATTTCATATCCCGGAATTTACGTATATTTTGCTACTCTCGCAAATTGCGTTTATTTTCCTAATTTGTAAGTTATAATATTCTCCTTATGGGGAATTCATATTCAGTTAAGTATTTCCTTTTATCAGTCAAGAGAGTAGAGAATTTACACATGGACAATATTAAAAGTATTTTCATCACCATCGAGTTATAATCGATGGGCAGACACCTATTGGGCAACCTATGATCAGATGGTAAGTTATATACCGAGCATACTGTGGCCAAGCACTTATGAGCGAGCCTAGTTGGTCACGATACAAAGCCTAGTATGGCCGAGTTCCAATGAGCAAGCCTACTACAGCAAAGCAGTTATATATATATATACCGAGCCTATTGTGGCCGAGCGCTTATGAGCGAGCCTAGTTGGTCGAGATATAGAGCCTAGTATGGCCGAGCGCCTATGAGCGAGCCTACTATGGCCGCACAGTTATATAAATATGCCGAGACTTTTAGGGCCGGACAACTATTTTACTTACTATATTGAAAGAGTTGAGTCAGTACCAGCAGGTAAACATATCTTTAGATTATCTTTGACTTCCAGCTACTTGCAGTTGTTTTATTATCAGTTCAGTTTCAGCTTTCAGCATATTGCCTTACATACTTGGTACATTATTTCATACTGACGTCCCTTTTCCCGGGGCACTGCATTTCATGCGTGCAGATTCAGATAGACAGACGAGTAGACCTCCTCATTAAGTGTTGCCCGAGTTCAGCTTGACCGGTAAGCTCCATGCCTTACGGAGTCGCCGGGTCAAGAGCTTTTTGTACATCTTGTGTATATATGTATATATGTTATGAGTAGGTCAGGGAACTATTCCGATAACAGTATATCCACCAGTAGAGGCTTGTAGAGATATCCTCTCAGCTAGTGTAATATGTTAGGCTTGTAGACCTTGTATGTATATTGATATTTAGTCAACATTCATAGTTGTCTTGCAATGTGGCTCATGGCCATAGTATGACATCATATGTTCATAGTCCATTAGTTGCAAGTTGGTACGCAAGGATAGGTGAGGCACTAGGTGCCATCTCGCTCCCAGGTTCAGAGCATGACAGTTCAACATAATTATTAACAACTTTGAGATACCTCAGATCACCATTCTATAAGGACTCGAAATCAGTAACATATGTGTTCTTGTATCTTTTGGGTATAAGTACTATTTCACTAGTCACAAGATCAATCAGTGTACATATTTTGGATAAGAAATCCACCTTGTTTCCTTTGTCATAGATTTGAGAGACACTCAAGAGACTGTACTTAAGGCCATTGACATAGTACACATTTTCAATAGAATGAATGAGAGACTTCCCGACTTTTCCAACTCCAAGAATGTACCCCTTTTTTCCATTGCCAAAGGATACACTCCCTCATTATAAGGATTTTAGTGAAAGAAAGTCCGTAGTGTTCCCAGTCACGTGCTTTGAACACCCACAATCCATGAACCATTATTGACCGCTTCCTTTCACTGTTCCCTGCACAAGAGATTAAGAGTTAGTTTTAGGAACCCAAGCAATTTTGGGTCCCTTGTAGTAGGCAAGAGGATGAATAAGAGTTCTCTTAGTCCATGGATATAATGTGCATTTTTTGTGAGTGGTACCTGGTCCCTCTTTTGTAGTCACCTTTTTAGCAAACACTTTGTTTTTCTGAATCGGTTGATTCTTGGCCTGGACATCTTTCTTGAAGTGCCTAGGGTTCCCACATTGTGTACAAGGCCAGTTATCACAGACAGTGATGTACTTGTTGTGATTGTTGTGAGGAGTTTTCTCCCTTTGGAACCCTATTCCCTGCCTGTTTTCACAATCATTAGTATGTAAGGCAGTGGTAGCTTCTGAGGACCAGGTTCATTTTAGGGACTTTTCAAGATCATTCTTTACTTTTTCCATATCAGTTTGGAGTTGCTCGTTTTTCTCAATTTCAGCAGACATCCTAGATATCATAGCTTTCACCTCATTTTCAAGCCTAATGTGTTCCTCTTTGGCTATCTCCTTTCCCTTTCCAGAATTTTCAGGTTTTGACTTAGTCCATGGTTTCACTGTTGTTTCCCTTAGGTTTGTAATTTCTGCCAATAGATCATCCTTTTCTTTTCTGAGTATTTCAATGGTTTTCTTATGGTCAGTAACTATAGCCACTAAGTCATCTCTAGTTTGTTCAGATTCTACTAATTCTAAGGTCAAAAAATCCCAATCCTTTGAAAGACTATGAAAAGCATTTATTAATACATCAGCTAAAGGCATGCATTTTTTGGGAGAATATAATTTCATATTTCTATGAACATCCCTGAAATTTAACTCTTTGTTGCCATTGTCTTCATCATCATCTGATTGAGCCATGAAAGCAAAAGTCGAGTCATATCCTATCTCCTCACGTTCAATTGCCATTATGGAACTATCACCAATATCGGGTTCATCTTTAGACTTACTAGAGGAATCCCCCTATGCTGCAAGAGTCTATCTCATCATATTGTCAGCGGATCTTTTTCACTTGAAGTCCTTGAAGGGAACCTGGTTCGTCTTAGCTGTTTTCTCATGGTAGTTCTTGGAGAATTCTTATTTTAAGAGAGGATAGTCTTTCATGAAGTGTCCCGGCTTTCCACACTTGTAACAAAGATTATAGATTTTTGGTTTGTTAGAGCTGTCCCTTTTTAGCATTTCTTTATTTCTTCTAACCATCTTCTGAAATCTTTTGGTTAAGTAAGCCATGTCACTGTCTTCCTCACTTGAATCATTGTTATCAACTTTAAGTACCAGGTTGTTTTCCTTCTTTGGATCTCTTCTTTCACTGTCTATCTTTCTCTTCAACAGATATGTCTTCAAGTTTCTGATCAGCTTTTCTATGGTCAGCTCCTGTAAGTCTTTCGATTCAATAATAGCATTCACTTTGCTTTCCCAAGACCTAGGCAAAAAGCTGAGGATTTTCCTCACTAGCTTATTTTTGGGAATAGTTTCACCAAGTGAGTGTAACTCATTTATGATGGAAGTGAATCTTGTGTGCATATCTTTAATGGATTCAACGTCTCTCATTTTAAAGAGTTCATACTTAGTAGCGATCATATCAATCTTAGACTGTTTTACTTGTGTAGTTCCCTCATGAACTATTTGCAAGGCTTCACATATCTCATTGACAGTGTCGCAAGTGGAGATTCTATTGTACTCTTCAGGTCCTACTGCACACACTAGAATTTTCTTGGCACGAAAATTCTTCTACACAACTTTCTTGTCTGCTTCAGTGTACTCTTTGCTGGTTTTTGCCATTGAAAATGGAAGTTCCTCTAGTACCTTGGTTGGAACATAAGGACCATCGCATATGATATCCCATAATTCACAATCCTCAGCCATGATAAAATCATGCATTCTTATTTTCCACCACCCATAGTATTCTCCATTGAACATGGGTGGTCGGTATATAGATTAACCTTCTTAAAAATTTGGGGGAGCAGCCATGAGGATCCTTCCTAGGTGTTAGCCTGATAGGAGGAACCTGCTCTGATACCAATTGTTAGTTTGTGTGAGTCCATCAAACAGTAGACTACCTGGTCCTCTACGAGATTCTACTGAGAATGATAATAAATTAGTATGTAAATAAGGCAGAGTATTTTACGTGGAAAAATCCCACACAAGGGGATCAAAACACCACGACCTACACTTGTAGGCTTTCAACTTCACTAACTTGTAAATACATATTACAAGCCACTTTGCAATGACTACTTTACAAAGAATTTACTCAACTAACTTTTGGTACTCTTACCGCAAGCCATTTTGTGACTTCCTAGTTACAAAGAGTTTTACTAACTTGTGATGCTCTCACCACAAGCCACTTTGTAACTCTACGATTTCAAAGGCTTTTGCTTATGACTAAACCTAATTACAACTTAAACTCAAGGAGTTTACGGATTTACAAGAGGATTCATAATCAAACGATTCTATCTAAGCAGTTTAGAAGATACAATAAGTACAATAACAATGTTACAACTCAACTAGGACAACAACAAGATATCCTTTAGGAACTGGTCCGTAGTTGCGTTAAACTTTGTTCCTCAAGCTTGTGAGGACTGATTTCTCTATTTTGGCAAGAAGCTTGAATGAGAAACTGAAATCTTCAAGTGATGTTTTGCATAAACTCATTGTAAGTACATCTTGATCACTTCACTTGAAATGATGTGAGCATTTTAGTTGGTCAGAGAATGAGTGGGCACTGGATATAGTGCAGTGCGGCAATCTGTCACTTTATTTCCGTCTGTGACCAATTGAATTGTTCTGTGATGAGGGAACCACAAAGGTATCTGATCCTTGTTTGGGTTCCTAGCTCATGAAGTTGTACCAGTTCACCTTTAGCTGGAATTCGTTAAACTTGCAGTATAGTCCGAGTAGGTTAGGTACCCTATCTGGTTCTTAACAATAAGTTTGTTAGATCATCAAAACATAAGGCAAGACCATTTAAAACCTATCAAGGGTATAGAAAGGTTCATGAGTATTGAGACGATGTGGTCTCGTGATTCAGATCACTCGGAATGAGTGTGGATTGAGTTCATTATGTTTTTGAATTAAGCAATTTTTATTTCTAAGGAAAGTAGAGAGTAAATTAGAAAACGTTTGTTTGGTTAGTAATGGTCGAATCAACATGATTGTGGCAATAATCAGTTCTTTTGGCATGTGAAGTTATACATGTTGTTTGTGGTTGTACACTTGGGCTTGAGCACCACCACAACTTGGTTGATTTGGGAGGTATTTGATTCGAATAACTTTGTTGTGTAAATGAATTTCGGAAGGGCTATGGCGGGTTAGATCAGGACTTGAGGTTTGTATTTTCTATGTATGGGGGAGGATGTAATGACCCGACCAGTAGTTTTGAGCTTTTGCACTTTGCTCGCCAGTTCTCGGGCATGACTAGCCCCTTGTGATGTATTATGACTTATGTAAATTTTCATTTTTGGTTTTAGGGCAATCTGAGTGAATTTGGAAGAATAGTTCTCAGTTTGAAGCTTGAAATTTGACAGGTTTGACCAAGATTTGACTTGTTGGTATATGATCTCGGATCGGAATTTTTATGATTTGGTTAGCTCTGTTAGGTGATTTAGGACTTAGGAGCATGATCGGAATGCATTTTGGAGGTCCGTGGAAGGTTTAGGTTTGAATTGACGAAATTGAGGTTTTGGCATTTTTCGGTTGATAGGTGAGATTTTGAAATAGTGGTCGGAATGGAATTCTGGAAGATGCACTAGTTGTGTTGTGCCATTTGGGATGTGTGTGCAAAATTTCAGGTCATTCAGACGTGGTTTGGTTGGGTTTTTTATCAAAAGCGCAATTTGGAAGATTTTTGGAATTCTTAGGCTTGAATCCGATCCAATGAGGTATTTTGATCTTGTTTTGAGTGTTATGAAGGTTGGAACAATTTCGAATGATGTTATGGGATATGTTGGCATATTTTGTTGAGGTCTCTAGGGCCTCAGGTGAGTTTCGGGTGGTCAATCGGACTATTTCATATTGTGAAAAGTTGCCAAATTTTTGCTGTTGGTGTTGCAGGTTTTTGACCTTCGCATTCATAAGTAGGTCTTCGCATTCGTGAAGGGTTAGCTGGTGAAGGCTGAGATTTTAGCCTTCGCGTTCGCGAGGAAGGCTTTACGTTCGCGAAGGGCTGGAATAAGGTGCATCGTGCTCGCGAGGTAGAGTCGCGTTCGCATAGAGGGAATTGAGCAGCTGGGTTTGAAGATGGATTTGTTCAACACGTTCGCGAGAAGGGGTGCGCGTTCGCGAAGGTCAGGCTGAGGAAAATATCATATTTGCGAGGGTCTGGTCGCGATCGCGTAAGAGTATTTTTTTTCAAAGTTAATTTATGCTTCAAGAACACGAGGCGTTTACCACGTTTGAGAAGAAGGAATCGAGGCCTGGGCAGAATGTTTAAATAGTTATCTTCTCCGCGATTTTGGGGTTTATTTCCACCATTTTTGAGCGATGTTGGAGATTTTTGAAGAGGATTGAAGAGTGATTCAAGGGGAAACACTTGGAGGTACGATTCATGGATTTAATACTCGATTCTAATGTGAATTCTACCTAATTAATTATGGAAATTAAGCCTAAAATTGAAGAACTAGGGCTTAAAATTAGAGACCAAGAATTTAGGATTTTAGGGGTCATTTCTGGTTGGATTTTGATGCTTTTGGTATGAATGAATTTGGGGAGTGATAAGGAGTCCATTGATGTGATTTTTATCGGAATCCGAGACGTGGGCCCGGGGGTTGGATTTGGCCAATTTCGGGACTTGTGTTGTAATTTGACTTCTTTCGAGTGGGATTTGTTCCCTTAGAATATATTGATAGTTTTGCACTGATAGTGGCTAGATTTGGAGCATCCGAAGGTCGATTCTTGGGGGTAAGGGCATTGCAGGCTAGAGTTTGGACCGGATCGAGGTGAGTAATGATTGTAAATGTTGTCATGAGGGTGTGAAAACCCGGATTGCACATCTTTGTGCTATATTGAGGTGACACACATGCTAGATAATGATCATGGGGTCGTGTACTGTTGGGGATTGTGACTTAGTCCATCCCAAATGATTGTTTTACCGCGTATTTGATTGAAAACTGTTTGCTAACATCATGTTTTGGGCTAAATACCATATTTGGGCCTAGTGCCAACTATTTGGACCCTTATGAGATTTTTACTGATATTTCCTCATTGTTTTGACTTTAAACATGTACTCAATCATGCTATATTCTACTGTTTTCATAACTCAGCCATGTTTACTCTGTTTTAACATATTAAATGAAATTTCAAATAATATTTTGGGTTGAGCATTATGTTTTACTGTTGCTCGAGTGGCTTATGAGATTTTGACTGAGTAAGGCCGAGAGCTTGTGTTGTGAGGATACATTTGAGTCGGGCTGCACGCCGCAACAATGATACACTGATTATGATTATGAAGCCGAGGGCCTGAGATTTGTACGTCACGAGGTGGCTTGTTGATATAAGACAGAGAGTCTAGTGATGATGCCACGAGATGCTTGATATTGCGCTTGGGCCGTAAAGGGCCCCTCCAGGAGTCTGCACACCCCCAATAAGTGCGGGTACCCATTGTGATGTGAGATATTGCCTGAGGGGCTGGTGTTGTTCCATGTCGTTGCCCGAGGGGATATTTATATTGGTGTTGGTGCCCGAGGGGCAGATTTTCTAGGCTTATCTGTTCTAGCTGCTTTTCGTTTACTTGTTTAACTGTAAAAAGATATTTTAAAGAAGTTTAAACTGAGCTAAGATGTTATAAGAGATTTCATAGCTTCATTGCTTTCTGACTGGTTTTATACTACTTCTATACAGTATGTTGATGTGTTTTACGTGATTTCTTATCGCTCAGTCTCCATTTATTATTATTACTCACTGAGTCGGAGTACTCACATTACTCCCTACACCTTGTGTACAGATTCAGGTATTTCTGAACCCGATAGCGGGTATTGGTTAATAAGAGGTAGATTCATCGGAGTTTAGCAAGGTAGTTGCCCGACGTCCGCATCATTGATTTTCTCCCTCTTGATTTCATTAAACTGTATTTAGTACATTTTCAGGATTTTCGTTGTATTTTAGACCTTAATAGATGCTCGTGACTTGTGACACCCCGATATGGGGCGGTATCCATTTCTGCACTGTTCATTTAAACTTACCTATTGCAATATCTGATTAATTAAAAAGGCATAAATTGACTTATTAAAATTGTCAAAAGGAATTTGGGGATTGTGTCGGCTAGCCTTGTCTTCACGAGAAGCGCCATCACGACCGGGTCCAATTTGGGGTCATGACAAGTTGGTATCAGAGCCTAGGCTACATAGGTCTCACAAGTCATGAGCAGGTTTAGTAGAGTGTCATGGATCGGTACGGAGACCTCTGTACTTATCCTCGGGAGGCTGCAGAACCTTTAGGAAAAACTTCACATTCTTGAATTCTTATTGTGCGTACTTGATTCAGCTTGAAAAGTAACTCTTTGAATTCCTTCCACGTGTTCATATGCGCGCATGAGCGCTCAGTATCATATGTGCATTGATGGCTTGTGATTCCCTGATCAAGGGGCGAGATGTGATCTCTGTGTGTTGATGTTGGGCTAGTCTGGATGACTTGGGGCCGAATATTTTTGCCCATAGCTTGAGCCCTGAGTTGTTGATTGCATGAGCGCGTGCTTCTGGATCTATATGTTCTGTTGTGTCTGTATTAAATGAAGTAATGACTGGGAAGTTATGTGATGAGTATGATATGACTGCGAGGTGTATTCATATGATTTGGAAGCGACGAGACGGGTCTGCTGGAGGATAGAAGAATTATTAGGTGCTTGATTTCCATCCTGATTTGAGGTATAGCCCCGAGTTAAGGGTGAGTGAAGAATCTTTTCATGTTTTTTAGTTGGGAGTAAAGTAAATTTCATGTTGCGGTACGAGTTCATACTCAGGAAGATCAAGTGACTGCATAATGTCTATGACGGTGGAAGGGTATGAAGAGATGTTAGTTGAGGCGGAGCAGGTGGGTTATCTCTTGTGGATTGTTCGGAAGTTTGCGTAATCCTTTATGGCATTTATTAGGATATCTCTATTACCAGGAATATATATATATGTTGCAATTTGAATTTGAGTCGCTTAAGAGAGTGGGTTTAACTGTTACGAGAGTGAATGCAAGATTTGCAGAAGATTTAAAGTACCAGATGGTCTATGTTTCACAAGCTTATGAAGGATTGAGTTTAATCTCACAATATTATTATAGAAGCAATGGAGCATATGCGTTATGAGTTATTGAGTGTGTTTTGATCTATGGCTTCGAGCCAAGTGGGGGAGTCTGCTATTGATTAGTTGATTGCACAGTTATGTGCTATGTTGGTTCCAGTTTAAGGTGTACTGGTGAATAAGTTATGGCTTATGGAGATTGAGACCGAGGATGGCTCGAGTAAAGGAATATTTTGACAAAAGTATGTTATGCTTCATAGGTGTGTGAGAATCACGGAGTGTCTTGAGTGGTTATTGGTGAAGGATGCTCAGTACATGGGGTAGGAAGTTGCTTGGCTGTATTAAGGTGAGGTAACATTCTACTGTGTCGGAGTGCTAATGAGGCACAAGTTTTTCAGTTCATTTGATCAGGCTAATTACAGTTGAGTAGGGTGGATGACTCTAGAGAGTGTTTCTAATATGTTCAAGATTTTACATGTAATAATTGGAGATTTTTAGGTTGTATTTTTGGCCAGAAACTAAGGTTTGCATTTGAAGGGTGTCAAGACTTGTGGTATTTCTATATCAATTTTGGGATTCTATATATTAGTATCAGGAAGGTGGAGGTAATGACTCTGGATTTGTAGGAAGTCTCTTCAGGGTAAGTATTTTGAATGTGGTACTTTTGGGAATATCTAAGAGAGTATTCAGCGACTTATTGACCATAGGACGGTGTGGATTTATGATTGGGTCTCGTGTGATAATTCTGGGTTGAGGAATTGGGGTGCTATAGTAAGAGGGAGTATCAAGTTGAAGGTAAATCAGAAGGAAACACTGATAGATGGGGTAGCTTGGTAGTAGGCCGGATCAGATCGGTATGGTAAGGATATGATTATATCTTTGGATGCTTATGAGGTAGTGAATTTATACAAGTGTTTCCCGACAATGCTCTTGGGTTTCAGTGGACTACGTAGCTTTGTTGAGTTAGAAGAATTCAGTCCTGACGGTTTAGTTTTGTGCACATGGAAATTTGAAGAGTTCTTGATGGTTTCTACCACAGTTGGAGATGTATATTTCTATGAGCATGAGGAGCATGGGATGTATAGTGGTTTTCTTCTTAATGGAATCAATGAAAAGTTCTTGGCTAGTTGAGTGCATAGTTGCTTGTGGCTCGGAAGAGAGATGAAGTTCTCATGTTATCCTAGGATGGTATAGTATGTACGGTATGTTGTGGAGGATTGATATTTGCGTGTGTAAGGTTACATTTCAGTTCTAAAAGGAATCTTATAAAATTCTTAGGCATCTTGGGTAGTTTCGGATGATTAAGAAAATGGTATTACTAATTGGTGTGACTTGATGGGGTTATATGATTCAGAAAAATGGCAATGTGATTGAGATTGATGATAGTTCATTAGTATTGCGGCATTATCTTGTTGGATCGACTGTTGATATTCGAGTTTTCTTAGTGCTACAGAAGAATTTTAGGAGTAGCTCTCGTGATAATGATTGGGTATTAGAGGTGTTGTATATTTGGACGGTAGAATTGGGATCAGCTATGGTAATTCGTGTGCTGTATGGATTTGGAGACTGGGAGTTCTCATAAAAAGGTTAGGTTGTGGTTGTGGACCACGTATATCGGTCTTGTGTGGTAACTATTAGAGGTTTGGAGACCCGAGTGGATTTTTTGCTGCTTGGTATGTTAGATTTTGATGTAATATTGAGTTTAGACTGGTTGTCTTTGAGTCGTGGTTTTCTAGATTATTGCGCTAAGGCGGCTATGTTGGCTATGCCAGGAATGCCATGGATTGAGGGGCGAGGTTTGACGGATTATGTTCTAGTAGTGTGGTTTTATATTTCGAAAACCCAACAGATGGCTGGGGAGGATTGTCTTTCTTATTTGGGCTTTCGTGATGGATATCAATGCAGAGACTCCTACCAGTAATTCAGGTCCGGTGGTGAGGGACTTTTCGGATATGTTTCTTGTGGCCGGGCATGTCACTGGGCAAGGTTGTTGATTTTAGTATTAATTTTATGTCGGGCACCGTATCGTATGGCACAGGCAGAGTTAAGGGAGTTGAAGGAGCAACTTCAGGGTTTCCTTGATAAGGGGTTCATTGGTAGGCCAATGTGGATGTGTGTTCTAACTGGAGTCGGCTTGGTTGGCTCCGAGTTTTATTACTGAGGGATGTGTTGATTCGATTGTTATTGAGCCTATTAATGTTATGAGGAGATCTATGAGTTACCTTTCTGTATTGCGAGACATTGGGATTTGTTGGTTATAGGCACATGTAGTGCGGTGCTATTGGGGTCTTTCAGTGGAATTCAAGTGGGAGGAGTATTGGATATTGCTCGGCGGATGGCGCATCGGTTGTGTCCTTTCGGGTTGTGTGATGGTATGTCAATTGTTCCGTCGTGGTTATGATGATTTGCTTTGGTTCTAGACATCAAATTGCGCTTCGTTGTCGATTTTGAGCATAGTGACTTGAGGTGTTTCATATGGACTAGTGTTTGGGTAGGGTCACCCATTGCAGTAGAGTTATGTAGAGGTATGACCCTTCGGGTTGGATTTGTGCTTTCTGTTTCTATGATATGTGACGGGTTCTCAGCATTGTGTGCGGTGATTCTGGTGAGCTTGCGGTATAGCTCTTTCATTTGAGTCATTTTCATGATTTAGGTATGTTCGGATTGTTGCTTATTGGTGCGTAGATTGCACAAGTTGCGGCTTTAGCCTGCATTGATGTGTCATGTCACCAGAGTATTTGTGTTGGATCAGATGAGATCGTTGGGGTCTTTAATGAATACAAACGGATTTGATTTCAGCATGTTAGGAGGATAATATCGAGGTTTGGCTCAGGAATTTGCTATGGTCTTTGCCAAAAGAGAAGTGGCTTCATTAATGATTGATCTGAGAAATGGTTATGGTTTACTGCGTGTTTCATTTATCATTGGCAGTATATGAAAGTGTTGGAATGAGACTTTAGTTGATAAGAGGTTTTCTATCGGTATTCGATTGTTGTGTGCAGCTGCTGTGATTAGAAGTTATCGCTGAAAGTGTTTGAGTTACGTGGTATATCATGTAATTTCACCTGAGGTTGCAGGTATGGATTATTACTGCTTGTTCGGGCTTATTCATAGTATAGATTTGAGATTTTGTTCTTGTGGATGATTTCAGGAGTGGAAATGTGGTTCTAAGGTTTATGGGCTAGGTTGGATTGTGATGTTTCAGTTGAATGATGTTGTCGGGCCTATATGAGATAGGGTGACGTGGGATCACCCCCGGGTATGTGCATGGTAAGGTTACATAGCAATTTGATGGTTTTCGGAACAACTTTGGGAACGTTCGAGAACGAACGTATGTTTAAGTGGCGAATGATGTAACGACCCGATCGGTCATTTTGAGCTTTGGCACTTTGCTCGCTAGTTCTCGGGCATGACTAGCCTTGTGTGATGTATTACGACTTATGTAAATTGTCAGTTTCTGTTTTCAGGGTAATCGGAGTGAATTTGGAAGAATATTTCTCAGTTTGAAGCTTGAAATTTGAAAGGTTTGACCAATATTTGACTTGTTGTTATATGATCTCGGATCGGAATTTTTATGATTTGGTTAGCTCTGTTAGGTGATTTGGGACTTAGGAGCGTGATCGGAATGCATTTCGGAGGTCCGTGGAAGGTTTAGGTTTGAATTGGCGAAGTTGAGATTTTGGCATTTTTCGGTTGATATGTGAGATTTTGAAATAGGGTTCGGAATGGAATTTCTAAATTTGCAGTAGTTCCGTTGTGTCATTTGGGACGTGTGTGCAAAATTTCAGGTCATTGGGACGTGGGTTGGTTGGGTTTTTGATCAAAAGCGTAATTCAGAATATTCTTGGAATTCTTAGGCTTGAATCCGATGCAATTGGGTATTCTGATGTTGTTTTGAGTGTTTAGAAGGTTGTAACAGGTTCGAATGATGTTATGGGATATGTTGGCATGTTTGGTAGAGGTTTTGAGGGCCTCGGGTGAGTTTCGGGTGGTTAATCAGACCATTTCATGTTGTGAAAAATTGTAGAATTTCTGCTGTTGGTGTTGCAGGTTTTTGACCTTCGCATTCGTGAGTAGGTCCTTGCATTCGCGAAGGGTTAGCTGGTGAAGGCTGAGATTTTAGCCTTCGCGTTCGTGAGGAAGTTTCCACATTCGCAAAGGGCTGGAAAGAGGTGCATTGCATTCGTGAGGTGGAGTCGCGTTCGCATAGAATGCTTGAAATGAGGTCTTTTAGTTCACCGATTTCTCCAAATAGCAACCCACGCTCCTGGAAGGCCCCGAGCTCCGGTCCCCCAAGATCAACGCCAACGGTCCTCCTAGCAGAAGCTACACTGAATCTGACCATACGATTCAAAGCTACATCAGCATCCTCTTCAAGGACCATCTGCTCACCAGCCTGGCCGAAGCCAGCCATTCCGGATTCAGCAGCCTTTGATCGGGGCGCCGACAAATCTCTCACACTGGAGCCAGCCGTTCTCCTCCGTAGTGGACTTCCATCATCGTTCTCCCCCTCGATATCAGGATTCGACCCGAAGTTTAGAGCAACAGTCCTATCAGGTCGGGCAAAGGCTGCCATACTCTTCCTTTTCTTGTTCATATCAGGCTCCAAGGCCTCTGCTTCACCGTAGGGGCGGTCTCATCTGCATATTCTCGCCAAGACCTGCACCAGCACAATAACTGCGATACATTTTTACTAAGGGCTAGGAAGGAAACATAAAATGTGAAGCATAGGTGGTAAGGAACCTCACCGTGATTCTTGGCCACCCAATGCTCCTTATCCAGGATGGTCCAAGACCGAACACGGTATGGGAACTTCTCGTCCAAATGCCTGATCCATCCCGACAAATTTAGGACCACCTCCGGATGCCAAACAACGGCTGTAGAAAGAACAAAAAGGTTATTATGATGAATGAAAGAGTAGTCGAGAAGCGGTTAACTGGAAATTCGCTTACGTTGAGCATTCCACTACTCCGGAAAGGGCATCCTTTCGGCCGGGATGACATCTGAGGTCCTCAATCGGATAAACCTGCTCATCCATCCTCGGTCCTTCCCCTCATCAACGCTCATGAAAAAAGACTTTTTGGACCGGTGGAAGAGCTTGATTAAGCCTCAATACAGCCGAGGGAGGTACAGTTTGACCAAATAGCTAAGGGTAAAAAACTCACCTTTAACCCCTTCGGTGAAATGCATAAGCATTAACACTATCCTTCAAAAGGATTGGTAGATCTGTCACCCGATATCGGGCGCAAAAGTCAAGAATAACCGGGGAGATTTTCAAGGGAGGAGATTCGATCGATTTATCAGGGCCTAGGGTGAATGGGTAAGTATATTTGTAAAGGAAGCCCACCTTGAAGTCGGTAATGTTATCGTTGGGGTCGGGAATCTCTACCTCCACTGCCTTGCTCCATCGGCAGTCCTCCCTAACTTTGCTAACATCTATCACGACGCTAACATATCAAGACACGTGCTCACACCGACCCGGAGTAGACGAGGGAGTCTCGATGTCGAAATCCTTCGACATGTCAATATCAGGTAGAGCCTATTGCTCTAAAATGGGAACTGATCTATTTTCTCCCTCACGTAATTGGGACGATAATGCAGTATCATTCCATCGAGAGACCGTCCTAGAAGTCCTAGCCAAGAAAATTGGTAAAAACCCTTCTGTGAAAAGAGGAAAAGATGTCAAATAGCAAAATCCTGATTCGCGGGCTTGTAAGAAGGGTGAAAATGGGAAGTATCTAGCAACCGGTGCATTTATAGGAATCGTTGGAGAAGCAGAAGAGATGAGCCTATGGCAGTTCGTGGGTTTCTCGATTACCACATCTGACGGCGGCCCTGCACGGTTCTCTGGGCATGTCATTTAATACTCTTAGACGGTTTGCATCATGGCAATAATTACCCCGAGACGACGATTTAATATCAGTTCCTATTACTTCGTTCTAGGAAACGCGGAGACTATCTGTATGCGGTGAAATTAGGGGGTCTATTTCCCGCCATTAAAGTACATTCGGAAAGTCATGTCGGCATCTCGAGGCTGTGGGATCACGATCGAGCTCCCTCCCTCGAGGATCATCCGCGACCCTGTAGAGACTCCGAGGATAAGGGATTTTTCCCCGACCCAACGAAGGTTACGAAGACGGGGGACTCCCAACACAAGCGGTTAGAGTCAATAGGCACTAGTACCATGCGTAGTCGTTCCTTCCCCATGTCTTTACATTCAATACACTTTGTACTATATTGTATTCCCTCTCCTATATAAGGGGAATCCATGCCACTTTGTAAGGGGATGATGCTGCTCAATTTTCTCCATAAGTGCAATAATATCTCTCTCTCTTTCCTTTCTAAACTTGTTCGTTCTCGCTGGCCCGAAGTCGCCTTAATCTCCATTGCTTTCTTACTAGTTCTTCATCGTATTGCTCAGTATTGGCTGCAAAGAGCCTTGTTTAATTATATCCCCAAATATTATCCCATCCCCGACTACCGCCGATAGTCTGACATCGACCCCGAGGTCCCCCATTGACCCGGCCTGTACTCGGGTAGAAGGCCATTCGGTTCGATTACCATCTTGTTTTAGATAGCACTTCATCATTAAACCTCATATTATTAGCATCAACTGCTCTAAAGACTAGCTCGGGAATAGATCACGTTTTATTAGAATCCCATTTACAAATTTAATTGTTGTTACTATTTTTCACGGTAAATAGACATCCCAGAACCCAGTGTCACAAGTGCATGAGCAATATCTAAGAAATAATGTAATACAACAACCGTCCGAAATACAATATTGGATAGAAAATAAATACAGTAATCCGAAAGAGACTAGCTGGTTGCGGGTCGTCTCGGGAAATACAACTCACCTAAGTCTCCGTATCAACCATGCTGTTGCGCCCACTAGGCCACTAGAGATGCATGCGCATGTGCAACAAACATGTACAGAAGTGTAGTATGAGTACGAAAACAATGTGTACCCAATGAGTATCCCATCTAATCTCGAAGAAGTAGAGACGAGAGGTCGACTTTGACACTTGCTAGTGGTCCAATAATGTTAGATCAATAATATATTAAATCATGGATTCTTATAAACATATTTTTTATTCAATAGAATGAAGCAAGTAAACAATTCTTTCTTTTATAGGAAATTTCCAAATTCCTTGCCATTATTCACACATATATTCTCAAGTCTGGAAGGGGCATTAACAACTTGAATAAGTTTCAAGGAAAGCAATACAAGTATCTGCAAATCATGTCGAGGACGTTCGGCCCGATCCAACAATATTTATATTGTACACTGCCAGAGGGTCGAATGGCACGAACCATAGATGCATCTATTTAATCTACCGAAGCATTCGGCCCATTCTGAAATTAAACACACACCAACAGTCAATCAAGAAGTCAATAGGGAACAATTATCCAAAGAAACGCCAATTCCCTTTTACAGATTTTTGAAAATGAAGTTTAAATCTTTTTAGTAATTCATTTACCTATCCAATATGTTTTAAGCAATTCAAACGGTCAACAAGGTTACAAATATTCTAAATATAGCATGCTTTTGTGTCCTAGACTACCCGGACTTACACATAATAGTAGCTACGCACGGACTCTCGTCACCTCGTGCGTACGTAGCCCCCACAAATAGGAGCACATAATGAATTATTTTACCTATGGGGACAATTTCCTCTTACAAGGTTAGAAAGTAGACTCACCTCGCTCCGAAGATCCATAACCAGCATTTCCACACCCTTCCGAAGACCCAAATCGATGCTAAATGCTCCAAAGATAGACAATAATTATGCAAATCCATTAATATATGCTCAATTACTCATTACAATCCAATTTATAACAATTCCTAACCCCGATCGAAAAGTTGACAAAAATGCCCTTGGGCCCACGTGCCCGGATTTCAAAATTTTTTGAAGGATAACCTCTCCCCATAACCTCACTAACTCAAATATATAATTTAATATAAATTTCATACCCAAAATCGTGATCAAATTCCAGGAATATCAATTTTCTAGGTTTTCCCTTAAACCCTAAGTTTCTACTAATTCCATGCTCAAATTCGTACATAATTGATGTATTTAACTCAAGATAGGTGGGGATAGCTTACCTTATTGTTGATGATGAAAATACCCTCTTGAAACCCTCTAAGAATCGCAAAAGCCAAGGAAATATGAGAGAAAATGGACCAATCCCGATTTTTAAAACGCTCACTGCCTCTAGCCCTTTCCGCACCTACGGTCACTTGGTCGCTTCTGTGGTCCTCCTCCTACAACCCCATCTCGTTTTTGCGCTACACCGGCCGCATCTACAATCCTACAGGTGCGGGATTTCCTTCGCACCTGCGGTCTCTGAGCCTTTCACTTCTAACCGCTTTTGCGGCACGACGACCGCTCCTACAGCCCTAACCTCACAGGTGCGGTTACACCAACAACCAGCAACTTCAGGCTTCTCGAAAATTCTATTTTCAATCTGTTAACCACTAGGAATCCACCCGAGGCCCCCGGGAACCTAACCAATCACACCAACCAGTCCCAAAACACATTACGGACTTTCTCGAGGCCTCAAATCATATCAAACAACGCTAAAATCACGAATCGTCCTCCAATCCAAACTTTATGAACTTTAGAACTTCAAACTTCTACTTTCGAAGTTTAAACCTAGCAAATCACGTCCAATTGACCTCAAATTTAGCACATAAGTCATATTCGACATCACGGACCTAGTCCAACTTTCGGAATCGAATTCCGACCCCGATATCAAAAAATCCACTTCCAGTCAAACTTCTTAAAAACCTTCAAATTTCTATCTTTAGCCAAATGACTCCAAAACGACCCACGGACCTCCGAATTCACTTCAGATCATGGTCCCAACTCTAGAATCACCATACGGAGCTACTCCTAAACTTGGAATTCCAAATGGACATTGATTACACCGAAATGCACTTCAACCCAAACTTATGAAATTTCTTCCAAAATGCTACCTTCCACAATAGGTGCCAAAACGCTCCTGGGTCATCCGAAACCCGATCCGGGCATACGCCCAAGTCCGAAATTATCATACGAACCTGATGGAACCTTCGAATCCCGATTCCGGGGTCGTTTACTCAAAAATCCAACCTTAGTCAATTCTTTCAACTTAAAGCTTCCGAAATGAGAAATTCCGACCACGCGTACAAGTCATAATACTTGAAATGAAGCTGCTCTTGGCCTTAAACTGCTGAACGGCGTGCTAGAGCTCAAAATGACCGGTCGGGTTATTACATTCTCTCCCACTCAAACATACGTTCATCCTCAAACGTGATAAGAACTGTACTGGAGTTGTCCGAAATCACAGTTTAACACCTCGAGCACCTACACGTGCTACCACAACTCAGCTGGACACCCTAGCTCGATCAATCTGAAGATATCCTTTTCCACTTAAGCAAGTAAGCCCTAGATCCCAATCCTGACATCCGGAATTCTCTGCCATGCATGTTCTAACATACACTCACCATAACAATAACTACACGCAACACCAAACATGACTGCATACCTTAGTTGAATTCACACCTTGTACCACTTTACTCATAGAACCACAGTAACATTCTCTGATTAATTAGTCGAAATTCCATGAATCTGATGCTCCCATTGCACCTCATGACATACTTAGGTCTTGCTCTAACTCTTACAATACTGCCACAACAGAAGAGATGTGAAGAAATTCATAACTAACTGTAGAATCAACAACTCATTGGGTCTATACTCCTAACAAGATCCGTCACCTCATCCTGAACCAAGTAATGATCTTAGTTCCTTAATATGTTTCATATAAATAGATTGCACTGATCCTAAATCCAATGATCTCATCTCACCCAGTGCGAACCGCTCAGGCAATATGCCACCCCGAACATGATCAAAAGTCTCATATGAAGCCGAAATGTGCCAATAGGCTATGAAATCGAACATGATACATAAAGGAAACGAACTCTGAAGAAGAAATCCAATTACCCTGCTCGCAAATCATACATGCGACACAGTCAATATAATTGAACAGACACCCCGCTCACGAATCATACATGCGACGCGGGCGCACAACTAATATGAGTTTTCCTTAGAAAAATAGGAAACAAAATACATAAAAATAGATATAGGGAACTGTACTCAACATCACACTGTTGCGGCACGCAACCCGATCCAAACATCATACCCATGGCGGCGTGCCACCCGATCCACACAACATAACCATGGCGGCGTGCAACCCGATACACACATAAAATTCACACAAGGTAATACATACCGAGCCAAATTGCTCATTACAACAAAAATACCGAATATCGGTCACAAGCATGCTAGGTGCATAATACCATTCCCTGGGGAGACATATAGTGCTATGAGCTACAAACTCAAGCACAACTGAGGTGCGATATACGATCTGAATCTCAAGAGCCATTCTGCTCATATAACATCATCTCTACGCAGAACCTCAACACATAAGAAATTCACCAAGCTATATCACGACTCACACGACGCAATATATCTTTATATGAAATAGTTGACGATGAAATAACCATGTCTGAATACTCTTCCATAAGGAGCGCTATGCTGAAATGAACACATCTGGCCTGATATAAGGCCTATATTCACATTTATATCCGTGCACAGACCTCAAGTTGATTCTGATCGCACCGAACTAGGCTAATAACCTTTCAAAGGTCCATAATAACTCCCCTTTTCTTCATAACACATAAGAACAACCATCATAACTAGAGTAATACTCCACAGTCCACAACCCAATAAACCCAATGCCCTCAAGGCATCAATTCTCAATTTAACGGCATTACTACAATCTTCATACTTGGTTTAACTCTTCAATCAATCAAGTGACTACATGCCATACATATACAACCTTCCCATAGGGCACGCTACCACAATATTCCGTAACAGATAACAGGCCTGTGCATCCAAACCACCGGCCGTACTAACGCTGAAGAGCGATCAAGAATCATTAACCAGGATGCAAAGCCTCTTTCACAAAACACTGATCTTAGGTAACACTGAAGACATTATCAACTTACTTTAAACATCCCAACTCCTTTCCTGCTCATCCGAGCTCGTGACATCCTTGTCAACACCGAATTGCAAACTTGATCCTCACTTCAAATTCCATACCACTCACTGTCCCAACAGGCCAATATACGATTGAACATGATTTTTATCATAACTCCGGAACCACTAATATTAAAACTTCATTATATAAAAACATTTCACTTGACTCACTTTAGGGGAACCATAGCAACACATAGGTGAATTCTCATAACCATAGAATATACCAACCTCTAAGTAGTGGTCTAAGACATCATAGCCCTTCCAGGATCCGCCTACACATAATAGGCCATAACAGTAGAATACTTATGAATGACGTCAATTACGGCGGCCGACAAGCCTCACACATACTGTCACAAATCACTTGCATAACTTGATCACGCTGCAGGAACTGATCATTACCACCAATATGCCAATTCGACTATGGCTAACCAATCTATCTTCTTCCAATTTATCCTTGATTGCCTCATAAATGATAATAACTCCATTTAACACATAACACACTCCATCCGTACTCATCCCGAGTGACCTTGAATCACGAGACCATGTTGTCTCCAATCCCACGAACCATTTCATACCTTACAAACGCTACACTGCAAGTCAAAACATCATAGAACATTTTGGGCCTCTTCTCATAAGCTGCTTCAAAAGCTTGATTCTTAACCATACCTATAGGCTAGAAATCATTAGGTAGCACACTTTAACCTTTGAATCCACTAGGACCGTTGTTGAAAGCCACCCGTTCTGACTTGGCTTTGAATATAATCAACTCCATGAATCTTCTAGCACATGAATACCCTCTTGACGAAGCACCCGGCAGAATCAATTCCCTAGAAACCCGCATCTATACAGGGCACAAACCTGAATCCTTTCCCAAGTCTGAATATGAGCCAACAAGGCCTACCATAGTACACCTTTAACAATCCTTTTTCTCAAATTACCACTTATGTTACTTTCCCATAGCTGAAATAACCTATCAATATGCTACTAACCAAAAACCTTGAAAGTAGTTAACCATGCAACCCAATCATAGGCGGTGGGACTCTCCCACTAAGCTTGAAGACACTATTACGCACCTCTGGAATTCACCAGGATTCTCTAACTCTTATTGAGATGACCTCGCGTAATTAAACCGCCAGATTCCTTGAAATCCTTCCATTAGCACTTCATGAACACCCTGAATTTCCATCAACATTCACATATTCGACCTCTTACCGGAATGGCTAGTAAAATCCTCCGCAGAAGCTTCGCCAACCATGGGACCGCTAACCTGCTCACCGGGAATAACCCACCTGTGGAAATCACTTTCCGACATCTTCCAATACTACTGCATGGGGTACAATCACTACGACTTGAATAACCCATCCTGAATTCGAGCACACTCTATAGCTGCACAAGTCCATTCACCTCTCGTGGACATCAATTAGATGTGTGGCAACATCCTTCCAATCTCAAGTTATGTTGTATTCTTCTTCATTTCAAGCAGCTACTTTCCGTTATATCAAATCTCTTGCTGCATAATAGCCTATGCTTCAAATTAAATCCATAGGCCCCAATAACCAATCTCTAAAATTCCCAAATCATTCCAAACTCTCCTCAAGGTGCGTGGTCATCCTACCACCAATCCCATATGCAACTCTGCCACTCTCCCACTTTGGCAGAACTCACCCCTTTAATCGACTACTCGACCCTTGCTTCTTATACTTGGCCTTCTAGAATTTTAACCACCGCCTGACACTCCCCATATATCCTTTCTCGTCCTTCGCTACTCAGTTGTTGCCTTAAATAAAATCTATCTTTGCAGCACTTGAACCCTCAAATCGATACTAGCCTTAAATTTTTCAAAAGAAAATCTTTCTCGAGTTGTCAACATTAAAACACTGATTCAATCCTGAACCACCGTAACCCACGATCTCTGACAATAATTTCTCCCATATTATTTCATAATACCTTAGCCCAAAGGAGAATTGCAGAAGACCATAACACTGGCAAGCTTAACATATATAATCGAGGACGACGACACTACATCGCAGATGAAAATTCCACCACGTTCAAAAATACCAAGTCTCATTACTCCATCACCCTAAATTGGGACATTTATAGGCCAATTGCTTTTCCTCCGCCGAAAATGAAATATCAGATCTCTGAATCGTGCACCGAGTAGACTTCCTTTCAAAATATTTGCCGCCCTAACACATAGGCAAGTATCTTACCATCAAGTCAATACTGTGCGATAACCAATCATGAGCAATCATGGAGATCTATGTGTAGTCTTAAAGCTCTCAAGAATGCTACTGAGCTGAAATGACAAGATATCCTCCTGCAAGGCAACGACAATAGCCCAATCAACATTACCGGGAGAAACATCCCGCACCACATATGTAGTGCCATTCCAATCCTTCAATTCTCAATTTATAACCAGCGGTTCACGTCGCGTAAGATTGAGTAGGAAGAAAACAAGGGCATAAACTTCAAGGAATCAAATCGCACGATAAGGAATCAAGAAGGGAGGTGCTACTAATAGGCCTGTAGCCTCTCAAAGATAAGTACATACGTCTCTGTACCAATCCTCGAGACTCTACTAGACTTGCTCATGACTCGTGAGACCTAAGGGAACCTAGTGCTCTGAAACCATGTTGTCACGACCCAAAATCTACTAAGGGTCGTGATGGCGCCTGACACCACTGTCAGGCAAGCCAACCAAAATTCTTAATTAAATTCTCATTTTCCATAATTCCGAAATCACTTCTTTTATATGTTCAAACAATACATAGTAAATTCCACCAAATAAATAATGAAACATTTAACAACTTTTAAATTTTTTGAATAAAACCATGGATATCCCTGAACACGATGTCACAAGTGCATGAGAAATTTCTAAGAAATAATATAATACAACAACTGTCCGGAATACAATATTTGACAGAAAATAAATACAATAATATGAAAGAGACTTGCTGGCTGCGGGTCGTCTCTGGAAATGCAGCTCACATAAGTCTCCATATCAACCATGCTGCTGCGCCCATGTGTCTGTGCAACGAAAATGCACAAAAGTGTAGTATGAGTACAAAAACAACGTGTACCCAATATGAATCCCGACTAATCTTGAAGTAGTAGAGACGAGAGGTTGACTTTGACAATTACTAGTGGTCTAGTAATTTTATATCAATAATATATTAAATCGTGGATTCTTATAAACATATTTTTAATTCAATAAAATGAAGCAAGTAAACAATTCTTTCTTTTATAGGAAATTTCCAAATTCCTTGACATTATTCACACATATATTCTCAAGTCGGGAAGGAGCATTAACAACTTGAATAAGTTTCAAGGCAAGCAATACAAGCATGCGCAAATCATGCTGAGGGCGTACGGCTCGATCCAACAATATTTAAATTGTGCACTGCCAGAGGATCGAATGGCGCGAACCATAGATGCATCTATTTAATCGACCAAGGCGTTCGGCCTGTTCCGAAATTAAACACATACCGACAGTCAATCAAGAAGTCAACAGGGAACAATTATCCAAAGAAACACCAATTCTATTTTAAAGATTTTTGAAAATGAAGTTTAAATCTTTTTAGAAATTCATTTACTAATCCAATATGATTTAAGCAATTCAAATGGTCAACAAGGTTACAAAAATTCCAACTATAGCATGCTTTTGGGTCCTACACTACCCGGACTTACACATAATAGTAGCTACACACGGACTCTCGTCACCTTGTGCGTACGTAGCCCCACACAAATAGGAGCACATAATGAATTATTTCACCTATGGGGAAAATTTCCTCTTACAAGGTTAGAAAGTAGACTCACCTCGCTCCGAAGATCCATAACCGGCATTTACACGCCCTTCCGAAGACCCAAAACGATGCTAAATGCTCTAAAGATAGCCAATAATTACGCAAATCCATTAATATATGCTCAATTACTCATTACAATCCAATTTATAACAATTCCTAACCCCGATCGAAAAGTTGACAAAAATGCTCTCGGGCCCACGCGCTCGGATTCCAATATTGTTTGAAGGATAAGTTTACCCATAACCTCACGAACTCAAATATATAATTTACTCTAAATTTCATACCCAAAATCGTGGTCAAATTCCAGGAATATCAATTTTCTAGGTTTTCCCTCAAACCCCAAGTTTCTACCAATTCCATGCTCAAATCCGTACATAATTGATGTATTTAACTCAAGATAGGTGATGAAAATCCCCTCTTAAAACCCTCCAAGAATTGCCCAAGCCAAGAAAATATGAGAGAAAATGGCCAAATCTCGATTTTTAAAACACTCACTGCCTTCAGCCCTTTCCGCACCTGCGGTCACTTGGCCGCTTCTGCGATCTCGCAGGTGCGGGATTTCCTTCGCACCTGCGATCTTTGAGCCATTCACTTCTAACCTCTTCTGCGGCATGACGATCACTCTTGTGGCTCCGCACCTGCGACCCTAGCCTCGCAGGTGCCGTTACACCAGCAACCAACAACTTCAGCCATCTCCAAAAGTCTATTTTCGATCCGTTAACCACCTGGAATCCACCCGAGGCCCCTAGGACCCCAACCAATCATATCAACCAGTTCCAAAACACATTACGGACTTGCTCGAGGCCTAAAATCACGAATCGACCTCCAATCCAAGCTTTTTGAACTTTAGAACTTCAAACTTCTGCTTTCGATGTTTAAACCTAGCAAATCACGTACGATTGACCTCAAATTTTGCACACAAGTCATATTCAACATTACAGACCTACTCCAACTTTCAGAATCGAATTCTGACCCCGATATCAAAAAGTCCACTTCCGGTAAAACATCTCAAAAACCTTTAAATTTCTATCTTTAGCGAAATGACACCAAAACGACCCACGGATCTCCGAATTCACTTCCGATCGCTCTCCTAACTATAGAATCACCATACAGAGCTACTCCCAGACTTGGAATCCCAAACGGACATCGATAACACTGAAATGCACTTCAACCCAAACTTATAAAATTTCTTCCAAATGCTAACTTCCACAATAGACGCCAAAATGCTCTCGGGTCATCCAAAACCCGATCTGGGCATACGCCTAAGTCCGAAATCATCATACGAACCTTCTGGAACCTTCGAATCCCGATTCTGAGGTCGTTTACTCAAAATTCCAACCTTAGTCAATTTTTTCAACTTAAAGCTTTCGAAATGAGAATTCTCTTTACTCCGAACTTCCCAAAATTCAATTTCGATCACGCGTAAAAGTCATACTACCTGAAATGAAGCTGCTCTTGGCCTCAAACAGTTGAACGGCATGCTAGAGCTCAAAACGACCGGTCAGGTCGTTACACATGAAGACAGTTTTGGGAACGACCAGATTTGCTAAGAACTTCAAGGTAGACAAGTCCAAGAGACATAAGATCAAGTGTAAGACATTAAAGGAGTAATATGACTCAAGACTAGCCCACATCTCTTTAAAGCTTGACACCTAATTAATAACTTAAGAGTCATCATAATTACAAATTGGGGGCTGCCACGTTAAAAGGGAGGGGTCTAGCTTATCCAATAATCTATCAATTAATTAATTAATTTGGTAATACCTCGGTACCCGGTAATTAACTAATTACCCACATAATTATGAATTGTCTTAAATTACTTAAAATTCTACTTATTTTTAATACACTTTATATATCATACTATCATGGTGGTACCATTTAAAATAAATACATACACTATTATTTTATTACAACATCCATGTAAAAGTATATTTTATCAATATTTGAATTTTTCTAGTTTCATATAAAGAGTATAATTTATTTCGTATGCTTAATTTTTGTTTAAATGGTAAAAATAAATAACCTTCTTCTCTTGTGACAAAATATTTCTATCTTTATATTAAAGAGAATCTCGTAAATGTTTCTCATATTATGTGTATAATTTAAAACATATTTGAATGTAGTAATATTACTAACTATATAATAACTATATATTAACAACAATAACGGCCCAGTGTAATCCCACTAGTAGGGTCTGGGAAGAGTAATGTATACGCAGACCTTACCCCTACCCCGAGGGGTAGAGAGGCTGTTGTGATGAGACTCTTGGCTCAAGAAGGAGACTAGAGACGATATAATAGTACTATCAATAGAATCATAATAAAATAACAGCAATATAGGAAATACGAAATAGATGGAAAGTACAATAATAACCAGTAGATAAAGCTATGCATCAGTAGATAACCACTAGCATCCTAAATCAAAATCTTAACTGTCTAGTCCTACTCGGGTGTGCCATAGAAATATTCACAACTTCCTCCTAACCTACGACCTTAATGCTTGAACACCACAATACCTTGTCACGAGACATGTCCTTAGTAATCCTAAGTCGCGCTATGTCTTGCCTGATTACCTCTCCCCAATACTTCTTGGACCGCCCTCTACCTCTCCTCGTGCCTACCACATCCAGTCGCTCACACCTCCTCACAGATGCATCAATGCTCCTCCTTTGAATGTGCCCGAACCATCTGAGTCTTGCTTCCCGCATCTTGTCCTTCATGGGGGCCACGTCCACCTTCTCCCAAATATCTTCATTCCTAATAATATCCATCTTAATGTGCCCGCACATCCACCTCTATATTCTCATCTCTGCTACTTTCATCTTCTAGATGTGTGATTTCTTAACCGGCCAACACTCGGTCCCGTACAACAAGGCAGGCCCAACCTCTGCTCTATAGAACTTACCTTTTAGTAACATTGGCACTTTCTTGTCACACACGACACCCGACGCTAACCTCCACTTCATCCACCCTACCCCAATACGGTGTGTGATATCCTCATCGATCTCCCAATCCCCTAAATAACCGACCCAAGGTACTTGAAACTACCCCTCTTGGGAATAACTTGAGAGTCAAGCCTCACATCTACTCCCGCTTCCGTCGGCTCGACGTTGAACTTGCACTCTAGGTATTCCATTTTAGTCCTGCTCAACTTGAAACCCTTCGACTCAAGGGCATGTCTCTAGACCTCCAGCCTCTCGTTGACGCCGCCTCGTGTGTCATAAATTAGAACTATGTCATCAGCAAATAGCATACACCATGGTCAGTGCGTCCATCACCAGAATAGGAATGGGCTGAGCGCAGACCCTTGGTGCAATCCCATATCAACCGGAAACTATATAAAATCATATTTTTCAAATTATTATCATTATTATTTTATTACTTTTTTTAACAAAAATGTTCCACTCAAAATACCATATTAAATGTACATATATAACGGTATCAAGGTTGTTAAGCCTACGGGGTGTAACAGGACAGGGTCGTTCGCCTCGGCAGGATATGTACAACATTCTCAAGGGAGTGGGTCATTTGCCTCGACAATATAATAGATGTATCAATGGTTATGTACCATATTATGATGGAATCGGGTCGTACGCCTCAGCATTTCTATAAAATACTCCTATAGAATCGTGCATATTATTTGTCAAAAAGCCAATTTATCTTTGTGTTTTCCTAATTTCAATTATGACGACCTATCTAGTATATATATATATATATTGTCATGACCCTAAACCCGGACCCGGTCGTGATGGTGCCTCTCATGAAGACAAGGTCAGCCGACACTTACCCTTTTAAGTTTAAGCAATTAAGTAATAAGAATTAAGTCTAAAATGTAATAAATATTCCCAAAGTAAGCAGTTAACAGTACAGTTTGCGGAAAATAAACCCAACACAGCCCGATACCGGGGTGTCACCAGTCACGAGCATCTATAAATACACTACAAGTCTAAAATGCCTACCAAGCTATTACAGAATAACTGAAAAAGAGATAGAAATGACATAAAGGGGCAAAATCATGGGACTACGGACGCCAAACAGCTACCTCATGGACTCCGAAGTCTGCCGGGAGCTCTGAATTCTCACTAGAAGGATCAACAACGCCTGAATCTGCACACGGGGTGCATGGAGTAAAGTGAGTACTCCAACTCTGTGAGTAATAATCATAAATAATGACTGAAAGCAAGAAACCACGTAAGGCACATTACAGGCTATAATGAAGCAGTAAAAGCCAGTAAAATAGTAAATCAGTAAAGATATATAAAAATCATTTTAGTTCAGTTTAAACTTCTTAAAAGGCCTTTTTAACAATTAAGCAAGTAAATGACAGGCAATAAGAAGGATAAACACATACAAGTTTGCCCATTGGGCACAATGTCAACAAATCCGCCCCTCGGGCAATATCTTAGAATAATGCCAGCCCTTGGGCTATATCTCACATCATAATGGGTACCCGCGCTCATTGGAGGTGTGCAGACTCCTGGAGGGGCCCCTTACAGCCCAAGCGCAATATCAAGCCATCTCGTGGCATCATCTCTAGGCTCTCAACCTCATATCAACAAGCCATTGCATGGCGTACATATCTCAGGCCCTCGTCCTCATAATCATAATATGGTGTTTCCTCACAACATAGGATCTCTGCCTTACTTAGTCAAAAAATCCTCACAAGCCACTCGAGCAACAGTAAAACATAGTGTTCAGCCCAAAATATCATTTAATATATCATTTAAGTGTTAAAGTAGAGTAAAAATGGTTGAGTTATGAAAAATAGTCGAATATGGCCTGACTGAGTTCAAGTATAAAGTAAAAACAGTGAGAAAATATCAATAAAAATCCCCTAAGGATTCAAATAGTTGGCACGAAGCCCAAATATGGCATTCATCCCAAAATATGGTGATAGCAAATAGATTTCAATCAAATACGCGGTAAAATAGTCATTCGAGATGGACTAAGTCACAATCCCACATAGTGCATGACTCCACGCTCATCAACAAGAGTGTGCATCACCTTAATATAGCAAAACGACATGCAATCCGGGGTTTCATACCCTTAGGACATCATTTACAATCATTACACACCTCAATCTGGTCTAAACTCTAGCCCGCGACGCCTTTGCCTCTCAAATTATCCTCTACTCACATCGAATCTATCCAAAATCAGAACCACGATGTCAAAATATGTTAAGGGAACGAAACCCAAGCAAAACATTCAATTTCCAACATAAATCCCAAAATTACCAAAACCCGACCGTCGGGCCCATATCTTGGATTCTGGTAAAAATAACATCAATGGATTCTTTATCACTCCCCGAGTTCATTCATACCAAAAGCATACAAAATCCAACCACAAACGACCCCTCAAATCCCAATTTCTAGGACTGCAATTTCAAGCCATAGCTCTTCAATTTTAGGCTTAATTTCCATGATTAATTAGGTAGGTTTCACATTAGAATCGAGTTTTAAGTACATGAATCTTACCTCCAAGTGATTTCCCTTGAATCCCTCTTCAATCCTCTTCAAAAAGCTCCAAAACGCTCAAAAATGGTGGAAATAAACCCCAAAATCGCGGACAAGACGACTATTTAAACATTCTGCCCTGGCCTCATTTCCTTCTTCGTGTATGCAGTCATTTCCTTGCATTCGCGAAGCACAATCCAACTTTGACCAAAAAAATTTCTTCGCGAACGCGCTCCCTCACTCACGAACAAAACATCTCAAACCCAGCTGACCAATTTCCTCTACGCGAACGCAGAGCTTCCCTCGCGAACGCGATGCACAATAATACAACCCTTCACTAACGCGGAGCCTTCATCGCGAACGCGAAGGCTAAAATCTTAGCCTTCACCAGCTAACCGTTCGCGAATGCATGGACCTACTCGCACACCCAAAGGTCTAATTCCTCTGCAACACATAGCAGTTTTTCTGCAACTCTCAACAACATGAAATGGTCTGATTGACCACCCAAAACTCACCCGAGGCCCCCAGGACCTCAACCAAATATACCAATATATCCCATAACCTCATTCAACTTGTTCAAACCTTTGAAACGCTCAAAACAATATCAAAACACCAAATTCGCATCAGATTCAAGCCTAAGAATTCCAAAATCTTCTAAATTATGCTTTTAATCAAAAACACAACCAAACCACGTCTGAATGCCTGAAATTTTGCACACACATCCCAAATGACACAACGGAACTACTACAACTCTCGAAATTTCATTCCGACCCCTATATCAAAATCTCACCTATTAACCGGAAATCGCCAAGAGTCCAATTTCGCCAATTCAAGCCTAAATCTACTCCAGACCTCCAAAACTCATTTTGATCATGCTCCTAAGTCCCAAATCACCTCGCAAAGCTATCCGAACCATCGAAACTTACATTTTATCCCTCTAACACATGAGTCAACATCCGATTGACTTTTCCAACTTAAGCTTCCTCAAAAGAGTCTAAGTGCCTCAAACCTTACCAAATACTTTTTGAATCCGAGCCAACCAACCCGATCACATATAGAACCAATAGTCAAAGCAATAAGAAGCAGAAATAGGGGAAATTGAGCAGTAACTCATGAGACGACTGGCTGGGTCATCACATCCTCCCCCACTTAAACAAACGTTCATCCTCGAACGAGTCAAGAAACATACCTGAAGCCTCAAATAGGTGAGGATATCTGCTCCACATCTCGCACTCGGTCTCCTAGGTAGCCTCCTTTACATGCCGACCTCTCCAATGCAATTTCACTGAAGCTATATCCTTTGACCTCAACTTTCGAACCTAACGACCCAAAATAGCTACTGGTTTTACATCATATGTCAAGTCATCATCTAACTGAACTGTGCTGAAATCCAGAACAAGAGTATCCCTAATATACTTCTGGAGCATAGAAACATGAAATACCTGATGCACACTCGACAAGCTGTGTGGTAAAGCAAGCTCATAAGCCACCTCCCCAATCCTCTGAAGCACCTCAAAAGTCCAGAACTGAGGACTCAATTTTCCTTTTTCCCAAATCTCATAACACCCTTCATGGACGAAACCTTCAACAGAACCTACTCGCCAACCATGTAGGACACATCCCGAACCTTCCTGTCAGCATAACTCTTCTTCCTCGACTGCGCTGTACGAAGCCACTCCTAAATCACCTTCACCTTTTCTAAAGCATCCTGCACCAAGTCTATCCCCAATAGCCTAGCCTTACCCAACTCAAACCAACAAACTAGAAATCTACACCACCTCCCATACAAAGCCTCATATGGAGCCATCTGAATACTCGACTTGTAACTATTGTTATAAGCAAACTCTGCAAGCGGTAGAAACTAATCGCATGACCCTCCAAAATTAATGACACAAGCACGCAACATGTCCTCCAATATCTGAATAGTGCTCTCGGACTGTCCGTCCGTCTGAGGGTGAAAAGTTATGCTCAACTCAACCTGAGTACCTAACTTTCGCTACAGAGACCTCCAAAACTGCAAAGTAAACTGAGTGCCCCTATTTGAAATGATGGAAACTTGGACACCATGCAAACGAACAATCTCCAAGATATAGATATTTAACAGCTGCTCTAAAGAATAGGTAGTACATACAGGAATGAAGTGCGTGGACTTGGTCAGCTGATCCACAATCACCCAAATAGCATCGAACTTATTCAAAGTCCGTGGAAGTCCAACAACAAAGTCCATAGTGATCCTCTCCCATTTCCACTCTTGAATATCCATCTGCTTAAGCAAGCCACCCGGTCTCTGATACTCATATTTCACCTACTGACAATTGAGACACCGAGCTACAAATCCCACAATGTCTTTCTTCATTCTCCTCCACCAATAATGCTGCCTCAAATCCTAATACATCTTTTCAGCACCCGGAAGAATAGAATAGCGCGAGCTGTGGGCCTCCTCCAGAATCAACTCCCGAAGCTCATCTACATTGGGCACACATATCCGGTCCTGCATCCTCCATACCCCATCATCACCAATGGTCACATCATACTGGCACTCTCTGATGTGATCAGATAAGGAAAACCGAGAAATCACACAAGCCAATACCCTACTGAGCTCCGAAGTATCTAACCTCACGAACCGATTGGCCAAGGCCTGAACATCAACTGCAAGAGGTCTCTCCCCAACTGAAATATATCCCAAACTCCCATACTCACTGCCTTTTAGCTTAAAGTGTCTGCCACTACATTGGCCTTTCCTAGATGGTACAAGATAGTGATATCATAGTCCTTTAGCATCTCCAACCATCTTTGCTGCCTCAAATTGAGATCCTTATTCTTGAACAAGTGCTGGAGGCTACAATAATCAGTAAACACCTCACAAGACACACCATAGAGATAATGCCTCCAAATATTCAACGTGTGAACAATGGAGGCCAACTCTATATCATGAATAGGGTATTTTTTCTCATGGGGCTTCAATTGATGAGAAGAATAAGAAATCACTCTACCCTGCTGCATCAACACACACCCAATACCAACTCTCAACGCATCACAATACACGGTATATGAACCTAAAGCTGATGGCAAAACTAACATTGGAGTTGTGGTCAATGTTGTCTTGAGCTTTTGAAAGCTCTCCTCACACTCATCCGACCGTAAAAATGAAGCATCCTTCTGAGTCAACTTGATCAAAGGCGATGCGATAGACGAGAATCCCTGTACAAACCGGCTATTATAGCCTGCCAATCCAAGAAAGCTGCAAATCTCTGTGGCTGAGGACGGTCTAGGCCAACTCTGACAGGCCTCTATCTTCTTCAGATCAACCTGAATACCTTCGCTGAACACCACATGCCCCAAGAAAGCCACTAAACTGAGCAAAAACTCACACTTGGAGAATTTTGCATAAAGCTTCTCCTCCCTCAATCTATGCAACACGACTCTCAAATGCTCTGCATGCTCCTCTTGACTACATGAATACACAAGAATATCATCAATGAAGACTATGACAAACGAGTCGAAATAGGTCGGAACACGTTGTTCATCAAATGCATGAACGCTGCTAGGCATTGGTCAGCCCAAAAGACATCACCAAAAACTTATAATGACCACATGGGGTCCTAAAAGCTGTCTTAAGAATATCCGAGTCCGTGATCTTCAACTGGTGATAAACTTAACGGAGATCAATCTTGGAGAACACTCTTGCTCCCTGAAGCTGGTCGAATAAATCATCAATGTAAGGCAAAGGATACTTGTTCTTAACTATTACTTTGTTCAATTGCTTATAATCAATGCACATCCTCATAGTGCCATCTTTTTTCTTCACAAATAGAACCGGTGCACCCCAATGTGACACACTAGGCCGAATGAACCCCTTATCAAGAAGTTCCTGAAGCTGCTCCATTAACTCCTTCAACTGTGCTGGTGCCATACGATACGACAGAATAGAAATGGGCTGAGTACCTGGCACGAGGTCAATACCAAAATCAATATCCTTGTCCGGTGGCATGCCTAGCAGGTCTGCATAAAACACATCGGGAAAAGGGGTGATACTGCAGCACATACATCTCCAGAAAGAGAACGGAGAACTGCTGCCAGGTAAGGGGTGTTGCACCAATAGGCCTACGCCTCTCAAAAGCCTCCCACTAAGTGAAGGCAGCTCCAGAAAATTGATAAGTAGTGAAAGCGACCCTGCTGGTCTCTAGAATATCCGATGTACGAAGCATCCTCTGACACTTATCCAAGAAACCCTGGGCATCCTCGCCCTCTACACCACTGAAGGTCGAAGGTTAAAGTCTACCAAACCTCTCTAACCTACGCTGCTCATCCCTTTGCATGGCAGGAACTACATAGTCTTGAGCAGTTGCAATCGGCTGGGCTGGATGTACCCCCGGTGTCTGAAGTCCCTACACGACCTGCTCAGGTGTGTGAGCGGCGGGACTCTGAGTGCCTCCCCCGGCCTGAAAAGTAGATGCAGCTGTAGTAGCTGAGACCACCTGAGCTAGGTCAGTGCAAACTGATAGGATCTGAGCCAAGGCTTCCTGAAGACTCGGAATCACAATAGGCACAGCTGGTGCCTGAGCTGGTGCTGCTGGAGTGTCCATAACTGGGACCTGATCCTAAATTAGGGCGGCTAGTGGATTTGCATGTGCTGCCTAGCTGTTGTGCAGGCCACACCTCTGCCCCTATCGTGACCACGACAGAATCTTCGGCCTTTGGTGGCCATAGTTTGTGGTACTGGTGGTCGTGTTGTTGGAAGAACTAGAAAAGTGAAGCTCCTAGCGGACAAAGCTCATATTGTAAATTTGCCAATCTTAGTTCCAAGGCTTTGATTAGTCCGGCATAGTGAGACGATGTCTGCTCCATATTTTTCTCAATTGTTTCCACTTTGCTCATCATTTTATTTTATGTGTGGGCCACATTCTTTATGGTGTTTCCTATGTTGTTTAGTACCTTGTTTTGGCAGATGGAGTTTTTTGATTGCCAGTTCATTGTTGTTTCGATGTCACTTGTTGGGGGTTTTTCTCCAGTAGGTAGCACTATATTTTTCTTGGGAATTTTTGGAGCATGGCTTATACTCTCTTTTTCAAAAGGTTGAAGTGAAGAAAAATCTTGGGTATGACTGGAGCTTGAAGGACTTAGCATGAATATCTGTGGTTGTGTGGGATTTATGGTTTTTTGAATTGGTGAAGTTTCAAGTTCATGTGGCTTTTTGGATTCTAGGTATGAGCTGATGGTGATTTGGGTTTGGGTGTGATTTCACTATCCTCCCAGCTTGGAGTGAATTTTTCTGGTAATTTTGGCCATTCCTGGGGTTTGTAACCGACAAGAAATTCATATTTATCTGGACAGCTTAATGAGCCAATTGAAGGATCGTTATTTTCATATTTGGCTCGAAATTGTTTTTAGTGGTTTTTCCCCTTTTCTTGGATTTTGGTTTGGTTTTGTTGAGGCCGAACATTTCCCAATGACGCTGGTGGTGTTCATCATATTCTTCAATTGGATCTTCCAAACAATTTTGACAGTCGCAATCAAGATCCCAAGGTCAGTGTCCCGTAAAGGGGTATTTGAACCACCATGTCCTTTTTCCTTCTTTGTCAAAATTTTGACACCAGTCATGTTCTTCCATGATGCTTTGTATATTCCAAAAGAACCCTCCATCAGGTTCAGGGTATGTATCTATTGTATCTTTGGATTGAATCATTTGGCAAGAGAAGATGGTTTTATTGGGTTTTTTTAAGATGGGAATGGTCAAAGCTTATGCAAACGGTTTTGTCATTTCTTTTGGTAAAAGTTGGTTCACCCGATTGTAGAGATTCCTCCGGTTCTCTTAACTTTTCATAATTTGTGATCCAGGAATCAGGAAGAATTTTGACAAGTTTATCTCTGGAAATTTGTCTGGGTATTTAGGTGCACATGGTGTTTCCTTTGGTAGCATCAATATTTAGGAGTAACGCATTTTCTCCTCCAGGAAGGCAAAGATCCATGACATGATTTTGGACTTGCCATGCCATTTGGTGATGAAGAGTGGCTTGGATGGAATCTTTGGCTTGAGGGGCTCCTTGGATTTGGACTTGGATTTTTAGAGCTTCGGTTAAGTATGGATCATAAAGGGACATGTTAAAATTTGGAAAGATAGTTATGAAGACAGTCCCAGCATTTAGGGTAACTTCTGCAGTACCCAAATTTGCATGTTGGTACTCCAAGTATCTTGTATCTAGAAAAGAAAGTCGAGCTATAACAGGTTGACCTTTTCTTCCATGATATGTTAAAGCGATTCGGATAGCACCAAAATGGATATGGGTAAAACCATGATCTCTCCATTGTCTGGAAAAATCATCTGGGATTTGAAGAGTGATAAATTGTTCCTCTCGAGTGGCAAGAATAGGATGTTGGACAAGTTTTGAGGCAGCAACATATTCTTTGACTCCTTTTGGTCTGTGTTGGACTAAGGAACGAATTTGGGTTCAGGGTGCAAAAGATTTTTTTGCGAAAGTTGAGTAGGGGTTTATGAGGGGTAGTTTAGTGGAGGATACTTTTTGTTCATCGGGCAGGATATCTTTAGAGGTAGTTATATTTTTTGGACAAGGTTTTATATAGAGTAGGAGACATATTCATTTTTGTAAGGGAAGAGGATGATGGAAATGACTCAGACATATTTAGTAAATTGTTCCTCCCTCCGAAAGGATGGGTTGGCTCTGATACCACGGTATAAGGAACAGAGCAAGAGACTCCAAGAAAGCAAACTAAATCATAGGTACGAAAGTTTCCCTACAAAGGGGCTGGCCTCAACAACCCATAAGGGACGGTTTGCCAAGCTACACAAACAGTTAATTTGTTTATAGTCGCAAAAGTTTTCCTACAAAGGGACTGGCTTCAACAACCCATAAAGGGACGGTTTGCCAAGCTACACAACTAAGAAAACTTTTGTACTATAACCAACATTAAACTTGTCAATCTTAACCTTCCCTTCTTCCGATGCCATTTTTCACAAAAAAGTTATGTGAATAGTGCCTGTGAATAGTACGATGATCAATAGTGTCGCACTATTCTTATAAATAGTACTTGCACCAATACTGTACTTTTCTACCATAATTACACTGTTTGTGCTCTGATACCAGTTGTTGGGAAGCATGTCAAGCTAATAGAAGAAAAAGAATATTTAAGAGAGAAGCAACAAAATTGCACAAGACAAGACAAGACAAGATTTACGTGGTTCAACAATTTTTGCCTACTCCATGATCACACAAAGAATAACTCTTTATTAATTGAAGAGAGAAAGAAGAAGTTTTTTTCGGGATGATGTACAAATGAAAATGTAGACACATATTTATAGGCATTTGAATGCCCTGCCGAGGTAAGCGCTTACATCATAAAAATGCCGATGTATGCGCTTACATCATAAGAATTTCGAGGTAAGCGCTTACATCACAAGAATGTTTATATAAGCGCTTACATCATATTTTCATATCTTTTTGATTTTTCTTTCTTTTGTTTTGTCTACTTTCACATACAACAATAAGTTTGGTCATATCAAGCTCCTAGTTAGTATGTTTTTTAACCTTCAAACCACTATGCATGCAGGGGAGAGGAGGTGGTAAGAGTCCCACTTTGATTTATCAGGGAATAAGTTGTACTCTCTTTATATAGTTTCCTTTTAGGAAAAATCATGTGAACCAGCAAACATATACATTGTATCTATCATTTGTAGCTATACTTTCAGAAAATTAATTACTATCCGTAGTTATATTTGAATTTTATAGGAAATTCATTTGTAGTACTGAAACAACAGATCAGTTGTTTTAATCTGGAAAAAAAAAGAGAACAACAAGCTCTTGTAGTCTTAATTGGTTAGAGCACTTGCTTAATACCTGATAACAAGTGAACACTAGCTATAAATGGTAATTAGGCAAACTATAATTACATATGATAATTAAACTCTAAACTATAGTGCATTTTGAAAATTCTTCGAATTTTTTTCTTCCTTATCTTTTGAACTTGCTTGTGATGTTGATTTAGTCTTATTTTGCTTAATTAGAGTATCCCCCTCTCCCCAAAAAAAATAAAAACCCCCAACACCTTCAAACTAATACTTAATAAGTTGTGAGCTAAATTTAAGGAGAGAATGTAACAGATATTATGAACATGATAATGGCATCTCCTTCTTTGCTTAGACGTTGATTTAGCTAATACAACGACAAAATTACAAGTCACGAGAGACATAAAGTTCAATGAACATTAAAATAAAGAGAGTATAACTAAAATTTAATTAGGTATGAGTTTCCTTCTACTCAAAATGACCCACACCAAACTTTGACAATAGCATTAATATAGGCGATCAAACTAAAATTTAGGTATGAATAGAATGTAAGATGCAAATTAGGTTTTGACCCACACATCAAATAAATAGGTATACCTGGTCCAAACTCCAAAATAAGACTAAACAGGTCTACATTTTCTTTACACGTAATGTATTAAATTAAATTTACCACTTCTTTAGTGCAGTGCCATTTTGAAAATACTAAAAGCACATATTTTTTTTATCAATTGAAGATCACATGTATATTCAATCGAATATCATTAAAACCAAATTAAACTAAAACTAATTGTCAATGATAGAATAAGAAACCAGTTATTTGAATCTAGGAAATTGCATCTATCCAAAGAACCTGACTTGATCAAGCTCACCAGTATTGTCTTCTATTTACTGAATTATATCTTTCTATTTCTTTCCTTATTTGCTGTATAATTTATTATTTGCTGGCTAGAAAGTCTTTGTTTGTGTATTAAAAGTGAGACACATAATGTTAGATGTGTGGTACAGAATCTAAAGCACTGACCATGCATATTTGTGAGAAACATGGAATGAATCAGAACACAGCCAATTTGATGACCTTTTCAAAGTTAAGAATCAATCAAGTCATATATTTTTTATTTGAGATACTTTGGCTTCAGAAATATCACAGGTTCCCACATTCATCTTCTTCAATTGTTTTCAGACCATCGAAATAAATGTGTTTACTTAAAAAATATGAATAATAATTAAATTTGATTTGTGATTTTAAAGATATGTGATTTAGTTCAATACCAATTAATAATCAAGAAGTATGAAGTAGAAATGAAAGAGACGAGTGAACCAAACCAATGTTACTCTGATATTTTGGGATGAACATCATATTTTACTGTGCTGAATGGCTTTTAGAGATTTGTGACTGAGTAGGGCCGAGGGCCTGTGTTTTGAGGATTATTATGGGATCGGGCTGCACGCCACAACAGTGTTGTACTGATTATGATTATAAGGTTGAGGGCCTGAGTTGTACGCCACGAGGTGGCTTGATATGAGGCCAAGAGCCTATTTATTATGCCACGAGATGGCTTGACATTGCGCTTAGGCCGTAAGGGGCCCCTCCCGCTGTCTGTACACCCCCAATGAGTGCAAGTACCCAGTATGATATGTGATATAGCCCGAGGGGCTGAGGTTGTTCTAGGTTATTGCCCGAGGGGCTGATTTCTGTTGACATTGTGCCCAAGGGGTTAATTTTATGTGTTTATCTTTTCTTGCTGCTTTTCATTTACATGTTTAACTGTTAAAAAAGTATTTTAAAGAAGCTTATACTGAACTAAGGTGTTTTTATAAGATTTCACTATTTTATTGCATTTTATTGGTTTTACACTGCATCTTGTAGCATTTTACTGTATTTTACGTGTTTTCTTATCGCTCAGTCTTCATTTATTTTTATTACTCACTAAGTTATAGTACTCACTTTACTCCCTGCACCATGTGTGCAGATTCAGGAGCTTCGGGTCCCGCCAATGAGGGTTGATTGCTCCCAGCAGGCTATTCGGAGTCCACTAGTTAGCTACTTGGCGTTTGAAGCCCAGTGTTTCTCCCTCATGTTTGTCATGACCCTAAACCCGGACCCGGTCGTGATGGTGCCTCTCATGAAGGCAAGTCCAGCTGACACTTCTCATTTTCTAATTTATTAACAGTTAAGCATTTAGGAACAGTCGAAACTTGAGTAAATAATCCAAAGCAGCAGATAATATCATAAATACACGGAAGAACAACCCAACACAGCTCTAACCTGGGTGTCACTAGTCATGAGCATCTATAAAACCTAATACAAGTCTGAAAAATCCGCAAACTATTACAAACGTCTGATAAGAGATAGAAAAGATAAAGAGGGAGAAACACGGGTCTGCGGACGTCAAGTAGCTACCTCGTGAACTCCGAATGTCCGCCGGGAGCTCTCAACTTGCACTGGCAGGATCAATAATGCCTGAATCTGCACATAGGCGTGCAGGGATTTAAGTGAGTACTCCAACTCAGTGAGTAACAAATGTAAATAAAAAGTGAAAGAAAGAAATCACGTAAGGCACAAAGCATTCTATAAAGAAGCAGTAAAACCATTTAATAGTAGTAATCCAGTGGAAAGCTAAGTAACAATCCTTTTTCAACAAGTAAACAGGTAATTGACAGGCAGTTAAGGTAAAGTAAACAAATAGAAGTTCTCCCTTCGGGCACATTATCAACAAATCCGCCCCTCGGGCAACATCTCAGAATAGTACCAGCCCTTCGGGCCATCACATAGAACAATACCAGTCCCTTGGGCTCAATCTCACATCACAATGGGTACCCGCGCTCACTGGGGGTGTACAGACTCTTGGAGGGGCCCCTTACGGCCCAAACGCAATATCAAGCCACCTTGTGGCATCATCACTAGGCCCTCGGTCTCATATCAATCAATCCACCTCGTAGCATACATATCTCAGGCCCTCGGCCTCATAATCAGTATCAAATGTTTCCTCACAAGATAGGCCCTCGGCCTCACTCAGACAAAAATCCTCACAAGCCACTAGGGCAGTAGTAAAACATGTTTCTCAACCCAAAATATCGTTTAAAAGATCATGTAAGTGTTTAAAACAGAGTAAACATGGGTGGGTAAGAAAACATTGAAATATAACATGACTGAGTTCAAGTATAAAGTCAAAATAGTGAGAAAATACCAGTAAAAATCCCCGAAGGGTTCAAATAGTTGGCACAAGGCCCAATTATGGCATTCAGCCCAAATAATGATGAAAACAAGTAGATTTAAGTCAAATACGCGGTAAAATCATCAGTCGGGATGTACCAACTCACAATCCCCAATAGTGCACGACCCCACGCTCGTCATTAAGCATGTGCCTCACCTACATATAGTACTACGATGTGCAATCCGGGGTTTCAAACCCTCAGAATATTATTTACAATCATTACTCACCTCGAACTGGACAAATATCAAGCTCATGACGAGTTTGCCCCTCGAATCGGCCTCCACTCGCATCGAATCTATCCAAAATCAGAATGAGGACGTTAAAATATGCTAAGGGAACGAAGCCCAAGCGAAAACAATCAATATATGACACAAATCCAGAAATTACCAAAACCCGACCCCCGGGCCCACATCTCGGAATTCAATAGTTCTTACATCAATAGATTCTTTAACTCCCCGCGAGTTCATACATATCAAAAGTTCAGAAATCCGATCCCAAATGATCGTTCAAATCCTCAATTAAAGGCCTAAGTCCCCAAGCCTTAGTTTCCCTAATTTTCACCCTTAATTTCCATAATTTCTAGCTCTAATCCATGAAATAATAGCATAGGAACGAGTTTTAGGTCCAAATTCCTAACCTCAATGAAGTTCTCTTGAAATCCCTCTTCCAAATCGTCCAAAAAGCTCCCAAGCCGAGATAAAAATGGTGAAATAGCTCAAAATTCGCGAAGGCTATAGTGTATACCTTCTGCCCAATCAGTTTCGTATCTGCGGCACAATACCCGCTTCTGCAGTACCACATTTGTGGTTATTTTTCTGTTTCTGCGGATATCACTTAGCTTATGATTTTTCCGCCTCTGCGATTCCTCATCCGCATCTGCGACATAGACTCGGTCTCCTAAGACCTACATAAGGCAGCAAAAGCATTTGTAAGACCTCAAGCAAGGCATGAACCATATTTGTTCAAAGTATCTAAAACTGTAAGACCTCAAAGGCATGAAAATTTGTAAGACCTTACTAAAGGCATAAACCCAATCTCAAAGTTAAGGCTATATATCGAACTTGTAAGACCCCTAAAAGGAATACCCTTGATATAGACAACTAAACTAGTTCACTCAAAATCAAAAATGGCTCCGACCAAGCACAAATGACTATTGTATAATGCTGTACCAGCCAAACTAACGCAACTCAGGGATGCCCGATCGTCGCTACAAAATCACAGGCCTTCAATTACTTCGAATCTACTTCGAAAAGAACCATTTAAATAGTCTACCCTCGATATAGGCAAAAGAGCTTCGACTATGTCAACTCCTAAACACCGGCTTCAAGATACTCAGCCTCCGAGCCAAACCTCCCAAGGTGCTCGATCATTGCCACATAACAACTCGCAATTAAGGCTTTAAGCCATCGAAGAGTCAAGCAAAACTATTTCAAAAAATACTTATCGAGGGAAAAATAAACCTACATAAAAGGTCGCATTGACCCAAGGCATAAGAGCCATTGTCGCCAGCCCGTATAAAAGGCCGCATCGGCCCAAGGCGTAAGAGCCATTGTCGTCAGCCCGCACTAATACAAAACTTGATGGTCGAATGAGCTCGAGTTGAAACCAGATTTGGAGACTGAACCCAAAATAGTTAACTAAATATGCATAAGATCAAGGCGTAAGAGCCATTATCGCCAGCCCATATAAAAGGCCCCATCAGCCTAAGGCGTAAGAGCCGTTGTCGCCAGCCCGCACAAATAAAAAACTTGAGGGTCGAATGAGCTCAAGTCGAAAACTGATTTGGATACTGAACCCAAAATAGTTAACTAAATATGCTTAAGATCAAGGCGTAAGAGCCATTGTTGCCAGCCCATCTAAAATGTCGCATCGACCAAGCGCATAAGAGGCTACGGGCCAGCCTAGTGAGCCCCAGGACCATATCACGAATCTAAGGATTCCTACCAACTCAAAGGCCAATTGATCTTGCTAAAATCTAGGCAAACAGAAGCCTAGAAGATACAAAATTGTGAGGTTTCCCCCTCATGCATAGATGTAATAAAATACAAGCTGCATTTACAGCATAATGTGAAAGTACTATATACAAAGAAAAGAAAGAAAATAAACGTCCCTCTTGGGGGCTATAGCCCGACGGCCCCGTCCTGGCCGTCTTTAGCATCGAACAGAAGGAACTTGGCGTCATATTCCTCTACCTTGGCTTGCTCAATTTCTTCCAAAAAATTGAAACACCTAGCATGAGTTTCCTGGAGAGTTTCCCTCCGAGATTTGCACTTCGCGTACTTTTTACTACTACTCGCACGACCAAGAGTTCTCTTCATCTCAGCTCTAGAAGTGTTATCGCTCTTCAAATAGGCTGCCACCTTCTAGTCTGCCCTAGTGCTGCTCATCACAGCCTCGACCCGAGCATTCACCACCTTGGTCTTCGCCTTCGAAAGCTCAAACTCAAGCCTTGCAATCATGTTCGCTCGTGCACAATCATTCGCACGAGCGGTCCGAATTTGCATCTTAAGGGTGGAAGTTTTAGCCAAAGCACTCTCTTTGGCCGCAACTTGGGCATCTACAAGAGCCTGCGGATCCTTAAACTCACAATTGTCCCGACCAACTTCGTTCCAAAGTTGTTCCAGCTCCTCCGTTTTGCTCTCCAAATAAAATATCGAAACATTAATCTCCGCAAATGAAAAAAGGAGTATACGTCAACATGAAATACAAGATACCTGCCTTTTGAGGCAGCACTCGCAGCTTCAGCTCCGATCTACCTCACACTACAGGTATACCAGCTCGCTTTCCTTTCTCCCACAAAGAAGATTAAGTGATTTCTCCCTATCCGAAGCTTTACGCAACCTAACATCATAGCGAAGCAGCTCGGATTTAAGCCTATCAAAGGCCTACGAAAGAAAATTCAATAAGAAAGGAAGAGTGTGAAACCAAAATAATTCTATGCCAGCTACCGAAGCTTACCATAAAGCTGAGCCACTGAACCTCACCAAAGGCCGAACCAATGTCTGATAGATTTGTGTCCTCCGAAGCGCCATTGGTAAGAAAAGAGGAAGGCACCACGTTCTCCTCACTCTTCGAAGTACCCTCAGCAGAAACGGGGAATGTTCTTTTGAGAACGGAGGCCTCCAAAACTAGATGATCGACCGTATCGCCTCTTTTGAACCTCTGAGAAGGACTCGCCCTACTGTGAGCCTCCTCAGACCTTAGAGGGCATTCACATTTATCATCGACCCTCGACCCCATGGTCGGTAGAATCTCCTCCTCCCCTAGCGGGCACGACCTCATCTCGGAAAAATCTCCAATACATGCGGTGGCTAAGTTAGTATGCTAAAAAGAAAAGTACCATTCCGGGGAAATGAGCCACCAAGAACCTACCATGATGTTTTGCCTCCCATCTCCCCTCGGACAGGTTTTTCCACTTGCGCTTATCATAGGTCGAACAAGCTGCCAGCTTACGAGACCACTCGACCAAATCAGGGACCTCGTTCGGTAACCAAGGAGTCGATACAAAAAATAAAACAGAAAATATTATTATAGAGCCCGCCTCAGCTATGGACAAAGTGATAAGAATACAGGTAGACCACTTACGTGTGAAATTCCATTTATCAAGAAAGGGCAGAAACTCTCCGGGGATGATATCGACTGTCCGCGCTCAAACGAATCGGCTCATCCATTCCCGATCCTCGTCCTCATCGCTGTTAATGGCAGGGGACCTAGTGGATCAATGCTACATGTTAATCAAACCCCGATAACGCAATGGCCGATATAACCTTACGAGATGACTGAGGGTGAACTCGAGCCCGACCTTGTTTACAAAATGCCTTATCGTCTGCGGTATCTTCCAAAGGGATGGGTGAGCCTGCACCAAAGTAACCTGGTATCTCCGACAAATCTCAAGCCTGGACCGTCCAGGGGACCCGACGCAAAGGGACGCATATACACGCTCAAAAACCCCTAGACGTGGATCATGATGCTCTCCTCAGAGGAAGGTACTTGCAGTACCACTCCCTCTCCCCATCCGCAATCTTTTTTTATCATTTTGTGGTGTTCCTCCCCTATTGATGAGATGAACCTCGATGCATGCTCCCTATGTCCTTGAGCGATGGGAGGTTTCTCCAACGTAATGTCTCTCCTGGATACAAACAACCTTGAGACCCATTCACTGGGCACCGATAGTGTACAACCGACCGGATGCAGAATGGAGGCAGAACTCCCCTCTCCTTGATGGGCAGATGTCGACGTAGCAGTCATGGCTACGATAAAACAGGAAAATGAGGGTATTGATTTGGGCAAGGGGTTTGAGCTGAAACAGCGGAAGAACTAGTACCAAGAACCAAGTTCTATGGAAGAAATAATTGCTTAGACTAGCAGAATCTCCATTTGAGGAGCAAATGAATGAATATATAGGGGCAAATCAGCAACTTCTCGCATATCCAGAGGGCCATTTAATTCTGGCCATGGTAACGTCACTTTTTCCTTGGGAAATATACTGGCGGGACCACCCCGGGGCTCCCTTTATCAGATCGCATGAATGCTGCTATCCCATAAAATTCGAGAGGTATCGAGACCTAGGGGGCTTCTTGTTATCGCAAACATCGGCCCAAAGAAGCTATCAACCTAACTTCAATATAGGACCCGATTTTGAGGTCCCGATTACTCCATGAATGGGCTCCTAAGAGTTAATATTAAAATTTGAAAAATAACTCCACAGTAGCGACGATATATAAAGAATGGAAAGACTTGAAGCAGAAAAATTCTCTTGCATTGCCAAAAATATATTTATAAGGGACATCTTTACAAGACTCATTCCCCCGGGAGTACATGCACACAAAGAAAAAAGAAAAAAGCTAAGCGACACAAGGCCTACTCGTAATTGCCACTATCCCCTGAACCATCTCCAGGATCCTCATCTAAAGCGACCAAGAGCACCGATTTTCTCTCCAACTCTCGGGCCTCCTCAATCTCAGCTGAAAGATCGACACCTTTGGCTCTCACCCCCTCCAAGGCCTCCCTCCTTGCCTTCGCTCTAGCATAGGCAAAAGCCTGAGCCAGTTTTAGCTCGGCCTCTATCGAAATATTACGGGTTGTTTGGTTCGCTGTGGCTGCGTCCTACAGATAAGTAGCAACTTTTCCTTCGATATCGGACTTGGCCGCAGTCACTGCAACAACCTCCTTTCGATCATTTTGGAGAAGACCATGGGTCGATGCCAACTCTGAGGCCGCTACCTCATTTCGCTCCCTCAACCCAAGGATCTCCACATTCTTTTGCCCGATCAACGAATCCCTTAACCGATCTGTGAAGGGAAATGTAAGCCAGTTACTATCTAATTATGTCAATGAAGGGTGGATTCATGCATAACAAAATACCTGCTCAGCAACATCAGCGTTATCTCAGAGTGCTCCCTCCAAAGCACCCCGGAGCTTGCCTGACTATTTCTCCTTTCTAGCAGAGTAAGCCTCGGACTCTCACAGTCCCAAGGTTAGCCTCTCAAGCTCCTTTTCATGGCATGAAAGCTCCTCATGAATCTTGGAGAGGGAATGATCATATATCTCCTTACACTACGGCAAAATAGAAGAGTTAGAAGAATGAAGAAAAATGCTCGAGACTAAAGGAAATATACATAAAATAGTTATCACATGCTGCATGAACCTCTCTGCAGCCTTGACGGCGCTCGAGACTAACATCGTCAAGAATGTTTCCAAGCGCGCCTCCCTCCTTGAGAGGACCCCAACTTTGACGGTATTCACATCCTGAGCATCCCTTAGCTCCCCTGATGAGAAATGAGGGCCCGAACTAAAATCACCTATGTCATCGATGTCCCCTATGGGAAACTCCTACCCCCCAAAGAGCTCCGGGTCCAGACCATTTGCGACCAGCAGCAACGGTCCCCCCAGCAGAAACTATACCATATCCGGCCACGGGATCCAGAACCACATTGACACCCTCCTCGAGGGTCTTTGCCGCATGGGACCGACCTGAGTCGGCCATTACAGATTTAGTAGATTTTAGTCGAGGCGCTTTCAAGGCTCCCGCGCCCGATTGACACTAGCCCTCGTCATCATCCTCATCCTCAATGCCAATGCTTGCTCCGAAAGTTGAAGCCGAGGTCCTAGTGGCAGCTCGAGGCCCGCGTGACTTAGGTTTCTTTGCCACAGGAGGATCTACAACCATCTTACCCTTCCTTTTCTTGCCCTTAACGTGATCTGAAGCCTCCATCATGCCCCTAGGAGCCGGCCTCATCCGCATACTCTCACCAAGGCCTTTTCGAGCGCGGTAACCATGACTTATCAGCACAAAGGATATGGGAGAAACATACGGCTAAGACATAGGTGGCAAGGGAAACTTTACCATGATTCTTGGCCACCCACTGCTTCTTGGCCAGGTCGGGTCAAGATCAGACAAGATATGGGAATGAGGTATCCAATCGCCCGATCCATCTCGACAGATCTAGGACCGCTCTGGGATACCAAGCGGTAGCTGTAGAAACCAAAAAGAGATCTTTTTTGGAAAGAAGGAAAGAAAATTGCAAAACATGTCCGAGGGAAAAAATACTTACGCTGTATGTTCCACTTCTCCGGGAATGATATCCTCCTGGTGGGAATGATGTCCGAGGTCTTCACCCGGACAAACCTGCTTATCCACCATTGATCCTTATCCTCATCGGTGCACGAGAAAAATGATTTTTTGGATCGGTGGTGAAGCCTGATCGAAACTCAATAAATCGAGGGCTATACAACCTAATCAAATGGTTGAGGGTAAAGGTCTTTCCCTCGACCCCATCTGATAAATGGTGGAACATTAAAACAATCCTCTAGAAAGAAGGCTAGATTTGACCAAACGTCACTTGCTATTTGTGGCAGAAATCAAGGATAATTGGATCTATCTCCGAGGGAGAGGATTTAGGAGGATCGACCGGACCCAAAATGAACGGGTAAGTACATACATGAAGGAAACCAGCCTTGTATTCCGTTATGTTCTCATCAGGGCGGGGAATCTCCACTTCCGTTGCCTCCCCCATTGGCCGTTTTCCTTCACCTTCCCTATGTTGGTCATAACACTAATGTACTGGGACACATGTTCACATCGGCCCGGTGTAGATGAGGTTTTGTCGACGAAAAAGTCCTTTGACATTTCAAGCTCGGTAGGAGTACATTGTCCCACAGTGGGTATCACTTTAGGTTTCCCTTTAGACGTTCGAGATGAAGAGGCAGCCTCGTCTTTTCCAGGAGCCGCCTTGGAGGTTCTAGCCATGATGATGGTGAAATTTGTCTAAGAAAGTAAGAATAAAGGATGCAAATGGGGATGGGTCTGGCTTTGCAAAGTTGAATATATTGAGAAAGTAAGAATTATCCAACGATTGGTGCATTTATAGGAGTCATGTGGGTAACGGAAGGGATGAACTAGTAGCGGTTCGTGGGCTTCTCGATAGTCGCGTTTGACGATGACCCTTGCACAATTTTTTGGGTATGGCATTTAATGATCCGATAGGCTGACATCACAGTGATGATGCCCTTAGAATAGAAGCTCAAAATAGTTTCCTATAGCCTTGTTCTAGGAAACTCGGGGACTATCTGTATACGATGAAATCATAGGGTCCAATCCTCGTCATCGAGGCACCTCAGAAGATCATCTCGAAGCCTCGAGACTACAAGGATATGGTCGAGTTTTCTCCATCAAGGTTCATGGAAGCCTGACCTTGGGACAATGTTGACCACGACTATGGTAGAAATGGGCAGTTCCCAAGGTACACAGCTAGGACTGACAGAGCCTAGTGGACTGCCCTAACCCTGAATCAGGGTGTCGTCTAGCTGTCCCATCCCCGTATCATTGTAATTAATGTATTTTGTAGTATGTTGGGATTCCCCTCATATATAAAGGGGGTCCTTGCCCCTTTGTAAACCACTTTTGCCTCAGTCGTTCCTATACTAAATAAACAAGAACATTCTCTCTACTCTCTAACATACTCTCTTGATATTATTGCTTCCATTTGTTGTTTTCATCATTGTTCTTCATTTATTGCTTATCATTGTCCATAAAGAATCTTCGTTGATTTTACTATAACTGTTACCCATACTTCGACCACCTTCGATAGCTCCCAGCCGAGCTCCGGAATCGATCTCGAGGCCCCCAAATCGACAAGCTCGAGGCCCCGATTGTTAACCTATCGGTTTGTTTATCACCCTATTCCTATCTCTTATCTCGTTTCTAAGTATCACACATAGTATCAACTACTCAAGGACTAGCATAAAAATAAATCGCGTATTTTTAGAGTCCCATAATGAAATTTAATTGTTATTACCATTTTCACGGTAAACAGATATGAATACTCCCTCTTCTGAATGATGAACAACCCGTTTATCTAAATAATCTACGACCTCGGGCCCAATATATATGTGCACAAGCTACGGCCTCAGGCCCAAGTATACGTATACATAACTAAGACCTCAGGCCCAAAAATTCATAAAGCATAAACTACGGCCTCAGGCCCAAATATAGGAGTTCAATGTTCGGGAATTTAAAATCAGGAACTGAGAATCATACTACAATACATTATAGTTAAATACTAAATCACACTGAGTTACATAATATTAGAATATTGAATAGGACTAGACTGAGACATGTATTCTTGAACTGATTATGAACATTGAAATTTTAACTGTTTATGTAATACTGAATAATCTATACAACGACTCGAGGGCATCAAACCCAAGTCTATACTGAATACGCATTGAGCTCACAATATTCAGAATAAAAGTCATGAATGTGTTATGAAGCTAGAGAATAAAAGTTCTACAACAATTCAAGGAACTAGGCTAAACTCTATTTTTGAGGCAATTAGTAACGTCGTAAAAGAAACGTAGTGTAGGGAGAATCATTAACATTCCCAATCATAGAGAGTTAACCTCACATACCTTAACTTCCTTCTCTTGAGCATAATACAAACTTCTCCAACCCTTTCAACTTTAATCTATATCAATACAAGTCAAAGGGATTCCAAATTAGCAACAATACCCATGTTTTGGTAACTTAGGCATTTTATCAAACACTTGGTGAGTATAAAGCTTCATAATCCCTATTAATGGTGTTTCTACAACCAATAACCTATTCTCTTTCTCCTACATAAATTCTAAAGTCTCAAATGGTTATAATCAACATTATTCTTTATCACCCGTAAGGTAAACAACACTCTTAACCAATAATCAACAATCAACAATCCAAACCTATAACCGTTCATGCTTTTCTATCAAACTCATCAACTCACATCTCATGAACTAGAGTCTATAATCATTAATTCAAGGCAAAATGACTTCCTGACCACTTAAACTTGTAGGATTTTTGAAAGCCGATGCACGAACTTTGGATTTTCCCATTTGAACACCTCTACTTGAGAAAATGTCTACTAATAAACACCTTTGACCGTTGACTATGCTTAGGTGACAATATTATAGCTGATGTGGCCAATTTCGTGTTAATCACCTTTATTAAGCGTGTGAATATGATAAATATTTAATTTACAAAAATAGAAAAATTAAAATAATTAATTTAAAAAAATAGAAAAATTCATCGGGTCAAATTTAGAGAAAAGCCACTTCAATCCATCGGGTCGGACAATTCTTCAATTTTTAACCATTCAATCTTGCAATTCCATGTCATAGAGATTGTTCTCCACACCAAGAACTACCTCTCCACTAAAAATCAGGAGATTTCACTGTAGGAATCCCCACTTCTGATGACCTGCAACTCTCCGGCGGGCTTCAGTTGGTCTGAGATGGCGTTCCAGTGGTCCAAATCGCCCAAGAGCAATGCCAATCGATTTCTGCTGCTGAGGAGGTCACGCTGATTGGCCACTACAACGAATTAATTGTCACAACTTTAAAGAAAACCACTTCTGCGACAGTACTGATCGAAAATAATTTCCGTCAATCTACCTAGCTAGAAAAGAATAAAAAAAATTTGGAGAGACCAAGAAGAACTTAGGAAGGAAGTGCTGATATGGAAGTAGACGAATGAGTTGCAGGCGTCGGGGAGGGGGGATGATGGGAAGGAAGGGGGAACAGGAATCTCGAAGGGTTTAAGTTTTTTCTTTCTTATTGTATTTATTTTATTTTTAAAATATAAATATAGGTGACACTTTTTATTTAAAAATTACACATGTCATTAGTTGGGTGGGGTCTTACTTTTGGATTGGTCATTTGCTGGCTAGATGGACATGTATGTGTATGTGTAATACACGCGCATAGGCTCAACGGTCAGATGTGTTTATTAGTTATGAGAATCTTGAGTTTGAGTGTTCAAATGGGAAAATTCAAAGTTTCTGTATCGGCTTTCAAAATCCCTACAAGTTTAAGTGGCCAGGAAGCCATTTCGCCTTAATTCAATGATAGAATCAATTAGATGGTAAAGATATTACCTTTTTGACGTTCAATTTCCTTGAATTTGAGTTCTAGGGTTTCTTCTCTCAACAATGGTGTCCTAATCGAATATCTAATGACATGGAGGGTTACCCATGTTAATAAGATCTTGGTAAATTTAAATTGACTTATAATCCCCATTAGAACTTACCTTGGATGGTGGAAGGACCTTTAAGGAGTTAGGTTTTTGAGAGTTTCCCTTTCTAGAGCAAGTGTTTATGTTTCGGGGCTGTTGGGGACAAAATAGGGCTTACAAAACGACTTTCCAAGTCTGCCACTGTGCCTGTGTAGGCCTGACCATGGTCCCGACTACGGTAGATAGCAGGAACACTGTCTCACGACCGCAGTCGCGGTCGGGGCACGATCCGGGCTCGGTGGTTGCACACTATTCTATAAAATGGTCATAACGTTTTGCACAGAATATATCATTGGAAAGCTATTTCCAAGGCCTACAACTTGTGTACTTTGAGTTTTCCCAAATTCCTTACACATTTTCACTAATCCCTGCTAGAAGATGGACCTTCTGCAACTTAGTCGATTTTATCGAATCTTATGCACCTCACTTTTCAACTTGACTTTGAAACAACTATTTTCACCCATACCCATCCCGATAGGGCTTCATATGTCAAAAATATCTAATTAATACCCATTTAACACATCTACAGCTAGTCCGAATTTATAGAGTGTTACATTATCTCCCCCTTAGGATCATCCGTCCTAGAATGATTATCCTGATTGTAACTTCTGCTAACTCCAGCCTTAAGCGATTTGGTGGAAACATGAGCTTTCATAAACACTTGCATATTAAATTGAATGAATACATGATTACTGAACTTTTGAGATAGTAAACTGAATGACAACCACATTGACTGAATATTGGTCTATCATGGATACGTGAATGCTGAACTAACATAGGTATATGAATATTGAACTGGCACAAATATTTGAGAATTGAACCAACATCAATATCAGAGTACTAAGTTGGCATAAATAGCTAAGTATTGGACTGACATGAGTAGCTGAGTATTGAACTGACATGAGTATCTGAGTATTGAGCTGACATGAGTCTCTGAGTACTGAACTAACATGAGTAACTAAGTACTAGAACCTTGAGTGTTATAACATGACACATGAAATATTGGTTGTACCACCATTAATTCTGATGGAAACTCCAACCATAAGCTAATTGACCGATCCTTCGCAAGATTCTATATGGCCCAATATAGTAGGGGCTATGCTTCCCCTTCTTTCCAAATCTCATAACACCTTTCATAAGTGAAACTTTCAGAAGCACTGAATCATCAACTTGAAACTCTAGGTCTCTATGTAGCATGTCCGAATAGGACTTTTGGTGGCTCTGAGCCATCTTCAAACGATCTTGAATCAACTTACCTTTATCCATAGTCTGATAGACCAATTTTGATCCCAACAACTCCTCTTCACCAACTTTGAACCGACCAATTGGCGATAAAATCTGCGATGTTCTTTTTCATTTCATTTAACTAATAAATCTCCTTGGGATCATTTTACATCTTTGGGGGACCTTGGTGGGTTGAATACGTTGAATTATGGGCTTCTAATATGATCCTCCTCTCTAAGTCTACCTATGTCTCGAACACACGGACCGTCTAGGTACCTCAAAGTACCATCATCTCCCCCTTATTCAAAAGCTATCAATTTGTGCATGTGAATCCCCTCTTTTAGCTATAACAAGTAAAGATCATCAAACTATTTTTTCTTCCCTTCAGCTACTAAGGAGGAACAAGTCATATTCTAGACAACAACTCTACTATCTTTGGAGTACACAAATTGAACTCCTCGCTAGGCTAAGTTGTGAATTTCTTTCACAATAGTTCTCCTATCTGCCTCCATGATGAGTCATACTTACTACACTTGATTATCTTCTTAAGCATTTCCTGAAAACACTTATACAAAGGTTGTGAGCTATGTCTATACTCCGAAGATTAGAGTTTCATGCGATGGAACTACCCTCGTGATACATAACTGGGCATGATTTTTATAGTTCTCTCTCTTCTATTTTTTTTATATATATCCCATGCTAACTATGTGGGTTTCAAACCTCCAACTGGACTTACTACTGATTTTCATATCTCCCCCTTAGACCAAAGGTCTTATACTTGTGGATCCTTCTCTTTTTGTTGGGATCCAAATAACTTTTCTTGTCCTTAAAAATTCTTTGCACTTTATGTCAATGAAGACTCACCTTATGACTTACTTCTGAGCAATTCTTCTTACTAGGAAAAACCCAAATTATTCACTTAATAGAAAGCTAGTGTATTCATAACTATCATACACATACTCTGCTCACACTGTCAATCATGGGGAGATCCCTTTTCGATAATACTTAAAGGCAATTCTTCTGTAGTTTGCTCTTTCAATGCCCAACTGATTTTCTTCCCCCATTGTCAATGTTCTTCAGGTTTAACTTAAACTCTTAAATTTCTAACAAGCGTTCGGTATTTTAAATCGTCATCCACTCACTAGAGTTAACCTGGCTAAGTAAATCAATTTGTACCTCTACTAGCTCCGCTGAAAGTGCTAATTCATTGTATCTACTCAAACATATACACTATATTGTTACTAACCACCTGCTAGTGTCATGTATTCATGTTCTTCTTTGAATAACTAAAATAAGGCATAAGGTTATTTCTAACTTCCCTCATCATCCGACCCTATTGTGAGGTCGTATACTATCCTTTTTTAACTATGTACATATATCTCACTTAGGGAAAGTTCATCTATCTTAAACGAAATTGGAATATCTAACCCCCAAACTTTCTATACACTTCAAAATTACTTCGGACTATAAACCTTTGGCCTAAACACATATTCACATCATTTGAAGGGAAAATGTCATATATTTTATCTCACAATAATAGCCACTTCTTATAGTAACTTACTAACATGGTACTTCTAGATCTAATTTGTATAAATCTAAACAACTTAAAATCATTACCTAAATTCAATGTTTCTTGCTCTTGGTTCTCATTTCGTACATCATATTATTCTTAGTTATATTTTCCTTAGGCTCTTTTCTGTCCAAAATTATAGTGATCAATTCTATGCCCGCTGCGGTTGAATTAATAACCTGATACACCGTGGGGTCTGACATATAGATACACTGCTATACATAACTGATAAATCACTTCATGCACCATCTAGTGAATCTTGGGTCTTAATCCCTAAACATGCAAAGATTTTGCTATAATCACTATTACTTACATTTTCTTTGAGCATCCATATGCATCACTGTATACTTACAATTTTCCAGAAATTTTGATACACTGAAAATTGGAGATCTGGTAACTGAATAACAAATAATTGGGTTACTGAATGCCTATAAACTTGCTAACTAAAAGACAGTATAACTGGTAATTGAGTAAAACTGATGACCATAAAACATAATAACTGCTTTTGTACTTTCTGATAAGGTTATGCTCTAATCTGTAGTACTACCCATTGCATCCACTTTCAACATCATCTCATGTCTCATTTGTTACCAACCTATACTCTATAATTATACCCCAATAGGTAATTATTATCTCTTGGACATTACTTTTCTCTTGCGCGTCGCATAGGCATCCAATACATTTGGAATTCTATAGGAAGAGAAGGTTAACTATTGCTCTAAGCTTCATGGCACGATCTAGAGTAGAAAGAAGTGAGACAATCCTAAATATCTTGGTAGTTAACCGTTTCTATGAGTGGCCGACACACATATAAAGGAAACTCCACTAGACACGTCTTCATAGACTCCCTAAGACTCTTTGACCTAGTGCTCTGATACCAAGCTTTGTCATGCCCCGAACCTAGGTTTCGACATACACGACACTCGGTGCCTGACTACATGCGGCCGAGCGAACCAACTGGATGGCTAAATTAACATGTGATACCATAACATACTGAATGCAAAAGATAAACTAACACATGCTGATATACTGAAGGTTAGATGATATAAATCAATGTGCGGAAATACTAATACAATTCTGAAACATATTTGCAGCCAACATAGCTTAACATGAAAAGCCTAAGACTCTATCTAATTGTTACTCCAGTCTATGAAGCCTCTAATGAAGTACTGAAAACACTGACTATCTGAAAATACTGAAGACTGTAAGGTAACGATAATGCCCCAAAAGAACTGGGATCACCAAATAGCTGGTACGAGAATTCTAGTGCTCGGAATCATTAACCTGTAAATGATTACCTGCATTGTGAGATGCAGGCCCCAAGCAAAAGGGACGTTAGTACATTTGAATTGCACTGAAAGAAAGAATTATAAATGCTGATAACTAAAATGATAACTATTGAAACTGAAACTAAAATGATAACTGATAACTGATAACTAAACTAATAACTAGTAATTGAAATGATAACTGATAACTGAAATGATAATTGATAACTGATAACTAAATTGAACAAAGGAAGTAAGGATATGAATATTCCCTCTTCTGAATGATGAACAACCTATTTATATGAATAAGCTATAGCCTCGGGCCCAATATATATGTTCTCAAGCCACAACCTTAGGCCCAAGTATACGTATACATAACTACAACCTTAGGCCCAAAAATGCATAAAGCATAAACTACGGCCTCAGGCCCAAGTATGCATAAAGCATATAAACTACGACCTCAGGCCCAAATACAGGTGTTCAACATTCAGGAATTTAAAATCAGGAACTGAGAATCATACTGCAATACATGATAGTGAAATACTGAATCACACTGAATTGCATAATTCTGGAATACTTAATAGGACTAGACGGAGACATGTATTCTTGAACTGATTATGAATACTGAAATTTTAACTGTTTATGGAATACTGAATAATCTATACAACGACTCGAGGGCATCAAACCCAAGTCTATACTGAATACGCATTGAGCTTACAACATTCAGAATGAAAGTCATGAATGTGTTATGAAGCTAGAGAATAAAAGTTCTACAACAATTCAAGGAACTAGGCTAAACTCTATTTTTGAGGCAATTAGTAACGTCGTAAAAGAAACGTAGTGTAGGGAGAATCATTAACATTCCCAAACATAGAGAGTTAGTCTCACATATCTTAACTTCCTGCTCTTCAGCATAATACAATATTCGCCAACCCTTTCAACTTTAATCTCTATCAATACAAGTCAAAGGGATTCCAAAGTAGCAACAATACCATTGTTTTGGTCACTTAGGAATTTTGTCAAACACTTGGGGAGTATAAAGCTTCATAATCCCTATTAATGTTGTTTCTACACCCAATAACCCATTATTTTTCTCTTAGATAAATTCTAAAGTCTCAAGTGGTTATAATCAACATTATTCTTTATCACCCATATGGTAAACAACACTCTCAACCAATAATCAACAATCAACAACCCAAACCTATAACCGTTTATGCTTTTCTATCAAACCCATCTACTCATATCTCATGAACTAGTCTATGATCATTAATTCAATAATAGAATCATTAGAGGGTGAATATATTCTCTTTTTGACGTTCAATCTTCTTGAATTCGAGTTCTAGGGTTTCTTCTCTCGACAATGCTGTCCCAATCGAATATTTAATGATATGGAGTGTTTAATCATGTAAATAAGATGTTGGAAAATTGAAATTAATTTAGAATCACCATTAGAACTTACCTTGGATGGTGGAGGGACCTTTAAGGAGTTAGATTTTTGAGAGCTTCCCTTTCTAGAGCAAGTTTTTATGTTTTGGGGATGTGGGGGATGAAATAGGGCTTAAAAAATAACTTCCCAAGTGTGCCACCACACCCTTGTAGGCCTGACTTGGGTCCCGACCATGGTAGATAGCAGGAACACTGCCTCATGACCACTATCGAGGTTTGGGTACGGTGGTTTTGCACTATTCTATAAAATGCTCATAAACTTTTGCACAGAGATCTGTTTGGGATCCATAATATATCGTTGGAAAGAAATTTCAAAGGCCTACAACTTGCATGCTTTGAGTTGTCCAAAATTCATTACACATTTCCACTAATCTCTACTAGAAGATGGACCTTCTGCAACTTAGTGAATTTTTGTCGAATCTTATGCACCTCACTTTCCATCTTAATTTTGAAACAACTATTTTCACCCATACTCATCCTGATAGGAATTCATATGTCTAAAATATCTAATTAATATCCATTTAACACATCCACACCTAATTCGAATGTTCAGGGTATTACACCGTAGGTGTCGTAATTGCGACATGGGGTTCGTAATTGGGAACCCCGCGAATGCGAGAAACTCTTCGCAATTGCAAAGTCTTAACATTGCTACTGCATTCGCAAATGCAAACCTAAGGGGATCAAAATTGCGACCCCAGTTTTCGCAAATGCGAAAAATCCACCCCAGCCCACTGCTCGCAAATGCGATGGTTTCTTCGCAAATGCGAGGCTCGCATATGCGAGCCAGACCTCGCAATTGCGAAATCTGCAGACATGATGCGCAATCAATTTATTTAAGTTAAAAATACTCCATTTCCTATCCAAAACTCACCCGAGCCCTGGGGGCTTCAAAGAAAGCATACACACCAGTCCAAAAATATTATACGAACTTGCTCGAGCGATCAAATTGCCAAAATAACACCTAGAACTATGAATTAGACACCAAATCAAATGAAATTTTCAAGAAAAACTCATGAATTTCTATTTTAACAACCGTACGTCCGAATCACAGCGCACCAACTTTGTTTCTTACCAAATTTGATAGACAAGTCATAAATATATTAATGGACCTTTACCATCTCCAGAACCAAAATACAGACCTGGTATCGACAAAAAAAACATCAGTCAATTCTTAAAAATCATTAAACTTTAAAACTTTTCAATTTTTGACAAAAATTAATAACTCGAGTTAGGGACCTCCGAATTTGATTCTGGGCATACGCACATGTCCCAAATTACGATACAGACCTACCGGAACCATCAAAACACAGATCCGAGTTCGTTTGCTAAAAATGTTGACCAAAGTCAACGCAAAATTGATTTTTGAAGCAAAAAATTGATATTTTATTAGTTTTTAACATAAAAGCTTTTTGAAAAAACACCCTAACTGTGCACACAAATTGAGAAAGGCTAAAATGAAGTATTTGGGGCTTCAAAACACAAAATTAGATTCTAAAACATAAGATGACCTACCGGGTCATCACAACCCCGGAGGTGATAACCCACCTGCTTAGCCTCAAACCGACATCACTCTATACCCTTTCATAGCCACAACTACTACGCAATCACTTAATCTTCCTAAGTCTGAACTTATCAACAAGACATAAAATCTTCTTCATTCCACAAATGAAATAACACAAAAGAATCTCTCAAAAAACCTTCATAACTCAAGACTGTATGACACATCCAGCAAAATCGAGCATCCAATAGTCCTTTTCACATCTCAAGCAAACGCTTTCTATCACATTCAAACAATATGAACACATCCCGCATTCACATCCTACTCAATATATAGCCATCCAACCGCTCACCATCCCACCGGTCCCACTCATAGGGACACCACTAGACATAGAAGTCTAAAAGCACATACTCACACAACTGAAACCGTTGAGCTTAAGTTTTGGTCCAACACGGGCTTCAAGTCCTCCATACTAGCCCATCACCAAAATAAAGAAAACTCATCTCGCACCTCATCCATGGAATCCATAAGCTGTGGATGTACAATTGATACCGAGCACTCACATACGTATACGAGTGAGTTGAAGGAATTCAAAGATATACACTTCAAGCTGAATCAATGTCGCACGTTATGAAAAGAAAGATGGAAAGTTTATCCTAAATGCCCTGTAGCATCTCAAAGATTGGTATGGACGTCATCATACTGATCAACAAGACTCTACTAGACACTTGCTCGTGACTCATAAAACCTAGGAACCTAGAGTTATAATACCAACTTGTCACGACCCAAAAATTTGTGAGATACATGCGTGATTGATACGGCTAAAATCAGGAAGACCACTTTTATGGTGGACAAGGCATTGTGCAATCTCATCTCGAAGGGACCAGAGAATAGCCCAAGGTTCGATGACTTCAGGGATTCTTCATGCCCGGTGTTAGGGCAGAACGAACCAATGCTTGTTGCAAGTAAGCGGGAAGTTCCCTAGGAGCAGTACTTTCTGACAACACCTGGCAAATAGTGACAGCCTGCACCAGGCTGATTAAGTGGTTGTGCCAGCTACTTTATGTAATAAGTACACATGTCTCATATTGGGATTTTCCCCACATATATAAAGGGGATCCTGGTCATTTTGTAGGGGATCTGATACACAATATTGAATATACAAGAACATTCTCTCTGCTTTCTAACATATTCTCTTGATTTCATTACTTACATTTATTGATTATATTCTTAGTGTTCTATTTATTGTTCTTCATTTATTACTCATTATTGATAATAAAGAGCCACCATTATAGGTCTCATAACTGTTAATCCTCCCTTGATTTCCCTAAGCCGGGTATCCGACCCGACCTCGAGGCCCCGTATATGTCAGCTCGAGGTCTCGATTTCCGACCATTCGGTTTGGTTATCAAATTATCTACAAGCTCTTATCTTATTTTCCAGTATTTCACTTAGCATATATTGCCTAAAAACTAGCATAAAAATAGATCGCATATTTTTAGAACCTCAAAATCAAATCTAATTGTAATTACCATTTTCAAGGTAAACAGTTTGGCGCCCACCGTAGGGCTAAAAATAATAGGGATTGTTTTTTTCCTGGTTTACTACATAACGCAAGTTATCTTTCAAACTTTTCCTGTCCAAGATCTTTGATTTCAGGTCAAAATGTCTAACCCAATAAACACACATAACAACAATGGTCTCGAAGACCATAGAGAGTATGGTGCAGCTGTTCCAGGTAATCTCGTTTCTCTTAAATAACATCCAAATTAAACGTGTACTCGTAGATCCAGGTAGCTCAACCAACATAATTAGATCGACCGTGGTAGAACAACTCAGATTGCTCGATTAGGTCATACCTACCTCCCGAATCCTTAGCAGCTTCAATATGGCCGGTGAAGCAATAGAAGGAGAAATCACCCTCCCGGTTAACATATCAGATGCAGTTCAAGGTACCAGGTTCCACATCATTAAATGTGATACAAGGTACACTGCCTTTCTCGGTAGACCATGGATACCTAACATGAAGGCGGTACCATCGACCCTCTATCAGATGATAAGGTTTCCAATAACGAACAGAATAAAGACGATATGCGGAGAGCAACATGCGGTAAAGGAAATTTTTGTGGTCCATGAAGAGGTACCTAATTCTGTACACTCCGCCTCGGATGAGTCGGAAAGCCAATAGACCCCCGAGGATGATGAAGAGGATTTCCTTGATCCTATAACCTTCATTGCCCCTGAAGAGTCAGATGCAACAAAGTCGACTATCGAAGAGCTAGAGCAAGCCGTGTTGGTCGAGCATCTCCCAGATCGGAAGGTATACCTGCGGATGGGATTAACCCCCGAACTCAGGAAAAAACTCATTCAATTCCTTATTAACAACATCAATTGCTTTGCTTGGTACCATTTAGACATGATAGGGATCCCACCGGAGATAACTATTGATCGACTAAGCGTCGACCCTAGGTACAAACCGGTGAAGCAAAAAAGGAGAGCCCAATCCAAAATAAAGCATGCATTGATCAATGATGAGGTAATGAAGCTCCTCAAGATAGGCCAATTAGGGAAGTAAAATATCCCGAATGGTTGGCTAATGTGGTGATAGTTCCAAAAAGGGGAATAAACTAAGAATGTGCGTCGAAACCCCCGAGGTTGGCTAAATAGGGCATGCCTAAAGGACTCGTTCCCACTGCCCAACATCGACCGTTTGATCTATGCCATAGACGGCCATGAAACCCTCACTTTTCTCGATGCCTATTCGGGGTATAATCAAATTCAGATAAACCCCGAGGATAGAGAAAAGAATTTGTTCATCACGAAGTACGGTAAGTATTGTTACAATGTAATGCCCTTCGGTCTAGAAAACGCAGGGGCCACGTACCAACGCCAAGTTAATAAAATGTTAGAACATCAAATAGGCAATTCCATGGAAGTTTATATTGACGGCATGCTAGTTAAGTCCCTGTACGCAGAGGGCCATTTGATTCATTTGCAGGAAACATTTGACATCCTCAGAAGTTAAACATGAAACTCAACCAAGAGAAGTGCGCCTTCAGGGTAGGATCAGGCAAATTCTTAGGTTTCATGGTATCTAACAGGGGAATCAAGATCAACCCCGACAAAATCAAAGCCATCGAAGAAATTATGGTGGTAAATAATGTAAAGGTCGTGCAGCGGCTGACCGGGCAGATAATAGCCTTGGGTCGGTTCATATCAAGGTCGTCAGACATGAGTCACCATTTCTTCTCCTTGCACAAAAAGAAAAACAACTTTGAATGGACTCCAGAATGCCATCGCGCTTTAGAGGAGTTGATGTGATACCTGACAACCTCGCCTATGTTCCACACCCCAAAAGAGGATGAGACATTGTACCTATATCTGGCCGTATCCAATATAGCAGTAAGTGGTGTACTAGTTCGAGAAGAACAAGGTACGCAATTCTCTATTTATTATGTAAGTCGGATCTTGGGTGATGCCGAAACTAGGTATCCACACCTGCAGAAACTAGCTCTTGCATTAATAAGTGCATCTCGAAAATAGAAAGCTTACTTCCAATGCCATCATATTTGCATTTTAACAATGTATCCCCTTCGAAGCATATTGCATAAACCCGAATTATTGGGCCGACTAGCCAAATAGGTCATAAAACTCAGGGGATATGATATTGAGTATCAGCATCGGTCGGCTATAAAGTCGCAAATTTTGGCAGACTTCGTAGCCGACTTCACTCCCTCCCTTGTACCCGAGGTCGAGAAAGAACTTTTGCTAAAAACAGTCACATCCTCTGGGATATGGGCCCTATTTACTGACGACGCCTCGAACGTAATAGGGACCGGGCTCGACATAGTCCTAAAGCCACCTACGGGCAGCGTGGTTAGACAATCTATAAAAACCATACGGTTAACTAACGATGAAGCCGAGTATGAGGCTATGATTGCATGTCTGGAATTGGCGAAAGGCCTAGGAGCCGAGGTCATTGAAGCAAAATGCGATTCCCTCTTGGTGGTAAATCAGGTATATGGAAGCTTCGAGGTTCGGGAAGACAGGATGCAAATATATTTAGACAAAATTTAAATCACATTGCGCCATTTCAAACAATGGACCCCGGTCCACATACCCCGAAAGGAGAATAGCGAAGTCGATACACTCGCAAACCTGGGATCGCTTGTCGAGGAAGATGACATACTCCCTAGATCTGTTGTTCAACTATCCAAATTAGTGATCGAGGGAGGCCACACCGAGATCAACTCCACTAGCCTAACATAGGATTGGCGAAATAGATATATCAATTATTTGGAGAGCGGGAAGCTACCTGCAGACCCAAAAGAGTCGAGGGCCCTGCGAACTAAAGATACAAGATTCTCCCTCGACGAAAGCAGAACTCTTTTCAGAATAACTTTTGATAGCCCTCTAGCAGTATGTCTGGGGCCGGGAGACACAGTCTATGTGCTCCGAGAGATCCACGAGGGCACCTGCGGAAATCATTCCAGTGCCGATTCCTTGATTTGAAAAATAATCAAGGCATGCTACTATTGTGATAGCATAGAGAAGGACACGAGAAGGACACCAAAGAGTTCGTCTGCAAATGCGACAAATGCCAAAGATTCACCCCAATGATTCACAAACCTAGTGAACAACTTCATTCAATTTTATCGCCATAGCCGTTCATGAAATGGGGGATAGACATCGTCGGAGCTCTACCACCGACGCCAGGTAAAGCTAGATTTATTTTATTTATCTCTAACTACTTCTCGAAATGGGCTGAAGCGCAGGTTTCAAAAAAATAAGAGAAAAAGAAGTCATTAATTTCATCTGGGACCATATCATATATCGATTCGAAATTCCTTCGAAGATAACGTGTGATAATGGGAAGCAATTCATCGAAAGCAAAGTGACTCAGTTCCTTGAGGATTACAAGATCAAAAGGATCATGTCAACGCCCTACCACCCGTGTGTAAAAGGCCAAGCCGAGTCTAAAAACCAAAACATCATTCAAAACATAAAGAAAAAAATTGGAAAGCGTAAAGGGAATATTGAAAGAAATATTACCCGAAGTAATCTAGGCATATCAAATAACTCCAAAATCAAGCACGGGGGAAATGCCTTTCTCCTTGGTATACAACGCTGAGGCTTTGATACCGGTCGAGGTCGGATAGCCTACCACCAGAGTCTGACACACCACCGAGAGCTCGAATAATGAGGCCATGGCTACTGCTATCGAACTATTGAATGAAAATCGAGAAGCCTCGCTGGTCCGAATAGCCGCACAAAAATACAGAATCGAAATATACTACAATAGGAGAACAAATATCCGACATTTTTGAATCGGGGACTTAGTCCTAAGGAAGGTCACCTTGAATATTCAAAAACCTAATGAAGGAAAGCTAGGTCAGAACTGGGAAGGACCGTATCGTGTCCTCGGGATAGTTGGCAAAGTGTCCTACAAACTTGGCACCATGGAAGGCGAACAGCTTCCAAGCAATTGGAATGTATCAATGCTCAAACACTATTGCTGCTAAAAGCTCAAAGGCCTTAAGTTTCAAAAGCATGTGTTGCACTCTTTTCCTTCGATCGGGTTTTTATCCCAAGAAGGGTTTTACCAGCAAGGTTTTTAACGAGGCAATATATATATGCTCCCTAAGGAAGACTCAACAAGTATTCAAGACTTCTTTTCAATCAACCTCGAATACTAGGGGGCATCCCCCCGGAAGGACACCTCCTCGGAGAAGCCAAGATGCACTAAATGGGATCTCGATAGGAAAATGATATACCGGGCCAAACGGTCGAATAAACCGTGTCCGTATAGACTAACCGAGACCTTAACAACAAAAACGTGTATACTTGTACCAATTAATTGAAGAATACTTTCCCCTCCATCAATGCATTTCATGTTTCGAAGAAGTTCGGTATTTTTTGAAAAAATGGCTCCAGAGCCAAAAATGTCCCGAACACTCGGGGACTAACGTCAACAACTCGAAGCCTTACGACCTCCGGTCCGGAGCTTCAAACTCGTAAGCCCTCAATGAGGCAACATCAAATTTACAAAAACTGCTCCAGAAGCCAAAAACGTCTCGAACACTCGAGGTCTGGCGTCAAAAACTCAAGGCCACATGACCTCCTGGTAGAAAATTCCGAACTCGTAAGTCCTCAATAAGGCAATACCAAGTTTACAAGGAATGGCTCCTGAGCCAAGAAACTTTCGATGACTAGGGGACTGCCGCCAACTGTCACCCCCATCGATCTGTCAAAAACCCGAGGCTATAAGGCCCCATGCTGGCAACCGCGAGCACGTAAGACCTTCATAAGGCAATATCAAAACTATAAGACCATAAACAAGGCATGAACCATACTTGTACCAAGTAACCAAAACTGTAGGACCTCTATGGCATGTAAAAATTTGTAAGACCTTACAAAAGGCATAATCCCAATCTTAAAGTTAAGGCTATATATTGAACTTGTAAGACCCCTAAAAAGGCATACCCTCGATATAGACGCCGAAACTACTTCACTCGGGGATTGAAAGGCTCCGGCCAAACACAATGACTACGGTCACAAGGCTGTACAAGCCACACTAAAGCGATCACTATAAAATCACAGGCCTTCAATTACTTCGAATGTACTTCGAAAAGACCCGGTTAAACATGCTACCCTTGATATAGGCAAAAGAGCTTCGACCATGTCAGCTCCAAACTATTGGCTTTGAAACACATAGCCACCGATCAAAACCTCCCGACGTGCTCGTTCATCACAACATAACGACTCATAATCGAGGTTCTTATCGAACCGTCGAAGAGTCAGGCAAACACAATTTCAAAAAGCCCTTAATGAGGGAAAAAAAGAATATATAAGAGGTCGTACCGACCTTATGCGTAAGAGCCATTATTGCTAGCCCATATAAGATATCGTACTGACCTAATGCGTAAGAGCCACTGTTGTTAGCCCATATAAGAGGTTGTACCGACCTAATGCGTAAGAGCCACTATCGCCAGCCCATATAAAAGGTCGTACCGACCTGATACATAAGAGCCACTATCACCAGCCCATATAAGAGGTCATACCAACCCAATGCGTAAGAGCCAGTGTCGCCAACCCATACAAGAGGTCGTACCGACCCAACGCGTAAGAGCCTAAGGGCCATCTTTAAATTCAAAAACTTAAGGGCTAATGAGCTCGAGTTGAAAACCGATTCGAAGACAGAACCAAAAACATTTAGCCGAATATGCCTAAGAGCAAAAGCATAAGAGCCTAAGATGCCATCTTACATTAAAATGTCGTCCTGACCCGACGAGTGAGAATCTAAAAAAATTCGCGCAAATGGCTGTATATGGCAAAATAGGAGGGGCCAATTTCTTATTGTTAAAAACAACTTGGAGAGTCACCTCAAAGGCTCGAGACCACAGACAGAGTACCCTCCCTCGAGGGTTGTTGGCACTTGAACTCAGATAGCGACGACCTCGATAATGGTAGAAATGGGAAGCTCCCTAGGCATATGGCTAGGACTGACAGAGCCTAGTGAACTACTCTAAGATCCGAAGCAGGGTGTCATCTAGTTGTCACATCTCCGTATCTTTGTAATTAATGCTTGTTCTACTACGATAGGATTGCCCTCCTATATAAAGGTAATCCCTATCACTTTGTGAGGGCAGTTGCTTCAATTACTCCACACGCAATACATGAGAACATTCTATTAGCTCTCTAACATATCCTCTTGATATTATTGCTTTCATTTATTATCTTAACATTTGTTTATCATTTATTGCTTATCAATGGCCATAAAGAGCCTCTGTTAATTCTTTTATACCAGTTAGCCGTATTCCGATCCCCCTCGATAGCTCCTTGCTAAGCTTTGTAATAGACCTCTAGGCCCCAAATTAGCAATCTCGAGGCCCCGATAATTGACTCATCGGTTTGGTTATCACTTTGCTCCTTGCTCTTATCTTATTTCTAAACTTCACACGTAGCATCAACTTCTTAACAAACTAGCAAAAAATAGATCACATATTTTTAGAGTCTAATCAACAAATTTAATTGTTGTTACCATTTTCAGGGTAAACAGTTTGGCACCCACCGCGGGGCTAAAAATAATAGTGATTATTTTATTGTTGGTTTCGTCCTATAACGCAAGTTATCTTTCACGCTTTTTCTTGTCCAAGATCTTCGATTTCAGGTCGAAATGTCTAACTTGGTAAACGGAGGTGAAACAAAAATCTTGAGGACCATGGGGAAAATTGTGTGGCTGTTCCAGTTGTTGGTGTGCCACCACAAAACCCTGGGAAAGCACCAGAGCCAGTCCCCGTGGACACAATCTCACGCGACGCCCAATGGGTTGATATAAGCTCGCATACCGACATGAGCGTGCGTCAAGGAGATCCACAAGAAGCTCAGAAAACCCCATATAGGGAAGAACGTGATGTTAGACTTCATGTTATTTTTGAAATTTTGCAGGCATAGCAGCTAGCTATTGCTCAGCTGCAAAGTCATCAGAACACTTCTAGCACAGGTGCACCAGGGATAGCTACCCCATCCGAACAGGTACTAGAGAGATCGAGCAATATTGGGTCGATAGCTGATCCTGTCATCGTAAAAATGCTCGAGGACCTCACCAAAAGAATCAAATCGGGCGACAAATTATAGAAGCCAACGATAAGAAGGTCGAGACCTACAACTCCAGGGTCGACCAAATTCCGGGCACACCCCCGATCCTGAAAGGCATGGATTCGAATAAGTTCATACAAAGGCCGTTCCTAGAGGAAGCAGTACTGAAACACATTCCAAAGAAGTTCAGAATGCAGAACGCCCAAAGTATGATGGGACCTCAGACTCTAATGAACACGTTACTGCCTACACTTGTGCAGTGAAGGGCAACGATATAAAGGATGACGAGATCGAGTCCGTCTTATTAAAGAAGTTCGGGGAAACACTCTCGAAGGGGGACATGATGTGGTATCACAACCTAGCTTCGAACTCCATAGATTCATTTGCCATGCTAGTAGACTCCTTCATAAAAGCAGATGTCGGTGCCATCAAAGTAGCAACGAGGAAATCTGACGTGTTCAAAATCAAGCAGAGAGATAATGAAATGTTGAGAGAGTTTGTATAGCGCTTCCAAATGGAACGGATTGAGCTACCGCTAGTCTTCGATGACTGGGCAATGTAGGCTTTCACTCAAGGTCTTAATGAATGAAGGTCACTGGCTTCAAAACAGTTAAAACAGAATTTGATCGAGTATCCCCCTGTGACCTGGTCGGATGTCCACAAACGATACCAGTCGAAGATCAGGGCCAAAGATGACCAGCTGGGAGCCCCTTCGAGCATAGTATACCAAAGCGGGCTTCCGATGAAGGAACCAAAGCCAAACAAAGAAAGGTATCAGCCATACACCGAGGATAGGAGGAACGCCCCGAGGCGCAACCCATCTTGCAATGATTGAAGGATAGACCGAGGACAAGATCCTCGAGGACTCATCAACAGGGCCAGATTCGATAGAAATGCAGGGCCAACAGCTGGCACCTCACTTATCAGAATAGAACTTCAATGTCTATGTATCAGATATCGTGTTTGCCATTAGTAAACTCAGAGATGCCATGTGGCACAAGACTGTACAATTGGATCCCTCACAAAGGAATCATAACTTAGTGTGCGAGTTTCATAACACACATGGCCACAGGACCGAGGATTGCCACCAACTCTGAGAAGAGGTAGCTCGACTACTTAACAAAGGTCACCTTTGGGAATTCCTCAGCTCCCGGGCCAAAAATCAGTTTCGAGAAAGAGAGGCGGCCAATAAGAACGAAACAAATGAGCCACAACATACCATCCACATGATCTTTGGAGGCGTTGATGCCCCGCAGGAACCCGTGATGAGAAGGACAAAAATATTCATCACCAGAGAAAAGCAAACCCGGGGGTATATACCCAAGGATGCCCTCGCGTTCAGCGAAGAGGACAATGAGACTTTGTCTCAACCTCACAATGATGCATGGGTAATCTCTTTCCTTATAAATGCTTTATAAATAAAACGTGTATTTGTGGATCCAGGTAACTTGACCAACATTATATGGTCGAGGGTGATAGAGTAGCTCGGGCTGCTTGACCAAATCATGCCCGCCACTCACGTCCTCAACTAATTCAGCATGGCAAAAGAAACAATGAAAGGAGAAATCACCATCCCTGTTACCATGGCCGGCACAACCCAAAATGCTAAATTCCATGTCATCGAATGAGACATGAGGTACAACGCCTTGTTCGGACAGCCGTGGATACACTACATGAGAGCGGTACTGTCCATTCTTCGCCAAATGATGAAATTCCGACAAATGATGGGATTAAAACCATCTACATGGTACAACATATAGCGATGGAAATGTTCGTGGTGCACGATGTGGCACCAACACCAATACCTCCACATGCAAAAGAGCCGAAGGGTAATCAAACCACACCTTTGACTAAGCCCGATTAAATAAAGTAAAGGACCGTACCACGTCCTCATCTCGAGTAACTAGGACATATCGGTCCTCGAAACATCACCGGCACATCCCACACTAAGGTATAACCATCTCCCTTTTTATTTCATATTTCGTACTAACCCTTATGCAGGTACCCAACCGAAGCAGTCGAAGCACTAACCCAGCTCGAAGACCTTAAGTTTTTAAAGCGTCCGTTGCACTCTTTTCCTTCGATTGAGCTTTTATCCCGAAAAGGGTTTTACCGACAAGGTTTTTAACGAGGCAACACTTAAATGCAACTCTTTTGTATCGACTGCGCTGTATGAAGCCTCTCCCGAATTACCTTCACCTAGCCTCACCTAGCTCAAACCAACCAACTGGAAATCTACACCGCCTCCCATACAAAGCCTCATATGGAGCCATCTGAATAATCGACTAGTAGCTGTTGTTGTAAGCAAACTCTGCAAGCGGTAGAAACTGCTCCCATGACCCTCTAAAATCAATGACACAAGCACGCAACATGTCCTCTAATATTTGAATAGTACGCTCAGACTGCCCGTCCGTCTGAGGGTGAAAAGCTGTGCTTAATTCAACTTGAGTACCCAACTCTCACTGCACAGACATCCAAAACTGCGAAGTAAACTGAGTGCCCCTATCTGAAATGATGGAAACTGGGACACCATGCAAACGAACATAGATCTCTGCCAACCGTTCTGAAGAATAGGTAGTACACACAGGAATGAAGTGCGCGAACTTGGTCAGCCGATCCACAATCACCCAAATAGCATCGAACTTTTTCAACGTCCGTGGAAGTCCAACTACAAAGTCCATAGTGATTATCTCCCACTTCCACTCTAGAATATCCATCTGCTAGAGCAAGCCACCCGGTCTCTGATGCTCATATTTCACCTGCTAACAATTGAGACACCGAGCTACAAATTCCACAGTGTCCTTCTTCATTCTCCTTCACCAATAATGTTGTCTCAGATCCTGATACATCTTTGCGGCACCCGGATAAATGGAATATCGTGAGCTATAGGCCTCCTCAAGAATCAACTCCCGAAGCACATCCACATTGGGCACACATATCTGGCCCTGCATCCTCAACACCCTATCATCACCAATAGTCACATCTCTGGCATCATCGTGATGAGATCTGTCTTTAAGGACAAGCAAATGCGGATCATCATATTGGTGCTCTCTAATGTGATCATATAAGGAAGACCGAAAAATCACACAAGCCAGTACCCGACTAGGCTTCGAAATATCTAACCTCATGAACTGATTGGCCAATGTCTGAACATCAACTGCAAGAGGTCTCTTCCCAACTAGAATATATGCCAAACTCCACATACTCACTACCTTTCAGCTCAAAGCATCAGCCACCACATTGGCCTTCCCCGGATGGTATAATAAAGTAATATCATAATCCTTCAACAACTCCAACCATCTCCGCTGCCTCAAATTGAGATCCTTCTGCTTGAACAAGTGCTGGAGGCTATGATGATCAGTAAACACCTCACAAGACACACCATACAAATAATGCCTCCAAATTTTCAATGCGTGAACAATGGCAGCCGACTCCAAATCATGAATGGGGTAGTTCTTCTCATGGGGCTTTAATTGACGAGAAGTATAAGCAATAACTCTACCCTCCTGCATCAATACAAAACTAATACCAACTCTTGAAGCATCACAATACACGGTATATGAACCTGAAGCTGATGGAAAAACTAACACTGGAGCTGTGGTCAAGGCTATCTTGAGCTTCTGATAGCTCTCCTCACACTCATCCGACCATAAAAATGAAGTACCCTTCTGAGTCAACTTGGTCAAGGGCAATGCAATAGATGAGAATCCCTGAATAAACCAGTGGTAATAGCCTTCCAAACCAAAAAAGCTGTGAATCTCTGTTGATGAGGACGGTCTGGGCCAACTCTGAACCGCCTCTATCTTCTTCGGATCAACCTGAATACCCTCACCGAACACCACGTGCCCCAAGAAAGCCACTGAACTAAGCCAAAACTCACACTTGGAGAACTTTGCATAAAGCTTCTCCTCCCTCAATCTCTATAACACAACTCTTAAATGCTCTGCGTGCTCCTCCAACGTGAATACACCAGAATACCATCAATGAAGACTATGACAAATAAGTCAAGATAAGGCCGAAACACGCTATTCATCAAATGCATGAATGTTGCTGGGGTATTGGTTAGCACAAAAGAGATCACCAAGAACTCATAATGACCATATCGGGTCCTGAAAGTCTTCTTAAGAATATCCGAGTCCCTAATCTTCAGCTGGTGATAACCTGAACGGAGATCAATCTTGGAGAACACTCTTGCTCCCTGAAGCTGGTCGAATAAATCATGAATGTGAGGCAAAGGATACTTGTTATTAACTGTTACTTTGTTCAACTGCCTATAATAAATGCACATCCTCATTGTACCATCCTTCTTCTTCACAAATAGAACCGGCGCACCCCACGGTGACACACTAGGCCGAATGAGCCCCTTATCAAAGAGCTCATGACGGTGCTCCTTTAATTCCTTCAACTCCGCTGGTGCCATACGATATGACAGAATAGAAATGGGCTGAGTGCCCGGCAGCAGGTCCATACAAAAATCAATATCCCTGTCGGGCGGCATGCCCGGCAGGTCTACAAGAAGCACATCAGGAAACTCCCACACAACTGGAACAGAATCAATACTGGAAGTCTCTGCACCAACATCCCTTACAAAGGCTAGATACGAAAGATAACCCTTCCCAACTATATGTTGGGCCTTCAAGAATGAGATTACCCTACTGGGAACATAATCAGTCAAATCTCGCCACTCAATCCATGTCACACCCGGTATAGCAAATGTCATTGTCTTAGCATGACAGTCCAAAATAGCACGACACAGTGATAGCCAATCCATGCCCAAAATAACATCAAAGTCTACCATACATAATAACAATAGATCCACTCGGGTCTCCAGATCCCCAATAGTCACCACACACGATCGGTACACACGGTCTACAACAACAGTATCGCCCAACAGAGTAGATACATGAACAGGTGAAACAAGGGACTCACGGGATGTATCCAAATAACGAGCAAAGTATGATGACACATAAGAAAATATGGAACCGGGATCAAATAATACAGAAGCATCTCTATGGAAGACTGAAACAATACCTATAATAACAGCATCGGAAGCAATAACATCGGGTTTCACTGGGAGTGTATAAAAATGAGCCTGACCGCCACCCGATCGACCTCCCCCTCTAGGGCGACCCCTAGCTGACTGACCTCCACCCCTAGCTGGCTGGGTTGGTGGGTAGTGATGAAGTAATTGGCGCTGAAGCCGATGGCTGACTCCTTTACTAAGATGAACCTGCAAGGCAACGAGGACACTTCCTCTACACATGACCCATCTCTCCACACTCATAGCAACTCCCGGGTGTTGGAGACGGGGACTAAAGGGAACCCCTAACACCGGAATAACTAGCAGATGCACTTGGCATAGAAGAGCCCTGAACTGAGGGAGCACGGGACGAACTCTGAGCTAGAAGGGCACTAAGTGATGACTGGCCTTGATGAGAACTGTGAGAACCATGACCTGATGATGCCCCACAATAAACTGGGTGAGCTAGCTAAGCATGCCTGAAGGGACGACCTCTGCCATGCTGAAACTAACCTCTCGAAGGAGCACCACCATAACTACCAGATCCTCGAGGCCTCTTGGCCTCCCTCTACTCTCACTCTTGGCGACGAACTGACTCAATCTCACGAGCAATGTCTACAACATCCTCAAAAGTAGCACCAGTCACCCTCTCTCTGGTCATAAGAATACGAAGTTGATAAGTGAGGCCATCAACAAACCTTCTAATCTTCTCTCTATCTGTCGGAACCAACCAAATAGCATGACGAGCTAAATCGGAGAACCTCATCTCATACTGCATCACAGTCATATCTCCTTGACGCAACCACTCAAACTGCATGCGCATCTCCTCTCTGCGAGATTGCAGCACATACTTCTCCAAAAAGAGAACGGAGAACTGCTACCAGGTAAGGGGTGCTGCACCAATAGGCTTATACCTCTCGTATGCCTCCCACCAAGTGAAGGCAGCTTCAGAAAACTGAAAAGTAGTAAAAGTGACCTCGTTGGTCTCCAGAATACCCGTTGTGCAAAGAATTCGTTGACACTTGTCTAAGAAACCCTAGGCATCCTCGCCCTCTACATCACTGAAGGTTGGAGGCTGAAGTCTACCAAACCTCTCCAACCTACGTTGTTCGTCCTCTAGCATGGCAGGAGCTGCATGGTCCTGAGCAGCTGCAACCGGCTGGGCTGGATGCGCCCCCGGTGTCTAAAGTCCCTACACGACCTGCTCAGGTGTGCAAGCGGCGGGAGCTTGAGTGCCTCCCCCGGCCTGAGAAGTAGCTGCAGCTGTAATAACTGAAACCGCCTGAGCTAGGCCATTTCATACTGATAGAATCTGAGCCAAGGCCTCATGAAGACATGGAATCACAATGGGTATAGCTGGTGCCTAAGCTGGTGCTGCTGGAGCGTCCATAACTGGGACCTGATCCTGAACTGGGGCGGCTGGTGGATCTGTAGGTGCTACCCTAGCTGCTGTGCAGGACACACCCCTACCCCTACCGCGACCACGACCACGACCTCGGCCTCTAGTGACCACAACTAGTGGTACTGGTGGTCGTCCATCCTAACCGGTAGCGCGTGTCCTCACCATATGTTAGAGAATAGAATAATAGAAGTTTAGTACTCGGGTCAACAGATTCACACGACAAGAATTTCAAGAATATGAAGTTTTTCCTAAAAGTTTTGTAGCCTCTCGAGGATAAATACATACGTCTCCGTGCCGATCCGCGAGACTCTACTAAACCTGCTCATGACTCGTGAGAACTATGTAACCTAGGCTGTGATACCAACTTCTCATGACCCTAAACCCGGATCGGTCATGATGGCACCTCTCCTGAAGACAAGGCCAGCCGACAAACTTCCAATTTATTTTAAGCAATTATAATGATAAATATTAAGACTTTAACATAATAAAATCCCAAAATAAGGTGAATATTACAGTTGCGGAATAGACATAGCCCGACATCGGGGTGTCACCAGTCATGAGCATCTATAATAATACTATAAGTCTGAAAGAGTCTACTCAACTCTTACATTGCTAAAACAGAAGGAAATAAGATAGAGGGAGAAGAACTAGGTTGCGAACCCGAGCAACTACCTAGTATAACTCCGAATCTGCTGGAAGCTCTCAACCCTCGCAAGCAGGACCTGAAGCGCCTAAATCTGCACACAGGGTGTAGGGAGTAAAGCGAGTACTCTAACTTAGTGAGTAATAATAATAAATGCAGACTGAGTAATAAGAAATCACGTAAAGGCACATCAACAGGCTATAAAAAAGCAGTAAAAGCCAGTAAAAGCAGCGAAACAATGAAAATATGTAAAGTCACTTAAGTTCAGTTTAAGCTTCTTAAAATTTGCCTTTTTAAACAGTTAAGCAAGTAAAAGACAGGCAACTAGAAAAGGTAAAAACATAAAGAACCGCCACTCGGGCACAATACCAACAAAATTAGCCCCTTGGGAAACACATGGAACAATACCAGCCCGTCGGGCTCTATCTCATATCACAATGGGTACCTATGCTCACTGGGGGTGTGCAGACTTCTGGAGGGGCCCCTTACGGCCCAAGCGCAATATCAAGCCATCTTGTGGCATAATCACTAGGCTCTCGGCCTCGTATCAATAAGCCACCTCGTGGCGTACAAATCTCAGGCCCTCGGCCTCATAATCATAATCAGTGTTTCCTCACAACATAGGCCCTCGGCCTTACTCAGTTAGAATCTCACAAGCCACTCTGGCAACCGTAAAACATGACGCTCAACCAAAAATATCATTTTAAGTGTTAAAGTAGAGTAAACATAGTTGAGTTATGAAAACAGTAGAATATAGCATGACTGAGTATAAGTATAAAGTCAAAAAAGTTAGGAAGTATCAGTAAAAATTCTCTAAGGGTCCAATTAGTTGGCACGAGGCCCAAATATGGCATTCAGCTCAAAACATGATGATAGCAAATAATTTTCAATTAAATACGCGATAAAACAATCATTCGGGATGGACTAAGTCACAATACCCAATGATGCCCGACCCCACGGTCGTCATCTAGCGTGTGCTTCACCTCAATATAGCACCACAATGTGCAATCCGCGATTTCATACCCTCTGGACGACATTTAAAATTATTACTCACCTCAATCCGGTTAAAACTCTAGCCCGCGATGCCTTTTCCCCTCGAATTAGCCTCAACTCGTGTCAAATCTATCCAAAATCAGAATCACGATGTCAAAATACGCTAAGGAAACGAAGCCTATGCGAAAATAATCAATTTTCCACAGAAATCCTGAAATTACTAAAACCTGACCCCCAGGCCTACGTCTCTGAATTCGATAAAATTTACATCAATAGATTCCTTACTTCCCCACGAGTTCATACATATCAAAAGTCGCAAAATCCGACCACAAATGGCCCCTCAAATCCTCGAGTCTAGGTCTCCAATACCAAGCCCTAGTTTCCCCAATTTTAACCCTTAATCTCCACTAATACCATGATTAACCAGTGGAAACTGATTCTCTTCGATTTACCTTTGAATTCACTGCCCTAGCTCGCTTGCCATCTTCAAAATTGGAGAACTTAGAAACAAATTCGCGAAGGAAACTTTTTATACCTTCTGGCCTAGCGATTCCGCACTTGCGGCCCTTTAACCGTTTCTGTGGTTCCGCTTTTGTGGTCCACAAACCGCTTTTGCGGTTTTCACTTAAGCGACCTCCCGCACCTGCGACCTCATCTCCGCATCTGCGGTCACGCAGGTGCGGTCCACATACTGCATCTGCAGTTCCACTCTACACAGCATTTGGCCGTATCTGTGGCTCCAAACACGTTTCTGTGATACTGCACCTGCGGTCCCCTAGCCGCAGGTGCGACTATGACAGCAAATGGCACATCTTCAGCTGCCAAAACCAACTCCCCAACTTTCCGCCAACCCTCCAAAACCACCCCGAGGCCCCCGAGACCTCAACCAAAAGCACAAACAAGTCCATACCACCATTCAAACTTGTACCAATCTTCAAAAGACCTCAAACAACATCGAATCACCCAAAACACATCGGATTCAAGACTAAGCTTCAAAAATCTTCCGAATTACGCTTTTGATCAAAAAGTATACCAAGCCACGTCCGAATAACCTGAAGTTTTGCACACACATCCCAAATAACCCAACGGAACTACTGCAACTCTCGGAATTCCATTCTGACCCCTATATCAAAATCTCACTTATCAACCAGAAAGCGCCAAAATTCCAATTTCGACAATTCAAGCCTAAATCTACTCCGAACCTCCAAAACACATTCCGATCACGCTCCTAAGTCCCAAATCACCTCTCGAAACTATCCGAACCATCGGAACTCACATTCAAGCCCTCTAACACATAAGTCAAAATTCAATGGACTTTCTAACTTAAGCTTCCTCAAAAGAGACTAAGTGTCTCAAACCTCACCAAAACCTTTCCGAACCCGAGCCAACCAACCCAATCACACATAGAACCAATATACAAAGAAATAAGAAGCAGAAATGGGAAAAATAGAGCGATAAATCATGAGACGACTGGCTGGGTCGTCACAGTATGTTGTTGTTGATGAAGGAATTATGTAAACTAACATTTCAATTAAGGTATTAGGTATTTAGAAAATAATTTTTGAAACTATGCTTTCTTTCTTTTATCTTTTTTTTATTTTGTAGGATTGTGTATTGGTGAAGGATTTATGTGAAACAAGGAGGTGAAGTGAAAAATAACAAGCAAATTAAAATGTTACACATGTCATAGTAGAGAAAATAAAAGTCCAAAGAGGGTTCAGAGCAAGCGATGCTGTAAATCTTTTACATTTTTCTTTTAGCAAAGAAAAATTCTTATGTTTCACAAAAATCCTTTAACTATCCTCAATCATATCGATTGATATATATATATATAAAGCATGATTTCAACTTTTAGTTTGAGCAAAGTCTATTCACATCAATATAGTGTTTGATGTTAAAATTTTCTGGGCTTATGCTTGATTTATTTCCTTTTTTGGATTCCTGCAAGTGGCTTAGCTGCTATAACAACAAAAGTGGGTAGTTCTTGTGACGACCCGACCCGTCGTCTCATGAGTTACCGCTCTGTTTTCCCCATTTTCAGCTTCCTTACGCTTCATTATCCATATCTTATGTAATCGAGTTGATTTGAAGTGGTTTTAATAAGAAATAAGACACTTAGTCTCTTTTAAGAAGGCTTAAGTTGGAAAAGTCAACCGAATGTTGACTTATGTGTTAGAGGGTTCGGATGTGAGTTCCGATGGTTCGGTTAGCTTTGCGAGGTGATTTGTGACTTAGGAGAGTGATCGGAAGTGGTTTTGGAGGTACAGTGTAGAATTAGGCTTGAATTGGCGAAGTTAGTATTTTGGCGAATTCCGGTTGATATGTGAGATTTTGATCCGAGGGTCGGAATGGAATTCTGAGAGTTTCTGTAACTTCGTTATGTCATTTTGGACTTACCTGCAAAATTTGAGGTCATTCGGACGTGGTTTGGTTGGGTTTTTGATCAAAAATATAATTTGGAAGTTCTTAAGATTCATAGGCTTGAATTCAATGTGATTTGATGATTTTGGTGTTAGTCGAGGTGTTTTGATGATTGGAACGAGGTTGAATAATGTTTAGGATGCGTTGGTTCTTTTGGTTGAGGTCCCGGGGGCCTCGGGTGTGTTTCGGGTGAGTTTTGAGCGAGTACGGACACCCCGGAACTTAGAAAAATGGAGGGAGCAGCAGTTTTGGCGTAGACCGCACTCCTTTTCGCGCTGGGCGCGCTGGCCTAGTGCTGGCCGCGGCCGCAGTCGTGAAGACTGCAGGTTGTTGGTCCTACTTCGGAAGCTTATATCTTTTGATCCACAAATAATTTTGAGGTGATTCAAAAACGAATATTGTATCCCTTCGTGTCTTGTTTCTAGAAAGGTAAAGATATCGCAATTTGGACATCCGTAGCGAAAGTTATGGCCAAAATACTAATGCTTGTCCCTGCAGAGCAAGACCTGCACGGCTGCAGTCGTTTTTGCGCAGACCCAGCTGGTTTTGCGCGGACCGCGGTCATTTTTGTGCGGTCAGCGGTGTCGGAATCCGAGGGGTACTCTATAAATACGAGGTTTTGGGTTTTATTTGATATTTTGACCTAGAGAGCTCGGATTTTGGCAATTTTTCGAAGGTTTTTCAAGAAATTCATCGGAGTAAGTGATTTTAACTCAGATTTGGCTAGAATACATGAATCTATCACGGAATTCATCGTGATTTGAGATGGAATTTGGGAAGAAAATTGTGGAACCTTTCAAAAATGTAAAATTATAATTTGAAGGACCAAATGGTATCGCAATTGGATAATTTTGGTATGGTTGGACTCGTGAGGGTATGAGGATTCTGAAAATGTAAATTTTACCCGATTCCGAGACGTGGGCCCGAGGCTCGGGTTTTGCTAATTTTAAGATTTTTGATATTTTTCAAATGTTTTCGCTTGGGCTTTGTTCCCTTAGCATATTGTGACGTATTCGTTATGATTTTGGATAGATTTAACGCGTGTGGAGGCCGATTCGAGGGGCAAAGGCGTCGTGAGCTAGAGAATTAGCCAGTTCTAGGTGAGTAATGGTTGTAAATGTTGTCCTGAGGGTTTGAAACCCCGGATTGCACATCGTAGTGCTATATTGAGGCAGGATACGCGCTGGATGATGAGCGTGGGGTTTTCACTACTGGGGATTGTGACTTGGTCCATCCCAATTGATGATTTTACCGAATATTTGACTGAAATTCATTTGTTACCATCGTGATTTGGGCTGATTGCCATATTTGGGCTTCGTGCCAACTATTTGAACCCTTCGGGGATTTTTATCACTGTTTCCTCCCTACTTGACTTATTATTTGAACTCAGTCCTGTTGCTATCTACTGCTTTACAAACTCAGCCACTTTTACTCAATTTTGAAACTAAAATGATATTTCTACATCATGTTTTGGGCTGAGGACTACTGTTTTACTAATGGCCAAGGGGCTTATGATAATTTCTGGACTGAGTGAGGCCGAGGGCCATATGTGAGGATATGCTGAGTGATATGAGGCTGAGGGCCTGAGATACTATTTATGCCATGCGGTGGCTTGAGTAATGTGAGGATATGCTGAGTGATGATGCCACGAGGTGGCTTGATATAGCGCTTGGGCCGTAAGGGGCCCCTCCGGAGTCTGCACACCCACAGTGAGCGCGGGTACCCATGTGATTTGAAACAGTGGTAACAATGACACTGTTTGATGAAAGTTGGTCAGGTAACAATGGCTGACCATTATGCTGAGTGATTGTGAGGTAGCCCGAGGGGCTGATACTGTACTGAGAGTGAGCCCGAGGGGCTGATACTATGCTGAGCGATTGATACTGTGCCCGAGGGGCGGATTTCTACTTGTTAATTACCTGTTAAATTACCTATTTTACTTGTTTTAAAATGGAATATCATATTATCTTCACTGATTTACTGCTTTAAACGATTTTACTGCTTGATATGGAATTGCTTTGTGCCTTTACGTGTTTTTATACTTTCAGCCATTATTTGTTATTATTACTCACCGAGTCGGAGTACTCACATTACTCCCTGCACCATGTGTGCAGATTCAGGTATAGCAAAGTCTGCACCTGAGCGCTGATTCCTTCCAGGCTAGGCAGTGATTTGCAGTTACGAAGTAGCTGTTGACGTCCGCAGCCCCTTGTCTCTCTTATCCTCTATCATTTATGTTTTCTTCAGTATGTTGTATCGGATTCCGTACTTTGTAGACCTATTGCAGATTTTGTAGTAGCTCATGACTTGTGACACCCCGATTTGGGATGTGTCGGGATGGTTCCTACTGTTATTATCATTAAATTTTGCAATTTATGAGTATTATATTATATGTTATTACTGTTATGATGATTAACTATTTAAAAGAGGTATTCCGTTTTGGTCTGGCTGGCCTTGTCTTCACGAGAGGCGCCATCACGACCGGGTTCAGAGATTGGGTCGTGACAAGTTGGTATCAAAGCCTAGGTTGCTTAGGTATCACGGGTCATGAGTTGGTTTAGTAGAGTATCACAGATCGGTACAGAGACGTCTGTATTTATCCTCGAGAGGATGCAGAACCTTTAGGAAAATTTTCATATTCTTGAAACTCTTATCGTGCGTCCTTGATTCAGCTTGAAAGGTAACTCTTGAAATTCCTTCCACGTGTTCGTATGCGCGTATGAGCGCTCAGTATCATATGTGCATCAACAGCTTGTGATTCCCCGATCGAGGGGCGAGATGTGATCTTTATGAGTTGAAGTTGGGCTGGTCTGTAGGACTTGAGGTCGGATCTTTGCCTATGGCTTGAGCACCGAGGTGTTGATTGTGTGAGCAAGTGTTTTGAACTTATATGTTCGGTATTGCCCTTATTGGTTTGAATGACGGCTGGATAGCTACGTTATGAGTATGTTAGTACTGCAAGATGTATCTATATGACTCAGAAGTGGCGAGGAAGGTCTGTTGGATGATAGATGAACCATTAAGTGTTTGATTTCCATTGTAATTGGATGTGTAGCCCCGAGTTATGGCCGCGTGAATAATCTTTTCATGTCTCCTTTTTTGAGTGAAGTAAATTTCATGTTACAGTATGAGTTTAGACTCAGGAAGATTAAGTGACTGTGTAATGTGTATGCCAGTGGAAGGTATACAAAATGTTAATTGGAGGCAAAACAGGTGGGTTATCTCCTGCAGAGTGTTCTAAGGTGGTGTGATCCTTATGTTGTCTATTAGAAGATCTCATTTACAAGTGAAGAATATGCGTTGAAATCTAAATTGTGCTGCCTAGAGAGTGGGCTTAACTGTTATGTGAGTGAATGCAAGAATTGCAGAAGAGTTAACATTCCAGATAATATGTGTTTCCACAAGCTTATGAAGGAGTGAGTTCAATCTCACTATGGTATTACAGCAACAATAGAGTATGTGCGTTATGATTTATTGAGTGCGTTTTGTTATATGGCTTTGATCCAAGTTGGGGAGTTTGCTATTAATTAAGTTGATTGCACGGTTAAGAGCTATATTGTTCCAGTCTACCACAGATATGCCTCGGTATTATTCGATCCCGGTTCCACCTTTTCTTATGTGTCATCAAACTTTGCTCGTTATTTGGGTACGCCCCATGAGTTTCTTGCTTTACCTGTTCATGTATCTACCCCAGTGGGAGATACTATTGTGGTAGACCGTGTGTACCGGTCATGTGTGGTGACTATTGGGGGTCTAGAGACCCGAGTGGATCTATTGCTATTGAGCATGGTGGATTTTGATGTCATTTTGGGCATGGATTGGCTATCTCCGTGTCGTGCTAGTCTAGACTGTCATGCTAAGATAGTCACTTTGGCTATGCCGGGTGTACCGCGGATCGAGTAGCGTGGTGTGACTGATTACATCCCTAGTAGAGTGATCTCTTTCTTGAAGGCCCAGCGTATGGTTGGGAAGGGTTTCCTTTCATATCTAGCATTTGTGAGGGATGTTGGAGCTGAGACTCCTAGTATTGATTCTGTCCCAGTTGTGAGGGATTTTCCAGATGTTTTTCCTGCAGACCTGCCGGGCATGCCACCGTACAGGGACATTGATTTTGGTATTGACCTGGTGCCGGGAACTCAGCCCATTTCTATTCCACCATATCGTATGGCACCAGCAGAGTTGAAGGAATTGAAAGAACAACTTCAGGAACTCCTAGATAAGGGGTTCATTCGGCCTAGTGTGTCCCCTTGGGGTGCACCGGTTTTGTTTGTGAAGAAGAAGGATGGCACGATTGGAATGTGCATTGATTATAGGCAATTGAACAAAGTAACAATTAAGAACAAGTATCTTTTACCTCGCATTAATGATTTATTTGATCAGCTTCAGGGAGCGAGGGTGTTCTCCAAGATTGATCTCCGTTCGAGTTATCACCAGTTGAAGATCAGCGATTCAGATATTCTTAAGACTGCTTTCAGGACCATATATGGTCATTATGAGTTTCTTGTTATGTTCTTCGGGCTAACCAATGCCCCAGCAGCATTCATGCATTTGATGAACAGTGTATTTCGGCCTTATCTAGATTCGTTCGTTATTGTATTCATTGATGATATCCTGGTGTACTCTTGTAGTCAGGAGGAGCACGCGGAGCATTTCAGAGTTATGTTACAGAGACTGAGGGAGGAAAAGCTTTATGCAAAATTCTCCAAGTGTGAGTTTTGGCTCAGTTCAGTGGCTTTCTTGGGGCGCGTGGTGTCCAGCAAGGGTATACAGGTTGATCCGAAGAAGATAGAGGCGGTTCAGAGTTGGCCCAGACCGTCCTCAACCACAGAGATTCGTAGCTTTCTTGGGTTAGCAGGCTATTATCGCCGGTTTGTTCAGGGATTTTCCTCCATTGCATCGCCCTTGACCAAGTTAACTTAGAAGGGTGCTCCATTCGTATGGTCGGACGAGTGTAAGGAGAGCTTTCAGAAGCTCAAGACAGCTTTGACCACAGCTCCAGTGTTGGTTTTGCCATCAGCTTCAGTTGTCATAAGGTTGTGTATGCGGTCAGAGACTGTGTTTTCACTAGAAAAGGTCAAGACTTGTGGTATTTTTATGTTAGTTATGGGATTCTATGTATTAGTATCTGGAAAGTAAAGGTAACAGACTTAGATTCGCAGGAAGTTCTTCATAGTAGGGTATTTTGGAATATGGTGTTTCTGGGAATATTTGAGAGAGGATTTAGTGGCTTATGGGTCTTAGATAGTGTGGTCTTGTTCTCGAGTCTCATGTAGTGAGCCTGGGTTGAGGAACTGAGGTGCTACAGCAAGGGGGAATATCAAGTTGATGATGAATCAGAAGGGAAATTATATAGATGGAATAACTTGATAGTAGACTGAATCAGTATGATAAGGATATGATTAATTCTTCGTATGTGTTCGAGGTAATGAGCCCTTACAAGTATTTTTGCAGCAATGCTCTTGGGTTTTGATGGCTTGCTTAGCTTGGTCGAGTTAGAAGGATTCAGTCCTGGCAGGTCTGATTTGTGCAAAGGGAAATCAGAGAGTTCTTGATGGTTTATATCGTGGTGGAAAAGGTGCATTTTCTACGGATATGAGAGACATGGGATGTATAGGGATTTTTCTTCTAGATGGGATCAATGGAAAGTTCTTGACTAGTTGAGTACGTAGATTTCTGGGGCTCGAAAGGGAGATGAAGTTCTCATGTTATGCTAGAATGGTATGGTATGTGTGATATGTAGTGGAGGATCGAGATTAGCGTGTGTAAGGTTCAGTTCAGTTCTGAAAGGGAGTTCATAAAACTCTTAGGCAGCGGGTAGCCTCAAATAACTAAGGAAATGGTACTGCTAATTGGAAATGATTTGACGAGATTATATGTTTCAAAGAAAAAGGGCAATGTGATTAAGTAAATGATACTTAGTTGGAGTGCGGCACTTTCAAGATAGATCGACTACTGATATTTAAGGTTGCTTGGTGGCATAGAAGAATTTTAGAGTATCTCTCCTGATGTGACTGGGTACTAGAGGTGAGTTATATAAGAGAGTAGCGGAATTGGGATCAGATATGGTAATTCGTATGTTATGGACTTGGAGACTGGAGTTCTCATATACATGTTAGCTTGTGATTGTGATTGTAATGGTGATTGCAATTGTGGACGGGAAATGTGGGTAAGTTAGTCAGATATTAGTATGTGCTATGATCCATTCAGTGTGGACCTTCGAAGGGTTATTTAATTATTGTGTGTAACTGGAGTTGATGTGTGGTCCATTGGTAGACCTATATGGATATATAACCGGCATCGAGAGGGGTTTTGTTGACCTCGAGTTGTGGCTTAGTCCTGTATTAATGTGTAATATCACCAGAGTAGTGTGTTAATTAAATGAGATCGATGGAATCTTTAATGAGTACGAGCAGATTCGATTTCAGTGTGTTGGAAAGATAATATCGAGCTTCGACTCAGAAATTTGATGTAGTATTTGCCAAAGGAGAAGTGGTTCCATGAATAGTTGATCCGAGAAATGGTGATGGTTTACTTTATGTTTTAGTTATCAGCTGCAGTATATGTAAAAGTATTGGAAAGAAACTTTAGTTGTTAAGAGGTGTTCTACCGGTATTCAGGCCTTGTGTGCAGTTACTGTTAAGGGGAGTTATCACTGCGAGCGTTTGAGTCATGCGTTAAGTCATGTAATTGCACCCGAGGTTGCAGGTATGGGTTATTGCAGCTTGTTCGGTCTTATTCACAGTATATATGTGGGATTCTAATCATATGAAAGATTTTACAAAAAATGAAAATATGGCCCTATGGCTTATGGGCTAGATGGGATTGCAAAAATTTCAGTTACAATATGTTGTCGGACCCATATGAGATAGAGTGACGTGGGATTACCCCAAGGTATATGAGAAACAAGGTTATTCAACGAGTGTTTGGCTTCTAGAACAACTCTGGGTATGCTCGAGGACGAGCGTTTGTTTAAGTTGGGGAGGATGGGACGACCCGACCCGTCGTCGTTACCGCTCCGTTTTCCCCATTTTCAGCTTCCATATGCTTCATTATCCATATCTTATGTAATCGAGTTGATTTGAAGTGGTTTTAATAAGAAATAAGACACTTAGTCTCTTTTAAGAAGATTTAAGTTGAAAAAGTCAATCGGATGTTGACTTATGTGTTAGATGGTTCGGATGTGAGTTCCGATGGTTCGGTTAGCTTCGGGAGGTGATTTGTGACATAAGAGAGTGATCGGAAGTGGTTTTGGAAGTACGGTGTAGAATTATGCTTGAATTGGCGAAGTTAGTATTTTGGCGAATTCCGGTTGATAGGTGAGATTTTGATACGAGGGTCGGAATCGAATTCCGAGAGTTTCTATAGCTTCGTTATGTCATTTTGGACTTGCCTGCAAAATTTGAGGTCATTCGGACGTGGTTTGGTTGGGTTTTTGATCAAAAATGGAATTTGGTAGTTCTTGAGATTCATAGGCTTGAATTCGATGTGATTTGATGATTTTGGTGTTAGTCGAGGTCTTTTGATGATTGGAACGAAGTTGAATAATGTTTAGGATGCGTTGGTGCTTTTGGTTGAGGTCCCAGGGGCCTCGGGTGTGTTTCGGGTGAGTTTTGAGCGAGTATGGACACCCCGAAACTTAGAAAAATGGAGGGAGCAGCAGTTTTGGCGCGGACCGCGCTCCTTTTCGCGCTGGGCACGCTGGCCTAGTGCTGGCCGCCTCAAAGTGGCCGCGGCCGCGGTCGTGAAGACTGTAGGTTGCTGGTCCTACTTCGGAAGCTCATATCTTTTGATCCACAAGGAATTTTGAGGTGATGCAAAAACGAAAGTTGTATCCCTTCGTGTCTAGGTTCCAGTAAGTAAGGATATCACAATTTGGACATCTGTAGTGAAAGTTATGGCCAAAATACTAAAGCCTGTCCCTACAGAGCAAGACCTGCGCGGCCGCGGTCGTTTTTGCGTGGACCTCGCTGGTTCTGCGCGGACCGCGGTCATTTTTGTGCGGTCAGCGGCGTCGGAATCCGAGGGGTACTCTATAAATACGAGGTTTTGGGTTTTATTTGATATTTTGACCTAGAGAGCTCGGATTTTGGCGATTTTTCGAAGATTTTTCAAGAAATTCATCGGGGTAAGTGATTTTAACTCAGATTTGGCTAGAATACATGAATCTATCACTGAATTCATCGTGATTTGAGATGGATTTTGGGAAGAAAATTGTGGAACCTTTCAAAAATGTGAAATGATAATTTGAAGGACCAAATGGTATCAGAATTGGATAATTTTGGTATGGTTGGACTCGTGAGGGTATGAGGATTCTGAAAATGTAAATTTTACCCGATTCCGAGATGTTGGCCTGGGGCTCGAGTTTTGATAATTTCGAGATTTTTTATATTTTTAGAATGTTTTCGCTTGGGCTTTGTTCCCTTAGCATATTGTGACATATTCATTCTGATTTTGGATAGATTCGACGTGCGTGGAGGCCAATTCGAGGGGCAAAGGCGTCGCGACCTAGAGAATTAGCCAGTTCGAGGTGAGTAATGGTTGTAAATGATGTCTTGAGGGTTTGAAACCCTGGATTGCACATCGTAGTGCTATATTGAGACAAGATACGCGCTGGATGATGAGCGTGGGGTTTTCACTACTAGGGATTGTGACTTGGTCCATCTCGATTGATGATTTTACCAAATATTTGACTGAAATTCATTTGTTACCATCGTGATTTGGGCTGATTTCCATATTTGGGCTTCGTGCCAACTATTTGAACCCTTCAGGAATTTTTATCACTGTTTCCTCACTACTTGACTTATTATTTGAACTCAGTCCTATTGCTATCTACTACTTTACAAACTCAGCCACTTTTACTCAGTTTTGAAACTAAAATGATATTTCTACATCATGTTTTGGGCTGAGGACTACTGTTTTACTAATGCCCAAGGGGCTTATGATGATTTCTGGACTGAGTGAGGCCGAGGGCCATATGTGAGGATATGCTTAGTGATATGAGGCCGAGGGCCTGAGATACTATTTATGTCATGCGGTGGCTTGAGTGATGTGAGGATATGCTGAGTGATGATGCCATGAGGTGGCTTGATATAGCGCTTGGGCCGTAAGGGGCCCCTCCGGAGTATGCACACCCACTGTGAGCGCGGGTACCCATGTGATTTGAAACAGTGGTAACAATGACACTGTTTGATGAAAGTTGGTCAGGTAACAATGGCTGACAATTATGCTGAGTGATTGTGAGGTAGCCCGAGGGGCTGATACTGTACTGAGAGTGAGCCCGAGGGGCTGATACTATGTTGAGCGATTGATATAGTGCCCGAGGGGCGGATTTCTACTTGTTAATTACCTGTTTTACTTGTTTTAAAAAGGAATAGCATTTGATTTTTTCACTGATTTACTGCTTTAAATGATTTTACTGCTTGATATGGAATTGCTTTGTGCCTTTACGTGTTTTCATACTTTTAGCCATTATTTGTAATTATTACTCACTGAGTCGGAGTACTCACATTACTCCCTGCACTATGTGTGCAGATTCAGGTATAGCAAAGTCCGCACCTTAGCGCTGATTCCTTCCAGGCTAGGCAGTGATTTGGAGTTACGAGGTAGCTGTTGACGGCCGCAGCCCCTTGTCTCTCTTATCCTCTATCATTTATGTTTTATTCAGACTGTTGTATCGGATTCCGTACTTTGTAGACCTATAGCAGATTCTGTAGTAGCTCATGACTTGTGACACCCCGGTTTGGGATGTGTCGGGATGGTTCCTGCTGTTATTATCGTTAAATTCCACAATTTATGAGTATTATATTATATGTTATTACTGTTATGATGATTAACTATTTAAAAGAGGTATTCCATTTTGGTCTGGCTGGCCTTGTCTTCACGAGAGGCGCCATCACGACCGGGTTTGGGGATTGGTCGTGACAGTTCTGTAGTGTTTACAATTCCTGTCCAATTTCTTATTCTGCAGTTCCAAAGAGTCGCCCGCATGTGCACCAGTATATAGATTTCTTGATAGCCTCATTTAAGAGTAAGCTTCACTTGTGCCATAGTGAGTATTCACAAAATAATGGAGCCAGAAGATATCTGTCATAAGGATATTTTTGCTTCATATCATTCAGAACCAATGGTTTATTACTCGGTTTGAAGATAAAAAACTTCACCGATTAAAATTTGGTTATGTCACATATTACTCGGTTTGAATGTTAAGAACTTTACTGTTTATTAGATCTAGTTGTATAAGATTTTACACGGTTTGAAAATTAAAAACCTCACCGTTTATTAATTCTGAATGTGTCAGATTGGTTTGAAGATTAAAAACTTCACCATTTATTAATTCTGGCTCTGTTGTGACACAAATAACAGTTCTTGTAGTTGAATCTACAATGCAATAGGGGCATCTCCTTTTGAAGAAATATGTTTGGAATATGGAATTACTCACCAAACGACCACCCCTTAGTCATCACAATCAAATGGAATTGCGAAAAGAAAGAATAGAACGACAAAGGAGATGATGAATACCTAGTTGATAAGTTCTGGTTTACCCAAAACTTGTGGGGGAAGCTATGATTACAGCTAACCAAATACTCAATTAAGTTTCCCATAACAAAACACATTTTATTCCATATGAAACAATGAAAATGAAGAAAACCTAACTAGAATTATTTTAAAGTCTAAGGGTGTTTGGAAAAAATGCAAGTTCCTAAACCCAAAAGGGCAAAAATATGATCGAAAACCATGTATTTTCATAGGATATGCAACAAATAGTAAGGCATGTCATTTTCTGGTTCATAAATCAGAAATCCCGACATTCATATTAATACAGTAATCGAATCAGATAATGCTGAATTCTTTGAGAATATTTATCTGTATAAAAAGGAATGTGAGTCGTCTAGGGAAAAATCTAAGCAACCTCGGGAAGAAGAAAAGGAAAGTACGTTTAATGAGGAAAATCCAAAATGTAATAAACGTCAAAGGAAAACTACTTCCTTTGGACCATATTTTCTGATATTCTTATCGGAAATGAGCCTCAAATATTTAAAGAAGTAATGTTGGAAAGATGCAGTCAATAGTAAGATAGAATCCATTTTAATTATTCATACTTGCGAATTGGTTGATCTTCCTCCAAGAAATAAACTTTTGGATTCTAAGTGGATTTTCATATGAAATAAAAGTTGATGGTACTATTGACAAATATAAGGCAAGATTAGTTGTCAAATGGTTTAGACAATGAGAAGGTCTAGATTACTTTGACACATACTCACCGGTAACAAAAATTACATATACTCAGTGTTAATAGAGTTAGCCGTATTGTGTGGCCTTGAATCCATCATATGGATGTAAAGACATTCCTCTTAAATGGAGATGTAGATGAACAAAATTTATATGGAACAACCTGAAGGGTTCGTGGATCCTGGACCAAAAAACTGTGCCGACATGATAAGTCACTTTACGTACTAAAACAAGCACCAAAATATTGGCATGCAAAATTTGACCAAACGATATTGTCAAATGGTTTTAAACTTAATGGGTGCAAGTAAGTGTATTTACGTTATGAATACTCCAAATCATATAGTCATTGTTTGATTATATATGGATGATCTATCTATAAAATATTTAAAATGTGGGGTCTTTACCTTATGTATGACAAAAGTCAACGTCAGACGTAATGTCAATATTATTTAGAAGAATCTAAATGATATGATTTTTTAACCCCACAAATCATTAGTGGATATTGATATGGTAGTTGGTAGATTCATTACTTGTTCAATCTTTATGAAGATGGTTGATGAAACTACCAATTCGAAAGTTGGTCACATGCCTTTCCAGACAAATTGTTTTCTTTCTTGAAAAATTTATAATGTCTAATCTTTTTATGAAAGGATGTCACTTCTAAGGATGTGAATTTTCATAAAAATATGCGACCATTCATGAACGTATGTATTAATATGTTGGTCTATAATGTGGTGAATCAACTGATAAAAATGATAAAGATCCATAGCAAGTTGAATTTCTTTCATGAATGAAGGTGCTATAATTTTCACATTATATAGACATGTATTGCATTTTGGAATAAGAATAAATAGCATACAAATTCTAAAAAAAGGCAAAGTGATTGCAAATATATTATATATTAAAAGGTTATGGCCGCCACTGATGCTGTGATGAGCCCGATAGATCATTTATAGTTTTACCTTCATCCCTGTGTTTCGAAACCTTGAATAGATCCGTTTAGCCTTCCTCAATTTGTGTGCATAGTCTATGTCTTTTTCTGAATTTTTTTATGTAAAATATTGATAAAAAGATAAAAATTTGCCTTAAAACTTATTTGAATTGACTATGGTCAATATTTGATGTAAACGGACCCGAATTAGTATTTTGACAGTGTCAGTGGGTCCATATCGTGATTTGGGACTTGGGCATATACCCGATATCGAATTCGGAGATCCCTAACTTGGTTTAATGTAATTTGTTGAAAACTAGCAATTTAAAGGTTTAAAGAATTCCTAAGTTTGACCGTAGGTTGACATTGTTACTACCAGGTTCGGATTTTGGTCCTGCAACTTGGTATAGGTTCATTTCAATATATTTTTGTATGCAAATTTTGGTACAAAACCGAGTTGATTTGACGTGATTCAGATGTCCAGATGAAAAATTGAAAGTTCTTAAGTTTCTTTGAAAATATCATTTGTTTTGGTGTCCAATTCGTAGTTTTAGGTGTTATTTGGTGTTTTGATCACACGAGTGAGTTCGTATGATGTTATTACACTTGTGTGCATGTTTGGTTTGGAGCTCGAGGGCTCGAGTGAGTTTCAGATTGACAAACAAACCATTTGAACTTAGAAAGAATTTCTGGTTTTGGCTACTGCTGATATCTGGTGTCATGTGTTCTTGCAATCTTGAAGCATCTCTCGTGATCGCGAAGGGTAATATGGGATGGGAAGCAGTTTATTCTTCGCTAACACGAGGAGCTGGACACGAATGCCAAGTAGTGAGGGGTTTACCCTTTAGGAACACGTTCTTTCTCCCGCGAACGCGTAGGGTTATTGTCACGATCCAAGTTCTTCCTCCGTGAACTGTCATGATGGTACCTAGTCTCTACGACTAGGTAAGCCTAACAATTTTCAAAAAAGGAAAATAAAATACAAAACTAGCAATTTACGGATAACACAATAAAAAGGTTTAACGTGCCGCTCGACATATACAATACCACTCTATCAAAACTGAACAAAGACTCTCCCAAAATCCAGAATCTCATGAAATCATAAGCTAGAGAAAATTACATAGTTTTCTAACTCTAGAATGTCTAAACAAAAGTAAATACAAGAAGTCTATAACTAAAGGAGAGAATAGACAGGGACTTCTAGGTCTGCAGACGCGACAGATATAACTCGAAGTCTCTGAAATCGCCCCACCTCACTGATAGAACTGCTAAGCAGAAGAAAGTGGATCTGCACACGAAAAACATGTGCAGGAAAGGGCATGAGTACACCACAATGGTACCAGTAAGTGCCAAGGCTAACCTCAGCCGAGTGGTGACGAGGAAGGTTAGGGACCTACTGGTTATATAACTATATATTAAGGTAAAATAATGTAGAACATGACAGTATAATTAGCAATGCCAATAGTCAAATAAAGATGAAATCTCAGAAAGAAAATAGCTCTGTAAGTAGTAGTAACAATAGGGGATCTCCCAGGATAACGTCATGTAGTTCCAAACGTAAATGTGCAGGAGGATCTCCCATAATACCGATCTGTAGTCACAAAATAAATATCCAGTACAGGGGGATCTCCCGGGATACCGTCCCGTAGTCCCCAATACAAATGTGTAGGGAGATCTCCCGGAATACCGATTCGTAGTCCCAAAGTAAACATGTAGGGGGATCTTCCGAGATATCATCCCGTAGTCCCAAAGTAAACACACAACAGCCTCAGGAAGGAAATCTATAGTTCTATTCAAGTTTGTACCAAAAAACAGGAATTTCTACTCTAAACATGCTGCACAGAATCCAAGTAAGCAGTTTAAGCAGATAAAACAGTTAAGTCACTTAAGTATGCTTTCCTAAGCTAAATAGTAGGCTTTAAATACAAGTAGTGTTCAACAGAAAGGAAACACGTATATTTACTTAATAAAAATGGGGGTTTTTCAACAATTAGCACGTGTACGCATTCGTCACCTCACGTACACAACATTCATATAACAACAATACCAAAAATCCTAAGAGGAGTTCCCCCACACAAGGTTAGGCAAGCCACTTACCTCGAACCAAGCTCAATTCAATCCAAAATCATTCTATTGCCATGAGTATCCAATTCTGAGTGGCCCAAATCTAATCAGATCAATTTCATAATGTAAGTACAAATACAACCAACAAATTTAGCTAAAGGAATCAAAGCTAAGGCAAGAAAATAGAAAAACTCCCAAAAATCCTCCCCGGGCCCACATCTCGGAATCAGGTTAAAATTACGAATTATGAACACCCATTCACTCACGAGTCTAACCATACCAAAATAATTCAAATACGATACCAAAATCTCGATCAAAATCCAAAATTTGGCCTAAGCACTTTTCTCAATTTTCCCCAATTTTCAACCCAAATCCGAAATTAAATGATGAAACTAAGCTTAGATTAATGGGATATAATCAAAAAGGAGTTAGGAATCATTACCCACAGATTTTCTCTTCAGAAACCTCACAAGATCACCTTCTACCGAGCTCAAAATCAAATTTGGTGTTATGAGCTTCAAACCCTCGAAATTTCATATTTTTGCCTAGCGATTTCCGCTTCTACAGTCATGGGGCCGTATCTGCGGTCCCACTCATGCAGCCAGATTCTGCACTTGCGCCCCTTTACTCACAGATGCGGTTCTGCTTCTGCAGTCCTGGGCCGCATCTGCAACCAATATCACTTATGCCTTAGACCTCACCTGCGGTTCCCAAACAGCTTCTGCGGCGCCGCACCTTCGGTCCAAACTCCGCAGTTGCGAAACCAACCGGTTCAACAACTTCAGCAATTGCCTAAGTCCAAATCAACTTTCGTTAAGCATCTGAAACTCACCCGAGGCCCCCGGGACCTCAACCAAACATGTCAACCAATTCTAAAACATCATACGAACTTAGTCCAAACCTCAAATCACGTCAAACAATGTTAGAACCATGATTTACCCTCCAATCAAAGCTTAATTAACTTGAAATCTCAGGAATTCTTCAACCGACGCCAAAGCCAACCAAACCAAGTCCGATTGACCCCAAAGTTTGCACGTAAATTACATTCAACACCACGGAACTATTACAACTTTTAGAATTGACTTAGACCCCAATATCAAAATTTCACTATCGATCCGGAAACTTCAAAAATTCAACTTTCGGTATTTCAAGCCTAAATATGCTACGGACCTCCAAAACACAATCCGAACACGCCTTTAAGCCCGAAATCACCCAATGGAGCTAACAGATTCAACAGAATTCCATTCTGAGGCCGTCTTCACACTACTATGACTGCGATCCAAATTCTAAAGATTAAGCTCTCAATTAGTGACTAAGTATCCCAAAACACTCTGAACCTCAAAACGAATCTTCCCGGTAAACCACAATAGCAGAAATAAATATGGGGAAAGCAGTTAATAGAGGATGGGGGCGTAAATTCTCAAAACGACCGGCCAGGTCGTTACATCCTCCCCCTCTTAAAACATTTATTCATCCTCGAACGAGCATAGAGACATATCTCAAGTGATGAAAAGATTAGGGTAACGGCTGCACATATCCTGCTTTGTCTCCCAAGTCGCCTCCTCGACCGGCTAGCCCCGCCACTGAACCATTACTGTTGCAATGCTCTTTGACCTTAACTTGCGAACCTACATGTCCAATATAGCCACTGGCTCCTCAACATAAGATAGGTCCTTGTTCAACTGGACTGAACTGAAATCCAACACGTGCGATGGATCACTGTGATACCTCCGGAGCATCGAAACATGAAATATCGGATGAACTCTTGCCAAGTTGGGAGGTAAGGCAAGCTCATAAGCAACCTCCCCAACACGTCGCAATACTTCAAAAGGACCAATAAACCTCGGACTCAATTTCCCCTTCTTCCCAAATCTCATAACACCCTTCATAGGTAAAACCCGAAGCAAGACCCGCTCTCCAATCATAAATGAAACGTAGCGAGCCATTCGGTCCGCATAACTCTTCTGTCTGGACTAGGCTGTGCGGAGTCTATCCTGAATCTCTTTAACCTTCTCCAAAGCGTCCTGAACCAAGTCTATGCCTAATAACTAGACTCACCCAGCTCGAACCAACCCACCGGGGATCTACACCGCCTACCATACAAAGCCTCGTATGGTACCATCTAAATGCTGGACTGATAACTGTTATTATAGACAAACTCCGCCGGTGGCAAGAGCTGATCCCAAGAACCTCCAAACTCTATCACACACGCACGAAGCATATCCTCAAGAATTTGAATAGTGCGCTCGGATAGTCCGTCCGTTTGGGGGTGAAATACTATGCTCAACTCCACCCGAGTACCCAACTCATGTTGTACGGCTCTCCAAAACCGTGATGTGAATTGAGTACCTCTATCTGAAATGATGGAAACTAGGATAACATGCAGATGAACAATCTTCCGGATATAAATCTCAGCCAACCGCTCTGAAGAATAGGTAGTACATACAAGAATGAAGTGTACGGACTTGGTCAGCCGATCCACAATCACCAAATAGAATCAAACTTCCTCAAGGTCCGTGGAAGTCCAACTACGAAGTCCATGGTGATCCGCTCCCACTTCCACTTTGGAATCTCTATCAGCTGAAGCAAGCTACCCAATCTTTTGTGCTGACACTTTACCTGTTGACAATTGAGGCACCGAGCTACAAATCCAACTATATCATTCTTTATCCTTCTCCACCAATAGTGCTGCCTCAAATCCCGATACATCTTTGCGGCACCCGGATGGATGTAATACTGCAAACTATGGGCCTCCTCTAGAATCAACTCCCGAAGTCGATCAACATTGGGTACACATACCCGACCCTACATCCTCAATACCCCGTCATCACCAATGGTCACATCTCTGGCGTCGACATGTAGAACCTTGTCATTGAGGACAAGCAAATAAGGTTTATCATACTGACGCTCTCTGATACAATTAAACAAAGAAGACCGAGAAACCACACAAGCTAGGACCCGAATGGGCTCCGAAAGATCCAATCTCACTAACTGGCTGGCTAAGTCCTGAACATCCATCGCCATGGGCCTCTCCGCTGCTAGTAGATAAGCCAAACTCCCCAAACTCTCTGCCCGACGACTCAAAGCATTGACCACCACATTGGCCTTGCCCGGGTGATACAATATAGTGATATCATAGTCCTTCAGCAGCTTTAACCAGCTCCTCTGATGCAAATTAAGTTCCTTCTTCCTAAACAGGTGCTGCAAGCTCTGGTGATCAGTATAGATCTCACAAGGAACACCGTACAAATAATGACGCCAGATCTTCAAGGCATGAACAATAGCAGCTAACTCGAGATCATGGACAAGATAATTCTTCTCATGCACCTTCAGTTGTCTGGACATGTAGGCAATCACCCTACCGTCCTGCATCAATACTGCTCCAAGGCCGATCCTTGAGGCATCACAATAGATAGTATAAGACCCCAAACCTGTAGGCAATATCAATATTGGCCTGTAGTCAAAGCTATATTAAGCTTCTAAAAGCTCTCCTCTCACTCATCCGTCCACCTGAACGGAGCACCCTTCTGGGTGAGACTGGTCATAGGTGCTGCAATAGATGAAAACCCCTCAACAAATCGACAATAATAACCAGCCAAGCTAAGAAAACTATGGATCTATGTTGCTGAGGATGGTTTGGGCCAACTCTGCACTACTTCCACCTTCTTCGGATCCACCTTTATCCCCTCACTCGATACTACGTGAACCAAGAATGCCACGGAATCCAACCAAAATTTATATTTCAAGAATTTCGCATATAACTTCTTTTCTCTCAAAGTCTAAAGTACTATCCTCAGATGCTGCTCATGATCTTCCTGACTCCGGGAATATACCAGAATATCATCAACAAAGACAATGATGAACGAGTCAAGATATGGCCAAAATACACTATACATCAAATGCATAAATGCTGCTAGGGCATTGGTCAGCCCAAATGACATAACAAGGAACTCGTAGTGACCATACCGAGTCCTAAAGGCAGTCTTCAGGATATTTGGCTCCCAAATCTTCAACTGATGATAACCTGAATGCAAGTCAATCTTAGAAAACACACGAGCACCCTATAACTGATCAAATAGGTCATCAATACGAGGCAAATGATACCGGTTCTTCACTGTAACTTTGTTCAACTGGCGATAATCAATGCACATACGCATAGTACCATCATTCTTCTTCACAAACAAGACAGGAGCACCCCAAGGTGATACACTGGGCCTAATAAAACCCTTATCAAGCAATTCCTGTAACTGCTCATTCAACTCCGTCAACTCCTTCAACTCAGAAGGAGCCATATGGTAAGGAGGAATAGAAATGGGCTGGGTGCCCGACAACATATCAATGCCAAAATCAATATCTATGTCGAGCGACATGACTGGAAGATCAGCTGGAAACACATCAGAGAAATCTCGTACTATTAGGACTAAATCAATTGTAGGGGTATCAATACTGACATCTCTCACATAAGCTAGATACGTATCACACCCCTTCTCAACCATTCGCTGAGCATTAAGAAATGAAATAACTCTACTGGAAGTGTGATCTAAAGTACCCCTCCACTCTACTCGTGGTACACTTGGCATAACCAACATCACGATTTTGTCATGACAATCAAGAATAGCATAATGGGTCGACAACCAGTCCATGCCCAAGATAATATCAAAATCCACTAGGATAAGCAATAATAAGTCGGCTCTGGTCTCAAAACCACTAAGAGCAATCAAACATGACCAATAAACGTGGTCCACAACAAGAGAATCTCCCATAGGAGTAGAAACACAAATATAGGAACTCAAAGAATCCTACGATATGCCCAAATATGGGGTAAAATAAGAGGACACATAAGAATAAATGGATCCTAGATCGAATAGAAACGATGCATCTCTATGATAGACCGGAACACTACATATGATAGCAGAATCGGAGGTAATAGCCTCAGTACAGGCAGGAAGGGAATTGTATCTAGCATGGACTCCCCCTCTAGGGCGACATCTACCTCCCTAACCTCCACCTCTAGCTTGATAGGTAGGTAGGGTAGCAACTGGTGTTGTAATCATAGCTTGGGAACTCTGCGGAGCACGCTGTGGCTGAGAAATCTGCGGAGGTACACCCCTCCTAAGTTTGGGGTAGTCTCTCACCATATGGTGTATGTCGCCAAACTTAAAACAAGCTCTATTAAGACATGGTGGATATGGCTGGCTCGGGCCAGATCTGCTGGACTGACCACTGTAAGCACCCTGTGTATGATGCACACTAGATACTGGAGATGCATAATAAGGCTCCTAAGGTCTAGGAAGAGATGGAATACCATTGGTTGCTGGAAGAGCTGAATGAATGGGGAGACTCATATAACCTCTGTTGTGATGAACTGTAGCTGGGGCACGAGCACCAAAATAATGGACCGACTCTCGAGAGCTCTTGGCCTCTCTCTCCTCTCTATCCCGAGCATGCATGCCCTCTACTCTCCTAGCAATGCTCACCATCTACTGATAATCAATATCCATCTCCAACTCCCGGGCCATGCTAGATCTGATGCTGGGAATAAGCCTCCCAATAAACCAACAAACTCTCTCACGAACCATAGAAACCAAGGCTGGTGCATGCCTAGCAAGTCACTAAAATAGATTACATACTTTGAAATAGTCATAGAACCCTGGTGCAAATGCTCAAACTCCCCACGCCATGCATCCCTGAGGCTCTATGGAACATATTCCCTCAAAAACATATCTGAAAATTGTGTCCATGTAAGGGAAGCTACCTCGGCCGGACTATCCAACTCAAAGTTACGCCACCACTTATAGGCTGCTTCTCGAAGCTGGAAGGCAGTGGAAGAAACCCCACTCGATCCTGATAAACCCATAGTATGGAGGATATGGTGGCACTCCTCCAGAAATCCCTAAGCATCCTCCGATGCTAGACCTCTAAATGTAGGAGGCTGGCACTTCTTGAACCTCTCAAGCCTCATCTGCTCCTCCTCTAAAGCTACTGCCCTATCCTCGGGCTGAACTGGGGCTACAGGTAGTACCAATATAATCTTTAGGACATGATCTACCGGTACTTGCTACTCAGGATTGCAGGTGGCAGGAGTCTATGCTCTTCCCCCGGCCTGAGATGTGGCTGCAGCAAGGGGAATTTTAAGACCCAAACTGAAGGGCCGCGACGGGCACCCAGTACCTTAATCAACCGAGTACCAACATAACATATCTTTCTTATCATACTATCATGGGTAAATAGGCCAAAAGGGCCATCATGAGATAAATAGAATAAAATATAAGTTAACACTAGACATAGGATGACCTAACATGATATAGAAACTTATACATGTGACATATGTGCCTATAAGACCAAAGTGATCACTCATACACTAAACATAGGCCGACAAGGCCATAAAATTTTCATATATACGACATCTGTCTACAAGCCTCTAAGAGTACATAAATATCATAAAGGTCGGGCAGGGCCCCGCCATAGCAATTAATACATGTCCAAATCATACTGACCAAATAGGCAACTCCGGAGCAAGTGGAGTGCACCAATACCTTCCGCTAAGCTAATAGCCTACTAGGAGGAATGTCAACCTATCTATCGAGACCTGCGGGCATGAAACACAGTGTCACCAGACAAAAGGACCGTCAATACGAATAAAGTACTGAGTATGTATGGCATGAAAGAATAAACAAGAACAGTAATGTAAAGAGAGATAGATGAGATACAACCTATAATATCCGAGTGCCTCTGGCGGCTACTAACATGAAATGCATAATACATACATATATATATATATATATATATATATATATATATATATATATATAAACTTTTAAAAACATATGCCTCTATGGGCATCATTATCATCATCATCATATCGTCCTGGCCTCAAAGAGGACTCGGTAAAAACGTACCCGACCATCATAAGGCTCGATAGAATCGTACCCGGCCACGTGGAGCTCGGTAAACCCAACTGATCAGTGGTTTCACAATAGGTGCCGTACCCGACCGACTATAGCGCGACTCAGTAGAGTAAAATAGATACTATATATAATGTATGCTAGACTCATGGAATCACGTTCTAAAGCTTTCGATGTGACTTAAGGTTGTTGCACTTTCGATTAACATTATGGACATCCATATCCTCAATATGAACCTCAGTAGGATTCAAGGATCATACACAATTGCTAAGAACAACTTTATAAGGAAAGAACAACATGGACAACCTTAGTTGCTAGGAGTAGACCCGTTATGAAATAGCATATTCATTTCACTTTAGATCATGCCAAAAGAAAGAAGGAAGTGTCTTCACATACCTTAACCACGTTGAGTCCTTAATATATCGCAAACAACTCTTCAAACAACTCAACTCAATCTACCATTGCATAAGGAGATTCAAAATCAGTATTGAATAAAGGCTAAATCTGCAACTTAAACTTGTAGCTCGTTTATATAAATTCGGGCAGCATCTCCCCTATAACAAGAGTCTCCTCCAATACCATATACCAAAAAAAATTACCCGAGAAATCCAGCAATACATAATCATCAATAACAAGACACCATAAAACAATAATAAGTCATAACTATTTTACGACAAGCGACAAGCTCCAATTGGAATTCGTATACCCTATATCACCCCCTATAGACTTTTTACTTTAACTTAATAGTATAATTAACATGATAATGAAGTAATTCATCAATAATTCCAGCCTTATACCATATATCCATAACACAGAAAATGATCCAAAATTTTAATTATTCTTAATTAGCAACTTTATTCACTAGTTCATGTCTAGTTCATCTATTTAACTTAACCAATGCCAAGACAACCTTAAGCGCCTGTAGGAACACAATATAATTACCTCCTACAGTGGATTCAAGTCGAAATCCATGTTACATTTAGCTTACAACAGCCCAACACACCCCAATCAATTCATACAAAAAACAACGACTAAAGTAGTGTCAAACACCTCAAAAATATTACAAAGAATGACTAATCCATCATTTCGCCATTATGTGGTGTTTCTACACACCATTTATCCTCCAAAACCTCCATTAAATAGCAGAAAAATATACAACCCAATAGATACATGAAACAACCCACAAAACAGTCCATTACAAATTAAATAACTCGAACTCACGACTTTCGATCACCGTCCCGTGAGTTCTAACTATTATGAAATTAATTAATCAACCTTACTTGATATTTAAGAACTTGAAACCAGAAATTATGAATTTTTATTAACTTCAAAATACTTTCCAAAACTCAAACTACAAAGAAAAAGAGAGGCTATATAGCGATACTTACGTCGTGGGGATCGTTCTAGTGTTATTGCTTCATGATTTTGTGCCTCAGATGATAATCTTGTTGGATATCATTGTGTACAGCATGAGGATGAGGTTAGGGGTGCTATTTGGTCGAGGTCTCTGGAATAATGGAGAAGGAGACGAGATTTGGATGTAAATATCCCGTTTTTCCAAAAGTCAAAAAGGTGCCACTTGGCACCCTCGCATAGGTCCCCTTCAGACGCTTATATCTTTTTAATCCGGATGTTGTATGAAAAAAGGTTAAGAGCGTTGGAAACTCAATTCCAAGACCTTCAATTTGGTATATAATATGTCCCAAAAAGACCTCATATAGCATATGATATTTATTGCTCAAAAAGCTCCATTATAAGATAAATCCTTAGTCAGTTTTTCCGCAACATAAATCCAATTTTTCTCAAACTTTATACTTCATATACAAATATCATATGTAGTCATATCATGACTTTAAAATCATTTAAATTATGATTAATTAGTCTCATATTCATCTTAACTTACTTAACACTTCGGGAAACCTTTCTTATCCTTGTAGAAGGATTTTATCCTTTTTGAGCTTACATTAGATAATCCTATAATGATAGTGACATCTGAAGTACAGGGTGTAACAACATGTACCCTTATAAACATTTGTCCTTGAATATTAACTCTTAAAGGCTTGCAAAAAAATGGGACGTAACGCCAAATATACGTTCAAAGAGGACCTCATTTCTGAGCTTACATCAATTGACTTACGACGTACTTTCACGTACAAAAATACGGGTTGTAACAGGGAAGCAACCCTGTTTAAGCTATAGTAGTTTACATGCTCATGAACTGTGTAAGGGTCTCCTGGAGAGCTAGAGTAGTAGTAGCAGTAGGCGTATCAGGTGCCTAGACTCCGGCTGGAGTTGCTGGTGGCTCCTCTATGGCAACTCGCGCTGGTGCTCTAGCTGTACCACGTGCACGTCCTCAGCCTCTACCCCGGACTCGACCTCTAATGGCTCTAGCAGGGCGCGTGTGTGTCTGGTCATCTCCGATAGCACGTGTCCACACCATCTGTGAGAGAATAGAAGACAGAGGTTTAGAAATTTGATATAAAAATCTTGCACGACAAGGAAATCAAATGAAGTGGAATTTTTCCTAACAGTTACATAACCTCTCGAAGATAAGTACAGACGTCTTCGTACTGATCCACGAGACTCTAATAAACTGGCTTGTGATTCCTGACTCCTATGAACCTAGAGCTATAATACCAACTTATCACGACCAAAGTTCTCCCTCCGTGAACTATCGTGATGGCACCTAGTCTCTATGACTAGGTAAGCCTAACAATTTGTGGATAAAGGGAAATAAAATACAAAACTAGCAATTTACGGATAACATAATAAAAAGGTTTAACATGCCGGTCATCATATACAATACCACTCTCTCAAAACAAAACAAAAATTCTCCCAAAACCTGAAATCTCATGAAATCACAAGCTAGAGAAAGTTACATAGTGTTCTAACTCCAGAATGTCTAAACAAAAATAAATACAGGAAGTCTATAGCTAAAGGGGAGAATAATGAGGGACTTCTAGGTCTGTAGACGCGGCAGATATACCACGAAGTCTCTGAAATCGCCTCGCCTCACTGATAGAACGGTTGAGTAGAAGAACCTGGATCTGCACACGAAAAACATGTGCAAGAAAGGGCATAAGTACACCACAGCGGTACCCAGTAAATAACAAGACTAACCTTGGTTGAGTAGTGACGAGGAAGGTTAGGGCCCTACTGGTTATGTAATTATATATTAAGGTAAAATAGTGTAGAACGTGACAGTATAATTAACAATGCTAACAGTCAAATAAAAGTGAAATCTCAGAAAGGAAATAGCTCCGTAAGCAGTAATAACAACAGGAGATCTCCCAGGATAACGTCCCATAGTCCCAAATGTAAATGTGCAGGGGGATCTCCTAGAATACCGATCCGTAGTCCAAAAATAAATATCCAATACAGGGGGATCTCCCGGGATACCGTCCCGTAGTCCCAAATATAAATGTGTAGGGGTATCTCCGGGAATACCGATCCGTAGTCCCAAAGTAAACATGCACGGGATCTCATGGGATACCATCCCGTAGTCCTAAAGTAAACACACAACAACCTCTGGAAGGAAATTTACAATTCTATTCAAGTTCATACCAAGAAACAGGAATTTCTACTCTAAACATGCTGTACAGAACCCAAGTAAGCAGTTTAAGCAGAAAAAATAGTTAAGTCACTTAAGCATGCTTTCCTAAGCTAAACAGTAGGCTTTAAATACAAGTAGTGTTCAACAAAAAGGAAACATAGATATTTATTTAATGAAAATAGTTTTTTTCAAAATTAGCACGTGTATGCACTCATCACCTCACGTACACGGCATTCATATAAGAACAATACGAAAAATCCTAAGGGAAGTTCCCCCACACAAGGTTAGGCAAACCACTTACCTCGAACCAACCGCAATTCAATCCAAAATCACGCTCTTGCCATGAGTATCCAAATCTGAGTGGCACAAATCTAATAAAATCAATTTCATAATGTAAATATAACTACAACTAACAAATGTAGCTAAAAGAATCGAAGCTAAGACAAGAAAATAGAAAAACGCCCAAAAATGCCCACATCTTGGAATCGGGTAAAAATTACGGATTATGAACACCCATTCACTCACGAGTCTAATCATACCAAAATCACTCAATATAATATAAAAATCTTGATCAAAATCCCAAAATTTGGCCTAAGAACATTTCTCAAATTTTCTCAATTTTCACCCCAAATCCGAAATTAAATGATGAAACTAAGCTTAGATTAATGAGATATAATCAAAAAGGAGTTAGGAATCATTACCCACTGATTTTCTCTTAAAAACATTACAAGATCGCCTTCCACCGAGCTCAAAATCGAATTTAGTGTTATGAGCTTCAAACCCTCGAATTTCATATTTCTGCCAGCGATTTCCGATTTTGCGGTCACGGGGACGCATATGCGGTCCCCCTCCTGGGACTCCTACTCTGCACCTAAAAATTTTCATTAAACGACTAGATTCCGCACCTGCGCCCCTTTACTCGCAGATGCGGTTCTGCTTCTATGTTCCTTGGGCCGCATCTGCGACCAACTTCAGTTATGCCTTAAACCGCACCTGTGGTTACCAAACCGCTTTTGCGGCGCCGCACCTGTAGTCCAAACTCCGTAGGTGCGAAATCAACAGGTTAAGCATCCGAAACTCATCCGAGGCCTCCAGGACCTCAACCAAACATGCCAACCAGTCCTAAAACATTATATGAACTTAGTCCGACCCTCAAATCACGTCAAACAATGCTAGAACCCCGATTGACCCTCCAATCCAAACTTAATTAACTTGAAATCTCAAGATTTTTTCAACCGATGCCAAAGCCAACCAAACCAAGTCCGATTGACCCCAAAATTTTGCACACAAGTCACATTCAACACTACAGAACTATTCCAACTTTCGAAATCAGATTCCGACCCCCGATATCAAAATTTCAATATCAATTTGGAAACTATAAAAATTCAACTTTAGGCATTTCAAGCCTAAATACACTACGGACCTCCAAAACACAATCCGAACATGCCCCTAATCGCAAAATCACCCAATAGAGCTAACGGAATTGACAGAATTCCATTCTGAGATCATCTTCACACTGCTCCATAATCGGGCTTGGGAGTGAATGTGTAATTGGGTTATTGTCCGAATCTCGGGTTTTGACCAAGTGGACCCAGGGCTGACTTTTGTTGACTTTTTAAAAAAAGAGTAAAGATCTTAACATTATGTATCGTAATTGATTTTCCTTAAATTGTTTGTTGATGTTAAGTCGATTTTGGTTAGATTTGATTTTTTGGTGGTGAATTTTATAGGAAAGACCTTGGTTGAGCTTTGATTTGCTTGTAGAGCAAGGTAAAGGTTGAGTCTAACCTTGATTTGAGGAAATTAGGAACCCTTGAGCTATTTGTTATATGAATTACATGTGTACCGGCGTATATGCGAGGTGACGAGTATATATACGTCGTCAAAATAGTTGTTTTCATGATTTTCCCATATTTCATTAATTATCCCATTCTATGTCTTAACTGTTACATGTCTTAATTGCTTTCTATGTCGTAATTTGTTACATGTCATCCATTTACTCTTATATTGAAATGCTTATTTCTTCCGTGATTCCATGATTAATTGCTACTTGCCTTACTTGTCTTACTTGTACACTTTAATTGTCATATATTTGGCTTGTCTTGTTGCTTTGTATTAATTGTAGCATTTCTTGTTTTGGTACGAGGTTTCTTTATGGCTTTGCTTTCATATTCTTTAATTGTATAGATTCTTGTGAATTGAGTTGTTGTATTGATTATATTTATTTATTTTGTTTATGGATCGGGTTCCATGCCACAAAGGGTGAAATAAGGGAGGATTGATATTGGCGTGGTGGGATCGGGTTGCACGCCATAATGGATTTTATATGTGATTTTGATATGGTGAAATAAGGGAGGATTATGATATTGATTCTGATTAAATGGTATGATCGAGTTGTGCGCCACAACGAATTTTACATGTTATTCTTGATATTGATATGGTAAAACAACGGAGGATTATGTTTGTACAATAGGATCGGATTGCGCGCCGCAAAGGGGTGTGTGTTTTGTATTCATTGTTGCAATGTGCTAGATTTCAGTGTTTTCATACTACATTTTGAGGACTGATGTTTCTGGTTTTACTGATTTCGAGGATTGAGTTTATTTTCATAAGTTAACTGCCTTACTTTTCCTGTGTTCCTTTCCTATTATTATTATTGTTATTATTATACTGCATATAGGTTATTGTAAGTGACCCACTTTAGCATCGTCACTACTTTATCGAGGTTAGGCTCGGCATTTACAGAGTACATGGGGTCGGTTGTACTCATACTACACTCTATACTTCTTGTGCAGATTTTGGAGATGGTCATAGCGACAGTCAGTAGATTGCTCGGATTGATTGGTTTACGGAGACTTGAGGTATAGTTGCATGACATCGTAGCCCTGAAGTCCCCTTTCATATCTCTCTAATTGTTTACTATATTTCAAACAGTTGTGTTTTCATTTAGACTTTTATTTGTAGTACTCTAGTCGCTCGTGTACTTGTGATACCAGTTCTAGGATTGTATCTAGATATCACTATTGTTATGTTTTTCTCACTCTATTTCAGTTTATTCAGTTTCTTGATTATTATTTAATTGAATCGTTAAAAATGGCTAAAAACTATTCTAACGTTGACTGCCTATCAAGTGAAATGTTAGGCGCCATCAAGGTCCAGAGGGTGGGAATTTCGGGTCATGACAGATGCCAATCATTCTAGTTGTTGTTATAACATAATATTGCTACATTAAATGTAGTCAATAATCCTCTATGCAATAGAATGTCGAGATGTATTAGCCTCAACATAAGGAAATTCACATTGAACTGTCATGACAATGAAATGAATCTTGAGATATTTGAAATATACTCAAAACTATGATTTGCACTACAATAAATATCATGCAATAATAGAGGGGTATACAGATGCAAATTAGATTGCTAGTTTAATTATTTATAAATCCACAAGTGGATGTATTTTTACAGTTAGTGGAAGAGTGATGTCTTGGAAATTATCCAAATAAACATACATTGGCCGCTCTACAATGGTGGATGAGTTTATAGCCTTAGACAACACCGGTGAAGAAGTAGAATGGCTTCAGAAATTCTTGAAGATATTCCATTTTTGGCTCCTATATGCAGACATTGCGATAGTCAAGAGGCAATAGGAAGGGCTATGAGTGTTATGTATAACAAAAATCTCGTCACATATGATGAAGACATAATCGTTAGACAACTACTCTCTAGTAGAATTATCACAATTGACTACATAAGGTCAAAAGATAATGTGTCGGATCAGCTTACAAAAGACCTAACTAGAGAGGTAGTTGAAAGATCATCGAGTGGAATGAAACTATGGCCGAGGACAAGTCATTGTGGCGGTAACTCTGCCTAGAAGATTGGAGATCCCAAGATCTAGGTTTAAGGAGATAAAATAAAGTCATTAGTGACGGTTCAACATTATCAAATAAAATTTTGGTCCATTCTTGTGATGAGATAATATTCAATACCAACGATAAAGAATTAAGGCTTTTTAATTTTTTCTAACTTTGATACAGGGTATATCAAATAGCCTATCTACGAGATAACACGTTTAGGAATCACCTATATAAGTGTAAAGTGTAAGCCAATTCAAGAAAAATTCAATAAGGCCAGTTCTGTATGTACTTATGAACCAGGCGATTTTCATGGCTGAAGCAAACATAACAATGAGAACCAAAGACGGTTAAGGATTGATTGCGTGACTTATAGTTGTCTAGGTATACACCAAAGTTCGACGGTTCAAAGATATCAAATCTGCCTATTGACCTAGTATATCCGACATAAGTTCACTATGGAAAGTTCAAAGGAAAACCTACTTATCGAGATGAGATTAATCCTTACTTGCGAATCACACAAGTATTTTGCATGTATTTTAAACATATTGCCACTCCCATTCATGTGGGGATTGTTAGATTTCGTGAATGGGTGTGAATGGGAAATGGAAGAGGCACCTTTTGAATTGCATCTCTACATCTCACTCTTTCATTGTCTATAAATCTGAAATTTTTTCCCTTGTTTTCTACATTGTTGCATTGTTTTTCCAAATAAAAAAATTAGAGTGTAATGTGATTTGCTCTATTTGTTGAGTTCGTTGAAGTTCTGTAATTTCGATTGCCAGTATTACAAAATAGAGACTCCGTTTTATCCTGGGAGGAATTAATCAAAAAACTTTGGGCAACAATAAGGGAATTAAATTCCTTAAGGACACACAAGCAACTTGTGGGCTCAGAATTATTTTTAGTTTTGTTTATTGAACTAACATTTCTTTGCTTTTCTGATTTTTTTTGTTTTGAACATAGTTTACCAACACTCCTTGGCAAATTGACTTAGATAAATACTTAGTCACGCAAGTTTCAAACTCACAAATACGAATTGTTGCCACTCTTTCATATGATCCTAGTGGATTTAGATGTCTCATTTCTTCAGCTGCTAGGCAGAGGTGGAGCCAGGATTTGAAGTTTATGCGTTCATAATTCCAGTTCCTTTAAGTTAATGCATTCTAATTAACATAATAATTTCCGCATATTCAATGAATTTCTTAAGACAAATATAAGGTTTGGATCAAAGCTATTGAGTTTGGCTGAACCCATAGCCGACGGGCCGGCTTTGTCCCTGCAGCTCTTTGGCAAATGATTTTTCTTGATGACTTCGAGTTGTATTAAGACCTTACGGCTTGAAAATACATGAGGATATCTTTTTTAATAAATGTTTTGGTTAATCAATACGAATATGCTCATATACAGTAGATTGCTTTTCTTAGGATTCTCTAAGTATCCAAACCAATCCCGTTTGATGTAGCACTCTTTCTACTTGCAGTGCTGTAATATCCACACTATGGGATGAGCAAGCTTAGTAGAGTCTGAGGAGTGACCTAGGTTCATAGGTGCACTTATCTTCTGCTTGCAGCCACCTTGTCACGACCCAAAATCACCAATCGTGATGGCACCTAACTCAACCCGCTAGGTAAGCCAACTAATAGAAAATACAACTCAATTGAGATTATAAGATAAACGAGAATAGATAACTGAATATTTACAAGTTTACCCAAGACCTGGTAGTACGAATCACAAGCTTCTAAGATTTGGAATTTTAAAACTGATATAAATAAAAATACGTTCTGTTTGAAGGTTACATAAATAGATTAGCAATAACCTAAGCTACCAAGGACAAGTGGCAGCTATATCCAAATGCATGAACATCTTCCGAATCAGCACCCGACGTCACTAGCAGCTCGGCGCCAAAATCTGCACGCAATGTGCAGAAGTGCAGTATGAGTACAACCAACCCCATGTAATGGTAAGTATTTTGTCTAACCTCATCGAAGTAGTGACGAGGCTTTTAGTTAAAACATGCTTATTGTTATAACATGTACATTAGATTATCAATAAAGTAGTTCAAAGTATAACAGATAAAAGTACTATATACAACTCAATGAGATAGTCAACAATTACTAAAAGGAACCACAATAGAAGATTTATGATCTTTCATAGTATGAGAAGTATGTCCAAAATGTAAAATAACATGCCACAGTAACACCCTTCGTGCTTTTATCTCATCCTCGCCATGTATAAATAAATTTATGTAACAATTCAATTAGCATGGCAACACCCTTTGTGCGTTCAACTCATCCTTCCAAATGAATGCATAACAGAACCAACCATATGACAGAAACACAATAATAGGAATTACAAAGTAGGAAATACGCAAATAACAACAATGGACAAGGATATACATGTGGGCCACAGTAAAGGACTAAACAGAAGCACATGAGTAATAACAACAATTGGAAAAAAAGGGATATCAATGTCAATTAACTAGTATAATGGGCCTAAATACAAATATGACAGATAAGGAGGAGACACATGATCTTTACAAGTTAGCAAGTGTCACGACCGCAGTTCACCCTCTGTGAACTATCGTGATGGCACCTAGTCTCTATGACTAGGTAATCCTAACAAATGCAGAAAAGAACAATTTGCGAAAAGAAATAATATAAAACCGAAATGACAAAATGAAATAGTGTTTAAGATGCCGCCTGACACATAAAATTACAAAATCTCAACCTAACACTCCCAAAATCCGGAACCCCATGAATCACAAGCTAAGATATACATAAGAAGCTCTAACTCTAGAAATGTCTAAACAAAGGGAAATATTGAAGGGCTATACTATTACAGAAAGATAGAAAGGGACTCCTCGGTCTGCGGATGCGGCATATACCTCGAAGTCTTTACAAAAACGTCTCGCCTTAAGGATGATAAGACTAAGTAAAAGTACCTGGATCTGGACATGAAAAACATGGGCCGAAAGGGCGTGAGTACACCACAACAGTACTCAGTAAGTGTCAAGCCTAACCTCGGTCGAGTAGTGACGAGGAAGGTTAGGGCCCTACTGAGGTTAAATAAAATATAAGGGTTAATAGTGTGGAATAAAATAGTATAAATAAGTGCAACAGTAAGAAATAACATAGAATTGAAAGAACAACAACAACTAAAACAGAGACAAAATAAATCACGGGAAAGAAATACAGCTCAACACAGAGATAACAACTGGGGCACCTTCTAGGATACTGTCCTGTAGTCCCAATTACAACTATCCAGTGGATCTCCCGGGATACCGTCCTGTAGTCCATCATATATATCCGAAGGATATCCTAGGATCTCATCCCGTAGTCCAACTATCAGTGCGCGGGGATTTACCAGAATCCCGATCCATAGTCCTAAATATAAATACCCAGTACTGGGGGAATCTACCAGGTGCAGTCCCGTAGTTCCATATAACTGCGCAGGGGATCTACCGGAATCCCACATCCGTAGTCCCAAATAAACAAATAAGGGGGATCTAATGAAATCCCACATCCGTAGTCCCAAATATAAACAGACAAGGGTGGAGCTACCGGAATCCCACATCCGTAGTCCCAATGTAAATACATAGCAGCAACAGGAAAATATTCAGAAATGACAAATTTCATATTAAGTCAGACAAGTAATTCTAGCCTAGCATGCTGCACAAAATATAGGCAAGGTAATTTGAGCAAATAAAGCAATTAAATCACTTAGACATGCTTTCCTAAACTAACAACAGGCTTAATAGTGCAAGTAATAAAAACAAGAAAGGAAACAGACTAGTAATTACTTAATGAAAACCAGATTTCCAACAATTAGCACAAGTTCGAACTCGTTACCTCACGTACAAGGCATTTCAATTACCAAATATACCAAATCCTAAGGGGAAGGTCCCCCACACAAGGTTAGGCAAACCACTTACCTTGAACTAGCTCAAATCAATCTGAAACCACGCTTTTGGCACGAGTATTCGACTCCAAATGGCCCAAATATATTGAATTTAATTTCATAATGTAAATAACACTTCAAGTAACTGATTCTACAAAGAAATTCAAAGCTAATACGCGGAATTAGGTGAAATGACCAAAATGCCCCTTGGGCCCACGTCTCAGAATCGGGTAAAATTTACATTTCCAGAATTCTTACACCCTCACGAGTTTAGTCATACCAAAAGTACCAAAATTGGACCTCAAATGATCCGTCAAATCATCACTCAAAGGCCTCTAATTAGTCAAGCCCTAACCCCCCTAATTACCACTGATTTTTCCTTAATATTTAATGCTTATAATGATAAAAATACTCCAATAGTGAGTTTAGGGTCTAAGAATCTTGCCTCCTCGAAGTTCCCTTGAATTCCCTCTCAAAAACCTCCCCAAAAGCTCACTTCCCGGATGAAAATGGTGAAAGAACAGCTCAAATTTGCGAAGGCAACTATTTATATGTTCTGCCCAGCATTCCCGCATCTGCGGTCAAAAAATTGCATCCGCGATACTGCTTCTGCAGTTGGGGAACCGCTTCTGTGGTTCTCATTTAAAACCTCTCCGCCGCATCTGCGACCCAGAATTCGCATATACGGTCATGGAGGTGCGATACTTATGCCGCTTCTACAGTTCCTGGCCCCTTCCTCATCTCCGCTTCTGCGATCGCTCCGCCGCTTCTGCGGCTCCGCACCCGCGGGACCCAACCGCAGGTGCGATTATGACAGACATCAGCAGCTTCAACTGCTTCAACCCACTTCCAATTCTTCCGATAATCATCCGAAATCATCCCGAGGCCCCCGGGACCTCAACCAAAAGCACCAACAAGTCTAATACCACTGCCCAAACCTACACCAATCCTTAAAACACCTAAAACAACATCGAAACGACAAATCAACCATGGATTCAAGCCTAAGAACTCCAAAATTCTCAAAATACGCTTTTGATCAAAAAGTCTATCAACCCTCGTCCGAATTACCTGAATTTTGCACACACGTCACATTCAACACTACTGAGCCTCTCCAACTTCCGGAATTCCATTCAGACCCTCGGATAAAAATCTCACTATTGAACCGGAAACTTCAGAATTTGACTTTCGGCATTTCAAGCCTAAATTAGCTACGGACCTCCAAAATACAATCTGATCATGCCCCTAAGCCCGAAATTACCAAACGAAGCTAACGAAATCATCAGATTTCCATTCCAAGTCCGTCTTCACACTTTTCCTACTACGATTAACTTTCCAACACTTAAGCTCTCATTTAGGGACTAAGTGTCCCAAAACTCTCCGAAACTCACAAATGAACATCCTGACAAATCAAAATAGCAGAAATAAATACGGGGAAGACAGTTAATAGGGGATCAGGGCATTAATTCTTAAGACAACCGTCCCGGTTGTCACAGCAAGTATGGGCATGAATGACTAACATGATGGAATGCTTAAACTAGTGTGTGACAGAATAGGTATGACATGAGTATAATTTCAAAAGTAGGAAGTAGGCATGGCATATGCAAGTTACACAAGTAAAAGACATAGAAAAAACAACAACAATTGAGATAGAGGTCAAGTACGGGACAATAACGATATATCACTCAGAATGTATAATTGCGACAACAACATCTCAAGGTAATGGCGGAAATGTATACACGAAAAAAAATATATATCACATCATAATGCATGTCCCTCATCCTCACCTGCACGGAAACACCCTTCATGCCATGACCTCATAATATTTAATGCATAACAATGTAAATGAAATGGCACGACATCACCCTTCGTGCTTTACACTCTTCCTCATATAATAATGTATATGAAATGGCACAGCATCACCCTTCATGCTTTACACTCTTCCTTACCAAGCATATGATATCAATAAAGTAATAAAGCAGGAAGTATAAATAACATCGAGGAGAATGTTCATACAAATATTTCAACAAATTCTCAATCATGGAATTTTTCAACCCACAATGATTCAATAAGCCCTCAAGAGCCATACAATTTAAGTACTTCCACAAATCTCACAATTTATCAGCAACACAAGTATAGAATCCAACATCTCAAATATCTACTGTTGCAATGTAGTAGTGATTACGCATAGAGATGACCAAACTAGACACATCAATGTATTCGCAGAATTTTATTAAATTTGATCAAGTTATATTAGACTAAGTCTTAATTACTAACATTTTATACAACATTCTTAATATCGGTAAATCAAGTGTGGCATGAAGCAAGAAAGTTATGAAATTCTGCAAGACACAATCATAGTACAATCTACCCTCGAGCATGATTAACCCCGGCACATACATATACGCTCGTCACCTTATATATGTATCACCCCCGCATGTAGCAAACAATGACAAATAGGAGGAAAAATTCCCTAAACAAAGTTAGGCAAAACAATTACCTCAATTCGGCTAACTCAACACTCGCTAGCCTTTTCCCCCTTACACATTTGCTTCCACCAGGATCAGTCTAGCCAATGATGACTTGAATACATCACACAATGCAAGAGAAAACAATTTCAATTAATAAAGCTGTGATTTTCATCAGATTTTCCAAAAGTCCACAAAAATCAAACCCCGGGCCCGCCCGGTCGAAACCCGAGTCCAATGGTACGTCTTGACTACCCATAGCCTCACGATTCCAAATATGTATTTTGTTTTCAAATTCGAGTCATATTCAACTTTCAAATATCAAATTTTCATTTTTCAAAATTTTGACAAAATCCCCAAATTTTTCCATAGATTTCTCATGAATTTGATGTTAAATCTTGTATAAAATCATGAAATATAGTTGGAAATTGATTAAAGATACTTACCCAATGTTTTGGTATGAAAATCCCCTCTCAAAATCGCCGCACCTCGAAGCTAGGGTTCAAAAATATGAAAATGAAGCGAAAACTCGGAATTCTCAGCACTTAACAGGTTGCAGATGTCGCAATTGCGACAGGCCCGCAAATGCAAAAATTTCATCACAATTGCGAACCTGGAGAATTTTCTGCTAAGGTTGCATTTGCGACAAAAACTTCATAAATGCGAAGACCAGCTTTCGCAAAAGCGCTTGATTCATCGCAAATGCGAAATGCTGCCCAGCCACCCAGGCTTTGCAAATGAGAGGTTTTTTCACAAATGTGATGGTCGTATTTGCGACCAGAACATCGCAAATGCGAAGAAACTAGAACTAGCAATCAACATTTAAGAAAAAAAACATTCTGAAATGAATCTGAAACTCACCTGAGCCCTTAGGGATCCAAACCAAACATGCACACAAGTATAAAAACACAACACAAACTCGCTCGCACACTCAATTCATCATCTAAAACCCCGAATCGGATGCCAAAATGCATGAAAATCAAACAAAACTTCAAGAATTTCTAGAATCGCAACAGAGTGTCCGAACCATACCAAATCAACTCCGAATTACGCCAAATTTTGCAGAAAAGTTCTATATGACAAAAAAATTCTGCTCAAAGCTTCAAATCACACACAACAGCCTTGATATGACAAATCACACATCAAGTCAATATCAATGAACTTTGAAACTTCAAGTTGTACAACTGATGCCGAAACCTATCAAATCACCTCCGATTGACTTCAAATTTTGTACACAGGTCACATTTGCTATGATGGACCTATTCCAACTTCCAAAATCGGAATCCGACCCCAATATAAAAAATTCCACTCCCGGTCAAACTTACCAAAAATCCAACTTTTGCCATTTCAAGATTAATTAACTACATACCTCCAGATTACAATCCGGACACGCTCCTAAGTCCAAAATCACCCAATAGAGCTAACAGAACTGACGAAACTCCATTCAGAGGTCAAATGCTAAAGAAGTCAAACTTGGTCAATTCTTCCAACTTAAAGCTTAAATCTTGAGTTCATTCTTTCAAATTGATTCCGGATAACTTGAAAACCAACACTGATGATTTACGCAAGTCATAATACATCATGCATAGATACTCGATCCCTTAAGATATCGAGTGAAATGCAAATTCCCAAAACGACCAGTCGAGGCATTACATCCTCCACCACTTAAACACATGTTCATCCTCGAACGTGCTAGGAGTCTCTCCAAAGCTATCAAATCACGGTTTAACCTTACTAAGAACAAACCCAGGGGTGATCCCATGTCACCCTATTCCACATAAGCCCGCCAACACAACCCCAATTAGAGATCCTTGTTTTCAACCTTGGTCCTTAAACCTTAGAACCCAATCTCTATCATATAGAATTCATTACAAGACCCGAATCCCACATCTACACACTATATAAGTTTGAAAAAGCTGTATCAAGTCACAACCATAATACAAGATGTAATAAGATGATGTACCCCATCACTTTGACACTCATAGTAGGAACTGCTGACCACCATTACTGCCCAATAACAAATTTGATACCGGTAGCAAACCCCATATCGAGTAGAACCTCATTCAAAACCTTCATACCCACCGATGATGAAAGAAACATACATAACCGATTAACCACTAATTTGATCAGTAATCCAAGAAACTCACTTGCCCGACCAGGGCCATTGCCCAAATCCTCAACAAAATGTAGTGTTATTCCTCTAAACCTTCCTCATTTCAATACAAATAGAGCAAATATGAGGTCTAGAAACCTCATATCAGCCAATACAAGCAGCCACACCGACAAGTATCAACAATAAACATATGGATCCACACACAACTCGGTTCTGGACACTAATAAGTAATAATTCAGACATGACAAATAATAGTAAGAAAATTACTATGCAAGTTAAACAGGCAGGGAAAATTTTAGCATTTTACTATGAACTATCCTCAACAAGGTGAAAGCAAAATACATGAAATAGAAATAAGGAGCCATATTTCATCACCGTACCGTTGCGGCATGCAAACCGATCCTATCATATCAATCCATATAGAGTACCCTTCGAGCCATAGTACTCTGGATCACGGATCACATGTGCGTCAATATCAAGTACAACCGAGTGCACAAAAATATAACTGTTGGAAAAATTATTGGGAATAAAAAATACTGAGAAAGACAAGCACAACTATGGTACAATGAGCAAATCAATATCACAAAGTCACCTTGCCTATAATTCCATGAGGCCTAAACTTAATCACAATACGTGTATGAAGAATCATGTAACACTCACAACCCGTTATAGTATGAGAGAGAAATATATATAACATAAACCAATGCGCGAATAACATCCATTATGTCTGATGACATACACGTGATAACAACTGTGCAAGAACAAACAAATTCGACGCAATACAAAATACAAATTCTTATTAGGCTTAAAATAATCCCCAAACCAATCTGATCTTCCTCAAACATGTTATAAACCCTCCAAATGTCTATAGCAACTTTTCCATAACACCTATCGTCAACCATCCAATCCTCTACATTTAACTCGCAATCCAGGAATAGACTGTCAACAAGAACATTCAGTCTCGGAGCCTCATGAATACTAGAATTTTCATACCCAATCTCAACACCACTACTCAATAGTTGACACATAACTCATACTCTGTCATCTCACGGAAAAGCACCCACAAGTCAAAACACATGATACCTGCCAACATGCGAACTCTACTCCGATGGGAACATATAGTGCCAGCAAAACCTTAAACACCTGAAATCGTTTGTGCCATCAAGAACTCATATCCTTCCCTATGAAACTATCTGCAACCTTATACCTGCAACTTTCAACCCCCACACAATGCACCACCTGTAACACGCTAACTAGCAACACTACGAAAATCTCATAGCCAACTATGTGTTACACTCCATGTTTTCGTATGTTAAAGTTTCGTCATACGTTAATCGACGCAAGTTCGGGAATGAGATTATTTTTGGATTATAAGTATTATGCTATCTCAAACAAGTGATGAGTAAATTCGTGAAGGTGAGAGGGTAAGTAAATCGAAGAAAATTAATTTTGTCGAAGTTTGTCATTTTGGGATAAAATACGGCCCGAGATAAAATACTCGGTACTTATGGAGTAGTACCATATAAGGTACCACATGACCATGATAGTAAGGTGTATAAGGTGTATTAAAAATGATTAGTATTTTAAGTAATTGAAGATAATTCTTAATTATGCGGATAATTAGTTAATTACCGGGTAACGAAATATTACCTAATTAATTAATTGGTTATGGGATAAGATTAAAATCCCCCCACCCCCACATGGAAGCAAGCCACTTCCTAAGGCATGACTCATGGTCAATTTTGATTAGGTGGCAAACTAATGTCTTAGACACACAATTCTTCATTTGGAAGACTTTCAATACAAATCATCTTTACATAGATGATATATTTCCTGGTCAATGATCTATAATGCTTAAAAGTAAATTAGTTCTGCCATATCTCCATATCAGAATACACAAGCCTTGAATATGAACTATATTTCACAAATGAGTGAGTAGCAAAGAAAACAATAAGGCTATCATGAAAGAGTAACGTCGTTTATATTTCTACTACTATATATTTCAACATGAAATGATCAAAAACCAATTTGGAGTTTCTTGTAATATTCATGGTGCAATCTTTCTCAAGAATATCATACGAATTTTTCCCTACTCCAGGTATGTTATGGCTATCTCTTATTTCTTTTGGCATGATCTATACGTCACAAACGGAATGAGCAAATACACAATTTTCATAAATGACTCTATTCATAGAAATACTAGGGGTGTCTACTTCTTGATTCCCCATATGAATTATTATTATATCTTCTATTCATGGGTCACAGAAATATACGTATTTGATAAAGTTTATCCTAAAGGAATATTGATTTTTATGGCATTTTGAGAAAATCTTATTAACGTATTTCTTATGCATTTCATGTATTTATACCTGTACATTGACCCATGAACATATGGTGTTATATACGCATATATATGTATATGAGATATGGGAAAAGTTTACGGCGTTATATACGCACCACCACCTGATTAGCTAGTATACGTTGATGATTTTGCTCATAGTTGCCGAGATGATATGATGAGATGCCTTCAGAGGCTTGATGATGTTATGAACACATGTGCCTATGCACGACATGACACTATAAGTATTTCATGATTTACAAAGTTATCCAGACTTACAGGTTGAGTCATTTACTCTATATTTCATCTACGTCTTTTACATACTTATTTAGGTGTCTTACATATTCGGTACATTATCTGTACTGACGTCCCTTTTTCCTGGGGATGCTGCATTTCATGCCCGCAAGTCTCTATACATAGGTCGAGAGTCCTCCAAGTAGGTGATCAACTCAGCGGAAGATGTTGTTGCACTCCATTTGCTCCGGAGTTGCTTGTTTGGTCTGTATGATTTAGATGTGTATTGTTTGGTATGGCGGGGCTCTTTCTCAACCTTTATGACAATTATGTATCCTTAGAGGCTTGTAGACAGATGTCGTGTATGTAAAATATTGTATGGTCTTGTCGGCCTATATTCAGGGTACGAGTAGTTATTTTGGTCTTAGAGGCCCGTATGTCTTATGTATAAGTTGGTATTACATGTTGTATTCTACCTATTTCACGGCAGCCTCTCCAACTCAGTTATCTATGATAGTATGATACGAAAAGATATGTTATGTTGGTACTCAGTTGAGTAAGGTATCAGGTGCCCGTTGCAGCCTATAGGTTTGGGTCATGACACTCTGAGCCATAAGTAAATTGAACACCTCATCAACCGAGAATCATTCATTTAACTCAATGCAGGAGAACACCACCATACACAATATAGACTCTATACTTATAAAAAACATCAACTCCGGCCAGGGTCACAAACATGATAAATTCTTTGGAACTCATTAACATATAATCGAGAAATCAGAACCAATCACCTCTAACTCAACCGAGTTACGCAAACTGCCAACCCGAAAGTAACTCAATCTGACACGCCTGCCCTAAGGGAACTTCTTGGGAGCTTAAATCCATTTCCCGCTTCACTCCAACATTGACATGTAGACCCTTCTTGACAAGGAAATACCGTTGATCCGATTACCACTCATTACCATTTTCAAGCCTGCCCATAGAAAAATTCAAAAGTCCTTAAGGCTACATAAGACCTGGAACTCTCCTAAACATTCTCGATTATTACTCATCTTACTCTAAACTTCGATACACAACTAATGCACATCGAGCAACCCGTGCTTCACTAGCATATGACCATCCAAAGAGATAACTAAGCAATGTCTCAGTCCGAAAACTGATACGGTCCATGACCCTACAATCCGATCATCATTAGCAAACTCCACCACTTAGCTCAAAGCCATAGATCACCTCATCGATAGCCCAAGGTACCATATCTTCACAGCATGCCCCAATCCCGCACAACTATTTAACTGATTACTTCAAAAGTCATGAAATTCTGATTATAGAACACCCCAAAGACTTTGCCAAACGCTCGCCTATTACTCAAATCAACACCTTGCCATGAACCCACCTTAATCACAATAGCCTGGCCACTAGCCAATGTAATTTGTGCTTACCAACTAGACATATGAACCTGCCTCATACCACAAATTAATGACTAGAAGATTTAACATTGCATTTGTTTCTGAGGCTAGACAACACATTGTGATGATAATCAAGTATCCATAGCCCATCGTAATCCATCTGCAACATCACCGATCGTCGGCACATAGCGAATATTGAGCACACCACAATCACATATGAGAAATCGGGAAGAGTCAAAGTTGTAGATTTTAATCCAAAACAAGGCCGCACGATAAGGAAAGAAGAAAGGGGAAAATTTTAAATTAAGACTTAACAGAAATATCTTTTTAAGAAAAGTATAACCTCAGACAGGTTAAGGAGATTTAGTTGAAAAACCAATTAAAATAAATTATAACAATTATTAGAAATAGTGGATACTAAATTACGCAGCTAGTTCTAACTTAAAGGCACACAAGGAAGCATGATATTAATTCCTTTATTTTAAATCACGATATTACAAACAACTCAGCAAGGTAGGAGAAAATGACTCAACATAGAAAATTTAGTTTGAAAATTAATTCACCAGATTAATAGTATTAGGGAAAAGAACTCAGGAAATGATGGCAAGTCAGTAAGTCAATACGACAATAACTCGATCTTCAAAACTCAATGAAAACAAAAAATACAAATTATCAAAGTCTTGAACGAAGGAACTAAAGTCAATACACTAAAACAGGGAATACCAAAGTACAAGATATGAATATTCCCCTTTATTACTCCATATCAATCCATCCTTATTCCTCCTGTTGCGGCGTGCAACCCGATGCACTGTACAATATCAATATCATATACTCCTCTGTTTCAATTTATGTGAACTCATTTGACTGGGCACGAAGTTTAAGAAAAGAGAGAAGACTTTTGAACTTGTGGTATAAAATGAAGCACATATATTTTGTGTGGCTATAAATCATTGCATAAAGGTAAATTGTTTCAAAATAGGGAAAGAGGTCATTCTTTTTGGCACGGACTAAAAAGGAAGTAGGTTCACATAAATCAAAACGGAGGGAGTAATAAACATAATATGTTGTGGTGTGCAACCCGATCGCACCATATAACATCAATTCACCCTTATTCCTCCTCAATATATATCACCCTTATTACTCCTATTATGGCGTGCAACCCAATCCTACCGTACAATATCAATTCACCCTTATTCCTCCTCAATATATTACCCTTATTCCTTATGTTGCGGCGTGCAACCTAATCCCACCGTATATAATTTAAATCAACAACTCAATTACATGAATTCCTATCACTAGGAGTATGAGTATACAACAACAAGAGAATCACGTAAAAATCAAAGGAATACAACAATTACAAAAACAACAAGACATGTAAGGCACGTGATAAATACACAGGTAATCACAACAGTTTAGACATGTAGCATTTATGCACAGAGTCATAGAGGAACTCACAATTAAGAAGTAACAAAACAACAAGGAAGGCAATAACTTCAACTAAGGCAAATAAGGCCAAACAATGAGCAAAAGGTAAATAAATGTTAATAACATCATATAAAGCATGTAAGTGTATCCTAACAAAAAGATACCACATATTATGACAAGTTGGTATCAGAGTTCTAGGTTCATAGGTGCTACGAGTCATAAGTAGGTTCAGTAGAGTCGTGCGGATCGATACGAAGACATCTGTACTTATCTTCGAGAGAGGCTACAGAAACTATTAGGAAATTTCACCTCTTTCATTCCTTATCATGCGACATTGATTCAGCTCAAAGTATATATCTTATGTTCTTTTACATCCACTCGTGTATGATATTGCACTCTCAATATCCGCTATGCGACAATAGTACGTGATGCTACATATGGGATACAGGGGAACCAAGGATGCTCAAACATTGTCTCAATGTGGCGTCCCGACTAGAGATATAGAGGTATTGAAAGACTATTCAGTTGTTCACATGGAGGTGCAGCGGGTTCCGACATCTGGTGGATGAGTACGAGCTTAGGAAGGTTTAATTGGTTGACTAGTCATTAAGATTATGGTGGGGTCACGAGGTGGATGTTGATTGAGAATGGTTGGTGGTATTGGAGAATATATGGTTTGTATGGGATTTCTACTCAGTGAAAGGTACATGTTATCATTCAAGGCATTGAAGGAAGCGAGTTAGACTAACACGAGAATGAACGTGCGATCAGTAGATGACTTGGATTACCTTGTGATTGGTGTTGTGCATGAAGGTTAGTTTTGTGGATCATCAGATGATGTTTTCCATGGCTTTGCGCCAAGTGGGGGAGTCGACTAGCGGCATTCAGATTGTAGAGTCAGATTTATATCAGTTTTGGCTTGAGGTATGTATATATGTGGTATTGGAAGTTTCCCGAAATTTCTATATGACTAAGGTATGAGATCTTCTATGGGATGATGTTGAGACTTATGGTGTTTCTACGTCATTAATGAATCTGCATCTCAATATCAAGGGGAGTCGGAGAAACAACTTCAAATTTATCGAAGGTCTATTCAACGTGGGAATTTTGGTTGCGGCATTGCGGGGTGCTTCAGGGGAAATGCGACGGTTTATGAGCTTCTGGGATACGTGATTCATGTAAGAATTATCTTCACTTGGTCATTGATTGGATCCATTGCACATCGACAGGGAGAAGTATTACCCTAGAGGAAAGACAAGGAGTATCTGAAGAAATGGGTCAACTCTGTAGTATTGGATCAGCAGAGCAATGGAAGTAATTGGTCCTTTTGAATGGGGATTCTCTACCGGAAATTGTGGCAGTAATCTTGGATTGGACGATTTATGTGACTCGTTTGAGTTAGGGAGGTGCAGTCCTGATGGCTTAGTTACGTGCGGACAGATCTCAGAGAGTTCTCGATGGTATTGGCCACGACTTGAGCCAGTTGTCTAGTATGGGTACAAGGAAAATGTGGTATATTATGGTTTTCTCCTGGATGGATATCAAAATTTAATAGAATGTTGGCATTATTGGATAGCATATATGAAAAGCGTGCATGTTGGAAAGGACATTGAGTTTTGGGTGGTAGGTACATGGCTAGTGGCATGGTGATTACTGGGTCTTGAGGCATTTGAGGTTCATGTTTTTTTACGTAGACGAAAAATCTATATGGACACTTCAGTAAGATGTCGGGGTGTGAATGATGTGTCAGCCATTCGAGTAGCGTAGTTAAGTTCGAGTATGAAAATTCCGGCATTCATGAGATTTTTGGGGCTAGATATCACCATATGCGGGCTATTTCTTGTTTGCGGGTTGTGAAGGCATGTTGAGAATGGGATAACTGATAGCATACATTATCAATAGGTTTCTATGGACTTTCGGAAGGATATTTACCTAATTGGGAAGGATCAAGATTCGATTGGGTTTTTTTTGAAAGCTTAACAAGAATATGTATTTTATATCAGGTCAAGTTTGGGTACTCTTGTGAGATTGTTATCACGGATATGTTACCGAGCAGAATGGATATTATTTGTGCCCCTAGCCAATGTTATGTTCTACTCTCTCATGTTGTGATGGGCTGTGAGGTTGTATGATTATTCTCCACTTATGTTGTAATTTCGTTCAGGCCATATGGCGATGTGGGCCAGATAGACCTCGTGATGTTGATTTGCTCATTGCACCTTAGTTCTGCTTGCTTTCTTCCATGTTTATTTATTTATTTCTATTCATTTTCCCACATTTATACTTGTTCACTCTATTGTGCTTGATATCAGTATTCATGCGATCAGTGAACTCGAGCACTTTGGCTTGATGAGTATTTGGGTGTGGGATGTACGCCGTATTAGATGTTATGTTGGATACCCTTTCCTTGTGTCTATTTGGTATTTTTCCCCTTTGTGGGATGATTTAATGAAGCCTTACTCTTGTTGTTACACATGTTGTACTTGTTAGATAATCCTTATACCTTGCTTTCTTTATATTTTTACTGAATAACTGAGTTATTACAGAGTTGGTGTACGAGTTGTGTGGCATGAGAATCCATGTGGTTCTAAGATTAGTTGTTAGTTGGGCTGCTTGTATTGGTTGAGATGAGATTCTTAGACCTGAGATTCGCACTATCGTATTGGAGGTGAGGAGTGTTTGGAAGTAGGAGGTTGTTTCTGCTAAGATTTGGGCAATGACCCTTGACAGACTAGAGAGATCTTCTTAACTTGTTGACTTCATAGGTGGTTATGAGTTCCCACATGTTTCCTTATTATGGGCAGCATTGTGGAGGTCCGAAACAAGGTTCTATTTAATGTGAGGTGAATTGCTGACATCCAGAATGTTATTTGGGCAACAATGGTGGTCGGAAGTCATTGCTACAGGCATTTGAGTTGTGTGGAACATCGTGTGATTGTACCTTGGGTTGGAATTATGGTTCTATTTGGCTTGTTCAGGTTTATACAGCGAGATGATGCGAGATTCAGGTCCTATGATGAATTTCAAATGTTGAGATTTGGGTTATGTCCTAAGGTTATGGACAAAGGATGAAGTGAGATCTTCAGTTAAATTGCATTATTAGTCCTACATAGGTTTGGGTGATGGGGAATCACCCCGGGTATATATATGGTGAGCTCATGTAGTGGTTTGAGGGCTTTGGAATAACCCAGGGCACATTCTAGGATGAACGTATGCTTAAGTGGGGAAGGATGTAACGACCCGACTAGTCATTTTGAGAAATTGCATCTGGTTCAGCAGTTGAGGTCACAAGTAGCTTCACATAGTGTATTATGACTTGCGTGCATCATCGATTCGGGTTTTTGAGAAGTTCAGAAAGGATTTTTAGAAGTGACTTTTATTTGAGAAGCTTGAAGTTGAAAGGATTGACCAAGATTTTGACTTTTTAGTATTTGACCTCGGATTAGGGTTTCGATGGTTGTGATAGGCTCGGGTGGTGATTTTGGACTTAGGTGTACGTCTGTATTTCGAATAGGAGGCCCGTAGGGTAATTTGAAGCATTTTGGCAAAAAATTAGAAAGTTGAAGTTTTGGAAAATGGAGAAGTTTGACCCATAGTGGACTTTTGTGATATCGGGGTCGGAAGGCTATTCCGAGAGTTGGAACAGCTCCTTCTTCTCATTTGGGACTTGTTTGCAAAATTTGGTATCATTTGGAGTTGATTTGATATGGTTCCGATGCTCGTTTGCGATTCTAGATGTTCTTGAAGTTCAAGGTGATTTTCACATGTTTTTGGCATCCGATTCGTGGTTCTAGAAGTTATTTTGGCATTCCGATCGCGTGACCTAGTTCGTATTATATGTTTAGACTTGTATGAGTGTTTGGTTTGGAGCCCCGAAGGCTCGGATGAGTTTCATACACGTTTTGAAGTGTTTGGAAGAAAGTTCAAAATTACTGCTGTCTGATCTCGCATTTGCGACCACCGCTTTTGCGGACTTGGAATCGCATTTAAAAAAAGGCTGGGGTTGGCAAGCTTCGCATTTGCGAAGCCAATCTCGTAAATGCGAAAATGAACTGGGCAGGGGAAGTTCACATTTGCGAACATTTGGGCCGCTTTTGTGAAGGCCATACTTCGCATTTATGAAGTGTTTCGTCGCAATTGAGATAGAGATAGGATTCTTCGGGCTTCGCATTTGCAAAGAATTCTTCGTATTTCGTATTTGCAAATCCAGTGTCGCAAATGCGACATCTGCAGCCTACTAAAAGCTGGGCATTCCGAATATTAGCTTCATTTTACCATATTTTGAACCCTAGGTCCGAGAGTGTGCGATTTTGAGAGAAGATTTTCTCACCAAATCATTGGGTAACTCTAATCAATTTCTAACTATATTTTGTCATTATATCTTAGATTTAACATCAAATTCATGAGAATCTAAGGGAAAATTTAGGAAAAATTGTAAAATCTTTCAAAAATGAAAAATGATAATTTGAAGGACGAATTGGTATCGAAACATGATAATTTTTGTATGGTTGAACTCGTATCGGAATGGGTGTTCAGGTTTTGTAAATTTTGTCGGGTTCCAAGGTACGGGCCCGGGGAGTTGACTTTTGTTTTACTTTTTGCAAATTGTATAAGAATCATAGCTTTGTTAATTGAAATTATTTTCTCTTGCGTTATTTGATGTATTTAAGTCATTTTTGAATAGATTGAGCCGAGCATTGATGAATTGGTAAAGGATAATCTAATTGAATGTTGAATTGGCTGACTTGAGGTAAGTATCTTGTCTAACCTTGTGTGGAGGAAACCACCCCTTAGGAATTGTGTCAATTGTGCTATCATGATATATGAAAGCCGTGTACTCAAGGTGACGAGTGGGCACACAGTTTATATATGGTGTTGACCGGTTGGATTGTCTAGTCTTTTCCATGCCTTTAATCAAATTGTCATAATATGTGGTATCTTGTTGTTAGGCTACACTTACATGTTCTATATAATGTTGTTAGCATTTATTTACCACTTGCTCGTTGTTTGGCCTTATTTTTCGTTAGTTGAAGTTATTGCCTTCCTTGTTGTTTTGTTACTTTTTAATTGTGAGTTCCTCTATGACTTTGTGCATATATGCTACATGTCCAAATTATTGTGATTGCCTGCGTAGTTATCACGTGCCATACCTGTCTTGTTATTTTGTAAAGGTCGTTGTATTCTTTTTATTTTTATGTGGTTCTCTTGTTGCGGTGTACTCATACCCATGATTGTAGAGATTCTGGTAAATTTAGTTATTAAATTGTTGTTGTTGATTTAAGTTATTGCACGGTAGGATCGGGTTGCACGCCGCAACAAATATATATTATTTATTGTTATTGCTCTCTTGTATCACGATCGAAACCCTCCCCCCTTCCCCACAGGAGTCGTGATGGCACCTAGTCTCTAAGACTAGGTAAGCCTAACATTAACACAAATAACAACAATATTTACTAACTTCGAACAATTCTGAAATAGAAATCTCTGAACAATTAATAATCCCAAAATCGGTAGTACAAGTCATAAGCCTTTCTAGGAGTAGTTATACATAATGAATACATTACTGTTCCGGAACAAAAGGAAACAATGGAAATAAATACAATAGAAGGTGACTTTTGTGCTTGCGAACCCCTAGCAGGTGTACCCTGAAGTCTCCAGCCACACCAATCATGGATCCTAAAACCAATCCGATCCGAAGTAACTAGTTCTGCACAAAAAGATATGCGGAAGTGTAGAATGATCACACCATAGCGGTGCCCAGTGAGTATCAAGACTAACCTCGGTGGAGTATTGACGAGGAACAGTCAAGACACCTACTAGTATAATAAGTTGAACAAGATATGATAATAAACGAACAAGATAAAGATAACCAAGAAACGACGATAGCAGGAAGAAATCAAATTACAAACAGTAGAGACGACAAGGGGAAAACCTGGATAGTACCGAAAAGCAACCAAGTAAATTAACACCAACATAGTTGGGCCACCAACAAGTAAAAATGTGCTCAAATAAGGAAAGCGGTATTAACTCAACGAATCGCATCATTCCTAGTATACAATTCCGACCATCCCAATTCTCAAAGTCTTATATCAAAATCACAATTTACAAACTTGAACACACATGGCACCTTTTGCTCACATAATTACCGTTCACTTTGCACGTCAAAGATCCACGTGCTACTTAGTACATAATATCCGTGACAACGCTAATTAAGATGTTCAAGAAGTTCTTTTTATATATCATAAAGTAAATTTACAGTTTCTTGACCAAATAAGGAAACCGGTGAGAAAAGATGAAGTTATTTAGAAATCATTTGAGTGAAGAAAATAATGTTTTTCAAATAGAAATACAACATCGGATAAGCTATCGCCTTTAATATAGGAGTCATTAAATTAAAACTTAACTGAAATACCTTTTTAAGAAAAATATAACCCCATACAGGTTAAGGAGATTTAATTGAAAATCTAGTTGAAATAAATTATAACAATTATTAGAAATAGTGGATACTAAAATACGCAGCTAGTTCTAACTTAAAGGCACACAAGGAAGCATGATATTAATTCCTTCATTTTAAATCACGATATTACGAGCAACTCAGCAGGGCAGGAGGAAATGACTCAACGTAGAAAATTGACTTTGAAAATTAATTCACCAAAATAATAGTATTAGGGAAAAGAACTCAGGAAATGACGACAAGTCAGTAAATCAATGACAATATCTCGATCTTACAAAACTCAGTGAAAATCAAAAATACAAATTATCAAAGTCTTCCACGAAGGAACTGAAGTCAATACAGTAAAACAGAAAATACCAAAATACAACATATGAATATTCAGCCTGATTACTCCATATCAATCCACCCTTATTCCTATTATTGCGGCGTGCAACCCGATCCCACTGTACAATATCAATATCATATAATAAATATAATATATTGCGGTACGCAACCCGATCAGATCATATAACATTAACTCACCCTTATTCCTCCTCAATATATATCATCCTTAGTACTCCTGTTGCGGCATGCAACACCATCCCACCGTACAATATCAATTCACCCTTATTCCTCCTCAATATATCACATTTATTCCTTCTGTTGTGGCGTGCAACCCGATCCCACCATACATAATTTAAATCAACAACAACAAATCAACAACTCAATTACACAAATTTCGATGACCAGTAGTATAAGTACACGACAACAAGAGAATCACATAAAAATTAAAGGAATACAACAACCTTTACAAAAACAACAAGACATGTAAGGCACGTGATAATTACACAGGTAATCATAATAATTTAGACATGTAGCATATATGCACAGAGTCATAGGAACTCACAATTAAGAAGTAACAAAACAACAAGGAAGGCAATAACTGCAACTAAGGCAAATATTTACTGCGAAAATGGTAATAACAATTAAATTTGATTTTGTGGTTCTAAAAATACGTGATCTATTTTTATGCTAGTTGTTAGGTAGTTGATGCTATGTAAAAACTTAGAAACGAGCTAAGAGCTTAAAGCAAGATGTTAACCAAACCGAGTGGCTATCGATCGGGGCATCGAGCTTGCATATTCGAAGCCTTGGGGTCGAGTCTAATGCCCTGCCAAGGGTAGTCGATGGAGACTAACAGTTATAAATAAATCAATAACGACTCTTTATTGCCAATAATAAGTAATAAATGAAGAACAATAAATGGCACGCAATGAATATAAGCAATAAATGAAGCAATGAGATCAAGAGAATATGTTAGAGAGCAGAGAGAATGTTCTTGTATATTTAATATTGAGCATCAGGTTTTCACAAAATGGCAAGGATCCTCTTTATATATGAGGAAAAATTCCAACATAGTACAGATACATTTATTATAAAGATATGGAGATGGGACAGCTAGTTAATGCCATGATGCTGGCTTAGACTAGCTTGATAGACTTTGTTGGCTCTAGCTACATGCCTTGGGAACACCCCACTTTCTCTCCGTAATGGTCGGCCCGTACTGCTCCGAGGTCGAGCGTCGATGCCCTCGAGGGATGAAACTCGACCATGGTTTTGAGCCTTCGAGACATCATAACGATGAAAAATTGGACCCTCTAATTTTACCGTATACAGATAGTCCCCGCGTTTCTTAGAGTAGAATGATAAGAAATGACCTTGATAACCATCTTTCTGAATTTACCGCAATAATGTTATACTGATGATGTCATACTTATGACATAAGACTTTTTGACAACCGAGGCATCCCACTGACTCGTCTTTCAGCGCCATTCAATGTACTGCTGAATCTCATCCTTCTAAGCGATAATATCGCCACCGATTCAGTTTCAAAAATGCATTAATTGTGCCAGCCGATACGTCTTTCAAATACACCGATGGCGCCGTCGGTTATGTTTTTCAAAGATTATTGATTTTGCCTACCGGTACATCTTTCAAAGACATTGACGGTGCCATCGGTTACGCTGCCACCCTTTCTATAAATGGGAGCCTCCTAGAATCAATTCTTCATTCAAATGTTCTTTAATTAGCCTTTAACCACTTTCTTCTTTCCATCCTCATCCATTGTCATTTCCCATGTCTAGGGCCTGTGGCCTCAAAGTTGCATGGCGGTGTTTTCATCAGTTATGCCATGGCCTTTTTCCGGGGCTCTTCCTTACCGAGCGAGACTACACCAACTTGTCGTTGTTATTATTGTTGTTATTACTGCTATCGTCGTTGGCTCGAGATGATGAGATAGGGGGGCCTATTTCTTCCAACTTGGGAAGATATTTGGACACTACATCGCTGCTCATGAGGGTGTTCGGACTATACTCGCTGCTCACCTTCCTACCTCGGCCTGGTGTGTCACTTCATCCCTTTTGCTTTCTGTGGGGTGAAGTGGCACATCTGGCCGGCAACTCGCACGACACAATGTCCCATGAAGTGGATTCAAAGTAGCCATGCAAGTAAGGCCGACGCTCGCCAAGTCTTCTATCGGGCCATGATCTTCTTGGCCTAGTAGAGCTTTTTCTCTTTGGCGGGCTATGGCTTGTTATTCATCTTTTTTCACTTCTTCACTTTCCTCTTTGCCATCTTGTTGCTTTCCTCTTCTTCATTTTATCCTTTGGAGATACCATTTTGGAGGACCGAGATGAGACCCCCAAGGAGGTGGTGCTCGAAGATACTGCCATCGAGGATGTGCCCCCGAGAATAGATTAGACTCTAGGCTTTTCTTATATATGTACCTTTTTGCTTCTTTGTTTTTGTGTAAGGACCCTTAGTGGGTTTTTGTAATCATATGTAAGGACCTTTCGTGGGCTTTCGTAATCATGTGCTTATGAATACAAAGATTTTCCTTCAATTTGCCTCTGAATTATGCTATATTTCTTTTTATTTGCATTTGTGGAGAATTTGAATGCATGACTCCACCAATTGGTGCAAGTATTGAGACCCGGTGTAAGCATTTCCTCTGGCTATTGATTGATTAACTTGATTCCCTGTAAAACAATTTGTCGTACCTTAGACCGAGCCTGGATTGGTTTGATAAACTCGGGTCATCGGGATCCCCGACTTTGAGTTGAATAGGAGTAGGGTTTCGAATTTTCGGTACGACACTTAGCCTATTAGACCCCGCGATAGTCTTTGATGGGGGAATTTTCTCGGATGGCCAAGAATAAAGGTAGCCTTTAGGCTTTCGGGAGCAGTCCCTGAGTGGGGTTTCGCTCAAGCTCGGGCTATGTGGAGACTTGTTTTGAACTCAGAGTTGATAGTATTAAGGCATTGCAGATAGCTCTCGGACGAGGGCTTACCTGAGTTTAGATGGTACCTCGAGGCCAAGACCATACGAGTAGAGTTTTAGCGCTTGTTTTCTCCTTGAGAGAAGCCCTCGTGATCGAGTACCATTTTGGGACTTGCAATGATGTCGATGGCTTCCTGGACCTATCTTCTTTTTGGTGGAGGTCCTTGAGATTGGGTACCACATCGGGACTTCCGATGATGCTAATGGCTTTCTAGAGACTATCTTATTTTAGGTAGAGGTCCTCGAGATCGGTTACCATCTCGGTACTTGTAATGATGCTAATGGCTTCCTGGAGCCTACCTTCTTTTTGGTGGAGGTCCTCGAGATCTGGTACCATATCGGGACTTGTAATGATGCTAATGGCTTCCTAGAGCCTATCTTCTTTTTGGTGGAGGTCCTCGAGGTCGGGTACTATCTCCGGACTTGCAATGAAGCTAATGGTTTCTTGAAGTCTATCTTCTCTGTGATGGAGGTCCTCGAGATCGGGTACCATCTCGGGACTTACAATGACACTAATGGCTTCTTGAAGCCTATCTTCTTTTTGATGGAGGTCCTCGAGATCGGGTACCATCTCGGGATTTGGTTGATGTAGGGTCTTCAACCCCAAAACGTCGTATGGCAGCGTCAAGTGTATGATACAGTTACGAGGTGACCGAGGCGATTCCGCCGACATATCTTTCTAAAGCGATAAAAGCTTTAGCCAATATTTTTAATTGGCCTTTGAGGCAGGCAGGTGGTCGCCACTTTTCCCATATATAGGGTTGCCTTTGCCCTTTTGGAGATTCCACTATTTTGAGTAGTTATCCTCTTTCATAGAGTTCTTCTTTCTTGCGCCAATTTCCCTTTAACTCAAATCTTTCGCCAAAGTCTTTATTTCCCCTTTCTTCGTTTTACTATATCCATGGATGCTATGCCCGAATCCGCTTGGCAAGGAAAGGGGAGCTCTGCCTCTGGGCACTTTGCTTCGGGAGGGAATCTCCCGTCAGAAGAGACTCCCAATGTTCGAGGTTATCGGGATTATGCCTCGATGTTCATTTCTTTAATAGGAGAGAAGCACCTTGAGTTGGTGAGGAAGGACTGTGGATGGGGAGAAAAGGTAGCATTGCGAGTACCTTCCCCGGAGGAGAGCATTATGGACCCTGTCGAGGGATTTTTGAACGTGTACACGTACCCCTTTACATTGGGCCCCCTTGATGGGGTTGTGTTCGACTTCTTTCGAAAGTACCAGTTTACCTTGGCGCAGATTCACCCATCATTTTGGCGGATAATATTGATGTTGAGGTTCTTTGCGGAAGAAGTAGGGCATGAACTCACTCTCAGTCATCTCATCAGGCTGTATCGGCCCTTTAACCATCGAGGCCTGCTGACCCTGCAATGCCGATCCACCACAGCTTTCATTGTTGACAATGAAGAAGACAGAAATCGGGGATGGATAAGCCGATTTGTCTAGGTACGAACTGTCGATATTATTCTAGTGTAGTTTCTGCCATTTCCTGAGGAATGGAATTTTACACGTAAGTGGTACAATCGTGCCTTCGTAGTTTCGTTTGTGGCGAAGGTGGGCTCCGTAAATGTGCCTTCTTTTACTTTTCTACAGCGACTTTGTGGATGCTGGGCGAGGTCCCAAATTTGTCGGATTGGGTTTGGAGGTTGGCAACCCACTCGACTTACAATGAGCGTAAGTGGTGAGCTTTATCTAAGGATAGGTGGGAGGCAAAACACCATAGTACGTGCTATGTGATTTGCTCCCCCCCCCCTTTTTCTCGGAAGGGCGCTTTATCTTTCTACAAACTAACTCTGTCATCGTAGGCATCGAGGAGTCCGTAAAAGCGAGGTCGTGCCCTTTAGGATAGGGAGAAAGACTTCCAGCTTAAGGACTGGGGGATGATAAACATAACAAAAAGCGATAAATGTCATTACAGGGCGACAGTGCTCAAAGCAAGATGAACCCAGACTGGGAGCTCAAAGAGGATGTATTGACTGAGCACGCTTCACCCGCAATTTTTTCGTCGAAGGTACTTCGAGGAATGAGAGTTATCTACCACCGATTCTTTCTCCCATCGAAGGTACTTCGAGGGATACTCAAAACTTGGGATCTCATACACTGAGCGACCGTATCCCGACCGAGGTCGGCTCATCTAGGGCTGAGGGAGCCATACTAGATGATGTGCGCTCAACCTTCGAGGAAGCTCAGTGGCTTCACTCTATGATGTGTTTTGGCACAGTCCTTTCGAGTTTTCTTTTGCAGGCTTTTGACAAGCTAGTCCGAGCTGCTTCGCTGTGAGGCCTGGCTGCGGAAAGCTTTGGATAGGGAGAAATCCCTTAGGCTCCATTGTGATGAAAGGGAAGTGGAGTTGGCACGCTTATGGTATGAGGCAAGTCAAAGCTTAAATTATGAGAGCTACCTAAAGGAGCAGGTAGTTTTATTTCAAGGGAGTATGTGTTCCTTCTTCTAGCTACTGGGGCTAATGTTTTGTTTATTTCAATTGCATAAAAAGACGGAGGACCTAGAGCGCCTTCAAAATGAAGCTGGATGAACCAAGCGCGAGTATGATGAGTTAAAGGCCCAGACATACGTTCGGGCGTAAGTGGGGAAGAGTGCTCTGGCTAAAGCCTCCACCTTTGAGGTTCAACTTTGCTTAGCTTATGATAATAGCTTGGTTCAAACAAATATGATTACGAAGCTCGAGTCTGAGCTTTTGAAGATAAAGGCCGAGGTTGTGGATGCCCAGGCTGAATCCGTAATGAGCCGAACTAAGGTTGACCAGAAAGTGGCAGTCTATTTGAAAGGCACTACCGATGCTCAAACTGAGCTGAGAAGGACTCTTGACTGTGAGGGCAGGAGCAAGGAATATGCTGGGTGTAAGTCTCAAAGGAAAACCCTTGAGGAGATCCATGTTAGGGGTTTCGACCTCTAAGAAGAGGTGAAGCGGGCGAGGGCGGACGAACGTGACACTAAGTCACTTCTGTCCGACACCGAGGATAGCGAGGATGCGGCCGACAATCCATAGTCCTCAAGGGCGACGTAGATTTCCTTTTCTGATTCTGAACATAGTACTTTCAAAGTATGTTGTAAATGGAGCATGTATTTTCTCGCATGTATGTATAAAGAGGAAACCTCGCGGTTTTGTTTCTCCTGCATTTCTTTTCACCTTGATTCTAGCAATATGAAATGGTCTTTGAGTTATAAGGAATCCTTAGATTCGTGATACGGCCCTGGGGCTTATTAGGCTGGCCCGTAGGCTCTTACACGTTTGGTCGATACGACCGTTTAGTATAAGCCAACATTCGAGCTCTTACGCTTGTGATCTTAGGCATGTTTGGTCAACATTTTTGGGTTCAGTCTCCGAGTTGGGTATCGACTCGAGCTCATTTGAACCTCAGGTTTTTGAGTTTCAATCTGGCCCTTAGGCTCTTACGCGTTGGGTCAGTACGACTTTTTGGATGGGTTGGCGACAATGGCTCTTACACTTTTGCTCTTAGGCATATTTAATTAATTGTTTTGGGTTTAGTCTTTGAATCGGGTTTCGACTCGAGCTCATTCAACCCTCAAGTTTTTGAATTTAAAGCTAGCCCTTAAGCTCTTACACGTTGGGTCGGTACGACCTTTTGTATGTGCTGGCGATAATGGCTCTTACGCATTGGGTCGTAAGACCTTTTGTATGTGCTGGTGACAATGGCTCTTACGCATTGGGTCGATACGACCTTTTATATGTGCTAACGACAGTGGATCTTATGCATTGGGTTGGTGCGACCTTTTATAGGCTTTATTTTTCCCTCGTTAAGGACTTTTTGAAATAATGTTTGCCTGACTCTTCAACGGTTCGATAAAAACCACAGTTGTGAGTCATTATATGGTGATGATTGATCACCTCGAGAGGCTTGGCTCGATGGCTGAGTATCTCGAAGCCTGTGTTTAGGAGTTGACAAGGTCGAAACTCTTTTGCCTATGTCAAGGGTAGCCTATTTAACTGGGTTTTTTCGAAGTATATTGAAGTAATTGAAGGCCTGTGATTTAATAGCGACAGTTGGGCATCCCTAAGTCGCGTTAGTTTGGATGATACAGCCTTTTGACCATAGTCATTTGTGTTTGGCGGGAGCCTTTCAGTCCCGAATGAAGTAGTTTTGGCGTCTATATCAAGGGTATGCCTTTTTAGGGGTCTTACAAGTTTGATATATAGCCTTAACTTTGAGATCGGGTTTATGCCTTTGGTAAGGTCTTACAAGTTTTACATGCCTTTGACGTCTTACAGTTTTGGATACTTGGTACAAGTATGGTTCATGCCTTGCTTGAGGTCTTATAGATATTGTCACTTGGTACAAGTGTGGTTCATGCCTTACTTGAGGTCTTACAGATATTGTTGTTGCCTTATATAGGTCTTACGAGACTGAGGCTGCCCGCACGTGGTCTTACGGCCTTAGGTTTCGGTAAGTCGATGGAGATGGTGATTGACGGCAGTCCCAAAGTTATTGAGGATTTCTCGGCTCGGGAGCCATTACTTGTAAATTGTGTATTGCCTCATTGAGGGTTTACAATTTCGGAGTTTCCGGCCCGGAGGTCATGTGGCCTTGAGTTTTCGATGTCAGTCCCTGAGTGTTCGGGACATTTTTGGCTCTGGAGTTGTTTTGTGATCTTGTTGTTTCCTCGTTGAGGGCTTACAATTTGAAGCTTTGACCCGAGGGTCATATTGGTTCGAGTTGTTAATGCCAGTCCCTGAGTAAACGAGACGTTTTTTTGGCTCTGGGCCATTTTTTGCAAAAAATATCGAGCTTCCTTGAAACGCAAAATGCTTTTAGGAAGTATTCTTTGATTACTTGGTACAAGTATACATGCCTTTGTTGTTAGGGGATTGGTTGTTCTATGCGGACACGGTTCGTTTGACCATTTGGCCCAGTACATTATTTTCCTATCGAGACCCCACTTAGTGTGTCTATGCTTCTCTGAGTAGGTGACCTTCGAGGTTGATTGCAAAATAAGCCTTGAATACTTGTTGAGTCTTCCTTAGGTAGCATATGGATGTTTCCTCGTTATAAACCTTGCCAGTAAAACCCTTTTGGGATAAAAACCCGGTCGAAGGAAAAGAGTGCAACACATGCTTTTGAAACATAAGGCCTTTGAGTTGGAGAGTGCTTTGGCCATTTCGATCGGATACCTGCACTCAGGTCAGTGTAGAATGTGATTGAAGGAAAAAGGAGACGGTCATACCTTAGTGTAGAATGTGTCGGTGGTGTTTCAAGCCCTGATATGTTGTAGTCGCTTGTGATGAGGACGCGGTACAATCCTCTGCTTTGTTTCGTCGGGGGTAGCCGAGAGTATAACTTTTTATCACTTATTTTACTATTTGCTTATCCTTCGGCTCCTTCGAAGGTGGTCATACAATGACATGCCAGGACTAAGTGTCGATTTGGTGGTCCACAAGTTGCCGACCTACCCCGATTATCCTCCTGTCCAGCAAAATCAAAGAAAGATCAAAACTGATATCAATGACAAGATTAATAAAGATGTCACAAAACAGTTGAAAGCAGGAGTGATCCGAGCTGTTCGGTACACCACATGGTTGGCTAATGTAGTTATCGTACCAAAGAAAGATGGGAAAACTCGAGTGTGTGAGGATTACAGAGATCTGAACAAAGCAAGTCCCAAGGACAACTTCCTTTTGCCGAATATCCACATCCTTGTTGATAACTGCGCCAAACATGAGATACAGTCTTTCATGGTTTGTTATGCAGGATATCACCAGGTATTGATGGATGAAGAGGATGCGAAAAAGATAGCTTTCACCACACCCTGGGGAACCTACTGTTACAGGTCATGCCTTTTGTTCTGAAGAATGCCGGGGCAACCTATATGAGGGCCATGACTGCCATTTTTCATGACATGATGCACCAAGAATTGAGGTGTATGTAGATGATGTGATCATCAAATCCAGGACCCAGGACGACCATGTTCTGGGACCTGAATTCTTTGAGTTGCTGCGTAAATATGATTTGAAGCTAAATCCGGCCAAATGTGCATTTGGGGTTCCATCTAGCAAACTCTTGGGATTTATAGTCAGTCAGAGGGGCATCACGTTAGACCCAACAAAGATAAAGTCTATTCAAGATTTTCCTCCTCCAAGAACCAAGAAAGAGGTTATGAGCCTGCTGGGAAGGTTGAAGTACATTAGCTGATTCATTACTCAGTTGACTTCTACATGTGAACCCATCTTCAAGCTGTTAAAGAAAGATGTAGCAATTAAATAGATAGATGAGTGCCAAGAAGCCTTTTACAAAATCAAAGAATATATGTAGAACCCGCCAGTCTTAGTCCCACCTAAACCTGGGAGGCCTTTGTTTCTGTATTTGACAATCTTGGAGAATTCTTTTGGATGTGTCCTCAGGCAATATGACGTGACCAGGAGAAGAGAGTAGGCAATCTACTATTTGAGCAAAAACTTCACAAGTTATGAAGCCAAATATACCCTGTTGGAAAGGACTTGTTGCGCCCTAACTTGGGTCGCTCAGAAGCTTAGGCATTACCTGTTGGCCTATATCACTTACCTCATCACCAGGTTGGATCCTTTAAAGTACATATTCCAGAAGCCAATGCCCACAGGGAGGTTAGCAAAATGGAATATCCTGCTCATTGAATTTGACATAGTCTATGTCACCCGCACGGCAATGAAAGCCTAGGCTTTAGCAGATCACCTAGCCGAAAACACTGTTGATGATGAATACCAGCCCTTGAATACTTACTTCCCAGATGAAGAGGTAAATTCAGTTGAGGTAACATCAGAAGACACCAATGCGTGGAAAATAATCTTCGATGGCATTGTGAAAGCAAAAGGCGTCAGAATTGGGGCAATCTTGATCTCACCCACGGGTCAACACTATCCAACCACAGCTCGACTTTGGTTTTTCTGCACAAACAACACTGCCGAGTATGAAGCCTGCATTATGGGTATGAATATGGCAATTGACCAAGATGTTGAAGAACTATTGATCATGGGAGATTCGGACTTGATTATCGGACAAGCTCAGGGTAAATGGGAAACCCGGGATGTCAAGCTTATTCCATACAAGCAACATATGGAGGATCTTAGTAAATGGTTCAAGTCAGTCGAGTTCAGGTACATTCCTCGTTTTCACAATGAGTTGGCCGATGCACTCACTACTTTGGCGTCGATGTTGCCATATCTAGGCAATCTCCACATTAACCCGTTGGAAATCCAAATCCGAGAATAGCATGGTTACTACAATACGGTTGAGGAAGAACCGGATGTTCAGCCATGGTATCATGATATCAAGAGATTTCTGAAAACTAAAGAATATCCTGACCAAGCTAGTGGAGACCAAAAGAGAACTATTAGATGACTTGCAAGCGGTATCTTCTTGATTGGCAAGGTCTTGTACAAAAGGACTCCAGATCTCAACTTGTTAAGATGTATTGACACCGAAGAGGCCGGAAGAATCATGTATGAAGTGCACGCAGGAGTGTGTGGACCCTACATGAATGGGTATGTTTTGGCAAAGAAGATCCTTCGAGTAGGCTATTATTGGATGACTATGGAAAAGGATTGCTTCAGTTTTGTCCGAAAATGTCATCAGTGTCAGGTGCACGATGATCTGATCCATGCACCACCTACAGAACTACTGCCTATGTTAGCACCTTGGCCATTTGTTGCATGTGGTATGGACGTCATTGGGCTGATCGAGCCAAAAGCTTCAAATGGACATAGGTTTATATTGGTCACCATCGACTACTTCACAAAGTGGGTTGAAGCAATTACTCTCAAAACTGTCACTAAGAAAGTGGTGGTAGACTTCGCGCACTCCAATATCATCTGCCGTTTTGGTATTCCTGCAACTATCATTACGGATAATGCTGCAAACTTGAATAGTCGTTTGATGAGGGAGATATGTGAACAATTCACGATAACACATCAGAACTCTACCCCTTATTGGCCTAAAGCTAATGGTACTGTTGAGGCAGCAAATAAGAACATCAAAATGATTTTGAGAAAGATGATCTAAAATTCCAGGCAATGGCATGAAAAGTTTTCGTTTGCATTATTGAGATACCGCACTATTGTGCGCACATCAGCCGGAGCAACCCCATATCTTTTGGTTTATGGCACTGAAGTCGTGATACCCGTAGAAGTTGAAATCCCTTCTCTTCGGATTATTGTTGAAACTGAAATTGAGGACAATGAGTGGGTTAAAACCCGTCTAGAATAGTTAAACCTAATTGATGAAAAGCGAATGGCCGCAGTCTGCCACAAGTAGCTGTATCAACAAAGAATACAGCCAAAATGGGGCAACTCGTTTTGAGGCGTATTCTCCCCCATCACAGGAAACAAAAGGAAAGTTCGCTCCTAACTGGAAGGGCCCATACATTATCAGAAAATTGTTGCCAAAATGGGTGTTATACCTGGGAGACATCGAAAGAAATGACCCCGAAACAGTTGTAAATGTAGATGCAGTCAAAAGGTATTATGTCTAGTCTTTTCTGCAGCAACAACATCATCCGATTGGGATGATGAAGGCTTTCATTCTCGCTACCCCAAACACTCAAAACCTTTGCTAACCTTTTGAAGCTGGTTACCTTTATTTCATTACCCTATTTGGAACTTGAAAACGTTTGTAAAAGAAAATATCCGAAACACAAGAAAAAAAGAAACAACAAAACAAAAGTATTCCCTGAACTATGTTCAACTTGATTCCGAAAGGATACGTAGGCAGCCTCTCTCTGGGGTTCAGTCATACCAAAACAAAAATCCAATTTCCCCCAAAAAAGTGAAAGTGGGGAAGATGTTATAATGGTACGGCGATGATCCCGTCTGAACGGTTCCAATGTTGTAATTCGATCCAGGATTCTTTTACCCAAACCTTATTCAAGTCCTTCCGATCAATCATTGAAAGGTGTTCAAAATCGTAGAACGCAACTGTTTGGATCCGATGCAATTAAGATGAGAGAAATAAAATGAGAGAGTCTTATTGGTGAAAACCCACGGGCACCGTAAGGCGATGGTGAGCAGAGAATTTGAAATGAGAGAGTCTTAATAGTGAAAACTCGTAAAGAGCACTATAAGGTGACAGTGAGAAGAGAAATGAGAGAGGTACATTGGCGAAAACCCGCAGAGGGTGCCGTTGATCAAAAAGAAGAAATCCCTCACTACCATTGGCACTGAAAGAGTCCTGGAAAGGTTTCTCAATTTTAAAACACGGGTCATAATGGGTTTATGAGAAGTTGGATAGTTGTGCAGATCGGATATACAGTCCAAGAAGCATGTCATGTCTATTGAAGTCTGCATGCACTCCAGATAAGTCCTCCTTTCTTCCCCGAAAGGGATACTTCTCTTTAAATTCGCTTTCTTGTCCTTTGTTTGATTTTCTTTGAATCCCTTTCGATCTAACTTTATTCCAAAACTAATACAAAGAAACGGTGGCAAGATTGGTTTTATAGGGTTCTGAATAATAAAAGCCAAATCCAAAGAAAAGCACCCAACCTCAACGGGTGTATCAGGTCGATCCCGACTGGCCATGATGGCCGATGCTCCGAAGTCAAAATTATCGAAAATGAAAGAAATCCAAAGTCAAGTGCCCATAAAGGCAGAATAAGATGAAAAGGCCAAAGTCCCACACAGGTAAACCGTCATGTGAAATTTTGGAAAGTTGAGTTCCTCGGTTTAGAAGAGAGATCGATCTCCAGAAAGCCAGCAAGCGGCAGAGGTTCTTATCAAAAGAATTGGGCTGAGATCAAGCGATCAAAACAATAAAGGCCACAAAACGAACCACCATTTCAAACTAACAATTGTTCTTTGTTTGAAAACATGAAACAGGTGCAATCCAAAGCAACCTTGCAAGAAGCAAGTGCAACCAAAAAGAATAAAATGTGCAAAGGCTAGAAACAGCTTTACAGCAACAATCCATAAAAAGGGAAGTCCCCTCCAATTTTTTCCCATATTTACTCATTCCATGAAAAAAAAAGAGAAGAAAATAAAATGAAAAGTTAAGAAGATAATTCAAAAAATGGTAGTTTAGGACCCCCAATCTCTATTTTTACGTTTTTCCAACATAGGGTCTCCACTCCCTAGTTGAGATTATTTTAAACATAGGGTCTCCACTCCCTAGTTGCCTTTTGCCAACATAGAGTCTCCACTCCCTAGTTGAGATTATTTTAGACATAGGATATCCACTCCCTAGTCGCCTTTTGCCAATATAGGGTCTCCACTCCCTAGTCGCCTTTTGCTAACATAGGGTCTTCACTCCCTAGTTGAGATTATTTTAGATATAGGGTCTCCACTCCCTAGTCGCCTTTTGCCAACATAGGGTCTTGACTCCCTAGTTGAGATTATTTTAGACATAGGGTCTCCACTCCCTAGTCGCATTTTGCCAATATAAGGTCTCCACTCCCTAGTTGAGATTATTTTAGACATAGGGTCTCCACTTCCTAGTCTTCTTTTTACAACAAAGGGTCTCCACTCCCTAGTTGAGATTTCCTTTTTCCAACATAGGGTCTCCTCTCCCTAGTTGAGATTATTTTAAGCATAGGGTCTCCACTCCCTAGTTGATTTTTAGTATAGATATAGGGCTCTACTCCCTAATCTCTTTCCCAAAGATACACAATCCTTATTTTGTCGCTTTCAAATAAAGAAATAGTTTAGATTTTAGTTACAAATAACTCACGAAATTTTCCTAGTAAAAATTGGGGCTGAAAAATTTTGTTCGTTTGTTTGTTTTTGATGTCTGAGCAAGTTTTACCTGGAGGCACAGGGTTTGAGACGACCAAAAGAATGAGTCTCAATCCATAATAAAGAAAAGAAGAAAAAGAGAAAAAAGAAGTGAACTCAAAGTGATGAAGCAGAGAAAGGTGCGGACTGTTCAAGAAATGATTGAAGTCACAAGCTTCGCGTGTCCCGCCTTGATCCAAAGCTGAAGAATGAACCAACGATTACAGCTGACGAGCATCAAGATTCAAATCAGAGTCTGCAGCAAGAACCAGCCAAGACTCAAGGTTAAGCTTCAGAAGATATATAGATAGGAATCTTGTAACTTGTAGTTGATAGTCTTAGCTAGTTTAGCTTTTATTTTCCATTTTGGTTTAATAAGGATTTCAACAAGTAGTAGCAGCAGCATCAACAATGAAGTCACAGCTTTCTGGTAGTCCCAGCTACCAAAACTTCCAGAACTACACTGACTTGATTCCTTTATAGCCAAGGATATGTAGGCAACCTTTTAAGTAAGGTTCGGTCAGGCTCTTTTGAAAATGCTTCTCATGAAGTTTCAAATGGGCAAAAATCCCTCATAATTGCTCAGTTTATCTTTGCTTGAAAACCCTTCGTGTCTCCGAGCAAAGAGGGGCAGCTGTTGTCACACCTCCTTTTTGCGCGCCCGCCCCGAAGGGTTAAAATGCGCGAGGGGTGTTTTTCCAATTTAAGTGACAATATTCGAAATGGGATTATTTATTTAATTCAGAGTCGCCACTTGGGAAAGGTTTGGCTTTTGGTGTCCCAAGTCACCGGTTTATCTAGAATCCTAAATCGAGGAAATATTAAACTTTTCCAAATGAATTCTGCGAACCAGAAATTCTAAGTAAGGAATTATGTTGACCCGAGGGAAGGTGTTAGGCACCCTCGAATCCCGTGGTTCTAGCACGGTCGCTTAAATTGTTATAATGGCTAAATATCTGATTTAAATACATGTTATTACTTATGTACTTTTATTAAATTTAAACCGCTTTTATTATTATCATTTATTTTTTATAGAATTGCAACGTCGTGAAAATGCATCTCGAACCACGTCACAATCAATGCACCCATAGTTGTTAACACATTTCGACTCCGTTGAGATTTGGATTTGGGTCACATCAATGTGCACCCGAGTTTAAGAATGTAATTTGATTAAGTCGCGCCTAAAGAGTCTAACGCGTCATTATCTTTGGGGAAGGCAGTGAAATTCACTAGACAGTCCATCCCAAATCCTATGTGTTTATTATGATCAATCATTGAGGGCCCCGTAATTTGCATTTTTTATTTGACGCGGCTCGTCTCATTATTTTAGAAGGGGTATCCTAAAGTGACTACATTTCTACTATGTTTGTCTCTAAAAATAGAAGAAAGAAGGTACATGCTAATTCAATTGCCTGCTTTGGCTAAATCCGGATTCCTGTTAATCATCTGATTAATTATTTACAAGGTGAAGAATGTTGTACCTCATGGAACATGCTTTTAATTTGATAAAAGGAATTACGTACGAGATTGATGAAAGGCCACACTTACTCCAAACACTCCTTAAGCTAAATTTAAATTAACTCATTTAAACAGGATTAATAGAATTCCTTATTAAAGTATGCTACTAATGGTATTCAAAACTCGTCTTATAAACTGCCTAATGAAGTTGAAACTCGAGAATCTAAAACTGTATTGTATTTGGCGAGATTTAAAAGCCGTCCACCCTACATATTCAAAGCATGCTGGAGAACGGGTTTGAGTTAACAATCATACTAAATGGTTGCATATTCCATGAGTTATAGTTACATTCTATATACCACTAAACGAATCACATATCGCGATTTTAGATCAGCATAAGCTTCAATTAAGTACAAACTTACTAATGTATTCTCTACAACTAAAATTTACACGACTTAACAACATTTATAAAAAAAACTGTAAGTAAAACAGCAGATGATTATAATTCCTTCAGATCTTTCAATTCATGCTTTTCATTGTTACATCAGTTACACCAATGTGGGACTCGAAATGTGTACCTGGGAAAATGCTTACAATGAAGAAGCAGGAGAGTAAGTAGAGCAGTAGTGTAAACGAGCAGCAGCAGTAACAGATAAGTAGCGGCAGAACAGGTTCCAGTGCAAGATGCAACTATAGCCGATGGAAAAGAAAGTAGCAAAATGACAGCATCAAACAGTGGAGTAGAATCAGAACTCCAGACAGACCAAATCCAGAAATAAACTAATGAAACACCCAGCCAATAAACTGAATTGGGACTTGGAGAGATCAGTATTGATTAAACAGGTCGGAAAAAGTGATATCAAGACAAACAATGGGAAGAACAGTTTCTGATTTTGTCTGTGTGATTTCTATCTCTCCTCCTCTATCTATCTATGTGTTTTCTCTAACTGTCTCCTGTATATATGCTTCTCTCAATGTGTATCTGTATATGCTTGCCTATCTCTTTGTATCCTCCTCTCCAAAAATGTTCTGTATCTCTACCTCAATTGTCCTGCCTCATCTCAAAAATATTTTTCTCCCCCTCCTTCTAAGTGGCAGCTCCTCCCTCTTTTATACCTCAACATCAAGCCAATTTCCAGCCTGTTAAAACAATCAGAAATCCCTCATTTTCTGCTGTTTTTCCACTCAAACAAAAAGTAGAAACCCTCCCATGAGATTCCCTGATAGCCCTTTATCACCTTATTAAACTAAAACAATGGTATGGGCAGCCTGAAGATGGCCTGACAGCATATGCTGTCAAGTTATTTTAATTTCTAAAAGGCCTTAATGCACATGCTATCCACAAGTGCACATGCCCTCAATTAAGAATTTAAAAACTGAACTGAGACTATAACCCAAACCATAAGTGTTTCTGAGTCATATTGAACAACTAACAAAGCTATTCTTAGTTTCTAATTGAATTCAAACAGAATTTCAGCAAGAAACAAAACAACATGGATCGGATTATTGCTATTCAAAGCCGAATTAGTTGACGACATCTATCAAATCGACTACGCTAATCATAACACATACAATCGAAGCCACTGATCAGAATTCAAAAGTATCAAACATGTAATTCAAATTTTACTGACCAAACAAAATTGTTTTGGAAACTAATCAATCGACCAAATTTAATTTCAGTCGATCGCGCAGTTTACACATACACACGGTCAGTAAATGGAGAAAAACTTGGCCAAATACAGAGGTCCGGGCAAGGTGGACAAAAACAATCGACAAACAATTCAAGAATAAAGCCAACTAAACATTTGGGGCAACAAACAGACATTTAACTACAACAAAACACATGAACTGAATAAACAAAGTAAAGCAAAATACCTTAAAATCTTGAAAAATCAGCAAACCCTAGCTCGGATTTGAGTCGACCTTTCTTGGGGTTGAACGGACCTTAATCGAAGTGTTCTCAAAATCAGCAAACCCTAGCTCGGATTTGAGTCGACCTTTCTTGGGGTTGAACGGACTTTAATCGAAGTGTTCTCAATTGAGAACACTTCAATTAAGGTCCATTAGACCCTAATCATTTGGTTCAAATGGACACAGATCGGGCTCAGGGTTTCTAGGGTTCCTAAGGGGCAGATTTGGGATTTGTGTTTCCCTGGTTAGATTCGGACCAAACCAAATATGGTTTGGTCACAAGGGAGGTCAGGGGAGTGTCTGGTATGAACCTGGTGTAGATCGGCGTAGATCGGAGTTCTGCTCGAATCTTCAAATGAAGATTCGAGAACCTAGGGGTTGATTCGAGGCAAAGGGACAACAAATCCATGTTCATGGTGGTGAGGCGGTCCTATGGTGTTAAGGTGGGGGTCACCGGCGTCCTTGCCGCCGTGTTTGTGGTGAGGGGAAAGAGGGGCGGCTCTAGGGTTCCGGGGTTTTGGGTCTGTGAAGGAGATGAGGACCAAGGAGGGGTGTTTGGATAGGGGGCGGGGTATGAGAGGAAAGCTTATATATGGGGTGGATGGATTTATCTCGGCCGTTAGATCAATCGAAATCAACGGCCTGGATCTGAAGGTTTAAACGAACGGTGTCGTTTGGCTTAGTATTAGGGTCAGGGTTGGTTCGGGTAATGGGTCAGGTTCGTATGTGGGTATGGGGGATGCGATCTTGGCCGTTGATCGTCCTGAGATCAACGGTCTAGATTGAAAGCGGCTCAACGACGTCGTTTGGACGGTTGTGTGGTCAGCTCAACTGGACCGGGTAAACAAGGCTTCTGGATTGGGTTGTTTGGGCCTTTTTGTTTTAATTTGGACTGGCCCAAGTCCGAAAACTCTTTTTTTTTAATCTCTTAATTAAAATGCCAAATAATGCTATAAAAACATTAAACAATAATTAACACACAATTAAAATAACATCACTTAATGACAAAATAGAATGAAAGATGCATTTTTTTGTGATTTTCCTTTTAATAACCGGGTTACGGTTCAACTACACACGACATATATTTTTTATATTTTTTGTTTGATAAAAATAAAGACGGACAAGATCACAGATAACTAACAAAAATGCCACGTAAAATCCAAAAATTGTACAGCAAGAACAATTGCTATTATTTTTGTTTCTTTTGGAGTGATTGTCGCGAAAACAAAAATCACGTGCTCACAGCTGCCCCTCTTTATTCGGAAACACGAAGAGTTTTCGTGCAAAGATAAAGTGAGCGGATATGAGCGACTTTTGCCTATTGGAATACTCCGTGTGAAGCACATTTTGAAAGATTTGACCGAATCTTCGCTTCAAAGATTTCCTACATATCCTGGGCTAAACAGGAATCAGGTCAATGTAGTTCGGGAAACTTTGGTAGCTGGGACTACCATGGGATTGCAATGCTTGCTGTTACTGCTGTTGTTGTTGCCACTGCTGTTGTTGTTGCCACTTCTGCTTACCGAACGCCTTATTACAACCAAAAGAAATTGAAACTGAACTAACTATTTATGTCCGCCAACTGCTAGTTACAAGATTCCTATCTATAATTCTTTTGCAACCTGATCTTGGGTCTTAGCTGATTCCGCTTGTAGACTTTGATCCGAATCTTGATGCTTGCAAGTTGTAGGTGCCTGTTTATTTCTGCGATATTGAGTGAGACGGGGTCGGCAGAACTCGGGAATTTGATCCAATTTTTGAGTGACCTGCCCTTTGTTTGTTCCAATATATGGGAACATCTTCTTTTCTTTTATTCTTTTCCTTCTTTCTTTTATTCTAGATTGAGACTCATCCCGTAGGTCGTCTCGATCCATGCGCCTCAGTGTCAGACCTGCTGAAATAACAAAACAAATGAACAAAATTTTCTGCCCCAGTTTCACTAGGAAGATTTCGTGAGTTAATTGTCATGGAAATTTACAGCACTGATGAGGGGATTGGAAAAAACTCTAGTCTACAAAATGCAACTCAGAGGCTGGAGCCCTAATGTCGCCAAAGGTAAAAATGCTCAGTTCAGGGTTGGGGCCCTAATGCTGGCTAAACGGAAAATGCTCAGTTCAGGGTCGGAGCCCTAATGCTGGCTAACAGACGATGCTCAGTTCAGGGTTGGAGCCCTAATACTGGCCAAATGAAAAAAGTTCAGTTCAGGGTTGGAGCCCTAATGCTGGCTAAATGGAAAGAGTTCAGTTCAGGGTTGGAGCCCTGATGCTGACTGAATGGAAAAGTTTAGTTCAGGGTTGGAACCCCAATGCTGACTAACAGACAATGCTCAGTTCAGGGTTGAAGCCCTAATGTTGGCTAAATGGAAAGAGTTCAGTTCAGGGTTGGAGCCCTGATGCTGACTGAATGGAAAAGTTCAGTTCAGGGTTGGAACCCTAATGCTGACTAACTGGGGAAAAGTTCAGTTTAGGGTTGGAGCCCTAATGCTGACTAAAGGGAAAAAGTTCAGTTTAGGGTTGGAGCCCTAATGATGACTAAAGGGAAAAAGTTCAACTTAGGGATCAGAGCCCTAAATTGGGAAGGCTGCCAGGTTATGCTGGACACTATTCGGGTTATGTCGGAAAGATTCGTCGGGTTATGCCGGAAAGATTCTTCGGGTTATGCCGGAAAGATTCTTCGGGTTATGCCGGAGGGTTCATCGGGTTATGCCGGAAGATTCATCGGATCATGCCGAAAAATTCATCGGAACATGCCGGGAAGATTTATCGGGTTATGCCGAAAGATTCATCGGGTTATGCTGGAAGATTCATCGGGTTATGCCGGGAAGATTTGTCGGGTTATGCCGGAAGATTCATCGGATCATGCCAGAAAATTCATCGGAACATGCCGGGAAGATTTATCGGAACATGCCGAAAGGATTTATCGGGTTATGCCGAAAGGTTCATCGGGTTATGCCGGAAAGATTCATCGGGTTATGCCGGAAGATTTATCGGGTTATGCCGGAAGATTCATCGGATCATGCCGAAAAATTCATCGGAACATGCCGGGAAGATTTATCGGGTTATCACGGGAAGGTCATCGGGTTATGCCGGAAGATTCATCGGATCATGCCGGAAAATTCATCGGAACATGCCGGGAAGATTTATCGGGTTATGCCGAAAGATTCATCGGGTTATGCCGGAAGGTTCATCGGGTTATGCCGGAAGATTCATCGGGTTATGCCGGAAGATTCATCGGATCATGCCGGAAAATTCATCGGATCATGCCGGGAAGATCTATCGGGTTATGCCAAAAAGATTCATCGGGTTATGCCGGAAGATTCATCGGGTTATGGCGGAAAGATTTATCGGGTTATGCCGAAAGATTTATCGGGTTATGCCGAAAAGATTTATCGGGTTATGCCGAAAGATTTATCGGGTTATGCCGAAAAGATTTATCGGGTTATGCCGGAAGATTCATCGGATCATGCCGGAAAATTCATCGGAACATGCCGGGAAGATTTATCGGGTTATGCCGAAAGATTCATCGGGTTATGCCGGAAGGTTCATCGGGTTATGCCGGAAGATTCATCGGGTTATGCCGGAAGATTCATCGGATCATACCGGGAAGATTTATCAGGTTATGCCGGAAAAGGAAAAGAGTCCTCGGGTTATGCCAGGAATTTGGATAGAAAAAGCTCCTTGGGTTATGCCATGGAGATCCGGGCTTTATACCGGGATAGTCGAAGGATGAGGTCCTAAACTACCATGATTTTTTCTTTTGGGGTGTTCGTTTTTTATTCCTTGTCTTCTTTCTTTTCTTTGGTTCACCCCCTTTTTTTTTATTTCCTTCTACTTATCAAAAATGCATGAAAGAATTATGGGGAAACATACCTTTGGTCATTTTCCCGCTGCAAGGCTGTTTCAATGCTTGCGCGCTTTATTTCTTTTGGGCTACACCTGCTTCTTGCACGGTTGCTTTGGGTTGCACCTGTCTCAATTTTTCTAAACAAAGAAAAATTGTCAGTTTGAAAACGGCGGTTGGTTTTGGGGCCTTGACCGTTCCAATTGCTCTGTCTTGGCCTAATTCTTGTTGAGAAATTCTGCCATTGATTGGATTTACATGCGAAACCCTTTGGACTACTCAGACTTGCGTTTCCAGATTTTGTGACGATTTGCCTTGTAAGGCTTTGGTTCTTCCGTCCCGTTCTGCTTGGGGATTTTCGGTGGGGATTTTATTAGGGAGACTCTGTGGGGATTTGTACAAGGGAAGCTCCGTGGGGATTTGTCTAAAGCGAACTCTGTGAGGATTTATTTTTTTATTTTTTATTAAAGCAGACTCGTTGGGGATGTGCTGGGGCGGACTTCTTTGGGGAATTGTACAAGGGGAGACTCTGTGGGGATTTTTACAAAGGGAGACTTTGTGGGGTGGTTTAAAGGGAGACCCTGTGGGGATTTTGTTTTGTGTCAGGGATTTTTTTATCCTCAAACCTAAACTGCAGTGGCTAATCGCGTGGGACTTAACCTTTCCTACTTTATTTTGCCTTTGTAGGCTTTTCTTTTCTGTCTTCTTCTTCCAACTTCAATTTTAGTGCATTTGGGGGTACCTTGGTTTCTTCGACTTCGCTGAGGCGATTAACCATGTGAAACTCAACCCTTTCAACTTCAATTACCTTTATAGGCTGCCATGGCCAGTCGAGGTCGTCTTGATGCCCCTGTTGAGGCTGGGTGCCTTTTGCACATTAGTGTGTATCAAACGAAAGCCCTATAAATCAGTCTTGCCATCCTTTCTTTGTCTTGGCTTTGGAACAGTGTTAGACCAAAAGGGATTCAAAGAGAAACAAATAATTGAATGGAGAATAAGTTTAAAACTAGAAGTGTCCCTTTCGGGGAAAGGAGAGAAGGACTTATCCGGAGTACATGCAGACTTTAATGAACATGACATGCCTTTTGGACTGGATGCCTGATCTGTGTAAACCGTCTGACTCTCAAAAATTCATCACAACTTGCCTTGAATACCGAGGAAACTTGCTAGGACTCTGTTGATGCCGATGACTGTGAGGATCTTATTTTCGATCATGGGTGCCCTTTGTGGGTTTTCACGAGCGGGCATTTTTCATCTCATTTCTTACTATCTCCTTATAGTGCACGTGTGGGTTTTCACTAAAAGACTCTCATTTGATTTTCTTTACTTACCGTCGCCTTACGGTGCCCGTATGGGTTTTCACCAATAAGGCTCTCTCATTTTATTCCTCTCATTTTGTTGTATCAGACCCAAATAACTCCATCCTCCCATTTTGAACCGCTTTGTCGATTGATCAGAAGGACTTGAACAAGGTTTGGGGTGAAAAGAATTTGGATTGAACTACAACTTTGGAACCTTTCGGGCGGGATCATAGCCGAACCGTTATAACTTCTGCCCCAGTTTCACTTTTGGGGGACTTCTTGGATTTTTGTTTTGGTGTGACTGAACCCCAAGGAGAGGTTGCCTACGTATCCTTTCGGAATCAAGTCAGACGTAGTTCAGGCCACTTTTGTTTTTGGATTTTTTTTTTGTTTTTTCTGCTTTACTTTGTTTTTCACTTCCTTTTCCCTTTTTCATTTTCATTGTCTTTTTTTTATTTTTGTTTTATATATATTTTCTTATTTTTCCAATTCTTTCTTCCTTTTTTTTTCATTTCAATTTCTTTCATTTTTTCATTTTTTTTTCAATAATTTTTCCATGTTCCGAAGAGGGTAATCAAAGAAGAGTAACCGGATCAAATGGGTTTGCAAAGGGTTGATAGTGTTTGGGTGGCGAGAATGAAAGCCTTCGTCATCTCAAACTGTGCAAAGATATTGCCATAGAGATTTAGACATATCACTGCATCTGCTTTCCGAGCAGGGTTGACGTCATTTCCCTCGACGTCACCCAAATACGAATGCTCCTCTTGGCAATATTTTCCAATGACGTATGGACCCTTCTTTGTTGGTACAATTGCTCGTGACAAACCGCAATCATTATGGTTAACATTCCGTACGGGTCTAAACCCATTTACTGCCCTCAAACTCTGCTTTAGTGACGGACATTTTCCAAACCATGAACCAATTTTCTTTAGTTGTTCCTATTTTTTTTCAAATTCTCTATATTTCAAATTTTGACTCATTCTTTGAAGTCTGACGGAGTTCTCGTGATCCGGGCATGAAGTCCGCAAGCATGTCATGTTATTTAAAGCTGCATTATCAGAATTAAAGAGAACACAAAAAGAAAACATAGAAGAAGAAAGTGAGCGATGAAACATGATTTCATTTCTTGGAATTTTGGGGAAGATAAAGAAAAAGGTCGACATTCGGGAAATTAAAAACATGAAAATAAAGAAAAACATCTGAGTCACACCCTGGGGTAGCTCGTGATGCAGAGAAAGTGGCAAGACAGGTTCATTAGGACTTCCGTTTGATCAAGAATGGCGTAGCCTTCCAGTTTTGAAGCTTGGCGCTTGGTCCCATGTACGATACTTCAGCGGTGCTAGTGCCCTCTCCTGGCTGGACCATGTGTATTTCGCATAGCTTTTCCCTCATTGCCTCACATATTTCCTCACTCTCTTCGAGCGGGAACACCTTATCATCTTCCTCTTTGCTGTATTTTGGCTTCTGTGGTATGCGTCCAACAAACACTAGCTCGTTCTGCTGAGGTGGTTTGATCGTCCCCCATACCATATAGGCCTGCTTGGATACATCAATTATTCCTTTTTCTTGCTCCGGAGTTGCCCTAGGCTCCCTTTCTGTATTAGCAATAGCAATTATGGCTTTAAGCGCCGGATCAATTTCCTTGTCTTCACAAATCATCCCAATTATCGGCCCGTTGTTGTGGGCGGGCAGCGGATTATTGGTCATATTTGGGATATCCTCGTCTTTCAACACAATCTTCCCTTGGTCTAACAGATTCTCTAAAGCTTGTTTCAATGTCCAGCAGTTGTTGGTGTCGTGCCCTTCTACCCCTGAATGGTATGCACATCTGACACCCCGCTGATATGATGGTGATCCCGGGTTCTGCCCGTTTGGTGGTATGGGCTGCAACAAATTCATCTGGACAAGCTTAGGGAATAGGGTGGAATAGGGTTCACCGATTGGTGTATAGTTGGGTCTCCTGGGTGGTTCCCGAGGACGGAAATTATTCTGAGAAGGTCGAGGATTGTAGTGGTTTTGGTGAGGAGGCTGATTCCTAGGATGTGGAGCTTGCCCCCGATTGGCTGGCTGTGACCGCTGGACGTGGTGCTCATGACCATGTAGGGCTGAGGAGCGTAGGTCACATTTTGGTGGGGGAAATAATGTTGCGGGGTTCTTTCCGAAGAACAAAACCCGGGATTATGATATTCTCCTGCCTCTGATGCCGCCACGGATGTTTCTTCCTTTTTCTTCCCTCTTGCCATTCCTCCAGCCCCGCTTTGGACGGCTTGGGAGGTTGCCCTTATGGCTGCCTGACTCAAAATTCTACCTGTTTTTAGACCATTCTACACCATCTCCCCAATTTTAATCGCTTCTGCGAAAGGCTTTCCCATGGCTGACATTATGTTTTGGAAATAGTCGGACTCTTGAGCCTGGAGGAAAGTAGTGACCATTTCTATCTCGTCCATGGGAGGTTTTACCATTGACGCTTGCTCGCGCCATTTGATGGCGTATTGTCTGAAACTTTCCGAGGGTTTCTTCTTTAAGTTTGACAAGGCATTTCTGTCTGGTGCGATGTCAATATTATATTGAAACTGCCCTACGAAGTCTCTGGCCAGATCATCTCATATATGCCAACGAGATATGTCCTGGTCCATATACCACTCTGAAGCGATTCCTACCAAACATTCCCCGAAGTACGCCATCAACAATTCTTCTTTGCCTCCGGCTCCCCGCAGTTGGTTGCAATACTTTTTGAGATGAGCAATGGGGTCGCCGTGCCCGTCGTACTTCTCAAACTTTGGATTTTTGAAACCCACAGGTAGATGCACGTGAGGGAACATGCATAGATCGGTATAGGAGACGCTTTTCTGTCCGCTCAAACCTTGCATGTTTTTCAAATTTTGCTCAAGGCTCCTCATTCTTTTGGCCATCTCATCTCGTTCAGCAATTTTGGGGTTTTGGTCCTGCTCCGGTGCAAACTCATATTGAGGTTGTTGAGGGGGAGTGTTGGTGGTGAATCGAGTTGGTTCCAGTGAGAAAGAGGGTGCTTGAAAGGCGAATGAGGAAGAGTCAAAATTGGGCCTGTGTGTAGTGGGCTGTGCCATGATCGGACAGGGCGGTGCGGTGAAGATGCTTGTAGCGACATCCGTCGTTGACATCCAAGGGCAAGACTCAGAGGGTGATCCTGCGGAGTGGGATGAAATGGCCGGGTACCTGAACGGGGTAGCTGGGTAGCTTATGGGAATGTTTGAAATCCCACTTGTTCTGTGGAACAACTCAGGGAATCCAGGGATAACACTTGGTGGTTCCCTTCCATTATGCCAGTCATCCAACATCTCCATCATGCGGAGCCTCAGGATTCTGTTTTCCTCGGCAGTTGCTGACTCGAAAGTTGGGACGGCCGAGATCGAACTCTCCTCAGGGACGGGAATTGTCGGCAAAGGAATTTCCGAAGACATCGCTATATTCCCCTTCGATCTTGTGAAGTAAGTGTGAATACCCCCTTTTGTCTTAATAGCGGGTAACTGAACACTCCCTTTTGACCTCGTGAAACATGAATGCGAGGCCAGACTTCCCCCAAACCAACTACCATTCTAAAACCTGGAAGACTCATTAGCGGACAAGTGGTTAGTTCGAAACAAATAACATATAGGCAATCTCACGTTGGGGCATGATGCACCTATCAGTTAAATGAATTTCTACATGTCTGCAATGAAGACATGCGTCATTCCGGCTTCTTTTAGGCTCCCCCTTTTATTTTATTTTTATTTTTTTATATATATATTTTTTATTATTTTATATATTTATTTATTTATTCTCTTTTTTATTACTGTTTTCAATATTTGCAGTAAAAAATGTGACTGGATCCGATGAGGATTGCCTACGTATCACGACGCCGCGTGAATCAGATCATTACGTAGTTCAAAACATTTGCAGTTTAAAAAGTGTTCATTTTGCATTGTGCTCATCCTGCACATTTATTAAGGTGATTTAAGCAAAAATAATTTCACTAAAAATGACCTGACTATTATTTTAGAAAGAAAAATCCGATTTTCGAACACGGCCTTTCAGCACTTTGGGGATGAAGATTTTAAGGCTGTGAGGGTCAATCGATCAAAACTTTAAAAGATGATTTAAAAAAAATGGCCGTTTATGCAAAGTCAGCCTTCCGTCGTCCCTTTCGGGAACATTTGGCGGTTTTTGACAACCACAGCATCACTTGATTTATTTTATTTTTTATTTTTACATATATATATTTTTTTTCAGAATGGTGATCCGACATTGGGAACATGGCCTCACAGAGCCTCGGGGACGAGGATTCCAAGGCTGTCGGGCAAATTGGTCAAAGTTCAAAATGACCGAAAATGGCTGTTTGTGCAAAGTCAGCCTTCCGGCGTCCCTTTCGGGAACATTCGGCTATTCTTGACAAAACGGCATCACCTGACTCATAAATTAAAATTCTGACATTTTGGCTATTTCTGAAAAAGGGGAGGTTGGACCCGATGAGGGTTGCCTACGTATCTCATACCCTGTGAGAAAGAATCAAACCGGCGTAGTTCGGGCCATCGTGAATAGAGTAAATCAATTAAACCCTTTTTTGAATACAATCTTTTAAAGAAAAAGCAAGAATATATTTTTTTCTGGATTTTTATATATTTTTTTTTATTTTCTTTTGAAAAGAGATAAAGACCAAAGAAAATATTTTTTTAAGGAAGTATTTGGACTATTAGTCTGAATTTATAAAAGAGGTACTACGAAAGAAACAACATTTTTTTTGAATTCTGAATTTTCCATTTTTTTTTATTTTGAAAGTAAATTTTTTATGTTCTAATAAATCTTATTTTGAAAGTGAATTTTTTTTTATGTTCTAATAAATCCAACTACAAGACAAATTTTTTTTTTTCATTTTTTTTTTAATCTTGAATTCCGGCGAGGTTTTGACACTACTTGGACAATGTTTTTTTTTTCAAAAAGAAGTAATCATCTCCCTCCACTGCTATTTTTCTTTTTTTTTTTGAAAATCTTTTAGAAACCGGTCGGCATGCAGATCCGAAGCAAATAAATGTGCAAAACAAACAAAATGTAGCAGGATGGTCTTTTCATTTCAGGTTGCCTGTCCTAGACGGACCCAACCCCTGTGTTGAGTCCCCTATGTCAAATGCAACATGATGCAAATAAACGTTCCTACTAGGGATCCGGCATGAGGTTTCGTTATACTAGGTTTATAACCTGGGTATATGTTCTAGACTGTGTACCCGAGCAGATAACTCGAGTCGAAGAGGGGGCAACTTACCAGGAACCAAAAGGCCATCCGGCTTCGTAACTTGTCCGTCCTCTTTCTTATTTCAGGTATTGACACTAACAGAATAAGGAGCCTCGACCATTGAGCTTCTCCCCGAAGGTAAGAAGAGAAAGGTTTCGGCACAGTTTATATACAGTTCAGATAATATCAAAGCGGTAAAAGACAACATTTAGTACGTTATGTCAAAACATGTAATATATATCAGATAATAAAGCCAAATATAACAATTATTCTAAGCTCGACTTCTTGAACCCTGAACCAGTGGTTCTGGGTTTAATTCCCCAGTAGAGGTTTTGTTATACTAGGTTTATAACCTGGGTATATGTTTTAGACTGTGTACCCGAGCGGACAACTCGAGCCGAGGAGGGGGCTACGTACCAGGGACCCGCGAGATCGTCCGGCTTTGTAACTTGTCTGACCTCTTTCTTATTTCAGGTATTGACACTAATAGAATAGGGAGTCTCGTCCAGCGAGCTTCTCCCCGGAGGTAAGAAGAGAAAGGTTTCGGCACAATTTATATACAGTTCAGATAATATCAAAGCGGTAAAAAAAACAATATTTAGCACGTTATGCCAAAACATGTAATAAAGATCAGATAATAAAGCCAACTATAAAAATTATTCTAAGCTCGAATTCTTGAACCCTGAACCAGTGGTTCTGGATTTAATTCCCCAGCAGAGTCGCCAGAGCTGTCACACCTCCTTTTTGCGCGCCCGCCCCGAAGGGTTAAAATGCGCGAGGGGAGTTTTTCCAATTTAAGTGACAATATTCGAAATGGGATTATTTTTTTAATTCAGAGTCGCCACTTGGGAAAGATTTGGCTTTTGGTGTCCCAAGTCACCGGTTTATCTAGAATCCCAAATCGAGGAAATACTCAACTTTTCCAAATGAAGTCTGCGAACCAGAAATTCTAAGTAAGGAATTCTGTTGACCCGAGGGAAGGTGTTAGGCACCCTCGAATCCCGTGGTTCTAGCACGGTCGCTTAAATTGTTATAATGGCTAAATATCTGATTTAAATACATGTTATGACTTATGTGCTTTTATTAAGTTTAAACCGCTTTTATTATTATCATTTATTTTTTATAGAATTGCAACGTCGTGAAAATGCATCTCGAACCACGTCACAATCAATGCACCCGTAGTTGTTAACACATTTCGACTCCGTTGAGATTTGGATTTGGGTCACATCAATGTGCACCCGAGTTTAAGAATGTAATTTGATTAAGTCGCGCCTAAAGAGTCTAACGCGTCATTATCTTTGGGGAAGGCACTGAAATTCACTAGACAGTCCATCCCAAATCCTATGTGTTTATTATGATCAATCATTGAGGGCCCCGTAATTTGCATTTTTTATTTGACGAGGCTCGTCTCATTATTTTAGAAGGGGTATCCTAAAGTGACTACATTTCTACTATGTTTGTCTCTAAAAATAGAAGAAAGAAGGTACATGCTAATTCAATTTCCTGCTTTGGCTAAATCCGGATTCCTGTTAATCATCTGATTAATTATTTACAAGGTGAAGAATGTTGTACCTCATTGAACATGCTTTTAATTTGATAAAAGGAATTACGTACGAGATTGATGAAAGGCCACACTTACTCCAAACACTCCTTAAGCTAAATTTAAATTAACTCATTTAAACAGGATTAATAGAATTCCTTATTAAAGGATGCTACTAATGGTATTCAAAACTCGTCTTATAAACTGCCTAATGAAGTTGAAACTCGAGAATCTAAAACTGTATTGTATTTGGCGAGATTTAAAAGTCGTCCACCCTACATATTCAAAGCATGCTGGAGAACGAGTTTGAGTTAACAATCATACTAAATGGTTGCATATTCCATGAGTTATAGTTACAATCTATATACCACTAAACGAATCACATATCGCGGTTTTAGATCAGCATAAGCTTCAATTAAGTACAAACTTACTAATGTATTCTCTACAACTAAAATTTACACGACTTAACAACATTTATAAAAAAAACTGTAAGTAAAACAGCAGATGATTATAATTCTTTCAGATCTTTCAATTCATGCTTTTCATTGTTACATCAGTTACATCAATGTGGGACTCGAAATGTGTACCTGGGAAAATGCTTACAATGAAGAAGCAGGAGAGTCAGTAGAGCAGTAGTGTAAACGAGCAGCAACAGTAACATATAAGTAGCGGCAGAACAGGTTCCAGTGCAAGATGCAACTATAGCCGATGGAAAAGAAAGTAGCAAAATGACAACATCAAACAGTGGAGTAGAATCAGAACTCCAGATAGACCAAATCCAGAAATAAATCAATGAAACACACAGCCAATAAACTGAATTGGGACTTGGAGAGATCAGTATTGATTAAACAGGTCGGAACAAGTGAAATCAAGACAAACAATGGGAAGAACAGTTTCTGATTTTGTCTGTGTGATTTCTATCTCTCCTCCTCTATCTATCTATGTGTTTTCTCTAACTGTCTCATGTATATATGCTTCTCTCAATGTGTATCTGTATATGCTTGCCTATCTCTTTGTATCCTCCTCTTCAAAAATGTTCTGTATCTCTACCTCAATTGTCCTGCCTCCTCTCAAAAATATTTTTCTCCCCCCCCCCTTCTAAGTGGCAGCTCCTCCCTCTTTTATACCTCAACATCAAGCCAATTTCCCGCCTGTTAAAACAATCAGAAACCCCTCCTTTTCTGTTGTTTTTCCACTCAAACAAAAAGTAGAAACCCTCCCATGAGATTCCTTGACAGCCCTTTATCACCTTATTAAAATAAAACAATGGTATGGGCAGCCTGAAGATGGCCTGACAGCATATGCTGTCAAGTTATTTTAATTTCTAAAAGGCCTTAATGCACATACTATCCACAAGTGCACATGCCCTCAATTCAGAATTTAAAAACTGAACTGAGACTATAACCCAAACCATAAGTGTTTCTGAGTCATATTGAACAACTAACAAAGCTATTCTTAGTTTCTAATTGAATTCAAACAGAATTTCAGCAGGAAACAAAACAACATGGATCGGATTATTGCTATTCAAAGCCGAATTAGTTGACGACATCTATCGAATCGACTACGCGAATCATAACACATACAATCGAAGCCACTGATTAGAATTCAAAAGTATCAAACATGTAACTCAAATTTTACTGACCAAACAAAATTGTCTTGGAAACTAATCAATCGACCAAATTTAATTTCAGTCGATCGCGCAGTTTACACATACACACGGTCAGTAAATGGAGAAAAACTTGGCCAAATACAGAGGTCCGGGCCAGGTGGACAAAAACAGTCGACAAACAATTCAAGAATAAAGCCAACTAAATATTTGGGGCAACAAACAGACATTTAACTACAACAAAACACATGAACTGAATAAAAAAAGTAAAGCAAAATACCTTAAAATCTTGAAAAATCAGCAAACCTTAGCTCGGATTTGAGTCGACCTTTCTTGGGGTTGAACAGACTTTAATCGAAGTGTTCTCAACTGAGAACACTTCGATTAAGGTCCATTAGACCCTAATCATTTGGTTCAAACGGACACAGATCGGGCTCAGAGTTCCTAGGGTTCCTAAGGGGCAAATTTGGGATTTGTGTTTCCCTGGTTAGATTCGGACCAAACCAAGCATGGTTTGGTCACGAGGGAGGTTAGGGGAGTGTCTGGTATGAACCTGGGGTAGATCGGCGTAGATCGGAGTTCTGCTCGAATCTTCAAATGAAAATTCGAGAACCTAGGGGGTGATTCGAGGTAAAGGGACAACAGATCCATGTTCAGGGTGGTGAGGCGGTCCTATGGTGTTAAGGTGGGGGTCACCGGCGTCCTTGCCGCCGTGTTTGTGGTGAGGGGAAAGAGGGGCGGCTCTAGGGTTCCGGGGTTTTGGGTCTATGAAGGGGATAAGGACCAAGGAGGGGTGTTTGGATAGGGGGCAGGGTATGAGAGGAAAGCTTATATATGGGGTGGATGGCTTGATCTCGGCCGTTAGATCAATCGAGATCAACGGCCTGGATCTGAAGGTTTAAACGAACAGTGTCGTTTGGCTTAGTATTAGGGTCAGGGTTGGTTCGGGTAATGGGTTGGGTTCGTATGTGGGTATGGGGGATGTGATCTTGGTCGTTGATCGTCCTTAGATCAACGGTCTAGATTGAAAGCGGCTCAACGACGTCGTTTGGACGGTTGTGTGGTCAGCTCAACTGGACCGGGTAAACAAGGCTTCTGGATTGGGTTGTTTGGGCCTTTTTGTTTTAATTTGGACTGGCCCAAGTCCGAAAACTCTTTTCTTGAAAGATCCAAAAATTGTACAGCAAGACCAATTGCTATTATTTTTGTTTCTTTTGGAGTGATTGTCGCGAAAACAAAAATCACGTGCTCACAGCTGTGAGCATGTGATTTTTGCCTCACATGAATTACTCCTACAGAATCCCAAAGGATCAGATTTTTTCTTTTAATAGTTTGTCATTTTAGGAATTATTGTATAATTTTCTTAATTATTTGCACTTTTTTGTGCATGCTTAATTTTATTTAATTCATGAAAATAAAAAAATACTTTGCATTTTTGCATTTAGGATTTAATTCTAGGTTAATTAGCAATTTAGTTGTCTTATAAAAATGATAAAAATCACAAAAATAACTCAATTTGCATTTTAACTTTTAAATTTTTGAATTTTATAGTTTTTCTTTTAATTTAGGAGTTATTTAATTTTTGTAAATACTATGACTAGTAATTAGATTAATTTAGTTTTGAAAGTTAAATTAGGTTATAAATTAATTTGGAAAAAGAAAGGAAAATTGGAATTTTAAAAGAAAAGAAATTGAATCAAAAGAAAATGCCTTGATTTTGGGCCAACTCGTATCAGCCCAAGTGATTTTGTCCCAAACCCGTCTCAAAATCTAGGCCCAAATTACCCCAAACCCGGTCCAGCTTAAAAACCTGATCAAACAACGTTATCTTGGACCCTTTTTATCAGAGCCGTCGATTTCATTTGATCGGACAGCCCGAAATCGGTTTTAGTTCCCTATATAACTGTCCGAATGGCCTACCCCCCTCTCATTTCATCTCCTTCATTCATCATCTCTAACCTTAGAGACTCAAGAACCCTAATCCGCCGCCTTAAATTCCTCACCCCCTCCGGTGGCGGCGCCACCTCTAATTCGCCTCAAAACCACATCCTAGAATCCCCTTTGTTCCCTCATCCTAAATCCCTAACTCATTCCCCTCAAACCCCTCTCAAATTCCCCCAATTTTAGATTCACACCGGAGTTCCTTGAACCCTAACCTCTCCCAAACATCTTCAGATTGTTACCACACAACCACTCTCACCCTTCCTTACCAAATCTATCATTAATCCCCGAAAAAGAACTCTCAAATCACTTGAATTTTGAATCAGAATAAAGCCCTAGTTTCTTTTAGTCCAAACTCTTTGGCACCCGGAGTTCAGTACGAAGCGAGATTCGTGTTAGCCAAGCTTTCTCGTTGGAAGCCTTGGCTAATATGAATTTTGGTTCGATTTTGAGAGGTTTAGCTGTTTTGGTCAGCTCTTTTTCCCTCACCTTTGGGGTCAATTGTTTGGATTTCGTTGCTTCCTAAGCTTCGTTCGGTTAGTTGTCACCCCCTTTTCCTTCTTTGATTTTTCTTTTTCTTTGTTTATTTGCTTCTGATGATTCGTTTTTTTTTTCTTTAGTTGTTAGTTTGTCTGTTACTTTAAATTATTAGCCATTAATGATCACTCATTTGAATAATTTCCTTGTTTATTTATTTAGGTTAGATTGCTGTTTTTGTTAGTCTTATTTTTGTTATAGTCTGTGTCTTTAAATGTATGATTCTAGTTTTTAGGTTGCTTTTCATTGTTGTGATTCAGTGTTTAGAATGCTTCAGTTTCCTTTTAGTTATAATCAATGTTGCCACTGAGCATGAGAAGTCAGGTTGTCTTGAAGTTCATCTTATAGTTAAATTGTTCTAATTTGTGTTAAAAATTTGGATTTTCATCTTTTCTAGTATGTGTTTACTGTTTGATTGTTTTCAGTCACGTCTATCTGCATTGTGATGTTTGCCTCATTTTGTAACTAATTTAGAACTCCCAGGACATTAGTTGAACAATTAGAAATTCAAGAGGGGTTAATTTGGAAAGTAGAGGTAGGGTGTTCAGATAAGATTAGCATTATGAGTTTCTAGAATATGGGCAGCTGGCCCAATCTTGGCCTGAACAAATGCTGGAGCCAATTAAAGGATACCAGTTGTCCCAGTTGGTTATAAAAGATGCCTTTGCAGGCTGGAAATATTCTGATTTCTATTTTCAGGCACATGGCCTTAGAGGCCTATAAATAAGGATTCTTCCTTCATTAGAAAGACAGATTTTAGAAAGCCTCATTTTCTTTGCATCAAATAAAACTAAAAAAATACACACTGATAGGAGTTTTAGAACTAGAAAACACAAGAAAATTTCGAGTACGGTCAGCTAGTTTTCATTTTTTTATTGGGGTAAAAGCACTAGAGATCTTGTATAAATTTTTGGGGTTTAAGTATGGACTGAAGAAGTTGGGTTGTTGAGTTGATTTGCTGCTATTGCTAACTCTTCATCCTCTTTGTTTTCCTCTTGATTTTCAGGTATTTTTCAAACTATAGACAACATGTGAAGTGTACATCTGCAATTTGAATGTGAAACATGATTGAATACAAGTTGTTATTGAGTTTTATTTTCCCTGTTCCTCCATTCATTTAGTATTCTTGTAATAATTTAATCTTAAGCATGTTATATTAGCCTTCTCATGTTATGGATATAGTATAAGATGAATTACTGCTGCTTTTTTTTTGTTTGATTTTGTTAAGAGTCTGATGCAGTTTTTAGATTCAAAGTAATGGCATGTTAATCTCTTGGGTTTTCGCTACTGTTTCTATTAGTAGAAGGTTTTAACTGAGGTTTTAAATTTCATACAATCAGTTAGAAACTAGCTTAGGACTGATGTACATAAGAATGTTGCACAATTTTGCCTCCATATCACTAGCTCAATTGAATTCAAAAACAGAATTTATCTTAGACATGTGATGTGGTTTTGTAGCCTTTCAAGCCTATTATTCACATTATAATTACTGTGCATCGTTGATAATTAGTTGAGCTCAAATGGTCTCTTTACAGTTTTAAATGTTGTCATATTATTTAGTTTTCGTTTCTTTGTCATGAGAATAGGGATTTACTTTGGGTCTGGACTTGAGGTCATTTGCAAATGGGAATGGTATTGCCATATGCTGCTTGGGCCTGCTTCTCGAGCCCAGTAGCTCATTTAATTGCTACTGCTTGGTTTTGCCCATAGCAGGCCTAGTCCAAACGCATGAAGGCCTATGCGCAGTTTCAGTAGTCGCGTAAATATGTTTTAAAATCTTAAGTGAAAGTAATTCTTTTGATTAAATTGAGGTGTTCTATTTTCACCATATCATCCATGGCCCTCATATGATTTATTAATTTAGTATTAAATAAGCTTGAATAATTGTGGATTACTTTAAGCGTATATTGATTAGTTTCAATTGCCTCTAAAATGCCTATTCCTTTTTAGACTTGAGGTGTGCTATAAGCAAGTTAGATAACCCATGGCCCTCATTTTAATTAATGTTAACTCTTTAAAACTCAAGGTGTGCCATTAATTGAATTTTCTCATGGCCCTCGCAAAACTTGTTATTAATTTGAATTCTCGTAGTTGCTTTAAGCGCGCTATTTAAATTGGTTTCCTTTTGTTTATTAAATTCGAGTATGCATTTCATGTGACCCATCTTCAATTCTCAACAACGTTAAATAAAGTGTATCGTGGACCGCAGGTGCATTTCATGTGGCGTGGTTCAAGGCATGTTTTAAATGACGTTGAATCTTCCTAAAAGCGTTTAAAATAGTTAAAAGCGGTTAATAAGTTAAAAAATGCACCTCAGGTTAAAACATGTAATTAATCAGATAATTAAGCCCATTATTAATAGTTTAAGTGACAGTGCTAGAACCACGGAACCCGAGAATGTCTAACATCTTCTCCCGGGTTAACAGAATTCCTTATCTAGAATTTCTGGTTCGCAGACTTCAAAAGGAAAGTCGAAATTTCCTCGATTTGGGATTTAAAATAAATCGGTGACTTAGAACACCAATTAAATTATTCCATGTGGCGACTCTGATAAATAATTAATCCCATTTCGAGTAATGTCACTTAAATCGAAAAACTCACCTTATACGCCCTCGGGTGTGTAAAAAGGAGGTGTGACAGTGTCTTTAGTTATATTGTCGCACTTCATACCGTTTTACCTCATTTTTACTCTTATATATATATATAACTAGTAGGGCCCTGACCTTCCTCGTCACTACTCGACCGAGGTTATGCTTGGCACTTTCCGGACCGTGTTTATAGGTCGTGCTTGATTGCTCTTAGTGGCTTTGAGACAAGAGTCGATTTATTATTGCTCAGCATGATAGATTTTTATGTTATCTTGGCCATGGACTAGTTGTCGCCCCATTATGTTATTCCTGATTGTCACGCCAAAACCGTGACGCTGGCTATGCCTCGTATACCGCGAGTAGAGTGGAGGGGTACCTTAGATCACACACCCAGTAGAGTTATTTCTTTACTTAAGGCTCAGCGAATGGTTGAGAAGGGGTGTGACGCGTATGTAGCTTATGTGAGAGATGTCAGTATTGATACCCTTATAGTTGATTCAGTCCCAGAAAAGTGCAATTCTACGGTCAACTCTGCGGCCACATAATAGTTATGCAGACCTCATAGTCACCGCAGAGTCAGGCAGTGTGAAGGTTAATTTTGAGTTCACCTATGCGGCCAAATATGCGATCGCATAATCGATATGCGGGCCGCATAGTCGTCGTATAATTCCCTTGGAACTTTTGCTACCATAGAATGGGTATACGGACCGCATTCTCGTCGCATATCCAGGCAGATTGTTCAGGTTTTTGGGAGCATTTTTGCAGTCCATTATGCGGGCCACATGTCAACTTTGCGATCGCATATGCGATCATAGATCTGAGTCGGGGCTCCAGATTTCTAAATTTTAAACCCGACCCCCTGTTGTTATATTCTGTGCAATAGATCATTTTGAGCCTATTTCCTGGTGCTTTTAGAGTGAGAGGGAGGGTCTAAGAGAGGGGAAGTGCCTTTCATCAAAATGTGCTCCACAAATCCTTGTTAAAAACATTAAAGATAATCAAGTGGAGCACCAAAATCTTCATCCCATGAGGTAAGACTTCATCACCTCAGCTCTTAATTTTATACATAGCTATAAGGGGACATTAGTTAGAAATTCATAGGGATAAGGGTGGTTTCATTGCATGCATGTGTTCTTAGAAGATATGGGAAAATTATAAATAGAGAAGCATGGGGAATGGGCTAAGTGTAATCCTGCATAAAAGGACCATAAGGCCTTAATGAGCACTCAATGCTTGATAAAATGCTCAAGTGAGCTTAGATTATAATCTTTTCCTGATTATGGGTTCAATTGTGTTATATTTCTTAAATAGATTGAAGTGCAAACATTCCGGAATGTTATAGGATTAGAGAAAGCTCAGTTGAGGTATGTATGGCTAAAACCCCGTCTTTTAGAAATTGAGCTCCATCGGTGTTTGTGTAAACACGGTAAGATTAAAGTTGAATTGTTGTATTGATTGTAGTTTCACATGAATTTGGGGTGCGACCTTATATACGTGAAAGATATGTCTCGATATGATCCATGTGCTAGTCTTGATAACTTGAAAAGGGGCAAGGAATATGAATCATGTAATGAAATACTTAGACCTTAAATTGAGATTGAAGATGCATATGTTGTGCCATCTATGTGAAGTATCCTCTATGCTTACAGTGTTATTTGCTCTTGTGTGCACCTATTACTCTAAATTACAAATCTAACATTGAAATTAGGAATGATGTGAAATGTCGCCTAATCCTAAATATATGACGTGATAGTTGTGGCCCTAAATGCCTATGAAATAATATATGTGAAACAAAGATTTAAGTGAGATGATTGATGGAAAAGGGAAACGCCTTGGTAAGGCGGCCTAGCCGATCGAGCAGTGATCGGACGCCATGTCATACACATGGTGGTATTGTGCTGATATTGAATTCCAGTAAGTGAGAATGAGCTTGTGATTGAGGTATATGTCTCAAATGAGGCAACCTAGCCAATCGGGTCGAGATCGGACTCCGTTCAAGCTAGCGGTGGTATCGTGAACAACAATGAACAGTATGAAATGCCCCAAACTAAAGGTTATGGAAACAAATGTGAAAATTGTATGATTCTCTTACCTTGATAATGTTGTGATCGTTTAAAGCTTTTGAGTTATACTTGTGATTTCCTTATGTTTGGTATGAAAGTTGTTTCTAACTAGATGGTGTTTAGTTAGACATACTAGTACTATTCCATGGTAATAACGTCCCTTTTGCCGGGGGCGCTACATTTTTATATGAATGTAGGTGGCTCCATTGCGGATAGTGCCGATCGGGCATAGCGGAGTACCTTCTTCTCAATGTCTTGGTGAGCCCCTTTCACCTTCAAGGGGTTATATTGTACATCTTTTGTTGCAGACTCCCACTTTTGAGGTATAGCCGGAGACTTGTTGCCGGCATTGTCATACTTGTCTTTCGTATCTTTAGAGGCTCCGTAGACATATGTGTGGGTTATGTATGGGTGTTGGATGGGTATACAAACTATGTTGTAATTCTAACTCTTGCTTCTCTAAAGTGTAATTGTATGGAATCTTGGAACTTAACTACGTCTTAACGTTATGATATAAAATGAACTAACAACGTTGAATGTACTATCTTTCCTCGTCTAAATAAATGGAAGCATGGTTTACTTATTCATATTGAGTTAGGTAGGAAGTGTTTGATAAGACTTGCTTAGTTGGGTTCACTCGACTGAGCGCCGGTCGCACCTGTGGCGTGACAATTTCGGCATTGATTTGTTATCGGGCACTCAACCCATTTCTACTCCTCCTTACCGTATGGCTCCTCCTGAGTTGAAGAAGTTGAAGGATCAGTTAATAGGAATTTCTTTATAAGGGTTTTATTCGGCCTAGTGTATCACCTTGGGGTGCTCATGTCTTGTTTATGAAGAAAAAGGATGGTTCTATGCGTATGTGCATTGATTATCGCCAGTTGAACAAAGTTATAGTGAAGAACCGATATCCTTTGCCTCATAGTGATGATTTGTTTTACCAGTTACAGGGGGCACGACTATTTTCTAAGATTGACTTGCATTCATGTTACCATCAGTTGAAGATTCGGGATCCATATATCCTGAAGACTGCCTTCTAGACTCGGTATGGTCATTACGAGTTCCTTGTTATATTATTTGGGCTGACCAATGCCCCGACAACTTTCATGCATTTGATGCACAGTGTGTTCCAGCCATATCTTGACTCATTCTTCATTGTCTTTATTGATGATATTCTGGTATACTCCTGGATTCAGGAAGATCATGAGTAGCACCTGAGGACAGTGCTTCAGACTTTGAGAGAAAAGAAATTATACGCAAAGTTCTCGAAATGTGAGTTTTGGTTGGATTCTGTGACATTCTTGGGTCATGTGATATCGAGTGAATGTATCAAGGTGGATCTGAAGAAAGTTGGAGAAGTGCAGAGTTGGTATTCCTCATCTATAGAGATTCATAGTTTTCTTGGCTTGGCGGGTGATTACAGTCAATTTGTTATGGGATTTTCATCTATTGCAGCACCTATGACTAGGTGACCCAGAAGGGTGCTCCATTATAGTGTGCGGAAGAGTGCGAGGAGAGCTTATAAAAGCTCAAGACAACTTTGACTACATCCCCAATATCGATATTGCCTACAGGTTAGGGGTCTTATACTGTCTACTATGATGCTTAGAGGATTGGCCTTGGAGTGGTATTGATACAGGACGGTAGGGTGATTGCCTACGCATCCCGATAGTTATAGGTACATGAGAAGAATTATCATGTCCGTGATCTCAAGTTACCTATTATTGTTCACGCCTTGAAGATCTAGCGTCATTATTTGTATGGTGTTCCTTGTGGGATTTATACTGATCACCGGAGTTTGCAGCATCTGTTCAAGCAGAATGACCTTAATTTGCGCCATAGGAGGTTGTTAGAGCTGCGGAAGGATTATAATATCACTATCTTGTATCACCCAGGCAAGGCCAATGTGGTGACCGATGTCTTGAGTTGTCGGGCTGAGAGTTTGGGGAGTTTGGCTTATCTACCAGCAGCGGAGAGGCCCATGGTGATTGATGTCCAGGCCTTAGCTAGCCAGTTTGTGAGATTGGATCTTTCGGAGCCTAGTCGGATTCTAACTTGTGTGATTTCTCGATCTTCCTTATTTGATCATATCAGAGTGCGTTAGTATGATGACCCTCATTTGCTCATCCTCAAGAACAAGGTTCTACATGGTGATGCCAGAGATGTGACTATTGGGGATGACGGGTTATTGAGGATGCAGGGTCGGGTATGTATACCCAATGTTGATGGGCTTCAAGAGTTGATTCTAGAGGAGGCCCATAGTTCGTGGTATTCCATCCATCGGGATGCCGCAAAGATGTACCAGGACTTGAGACAGTACTATTGGTAGAGGCAGATGAAGAATGATATAGTTGGATTTGTAGCTCGGTGCCTCAATTGTCAGCAGGTAAAGTATGAGCACCAGAGACCGGGTGGGTTGCTTCAACAGATAGAGATTCCAGAGTGGAAGTGGGAGCGGATCACCATAGACTTCTTAGTTGGACTCCCACGGACTTTGAGGAAGTTCGATGCCATTTGGGTGATTGTGGATCGACTGACCAAGTTCGCACATTTCATTCATGTGTGTACTACATATTCTTCGGAGCGGTTGGCGAATATTTATATTCGGGAGATTGTTTGCTTGCATGGTATTCCAGTTTCCATCATTTCGGACAGAGTTACTCAGATCACATCACACTTCTGGAGGGACGTACATCATGAGTTGGGTACTCGGGTGGAGTTGGGCACAACATTTCACCCCCAGATGGACGGACAGTCCAAGCGCACTATTCAGATTCTTGAGGATATTCTTCGTGCGTATGTGATAGAGTTTGGAGGTTCTTGGGATCAGTTCTTGCCACTGGCAGAGTTTGCCTACAACAACATTTATCAGTCTAGCATTCAGATGGCACCGTATGAGGCTTTGTATGGTAGGCGGTGTAGATCCCCGGTGGGTTTGTTTGAGTCGGGTGAGGCTAGATTATTGGGCATGGACTTGGTTCAGGATGCCTTAGAGAAGGTTAAGGTAATTCAGGATAGACTTCACACAGCCCAGTCCAGACAGAAGAGTTATGCGGACCGAAAGGTTCGTGATGTTTCCTATATGGTTGGAAAGCAGGCTTTGCTTCGGGTTTCGCCTATGAAGGGCGTTATGAGATTTGGGAAGAAGGGGAAATTGAGTCCGAGGTTTATTGGTCTGTTTGAGATATTGCAACGTGTTGGGGAGGTCGCTTATGATTTTGCTTTATCTTCCATCTTTGCAGGAGTTCATCTGGTATTTCATGTTTCGATACTCTGAAAGTATCACGATGATCCATCGCACATGTTAGATTTCAGTTCAATCCAGTTGGACAAGGATCTATCTTATGGTGAGGAGCCAGTGGCGATATTGGACAGGCAGATTCGAAAGTTGAGGTAAAACACATTGCATCAATGAAGGTTCAGTGGAGGGATCAGCCGGTCAAGGAGGCGATCTGGGAGACCGAACAGGATATGCGCAGCCGTTACCCTCATCTTTTCACTACTTCACGTATGTCTCTATGCTCGTTCGTGGACGAACGAATGTTTTAAGAGGGGAGGATGTAACGACCCGGCCGGTAGTTTTAAGAATTAATGCCCCAATCCCCTATTAAGTATTTTTTCCCGTGTTTGTTCCGCTATTGTGAGTTGCCGGGAAGATTCATTTTGAGTTTCGGAGTGTTTTGGGACACTTAAGTTTTGGATCGTAGTTGGAGCAATACGAAGACGGCCTCGGAATAGAATTCCGTCGATTCTGTTAGCTCCGTTGAGTGATTTCGGGCTTAGAGGCATGTTCAAATTGTATTTTGGAGGTCCGTAACTTATTTAGGCTTGAAATGCCAAAAGTTGAATTTTTGAAGTTTTTGGATCGATAGTGAGATTTTGATATCGGGGTCGAAATACAATGCCAAAAGTTGGAACATATCCGTAGTATTGAATGTGACTTGTATGAAAATTTCGGGGTTAGTCGGACTTGGTTTGGTTGGTTTCGCCATCGGTTGTAGGTTGCTTGAAGTTTAAAGTTCTTTAGGTTTGGATTGGAGGGTGTTTCGAGGTTTTAGCGTTATTTGATGTAATTTGAGGGTTGGAATAAGTTCGTATGATGTTTTAGGACTGGTTGGTATGTTTGGTTGTGGTCCCGGGGGCCTGGGGTGAGTTTCAGATGCTTAACGTATTGGAATTTGGACTTAGGCAAATATAGGGTTGCTGAACCTATCATAACTGCACCTGCGTGTGGTGGACCGTAGGTGCGGCACCGCAGAAGCGGCTTGGTGATCGCAGAAGTGGGAATAGTCCAAGGCTCCAGAAACCGCAGGTGCGGCTGGGTGACCGCAAATGCGGAGCCGCAGATGCGGACCCAGTCCGTCAAGTGAATTTTGCACCTGCAATGCCTTTTCCGCAAGTACGAGACTGCATGTGCGCTCAGATGACAACAGATGCGGAAATCGCTGGGCAGAAATTTGAAATTTCGATGGTTTGAGTTTATAATTTGGAAAAATCAAATTTGGAGCTCGGGGTATGGCGATTCTGTGGGATTTTTGAAGAGAAGATCATTGGGTAACAATTCTCCCTTTCTATTTGTATTTCATTAGTATATTGTTAGTTTTATCATTTAATTTCGGATTTAGGATGAAAAATTGGGAGAAATGGGAAAAAGTTCCCCAACTTGAGGGAGATTTTGGCGTCGGATTCTGATAATTTTTGGACGAGTGTTCTCGTGAGTGAATGGTATTCTAAATTGATAACTTTTATCTGATTCCGAGATGTGGGCTCGGAGAAGATTTTTGGGATTGTTGTGTGTTTACTTTGGGACTACGGGATGATATTACGGGAGATCTCCCACTGCATGTTTACTTTCGGACTACGGATCGGTATTCCCATAGTTCCCCCCGCACATTATGTTTGGGACTACAGGACATCACCCGGTAGATTTTCCGTTCTGGATATTTACTTTGGGACTAGGGATTGGTATTCCGAGAGTTTTCCCTACACATTTATGATTCAGACTACGGTACGATATCTTGGGAGATCCTTTGCACTTTTACGTTTGGGACTACGGGATGATATCTTGAGAGATCCCCTATTGCTATCTCTGTGTACTGAGCATATTCTGTCTGTGATTTTACTCTTTATCAACTGCTAGTGTCTTTAGTTATACTGTCGCACTTCATACTGTTTTACCTCGTTTTTATATATATATATAACCAGTAGGGCACTGACCTTCCTCTTCACTACTCGACCGAGGTTAGGCTTGGTACTTACTAGGTACCGCTGTGGTGTACTCATGCCCTTTCCTGCACATGTTTTTTCGTGTGCAGATCCAGGTTCTTCGGCTCAGCCATACTATCAGTGAGGCGAGGCGATCTTCAGAGACTTCGAGGTATATCTACCGCGTCCGCAGACCAAGGAGTCCCTCTCTATTCTCTCTTTTAGTTATAGACCTTCTGTACTATCTTTTGTTTAGACTTCCGGAGTTAGACATTATTTATTTCCTCTAGTTTGTGATTCATGAGATTCTGGGTTTTGGGAGTCTTAATATTGATCGAGAGTGTTGTTAGTGTGTATGCCGAGTGGCATCTTAATCTTTTCTATTATATTACTCGTAAATTTCTAGTTCCGTATCTTTGTTTTTGTTTTTCGCAAATTGTTAGGCTTAGCTAGTCGTAGAGACTAGGTGCCGTCAGGACAGTTCACGGAGGGAGAACTTGGGTCATGACAAATTGATAAGTTCGGAGTATATTATTTGTTTATGCTGAGTATTCTAAATAATTAGAATTGTTCATTGAAAACCTTTGAAAGCTAAATATATAATATAAAATCCGATTACTAATGAAATATCTTATATATTTTAAAACATTTTAATATAAAATAGTTTCATATGAATCAAAATGACTTCGACCACCTCCGTTAATATTCAAACTCGTGCTTCCTCTTTCTTTAATCTTTTTAATTCTCTTATTTATTTATTTATTTAGTTTATTATTTATAGATAATTTAAGTATAAGATTTATATAAAGTAAAATTTTAATGATATTAATGTTCTAAATATTAAGATTTTTAATATACTTCAAATAAGGAAAGATATAAGATGCAAAATTTTAATTAATTTCGAACTTCTAATTATTAGAGTATTAATTAAATGATAATTCATAGATATTAGGAAAAATAATTAAATGATTATTTTGTCTAGTGTGAACTCTACTTCTAATTTCTAAAGAGTAAAAAATACGAATGATATCTTTAGGTTACGTGCTTTATGTGTGTACTCCATATGCATACATATTTTTAAAAAACATATATAAATATTATTAAATTATGTGTTTGACTTATAAAATAAAAAATAAAGAAAAACGTACAAGAATCCCAAAAATAACGGACGTTGATCCCATTTAGTTGACTCAATAATAGAAGAAATCCTAGCCACGGAAATCCCCAGACCTTATTGTGACTAATATTTTAAAGAAATTATTTTTATTTTTATGACATAATACATAAAATTAAACAAAAATACTTTATCGAGATTATTCAAACAAAAAAACTAAAATTTTGTATCTTTTGAACTAATGGGAATTATAAGGCTTTTGGCGGCCGCAGAGACGGCAGAGAATTAATACTCAAAATTTTAATTGACTTTAAAGTCATGAAATTTAGAAAAATAATAAAATGACTATTTTGTTCAATGTAAAATAAATTTTTAAACAGTAAAAAAAACGAACTATATTTAAAAATTCAATCATCCCAATAATGGTGAGTCGGTGATGCCAATTAATTATTAACAATTGAAGAAAATTATATAAAAAATACTTGACTGCAGATAATAAAACCATAGAATTAGTCACCATAACATATAAGCTACCCAATTACTTGGAATCATGATGAAAAATGTTTAAGTCACCAGATTAGTTGAGAGAGACGACAACGATTCTTAAAACTAAGAGGAATGGAAGTGCTCGAAATGTTAACATGCTAAAATTAGATCGGGGAAAAAAGACTCTCCTTCAATTTTTTCCTTTACAAAATTGTGATAGTATATAATTTAGACAAGGAAGAATTTAATACACTAAATTTTGTTGATTTCGAAGACCTAAATATTAGGAAACAAATTAAATGGTTATTCCTAATATTACGAAAATAATTAAATGACTATTTTTCTAGTATGAAATCAAATTTTAAATGGTAAAAATGGCTAACGACATTTCACTAAAGGGCTTCGTGCTTTTAATATAGTTTACTTAATAGTTTAAGGTTATGGTTTAGGCCTCATAGAGTTTTGATATTTTAAATAATTAGTCATTTCGGTATATGCTTATATATATATATATATATATTAAGAAATGGTATACGTTAATACATTGAACATAAATGATCTTCTATTTAATTATGAAAATAAAAGGTTCTATCAAATACAGTAAAAAAAAACTCTTTTTTATTTATTCAAAAATTAAATCTCAAACATGCTACGTGATTTTTAGGTAGAAGTATATGAATAACTTTTTAACATCGTTGTTGCTAACATAATAGAATTAAAATTATGTTTCTTTGCTAAAATAACAAAATGATTTATAAAAGGTAGTATTTTAAGTTATTTTAAGGTCCTAAATATTAGGAATTTTATATAATTTAAATAAGAAAGCATTTAACAAATAAAATTTTAGTTGATTTAGAAGTCTTAAATAGTAGGAAAATTTATTAAATTAAGATTTTATTCAATGTGAAATATATTTTTAAAGAGTAAAAAAGGGGAACGACATTTCGCTAAGAACATTCGTACTTTTAATATAGTATAGATAGATATAGATAGATAACCATGCACCTTACTTGTAAATGTTTTTATTAATAATACCTCAAAATCAAAAGTACGAGTAAAAAGGTCAAATCTTACCGTAGTAATCTTAGTAAGGAAGAAACAAGTCCCTTCCTTAAAAGCATGCGAAAAATATAAGAAGAAAAAATGTTAGTACAATCAAACATCTCTGTAAAAGTCTTTCTCTGTAACAATACCGTCATATTTTCCGTGGAACCAATTTTTCATGTTATGTTATAATATATTTTATAAAAAAAATTACTTTGTTATAGCAACCACAAAATATTGGAACAAACAATATTGTTATAGAAAGTTTTGGCTATATTGCTTTAGAGTTCATAACATACTATAAGGCGATATTACACGATGAAATAGCAAATTAAAGACCTTTATTATAGACGTAAATTATAGAGGAAGAGGAGGATGGGGAGTCGATGGCGATGTATGAACTGGTGTATAGTCAATCACTATTGAATCAGCTTGAATTTCTGTATCTTTTTCCATTTCATAAACCTTCGCTGGACTTGCATAAGCTTGTTTTGATTCCATTTCTCTTCTTCCAATTCCTCCTGCTAAGTACAACAAGAACAGGAAAAAATAAAGTCAATCACTATTATTATTATTATTATACTTGAAAAGGTAGGTTCAACTTTGATGGATTCAACCATTAAAGTTCGTAGCCGGATCTTATTGCACATCTGATATTATGGCTTCAAATTGAAATATTCTAATATGTGCTACTATATACATATATATTTCGTATCGAAAATACAGGTTCAATTGAACCTCGATTCTGCTAACCTACATCAGCCACAGCTAGTAAGATGAAAAATAATTAGTTCAAATGAAGGAGGGTGCATTATCTTCTGTCACTAATAAAATGGAACAAACCAAAAAGATGGTCTTGAGAAGAAGAAAATTGTTTGTTGCAGCAGCCTTCATCATCATTGCTACTGCTTCAAAAAACACTCTGATCAGAGATGTGATATTATTTGCACTTTCTCCAGCCTTTAAATAGTGAATAATCAATAGGGGCATTCACATATGCATATGAACAAGTTTTTGAATATAATCTAGTATTGGTAAAAGGCTGATAAGATTAGAATCATTTTTATTTCTTAGCAATATACAAATCTTATTAAGCTATTAAATTCAATAGCATGTTTGGTCTTTCCAACTAAGAAAGTTGTAAATTTATTAAATTTTAGTTATAAAACCTATTTTACTAATAAATTTTAAAAACCTTTATAGGTAAGCCATTAACAATTCCAAAGATATGCATGTATAACGAACTAATAGATGATCAAGCCTAAGTTCCATCCCTCTACGAACTTAAACTAAATTCAGCACAATTATATTTGTTTACCGTGAAAATGGTAATAACAATTAAATTTGATTTAGTGGTTCCAAAAATATGTGATCTATTTTTATGCTAGTTGTTAGGTACTTGATGCTATGTGAAAGACTTGAAAACGAGATTCAAGCTTAAATACGAGATGTTAACCAAACCGAATCGCTGTCAATCGGGGCCTTGAGCTTGCCTGTTCGAAGACCTCGGGGTCGAGTCCTAAGCTCGGTTAGGAGCTATCGAAAGTGGTCGATGGAGACTAAGAGTTATAAATAAAATAAAGATGGCTCTTTATGGCCAATAATAAGCAATGAATGATAAACTTTTGGTAGAACACAATAAATATGAGCAATAAATGAGATAATAAAATCATAAGAATAAGTTAGAGAGCAGAGAGAATGTTCTTGTATATTAGGTATGGAGCAACCTAACCTTACAAAATGACAAGGATCTCCTTTATATAGGAGGAAAAATTCTAACATAGTACAAATACATTAATTACAAAGATATGGGCTGGTACAGCCATTTAATGCCTTGATTCGCTTTTCTGACTAGACCACTAGACCTAGCCAGTTATATGTACGTGCATTGGGAACTTCACCCTGATCCGCCAAGACCGTTAATTTCATTTCCTCGAGGCCGGTCATTACTCATACTGTCTCGAAGTGGAACTGTCGAGAATTCTCGGAGTCGAATACTGAAAACCCTCGAGATGCCATGAAATAGAGTCGTCGATATCCACCGTATACAGATAGTCCCCACGTTTCCTAGAACAAAGTGATTGGAAACGAACATGAGCCCCCACTCCGTAAGCATCATCGCTATGATGTCAGTCCATCAAAGCATTAAATGCCATACTCAAAAAGCTGCGCAAGGGTCGCCGTCAAACACGACTATCGAGAATTCCACGAACCGCTATTGGTTCGTCCTTTCCGCTGCCCACATGGTTCCTATAAAGGCATCAACTGTTTGATAATCCATACTTTCATAATATCTTCAAATTTCCAAGTCTAAATCCATTTCCTTTCGCACTCTTTCTTTCTTCGTTCTTGATCCTTTGTTTACTTTCTCAGAAAAGTTTTGCCACTATCATGGCTAGAACTTCCAAGATAGTTCCTCGAAAAGACGAAGCTGCCTCTTCATCTCGAGCATCCAAAGGAAAGACCATAGTGATACCCACCATTGAACAATGTACACCCATCGAGTTCGACACGATGAAGGAATTTTTCGTCGACAAACCTTCATCTACACCGGGCCGGTGCAAACACGTGTCCCGGTACATTAGCGTTGTGACCGACATAGAGAAGGTGAAAAAGGACTACCGATGGGAGGAGGAAACACTAGTTGAGATTCCCCATTCTAACGAGAGCCTAATGGATCACAAAGCTGGTTTCCTTTATGTATATACTTACCCATTCACTTTGGGTCCGGTCGATTCCTTTGACTCTTCTTCCTCGATGATAGATCCGGTTATTCTCAATTTCTGCGACAAGTACCAAGTGACGCTTGGTCAAATCTATCCATCTTTCTGAAGGATAGTCTGCATGCTCCCTATTTTCCCGATGGGGTCGAGGGCGAGACCTTTACCCTCGACCATCTGATCAAATTATATAGCCCTCGATTTTATCGAGGTTTGATTAAGCTTCACCACCGATCCAAAAAATTATTTTTCTTGAGCACCGATGAGGATAAGGATTGAGGGTGGATGAGCAGGTTCGTCCGAGTGAGGACCTTGGACATCATCTCGGCCGGGAGGATGCCATTCCCGGAGAAGTGGAATACACAGCATAAGTATTTTTCCTTCGAACGTGCTCTGTGATCCTCTTACCCCTCTTCCAAAAAATGATTTCCCCTTGGTCTTTGCAGCTGTCCCTTGGTACCCCGAAGCGGTTCATGATCTGTCGAGATGGATTGGGCGGTTGCATACTTCATTCCCGTATCTCATCTGGTCTTGTCCTGACATGGCTAAGATGCAATGGGTGGCCAAAAATCATGGTAAAGTTCTTTCTAACAATTATGTCTTAATCTTATGCTTCTCACCAACATCCTTTGTGCTAATAAACTTCAACCAGTGTGATGTGAAGGCCTTGGCGAAGGTGTACGGATGAGACCAACTCCTGGTGGCGAGGGGGAGACTTCGGAGCCCGCTAAGGGCAAGAAAAGGAGGAATAAGGCGACTATCAATTCCCCTGAGGCAAAGAAACTTAAATCATGCAGGCCTCGAGCTGCCACCGGGACCTCGGCTTCAGCTTCCGGAGTGAGTCCCGAAACTGGGGATGAAGATGATGATGAGGGTCAGTACTGTTTGGTATAGAAAACAAGGTCGGGCGCAGGAGTCCCGCAGGTGCCCCGATCGAAGGCCACTGAATCAGGAATGACCGATTCCGATCGGTCCCGTGAGGTGGAGACCCTCGAGGAGGGTGTGAATGTGGTCCCTGATCCCGCGACCGAAAGTAGTGCAACCCCTGCTGGGGAGACAATTGCGGCTGGTCCCGAAGGGTCCGGGCCCAAAGCTTTACGGGGGTAGGAGTTGCCCCTTGGCGACATCGATTCCTTGGGTGGTCTTAATTTGGGCCCTCAGTTCTCCTCTAGGGAGTTAAGGGACGCTCAGGACCCGAATGCTGCCAACGTGGGGGTTTCTCTTAAGGGGGGAGATGTGTTTGGCGACCTCCTCGATGACGTCGACGATGCCAGCGAGGACATTGATCTCGATGCTCCCCGTGCTATTGAGGCAGCGGAGAAGTTCCAGCAATAGGTGATGGTTGTTCATGTATACTTTTCTTTTTAATCTCAAGCATTTTTCCTTATTTTTCTGACTCTTCTGTTTCGCCTTAGTTTAAGGAGATCTACGATCATGCCCTCTCTAGGCTCCGAGAGGAGCTCTCGTGTCATCAAAAGGAGCTCGATAAACTCACCTCGAGACTACAGGAGTCAGAGGCCTCCTCTGCTCGAAAGGAGAAGGAGCTGGGCAAACTTCGGACGAGTTTGGAAGGAGTGCTCAGGGAAAGGGTTGGCCTTGCAGAGCAGGTAATTCATACTTGTAAACCCATTAATTGTTCCCCTAATTCAAGGTGTGCTGACTTACCTTTTCTTTTGCAGATGAGGAGATCGTCGAGGTGAGGAAGCAAAACGAAGCAATGACCTCGGAATTGACATCGACTTAGGGTCTTCTCCAAAATGCTCGAAAAGAGACTGTCGTGCTATTTGCCGCCAAGTCCGAGGTTGAAAGAAAAGTTGCTGCTTATATAAAGGACGTCGCCATTACGAATCAAATAGCCCGAAATATATCGGAAAAGGCCGGGCAAAAACTGATTCAGGTTGTCGCTCAAGCTAGCGCAAAGGCGAGCCTTAGAGAAAGCCAGTGTCAAAGGTGTCGATCTCAAAACTGAGGTCGAGAAGGACCAAGAATCGGAGGAAAACTGGGAACTCTTAATTGCTTTGGATGACGGTCCCAGAGATGGCTCGGAGAGTAATGGTGATGAAAAGTAGGTAAGCGTCGTCTTTGCTTTTCTTTTTTCTTTTTGTGTATGCACTCCCGGGGAAACGAGTCTTATAAAGACGCCCCATATAAATATATTTTTTGGCAATGCAAGAGAATCCTTCTGCTTCAAGTTTTTTCATTTTTTATATTCCATCGTTCTTGTGGAGTTAGACTTCAAATTTTGATGTTGGCTGTTTGGAGCTTGTGCTCTGAGTAATCGGGGCTCCCGAGATCGGATTCTATCTTGAAATTAGGTCGACAACTCTTTTGGAGCTGATTCTTATGATAGCAGGAAAACCTTCGAGGTCTCTATACCTCCCAAACTTTGTGCGACAGTAACATTCATGTGACCTGATAGTGGGACCCCCCGGGGTGGTCCTACCAGTACATTACCAAAAAAGTTGACGCTGTCATGGCCAGAATTAATTGGTCTTTTGGGTAGGCGAGCAGTCGTTTCCTGCCTTTATATATTCACTCGCTTACTTCTCAAATGGATATCCTGCTATTTAGAGTAACTATTTCTTCCATAGACCTTGTTCTTTATGCTAGTTATCTCTCTATTTCGGCTTAAAGCCTTGGCCTAAACCTTCATCTTCCTCTTCCTATTTTACCGTAGCCATGGATGCTCCATCGACATCCACCCATCAAGGAGAGGGGAGTTTTGCCTCTGTTCCGTGTCCGGTCGGTGGTACACCAAAGGTACCTGGTGAGCGAGCTTCGAGGTGCTTTGTCACGAGGAGAGACTTAACGTTGGACAGACCTCCCAAAATTCAAGGGCATCAGGAGCACATATCGAGGTTCATCTCTTTGGTAAGGGAGGAACACCTCGAGATGATGAGAAAAGATTGCGGATGGGGAGAAGGAGTGGTACTATAGGTGTCGCACCTCCTTTTTCCGCACCCGAGAGGGTGCAAGGGAGTTTTTTCCAATTAAAGGACAATCAAAACGGGATTGGTTTATTTATTTCAGAGTCGCCACTTGGGAGATTTAGGGTGTCCCAAGTCACCAATTTTAATCCCGAATCGAGGAAAAGAATGACTCCATACTACAGTCTGCGTACCAGAAATCCGGATAAGGAATTCTGTTAACCCGGGAGAAGGTGTTAGGCATTCCCGAGTTCCGTGGTTCTAGCACGGTCGCTCAACTGTTATATTCGGCTTGATTATCTGATTTTATACAAATATGAACTTATGTGCAAATTTTAACTTTTTACCGCTTTTATAATTATTATTTTAAAAGAATGTGAACATCATTTAAAACACGTCTTTGGACTACGTCACATGAAATGCACCCATAATCCGGAACAGATTTTATTTGAAGTTTTGGGATTGGGATTTGGGTCGCATGAAATGCACGCCCATGTTTAAGAAAGTAAATTATTAAACACGCGCCTAAAGAGACTATCGCGTTATTATTTTGGGAAGGCCACGAAATTCACTAAGCGGCCCTCCTGAATTCTAAGTAATTTAAAACAAGTATTTACTGAGGGCCCCGCAATTTGTATTTTTATTCGGCGAGGCTCATCTCATTCTTATTTTTTAAAGGAATTTGCAACGTCATGGAAATGCATCTCGGGCCACGCCACAATCAATGTGCCCGTGATTAGAGGCGTATTTCGATCCCGTTGAGATTTGGATTTGGGTCACATAAATGTGCACCCGAGTTTAGGGAGATAACATTATTAAAGGCGCGCCTAAAGCAACTAGCGCATTATTATTTTGGGTAGGGCCGTGAAATTTGCTAAATGGCCCGTCCCGGAATCTAAGTATTTAACGCATATATTTTTGTGAGGGTTCCGCAATCTGTACATTTTTTATTTTTGGCGAAGCTTGTCCCGTTTGTTTTTTATTTTATTATTTATTTTTATTTTTATATTTTAAAAGGATGCCATTTTTACGCCTTTAACAATACTAAACCTTACGGCTTCTTTACAACTACAATCTCATAACTTGTCAAGATTTAATAAAAGAAGTTAAGCGAATGAGTGTTTCGGGCGTAGTAACAACAGGTACTAATACTAATTTTGTCCAAATAAACTAAGACAATGAAGGGACGAGCGAATCAACGTCAAACTGTGTCTTAGGACTACTAATACAACTAAATCAAATGACATCAAGTAAACAATAATAACATAACACAAAAATGAACTAAAATGCATACGGTGAAACATAAGCAGAAAATTATCATATCAATTGATATATTGCATCTTCGAACATTGAACGTAAAATTTCTTTATCCAATACATCGAGGTTTACTAACCTGAATAAACAGAAACGCATAGAGCCATGGACCAAACCTCAACATCGACTTCAACGAACAAACTCGACGCGCCAGACCTCGACGAACAAAGACGACCTCAATGGACTGCACGACGACAGTGAAAGAACAACGATAACATGGCTGATTGGTTGTCGTGTTTTGGACAGAACAACTGAAGCAGTGGTGGTAGGTCGTTTGGCTTGAGGAAGGAGCAACTACGGTGGTTTGTTGATGGTGGTGATGGAGTTCGGAGGTGGTAACGACGATGGTGAATGTTCGGAGGAGCTGGGCGTCGTTTGTGGTAGCGTTCGGACGTGAGGTATGCGGGACAGTGACGACGATGGAGTTGGGTCAGCTGGGGCGTCGCTGGGTGGGTAACAATGGTGGTTTATTGATGGTGGTGATGGAGGAGGCAGAAGGGGTGGTTGTTTGGGCAGTGAGGGAGTGGTGGTTTCGTTCACTGCTGGGCGGGATGGCTGGAACTGGTGGTGGTGTTTGGACAATGGTCGTTTTGTCGTTGGTTGGACAGTGACGACGAGGGGGGTTAGCTGGAGGTTGACGGTGGTTTTGGGGTTGTTGGTTATGGCGTTTGGACGGTGGCGACGAGCAGCGGTCGACGAACGGGAGGGAGCTGGGTTTTTGTTAGGTTTTTGGTGGTCTTCTATTGATGAAGTAGGTGAACAGTGCACACCGGGTTTGATGGAGGATCGCCGGACTGGTTTGACGGAGCTGGGAGGAGGAGGAGTGGTCGTGTGGGCGGTGTTTGGGTGGTTTGACGATGGTTTAGGGTCGTCGAGGGAGTAGGGGCTGGTTAGTTTGGGTCGTTTGCTAGGGTTTTTTTTTCTCTTCTTCTTCTTTAGGAAGAAGATGTACAGTACATGTTTTTAAAAATTTCCGAAGTCCCCCCTTTTGCCTTTGCCTTGTCCGTGTATTTGATACCCATGCCAAGAAAAATGAGCCCCACGCGTGGTGGGGTTCAAGGTTTGTGTCCCCCATGCGTGGTGGGGTTCCCCATGTGTCATGGACTCGGTTTATTATGGGCTAAGTCCGAAAATTAGGCCTAAAGCCGGGTAGTTCGAACCCGAATATTATTCTTTTGCCCGGATCCGAGAATAAGAACACGACGTTGCTTAACTAGTCCTATGTAAGCAAAATAGCTACCAAAATAAGACTAATATTTAACAAAACTATACCTTTTTAATATTTTTTCAAGATTTAAAATAGCTACAAAATATTAATAAAACTATTTTTTTGTAATTTTCGTTTTTTTTAATAAAGACAAAATATAAAGTAATATTTTTGTATTTTTCCAAAATTAAAATGACTACAAAACATTAATAGAATTATATTTTTTTGTAATTTTTCGAATTTATATAAAGTACCAAAATAAAGTACAATTTTTGTATTTTTTCAAGTTTATGAGAAATACATAAACTAAAATTTATATATGTATTTTTGTGATTTTTTCTTTTTGCAACGAAATAAAGTAAAATAGTTAAAATGGCTATATTAGACCCCATTTCACATATTCACGCTAAAAATGTGTAAATTCTCGGGGAGGGTCAAGAATCCGGTGTCTACAGCTGCCCCTCTTTGACTGAAAACACGAAGATTTTTCCGACAAAGAACGACTAGACATGTTTTTGACCCGACCATTACTTGGACGGACTACACTAAGGAAAGGGAGGGAATGTGACCGAGCCCTGGTATCTGAGCTGCCTACGTATCCTTGGTTATACAGGAATCAGGCCACGTGTAGTTCGGGAATGAGAGAGATGGTAAAGTGTACCGAGGTGAAGAGCCGATCGAGGTTCCGTTCCGTTGAGGTTCCGGTCCTTGGTCCTGTCATTACATAAAAAATGATAACTAAAAAAGACTAACTAAACCTATCAGCTACTAGTTACAAGGATTCCTATCTTCAAGTCTTCTGAAACTTGGTCTTGAGTCTTGAATGGTGTTTCATACAGACTTTGGATTTGAACCTTGATACTTGCTAGTTGTAGGCGCTAGTTCTTGAGCAGATCACATCCGTTCTCCACTTCCGTGCTTCAGATTCATTCATTTTTCCTCTTTTTTTTTCTTTTCTTTTTTGTTTTTGTTTTTGTTTTTGTGACCAGCTTTTGTTGACCATCTCAGCCTGTTGACTCGCATTCTTGAGGCGAGCTTCTGCTATTTATAACTTGGTTGAATGCTGGGGATTTTTGTTGTAGCATTCTGCTTCCCGGTGCTGGGGATCTTTATTGTTTCCTGCGGGGGATTCTTGTTGTATTCCTCTGCTTTATTGATTCTAAGTGTGCTCCCTTCTCATATGAGCGGGATTTTGGCTTCAATACTTCAATTGTATTCCCTTATTCTCCAGGTGGGTGCCTGATTTCTATTTCTTTTCTTTATCCTTGTTCTCCTGGTGGACGCCTGATTTCTTCCTTCCTTTGTCCTTGTTCTCCAGGTGGACGCCTGATTTCTTCTTTTCTTTGTCCTTGTTCTCCAGGTGGACGCCTGATTTTTTCTTTGTCCTTGTTCTCCAGGTGGATGCCTGATTTCTTTTTCTTTATCCTTGTTCTCCAGGTGGACGCCTGACTACTTCTTTTCTTTGTCCTTGTTCTCCAGGTGGACGCCTGATTTCTTCCTTGTCGGCTTGCGTTTTCCTCCGATGCTTTTATTTTGTGAACTTGAGGGATGGTACGGGCCTTTTGCTCCTCTGAGTACCAGTTTTCATTTTGCTTGATCCGCTGGGGACATGGCCTTCTTCATCAAGCCTTTCAATGGTTCCTTCGGCGGTATGGCTCTCTTCATCAGATTTGCCACGCAGGGCATGACTCAATGTTCACAAGCTGCTTCTTTCAAAATGTGTCCTTACGCGTCCTTTCCTCTCGTTATACAGGTGGGCGCCTATTTAAACTAAGACTGAAAATTATTCCTCTCGTTATACAGGTGGGCGCCTATTTAAACTAAGACTGAAAATTATTCCTCTCGTTATACAGGTGGGCGCCTATTTAAACTAAGACATGAAAATTATTCCTCTCGTTATACAGGTGGGCGCCTATTTAAACTAAGACATGAAAATTATTCCTCTCGTTATACAGGTGGGCACCTATTTAAACTAAGACATGAAAATTATTCCTCTCGTTATACAGGTGGGCGCCTATTTAAACTAAGACATGAAAAATATTCCTCTCGTTATACAGGTGGGCGCCTATTTAAACTAAGACATGAAAATATTCCTCTCGTTATACAGGTGGGCGCCTATTTAAACTAAGACATGAAAATATTCCTCTCGTTATACAGGTGGGCGCCTATTTAAACTAAGACATGAAAATTATTCCTCTCGTTATACAGGTGGGCGCCTATTTAAACTAAGACTGAAAATTATTCCTCTCGTTATACAGGTGGGCGCCTATTTAAACTAAGACATGAAAATTATTCCTCTCGTTATACAGGTGGGCGCCTATTTAAACTAAGACATGAAAATTATTCCTCTCGTTATACAGGTGGGCGCCTATTTAAACTAAGACTGAAAATTATTCCTCTCGTTATACAGGTGGGCGTCTATTTAAACTAAGACATGAAAATTATTCCTCTCGTTATACAGGTGGGCGCCTATTTAAACTAAGACATGAAAAATATTCCTCTCGTTATACAGGTGGGCGCCTATTTAAACTAAGACATGAAAATATTCCTCTCGTTATACAGGTGGGCGCCTATTTAAACTAAGACATGAAAATTATTCCTCTCGTTATACAGGTGGGCGCCTATTTAAACTAAGACATGAAAATTATTCCTCTCGTTATACAGGTGGGCGCCTATTTAAACTAAGACTGAAAATTATTCCTCTCGTTATACAGGTGGGCGCCTATTTAAACTAAGACATGAAAATATTCCTCTCGTTATACAGGTGGGCGCCTATTTAAACTAAGACATGAAAATATTCCTCTCGTTATACAGGTGGGCGCCTATTTAAACTAAGACATGAAAATATTCCTCTCGTTATACAGGTGGGCGCCTATTTAAACTAAGACATGAAAATTATTCCTCTCGTTATACAGGTGGGCGCCTATTTAAACTAAGACTGAAAATTATTCCTCTCGTTATACAGGTGGGCGCCTATTTAAACTAAGACATGAAAATTATTCCTCTCGTTATACAGGTGGGCGCCTATTTAAACTAAGACTGAAAATTATTCCTCTCGTTATACAGGTGGGCGCCTATTTAAACTAAGACATGAAAATTATTCCTCTCGTTATACAGGTGGGCGCCTATTTAAACTAAGACTGAAAATTATTCCTCTCGTTATACAGGTGGGCGCCTATTTAAACTAAGACATGAAAATTATTCCTCTCGTTATACAGGTGGGCGCCTATTTAAACTAAGACTGAAAATTATTCCTCTCGTTATACAGGTGGGCGCCTATTTAAACTAAGACATGAAAATTATTCCTCTCGTTATACAGGTGGGCGCCTATTTAAACTAAGACTGAAAATTATTCCTCTCGTTATACAGGTGGGCGCCTATTTAAACTAAGACATGAAAATTATTCCTCTCGTTATACAGGTGGGCGCCTATTTAAACTAAGACTGAAAATTATTCCTCTCGTTATACAGGTGGGCGCCTATTTAAACTAAGACATGAAAATTATTCCTCTCGTTATACAGGTGGGCGCCTATTTAAACTAAGACTGAAAATTATTCCTCTCGTTATACAGGTGGGCGCCTATTTAAACTAAGACATGAAAATTATTCCTCTCGTTATACAGGTGGGCGCCTATTTAAACTAAGACTGAAAATTATTCCTCTCGTTATACAGGTGGGCGCCTATTTAAACTAAGACATGAAAATTATTCCTCTCGTTATACAGGTGGGCGCCTATTTAAACTAAGACTGAAAATTATTCCTCTCGTTATACAGGTGGGCGCCTATTTAAACTAAGACATGAAAATTATTCCTCTCGTTATACAGGTGGGCGCCTATTTAAACTAAGACTGAAAATTATTCCTCTCGTTATACAGGTGGGCGCCTATTTAAACTAAGACATGAAAATTATTCCTCTCGTTATACAGGTGGGCGCCTATTTAAACTAAGACTGAAAATTATTCCTCTCGTTATACAGGTGGGCGCCTATTTAAACTAAGACATGAAAAAATGCATCTCCTATGGGTGAAACTAAAACGAACTTAGGAGGAAATGCATCTCCTATGGGTAGAACTCTAATGATTTCAAACTAGGAAGTGCGTCTCCTATTAATGAAACCTTCGCTTTCTTTTTTTTTTTTGAATTATTTACTTACTTGTGTTGTCCCCCCTCGAAACTGTTGGGGATTATTTAGATGGGGATGACTTTTTACCCTTTTTTCTTTTTTTTCATTATTATCTTTTTATTCTTTTTTTTGCATAGCTTCTTCCTTCGAAGACTACCTCCCTTGAGAGTCGTTTTGCCTTTCCCCGAAAGGAACCGCTGAGGATACCGACTTTCCAACCTTGTGTTGGACTCCTCGCAACTGCTAGGGATAACACTGTTGGGGAATTATTTACTTACCTGTTGGGGGGTAAAATGTTATCAGCTGGGGGTACCTGACTTCCAGAAAATTTTCTAAATGGAAGGAAAATTTTCTGCCCCAGTTTGATAATATCCCTTGTGGCATTCGTTTCTGCATCAATGCCATTTCCTTTACCTGTTTCAAATCAAACAAAATTTGTTAGTTTAAAACATGGTGGTTGGCTGTGATACTCCTATTGGGATGGCTTTCCCTTTCTCCTTCATTGCGCTGTGCTCCACGACTTGTTGGGGATGATATTATGTGCTGGGGATAATCCCTTCCTGCTGGGGATATCCCTCTTCTTTTGTGGCATAGCTTGAAAACTGGCATTTCCCCGACCCTTTAGTCTAGTATGGATTTCGCCAAATCATGCTCACTGCTCTCCTTACTTTGTTCATGGGCCTTGTCTTTGAGGTTTATAACCTTGGTTTTGGCAAGGATATCCCTCTTGACGCTCCTCAATCCTTTTGTCAATTCCCTTATGTTGGGGATATCTTTATTGACACTAGCCTCGCGCTTGTTCCTTGCTGACTATACCATTTGGATGTACTAGTCAGATTTCATCTTGAAAAGCTGATGGCATATTTAAAGTCATTTCATACTTGTTCTGACCAGACAGACTCTATTGGGGGGTTTTTCTATGAAAGGAGAAAGATAAGAGAAACAAAATAAAAGACAAAGGAAACGATGACTCTTTTACAAAAGAAACTATAAATAAAAATCTATCAAACGCAGATATCGACTCTAATGGCCATGACATGCGTATGTGGCCTATCCTCTACCGTCAATCATCTTTCAAGATCTTCAATTGGCGATTCCCCATCTGATTCTCAATCTTATTCGACTTGTAGTGCCCGAAGGGTTTTCACTATCAAGTCTCTCTCATTTTTGGTTCTTTTCTCAGCTTTCATCGCCTTATGGTGCCTGTGAAGGTTTTCACCAATAAGACTCTCTCGTTTTATATCTCTCTCCAGCTTGGGATTTGGAGTGTTGCTGGTATGACTCTTTCTGTTGGAGATTAGAGTCCTTTCTGTTGTGGAACAGAATGTTATGTTCGCCGGTAAGACTCTTCATTTGTCTGACTTGGCATTTTTTAAAGACTGATCAGAAGGTCTTTCTTTGGACCGTAATGTGAGTTTTCGATAGGCTAGAAAGAAAGGGTATCAAAGGCTCAAAAATACATTAATTTTGGGTTATTAATTACAACCTTCGAAATTAGATTTATTTACAACAAACGCAACTTTTGCCCCAGTTTCTTGCTTGGGGATATTTTAATTGATTTTTTTTTCATTTTTCAAAACTTTGACCGAGCCGTGAAGCGCCTACATATCCTCTTTGAGGAATCAGGTCAAACGTAGTTCCCAATTCCTCTTTTTCATTTGACTTTCTTTTTTCTTTGTTATCATTTTCTTTTCTCTTTTTCTTTTCTCATTTTCTTTTGTCGTTTTGTTGTTTTCTTTCTTTCTCTCTCTTTTTTTCGTTGCCACTGATTCCGAACGAGGGGTATGAAAGAAAATAAATAAGGCTCAAAAGGGGTTAACGAAGGATAAAGTGTTTAGGTAGCAGAACAAAATGCCTTCGTCATTCCAGTCTTCAAAACATGCCAAGTGCAAACAACACAATTGAACATAGATTTATAGTCTCTTCCGATGGTGCTGGACTTTGACAATTATGTTAAACATTTTCTTTGTCGTTTCTAAAGCACCGTTGGGCGACACTCTCATTATCATGAACGACTCTCATGCCCATTAGGCGAATCTTGCTTTTAACGGTTTTCTTTGTGTTTAACTTGCCCCAGTTCCACATGACTCGGGCTTCAAATAATCCCAAACCGTTCTTATTTCCTTTGAATGCTTTGATCACCTTCCCAGGGTTTTATGATTAACTTTTAAGATTAGGCCCAAACTGGGTGCATGTCATGTCCCTAGAATCGGCATTGAATGAAATGATAAAAGGACTAAACAAAAAGACGACTGGAACTTACTCAAAAGACCGGCTTTGCATTAGACTACCGGCGAAATGGTTTGAATAATAAAACAAACAAAACAACCAAAATAAAATCCTAACACAACCTCGACAAAACTTAAACAAACTGATATGACAAAATGGAAAGATAAGAAGGTTTGACGCCAGAAAATATTCGGATTACAACTCTAAGAATAATCCGGACAACAGAAATGACAACAAAATAAGCCACCACCAGCTTCTCTTTTGCTAACCAAGGAACGGAGCGTGCTCCCACTTTATCAAAACTGGCATCTTAGCCACTGAGCTTCGCATCAATACTGTCAAGACCATTACCAGCTTCAATATCATCAATCTCCGTCAACAAGTTTCCAACAGGATTCGAATGCTTCTGTCATCAGGCCTGATCCCCGCAGAGTGTGCATCATGAGGTGCAAGTAAAGGATTCTAGGTGTCATTGTCCGGCTTACCACAAACCAACCACCTTAACTTTGTGATTCAAAACGAAACAGGTTAAAATGGACTCAGTCCGTCCCCATTATTAACAACATTTTTTCTTTTCTTTTTTTTCATTTTTCTTTTTTTTTTTGATTTTTTTTCAATTTTTTTTCTTTCTTTTTTCTTTTTCATTTTTTCATTTTTTTTTCATTTTTTCATTTCGTTTTTTTTTCATTCTCTTTTTTTTTTCATTCTCTTTTTTTTTGCTTTTCTTTTTGTTGTGGTCGAATCTTATGGAGATTGCCTACGTATCATGACCCCGCATGAATCAGACCTTGCGTAGTTCGGGCCGATAAAAGATAAACAACAATGAACATTTTTCAATTTTCATATTAAAACAAACTGGGTTTCGAGGATTTAAAGATGACCCACAAACTTGAAAATTAAACAACCCGCATATTCTAATCAAAAGATTTATGAAATCAAAAAACAAAAGGCTAGCTCCCTATGTTCGACAAATGCAACCAAATGGTTATTTTTTGCAAATGTGGCCCCTTCTAAATTTCACATGAATTTTTGAGGCCGGGGAGGATTATTTTATGACACTTTACACACTTGTCCATTCTTTTACGAAAATAACCTTTCGACAACTGAAAGATACTCTAAGGCTATTTCGGCAAGAACGGTTTAAGATGCGGCCGAAGCTGGCTCAGCTTATTATGACAAAATCCAAACGGTATTCACCTGACCGCCGACTCTTTGTTTTTTTCAAATTATAATAAAATCTGGTGTTGCAAACACGGCCCTTCAGCGCCTCGGGGACGAAGGTTATAAGGCTGTGTGGGTCCACTGGACCAAATCTTAAAAATGACCCGAAGGTGGCTGTTTATGCAAAGTCAGCCTTCCGGCGTCCCTTTCGGGAACATTCGGCTATTTATGACAAAACAGCATCACGTGACTTCTTTATTAAAACTTGACATATATATTTTCCGTTATTTATTTGTTTTTGGTTATTTTAGCAAAATGGTGGGGTTGGACCCGATGAGGGTTGCCTACGTATCTCACATCCGGTGAGAATCAAACCCGCGTAGTTCGGGCCAATAAAAGATAAACAATAATAAATATTTTTTCAATTTTCATATTAGAACAAACTGGGTTTCAAAGGTTTGAAGATGACCTACAAACTCGAAAATCAAACAACCCGCATATTCTAATCAAAAGATTTACAAACTTAAAAACAAACGGCCAGCTTCCTTTCCCCGTTTATCAAATGCAACCAAACGGCTATTTTTGCAAATGTGGCCCCTTCCAATTCTCACATGAATTTTGAGGCCGGGGAGGATTATTTTATGACACTTTACCAACTTGTCCATTCTTTTACGAAAATAACCTTTCGACAACTGAAAGATACTTTAAGGCTATTTCGGCAAGAACGGTTTAAGACGCGGCCGAAGCTGGCTCGGCTTATTATGACAAAATTCAAACGGTATTCACCTGACCGCCGACTCTTTGTTTTTTCTTTCTTTTCAAATTATAATAAAAACTTGGTGTTGCAAACACGGCCCTTCAGCGCCTCGGGGACGAAGATTTTTAAGGCTGTGTGGGTCAACTGGACAAAAATCCTAAACATGACCCAAAAGGTGGCTGTTTATGCAAAGTCAGCCTTCCGGCGTCCCTTTCGGGAACGTTCGGCTATTTATGACAAAACAGCATCACCTGACTTATTTATAACTTTTTTTTATCGTTTTTCAAATTAGAAAAGTCAATATTGCAAACACGGCCTTTCAACGTCTCGGGGACGAAGATTTTTAGGCTGTGGGGGTCAACTGGACCAAATCTTAAAAAATGACCCAAAGGTGGCTGTTTATGCAAAGTCAGCCTTCCAGCGTCCCTTTCAGGAACATTCGGCTATGTCTTGATAAAACAGCGGCACCCGACTTCTTTATGACAATTAAAATTTGACATATTTGTTTTTGCTATTTTTTTTGTAAAAGAGGGAAGTTACATCACTAGACTTATTTACGACAAAATTAAAATTTGACATGTTTTTTTTTTGTTTTTTTTTATATTTGTTTTTGGCTTTTTAGCAAAAGGTGAGGTTGGACCCGATGAGGGTTGCCTACGTATCTCACATCCGGTGAGAATCAAACCCGCGTAGTTCGGGCAAACGAGAAGGGAGTAAATAAACTATATATATATATATATATATATTATTATTTTTTTGAAAGAACGACTTCTAAGAATTCCTTTTCTTTTGACTCGAACTTTGAGAATTTCAAAAGGAAGATAATAATTTATTTTTCGTTTTTTCATTTGTTTTTCTTATTCTGAAGAAAAAAGAAAATGTTTTTTTTTTTGGAATTTTACCTTTAATAAAAGAAATGCTTAAAAAAAATATTTTTTGAACTTTGAATTTTCTTTTGAATTTTTTTTTTGATTATTTATATATTTATTTTGGAACAAATAATAAAATCACGTTCAACGCCCGACTCTTTTTATATATTTTTTTATTTATTTTTGGAATTTTCATAGACAAGCAAAATAAAATAAAATAAACATTTTAAAAACCAGACTCTTTTTCATTTTCATTTAATGGCAAAACAAACTATTTTCTTTTCAATATTTTTGGAAAAAAACAAGACAGAACAATGATGATTTTTTTTCTATTTTTCCTTTGCTTTTAATATAACAAACTAATAAGACATTTTTTTCATTTTCTCAAAATTTCGGCAGAGTTTCGATACTACTCGGACATTGGTTTCTTTTTTCTAAAAATAAGTAGTTATATCTCTACACTGTTATTTTTTCTCCTCTTTTTCACGAATTTTTTTTTAATCTGTGGAAAATAATGAAAACATACAAAATCTTTTGAATTTTCATGCTTTGTTTATATATATATTTTTATTTTTTATATTTATTATTACTTTCAAAAATGTGGCATGGGAGACATAATGATTTCCAAGACTTCTTGGATTCCGCAAATGCCCCCCATGCGCTTTTCCCAACATATGAAGCATGGGGGACATAGGAATTCCAAGACTTCTTGGATTCCACAAATGTTCCCTAGGTGTTTTTCCCAAAAATGAAGCGTGGGGGACATAGGGAATTCCAAGGCTTCTTGGATTCCACAAATGTTCCCCATGTTTTTTGATTAAAATAACACCATGCTGGAAAAACGTGCAACCTTCTTATTAAACGTGGTCAACATAACAAAGTGTGTCATTTGTCCGCCACTATCATTGGTCCGCCAAATGACCCATTCACCCTTGAATAAATACAACATGTAGCACATAGGATGCCGAAGATGGTCTATTATTTTCAGGTTGCTTGTCCTAGACGGACCCAACCCCTGTGTTGAGTCCCCTAAGTCAGATGCACATGATGCAAATAAACGTTCCTACTAGGGATCCGGCATGAAGCTGAGTTATTCTAAGTTCATAACCTGGGTATTTGTTCTAGACAGTGTACCCGAGCGGACAACTCGAGCTGAGGAAGGAGCTCCTTTCCGGGAACCAAAAGGCCAGCCGGCTTAGAAACTTTCCGAGCCTCTTTTATTTAGGGTACGACACTAACAGAATAGGGAGTCTCAACCAGTAAGCACATCCCCGGAGGTAAGAAGAGAAAGGTTTCGGCATAGTTTATATACAGTTCAAATAATATCAAAGCGGTAAAAGCATCATTTAGCACATTAGGCTAAAACATGTAAAAATCAGATAAAACCAAATATAACAATTTATCTAAGCTCGAATTTCTAACCCTGAACCAGTGGTTCTGGGCCAAGTCCCCAGCAGAGTCGCCAGAGCTGTCACACCTCCTTTTTCCGCACCCGCGAGGGTGCAAGGGAGTTTTTCCAATTAAAGGACAATCGAGACGGGATTGGTTTATTTATTTCAGAGTCGCCACTTGGGAGATTTAGGGTGTCCCAAGTCACCAATTTTAATCCCGAATCGAGGAAAAGAATGACTCCATATTACAGTCTGCGTACCAGAAATTCGGATAAGGAATTCTGTTAACCCGGGAGAAGGTGTTAGGCATTCCCGAGTTTCGTGGTTCTAGCACGGTCGCTCAACTGTTATATTCGGCTTGATTATCTGATTTTATACAAATATGAACTTATGTGCAAATTTTAACTTTTTACCGCTTTTATAATTATTATTTTAAAAGAATGTGAACATCATTTAAAACGCCGATCTTCTGGCTTCGGAGGCCTCTATTTCTCAAAGATCATTTCCCATTCCCGTCGAAGGTGTTTCGAGGAGCGAGGGTAATACGGTGCCTTCTTTTTTTTTCTACCAAAGGCACTTTGGAGTGTAGTAGGCCATTGGACATTGGCTCGGCCTTTGGTGAGGCTCAGCGGCTTGGCTTTATGGTAAGCTTCGGTAGCCGGTATATGCTTATCTTGGTTTTGTGGCCTTTCTTTCTTATTGAATTTTCCTTTGCAGGCCTTTGGCAAGCTTAAGTACGACCTGTTTCGCCATGAGGCCAGGCTGCGGAAAGTTTTAGATAGGGAGATATCCCTTAGGCTCCTTTGTGGGATAAAGGAAAGTGAATTGGTATACTTGTGGTGTGAGGCAGATCGAAGTCGGAACTGCGAAAGCCATCTCAAAAGATAGGTAACTTGTATTTCAGGTTGATGTATGTTCCCTATTCATTTTCGGAGATTAATGTTTCGATATTTCAGTTCGAGAGAAAGACGGAGGAGCTGGAACGTCTTTGGGGCGAAGTTGGCCGGGCCAAATGTTAGCCAAACGAGTTGAAGACTCGAGTAGATGCCCAAGTTGCGGTCAAGGAGGATGCTTCGGCTAAGGCTTCTGCCCTCGAGGTGCAAATCTGGAACGCTCATGAGAATGATTTTGTCCTAGCGAATATGATCACAAGGCTCGAGTCCGAGCTTTTGAAGGCGAAGGCCGATGTGGTGAATGCCCGAGCTGAGGCCGTAATGAGCCGCACTAGGGCTGACCAGAAAGTGGCGGCCTATTTGAAGGGCACTGCCTATGCTAGAGTTAAGCTGAGGGAAGCTCTTGATCGTGAGAACATAAGTAAAGAGTGCTGAAGTGTAAATCTCGGAGGGATACCCTCGAGGAAATTCATGCCAGGGGCTTCGACCTCTCGGAAGAGATCAAGCAAGCCAAGGTGGAAGAACACGATGCTAAATTCCTTCTGTCTGATGTCAAGGATACCGAGGATGAGGCCGATGAGCCATAGTCCCCAAGGGGGACGTAGATTTCCTTTTCTGATTCTGTACATAGTACTTTTGAAGTATGTTGTAAATGGAGATTATATTTTTTTGCGTGTATATATAAAGAGGAAAACCTCGCGGTTTCGTTTCTCCTGCATTTCTTTTTGTTTTGATTTTAGCCAGATGAACTGGTCTTTGAGATGAAAGGAATCCTTAGATTCATGGTATGGCCTTGAGGCTCATTGGGCTGGCGATAATGGCTCTTACACTTTTGGTCAATGCGACCTTTTAGTGTAAGTGGGCTGGCGACAATGGCTCTTACACTTTTGGTCGATGCGAACTTTTAGTGTACGTGGGCTAGCGATACTGGCTCTTACGCTTTTGCCCTTAGGCATATTTAGTTAATTATTTTGGGTTCAGTCTGTTAATCGGGTTATGACTCGAGCTCATTCGACCCTCAAGTTTTTGAATTGCAAGCTGGCCCTTAGGTTTTTACGCGTTGGGTCGGTACGAACTTTTATATATGTGGGTTGGTGACAGTGGCTCTTATACCTTAGGTCAATGTGACCTTTTATGTAGGCTTTATTTTTCCTCGATAAGGATTTTTTGAAATAGTGTTTACCTGACTTTTTGATGATTTAATAAAAAACCTCGATTGTGAGTCGTTATATGGCGATGATCAGCACCTCGGGGGGTATGGCTCGGAGGCGGAGTATCTCGAAGCTAGTGTTTAGGAGCTGACATGGTCGAAACTCTTTTGCCTATATTGAGGATAGATTGTTTAACAGGTTCTTTCCGAAGTATATTTGAAGTAATTGAAGGCCTGTGATTTATAGCGACGGTCGGGCGTCCCCGAGTCATGTTAATTTGGCTGGTACAGCCTTGTGATCAGATTCATTTGTGTTTGGCCCGAGCCTTTAAGTCCCGAGTAAAGTAGTTTCAGCATCTACATCGAAGGTATGCCTTTTTAGGGGTCTTACAAGTTCGATATATAGCCGAAACTTTGAGATCGGCTTTATGCCTTTAGTAAGGTCTTACAAGTTTTACATGCCTTTGAGGTCTTACAGTTTTGGATACTTGGTACAAGTATTGTTTTGCCTTGCTTGAGGTCTTACAGATATTGTTGTTACCTTATGTAGGTCTTACGAGACCGATGCTGCCTGCATGTGGCCTTACGACCTCAGGTTTTGATAAGTCGATGGAGATGGCACTTGATGGCAGTCCCTGAGTCGTTGAGGGTTTCTTGACTCGGGAGCCATTACTTGTAGACTAGGTATTGCCTCATTGAGGGCTTATGATTTCAGAGTTCCCGCCTGGAGGTCATGTGGTCTTGATGTTGCCTCATTATAGGCTTATGAGTTAGGAGCTCCGACCCGGAGGTCGCATTGTTTTAAGTAGTTGACGTCAGTCCCCGAGTGTTTGGTGCGCCTTTCGGCTTTGGGGTTGTTTTTTGCAAAAATGTCGAGCTTCCTTGAAATGCAAAATGCTTTTGGGAAGTATTCTTTGATTATTTGGTACAAGTATACATGTTTTTGTTGTTGCGGGCTCGGTTGTTCTATTCGGATACGGTTTGTTTGACTGTTTGGCCTGGTACAATACTTTCCTATTGAGCCTCTGTTTGGAATATCTTGGCTTCTTTGAGTAAGTGACCTTCCGGGGGGATGCCCCCTAGTATTTGAGGTTGATTGCAAAAGAAGCCTTGAATACTCGTTAGATCTTTCTTAGGTAGCATGTAGATGTTGCCTCATTAAAAACCTCAGCCGTAAAAACCTTTTCGGGATAAAAACTCGGTCTAAGGAAAAGAGTGCAACGGATGCTTTAAAACCTTAAGGTCTTCGAGCTGGGTTAGCGCTTCTGTTATCTCAATCGGGCACCAGCATAAAGGTGGGTACGAGATGTAACTTAAAAAGGGAGATAGTTGTACATTAGTGGCGATGACGCTTTGAACCTCGGTAGGCCTTCAGCTATCTACTCGAAGAGCGCGGTACGACCCTTTATTTGTTCATTTGGAAATAGCCGAGAATATGCCTTGTGAACGCCGTGTTGAATTCGTTGAGGGTTCGAGGGGCGGGCATAGTTTGGTCGAGCAGTCCAAGCTGCTTTGTTGCCTTTGACCTGATAATATTGGTCGAGCTACATGGACCCACAAGCACATGTTTAATTTGAAATGTATCCATGGGAAAAGAACTTACCAGTGCGTCGTTACGCGGCTGAGATAGAGCCTCGAGTTTGCGTCTTCCTAGTGAAGGATGTTTTCGTTCTCTTGATTGTAGATTCCTACAGGGTGCCGACACCTTAAAAGATCGTATGGGTGATATGTTGCAGCTCATTTACTTCATTCTTTTTGGTTGCCTCTCTTTCCCAGAACTGATTTTTGGCTTGATCGTTGAGAAATTCTCAGAGGTGACCTTTGTCGAGTAGTCGGGCTAACTCTTCCCGCAGTTGTCGGCAATCTTCGGTCCTGTGACCATGCGTGTTGTTAAATTCACACTAAGTTATGGTTCCTTTATGAAGGATCTGATTGTACGGGCCTTGGCCATCTGGTGTCTCTGATTTTACTGATGGCGAACATGATGTCTGATACATCGATGTTAAAGTTGTATTCTGACAAGTGAGGTGCCTCCGTCGGCCCTGTGTACCTATCAAAGCTAGTTCTGTTGATGAGTCCTCAAGGATTCAGGCCTCGGTCCATCCTTCGATCGTTACGGGGTGTGTTGCGCCTTGGAGCGTTCCTCTTGTCTTCGGGGTATGGCTGGTACATTTCCTTATTTGGATTTGGCTCCTTCGCCAGAAGCCTGCTTCGGTATACCGAGCCAGAGGGGGCTCCTAGTTGGTCGTCCTCGACCCTGATTTTTGATTGATATCGGTTGTGAACGTTTGACCAGGTCATGGCGAGATATTCGACCAGGTTCTTCTTCAATTGCTTCGAGGCCACCGAGCTTTATTCATTCAGACCTTTAGTGAAGGCCTATACTGCCCAATCGCCGGAGACCGAAGCAAGTTCCATTCGTTCCATTTGAAAGCGAGATACGAACTCTTGCAGCATTTCGTTCTCTCTTTGCTTGATCTTGAAGACGTCAGACTTCCTTGTCGCTACTTTGATGGCACCGGCATGTGCCTTTATGAAAGAATTTGCTAGCATGGAAAACGCGTCTATGGAGTTAGGAGCTAGGATGTGATACCATATCATGGCCCCCTTCGAGAGTGTTTCCCCGAACTTCTTTAGTAAGATGGACTAGATCTCGTCGTCCTTTAGGTCATTGCCCTTCACTGCGCAAGTGTAAGTAGTAACGTGCTCATTGGGGTCTGAGATCCCGTTGTATTTTGGAAAGTCTGGCATTCTGAACTTCTTTGGAATAGGTTTTTGAGTCGTTTCCACTGGGAACAGCCTTTGTACGAACTTCTTCGAATCCACACCTTTCAGGATCGGGGGTGCACCGGGAATTCGGTCGACCCTGAAGTTGTAGGTCTCGACCTTTTTTCGTTGGCTTCTATCTTTTTCTCGCCCGATTCTATCCTCTTTGTGAGGTCCTTGAGCATCTTTACGATGGTAGGGTTGGCTACCGCCCCGTTAATGCTTGACCTCCCCGGTACCTACTTGGCCAGGGGAGTCGTCCCTGGCGCGATCGTGCTGGGAGTTTTCTGGTGACTTTGCAGTTGAGCATTCGCTAGCTGTTGTGCCTATAACATTTCAAAAATAACGTGAAGGCTAACCTCCCATTCTTCCCTAGCCGGGGTTTCCTGAGCTTCTTGTCAGTCTTCATGGTGCACGCTCCTGATGGTGTGGGATCTTACATCGACGTGTTGAGCATCGCGTGAGACCGCATCCACGGGAATCGGTTCTGGTGTGTTCTTAGGGTTTCGTGGCGGTACACCAACACCTGGAAAATCTACACCATTTTCTCATTGGTTCTCAAGATTGTTGTTCACTAAGTCGGACATTTTGATCTGAAACCAAAGATCTTGGGCAAGAAAAGTGTGAAAGACAACTTGTGTTATGTAGTAAAACCAACAAGAAAATAATCACTATTATTTTTAACCCTACGATGGGCACCAAACTGTTTATCGTGAAAATGGATAATAACAATTAAATTTGATTTAGTGATTCTAAAAATACGTGATCTATTTTTATGCTAGTTGTTAGGCAGTTGATGCTATGTGGAAGACTTAGAAACGAGATACAAGCTTAAAACGAGATGTTAACCAAACTGAATCGCTGCCAATCGAGGCCTTCAGCTTGCCTGTTCGAAGACCTCAGGGTCGAGTCCTAAGCTCGGCTGGGAGCTATCGAAGGTGGTCGATTGAGACTAAAAGTTATAAATAAATCAAAGATGGCTCTTTATGGCCAATACTAAGCAATAAATGATAAACTTTTAGTAGAACACAATAAATATGAGCAATAAATGAGATATTAAAATCAAGAGAATATATTAGAGAACAGAGATAATGTTCTTGTATATTAGGTATGGGGCAACCGAACCTTACAAAATGACAAGGATACCCTTTATATAGGAGGCGAAGTCCCAACATAGTACAAATACATTAATTACAAAGATATGGGCTGGTACAACCATTTAATGCCTTGATTCGCTTTTTCGACTGGACCACTAGACCTAGCCAGCTATATGTACGTGCCTTGGGAACTTCACCCTGATCCACCGAGACTGTTAATTAATTTCATTGCCTGGAGGCCTGTCATTACTCATACTGTCTCGAAGTGAAACTGTCGAGAATTTTCAGAATCGATTACTGTAAACCCTCGAGATGCCATGAAATATAGTCGTCGATTTCCACCGTATACAATATTATATAGAAAGCCCATAATCTACTTCATGTTCATCAAACATTCTGTTCAAATTAACATTGTTACGATAATTACTCCATTTAAAGAGAAAATGAATACAGCTATTACTTAATTAAACGATTGAATTTGAATCATGAATCTAGTTAGAGTTATATCATGCACTCATGATTGTATGTTTGAACGATGTTGGTCTCTTAATTGATCCAATGTATATACTTATTTATAAGTATTCTAAAATCAGTGGGCGGTCTATATACAAATGCGTTATTACATAGTGATGAGTTTACAATGCTTTAGCTTTACGTTTTGATGATCTAACAAACATATTGGTAAAGAATCAATACCACGACTCTAACCGGATTCGATCATGATGGCGCCTCTCGTGATACAAGGCCAGCCGACACAAACCCCCAAACCAATTAAAACAGTTGTAATAATTCATTTTAAGTCATTAATAAACTATAAATTCCAAAATAAAGAGTAGAATAGAACAATGCGGAAACAACACAGCCCGACATCGGGGTGTCACCAGTCATGAGCATCTAAAAATCCGTCCAAGAGTATGAAAAGACTACATAGTCTAATACAAAGCTAGTACAAAGGGAAATAAAGATAGGAAGGAGAAGCACTGGGCTGCGAATGCCGAACAACTACCTAGTCAACTCTGAACAAGCCTGTTATGGAAGCAATCAGCCCTCGCTAGCATGACTCGAGACTACTGGATCTGCACACAGGGTGCAGGGAGTAATGTGAGTATGCCAACTCAGTAAGTAATAAAAGTAAAGACATCTGAGCGATAAGAAAACACGTAAAACATAGCATAATGCTACAACAAAATAGTATATAACCAGAACAATGCAATAAATCTATAAAATCTCGTAAAACACCTTAGTTCAGTAAAAACATCTTTAAAACATCTTTCAGTAGTTCAAACGAGTGATGAAAACAGGGAGAAAAGGATAGAATCATAAATCAGCTCCTTGGGCAAAATACCAAAAGAACCAGCCCCTCAGGCTATCTCACAATCACTCGTATCAGCCCCTCGGGCAATAACATGAAACAACAACAGCCACTCGGGCAATATCACATCTCACACTGGGTACTCGTGCTCACTAGGGTGTGCAGACTCTGGAGGGGCTCCTACATCCCAAGCACTATATCAAGCCATCTCATGGCATAATCAAACTAGCCCTCTTCCTCATAATCATTAATCACTACAACACTGATGCGGCGCGCAACCCGATCTTATAATATCCTCACAAAATAGGCCCTCGGCCTCACTCAGTCAAAAATTTCTCAAAGCCACTCGGGCATAGTAAAATATAGTGCTCAGCCCAAAATATCATTTAAAATATCAAAACAGAGTAAATATAGCTGAGTTATAAAAATAGTATAATACAGCATGACTGAGTACAAATATGAAGTCAGTCAGTGAGGAATAATAGTAAAAATCCCCTAAGGGTCCAAAACAGTTGGCACGAGGCCCAAACATGGCACGAGGCCCAAAACATGATATTACTTTTCAAACATAATGATAGCAGACAATTTTCAATCAAATATGCGGTTTAACAGTGATACGTACTAAGTCACAATCCCCAATGGTGCACGACCCCACGCTCGTCATCTAGCATGTGTGTCACCTAAAGTAGCACAACGACGTGAAATCTAGGGTTTCATGCCCTCAAGACAGCATTTACAATCATTACTTACCTCTATCCAGTCCAAACTCTAGCCCGCAAAGTCTTTGTCCCTCGAATCGGCCTCTGGATGCTCCAAATCCATCCAAAACTAGATTTATACCATCAAAATATGCTAAGGGAACAAAGCCCACTCGAAAATAACCAATTTACATAAAAATCTCAAAATTGGCCAAACTCGACCCCCGGGCCAACGTCTCGGATTCTGACAAAAATCACAAAACTAGAATCCTTACGCTCTCACGAGTTTATACATATCAAACAAAATCCGACCAAAAATGGCCCCTCAAATCCCTAGATTTAGGTCTCCAATTTCCAAGCCCTAACTTCCAATTTTAGACATTAGATTCCACAAATTCCATGTTTAATTGGGTAGAAATTATATTAGGATCGAGTATTAAGTCCATAAATCTTACCTCCAAGTGTTTCCCTTGATTCCCTATTCAATCTCCCTCAAAAAGCTCCAAAATCGCTCAACAATGGTGAAACTTAGACCCAAAATCGCGGAAATGGTCTTTTAAACATTCTGCCCAACTATTCACGATCCTTCTTCGCGAACTGCCTCGCGTTCGCGAAGCAAAAACTTATGTTGAACACTTTTTCCTTCATTGCAAACGTGACACCATGCATGCAAACGCAAAGCCTTAGCTTCTAAACCCATCGCGAACGCGACTACCAGCTCGCGAACGCGAAGGACAAAAGCCTGCAACACTAATAACAGTTTTTCTACAACTATTTCCAACATGAAATGATCTGTTCAACCACCCGAAACTCACCCGAGGCCCTCGGAACCTCAACCAAACATGCCAACATATCCCATAACCTCGTTCAAACTTATTCCAACTTTCGGAACGCTCAAAACAACATCAAAATACCAAATTGAAATCGGATTCAAGCCTAAAAATTCCAAAAACTGTCAAATTTCGCTTTCGATCAAAAAGTCTATCAAACCTCGCCTGTGTGACTTGAAATTTTGTAAATACATCACAAATGACACAATGAACCTACTCCAACTACCGAAATTCTATTCCAACCCCTATATCAAAATCTCACCTACCAACCGAAAAATGCCAAAATTCTAATTTCGCCAATTCAAGCCTAAATCTACTTTGGACCTCCAAAATACATTTCAATCACGCTCCTAAGTCCAAAATACCTCCCAAAGGTATCCAAACCATCGGAATTCACATCCGAGCTTTTTTCACATAATTCAACATCTGGTTGACTTTTTTAACTTAAGCTTACTCAAAAGAGACTAAGTGTCTCAAACTTACCAAAACCTCTCCGAACCCGAACCAACCAACCCGATAACTCATAATACAGTTGAACAAGACAATAAAAAGCAAAAATGGGGGAAACAGAGCGGTAAATCATGAAACGACCGGACGTGTCGTTACAACCATATAAGGAACCTGGCTCACTTGGTACATATCGCAAATCAAAGGACTCCAGCTAATGTGAACTACTACAACTTCAGAAGATATAGAATCAACATAGGGACCTGATACTCTTGTGTTTCCCTGATAGCAGTACAAAGTCAATTGTGTATAGCTGGAATGTGACTGCCTGCATTGTACTCAGAAACAGTGCAGCACAGTTCTGTAGTCACTTATCTTTTGATCTACCAAGTGAATTACATCATTCAAGTGATGTCATCTAAGTTGTATTAAAAAGAGTATTACAACAAAACATCATTTGAACACTTGAGAATTCACTTGAGCATTCAAGTACTCCAACCGTTCACTGATCAAGCATTCAATTCTCAAGTGCATCAAGAACAAAGTTTAACACTACTGCGGACCAGTTCCTAAAGCGAGTATCTTATTGTTCATAGTTGAGTTGTAACTTTGTAATTGTTCTTCATTGTAATTCCTAATTTTCTTATCTAGAAGCGTTGCTTAGGAACCCCCTTGTAAAACCATAAATCCTTAGTGTTTGTGTTGTGACTAGAGTTAGTCATGAGTTGAAGTCTTTGTAATAGGTGTATTGCAAAGTGTCTTGTAATAGGTGTATTACAAGTTAGTGAGGGATTAAGATTACAATTCCTAGATTGCAAAGGTTGTAATCTAAAATTTTCTCATAGTGAAGTTGAAATCCTACAGTGTAGGTCGTGATTTTTTATCCCCTTGAGCAGGGATTTTTCCACGTAAAAACTCCCTGTCTTATTTACTTACTGTTTCATTAGCATTCTCAGTGGAAACTCATAGGGGACCTGGTCTCTATATAGTCTGATGGACTCATACATTCTATCAATTGATATCAGAGCGGGTTCTTTCTATAAGGTTAATGTATATGAAGGATTCTTATGGTTGCTCCACCAAATTTTGAAGAAGGTCAATCTACGTATAGACCAACTAGATTCAATGGGAAATACAACGGGTGGTGGAAGATGAGAATGTATGATTTTATCATGGTAGAAGACTCTGAGTTGTAGGATGTTATATTTGATGGTCCTTATGTCCCAACAAAGAAGGTCGGAAACCCTCCAATGACGACGCCAAAGACCAGAAAAGAGTACAACAATGCAGATAGGAAAGATGTGAAGAAAACTTTTTGTGCCAAAAAAATTTTGGTATGTGGAATAGGACCTGATAAATACAACAAGATCTCAGCTTGTCAATCCGCCAAAGAAATATGGGAAGCTTAACAAACAGCACATGAGGGAACCACTCAAGTAAAGCAATCTAAGACTGATATGCTCACCACTGAGTATGATCTCTTCGGGATGAAGGATGATGATTAAGACATGCACACAAGATTCACTTCCATTATAAATGAGCTACACTCACTCGGTGAAATCATCCCTAGGAACAAGTTTGTGAGAAAAATTCTCAGTGTTCTACCGAGTTCGTGGGAGAGCAAAGTGAATGCCACTACTGAAGCAAAGGATCTGCAGGCCCTAACTATAGAAGAGCTAGGTGGAAATCTTAAAACCTACGAAATGAAGAAGAAGAAGGACAGTGAAAGAAGATAACCAAAAAAGGAAAAGAACCTGGTACTCAAAGCTGAAGATAATGACTCAAGTGAGGAGGACTGTGACATAGATTACCTAACCAAAAGATTTCAAAAAATGGTCAGAAGGAACGGAGGGATACCAAAGAGAGGAAGTTCCAGCAGACCAAATAACTATGACCTTTGTCATATGTATGGAAAGCCAGGGCACTTTATCAAAGATTGTCCTCTCCTGAAGCAAGAATACTTCAAGTACAACCCTAATAAAGCAGCTAAAAGGAACCTGGTTCCTAACAAGCGATTCAAAAGAAAGAATGCCGCTGAAAACGTTGTGAAGCAAGCTCTTGCAGCATGGGGAGATTCCTCAAGTGAGTCTGAAGAAGAAACTGATGCAGGCGATACTTCCATGATGGCAGTTGAAAGTGAATGAAATGAATACGATTCAATATTTTTTCTAATGGCTCAATTAGACAATTATGAAGATGATAACAATGATCAGGGAACAGTGAAAGGAAGCAGTCAACAATGGTTCATGGATAGTGGATGTTCAAAGCACATGACTGGGAATACCATGGACTTTCTTTCACTGAAAGTCCTACAAGGAGGGAGTGTATCCGTTGGCAATGGGAAAAGGGGTGCATTCTTGGAGTTGGAAAAATTGGAAAATCACTCACTCACTCAATTGAGAATGTGTACAATGTCAATGGCCTCGAGTACAGTCTCTTGCAACATGATCACAGATAAAAGGATGCTTAATTTCTATATGTTTTTCTCTATAATGATGCATTGAATATTTTGATAAACAAATAGCATTGGTATTATCACAAAATATAGGAGTAGAGGTAAGAGATAAATCACAATCGAGAAGTTGATGCATTATCTACCAAACTTGTGCACAACATCTTCCAACAACTAAATATTCTGCTTCAATTGTTGCTAAGGCAATTGAAAGGATATCTATGTTCACTTTTCCATTCATTTGGAGTGTTTGAGGAGGGATCTCTTTCCATATTAGTTGATTGATTTGTTTGAGATGGTTTGTGATTTTTGATAGACTCCTCAGCTAGTTGAGTTTGCTGATCAGTTGACTCACTTTGATGATCCTTCCCTACAATGACAGATTTATGGACAAAAGGAATTTCCTCATCTTCAGGAAGTTTTTCATTCCATGGGCGAGGGCTAGTATCAACAAAAACAACATGAATTGGCGTTGTTTTATTATAAACTCTATATTCTCTACTTGAAGGAAAGTATCCAAGAAATATAACTTCATCACTTTTAGGATCAAACTTACCCAATTGTCCTTTCTATTATTATGAATAAAGCATTTGCATCCAAACGGGTGAAAATAGGCAATATTGGGTTTCTTAACATTCCACAATTCATACGAGTCTTTATGAGGATTGGACAAATCGACATATATTGATGATATAGCATGTTGTGCTCACCACTTTGTCCTAGAGATGGTGAGGTAGAGAGTTTTCTACAATCATGGTTCTTGTCATGTCCTGTAAAGTTCTTTTTTTACCCTCTACCACTCCGTTTTGTTGCGCAGATCTTGGTGAAGAGAAGTTGTGAGAGATTCCTTGATAGTTGCAAAAAATTTTAAAAGCTCTGCTTTCAAATTCTCCTCCATGATCACTTCTGATAGAAGAGATGTAGTAATCGTTTTCTCGTTGAACCTTATTACAAAAAACTTCAAAATTCTTTAGAGCATCATCTTTATGACTTAAATACATAACCCAGGTAAATCTAGAGAAATCATCCACAATGACAAAAGCATATTTCCTACCACCTATGCTAGCAGTTCTAGTTGGACCAAATAAATCCATAGGCAATAATTGGAGAGGTTTGGAGGTGGAAACAATGTTCTTGATTTTGAAAGATGAGCGAGTTTGTTTTCCTAGTTGACATGCATTACAAATATGATCTTTTGAAAAATCTAGTTTTGGAAGTCCAATAACGAGATCATGTTTAGAAAGCTTTTGAATAGTATGCATGCTGGCATGACCAAGTTTTCTATGCCAGACCCAGGAATCATCAATCATGGAAGCAAGACAAATTTGATCCCCAAGATTATCTAAGTTGCTAATAGTATAGACATTTATGTCTCTATTACCTGATAAAATGATTTTACTTGATTCATCTTCTATGAACCAACAATGTTTCTTAAAACGAACCTCGTAGTCATTGTCACATAGTTGAGTAATGCTAAGAAGATTGTAGGCGAGTTCATCAACCGGGTAGACTTCATCTACGTCACGTGTTGAGCTCAGAGGAACTTTTCCAACACCAATCACATTTCATTTGGATATGTCTCTAAAGGTAATTGTTCCTACATCTAGTTTGGTGACAATTTTGAACAATTGTTTGTCACCAGTCATATGTCTGGAATACGCGCTGTCGAGATACCATTTTCTTTTCGATTCTTCTTGCGATGTTCCTTACTAGTTCCCTCGTATGCCATGAGACCAAGTTGACCTAAGTCTTCTTCTTCATTCTCTCCTTTGTTTCCTGAGAATCCATGATCTCTTGATTTCTCATTGCTCTCATTTTCTATGGCCATGGAACACATATTTTCAATTTCTTCATGATTAGAATCTTGTTCATCACACCAGGCTCCAAAAGACTTCTTCATTTGAAGGTTCCTTCTGAGCTTCTTCTTTAGTTCAGGACAATCAGCTTGAATGTGTCCGTGTTTTCCACATTCGTAGCATCTTCCATCATTTTCATTGTTTGTTCTTCCCTTTATGAAGTTTGGTTTACCTCTTCTGCTATTTCTATTTTTCTTCATCATGCTAGTTACAACTTGAGAGAGCATGCCTATGTTTTCATCCTGTTCTCCTTCTTCCTCTTCTTCTTCATCGTCTGGTTCAGCCACAGTTGCTTTGAAGGCAACTGTTTTTAATCTTATTGAATCTATCTATCCATGTGAGTTTTCTCAAAGGCTATTACGTCACCTCTGAGTTCATCATAAGATTATTTTTTCAAGATCCTGACACTCGAGAACAATGACCTTAGGCTGCCAAATTGTAGGTAGACTTCTAAGAGTTTTTCTGATTTGTTCTCCGCTTTTTATTAATCTACCAAAAGATTTGAGATCTCCAAGAATTTTGTTGAGCCTGGAGAACATTTCTTCAGCAGATTCTCCATCCTTCATTTGAAATAGCTCATATTCACGAACCAAAAGATTTATCCTTGTTTCTTTTACATTGTTGGTTCCTTCATATGTGACTTCCAATTTATCCCACATTTCCTTAGCAGTTTTACAGCTTGACATCTTTTCATACCCTTCACCACTGATAGCATCGTACAATAGATTGTTTGCTTTAGCATTCATAGTTATGATAACAGCTTGCTCATCAGTGTAATCATCCAAATCAATTGGATCAGTGGATACTATTACTTGACCGTTATCATGCTTCTTCGGTGGAATTGGAAGATTTCCCTTTTTGATCACCCCCCAAACTTGATGTCATATGACATGGTGTATGTTTCCATACACACTTTCTAATGAAAGAAGTGTTGTCGGTTGGAGTATGGTAGTCGAACTTGAGAGGTTCCCTCTTGAAATAATGCACCGACAATAGTGTTTGATCCCATAATCTTTTCCTCACTAGTTGTTAAGCAATGATTGTGAGCCTTTCTCTGATACCAATTGAAAGTACAAGGGGGTGAATTGTGGTCTATTTAAAAATTAGTCGACTAACAATGACTTTAGTTAACTAGATTTCGTGTAGAATGAAAAATAGCAGTAAATAGAATAAGAAAGGCACACAGCAATGTTTATACTGGTTCGGTACCATTGTGATACTTACATCCAGTTTCCCTTGGGTCAGAAGGGTTCCCTTAGATCTTGAAAGTTTTTACAACAAGTATGGTTTTAAATCGTTCACCATCAACGAAGTATAGCAACAGTGTATCTTGAATGGTGGCACAACTCTTTTTTGCATTCTAACTCTTCCTATCTTTTGTAACACTAATAAACTGAAGAATACTGTGTTTAGATTAAGAAGTAGAGAGATTTAGAAAATAATATTTGTAGTTGCAAATCTTCTAATTGAACTTAGCAAACTTCTTATAGGAGATTTGAGAGTCGTTGCGCCTTGACTGATTTACAGGCACAGGATCTTCAAAGGGATTTGACCCAAGGGGTGCCTCTCGAATCCTGCTCTTGGGAAGGGCCGGATTCGTTCATGACTTTCCTTGTCATGATCTTACATTATGAAGTAATTTGAACCTTGATAGAGCTAATTGAGGATACAGAATATTTGCTTGAAATAGCTCCCGATTTGCAGTCTTGATTTCCTTCAATTGAGGCTGAAAGGATATGATAGATTTGGATTCCTATTTCTTCTCCATGAAATCAGTAACCCATCATTGGACTGATTCTCATTAGTTTTATTTCCTTTTGTTGATTCCAGATTTCTGCAAAACAAGGTAAGTAAATTTTTCATCATTGAAACTTGAATTTTGACATAACAAGGGGTGGGAAAGGTGGGTAAAATAAGTGAGGGGGCATGTAAAAAAAATTAAAGGTGGTTTTGGAGGACACGTGTCGTGATATAGATTTTTCGAGTAAAAAGAGTAGTTAGTCGAGAAGGGTACCAGTGGACCAATTGTTTAACGGCAAGGTTACAAGTGACCTCATTTTCAAACGGAGGGTATAGATAAACCATTTTGAAGACAACGGGGAAAGTTTTGAGCCTTTTCCCTATCTATAAATATGTTCTTGTTGTTGGCTAGATAACCAAGGAAAAAGAAGGCATAGGCTCTCAAATGCTTTGGCCTTGGACCAGCATTTGCCTAGTTTATAATTCCAATGAATAATAACATAAAAGACTAATAACATGGAGCATACCAAAAAGATGGTCTTCAAAAGAAGAAGATTTGTAGGCGCAACAGCCTTCACCATGACTAGGGGCGGATGTAGCCTTATAACATCGGATTCAATTAAACTCATAACTTTTAACGTGGAATATAAATTTATGTGCCAAAAATTATTAAAATCGCATTAAATTGTAGATTTGAATCCATAACTTTAAGAATATAATAAATTTAATGCTAAGAACCTTAAAAGTTGAACTCATAAAGTTTAAATCCTGCATCCGCCTTTGATCATGACTACTATGTACCAAAAATATTCTGATGACAGATATTGTATTTTATATTTGCACTTTGTTCAGCCTTTAAATGCTAAAAGATCATGGCCATTCATATTTGCTTTTGAGAAGGCTAAGAAGATTATAAATCACTTTTATTTCCTACAATTTATAATTCTTAAATTGAGTATCATATTTATTCTTTCCAACTAAGCGATTAGTACCCCTATTTTTTTTTTTAAATATAACCATGCACCTTACTTATAAATGATTTTATTAATAATAATACCTCAAAATCAAAAGTACGAGTAAGAGGGTCAAACCTTACCGTATTAATCTTAGTAAGGAAAAGACAGACCCTTTCCTTAACGAGCATATGAATAAATAAGAATTTGCATGAATTAAAAATTGCTAATATATATTGTTTCAGAGTTAGTACCATATACTCTCAGACAATATTACAAGAATAAATAACAAAAGACTCTTATTATAACAATAATTATAAATGATGATGGGGAATCGTCAACGAATTATAAGAAGACTGATTAGAGCAGTTAATATGGGCTTGGCCCGTTGGGCCAGCCCAACCCACCTCGTGATTTAGTAGGGCTGAGCTAGAATTTTTGGAGCCCGTTTAAAAACGAGGTTTTTAAGCCCGGCTCGAGTAAGCCTGTGGCCCGTGAGGCTTGACTGAGGCTGGGCTGGGCTGGCCCGTGGGCCTAATAAAATATTTATTTAAAATATATAAAAAATAAAAAGTATACTGCCTTTAGAGATGGAAAGTCAGAATTGGATCTTTACTAAGAGGAACCAAAACTTGATCTTGAGAAGTTTCAAGAGATGATGGTGTCATGTATTGGAAGGACCATTCGAGAAAATATCCCGATCTTTCAATGATGGTGCGTGTTGTACTTAGCATTCTTATTATCATTGTACCATTGGAATCAACATTTAGCATTGGTGGCATGCTCTTACAAAGTACAAAAGTTGCATTTATTATGAAAATGTCCAAACACTTATTACTACTTGAAATTGGCTACACAAGTTTTCCCGAACTCAAACTAGTAATATTTTTTATGTGAATTTAAATATTATTAATTTTTAATATTTAATTATTTTTAATATTTAACTAATTAATATTGCATATGAATTGTAGATGAAAGTGAAGATGTTAAGACAACTTTGTCACGAGCAGATTCAAATGTGTTTGATGAAGATGATGTGTTGGATATCTCATAAGTATCATGAACGTTCTCTTGAATAGTTTGTTTTAAGTTTTGACTTTTATTGAATGAAATATAGTCCTGTCTTTTACTTTTTTTTTATTTATTATGATAAATTGGAACAATATAAAAAATTATTAAGTTTTGTGAATTATTTCCAATAAGATATTTTTTAACTTTTAAATAATTATTTTTTTTAGGTCAGAACTTAAAGAAAAAATATAAAATTATATTTTTAGAAATGATGAGCCGACCTGTGGGGGTCTGCGGTCCACATAGGGTTGGGTGGGCTGACCATTATAAGGCCCATCAAAATGGTGGGCTAGTCCAGGCCCAGCCTATCAATTGCTAAAGCTCACGTGGGCTGAGCGGCCCAGCCCATATTGACAGCTCTAAGAGTGATAAACGACTCAAAAATTATGTAAAATGACGGTTTTTCGGCGGCGTTAAATGATGGTGAATGTCTGGGGATGCATGACTTGGTGTATAGTCAATAACCACAATTGAATCATCTTGAAATTGAATATCTTTCTCTATTTCATAAACCTTGTCTCCACTTGCATAAGTTTGTATTGATTCGATTTCTCTTCTTCCAATTCCTGCTTTATAGATAGGAAAAATAAGGCGTCATTACTATAATATTTTGTAAGTACAGACAAATCCAAGAATTTAACATAATGAATTCAACTATTAAAGTTCTTAACATTGAAATCTCGTACATCCTCCATTGCTTGCAAGATAGAAATGAATATGACGAATGAAAGAGGGAGAATTACCTTCTGTCACTATTAAAATGGAGCAAACCAAAAAGATGGTCTTCAAAAGAAGAAAATTATTTGCTGCAACAGCCTTCATCATCAAGACTACTACTTTACAAAAAATTTGATTAGAGATGTGATACTATTTGCACTTTCTCCACCCTTTAAATAGTGAATAATCATGGGTCATTCACATATGCAGATGAAGAAGTTTTTGAATATAATCTGGTATTGGTAAAAGGCAGATAAGATTACCATCAGGGGCAGATCCATGTAGGGACTTTAGGGTGGTACGATATTCGGGCTCGGATAAAATTTTATTTATGCATTGGTATTTTACTGAAAAGTATGATATAGGTTTTGAGCGGCACCTGAAACTAACAAAATGCCTATGGATACCACAGTTGAGTTGCCAAATTTTCACATGCAAAACTCTTGATCGAATCTCACTTGGTCCCAAGTTGGTGTTTATCTCTCCTTGTGGTCCAAATTGCTCCTCTATTTTAATTCCTTCTATTTTCTTTATTTTTGTGGTTGCTCCTTTTTTTTAATTCCTTCTATTTTCTTCATTTTTGTATTTCTCCTCTCTTTGAAGAACCTCATTATTATTATTTTTTATTTGATTCCTTTTTCTCATTCTAGATCATTAAATTTTATTTGAATGTGATTTTAATTATTTTTTTAATCATCTAATGTTATACTTTTCTTGATTTTCTTAAAAGTGATGACATCAATAAATGAAATACTATCTAGCTATATGTAGGTTTAGATTTATTTACTAACTTAAATTTTATTTATGTTTTTTAATCATAATAAATAGAATTTGTAGTGAGAGAATTAGTTCGAATTGGACAGTTATTTGGTGATCACATATTTATTTATGTACTAAAAATCTAGTAAATTGATTGAATTATTTCATAATGGATCGGATCGGATCGAACCGAACCGAACTAATTCAAATGGGTTGAACCGGCAGAAAGTACAGCCTAACTCAATCTCCTTCGTTAGGGCTAGGTTTGTGTTAAAAAAAAAAAATGGCAAACATCGTCATCAATTCTTGAATCCGCCTCTGATTACAATCATTTTTATTTCTGAACAAATCTTAGTAAGCTATTAAATTCTATATAGCATGTTTGGTCTTATACAAACAACTTTCTAAATGTGACAATTCAAATTAAACATTTATGAAATTTCATTTAGGTAACAATTCAAAATTCTCAAAATCCACATGCATATTTCTGATCTTCGCTTGAAGAGTGGCGGTAGCACTTACTATAAGTGAAATGGGATTTTCAGGCCTATTAATTTTACAGAATAGAAATGTAAACACCCTTAAGTCATGACAATTCAAATTAAACATTTTATGAAATTTCATTTAGGTAAACCAATTCAAAATTCTCAAAATCCACATGCATATTTCTGAACTTCGCTTGAAGAGTAGCGGTAGCATTTACTATAAGTGAAAAGGGATTTTCAAGCCTATTAGTTTTACAGAATAAAATTTAAACACCCTTAAGTCATGAAATATCATATGGAAGTTGGATTTTATATTTGAGAATGGAAAGAATTTTCTAGAATTGCCTTTATATTTGAAAAAACTATAATTCTAAATAAGTAATGCCAAGACGTATTTAAAATATATAAGAATAAATATGATGAAGTAGAGAACCTCTATGAAAATGACAAGACATATTCCGTATACTATTAATAAAATTCATACTCATTCTTCAGAAATACGTAAATAATGAAATTCCACGATTGAACTATTAAAAGAAAATAGAATACTAGCTCATTTTTGGGTAAAGCTTTCTCATTCTTCACTTCTTTTACTATTTACTTTTGTTTCTATTTATTCTCTTTTTTTGGTGTTGTTGTAATCATTTTGGAGAACTTTTGTCACTCTCATGATTTACTTGGGAGTCTTTTGATGGACAAAAGGTCCCGCAGTTTTACTCTTCACTTTAATGAGGTTTCCCATGTTATATTCCTAGCTAGTGTGGCTTGTGTTTAATTGGTTGTTTACCTTTGCAATATTCAATTTTCTGCAGATTACAAGATGTCGCACACATCAAATGTTACTTGAATTTGCTTGCTCTTTTTGATTTATATAGATTAGAAAGAAACACACTAATAGGGGATATGGGATATTCACTTATAAGAAAATATATTGACTTTATGAAGAGAATCTCACCATATTATAAGCATAAGAAAACAACCTTTTTACTAAAATTTTTGTCTGGATTTTCTATTTGATCCAAGAACAATGTCACGACTCTAAATCCGGACCCGATCGTGATGGCGCCTCTCGTGAGGACAAGGCCAGCCGACACTTTCCCATTTCAATTTTAAGCAATTAAACAATAAGAAGTAAGTCTAAGACGTAATAAATAATCCAACAGTAAGCAGCGAACATTATAGTTTGCGGAAATAAAACCTAACACAGCCTGATATCGAGGTGTCACTAGTCATGAGCATCTATCAATATACTACAAGTCTAAAGTGTCTACAAACTAATACAAAATCACTAAAAGAGGATGAAATGAGATAAAGGGGAAGAAACACGGGACTGCGGACGCCAAGCAGCTACCTCGTGAACTCCAAAATCTGTCGGGAGCTCTCAACTCGCGCTAGCAGGATCAGCAACACCTGAATCTGCACACGGGGTGCAGGGAGTAAAGTGAGTACTCCAACTCAGTGAGTAATAATCATAAATAAAGATTGAAAGCAAGAAATCACGTAAGGCACATTATAGGCTATAGTGAAGCAGTAAAAGCCAAGAAACAGTGAATCAGTAAAGATATGCAAAAATCATTTCAGTTCAGTTTAAGTTTCATAAAAGGCTTTTTTAACAATTAAGCAGGTAAATGGCAGGCAATAAGGAAGATAAACACATAACGGTTCGCTCCTCGGGCACAATGTCAACAATTCGCCCCTCGGGCAATATCTTAGAATATTACCAGCCCCTCGGGCTATATCTCACATCACAATGGGTACCCGCGCTCACTGGGGGCGTGCAAACTCCTGGAGGAGCCCCTTACGACTCAAGCGCAATATCAAGCCATCTTGCGGCATCAACACTAGGCTCTCGGCCTCATATCAACAAGCCAACTCGTGGCGTACATATCTTAGGCCTTCGGCCTCATAATCATAATCAGTGTTTCCTCACAACATAGGCCCTCGGCCTTACTCAGTCAAAATCCTCACAAGCCACTCGGGCAATAGTAAAACATGATTCACAGCCCAAAATATCATTTAAAGGTCATTTAAGTATTAAAAAAGAGTAAACATGACTGAGTTACGAAAACAGTGAAATATAACATGACTGACTTCAAGTATAAAGTCAAAACAGTGAGAAAATATCAATAAAAATCCCCGAAGGGTTAAAATAGTTGGCACGAGGCCCAAATATGACATTCAGCCCAAATCATGATGGTAGCAAATAGATTTCAGTCAAATACACGGTAAAATAGCCATTCAGGACGGACTAAGTCACAATCCCCAACAGTGCACGACCCCATGCACTTCATTACGCGTGTGCGTCACCTCAGTATAGCACAACGATGTGCAAATCCGGGGTTTCATACCCTCAGGACATCATTTACAATCATTACTCACCTCGATCCGGTCCAAACTCTAGCCCGCGATGCCTTTTCCCTCATGAATCGACCTCCGGATGCTCCAAATCTAGCCACAATCAAAACATAACCATTAAAATATGCTAAGGGAACAAAGCCCACTCGAAAATATCCCATTTACATCAAATTCCCAAAATTGCTCAAACCCGGCCCCCCAGCCCATGTCTCAGAATCCGACAAAAATCACATCAATATAATCCTCATCCTCCCACGAGTCTATACATATCAAGAACATCAAAATCGGGCCTCAAATGGCCCCTCAAACCCCCACTCAAAGGTCACTTAATCTCAAGCCCTAATTACCTATTTTTGCTATTGATTTTCCATGGATTTCAAGCTTACAAATGTTAAAAAGTCATCATAGAAACAAGTTTAGGATCCAAAAATCTTACCTCCATGAAACCCTTTTGAATTCCCTCTTCAATTAGCTCTCTAAAGCTTTCTCCCGAATGAAATATGGTGAAAACCCACTCAATATCGCGAAGGGAACCTTTTACACTTTCTGACCCAGGCATTTTTGCACCTGCGGTCCATTTCCCGCTTCTGCGACCAAATCCACCACATCTGCGGTTTTCATTAAATTGTTAATTTCCGCATCTGCGGTTAAAAACTCGCACCTGAGCTACCGCAGGTGCGCCCATGACATCGCTTCTGCGGTTCTTGCCAACTTTACCATCTTTCGCTTCTACGAAAACAATAGAAGCAGTAAAAATCTACAGCTCCTCCAAACTCCCAAACTCTCTGTCAACCATCCGAAATCATCCCAAGGCCCCTGGGGCCTCAACCGAAAAGACAAACATATCCTGTAACCTCATTCAAACTTATATCAATCTTCAAAACACCTCAAATAACATTGAATCGACCAAAACTCATTGGATTCAAGCCTAAGTTTCCAAAATCTACCGAATTACACATTCGATCTAAACGTATACCAAATCACGTCCGAATGACCTGAAATTTTACCCACACATCTCAAATGCCACAACAGAACTACTGCATCTTCCGAAATTCCATTCTAATCCCTATATCAAAAGCTCACCTATCAACCGGAAAATGCCAAAATCTCAATTTCGCCAATTCAAGCCTAAACCTTCCACAGACCTCCTAAATGCATTCCGATCACACTCCCAAATCCCAAATCACCTAACGGAGCTAACCAAATCATAAAAATTCTGATCCAAGATCATATACCAACAAGTCAAATCTTGGTCAAACCTTTCAAATTTCAAGCTTCAAACTGAGAATTGTTCTTCCAAATCCATTTCGATTACCCTGAAAACCAAAACCAACGATTTACATAAGGCATAATACATCACATGGGGCAAGTCATGCTCGAGAACTAACGAGCAAGATGCAAAAGCTCTAAATAACCGGTCGGGTCGTTACAAACAACCTAAGTGTTCTAAGGCTCATCAATTATTCTTCATTGTCAGAATGAATATCCACCGATCCCAACCTTTTTCGAGTGACCCACACATTTTTATTTACTTAGATTTCATTCATTGCTATTTATTATTATTTAATGTTATCGTCTATCTTTTTGGATCATTGAATACTGTTATTAGTGCTCACATTCATTACCATTCGGTCAAAGATACATAATATCTATCATAAAACCAACAACCTTATCTTTTGGATATTATTATTAGCTAAGATTGACTCTTCTTTATTTAAATCTAATTGGTTATCCAAGATCTCTATTTTAGGTCAAACAGTTTGGCGCCGTCTGTGGTGATTTCTTAGCTAACTTTTTAGTTTCCTTTAGGTCTACAACTCACATGAGTCACTAACCTATCAAACCCCAAGATCTTTCTCTTTATTTGCACATATGGAAACACAGGTAACCAAGGAGATAGGACTAAAGTGACAGGTGATTCCCCGACAACCTCATGAACGCTATCAACAAGGGCTATGAAATATTAGATGATGATGTGACACCCATTTCTTCCCCCAAGCGCGAGAGGTCACCTCCCCCCTCATTGTAGCATAACAAAACCTAATAGAAAAAGGGCCTCCACGTCCACAGGATAAGGGATGCCACCGGCCATGACAAAGCTCCTCAAAGCATAGTTGACTGATACGCCAGTAAGCATGTGCAACAAGCCCACTCGATGCACGACTACAAAGACCGTAAAAGCCCACATAGTGCAACGAGCATACGAACAGGGCGACCAACAAAACCCTCCAACACTAGGTATAACCCACGATGTTACTAACAATGCAGTTGACAACGTCCACATCATTGTTCTAAAAGGGATGGAAGAAATGGAGAATGAAAATAAAGTTCTCAAAGATCAAATGAAAGAACACCAAGAACGAGTCAACAAGATACAGGGCGACCCTAAGCTACTTCCAAAGAGGGATGACGGTAGATTCGTAAAGCAGTCGTACAATGAGGAAGCAGACCCCCGTGCCATATCATAGATCTTGAAAATGCCGCCATATCTCAGGATATTTATGCCCAAGTGCTTTCATACCATATTATATTCATCCTAACTATTCGCTGCAAAGACAGATTATATTTGGAGGGTAAATGTGGAAGTCATATTCAAAATCAGTCCTATGGTTTTTTACAACTAGTTTCTGGACACGTGCATTGCATGTGATTCCTTGTCAAGTAGGTTATAATTTTTGGAATCTGCAACATGTTTGCGCAATATTAACAATTACTATGTACATTGGATCTCTCAACATAAAAATTCAGAAGAATTAAGAAGATATTCCGCATTAAAAGAATTTATTGTGCAGTTTTATGAAGTGAAATAAAAAATGTACAAAAATACTACTACTATCGTGGAAGATGAAAGAAAGAAAACTGAAATGTAAATTATTGTAATGACCTGACCAGTCGTTTTGAGAATTTGCGCTTCGCTCGCCAATTCTCAGGCATGACTAGCCCCGTGTGATGTATTATGACTTATGTAAATCATCGGTTTTGGTTTTTAGGATAATCGGAATAGATTTTGAAGAACAATTCTCACTTTGAAGCTTTAAATTTGAAAGGTTTGACCAAGTTTTGACTTTTAGTATTTGATATTGGATTTGGATTTTTATGATTTGGTTAGCTCTATTGGGTGATTTTGGACATAGGAGCGCGTCCGGATTGTGATTTGGAGGTCCGTAGTAGAATTTTGCTTGAAATGGCAAAAGTGAGAATATTGGAAAGTTTGACCGGGTGGACATTTTAATATCGGGATCGGATTCCAATTTTGGAAGTTGAAGCAGGTTTGTAATGTCAAATATGACTTGTGTGCAAAATTTGACGTCAATCAGACGTGATTTGATAGGTTTCGGCATCGGTTGTGGAAGTTAAAGTTTCAAAGTTCACTGATTTTGAATTGAGGTATGACTCGTGTTTTTAGCGTTGTTTGATGTTATTTGAGGCCTCCACTAAGTCTGTGATATGTTTTGAGACTTGTTGGTATGTTCGGGCAGGGTCCCAAGGGGCTCGAGTGAGTTTAGGGATGGTTTCAGACCATTTCTAGTTGTTGGTTTTTGGCTTCAGGAGTGTACAGTGCATTAGCATAGATCTGGCCGCGTTAGCATAGAGAAAATTTGGAAAAATGGAGTTGTGCTATGTGATTGCAGGAGTTTTCCCGCGATCGCATAGAGTAAAATCTCTGCTGCACTGACCCGATGTTGGAAGCTTATATCTCACAATCTATAAGGAATTTGAAGATGATCTAAAAATGAAAGTTGTAGCCCTTAATGTCTAGTTTTCATAAAGTTAAACCAATTGTAATTGGGAGTTTTGTACAAAAGGTTATGACCATTATACTAGAGGCTGTCCGGAAGAGTTGGAGAAGGCTGTTGGAAAAATTTGTTCAACGCGATCGTGAGGGAATGGCCGCGATCACATAGGGTAAAAGAAGGGCTAAAAAATTTTGTGCTTCGCTATCACATTAGTTTGTATTCCATAGCATAGGGTAAATGCCTGGGCAGATTATAAAGTACACTATTTCGAGGGTTTCAGCCATTTTTGCATTTTTGGAACTATAGAGCTCGGATTGAGGCGATTTTGAAGGGATTTTCAGTAGATTGATTGGGATAATTGTTCTTCACTAAAATGTGGTTTAATCCCATGATTATCTCTAGATTCTTATCATTTAATTTGGGAATTTGGGGTGAAAATTGGGGAAAATGAAAGAAAATTTGGAGAGTTTATTTTGGGGATTTGGATGGCCATTTGATGTCGGATTTTGGTGAATTTGATGTGGGTAAACTCGTGAGTGAATGGGTTTTCCAATTTTATGATTTTTATCAGTTTTGAGACATGGGCCAAGCGCCTGGGTTTGAGCTAATTTCGGGATTTTTGAGTTAATTTGATTATTTTCGCTTGGGCTTTGTTCCTTTAGCGTATATTGATGATAATATTCTGATATTGGTTAGGTTTGGCGCATTTAGAAGTTGAGTAGAGAGGCACGGGCATCGCGAGCTAAAGGTTGGACCGGTTTGAGGTAAGTAATGATTGTAAATGTTGTCTTGAGGGTATGAAACCCGAATTTCGCATCATTTCACTACTTTGAGGTGACGCACATGCTATATGACGAGCGTGGGAGCATGCACCATTGGGGATTGTGACTTGGTCCATCCTGTACGACTATTAAGTCGCGTATTTGATTGAAAACTATTTGATACTATTGTGTTTTGGAATGTTTTGTTATGTTTTGAGCTAAATGTCATATTTGGGCCTCGTGTCAACTGTTTGGACCCTTAGGGACTTTTACTACTACTCATCACTGTTTTGACTTAATATTTGTACTGAGTCATGGTGTGTTTTACTAATTTCATAACTCAACCTTATTTACCCAGTTTTGATGCAATAGATAATATTTTGGGTTGAACGCCCTATTTTACTGATAGCCTGAGTGGCTCGTGATGTTGATGGCTGAGAGAAGCCGAAGGCCTGATTATGAGATTGATGACTGAGAGAAGCCGATAGCTTAGATTTGAGGATTATATATTTATGAATATATATATATATATATATGCATATACAGCCCATGCCGCAACGATATATGGATAGGGCTACACACCACAACGATAAGTTGGATCAGGCTGCACGCTGCAGAGATATAGAACTTGGGCTGTAGGAACCCCTCCGGAGTCTGCACACCCCTAGTGAGTGTAGTTGACTAAATATATTTATGTATCGGACTGCATATCACAGCAGTTATTATATGGTACCTATTGAGAGTGAGTGCTGAGTGTGAGCGCTGATTGATGAGAGTTGAGTCTCGAGTGACTGAGAGGCTTGCCCGAGGGGCTATATATATATATATGAGTGATGATTTGCCCGAGGGGCTTGTTTTTATGAAATTACTGTTTTCACTCCTCTTTATACTGAGCCTCTGTTGTAAATGTTGAAAAAATACTTTTAAACAACTTTTATTGAAACTGAAGTTTTTACGAGATGTTCGGAATTTAATCACTGATTTGGCTTCGCTATTTCCACTGAGATTTTTATGTTATGAGATGTATATGATTTATGTTTGCTAGAGGGGTTGCATACGAACTATGTTTTGCCCGAGGGGCTGATTATGATTTTCATCACTTTTACTATAAACTGTATTGAACCTCTATTGAAACGGTTGGAAAGCATTGTCAAAAGATTTTTACCAAAAGCCGGATTTTAAATGAGATGGTTGACTCGTATTCTGATTTGAAAGCTTGTTGTTCTTACTGAGTTTATCATGATATGGATTTATTATTTCCTACTGCTCCGTCTTTATTTATTTTTATTACTTACTGAGTTGGCGTACTCATATTACTCCATGCACCTTGTGTGCAGATTCAGGTATTCTGAGCTCGGTGGCAGGTTCATCAGAGTTAGCAAGGTAGTTGCTTGGCGATCGCAACCATGCTTTTCTCCTTTCTTATTCTCCCTTAGTTTATTCCGAGATTTTTTTGGCCATGTTGGTCTTGAGGTTGTCAGATAGTTGTAGTAGATGCTCATGACTTGTGATACCCCGATGTCGGGCTTGTGTTATATTTCCGCACATGTTATTTAAACTCATATTATGAGATTTATTGTTAAGTAATGGCTTAAAAATGACTTTTATAGAATAATGGTTTGATTTGGGAATTGTGTCGGATGACCTAGTTTCACGATAGGCGCCATCACGACCGAGTTAGTTTTAGGGTCGTGACAAGTTGGTATCAGAGGCTAGGTTACATATGTCTCACGAGTCATGAGCAGGTTTAGTAGAGTCTCACGGATCGGTACGGAGACGTCTGTACTTATCTCCAAGAGGCTGCAGAACCTTTATAAAATCCCACATTCTTGAATTCTGATCGTGCAACATTGATTCAGCTTGAAATATAACCCTTGAAATTCCTTCCATGCGTTCGTATACGCGCATGAGCACTTGGTATCAGCTGTGCATCGACGGCTTGTGATTTCCTAATCAAGGGGCGAGATGTGACTTCTGTGTGTTGATGTTGGGATAGTCTAGAAGACTTGAGGCTAGGCTTTGCCTGTAGCTTGAGCATCGAGGTGCTGATTGTGTGAGCACGTACATCTGGATGTATATGTTTGATGGTGTCCCTATTAAGGGAAGTGATGAATGGATAGTTACGTGATGAGTATGATGTGACTGCGAGATGTGTTCATATGAATTGAATGAGACGAGAAAGGTCTTCATGGGGGTAGCAAGAACTATCTGGTGCTTGATTTCCATCGTGATTTGATATATAGCCCCGAGTTGTGGGTGTGTTGAAGGATCTTTATATGTTGCCTAGTTGGGAAGTGAAGTAGATTTCACGTTGTGATATGAGTTCAGACTTAGGAAGATTAAGTGACTGCATGATGTTTATGACGGTGGAAGGGTATAAAGAGATGTTAGTTTGAGGCAAAGCAGGTGGGTTATCTCCTACAGAGTGTTCTGAAGTTTGTGTGATCCTTATGTTGTTTATTGGAATACCTCTTTTACCAGTGAAATATACGTGTTGCAATTTGAATTTGGGTCGCTAAAGAGAGTGGGCTTGACTGTTACGAGGGTGAATGCGAGATTCGCAGAAGATTTGAAGTACTAGATGGTCTGTGTTGCACGATCTTATGAAGGATTGAATATAATCTCACTTTGGTATTATGGCAGTAATAGAGTATATGCATTATAAGTTATTATGTGTTTTGATCTACGGCCTTGATCCAAGTGAGAGAGTCTTCTATTAATCAATTGATTGCACGGTTATGGGCTATGTTGGTTCCAGTTTGGGGCATACTGGTGAATTAGTTATGGCTTACAGAGGTTGAGATCGAGGATGACCCGAATAAAGGGAATTTTGGATCGGTGTTGTGTTATGATTTATCGGTGTATAAAAATTTATGGAATGACTTGAGTTATTATTGGTGAAGGATGTAATGTACATGGAGCAGAAATTTATTTGGTTGCATTAAGGTGGGGTTACTTTCTGCAGTGTTAATGGAGCACAGGTTGTCCAGTCCGTTTGATCAGTCTAATTGAGGTTTGAGCAGAGTGGATGACTCTCGAGAATGGTTCTAATGGGTTCAAGATTTTACATGTAATAATTGGAGATTTTCATGTTGTGTATTTGGCTAGAAACAGAGGTTTACATTGGAGGATGACAAGACTTGTGGCATTTCTGCATCATTATGGATTCTACATGCCAGTACCAGGAATGCGAAGGTAATGGCTTTAGATTCCTAGAGGGTCTCTTTAGAGGGTATCTCGATTGTGGTACTTTTGGAGGTGCTTCAGAAGAATACAACGGTTTATGAGCTTTAGAACGGTGTGGTCTTATGCTAAAGTTTGCGGGGTAAGTTTTAGTTAAGGATAGTGGTGTACTAGCAAGGAAATGTATCAATTTTAAGGTAATTTAGAAGGAACTCGGAGAATTAGGACAACTTGGTAGTAGGATGGATCGGCATGGTAATGGATACAATCGGTTCTTGGGTGCTTATGAAGCGACGGGTTTCCACAGGTGTTTTGTTGCAATGCTCGTAGGTTTTGATGGCTTGTGTAGCTTGGTTGAGTTAGAAGGAGTCAGTCCTGATGGTTCGGCTTTGTGCAAAGGGGATTCATAGAGTTCTTGATAATTTCTACCACGGTTAGAGATGTATATTTTATACTGGCATGAGGAGCATGGGATATATAGTGATTTTCTCCTAGATTGGATCAAATGAAAAAGTTCTTGGCTGGTTGAGTACTCAGTTACTTGTAGCTCGAAGTGGATAATGAAGTTCTCATATTTATCATAGGATGGTATGGTACATGCGGTATATTGTGTGGGATTGAGATTTGCATGTGTAAGGTTACAGTTTAGTTTTGAAAGGAAGGTCATAAATTCTTAGGTAGCATGGACAGCTTCAGATGACTAGATAAATGAGATCACTGATTGGTATGGCTTGATGAGGGTATATATTTTAGAAAGGGCGATATGTTTGAATTATGGATACTTCATTGGTATTGCTACACTATCTTGTCTGATCGACTGCTGATATTCAAGGTTTGCTTGGTGGTACAGAAGAATTTTAGAAGTACCCCTTATGGGATGATCGAGTATTAGGGATGTGTTAGATATTCGGGCGGTGGAGTTGGGATCGGATATGGTGATTCATGTGCTTTATGGATTTGGAGACTTGGAGTTCTCATAAATAGGTTATTTCATGGTTGTGGACTGTGAAGATGTGGGCAAGCTAGTCAGATGATAGTATGTGCTATGATTCAGTCATTGTAAACTTTTGGAAAGTTATGTATCTATTGTGGGTGACCAGAGTTGATTTGGGGTTCATTGTTAGGCCAATATGGATGTATGTTCTGCATTGAGTTGGATATGTCACCTCCGAATTGCTATTGTTGAGACAGGTGCCATTCGATTATTGTTAAGCTTATTCGCGTTTCGAGATTATTTGCAAGCTAACTCTTGTACGCTACGCGGGATTTTGATTTGTTGATTGCATGCACAAATGATATGGTTCTTTTTGGGCTTTATAGCGGAATTTGAGTGAAATGGGTATCTGGGTGTTGCATGATTGATTGCGTATTGGGTATGTTCTTTATGACTTGTATGGAATTACGTCATTTGCCTCTTTGTGGTTATGGTGATTCACTCTTGGTACTAGACATCAAATTGTGTGTGGTTGTCGATTTTGAGCATAATGACTTGAGGTGTTTCATGTAGACCAGTGTTTGGATAGGGTCGTGCATTGCATCAAAGTTATGTGGAGGTTTGATCCTTAGGATTAGATTTGTGTGTTCTGGTTCTACGATGTGTGATGGGTTCTCATCATTGTGTGGTGGTGGTACTAGTAAGCTTGCAGTACAACTCTCTCATTTGAGTCATTTTTTCCATAATTTGAGTACATTCGGACTGTTGCTTATTGGTGCACGGGTCGTATGGGTTGTGGATTTAGATTGTATCGATCTGTCATGTCACTAGATTGGTCGTGTTAGACGAGATGAGGTCATTGGCATCAAGAATGAATACTATCGAATTCAATTTCAGCATGTTAGAAGGATAATATCGAGAATCGGCTTAGAAATTTACTATGGTCCTTGCCAAAGGAGAGGGAGCTTCATGAATGGTTGATCCTAGGGATAGATATGACTCCTTGCATGTTTCTTTTATCACAGTATACGAAAGGGTCGAATGAGACTTTATTTGATAAGAGGTTTATTATCGGTATTCGATTGTTGTGTGCATCCTCCGTGCGTTGAAGTTATCGCTACGAGTGATTGAGTTATGTGGTATATCATGTAATTGCATCTAGGGTTACAGATATGGTTTGTTACAGCTTGTTTGGACTTATCCAGTGTATAAATGAGAGATTCTGATATTATGCATAAGTTTGGAAGTGGAAATTTGGTTCTAATATTCATGGGCTTGTTTGGATTCTAAAATTTTAGTTATGATGTGTTATTAGACCTATATGGGATAGGGTGACGTGGGATCACCCCCGGGTATGTGCATGGTAAGGTTACACAGTGATTTGGTAGTTTTTGGAACAACTCTGGGCACGTTCGAGGATGAATGTATGTTTAAGTGGGGGAGGATGTAACGACCCGGCCGGTCATTTTGAGCATTTGCACTTCGCTCGCCAGTTCTCGGGCATGACTAGCCTCGTGTGATGTATTATGACTTATGTAAATCATCAGTTTTGGTTTTCAGGATAATCGGAATAGATTTGGAAGAACAATTCTCAGTTTGAAGCTTTAAATTTGAAAGGTTTGATAAAGTTTTGGCTTTTTAGTATTCGATCTCAGATTTGGATTTTTATGATTTGGTTAGCTCTATTGGGTGATTTTGGACTTAGGAGCGCGTCCGAATTGTGATTTCGATATATGTAGTATAATTTGGCTTGAAATGGCAAAAGTGGAATTTTGGAAAATTTGACCAGGAGTGGACTTTTTAATATCAGGGTCGGATTCCGATTCTGGAAGTGGATCAGGTCCATAATGTCAAATGTGACTTGTGTGCAAAATTTGAGGTCAATCAGATGTGTGATAGGTTTCGGCATTGGTTGTGGAAGTTAAAGTTTTAAGTTCATTGATTTTGAATTGAGGTACGATTCATGTTTTTAGCATTGTTTGATGTGATTTGAGGCCTCCACTAAGTCTGTGATATGTTTTGAGACTTGTTGGTAAGTTCGGGCGGGATCCCGAGGGGCTCGGGAGAGTTTCAGGATGGTTTCGGACCATTTCTAGGACATTTCTAGTTGTTGCTTTTTGGCTTCAGGGGTGTACAGTGCGTTAGCATAAATCAGGCCGCGTTAGCATAGAGAAAATTTTGAAAAATGGAGTTGTGCTATGCGATTGCAGGAGTCTTCCCGCGATCGCATAGAGTAAAATCTCTGCTGCACTGACCCGATGTTAGAAGCTTATATCTCACGGTTTATAGGGAATTTGAAGATGATCTAAAAATGAAAGTTGTAGCCCCTGATGTCTAGTTTTCAGAAAGTTAAACCAATTGTAATTTGGAGCTTTGTACAAAACGTTATGACCATTATACTAGAGGCTGTCCGGAAGAGTTGGAGAAGGCTGTTGGAAAAATTTGTTCTATGGGATCGTGAGGGAATGGCCGCGATCACATAGGGTAAAAGAAGGGCTAAAAAATTTTGTGCTTCGCTATCACATTAGTTTGTCTGCGATAGCATAGGGTAAATGCCCGGACAGATTATAAAGTACACTATTTCGAGGGTTTCGGCCATTTTTGCATTTTTTGAGCTTTGGAGCTCGGATTGAGGCGATTTTTGAAGGGATTTTCAGAGGATTGATTGGGGTAAGTGTTCTTCACTCAAATGTGGTTAAATACCATAATTATGTCTTGATTCTTATCATTTAATTTGGGAATTTGGGATAAAAATTGGGGAGAATGGAAGAAAATTTGGAGAGTTGATTTTGGGGATTTGGATGGCCATTTGATATCGGATTTTGGTGAATTTGATATGGGTAGACTCGTGAGCAAATGGGTTTTCTAGTTTTGTGATTTTTATCAGATTTCGAGACGTGGGCCCAGGGCCGGGTTTGAGCTAATTTCAGGATTTTTGAGTTAATTTGATTATTTTTGCTTGGGCTTTGTTCTTTTAGCGTATATTGATGATAACATACTGATTTTGGTTCCGAGTAGAGAGGCAAGGGCATCACGGGCTAGAGGTTGGACCGGTTTGAGGTAAGTAATGATTGTAAATGTTGTCCTAAGGGTATGAAACCCTATATTTCACATTGTTTCACTACTTTAAGGTGTCACACATGCTAGATGACGAGCGTGGGGGCGTGCACTGTTGGGGATTGTGACTTGATCCGTCCTGTATGATTATTAAGTCGCGTATTTGATTGAAAACTATTTGATACTATTGTGTTTTAGAAAGTATTATTATGTTTTGAGCTGAATGCCATATTTTGGCCTCGTGTCAACTGTTTTGACCCTTAGGGGCTTTTTACTACTATTCCTCACTGTTTTGACTTAATATTTGTACTTAGTCATGCTATGTTTTACTGATTTCATAACTCAGCCTTATTTACCCAATTTTGATGCTATAAATGATATTTTGGGCTGAACGCCCTTTTTAACTGATAGTCCATGTGGCTCGTGAGGTTGATGGCTGAGAGAGGCCGAGGGCATGATTGTGAGATTGATGACTGAGAGAGGCTGAGGACCTGATTGTGAGGATTATATATTTATGGATTGGGCTGCACGGTACAACAATATATATATATATATATATATATATATATATATGTATGTATGTATGTATGTATGTATATAGATCGGGCTGCACACCGTAGCGATATGTTGGATCGGGCTCCACACCGCAATGATATAGCGCTTGGGTTGTAGAAGCCCCTCCGGAGTGTGCACACCCCCAATGAGCACAGTCGACTAAATATGTATATGGATCGGGCTACACGCCGCAACGATATGTTGGATCCGGCTGCACACCGCAATGATATAGCTCTTGGGTTGTAGAAGACCCTCTGAAGTGTGCACACCCCCAGTGAGCACAGTCGACTAAATATATTTATGGATCGGGCTGCACGTCGCAACAGTTATTATATGGTACCTATTGAGCATGAGTGCTGAGTGCTGAGTGTGAGCGCTGATTGATGAGAGTTGAGTCTCAAGTGATTGAAAGGCTTGCCCGAGGGGCAATATATATATATATATATATATATGAGTGATGTTTTGTCCGAGAGGCTTGTTTTTATGAAATTACTGTTCTCACTCCTCTTTATACTGAGCCTTTGTTGAAAATGTTGAACAAATACTTTTAAACAACTTTCATTGAAACTGGAGTTTTTACGAGATGTTCGGAATTTAATCACTGATTTGGCTTCGTTATTTCCACTGAGATTTTTATGTTATGAGATGTATATGATTTATGTTTGCCCGAGGGATTGTATACGAACTATGTTTTGCCCGAGGGGCCGATTATGATTTTCATCACTTTTACTATAAATTGTGTTGAACCTCTATTGAAACTATTGGAAAGCATCTTCAAATAATTTTTACCAAATGTTGGATTTTAAATGAGATGATTGACTTGTATTATGATTTGAAAGCTTGTTGTACTTACTGAGTTTGTCATGATGTGGATTTATCGTTTCCTACTGCTCAGTCTTTATTTACTTTTATTACTTACTGAGTTGGCGTACTCACATTACTCCCTGCACCTAGTGTGCAGATTCAGGTATTTTTGAGCTCGGTGGCAGGTTCATCGGAGTTAGCAAGGTAGCTGCTTGGTGATCGCAACCCTGCTTTTCTCCCTTCTTATTCTCCCTTAGTGTATTTTGTGATTTTTCCGGCCATGTTGGTCTTGAGGTTGTCAGACAGTTGTAGTAGATGCTCATGACTTATGATACCCCGATGTCGGGCTTGTGTTATGTTTCTGCACTGGTTATTTAGACTCATATTATGAGATTTCTTTTTAATTAATGGCTTAAAAATGACTTTTATAGAATAATGGTTTAATTTGGGAATTGTGTCGGTTGGCCTAGTTTTATGATAGGCATCATCACGATCGGGTGGATTTTAGGGTCGTGACAATTATACCTAATTATAATTTTTTTACTCAAGTATAAACTCATACTTTAAATGAAAATTATTGTAAATTAAGTTTGAAGGTAGGATCTTCCTACGTAATATTTCTTTACTTATTTTCTAATTTCTGTTATTTTAGAATTCATGAGATGACTTCCTTTAAAGATTTAATTGTTCATCTTATTTTTCTGTATCTCTAGGAGAACGCATGTTAGATATGCATATTCAAACATGTTAAACTTTATTTGAGAAAATGGGGATGGGGGAGGAGGGGGGGGGGGGATAATGCAAAGAAGACACGATGATGAAATATGAGGTTTAGATAAGTAATCTTTCTGAAGTTAATACTTGGAAGTAAAAATAATAAACTAAGATATTTTTGTTTGTTGCTGCTTGTTTTTAACCATTTATTGAAGAATATTTGTGACGTGTGAAGATACTTTCAAATCCACGATAGGTGAAATTTTCAAACTATAGTATCATTTGCAAGTAGTTCATGTATGAAAAGAAACAAGAAAAATCATATTTGTCTCAACTATAACGAACTTTACACAGTAGATCAATACTAATGCCAAAATTAGCATTAAACATGGTGGGTTTAGTTAATTAAGAGAACCAAGCATAGATGTTCTTAAGTTAAAAATAAATCAATAATAGTATTGTAATAGTTAGCTTATAATTATTAAATTCAAAAAATAAAAACAAATAAACAAAAGGATAGGAAAATAAAATGCAACATGAAGGACAAGTGCTAGCAACCGGTACTATCAAAAAATTAATTAACATAAAGGCAGTGTGTTCTTACATTGCCAGTGAACCATTTTGAGTAAGAATATATAGCTATTAGGATTCTTTATTAGGTTTCTTGGCTTTATCTTATTTCAACAATTGTCTCACCAATATTGATGTGGATGAAGGCATTAGGCCTGAATATTGTCAACAGACTTGGAAAATAAAATATGGATACAAAATAGTTGCCGTTTCTAGTAGAGGATTATTGGATGAATGGGAGAACTCTCAGGTACATCATTAGACCAAATATATAGGCACTTCTCGGCCACTTCGTGATATTTTCTCGATCCAGAATCACCTCAGTATGGATGCACCATAGCACCTAGCTGTTGGTACGTCACGATTCAAAAATCACAATTCGTGATGACACCTAACTCAACCCGCTAGGTAAGCCAATTAACAAAAAATACCACTCAACTGAGATTATAAGAGAATAGAAAATAGATAATTGAATATTTACAAATTTACCAAGATAAGGTAGTACGAATCACGAGCTTCTAAGATTTGGAATTTCAAAACTGATACAAATAAATACACGTTCTGTTTGAAGATTACATAAATAGATTAGCAATAATCTAAACTACCAAGAACAAGTGACAACTATATCCAAAACGCACGAACATCTTCCGAATCAGCACCCGACGTCACTAGCAACTCCGCTCCAAAATCTGCACGGGACGTGCAGAAGTGCGTTTACAAGTAGAGGCATGTGTGGATCACAATAAAAGACTAAGCGAAAAGCACGTGAGTACCAACAACAATTGGAAAACAAGAAATATCAACTTCAATTAACTAACATATTGGAGGCCTAAGTACAAATATAACAATTACGAAGAAAACCCATATTCTTTACAAGTTAACAAGTAAAGGCATGAATGGCTAGCATGGTGGAAGGCTTATATTAAAGTGCAACAGAATAAACACAACAAGAGTATAATTATAAAAGCAGGAAATAGGCATGGTATTTGCAAGTTGAGCAAGTAGAAGGTATGAGCAACACAACAACAATTGAAATAGAGATCAATGACAGAACAATAGCAACAAGTCACATTAGATCTATAATTATGACAATAACATTTCAAGGTAAAGACATTAACGTATACATGGAAGACTGATATCAAACATAATGCATGCCCCTCATCCTCGCCTGCACGGAAACACCCATCGTGCCATGACCTCACGATAACACACAATCATAACAATATAAATGAAATAGCACGGCATCACCCTTCGTGCTTTTACTCTAAAAAACATGACACGGTGTCACCCTTCGTGCTTTTACTCTCAATAACATGGCACGGCATCACCCTTCATACTTTTACTCTCAATAATATGGCACGGCATCACCTTTCGTGCTTTACACTCTTCCTCACATGATATTGAATATAGAATGGTATGGCATCACCCTTCGTGCTTTACACTCTTCCTTACCAAGCATATGAATATCAATGAAATGGCAAGGCAGGAAGTATAAATAACATCGAGGAGAGTGCTTAAGCGGATATTCAAAACACATTCCAAATCACAACCTTCCAAGTCAACAATGGTTCAATAACCCGCAAGAACTGTATTATTCAAATACTTCCACGAATCTCATAAATGATTCACAACACAAGTATAGAGTCTAGCATCTCAAGAATATCAGTTGTAGTAATGTAGTAATGATTTCGCATAGAGATGACCAAATTAGACACATCAATATATTCTTAGAATTTTAACCAAGTTTGATCAAGTTATAACAACTAAGTCTTGATATCTATCATTTAATATTATGTCCTTAGTATCTAAGAGTCAAGGCATTAAGCGAAATGTCACGAATTTTCACAAACACAAATATAATATAATCCCCTCCCCCACTCCCGAGCATGATTAACCCTGGCACATACATATACGCTCATCACTTCATATATGTATCACCCCCGCATGTAGCAAACAATGACAAATAGGAGGAAAAATTCCCTCAACAAAACTAGGCAAGGCACTTACCTCAATTCGGTTAATCCAACACTCAATTTAGCCTTTTCCTCTACAAATTTGCCTACGGTCGACTCAATCTAGCCAATGACAACTTGAATACACCACACAAAGCAGGATAAAATAACTTCAATTAATAAATCTATGGTTTTTATTCAATTTCTAAAAAGTCAACAAAAGTCAAACCTCGAGCCTGCCCGGTTAAAAATCGGTGCCAAAGGTAGGTCTTGACTACCCATAGCCCCACGAGTCCAAATATGTATTTTATTTTCAAGTCCGAGTCTTATTCGACTCTCAAATCTCAAATTTTTATTTTTCAAAACTTTGACAAAAATCCCCAAATGTTTCCATAGTTTTCCCATGAATTTGATATTAAATCTTGTATAAAATCATGAAATATAATTGGAAGTTGATTAAAGATACTTACCCAATGATTTGGTATGAAAATCCCCTCTCAAAATCGCCTTACCTCGAAGCTAGGGTTCAAGAATATGAAAAATAAAGCAAAACTCGAAATTCTCAGCACTTAACAGGTTGCAGATGTCGCATTTGCGACAGGGGATTCGCAAATGCGACCCTCGCAAATGCGAACACTATATCGCAAATGCGAACTGGAAGGCCTACTGTTTAGGTCGCAATTGCGACCCATACTTCGCAAATGCGATGGCAGGAGTTTCGCAAATGCGGCAGAGTCCTTCACAAATGCGATATCTGCCTAGCATCCTAGACTTTGCAATTGTGATAGCTGCTTCACAATTTCTGTTGTCGCATTTGCGACAAATACATCGCAAATGCGATGTTACCAGTACCAGTAATCAAAAACTATGAAAAATCATTCCGAAACCAATCTGAAACTCACCCGAGCCCTCGGGGCTCCAAATCAAATATGCACATAAGTCTAAAAACACAACACGTACTCACTCACGTGCTCAAATCATCAAAATAACTTCTAAAACCACGAATCAGATGCCAAAACGCATGAAAATCAAACTGAACTTTAAGAACTTCTAGAATCATAACCGAGCGTCCGAACCATATCAAATCAACTCAGAATGGCGCCAAATTTTGCAGACAAGTTTCATATTACAAGACGAACTTACCGAAGCTTCAAATCACCCTAAAACAATGAATCACACCTCATGTCGAAATCAATGAACTTTGAAACTTCAACTACCGATGCCGAAACCTATCAAATCACCTCCGATTGACCTTAAATTTCACACACAAGTTACATTTGATATTACGGGCCTATTCCAACATCCGAAATTGAAATCCAACTCCGATATCAAAAAGTCCACTCCCCGTCAATCTTCCCAAAAATCCAAGTTTCGCCAATTCAAGATTAATGCCACCGCGGTCCTCCAAATTACAATCTGGATACGCTCCTAACTCCAAAATAATCTAACAGAGCTAACAGAACTGATGAAACTCCATTTGGAGGGAGGAACAGTTTACTAAATATGTCTGAGTCATTTCTATCATCCTCTTTCCTAGCAAAAATGAATATGTCTCCTACTCTATATAAAACCTTGTCCAAAAAATACGATTACCTCTATGAAGTAGATATCCTGCCCGATGAACAAAAAGTTATCCTCCACTGAACTACCCCTCATAAACCCCTACTCAGCTTTTGCCAAAAAATCATTTGCAACTTGGACCCAAATTCGTTCCTTAGTCCAACACAGACCAAAAGGAGTTAAAGAATATGTTGCTGCCTCAAAACTTGACCAGCATCCTATTCTTGCCACTCAAGAGGAACAATTTATCTCCGTTCAAATCCCAGATGATTTTCTCAGGCAATGGAGAGATCATGGTTTTACCCATATCCATTTTGGTGTTATCCGAATCGCTTTAACATATCACAAAAGAAAAGGTCAACCTGTTGTAGCTCGACATTCTCTTCTAGATACAAGATACTTGGAGTACCAACATGCAAATTTGGGTACTACAGAAGTTACCCTGAATGTTGGGAGTGTCTTCATAACTATCTTTCCAAATTTCAACATGTCCCTTTATGACTCATATTTAACCAAAGCACTAAAAATCCAAGTCCAAATCCAAGGAGCCCCTTAAGCCAAAGATTCCATACAAGACACTCTTCATCACCAAATGGCATGGCGAGTCCAAAATCATGCCATGGATCTTTGCCTTCCTAGAAGAGAAAATACTTTACTCTTAAATATTGATGCTACCAAAGGAAACACCATCTGCACCCAAATACCTAGACAAATTTCCAGAGATAAACTTGTCAAAGTTCTTCCTGATTCCTAGATCACAAATTATGAAAAGTTAAGAGAACCGGAGGAATCTCTACAACTGGTGAACCAACCTTTACCAAAAGAAATGACAAAACCGTTTGTATAATCTTTGACCATTCCCATCTCAAAAAACCCAATAAACCCATTTTTCTTGCCAAATGATTCAACCCAAAGATACAACAGATACATACCCTAAACCTAATGGAGAGTTCTTTTGGAATATACAAAGCATCATGGAAGAACATGACTGGTGTCAAAATTTGACAGAGAAGGAAAAAGGGTTTGGTGGTTCAAATGCCCCTTTACGGGACCCTGCCCTTGGGATCTTGATTGCGACTGCCAAGACTATTTGGAAGATCCAATTGGAGAATATGAAGAACACCACCAGCGTCATTAGGAAAGGTTCGACGTCAACAAAACCAAACCAAAATCCAAGAAAAATGGGAAGACCACTGAAAAACAATTTCGAGCCAAATATGAAAATAAAGATCCTTCAATTGGTTCATTAAGTCGTCTAGGTAAATATGAATTTCTTTCCAGTTACAAACCCCAGGAATGGCCAAAATTACCAGAAAAATTCACTCCAAGCTGGGGAGGATAGTGAAACCACACCCAAACCCAAATCACCATCAGCTCATACCCTAGAATCCAAAAAGCCACCTGAACCTGAAACTTCACCAACTCAAAAAATCATAAATCCCACACAACCATAGATATTCATGCTAAGTCCTTCAAGCTCCAGTCATACCCTAGATTTTCCTTCACTCCAACCTTTTGAAAAGGAGGGTATAAGCCATGCTCCAAAAATTCCCAAGAAAAACATAGTGCTACCTACTGGAGAAAAACCCACAACAAGTGACATCGAAGCAACAATGAACTGGCAATCAGAATACTCCATCTGCCAAAACAAGGTATTGAATAACATTGGCAACACCATAAAGAACGTGGCACATACACAAAACAAAATGAAGAGCAAAGTGGAAACAATTGAGAAAAAGATGGAGCAAACATCGTCTCACCATACCGGACTAATCAAAGCCTTGGAACTGAGGTTGGCAAATTTACAATACGAGATTTGTCTTCCAGGAACTTCACTTTTCCAATTTTTCCAACAACAACAAAAGGAGACGATTTCTATCAGAGAACAAATCACTCACGACATTTTCAGATTAAAGTTACGGATTACATCTCTCAATCCAAAGGAGAAAGAACACAGCGGAGAAAGACCGTCAAGTTCCAGGCATTACTACACAAGGTCTTTGAAAAGATGCCTAGAAGACAACCCTAGAATCAATGAAGGATAATTATCTAAATCCCTACTAATCCCACCATAATCCTACATTACCCACCAAAAAACCCTTCAAAATCTTCTGCCCATGGCAAGACAAATTTCCACATCTTTCCATACTATCCGGGCCCCACTTCCACTTGTTTTCACATGCTTCCACATGCTTCGTCACATGCAATACCCTACTTTCACATGTAGTCACATGCTCCCTCATACTTTCACATGTTACACCATGTATATTTCGCCCCTTTCACATGTTTTCAGGAGTTTTTTAGTTGTTTTGCCTAAAGTCATTCACATGCCAAGAAGGACCCACATGTAGATAAGTTTGCCATGTAAGATAGGTTTATTTTATCATATAAGTTTGTCTTGTAATAACCTCCTAGTCCTATATAAAGGAGGCCTTGTAGTAGTTGGAAGATCATCTTGTAACCTTTGTAAATTTTTTGTGATATATTACATATGAGTACTTTCTAAATTTCCCTCTTGTTCTTTCTTTCGAATGGATGAAAAGGCCGGTCCATGTATGAAAATAGAGTAAGAATACTCTTTGAAAGTTAGTTTATTGTAGTACGAAAGTTTTCTGAGTTATAAACAGCTAATGTTGGTTATAATACAAAAGTTTTCTAACTTGTGTAGCTTGGCAAACCGTCCCTTATGGGTTATTGAAGCCAGCGTCTTTGTAGGAAAACTTTTGCGACTATAAACAAATTAACTATTTGTGTAGCTTGGCAAGCCATCCCTTATGGGTTGTTGAAGCCAGCCCCTTTGTAGGAAAACGTCTATAATTTAGTTTGCTTTTTTGGAGTCTCTTACTTTGTTCTTTATACTGTGGTATAGCTAAAAAGTCAAACTTGGTCAATTCTTCCAACTTAGTACTCAAATCTTGAAGTTCATTCTTCCAAATTGATTCTGGATAACTCGAAAATTAATACCGACGATTTATGCAAGTCATAATACATCATGCGGAGATACTTGAGCCCTCAAAAGAGTGTAAATACCCAAAACGATCAGTCAGATCGTTATATGGTAGTAGTGTAGACAGTGGCAAAGTAATTAGGAATTTTTTTCAAGAGTATTTAAATGTAAAAGAAGTGAAAAATAATTCCTGACAAAGGGCATTCAATATGTGATATATACCTCTAAAATATAATATTTTACCAATATACACAATGTAATTTTTGGACGAAGGATGCTCAATTAACCACCCTTGTGACCATGTGGCTTCGCCACTAAGTGTAGAGCTGACCAAACTTACTTCTTCATACACATTAAAAATATATGTTGGCCCTCTGGTTTTCTTTACGCTATATGTATTTCTAGGTCAGTCCTACAACGTTCAAATCACTTGTAAGAGGAAAGGTCACTAAAGGCAATTTTGAGAATGGAGAAGGAGAAAAGACTATGAGCTGTTGTCAACCTTTTTTATCCTCAATATATATATATATATATATATATATATATATATATATATATATATATATATCATTCAAGATTGCAAGAATAAATATCCCCACGTAATTTAAAAAAATATTCCCACGTAGTTCTATATTTATTGCATTTTCATATTCTCACACATTGTATGTGAAAAGATGTACAGTAGCTTAATAAATTTTATTTAAATATACATTTACATTTTTGTACAAAAGTGGTATAGAAATAGTACTTTTTGAAGGGTAAAATTGTCATTCAATTTTTACCGGGTATTTTGATAATTCAAGTTTCTACTTTGGGACTTCTCACCTATAATATAGTATGACGAGAGTTGTAACTCTGCAATATGCTAGGGTTTTGCAAGTTGCCTTTTTGACTTTTTTCTTCTTCTAAATTTCGGCTAATGATCACCAATAAAATAAGTAATTTCATCTTTTGTTGTTTTTGTTTTATTTTGAAATATATGATAATGACATTGATATATTTAAAACAACAACAACATACCCAGTATTATCCCACACTGTGGGATCGGAGGAGGGTTGTGTGTACGCATACTTTACCTCTACCTTGTGAGGATAGAGAGGTTGTTTTCAATAGACGTTCGGCTCAGGAAAATACAAACACTACATTAATGAAAAAATATTGAAAAGAAAGGACAATAGCAAAAAGCCATATAAAAGCAGTATAAAACAACAAGATAGCAAGGTGATCAACAATGAAAGAAAATAACAGAAACCTACTACCAACAGAAAGCGAGATTGTGTACCAATACTACTGTTATAAACAATGTAGACTACCTACTCTACTAGCCTAATCCTCGACCTCTATACCTTCCTATCAAGGGTTATGTCATCGGCCAGCTAAATTTGTGCCATGTCTTGCCTAATCACCTCTCCCCACCTATTCTTTTGCCTATCTCTACCTCTCCGTAGGCCCTCCAATATCAACCTCTCACACCTTCTCACCGGGGAGTGTGTACTCCTGCTCCTCACATGATAAAACCACCTAAGGTGCGCTTCCCGCATCTTGTCCTCAATAGGGGTCACACCAACCTTGTCGCGAATAACCTCATTTCTGATTCTATCTAACCTGGTGTGACTGAACATCCATCTCAACATCCCCATCTTCACTACGTTCATCTTCTGGACATGAGCAATCTTGACTGGACAACAGTCAGCCCCATACAACATCGTTGGTTTGACCACCACTCTGTAGAACTTAACCTTAAGTTTTAGTAGTACCTTCTTGTCATACAAAACACCGGAAGTGAGTCTTCGTTTCATTCATCCCGCCCCAAAACAATGTGTGACATTTTCATCAATATCTCCACCCCCCTGAATAATAGACCCAAGGTACTTAAAACTTCCTCTCCTAGGGATGGTCTACGAGTCTAGCCTCACCTCCCCTTCCCCTCCTTGAGTCTCGCCACTGAACTTATACTCCAAGTATTCTGTATTGGTCCTGTTCAACTTGAAACTTTTAGATTCCAGGGTCAGCCTCCATACCTCTAATTGCACGTTCACATCGTCTCACATCTCATCAATCAATAGAATATCATCTATAAATAACATGCACCACAGCACCTCCCCTTGGATGTGGAGCGTCAGTACGTCCATTACCAGAGCAAACAAAAAAGGGGTGAGTGCCGACACCTGATACAACCCCATCATAACCAAAAAATGGTCTGGTGAGTTCCCACTCACCGTCCTCACTCGGGACTTTACTCCATCATACATGTCCTTAATCAACCTAACGTAGGCAACAGGTACACCTCTAGCTTCCAAACATCTCCACAAAACCTCCCTTAGAACTTCATCGTACGCATTTTCTTAGTCGATGAACACCATATGAAAGTCTTTCTTTCTCTCCCTATTCTGCTCCATCAATCTCCTAACAAGGTGGGCGACTTCTGTAGCCGAACGCCATTGCATGACCCAAAATAATTTTCGAAAATAGACACACTTCTCCTCATCCTTAGCTCTACCATTTTCTCCCAGACTTTCATAGTTTGGCTAAGCAGCTTGATACCCTGATAGCTATTGTAACTTTGGATATCACCCTTATTCTTGTATATAGGAACCATCGTGCTCCACCTCCACTCTTCGGGCATCTTCTTCGTTCTAAAAATAATATTTAATATCTTGGTGAGCCATTCCAAGCCTGCCTTAACCGCACTCTTCAAAAACTCCACCGGGATTTTATGTGGCCCGGTCACTTTGCCCCTGCTCATCTTACACATAACCCCCTCAACTTTATCAACTCTAATTCGTGTACAATACCCAAAGTCACAACAACTCCTGGATAGTTCCAAATCGCCCAATACAATGCTCTTATCCCCTCCTTGTTCAAGAGACTGTGAAAGTAGGTCTGCCATCTCGGACGGATAAACCTCTCATCCAACAAAACTCTACCTTCTTCGTCCTTGATGCACTTTACTTTGTCCAAGTCACGCGCCTTCCTTTCTCGTGCCTTGGCTAACAACCTCTTAACCCCACCTCGGCCCTCAATTTCCTCATACAAATGACTAAAAGTTGCAGTCTTGGCCGCTGTAACTGCTAGTTTTACGTCTTTCTTAGCCAACTTATAATTCTCCCAACTCGCTCTCTTCTCCTCCTCATCTACACTTTCCACTAGCTTCAGATATGTTGCTTTCTTGGTTTCCAATTTTCCTTGCACCTCTCCATTCCACCACCAGTCTCCCTTGTGACCACCAGAGTAACCCTTCCTCTCTCGCGGTTTCCCTAATGCACTACACAGTTGTTGTCCACATAGTACTTGCATCCCCACTACTCATCTAAGCCCCCATAGTCACCAGCTTGACAACCAATTCCTTCTCTTTAGCTTCCGTCAAGGCTCCCTACTTGATCCTATAATGACTATATATCGCCCTCTTCCATCTTTTCCCCATGATCTCAAGGTCCATGACTAGGAGCCTATGAATGGTCAAGAGTTTCTTATTCGGGATGACCTTGTCATACGTGCAAAGACTTCTATTGGACTTCCTACATAGTAAATAATTAATCCGAGTCTCGGCCACTGAACTCCGGAAGGTGACCAAATGCTTCATCTTCTTCGGAAAACTCGAGTTTGCTATCACCAAATCAGATGCTCTAGCAAATTCCAACAGAGACGTTCCTCCTCCATTTCTATCTCCAAAATCAAAGCTACCATGCACATCATCATACCCCCCAGACATCGCTCTAATGTGGCCGTTGAAATCTCTTCCTATAAAAAGCTTCTCGGTATGCAAAATACCACGCACCATCTATCCAAATCCTCCCAGAAACGCCTCTTGACTTCCTCATCCAAGCCTTCTTGAGGTGCGTACGCACTGATTATGTTCAAAGTAAAACCTCTAAAAACTAGCTTAATTGTCATCAACTTGTCATTCACCCTCCTAACCTCCACCACTAGTTCAAGGAGGTCCTTATCAACAAAGATACCTACCTCGTTCCTGCACCCCGACCTCCCAGAATACCAAAGTTTGAAACTGCCCACATCCCGCGCCTTATCTCCTACCGACCTAGTCTCCTGTACACAAGCTATATTAATCTTCTCTTTCTCGAGAATCTTCGCTAACTCTACAGATTTTCCAGTCAAAGTTCCTATGTTCCAAGTCCCCACTCTCAGCCTAGTAGCTCCCTTAGCCCTCTTACCCTCTGTACCTCATCCCCCACGCTGACACCCTCGAGGACAGGACCTTACCCTACCATCATTCACCAAAGCCACTATAATCTAGGAGTCACTATGCAAGCACTATCCCTAAAACAAGCGACAAAAATAAAATGAATTATCGAAATATTATCTACCACTAAAGGTCACAAAACAGGTGAAAGAATAAATAAAGGAACTAATGGGAACTATAATCTACAACTAAAGAACAGAAAGACAGGTGAAGAAATAAAATGAAGGAACTAAAGGAACTATAATCTACAGAAAAGGATAGAAAAATAGGTGAAGAAATACAATACAAGAGCTAAAGGGGCTATAATCTAAATTTAAAGGTTACAAAGAAAATGTGCAGAACTAGAACATAACTACTAGGGGATATTTGAAATAATGATTCAAAATAAAGATGTAAACAAGTAGATAAAATAATAAAAAAATACGCAAAGCTATCACTAATGCAATTAATTTTGACAATGCCAGGGAAAATACTAACTAAAGATTCAAGACCAAAATAATCAGGAAAAGGAGATACAATTACGATAAAATATCAAACTATTAAAATATCCAAACAAGAGAGGAACAGTAGTGTAACGACCCGACCGGTCGTTTAGAGAGTTATAGCCCAGTTTCCTTATGTTTCTGCTTCATTTGTGTTCTATAGTTGTATTATGTCTTACCGGGTCTGTTGGTTCGGGTTTGGAGTAGTTTTTGGAGTAAATTAAGACACTTAGTCTCTTAAGAAAAAGTTTAAGTTGAAAAAGTTGTCCAGATATTGACTTATGTGTAAACGATCTAGGATTTGAATTTTGATTGTTCGGTTAGCTCTGGTAGGTGAATTTGGACTTGGGAGCGCATTCAGAATGTGATTTGGAGGCCCGTGGTAAAATTAGTCTTGAATTGGCGAAAGTTAGAATTTTGGCGATTTTGGTCGTCAGTTGAAATTTTGATATCGGGGTCGAAATAGAATTTCGGAAGTTGAAATAGGTTTTGTGATGTCATTTTTGACTTGTGTGCAAATTTTGAAGTCATTCAGACATGATTAAGCGGGTTTCGACATCGTTTGTGAAATTCGAAAGTTTAGAAGTTCTTAGGCTTGAATCTGAGTGTAATTTGGTATTTTGATGTTGTTTTAGGTGATTCGAAGATTTGAATAAATTTGTAGGATTTTATGGGATATGTTGGTATGTTTGATTGAGGTTCCGAGGGTCTTGGGGTTATTTTGAGTGATTAACGGAACAAGTTTGGAAATTGGAGGAGTTGCTGAAGTTGGAACTAAGTTGTCATAACCGCACCTGCGGAGTGAGAGCCGCAGGTGCGAGCCCGCAGAAGTGAGTGGGGGCTCACATATGCAAGATTAGAGGAGCTGGGCAGAAGGCGCAGGTGTGATGACGTTCCCGTGCCTGCGATGGTCGTAGAAGCGGAAGAGAGCGCGTAGGTACGTGTGTTGGTCCACAAGTGCGATGTCAATTCCGCACATGCGATGATTGTAGATACGGTCTAGAGGCGCAGAAGCGGTCCAAGAATTTTAAGTGATTTTTCGCAGATGCAGAGGTTTTTGCGCTAAAGCAGCACCGCAGGTGCGCATATTGAGCCGCAGGTGCGGAAAGCTTCGGCAGAACCTATAAATAGAAGATTTCGCGAATTTTGCTCATTTCCACCATTTTGAACACAGACTTTGGAGATATTGGGAGGATTTTTTGGAGGGGATTCAAGGATATTCAATGAGGTGAATTGATTGAGCTATATTATCATTAGCTATGGCGTTTTCCCGTTGATTTCCAACCTAATTAGTAGGATTTTTTAAGTAAAATAAGGGGTTAGAGCTTGGGATTTTGGAGAGAGTAATTTGTGGATTTGAGGGACCAAATAATGTCGGACTTTGATGAAATTGGTATGGGTAGACTCGTGAGTGAATGAGATTTCTAGTTTTGTTACTTTTTTCGGATTTCGAGACGTGGGCCTGGGGGCTGGGTTTGAGCCAATTTCGAGATTTGAGTCCAATTTAGTAGTTTTTATTGTGGAATTAGTTCCATAGTATATATTGATTGTGTTGTATTACTTTTGGCTATATTCGGGACGTTTGGAGGCTGGTTCGAGAGGCAAAGGCATCGTCGAGTAGGATTTTGCTCCGATTGAGGTAAGTAACAGTTATAAATCTGGTCCTGAGGGTATGAAACCCCGAATTTTTATATCGTATTACTATTTAGAGGTAACACACATGCTAGGTGACAGACGTGTGGGTGTGCACTACATGAATTGTGACTTGGTCCATTTCGTGAGACTATGGAACCAATTAGCATACTTTTTAATACATGTTCCCTCTGTTTTCATAGAAATTGACTGTACTTTATGTTAGAAATCATGTTTAGGTCTTATGTTATCGTTGTTGAGACCTATGAGGTCGTGTACTTGCTAAAGTAGCTAATAATTGATGTTTTGTACTCAGTCATAGCTTTCATGCTTATTATACCTCAGTCTCTTACTGTTCATTATTTATACATGATATTATCTCTGTTTGCATTGTTGTATATGGTTTCTGAGAAAGAGCATGCGGGACTAGGTAGGTTGGTGACTGAGCGAGGCTGAGGGCCTAATTGTGAGGTTGTTTATATTGTAGCACGTGATTTGTCCGTGCAGCATGTGAGCTGTCCGTGCGGACCCTGATATGATAATATAGCACGTGAGTTATCTGTGCGGGTCTTATTTTGATTATTAGCACGTGAGTTGTCCGTGCAACAAGTTTCTTTGCGGATTATAGCGTTTGGACTGAAGGAGCCCCTCCGAAATGTGCACACCCCCAGTGAGCGCAGGTACCTATTGAATATGATTATTGAGGGCTGAGAGCCGAGTGATTGAGCTGTTGAGATGAGCTAAGTGACTGTTGCCTCAAAAGCTGTACTTGCTTTCAGTTAATTGTTGCACTTAGTTGCTATTTGTCCTTATTGTACAAATTTCTGGAAAACTTGATATCTGGTTTACTTGAGCGCGAACTGATGTGACTTAAACTAATGAATTTGAAAGCATGACTGTTTTTATTTGAAAGATATTAAGATAACTTTATTTGCATAGCTCGTCACTACTTCTCAGTTCCTTATTTATTTCTGTTACTTACTGAGTCGGAAGTACCTACCTTACTCCTTGCACCTTGTGTGCAGATCCATGTGAGACCGGTCGCAGGGATCGTTGAGCTCGTGCGCGGTTGAATCCTCGGAGATCTACGAGATAGCTGCCAGCGTCCACAACCCTGTTGGTGGACTATTGTAAACTCCGAATTTGGTATTTGGTTTTAGATGCTCATGACTTAGTGACACCCTGATATCGGACTATCTTTTCCACATTATATTATGAGTTTAACTCTTTTTATGAAATCTCTGCTATAAAATGGTTTTGAACTATCTTCTAATAAATTATCAATGTATTTTGGAAATGTCGGCTTGTCTAGTACCACGATAGGCGTTATTACGATGAGTTAGGTATTTGGGTCGTGAAAAGCATAACCTGAATTGCTTCCCTTGAAGTTAACGGAAATCTGGCCACAGTGCTAGATTGCAACGAGCTGGAGCAATACTCAATGTATTCCTTGTTCAGATAGGAAGAAGAAACTTCGAATATTTTTGTGATTTAGAACAACCATGAAATCTTTTCCCAATGTGATTGAAAAAATTTCTGAGACGAAATTGAAACTGATTGCTATGAATCAGAGCAACCCCACGTCTTCGATTCTGAGCGAGTTGCAGTGCTTTGTTGCATTGTACCTTTTGTACCGGTAGCAGCGACAACGGAAAAGTATTTGTCGTAATTAGACCAAAGACGTTGGTACGATTTGGGGATACTTGCAACTTTACCTCTTACAATGGAACAACTAGATTTCCCCGTAGAAAGGAATGGACGGCGATTGGTTCGCCAGGGAAAGAGACGGGAAGAAGCAAGATCACGTCTTTCGCCGTCAAAGAAAAGCCGAATTAGTGACTGTATTTCTGGTTCAAAATTATCACAATTTCCAAGATCAAGAAGCTTAATTATGATTTAGCGTTTGAGATATTTCACAATTCGCCGGAAAACCCTCACATTGATATATTTGAATTGCCTTTTATTAATATAAATATCTTTTCATAATGGTTCATTTATTTATTTAGTTTTTCAAATGTCGACGCCATTTGCTAAAAATCTTGCGTACATCACGGAAGACAACAATAAACCTTAGTGAAGCAGCAAGTACAAATTATGCACCTGCAAATTGCAGATCTTATGAAATAACAGAGACCTTAAGAAGCCAGATAAGCAACTCATAAATTATATAAAATAACGGTTTTTCGGTGGCGGTAAATGATGGTGGATGTCTTGGGATCCATGACTTGGTGTATAGTCAATAATCACTATTGAATCATCTTGATCATTGTTTGTATATTTCTCCATTTCATTAACCTTAGCTGGAGTACATGCATAAGCTTGTATTGATTCAATTTCTCTTCTTCCAATTCCTCCTGCTAATAAGTATAACAAATGAATATATATAAAAAAATAGGCATCAGTTTGATATATTTGTGAGATGAAATATATATATAAAACAATGAAAGAGAGGGGGCCGGAATAAAATTACCTTGTGTCACTGTTATAATGAAGCACACCAAAAAGATGGTCTTCAAAAGAAGAAGATTTGTAGTTGCAACAGCCTCAACCATGACTACTATACTACACTATCAAAATATTTCTGATGAAAGATATGGTATTATATATTTGCACTTTATCCAGCCTTTAAATGCTAAAAACTCATACGCATTCAAATTTTGATTAAATTCTTAGATCAGCTGGTCAAGGCTGAGAAGATTAGGTATCACTTTTATTTCTTTCCAACTAAGCAATCACCTTACCTCAAAATCAACAGTAGGAGTTAAAATCTTAAGGTCAAATCTTACATTAAAAAGCATGCATGCAATTAATAAGAAGTAAAAATGGTTGTATTGCTTTAGAGTTCGTTCACAACATACTCTTATTACACAATGAAATAGCAAATTAAGGGCCCCTATTATTAAAGAGGAGGATGGGGAGTCGCTGGCGATGTATGAGCTGGTGTATAGTCAATCACTATTGAATCAGCTTGAATTTCTGTTTCTTTTTCCATTCATAAACCTTCGCTGGACTTGCATAAGCTTGTTTTGATTCCATTTCTCTTCTTCCAATGCCTGCTGCTAAGTACAACAACAATAGGAAAAAAAAAAGTTAATCACTATTATCCTGAAAAGGTGGATTCAGAATTCAATTCGATGGAACTATATATCCTTTTAGAGTTCTTGGTACTAAATTTATTGTACATAAGATATCATGGGTTTAATATATAATATTATTTAAATTTACACTGAGTTCAAGTTAACAAATATAGATCCAGGATTTAACTTTGATGAATTTAACCATTAAAGTTCGTAGCGCGGATCTTATTGCACATCTGATATTATGGCTTAAAATTGAAATATACTAATATTTGTTACTAAAATTTAATGATTATATATATATATATATAGCTAGTAAGATGAAAAATAATTATGTCAAATGAAAGAGGGTGCATTACCTTCTGTCACTGTTAATATGGAACAAACCAAAAAGATGGTCTTGAGAAGAAGAAAATTGTTTGTTGCAACAGCCTTCATCTTCAAGACTACTGCTTCAAAAAAATTTTGATTAGAGATGTGATATTATTTGCACTTTCTTCAGCCTTTAAATACTGAATAATCATGGGCATTCACATATGCAGATGAACAAGTTTTTGAATATAATCTGGTATTGGTAAAAGGCTGATAAGATTAGAATCTTTTTTATTTCTTAGCCATATACAAATCTTAGTAAGCTATTAAATTCAATAGCATGTTTGGTCTTTCCAACTAAGAAAGATATAAATTTATTAAAATTTTACTTATAAATTTATAAATCTTTAAGCCTTTAACAATTCCAAAGATATACATGTATAACGAACTAATTGCTGATCAAGCCTAAGTTCGTCCCTCTACGAACTTATACTAAATAAATCAAACGATTGATTGAATTTGAATCAAGAATCTAGTCAGAGTTATATCATGCACCCATGATTGTAAGTTGGAACGATGTTGGTCTCTTAATTGAAACAATATATACAAGGGTGTTTAACGGATGGGCCGGGCTAGGTTGGGTAGGGATTTTTTGTACCCGTACAGGTTATGATCCGGGCCGGTTACGAGTTGGGGCTTACCGGATTTAATGGGTTCGGGTTCATCCGGGTAAAAATTGAACCGTAGGGATAACGGGTTGAGGGGGCCGGGCCGGGCCGGGTTTAGTGTATTTTTTAATTTTTTCTGTATTTTGTATAACTATTGTAAGTTATATTCATACAAAGTTAAAATATAAAGAATACAAGGAAGATGGGAAAACATTGCACTTATAAATTGCAAGTGCTACATTTATTTCAAAATTACAAAATTGAAGTTTGCATTTAAACAGTAAATTAACAAAAAAATAACAAAACTAAATTTTCATGCATAATAAATTAATAATACTTTAAATTAATCTAACAAACTAAAATATTAATCATAAATACGTCTAATAATTTTAAAATAACACAAATTGTCTCAACAAGTGTCTAGAGAAAATACAACTGTTTTCGATACAGAAGAAACAGTAAAGTGAATGTATGGAAGGGGATGTCAGGGCCTGCGGATGCCAATAGGTCTACCTTGGGTCTCCGATCAGATGAAGCCAACAGCTAAACTCGGGATCAGCTCGGACTGGTGCCGAAATTTGCACGGAAAGTGCAGAGTGCAGTATCAGTACAACCAACCCCAGGTACTGGTAAGTACCGAGCCTAACCTCGGCGAAGTAGTTACGAGGCTAGGACAAGAAACATACATCAACCTGTGCAGTTAAACAATAAACGAGCATAATAACAAATAATAAAAACTAAACAGATAACTACGTGATGGGGAAACATGCTGAGGGGAGTACAAGATCATGAAAATGGAAACAGTAAAGAGACATAGCAAACAACGTGCTTTGCACAAATGGAAATATTAAACATAGGAAAAACAAGTGCACGACATCACCCTCCATGCTTTTACTCTCACCCTCACCATAATCAATGAAAGAAATGAATATATAATGACACGAAATCACCCGTCGTGCTTTAAACTCTTCCTTACATAATAATGAATATGAAATGGCACGGCATCACCCTTCGTGATTTACACTCTTTCTCACATGACGATGAATATAAAATAGTACGGCATCACTCTTCGTGCTTTACACTCTTCCTCACCCAAAACAAAGAACAATAACAACAGGGAGATAGAATTATCAATAACAAGTCTCACTTCAACATTTAGTTCCACAACATCAATCTCAACTTTGAGTCAATCTCAATCAATATCAAATTCTGTAAAACATGATAAGAGTTGCTCAACATAATGAATAACTAGTCTAAGGATGAACAATATGAATAAATAATATGACGATTACAAGAATAAGACTCATTCGCATGTTATGACTCGACAACAACGCATAGGTACTCGTCACCTCATCTATACGTTGTACTCAACAACCAAACACGTAGCAAATAGGCAACAATACCTAATCCCTCAAGCCAAGGTTAGACACAACACTTATCTCGCTCCGCGCGCCACTCAATGCTCCATTACCGTTTTACCTCTAGTATTCACCTTTGAACCACTCGTATCGAGCCACAATTAACTCAATATCATCAATTATTGCTAAAAGAATAAACTACAACACATAAATTTAGATTTCTCAAACTTCCCTCCCCCTACCCCTCCCCCCTCCAAAAATTCAAAAATCGACCCCGGACCCGCTTGGTAAAAACTCGAGGTTCGGACCAAAACCTATTCACCCATTTACCTCCGAGCCCAAATATGTAATTAGTTCCGGAATCCGATCCCAAATCAAGGTCTAAATCCCTAATTTGCAAAAAACCCCAATTCTTCCAAAAATCCATAATTTCTACCATGAAAGAGCAAGGTTTAGGACTAGGAATCTAATGGGTGATGATGAAAATTGAAGGAAATGAGTTAAAGAGTACAAACCTATGATTTGGTGTTGAATTCCCCTTTCAAAAATCGCCCTAGGTCGAGTTCTAATGAAAGAGATATGAAATTTTTAAGAAATTCCCGTTCTGGTCTATTATTAATTCGCTGGGCAGGCTTTCTTTGCGTTCGCGAAGGGCCTGCAGCGATCGCAAAGCAACGGCTCTACTAGCCTACGTGTTCACGATACTCTTCGCACTCGCGAAGGCTTAATCCCACCATGTGCCGCATTCGCGATGAATATATATGGTCGGTTCCCTCCCCCAAGTCCCATTTCTTCGCGTTTGTGATAGACAAGTTACATTCGCGAAGGATAATGTCCCCGTTGCTCCACGTTCGCGACCCAGTCTATGCGTTCGCGTAGAGAAAAGTTTTCTTCCAACTTAGGTCTCCTTCGCGATCGCGAGAGTGACTATGCGATCGCGAAGAACAACATATCTGACACCAGGTTCTGCAATTTACACCAGATTTTCCAAGTCTAAAACATTCCGCAGCCTATCTGAAATTCACCCGAGCCCTCGGGCTTCCAAACCAAACATGCATACAAGTCTAAAAACATCATACAGACTTGCTTGCGCGATCAAATCACCAAAATAACACCTATAACTACGAATTTAGCACCAAATTGAATGAAATTTTCAAGAAATTTTTAAAACCTCTATTTTTACAACCGAAAGCCGAATCACGTCAAACCAATTCTGTTTTTCGCCAAATTTTACCGACAAGTCTTAAATATCATAATGAACCTGTAGCGGGCTCCGAAACTAAAATACGGACACGATACTAACAAGATCAAACATTAAACAAATTCTTAAAACCATTAGATTTTCAGTGTTTCAATTTTCATCAAAATTTCATTTCTCGAGCTAGGGACTTCGGAATTTGATTTCGGGTATATGCCGAGTTTCCATATTTCGAGACGGACCCACTGAAACTGTCAAATCACGAGTCCGAGTTCGATTACTCAAAATGTTGATCAAAGTTAACTAAATCAACTTTTAAAGGCAAAAATTATTATTTTCATCAACTTTCAACATAAAGCTTTTCAGAATCACGCCCGGACAACGCACACAAATAGAGGAGGGATAAAATTAGGTTTTAAGACCTCGGAATGTAGAATTTAGTTTTAAATCATAAGATGACCTTTTGGGTCATCACACCCTTACTCCCCCCTCCCCGGACTCTATTTTCTACAAGAATTTAATTGTTCTTTTCAAAATTTACACAAATCCAAAGGTACTAATGTGTTGCTTTACTTTTTCACACAAGAACAACATTGAAATTTGAGCCGACAACAAAAAAGAAAATACTCTTTTTTTGTTGAAAAAGAAAGTATCATTTCTACAACATATAATAAAATTACTCATTTTGGTGAATGAAAAAAATACTTTTTCTACATCGTCAAAAGAAAATATATACTTTTTCTACATCGTGAAAAGAAAATATTTTTTCTACATCATGAAAAGAAAGATTTTGTTTTATTGAAATGAAAGAAAATACTTTTTCCACATCATGAAAAGAAAGTACTCGTTTTTTTTAAATGAAAGAAAACTTTTTCTATATCATAAAAAGAAAGTACTGAAATACTTTTCCTACATCAAGAAAAGAAAATAATTTTCTACATTTTGAAAATAAAGTACTCATTTTGTTGAAATAAATACTTTTCCTACATCAGGAAAAGAAAATACTTAGTTTATTGAAATTAAAGAAATTACTTTTTGTACATGAAAAAAGTACTCACTTTGTTGAAATGAAAGAAATATTCTTTCTACATCAGGAAAAGAATATACTTAATTTGTTGAAACGGAAGAAAATACATTTTCTAACAAACAAAGTTCTTGTTTTGTTGAAATGAAAGAAAATACTTTTTCTATATCATGAAAAGAATATACTCATTTTGTTGAAATAAAAAAAAGTACTCTATCTACAAGAAGAAGAAAAATATATTCTTAATAATATTTCTATTTAGAGTGAGGGTGGGCGAGGTTGGGGTGGGTGGGGTAGGGGTGGTTTGGGGTGGGATGGTGGAGATGGGGAATAAGGTGGAAAATGTTGAAAAAGAGTTTTGGAAAATATTTTTCCTTATCTTGATAGGGAAAACATTTTCCTCCAAATCGATGAAAATGAATTCCTGAGAAAAGTGTTTTCCAAAATATTTCAGCCAATCAAATATGAAAAAATTAAAAAGTATTTTCCGGAAAATATTTCCATTCATACCAAACACACCCTTAATTGATGTAAAATATACCACAGTCACGTTTTCCTCACTATTCTTTCTAACAGAAACATAACACGAAGTCAATAAAGGACAGCTCTAAATGGAACCTGTAAGCATGTAAATCAGGCGAGCTTTAACTGTAGGCAGATTAACTGAATTTAATAATTAAATTCAAGATTTACCTAGAAAGTAGGATTGATTATAACCTAACTGTGGGCAGATTAATTAAATTCAATAATTAAATGCACGGTGTATGTAGGTAAATCCCACTTTTAAGATTAATTGAATTTAATAATTAAACATAAAATTAATATGATACCTTTATAAGGATATGTATGCGGCGAAATCAGAGGACTCAATTTCTCGCTATTGAGCCACTTCGGGAGAATGCCTAGAGACCCCGAAGACGTGAAGCCATGACCGAGTTCCTTTCCTCGGGGCTCGACTCAAAAAAGACGAAGGACGAGGCCAGAACAGAAGGGGAGGTTCCCTAGGCACATGGCTAAGTCTGACAGGGCCGGCCTACCTAGAGCCTACGCCGAAGCATCGCGTCTAACCATCACATCTCAGTACTTTACACTTAATACCCATGTACTATAGCTGGGTTCCCCTCCTATATAAGGGGAACCCGCACCACCTTGTAAAGGGCTGATGTTGCTCCAACTATTTCTCCACAAGTGAAATAATATATATCTCTCTCTCTCTCTCTCTTTCTTCTCTCTAACTTGCTCTCTCTCACTGGTTCGAGGTCACTTTAATATTTATCGCTTTCTTACTTTTTCTTCATTCTATCGCTTGGTATTGGCCATAAAGACCCTTGTTTAATCATATCTTAACTATTATCCCATTTCCGACTGCCCCCGATAGCTCGAGCTCGACCCAGACATCGACCCCGAGGTCTCCCATTGACTAGTCCTACACCCGGGCAGCCGACCCATCAGTTCGATCACTGCTTCGTTTAAGCTTGAATTTCATCATTGAACTTCATCTTCCTAGCATCATCTGCTCTAACAACTAACATAAAAATAGATCACGTATTTTTAGAATTCCATTTACAAATTTAATTGTTGTTACTATTTTCACGGTAAAAAGTTTGGCGCCCACCGTGAGGCTAAAAATAATAGTTATTATTTTCTTGCTGGTTTCACTGCACAAACACAAGTTATCTTTCACACTTTATCTTGTCCAAGATCTCTTGATATCAGGTCAAAATGTCTCGTTCGGTAAACAGAGTCGAGAACGACAACCTCGAAAACCACGGGGAAAACGGCGTGGCTGTGCCGACCACTGGAGCGCCACCATAGAATCCCGATAATGTGCCTGGACTGATTCTAGTGGATGCGGATTCACAAGACGCACAATAGGCCGACGAAACCTCGCACACCGATGGGAGAATACAACATATCAACCAACAGGAAGCCCAAAAAACCCCAGCTCGAGATGCATAGGAAGTGAGTCTTCACGATATTTTTGAAATGTTGCAGGCGTAGCAGTTGGTTATCGCTCATTTGCAAAGTCACCCGGAGACTCCCAGTACAGCAGCACTGGAAACAGCTCCCCCCGCCAAACAAATATCTGAGAGATCAAGCGACGCCAGATCGGTAACCAATCCTGCCATAGCAAAGATGCTCAGGGATCTCTCCAAAAGGATTGAGTCAGGTTCATGGAAGTCCATGAAACGGCCGTCCCCCGAGGAAGCGGTCCCGAAACCCACTTCACGGAAGTTCGTAATGCCAGAAATCCCTAAGTACAACGGGACCTCATATCCCGACGATCACATCACCGCTTGTGCGTGTGCGGGAAGAGGCAACGACCTTCAAGATGATGAGTTCGAGCCCTTCTTGTCGAAGAGGTTCGGGGAAACATTCTCAAAAGGAACCAAGATATGGTGTCATAGCCTAACACCTAACCCCACAAACTCGCTTACCATACCGGCAAATTCCTCTGCAAATACACACGCCAATGCCATCGAAGTAGCGACGAGAGAGCCCAATACACCCGGGGCCGAACAAAGGGAGAATGAAATGCCACGGGAATTTGCACCCCATTTCCTGATAGAACGAACGAGATCTCCCCCGGTCTCGGATGACTGGACAGCATAGGCCTTCGCCCAAAGCCTAAACAAACCAAGCCAAATAGTTTCAGGGCAGTTCAAACAAAACTTGGTTGAGTACCCAACCATGATCTGGTCGGATACCTGTATCCTGCGCTAGTCGCGAATCAGGGCCATGTGCGACCATCCGGGAGCCTCCTCGGGCTCAGTATACCCAAGCAGGTTCCCGACAAAGAAACTTATGCCAAATAGATAGAGGTACCACCCATACGCCGTCGATAGGGGGAACGCCCCGAGACGTAATATACCTCGCAACGATTGGGAAATGGCCCAAGGAAAACATCCTCAAGGAATCTACAACAAAGCCAGATTCGACGAGGCATGGCCGGTAGGGACACCTTGCCTATCAGAGTACAATTTCAGCATCACTATACCAAATATCGTGTTCACCATAAGCGAAACCAGGGACGCCAAACGGCTCAGACCTATTCGACTGAGTCCCCTTAAAAGAAACCACAACCTGGCACAGGAACCGCAGGGCGCGCACAACCACGGGGTCGGAGATGGCCACCAGCTCAGGAGGAAAACAACTGTGCTACTTAATAGAAATATCCGCCGAGTACTGTCGAGCGATAAGGCTGGAATTCAGCCCCGAGGAAGGAAGGCAACCAGGAAGAACGAAGCAAACGAACCGCGACGTATCACCAAAATAGTGGTGGAACGGCGACAACATCCAAGGACTTATAAAATGGAAAGTAAAAATGTTCGTCACCAGGGAAAAATGGGTCTAGGGATACATTCCATAGGACATCCTTACATCCAGCAAAAAAGGCACCGAGACCTCACCTCGGCCCCACACTGACACATTGGTAACCTTTTCCCTCATTTGATCTATTTCAAATAAAAAAATATGTTCATGAATTCAGGTGGTTCGATCAACATACCAACGATTCCGGACCAAGATCAATAGGGCGGCTTGGAACAAACCAAATTGTGTCGGCATCTCAAATCTTTGACGGATTCCAAATGGCGATCACTACAACAAGCATGAAAGCCATTCTCTCGATACAACCCGTCTAAGCTTGGACTAGAACATCGAGTTCTATACCGTCAATGAAGGCGCAAGGCACGAACGTCTTATTTAGATGGGCACGGGCGCACCACCCAAAGACAGCGTCGATCCCACTTCGCCAAAAGAATGAAATCCCACCCAAGGGACGTAATTAAAATCATCACCAGGGAGCAATACGCGACGAGGGGAAATTCCACTCCATATGACGCATCGCCGCCATCAATACCTCCACCCTCGAAAAAATCAAAGGGTAAGCAAACCACCTCTTCGGCCAAAGCCTGATTAAACACGGTGGAGGGCTGTACTAGGGCCTACACCCCGAGACGATAGGAACATACCAAATCTTGAAACGTCGCCTACACACCCCGCGGTAAAGAAGAACTACTACGTTCTTTTGTTATTTTTTTTCACTAACCTGCATGCAGACAATCGGCCAAGACATTCGGAAGTTCCAACTCCACCCGGAGATCCCAAGGCCTTTACGGAACCCGCCACGCTCTTTCCCCTCGGTCGGACTTCCGCCCCAAAGAGGGTCTCGCCACCAAGGTTATTAGCGGAGCAACATACCCCAGAGGAGGATCCAACAAGATCACAGGCTTTCTTCTATAGTCAAACGACGAGCAATGATCTTCTTTTGAGGGTGCCATCCCCTCGGAAGGGCCGGAGAACGGCAGACTGAGTTTCAATAGGAAATGATGCACCAGACCGAACGGTCCAAGGAGCCGCGCCCGCGCGGGCCAAGCTCGCAACAATAAAACAACATGTATTTAGTCCAAGAAATAAAGAATATATTTTGGCATCTCGTATTCCACAAAAGGGGATTTCAACACGTTTACGACCAGGGCCTCTCCACCAAATGCGTCTCGAAATACTCGGAGACTTGGCGTCAACAATTCGGCACCCGCACAACCCCAGGGTCAGAACTCCGGGCTTATAAGGCCCCGATGAGGCAACTCCGAGCTCACGAATAACGGACTTCGAGCCTAAGCAAACTCCATGATTCGGAGATTGTCATTAATCGCCATGCACTGGAAAACTCGAAATTGTAAGATCCCGAGAGGGCAGAATCGGTATAACCAGATCTATTCTACATAGCAACACAAACTGTAAGACCTCAACAGGTATGACAAATTGTAAGACCTCAATAGGCATGACAAATTGTAAGACCTCAACATGCATGAAACTCAAAATCCCGAAGTTTAGGCTATACGTCGCATTTGTAAGAATCCTGAAAGGGCATACCCTTGGTGTAGACGCCTAAACTATCGCTCGGGATCAAAAATGGCTCCAGCCAAACACATATGACTACTGTCAAAACGGCTGATACAACCAAATTAATGCAACTCGGGGACGCCCGACCGTCGCATAACAAAATTGCAGGCCATTACTCCGAATATACTTCAGAAAGAACCGGTTAAAACAGGCTTCCCTCAACATGCAAACAAGCTTCGACCATGTCAGCTCCAAATCACAAGGCTTCGACCTACTCAGCCTACGAGTCAAGAACCTTCTGAGCTGCTCGAACATCGCCGATAACGACTTGAAATCGAGGTTCTTCAAGAACCAACGACGGGTCTGGCAAAATCATTTCAAAAAGACCTTAACGAGAGGAATACAAAGCCTACAAAATGCCTACGGGAAAAAGCGTAAGAGCCATTATCGCCAGCCAAACAAGCCTCCGGGCCACACACTAAAAGGTCTCAATGACCAAACAACGTAAGAGCCATTGTCACTAGCATGAAAATTGACAACTTGAGGATTAAAATGAGCTCGAGTTGTAACCCAATTTGGTGACCGGATCCGAAATAGTTAACTATAATATGCCTAAGGGCACGACATAACTGCCATTGTCGTAAGTCAAATGAGCCTTCGGGTCACGCGCCAATAAGGTCACTTCGACCCGAAGCGCAAAAAGCCATCATCGTCTGCCCATGCAGGCAAGAAAGAACTTGAGGGTCAATTAAAGCTTGAATCGCAACGCGACTCGGAGACTGGACCAAAATAGTTGAAATAACAAATGACCAAGGGCAAAGAGATAAAAACCATCGCCATCCGCCCATGCCGGCACAAAAAACGTTGAGGGTCAATTAAAGCTCGAGTCACAATGCGACTCAGAGACTGAACTCGAAATAGTGGAAATAACAAATGACCGAGGGCGAGAAATAAAAACGATTATCATCTGCCCACATAGGCACAGAATATTGAAGGTCAGGAAAGCTTGAGTCAAGGCCTGACTCGGAGAATAAGCCTAAATACCTAGGTAAAGCGCGGAGGCCCCAACGCCTGCTCGCGCCAAAAATCGCACTTAAAAGCCTCCGGGCTTGCCTGATTGGTTCCAGATCTACGAGGCTCCCGCCAAACACCAAAACCAACCCGCCTGGTCAAAAGCAATACAGAGAGAGAAGCAAAAGATATAAAGATTCAAGTTTTCTCTTATCTTACATACGCAAAAGGCGCACTCTCCATCTACGAACAGGCTCTACAAGTATTAAATACAAAGCAGAAAAACAACAAAATCTACACTTCGCTCCAAAGGGCTATGGCCTACCAGATTCGCTCTCTGTGACGTCAGCAAGAAGTGATCGAGCGTCACGCTCGTCCGCCCTTGCTCGAGCCAATTCCTCCGAGAGAATGAAGCCCCTTGCGCCGAGACATATTCCTCGAGACTCTTCTCCTAGTCGAGGACCCGCTTTAGCTCAGCTTGGGCATTAGCAGTGTCCTTCACATGAATCATCATCTCCTGATCAGCCTTGGTTCGGCTTAACGCCGCTTCAGCCTGGGCATCAATTATCTCAACCCTTATCTTCGAGAGATCAGACTCGACTTTCCCGATCACATCCGCTTGAACTATAGCGTTGTCATGAGCCAAGCGGAGTTGGGCCTCGAAGGTAGGAACCTTGGTCAAAGCACCTCTCTCTTCTAAAGCTTGAGCTTGCACCTGAGCCCTTAGCTCGCCACAAGTATTCCTGACACGACCGGTATCGCCCTTGAAATACTCTAAGGCCTCCAACTTTTTCTGCAGCTAATATAGGAAAAAGGGGTTAACCTTAAGGGCCAAAAAGAGCGAAGCGCATGCTACGAAAGGTTACCTACTATATCAAATAGCTCCCGTAATTCGAGTTTCGGTACACCTCATATCGCCAATGCAGCAACTCAGCCTCCTTCTCCTCGTTGAGGAGCCTAAAGGAATCACCCTCGTCCAAAACTTTCTGAAGCCTGGCTCCTTGACGGAAAAGCTCAGACCTGAGCCTATCACAGGCATGCAAAAGGAAAACCCGATAAAGAAAGGAGGACACGGAATACAGAAGAGTTGCGCCTAAACTCACCATGAAATGAAGCCAACAAACTTCCTCAAATTCAGAGCACACTCCTGTTGATCCTACCGCTTCGGCCCCACGAGAACAAACCTCGCGCAAGGCATATTCACTTGGAGGAACCATCGTCCGAGAATCAAATACTCTGGGAATGGCAGGCTCGGATGATGACCTCTCCTTGAAGACACGGGCCCGTTCAGCCCCACTAAAAGCTCCATCACACTACGGGTACAGATCCCGTTTGTCGCCATCGTCCCTCATCTCGGAGGCCGACGATCCCTTCCCCTCTTCGGAAGAGCACATCCTCCCCCTAAGGAGCCGCTTGATGCCTACTACGGCAATACCAGTACAAAGGTAAAAGGAAAGTGTCATCTCAAATGTACGAAGACCAGGGTAAATGCATCGTACGCACATACCTTGGTATTTTTCTTCCCATATGTTACGGGACACAGCTTGCCACTTACGCTCGTCGCAGTTCGAATGGGTCACCAACCTCTGGACCCAGCCGGGCAGATCAAGAACTTCGCTTGGAATCCATGAAGTTGCTGCAGAAGGGGAGAAAAATAGTTACTCAACAGACTTTCGCTATAAGAAAAACCTGAGAAAGCGCCAGGCACTTTACTCACGTGCGTAATTCCATCCCTCGAGAAATGGCATAAGCTCCACGGGGATAATGTCGTCCATCCGGACCCGAATGAATCAACTGGCCCACTCTCGATCACCATCTTCTTCGTTATCAACAACAAAGGGCGTGGACAAATGGCACCGCAGGGTTAGCAGGCCTTGATGATGAAAGGGCCGGTACAGCCTGGCGAGGTGACTGAGCGTGAATTCAAGCCCAACCTTCTCCGCAAAATGCCTCGTTATCAGCACCACTTGCTAAAACGACGGATGTATCTATGCCAGGGTAACCTGATATTTTAAGAATAAATCAAGTACGACCCTGTCAAAGGGGCCAAATGCGAAGGGATATAGGTACACGCTCAAGAATCCATCAACAGAGTCCGCAATTCTCTCACCCGGGGAAAGCGCCTTCAGTGCTATCTCTTCGCTCCATCCGCAATATCTCCTCACCATCTCCAGATGTTCCTCTCTTATCAAAGACACAGTCTTTAGAGGGAACTCCCGTGGATCCTGAACACTGGGCGTGGAACTCTCTCCTCCCTGCCGAGCCGACCCCGAAGTAGTTTGCCATGGCTATGGTAGAATCGACAATCTAAGGAAAAAATGTGCTCCAACGCCTTTCGCACCTGAAGAAATGAAGAACCCTATGCCAAAGCGGAAGGGTAGCTATCTAAAATAGTGAGGCCTTTCGAAGAAGCAGAAACCACCCCACATATATGCGTGAAACATTGACAATTCACCTATCCGAAGTGAGCCCCGGGAGGCCAACGGCCTCAATACAGATCGATAGGGTAATACCCGATCCTAGAGATGTCCTTTGATGAAGAAACCATGCCTAAATGAGTCGACTGTATTATCTCCAGTTTCATGGAAGCATCCGACCTCGAGGATCCATGCCAAAAAAAGAAGTCAGATTTCTGAAGCTTTCAATGCCATCACATGACCCAAGGCGATGCCTGATCTCATGGTTTCCTTTTCTAAAAAGGAAATATAAGCATGTGGAGCTCCGATCACGAAGGCTCGAAGCAACGCCTAAGTACAAGCAATCCCTCAACAGGAGTCTATCCCCTAAGCTTTAAAAGGCTATCAGCGTCAAGTTTAAGAGAGACCCCCAGGTAGCCAAAGCTGACCTTCACTCAGAATATCATTCTCGAAAGCTCCAAAACTCAGCATACTATCTCCATGCAACTCGGAGGGCCCGACAACCTGAACCTATTAGATTAATTTAGATTTGGTCTGAGGTACGATGGTGGGCTCGAAAAAAGGCCATGTCAATCAGTAGAGGATCGGAGAGAACGCTCGCATCCGAGTTAGATATCAGCATTCGACAATAAAGGAAAACATTCAAAGGACTGAAAGGGCATGAGAGCATGCAATTATAAGGCAAGGATCGAAAGCAGAAGTCAATGAACTATATTCATAAAAATCCATATACAACAGCCCTCGAGGGGCCTTTACATACAATTACAAAAGCCTACAAAGGTTCTCTACATCAAAAATGGAGTAACGGAAGGATGTACATGTGATGAAACCCGAGAGCCCGGTCCATCCTCGAAAATCCATCTCCAGCATTAGCATCCTCGAGCACCGCCCCCTCGAGCATGCATCCTCGAGGGCGATTCCTTCGACCGCTACCTCCTCTAGGTTCCTAGCTCAATCCCCTAGAGGATTCCTACCGGAGAAGATGAAGAATAGGAAAAGGAGGGGATGCAGAGGAGGTAAAGAAAAGAGACATGGCCTGCCAAAGCCAAAGGTAGAAGATTCATCGGGCCCCAGCCTCGACGACCGGTAGTGTCATTTTATCCTTTGGGAAAGAAAAAACCCAAGGGATGAAGTACCACACTAGGGCTAGGTAGGAGAGTGAGCAGCGGTGCATAGTTCAAACAACTATATACATAAGGGGAAAACCGACTCCCCGTCTGTCATCGTCTCGGGCCAACAACAACAGCAACGACAAACATATCAACGACGGGACAACTTGCTCATGCTCGACAAAGGGAAGCCCCGGCAAGAGTACACAACACAATCTACGGGAGCTCTGCCAAATGGCCTTGAGGCCACGAGCCCCAAGCATAATGTTCAAGGATAGAAGATGATGATAAGAAGAAATGGGCAAGTGATCCAACGAAGGTACTAGGATAGAAAAATCAACACCAAAGCACCTTTATTTATAGGGGGAACGACACGATCATCAAGGCTTTGGAAGATTGACCGGAGGATGCAATTACTGCACTCTTGAAAAATCGAATCGACGGCGGTACACTCACCTTGGAGACCGGGAATTGACAGCGCGTTAAATGATGTCAAAGTGCACAAGTTCGCAGGTCACCCCAATTGTCACAAAAGCTTGCGCCACAAGTTGCATCACTGATGCGACGTCACCGTAAGGAGCTCGAGGAGTCAAGTGTCAGAATCATTTCCCATCACTTCATTCTGGGAAATGCGGAGACTATCTGTATGCAATGAAATCAGAGGACTCGATTTCTTGCTATCGAGCCACTTCGGGAGAATGCCTTGAGATCCCGAGGACATGAAGCCACGACTAACTTCCCTTCTTCGGGTCTCGTCGGGGCCCGACTCAAAGAAGACGAAGGACGAGGCCAGAACAAAAGGGGAAGTTCCCTAGGCATACGACTAAGTCTGAGAGGGTGTCGATGCCCCCTTTTTCTCTAACCGTGGGGTCAGAAATCGGGTATACGACATTAGGAGGACAACTCTATTCCCTTTCGAGAATTGGGTTTAGAAGTTGAAGAGTCGCCACCTAATAATTATAGTGCATTAGGAAACTTTAAGAAGGGTTTGAGATGAAGGGACCAGAGATTAGGGTAAGGGCTAGAAATTATCCCGAGGGGAAGGTGTTAGGCACCCCTCAGGATCCACTAGTGTGGTTCCCGACCATGTTGCAATTGTGACTTTACAAGTAAACAATCAAGACTCAAATAAGGATTCGCACATAACATTGCGACCAAGTTGAAAATTTTCAAAGGTAAGTAGAGAGGGCAGAAATTCATGAAAAAGAGATTTGAACAGTTTTACAAGAAGCGATGAAAGCAAATAAAGGGAGGGGAGTCCTAAGTTTATAACTAATATGGATCACTTCAATGCAATACCCAACAATCACTCCTCAGAAGAGGGGTCGCACGTGATATTATCGCATCGGTCATCATATCCATATTCTACCCTTCCCACCCCGTTAAGGTATTTAAACGCGATCAGTCTCATTTACTTATTGCATGCTAGTACCCGTCCCAACCTATCAGTCCTGGGGTATCAGGACTTCTGATTCTAAAGGGGAAGGAAAGGGATATAGGCATATATGGAGTTCAAAGGTTAAAATTCTAATTGCGACATACAAAACAAGTAACAAATATAAGGATGAACAAAACAAATAGGTAAGGCTCAAGTAAACCCCTTAATCAAACAAACACTTAGTTTAGCATGTCTTGGCACATACTGATTTGGTCTTTAAATTAAACTTAAACAGCGAACGGACTGGTTCAACCCATATGTTTAGATAGAAAGTCTGCATTAGGACACTTGGATCCAATTGTCAGAAATCAAGGTATTTCAAGCGAGTGATTTAAAAGGTACTGGTTTCAGGAAAAGTAGTCTAATGCAGAGAAGTTTTGAAAAGAAAGTATAGACTGCAGTAAAAATAAAACACAGAAATGGTTGTGAAAGAGTTTTAGAGATAGAAATATCTAAGGAAAGGGTAAGTCGCAACTGTTTTAAAAGACAATTTCAGGGTCTGAGTAAAATGTTTAGGCAGAATGTTTGGAAAGAAACTGTTTCAGAAAAAGATGCCGATTTGAGGGATTTAAAATCATACTGAGTCAAAGAGGTTTTGTCAAAGAATTAAGACTTCTGAAATCGTTGTTGTATTAATACGTTAAGGACCAGTTAATAGATCATTATTACTTTAAGCGAATCAGACGAGTTTGATGCAAATCCTATAGGCATGATATCTACTTTGATTTTTAAAACCTGTTATTGAACTTGTAAAAGATGATTTTGTTAATTAACCCTATAGTTTGCCTAATGCATATGCATTCCTTATAGGCATGATCTCTATATGCATTGATTACATGAATGTTAAGTCATATAGGCATGATTTCTATGTGATTTGTAACACAATGAAGCGTTGACCCTATAGGCATGGTCTCTAGGTGATGTGGAATCAGAAACATTGAACAATCCTATAGGCAGGATTTCTAAAAATAAATTAAAATCCTAAAGCATGGTTTCTACCCTTACTGATGCAAGAATGTAAAACCCCTCCCACACCCTTTTACTATATTCCCCAAATCCTTTATACAAATTATTACAGACCAAAAGAAAGAAAATAAATATATTAAAAACTAACAGCTAGATCCGAGCAGCCTAATTCAATCTTAATGTCCAATAACATATGATTAACCAATTCCGAATTTCCAAAGCCTTTTCTTTATCCAAAGTGTTTCAAAGTTCCAAGGAATCTCAAGGATTCTCGGCATTGCTTACACTCAGGATACCATTTAGAATTAGAATAGTGCAGTGCGGAATAGCCAGCCCTCAGGCATCCAAGTTCTGTGGGAGCTCAAGGGTCCCAAAGCATGGCTTGCAAGAGAGGGGCAGAACTTAGAGCTAGGAGTAAGTGCAAAGTGAAAAGGAATTGGGGAGCCATAACAAATGGTGGTCATACCCAGCCACAGGTGCAGACTGGCACACCCCTGACCATTTGTTTGGTCAAACAAGTTAGGAGCAGACCCTTGAGGGTCAAACCTAGGTCTGGATGGTGATTAGGACACCACCAGACTCAGGTCCAGGCTCAAGCACATAAAGGGGAGAAGGGAGTGGGAATTTATTGAGTTAGGAGGTTCAAAGTCATGGGCAGCAATAACAGAGTGCTGTCATGGCTGGAACTGTACTCTCATACAAAGGAGTAAAGGAAAGGGATTCACATGAGAAGAGCACATACAGAGTTGTAGAAACATAAGGAAAGAGAGCATAACAGACTAAGATGTAAACACATGGTGAAAGAGAGAGCATGACAGGCTGGGAAATAAACACATAGTTAAGGGGGGCATTATTTAACTAAGAATGACATACTAGTTGCAAGTACTAGAATAGCAGAACAACAAAAGCAAGTAAACAGCCAGAAGTCAGCAGGAGCAAAATCGAGTCTTCAGCAAATACTTGAGAGTTCAAAGAGAACTCAAGAATGTTTCAGAAAATAGAAAGAGAAGAGGAGCAGGGTGCTCAATACTAGAAGTTGAGAAAGTAGTAGTAGAGAAAGTATTGAAAATTTCGAAGTCTTTTTTTGTATATCCGTATTAAGTGCAAAAGGGGTAGCCCCTTTTATAGTGCAGAAGACAAGTGAGAAGAAGGTAAGAAAATAATTTTGAAAGTCAATCACGCAGATTTCCCTTCAGCCAAGGGATTGATTTCAAACGGGCATGACAAATAAGGAAAGGATTTTGATTTTAAATCTTTTCTAAGGCAGTATAACAGGGGTAAATACATGGAAATTCATTTAAGGAAATAGTTCAACATTACACGGTTTGGGCTAAATAAGGGAAGGCAATCAATCACAGCCAGTAAAAATCAAGGTTTGAGCCTTGGCATGAATGGATCCAACCAAGAAAAGGTGAAGAGAAACTTAATTTGAAGAAAATCATTAACAATCAATCATACCCTTTTGAAAAGGGACTCGGAATCAATCACAGGCTGGCCAAAGGCCTTTTGAAAGAAGAGAAAGTCATATAAAAACCATACAGAGACAAGAGAGAGTTGTTGCAACACTAGCAAAGAAATCAGAGTAGCAAGGAAAGTTAGGTTCATAGACTCAAAGTGAGTCTTTGAAAGAGGGTCAGGGTTATGAATGGAACCCTAGCCCAAACACACAGCCAAGCTTGTCAAAAAACCTCCAACACTAGGGTTTTCTGACTCAAATCAGATACATAGGCAAAGAACAACAAGTAGAATAGGCTCAATAGTCTCTCTCAGAAACTCATGAGAGAATAAGCAAACAGAGAGAACAACAAGTTTGAAACATATGGAATACATTTAGGCAAAGCTGTGTTGCTTAAACAAGTTCAGGAGAGACAAGCAATACAGGTTTAGGAAAACGGTAGAAGAATCATGCTTAGGGCTTTAAACAAAAAAAATCCAGTGAAGGCAGGCAAGGAGCAAAAGCTCAGAAAAAAATACAGTAGAGGGTTATGCGAGGGAGACACATAAAGCATGCTTATAGAACCCAGTAGGAGAAAAAACAAAACACAAAAACAGAAGAACGTGCGTAATAACGGCAAAACACAAGAACATAGGAGAAGACATGCGAGGAAAGAACATAAGACATAAACGAAAAACTCGTAGGAAACACGGTATATACAGATTCACACAAAGAAAAGAAGAAGGAGAAGAGACAGAAGTCGTTTTAAGATTTTTGAAAACCCTAAATCGAAAAAGACTAGTTTTAAAAAGAAAAAATTGGGGAAAAGTTTTAAAACTTCGAGTATAACACAGATTTACCACAAATCTAAGAAAATAAAAGAAAAAGGAACCTCGAACAACTTTAGGGTTAGAAACGAGAAGGCTTGGAAAGGGTCTGGTCTCGAATAGGTCTGAGCCATAGCTATGCTTTTTAAGGCTCGAACACGTCGGAATGGAGCCGGAGAGGCCATAGGAACTCAGATCTGCGGAGGATCTGAACGGGCATCATTGAGGTCGAACCTCGAAATCTCGAACAACCATGATTTGGGGGTGAAGGGAGGTGAGCATAGGCCGTCCATGGCCTGAGAAGCCATGGACTCCGGTGAGATTTGGTCGGAGAAGACGAGGAATACGGCTAGGGTTTTTGAATGTTAGAGAGTGTTTGAGAGAAAGGGAGGGTTTGAGGGCGGCGGTCGAAGAGAAATGAGAGATAGGGTTAGGTCGTTCGAAATTAAACAGGAAAGGAGGGATGAGGACCGTTGATCAAAATGATCAATGGCCAGGATCTGAAGATACAAACGGATAGGTTTAGTTAACGGGTCAGGGGTCGGGTTAAATTTGAATTGGGCTGGTACAATTTGGGCTTGAAATTGGTTGAGATTGAAATGGAATTGTGGTTAAAATTGAAACGAATTGAGGCTAAAATTGAAATAGCCAGTTTTCCCCTATTATTTTATAAAAATAGTAAAAATGTTTTAAAAGCAAATTAAAGGTACTGAGTTAATAAATAATATGCAAACCTTAATTTAAAATATTGGGATCAATTTATGTTTAAGAAAAATGCTATTAAATCTTAAAGAGGCTAGCATTGCAATTACATGCAATTTAGTTTTAAAATACCAAGCGAATTTGTAAAAATATGCAAAAAATCATGTCAACTATATTTGAGGTAATATTGGGATTTTATGATGTAAAAATAGGCCATAAATTGATTTAAAAATCAATAAAAATGCCAAAACCCTTTGGGGTACTTATATATGCACATATATGTCATTTTGAAAATATATAGGGAAAAATTGGGTATCAACAGTTGCCCCTCTTTACCCGAGGAGGATGAAAGAGTTGTCGGGTAAAGACAAGATGGCCAATTTTGACCGGATCGGTGATTGAAAAGAGTTTTGACCGAGCCCTGGCTTCTGAGCTGCCTACATATCCCTGGTTTTACAGGAATCAGGCCATATGTAGTTCAGGAACCATTGACGGAGTGTGTCGATGGAGATTCAAAAAGACAGATGAAATGATTAGATTTGAAAAGGTGTTTGGAGTCGAATAGGCTGCGGAGGACCGGAGCGGGATCGCTCCTGTTGAGACGGCCGTTTCCTAGCCGGTGTACCTACAAATGAGCACAATGGTGTATATTGTGCATTATTAAAACATGATGCAAGTTCCCGTTGGACCATGAATGTTGTGTTCGGATGGTTAGGATGACGTCCTCGTACTATGATGTCATGGGCCATGAAGAGCATAAAAGTAAAGATTCGCAGGCCATGAAATGGTGTTCTGGGGCTATGCCGATGGTGCCTCCAAACTATGATGCCTTTGAATAAGTTGGCGATCTTTCAGCCCATGAGAAGGTGGCAATCTTTTAGCCAAATGAATGAAAAGGGTGGCGATCTTTCAGCCAAAGCGAGAATTTAAATGCAGGTGGCGATATTTCAACCGTTCGAAAAATAAAGTGGCGATGTTTCAGCCATGCAAGATGGAGACAATGCTTAGTCTCGTAAGGCAGATGAGTAGCCTTATGCAGAATGGAGGTAGAGCTTAACCTCGAAAGGCAGATAAGTAGCCTTATGCAAAAATGCAGATGGAGACAGAGCTTAGTCTCGAAAGGCAGATAAGTAGCCTTATGCAAGATAGAGGTAGAGCTTAACATCGAAAGGCAGATAAGTAGCCTTATGCAAAATGCAGATGGAGACAGAGCTTAGTCTCGAAAGGTAGATAAGTAGCCTTATGCAGGATGAAGGTAGAGCTTAACCTTGGAAGGCACATAGATAGCCTTATGCAAAATGCAGATGGAGACAGAGCTTAGTCTCAAAAGGTAGATAAGGTAGCCTTATGCGATGCAGATGGAGGTAGAGCTTAACCTCGGAAGGCAGAAAGGTAGCCTTATGCAATGCAGGGAAATACGGATGGAGACAATGCTTAGTCTCGAAAGGCAGAAAGGTAGCATTATGCGATGCAGATGGGGTAGAGCTTAACCTCGGAAGGAAGAAAGGTAGCCTTATGCAATGCAGGGAAATGCGGATGGAGACAATGCTTAGTCTCGAAAGGAAGAAAGGTTGCCTTATGCGATGCAGATGGAGGTAGAGCTTAACCTCGGAAGGTAGAAAGGTAGCCTTATGCAATGCAGGAATGTAAAAGGATGATTAGTAGTAAGATATCTTAGCTGATAGCCGATTACGACAATATGACTGCTGGGGAGATTGTGTATGGATAGCAATTGGGGGCAAGTGATGATTCTGAGAAGTTGCATTCTTGGGAAAGTATGCGTTCATAAATATACCTGACAATATTGTGAGTCGAGTGCCTGCATCCGAAGAAAAATCGTGAGTTCTCTAAGGGGAAAGGTTAGTTCGTCTTCCCCGGGCCTTTGACGTTATGTGTTATTGGGGTAGCGTCGCTAAATAATAGCAATTCAGATAATAGGTATGCATGATCTAGTAAATATATAATCAAAAATAGTTTTGTTTAGATGAACCAATGACTGCGACATGGTTCAAGACATTGCAACCTCTTTTCTCCGGAATTTTGAGGGTCTTCCTCAAAATTCTGCCCCAGCTTGCTGAGCGGACGTTTCTGACGGCTATGCTAAATGACTAGAAAACATCTTTGGAATTTTTAGGACTCTCCTCAAAATTCTGCCCTAGTTTGCTGAGCGGACGTTTCTGACGGCTGTGCTAAATGACTAGAAAACATCTTTGGAATTTTGAGGGTTCTCCTCAAAATTCTGCCCCAGTTTGCTGGGCTGGCGCTTCTGGCGATGCACGAACTAAAATTAACTTCGGAATTTTGAGGGCCCTCCTTAAAATTCTGCCCCGGCTCCAATAGTGGGGGAAAAATGGAATTTTTATTAAATTATGACCGAACCCATAGGGCTGCCTACGTATCCCCTCTTAAACGGGAATCAGGTTAGGCATAGTTCAAATTACATCATTAAGGGAATCATAAGTGGTTACACATAATATCGTTTCACTGCATCTGAATTGATTGGCTTCGGCCAAACTTCTCCATCCATCTACGCAAGAATAAGGGCTCCTCCAGTTAGAACCCGGTGAACCATGTACGAACCCTACCAATTAGGAGAGAACTTCCCCTTGGCCTCATCTTGATGTGGGAAGATTTTCTTCAACACCAGTTGCCCCAGTGTAAACTTCCTTGGCTTAACCCTTTTGTTGAAGGCTCTGGACATTCTGTTCTGATACAACTAACCGTGGGCTAACTGCATCCTTTTCCCATCTATAAGGGCTAACTGCTCGTAGCGACCTTTTACCCATTCTGCACCATCCAATTCTACTTCTTGCATGATCCTTAAGGAGGGGATTTCTTCCTCGGCGGGGATGACCGCCTCTGTACCATAAACCAGCATGTAGGGAGTTGCTCCGGTCGATGTGCGGGCTGTAGTGTGGTATCCCAATAAGGCGAATGATAATTTCTCATGCCATTATTTGTGCCTTTCGACCATCTTCCTTTGTATCTTCTTGATATTCTTGTTGGCTGCTTCCACAACTCCATTCATCTGAGGCCTGTAGGCTGTAGAGTTCTTGTGTTTAATCTTGAAAGTTTCACACATTTCTTTCATCAAGTCGCTGTTGAGATTGGAACCATTATCGGTGATGATTGATTGCGGAACCCCGAACTGACAAACAATGCGGTTGCGACGAAACCCGCCACAACCTTCTTAGTGACCGCCCTGTATGATGTTGCTTCGACCCATTTGGTAAAATAATCGATTGCCACTAGGATGAACCTGTGCCCATTTGATGCGGCAGGCTCAATAGGTCCGATAACATCCATTCCCCAAGCGGCGAATGGCCATGGTGAGCTTGTCGCAGTAAGCTTGTTTGGAGGCGCCTTTATCATATCTGTATGTATCTGACAATGATGGCATTTGCAAACATACTGGATACAGTCTGTTTCCATAGTCATCCAGAAATACCCTGCTCGGAGTATCTTTTTTGCTAAGACAAAACCATTCATGTGCGGCCCGCAGGTCCCTACATGCACCTCGTCCAATAGCCTGGATGCTTCTTTTGCTTCGACACACCTTAGTAGACCCAAATCGGGAGTCCTCCTGTACAGGATTCCTCCACTATGAAAAAAGTTGCTGGATAGCCTACGAAGTGTACGCTTCTGAGTAGCGTTGGCAAGTCCTGGATATTCCCCTGTTGTCAAGTACTCCTTGATGTCATGGAACCATGGTTTTCCATCCGCTTCTTCCTCAACGTAGGCACAATAAGCTGGCTGATCATGAATCTTTACTGGGATGGGGTCAATGAAATTTGTATTTGGATGCTGGATCATGGATGATAAAGTAGCTAATGCATCAGCAAACTCGTTCTGGACTCTGGGGACGTGCTAAAATGTTGTTTTTGTGAACGTTTTCCTCAACCCTGTATATGATGCAAGTAGGGAAGTATCTTAGAGTTCTTGGTTGCCCACTCTCCTCGAACCTGATGTATGAGCAAGTCTGAATCCCCAATCACTAGCAACTCCTGAAAGTTCATGTCAATAGCCATTTTGAGCCCCAAGATACAGGCTTCATATTCGGCCATATTATTTGTGCAAGGGAACCTGAGCTTGGCGAATATCGGGTAGTGCTGGCCGGTTTCTGATAATAAGACTGCTCCTATGCCAACTCCTTTGAAATTTGTAGCTGCGTCGATAAACAACCTCCAACCATCATAGGATTCTGCAATATCTTCTCCTATGAAGGATACCTCTTCATCGGGAAAATACATTTTTAGGGGCTTGTATTCTCCGTCTATGGGATTCTCGGCGAGATGGTCCGCCAAGGCTTGCCCTTTGATTGCTTTCTGGGTTACGTAAACAATGTCGAATTCACTTAGCAGGATCTGCCACTTGGCAAGCTTGCCAGTGGGCATGGGCTTCTGGAAGATATACTTCAGAGGGTCCATTCTGGATATGAGATAAGTAATGTAAGCACAGAAGTAATGCCTCAACTTCTGCGCAACCCAAGTCAGAGCACAACAAGTGCGTTCTAAAAGAGAATACCGGGCCTCGTACGGTGTGAACTTCTTACTGAGATAGTAAATGGCTTGCTCCTTTCTCCCTATTTCATCATGTTGTCCTAAAACACAACCGAATGCTCTATCCGATACCGCAAGGTAAAGCAATAGGGGTCTTCCTGGCTCAGGCGGAACCAAGACCGGCGACGTTGATAGGTATTCCTTGATTTTGTCAAAAGCTTTCTGACAATCATCTGTCCATTTGGTAGCAGCGTCCTTCTTCAACATTTTGAAGATTGGTTCACAAATGACCGTGGATTGAGCTATGAGCCGGCTGATATAGTTGAGTCTTCCTAGGAAACTCATCACGTCCTTCTTGTTCTTTAGCGGTGGCAATTCTTAGATAGCTTTGACCTTTGATGGATCCAATTCTATTCCTCGACGACTCACGATGAAACCCAATAATTTTCCAGCAGGAACCCCGAATGCACACTTGGCAGGATTCAGTTTCAGATTGTACCTCCTCAGTCTGTTGAAGAACTTTCTTAGATCTGCCATGTGATCCCTGGCTTTCTTGGATTTGATGATGACGTCATCCATATATACCTCGATCTCCTTGTGTATCATGTCATGAAAGATGGTAGTCATGGCTCTCATATAGGTGGCACCAGCGTTCTTCAAACTGAATGGCATCATTTTGTAACAGTACATTCCCCACGGCATGATGAAATCCATTTTCTCTACATCTTCCTCATCCATCCATATCTGATGATACCCAGTGAAACAATCAACAAAAGACTGTAACTCATGCTTGGTGCAGTTGTCAATTAGAATGTGTATGTTCGGCAAGGGGAAGTCGTCTTTAGGACTCGCCCGATTAAGATCCCTGTAGTCAACACAAACTCTAACTTTCCCATTCTTTTTGGCACTGGCACGATGTTGGCTAACCATGTCGGATACTCTACTACCCTGAGAACCTTGGCTTTGACTTGCTTGGTAACCTATTCTTTGATTTTCAAACTCATGTCGAGTTTGAATTTCTTGAGCTTCTGCTTTATCGGTGGGCATGTCGGGTCTGTTGGCAGTTTGTGAGCTACAATGGATGTGCTGAGACCAGTCATGTCATCATATCACCAGGCGAATATGTCTTCATATTCCTTTAGGAACTCCTTGTAGTCTTTCTTTTCTGATGGTGACAGGTGAACGCTGATGCGCGTTTCTTTGACATTCTCTGCATCTCCCAGATTAAAAACCTCAGTTTCATCCAAGTTAGATTTAGGCCTATTTTCAAAATTCTCAACTCCTCTAACAACCTCTTCTGGTATATCATCCTCTTTTGAGTCCGTATCCGTTTGTTGCGTTGTCTCGTTGCAAGTCACAATCGTTGGTTCATCATCAAGGCAAGTAATAGTAATGCTGTGTAAAATAAAGTGAATGATAGGAAAATAATAAGAGCAAGATATATAATAAACTGAAATGCTTCGATTAGATTCATGATTGTTTGAATATCAGAGCTCTTTTCAAAATTAAAGACAATGCGGAAATAAAATCAGCTAGTAAAAAGTAAAAATGTGATGCATGGTGCTTTTGTTTAGCCTTGCTACCCCGAAGCTTTCCGGGCCCTGGTGGTCCTGACCGACCAATTGGTGAGGTGTTCCCCTCGGTTCACAGCTTGTAGGGAATGGCCTTCCTCCCCTTCCTCCTCGAAGATAACATAACAGTCCATATCATCTTCCAAAAACAGGTTCTTCATTGCTGCCAATGCCTCGTCTTCCTCTGATCCATATATAATGTCAGCTGGCTGAAAGGTTTGCTCTAGACGAGGTATATTGTGCTCCAACGGATAGTAGGGACCGCGCCATGGTGGCGACCAATTATTAAACTCCTCCCATGTGTATTCATACCTAGGCCGAAAGTGGTACCATGTTCCTTTAGCTTGATGGGATTGGTGATGCCCTGGAGATTCTTGCCAAGTCCTTTTACGGGCTCATACGCACTCCAATTTAGGATACTCTCGATCTTGTTATCCCACCATTTGTCTTTGTCTACAACGTTGACTATTTAAATGTGGTGGTATGTTTCTCCACCTATTCTCCTTCTGCCTACAATCATCAGGATGGTTTGGCGGCTGTATATAGGGTTGCTACCGTCGCCATGAATGATCACTTCTTGATGATTCCATTCAAATTTTACAACTTGGTGTAAGGTTGATGCCACAGCCCCAGCGGCATGGATCAAGGGTCGTCCCAACAATAAATTGTAGGATACCGGGACGTCTATAACTTGAAAGTCCACATCGAACCAGGTAGGTCCCATCTGCAAGCATAGGCTAATTTCCCCAATGGTGGATCTTTGGGACCTATCGAAAGCTTTAACATTGATAGCTCCATCTTTGATCTCGTGCAAACCTTTCCCCAATGTCCTGAGAGTTATTAGTGGACAAATGTTAAGGCTGGATCCCCCGTCAACCAAGATTCTGGTGATGAAATAATCTTCGCATTGCACGGTGATATGCAACGCCTTGTTGTGACTCAGTCCTTCTGGTGGTAACTCGTCCTCGTGGAAGGTGATCTTGTGGATTTCTAGGACTTGTCCTACCATATTCGCCATTTCGCCTCCCGTTAGGTTGCTGGGAACATAAGCTTCACTCAATATTTTCATCAAGGCATTTTATGTGTCTTAGAGCTTTGCAAAAGAGCCAGGATGGAAATCTGCGCTGGTGTTTTGTTCAGTTGCTCAACAACCGAGTATTCTTTGGCCTGTATCTTTCTCTAAAGGTCATCGGGTCCAGTTTCGACAGACCGTCCAGAGGCTTGCTTGCTGGACTCAGCTAAATGTTATATATCCTGCCGGTTCTGGTCATGCCCTGTGCGGCGATCGCTTCTCCAGTATGTGTCTTGCCTTTTCTCCTAGCTTCCGTTGTGTAATCCCAAGATATGGCATTTGGGTTGAACGACGTTACTTCTATCATGGAAACCAGAATATGCATCCTCGGGGGTAACACAACAACTTCAAAAGGTGCAGGTGCTTTTAGGATCCCAAACTCAACCTCAATTGGACTCGGCGCCTTTGTAGGAGGTGCTTCGAACTCGAGTGGTACGGACACATTTACCTCATCGCCCTCAGAAGGATGGATCTGAACAACAATGGGGTTGAGGGTGACCGTTGGCTTCTTAGGCTCATTTCCTTCAGCAATCAACCCGATTGACCCTTTGGGGTCCCAATCATCCTTAATCTCGATCTTATGGATGCCTCCACCCTTGTGGTCAGGCAGAGGGTTGTTGCGGACATTGGGAGCGGGCTCCTTTGCTATAATGACCTTATTGTCAATCAAGGTCTGAATCTTGTCTTTCAACGAGCGACACTCGTCGATGGTATGGCTTTTCATTCCGGAATGGTATGCGCAGGTTTTGTTCGGGTTGACCCATTGAGAGGGATTTTCTGGAGTTATGGCTGGGATAGGGGTAACATAACCGGCTGCTCTGAGTCTTTCATATAGTTGGTCAATTGGTTCAACAATGGCGGTATATTGTCTGGGAGGTCTGCGGTCAAAATTTGGTCTGGGTAGAGGAAAGTTTTGGCGAGTAGGTGGTGATGGGTAATAAGAAGGTTGAGAGTTATATGCTTGGTACACAGGCGCGGGCTGGGAATATCTTGGTGAAGTGGGCTGATATGTGGGTGGTGGAGGTGATTGGTAGGCAGGTGGTGGAATTTGGTATGTGGGTGAGGGTGCTTGGTAATTTGGGGAAGGTTGATATGTGAGTGGAGTTGAGGGATATGTTTTTGTATTTCATAGTGGATTTGGTTCTTTGCGCAGCCATTACGGAATTCACGTCCTTTTTCTTTGCCGTGCCACCAGACTGTAAGGCCTTGTTGGTGGCATGTAATGCTTCGAGATTAGTGACCACCCCATTCTTGGTACCTTCTTCGATCCTTTCTCCCAACTTAATGATGTCGGAGAATTTCTGACCCTCTATCAGCATTATCCTTTCATAGTATTGCGGATCCTGAGCCCGGACAAAAAACCTGTTCATTTGCTCTTCCTCTAAGGCTGGCTTGACCTTAGCAGCTTCTGATCTCCAACGAGTAGCATACTCGCGAAAGGTTTCTGCGGGTTTCATCTTTAGATTCTGAATGTAGAACACATCTGGTGCGTTCTCTGTGTTGAACCTGAATCGGTCCATAAAATCAAATGCCATGCTCACCCAACTTGTCCATCTCTTTTTATCAGCCTGGCTGATGTACCAAGATAAGGTATCGCCTTTCAGGCTCCTCATGAACAGCTTCATGCGGATCTTCTCGTCCCGTCCAACTCCTACCAGCTTATCATAATACATTCTTAGATGGACCCTGGGATCACCTGTACCGTCAAACATCTCGAACTTGGGAGGTTTGTACCCCTCCGGGAGTTCAACATCTTGCTGAATGCAGAGGTCATCGTAATTCAGCCCCTCTATACCTTTGTTTCCTTCCATGCCTTGGACTCGGATGGTTAACTTCTTGAGTTCAGCGGCCAAACTCCTGATAAGGGAGTCTTTGTCGTCTGAGTCATATGCACCTGAGATTGGCTGGGTGTAGTGGGGTATAGTGTCCACAAAGATAGTAGTGTTGTGGAGGTGGTCGTTTGTGGTGTTTTGCGGTTCAAGAATGAGTAGTGGAGTGTTATTGCATGTGTTGTAGGCTTGAGTGTGAGCGGGTTGTACTGGTGGTTGTGGGGTGTTCTGTGGAGGTGCGGGTTTTTAAGCAATTGGGAAGTTGACATCAGGAGCGGTGAGAGTGAATGATAAATTTGCCAAGTTTCGAACTTGATCCAGTTCTTCTTGGAACTTCAACAGTTTCTGCTCAAGTTGGGCAGCAGTTTCCTTAGCAACCGGGGTACCCTGAGGAATCTCAACTCTTTCAATTTCCTTTCTGGCGCTTGAATCTCCCATTCTACCTTTGCTCTTGTTTCGGATAGGACTCGGAGGAGGAGGAGGTGGAGGGCCCTTGGATCTCGTACTGTATGATGATGGTTCCAGAATGCACAAACTAACCTTTGGGGAGGGGAATAAAAATAAAGAAAACAAAAAAGTAACAAGTTAGTGCGGGTTATGAGAAGAAAATTGTTGCAATAGTAAAACACATTGTGCAAGAATATAAATCGCGTCCTAATTTGGGTGCCTCATTGTGCCTGAGGTAGGCCTAGCGACAAATTAGCTTGGAGAACTTATAATGCTAAGTGCCTCATTTATTGATAAAAATAAGACAAATCCCAAAACGACACTAAAATAGCGGAAAGTAAAAATGTCACTAATGGCTATTGACCTTATTACATTAAAAGCGAAAAGAAAGACTCCTAACTACTTGGTCCCAGAAGGACCTTCTTTAGGTTGAATGTTCTCGTTGATCAAGTCCTCCAGCTCGCGCAGATTTTCCAGTAAAAATGCTATCGCCAGAAGTTCTCCTTTGCCTTCCTCAACATTTTGACAGTCGATGGCTCTTTTCCTCACTTTCCCTTCCAATTCCAGCAAGCTGTACTCTAGGTATTCTAGCTTCTCACTAGCCTTGGTGACTCTCTCTTTCCATTCGTTGATTTGTTTGCTCGATGGGAGGTTTCTCCACCAAGTCTGCAAGAGTGAAGGTATGTTTACCATACCGAAGTCAGGAACTTTGTCATTCATTTTCTGCAAAACAAAAGGGTTAAGACCTCACCCCCACCGGACTCGACTATTTAATACCAATAATCAGCATAAAAAGCATTTAGTTCTCCAAATAAATGCACAGAACATGTAGGTGTCCGTTTGGGTTTCAGGGAAACTCGATGGACTTTGGACAAGGCTATCTTAATGAGTCATTATGTGGACAACATGACTGACTCGGCTATGTTTGACCATGATGCATGCACAGTTAGACAGAGTAAGGTTTCTATTGGGGTATTAGACAGGTACTCTTTAGCGGACAACTCAAGAGGGAAAGGCACGGAACCGTCGACTGCACCGCTGATCGACTGATTTTACCGCAAATACGCCTTTGCCGAATTTAAAGGGTGATAATATTGGAAGAGCGCAACCACTCATTATAAGCGTTGCTATGGTGTTTGTTTGGCACGAGTGGAATATGATGGTGAAGATGCAGTTTACAAGAATGAAATAAATTGACATGTATTTTCACGTTCATAAGATAAATGATTACAATAATTGCAGTAATTAAAACAACATTGAAATAAAGTAGTAAAGGAAAGCAGCTAAAAGAAAGAAAAGACATGAAGAGCCAAGTCAGTTTCGTAGTGAAAGAATAAAAGACAGTAAATAAAGCAATTAATGAGATAATAAAGTCACAAACAACATGCAATGGTAAAAGCCTAAAGAAACTCCCCAGCAGAGTCGCCATGCTGTCGACGCCCCCTTTTTCTCTAACCGTGGGGTCAGAAATCGGGTATACGACATTGGGAGGACAACTCTATTCCCTTTCGAGAATTGGGTTTAGAAGTTGAAGAGTCGCCACCTAATGATTATAGTGCATTAGGACACTTTAAGAAGGGTTTGAGATGAAGGGACCAGAGATTAGGGTAAGGGCTAGAAATTATCCCGAGGGGAAGGTGTTAGTCACCCCTCAAGATCCACTAGTGTGGTTCCCGACCATGTTGCAATTGTGACTTTACAAGTAAACAATCAAGGCTCAAATAAGGATTCACATATAACATTGCGACCAAGTTGAAAATTTTCAAAGGTAAGTAGAGAGGGCAGAAATTCATGAAAAAGAGATTTGAACAGTTTTACAAGAAGCGATGACAGCAAATAAAGGGAGGGGAGTCCTAAGTTTATAATTAGAATTAGGTTTGAGCTCGACTTTGGAAATATCCCTGCCACACTAGTTACTCCTTCAGTTGCGATTTAAAACTCCTTGCCCACCTTAGTTGGTGTTATTTTGAAGTCCAGTTCAAGCTAATTTTGTGCTTTAATATTTGAATTTGCATGCTTAAAGTAGTCTGTCGAATTGATGTTTTTGATAAAGTTTAATTCCTTAGTAACTTAAGGCATTTCCAGTTCAAGAAAAGTGGAAGAAAGTGATGACCATTTTGTAGTTATTGGACTCTGTTCTGTTCTTGTAAGCTAATAAAACATATATATAGAGAATAAATTCTTTTGTGAATTTTTTCTTAATCATTTGTTTATCTTCTTTTATAGGTTGAAAAATGAATAAAGGGTAGACGAATCCAGTGAACACCTTCTTTAAGAATATTGGCTGATTGTTGCTAAGACTTCGGATATTCTAGGAATATTTTATTTTAGAATATTTTGCAACTTATGTATGCTAACTCTTGAATTCTCAAAAAACATTGTATATTTTACTTTCATAGATATCACTAGTAGTTGAATATTGTAGATTAAGATGGTAATATTTAAATTATGTATATGGTAAATAGTTATTTATAAATTGTTGCAATAGTCAAAACGAATCGATGCAATAACTTCTATAAACCATTGAAATAGGCCATGTCGAATCATTGCATTAGATGTTAACAACATCGTTGTAGGTTTTTATCCGTTCACTAGAGTAAAACGACTATTGCAGTATCCCATTTATTGCAACGACTACCTAATCATTGCAATAGATAGGCTATTGCAACGACTTATCAACCACGACAGGGAATCATTGCCATATATCTATTGCCACACGATCTGATGTGACGGACACCTAAACTGTTGGGATAGAACTATTGCAACGGTTTTCTTATCAACTGCAATGGTTTTGGCGGCGTTGTCACATGCCTACTTTCTAGTAGAGTCTAACCTTTAAATATTAGATATTCATGGGCATTCATATATGCATATGAGCAAGTTTTTGAATAATCATCTAGTTATTAGTCAAAGCCTGAAAAGATTACAATCATTTTTAGATCTTATATAATAATATGTAAATCTTAGTAAGTTGATGAGAAGAAAAGTGAAATGAAGCAAAACAACCACGTGGCAGAAAATAGGTAGCAAGGGCGTGAATCCCACTGCCTTTAAATTTGGTATTAGTCTCTCATAATGGTAATAGTTCCACATCGATTGGAGAAGATTTGGGATCACAAATTCTACAAACTTAAGGTGAGTAGTTACAAAATCAAAGGTACCAGCATAACATTTTGTGAGGGACAACTCCCAATAAGAAAATAATTCGCCTTCTCAAATGAATCACAATCACTACCCCGAAGAAAGATGGTGGCCTAGCATCCTTACTCGACAGTCAAGCTTGGTGATTACTCATTCATCCAACTTCATTATGGGCTGCCACACTCCTACACAAATATTTCTGTCAAACACATAATGCCACACCTAGTGGCTCGTTCATTTGGACTAACGTTACTAGCTGGCACCTTTATCAACACGAAACACAATAGATCCTGGGTAATGACACTCTTATTAACTTTTGGACAAACTCTTGGTTACCTTCCAATACGCCCATTCACAATTCTTAAATTGGGCCCCTTCCCTATAATGCCCATACCAATACGGTATCTACCTATTTATCCCATAGTCAAGGAGATTTTACTTTCCTCCCCTTTGAACTACCGCCTCCATTACTACAGAATATTCTTAGTATACATATCCCTTAATATACACTTTCCTCGACTCCTATGCGTGGGCCCTCGCAAAGCATAGGACCTTCACACCAAATCACACTACCACCATTTATTTCCGTCCCTCTCTCAACACTCCTTCACATGGATTTGGAAACTTTAGTTACCTTCCAAAATTAAACATTTACTCTGGCTCTGCGGCCATCATCGACTCCCTACTGCTGCATATTATCATCATCTCGGCATACTAAACACAGATGTTTGTGCCTGATGCCACACTAGTCTAGAAACTATTAGACATCTCCCCGTACAATGTCCAGCAAATACACCAATTTGGACTAACCTACAAATGATCCCGAAATTTGCTGGACTCTAGGGGCTTGACGAATCCCCTCTTTAATGGATAAAATAACTTATCTTACACACTGATGTTCCAAGTACCCTGAACATCCAAAATTCCATACTCATGATACCGTTTTGTCTCTGGCATATTTGGTTAGCTCGAAATGTCATAGTTTATTGCTTACCATTAAAACCACTTTCTTCCTTTCATATCCTCAATATGGCAACCAAATTGTTCCGTATTGCTGTTTTACCATCATCCTCACATAGTCGTATACCCATACAACTTCAATAACACCTACCTCGCAATACTCCTTTCGCACTTAACACTGATTGTTTAGCCCACTTAGATACAGGCAGGGCGGGATTGGTGGTGTCATACGTGACTCCACGGGTAACTGGCTCATCAGCTTTTCAGGACGTCAGATCTCTCATGGGAGTGTTGAAACTGCAGTACGTGCGCTTTATCACAGATTGGAATTATCTTATAACCATTAATACAAGCCTCTTGAAGTGAACCTAGATACACAAATAGTAATTAATATTTTACAAAACTTGCACCCTCTTTATGCTAACCTTATACATGATTGTAGCTTTTTGCTCGAGCAGCTAGATGATCTATCATATGTTACACATACAGGGAGCAAAACCAAGTAGATGTTTGCTAGCAAAGTATGGCTTCCATATGGATAAGACTATCGGCTTCACTGTTTTTGCACAGCCCCCGCTTTTTATACAATCGGCTTTGGAGCATGATCACTTAGGCACACTTTTTGTTAGATGAGTTACACCACCAGTTCTTCAGCACGCAACCTGTTCACAAGCCAACGTTAAAGGATATTTTAAGCCAATTTTAATCAATTTCAGTAAGTAAAATCGTTAAGCTGGAATGAAACTAAAACTAAATGCGGAATAACACAAAAACTAGTAATATCTATGTATAACCTAGATTTGTAGTCACAATTCATGAGTTTTTAAAATCTCTACAAATAGGGTTTGAAATAAATACAACTATCTTCAACGAAAAGAACATTAAAATAGGGAAAATTGAAGGGGACTTCAAGGTCTACGAACTCCGACAAATCTACCTCGAGTATCCGAATTCCAATCCAACCTGATACGCCTCACAGGCAGCTGGGACTGGTACCAAAATCTACATAAGAAATGCAGAGTGTAGTATGATTACAGCCGGCCCAATGTACTCCGTAAGTGTCGAGCCTAACCTTGACGAGGTAGTGACGAGGCTATGACAGGACACCAACATAAATAAACCTGCACAGACAGAAAATATACGAGCAACATAATAGCAAATAATGAATTCACAAGTACTATTGGGAGGGGACATGCGATAAGGGGTGGAAGATACGACAACAACAACAGGGAATAATCAGAAGAGGCAGCCACTAAACCATTAATCAACAAGATGAACAGTACATAATGAATAAAACTGCACGGCATCACCCTTCATACTTTTACTCTCAACCTCACTATGAAACAATAACAATGGCACGACATCACCCTTCGTGCTTTTACTCTCACTTTCATCATAAATCAACAAATACAACACAACATCACCCTTTATACATTAACTCACAAATATGGCATGTCATCACCCTTCATGCATTAACACTCACATATAGCACAACATCACCCTTCGTTCATTAACACTCGCATATGGTACGACAACACCCTTTGTACATTAACGCTATCCCTTACCATGTAATAATGAACATATAACAAAAGGGAGATAGAATAAGCAAGAATAGGGCTTACGTCACCAATGATTCCGAAATACCTACCTCATCTTCGAAAACAATAATCAATTATCATAGATAGCCCATAAATGCAAAAAGAACGATCAATTTAGTAACTAACTAGTCTAAGCATGGATATCATGATCAAAGAAAGAAATAAACTACAAGAAACAAGTTCCACCTGGATGCTTTGACCTAACAACAACGCATAAGTACTCGTCATATATTGTACCCAACAATTTGGCATGTAGATAATAGAAAAACACGACCTAATCCCTTAAGTAAAGGTTAACTACGACACTTACCTCGCTCTAAAAACCAACTCAAGGCTCAACCACGATTTTGCCTTTCGAACAAGCCTCGAAACCAACCAAATCTAGTGAATTATCAACCAAACGATTCAAAATAAGCCTTAGGAACTACCCATGAATGCAAAAGGTTCAATTTAGGTCATTATTGAAAAAGTCAACAGAAGTCAATTCCCGGGCCCACTTGGTCCAAAACTGAAGTTCTGACCAAAACCCGATTACCATTCACCCCGAGATCGGTTATGTAATTTGTTTCAAAATCTGACTTCAATTTGAGGTCTAAATTCCAAATTTACAAAAATTCTTAATTCTTCCCAAACCCCGAATTTCCACAATGAAAATCCTAGATTTTAGGTTGAAATCTTATGAAATGTAATGAAAGATTGAAAGAAAATAGGTTAGAATCACTAACCAATGAATTGGGGAAAAATGGCTCTTGGGAAAATCGCCTATTTGGTTCTCTAGGTTTGAAATTTTTAAGAAATGAGAGAAATTCCGTCTAACAACTTTTACAGCGTTGCAAATTTTGCAATTGCGATATTATGTTCGCAATTGCGAACTCCTTTCATAATCCGAGTAATTGCATTTGCGATAAAAAGGTCGCAAATGCGAATCCTGATGCCCTCGCAAATACAGACCTTTCTTTGCAAATGCGAAGATCGTCACAAAAGGTGCTGAGTCGCAAATGCGACTCTGCCTTCGCAAAAGCGGAAATGCCAAGTTCGCAAATGCGTGGACCCCCAGACATGCCCAGGCTCGCAAATGCTATGGGTTCTCGGCAAATGCGTGATCTACAGTACATTCCAGAAGAAGCTATGGATTCTAACTCCAATCCACTCTGTAGCCTATGAGAAACTCACCATTCCCCTCGGGGCTCCAAACCAAATATGCACACATGTCTAAAAACATCATATGAACTTGCTCGCGTGATCAAACCACCAAAATAACATCTAGAACTATGAATTAGACACCAAATAAAATGAAGCTTTTCAAGAAACTTTATAATTGCTATTTTAACAAGCGGACGTCCGAATCACGTCAAACCAACTCCGTTTCTCACCAAATTCGAAAGACAAGTCATAAATATATTAATGGGCCTACACCGGGTTCCGAAACCAAAATACAGACCCAGTATCAATAAAGTCAAACATTGGTCAAACTTTTAGATTCATTAAGCCTTTAAACTTTCAAGTTTCGACAAAAAGTGATAACTCGAGTTAGGGACCTCCGAATTCAATTTCGGGCATATGCCCAAGCCCCAAATCACAATACAGGCCCACCAGGACCATCAACACATGGATCCGGGTCTGTTTGCTTAAAAAGTTGACCGAAGTGAACTTAAATAGATTTTTAATGCAAATTTTTATATTTTTATCAATTGTAACATAAAAGCTTTCCGAAAAAATACATTGACTGTGCTCATTAAATCGAGAAAGTCGTAAAGAAGCTATCAGAGGCTTCGAAACATAGATATAAGGTTTGAAACTATAGATGACCTATTAGATCATCACATTCTCCACTTCTAAAACAACTGTTTGTCCTCAAACAAGCATAGAAAAGTACATGGACTAGTGAAAAGGTATGGATATCTACTCCGCATGTCCGACTCGGACTCCGAAGTAGCTTCCTTGATGGGCTGACCTCTCCACTGCACTCGAACTGAAGGATAACTCCTAGACCTAAACTGTCGAACCTACCGAGCTAGAATAGCCCCTGACTCCTCCTCATAAGTCAAATCCTTGCCTAATTGGACTAAGCTGAAATCTAACACATGGGACGAATCACCGTGATACTTCTAGAACATGGAAACATGGAACAACAGATGGATCGCTGACAAACTTGGTGGCAATGCGAGATTGTAAGCCACCTCACCCACTCTCCGACCATGAATGCAACATCATGAACTCTACAGTCAACATGACTCTTCTTTCTGGACTGTGCAACGCGAAGTCGATCTTGAATAATCTTAACCTTATCCACGACATCATGTACCAAGCCTATACCAAACAACCAAGCCTCCCTCGGCTCGAACCATCCAAGTGGCGATCAACGTCGCCTCCCATATAATGCCTTTATAGGGATCCATCTAAATGCTCTAGTGGTAGCTATTTTTGTACGCAAACTCTGCGAGTGGCAAGAACTGATCCCACGAACCTCTGAAATATATAACACATGCACGAATCATATCCTCCAATATCTGAATAATGCGCTCGGACTAACTGTCTGTCTGAGGATGAAATAATGTGCTCATCTCAACCTGCATGCCAACTCATGCTGTACTGCTCTCCAAAAGTTCAAGGTTAAAGGTGTACCTCGATCAGAAATGATAGACACGGGCATACTGTAAAGACAGACGATCTTGCAGACGTGGATCTCAGCCAACCTCTCTGAAGAATAGTTGACTGCCACATGAATGAAATGTGTTGACTTGGTCATACTGTCCACAATGACCTATATTGCATAAAACTTCCTCTGAGTCCGTGGGAGTCCAACAATAAAATCCATAGAGATACGCTCCCACTTCCACTCAGGAATCTTTAACTTCTAAAACAAACCACCGGGTCTTTGATGCTCGCACTTTATGTGATAAAAATTTAGACACCGAGCCATATATACAACTATGTCCTTCTTTATCCTTCCCCACCAGTAATGCTTATGCAAGTCTTGATGCATCTTGGAGGTACCTGGATGAATAGAATACCAAGAACTGTGGGCCTCCTCAAGAATCAACTGATGAAGTCTATCTATATTGGGCACACAAATACAAACCTGCATCCTCAAAACTCCATTTTTATCCAATAGTAACCTACTTGGCACCACCGTGTCTCACTGTGTCTCTAATGACAAACAAATGAGGGTCATCATACTGCCGCTACCTGGTGCGCTCAAACAAAGAAGACCAAGCAACTATACAAGCTAGAACACGATTGGGATGTGAAACATCCAACCTCACGAATTGATTGGCAAAATCCTTAACATCTGCTGCAAGCGGTCTCTCACCGACTATAATGTACGCAAGGATGCCCATACTCGCTACCTTTCTACTCAAGGCATCGGCCACCACATTAGCTTTCTCGGGATGATACAATATAGTGATATCATAGTCTTTCAATAGCTCTAACCACTTTCTTTGCCTCATATTGAGATCTTTTTGTTTGAACAAATACTGTAGACTCCGATGATCCATAAAAACCTCGCATGACACACCGTAAGATAATGCCTCCAGATCTTTAGTGCATGAACGATGGTTGCCAGCTCTACATCGTGAATAGGGTAATTCTTCTAATGAACATTCTACTACCTCGACCTATATGCAATAACCCTACCATCCTACATCAGTACTACTCTTACCCCAACACGAGATGCATCACAATACACTGTATAACATCCTAAACCTGTGGGCAACACCAACATCGATGCCAAAGTCAAAGCAGTCTTGAGCATTTGAAAGCTCGCCTCACACTCATATGACCATATGAACGGGGCACCCTTCTGGGTCAACCTAGTCAATAGGGATACTATAGATGAGAACCCCTATTCAAACCGACGGTAATAACTCACCAAACCCAAGAAACTCTAGATCTGTGTGACTGAAGTGGGTCTAGGCCAGTTCTTAACTGCCTTAATCTTCTTAGGATGCACCTGAATGCCCTCTTCTGATACAAAGTGCCCCAAGAAAGTGAATGAGTCCAACCAAAACTCGCACTTTGAAAACTTGGTATATAGTTGGCTATCCCTCAAGGTCTGAAGCACAATCTGAAGGTGCTGCTCGTGCTCCTCTTGACTGCGGGAGTAAATCAAGATCTATGCTAGTCTCTAGACTCCTAATGGTAACAACACATGAATGATATACACGATCTACAACAATAGAATCTCCCACAAATGTGGACACATGCACATGAGCACTCAAGGAATCACGAGGCACAACCAGATATGAAGCAAAATATGATGACACGTAGGAATAAATAGAGCTTGGATCAAATAGAACTCAAGCATCCCTATAACAAACTAAAACAATACCTATGACAACAACATCAAATGACTCAGCCTTAGGCCTAGCTGGGAAAGCATAACATCAGGGCTGGGCCCCATCAATCTGAACCACATCCTTGGGATAACCTCTAACTAGCTGACCTCTACCTTTAACGGCCTGACCTCCACCTCTAGCTGCCCTACCCCAACCTCTTGCTCAAAGAGTGAGCAGTGAAGCACCTGGTGCTGGGACCATGACACGAAAACCCTGCTGCTGAGAGCCGCCCGGTGCCCAAGGGCAAAATCTAGCAATGTGCCTCGGGTCACCACAAGTTTAATAGGACCTCGGTTGCTATGACTGCTGGACCTGAAACTGAACATGTCAACTTGAGTAATGACTCTGATAACTCTGGAGCAGAGGTGCACTAATAGGAGGTGGTGGTTCACTGTAGGCTAGCTGGTTAGAATAAGACATATGAGGGTCACGACCACCTAAAGCACCGTGGGATGCTTAGAGTGCTGAATGAAACAACCTGGGAGGATGGCCTCTACCAAAAGTATCCCTACCTCCATACGAGGCACCACTGAAACCACCAAAATGGAGAGGCCTCTTATCAGACCCCTGACCTCTCTCCTATGCAAGAACCACCTCAATCCGCCCGACGACATTCGCAGCTTCCTAAAAAGAAATCTCACCCTAGTCTCCTTAGATATATGAAGCCTGATAGGGTGAGCGAGTCCATCAATAAACCTTCTCACTCTCTTTCTTTCAGCAGGAGGAAAAAGAAGGGCATGACGGTTTAGATACACAAAACGAGCCTCATACTGAGTAACAATCATACTGTCCTTTTGGAGATGCTCGAACTGCCACCAGTAATCCTCTCTCAATGTAAAAGGGAGGAACTTCTCTAGGAAGAGCTAAGAGAACTGGTCCCAATAATAGCAGGCGACCCAGCTGGTCTGGTGAACATATAATCTCTCCACCACCTCTTGGTGGAACCCGTCATCTGAAACACAGCAAAATCGACCCTATTTGTCTCAACTATCCCTATGTTCCACAACACCTTATGGCAGCAGATAAGATAATCTTGTGGGTCCTCAGAAGGTGCACCACTGAAGTGAATTGGGGATAGCTTGGTGAACTTGTCCAATCTCAGTAAGCCCTCAAAAGATATGGTGGGCCTATCACCAGCCAGTGCTGCAACAATCGGCTGAATTACCCCAGCTTGTGGGGCTGCTGGTGTCTGATGTTAGGGAGCCATATGCTCCAGATCGTGGATAGCGAGAGTTTGTGCTCCTCCCCCAGCCTGAGAGATGGCTGGTGCCTCTAGGGAGGTACCGATCTGGGCCACACTCTCCATAAGGCGCACCAAACGGAGTAGAGCGTCCTACAATACTGGGGTGGCAACGAACCCCTACGGGGCCTGAGCTGGTCTGATAGGCATACTCTAAGCTAGAACCTCCTAATCAAAATCCACCTAAGGCTCCACTGCTGGTGCTGCTGCTTGAGCTCTATGTTGAGCTCTACCTCTACCTCGGCCTCTGGCATGACCCCGGCTCTGACCTATCCCCATAGTAGGAAGCTTATACTGGGACACCGACTGCTGTCCAGCTGAAGATGCAGTACGTGTTCTTGCCATCTATAGGAGGACAAGAATAGAAGAGTTCAATCAACAATGATAGAATAAAATCACACAATAGAGAATAATAGAAGTGGAATTTGTTCCTAAACATCATAGTCTCTGGAAGATAATTACAGACATCTCCGTACCGATCCTCCATGCTCTACCAAGCCTGCTCGTTACTTGCGAGACCTATGCAACCTAGTGCTCTGATACTAACTTGTCACGACCTTGGATTCCTACCTTCGGGACCGTGATGGAACCTAACATTTCACTTGATAGGCAAGTGAAGGTTAGATGATCTTTTGAGTCAATTTTAATCAATTTCAACAAGTAAAATCAATTAAGATGGAATGAAACTAAAATTGAGTGTGGAATAACATAAAACCCAGTAATATCAAAGTACAACTAGGATCTGCAGTCACAATTCATGAGCTTATAGAATCTCTACAAAGAGGGTTTGAAATAAATACAATTGTCTTGAACAAAAAGAATAGTAAAATAGCGGAAAATGAAAGGGACTTCAAGGTCTACGGACGCCAATAGATCTACCTCGAGTCTCTAAATTCCAATCTGATCTGATACACCTCACGGACAATAGGGATCATTACCAAAATCTGCACATGAAGTGCAGAGTGTAGTACGAGTACAACCGACCCAATGTACTTCATAAATGTCGAGACTAACCTCGACGAGGTAGTGACAAGGCTATGACAGGACACCCACATAAATAAACCTACACTGACAGAAAATATACAAGCAACATAATAAAAAATAATGAATAAACAAGTACTATTGGGAGTGGACATGCGATAAGGGGTGCAAGATACGATAACAACATGGAATAATCATAAAAGACATCCACTAAACCTTTAACCAACAAGATGAAAATTACATAATGAATAAAACTGCACAACATCACCCTTCCTGCTTTTACCCTCAACGTCACTATGAAACAATAACAACGGCATGGCATCACCCTTCGTGCTTTTACTCTCACTTTCATCATAGATCAACAGATACAACACGATATCACCCTTCATGCATTAACTCACAATATGGCACGACATCACCCTTCGTGCATTAACACTCGCATATGGTACAACATCACCCTTCTTGCATTAACACTATCCCTTACCATGTAACAATGAACATATAACAAAAGGGAGATAGAATGAGCATGAATAGGCCTTATGTTAATAATGATTCCACAATACCAACCTCAACTTTGGAAACAATACTCAATTATCACAGATGGCCAATAAATGTGAAAAGAATGATCAATTTAGTAATTAACTAGTCTAAGCATGGATATCATGATCAAAGAAAGAAATAAATTACAAGAAACAAGTTACACCCGCATGCTTTGACCCAAAAACAACGCATAAGTACTCGTCACCTAACATATACATTGTACCCAATAATTGGACATGTAGCAAATAGACAAACAAGATCTAATCCCTGAAGTCAAGGTTAACCACGATATTTACTTCACTCTAAAGACCAACTCAAGGATCAACCTCGGCTTTGCCTTTCGAAAAAGCCTCTGAACCAACCAAATCTAGAAAATTATCAACCAAACGATTCAAAATAAGCCTTAGGAACTACCCATGAATGAAACAGGTTCAATTTAGGTCATTATTGAAAAAGTCAACAAAAGTCAACTCTCGGGCCCGCTTGGTCCAAACCCCAAATTCCTACCAAAACCCGATTACCCATTCACCCCCGAACCTGGTTATGTAATTTTATCGAAATTCGACCTCAATATGAGGTCTAAATTCCATTTTTACAAAAATTCCTAATTCTTCCCAAACCCCAAATTTCCACCATGAAAATCCTAGATTTTAGGTTGTAATCTTTTGAAATGTAATGAATGATTGAAAGAAAATAGATTAGAATCACTTACCAATTGGGGAAGAAGGGCTCTTGGGAAAATCGCCTCCAGGGTTCTCTAGGTTTGAAATTTTGAAGAAATGATAGAAATCCCATCTAACTCAACTATTACACAGTTGCAGATGTCGTAATTGCGATATCTTGTTCGCAATTCCGAGAAAGAGGTTGCAATTGCGAACTCCTCTCAGAATCCCACTGATTGCATTTGCAATAAAATGGTCGCAAATGTGAACCCTGATGACCTCGCAAATACAGACCTTTCTTCGCAAATGCGAAGATCGTCACAAAAGGTGCTGAGTCACACATGCGTCTTTGCTTTCGCAAAAGCGGAAATGCCAAGTTCGCAATTGCAAACTTTTACCTCGCAAATGTGAGGACCCCCATCAATTCCCAGGCTCGCAAATGTGATAGTTTCTTCACAGACGTGAGGCTCACAAATGCGAGCCAGATCTCACAAATGCGAGCCAGATCTCACAAATGCGAGATCTGCAGCAGACACCAAAAGAAGCTATGGATTCTAAGTCCAATATACTTCGTAGCCTAAACGAAACTCACCCGAGCCCTCAGGACTCCAACCCAAATATGAACACAAGTCTAAAAATACCGTACGAGCTTGCTCATGCGATCAATCGCCAAAATAACATCTAGAACTATGAATCGGACACAAAATCAAATGATAATTTTCAAGAAACTTTAGAATTTCTATTTTAACAACTGGATGTCCGAATCATGTCAAACCAACTCCGTTTCTCACCAAATTCGACATACAAGTCATAAATATAGTAATGGACCTATACTAGGTACGAAACCAAAATACGGACCCGGTATCGACAAAGTCAAACAAAATGGTCAAACTTTTAGATTTATTAAGTGTTTAAACTTTCAAATTTTGACAAAAGCGATAACTCGATCTAGGGACCTCCAATTTCGATTCCTATGATGACCTGATAGGTCATCTTATGATATAAAACAAAATTAAGTGTTTTGAGGACTTTAAAACCTCATTTTTATCCCTCCACAATTTGCGTGCGCAGTCTGGGCATGTTTGCAAAAAGATTTTGTGTTGAAAGTTGATAAAAATAAGTATTTTGATTAAAAACTTTATTTGAGTTGATTTTGTCAATATTTTTGGTAAACGGACCTGGAATCATGTTTTGACAGTCTCGATAGGTCCGTATCAAAATATGGGAAACCTGGGCATATGCCCAGAATCAGAATCGGAGGTCCCTAGCTCGAGTTATGAATTTTTGCTAAAAATTGTAAGTCTGAAAATTTAATGATTTTTAAGATTTTGTTAATGTTTGATCTTGTTGGTATCAGGTTTGTATTTTGGTTCTGGAGCCCGGTACAAGTTCATTATAATATTTAAGACATGTTTGTAAAATTTGGTGGGAAACAGAATTGGTTTGACGTAATTCGGACGTCCGGTTGAAAAAATAGAAATTTCAAAGTGTTATTGAGAATTTCATTTGATTTGGTGCTAAATTCATAGTTCTAGTTATTATTTTGGCGGTTGGATTGTGCTAGCAAGTTCGAATGATGTTTTAAGACTTGTGTACATGTTTGGTTTGGAGCCTCGAGGGCTCGAGTAAATTTCAGATAGGCTACGGAGTTATTTGAACATGGAAAAATTTACTGGGGCATCAGATATCATTGCACGCCTCAGACCTCACAAATGCGAGGTCAAGCATCACATTTGCGACCACTGTTGGGTTCGCATTTGTGAAGAGTGGCTGGGAAGGCTAGCATTCGCAATTGCGAACAATGTTTTGCATTTGTGATGGAAACAGGGGGAAGGCAGCCTTCGCATTTGCGATCATTTGATTGCATTTGCAATCATCTCAGCTCGCAAATGTGGGAATTTCTCCGCTTTTGCGAAGGCAGCAGAATTGTGACAGACCTCGCAAATGCAATGGTTTTCTCGCATTTTTGATCTTCGCAATTGCGAATGTCAGGTCGCAAATGCGACGTCTGTTTCTATGTAAAACCTTAGACAGGATTTTTGCTCATTTCTCAAAATTTTCAAAACAAGAAACCTCTAGGCTTATTTTCAAAAGACCATTTCTTCCCCAAACCATAGGTAAGTGATTCTTAACTAATTTCTTTCAATCTTTCACTTCATTATACAATATTCCAACCTAGAATCTAAGGTTTTCATGGTGGAATTGGGGATTTTTGGGTAGAAACTGAGGATTTCTAAATTTAGGGATTTAGACCTCAAATTAAGGTCAGATTCCAAAATCAATTGTATATCTGGGCTCAAGGGTGGATGAGTAATCGGGTTTTGGTATGAGTTTCAGGTTCTGACCAAGCGAGCCCGTGTGTTTACTTTTGTTGACTTTTTCAATAATGACCTTAATTGAATTATTATCGATTGTGGGTGATTCCTAAGGTTTATTTTGAAATGTTTTATTGGTAATTTGCTAGATATTGTTGGTTCGGAGGCGTGTTTGAAAGGAAAAGATGTGATTAAGCTTTGTGTGGATTTGGAGCGAGGTAAGTGCTGTGTCTAACCTTGACTTGAGGGAATTAGGAACCTTCGGACTTTGTGTTATGTGAATTCCATGTGAGAGGTGTATATGAAAGGTGATGAGTGCTTATACACCTCCGAATTATCTATTTTCCTTGATTTATCACTTTTCCTTAATTGTTTCCTTTCCTATCTTATTTGTTACATGCTCTAAATGCTTCCCATGCTTAATTGCTATGTGTTAATCAATGTTTTCTTTTGTTAACCATGTTAGCTCTTTTCATAGTTTTCCCTAATCCCCACTATTTGCTTAATTTGACTTGATTGTACCTTTAACTATAAATAGCTGGTTTGGTCTCGCTATTTAGTATTATTCGTGTAGATTCTATATTGAACAAAGTTCTTTTCTTTGTCTAGTTTGGTATTTATTTATCGTAAAGGCCTTGTGATTTAGCCTATTGATTTGACTATGTACATTGACTGTTTGGTACTGATATAGTGGGATCAGGCTGCACGCTACAACACGTGTAATAAGGGAGGGATGACCCAAGTGACAAATGCACATGTGCCTCTGTCGCCCTACCGATATCCCTCACCATCGCCCAACTGCATGCAGATTCCAACAGTGTTGTGCGAGCAGACAATGCCACGTGCGCAGACTGTGATGCCAAAGACAATGTTGCTGACAACAAACTTGTTTCTAGCTTGTAGAAAACTAAGTCCTTTTCATTGTAAATGTAGAGTAGTTTTATTTCATGTACTTCCATTATGTTTCTCTAGCTTTGTTAAATCTAGTCTTGTAACTTTGGAATATTTTTTTAAGCACCATTAGAGGGGATCAAGCAATCAAACTTTCTAGCAAGTAAACAATTCTCTGTACTGGTGCCTCTCCCCATCGACACCGTGTTGCATTTCTGTAATAGCTTTCATTAATGGAATAGGGCTTTGTTTCATTCTCAATTCTCATTTCTGTTCTCTTAATTGATCTTGACATTGGTTTTCCCGTACGACACTGACAATCTCATCTAGCGTACGGAGGTGACCTCAGTTAGCGGACAATAACTGCACTGACTTCAGTTGCTTAGCCTTATGTCGCCCTTCCAAGGAATTTCAAGAAGGCACCACTTAACAATTGGTATCAGAGCCTAGGCTCAACATCGGACGAGGGAACGCATTACCATTACCACCATTTCTAACCATAGTGAATCACGGGGATTACATTGCGTCCCTTGAAGAGACGATTGACGTATTACGACCCATCGTGGATATAGTGCTTGAACTAAGAGCCAGCCTAGTGCAAAGGTTGGATGACCTGGACCGCAGAGTGCTACAAGTCAAAGTTGACATAGAAAACATCAGTCGCGACTCTAAGGGAGATCGGCAAATGACAGCCACAGAGGCAGCCAAAATGTTTGGAAAATTCTAGGGCCTCTAATAGGAGCGTGCCAAGTTTTAGCCTATAGGGCACAAAGGCAGACAATGTGACTGCCATGCAACAAACTATAGACAACTTGACAAGCCAGCTCAATGTTGTCAATGCTGCTTTACAGGGCCTACTTCGAGGAGGTGTAGACCAAATCGGGGGTGCTGTGAACCTTGCTTCCGTGACACAAAAACTGAAAATTCCTAAACCAAATCCATACAATGGAGATAGGAATGCCAAATATGTGGAATACTTCATCATTGACATCGAACAATACTTCAATGCCATTGGCAGCCTAGAAGAAGCTAAGAAGGTAGTAACTATTGTCGTGTATCTTCAGGGTGATGCTAAACTCTGGTGGCAGGTGAAGTACGAAGACATCAGGGCCGATGAAGATGCTCTCGAGACATGGGCAGAACTAAAGGCAGCCATACACCTACAGTACTTCCACAAAAATGTTGAATACAATGCAAGAGGAAAGCTAGAGGAGCTCCGCCAGACCAAATCAGTGCGGGACTATGTGCGAGAATTCTCCGTGCTCATGCTAAACATATGTGACATGGGGGACAAAGACAAGCTCTTGACCTTCCTAGAAGGGTGGAAACCTTATGCCCGTATGGAACTACAAAGACAAAGGGTAGATACCCTACCCAAGGCGATCCAAACAGCTGAATGCCTTAGGGACTATCAAGTGGAAGCTCGGAATGATAGGCCTCAACCGCCTTTCCGAGCGGGATACAAAGGGGGCTAGCCTAGCAATAGTGGCCCTAGCAGAAGTGGGGGAGATCGGAGTGCAACCAAATCTAAGGCTCCCTCCTCAGGAAGCAATAATGTTGCATCAAACAACAATGATCGGGGGAGAAAGCCTCCTTAAGGATGCCGTCATTGTGGCGGACCACATTGGAAGAATGAATGCCCATATGCATAGATGTGGAAACCAGTGCTGGTATCCATAAGAAGAAGGACCCGTGTCCAATCACAAAGAAAGGAAAAAAGAAGGCGGATGAGGGAACTACTCTTAAACAAGAGAGGACCTTGATGTTCGTCGAGATGAAGATGAATGGCAAGCCCATTCAGACGATGATAGACATGGGTGCTACCCACAACTACTTAGCCTCAACTCAGGTGGAGCGCCTTGGACTAATTGTAGGAAAGGGTAGAGGTTGTGTCAAGGCTATCAACTCACCTCCTCAGCTAGTAGGTTGAATAGCCAAAGAGGTACCAGTGAAGCTTGCCCCTTAGGAAGGAAAATTCAACCTGCAAGTGGTGATCATAGATGACTTTGAATTGATAGTTGGGTTTGAATTCCTAAGGAAACCTAACACCATGCCCGTACCTTATGCAGACATGATACTGATCATGGGAACAAATAGGGCCATGCCCAACATTATCCCGTTCATGCCTATGAAGATGGCCGTTGAGAACATCTCGGCCTTGTAGTTGAAGAAGGGGGTCAAAAGACATGAACCTACGTTCCTGGCAACCCTCTACATTGAAAATATAGAACGCTCCTCGGGTCCCATTCCTGCTCTCGTGAAAGAGCTACTACTGGAGTTTGAAGATGTAATGGCAAAGAGACTCCCGCCTAGGCGCACTGTAGACCCTGAAATTGAGTTGGTGTTGGGCGTGAAGCCACTCGTCTAAGCACCTCAGAGAATTTCACAACCCGAACTCACCGAGCTTCATAGTCAATTGACGGAAATCCTAGACACATGGATCATTGTGCCCTCCAAGTCCCCATATGGGTCCCCTTTTCTATTCCAAAAGAAACATGATGGCAGCTTGCTACTCTGTGTGGATTATCGGTCTCTAAACAAAATCACTGTGAAGAACAAGTATCCTATTCCCCTAATGGCATACTTGTTCAACAGACTGGGTGGTGTGATGATGTTCACTAAGATAGACCTGAAGACAGGTTACTGGCATGTTCGGATTGCAGAGGGTGATGAGCACAAGACGACCAGTTTGACAAGATATGGGTTGTACGACTTCCTAGTTATGCCGTTCGGCTTAACTAACGCCCTAAACACATTTTGCACCTTGATGAACCAAGTCTTCCGAAAGTAAATTGACAAATTCATGGTTTTCTATTTGTATGACATTGTGGTATATAGCCAAACACTTGAAGAACACCTACACCACTTAAAGAAGGTTCTAGCCCGATTGCGGGAGCACGAACTATATGCGAAGCTGTCAAAGTGCTCCTTTACTCAGAAGCATATTAACTTCCTCGGACATGTCATCGAGGAAGGGTAGAAAAAGATGAACCAACAGAAGATTTATGCAATAACATATTGGCCTTCGCCTAAGGATATCCACGCCTTAAGGGCGTTCCTTGGCCTATGCAACTTCTATCAGGGCTTTTCGAATACATGCCTGGACTGTGCACACAAATCGAGGAGAGATAAAATGAGGTTTTCAAGGCTTCTAAACACTGAATCAGATTCTAATACAGAAGATGACCTTTTGGGTCATCACATTATCCACCTCTAAAACAATAGTTCGTCCTTTAACGGACATCGAAAAGTACCTGACTCGGTAAAATGATGGGCATATCTGCTCTGCATATCAGACTCGGACTCCTAGGTGGCTGCCTCAACAGGCTGACCTCTCCACTGCACATGAACCGAAGGGTAACTCTTCGATCTCAACTGTCAAACCTACTGGTCTAAAATAGCTATCGGCTCCTCCTTGTAGTTCAAATCCTTTTCCAATTGGACAGTGCTGAAGTCAAACACGTGGGATGGATCACCGTGATAATTCCGAAGCATGAACACATGAAACACTGGATGTACTACTGATAAACCTAGTGGCAACACAAGTCTGTAAGCCACCTCTCCCACTCGATCAAGGATCTCAAAAGGCCCGATGAACCTAGGGCTTAGCTTGCCCTTCTTCCCAAATCTCATCACGCCCTTCATGGGCGACACTCGAAGCAACACTCGCTCTTCGACCATGAATGCCACATCATGAACCTTACGGTCGGCATAACTCTTTTGCTTGGACTGAGCTATACGAAGTCTATCCTGAATAATCTTAGCCTTATCAAAGGCATCCTCTACTAAATCTGTACCCAAGAATCGAGCATCCCCTGGCTCAAACCATCCAACTGGCGATAGACACCATCTACCATATAATGCCTCATAGGGAGCCATCTGGATGCTCGAGTGATAGCTGTTGTTGTAGGCAAAATCTACTAACGGTAAGAACTGATTCCAAGAACCTCTAAAGTCAATAACATAGGCGCAGAGCATATCCTCCAAAATCTTAATAGTACGCTCAGACTGTCCGTCCGTCTGAGGATGTAATGATGTGCTCAACTCGACCCACGTACCCAACTCATGCTGTACATCCCTTCAGAAATGCGAGGTAAACTACATATCGCGGTCCGAAAAGATAGACATGGCCACACCATGAAGACAAACGATCTCAGAGATATAGATCTATGCCAACCGCTCCGAACAATAGGAAACTTCCACATGAATGAAATGCGCTGGCTTACTCAACCTATCCATAATAATCCATACTGCATCGAACTTCCTCTGAGTCTATGAGAGTCCAACAACGAAATGCATAGTGATACGCTCCCACTTCCACTCAGGAATCTCAATCTTCTGAAGCAAACTACCAGGTCTCTGATGCTCGTACTTTACCTGCTGACAATTCCAACACCGAGCTACATATGCAATAATATCCTTCTTCATCCTCCTCCACCAATAATGCTACCGCATGTCCTGATACATCTTGGTGACACTTGGATAAATCGAATATCGGGAACTATGGGCCTCTTCTAGAATCAACTTACGAAGCCCATCCACATTAGGCACACAAACTCGACCCTTCATCCTCAAAACTTCATCATCTCCAACTGTAACCTGCTTGGCATCTCTGTGCCGCACTATGTTCCTAAGGACAAGCAAATGAGGGTCATCATACCACCAATCTCTGATATGCTAAAATAATGAAGACCGAGTGATTGTACAAGCTAGAACACGTGTGGGCTCAGAAACATCCAACCTCACGAATTGATTGGCCAAAACCTGAACATCCAAAGCAAGCTGTCTCTCACTGACTGGAATATACACAAGGCTACCCATACTAGACGACTTCCTACTCAAATCATCGGCTACTCATTGGCCTTCCCGGGATGATACAAGATGGTGATATCATAGTCTTTCAATAGCTCCAACTACCTTCTTTGCCTCAAATTGAGCTCTTTTTGCTTGAACAAATACTGAAAACTCTTATGATCCGTGAACACCTCACACGACACGACATATTAATAATGCCTCCAAATCTTCAGTGCGTGAACAATGGCAGCTAGCTCCAAGTCATGAACTGGATAATTGTTCTTGTGAATCTTCAACTGCCGTGAAGCATATGCAATAACATTGCCATTATGCATCAATACCATACCAAGTCCAATACGAGATGCATCACAACATACTGTATATGGTCCTGAACCTGTAGGCAACACCAATACCACCGATGTAGTCAAAGTTGTCGTGAGCTTCTGAAAGCTCGCGTCACACTCGTCCGACCACCTAAATGGGCACTCTTCTGGGTCAACCTAGTCATTGGGGCTGCTATAGATGAAAACCCCTCACAAACTGACGGTAATAACCCGCCAAACACAAGAAACTCCGAATCTCTATAGGTAATAAGGGTCTAGGCCAGTCCTTGACTGCCTCAATCTTTTTAGGATCCACCTGAATACCTTCCGCTGATACAACGTGACCCAAGAAGGAAACTAAACTCAACCAAACCTCATATTTTGAAAACATAGCATATAATTGACTGTCTCTCAGAGTCTGGAGAATGACTTGAAGATGCTGCTCAAGCTCCTCTCAACTGCGGGAGTAGATCAAGATATCATGAATGAAAACAATCACAATGTAATCCAGATAGGGCTTGAACACCCAGTTCATCAAATCCATAAATGCTGCTGGGGCATTGGTCAAGCCAAATGACATCACTAGAAACTCACAATGCCCATATCGAGTCCGAAAAACTGTCTTAGGGATATCGGATGCCCTAATCCTCAACTGATGGTAGCCATATCTCAAATCAATCTTTGAAAACACCTTGGAACCTTAACCTGATCAAATAAATCATCAAACCTCAGCAATAGATACTTGTTCTTGATGGTGACTTTGCTCAACTGCCGATAATCTATGCACATCCTCATCGACCCATCCTTCTTCTTAACAAACAACACTGGCGCACCCTAGGGCGATACACTAGGTCTAGTAAAGCTCTTATCTAGCAAATCTTGCAACTCCTCCTTCAATTTTTTCAACTCTGGCCGGGTCATGCGGTATGGCGGGATAGAAATGGGCTGAGCACCTAGGGCCAAATTAATGCAAAACTCAATATCCCTGTTGGGTGGCATGCCCAACTGGTCTGAAGGAAATACCTCAGGAAACTCCCGAACAACTGGCACTGAATCCATAGAAGGAACCTCAACACTAGAATCACGAACATAAGCCAAATAAGCCAAACACTCCTTCGCCACCAGACACCGAGCCTTCATATAAGAGATAAGCCTACTGGTAGGATAACCAAAAGTCCCTCTCCATTCCAATCAAGGCAACCCGACAAGGCTATGGTCACGGTCTTGGCATGACATTCAAAAATAGCATGATAAAGTCACAACCAATACATCCCCAAAAGGACATTGAAATCAACCATATCGAGAAGTAGAATATATACACTTGCCTCAAGACCCTCAATAATAACCAGACACGAGCAATAGACACAATCTACAATAATAGAACCCCCTACTAGTATGGACACATACACAGGAGTAATCAAAGAATCACGAGGCACAACCAAATATGAAGCAAAATAAGAAGAAACATAGGAGTACGTAGATCGTGGATCAAATAGAACTGAAGCATCTCTACTATAAACCAAAACAGTACCTATGATAACTGCATCAGAGGACTCAGCCTTAGGCCTAGATGGGATAGCATAACATTTGGGTTGGGCCCCACCTCTAGCAGTCTGGTCTCCACCTCTAACGGCTTGACCTCCACATATAGCGGGCTGACCCCTACCTCTAGCTACCTGAACCCTACCTCTAGCTAGCTGGGCAGGTAGTGCCAGAATCATGGCACGAGAACTTTGCTACTATGACTGAACACCCAATAATCTCAGACAGGTCCTCCGGACATGCCCATACTCACCACACTCAAAACATCCATCTAAATATTGCGGTTGAGGAAACTGAGACTGACCCTGACAAGCCAGCTGATCGCGATAATAACTGTGAAGAGAAGGTGCTCTGATGAGAGCTGACGGTGCACTATAAGTTGGTTGTCCTAAAGGAGGTAGATTAAGATCACGACCCCCTGAAGCTCTGTGGGATGCCTGAAGTGCTGAATGAAACTGCCTGGGATGATGGCCTCTACCAAAAGTACCCGACCTCTAGTAAGGTCCCACTGAATCCACCAGAGTGATGAGGCCTCTTATCAGACCCTTGACCACTCCTATAAGCTAAAACCGTCTCAAATCATCTGGCCACATTGGCTGCATACTGGAAAGAGATCTCACTCCCTGTCTCCTTAGCTATATGCAATTTGATAGGCTGAGCAAGTCCCCCAATAAATCTCCTCACCCTCTCTCTCTCGGCGGGGAGTATAAAAAGAGCATGGTGGGCCAAATCCACAAATCTGGTCTCGTACTGGGTGACGGTCATAGGACCCTACTGAAGGTGCTCAAACTACCTCCGATAGTCCTCCCTTTGAGTTATAGGAAGATAGTTCTCCAAGAATAGCTAAGAGAACTGGTCCCAAGTGAGTGTTGGAGACCCAGCTGGTCTGGCTAAACAATAATCCCTCCACCATTTCTTGGCGGAACCTAACAGACAAAAAGTAGCAAAGTCGACCCTGTGAGCACGTGATTTTTAACCTATATGAACTATTCCCATAAATTCAAGAAAAATAATTTTTTCCATTATTTGCAATTTCGTAGATTTTCGTAGCATTTTTTGTTATTGTTTGCATTTATATGTGCATGTTTATTTTATTTCATTCATGAAAATACAAAAATACACTGCATTTGCATTTAGGATCTAATTTTGTATTCTTGAATTAATTAGTAATTTAGGGTTTTATAAAAATGGAAAAATAACAAAAAATAACTTTATTTTGCATTTTAAATTTTTAGTTTCGAATTTTGGTAGTTTTTCTTTAATTTGGTATTTAATTAGTTGTGGTAATTATTATTTAGAGTTGGTTAATTTAATTTGATAGGATAATTTGATTAGGAATTAATTTAGGTTTTATTTTAATTTTAATTTAGAAGAAAATTAGAAAAATTGAAAAATTGAAATAAAGGAAGAGGAGGGCCAAAATTTTGGGCTGAATCCCGTCAAGACCCCAGGCCTAATATTTCATTTCCCTATACCCACCTGTCCCAACCCAATACTCGTCCCCTGACCCGGTCCGTTCCCCCCAACTAAATCAAACGACCCCGTTTCGTTGTGCCATCTGATCTGGGCCGTCGAGGATCTAAAATCCAACGACTCAGAAGCAAGGAGGGCTTAATATATGTATATCCATACTGTCACCCCCTCACTCGTCTCTCCCAACCCACCCTTCAGAGGCTAAGCCTTGAACCCTAGCAGCCGCTTGAACGCCACCGCCTAAGGGTGGCGGCGCCATCTCCAAACGCCACCAAAATCACACCCTAGAGCCTACTCACTCCCCTCTTTCCAAATCCACACTCCATTACACTCGAATATTGCCCTATTTCCCCAAATCTTAGATTAGAGATGAACCCTAGAAATCCCAAAGCCGAGTTTTGGCGAAGTTTCGTGTCAAATCCGATTTTATTCATGTGTTCTTCGCAAGAGCACACGATTAACATCATGTTTGACCGGAAAATCCGAGGATTTGAAGACCTAGGCCCCTTCTTTCATTCTCTGAACTTTTCGTAGGTATTTTCTTTTCTTCTTTTGGTTTAATTTGTCCTTCGTTTGTTTTTCTGTTTTCTGTTTCTTCCCCTCTTCTTGAATCATTTTTCATTTGTTTCAGAGTTTGTTTATTCATGCATGAGTAATTGGAGTCTTTTTCTTAATTAGTATAGTTAGGCTGTAATCAGATTAGCTTTAAAATTGTTAAGATGGTTAAGTTTAGTTAGTAAATCATTTATGCTAAAGGTTTAATTGTCCCGCATTATTTGGTGTTTACAACTTGTTAATTAGATAATTGCTAGTTGGGCCGAATAGATTTCTGGTCTGATGGATTGGGTGTTGGGTCTAATCCGGCTCATTTGGGTCTGAACAGTTGGGTCAAAATTGACCCCTGATCCATTTGGTCTGTCTGGTATATTAACAGGGGCTCAGAGGCAATTTGGGAAGTCTATGTGGGGGAATCTCAATTAACTGAATAGAAAGCTTCTGAGCTAAATTAAAAATTCCAAATGGTTTCAAGTGTAAAATTGAACCCTTTTAAGCTACCCTAATAGCTTGCATATAAAGGGATCCTTACCTGAGACTCAAGGGAGATTTTCTTTGGGAGGGGGGGGGTTGGAGACGGAAAGTATCGAAAAAGGGAAAAAGTTCAGAAAAATAAAAAAATGGCAGAAATTTTGACTGTTTCATTGAATTTTAGCGATTGTTGATTCCTTTTCAACTTCTGAAACTATTTTTACTCATCCGAGTGGGAAATGGACTGAACTTGGTCGTCAAAAGTTGGGTCTAAAGTTTTGTTGGGCTATTGTATGTTCTAGTTTGTTATATTGAGCTGTTATACATCATTTCTGGGCTGGGACTAATTTTGCTGGCTGTTTTGGTGCTGGTTCTTGTTGCTGCTCCTGTTGATTTTTCATTTCTTGTCTTTGTTCATTCCTAGGTACACATTTCTGCACTCTATTCGAATGTAAAGCTTGATGTGGGAATCAAAATGGAATCTGGAGTTTTGAGTTGTATTCATTTTGAGTTTAGATTAACAAAATAGCATACTTGTCTACTTTGTTTTGTTTGGAAATTCCACTTACTACCTTTCAAACTTTGAACAATAGGATCAACATTTAACCTCTGAATGTCGTACGACATGGTAACTTAGTCTAAATGTCCACCTCAGTATAAGTTCTTTATATGTAGTCATTTTACTATTCGTTTGTCTTGAGGTCAGCAGTTGGACTGGTTTAGATGTTGTTGACTCAGGATTGTTTATTTCACAGACCGTTAGATCTGATTGAAGTTGGTATTTATGTTTAGCTTCTGTTTTCTTCCAGAGTCTGAGTTTTGTATCACATTTTCTGGTACATTTGTTCGAATTCAAGCAAGGCATTTGTGATCTCGAAGAACTGTGATTCAAACCATGAATTTACGGTTCGACGAGTCCCAAATCTGGTAAATTACCATCAGGATTCAAGTTCCATGCAATATGTTGATGATGTAGTTTGGGACTTGAATTTTCATTATTACATTTGGTCAAATATGATTTCTACATTTTATGGCAAGAATGGGTTTAGCAATGCGAGAAAAGTATTACTAGAAGTTGAGTTCTGCATTTTTCTTTCACATCCAGGTTAGTAATTTATATATCACGTGAATACTGGTAGTCGTAGCTTGATAGTTGGGTCATTCAAATTGAGTAACTTAGTTAATCACTGTAGCGGGGTGACTTTATCATTATCAGAATAAGTTGTGGTTGCAAATTTATCATGTAATAGAGAGTAACCTTGGATTCATATTCATCTCATAGATGCTTGTAAATAGATGCGAATTTGAGCTAGTAATCTGGATGCATGTTAGCTCATGTATGTCTATTTTTATGGAATTCCTTAAAGGAATTGGGCCTGGTTCGGACCACATGGGTCAGCTTGCTAGGAAAGGGCCCTCATATCTGTACTCCTTTTCCCCTTACTTCAAATTTTTCAAGTGATATTGGGCCTGTAGTCAGCCCAAAACCATCTCAGGTGATTTAAATACTTTTTCTATCCCATTCGGATTTTTGGCTAATAAAAGTAATCCGAACTTCAAATTTTAGGGTAGGTTTAATGTCGTGTCCCGAGTTAATTAATTACTATCCCTCAATGGGTTTGTGGTGTAATATCAATCAATATATGGCCCTCATATGTTTTAATTAGACAATAAGATAAATATTCGTAGAGAAACCTTTAGGGCCGTTTAAAATACTATCGTGGTTGAGGACACGTTCGCGTGACACGGCTACGATTTCTAAAAATAAATCGAGTATGCGTTCGCGCAACATTGGCCAAACTTTCTTAATTATAAAAAACATTATTAATTGTGGACATGTTCCTGTGATATGATTTTTGACGCGCCAACCAAATGGGTACACGTACGCGTGACCCGTTTCAGTATAATCTTCTTAATTAAAAAGCGGTGAAAAGTAAATGCACATAGGTTCTAAAATTAGTAATTAGATAATTTATTCAAGCCAAGTATGATCAAAGCGACCGTGCTTGATCCACGGAACTCGGGAATGCCTAACACCTTCTCTCGGGTTAACAGAGTTCCTTACCCGGATTTCTGTGTTCGTAGGCTATATAACAGGGCCAATATTCTCCTCGATTCAGGATTCTAAACCGGCGACTTGGGACACCATAAATTATCCCAAGTGGCGGCTCTGATTTAATAAATAAATAATCCTGTTTCGATTGTCAATTAAATTGGAAAAACTCCCTTATACCCTTCCGGGGGTGTGTGTAAAAAAGAGGTGTGACAGCTCTGGTGACTCTGCTGGGGATTGAACCTACAATCTCTGGTTCAGGGTTCCAGAATTCGAGCTTGTTTCATGATTTTTACTTGGCTTTATTTATTGTTCGTAATACTGTATTCTGTGAACCTTTGTGCTAATTGCTATATGTTTACCGCTTTGATATTGTTTGAATTATATATAACTGTCTTCTTACGCCACCCCTCTGAGTCTTTTGAAAATGGTGCAGACGTTCGCGTGGCCCACTTTTTCTGTAGAAATTATACCAAATAGAACGAGGCTGGGCAAGCGACAAGGCCGGGTAGACTTCAGTGCCCCGGTACATCGCCCCCTCTTCGGCCCCAGTTGTCTGCTCGGGTACCCCAAGTCTAGACCAAAACCCCAGGATTTAATTCTAGAAAAATACAGCTTCATGTCGGATCCCTAGTAGGAACGTTTGTTTGCATCACGCGTTGACTTAGGGAACTTAACACTGGGGTTGGGTCCATCTAGGACAGGTATGCCCGAAATAACAGACCATCCTGATGCATCCTATGTGCTATGTGAACATTTATTCGCCTTGGCTTGCATGCTGATCGGCTAGGGAAAACAAAGCAAAAAGAAAAACCAAGAGTGATATAGGGAAGGAAATAAAGCCCGGTTCTAAAAAATTCACCCGGTATTTGAAAAACGTCCCGAAACTCTGCCAAATTTTTTTCAAAAAGAGTTATTTCAAAAGAGTCAAACACTGTGTTCTTCCAAATGTGTCAAAACTAACCGAACTACGCAGGTCTTATTCTCACCAGACGTGGGGTACGTAGGCAACCCACACAGGGTTCGGCCTCATTTTTACAAATATTAAATAAGAGGTGTTTCAGGGTTTTGATCAAAGTAATAAGCCGACCCATCTTTGATTGTATTTTAAATCGTTTCTTACATGAATAGCCTCAAATTATATTTCAATTGTCGAAAGGCTATTTTAGGGGGAAACATGCAAGTCTATTTGGTGTCTTTTTCAATTAAATACTTACCCCCGGGCCTCAAAATTTGCTTGGAATTGTGAAAAGGCCATGGTTGCAAAAACGATCATTTTCCGTTGATTTTATTTAGAAAACTTGTTTTACAAAAAGAGTCCACAAGAGTCGACCCTAACCTTAACCCTCCACAGGTACAAATTAATACCGTCCAAGAATCATCACAAACCGTCATAGAAAGGGCTCAGATGCAGCTACGTAGGTGGTGGGGTGATTTAGATGAAGATGGCCAAGATTGGGTAAAAGAGCAATTGGGTCCCTTAGTAGACATCATGCACGTCAAGCCACGAGTGGATTTGATTAAGGCTTTGGTAACCTCTTGGGATCCCGTTAACAATGTGTTCCGCTTCTCGTAGTTTGAGCTTACACCCACCCTAGAAGAAATAGCTGGGTATATTGATTTCGGCCAAGAGTTAAGAAAGCAGCAGCTCGTATTCCCCAGGGCTCCCTCAGTGCACAAATTTTTCGATCTTTTGAAAATTAGCAAAAAAATGAGCAAGGACCGTTTGAGCAAAGGGAGCTGTGCATTCTACTTCTTGTATTTTAGGTTTGGACACTCAGCCGGGTTTGTAACACATGAGAAGGGGCTGAATAACAAACAGGACAAAAGCATATGGCAAATTCACCGACGATTCGCTTCCATCGTGGCATTTCTGGGAATCTTGGTATTTCCAAATTCTGAGGGTACAATAGACCTTCGTATGGCCAGAATCGCATAGGTCCTCATCAACAAAAAAGATCACACACTTGTTCCACTGGTGCTGGCAGACATTTACCGGCCATTAACATTGTGCAAATCTCGGGGTCAATTTTTCGAAGGCTGCAGTATTCTTCTTCAGATGTGGATAATCGAACACGTTCGCCACCATCCTAAGTTCATGAGATATGTCTCATACGGGAACAATTTCATCAAAAAATACGAGGAAAGGGTGGAAGATTACAAACCATCGGAAGGGTTTAAATCATGAGTTTCCTATTTGAGAAAATTGAGAGCAGATTAGATTGAATGGACCATAGGATGGCTCCCAATAGCAGAAATCATCTACATGACCGCTTCGAAGGGCTACTTGATGATTATGGGAGCGAGAAGTGTACAACCATATGCACCACAAAGAGTTCTGAGACAACTGGGAAGATATCAAGTGATACCCGAAGAGGCAGACCTAAGCATTCAAGTCATTGAACTACACCCGGAAGCAACGATACCCGAGGCTTTAGTTCAAAGAGATTGCAATTGTTGTCGGTATCTAAAAGGTAACACCCAGGTAACAGACCCAGCTAAAGGCGAAGTTGATCTCAATTATGCCGCTTGGTTTGAAAGAAGTTTTCACGTGTACAATGAGCCGGAACACGAGCCCGAACCTGTGAGGCCCGCCAAAAGGCCCCATGTTCAAGCCTTTGATGATAAAAGGAATATCAGGCCACCATTCATGATCTGCGAGAAGAGTTGAGAAATGTCACCTTCAACAATGATTTGCAGAAACAAGAGGTCGAGGGTGAGAGGAGAAGATTGGTGCGAGAAAATGAAGTTCTCAGAGCCCATGTTCGACAGTTGAAAATTGAAGCCGAGAACCCAGGCTGAAGCAGGAAAGATAAAAGGCTCATTTATAACCTCACTCAAAAGGTATGGGACTATGAAGATGACCTGTAGAAAGCTGAGTCTAAACTAGCAAAAGCACAAGCAAAGTTGGCTAAAAGTGCCGAAAGCCGTGCAGCTTTCGTTCAATAGATGAAAGAAAGATATGAAAGAAAGGTCACATGTTGGGAAAAGGCAATTGGCAACCTTGAAGGAGAAATGGCTAAACAAGACAAAAGCTTTAAGACTGAAAGAGAACATTGTTATGCCTTAATGGCACAGTTGGAAGAGGACCAGCGGTACTTGCAAGAACAAAACCACACTGCCACTCATGTCTTAGAGGCTAGATCCCGTCAGATTTGCCGTCTGTTGCAAGAAAAGGGCATTATGAGAGAGAGAGTTCGAAGGATTGCTGACTATATTACCATGAAGTGCAGTGCGTGTGAGGACTTGACTAGGTCCATGTGTTTCGCCACCGTAATGATCTTCGTCCGTTAGATAATGGAAGAACTCTATCGGCTCCAAGATGACATGACAAGCAGGCCCGCTGCAAGACCGGTTGGTGTTCCCAGGGCATGGTTGGAGGCACTGATGTATTCGTGATTTTCACTTGAGTCTATACTTTCTTTTTTCAGGAGTCTGTCATCTGTTTTCGAGTCTGTATTTTATTTTGTGGGAGTATGATAGCTTATTTAGAGTCTGTATCTCGCTCTTTCATCATAGTTTGTTAGTTTCTTTCAAGTCTGTTAGTTTTGAGTCTTTGTAATAACATTTATTTTTTATGAAAATTGAAAATCCCATAATATTTTGTTATTTATTTTTATCTCTCCCAGAACTACCCTCGGTCTGATTCATGCGGGGCTATGATCGGTAGGCAATCTCCATAGGATTCGACCGTAACCCTAAGAAAAAAAAGGAGAAAAAGAGAAAAATAAGAAAACCGAGAAAAAGAAACAATGAGAGGATAAAAACAAAGAGAAAGTAAAGGCAAGAGTGAAAAAAAAAGAAGAAAAAGGAAAAAGGAAAAGCCGGGATGACACAAGTAGCTGATCAAATGCATAAAAGAAACGGTTAACTGCTTATGTGCATTCATTCCCCAAAATGTGCGGTTACCAATCTGTTAAATCCCTAATCGCTAACAAGGTTGTTGTTGGTATATTAAGTCCAGGCAGGTGGTTAGTTGATTGACATTCTGGCAACTCACCCCTAAAACACCCTATCAAAATACAAGCTAAACATGGCCAACCAAGAACTAGAGGCAAGTATTGTTGATCCGCCAAAAGAGGTGGAAGAATTGGATGTTAATGCGATGAAGGAAGAGATGTATAAGTTAAAGCATCAAATGGCTGAAATGTACCAGGCCTGGGCAAAGGGGCATCCATCACCGGTTTATCCCGCCAACCCTGCTTATATCCCACCATTGGCTCAACCTCAGGAACCTCCCACTGTGAACTCGTCTCCGGCCTTTCCCCTCTACCAACAGTGCTATGGCACCACTTCCCATACATCACAAGCTCCACCACCCAAACAAGTCTCACTCCCTCCTCCACCAGTCACCCCTGGTTTTGTGGCACCTCCACCTGCTGCATTACACCGATCTTCCAGTGAACCTCTCTTCCAGACTCATGACAACCAGTATTATCCCCCTGATCCCATCTTCAATGTTCCGGAACCATATTCTTACACCCTTCATCTTGATGTCCCGGCAGAGACTGAGAAGCCACCCAAAAATCCCGAACATGAGGAGATGATCAGAAAGGTCAAAAGCTTGGAACAATTGATCAGAGATATGAGGGGGTTGGGAGGTCAAGTAAGTGTGGCCTATAAGGATTTATGTCTGTTCCCAGAGGTTTAATTACCAGCAGGATTCAAGATGCCCAAGTTTGATCTGTGCGACGGGCATGGTGACCTAGTAGCACATTTAAGAGGATTTTATAGCAAGATGAGAAGAGCATGCGGGAGAGATGAATTACTAATGGCCTATTTCAGCCAAAGTCTGAGTGGATAGGCATTGGAATAGTATACCAGACAAGATCACATCAGGTGGTACACATGGGATGATTTGGCCCAAGCCTTCGCCTGCTATTTTCAGTACAATCTTGAAATTATTCCGGACCGCCTATCTTTGACAAAACTTGAGAAAAAGCACAATAAAAGTTTCAGGGAATATGGTTTTAGGTGGAGAGAGCTGGCAGCAAGGGTTGACCTTCCAATAAAAGAAAGTGAAATGGTGGATTATTTTCTGCAGACCTTAGAACCTACTTATTACGGTCATCTAGTATCAGCGGTAGGCAAGTCTTTCAATGAAGTGGTAAATATGGGCAGTATGGTAGAAGAAGGGCTCAAGACAAACAAAATCATGAGTTACTCGGCTATCAAGGCAACCACTCAGGCCATTCAAAGCGGAACTTGGGGAGTAATTGGAAAGAAGAAGAAAGAGGTAGGAATGATTGATCCAAGAGCTTGGTTCGGAGCCAGTGGTCCATCACATTACTATATCCAACCTCAACCCCACCACCAAACCTATCCTCATACCCCATATAGCCCACCACAACACTACTACCCACCACCAGTCCCCCATTTTTCTGTCCACCATGCCCAAAACATGTAGTCAACCTCTAGCCCACACACAATGGTGTGTGCCAGTCCCACAAAATACATACCCAGCTCCACACAATGCCTATACACCCCCAAGAGCCTATCGAAATCCCCCCGGAATAGGTTTCCAGCCCAATCAGGCCACCAAGAATGAGAGGTTGTAGAAGAAGAAGACTTTAACGTCATTAGGAGAATCCTATACCAGTTTGTTCCACAGGTTGAGACACTTGGGTATGTTGAGTCCGATTAAACCAAAATTGGCAAATCCTCCCCCGAGGAATCTTGATCACTCCATGAGTTGCGAATATTTTTCTGGTGCCCCGGGACACGACACAGAGAAGTACTGGCAATTGAAAATAGCTATTCAAGAGCTCATTGATAATAATCGGATTGAGGTCCAAGCTCCCGAGTCACCTAATATCAATCAGAACCCATTGCCAGCTAATCAAGAGACGAATATGATTGAGATAGTGCATAAGGAAGGGGAGCCTAAGAATCCTTCGCAAACTGTCATAATGATTCGGTCCAGTGAAGCTAGGCCGTTCGAAAAGTCAACAAGTGAGAAGGCTGCGATCAAATTCAATGGGGAAAATAGTGAACCATATGTGGTGGTAAAGAAGGAGTCCTCAAGTAACGTTGCAAGGAAACATGAAAGAGTGGAAGTGGTTGTGCCAGGAGTGGTGAACAAGCCTGTTGTAATTGTTGAAGGCGCCCGCATAGACCCTGTCATTATCAAGCCGGTAACTCAATTACCAATAGTCAACAGCTGGGCGGTCCCATGGAATTATGAACGAGTGACAGTGACTTACAAGGGGAAAGAAGTTAAAGAAGAAGTATGCGATACCCATGGTTTGACTCGATCGGGGAGATGCTTTGCCCCCGAAGAGTTGAGAAAAGCTAAAAGCTCCAAAAACCACCCAGTATTGGCGAAGAAAGCTGTGACTGAGGAAGAAGCAGAGGAGTTCTTAAGGAAGATGAAAGTGCAGGATTATTCCATTGTGGAGAAGTTGAGGAAGACACCGGCTCAGATTTCATTATTGTCATTATTGATCCATTCTGACGAGCACCGTCGGGCTTTGATGAAGATCCTGAATGAGGCCTACGTTCCTAACAAAATCTCAGTAAACCACTTGGAAAAGATAGCTAACAAGATATTTGAGGTGAACAAAGTCATTTTTTCTGATGATGAGTTTCCCATGGAGGGTACCGAGCACAATAGAGCCCTCTATCTGACAGTGAAATGCGAAGATTCCGTGGTTACTCGAGTACTGGTTGACAATGGTTCCAGTGCGAACATTTGCCTTCTCTCCACTCTGAACAAGTTGAAGGTGGATGATGAAATAATTCACACGAACAGTATCTACTTTCGGGGATTCAATGGTGGGGGGAAAGATTCAGTCGGGGACATAGTGCTTGAGCTTACAATAGGGCTAGTTGATTTACCATGGAGTTCCAGGTGCTGGATGTGGCTGTCTCTTACAATCTGCTATTAGGTCGACCCTGGATTCAAGCTGCCAAAGCGGTCCCGTCTACTTTACATCAAATGGTCAAGTTTGAATGGGATAGACAGGAAATCGTTGTGCACAGCGAAGATAACTGGTGTGTTCCAAGCGATGCCATTGTTCCGTTCATAGAGTTCGAGGATGACAAGGGGCCATGGGTTTATCATTTTTTTGACACAGTATTGGTAGAGAAAACTCTAGAAGGGAAGTGTGTTTCAACCCCGAGGGTAGCTGCCGCATCAGTCATGGTAGCTACCGAAATGTTGAAGAATGGTTTTGTACCGGGCAAGGGTTTGGGTGCATCTCTGCAAGGTATCGTACAACCGGTGTCTCTACCCAAAAACTTGGATAGGTTTGGTTTGGGGTTCAAGACCACAACTGCGGATGTGAAAAGAGCTACAAAGTTGAAACAGAGGGCCTGGGTCCTCCCAAAGCCCATCCCACGACTTTTCAGATCATTTGTTAGGCCTGACACCAAGAAATGCCCAATGGAAATAGTTCCCAGTTTAGTGGTTGATGTAGATAGAGATTTGATTGAAAAGTTCGAGAGGTTATTCGCCGATGTGAACATGTTGGAAGATGGAGAGGGTTCGAGTAAAATGGATGTGCAGTTTGTTGGGCCTAGTGCAAAGATTAACAATTGGGAAGCTACTCCTCTCTCCACCAGGAAGGAGTTTTGGTAGTTTGCTTTGATTTTCTTTCAGTTTATATGGATTATTCAAGGGTTGTAATTCAGATTCTAGGTTCCGTCCGTTTGGATGTATAAACCTTGTTATCTTTAATTTCAATGAAATGCAATTTCCCCTTTTCTTCCTTCCTGATAGTTTTATTTTTGTTTTTCTTTTCTTCCTTGTACAGTTCTTTTTATGCTGGCTTCAATGATAGGACATGCATAAGGAATCTCCGGCCCAGTCTTAAAAGTCAATCTAATTCTGAAATAGTAATTCAAGAAATAGAGTGTGATGATGAATCGGAATATGACGAGGATGAAGCCTTTAAAGAGATTAGTAAAGAGTTAAGCCATTTTGAAGAAAAATCCAAGCCTAACCTGAGTGATATAGAAGCAATAAATTTAGGGGACCAAGATAATGTCCGGAAAACTAAAATAAGTGTCCATCTTCAACCACAACTCAGAGAGGAGATAATTAAAGCATTGTTCGAGTATAAAGATGTTTTTGCATGGTCCTATGACGACATGCCAGGTATAAGCACTAACTTGGTGGTTCACAAATTGCCCACTAACCCGACATTTCCCCCTGTCAAGAAGAAGCTGAGGAAATTTAAAACTGATATGAGTGTGAAGATTAAGGAAGAGGTCGCCAAATAGTTTGAGGCCAAAGTCATTCGGGTCATCCGATATCCCACCTGGTTAGCCAATGTTATGCCTGTGCCGAAGAAAGATGGTAAGACCAGTGTGTGTGTTGATTATCGAGATCTCAACAAGGCAAGTCCCAAGGATAACTTCCCATTGCCGAACATCCATATATTGATCGATAATTGTGCCAAACATGATCTTGGTTCTTTTGTGGATTGTTATGCGGGCTACCACCAGATCTTAATGGGTGAGGAGGACGTAGAAAAGACGGACTTCATCACACCATGGGGAATATACTACTATCGGGTCATGCCATTTGGTTTGAAAAATACTGGGGCAACCTACATGAGGGAGATGATGCCCATATTCCACGACATGATACATAGGGAGATCGGGGTTTATGTGGATGATGTGATTGTAAAGACTAGAAAGCAGTCTGACCATGTCAGAGATCTGAGAAAGTTCTTCCAAAGGCTTCACAGGTACAATCTCAAGCTCAATCCTGCAAAATGCGCATTCGGTGTTCCGTCTGGAAAGTTGTTGGGATTCATAGTCAGCCACCGAGGTATTAAATTAGACCCGTCAAAGATCAAAGCTATCCAGGAATTGCCACCCCCAAAGAACAAGACTGAGGTAGTGAGTCTGTTGGGGAGATTGAATTACATCAGCAGGTTTATTGCTCAGCTCACGATGACTTATGAGCCTATCTTCAAACTGTTAAAGAAAGATTTTGCGGTCAAGTGGACAAATGAATGTCAGAAAGCATTTGATAAGATAAAGGGGTACTTGTCAAACCCACCTGTGTTGGTCCCGCCAGAATTAGGGAGACCTTTGATCTGTATTTAACGGTCTTGGATAATTCATTTGGATGTGTGTTGGGACAGCATGACATCACCAGCAGGAAAGAGCAGGCCATCTATTATCTTAGCAAGAAGTTCACATCTTACGAGGTTAAGTACACTCACCTTGAGAGGACATGTTGCGCCCTGACTTGGGTAGCACAGAAGTTGAAGCACTATTTGTCATTTTACACTACTTACCTCATCCCTCGTTTGGATCTGTTAAAGTATATCTTTCAGAAACCTATGCCTACAGGGAGGCTCGCAAAGTGGCAAATCTTGCTCACAGAATTTGACATCGTCTATGTGACTAGGACTGTAATGAAAGCCCAGGCATTGGCCGATCATTTGGCTGAGAACCCAGTGGATGAAGAATATGAACCTTTGAAGACTTACTTCCCTGACGAAGAAGTCATGCATATTGATGAATTGGAACAAATCGAAAAACCAGGATGAAAACTTTTCTTTGATGGGATTGCTAACATGAAAGGCGTTGGAATAGTAGCGGTACTTGTTTCTAGAACAGGGCATCACTGCCATGTTACGGCTCAGCTTCGGTTCTACGGTACTAACAACATGGCTGAATACGAGGCATGCATTTTGGGTTTGAGGATGGCTGTGGATATGGGTGTCCAGGAAGTCTTGGTCTTGGGTGACTCGGACCTTCTGGTGCACCAGATTTAAGGGGAATGGGAAACATGAGATTTAAAACACATACCGTACTGACAGTGCTTGTAGGATCTTTGTCAACGGTTCCAATCAATAGGGTTTAGGCATATTCCAAGGATTCACAATGAGATCGCTAATGCTTTGGCAACTCTGGCGTCAATGTTGCACCATCCCGATAAGACTTATATGGATCCTTTGCAAATTCAGATCCACGATCAGCATGCTTACTGTAATGTGGTGGAAGAAGATCTCGATGGGGAGCCTTGGTTTCACGATATCAAGGAATACATCAGAATGGGGGTGTATCTAGTACAAGCCACAGGTGATCAAAAGAGAATAATTAGGCAGTTGACAAGCGGTTTTTTCTTCAGCGGAGGGGTTCTGTACAAAAGGACTCCAGATCTTGGGCTGCTGAGATGCATAGATGCTTAGGCAGGCTACAACTACTATGACCGATGTACATTCTAGGGTCTGCAGGCCGCACATGAGTGGGTACGTGCTGGCAAAGAAGATTCTCCGAGCAGGTTATTATTGGCTCACTATGGAGCGAGATTGTATCAGTTCCATGCGTAAATGTCATCAGTGCCAAGTGCATGGTGATTTGATTCATTCTCCACCATCTGAATTACACACGATGTCCGCACCATGGCCCTTTGTTGCTTGGGGCATGGATGTCATTGGGCCAATTGAGCCATCAGCATCAAACGGGTACAGGTTCATTCTGGTGCCCATAGACTATTTCACCAAGTGGGTAGAGGCTAAAACATTCAAGTTTGTAACCAAGAAGGCGGTGGTTGATTTTGTGCACTCAAATATCATTTGCCGGTTTGGGATACCAAAGGTGATTATTACAGACAATGGGGCTAATCTCAATAGTCATCTGATGAAAGAGGTGTGTCAACAGTTCAAGATTACACATCGCAATTCCAACCCATATTGCCCCAAGGCGAATGGAGCAGTCGAGGCAGCCAAAAAAATATAAAGAAGATACTTCGGAAAATGGTGGAAGGGTCCAGGCAATGGCATGAGAAGCTGCCTTTTGCATTGTTGGGTTATCAAAATGGTGGAAGGGTCCAGACATTTTGTTCTGCTATCTAAACACTTTATCCCTTGTCACCCCCTTTGAACCTTATTTATTTTCTTTCATACCCTTCTTTCGGAATCAATGGCACAATTCAGAAATGTAGATGCGGAAGATAAGGAAAAAAAAAGGAGAAAAGAAGAGGAAACAAAAAGAAAAGAAGTAAAAGAAAAGAAAAGAAAGAACACAACGAAGCAATTGCTATGACATGAACTACGTTCGGCCTGATTCCTTTTAAGGATACGTAGGCAGCCTCACTGTTCGGTCTCATTGAAATAAAAATCCAAAGTTCCCAAGCAAGAAACTAGGGCAGAGGTTGTGGTTGTTGTAAGAAATCTAATTCCGAAAGTTGTAATTTTAACCCATTTGAATTGTTTTGAGCCTTTTATACCCTTTCTTTCTAACCCTGTCTAAAAGCCCACGTTACGGCCCAAAGAAAGACCTTCTGATCAGTCTTCGAGAAATACCGAGTCAAGCAGGTAGAGGGGAATCATATCAAGGGCAACACTCTGGTCCAAGCAGGAAAAATTGAAAATGAGAGAGTCTTATTGGTGAAAACCCTCACGTGCACCGTAAGGCGGCTGGAGTTGAGAGAAATAAAAATGAGAGAGACTTATTGGTGAAAACCTTCACGGGCACCTTGAGGCGAAAGTGAGTTGAGAGATAAACAAATGAGAGAGGCTTGTTTGTGAAAACCCTTCAGGGCACCGCAAGCCGAACAGAGGTCAAGGTTTTGGTGAAGAAATCAGGTTATGGAAATTTTGGGACAACAAGTATGGCAACTGAAAGTTGATTGGTTGGACAAATTAGGCCGATTAATCTGAAATGCATGTTATGATCATTGGTGCCAGCTGCTCCACTCAGATAAGTCCCTTTTCTTTTTTTTTTTACTTCAGAAAGTCTTCCCCCGTTGGATTTTGCTTATCCTTAACTCTGAAAGTCATTGCATTTCATTTCTTTTGGGTTTATTTCTCTAAGATGTTACCAATGTCAGTTCTGTTTAAGCAAATAAGAAATAATTTCAAAGCTTACTGCCAACTTCCAAAGTAGCACAGGGCGCAGGGCAGACAAGGCGTTGCTAGAGGTAGCATGATGTGGAATAGGGTATAAAAGGTCAAGAGGAAGTTCCATCGGTGAAATAGTTTAGTAATTTCGTGGGAAATGCAGAGGTTCAAACATATGGGTCAGAGATGTAACACAACGGTTTAGGTATAGAATACTCGGGTCATCCAAGGTCATGGGGTTTGAAAGATAGTCATAAATTCAAGAGGTTCAAAGCCAGTTCGGGGAAGCCAGTCAAAACAAAGCACGACAGCGGGGAGACTTTCAGCAAGAATGCCACAAACTAACCACCACATTTTAAACTGACAAGATTTTTCTCTGATTGAAACAGGGGCAGAAAAGTTTCGATTGTTTTGGGGAAACCCTCCATAAGGAAAGGCAAGCACCAGACAGGTTTGACCGTAAACTCTCAGGACCCCCCTGGATAATGGGATTTCATTTAAAGTTTGTAGGACCCGCCTAGATAATAGGATTTCATTTGAAGTTTCAGGACCCTCCTGGAAAATGGGACCTAGTTTAAAAGTCAAAACAATCACGAGCAACAAAATCTAGCATAAATGTACCCCAAGGAATATATGTTTGTTTCAAAGTTCTCATGTTTAAGATAGGATTCAATTAGGAGTTTTCAAGACCCTCCTGGATAATGGGATTTAGTTTTAAATTCCCAGGATCCTCCTGGATAATGCGATTTAATTTAAAATTTTAAGGACCCTCCTAGATAATGGGATTTAGTTTTTATGTTTTCAGGACCCTCCTGGATAATGGGATTTAGTTTTTAATTCTCAGGACTCTCCTGGATAATTGGATTTAATTTAAAATTCTCAGGACCCTCCTGGATAATGGGATTTAGTTTTTAAATCTTCAGGACCCTCCTAGATAATGGGATTTACTTTTTTAAGTTTTCAGGACCCTCCTTGATAATGGGATTTAGTTTTTAAATTATCAGGACACTCTTGGATAATGGGATTTAGTTTTAAGGTCTTCATAGATAACAAGATTTAGCGGAAGTCGTACCTTTAGGAAATATAACTTAGATTTAAAACTATCATATAACTAGGAGTTTTCAGGACCCACCTGGATAATGGGATCTAGCTTTTGAAATTCTTTGAGATTTTCTGGTAACATGATTCAATTAACACTCACAGATGCGCCCAGCACCAAACTAGGGTAGAAGTGTTCTTTGTTTTTGTCTATTTTGTGGAAATGAGTCGCCCACCTAGAGAACAAGGGAATACATTTCAAGTTCAGCAATCGGGCGCCCACCTGGAAAACAAGGGAATACATTTCAAATTTAACAATCAGGCGCCCACTTGGAGAACAAGAGAATACATTTTTCAAGTTCAACAATCAGGCGACCACCTGGAGAACAAGGGAATACATTTCAAGTTCAGCAATCAGGCGTCCACCTAGAGAACAAGGGAATACATTTCAAATTCAGCAATAAGGCGCCCACCTAGAGAACAAGGGAATACATTGCAAGTTGATAATCAGGCTCCCACCTGGAGAACAAGGGAATACATTTTCAAGTTAGCAATCAGGCGCCCACCTGGAAAACAAAGGAATACACTCAAGTTCAGCAACCAGGCGCCCACCTGGAGAACAAGGGAATACATTTCAAGTTCAGCAATCAGGCACCCACCTGGAGAACAAGGGAATACATTTTCAAGTTAGCAATCAGGCGCCCACCTGGAAAACAAGGGAATACACTCAAGTTCAGCAATCAGGCGCCCACCTGGAGAACAAGGGAATACATTTCAAGTTCAGCAATCAGGCACCCACCTGGAGAACAAGGGAATACTTTTCAAATTCAGCAATCAGGCGCCCACCTGGAGAACAAGGAAATATATTTTTCAAAGTTCAGCAATCAGGCGCCCACCTGAAGAACAAGGGAATACATTTTCGGTTCAGTAATTAAGCTCCCACCTGGAGAACAAGGGAATACATTTCAAGTTCAGCAATTAGGAGCCCACCTAGAAAACAAGGGAATACATTTCAAATTCAGCAATCAGGCGCCCACCTGGAGAACAAGAGAATACATTGCAAGTTGACAATCCGTCGCCCACCTGGAGAACAAGGGAATACATTTTTCAAACTTCAGCAATCAGGCACCCACCGGAAGAACAAGGGAATACATTTTCGGTTCAGTAATTAGGCTCCCACCTGAAAAACAAGGGAATACATTTTCAAGTTCAGCAATCAGGCGCCCACCTGGAAAATAAGGGAATACACTCAAGTTTCAGTAGTGAGGCGTTCACCTGGAGAAAGGGAAAACATCTCAGATTACAATTTAAAGCGGAAACAAGGGGATTCCACCGGGAGAATATAAGTCAACAAGGCAACAGGAACCACAAGAGCAAGTTTGAAGATATAGATAGGATTTTGTAATGCATAGATCATAGTCTAGGATAACTTCTTTTATTTTATCATGGTGTAATAAGGGGGTTCAGTAAGCAGTAGCAGCAGCAGCAACCGTGAAATCATAGCTTCATGGTAGTCTCAGCTACTAGACATTCCTAAACTACACTAACCTGATTCCTTTCTAGCCAAAGATATGTAGACAACCTCGGAAGCAGGGTGCGGTCAACTCTTTCAATAATGTTTCATACGGAGTATTCAAACGGGCAAAAATCGCTCGTAACTGCTCACTTTATCTTTGCACGAAAACTCTTCGTGTTTCCGAATAAAGAGGGGCAGCTGTGAGCACGTGATTTTTGCCCAATATGAATTATTCTCATAGATTCAAGAGAAATAAATTTTTCTATTATTTGCAATTTCGTAGATTTTCGTAGCATGTTTTGTTATTGTTTGCATTTGTCTGTGCATGTTTATTTTATTTTATTTATGAAAATACAAAAATACACTCCATTTGCATTTAGGAACTAATATTGCATTCTTGAATTAATTAGTAATTTAGTGTTTTATAAAAATGGAAAAAATACAAAAAATGACTTATTTTTGCATTTTAAATTTTTAGTTTCGAATTTTGGTAGTTTTTTTTAAATTGGTATTTAATTAGTTGTGGTAATTATTTTTTAGAGTTGGTTAATTTAATTTGATAGGATAATTTGATTAGGAATTAATTTAGGTTTTATTTTAATTTTAATTTAGAAGATAATTAGAAAAATTAAAAAATTGAAATAAAGGAAGAGAAGGGCCAAAATTTTGGGCTGAATCCCATCAAGACCCCAGGCCTAGTCTTTCATTTTCCTAGACCCGCCTGTACCAGCCCAATACCCGTCCCCTGACCCGGTCCGTTCCCCCCAACTAAATCAAACGACCCCGTTTCGTTATGCCATCTGATCTGGGCCGTCGAGGATCTAAAATCCAACGGCTCAGAAGCAAGGAGGGCTTAATATATGTATGTCCAAACTGTTCCCCCCCACTCGTCTCTCCCAACCCACCCTTCAGAGACCAAGCCCTGAACCCTAGTAGCCGCCCTTGAACTCCACCGCCTAAGGGTGGCGATGCCATCTCCAAACGCCACCAAAATCACACCCTAGAGCCTCCTCACTCCCCTCTTTCCAAATCCACACTCCATTACACTCGAATATTGCCCTAGTTCCCCGAATCTTAGTTAGAGATGAACCCTATAAATCCCAAAGTAGAGTTTTCGCGAAGTTTCGTGTCTAATCCGATTTTATTCGTGTGTTCTTCGTAAAAGCGCACGATTAACATCAGGTTTGACCAAAAAATCCGAGGATTTGAAGACCCAGACCCCTTCTTTCATTCTCTGAACTTTTCGTAGGTATTTTGTTTTCTTGTTTTGGTTTTATTTGTCCTTCGCTTGTTTTCTGTTTTCTGATTCTTCCCCTCTTCTTGAATCATTTTTCATTTGTTCCGGAGTTTGTTTATTCATGCATGAGTAATTGGAGTCTTTTTTTTAGTTAGTATAGTTAGGCTATAATCATATTAGCTTTAAAATTGTTAAGATGGTTAAGTTTAGTTAGTAAATCATTTAGGCTAAAGGTTTAATTGTCCCGTGTTATTTGGTGTTTACAACTTTTTAATTAGATAATTGCTAGTTGGGCCGAATAGATTTCTGGTCTGGTGGGTTGGGTGTTGGGTCTAATCCGGCTCATTTGGGCCTGAACAGTTGAGTCAAAATTGACCCATGACCCATTTGGTCTGTCTGGTATATTAACAGGGGCTCAGGGGCAATTTGGGAAGTCTATGTGGGGGAATCTCATTTAACTGACTAGGAAGCTTCTAGGAAGCTGGGGAAAGGGGACTATTCTGAATTTCTGATTTTTAACTAAGGGTATCTGAGCTAAATTGAAAATTCCAAAAGGTTTCAAGTGTAAAATTAAACCCTTTTAAGCTACCCTAATAGCTTGCCTATAAAGGGATCCTAACTTGAGACTCAAGGGAGATTTTCTTTGGGGGGGGGGGGTGGAGATGGAAAGTATTGAAAAGGGGAAAAAGTTTAGAAAAATACAAAAAGGGTAAAAAATTTTACTGTTTCATTGAATTTCAGCGATTGTTGATTCCTTTTCAACTTCTGAAACTATTTTTACTCATCCAAGTGGGAAATGGACTGAACTTGGTCATCAAAAGTTGGGTCTAAAGTTTTGTTGGGCTGTTGTGTGTTCGAGTTTGTTATATTGAGTTGTTATACATCATTTCTGGGTTTGGACTGGTTTTGCTGGCTGTTTTGGTGCTGGTTCTTGTTGCTGCTCCTATTCATTTATCATTTCTTGTCTTTGTTCATTCCCAGGTACACATTTTTGCACTCTATTCGAATGTAAAGCTTGATATGGGAATCAAAAATGGAATCTGGAGCTTTGAGTTGTATTCATTTTGAGTTTAGATTAACAATATAGCATACTTGTCTACTTTGTTTTGTTTGGAAATTCCACTTACTACCTTTCAAACTATGAACAATGGGATCAACATTTAACCTTTGAATGTCGTACGACATGATAGCTTAGTCTAAATGTCCACCTCAGTATAAGTTATTTATATGTAGTCATTTTACTATTCGTTTGTCTCGAGGTCAGTACTTGGACTAGTTTAGATGTTGTTGACTCAGGATTGTTTATTTCACTGACCGTTAGATCTGATTGAAGTTGGTATTTATGTTTAGCTTATGTTTTCTTCCAGAGTCTGAGTTTTGTATCACATTTTCTGGTACATTTGTTAGAATTCAAGCAAGGCGTTTGGGTTCTCGAAGAACTGTGATTCAAACCATGAATTTACGGTTCGACGAGTCCCAAATCTGGGAAACTACCATCAGGATTCAAGTTCCATGCAATATGTTGATGATGTAGTTTGGGACTTGAATTTTCATTATTCCATTTGGTCCAATATGATTGCTGCATTTTATGGCAAAAATGGGTTTAGCAATGCGAGAAAAGTATTACTAGAAGTCGAGTTCTGCATTTTTCTTTCACATCCCAGGTTAGTAATTTAGATATCACGTGAATACTGGTAGTCGAAGCTTGATAGTTGGGTCATTCAAATTGGGTAACTTAGTTAATCGCTGGAGCGGTGTGACTTTATCATTATCAGAATAAGTTGTGGATGCAAATTTATCATGTAACACAGAGTAACCTTGGATTCATATTCATCTCATAACTGCTTGTAAACAGATGCGAATTTGAGCTAGTAATCTGGATGCATGTTAGCACATGTATTTCTATCTTTATGGAATTCCTTAAAGGAATTGAGCCTAGTTCGGACCACATGGGTCAGCTTGCTAGGAAAGGGCCCTCATATCTGTACTGCTTTTCCCCTCACTTCAAATGTTTCAAGTGATATTGGGCATGTAGTCAGCCCAAAACCATCTCAGGCGATTTAAATGCTTGTTCTATCCCATTCGAATTTTTGGCTAATAAAAGTAATCCAAACTTCAAATTTTAGGGTAGGTTTAATGTCGTGGCCCGAGTTAATTAATTACTGTCCCTCAATGGGTTTGTGGTGTAATATCAATCAATATATGGCCCTCACATGTTTTAATTAGACAATAAGGTAAATATTCGTAGAAAAACCTTTAGGGCTGTTTAAAATACTATCATGGTTGTGGACACGTTCGCGTGACATAGCTATGATTTCTAAAAATAAATCGAGTATGCATTCGTGCAACATTGGCCAAACTTTCTTAATAATAAAAAACGTTATTAATTGTGGACACATTCGTGTGACACGATTTTTGACGCGCCAAACAAATGGGTACACGTACGCGTGACCCGTTTCAATATAATCTTCTTAATTAAAAAGCGGTGAAAAGTAAATGCACATATGTTCTAAAATTAGTAATTAGATAATTTAGTCAAGCCAAGTATGATCAAAGCGACCGTGCTAGAACCACGGATCTCGGGAATGCCTAACACTTTCTCCCGGGTTAACAGAGTTCCTTACCCCAATTTCTGTGTTCGCAGGCTGTATAACAGAGTCAATCTTCTCCTCGATTCGGGATTATAAACTGGTGACTTGGGACACCATAAATTATCCCAAGTTGCGACTCTGATTTAATAAATAAATAATGCCGTTTCAATTGTCACTTAAATTGGAAAAACTCCCTTATACCCTTCCGACGGTGTGTGTAAAAAGGAGGTGTGACAGACCCCATTGGTCTCCACTATCGCCATGTTCTGTAACACCTCTAGCACGGCCTCAGACTCGTGCTCTGCCCCTCGTAGGAGCTACCACTGGGGGCTCGGGCTATTGATTAGCTGGTAAAGTGGTATGTGTTCTCGCCATCTACAAAATAACAAAGTAGAGAGTTCAATTAGCATTGAGAGGTCAAACCGCATGATAGAGATGAATAGAAATGAAATTGTTCCTAACTTTGTAGCCTCTAAGGGATAAGCACATAATTCTCTGTACCGATCCCTCAGAATCTACCAAGCTTGTCCGTGAATTGTGAGACCTAGGGAACATAGTGCTCTGATACAAACTAGTCACGACCCGAATTTCCCACCTTCAGGACCGTGATGGCACCTAACATTGCACTCACTAGGCAAGCCAACGTTATATAATTTTTCACCTTTTTCCTTTACTTTTTTATAATTAAAATTTAAAAAAACTAAATCAACGGAAATAAAAGAGGAAGTACATGATTAACTAATTATCCTTAAGCTATTAACAAAACCGAACAGTTACAACATAAAAACTGGTGTCACAACTCAAAAACTTCTATAGATTACTATAAATACTGGTCTAAAAGAAAAATACATCTGTCTGGAAAATAAATAAATAGGGATACATAATGTAGGAGGGGACGCTAGGGCTTGCGGATGCACGCAGGACTACCTTGGGTCTCCTAAAGGCAGTATCAGCAACCGACCTCTCGATCAACCAATACCAACTTTGAATTCTACACAGGTGCAGGTGCATTATTAGTACAACCGACCCCACATACTGGTAAGTTCTGAGCCTAACCACGACGAGGTAGTGAGGAGACTTCGGCAGGGCATAACAATATATCTTACAACAGTTCATAATATTGCAAAAAGAAACTACGGAATATAATAGAACGTTAACTTGCATTAAATAAATACGTAACCCAGTCGTTCTACCAATACTCAGCTATATCCAATCATTAAGAGAGAGTTTCAACACCACAATAGGAAATCTCATCAGAAGAAGAATACATAAACAATAAATGATGCGCGCGCGCTTCCCAATACCACCATTTAATCAATAACAATATGAACATTCACCCTTATTACTCCTTGTTGCGGCTTGCAACCCGCTCCCACTAGTCCACCCTTATTACTCCTCAATATATCACGCTTATTCCTCTTGTTACGATGTGCAACCCAATCCCACCATATCAGTACCAATCACAAAATAAGAATAATTTTTTTTTCAATTTAGCTCTCAAAACCTCCACAATATTTATACCTCAAATCATAACAACGGGAGATCTATACAATTATGAAACATCAACAATTAATACTACACAACAAGACCAAACAAAGTGTACCATGAAGCACCAATAAACCAACTCAAACCAATAATTTAATACAATGAAACTATGGAACAATTAATACCTTAAATAGAGAAAATGACATTTAACAAGAAGCAATTAGACATGGAAGCATCATTAAGCAAGTAGCAGTTAAGATAGGAAAATAATTTTTTAGGAAACGGGGAAGAGAACAAGCTAAACAGATAATTTGACGGCACATAAGTACTCATCACCACACCTATACGCCACACACATGAAATTTCACATAGCAATTAAGTCGTGGTTCCCTAATCTATCGAGTCAAGGTTAGACCAAATACATACCTCAAGCCACGGGTATTTCAAAGCTCAATTATTGTTTTACCTCTCGATTCCACTACCAATCCACAGGTATCTACTCATAATTAACTTAATAACATTAATAGACGCTAAAAACATCAATTCCAATGCATAATTATAGGTTTCCCACCATTTTTCCCAAAAAGTCAAAAGGCGACCCCGGGCCCGCTTGGTCCAAGCTCGAAATTCGGACAAAAACCCGAATATCCATTCACCCCCGAGCTCGGATATATAGTTGGCTTTGGCATACGACCTCAATTTGAGGTCTAAATCCCCAAATTTCAAAATTTTTATCCTCTACCCAAAAACACTCAATTCCACCGTGTATAACCCTAGATTCTAGGATGAAATTTTGTAAAAAGATGAAATAGATTGAAAGAATGTTTACCTTGAAAATGGTAATTACAATCAGATTTGATTTTTTTGTTATAAAAATATGTGATTTATTTTTATGCTAGTTGTTAGGCAGTAGATACTAAGTGTGAGACTAGAAAATATGATAAGAGCTTGAAGGCAGTGTGACGAACAAATCTAGTGGCTAGGATTCAGGGCATCGAGCTGGCCTATATGGGGCCTCGAGGTCGAGCTAAGCGTTAGGAAGTGACTGGACAATGAAGGTCTAACAATTCTAAGAGCTTTGATAGGATCTCTTTATGATCAATAATGAGTAATAAATGGAGAACAATTAATGAAACACAATAAATGTAAGCAATAGAATCAAAGGAGAACGTGTTTAAGTTAGAGATCAGAGAATATTCTTGTATTGAATGTTGTGTGTTTTTTTACAAAATGACAAGGGTCCCTTTTATACATGAGGGTGAATTCCAACATAGTATAAATGCATTTATTACAAAGATATATGGCTGGTACATCCATTTAATGCCATGGTACGGGCTCATACTAGCCTAATAGACTGGGTTAGCCTTAATCATGTGCCTTGGGAACTTCTTGTTTTTCCATCATAACTACTGATTTGCACTGCCTTGAGGTCGAACGTTGAGAACCCTTCGGGGTTGAACCTCGAATCTTTCCTCGAGCCTTTGTAGACGTGTTTATGAAGCGTCATAATGACCATAAAATTGGACCCTCTAATTTTTATTGTATACAGATAGTCCCCGCATTTCTTAGGATGAAAATGATAAGAAACGGTCTTGAATTCTTGCCTCTTCAATACTACCATTATGATGTCAGCCCATCAGAACATTAAATGCCATGAATCAAAGGCTGCACAGGAGTTGCTGTCAACACGACTATCGAGAAGCCTAGGAACCGCTATTGGTTAGGTTTTTCCGCTTCCCAAACTCTGCCCATATGGCTTCTATAAATACCTCAACCGTTTTGTTATTCACACTTTTACAACATCTTCAATTTTCTAGAGTTAAATTTACCATCTTCTACATTTTTCTCCCTTCTGCGCTTGCCTCCTCACTTTCATTCATAGAAACCTTTTTTATAGCCTTGGCAAGGACCTCCAGAACGGTACCTCAGAAAGAGGAAACTACTTCTTCCTCTCGCCCATCTAGGGGTAAACCAAAAGTACCCCTACTATCGAGCAATGTACCCCTACCCAATTCGATACTGTCTCCAATTTTTCTATCAATAATTCCCCTTCTACACCAGTCTGATGTGAGCATTTCTCTTGGTTCATCAGCTTGGTGACCGATACGAATAGAGTGAAGAAAGACTACCGATGGGGGAAGGCAGTGCTAGTGAAGATTCCCAAGCCTGAGGAAAGCATAGTATACCATAAAGTTGGCTTCCTCATCGTGAATACATACCCATTTACTCTAGGTCCCGTAGATTCTTCGGATCCTTCTTCCCCGTCGATAGATCTGGTGATTCTTGACTTCTGCCATGAGTACCGAGTGACACTCGGTCAAATCTATCCTTCTTTCTGGAGGATCATTTATATGCTCCGATACTTTTCCAACCAGGTCGAGGGTATGACATTCACCCTCAATCACTTGGTCAGATTATATAGCCCTTTTCTCTTCCGGGGTTTGATCAAGCTTCACTCTCGATCCGCGAGGCCATTTTTTTGGAGCATCAATGAGGACAAGGATTGGGGGAGGATGAGCCGGTTTGTCCGAGTGAGGACCTCAGACATCATCCCGGCTAATAGGATACCATTCCCGGAGGAATGGAATATGAACCGTAAGTGCCCTTACCTCGAGCATATTTTATTTCCCTTTCATCCCCTTCTGAAAAATGATCTTCTTTTGATTCTGCAGCCACCGCTTGGTACCCAAGCGTGGTTCAGGACCTATCGGGATGAATTAGATAGTTGGACTCCACTTTCCCTTATATCGAGCGTTCTTGGCGTAACTTGGCCAAAACGCGGTGGCAGGCCAAGAACAACGGTATGCTTTTCACTGCTATCTTTACCATGTTTCATTATAAATATCTTTTATGGTGGTAAGTTCTTATCACCAAGGTGAGTTTCTCGAGCTCCTTCCCGCATCACAAAAGCTCATCTTGAAGCCTAGAAAAGGCATGGTCGTACATTTTCTTAGACTGCAACAACACAAAAAAGTTAGAAAGTCAAGAACAAAGATTTAAAGCGCAAATGATATGTCACGAGTATCACCTGCTGCTGAAGTCTCTCCGCCTCCTCGAGAGCGACGGGAGCATTGAGATCAATGTTCTCATCAATGCCGTCAAAGTGGTATCCGAGCACATTTTCCCCTCCATGAAAGGCCCCCACATCAGCGGTATCCGGGTCCTATGCATCCCTCATTTCCCTCGGTGAGTACGTAGGGCCCAGATTAAGGCCACCTAGAGCATTGATTTCTCTAGGGTCTCATATTACCCCCGAAAAACATCGGGTTCAGGCCCTCCAGAATCACCAGCCACAGGTTTATCAGCACAGACTTTACTATGTCCGACTTGAAACTCGAGGACTATGCCCGAACCCTCCTCGAGGGTCTCCTTAGCACGGGTTTGGTCTATATCGATCACCCCCAATTTGGCAGCTTTCCGCCCAACAACTTGTTGAGCATCTACACCTCGTCTCGTCCTTTATACAGAAGGGCCTTCATCATCATCATCACCTTCATCCTCGGTACGGGGACTTGCTATAACTGCCAAAGTCGATACCTTAGCATCGGTCCGAGGCCCGTGAACTTTAGGTTTCTTTGATTTAGGAGACTGAGCCGACGCCTGCTTCTTCCTCTTCTTACCCTTACCGTGTTTTGAGGTCCCTTCCTTACCATCAGGAGATGGTCTCATCAAAACTCCATCCTCGAGGCCTACACAAGCATGATGCGTCAAACTTACCACCATAAAAGATATTCATAAGGAAACATGGTAAATATAGCAGTGAAAAGCATAGTGCGGAGATCCTCAAACTTTAGATTAGGCAAGAGGATGCCATAGTGGGGCAACTTCAAGAAGAGGTTGCAGCCAAGAATGCGGAGATCCTCAAGTTGAGGGGGAAAAATGAGGTCGTGACCTCGGAGAGAGACCTTTTGCAGTCAGAGTTGGCATAGATCCAGGGTCTTCTTCAGAATGCTCAGAAGGAGGCTGCTGCACTATCCGCGGCCAAGTCTGAGGATGAGGAAAATGCATCTTCATACATGAAAGATGCCGCCACTGTAAATGATCGAGCCAGAGAGATATCGGAGAAGGCCCAACAGAAGTTGACTCGAGTCATTGCTTACGCTCTTTCGCAATCAAGGACGCAGGCTCTCGAGGAAGCAAGCACCAAAGGCACCGATCTCTCAGCTGAGATTGAGGAAGCACAAGTTTTGGAGGAAGAATCATCATTTTCGGCCACTTCAGACGAGGGTTCCGAAGATGATCCAGAGAGTAGTGATGATGAAGATTAGACCCACATCGTCTTCCTTTCTTTTTTGTGTATGCATTGGGGGGTGAAGGTTTTGTAAAGACACCCCCTTGTAAATATATGTTTTGGGAATGTAAGAGAATTTTCATGCTTTAAGTCTTCGAATTTCATATTTCAGTGTTTATGCAAAGTTAGCTCTTGAACGTTGATGTTGGCTCTTCGAAGCCCATACTTGGAATAATCGGGGCCCTCGAGATCAGGCACCATCTTGAGATTAGGTCGATATCTCTTTTAGTGTCGATTCTTGTAATAACAGAAGTCCTTGGGATCTCAATGGCTCCCGAGTGCCGTATGGCAATGTCATTTATGTGACATAGTTGCGAAGTGATCGGGGTGGCCCCACCGGTAAACTTCCCCAAAAATGGTACTGACATGGTAATTGGCTTTCAGGATAGGCGAACAATTTCTACTAGTTCTATATATGCATTTGCTTGTTTCTTATCTGGGGACTCCGCTACTTTGAATAACTATCCCTTTCATAGAGTTCTTATTTTTTGTTCCAGTTACTATTTCAACTCAAAGATTTCGCCCAAGTCCTCATCTTCCTTTTCTTATTTTATCATTTCCATGGCTGCTACGTCCTGCTACGTCCAAATCCGTTCACCCAGGAGAGGAGAGTTTTGCCTCTGCTTCGCGCTCGGTCGGTGGTACACCCCCAGCGTCTTGAGATCTAACTTCGAGGTGCTTTATCTCGAGGAGGGACTTTATGTTAGAGAGACCTCCCAATGTTCAAGGCCAGCGGGAGCATGCATCGGGGTTTATCTCCTCAATTGGGAAGGAACACCTCGAGGCAGTTAGAAAAGACTGCGAATGGGGAGAAAAAGTGGTATTGCAGGTACCTTTCCTCGAAGAGAGAATCATGGCTCATATCGAGGGGTTTTTGAACATATACACGTACCCATTTACATTAGGCCCTCTCGATAGGGTCGTGCTCGAATTTTGTAGAAGATATCAGGTTACCCTGGCACAGGTTCACCCGTCGTTTTGGAGGATAGTGCTGATGAAAAGGTATTTTGTAGATAAAGCCGGGCTCGAGTTCACCCTCAGCCATGTTATTAGATTATACCGACCCTTGAATTACTGAGGCCTGATTACTCTGCGATGTCGATCCACTCATCCCTTTATTGCTATCAATGAAGAAGCTGAGGATCGAGGGTGGATGAGTCATTTTGTCCGAGTGTGGACTGTCGATGTTATCCCCTCAGGGTTCCTTCCATTTCCTGAGAAATGGAATTTTACACGTAAGTGGTACACTCGTGTTCTTATTATTTTTTGTCCATGGTGGAGGCAGATTCTATAAAGATGCTTTCTTTTTCTTTTCTTTTTGCAGCAATCCCGTGGAAACCATACGAGGTTCCCGACCTGGCGGATTGGTCTCAAAAATTGGCGGCTTGCTTCACTTATGATGAGCGTAAGTGGCGAGATATGTCCAAAGGTAGATGTGAGGCAAAACATCATGGTACATGTGGTGTGGCTTGTTTTCTTTGAAATGTACTTTCTTTTATGTGTACTAACTCCATCATCACAAGCATTGGAGAATTTTCTGTGATGAGACCATGCCCCCTCGGGGAGGAGGAAGGGTCTTCAGCTTTGGGGTCGAGGACTAATAACAAATGAAAGGAGTCCTCGAAGGATGAGGGTGCTCATAGCGAGGCAAGCCCTGATCAGAGGCTCAAAGAAGATGTATCAGCTAAGCCTACGACATCTGAGGCTTCTAGCCTCGGAACAATGATTCCTCCCTTGCTGCCGTCTTTTTTTCCCATCGAAGGTACCTCAAGGAATACATGTGTTTAGCCGTCGTCCTCATCTCCTACCGAAGGTACTTCGGGGATGTTCGAGACCAGGGGCCGCCTAAATCAAGCGGGCTCTCGAGCGACCATATCCCCACCGAGATCGGTTCAACTAGGGTCGGTGAGACCAGGCGAGTGAATGCATGCTCAACCTTTGAGGATGCTCAGCGACTTTGTTTTGTGGTGAGCTTTGGTTAACTTTGTTGGTCTTTTGATTTTCCATTTTTGTTTTCTAATCAAGCTTCTTTTTCGCAGGCCTTTGACAAGCTCAAGTGCAAGCTGTTTCACTGTAATGCCAAGTTGAGGATAGCCTTGGATGGGGAGAAATCCCTCAGGTTTCTTTGCGATAAAAGGGGAAAAGAATTGAGGCACCTTCGGTACGAGGCGAATCGAAGCCTGAACTACGAAAGCCACCTCGAGAAATAGATAACCTTTTCTATGAGGGAATGCATGCTTCTTCTTCTGTCCTTAGAGATTAATATTTTGATACTTCAGTTGCAGAGCAAGACATAGGATCTGGAACGCCTTTGGGCCGAGGTTGGCCAGGCCAAGTATGAGTGTAACAAGCTAAGGGCTCAAATAGATGGCCATATTGCAGCCAAGAAGAATGCTTTGGCAAAGGTTTCTACCATCGAGGTATAGCTCCGGAACGCCTATAAAAACTGCTCGGTTCAGACGCGCAGGATTGTAAGGCTCAAGTCCGACCTTTTGGAGATGAAGGCCGAGGTCGTGGATGCCCGGGCTGAAGCTGAAGAGATTCGGGCTAAGGCCAACAAGAAAGTGGCTGTCTATTTAAAAGACGCTACTGACGCTCGAGCTGAGCTGAGAAGGGCTTTCGATCAAGAGAGCAGAAGGAACAAATATGATCGGTGCAAATCTCGGAGGGAAACCCCCGAGGAGATCCACGTTAGGGGCTTCATTCTCTTGGAAGAGATAAAGCAGGCAAAGGCAGATGAATATGACGCCAAGTTCTTTTTGTTCGGAGTCGAAGATAATGAGGAAGAGGCCGACGGGCCACAGTCCCCGAGGGGAAAGTAGACTAGGCATTTTCTTTTTGATTCTTTGTACCGGGCTCTCAGAGACCGTTTGCAAATGTAGCCTTGCATTATATTATATACGTATATATAAAGAAAACTTTCGGTTTTCTCCTTTCATAATTTCTATTTGCTTGTGTATGTCTATCTTTATCTTGTGTTTTGACGTTTGTCAATGATTAGCTAGACGAATTGGCCTTTGAGTGAAAACCCTCAGGTTTATAATTCGGCCCTGATGCTTGTTAGGCTGGCCTATAGGGTCTTACATGTATGGTCGGTACGACCTTTAACATAGGGTGGCAAGTGGCTCTTATGTGTTTGGTCGGTAGGACCTTTAATATTAAGCTAGCGATAGTAGCTCTTACGCATTGGGTTTGTACGACCTTTAATGTGAGCTTTATTTTCCCTCGTTAAAGACTTTTTGAAGTTTTTGGGTTTGCCCAACTCTTCGATGGCTCGATAAGAGCCTTGATTGTCAGCCATTATGTAGCGGTAAATGAGCACCTCGGGAGGTTTCGCTCGATGGATTTGGAGTAGATATGATCGAAGCTCTTTTGCTTATGCTGAGGGTAGCCTGATTAACCAGTTCTTTTCGATGTTTTTTTGAAGTAATTGAAGGCCTGTGATTTTATAGCGACGACCGGGCATCCTCGAGTCACGTGAGTTTGATTGTAGCCTTGTGACCGTAGTCATTGCATTTGGCTATAGCCTTTCAGTCCTCTTGTAAAGTGGTTTTGGCATTTACATCGAGGGTATGCCTTTTTAGGGGTCATACAAGTTCGAATGTATAGCCTTAACTTTAAGATTGGGATTTATGCCCTTTGTAAGGTCTTATTATTTTTAACATGCCTTACTTGAGGTCTTACAGATATGGTTACTTGGTACAAGTGTAACTCATGCCTTGCTTGAGGTCTTACAATTTTGGTTACTTGGTACAAGTGTAACTCATGCCTTGCTTGATGTCTTAGAGTTTTTAGTATTGCCACATGGAGGGCTTTCGGGCTCGAGGTTAACCATTTGGGGTCTTACGACCTTGAGTTTATGATTACTCGATGGGATGACAGTCGACGACAGTCCTCGAGACGTCAAAGAGTGCAATGTTGCTTTGAAACCTATGGTCTTCAAGCTGGACAACGCTTCGACTGTTCTAATCGGATAGCTGCACAATGGTTAGTTAGTGTAAGATGTAAATAAAAAGGGAGACGGTTATACCTTAGCGGCGATGGCGCTTTGAGCCTTGATATGCTTCTAACGTTTACTCCGAGGACGCGGCACAGTCCTTTGCTTGTTTTATTTGGGTGTAGCCGAGAATGTGTCTCATGATTCCTACTTCATTGTTTGCTTATCCTTTAGCTCATTTGATGTTGAAGGCGTCGATGTCAGTGCCATGACTGCACTGCGAACATCTCTCTTGCTACATGTTGTTGTCCATACACAATTTTTATTCCGTCCTTTGTCGGAAACTTCATAATTTGATGAAGAGTGGATGGTACTGCTCTCATGCAGTGTATCCACGGCCTCCCGAGCAAGTCGTTGTACCTCATGTCTCTTTCAATGACATGAAACTTAACATTTTGGGTTGTGCCTGCCATGTTGACCGGGAGGGTGATTTTTCCTTTTGTTGTCTCACTCTCCATGTTGAATCCATTGAGCACTCGAGAGGCGGGCACAACCTGGTTGATCAGTCCGAGCTGCTCCACCACCCTCGACCTGATAATGTTGGCTGAGCTACCTGGACCCACAAGCACACACTTAATTTGAAATGTATTCACAATAAAAGAAATTACCAACGCATCGTTATGAAGTTGAGACAAGGTCTCGATGTCCTCATCGCTGAATGTGAGAGAATCTTCGGCTATGTAATCCCGAGTTTGCTTCTCCCTAGTGATGGATATTTTTGTTCTTTTGATAATGGGTTCCTGCGGGATGTTGATTCCTCCAACGATCATGTGGATGACATGTTGCGACACATCTGTTTCATTTTTCCTGTTCGCCTCTTTTTCCCGGAACTAATTTTTGGCTCGCTCGCTAAGGAACTCTCATAGGTGTCCCTTGCTGACTAGCCGGGCTACTTCTTCTCGGAGCTGTCTGCAATCTTCCGTCCTATTACCATGTGTGTCGTGAAATTCGCACACTAAGTTAGGGTTACTCTGCAATGGATCTGATAGTACAGGTCTTGGCCACCTGGTGTCTCTGATTTTACCAATGGCAGATACGATGTCCGAAACGTTAATGTTGAAGTTGTATTCAGACAAGCGGGGTGCTTCCATCGGTCCTGTGTGCCTGTCGAATCCGTCCCTTCTTACGAGTCCCCAAGGATTTTGACCTCGATCTACCTTTCGATCATTTTGGGGTATGTTATGCTCTAGGGCATTTCTCCTATCTTCGGTGTATGGTTGGTACTTTTTTTGTTTGTCCTTGGTTCCTTGCCGGAATCCTGCTAGGATATACTGAGCCCGAGGGGGCTCCAAGTTGGTCGTCCTCGACCCTAATCTTTGATTGATATCAGTTGTGGACACCCGACCAAGTCACGGAGGGATATTCAACCAAATTCTTCTTCAGCTGCTTCGAAGCCACTGAGCTTTGCTTGTTCAAACCTTGGGTGAAGGCCTGCACTGCCCGGTCATTGGGGACTGGTGGTAATTCGATTCGCTCTATTTGAAAGCGAGATACGAATTCCCGCATCATCTCATTTTCTCTTTGTTTGATTTTGAAGATGTCAGATTTCCTTGTAGACATCTTGATGGCACCGGCATGCGCTTTTATAAAAGAATATTCCAGCATGGCAAGTGAGTCTATCAAATTCGGAGCTAGGTTGTGATACCACATCATGGCCCCTTTCAAAAGTGTTTCTCTAAACTTTTTTAGTAGGATGGATTCAATCTAGTCGTCCCTCAGGTCATTGCCCTTTACCGCACAAGTGTAAGTAATGACGTGCTCGTTGGGGTCTGAGGTTCCGTTGTACTTCGGAAGATCGGGTATTCAGAATTTCTTTAGGATGGTCTTTGGAGCGGCATTTTGTGGGATTGGCTTTTGCACGAACTTTGTTGAATCTACACCCTTCAGGATCGGGAGTGCGCCTAGAATCTGATCGACCCTTGAATAGTAGGTCTCCACCTTTTTGGCGTTGGCTTCTATCTTCTTTTCGCCCAATTCAATCCTCTTTGTGAGGTCCTCGAGCATCTTTATGATGGCGGAGTCGGCTGAGCTTGGGGTTTTTTTGTGGCTTTGTAGTTGAGGAATCGCCAACTGATGTGCCTGTAACATCTCGAAGATGACGTGAAGGCTAGCCTCTTATTCTTCCTGAGCTAGGGTTTTTTGGCCTTCTTGTTGGTTTTCTTGGCATATACTCCTATTGGTGTGGGAGCTTATGTAGACGTGTTAGGCGTTGCGTGAGGCCACGTCCACATGAATTGGGTCTGGTGCATCCTCAGGGTTTCGCGGTGGTACACCAATACCTGGAACAACTACACCATTCTCTCCATGGACGTCAAGACCGTTGTTTTCATGTGCGTTCACTGAGCTAGACATTTTGACCTGAAATCAATGATTTTTGGGCAAGAAAAGTGTGAAAAATAACTTGTGTTATGTAGTAAACCAACAAGAAAACAACCACTATTATTTTTAGCCCTACGGTGGGTGCCAAACTGTTTACCTTGAAAATGGTAATTACAATTAGATTTGATTTTGTGGTTCTAAAAATACGTGATTTATTTTTATGCTAGTTGTTAGGCAGTAGATGCTAAGTGTGAGACTAGAAAATATGATAAGAGCTTGAAGGCAGTGTGTCGAGCAAATCGAGTGGCTGGGATTTGGGGCCTCGACCTGGCCTATACAGGGCCTCGAGGTCGAGCTAAGCATTAGGCAGTGACCAGCCGATGAAGGTCTAACAATTCTAAGAGCTTTTATAGTAGCTATTTATGATCAATAATGAGTAATGAATGAAGAACAATTAATGAAACATAATAAATGTAAGCAATAGATTCAAAGGAGAACGTGTTTAAGTTAGAGAGCAGAGAATGTTCTTGTATTTAATGTTGTGTGTCATTTTAGAAAATGACAAGGGTCCCCTTTATATATGAGGGGGAATCCCAACATAGTACAAGATATATTACAAAGATCTATAGCTGGTACAACCATTTAATGCCATGGTACATGCTTGTGTAGCCTAATAGACTAGGTCATCCTTAATTATGTGCCTTGGGAACTTCCTGTTTTTCCATCATAACTACTGTTTTGCACTGCCTTGAGGTCGAACGTTGAGAACCCTTCAGGGTTGAACCTCGACCCTTGCCTCGAGCCTTTGGAGACGTGTTTGCGAAGCGTCATAATGACCATAAAATCAGACCCTCTTTTTTTTAACGTATACAAATGCAAATCCCTTCACCGTCCTGCTGCCTTCACAAATGCAAAGAAAGTGTCGCATTTGCGAACACTATTCCTCGCAATTGTGAGTAGAAGATCGCATTTGTGATCATACCCCTCCCATACTCCCTTCGCAATTGCGAAGATTTGTTCGCATTTGCGAACTATGCTGTCCCAGGCTTTCTTCGATTGTGATAAACATCCCGCAGTTGCCATGCCTGCTTGGTTCACATTTGCGAAGCATGATTTCGCAACTGCGAGATCAGAGGCTTGCTATAAATACCAGTTACAACAGCAAAATTCCAAGTTCCAAAATCACTCCATAGCCTATCCAAAACTCACTCGAGCCCTTGGGGCACCAAGCCAAATATGCACACAAGTCTTAAAACATCATACGAACTTGCTCATGTGATCAAATCGCTGAAATAACACCTAGAACTATGAATTTAGCACCAAATTGCATGAAATTTTCAAGATAGTTTCAAAATATCTATTTTCTCCACCAAAGGTTCGAATCACGTCAAATCAAATTCCGTTTTTACCAAATTTCAATGGTAAGGTTTAAATATCATAACGGGCTTCTACCAGGCTCCATAACCAAAATACGGGCCTGATACCAACAAGATCAAATATTTTAAATTATTACATTTTCAGTCTTATCAATTTACTTCAAAAATTCATTTCTCGGGATAGGGACCTTGAAATTTGGTTCCGGGCTTACGCCCAGGTCCCATATTTTACTACGAACCCTCTGAGACTATTGGAACATGGGCCCGAGTCTGTTTATCCAAAATGTTGACTCGAAGTTAACAAAAATCAACATTTTAGGCCAAAAATCATCATTTCTTAAATTTTTCATATAACGGCTTTCCGGATACTCGCACAGACTGTGCACACAAATATAGGAGAGATAAAAAGAGGTTTTCACGGCCTCTGTATACGGAATCGAATTCTAAAATAGAAGATGACCTTTTGGGTCATCACAATAAGCATCATCTTAGGATCATTCTTCAGACTCTGAGAGACAGCCAATTATATGCTAAGTTTTTAAAATGCGATTTTTGGTTGAGTTCAGTTTCTTTCTTGGGTCATGTTGTATCAGCAGAGGGTATCCAAGTGGATCCTAAGAAGATTGAGGCAGTCAAGGACTGGCCTAGACCAACATCAGCTACAAAGATCCAGAGTTTCTTGGGATTGGCGGGTAATTACCGTCGATTAGTGGAAGGGTTCTCATCTATAACAGCCCCGATAAAAAGATTGACCTAGAAGGGTTCCCCATTCAGATGTTCGGACGAGTGTGAGGCGAGATTTCAGAAGCTCAAGACTGCTTTGACTACGGTGCCACTATTGGTGTTTCCTACAAGATCAGGGCCCTATACAATATATTGTAATGCATCTCGTATTGGAGTTGATGTGGTATTGATGTAGGGTGACAAGGTTATTGCATATACTTCGCGGTAGTTGAAGGTTCAGGAGAAGAATTACCCTGTTCACGACTTAGAGTTGGTAGCCATTGTTCATGCGCTAATGATTTGGAGGCACTATCTTTATGGTGTGTCATGTGAGGTTTTCACGGATCATTAGAGTTTGCAGTATTTTTTCAAGCTGAAGGAGCTCAATGTGAGGCAGAGGAGGTGGTTAGAGCTATTGAAAACCTATGATATCACCATATTGTATCATCTCGGGAAGGCCAATGTGGTGGCCGATGCTTTGAGTAGGAAGTCAGCTAGTATGGGAAGCCTTGCGTACATTCCTGTCGGTGAGAGACCGCTTGCATTATATGTTCAGGCATTGGCCAATCAGTTCATGAGGTTGGATATTTTTGAACCCAATCGTGTTCTAGCTTGTACAATCGCTCAATCTTCATTGTTTGAGCGCTTAAGGGAGCGACACTATGATGACCTTCATTTGCTTGTCCTTAGGGACATAATGCGGCACAGAGATTCCGAGCAGGTTACGGTTGGAGATGATGGAGTTTTGAGGATGCAGGGTCGTGTTTGTGTGCCTAATGTAGATGGACTTCGTGAGTTGATTCTAGAAGAGGCCCATAGTTCCCGGTATTCTATTCATCCGGGCGCCGCCAAGATGTATCAAGACTCGCGGCAGCATTATTAGTGTAGGATAATGAAGAAAGATAGAGTGGCATATGTGGCTCGGTGCCTAAATTGTCAGCAAGTAAAGTACGAGTATCAGAGACCTGGTGGTTTACTTTAGAAGATAAAGATTCCTGAGTGGAAGTGGGAGCGTATCACTATGGATTTCGTTGTTGGACTCCCACAGACTTAGAGGAAGTTTGATGCAGTTTAGGTTATTGTGGATAGACTGACCAAGTCAGCGCATTTCATTCTTGTGGTAGTTACCTACTCTTTAGAGCGGTTAGAAGAGATTTATATCCGCGAGATTGTTCGTCTTCACGGTGTGCCCATATGTATCATTTGTGATCGAGGTACGCAGTTTACCTCGCATTTCTAGAGGGTAGTACAGCATGAGTTAGGCACGTATGTTGAGTTGAGCACAACATATCATCCTCAGACAGATGGGCAGTCCGAGCGCACCATTCAGATACTGGAGGATATGCTCTGAGCTTGTGTTATTGATTTCGGAGGTTCGTGGGATCAGTTCATTCCACTTGCAGAGTTTACCTATAACAACAGCTACCAGTCGAGCATTCAGATTGCCCCTTATGAGGCATTATATGGTAGACAATATTGATTGCTAGTTGGATTGTTTGAATCGTGGGGGGGGGGGGAGGGGAGGGGGGCTCGGTTATTAGGTACAGATTTGGTACAACATACCTTGTATAAGGTAAAGATCGTTCAATACAAACTTCACACAACTCAGTCAAGGCAGAAGAGTTATGCCGACCGTAAGGTTCGTGATGTTGCATTCATGATCAGAGAGAGTGTTGCTCCATGTATCACTCATGAATGGTGTAATGAGATTTGAAAAGAAGGGCAAGTTGAGCCCTAGGTACATTTGGCCTTTTGAGATTCTTGATCGAGTGAGAGATGTGGCTTATAGACTTGAATTGCCACCTGGCTTATCAGTGGTCCATCCAGTATTACATGTGTCCATGCTTCGGAAGTATCACAGCGATCCATCTAACGTGTTAAACTTCAGCATTGTCAAATTGGACAGGGATTTGACCTACGAGGAAGGGCCGGTAGCTATTCTAGACCGGCAGGTTCTTCAGTTGAGATCGAACAGTTATCCTTCAGTTTGAGTGCAATGAAGAGGTTAGCTTGTTGAGGTAGCTACCTGGGAGTCCGAGTTCGATATGCAAAGTAGATATCCCCACCTTTTCCCCAACTCAAGTATTTTTCTATGTCCGTTCGAGGACGAACGGTTGTTTTAGAGGTGGAGAATGTAATGACCCGATAGGTCATCTTATGATTTAAAACCAAATTCCGTGTTTCGAGGCCTTTACAACCTTACAACCTTATTTTTTATCCCTTCTCAATTTGCGTGCACAATCCGGTTGTGTTTCCGGAAAGCTTTTGTGTTGAATGTTGATATAAATAGGTATTTTTGATTAAAAACTTTATTTGAGTTGACTTCGGTCAACAGTTTTGGTAAACAGACCCGGACTCCTATTTTGACCGTCTCGGTGGGTCCAGTACAGGTTCATTATAAAATTTAAGACATGTCTGTGAAATTTGGTGAGAAATGGAATTGTTTTGACGTGATTCGGGCGTCCTATTGAGAAAATAGAAATTTCAAAATGTTCTTGAGAATTTCATTTGATTTGGTGCTAAATTCGTAGTTCTAGGTGTTATTTTTGTGATTTGATTGCGCGAGTAAGTTTGTATGATGTTTTAAGACTTGTGTGCATGTTTTGTTTGGAGACTCGAGAGATCGGGTGAGTTACGAATAGGCTACGGGGTGATTTGAACATGGAAAAATTTGCTGGTGAATCAGATTTCAATGCAGGCCTTAGATCTCGCAAATGCGAGGTCAAGCATCGCATTTGTGACACTGTTGGGTTTGCATTTGCGATCCAGTCATCGCATTTGCGAAGAGTGGCTGGGAAGCCTAGCATTAACAATTGCAAATAATGTTTCGCATTTGCGATGGGGATATAGGGAAGGCATCCGTGGCATTTGCGATCAGCTCAGCTCGCAATTGCGAGCATTTCTTCGCTTTTGTGAAGGAAGAAGAACTGTGAGAGACCTCGCAAATGCGATGGTTTTCACACATTTGTTAGCTTCGAAATTGCAAAGCTCAGGCCGCAAATGCGCCATCTGTATCTGTGTAAAACCTAACTTAGATGGGATTTTTGCTCATTTCTCAAAATTTTCAAAACAAGAAACCCTCTATGCGATTTTCCAAAGACCATTTCTTCCCCAAATCATAGTTAAGTGACTCTTAAGTAGTTTCTTTCAATCTTTCATTTTATTTTACAAGATTTCAACCTAGAATCTAAGGTTTTCATGGTGGAATTATTGATTTTTGGGTAGAAACTAGGAATTTCAAAATTTGGTGATTTAGACCTCAAATAGAGGTCGGTTTCCAAAACCAATTATATATTCGGGCTCGGGGGTGGATGGGTAATCAGGTTTTGGTCCACGTTTCGGGTATGGACCAAGCGGGCCCGAGTGTTGACTTTTGTTGATATTTTCAATATTGGCCTAAATTGAATTCTTATTGATTATGGGTGATTCCTAAGGTTTATTTTGAAACCTTTGGTTGGTAATTTGCTAGATATTGTTGGTTCGGAGGCGTATTTGAAAGGAAAAGCTGTGATTGAGTTTTGAGTGGCCTTGGAGCGACGTAAGTGTTGTGTATGACTTTCACATGAGGAAATTAGGAACCCTCAGACTTTGTGTTATGTGAATTCCATGTTAGTAGCATATATGCAAGGTAACTAGTGCTTATACGCTATCGAATTATCTGTTTTCCATGATTTATTGCTTTTCCTTAATTGTTTCCCCTTCTATCTTAATTGTTACATGCTCTAAATGCTTTCCATGCTTAATTGTTACGTGTTAATGAATGTTTTCTTTTCTTAACCATGTTAGCTCTTTTCATAGTTTTCTCTAATCCCCGTTATTTGCTTAATTTGACTTGTTTGTAATTTTTAATTGTAAATTGTTGGTTTGGTCTCGCCGTGTAGTATTATTCGTGTAAATTCTATATTGAACAAAGTTCCTTTCTTGGTACAGTTTGTTATTTATTGTTCGTGAAGGCCTTGTGATTTAGCCTGTTGATTTTACTATGTACATATAAGGGAGGATAGATATGGTGGAATAAGGATGAATATGTATATATGGTGGGATCGGGTTGCACGCCGCAACAGGTGGAATAAGGGAAGGATTGATTTGATGAAATAAGGGTGAATTACGATATTGACTTTGATATATGATGGGATCGGGTTGCAAGCTGCAACACACACACACACACACACATACACACACACACACACACACATATATATATATATATATATATATATATATATATATATATATATTGTTTAATTTTATTGTATTGTGTTGGTGGAATAATGGAGGATTATGTGTTGCCTGGTAGGATCAGGTTGCGCGTTGCAACAACCTATATGTTTTTATTTCTTGAGCTTCGTTGTGTTTTTTCAGTACTTTTATTTGAGCTGGTAGAGATTGGTAATCTTGGACGACACTGGTTTATTTCAAGGCTGTGGTTATCATTTTCTGTTGGCTGTTTAATTCTGTATTGTATTTCAATAATTCTGTCATTATTATGGACTGCGTGCAGGTTTTAGCATAGGTGACTTGCCTTAGCCTCGTCACTACTTCGTTGAGGTTAGGTTCGGCACTTACCAGTACATGGGATCGGTTGTCCTGATACTGTACTCTGCACACTGTGCAAATTTTTGAGACGGTCCCGGTTGCGGCTGCTAGAGAGCTCGGATCGAACACTCGCGGTGACTTGAGGTACGACTGTTCAGCGCCCGCAGCTCCTGGAATCCCCATCCTCTGTTTATTTAGCTGCGAACTTTCATTCGAACAACTTGTTATTTACTTCAGACCCTTGTGTCTATCACTCTAGTAGTTCGTGCACTCATGACACCAAGTTTAGGAAAATTGTAACAGATATTAGACTAGTTCAACTTCGGCATGTTACTTTAAATTTATTCAGTTATATCAGCTCTTCTTTAATATCTGTTTTAAATTGTTAAAAGGAGTAGATTGTTCTGATGTTAGCTTGCATGGTAAGTGAAATGTTACGCGCCATCACGGTTCCGATGGTAGGAATTTCGGGTCGTGACAATTCTGGTCATACGCCCAAGCCTCAAATCACGATATCGACCTACCGGGACTGTTAACACACAGATCCGGGTCCGTTTGCTCAAAACATTGACCAAAGTCAACTCAAATGGAATTTTAAAGCAAAATTTAATATTTTTTTTTAATTTTTAACATAAAAGCTTTCCGAAAAAATTACCCGACTTGCACATGCAAATCGAGGAAGGCCTAAAGAAGCTATCGGAGGCTTCGAAATAAAGATTTAAAGTTTAAAACTCTAAATGATCTATCGGGTCATCACATTCATTTTGATGATTTATATAGATTAGAAAGATTTTGACTAGGTGTTTATTTCCCTATAACTTTGCCTTTGCATCATTAGCATACTTTATCTTCCCAACAAGTTGGTAAGAGAGATTCTATGTTATCTATCACTAACTTGTCTATTTCACCGATGGAGACAAACACAAGCACAGTGGAGTGTTTGAATAACAAAATTAATTTTCATAAGAAATGCATTTGTCCGAATGAATTATTTTTCATATGGATATTTGACAATCATCATGATGACTATTGTGTCAAAAACTTAGCATAGTGACCCTTTATAATAAACACTGTAAAATAACTCAACAAGTAAAAAATTTAACAAAGGTGAAAAATATACCAAAAAAATAATCATGAAGATACAACGGGGCGTTCACATACCAATATTGTTATGCTAATAGCAGTAAAGGGGTGCGGTGACCAAGTGAAAGTTTGGGAGTGCATCTTTTATGGTGCAAAAAAGGCCCTTGCACTTTTGAAGTGTGTGTAAATTTACCTCTCAAAACTATTTATTACTATCAATTAACCTTCTTCAATATATTCTGAACTTGTGCCACCTTGCCAATATATATTTCCGTTCACTTTTCTGAATACTTTCCTTTGCACTTGATCATTTAAAGAAATTTTTGTTTTATGAAATAGAAAGAAAGCAAAGATGAAAAAATAATAGTTTTGCTGGTTTAAGTACGGCACCATATCACCTCTTCTAATATTATAATTATATAATTACAGACATATATATTTGTCACCATCCAACTTTTAACTTTAGTTAGTTCATTAACAATGATTCGAAGGTGATTTTTGGTAAATATTAGTTATAGATTGTTTGACCTAAATTAAGAAAAGAAAGAAAGATCAAGAAGTAATTCTACGTGAATTATGATTGTAGATTCATAGATCTAAATACCGTATATAGTATGAATTCGATGGAATCCAGTAAATTTTGCTCAATAGCAAATGGGCTATGAATTCGGTGGTACGAAAGGCCAAAGCTCATTAACTATTAACTTTAAATTCTAGACCAGTCTCTATGCATGCTTGATATGACAATTAGCGATGATAGTGCAATATTAATTATAAATATGTTCATATTGCTGGAAAGATAAGCAAGGGAAAAGAAGGCATAGGTTCTCAAATGCTTTGACCTTGGACCAGCATTTGCCTAGTTTCTAATTCTAATACGGAGCATACCAACAAGTTTGTCTTCAAAAGAAGAAGATTTGTAGTTGCAACAGCCTTCACCATGACTACATACTATACTACTACCAAAAAATTTCTAATGAGAGATATGGTGTTATATATTTGCACTTTGTTCAACCTTTAAATGCTAAAATATAATTGGCATTCATATTTGCTTTTGAGCAAATTCTTCAATCAGGTGGTCTGGCCAATTAATTTAAGGGTAAATTCTACAGAGTGGTGGTTAAACCAACGATATTGTATGCGACTAAGTGTTGACCAGTCAAGATTGTTCATGTCCAGAAGCTGAAGGTTGCAGAGATGAGGATGTTGACATAGATGTGCGGGCACACCATATTATATAGGATTAGAAATGAGGTTGTTCGTGACAAGGTGGGCATGACCCCTATTGAGGACAAGATGCAGGAGGCGTGACTTAAGTGGTTTGATCATGTGAGGAGGAGGAGCACAGACGCCCCGGTGAGGAGTTGTGAGAGGTTGACATTGGAGGTCCTACAAAGAGGTAGAGATAGGTCAAAGAAGAGGTGGGGAGGGGTGATTAGGCAAGACATGACGCAACTTCAGTTGACCGAAGACATGACCTTTGATAGGAAGGTATGGAGGTCGAGAATCAGGGTAGTAGAGTAGGTAGTCTAGAGTGTTCATAACAGTAGTATCGACACGTAGTCTCACTTTCTGTTGGTAGTAGGTTTTTATGACTAACCGTTGTTTTCTATCATTGGTTATCATCTTACTGTCCTGTTATTTTTATTCTGCTTTTATATGGTTTTTTGGTATTGTCCCTTCTTGTCTATATTTTTATTAATGTAGTGCTTATTCTTCCCTGAGCCGAGGGTCTATTGGAAATAACCACTTTATCCTCACAAGATAGGGTAAGGTCTGCGTACACACTTGTCACGACCCAGATTTCCCACCATCGGGTGTCGTGATGGCGCCTACTATCGGAGCTAGGCAAGCCAAATATTTAAACAACCTTTTCTGCTTTCTTTCAAACAATATAATAAACGAGACAAAATTTAAGCGGAAGACTTTAAATCTAAAGCAACTGGAAAAAACCAAAAGTGCGAAAGTTTAATACACATCACTACCCAAGGTCTGGTATCACTAGCTCACGGACTACTACAGAATACTACAAACAATGTCTAAAAGGAAATACATAATGTTTCTCTGGTACAAGATGAACAAAAAAGAAACATGGAAAGGGACTTCGGCCTACGAACGCCAGCTAGGCTACCTCGGGAGACCCTGGACTGAAGATAGCTCCCCGAAGTCCTGCCGCTGCGGTCCATAAGCTGCTCCCTGATCTGTGCACAAAATGCACAGAATGTAACATCAGCACAACCGACCCCATGTGCTGGTAAGTGCCTGGCCTAACCCTGGCGAAGTAGTGACGAGGCTAGATAGGATCTACCACAATTAACATGTACAGATATATATAACGAGTGCAAGAAAACAATAACAAGATAATACAAAGTAAGGCTGGGAGGGTACATGCTATCGGGGAGTAACAGATAAAAATAAAATATCAGAAATAAACAGAAAAAATTCCGGTTTCCATGATTATTATATATAAGTGGACGACGTGCCATAATATAGTATGTAAGTGGACGGCGTGCCACACGATCCCATAATATAGTATATAAGTGGACAGCGTGCCACACGATCCCATAATATAGTATATAAGTGGACGACGTGCCACACGATCCCTTTTAACAATATACAGGTCGATGGCGTGCCACACGATCCCTTTTAACAATATATAGGTAGACGGCGTGCCACACGATCCCTTTTAACAATATATAGGTGGACGGCGTGCCACATGATCCCATAATATAGTTCATACTATCTGACTTCATATGGTAGACCCCTTCAGGGGAGAATAACATCTCAATACCTTTAACCCGGCAAGGGTACAGCTAACAGCCCAAAATATCCCGACAAGGGAGAGTATATATATCAGTCTACACATCCTGGCAAGGGAGTAATCACAACACATTCTCTTTTTAAATCACTTCTTCCTCAACTAACACATTAATGTTCGAGCTAACGCTCCAAGAGTACACCAATCACAACTCTACCTCTACCGTTCACATCATATGAAACTCATCAAATAAACAAGGAGCTTGTGTCACATTATTCGAATTAAAAGCAATCAAGACTCACGGTCATGCTAGACTCCGGTACATAGATAACCATCACCATGCCTATACACCGTACTGCACATTAGCAAGTAGCAAATATCATCCTAATCCTATTTCCTCGAGCCAAAGTTAGAACAAACACTTACCTCGAATGCTCCAAACTCAACTCACGCTTCTAGTATAGCTTTACCTCTTGATTCCACCACCAATCTGCTCGAATCTAGTCATAATTTACTCAATCACATTAATAATTACTAAATGGATCAATCCCAATGCATGAAAATAATTTTTACAAGGTTTTTCCCAAAAAGGCCAAAAACACCCCGGACCCACGTGGTCGAAACTCGAGGTTCGGACCAAAACCCGGTTACCCATTCTCCCACGAATCCAAATATATGCTTTGTTTTGAAATCGGACCCCAAAGTGAGGTCCAACTCCTCAATTTGTAGAAAACCTAGGTTTTACCCAAAACACCCAATCTCCCCCCATGAAAATCTTTGTTTTGAAGTTGAAATCAAGTTAAAAGATGTTAAGAAGTGAAGAAAATGAGTTAGAAATCACTAACCAATCATTTTGAAGAAGAAAGGTTGTTTGGAAAATCGCTTCTTAGGTTTTGGGTTTTTGAAAAGTAGAAAAATGACTGAAAATCCCGAATTTATACATTTTACTGGGGGCTGGCGCGGACCGCACAGAAATGCACCGCGGCCGCGCCGAGGGAGGGGAGAAGTGGGCTCTCTCTGAACCCACCCAACGCGGACCGCACTGATTTGGTGCGCGGCCGCGCTAGTCGACCCTCTGAACCCCACCACGCGGACCGCACAGAAAAGCACCGCGGCCGCGTGGCTGCCAGCGCGGAACGTGCGGAAATGGCCGCGGCCGCGTGGCTGCCAGCGCGGAACGTGCGGAAATGGCCGCGGCCGCGCTGGGCCTGCAACATCTGAACCTGTATATTTTTCTAAGTCTAAGACCTCCCGGGCCCTACTCAAAACTCACCCGAGCCCTCGGGGATCCAAACCAAACATTCATATGATCTCGAAAATACCTTACGGACTTACTCGTGCAATCAAATCGCCAAAATAACATCATATACATAGGATCAAGCCTCAAAATACATGATTTTCTTTCAACTTTCATAAAAATCAAATTCCCCATTTTAAGTCCGAAACACATCATATGACATCCGTTTTTAGCCAAACTTTACAGATAGTGCTTAAAACATATTTAAGACTCGTACCGGGCGTCGGAACCAAAATACGAGCCCGATACCCCAGTTTTCTGATCAATTTTCTTCTTCATTTTTCTTAATTAATTTCAGAAAATAATTTCACACAAAAATTCATTTCTCGGGCTTGGGACCTCGGAATTTGATTCTGAGTACCAGCCCAAGTCCCATATTTTTCTACGGACCCTCCGGGACCGTCGAATCATAGGTCCGGGTCCGTTTACCCAAAATGTTGACCGAAATCAATATTATGCATATTAATATCAAAAATCATCAAATTTTTTCACAAAATTCACATATTCTAGCATAAAATTTTTTCAGCTACGCGCCCGAACTGCGCACACAAATCGAGGAAACTAAAAGCGAGGTTTTCAAGGCCTCGGAAGCGCGGAACAAGGAAGAACTACGGTGATGACCCTTTGGGTCGTCACAACACTATCCTGCCCAAACCCCACAGTATAGGATAATATTGGATATGTTGTTGTGGTTGTTGTTTTAAATAAGTTGGTCATTGGTCAAAGCTGAGAAGATTATAAATCCCTTTTATTTCCTACAATTTATAGTTCTTAAATTGGATATCATATTTATTCTTTGCAACTAAGCAATTAGTAGCCCTAACTTTTAAAAAAAAAATATAACCATGCACCTTACTTGTAAATGCTTTTATTAATAATAATACTTCAAAACAAAAGTACGAGTAAGAGGGTCAAACCTTACCGTACTAATCTTAGTAAGGAAGAAAGAGACCCCTTCCTTGACGAGCATATGAATAAATAAGAATTTGTATGAATTAAAAATTGCTAATATATATAGTTTTAGAGTTAATAACATATACTCTAAGACAATATTACAAGAATAAATAACAAAAGACTCTTATTATAAATATAGTTAAAAATGATGATAGGGAATCGTCGGCGAATTATAAAGAAGACTGATAAACGGCTCATAAATTATATAAAATGACGATTTTTCGACGGCGGTAAATGATGGTGAATGTCTGGATATGCATGATTTGGTGTATAGTTAATAATTACTATTGAATCATCTTGAACTTTAATAATCTTTTTCCATTTCATGATACAGCTTGTCTCCACTTGCATAAATTTGTATTGATTCGATTTCTCTTCTTCTAATTCCTGCTTTATACATACCAAAAATAAGGCGTCATTACTATAATATTTTGTAAGTATAGACAGATCCAAGAATTAAACATAATGAATTCAACTATTAAAGTTTTTAGCATTGAAATCTCGTAAATCATCCACTGCTTGTAAGATAGAAATGAATATGATGAATGAAAGATGGAGAATAACCTTCTGTCACTATTAAAATAGTGCAAACCAAAAAGATGGTCTTCAAAAGGAGAAAATTGTTTGCTGCAACAGCCTTCATCATCAAGACTACTGCTTTAAAGAATTTCTGAATAGAGATATGATACTATTTGCAGTTTCTCCAGCCTTTAAATACTATAATCATGGTCAATCACATATGATATGAACAAGATTCTGAATATAATCTGGTATTGCTAAAAGTTAGATATCAATATACAAATCTTCGTAAGCTTTAAAATTCTATATAGCATGTTTGGTCTTATACAAACAACTTTCTAAATGTGACCATTCAATTTAAACATTTTATGAAATTTCATTTAGGTAAACCAATTCAAAATTCTCAAAATCCACATGCATATTTCTAAACTACCCTTGAAAAGTGTCACGACCCAAACTCTAACGTGTCGTGATGGCACCTATCATGGTACTAGGCAAGACGACCCTTCTCAAAAATACTTCCTTTATCTCATAAAAATTAAGTCGAAGCTTTTCATAATAGAAATATCATAAAAGAGTTAAACTCAAAATAAGAAAATGCGAAAAAGATAGCCCGACATCGGGGTGTCACTAAGTCATGAGCAACTATTACAACTATTCTGATAATAACAAGACCAACATAGTCTGGGAAAAATCCAAAATATAGCTACAGGAAGATAGAGAAGAAGAAAACAGGGTTGCGGTCGCCAGACAGCTACCTTACTAATTCCAATGATCAACAATAGAAAAATATCAGCAGTGCTTGTTTTCCAAGAAAAATATGAGTAACAATTAAAGATAATTTGTGGGTTTAAAGATACGTGATATATGCTAATACTAGTGATTATATGAGTAATGTTGAGGTTAAGTAAGAAGAAATAATGAACCAAATCAATGTTATCGGAATAGTAGGGCCTCGAGCTCGTCTATCCAGGGACCACGAGGTCAGCTAAGACCAATAAAGCATGAACAATAATGTAAAAGCAATAAAGCTACAGAATAATTATTCAGCACGTTAAACAAGAGAAGAATAAGAATATTCTATTGTAGTGAAATGATCTGATCTTTTACAAAATGTTTGAGGTCCCCTTTATATAGGAGGAGAAAATCCCGATATAGTACCTTGCTCATAAAGGTAAAAAATTCTATTGGCACAAGTGTATAACGGCCTAGTACAGACCTATACCATTTTATACTACCCGTATCCTGTAATTAATTCTCAGGTCCACGTGTACTAGAGAAATTGCCGCTCTTTCTTTATTGACTTCAAGATAATGCTGCCCTCGGTGCAGTCCGTGCCAGGCATTCAATCAGCTTCCTCGAGTGTCACGACCCAGATTTTTCACCATCGGGTGTCGTGATGGCGCCTACTATCGGAGCTAGGCAAGCCAAATATTTAAAACACTTTTCCTGCTTTATTTCAAACAATAAAATAAACAAGACAAAATTTAAGCTGAAGACTTTAAATCTAAAGCAACTGAAAACCAAAAGTGCGGAAGTTTAATACACATCACTACCCAAGGTCTGGTGTCACTAGCTCACAGACTACTACAAACAATGTCTGAAAGGGAATACATCATGTTTGTCTGATACAAGATGAACAAATAAAAATATGGAAAGGGGCTTCGGCCTGCGAACGCCAGCTAGGCTACCTCGAGAGTCCCTGGACTGAAGATAGCTCCCAGAAGTCCTACTGCTGTGGTCCGTAAGTTGTTCCTTGATCTGTGCACAAAAATGCACAGAGTGTAGCATCAGCACAACCGACCCCATGTGCTGGTAAGTGCCTGACCTAACCCCGGCGAAGTAGTGACGAGGCTAGACAGGACCTACCACAATTAACCTGTACAGATATATATACAAGTGCAAGAAGACAATAACAAGATAATACAAAGTAAAGCTAGGAGGGGACATGCCATCGAGGAGTAATAGATAAAAATGAAATATCGGAAATAAACAGAAGAAACATCGGTTCCCATGAGATATATATATATATATGTAGTTGACGGCGTGCCACACGATCCCATAATATCATTTGTAAGTGGACGGCGTGCCACACGATCCCAATTTTCATATATAAGTGGACGACGTGCCACACGATTCCATAATATCATTTATATGTGGACGGCGTGCCACGCGATCCCAATATTCATATATAAGTGGACAGCGTGCCACACGATCCCATAATATCATATATAAGTGGACGGCATGCCACACGATCCCATAATATCATATATAAGTGGACGACGTGCCACACGAGCCCATAATATCATATATAAGTGGACGGCGTGCCACACGATCCCAATTTTCATATATAAGTGGACGGCGTGCCACACGATCCCATAATATAACTCGAACCATCTGATTTTGTAAGGAGAGTCCCATTAGGGGAAATCAACAACATATCACTCTAACCCGGCAAGGGTACAACTAACAAAATATCCCGGCAAGGGAGAGTATATATATCGGTCTACACATCCCGGCAAGGGAGTAATCACAACACATTCTCTTTTTAAATCCCTTCTTCCTCAACTAACACCATTCATGTTCGAGCTAACGCTCCAAAAGTACATCAATCACAATTTTACCTCAACCGTTCACATTATACGAAACTCATCGAATAAACAAGAAGATTGTGTCACGTTATTCGAATTAAAAGCAATTAAGACTCACGGTCATGCTCGACTCCAGTGCATAGATAACCGTCACCATGCCTATACACCGTACTCCACATTAGCAAGCAGCAAATAATATCCTAATCCTAATCCCTCAAGCCAAAGTTAGAACAAACACTTACCTCGAATGCTCCAAACTCAACTCACGCTTCTAGTATAGCTTTACCTCTTGATTCCACCATCAATCCGCTCGAATCCTGTCATAAGTTACTTAATCACATTAATAATTACTAAATAAATCACTCCCCATGCATGAAAAATAAATTTTACAAGGTTTTTCCCAAAATGGTCAAAAACACCCCCGGACCTAGGTGGTCGAAACTCGAGGTTTGGACCAAAACACGGTTACCCATTCTCCCACGAATCCAAATAAATGCTTTGTTTTGAAATCGAACCCCAAATTGAGGTCCAACTCCTCAATTTGAAGAAAACCTAGGTTCTACCCAAAATACCCAATTTTCCCCATGAAAATCTTTGTTTTGAAGTTGAAATCATGTTAAAAGATGTTAAGAAGTGAATAAAATGAGTTAGAAATCACTTACTAATCATTTTGAAGAAGAAAAGTTGTTTGGAAAATCGCCTCTTAGGTTTTGGGTTTTTGAAAAGTGGAAAAAATGACTAAAAATTCCAAATTTATACATTTTGCTGGGGGCTGGCGCGGACCGCACAGAAATGGCCGCGGCCGCGCCGAGGGAGGGTTAGAAGTGGGCTCTCTCTGAACCCACCCAGCGCGGACCGCACTGATTTGGTGCGCGGCCGTGCTGGTCGACCCTCTGAACCCCACCACGCGGACCGCACAGAAAAGCACCGCGGCCGCGTGGCTTCCAGCGCGGACCGCACGGAAATGGCCGCGGCCGCGCTGTGCCTGCAACATCTGAACCTGTATATTTTTCTAAGTCTAAGACCTCCCGGGCCCTACTCAAAACTCACCCGAGCCCTCGGGGCTCCAAACCAAACATTCATATGATCTCGAAAACACCTTACGGACTTACTCGTGCGATCAAATTGCCAAAATATCACCATATACATAGGATCAAGCCTCAAAATACATGATTTTCTTTCAACTTTCATAAAAACTCAAATTACCCATTTTAAGTCTGAAACACGTCATATGACGTCCGTTTTTAGCCAAACTTTACAGATAGTGCTTAAAACATATTTAAGACTCGTACCGGGCATCGGAACCAAAATACGAGCCCGATACCATAGTTTTCTGATCAATTTTCTTCTTCATTTTCCTTAATTAATTTCAGAAAATAATTTCACACAAAAATTCATTTCTCGGGCTTGGGACCTCGGAATTTGATTCCGGGTACACGCCCAAGTCCCATATTTTTCTACGGACTCTTCGGGACTGTCAAATCACGGGTCTGGGTCTGTTTATCCAAAATGTTGACCGGAGTCAAACTTATTCATTTCGAGGTAAAAACTTAGAACCTTTCACAAGATTTCACGTTCAAGCTTTCCGGCTGCACGCCCGGACTGCGCACACAAATCGAGGCGACTCTAAATGAGGTTTTCAGGGCCTCGGAGACATATTTCAATTAGAAACAGGTGATGACCCCTTTGGGTCGTCACATTCTCCACCTCTAATACAACCGTTCGTCCTCGAACGGACAAAAGAAAGAAGTACCTGAGTCAGGAAATAAATGAGGATAACAGCTCCGCATATCTGACTCGGTCTCCCAGGTCGATGCCTTAGGAGGCTGACCTCTCCACTGAACACGCACCGAAGGAAAGCTCTTCGACCTCAACTGTCGAACCTACCGGTCTAGAATAGCCACCGGCTCCTCCTCATATGACAGATCCTTGTCCAATTAGACAGTGCTGAAATCTAATACATGCGACGGATCTCCGCGATACTTCCGGAGCATAGATACATAAAACACGAGATGCACAACTGACAAGCTAGGTGGCAAGGCAAGTCTATAAGCCACCTCTCCCACACGATCAAGAATCTCAAATAGACCGATTAACCTAGGGCTAAGCTTGCCCTTCTTCCCAAATCTCATCACGCCCTTCATAGGCGATACACGGAGCAATACCCGTTCCTCAACCATGAAAACAACATCTCTGCCCTTGCGGTCTGCATAACTCTTTTGTCTGGACTAAGCTGTACGAAGTCTATCCTGAATAATCCTGACCTTGTCCAAGGCCTCCTGAACCAAATCAGTACCCCATAATCGAGCCTCTCCCGGCTCAAACCATCCAACTGGAGACCGATATCGCCTACCATACAACACCTCATACAGAGCCATCTGGATGATGGACTGGTAGCTGTTGTTGTAGGCGAACTCTGCTAAAGGCAAAAACTGGTCCCACGATCCTCCAAAATCAATGACACAGGCTCGGAGCATATCTTCAAGAATCTGAATAGTCCTCTAGGACTGACCGTCCGTCTGGGGATGAAATGCTGTACTCAACACAACCTGGGTGCCCAACTCTCGTTGAACCGCTCTCCAGAAATATGAAGTGAACTGCGTACCCCGATCCGAGATGATAGATAGTGGCACCCCATGAAGGCGAACAATCTCCCTGATATAAATCTCGGCTAACTTTTCGGACGAATAGGTGGCTGCAACAGGAACAAAATGCGCTGACTTGGTCAGCCTATCAACAATGACCCAAACTCCATCAAACTTCTTCCGAGTCATCGGAAGTCCAGTAACGAAATCCATCGTAATCCTCTCCCACTTCCACTCGGGACGTGCAATCCTCTGAAATAGACCACTAGGTCTTTGATGCTCGTACTTAACCTGCTGACAATTCAAACACCGAGCCACATGCGCAACGATGTCTTTCTTCATCCTACGCCACCAATAGTGCTGCCTCAGATCCTGATACATCTTCACGGTGCCCGGGTGAATAGAATACCGGGAACTGTGGGCCTACGCTAAGATCAACTCTCAAATCCCATCAACATTGGGCACACAAACTCGCCCCTGCAATCTCAATACACCATCATCATCTAAGGTTACTTTCTTGGCACCTCCACGCTGCACTGTGTCTCTCAAGACACGCAGTGGATAATTATTCTTAATTGTAACCTTGTTCAATTGCCGGTAATCGATGCACATTCTCATCGAACCATCCTTTTTCTTAACAAACAACACCGGTGTACCCCAAGGCGACACACTGGTTCTAATGAAACCTTTCTCAAGCAAATCCTGCAGCTGTTCCTTTAACTTTTTCAACTCCAGTGGGGCCATACGATATGGTGGGATAGAAATGGGCTGAGTGCCCGGGGCCAAATCAATACAAAAGTCGATATCCCTGTCGGGTGGTATACCCGGCAGGTCTGAAGGGAAAACCTCAGGAAACTCCCGAACAACGGGCACAGAATCAATAGAAGGGACCTCCGTGCTAGAATCGCGAACATATGCCAAGTAGGCCAAACATCCCTTTTAGACCATACGCTGAGCCTTCACATACAAGATAACACTGCGGGTACAATGACCAGAAGTGCCTCTCTACTTTAAACGGGGTAAATTCGGTAAAGCTAAAGTCACAGTCTTGGCATGGCAATCCAAGATAGCATGGTACGGGGATAACCAATCCATCCCCAATATAACATCAAAGTCGACCATGTCCAAAAGCAACAAATCAACACAGGTCTCAAGACCCCCAAACACTACGATACAAGAACGATGAACTTGGTCGACCACAATAGAATCACCCACCGGTGTTGACAGATAAATAGGAATACTCAACGAGTCACTAGGCATAACCAAATAGGGTGCAAAATAGGACGACACATATGAATACGTAGATCTGGGATCAAATAGCATAGAAGCATCCCTATCACAGACCAGAATAGTACATGTAATCACAACATCTGATGACTCAGCCTCTGTCCTGGCTGGCAAAGCATAACAACAGGGTTGGGCCCCACCTCCCTAAATCATATCCCTGGGATGATCTGCTGTTGGCTGACCCCTACCTCTAGCGGTCTGAGCTCCACCTCTAAGACCTCTACCTCCACCTCTATGTCCCCTACCACCGCCTCTAACTGGTTGGGCAGGCTTTGGGGCAACTGGTGCTTGAATTATCGGGCGAGGACCCTGCTACTGCGAGCTGCTGGAAGCTCGAGGGCAATATCTGGCAATATGACTCACATCGCCGCAAGTATAACAAGCCCTCGGCTGCTGAGAATAACGAAGTGGTGGTGCACTGATAGGTGCTGATGGTGAACTGAAGAGCTGCTAGTTAGAATACTACGGCTGAGAACCGCGACCACCTGGTGTACCATGAGAAACCTGGAGAGCTGACTGAAAGGGCCTCGAAGGATGGCCTCTACCATAAGAATCCCTACCTCCAGACGAGGTACCACTGAATCTACCAGAATGACGGGGCCTCTTATCAGACCCATGACCACCTCCCTGAGCAAGTGCCATCTCTATCCGGCGGGCACCATCTGCCGCCTCCTGAAATGAAATCTCACTACCGGCACTCATGGCCATCTGAACACGGATCGGCTGGGCCAACCCATCAATAAACCTCCGCACCCTCTCTCTATCGGTGGGGAGTATCACAATGGCATGACGAGCAAGATCAATGAACCGGGTCTCATACTGGGTGACCGTCATAGGACCCTGCTGGAGACGCTCAAACTGCCTGCGAAGAGCATCTCGCTGAGTAACTGGAAGAAACTTCCCCAGAAATAACGCTGCAAACTGATCCCAGGTCAATCATGGCGACCCTGCTGGCCTGGCTAAATAGAATCCCTCCACCAAGTCTTGGTGGATCCTGCCAGGCGAAAAGTGGCGAAGTCGACCCCATTGGTCTCTACAATGTCCATAGTCCGTATAACCTCATGACAGCTGAATATGAAATCCTGAGCATCCTATGAGGGGGTGCCACTATATGTGGTTGTGAAGAGCTTGGTGAAACGATCAAGCCTCCACAAAGCATCCGCGGACATAGCTGCACCATCACTGGACTGAGCCGCAATACCTGGCTGGGCTGCCAGAACTAGCTGAACTGCTGGAACCTGAGCTTGAGGAGCTACCGGCTCTAGGGTACGAGTATCGGGAGTCTGAACTCCTCCCCCAGCCTGAGATGTGGTTGGAGCTACGGGAAGCAAACCCACTCTAGAAATGCCCTCCATAAAGCCTACCAGTTGGACCAACGCGTCCTGAAGCACTGTAGCGGCTATGAAACCCTTTGGAACCTGAGCTGGGCCCACCGAAGCTGCTGGAGCTGGAACCCCTTCGTCGTAGTCAACATGAGGCTCCACCTCTGGGACTACCGCTCGGGGCTGAGCTCTGCCCCAGCCTCGGCCTCTGGCACGGCCTCGGCCTCGTACCCTGCCCCTAATAGGAGCTGCTGCTGGGGGCTCGGGCTGCTGCACGGTAGAAGAGGAAGCACGTGTCCTCGCCATTTGCGAAAGAACAGAGTGGAAAGACAATCAGTACTTGAGAAACAGAATGCAAGACAAGAATGAACAAGGTGAAGTTTAGCTAACTCAGTAGTCTCTATGGGATAAATACAGACGTCTCCGTACCGATCCCTCAGACTCTACCGAGCTGTCCGTAGGTTGTGAGAACTAAGTAACCTAGTGCTCTGATATCAACTTGTCACGACCCGGACTTCCCACCATCGGGTGTCGTGATGGCACCAATTATCGGAGCTAGGCAAGCCAAATATTTAAAACACCTTTCCTGCTTTCTTTCAAACAATAAAATTAATGAGACAAAATTTAACCGGAAGACTTTAAATCTAAAGCAACTGAAAACCAAAAGTGCAGAAGTTTAATACACATCACTACCCAAGGTCTGGTGTCACTAGCTCACGGACTACTACAAAATACTACAAACAATGTCTGAAAGGGAATACATCATGTTTGTCTGATACAAGATGAACAAACGAAAACATGGAAAGGGGCTTCGGCCTGCGAACGCCAGCTAGGCTACCTCGAGAGTCCCTGGACAAAAATGCACAGAGTGTAGCGTCAGCACAACCGACCCCATGTGCTGGTAAGTGCCTGGCCTAACCCCGGCGAAGTAGTGACGAGGCTAGACAGGACCTACCACAATTAACCTGTACAGATATATATATACAAGTGCAAGAAGACAATAACAAGATAATACAAAGTAAAGCTAGGATGGGACATGCCATCGGGGAGTAACAGATAAAAATGAAATATCGAAAATAAACAGAAGAAACTCCGGTTCCCATGATATATATATATATATATATATATATATAGTGGACGGCGTGCCACACGATCAAATAATATCATTTGTAAGTGGACGGCGTGCCACACGATCCAAATTTTCATATATAAGTGGACGGCGTGCCACACGATCCCATAATATCATTTATAAGTGGACGGCCTTCGACACGATCCCAATGTTCATATATAAGTGGACGACGTGCCACACGATCCCATAATATCATATATAAGTGGACGGCGTGCCACACGATCCCATAATATCATATATAAGTGGATGGCGTGCCACACGATCCCATAATATCATATATAAGTGGACGGCGTGCCACACGATCCCATAATATAGTTCATAATATCTGACTTCATATAGTAGACCCCTTCAGGGGAGAATAACAACTCAATACCTTTAACCCGGCAAGGGTACAGCTAACAGCCCAAAATATCCCGACAAGGGAGAATATATATATCAGTCTACACATCCCGGCAAGGGAGTATTCACAACACATTCTCTTTTTTAAATCCATTCTTCCTCAACTAACACTATTCATGTTCGAGCTAATGCTCCAAAAGTACACCAATCAAAATTTTACCTCAACCGTTCACATTATATGAAACTCATCGAATAAACAAGGAGATTGTGTCACGTTATTCGAATTAAAAGCAATAAAGACTTATGGTCATGCTAGACTCCGGTGCATAGATAACCGTCACCATGACTATACACCGTACTCCACATTAGCAAGTAGCAAATAACATCCTAATCCTATTCCCTCAAGCCAAAGTTAGAACAAACACTTACCTCGAATGCTCCAAACTCAACTCACGCTTCTAGTATAGCTTTACCTCTTGATTCCACCACCAATCCGCTCGAATCTAGTCATAAGTTACTTAATCACATTAATAATTACTAAATGAATCATCCCCAATGCATGAAAATAGATTTTTCAAGGTTTTTCCCAAAAAGGTCAAAAATACCCCCGGACCCACGTGGTCGAAACTCGAGGTTCGGACCAAAACCCGGTTACCCATTCCCCCATGAATCCAAATATATGATTTGTTTTTAAATCGGACCCCAAATTGAGGTCCAACTTCTCAATTTGTAGAAAACCTAGGTTCTACCCAAAACACCCAATTTTCCCCATGAAAATCTTTGATTTGAAGTTGAAATTATGTTAAAAGATGTTAAGGAATAAAGAAATTAAGTTAGAAATCACTTACCAATCGTTTTGGAGAAAAAAAGTTGTTTGGAAAATCGCCTCTTAGGTTTTGGGTTTTTAAAAAGTGGAAAAAATGACTGAAAATCCCGAATTTATACATTTTTTTGGGGGCTGGCACGGACCGCACAGAAATGGCCGCGGCCGCGCGAGGGAGGGGAGAAGTTGGCTCTCTCTGAACCCACCCAGCGCGGACCGCACTGATTTGGTCCGCGACCGCGCTGGTCGACCCTCTGAACCCCACCACGTGGACCGCACAGAAAAGCACCACGGCCGCGTGGCTGCCAGCACAGACCGTGCGGAAATGGCCGCGGCCGCACTGGGCCTGCAACATCTGAACCTGTATATGTTTCTAAGTCTTAGACCTCCCGGTCCCTACTCAAACCTCACCCGAGCCCTCGAGGCTCCAAACCAAAAACACCTTACGGACTTACTCGTGCGATCAAATCGCCAAAATAACATCATATACATAGGATCAAGCCTCAAAATACATGATTTTCTTTCAACTTTCATAAAAACTCAAATTCCCCATTTTAAGTCCGAAACACGTCATATGACGTCCGTTTTTAGCCAAACTTTACAGATAGTGCTTAAAACATATTTAAGACTCGTACCGGGCGTCGAAACCAAAATACGAGCACGATACCACAATTTTCTGATCAATTTTCTTCTTCAATTTCCTTAATTAATTTCAGAAAATAATTTCACACAAAAATTCAGTTCTCGGGCTTGAGACCTCGGAATTTGATTCCGGTTACACGCCCAAGTCCCATATTTTTCTACGGACTTTTTGGTACCGTCAAATTATGGGTTCGGGTCCGTTTATCCAAAATGTTGACCGGAGTCAAACTTATTCATTTCGAGGTAAAAACTTAGAAATTTTCACAAGATTTCACGTTTAAGCTTTCCGGCTACACGCCCGGACTGCGCACACAAATCGAGGCGACTCTAAATGAGGTTTTTAGGGCCTCAGAGATAGATTTCAATTAGAAACAGGTGATGACCCCTTTGGGTCGTCACATTGAGATAGGTGTCCCTTAGCCGGATACGACACCCACTCTGAGTCTCCCGAACTAGGGCCTATAGCCCCATTTAAGACTTCAAAATCATACTCCTCTATTTTGACCATATATAGATAGTCCCTGCATTTCTTAGAATGAAATGATATGAAACGATTCGAACCTCAATTTTTCCGAGCCTCTCGTGATAACGTCATGCTCGTGGTGTAGGCATTTGAAGTGATCGAAACGTCTCGTCGGTTCATTTCCCTAGAAGCATTGAATGTACCGCCTGTCCATTTTCCCAAAAACATTGAATTCGCCGTCGGTTTCATCGTCGTCTTTCTATAAATAAGGTGTTACTTGGCTAAAAAAAACTACAGTCATTCTTTCTTCAACAACTTTTAACCCTTTCCCTTCTCTTTATCATCCTCTAATCACTTATTTTTATTGTTCAAACTTGTGACCACAAGGTCATATGGCAGCAACTTTATCAGTTATGCCATGACTCCCTTTTTCCAAGCTTTTCCCCACTAAGTGGGATTATACTGAGTTATTGTTGTTGTTGTTATTGTTATTGTTGGTATTGTTGGCTCGTAACAATGAGAGAAAAGCACTGAATTCTTCTCGTATCAGAAGATATTTGAACTTTATACTGCTGCTTATCTTTCTTAACTTTAACCTGGTGTGGTGCTTCATTCCTTTTGATTTCCATGGAATGGGGTGACACTATCATCTACTAACTTTTTCATCCCACATAGGTACAATATCTCAAGAAGAGGTTTCACAATAGTTGTGTTGATAAGACACATACTCGCCAAGTTTTTCACCAGGCTCCAATTTTCTCTAAAGATCAAGATGGAGTTCCCAAGGAGGTGGTTTTTGAAGATGTCGCTCTCGAGGATATGCCCTTAAAAGTAGATTAGGTTCTCGACTTTTGTTTTTGCTTCTTTGTTTCTGTGTAAGGGCCCCTCGTGGGCTTTGTAAACATCTTTTGTTAATATAAGATTTTCTCTATTTTATCTTCGATTCATGATGAATTCCATTCTGCCTTCGTTTGTGAAAAATCTGAATTTATAACTCTAACGATTAATCCAAATTCTCGACCCGAGACATAATAAACCCTTAGGTTTTTAACCGGCTGATATAATACCCCTTAAGGTTCTTTGTTAATACTCGAGCTTAGCTTAAATTGGTTTGATGCGAGCTCGGGACACCGAGACTCCTGAGTCCGAGTTGGGTGAGATCAAGGTCTCTAATTTGAAATAAAGTTAGCTCTTTTAGACTTCGTAGATAGTCCTCGAGTGAGAATTTTCTCGAACTCAGGTATCTTTTGGGCTTGGTAGTCGAGTGAGTACTTGTTCGAACTTGTAATAAGGTTAGCCCTTAGGCCTCATAGGTAGCCCCTGAATAAGAATTTGCTCGAACTCGGGTAGCCCTTGGGCTTAATAGTCGGGTAGACGTTTGCTCGCACTTGAAATAATAATAGCCCTTATGCTTTATAGGTAGCTCCCTATCATGACCCAAGTTCTCCCTCCGCGAACTATCATGACGGCACCTATTATCTAAGACTAAGTAAGACTAAAAATTTGCGGAAAAAGAAAACGAAAGATAAAACTAGCCAAAAACTGCAGATAAAACATAAATAAAACGTTTAAGATATCGCCCGACATACACAATACAAACTCTCAAACTAAAACAACTCCGAAAACCCGGAATTTCATGAGATCACAAGCTGTTGAATAACTACAAGTGTTCTAACTCCAGAATGTCTAAACAAAAGTAAATACAGGAGAGCTAAAGCTAGAGGGGAGAATAGAGAGGGACTCCTTGGTCTGCGGACGCGGCAGATATACCTCGAAGTCTATGAATATTGCTTTGCCTCACTAATGGTATGGCTGAGCATAAGTGTTTACCGTGAAAATGGTAACAACAATTAAATTTGTAAATAGGATTCTAAAAATACGTGATCTATTTCGAGCTAGTTGCTAGAGCAGTTGATGCTAATAATATGGAATCTAATGATGAAAAGTTAGCTAAAACAAAATAGTAATTGAACCGTAGGGATTGCTGCCCAGGTATAGGTCTAATCTATGAAGGACCTCGGGGTCGACGTTTGGGTCGAGCTCGAGCTATCAAGGATAGTCGGGGATGTGATAATAATTGACAATATAATTAAACAAGGCTCTTTATGGCCAATACTAAGGCGTACGATGAAGAACGAGTAAGAACACAATGAATATCGAGGTAGCCTAGGGCCAGTGAGCAATGGAATCCTCCTGATCTTGACACGTCACAGGATTTTGACATCGAGACTCCCTCATCTATGCCGGGTCTGTGTGAGCACGTGTCTCAATATGTTAGCATCGTGATCGATGTTAGCAAAGTGGGTAAGGACCTGATGGAGCAAGGCAATGGAGGTACAAATTCCCCGCCCCAACGATAGCATTACCAACTTCAAGACTGGCTTCCTTTATATATACACTTACCCATTCACCCTAGGCCCTGATAAATTCGTCAAATTTCCCCCCTTGGAGATCGACCCAGTCATTCATGACTTCTGCGCCCGATATCATGTGACCCTCGGTCAGATCTACCCGTCATTTTGGAGGATAGTGCTAATGCTTAGGCATTTCTCTGAAGGGGTTAGAGGTGAAGTTTTCACCCTTTGTCATTTGATCAGACTGTATAGCCCTCAGATGTATCGAGGCTTAATCAGGCTTTGACACCGGTCCAAAAAGTCTTTCTTCACGAGCATTGATGAGGGGAAGGACCGAGGATGGATGAGCAGGTTTGTCCGAGTGAGGACCTCGGACATCATCCCGACCCGGAGGATGCCCTTTCCAGATAAGTGGAACGATCGACGTAAGTGAATTTCCCTTTAACCACTTCTCGATTACTCTTTCATTCGACATAATAATCTCTTTATGCTTTCTCCAACTGCTGCTTGGCATCCAAAGGTGGTCCCAGATTTGTCGGGGTGGATCAGGCATTTGGATGAAAGGTTCCCTTCCAGGAGAGTGAGTTGCTATTTGGAGAAATTGGCGAACCGAACGACCTCTTTTTGAGCTTTCTGATTTCGTCAGGAGAGTTGAGGGATACCGAAAGATGGTTGGCATAACAACCGGGACTCCTACAAAAAGGGGACATTTTATTGCCAATATTTTTGACGGCGTGATCGACAGGGCCGATCTCCATATTTCTAGCGCTGTTAAAATGGCGGAGAAGTCCATGCAATAAGTGATAGTTTTCCCTTGCGTATTCCTTACCGTTCTCAGGCATTATCTGCTATCTTTCTTAACTTTCTCATTGTGTCGCAGTATAAGTAGATGTATGACCATGCCATTCTTTGGCTCCGAGGGGAACTTTTTTACTACGAGAAGGACCGTAATAACATTGCTTCGAAGCTGCAGGACTCGGAGGCCCATTGTGCCCAGGGATACAGAGAGTTGGGAGAACTTTGGACTGCCTTGGAGGCGGCACTCCAGGAGAAGGCTGCTCTTGCTGCTCAGGTATTCTGCCTTACCTATGCCCGCCCTTCTACCTCTTATCCGCACATGTTCTAGATTCATGTATTCATTGATTTGCCCTTATTCGTAGGTTGAGCAGAGTAACTCGCAGATTAGTCAGTTGAAAGCGGATGTCTCCGGGTTGAAAGAGCGAAATAAGACTGTGGCCGGGCAATTGACGACATCCCAGGATCTTCTTACGAACGCTCGCAGGTAGATTATTACTTTGGTCGCGACAAAGTCTGAGGCCGAATGAGATGCTGCTGCTCATAAGGTGGATGCAACCACAACACATACAATAGTTCGCGACATGTCCACAGAAGTTGAGCAGAGTCGAAGAGGGAGACTTTGGAAGAACTCGAGGCTAGAGGCTTTGATCTATCTGCCGATCTGGAGGAGGCTCGTGTGGTTGAAGGAATACTGGTGCTCTTGATCACTCCTGATAAGGGTGAAGATGATAGTGACGAGGACTAGTCTCCGAGCCCTTTTTTGTATGCCTTTCTCTTTGCTTTGTATCCCCTCCTTGGGAAACAAATAGTGTAAAGATGTTTTCTCTTTTTGCCAATGTATAAAAAGGAGCTTTTATCCTGTCAGTCTTTCTCTTTACTTCTTTGTTTTTGTGTTCCGGCACCGGCCCTTCGGGGCCTTTTCGTGAAGCAGACTAGGGGCCCCGAGACTAGCCACGTCCCGAGATGGGATCAATAGTTCCTCCCAAACCAATATTTATGACATCGGGGATCTCCCGAGGTCCTTCAGTTTTATGAGTTATGTGGGAGCCTGAAATGATTCTGCCAGTCCACTCCCTAAGGAGAAGGTAACATTAACGCGACTAGAATTAATTGGCCCTCTTGGGAAAATGAGCAGTTGTCGCTTAGCCTCTATATATTTGCTCATCCGCTCTTCAAGCAGCAATTTTGCAATTTTTTGATAAGCCTATCTCCTTTGCAGACCCTGGCGCTTTGTGTGAATAATTCCGCTCCCACGCTTTAGAAAGTTTTTGCCTGGATTCTCATCTTCTTCCCCTTATTTTGCTGTAATCATAGTCGTCGCTTCGACAACTGATCCTCGGATGGAGGGGAATCTGTGCTGTGCTCCGCCCTTGGTTGGTACCAGCGACTCGCCCTCTATATCAGGAGAGCAAGATTCGGGTCGCCCTACCTCGAAGAAGGCTGTCACATCAGGGAGATCTCCCAACGTTCCAGGCCATCGAGAGCATGTGTCGACAATTATTTCATTAGTGAGGGAGGAAAACCTCGAGATGATCAAGAAAGAATGCGGATGGGGGGAAGGCATGATTTTTCGAGAACCTTCCCCCGAGGAGAGTATCATGACATATGTTGAGGGGTTCTTGAGTGTGTATATTCACGTTCTTGCGCCGGGTTCCCCGGACCGGGTCGTGCTTGATTTCTTTAGGAAATATAAAGTAACATTGGCGCAGGTTCATCCCTTTCTTTGGACAATATTGAAGTCGATGAGATATTTTACTGACAAGGCTGGGATAGAATTCACCTTCAGCCACCTTGTGAGGCTGTATCGGCCATTGTGCTATCGGGGGATGATTTCTCTTCAGTGTAGATCAATCCGAGCTTCCGTTATTAGCGGCGAGGAGGATGAGGACTGTGGATGGATGAATCGGTTCGTTCGAATCCAGACGACCGATATTATCCCTGGAGAATTTTTGCCGGTTGCCTGAGAGATGGAACCTCACACTTAAGTGCTTCCTTTGAGCTGTCTTTTAACTCAGCATGGGGTTGGCCCTGTAACGGTGTCTTTATGTTCTTTGCTATAGCCACTCATTGGTTGCTCGATGAGATCCCTGATTTAGCCGAATGGTCTTGTAAGCTTTCAGCTTGCTCGTCTTACGATAGGCGTCAGTGGCAAGATCTATCACAAGGGAGATGGGTGGCGAAGCATCACGGTAGGTGTTTGCCTTCTTGCTCCCCTAAGGGGCGACTTCCTTCTTGCTGGCTCATCTAATTTATCTGTTGCATGTGCCGGGAGTCTCTTCAAAGCGATATTGAGTTCCTCGAGGGAAGGGCAGAGATCATTGGCCCCGGGGTCAAGGAACACCGGAAAAAGGAAAGATGCCCCGGGGTGCGAGAAGGCCTGTCATGAGGTGCCTTCTTTGCAGCGGTTAAGGGGAAGCGATTTAGCTTACCGTCAATCTTTCGGAGTTGGCACATCATCGAACATTGCTTCGATCATCGGCGAGGCTCAGCGCTTTGTCCGTATGGTGAATTTTGGTCGTTGTAAGGATGTTCTAGCTCTGCGCTCCTCTCTTTTCCCTTTGTTTACCTGGCTTTCTTTCTCAGGCTTTTGATAGGCTCAAAGCCGAACTTCTTTGTTGCAAGGCCTCGTTGCAGGGTGCTCGAGATAGGGAGAAATCCCTCAGAATTCTTTGTGCGGCAAAGGAAAGCAAGCTTGTCTCCTTACGGTGTGAGGTAGACCAAAGTCGGGCTCGGGAGGCTCTCTTGGAGAAGCAGGTATCCTGCATCTCACACTATCCTGTATTCTTTTTCTGTCTAGCCATCTTGACGTGTTGTTGTTTTAGTTGAATGATAAGACGGATGAGTTGGAAAAACTCTGGGGCAAGGTTGGCAAAGCCAAACGTGAATTCATCGAGCTACAGGCGCATGTGAATAGCCATTCTGAGGCCCAAGAGAGGGCTCAGGCCGGGGCTTCCGCTCTTAAGGTGCAAATTCAGGCTGCGCGTGTGAATGATTCTGCTCGGGCAAAGATGATCGTGAGGCTCTCATCTGAGGTTTCAAGGGCGAAAACCAAGGTGGTGAATTTCCGGGCCGAGGTTGTGATGAATAATACCAAGGCAGGTAAATGAATGGCGGCTTATTCGAGGATCGCTGCTGCTGCTAAAGCTGAGTTGCAGAAGACCCTCGATTGTGCCAACAACAACAAGGAGTACATGAGGTGCAGATCCCGGAGGGAAATCCTTGAGGAGATTCATGTCAGGGGCTTTGATCTCTCTGGGGAGATCTAGCAAGGCAAATGAGAGGAGTATGATGCCAAGTTCCTACTGTTCAATCCCGAGGACGATGAGGAGGAGACCACCGGGCTATAACTGCCAGAAAAAAGTGGAATGATTATTCCCTGCCTTCTCTATCGTGTATATATAGCTTTCATTATACGATGTGGGCTAAGGTCGCGCTTCGTTGTCAATATGTAGCAATAAGAGGGAGAACCCTGCAACTTATATCTTCTATATTTCTGCTCTTAGGCTTGCATGCTTTAACTGTCTTTGGGTTCAGTCTCCGAGTTGGGGCCCGACTTGAGCTTAATTTACCCTCGAGTTTTGCGTTCGTCTGGGCTGGCGATGGTGGTTTTTATTTTTTACCCTTGGGCGTTCGGTGTTTCGACTATTTTGGGTCCAGTCTCTGAGTCGCGTTGCGATTCGAGCTTTAATTGACCCTTAAATTTTTTCATGCCTGAATCGGCAGATGACGATGGCCTTTTGTGCTTTAGGTCGAAGTGACCTTACATGTGGGTGGCCCGGAGTCTCACTCGGCTGGCGATAGTGGCATCTATGTCATGCCCTTAGGAATATTATAATTTAGCCATTTCGGGTACAGTCTCCGAGTCGCGTTGCGATTCGACCATTAATTGACCGTTAAGTTCTCTTCCACTTGCATGGGCGGATGGCGATGGCCTTTTGTGTTGTTTTTGGTCGTCGAGATTTTTCTATATATGGCCCCGAGGCTTGCATAGTTAACTATATTGGATCCTGTCTCCGAATTGGGTTATGATTCGAGCTCACTTTAATCCTCAAGTTGTCAATTTTTTAGCTGGCAACGATGGCTCTTACGCTGTTTTTGCCCGTGGGATTTTTGTAGGCTTTGTGTTCCACTCATTAAGGTCTTTTGAAAGATTTTTGCCTGACCCATCATCGGTTTCGGAGAACCTCGATTTCAAGTCGTTATCGGTGATATTTGAATACCTTAGAAGGTTCATAGCTCCTAGGCTGAGTAGGTCGAAGCCTTTGTGATTTGGAGCTGACATGGTCAAAGCTTGTTTTTGCCTGTTAAGGGAAGCCTGTTTTAATCGGTTCTTTTCGAAGTATATTAGAAATAGTGGCCTGCGATTTTTGTTTAGCGACGGTTAGACGTCCTCAAGTCACGTTAGTTTGGTTGTATCAACTGCTTTGACCGTAGTCATATGTGATTGTCCGGAGCCATTTTTGATCCCGAGTTATAGTTCAGGCGTCTACACCGAGGATATGCCCTTTTGGGATTCTTACAAATGCGACGTATAACCTGAACTTAGGGATTTTCATGCATGTTGAGGTCTTACAGTTTGTCATGCCTATTGAGGTCTTACAGTTTGTCATGCCTATTGAGGTCTTACAGTTTTTTTAATGTAGAATAGATCTGGTTACACTGTGTCTGCCCGCTAGGGGTCTTACAGTGTCGGGTTTTCCAGTGCATGGCGATTGGCGATGAATGACAGTCTCCGAGTCATCGAATTTGATTAAGCATGAAGACCGTTTTTTGTGAGCTCGGAGTTGCCTTGTACGGGCTTTGTGAGCGCGGAGTTCTGACCTTGGGGTCGTGCGGGTGCTGAATTGCTGACGCTAAGTCTCCGAGTATCTCAGGACCCGTTTAGTGGAGAGGCCCCTCTCGGGGATATACTTAAGATTTTCTCGCTCGGAGAATAAGGTGTTGAAAAGATATGCTTTTATTGCTTGGTGTAGACATACATCGTCATGAGCTTGGCCCGCACGGGCGCGACTTCTCGGACCATTCAATCCGGTACATAATTCCACATTGGGGTTTAGTCTGCCGTTTCCCGGTCCTCCCGAAGGGACGGTGTCCTTAGAAGCAGATCATCGCTTCGTCGTTGGACTGTAGAAGAAGGCATGCAACCTAATCAGATCCTCCTCTGGGGTACGCTGATCCGCTAATAATCTTGCTGACAAGGCCCTCTTTGGGGCGGAAGCCCGACTGAGGTTTAGGGATTTCCGGGTGGAGTTAGAACCTCAAAATATTCTGGCCAGCTGTCTGCATACAGTTTAGCGAAATAATAACAATGGAGTAAAGCAATCCTTCCTCACTGCGGGATGTATAGGCGACATTTTGAGATTTGGTATGTTCTTATTCTTTCGGGGCGTGAGCACTGTTTCAGCCCTCCGCCATGTCTTATCAGGCTTGGCCGAAGATGTGGTTTGCTTACCCTTTGATACATCTGAGGGCGGGGGCATTGATGCCGGCAATGCGTCATATGGTGAGGAATTTCCTCTTGTCGCGTATTGCTCTCCGTCGACTTATTTTGGTTCTACCCTTTGCAAGGGGTTCCACAATTTTGGAGAAACGGAGCCGACGCTGTCTCCAGGTGATATGCCGGCGGTCGTCTGAATAATACGTTCGTGCTTTGCACCTCCTCCGATGGTCCAGATCCCGACGCTCTAGCCTGAGCTCATGCGGGGCGTATTAAGAGAATGGTCTTTGTGGCAATTTGTCATTAGGAATTTGTCAGGGTTCCGGGATACGGGAGTGATTGGTCCGTTAGTCCGGACCGCCCTATTAACTCTGGTCCGACATCGTTGTTGTACGTGATTGGACCACCTGAATTCATGAACACATATTTTATTTGAAATAGATCGAATGAGGGAGAGGGTTACCAATGCGTCAGCTTGATGCCGAGGCAATGTCTCGATGTCTTTTTCCCTGGATGTAAAGGTGTCCTCCGGAATACTTTCTTGCACCCGTCTTTTCTTGGAGGCGAACATTTTTATTTTCCATTTTATGAGTCCACGAAGGGTGCCGCCGCTCCTTCACTGTCGTAGTAATACGTCGTGACTTGTTCACTCCATCCTTCCTAGCTGCCTTCTTTCCTTGGGGATGGATTCGAAATGGACCGCTCGATGGTACTCGGCGATGATTTTCATTGAGTAATATAGCTGTAGTCTTTTCGATATGGAGGGTCATTTCTGAACCCGTGGCCGCGTGCGCCCTGCGGTTCCTGCGTCGTGTTGTGGTTCTTTTGAAAGGGTCTTGGTCGAATAGGCTTGAGTCGATCAATGTTCGTGTTTCTGCTTATGGTGATCATGATGTTTGGCATAGCAATATTGAATCCGTATTCTGCTAGTTGCGCCTCATCAGATCCGGTTCTACTGAAAGTTCCTCAAAGACGTTGCCCTCGAAATATTTCCCTACCGTTGTGAGGTAGGTCGCATATTGTGGCATTCCTCCCATTCGCGGCGCACGGATGGTATCTCCACCTATTCGGCATCAGTTTCTTAGCTAGGAGCCTGCTTGGGTATACCAGTACCGTAGAGGCTCCCAGATGGTTGTCCGTGGCCATGATTTGTGGTCGGTGTGGGGTGTGGTCATATGGTCGTGTCTGGGCTGGGTATCTGACTAGACGTCATTTGAAAAGATCTGGAGTCGTCAAGCGTGCCTCGTTTAAACTTCGGGCGAAGACCTGCATTGCCCAGTCATCCGAACCCAGGGGCGATCTCACTCGTCCTATTGGGAGATGAGGAGCGACTCCCTATGGTGTTTTATTCTCTATTTGTTCGGCCTTCAATGTATCGGGCTCTTCCGTTACTGCTTCGATGGCATCGGCGTGTGCTTCGGCGGAGGAATCTGCCGGTATAGTAAGCGAGTATGTGAGGTCGGGCGCTAGGCTGCGACGCCACTTCATGGTTTCTTTCGAGAGTGTTTCTCCAATCATCTTCAACAAGGCGGGCTAGACCTTATCATCTTGAATGTCGCTGCCCTTCCCTCGCATATGTAAGCGTTGGCGTGCTCGTCGGGATCCAAGGTCCTGTCGCGCCTGGGGAGTTCCGACATTTCGAATTTCTGTGAAGCTTGTTCTGGGACCGCTTCCCCTGGGGAGAATTGTTGTACGAGCCTCCACGAACCTAACTCGATCCTTTTGGGGAGATCCTTGAGCATCTTCGCGATGGTGGGGTCTGTTATCGATCCGTTGTTGCTTTGTCTTTCGGGTACTCATTCGGCATAAGGATCTGTTTTCGGCGTTGCTTTGCTGGGAGTCTTCGGATGGCTCTGTAGCTAAGCGATAGCCGATTGCTGTGCCTGCAACATTGCAAAAATATCGTGAAGGCTAACTTTCTGTGTTTCACGAGCCGGGGTTTGTCGGGCTTCATGTTGGTCGATATGTTGAATACTCCTGTCTGTGTGAGAAGTTTTGTCTACTTGCTGTGTGTCTTGTGAATCCGTGTCCACTGGAATTCGCCCAGATGAATTATCGAGGTTCCGCAGCATCGTGCTAGCCATTGGAACAACCTCGCCATTTCCGCCATGAATTTCGGGGTGGTCGCTCTCGACTTTGCTTATCGAGTAGACATTTTGACTTGAAATGAAGATCTTAGAGTCTCCGCAGAATCAAGAGACAATTGCTTACCATTGTCCAAGATGCAAGCCCATTAGATCTTGGAGTCCCCCAAGAGTTCTTTACTAGTGCCTATTGACTCTAGCCGTTTGCCTTGGGAGTCCTCCCATCTTTATAAGCTTTGCTGGGTTGCGGACAGTCCCCTTAACCTTGGAGTCTCCGAAGAATCGCGGATGATCCTTAAGATAGGGAGCTCGATCGTGATCTCACATCCTCGAGGTGCTGACATGATTTTTCGAATATACCTTAAAGGAGGGAAATAGAACCCCCGATTTCACCGCATACAAGAAGAACCTGGATCTGCACACAAAAAACATGTGCAGGAAAGGGCATGAGTTCACCACAGTGGTACTTAGTAAGCGCCAAGCCTAACCTCGGTCGAGTAGTGACGAGGAAGGTTAGGGCCCTACTGATTATAGATGAAAAACAAGGTAAAGCAGTATAGAATAAAATCACAGAAAGAATCTAACTCAATACACAAAAATATCAACAGGGGATCTCTCGGGATATCGTCCCGTAGTCCAAATCATAAATGTGCAAGGGAAACTCCCGAAATACCAATCTGTAGTCCCAAAGTAAATATCCAGTATGGGGAATCTACCGGGTGATGTTTCGTAGTCCTAATCATAAATGTGCATGGGGATCTACCGAAATACCGATCCGTAGTCCCAAAGTAAACAAGCAAGGGTGGATTTCCCGGAATATCGTTCTGTAGTCCCAAAGTAAACACACAACCATCTCAGAAAAAGTATACTCTATTCAAGAATTTGACAGGAATTTCTACTCTAACATGTTGCACAGAGTACAAGTGGGAAATTAAAGTATGAAAGACAATTAGGTCACGCATGCATGTTTTTCCTAATCTAAACAAGAGAATTCAAGTACAAGAATTTGCTAAACTACAAGAAAACATGTTATTAGCTTAATAGAAATGGAATTTTCAACAATTAGCACGTGTACACACTCGTCATATCATGTACACGACACTTATAAAACAACAATACCAAATCCTAAGGAGAGTTTCCCCACACAAGGTTAGGCAAGCCACGTACCTCGAACTAGCTCAACCAACTAGAAATCACGTTCTTGCCACGAGTACCCGACTCCAAATGGTCCAAATCTATTCAAAGTAATTACGTAATTTAAATATAACGTCAAGTAACTAATTCAACTAATTAATTCGAAGCTAACACACGAAATTAAGAAAATCACCCAAAAAGTCCCCCGGGCCCACATCTCGGAATCGGGTAAGATTCACAAGACTAGAATCCTTACACTCTCACCAGTTCATAGATACCAAATATATCAAAATCCAACCACAAACGACCCTTCAAATTCCTACATCAAAGTCTCCAATCTCAAACCCTAAACCACTAAATTTTAACCACTAGTTCCATAAATTTCTTGTCTAATCAGTAGAACATCACCATAGAAATGAGTTTTGGTTCCAAAGATCTTACCTTCACGAAGTTCCCTTGAATTCCCTCTTAAAAACCTCCCAAACAGCTCCCAATCCGACATGAAAATAGTGAAATAAATCTAAAAATCACGTAGGAGACCTTATATAGGTTCTGGCCTAGGGATTCCGCACCTGCGACCCTTTTCCCGCTTCTATGGTGCTGCTTATGCGGTCTAACCAACTACATATGCGGTTTTCACTTAATGCATCGGGACAACACTTGCGCCCATATACCCGCTCCTGTGGCCCCGTAGGTGCGCTAAAGTACCCGCACCTGCGACTTCTGAATTTCCCTCATCTGGCCGCATCTGCAGCTTACCACATGCTACCTGTAGTCCCCAATCCGTAGGTGCAGTTATGACAGCAATTCAGGAGCTTTAGCTGCACACTTTAACTCCCAACTTCCTATCAACCATCCGGAATCATCCTGAGGCCCTCGAGACCTTAACCAAAAGTACGAACAAGTCATATACCACTATTCAAACTTGAACCAATCTTCTAAACACTTAAAACAATATCAAATCATCAAAACACCCTCGGATTCAAACCTAAGGGTTCCAAATTCCTCTTTCGATCAAAAAGTTTATCAAACCTCGCCCGAATGACCTAAAATTTTGCACACATGCCCCAAATCACAACACGAACCTAGTCGAATTTCTATAATTCCATTCCGACCCCTATATCAAAATCTCACCATCAAACCGGAAACTTCAAAAATTCAACTTTCGGCATTTCAACCCTAAATAAGCTACGGACCGCCAAAACATAATCCGAACACCTCCCTAAGCCTGAAATCACCCAACAGAGCTAATGGAACCAACATAATTCCATTCCGAGGTCCTCTTCATACTACTCCGACTACGGTTCAAATTCTAAAGCTTAGGCTCTCATTGAGAGACTAAGTGTCCCAAAATACTCCGATAAACTCCAAACGAATCCTCCCGAAAACTCTCAATAGCAGAAATAAATGTGGGGGAAGCAAATAATAGGGGATCGGGGCGTTAATTCTTAAAACGACCAGCCAAGTTGTTACACTCCCGAATGATAATTTGCTCGAACTCGGGTAGCCCTTCGGCTTAATAGTCGAGTGTCTACTCGAACTAGAAATAGAGATAGCCCTTAGGCTTTATAGATAGTCCCCAAATGATAATTTTCTCAAACTCGGGTAGCCCTTGGGCTTAGTAGTCGAGTGAGTGTTTGCTCGAACTCGACTTGCAGGTTGTCCTTGATTATTTTTGAAAAATTAATTTCAGATGCCTTGGTTCTGATGCCAATATCATGACATAAGCGGTTGAAGTGAATGAAAAGTTGCCATTTGTACGATTCCAAAAATCATTAATTGGAGGCGGCTGATGGTCGACCCTTTGGCTTCCTCAGCACGCTTAAATGATCTATATAAATAGATAGATCCCACAACCTTACAAAATTTATTAATATATTGCCTTCAAAGTCCTATTTAGCCTTTTTCAATTTCCTTGAGCTTTCCCCTCTCTTTTCTAACAATATTTTTTATTTTCTCGGATCTACCGCATAGTGATGGCTAAAACTTCTAAATTTGTCCTCAAAAGGAAAAAGCTCCTACATCTTCTCGATCAACTAAGAGTAAAAAGATAGTTCCCCTCATGTAGAGGAGTGCATTCCCCCTCCATGTGAAATAACATCTGATTTTAAAATTGAGAAGCCTATTTCGACACCAGGCTGATGCGAGCCCATGTCTCGATATGTTTGTCTGTTGACCAAGGCCGAGCTCAAGTAGGTGAAGGAAGATTGTAAGCGGGAAAATAAGGGGATAATGATTCTTTCCTCCGAGGAGGACATCACCATGTATAAAGCAGGGTACCTGAGCGTATACACCTATCCATTTACGTTAGGCCCTGCAATTCCGGCTCAGGGTCCTATAGATCCAGTTATTCTTAACTTTTGCTAATGATACCAAGTGACGCTCGGTAAGATCTACCCCTCCTTATGGCTAATCATTTACTTAATCAAGTTATTTTAGAGCCAAATTGAGGGTATATCCTTCACCCTCGATAAGCTGATCAGACTGTACAGTCCCCGACTTTATCGTGTTTGCTTGATAAAATTGCAACTCCGATCCTTAAAATCTCTATTTGTTAGTATAGATGAGGACAAAGACCGTGGGTGGATGAGCTGGTTTGTCCGAGTGAAGACATTCGATCTGATTCCTGCTGATTGGATGTCATTTCCCAAGGAGTGGAACATGAAACGTGTGTATGCAACAGGTTTATACTATGGTTTCTTCTTTTTTCCCCGACTTTATATTCTTTATCGATATAACCTTTTTATGACGATATAGTTGCTGCTTGGTTTCCTGGTAGGGTCCCAGACCTCAAGGGCTAGGTCCGAAAGCTAGCCTCCACCTCCTCTTAGTCGGAGCATTGCTGGCGAGATATAGCCAAAGGTGGATGGGAGGCCAAAAACCATGGTGAGTTCTCTTGTTTGTTTTCCTGTACTTCCATTATGGGATGCTTACCTCTGTTTCATGTAGGTCTTGGATATGCCATTGAGGTGTGGCCGGCCTCTACTGATGAAGTGGAGGTTCTGAAGCCCTTTAAAGAAAGAAAAAGAAGAAGGGAGACATCTGAAAATACCCCAAAGCCAAAGAAGAGCGTGGCTCGAAGGCCTAAAGCCGATACTGCGACCTTATCTCCGAAAATGGCCCAACGCATCTGGGAGCAAGAGGAAGAAGAAGACGATGACTACTTGCTGGTAAATTATAAAGGAAAGAATGTTGATGCTTCGAAGCCCGCCGAACCAGTGGAGGCTGATGAGGCCCACTCCTGAGCTGAAGAAATTTCTGAAGGGAGTTCAAACAAAGTCCCCGAACCACTGTCTAGAAAAAAGGTTCCTCTCTTAGGAGATCATTATTAGGGTGAGACCCAACGTTCTGACCCCGAGCCTCTTCAAATAAAACAGAATGTCCTGAGTGGATCACTCGGGATGATCAACCTAGATGATTTTACCCTGGCCCTAAGTTTTCCGAGGGGCAAATTCGGGAGGCTGTGAACATGAGATCTTCTGGAGTAGGAGTAAACCGTGAAGGGCACGACATCTTTCGAGAATGTCTTGCAGGGCTTTATGATGGCCCCGACCCCGATGCTTCTTTCATTTTTAATGAGGTATGTCAACTCTTCAAAGAAGCGAGTTTTCCGTTTCTTGCTCCTTTGTTTTAGCTACTCTGAATATAACTATCTTTTTTTCATAAAGGTTGTGGTGCTCCATAAAAGGGCATTTTCCAAGTCCCGAGACGATCTTGCTCGATGCAAGGCCAAGCTTAAGAAGACTTTGGAGGAGAGGGATGTCGTCAAAGCCTTATATGCTAATAAAGAGTTGGAGATCCACGACCTCCAAGTTTAGTTGATGAAAGCATGCCAAAGGACGGGCCGAGTATGTTGAAAAGGTAACACAACCTTTTGAGGGTTTGTTATGCATTAATTTACATTGGCGACTCATACTTTTTATTTTGTAGTTTCATCAGAAGGCCGATTTGGAGGTGCAACTTTGGGATGAGCTTAAGATGAAAGAAAACAAGATCCTGGGGTTGAGGAAAGGCATGGAAAATCTCGCCTTCGAGAAGGAACCTCTAAGAGAGCAGTCAGCTTCGCTTAAACGCCATCTTCGAGGTGGGAAGGAGGAGAGCCTAGCTTGGGGCCTTGAAATCGAGGAACATAAAACCAGATCTGTTGTTGGGCTGGGCAAGGCCAAATCTGATGTTGTGGCCATTATGGCTTTGTATCGAGCTGATGTCGAAGCTGCTAATGCTTGGGAAAGGGAGATTTCTTCTACGGCATAGGCTAAGTTAACAAGTGCCCTGGACCATGCTAGCCGACAATCCCAAAGGATGACTGTCAAGGAGTTACATGCTCGTGGCTTCGATCTTTTAGCCGATATTGAAGCGGAGAAGGTTATGGAAGAAGTGGCGGCCGCTCTACATTCCGATGAGGATGATTCAGCCAGTGTCTCCGAGGTTGAAAGAGACAAGGATGAAGCCGCCGAGGATGAGGTTCCCCGAAATGCCACTCCTGAAGATGCAGCTGCTAAGGATGTGACCCCGAAGTAGTTTTAGGTTAATTTATTTTGCTTTCTTGTAGGCCTCCTTTGTGTAAATATTCCCTGTAATCATCTTTTGGAAATACAAGGGGAACTTTTGTCTTGTCTTTAGTTTGAGCCGTTTTTAACATTGTCTTTATTTATGGAAGACTTCATTTGAATGAACAATCCAAGGATTGAATTTAGGGCTCGGGGTGTTACAAACCCTTAGATCTTTGTCGACAGATATAATAATCTTCAAGCCAAATTTAAATCAATCCAAAGTAAGCTCGGGATACTGTGAACCTTGAGTTCGGATCGAAGCGAGAGCGGAGTCTCGAGCAATACGTTTTTGGCTCTCAAGTTGGCCCTTGGGCTCTTATATATCGGCCCTTAGGCTCTTTTACGATTGGCCCTTAAGCTCTTATATATCATCCCTTAGGGTCTTTTAAGGTTGGCCCTTAGGCTCTTATGTATCAGCCCTAGGCTCATTAAGTTGGGCCGAATCGGCCTCTTAGATTTGCTATATAATTTTTCTCTCAATTCAGCTTAAAAGACATCGTGAAAATTTAATTATGCCTTAGCATGTGTTTTTTGCACCCATAGGTTTCTTGAAGGTCTAACATATTGGAACCTTATTAGTGATTTGTTTGTGTAAACATAATCAAACATCTCTTGATGTGCTTCCAAGAGCCGATGTTATCGAAGCCCTTTGATTTTTCGAGGGCTGAATTTATTAAAGTCTTTTATATTTAGCTTTTGCTGAGGGTAGCCTTATTTAACCGATTCTTACGAAGTGTATGAAGTCCTTTTGATTTCTATAGGATGTCGGACGTCTCCGAGCCGCATTATTTGTCTGTAGCCTTTATATGATCATAGTTTTTTATTTGGTCGTAGCCTTTGGGTATGTCACTTGGACTTGTTACCAGATAACTTTCCGAACTTGCTCAAGAAGCTAAACCCCGATAATGTTGGCCTTGGCCTTTGTTTTGAAGGGGTGCCTCTTTGAGGTCTTATTAATTCAAATTTTGACGGCAGTCCCCGAGTATTTGGGATGCTACTATGTTTTGGCTTTTAAGCCGTTTCCCATAGGATTGTAAGTGTAGAGCTTGTATGAGACACAAATTATTTTTGATATAACCCGAGTGCTTATTCAAATAGTCGATACATGCGTACATGTTTTGCTGCCAGGGGTCGACTATTCTATATGGACACGATTCGTTTGACCGTTTGGTCCATTACAAATTTCTCCTAGACCCTCTTAATCATGTAAAATCTTTCCCACAAATGTAACCTCCTAGGGTGATGCCCCCCAGTATTCGAGGTTGATTGAAAAGAAGCCTTGAATACTTGTTAAATGTTCCTCGGATATCATATAGGTGTTGCCTCGTTAAAAACCTTGCTGGTAAACCCCATTTGGGACAAAATCCGAGCTAAGGAAATAAAAGTGCAACGTATGCTTTATAACCTGCGGCCTTTGTGTAGGAAGGGGTGATCTCGAGAGCACGAGCCTTTGAGAGCTTCCATTGTGCCGAGCTTGTAAGTTCCTTTACAACCGACTCCAAGTTCTTGATGTTCGTGACCATGATATCTCCGCAGGACTTGACCTAGTCGGGGTTGATTTCGATGCCCTAATTTGATCCTACGAATGCCGAGAAACTCAGTCGCCCAACTCCAAGGGAATGCTTCTCTAGGTTCAACTTTTTGTTGTATTGCACCAAAATGTTTATTATTTCCGGCAAATGAATTAAAGTGGTCCTCTGCGCACAGGGACTTATCAATTCATATCATCAATAAAAGCTTTAATTATTTTCCTTGGAGCGGAATCTCTGTCATATTTAAACGAGGTGAAGCAATGCGATCTATATTATCAGCACAAAACTAAATGACCTTTTTTCCTGAAAGTGGGGACTAACCTCGTTCCCAGGTGTACCTTTCTTTTCAGCGGTTGGCTTGGTAGCATCGGGATTTTCGGGAACAGTGAGGGTTCGGGGATCAGGGGAATTCTTTTCTTTGCCTTCGATTAGCTGTTATTCCGCTTCCGTCAAGGCTTCAGAGTGGTGACTACTAATTAGCCACCTTCTTACCTTTGGAGGTCGATATCTCCGAGGTCAAGGGTTCCGGTATCGGCACCACTTCCTCGATTACGAACATCTCTTTTGCAGCATGCTGTTCTCAGTGGATTATTTTCACTCTTTCCTATGTTGGGAACTTCATCATCTGATGGAGAGTTGAAGGTACTGCTCTCATATTGTGTAGCCACGGCCTCCAAGGGAGTGCGTTATACCTCATGTCACCTTCGATGACATGAAACTTGGTATCTTGTATGGTCCCAGCTACGTTTATAGGCAAGATAATTTCTCCCCTAGTTGTTTCACTTGCCATGTTGAAGCCATTCAGCGCCCAGGATGCATGTACAATTTGACCTTGCTGGCCGAGTTGTTTCACGACCCTCGATCTGATTATGCTCGCCAAGCAACCTGGATCCACTAAAACATGTTTAATCTGAATTTTATTCAAAAGGATAGAGATTACCACGACATCGTTGTGAGGCTGGGATACGTCTTCTGCTTCCTTGTCATAGAATGATAGAGCGTCCTCGGGCACATAGCTCCGAGTACATTTTGCTTTAGTGATGGATACCTTAGTACGTTTGAATGTAGGTCCCTATGGAACGTCGCCACCACCTATGATCATGTGAATGATATGCTGAGGTTTTTCGGGTTCATTCTTCCTGTTTGCATCTCTTTCTCGAAAATGGTTTTTGGCCCGGTCACCAAGAAATTCACGAAGGTGTCCTTCATTGAATAGTCGAGCTACCTCTTCTCTAAGCTGTCTGCAATCCTCGGTCTTATGACCGTGAGTACCATAATACTTACACATCACGTCGGGGTTTCTCTAAGAAGGATCTGTCTGTAAGGGCTTGGGCCATCTAGCATCTTTAATTTTGTCGATGGCTGAGACGATATTTGAGGCATCGATGCTAAAGTTGTATTCTGATAACTTGGGAGCCTCCACTGGTCCTGAGCGAAGGTTCTTCTGTGCAAACCATCACGTTCGCAGAGTGAGGGACTCGTTCGCGAAGAAGGAAAAATGGTCAAAGTTATTTGGTGCTTCGCGAATGCGAGGCTTTGACCGCGTTCGCGAAGAAGGAATTTTCTGGGTAGATATAATATTTTAAAATCGAGGGTTTAGCCATTTTTATAAATACATAAGCTTGGTCACGAGCGAAGGTTCGTCTGTGCAAGGAATCATGTTCGCGGAGTGAGCGATGCGTTCGCGAAGAAGGAAAAATGGTCAAAGTTATTTTGTGCTTCGCGAACGCGAGTCTTTGACCGCATTTGCGAAGAAGGAATTTTCTGGGCAGATATAAGATTTCAAAATCGAGGGTTTAGCCATTTTTATCAAAACTTAAGCTTGGGAGCTCGGATTTGAGGGATTTTCAGATTTATCGATTGGGTAACAATTCTTAACTCATTTTTACTTGTAACCCATTAATCTAAACATGAATTCATCCTTTAATTTCGAAATTTGTATGGAAATTGGGGAAAAGTTCTTAGGCCAAGAAATTGAGTTTTTATTGGGGATTTGACATCGGATTAGGATAATTTTGATATGGTTAGACTCGTGAGAGTGTGAGGATTCTGAAACTATAAATTTTACCTGATTCTAAGACACGGGCCCGAGGGGCATTTTGGTCATTTTACATAATTTCTCGTATTAGCTTAGAATTTAATTGTAGAATCAGTTACTTGAAGTGTTATTTACATTATGCAATTGAATTGAATAGATTTGGGCCATTTGGAGTCAAGTACTCGTGGCAAAGACGTGGTGTTGGGTTGATTTTGAGCTGGTTCGAGGTAAGTTGCTTGTCTAACCTTGTGTGGTGGGCCTTCCCCTTAGAATTGGTATATTTGGTAATTTAAATTCCTTGTACGTGAGGTGAGGAGTGCGTACTTGTGATAATTGTTGGAAACCCGATTTTCTTTAAGTACTTACTAGTATGTTTCCTTTCCTATTTCTATTACTTGCACCATTAAGCCTGTTGTTAGCTTAGGAAAGCATATCTAAGTGACTTAATTGCTTTATTTGAATTAACCTGCCTTACTTTAATTATGTGCAGCATGTTATGCTAGAATCACTTATTGCCTTAATAAGAATTTTGCTATTTCTCTTTATCTTCCTGTTGCTGTTGTGCATTTTTTTTGGGACTACGAATGTGGGATTCCGCTAGTTCTCCCTTGTCTGTTTACTCTGGGACTATGGGTTAGATTCCTGGTAGACCCCCCTACATATTTACTTTGGGACTACGGGTTAGATTCCCGGTAGATCCCCCTGCACAGTTATATGGAACTACGGGAATGCACCTGGTAGATTCCCCTAGTACTGGGCATTTACATTTGCAACTACAGATCGTGATTTCCGGTAGATCCCCGCGCATCGTTAGTTGGACAACGGGACTGGATCTCGAGAGATCCTTCAGATGTATATGATGGACTATAGAACGGTATACCGAGAGATCAATTGGACAATTGCAATTGGGACTACAGGACGGTATCCTGGTAGGTGCCCCGGTTGTTATCTCTGTGTCGAGCTGTATTTCTTTCTGTGGCTTATTTTGTCTCTGTTCTAGTTGTTGTTTTGTCAATTCTACGTTACTTCATACTGTTGCACTTATTTATACTATTTTGTTCCACACTGCTAACCCTTATATTTTATTTAACCTTTAGTGTGGCCCTGACCTTCCTCGTCACTACCTAACCAAGGTTAGGCTTGGAACTTACTGAGGAGCGCTGTGGTGTACTCATGTCTCTTCTGTGCATATTTTCATGTGATGATCCAGGTACTTCAACTCAGGCCTACCATCCTTGAGGGAGGCGACTACTTAGAGACATTGAAGTACATCTATCGCGTCCGTAGACCGAGGAGTCCCTTTCTATTCCTGCCTTTTTTTGTATTTAGCCCTTTTGTACTTTCTGTTCTTATTAGACAGATTCTGGAGTTAGAGCTATGTAGTATTTCCTTTTCTTAGCTTGTGATTTTTGGGTTTTCAGGTCTTGGATTTAGATATTGGTTTTGAGATCTATATAATTATGGTGTATGCCGAGCGGCACATTTAACACTGTTATTGCATTATTTCTATTTTTAAATTGTTTTACTTCCGCAAGTTTTGGTTATCTTCCACAAGTTTAGGCTTACCTAGTCATCGAGACTAGGTGCCGCCATGATGGTTCACAGAGGGCGAACCGGGGTCGTGACAAGTTGGCATTAGAGCTCTATGTTCATAGGAGTTATATATCACAAGCCGGATTATTAGAGTCTCACTGATCAGTACGGAGACGTCTATACTTATCAACGAGAGGCTATGTAACTGTTAGGAAAATTTCTACTTTATTTGATTTCCTTGTCGTGTGATATTTTGACATCACAATTCTAAATTTCTGTCTTCTATTCTCTCACAAATGGTGAGGACACGTGCTACCTGAGATGATTAGGCACCCGTGCCCCCTACTGCAGTTGTCAGAGGCCGGGGTCAGGGTAGAGGCCGACGACGCACACGTGATGCAGCCAGAGTACCTGCGCGAGCTGCCGTAGAGGTACCACCAGCAGGTCCAGCCGGAGTCCAAGCACCTGACACGCCTACTGCTACTACTACTCCAGCTCTTCAGGAGACCCTAGCACAGTTCATGAGCATATACACCACTCTGGCTCAGGCAAGGTAGCTTCCCCTTGCTGCAGCTACGTCTCAGGCCAGGGAAGGAGTGCAGACCCCCGCCGCCCGCACTCCAGAGCAGCGAGTGCATGTTGAGCAGGTCCCTGAGATTATTCTTGTACAGCCTGTAGTGCTAGTTCAGCCCGAGGACAGGGCAGCGGCTTCCGAGGATGAGCAGTTGAGGCTTGAGAGGTTCAAAAAGTAGAAGCCCCCTGTATTTAGTAGTCTAGCATCGGAGGATGCTCTGGAATTTCTTGATGAGTTTTACCACATTCTCCATACCATGGGTATCTCAGGATCGAGCGGGGTTTTTTTTACTACCTTCTAGCTTCAAGGAGTCGCCTATGAGTGGTGGCGCACCTATGAGTTAGACAGTCCAGATGAGGCTGCTTCACTAACTGGGACTCAGTTTTCAGATCTGTTCCTGATGGGGAATGTTCCTCAGAGCCTCAGGAATGCATGGCGCCTAGAGTTTGAGCATTTGCCCAGGGCGCTATGACTATCGCAAAGTATGGTGTCCATTGCACCAGTTTGGTTAGGCATGCGCCAGCCTTGGTTTCTACTATTCGCGAGAGGGTTCGCTAGTTTATTGAAGGCCTTATTCCCAGCATCAGATCTAGCATGGCTCGTGAGTTGGAGATGGATATTTCTTATCAGCAGGTGGTAAGCATTGCTAGGAGGATCGAGGGTATGCATGATAGGGAGAGAGATGAGAGGGAGGCCAAGAGGTCTTGAGAGTTGGGCCATTATTCTAGTGCCCGTACCCCAGCTGCAGGTCGTCATGGTAGGGGTTATATGAGTCACCCTATTCATTCAGCTCTTCCAGCAGCCAGTAGTGCTCCAACTCCTCCTAGACCTCAGAAACCTTATTATGCACCACCGGTTTCTAGCACGCCTCCTGCGCGGGGTGCTTTCAGATGTCAGTCTAGTAGACCTAGACCTAGCTAGTCACACACACCACGTCCTCCCAAAGCTTGTTTTGAGTGTGGTAACACACGTCATATGTTGAGATATTGTCCCAGACTTGGGAGGGGTGCACCTCCACAGACTTCTCAGCCACAGCGTGCCCCGCAGAGTCCTCAAGCTATGATTACAGCTCTAGTTGCTACCCCACCTACTCAGCCAACTAGAGGTGGAGGTCGGGGAGGTAGAGGTCGCCCTCGAGGGGGAGGCCAAGCCAGATACTATGCCCTTCCTGCCCATACCGAGGATGTTTCCTCCGATTCTGTCATCACAAGTATTATATTGGTTTGCCACATAGATACATCGGTTCTATTCAATCTAGGCTCTACTTACTCATATGTGTCTTATTATTTTTCTCTTCATTTGGGTGTATCTCCGGATTCTTTGAGTTCCCCTGTTTATGTTTCTACTCCTATGGAAGATTCTCTTGTTGTAGACTGCATTTATCGATCGTGTTTGGTTACTCTTAGTAGTTTTGAGACCAGAGCCGATTTATTGTTGCTCAACATGGTAGATTTTGATATTATCTTTGGCATGGACTGGTTGTTTCCCCATTATGCTATTCTTGATTGTCACGCCAAAATCGTGATGCTGGCTATGCCAGGTATACCACGTGTTGAGTGGAGGGGTACTTTAGATCACACTCCCAGTAGAGTTATTTATTTTCTTAAAGCTCATCGTATGGTTGAGAAGGGGTGTAACCCGTATTTAGCTTATGTGAGAAATATTAGTATTGATACCCATTCAGTTGATTCAGTCCTAGTAGTATGGGATTTTCTATTTCCAGATGATCTTCCAAGCATGCCGCGTAATAGAGATATTGATTTTGGCATTGATCTGTTGCCTGGAACTTAGCCCATTTCAATTCCTCCGTATCGTATGGCTCCTCCTGAGTTGAAGGAGTTTAAAGATCAGTTACAGGAATTGCTTGATAAGGGTTTTATTCGGCCTAGTGTATCATCTTAGGGTGCTTCTGTCTTGTTTGTGAAGAAAAAAAATGGTTCTATGCGTATGTGTATTGATTATCGCTAGTTGAACAGGGTTATAGTGAAGAACCTTTATCCTTTGCCTCGTATTGATGATCTGTTTGACCAGCTTCAGGGTGCACGGGTGTTTTGTAATATTCATTTGCGCTCAATTTACCATCAGTTGAAGATTCAGGAGCCCGATATCCCGAATTATGCTTTTAGGACTCGGTATAGTCATTATGATTTCCTTGTTATGTCATTTGGGCTGACCAATGCCCCAACAACCTTTATTCATTTGATGCACAGTGTGTTCTGGTCGTATCTTTACTCGTTCGTCATTGTCTTTATTGATGATATTCTGGTGTATTCCCGGAGTCGGGAAGATCATGAGCAGCACCTGAGGAATGTGCTTCAAATTTTAAGAGAAAAGAAGTTATATGCTAAGTTCTCAGAATGTGAGTTTTGGTTGGATTCAGTTGCATTTTTAAGCAAAATGGTGTCGAGTGAGGGTATTCAGGTGGATCCGAAGAAGATAGAGGCCGTGCAGAGTTGGCCCGGACCATTCTCAGCTATAAAGATCCACAGTTTCCTTGGTTTGGCGGGTTACTATCGTCATTTTATGGAGGGTTTTTCATTGATGGCAGCCTCTATGACCAGTTTGACCTAGAAGGGTGCCCCGTTTTAGTGGATGGGGGAGTGTGAGGTGAGGTTTCAGAAGCTCAATACAACTTTGACCACAACCCCAATTTTGATACTACCTACAGGTTTGGGGTCTTATACGGTCTATTATGATGCCTCGAGGGTTACCCTTAGAGTGGTGTTGATGCAAGACGGGTGAATGCCTACGCATCCAGACAGTTGAAGATACATGAGAAGAACTACCATGTTCATGACTTTGAGTTAGCTGTCATTGTTCATGCCCTAAAGATTTGGCGCCATTATTTATATGGGGTTCCCTGTGAGATTAATACTGGCCATCGGAGCTTGCAGCACTTTTTCAAGCAAAAGGATCTAAATTTGCATCAGTGGAGGTGGTTGGAGTTGCTAAAGGACTATGATATCACTATTTTGTATCACCCAGGCAAGGCTAATGTGGTGCTCGTACATTGAGTCGTCGGGCAGAGAGTTTGGGGAGTTTGGCTTATTTACCTGCATCGGAGAAGCCTATGGCAATGGATATTCAGGCTTTAGCCAGCCAGTTGGTGAGATTGGATCTTTCGGAGAACAGTCGGGTTCTAGCTTGCGTGGTTTCTCAGTATTCCTTATTTTATCGTATCAGGGAGCGATAATATGATGACCCTTATTTGATTGTCCTCAAGGACAAGGTTCAGCACGGTGATGCTAGGGATGTGACTATTGGTGATGATGGGGTACTGAGGATACAAGGTCGGATTTGTGTACCCAATGTTGATGGGCTTCGAGAGGTGATTCTAGAGGAGGCCCATAGCTCACGGTATTCCATTCATCCAGGTGCCGTAAAGATGTATCAGGATTTGAGACAACACTATTAGTGGAAGCGGATGAAGAAAAATATAGTTGGACTTGTAGCTCGGTGTCTCAACTGTCAGCAAGTGAAGTATGAGCACCAGAGACTGGGTGGGTTTCTTCAACATATATAGATTACAGAGTGGAAGTGGGAGCGGATCACCATGGATTTTGTAGTTGGGGTCCCACGGACGTTGAGGAAGTTTGATACTATTTGGGTGATTGTGGATCGGCTGACCAAGTCCGCTCACTTTATTCTTGTGTGTACTACTTATTCCTCGGAGCGGCTGACGGAGATCTATATCTGGGATATTGTTCGTCTACATGGTATTCTGGTTTCCATCATTTCAGATAGAGGTACCCAGTTCACACCACAGTTCTGGAGAGCCGTTCAACATGAGTTAGGTACTCGGGTATAGTTGAGTATAACATTTCACCCTCAGATAGACAGACAGTCCGAGCGCACTATTCAGATTCTTGAGGATATGCTCCGCGCATGTGTGATTTTGTTTGGAGGGTCTTGGGATCAGTTTTTGCCATTGGCGGATTTTTCTTACAACAACAGCTATCAGTCTAGAATTTAGATGGCACCGTATGAGGCTTTATATGGTAGGCGGTGTAGATCTCCGGTGGGTTGGTTTGAGCTGGGTGAGGCTAGACTATTGGGCACATATTTGGTTAAGGATGCTTTGGAGAAGGTTAAGGTGATTCAGGATAGACTCCGTACAGCCTAGTCCAGACAGAAGAGCTATGCAGACTGGAAGGTTCATGACGTTTCCTATATCATTGGAGAGTGGGTTCTGCTTCGGGTTTCGCCTATGAAGGGCGTTATGAGATTCGGGAAGAAAGGGAAGTTGAGTCCAAGGTTTATTGGCCCTTTTGAGATATTGAGGCGTGTTGGGAAGATTGTTTATGAGCTTGCCTTACTTCCGAGCTTGGCAGGAGTTCATCCGATATTTCATGTTTCGATGCTCCAGAGGTATCAAGCTGATTCGTCGCACGTGTTGGATTTCATTTCATTCCAGTTGGACAAGGATCTATCTTATATTGAGGAGCCAGTGGCAATATTGGACAGGCAGGTTAGGAAGTTGTGGTCAAAGAACATTGCATTAGTGAAAGTCCAATGGCGGGGTCAGCCGGTCGAGGAGGCGACCTGGGAGACCGAGCAGGATATGCGCAGGTGTTACCCTCATCTTTTCACTACTTCAGGTATGTCTTTATGCTTGTTCGAGGATGAATTAATGTTTAACTGTAGGAGGATGTGACGTCCTGGCCGATCGTTTAAAGAATTAATGCCCTGATCCCCTATTAATTTCTTTCCTCAAGTTTATTTCTGCTATTTCGATTTGTCGGGATGTTCGATTTTGAGTTTCGGAGATTTTTGGGACACATAGTCCCTAAATGAGAGCTTAAGTGATGGAAAATTGACCATAGTTGAAACAGTGTGAAAACGGCCTCGGAATGGAAATCTGATGGTTTCGTTGGGTGATTTCGGGGTTAGGAGCTTGTTCGGATTGTGTTTTGGAGGTCCGTATCTAATTTAGGCTTGAAATGCCGGAAGTTGAATTTTTGAAGTTTCCAGTTCGATAGTGAGATTTTGATCCGAGGGTCAGAATGGAATTCTGAGAGTTGCAGTAGTTTCGTCATTTCGGATGTGTGTGCGAAATTTCAGGTCATTCGGACGAGGTTTGGTAGACTTTTTTATCAAAATGTGTTTTTAGAGTTTTTGGAATTTTTAAGCTTGAATCCGATGAAAAATAGGTGTTTTGATGTTGTTTTGATCGTTTCGAAGGTTGGAACAAGTCTGAATGATGTTTTAGGATTGGTTGGCAGGTTTGGTTGAGGTCTCGGTGGCCTCGGGCGTGTTTCGGATGCTCAACGGGTCATTTTTGGAACTTAGAAAATTGCAGAAAATGTTGCAGCAGTCAGTTCTAGTTTTCTTCTTCGCGTTCGCGAAGAGGAACTAGGATTGGGGGAAAGTTTGACCTTCGCATTCGCAAGAGGGCCTCTGCGTTCACGAAGAGGCTGAATGGTTGTGCTATGCGTTTGCGATTGGGCTTCATGTTCGCATAAGAGGAATTGGCCCAGCGGAGTTTTGTGCATCGCGTTCGCGTGGTGCCCGTCGCGTTTGCGAAGGTTCCTCTGTGCAAGGCATCACGTTCGCGGAGTGAGGGACACGTTCGCGAAGAAGAAAAAATGGTCACAGTTATTTTATGCTTCGCAAACGCTAGGCTTTGACCGCGTTCACGAAGAAGGAATTTTCTGGGCAGATATAAGATTTCAAAATTTAGGGTTTAGCCATTTTTATCAAAAGTTAAGCTTGGGAGCTCGGATTTGAGCGAGATTTTGAGGGAATTTCTGAGGTATCGATTGGGTAATGATTCATAACTCATTTTACTTGTAACCCATTAATCTAACAATGAATTCCTCCTTTAATTTCGAAATTTGTATGAAAATTGGGGAAACGTTCTTAGGCCAAGAAATTGAGTTTTGATTGGGGATTTGACAACGGATTTGGATAATTTTGGTATGCTTACACTTATGAGAGTGTGAGGATTCTGAAACTATAAGTTTTACCCGATTCCAAGATCCGGGCCCGAGGGGCGTTTTGGTCATTTTACATAATTTCTCATATTAGCTTAGAATTTAATTGTAGAATCAGTTACTTGAAGTGTTATTTACATTATGCAATTGAATTGAATAGATTTAGGCCATTTGGAGTCGAGTACTCGTGGCAAAGACGTCGTGTGGTGTTGATTTTGAGTCGGTTCAAGGTAAGTGGCTTGTCTAACCTTGTGTGGGGGACCTTCTCCTTAGGATTGGTATATTTGGTAATCGAAATGCCTTGTACGTGAGGTGACGAGTGTGTACTTGTGTTAATTGTTGGAAACCCAGTTTTCTTTAAGTACTTACTAGTATGTTTTCTTTCCTATTTCTATAACTTGCACTATTAAGCCTGTTGTTAGCTTAGGAAAGCATGTCTAAGTGAATTAATTGCTTCATTTGAATTAACCTGCCTTACTTGAATTATGTGCAACATGTTAAGATAGAATCACTTATTTCCTTAATATGAATTCTGTTATTTTTGTTTATCTCCCTGCTGCTATTGTGTATTTATTTTGGGACTATGGATGTGGGATTCCGGTAGCTCCCCCATGTCTATTTACTTTGGGACTACGAGTTAGATTCCCGGTAGACACCCTGCACATTTACTTTGGGACTACGGGTTAGATTTCTGGTAGATTCCCCTGCACAGTTATATGGAACTACGGGAATGCACCCGATAGATTCCCCCAGTACTGGGTATTTACATTTGGGACTCCGGATCGTGATTTCTGGTAGATCCCCGCGCATCGATAGATGGACTATGGGACGGTATCCCGGGAGATCCTTCGGATATATATATGATGGACTACATGATGGTATCCCGGGAGATCCACTAGACAATTGTAATTGGGACTACAGAACGGTATCCTGGAAAGTGCCCCGGTTCTTATCTCTGTGTCGAGTTGTATTTCCTTCTGTGGCTTATTTTGTCTCTGTTCTAGTTGTTGTTCTGTCAATTCTATGTTACTTCTTATTGTTGCACTTATTTATACTGTTTTGTTCCACACTGTTAACCCTTATATTGTATTTAACCCTTAGTAGGGCCCTGACCTTCCTCGTCACTACCTAACCGAGGTTAGGCTTGGCACTTACTGAGTACCGTTGTGGTGTACTCATGCCTCTTCTGCGCATGTTTTTCATGTGCAGATCCAGGTACTTCTACTTAGGCCTACCATCTTTGAGGGAGGCGACTACTTAGAGACATCGAGGTACATCTGCCACGTCCGCATACCGTGAAATCCCTTTCTATTCCTGCCTTTTTTTATATTTAGCCCTTATGTACTTTATGTTTTTATTAGATAGATTCCAGAGTTAGAGTTATGTAATTTCGATGATTTGATTGTACTAGCAATTTTTTATGATAATCTTAGACTTGTGTGAGTATTCAGTGCAGAGCCTCGAGGGCTCGGATCATTTTCGGACATGTGTTGTGAGTGAAAACACTCCAGCTTTCTGGTATTTCTGGGCAAGTGTTGCAGGTCTCGCAAATGCAAGGAATTGTTCTCATTTGCGATGACCGCATTTGCGAGGAAGTCTTTGCAATTGCGAAGAAGCCTGAGCTGAGCAGTCATCACTTTTGCGACATTTCCTTCACATTTGCAAACCCATCAGAGTCCGCATTTGCAGCCCTTTTGTCGCATTTTCGACCCTGGTAGTGGGAGTCCATGTCCACATTTGCATTTGCGAACCTGATGTCAATGATGCGACATCAGAGTCATGGACACAACTTTTAAAAATGGGACATAGGCCATTTATTTCATTTCACTTCTACACATGGGCGATTTAGGAGTTTCCAAACAACGAATTTAAACCTAGCACTTTGAGGTAAGTTATTCCTACTTAATGTGAGTTTAATACTTGGTTTTTAGGTAGATTAACACACAAAGATTAGTGAAAATTATGGGATTAGAGTAAAACCTAAGGTTTTTATAAAAATAAGATTTAACTACAAAATATTTTATGGAATGGAGTAAAAATCATACATTCTTGATCCTTAGGTTATAGGTAACAACTTTCTTCAAAAATTTACGAAATCTGGGGACGTGGGCCTAGGGTAAATTTTAGGAACGTTGCATTTACGGTTGGGAAATTACTCTAATAGCTAGGATATGAATTGTTGAGCTTGTATTGACTAGTTCTTACATCGCTTGATTAGTTTTGGATCATTCGGCTCCAAATTGAGGGTTTTGAGCACGTTCATGAATTTGAAAGTAAGCTTCGGAGCAAGGTGAGTCTCCTTTCTAACCTTGTAAGAGGGAAATAAACTTCTAGGTAAATAAAATAAATGTATGTGATTGTCTGTTGGGGCTACGTACGTACATGGTGACAAGAGTCCGTGCATAGCTACTATTATGCTAATTGTTCGGTTAGTTTAGGACCCGTATCATGCCATACTTGCAAATTCTTACGTTCTTTCTTGTTACTGAGATCACTTAGGATATGTTAGGGATTGAAAATAAATATAAACGAATGTATGCACTTACTTGAGAACTTGTATGAAATTATTTGACTATAAATGCACCTTTGTGTGCCTTCTTGATAATAATTGCTATTTGTGGATCGGGCTGATAACCTTGGTAGAAATAGATGCATCTATTATTCTCACCATTCGACCCTCTGGTAGTTCATAGTTTAATATTATGTTGGATCGGGCCGTACGACCTCGGCATAATATGCGCATGTTATTTATGTGGGATTCACCCATGATTTACTCAGTTTAAATGCCTTGAAATGTAAGTTAATATATGACATGACTAAATCCGATATATATATATATATATATATATATATATATTGTTGCTCCTTATTCTGAGAATGCCATTGTATATATGCCATCCATGCTTAGTGTAAACCTTATATATTATTGATATTGACCTTAGTAAGTGTCAAGTCGATCCCTCGTCACTACTTCTTCGAGGTTAGACTGGATACTTACTAGGTGCATGTTGTTTATATACTCATACAACGCTTCTGTACTTAACTATATAGGATCTGAGGCAGGTGCATCTAGTTACCCCTTCGGCGCGCGTTCCTGATTCCTGGTCGAGATCTCACAGTGAGCTGCCCCTTTTGAGCTGTTCAGCAGCATACCAGAGTTTCTCTTCTTTTGTTGTTATTATGTACCGTTTAGCGTGAAAATGGTAATAACAATTAAATTTGTTGATGGGACTCTAAAAATATGTGATCTATTTTTATGCTAGTTGTTAGAGTAGTGGATGGTAGATATGTGAAGCTTAACGACAAAACATGAACTAAAATAGGGTTATAGTCAAATCGAGGGGCTTGCTGTCCGGGCCTCGAACTAACCAATGAGGGGCCTCGAGGTAGATGCCTAGGCTCAGGCTCGAGCTATCGGGGGTAACCGAGAAGAGATAAATAGTTAGAATATAATTAAAGGAGGCTCTTTATGCCGATATCTAGCAATAAATGAAGAACAACTATGAAAGCAATAAATGAAAAAGGTAGCCTCGAGCGAATAAGTTAGAGAGAAAGGAGAGAGAGAGTTGTTATTGATCTTGCGTGGAATAGTTAGAACAACAACCCCTTACAAAGTGATGAGGATCCCATTTATATAAGAGGGGGATCCCATTATAGTACAAAATATATTAATTGTAAAGGCATGGAGATGAGACGGTCAGACGCGACGCTTTGATATAGGCTCTTGGTAGGCTGGCTTTGTCAGACTTAGCCGTGTGCCTTGGGAATTCCCCCTTTTACTCTAGCCTCGATCTATGTAATCTTTTAGTTAGACCTCAGCGATCTCCGAGGGAGGGAACTCGGTCATAGCTTCGTGTCCTCGGGGTCTTGAGGTGTTCTTCTGAAGTAACTCGATAGCAAGAAATTAGGCCCTCTGCTTTTGCTGTATACATATAGTCTTCGCGTTTCACAAAAAAAAGCGATGGGAAACGATTACGATGCTTGACTCATCGGTCTTCTTGTGATGATGTCATGCCGATGATGCAATCTATGGTGCAAATTTTCACGATAAGCGAGACATTTCATGGGCTTGTCTTTTCGACACCATTCAATGCGCTGTCGATTCCCGTTCTTCAAAGTGTTAGTACCACCGTTGCTTCAGTTCTTCAAGAACGCAGTAATTGTGCCCGCCGGTCAGTCTTCCAAATGCATTGATGGCCGTGTTATTATCTCCTATAAATGGGGGCATTATGGCATTATTTTTCTATACAAGTTCCTTTCTTCATTCATTTATTCCCTCCTTCTCTCCATCTTTCTATTTTGTTAATCACCATGCTTGATGTTCACGACCTTAAGGTTGTTTAGCTGCATTCCCATCGGCCAGGTGATGGCCTTTTGCCTGAGCTTCCCTTTGTTGAGCGAGATTATACCGTCTTGTTGTCGCTGCCATTGTTGTTGCGAATGTTACTGCTATCCTTATTGGCTCGATATGACGATAGACGGGGAATCGACTTTCCCCTTTTTTAGAAAGTTATTCGGACTATACACCGCTACTCGATCTCCTTCCCTGGCCTGGTGTGGCACTTTATCCCTTGGGTTATTTTTTCCCGAGGGATAAAATGGAACAACCGGCCATTGAGATTGGGGCCCACCGAATCTTCAACCTTTGGCTTTGGCGGGCTATGTCTCTTTTCTCTGCCTCTTCTGCATCCCTCCCCCCTTCTCCTCTTCTTCATCTTCTCCCTCGACGAGGAATTTCCGCAGGATTGAGCTAGTAACCTAGAGGAGATGACGATCGAAGGGGTTTCCTTCAAGGATGCGATCTTGAAGAGGCGGCGCTTGGGGATGCTGATACCGGAGATGAACCTTTGAGGATGGACTAGGTTCTTAGGTTTTCACCATGGGTGTATACCCCTTTGTTTCTTTGTTTCTGTGTAAGGACCCCTTGCGGGATTTTGTAATTGTATGTAAGGACCCCTCAAGGGCCATTGTAATCCAATATTTATGAAACAAAAGGACATTCTCTTTACTTCTTCTTTTGATATTTGCCATATTTTTGTGTATTCTTGTGCATTTGCGGGATTTTGAATGTATGTCTCTGTTGACGATCATCAATATTCAACTAGGGTACGAGCATTCTTTCCAGTCTCCGGTTGATAAAAATGGCTACTTTCCGAGCTCATTGTTGTTCCCTTGGTCAATCGTGAAGCGGTACGATAAACCTGGGTCGTCGGAACCCTCGAGCCTCGCGGAAATAGCGCACCGAACCTTGAAATTTTGGGAGCGGCCTCTAAGTAAAAGTCAGCTTCCAGTACTCGGAGATTTACTTTTTAACTTGATGTGGGCATTGTAGGTAGGTCTCTGAGGAGGGGTTACTCACATTTAGTCAACTTCATGAGGTCGAGCCCTCATAGACGAAGTTCAAAGTGCTTGTTTTTATCCTTGAGAGGAAACCTCGAGGTCGGGTACCACCTCGGAACCCATACTAAAGCCGTTGGCCTCTCGGAGCCTAACTTAGGTAGGCAAATTGTTGTTGTTTCCCCACATATATATGGGTTTGCTCCCGCTTCTTGGAAGATCTCATTATTTTAGATAGCTATCCTTCTGTTTTGGCATCGAGTCCTTCGTTATCTTAGCACCAAAGTGTTCGTGTAGGTTCCCTATTCATTTTGCTAGTTCCGCCATTGCCATTACTGCTACTTCAAGGCTTGCCCGGCAGAGAGGGGAGAGTTCCACTCCCACTACTCAGGATCCATGAGAGTTTACTCTGAAGATTATGTCTTCGATAAGAGAGGAGCACTTGGAGCTAGTGAGGAGAGACTGCGGATGGGGCGAGGGGGTAGCGTTGCAGGCCCTTTCCCCAGATGAGGGTGTCACGGACCTCGCCGATGTATTCCTGAACGTGTACTTGTACCCTTTTTCACTAGGACCCTTTGATAGGGTTGTGCTCGATTTCTGTTTAAAGTACCGGATTACTTTAGCGCAGATACATCATTGAGGCCTACTAACTTTGCGGTGCCGTTCTTCCAAGCCCTTTGTTATTGGTGATGAGGAAGATGGAGATCGAGAGTGGATTAGTTGATTCGTTCGGGTACGGACGACTGATGTTATCCCTGTGGAACTTATGCCATTGAACTTTCACGGATGCAATGTTCTTTGGACTTAGCTTTCTAACCTACCAGTTTAATATTGCCACTGGCTCCACAACATAAGATAGATCCTTGTCCAACTGGACTGAACTGAAGTCCAACACATGCGACGGATCACCGTGATACCTCCAAAGTATCGAAATATGGAATACTGGATGAACTCCAGCCAAGCTGGGAGGTAAGGCAAGCTCATAAGCAACCTCCCCAACACGCCTCAATATCTTAAAAGGCCAATAAATCTCGGAATCAACTTTCCTTTCTTCCTGAATCTCATAACGCCCTTTATAGGCAAAACTTGAAGCAGAATCTGCTCTCCAACCATATAGGAAACATCACGAACCTTCCGGTCCGCGTAACTCTTCTGTCTGGACTGAGCGGTACAGAGTCTATCCTGAATCACCTTAACCTTCTCCAAAGCATCCTGAACCAGGTCTGTGCACAACAATCTAGCTTCTCCCCGCTCAAACCAACCCACCAGGGGATCTACACTGTCTCCCATATAAAGCCTCAAACGGTGCCATTTGAATGCTGGACTAGTAGCTGTTATTGTAAGCAAATGCTGCCAATGGCAAGAACAAATCCCAAGACTATCTAAACTCAATCACACATGCACGGAGCATATCCTTAAGAATATGAATAGTGCGTTGAGACTGTCCGTCCATCTGAGGGTGAAATGTTGTACTCAACTCCACCCGAGTTCCCAACTCATGGTGAACGGCCCTCCAGAACCATGATGTGAACTGAGTACCTCTATCTAAAATGATGGAAACTAGAATACCATGTAGACGAACAATCTCCCGGATATAAATCTCTACCAACCACTCCGAGGAGTAAGTAGTACACACAGGAATAAAGTGAGCGGACTTGGGCTGTTACACCCTAAGTTTTCATATGTGAGAGTACGTCGTAAGTCATTGATGTAAGCTCGGAAATGAGATTATATTTGGAAGCTCGGAAGTAAGTTACTCATGTTATATTGGAGGTTACAAATATTTAAGATCATGAATAACGAGTACCAAGAGGGTTGGAAATCTTAGAAGCTAAACCAATTGAAGAAAATAAGTTTCGTCAAAAGTCGACAAGTTTGGAATGTTATAACATGTACTTTGGGGTGAGACTAGGGTTCTTAACATGATAATGAGGTTATTCTATGGGTTATTTTAGTTGTATGATAATCATTTTCTACATTTTGAAGGCAAGCAAGTTGTGGAACGAGAGTTGGCAAAGGTCATCACAAGTTACATTCATAAATTTGCTGAAATTTAGGTCAAATGTATCTGAGAATTTCTCCAAAATATACTTGGAATAATGGGGTGTTCTACCTACTAAATTACAGATCTATGAGTCTAGTTTCTAATGCATTAAACCGTTCATCAATACGACATCAGAGTAGATAGATATTCTCATTTTCGCAAGACTGCGCAAGCAGCTCCCAATGGGACCCACTTAGGCGGTGGTTGACCTACTTCAATTTATAAACGATTTGGACACCTATTTTTGATCATTTTTCAACTAAACATCGTCTTGAAACTTCTACTAACCCTCCTAAACATATACCACAAGGGTTTGAAGTGATTCCAAAGTGATTACACCATATTTCAACATCAAAACATAGTTCTAGTGAAGAACAACACCTCTTTGAGGTTGTGTTGTCATTGAGGATTGTTGTGGGCTGCATTTGGATGAAATTACAAGTTTTTGTTGCTGTCTAAGGTGAGTATAACAGCATACTAATTGTGATTAAGCTTTCTTGTATGTTGGTTAAGTTGTTAGGATGATAAACTACAAGATAATACTTGGATTAGCTTAAGTCACTTCTATGGTGTTGTATTGCTATTAAGGGTTGTTGTAAACTGAATATAACTTGGATTTTGACTTGAAGTTACTGTATAAGGTATGTATATTGTGATCTTGCTTGTGCCTAAGGTTATCTTGATATTGATTAAGTTAAATGGATGGGCTAGACATGAACTAGTGAATAAAGTTGCTAGTTGGGGATAGTTGAAGTTGTGGATTATTTTCGTTGTTATAAATATATGGTATAAGGCTGGAATCATTGATTAATGACTTCATTATCATGTTAATGATACTTTTATGTTGAAGTAAGAAGTCTATAAGGATTGATAAGGGGTATACGGATTCCAATCGGAGCTTGCCGCTCGTCGTAATGTAGTTGTGACTTGTTGTTGTTATATAGTGTCTTGATATTGATAATTATGTATTGATGGATTGCTCTGGTCATTGTTTTTGGTATATGGTATTGGAGGAGGCCCCTATTACAAGGGAGATGCTGCCCAAATTTACGTAAATGAGCTACAAGCTTAAGTTATAGACTTAGCCTATGCTCAGCACTGATTTTGAATCTCCTTATACTATGATAGATTGAGTTGACTTGTTTGAAGAGTTGCTTGGAAGTGATTAAGGACTCAATGGGTTTAAGGTATGTTAAGGCACTTTCTTCTTTCTTTTTGCATGATCTAAAGTGAAATGAATACGCTACTTCATAACGGATCTACTCCTAGCAACTAAGGTTGTCCATGTTGTTCTTTCCTTATAAAATTATTCTAAGCAAGTTTGTATGATCCTTGAATACTACTAAGGTTCATATTGAGGGTATGGATGTCCATAGTGCTCTTAAGTCACTCCAAAAGGTTTAGAAGGTGATTCCATGAGTTGAGCATGCATTATGTATATGTATCTATTTTACTCTACCGAGCTGCGCTATAGTCGGCCGGGTACGACACCTATTGTGCAACCACTGATCAGTTGGGTTTATCGAGCTCCATGTTGTCGGGTATGATTCTACCGAGCCTTATGATGGCCGGGTACATTTTTACTGAGTCCTCTTTGAGGCCAGGTACGATATGACGATGATGATGCCCACAGAGGCGAATGTTTCTAAAAAGTTCATGTATATATATATATATTATGCATTTCATGTTAGTAGCCCCCAAAGGCACTCAGATGTTACAGGTTGTATCCCCTTTATCTCTCTCTTTACATTAATGTTCTTGTTTATGCTTTCCTGCCTTACATACTCAGTACTTTATTTGTACTGACGTCCCTTTTGCCTGGGACGCTGCATTTCATGCCCGCATGTATCGATTGATAGGTTGACAGTCCTCCTAGTAGGCTATCTACTCAGCGAAGGTGTTGGTGCACTCCACTTGCTCCGGAGTTGCCTAGTTGGTCAGTATGCTTTGGATATGTATTGATTGGTATGGCGTGGCCCTGTCCCGACCTTTATGATTTTATGTACTCTTAGAGGCTTGTAGACAGATGTCAGGTGTATAGATACTTGTATGGCCTTGTCGGCCTATGTTTCGAGTTTACTAATGGTCATGTCGGCCTTATAGGCCCGTATGTCACATATATTAGTTTGTATATCATGTTGGGTCTTCATATGTTGAGTATTCCCTTATGTTTTATTCTTGTTATCTCATGACGGGTTTTCTGGCTCATTTACTCATGATAACATGTTAAGAAAGATATGTTACGTTGATACTCGATTGAGTAAGGCACCGGGTGCCCGTCGAGGCCCCTTCGGTTTGGGTCATGACAGAAGTGGTATCAGAGCAGTTCTGTCCTAGGGAGTCTACAAGCCGTGTCTAGTAGAGTCTTGTTTATGTGTGTGTTGTGCACCACACTTATAAGCAGGAGGCTACAGGGCATTTAGGTCTGTCACTCTTTCTTCTTACTCTAGATCGTGCAGTAGAGCTCAGTTATAAGAATTCAAACTCCTAAATTCGACTTTAGTCGTAATACAACGATACCTACATCCACAAAGACAGTTGGTAAGAGATTGCATGTAGATGTGGAAGAGTTGAGTCAGAGGAACTCGATTTCACATCATGCTTATGATGAGTAAATATGAGGTCTTCAACAGATCCTGTGTGTACTAAGATGTGTGTGCTTCTTAATAAGGAGCCTTAAGGCACGAATATCTATTCACGAATATGGTGAAAATCTATAAGGAATTCAGAAGCTAGATACAAGTTTTAACAAGTAAAAGAAGTAAGGTGAAGAGGGGTACGAGGCACCCAGATAATGAAGATTATCAATATTTTCAAATCAGGCAGAGAAATATAAGCATTTTGGTACCTTCATCAATGACAGAGGTAAGTACAATTGGCCACACCCATCTCAGTTATGTTCTATGGGAGCTAACAGATATTATTTAAGAGAAAGATGGGATATCAGGATCCAGTTGGAGTTAGAGTAACCCAAAAATTGTGGATAGGTTGTTATCATTAACTAACGTTTCCGAAAGATGGTGCAAATGTGGTAATAGATCTCCTTCTAAGACACCCAGATGGTGAACTCTAGAGTAGTACAATCAGATACGAATACTGGAATATTCAGAAATTTCAGAAGATAGGCAGTGGGATCCTAGAAGGGACAAATATTTACCTTAGTATGACTCTAGCCCCGAGTAAAAAAAAAGAAGAGAGAAGAATGTTAGGCTTTCCCAAGAGCCAGTGAGATGAAGCTAGGGGAGCTTATAGGGAAAGAACTTTTTGTTGAAGTTTTTAGAATAAAGTGATAGACAAAAAAAATATTATCCGGAGAATAAGAAGAAAATAAATGAAGCATCATGAGTAAGATGTGATATATGGGTGATAACAATAAATCAAAATATGACACGATGATAGAGTCTATAGTCAAGTGAAGGAAAATACAAGAGGTGACAAGCCTTAAAGCAATAAAAGAGTATCAGCCATAAAGTCATATTCTTATTTCGAGAAATGAGATGGTGACTTCAACGTGATTACCAGGAGGAAAGGTTAGACCCCAGAGTAATAAAAATCAGTATGGGCTGGTGAACAAGATAAAATCGAACATGAATTAGGGGCCGAAGGATTTGATAATGGTCGACATCGTGCGAAATTCAAAGATCGTGCTCCAACAATAATAGAATAGACAACAGACGAATAACCTTTAAAGGCCATTTAGGAAGTCACTTACCTAAAGCAAGCACTCTGAGTAGAGTTAATCTTAAGGGACTAAGTGTGCCAGTTACCATAGGTGTCACCTTCGTGCATAAGAAATTTAGTTATCCCTGGTGCAGAAGGTTACCATAAGGTGATTAAGGTTCATTGATAATGTGAAAAGACGCCAAATATGAAAAGGTAAAATAACTATAGGTAGATCGTCGTAGTACTAAATCTTAGTACTCCCCTGAAGGGGGGAATATGGTGTGATATGATATTAAGTCGGAGTTAAGCGGTTCAGTTAACTATGGAATGGTAAAGGAAGAATGTGGTAAAAAGGAGAAAGGGATGATGTTGCATTTATTCAGTTCCTGCAGATATGTTGCGACTCTAGAACATTATACAAGCACGACACCGGGGAGAGGCAGTAAAAGTTTCCAGCCAGGATGTTATTGATAAATAAGTGTGAATGGACACTTGATACATCAGGAGCTAGTGGTGAGAGATAAGTTAAGACAAAGGATATATCCCAAGAGGGATTATGCAGAATATATATATATATATATATGAGAATGGACCAACGAGTAATTAGTAGTTGATTCAGGAAGAGCCCAGTTATGGCTAGACAAGAGGTCACGGATAAATCAATAGATCATGCAAGATAAATGTAGTGAACCGCAGCATAGTGAATTCAATCTCGCAGATACGAGATCGCAATCATTTGAAAAAAAAATCAGATAGGAGTTGAGGCAATTAAAGGTACCATTTTTAAGGTTTATAAAAATAAGAGAGAGTGCCACTAAGGAGACAATAAAAAATTGAGCTTAGAAGTAACCCTACGAGCACAAAGGCATAAATTTATGTAACTAAGGATTATTATAGGCGAGTAAGAATAGCGAAAATTACCTTCGGGTGTACGATATATCAAGCTCGCAACTTTACAAGAGCCAGAAGGTCTCCCTAAGTACTACAATGAAAGACTAGTTGAGGAAATAAGGAAGAAGGTTTCCACCTAAGCATAGTGAGCTAGAGAGTAAATGATCCTGTAACAACAGTCTCACTACAATATTGTATACACTCCATAAGAAAGTGGCACCTATCATGGCTAATGAATGGTAAAAAAAGAAGCTATCAAAGGTGATGTTTGAGATCATATAAGGTACAAGAAATTATAGTATTCGTGGGCAAAAAGGACAAGCCAAGTATTCATGCAACAAGTGATAGAACGACCATCAAAAGTAATTGCTTACATTTAAGGACAACTGAGAAGGCACAAAAGGAAATTTATGGTGCTATCAAGTTAAAGGAAGGTTGGGAGTAGTATAAATAGATCGGTGTAGGTCCTAAGGTAAAGTATTGTAGAGCAACAAGGTTTTAGGTAGATAGGAGTAAGGATATGAAAAGATGAGTGAGAAGGTGACGAGAATATGTATGTCCTCGGGATTAAACCCATCAAAACAAGGGAGCTGATGATTTCCATATGAATAAAAAACTCTATACAGCCTGAATGAACCCAGAGGAGTCTAAGACTAGGTGCATTTAGAAGAGATGGAATGTTGCCCTGGCGGTAGAATAAGGGTGTAATTGTGATAGATAAGAGGATGATTCTTAGGCCTTTGATTGAGTAATGATTTAACGAGAAAGGGATTTCATTAATTGCACGGGATTAGAATACCCCCATAAGATGAATCGCGTTGGGATGCAATGAAATACGGTTATTGAAGTATAGTATTATCCCTAGGTGGATCAGGAAAATCACTTCATATGTTCCCCGATAAGATGTGAGCCCTAGTGACAGTGTATTACGTAAGAGGTTGCAAGTTATCAGTGATAGATTATAGATCAACATTAAGGTGAATAAACAATAGATGGGTACAAGTTCCAAAGTTCGAGATGAGATTTGTTTGTTATTCTTAGATGAATAATAATGAGGAAGCACTAAAGGACTTAGATTTATACATATAGGATAAGCAGCGAGAGAGTAACCTGGAGTTGGGTAGCAAACCTCGGTAATAATAAACCGAAGTAAGTTTTATGGTATAGTATAACCTACCTAGATGTAGTAAATCCATAAGGATAGATATACAAGTCTATGAAACAAGAGATAGAAATAGACTTATGTTCGATAAAGTACCAAGCGAAAGACATCAGTACACCTATAGATGCCTAGAGGGACAGCTTGTCATAATTCTGTATATGTTCATAAAGTGAGCCTTAGAGATTGGCTAAAAGATGGAGGAAAAAGAGAATACGACTCACTAGGCACTCATACAAGGACACAGTCGTACATACTACATGACATAAAGTAGCAAATGTTACGATGTTGGAAGAATTCCGACCACATGTCATGGCGTGACAAAGAGGCCTAAAAGGGGGGGAATGCCTAAGCATTTAGATTTATTCACAAAACAATTTCTTAGATGGAAAGATGAGCATTAAAGTATTCGTAAAAGCCATAGTTTATGAAACTGATAAGCGCATCAGTCAACATTCGAGGATGAATGTTCCAAACGGGGGAATGATGTTACACCCTAAGTTTTCATATGTAAGAGTACGTCGTAAGTCATTGATGTAGGCTCGGAAATGAGATTATATTTGTAAGAAAATAAAGTAAGTTAATCATGTTACATTGGAGGTTACAAATATTTAAGATCATGAATAACGGGTACCAAGAGAGTTGGAAATCTTAGAAGCTAAACCAACTGAAGAAAATAAGTTTCGTCAAAAGTCGACAAGTTTGGAATTTTATAACATGTACTTTGGGGTGAGACTAGGATTCTTAACATGATAATGAGGTTATTCTATGAGTTATTTTAGTCGTATGATAATCATTTTCTACATTTTGAAGGCAAGCAAGTTGTGGAACAAGAGTTGGCAAAGGTCATCACAAGTTACATTCATAAATTTGCTGAAATTTAGGTCAAATGTATCTGAGAATTTCTCCAAATATACTTGTAATAATGGGGTGTTATAACTACAAAATTAAATATATACGAGTTTAGTTTCTAACTCATTAAACCGTTCGTCAATACGACATCGGAGTATAGAGATATTCGCATTTTCGCGAGACCGCGCAGCTCCCAATGTGACCCACTTAGGCGGTGGTTGACCTACTTCAATTTATAAACAATTTGGACGCCTATTTTTACTCATTTTTCAACTAAACTTAGTCTACAGACTTCTCCTAACCCTCCTAAACATATACCACAAGGGTTTGAAGTGATTACACCATATTTCAACATCAAAACTTAGTTCTAGTGAAGAACAACACCTCTTTGAGGTTGTGTTGTCATTGAGGATTGTTGTGGGCTGTATTTGGATGAAATTCCAAGTTGTTGTTGCTGTCTAAGGTGAGTATAACAGCCTATTAATTGTACTTAAGCTTTCTTGTATGTTGGTTAAGTTGTTAGGATGATAAACTACAAGATAATACTTGGATTAGCTTAAGTCACTTCTATGGTGTTGTATTGCTATTAAGGGTTGTTGTAAACTGAATATAACTTAGATTTTGACTTGACGTTACTATAGGAGGTATGTATATTGTGTTCTTGCTTGTGCCTAAGGTTATCTTGATATTGATTAAGTTAAATGGATGGGCTAGACATGAACTAGTGAATAAAGTTGCTAGTTGGGGATAGTTGAAGTTGTGGATTATTTTCGTTGTTATAAATATATGGTATAAGGCTGGAATCATTGATTAATGACTTCATTATCATGTTAATGATACTTTTATGTTGAAGTAAGAAGTCTATAAGGATTGATAAGGGGTATACGGATTCCAATCGGAGCTTGCCGCTCGTCGTAATGTAGTTGTGACTTGTTGTTGTTATATGGTGTCTTGATATTGATAATTATGTATTGATGGATTGCTCTGGTCATTGTTGTTTGTATATGGTATTGGAGGAGGCCCTTGTTACAAGGGAGATTCTGCCCAAATTTATGTAAACGAGCTACTAGCTTAAGTTATAGACTTAGCCTGTGCTCAGCACTGATTTTGAATCTCCTTATACTATGATAGATTGAGTTGACTTGTTTGAAGAGTTGCTTGGAAGTGATTAAGGACTCAACAGGTTTAAGGTATGTTAAGGCACTTTCTTCTTTCTTTTGGCATGATCTAAAGTGAAATGAATACGCTACTTCATAACAGATCTACTCCTAGCAACTAAGGTTGTCCATGTTGTTCTTTCCTTATAAAATTATTCTAAGCAAGTGTGTATGATCCTTGAATCCTACTAAGGTTCATATTGAGGGTATGGATGACCATAGTGCTCTTAAGTCAATCCAAAAGGTTTAGAAGGTGATTCCATGAGTTGAGCATGCATTAAATATATGTATCTATTTTACTCTACCGAGTCGCGCTATAGTCGGCCGGGTACAGAACCTATTGTGCAACCACTGATCAGTTGGGTTTACCGAGCTCCAGGTGGCCGGGTACGATTCTACTGAGCCTTATGATGGCCGGGTACGTTTTTAACGAGTCCTCTTTGAGGCCGGGTACGATATGATGATGATGATGCCCACATAGGCGAATGTTTTTAAAAAGTTCATGTATATATATGTATTATGCATTTCATGTCAGTAGCCCTAGAGGCACTCAGATGTTACAGGTTGTATCTCCTCTATCTCTCTCTTTACATTACTGTTCTTGTTTATGCTTTCCTGCCTAACATACTCGGTACTTTATTCGTACTGACGTCCCTTTTGCCTGGGGACGCTGCATTTCATGCCCGCAGGTCCCGATTGATAGGTTGACAGTCCTCCTAGTAGGCTATCAGCTCAGCGAAGGTGTTGGTGCACTCCACTTGCTCCGGAGTTGCCTATTTGGTCAGTATGCTTTGGATATGTATTGATTGATATGGCGGGGCCCTGTCCCGACCTTTATGATTTTATGTACTCTTAGAGGCTTGTAGACATATGTCAGGTGTATGGATAATTGTATGGCCTTGTCGGCCTATGTTTCGAGTTTACTAATGGTCATGTCGGCCTTATAGGCCCGTATGTCACATATATTAGTTTGTATATCATGTTGGGTCTTCATATGTTGAGTATTCCCTTATGTTTTATTCTTGTTATCTCATGACGGGGATTCTGGATCAATTGCTCATGATAACATGTTAAGAAAGATATGTTACGTTGGTACTCGGTTGAGTAAGGCACCGGGTGCCCGTCGCGGCCCCTTCGGTTTGGGTCGTGACATGGTCAGCCAATCCACAATCACCCAAATATCATCGAACTTTCTCAAAGTCTGTGGGAGCCCAACTACAAAGTCCATGGTGATCCGCTCCCACTTCCACTCTGGAATCTCTATCTGCTGAAGCAACCCACCCGGTCTCTGGTGCTCATACTTCACCTGCTGACAGTTGAGGCACCGAGCTACAAATCTAAAAATATCCTTCTTCATCAGCCTCCACCAGTAGTGCTACCTCAAATCCTGATACATCTCTGCGGAACCAGGATGAATGGAATACCGCAAGCTATGGGCCTCCTCTAGAATCAACTCTCGAAGCCCATCAATAAAGGGTACACAAATCCGACCCTGTATCCTCAATACCCCATCATCACCAATAGTCACATCTCTGGCATCAGCGTGCTGAACCTTGTCCTTGAGGACAATCAAATGAGGGTCATCATACTACCGCTCCCTGATACGATCAAATAAGGAAGACCGAGAAACCATGCAAGCTAGAACCCGACTGGGCTCTGAAAGATCCAATCTCACAAACTGGCTGGCTAACACCTGAACATCCATCACCATAGGCCTCTCCGATGTTGGTAAATAAGCCAAACTCCCTAATCTCTCTGCCAGGCAACTCAAAGCATCGGCCACTACATTGGCCTTGCCTAGGTGTTGTAGAATAGTGATGTCATAGTCCTTCAGCAACTCTAACCACCACCTATGGCGTAAATTTAGATAATTTTGCTTCAACAAGTGCTTCAAGCTCCGATGGTCAGTATAAATCTCACAAGGCACACCGTATATGTAATGACACTAGATATTTAGGGCATGAACAATGGCAGCTAACTCAAGGTCATGAACAGGGTAATTCTTCTCATGTATCTTCAATTGTCTAGATGCGTAGGCAATCACCCTACCGTTCTGCATCAACACCGCTCCGAGGCCAACCCGCGAGGCATCACAATAGACCGTATAAAACCTCAAACCTGTAGGCAGTATCAAAATTGGGGGATGTGGTCAGAGCTGTCTTGAGCTTCTGAAAGCTTGCCTCACACTCCTCCGTCCACTGGAACGGAGCACCCTTGTGGGTCAACCTTGTCATAGGGGCTGCAATCGATGAAAACCCCTCCACAAAATGATGGTAGTAGCCCACCAAGCCAAGGAAACTACGGATATTGATAGCTGAGGATGGTCTGGGACAACTCTACACGGCCTCTATCTTTTTCGGATCCACTTAAATACCCTTACTCGACACCACGTGGCCTAAGAATGCCACTGAATCCGACCAAAACTCACATTTCGAGAACTTAGCATATAACCTCTTATCTCACAGAGTTTGAAGCACAGTCCTCAAGTGCTGCTCATGATCTTCCCAACTCCAGGAATACACCAAAATATCATCAATAAGACAATGATGAACGAGTCGAGATATGGCCGAAACACACCGTGCATCAAATGCATAAAGGTTGTTGGGGCATTGGTCAGCCCAAATGACATAACAAGGAACTCGTAATGACCATATCGTGTCCTGAAAACAATCTTCAGGATATCTGGCTCCCGAATCTTCAACTGATGGTAACTTGAGCGCAAATCAATCTTAGAAAACACCCGTGCGCCCTGAAGATGGTCAAATATATCATCAATACGAGGCAAAGGATAATGGTTCTTAACTGTCACTTTGTTCAACTGGTGATAATCAATACACATACGCATAGAACTATCCTTTTTCTTCACAAACAAGACAGGAGCACCCCAAGGTGATACACTGGGCCGAATAAAACCCTTATCAAGCAATTCTTGTAACTGATCCTTCAACTCCTTCAACTCAGAAGGAGCCATACGATACAGGGGAATAGAAATGGGCTGAGTTCCCTGCAACAGATCAATACCAAAATCAATATCTCTATCTGGTGGCATGCCTGGAAGATCAGCTAGAAACACATTGGGAAAATCCCGTACTACTAGAACTGAATCAATTGAATGAGCATCAATACTGACATCTCTCACACAAGATAAATATGCATCACACCCTTTCTCAACCATACACTATACTTTAAGAAAAGAAATAACTCCACTGGGAGTGTGGTCTAAAGTACTTCTCCACTCAACATGCGGTACACTTGCCATAACCAGCGTCACGGTTTTGGCGTGACAATCAAGAATCGCATAATGGGGCGACAACCAGTCCATGGCCAAGATAATGTCAAACTCTACCATGCTGAGCAACAATAAATCGGCTCTGGTCTCAAAACCACTAAGAGCAACCAAACATGACCGATAGATGCGGTCCATAACAAGAGAATCTCCCATAGGAGTAGAAATATAAATAGGGAACTCAAAGAATCCCGAGATACACCTAAATGCGGAGCAAAATAAGAAGACACATAAGAGTAAGTGGAGCCTAGATCGAATAGAACTGATGCATCTCTGTGACAAACAAGTATAATACTTGTAATGACAGAATCGAAGGTGACAGCCTCGGCACGGGCAGGAAGGGCATAGTATCTAGCCTAGCCTCCCCCTCTAGGGTGACCTATACCTCCACGACCTCTACCTCTAGCTGGCTGAGTAGGTGGGGTAGCATATGGAGTTGTAACCATAGCCTAAGAAGTCTATGGGGCACGCAGTGGCTGAGAAGTCTATGGAGGTTCACCCCTCCCAAGTCTGGGGCATTCCCTCACCATATGGCATGTGTCACCACACTCAAAACAAGCTTTGCGAGGTTGTGTTGGTTGTGACTGGCTCGGGCCAGGTCTGCTGGACTGACCTATAAAAGCACCCTGCGCAGCAGGCGCGCTAGAAACCGGAGGTGCATAACAAGGCTCCTGAGGCCTAGGAGGAGTTGGAGCACTACTGGTTGTAGGAAGAGCTGAATGAATAGGGCGACTAAACAAGCCCTACCATGATTACCTTCAGCTGGGGTATGGGCAGCAGAATAATGGCTCGATTCTCGAGACCTTTTGGCCTCCCTCTCCTTTCTCTCCCTAGCATGCATACCCCCAATCCTCCTAGCAATGCTGAACACCTATTGATAAGAAATATTAATCTCCAACTCACGAGCCATGCTAGATCTGATGCTGGGAATAAGGCCCTCAATAAACCAGTGAACCCTCTCGCAAATAGTATAAACCAAGGCTGGTGCATGCCTAGCCAAACTGGTGTAACAGACATCATACTTAGAGATAGTCATAGTACCCTGGCGCAAATGCTCAAACACTGCACACCATGCGTCCATAAGGCTCTGAGGAACATACTCTCTTAGGAACAAATTTGAAAACTAAGTCCAAGTCAGTGAAGCAGCCTCGTCCAGACTGTCTAACTCATAGGTGCGCCACCACTCACAAGCGGCTCCTCGAAGTTGGAAGGTAGTGAAGGAAACCCCGCTCGATCCTGATAAAACCATGGTACGAAGAATACGGTAACTCTCATCGAGAAATCCCAGAGCATCCTCCGATGCTAGGCCGCTGAGTACAGGAGGATTGTACCTCTTGAACCTCTCAAGCCTCAACTGCTCCTACTCGGAAGCCGCTGCCCTGTCCTCGGACTGAACTGGCACTGCAAAAGGTACATGAATAATCTCAGGGACCTGCTCAACATGCACTTGATGCTTAAAAGTGCAAGCGGCAAGAGTCTGTGCTCCTCCCCCAACCTGAGATGTAGCAGCAGCAAGGGGAAGCAACCCTACCTGAGACAGAGTGGTGTACATGCTCATGAACTGTGCCAAAGTCTCCTAATGAGCTGGAGTAGTGGTAGCAGTAAGCGTGTCAGGTGCCTTGACTCTGGCTGGAACTACTTGTGGTACCTCAGTGGTAGCTCGCGTAGGTGCTCTGGTTGTACCACATGTGCGTCCTCATTTTCTACCCTAGCCCCGGCCTCTGACGGCTGCAATAGGGGGTGCGAGTGCCTGATCATCTCGGGTAGCACTTGTTCTTACTATCTTTGAGAGAATAGAAGACAGAAGTTTAGAATTGTGATGCCAAAATATAGCACGACAAGGAAATCAAATGAAGTGGAATCTTCCTAACAATTACATAGCCTCTCGTAGATAAGTACAAATGTCTCCTTACCGATCAGCAAGACTCTAATAAACCGGTTTGTGATCCATGACTCCTATGAACCTAGAGCTCTGATACAAACTTGTCACGACCCCGGTTCGTCGTCCGAGGATTATCGTGACGGCACCTAATCTCTACGACTAGGTATACCTAACAATTTTGAAACATAAATGAAATTTGCGGAAGAAGTAATCAATTACAAAAAATAAATGAATGGAAACAAAAGTTATATTGCAGCTTGGCATATACATAAAAACATTCTCAAAACCAAGTACACTATCCCAAAATCCGGAAACTTACGGAAACATAAGCCTTTGGAATATCTAACAGTCTAACTCCAAAATATCTAACAAGAAAGAAAATACAGAAGGGCAATGTTTAACAACTATAATAGAAAGTGACTCCTTGGTCTGCGAACGCAATAGATGTACCTCGAAATCTCTAGAGCAGTCGCCTCCCTCGAGGATGGTAGGCCTGAGAAGCGGTACCTAGATCTGCACATGAAAAACATGCACAGAAGTAGCATGAGTACACCACATCGGTACTTAATAAGTGCCAAGTCTAACCTCGGTAGGGTAGTGACGGGGAAGTTCAGGGCCCTACTGAGGTTAAATAAACTATAAAGGTCAATAGTATAGAATAGAACAGTATAATAAGTATAGCAGTAAGATAGCGTAGGAGGTACTGGACAGCAACAGCTATACAAAAGCAAGGTAAACACGGAAACAAATATAGCTCAACACCAATAATATCAATCGGGTATCTCCCAGGATACCGTCCTGTAGTCCCATATGTATATATCCAATGGATCTCCCAGGATCTCGTCCCGTAGTCCAACTTGTAGTGCGCGAGGCTCTACCGGAATCTCGTTCCATAATCCCAAATGTAAATACCTAGTGTTGGGGGAATCTACTGGGTGCAATCCCGTAGTTCCATGTAATTGTGCATGGGGTTCTAATGGAATCCCACATCCGTAGTCCCAAAATAAACAGGCAAGGGGGAGCTACCGGAATCCCACATCCGTAGTCCCAAAAATAAATACACAATAGCAATAGGAAAATATACATAAATGGCAAACTTCATACTAAGGCAACAAGTGATTCTAGCCTAGCATGCTGCACAAAATTCAGGTAAGGCAGGTTGAGCAAATAAAGCAATTAAGTCACTTAGACATGCTTTCCCAAGCTAACAACAGTCTTAATAGTGCAAGTAATAGAAATAGGAAAGGAAACATACTAGTAATTGCTTAAAGAAAACCGAATTTTCAACAATCAGCACAAGTATGCACTCATCACGCCATGTACAAGGCATTTCAATTACCAAATATACCAATCCTAAGGGGAAGGTCCCCCACACAAGGTTAGACAAGCCACTTACCTCGAACCGGCTCAAAATAAACCCGAGACCACATTTTTGCCATGAGTACTGGACTCTAAATGGACCAAATCTATGCAATTTAATTGCATAATGTAAATAACACTTCAAGTAACTAATTCTACAGTTAAATTCTAAGCTAATACGAGAAATTATGTAAAATGACCAAAACGCCCCTAGGGCCTACTTCTCGGAAGCGGGTAAAATTTATATTTCCAGAACCCTTGCACTCTCACGAGTTCATTCATATCAAAATTACCAAAATCGGACCACAATTGATCCCTCAAATCATCACTCAAAGGTCTCCAATTAGACAAGCCTTAACCCCCCAATTACCACTGATTTTCATTTATTTTTCATGCTTAAATTGATAAAAATCATTCCAATAACGAGTTTAGGGATCAAGGACCTTACCCCAATGAACTCCTATGAAAATCCCTCTTAAAAAAGTGTTCTCCAAGCTTCTTCCCGTTTTGAAAAAAGATGAAAAATAGCTAAATTTCGCAACGGCAAGAATTTATATATTCTGCCTAGCAATTTCCGCATATGCGGCCCTGGGACCGCATCTACGGTCCCGCTTCTACGCTCCCACTTCTGCGAGGACTTCGTCGCATCTGCGACTTTCACTTAAAGGCCAATTTCCGCATCTGCGGTTACCCTTCCGCAGGTGCGGTACCACTTATGCGGTGAATTACTTGCATTTGCGGAACCTACTTATCCTACCCAAATCCATATCTGCGTTTGATTCGCTACTTCTATAGCTCCGCTCCTACGGGACCCAAACCGCTTGTGCAGTTATAACAGAAGACCAGCTGTTGTAGCAAACTTCAAACTCCAAATCCTTCCGTCAACCATCCGAATTCATCCTTAGGCACTCGGGACTTCAACCAAACATGCCAACCAATCCTAAAACATCATTCAAACTTGTTCCAACATTCGGAATGCTCAAAACAACATCAAAACACCTATTTTTCATTGGATTCAAGCCTAAGAATTCAAAAATCTAAAAATACGCTTTCAATCAAAAAGTCTATCAACCTCGTCCGAATGACCTGAAATTTTGCAGACACATCACATTCAACACTATGGAGCTACTCCAACTTCCGGAATTCCATTCCGACCCTCGGATCAAAATCTCACTATCGAACCGGAAACTTCAAAATTCGACTTTTCGGCATTTCAAGCCTAAATTAGCTACGGACTACCAAAACACAATCATAACATGCCCCTAAGCCCGAAATCACCCAACGGAGCTAACAGAACCATCATATTTTTTTCCAAGCCTGTCTTCCCACTATTTCGACTACGGTAAACTCTCCAACACTTAACCTCTCATTTAGAGACTAAGAGTCCCAATACTCTCCGAAACTCAAAACCGAATATCCTGGCAAATCAAATTAGCATAAATAACCTTAGGGAAAGCAGTTAATAGGGGATCGGGGCGTTAATCCTTAAGATGATCGACCGGATCGTCACATGATTTCATTGCAGTTATATTGTCTTTTTTAATTTATAATTGTTTACTTTTAATATATAAACTAACTTATATTCCATTTACCTTTAAAACTAGTTAAACTAACGCTCAATAAACAAAAGAGCAAAAAACAAATTGGTAAAAATGGAGTATATATCTGAAAATTCAACAAATATATGTAGTAAGTTTTGAAAATTTTAAAGTATATGATAAATGGTTCTTCTATACAAAACATAAGTTTAATAATTCTATGCTTAAAATATTTATGAACCAATACATGAAAACCATAGAAGAAGCGTAATTTATAAGTTCAATAATTCTATTCTAAAGAAAATTGAACCAATATGTGTAAATCATAGAAGAAATTAGAGATAGTTTAACTGTATAATAGTTCAAATGATACTTTTAATAGATTTATGTTTGATAGTTTCAATTGTTAAAATGATATCTTTGAGCTATGAAATTACCTACTAATAGGACGTGTTTTTTCGTTTGAACTACCATTTTGTTTAATTTCTCCTTTTTTCTAACAAATTTGTAACTCTTGCAGTAATTATAGAAAAGAAAGGAATAAGTTGATTGTCATGGACAATCCTAGAAATAAAAGCGGATGTATTGTGATAGAGTTAGTAAAGAATATTTGGAGGGAGTAGAGGATTTTTAAAATCGGACTTTTTCTGAGAAACAACATGGATAAAAAATACATGTCCATGTACGGAGTGTGTGCTTATCCATCAAGTAAATCGGGCTACAACATATGATCATCTTGTGATTAATGGTATTGTACTGTCATATGATACTTGATTTTGTCACGAGGAGTCTCTAAAGGGATCAAACAATGCTGGAGAAAATAACCACAGCCAGTCAACTCTAAGGGACAATGATATGATAGGAATGTTACATTATGTGTTTGGAGGTGTTACACAGGTCATGGATACTGACATTACTGAAAGCGGTGGCACAGAGCAAAATGTACAAGAGAATACTGCTCATCCATCTGGAAATCAACCTCATCCCGAGGTGGATAAGTTTGAACGGCTCATGAAGAAGGCTAAGGAAGAAATGTATCCTGGATGTAAGAAGTTTAGTAAACTGTCCTTTTTGCTGCATATGTATCGCATAAAATGCACGTTCAAATGGTCAAATGAATATTTTAATTCTTTGCTTGAACTATTGAAAGATGTGCTTCCTGAAGGAAAAAAACAATTGCCTCTTTTCTATGAGACCAAAAAGATAGTTGAAGGCTTGGGCTTAACGTATGAAAAAATTCATGCTTGTCCTAACGATTGCATGCTTTTTAGGAAAGACTTTGCTAATTAGAATGTTAATAAATGCAAAGTTTGTGGGGCTTCTAGATGGAAAAATGATCCTAGAAAAATTCCTGCCAAGGTCTTGAGGTATTTTCCTTAAAACCAAGGCCACATAGATTGTTATGTCTACAGAAACCTCTAAAGCAGTCTAATGGTGTCACGAACAGCGCAACAAAGATTGAGTTCTATGGCATCCTGCAGATTTTGAAGCTTGGACAAATTTTGATAGTAAATATCCTGACTATGATGGAGATCCTCACAATGTGTGCCTAGGATGAGCTTCTATTGGGTTTAATCTATTTGGCACAGTGCGAACAGTGCACAGTACATGGCCAGTGATTTTAATGTCATATTATCTTCCACCATGGTGTGCATGAAACAAGAGTTATTCATTTTATCCTTACATATTCCTGGACCAAAAGCTCCTGGCAATAATATTGAAGTCTTTTTTGCAATCTTTAATAGAAAAGTTAAATGAATTATGCGATGTTGGGATAGAAACATATGATATATCTGCTAAGGAGATATTTCAAATGTGAGCAGTTCTCATGTGGACTATAAATTATTTTCCAATATATGGAACTCTCTATGGATGGTGCACTTATGGTCGGCTTGCATGCCCTACTTGTAACATAAACACTCAATCTAGAAGGCTCACACATGGCAGAAAGTTTTGTTACACGGGGCATTAGTGCTTCTTGAAGTCAGGACACAAATATCAAAATGATACAAAATCGTTTGATGGTACTAAAGAAACAAGACATGCACCTTGTCCAGTATCTAGGTCACTAGTGTTGAATCAAGTTAAAGATATAAAATATACTCTCAGCCAGTTGAGTGAAGGGGCAAGTGGAGTGATGTAAAACACATGGAAAAAGAGGAGTATTTTCTTTCGATCTTCCTTATTGGAAGTCTAACTTGGTGCACCATAATCTTGATGTGATGAACATAGAAAAGATTGTGCGTGATAACTTAATTTATACATTATTAGATCTTTGTAAAAAGTCTAAAGATAACTTAGAAGCTCGATTGGACTTGAAGAAGATGAAAATAAGACCAAGTTTATGGCTTCAATATCGAGCTAGCGGGAAAGCATATCTTCCTCCTACTTTTTTCATAATGTCTCAAAAGGAAAAGGAGTTGTTTTATGAAGTACTACAAAATGCCAAGTTTTCAGATGGCTATGCAGCTAATATCTCACGTTGCATTCGCAAATGAAAGATATCTGGGTTAAAAACTCATGATTGTCATGTTAAAATGCAATAACTTTTCCCCTTGCCTTGCGGAGATCAATAGATAAATGAGTTAGTTCCTTTTTTAACTGAACTATGCACATTCTTTCGTGTTCTTTGTAGCAAAGAACTAAAAGTAGAAGAGTTAAAGTTACTTGAAGAAAAAATTCCAGAAACATTGTCTACTATGGATAAACTTTTCCTCCTACGATTCTTTACTATTATGATACATTTGGTAATTCACTTGGCAACTGAGGCTAAACATGCGGGTCCAGTACACTATCGATGGATGTACCCAATTGATAGGTATGAAGAATATAACTGAAACTTTATTATATATTTTGAGTTGTTAGATATTATAATATCTAACTAATACCAATATTTTATTCCATAGGTATTTGGGCACTTTAAAATCATATGTTCGTTATCGAGCATGTCCAGAAGGTTCGATAGCAGAAGCATACATAGCAAATAAGAGTATGGCATTTTGCTCAAGATATTTGCAGGGTGGAGATTAAAGGTCTTATTGTTCAAGAAAATGTGGTGATCAGATTGAGCATGAGACTAGTAAAGAAAAATGTCCTTTTCCAACTATTGAGGATTTGTACGGTGGAGTAGATGTATTTGAGTTGGATGAGAAAACAAGGTTGCAAGCACATCGACATGTGCTTTTCAATTACGAGTTAAAAGTGGTTGAGAATTATAAAATGTAAGTGTTATATCTATTATTTAATATATGTATATTACTCAATTGATAACAAAATTAATATATGCGAGATACATGAATAGGGAACATATTGCTGAAATCAAGAGATCACATCTCGTTTGACTCAACATCAACATTGTCATGTGCATTTCGATACATTTCATTAGTGGTTCAAGGAGAACGTAAGTAGTAGGACTAAGTCATTGGTTACGTTAAATTATTTTCCTTGTACAAATATCTACATTTATAGTTGTATCTTTTATTTCGCTAGGTAAAGAAGCTTGAAGCCACATCTAACATATTAAAGGATGTTAAAGTCCTTGCACAAGGGTCGAGCTACATTGCGAAATCGGTTTCGAAAGAAGCAAAGTGAAGAATTTAAGGTGACACAAAATAATGGTGTTATGGTCATTTCAAAGACTGAATGTTATGCAAGTACAAGTTACAATACTCCAAAGTCTACAAATATCACATACTACTGTAGATTGAATTATATTGTGGAGTTAAAATACTATGAAGAATTTAAGGTTATCTTATTTAAGTGTGATTGGGTTGATGTAACCAAAGGTAGAGGAGTTAAGGAAGATGATTTTGGTTCCATACTTGTGAATTTCTCACGCCTAACAGACTCTAGCGATCGAGAATGTCATGAGCCGTTTATTTTTGCAGAATAAGCTACACAAGTAATATTTGTACAAGATCCTAAAGATCATGAATGGTTTGTCCCTAGGTTAATTAAACCTCGAGATATTTTAATATGGGAGAGGAAAATAGTTTGCAATTTGATTCATCAATGTAGAGTGATGCCACTGACTTGTCTCTCTTAGAAAATAAGCGTGTTCCAGAAGATGAGTATAATGATTGGGTAAGAAGTGGTGTCGATGGGATAGTAATTGATACAAACGTACATTCTCAAACTTCTCAAAATGATGGTAAAGCTAGTGTTGAGGGTGGAAATGACAATGAAAATAAATATGATTCTGAATAACATAGGTGCAAATTATAAAATAATTTTCTTGCAAGTGTTATTTAAGAATATCTTGTGATTTTCTTACTGCAGAAATATGAATAAATATACTTTTTTGCTTTAAATTTGAGTCATTTTATAGAAGATGCATGTTAGTCAGCAATGGATTTTCCATGTTTGTATTAGTTGATTTTACTCAATTCTTTGTGCTTTCTTTTACTTATACTTTGCTGATTGTAGCCATCGTATTGCAATATGCTAAGGTGTTATTATTGCTGGACAATAGTTTTTGCTGGTGCATCAATGATTTTTATCTCTTTAACTATCTCTGTCGCATGGCTTTATTCGTGTGCACAAATTGCTATTTATTTTCTTCACATCTTGAGATGAGGACGATGTTTCCTCCTATTTTGTGTGTGACCTACTGATTGGTTGGAGTTAATTTAGTACTAGTATAACATAATGCATATAGATAATTTATTTATTTTGGTAAAGGAACTATGCAAAATAGAGGTCACAACCGACTGGTAATTGAAAAAGATTATGATGAAGATGTGAGACCTTATATTGAGCACCTGATGGATGGTCAAAATTACTCTAGAGCCCAACCATATATTGAGCAGCTGATGGATATTTAGAACTACTCAGACGCCCAAGCACATGATGGTCAATCTAATGAGTTGAATAGTTTTGATGGTGGCATTGAGATTCAACATGATGACGATTTGGGTAATGCTTATGTAGTATTGCACGTTTGTACCTGAAGGTGTCACAACCCCAAACTCAACCTGTCGTGATGACGCCTATCGTGGAACTAGGTCATCCTCAACTCAACGCGATGTAAACCACAATACTAAATTTTAGAACATTTGCGGAAAAGTACTTTTATCATTTAAAAAAATAAACTGTTCAAAACATAAGCAAATCCATAACATGATTAAACTAGCCAAAAACTAGGGTGTCACAGAGTACATGAGCGTCTAGAGAAATAACATAGTCTACCACAATGTTGTATATGGTCAAAATCGAAGAGTATGATTTTGAAGGCTTAAATCGGGCTATAGGCCCGAATCCGAGACACTCGAAGAGGGTGTCGTATCCGGTTGAGGGACACCAACCTCGAGGAAGCTGATCGAGTGTCTAGCATGGGCTGCCTCTAGGGCAGCATCGTCTCGAAGTCAAACAAGAAACAACAGGAATTTTTCAAGGACACGTAGACCGGGGCATTATTTATAGGATAAAGGTTGTACGAAATGGTACGGATCCGTAAGTCGTGCCCCCTTTTTCTAAAAGCGAAATTGGGTTCATGACATTTGGGAGGACAACTCGTTCCCTCTTGGGAATTGGGTTTTTTGGGTTGAGGAGTCGCCACCTAGTGATTAAAGTTCATTAGGACACTAAAGAAGAGTTCGAGTTGGAAAACCAGAGTTCGGGTAAGAGCTAGAAATTATCTCGAGGGGAAGGTGTTAGGCACCCCCAAGATCCACTAGTGTGGTTCCCGACCATGTTACAATTGTGACTTTAACTAACAAGTAAGCAAATAAAGGTGTCAAATAAAAGGGATTTACACATTATGTTGCAAGTTAATTGAAAGTTTGAAGAAAGATAAAGAAAATAGAAATCTTAAGCAAATAGTCTGGACAGTGAAAAAAGGGATAACAAGTAAAGGGGAAGGGGTCCTAGGTTTACAAACAATATGGATCACATCAATGAAATACCCGGCAATCACTCCTCAGAAGAGGGGTCGCACGCGGTATTAGCGCAACGGTCATCATGTTCATATCTACCCTTTCCCACCCCATTAAGGTATTAAATGCGTAATAGTATCGTTACTTATTGCATGCTATTACCCGTCCCGATCCTATCAGTCCCAGAGGCATTTGGGACTACTAGTCCTAAAGGGAGGGAGGTTGGGGCTTTTCAGTGTTTTAAAAGGACAAATTTCTAATGCGACAAACAAAACACATAAGCAAGCAGGGGGAATCAAATAGCAGTTTAAGGGCTCAAACAGGCCTCCTAACTTAAAGGAAAAAATTATTTAGCATGACTTCAAATACTGGTTATAGTATGAATTAAATTTAAAGCGTTAGGATATGCTGCTTCATCACATATTTCTCAGATGAGGAGTCTGAATTAGGCCTTGTCTGCTTGCAGTTTATTAAAACTGACACAGTTAAACAATTACCTACTGCTTACCTAGGTGGAAGTATACTGAATTTAAAGAAGGGTTACTGATTTTAGACCCAATTAAATTCTGCAGATATTAAACAAACATTACTACTGATTTTAGACTTATAGATAAAATAGACGAATCAGATTCAGATGGCTGCTCCTATAGGCATGATTTCTAAGCATTATTGATTTTAAAACGATTATGTAAGTGCATGATCCCTATAGGCATGATATCTAGAATGAAGTTGATTACTATTAAACCTATGATTGTTTGCCTAATGATAGATGAATATGCAGAAACTTATAGGCATGATTTCTAATGCAGTAATGAAACAACTTATGGGCAAGATTTCTACGTGTAATGCATAACTTATAGGCAGGATTTCTAAATGCATAAGTGCAGAAACTTATACATGATTTCTATATGCAGAAACTTATAGGCATGGTTTCTAATGTAATAATGAGACGTCTTATAGGCAGGAGTACTATATGATATGCATAAATGCAGAATTTGTAAATAGTAATCCCTATGAGCATGTTGCCTATCCATATACATACATAAATGACCCTCCCCTTTTTCACTAGAACCCCATAGTTATTACAAATTATTACAGACCCGAATGAATCAAAAAATATATCAGAACTTCCAGCTGCACCAAACAATCTAATTCAGACTCAGGGTCTAGCAATATGAGATAAACCAACTTCTAGGATCCGTTTTACAAAAGCCTTTCTCTTATTTGGGATGTGTCAAAGTTCCCAAGAGTCTCAAAGGGACTCTGGGCAGTGCTTACACCCCAAACACATTGTAGAATTTTATTATAGTGCAGTGTGGAAGAGTCAGCCCTCAAATGTCCAAGTTCAGAGGGAACTCAGGGTCCCAAAGCATGGCTCATAAGTGGGGGACAGAACTTAGAATCTAAGAGTAAGTGTATGTGCATAGAGGGGGATTAGGGAAGGCCATGGCAGGCTGGTGGTCATGCCAGCATTTTAAGAGTGCTGGCACACCCTTGACTATCCTGTCATCCAAAATTGGGAGTTAGGATCCATTAAGGATCAGGTTTGGACCTGGGCAGTAATTTGGATACTGCCAGGCCATGAACCTTAACTAAAACACATAGAAGAGAATATGGGTAGGGATTCATAACAGAAAATAAATGCAAGGAAAGAATACACATAGTTAACATTAATCATGAACAACAAAGTAAACAGAATTGCAAAAAACTGTAAATAAACACATAGGGGTGAGGCATGAATGCTAAATTAGAACATACCAGTTTCAGGGAAAACAAACAAGTGTGTTAAAGCAAAAATAGAATAGTCTTGCATAATAGAAAAGAAACAAGAGAGCAAACTCATGTGTAGTAGAAAAGAATACATACGAGCCTAACATAGATAAACACACATAGAGAAAGAACGGAAAGAATCAGAAAGATATTTGAAGAAACTTTTTCAGAAACCCTAAAATCAAAATTGAACGATTTTAAAAAGGAAATTTGGGGAAAACCTTTAAAATGTCAAATGAAGCCCATACATATCACAGATCTAAGAAAAATAGGTGGGTACAGAACCTCAGACGGCTTAGAGTTGCAAAGAAAACCCTAGCAATGAGAAAGGACTTGAGGAAAGTCAGATCCTGAGTCGAAAAGACTCATATTGCTTGAACATGCCAGAATAATGGCCGGAGAAGACATAGATCTACAGATTTGAGAAGGATATGTAGAAGGCCACTGAAGTCGGGCTTCAAACCTTGAATAACTTAGGTCTGATGGTGAGAAAGGATGAGTACAGACCGTCCATGGCCGAAGACGCCATGGATTCTGGTGGAAATATGGTGAGATAAGGTGGGAAACGATTAGGGTTTCAGAGAGGTTCGAGAGAGTTTGAGAGACGAAGAGGGTTCAAAGGCGGCGTCTCAGGTGAAATGAATTAGGTTAAGGGGGGGGTTGGGAATTAAAAAAGGAAAGGGGAGTTTACGGCCGTTGATCAAAATGATCAACGACCTAGATCAAAGGGGAGTCGGGTGGGTTTTTAAATCGGGCCAGGGGTCGGGTAATTTAAGAAATGGGTAGTTTAATTTGGGGCGGAATTAGGGTCAAGTTAAGGTTAAAATTGAAAGGAAATGAGGCTGTAATTGAAATATAAATGAGCTAAATGTTAAATAGCCAATTTTCCTCTTTATATTTTATAAAAATAGTAATAATGATTTTAAAAATAAAATAAAAAAACTGAATCAACAAATACTATATAAATATTAATAAAAAAATGCTGGAAATAATATTATAATTATAAAAATGATATTAATCGTAAAATAGGCAATAATTGCAATTATATGCAATTTAGCTTCAAATAAATTTGTAAAAATATACAAAAATCACCTTAATTATATTTTGGTGTAAATATGAGAATAAAATAAGTCATTCACCAAAATGATAATCTTGGGAATAATTATTGGATTTTGTACTGCTAAAAATAGACAATAAAATTATTTTAAAATCTTAAAAATCAGGAAAAATACCAAAACTCTTGGGCATGCTTATATATGTATGTATATACTATTTTGAAAGCATTTTCTATATAAAAATACATAGGGAAAAATTGGGTATCAACAGTTGCCCCTCTATACTCAGGAAGGATGAAAGAGTTGTCGGGTAAAGATATGATAGCCAATTTTGACCGAATGAAACTATTTTGAAGAGTTTTGACCGAGATCTGGTTTCTGAGTTGCCTACATATCCCTCGTATTATAGGAATCAGGCCAAATGTAATTCGGGATCCATCGGCGGAGTATGCCGATGGAGATTTTAGAAAAGCGGACGCGATGTTCAGGTTGAAAAAGGATGGTCAGAGTCTGATAGGCTACGGAAACTGGAGCGGGATCGCTCCTCTGAGATAGCCGTTGCTAGCCAGTGTACCTGTGAATGCATAATACCAGCATATATATATATATATATATATATATATTTTACATAAATTTTAACGTGATGCAAGTTCTCGTTGGACCGTGAATGCTGTCTTTAGACGGTTGGGATGACGTCCTCGGACCATGATGTCCTGGGCCATGAAGCGTATGATAAAGGATTTGCAAGATATGAAATGATTTTCTCGGGCTATGAGGATGATGCCTTTGAATAATGATATGCAAAAGATAAAATGGGGTCCTTAGGCCATGGCATGGCGTTCTCGGGCTATAAAAATGGTACCTTCGAACAATGACACCTTTGGACAATTTTGCAATCTTTCAGCCTATGAAAATGTAGAAGGTGGTGATCTTTCAGCCGATGCAAGACGTAAATAAAGGGTGGTGGTATTTCAGCCATGAAAGAGAAATAAGATGGTGGTATTTCAGTCATGCAAGAGAAATAGAGTGGCGATATTACAGCCATGCAAGAGAAATAAGGTAGCGATATTTCAGCCATGCAGATGGAGGTAGATCTTAACCTCGGAAGGCAGAAAGGTAGCCTTATGCAATGCAGGAGATGCAGATGGAGGTAGAGCTTAACCTCGGAAGGCAGAAAGGTAGCCTTATGCAATGCAAAAAATGCAGATGGAGACAAAGCTTAGTCTCGGATGGTAGAAAGGTAGCCTTATGCAATGCAAAAGATGCAGATGGAGATAGAGCTTAGTCTTGGAAGGTAGAAACGTAGCCTTATGCAATGCATAAAATGCAAATGGAGGTAGAGCTTAACCTCGAAAGGCAGAAAGGTAGCCTTATGCAATGCAGAAGATGCAGATAGAGACAAAGCTTATTCTCGGAAGGTAGAAAGGTAGACTTATACAATGCAGAGAAATGCAGATGGAGGTAAAACTTAACCTCGGAAAGCATAAAGGTAGCCTTATGCAATGCAGAAAATAAAAGGCGAATAGTAATGAAATCTCTTAGCTGATATATGATAGTTGATAGCTGATTGATATATTGTGGCTGATGTGGATGTCGTGTATGGATAGCAACTATAAATAAGTGATGATTTCGAGAGTTGTATTCCCGAGAAGTATGAGTGTATAGATATATCTGATGATTTTACGACTTGAGTGTCTGCATCTAAAGAAAAATCATGAGTTTTGTAAAGGGGGGAAGGTTAGTTCGTTACCCCATGAGCTTCGCTTGTCCTGCTTGGCGTTGTGTATTATTGAGGTAGAGTTGCTAAATAAAGCAATTTTGATACCAGAAATGCATGATTTAGAAAAAATATAACATAAATACATAATTTAAAATAGTTTTCTTTAGATGAACCGATGAATGCGACGTGGTTCAAGACATTACAACCTCTCTCGCTCCGGAATTTTGAGGGTCCTCCTTAAAATTCTGCCCTAGTTTACTAGGCTGGTGCTTCTGACGGCTGCGTGCGATAAATGGCTGAAATCAACTTTGGAATTTTCAATAACAGGGGGAAATGAAAATTTTATTGAATTGTGACCGAACCCATAGGGCTGCCTACGTATCCCCTCTTAAACGGGAATCAAGTCAGGCGTAGTTCAAATACATTATACAAGAAATCATAAGAGTTACACATAATATCGATTCACTACATCTGAATTGATCGGCTTCGACCAAACTTCATCGTCCATTTCTGCAAGTATAAGGTCTCCTCCGGTTAGAACCCGGTGAACCATGTATGGACCCTGCCAGTTGGGAGATAACTTCCCTTTGGATTAATCTTGATGCGGGAAAATCTTCTTTAACACCAGCTGCCCTGGTGTAAACTATCTCGGCTTGACTATTTTGTTGAAAGCTCTGGACATTTTGTTCTGTTAAAGTTTACCATGGCAAACTGCATTCATTCTTTTCCCATACATAAGAGCTAACTGCTCGTAGCGACTCCTCACCCATTCTGCATCGTCAAGTTCTGCTTCCTGTATGATTCTCAAGGAGGGAATTTCTACCTAGGCGGGAATGAATGCGTCTGTACCATAAACTAACATATAGGGAGTTTCCTCGGTTGATGTGCAAACTGTGGTGCGGTATCCCAATAAAGCAAATGATAACTTCTCATTCCACTGCTTATGTTTCTCTATCATCTTCCTTAGTATCTTCTTGATATTCTTATTGGCGGCTTCTACAGCTCCATTCATCTAAGGTCTATAAGCTGTTGAATTCTTGTGTTTGATCTTGAAGGTTTCATGCATGGCTTTCATCAGGTCGCTATTGAGATTGGAACCATTATTAGTGATGATTGACTTCGGAATTCCGAACCGACAAACAATACGGTCGCGGACAAAATCTGCTACCACTTTCTTAGTCACTGGTTTATACGATGCTACTTCAACCCATTTGGTGAAATAATCAATTGCCAGTATAATGAACATGTGCCCATTTGATGCGGCAGGTTCGATAGGTTCGATAACATCCATTCTCCAAGAGGCGAATGACCATGGCGAGCTTGTTGCAGTAAGCTCATTTGGAGGCACCTTTATCATGTCTGCATGTATCTGACAGTGATGGTATTTTTGGACATACTGGATGCACTCCATTTCCATAGTCATCCAAAAATAACCAGCACGGAGTATTTTCTTGGCTAAGACAAAGCCGTTCATATGTGGTCCGCAGGTCCCCGCATGAATTTCCTCCAATAATCTGGATGCTTCCTTTGCGTCGACACACCTTAGTAATCCCAAATCAGGAATCCTCCTATACAGGATTCCACCCCTATGGAAGAAGTTGTTAGATAATCTCTGAAGTGTGCGCTTTTGAGTAGGATTTGCGAGTTCTGGATATTCTCCCTTCGTCAAATATTCCTTAATATCATGAAACCAAGGTTTTTCATCTGCTTCTTCTTCTACATGAGCACAGTAAGTTGGCTGATCATAGATCTTTACAGGAATAGGATCAATGAAGTTCTTGTCTGGTGCTGTATCATTGACGATAGGGTAGCCAATGCATCGGCAAACTCATTCTGAACTCTGGGAACATGTTGGAACTTTGTCTTTGTGAACCTCTTCCTCAACTCCTGTACATGATGCAAATAAGGGAGTATCTTGGAGTTCTTGGTTGCCCATTCTTCTCAGGCTTAATGTATAAGCAGGTCTTAATCTCCGATCACTAGCAATTCCTGAATATTTATGTCAATGGCCAGCTTGAGCCCTAAGATGCAGGCTTCGTACTCGGCCATGTCATTGGTGCACGAGAACATGAGCTTGGCAGACACTAGATAATGTTGGTTGGTTTCTGATACTAGGACTGCTCTTATGCCAACTCCTTCGAGGTTTGCTGCTCCGTCAAAAAAACATTCTCCAACCATCATAGGATTCTGCAATATCTTCCCCTATGAAAGATACCTCTTCATAAGGAAAATACGTCTTTAGAGGCTCATATTCTCCATCCACAAAATTTTCAGCAAGATGATCTACCAGTGCTTGTCCTTTGATTGCCGTCTGAGTCACGTAAACAATGTCGAATTCACTCAGCAGGATTTGCCACTTGGCTAGCTTGCCAGTGGGCATGGGCTTCTGAAAGATGTACTTCAAAGGATCCATTCTTGATATGAGATAAGTAGTATAGGCACAGAAATAGTGCCTCAACTTCTGAGCTACCCAAGTCAGAGCACAACAGGTGCGTTCCAATAGAGAATACCAGGCCTCGCAAGGGGTGAACTTCTTGCTGAGATAATAGACGGTCTACCCATTTCATCATGCTGCCCCATAACACATTTGAAAGCTCCATCCAGTATTGCAAGGTAGAGTAATAGAGGTCTACCCGGCTCGGGCGGGACCAAAACTGGCGGTGTTGATAGGTATTCCTTGATTTTGTCAAAGGCTTTCTAACAATCATCAGTCCATTTGGTAGCGGCATCCTTCTTCAACATCTTAAAGATTGGCTCACAAATGATAGCAGATTGAGCTATGAACCAGCTGATGTAGTTAAGTCTTCCCAAGAAACTCACAACCTCTTTCTTTTTCTTCGGTGGTGGCAATTCTTGGGTGGCTTTGACCTTTGACGGATCCAATTCTATTCCTCAGCGACTCATAATAAACCCAAGTAGTTTTCCGGCAGGAACCCCAAATGCACACTTGGCGGGATTCACCTTCAAGGTGTACCTTCTTAGTCTGTTAAAGAACTTCCTCAGATCTTCCATGTGGTCAGTGGCTCTCTTGGATTTGATGATGATGTCGTCTACATACACCTCGATCTCTTTGTGTATCATGTCATGGAATATAGTAGTCATGGCCCTCATGTAGGTGGCCCCATCATTCTTTAACCCAAACGACATTATCTTGTAATAATACATCCCTACGGCGTAATGAAAGCCATTTTCTCTGCGTCTTCCTCATCCATCCATATCTGATGATACCCAGCAAAACAATCAACAAACGACTGTAGTTCATGCTTGGCGTAATTGTCAATTAGAATATGTATGTTCTACAAGGGGAAGTCGTCTTTTGGACTGGCCCGATTGAGATCCTGGTAGTCGACATAGACTCTAACCTTCCCGTCCTTCTTCGGTACTGGCACAATATTGGATAACCATGTTGGATACTCTACTACCTTGATAACCTTGGATTTGACTTGCTTGGTGACTTCTTCCTTGATTTTCAAACTCATGTCGGGTTTGTGAGCTATAATATATGTATTGAGACCAGTCAAGTCATCATAAGACCAGGTGAACATGTCCTCATATTCCCATAAAAATTCCATGTACTCTTTCTTTTTTGATGGTGACAGATGAACATTGATGCATGTTTCTTTGACATTTTTTACATCTCCCAGGTTGACAATCTCAGTTTCGTCCAGGTTAGACTTAGGTCTGTTCTCAAAATCCTCATCCTCTTTAACAACCTCTTCTGGCATATCATCTTCTTCTGAGTCTATATCTGTTTGTTGTGTTGCCTCGTTACATGTCACAATCGTCGGTTCATCAAGATAAGTAATAGTAATGCTGTGTAAATAAAGTAAACGATAAAAAGTAATAAGAGCAAGATTTATAAGAAAATGAAATGCTTTGATAAATTTCATAATTGTTTTGAACACTGGAGCTCTTATTTTAATATTCAAAATGCGGAAAGAAAGTCAACTAGCGAAAAAGAAAGATAATGCATAGTGCTTTGTTCAGCCTTGCTACCCTGAAGCTTTCCGGGCCCTGGTGGTTCTGATGGACCAATTGTTGAGGCGTGCTCCTCGGCTCACAGCTTGTATAGAAGGGTCTTCCTCCCCCGCCTCTTCGAAAATGACACAACAGTTTCATATTGTCATCTTCCAAAAACAAATTCCTCATCGTCGCCAGTGCTTCCTCTTCTTCTAACCCATATATTACATCGGCTGGCTGGAAGGTCTGCTCTAAGAGAGGTATCGGATGCTCCAACAGGTAGTAGGGATTGCGCCATGGTGGCGACCAGTGGTTGAACTCCTCCCAAGTGTATTCATATCCAAAATCGAAAGTGGTACTGTGTTTCTTCAACTTGATAGGCTTAGCGATTCCTTGGAGATTCTTACCAAGTCCCTTGCCAGGTTCGTATCCACACCAATTCAGTATACTTTCATTTTTGTTATCCTACCATTTATCCTTGTCCACGGCGTTGACTTGCTCAATGTGATGGTAGGTTTCTCTGCCTATCTTCCTTCTTCCTCTGATTGCTGGGATGGTCTGGCGACTGTATATGGGATTGCTACCATCGTCGTGAATAATTACCTCTGGGTGATTCCACTCGAATTTCACTGCTTGATGTAGGGTTGATGCTACAGCCCCAGCGACATGTATATAGGGTCGTCCCAATAGCAAGTTGTAAGATGTTGGGATGTCTATCACTTGAAAATCAACGTCGAACCAAGTCGGTCCCATTTGTAGACACAAACTGATTTCCCCAATAGTGGACCTTTGGGATCCATCGAAAGCTTTGACATTGATGGCTTCATCCTTGATCTCATGCATGCTCTTTCCCAATGTTTTGAGGGTCACCAACGGACAAATATTGAGGCTAGACCCTCCGTCAATCAGCATTTTGGGGATGAAATAATCTTCGCACTGCATAGTGATGTGCAATGCCTTGTTATGGCTTAGCCCTTCAGGTGGCAGCTCATCTTCGTGGAAGGTGATTTTGTGACTCTCCAATACTTGCCCTACCATGTTTGCCATTTATCCTCCAGTTATGTTGCTGGGCATATATGCATCGCTTAGTACCTTCAATAAGGCATTCTTATGTGCGTCAAAGCTTTGTAGCAGAGCCAAGATAGAGATCTGGGCTGGCGTTTTGTTCAACTGATCAATGACCAAATACTCTTTAGCTTTTATCTTCATCTAGAGATTATCAGGCCCAGTTTCAGTGATGGTTGGTCATCTAGAGTCCTGCTTACTAGACTCAGCTAGATGTTTTTGAGTATAAACACTGCCAGTTCTTGTCATATCCTGTGCTGCAATTGCTTCTACAGATTTGGTTTTCCTTTTCCTTCTTGCCTCAGTGGTGTAATCCCATGGTATGGCCTTTGGGTGGAACGGTATTACAACTGTCATGGCCACCGGAATGGGCACCCTTGCTTTGGGAGGTAATACAGAAACCTCAAATGGTACAGGTGCCTTTGGGGACCCAAACTCGACCTCAATAGGCCCTGGCATCTTTACAGAAGAAGGTGCTTCGAACTCAAGTGGTATGGACATGTTCACTTCGGCGTCTCCAGAAGGTTGCATCTGGACCACAATCGGGTTAAGGGTGACTGTTGGTTTCTTTGGCTCGTCACCTTCAGCGATCAATCCAATCGACCCTTTTGGGGTCCCAATTGTCTTCTATCTCAATCATTTGAACACCTCTACCCTTGTGGTCTGGTAGAGGGTTGTTGCGGACATTCAGAGTAGGCTCTTTTGCCACAATGATCTTGTTTCCAATTAAAGCTTGGATCTTATCCTCCAGAGAGCGTCACTCATCAATGGTATTCCCTTCATGCCAGAATGGTATGCACAGGTTTTGTTTGGGTTGACCCATTGTGAGGGGTTTTCGGGGTTTATGGCAGGGATAGAGGTGATGTAATCAGCAGCTTTGAGCCTTTCATACAGCTGGTCGATAGGTTCAGTAATGGCGGTATACTATTTGGGGGATCTGCGGTCGAAGTTTGATCGGGGTCTAGGGAATTTTTGGCGAGGGGGAGGTGATTGATAGTGGGCTTGTTGGGTGTTGTAGGCTTGGTAGACAGGTGCAGGTTGAGAGTAGCTGCGCAAACTAGGCTGGTATGTGGGAGGTGGGGATGATTGTTAAGTAGGCGGTGGAGCTTGGTAAGAGGGCAAGGGTGCTTGGTAATTTGGGGTAGACTGATATGTGAGTGGAGGTAATGGGTAGGATTGGTATTTGATTGGGGACTTTGTTCTCTGTGCAACCATCACAGCACTTACATCCCTTTTCTTGGACATGCCACCAGACTGTAGAGCCTTGTTAGTGGTCTGTAATGCTTCAAAATTTGTGACCATACCACTTTTAATACCTTCGTTGATTCTTTCCCCTAGCTTAATTATGTCGGAAAATTTCTGGCCTTCAATCAACATCAACCTCTCATAATACTGTGAGTCTTGAGCCCGGACGAAAAACCTATTCATTTGTTCTTCTTTTAAAGCCGGCCTGACCTTAGCAGCTTCTGATCTCTAATGAGTAGCATACTCACGGAATGTCTCCGTAGGTTTCTTCTTTAAGTTCTGGATATAGAACACGTCTGGCGCATTCTTTGTGTTGAATCTAAATCTGTCCATGAAATCGGATGCCATACTTACCCAACTCGACCACTTCTTCGGGTCTTGGCTAATGTACCATAATAGAGCATCCCCTTTCAGGCTTCTCATAAAGAGCTTCATGCGAATCTTTTCATCCTTCCCTACTCCGACCAACTTGTCGTAGTAGGTCCTCAAATGGACTCTAGGATCCTCTGTGCCAGCAAACATCTCGAACTAGGGAGGTTTGTACCACTCGGGCAGTTCGACATCTGGCTGAATGCAAAGGTCTTTGTAATTCAATCCCTCGATCCCCTTGCTTCCTTCAACACCCTGAACTCAACTATTCAGCTTCTTGAGTTTTGCGACCAGATTCCTGATAAGAGAGTCCTTGTCATCAGACTCTGGTGCTCTTGAAATAGGTTGAGTATAGTGTGGTATGGTTTCCACATAAATGGGGGTGTTGTGGAGATGATCATTTGTGGAGTTTAGTGGTTCAGGGATGAGCAGTGGGGTGTTGTTTGAAGTGTGACATGTGTTGCAGTGGTGATGGGGAGCGGGTTGGTTTCGTGGTTTTGGGATGTTTTGTGGAGGTGTGGGGTTTTGAGTGTTACGAAAGTTGACATCTGGGGTGGTGAGGGAAAACGACAAGTTTGCCAAGTTCCGAACTTGGTCCAGTTGTTCCTGAAATTTCAACAACTTTTGCTCGAGCTGGGGGCACTTTCCTTGGAAACCTGCATACCCTGAGGAACCTCTACCCTTTCAACTAAGTTCTCATTTCTGATGTTGTTCAAATCTTCCATTTTTCATTTTTTCTTGTTTCTAATAGGACTCGGAGGAGGAGGAGAAGAAGGGCCCTTAGATCTTGTGGAGTATAATGACGATGCCAGAGTGCACGAACTAACCTTTGGCGCGGGAAATAAAACAAAAAAAATAAAAACAAAGGTAGCAAGTTAGTGCGGGTAGTAAGAGAAAGAGGTTGCAATATTTAAACACATAGTGTGAGAATATAATTCGTGTCCTAATTTGGGAGCCTTGTTGTGCCCGAGGTAGGCCTAGCAACAAGTTGATTTGGAGAACTTATAATGCTAAATGCCTCATTTTATTGATAAAATAAGACAAATCCCAAAACGACATTATAAATTGTAGAAAATAAAATGTCACTAATGGCCATTGGCCTTATTACATTCTTAAAGCAAAAGAAAAGACTCCTAGCTACTTGGTCCCAGAAGGACCTTTTTCAGGTTGAATGTTTTCGTTGATCAGATCCTCCAGCTCGCGCAGATTTTCTAGTAAGAATGCCCTCGCCAGGCGTTCTCCTTTACCTCTCAGCGTTTTGACAATCGGTGACTCTTTTCCTCACTTTCCCTTCCAACTCCAGCAGACTGTATTACAGATATTCCAGCTTCTCACTAGCCCTGGTGACTCTCTCTTTCCATTCGTTGATTTGGTTAGTTGATGGGAGGTTCCTCCACCAGGTCAGCAAGAGTGAGGGTATGTTGACCATACCAAAGTGGGGAACTTTGTCATTCATTTCTGCAAAACAAAAGGTGAGGCCATACTCCTGACAGATTTGGCTATTAAATATCAACAATTAGCACAAGCAACATTTAGTTCTCCAAATAAATGCACAGACATGGTAGCGTTCGTTTGGGTTTCAAGGAAACCCAGTGGACTTTGGACAAGGCTATCTTATAGAGTCATTATGCGGACAGCATAACTGACTCAGCTAGGTTTGATAGTAATGCATGCAAAATTGAACAGAGTAAGGTTTCTATGGGGTATTAGACCAGTACCCTTGAGCGGACAACTCAAGAGGGAATGGCACAGAACCGTCGACTGCACCGTTGATCGATTGGTTTTACCGCAAATACGCCTTTGCCAAATTTAGGGGTGATAATATTGGAAGGGCGCAACCACTCATTATAAGCGTTGTTATGGTATTTTGTTTGGCACGAGTGGAATATGATGTTCAATATGCAATTAAAAGAATGAAACAAGTTGTCACGTATTTGCACGTTCATAAAGTAATGATTACAATAATTGTTCATAATTACAACGGCATTGAAGGAAAGCGTTAAAAGAATGCATTAAAGAAAAGAAACAAAGAGACAAGTCACTTTCATAGCAGAAAAGAGGTAAAGACATTAAATAAGGGTAATATAGAAGCAGTGAAGTCACAAGTAACATGAGATGGTGACAGCCTAAAGCATCCCCAGCAGAGTCGCCATGCTGTCGCGCCCCTTTTTTCTAAAAGCGAAATCGGGTTCATGACATTTGGGAGGACAACTCATTCCCTCTTGGGAATTGGGTTTTTTGGGTTGAAGAGTCAACACCTAATGATTAAAGTGCATTAGGGCACTAAAGTAGAGTTCGAGTTGGAAAACCAGAGTCCGGGTAAGGGCTAGAATTATCTCGAGGGGAAGGTGTTAGGCAACCCCCAAGATCCACTAGTATAGTTCCCGACCATATTACAATAGTGACTTTAACTAACAAGCAAGCAAATTAAGGTCTCAAATAGAAGGGGATTTACACATAATGTTGTAAGTGAATTGAAAGTTTGAAGAAAGATAAAGAAAATAGAAATCTTAAGCAAATAGTCTGGACAGTTAAAAAAAGGATAACAAGTAAAGGGGAAGGGGTCTTAGATTTACAAACAATATGGATCACATCAACGCATTACTCGGCAATCACTCCTCAAAAGAGGGGTTGCACGTGGTATTAGCGCATCGGTCATTATTTCCATATCTACCCTTTCCCACCCCGTTAAGGTATTAAACACAGAATAGTGTCGTTACTTATTGCATGCTATTACTCGTCCTGATCCTATCAGTCTCGGAGGCATTTGGGACTACTAGTCCTAAAGTGAGGGAGGTTGGGGCTTTTCAGAGTTTTAAAATGACAAAATTCAAATGCGACAAACAAAACACATGAGCAAGTAGGGGGAAACAAATAACATTTTAAGGGCTCAAACAGGCCTCCTAACTTAAAGGAGCAAATTATTTAGCATGACTTCAAATACTGGTTATAGTCTGAATTAAATTTAAAGCGTTAGGACATGCTTCTTCATCACATATTTCTCAGATGGGGAGTCTGAATTAGGCCTTGTCTGGTTGCAATTTATTAAAACTGACACAGTTAAACAATTACCTACTACTTATCTAGGTGGAAATATACTGATTTTAAAGAAGGCTTACTGATTTTAGAACCAATTAAATTCTGTAGATATTAAACAAACATTACTACTGATTTTAGACTTATAGATAAAATAGACGAATCAGATTCAGAGGGATGCTCATATAGGCATGAATTCTAAGCGTTATTGATTTTAAAACGATTATGTAAGTGCATGAGCCCTATAGGCATGGTATCTAGAATGAAGTTGATTACTATTAAACCTATGATTGTTTGCCTAATGACAGATGAATATGCAGAAATGCAGAAACAAAACTATAGTCATGATTTCTATATGTAGAAACTTATAGACATGATTTCTAATGTAGTAATGAAACAACTTATAGGCAAGATTTCTACGTGTAATGCATAACTTATAGGCAGGATTTTTAAAAGCATAAGTGCAGAAACGTATACATGATTTCTATATGCAGAAACTTATAGGCATGGTTTCTAATGTAATAATGAGACATATTATAGGCAGGAGTACTATATGATATGCATAAATGCAAAATTTGTAAATAGTAATCCCTATGAGCATGCTGTCTACCCCTATGCATAAATAAATGACCCTCCCCTTTTTCACTAGAACCCCATAGTTATTACAAACTATTACATACCCGAATGAATCAAAAAATACATCAGAACTTCCAGCTACAACCAAGCAGCCTAATTCAGACACAAGGTCTAGCAATATGAGATAAACCAACTTCCAGGATCCGTTTTCCAAAAGCCTTTCTCTTATTTAGGATGTGTCAAAGTTCCCAAAAGTCTCAAAGGGACTCAGGGCAGTGCTTACACCCCAAACACATTGCAGAATTAGATTATAGTGTAGTGTGGAAGAGTCAGCCATCAAATGTCCAAGTTCATAGGGTACTCAGGGTCCCAAAGCATGGCTCATAAGTGGAGGACAGAACTTAGATTCTAAGAGTAAGTGTATATGCATAGAGGGGGATTAGGGAAGGCCATGGCAGACTGGTGGTCATGCCAGCATTTTAAGGGTGCTGGCACACCCTTGACTAGCCTGTCAGCTAAAATTGGGAGTTAAGATCCATTGAGGATCAAGTTTGGACCTGGGCAGTAATTTGGATACTGCCAGGCCATGAACCTTAACTCTAACACATAGAAGAGAATAGGGGTGGGGATTCATAACAGAAAGTAGATGCAAGAAAAGAATACACATAGTTAACATTAATCATGAACAACAAAGTAAACAAGATTGCAGAAAACTGTAAATAAACACATAGGGGTGAGGCAAGAAAGCTAAATTAGAACATACCAGTTTCAGGGAAAACAAATAAGTAAAAGTAGTCTTGAAAAAGCCAAGTTGCAAGCAAAAGTTCCAAAAGATCCTAGAAAAGAGCATAATGTTGTAAGAGTATTGAACCCAAAGCAATAAAGTGTGTAAGTAAGTTGAAAGTATTGATCTAAAAGTTCGAGGTATTGAACTCGAAGTGCTCTTAAAAGTGCAGAAGGGCAGTCCCTTTTATAGTGCAGAGAAACAAGTAAGAAAGACAAGGAAATATCATTGAAATCGATCTCCCTTTTGTTAAGGGATTCTGATTCCAACGGGTAAAGGCCAGTTAAGGAAATAAATTTTAATTAAAACCTTTCAAAGTAGAACAAAAGGGGTAAATACATAGAAGTTATTTAAGGAAAACCATCAATGGTACACGATTTGTACCAAATATGGCAAGGGAATCAATCAAACAGCCATGAAACCAAAATTACAAGTTCAATTCAAATGAACCAAGTCAATAAAACTAAAGGAGGTTCAATCGAAGAAAAATCAGTGACAATTCATCAGCCTTATTAAAAGGATTTCAGTATCAATCAATCAGTTGGTAAAAACCTTTTAAAAGAGAAATTTCACATATATAAAGCATACCAATCAAACGAAAGGAATCGTTAGGTTACTCAGAAAAGAGTCTAACATTAAAAGCCTTATAATCACAAAAAAAGGGAATTGAGTTCAGCTACAGACCCATAGTGAGTCTGAAAGCCTAGGGTCCCAAAGTGGAACCCTAATATCACTTGCCAAAGAAACCCCCAAATCCTAGGGTTTCGAATTGAGTCAGACATACAGGTGAGAGAGCATGTCATTGAAAGAGACTCAAAAGTCTTTTCCAAAGACTTATGAGAGACAAACACACACGATAGAAAGAACACTGATTCCAAGTCATGAGAACATGCTTGAGAAAAGTTGGAATTTAAACAAGTTCAGAAAAAAGAGATGATACGAGCTTTAAACAAAAGTAGATGAAATATGCTTAGCAGGAACACAAAAAGAACTTAGTAAAATGAATAAAATCAAAGAACTCAACCATAAACACATATAGCAAAGAATAAGGATTAACAACACAGATTAACATGAGAGCATAAGAGTGACAGCAAAAATAGAAGAGTCTTGCATAATAGAAAAGAAACAAGAGAGCAAACTCATGCTTAGTAGAAAAGAGAACATACGAGCCTAACATAGATAAACACACATAAAGAAAGAATGGAAAGAATCAGAAAGATATTTGAAAAAACTTTTTCAGAAACCCTAAAATCGAAATTGAACGATTTTAAAAAGGAAATTTGCAGAAAACCTTTAAAATGTCAAATAAAGCCTAGACATATCACAGATCTAAGAAAAATAGGCGGGTACAGAACCTCAGAGGGCTTAGAGTTGCAAAGAAAACCCTAGCAATGAGAAAGGTCTTGAGGAAAGTCAGATCCTGAGTCAAAAAGACTCATATTGCTTGAACATGACGGAATAATGGCCGAAGAAGCCATAGATCTACAGATCTGAGAAGGATATGAAGGAGTCCATTGAAGTCAGGCTTCATACCTTGAATAACATAGGTCTGATGGTTAGAAAGGATGAGTACAGACTGTCCATGGCCGAAGACGCCATGGATTCCGATGGAAACATGGTGAGATAAGGTGGGAAACGATTACGGTTTCGGAGAGGTTCGAAAGAGTTTGAGAGACGAAGTGGGTTCAAAGGCGGCGTCTCAGGTGAAATGAATTAGGTTAAGGGGGTTTGGGAATTAAAAAAGGAAAGGGGAGTTTACGGCCGTTGATCAAAATGATCAACGACCTGGATTAAAGGGGAGCCGGGTGGGTTTTTAAATCGGGTCAGGGGTCGGGTAATTTAGGAATTGGGATAGTTTAATTTGGGGCGGAATTGGGGTCAATTTAAGGATAAAATTGAAAGGAAATGAGGCTGTAATTGAAATAGAAATGGGCTAAATGTTAAATAGCCAATTTTCCCCTTTTTATTTTATAAAAATAGTTATAATGTTTTTAAAAGTAAATTAAAAACACTGAGTCAACAAATACTATATAAATATCAATCTAAAAATGCTGGAAATAATATTATAATTATAAAAATGCTATTAATCATAAAATAGGCTATAATTGCAAATATATGCAATTTAGCTTCAAATAAATTTGTAAAAATATACAAAAATCACCTTAATTATATTTTTGTATAAATATGAGAATAAAATAAGTTATTCACCAAAATGATAATCTTGGGAATAATTATTGGATTTTGTACTGCTAAAAATAGATAATAAATTTATTTTAAAATCTTATAAATTAAGAAAAAATACCAAAACTCTTGGGCATGCTTATATATGTATGTATATGCTATTTTGAAAGCATTTTGTATATAAAAATACATAGTAAAAAATTGGGTATCAACAACTGACTCTCTTTACTTGGGAAGGATGAAAGAGTTGTCGGGTAAAGATATGATGACCAATTTTGACCGAATGAAATGATTTTGAAGAGTTTTGACCGAGCTCTGATTTCTGAGCTACCTACATATCCCTAGTATTACAGGAATCAGGCCATATGTAGTTCGGGATCCATCGGCGTAGTATGCCGATGGATATTTTCGAAAAGCGGGCACGATGTTCAGGTTGAGAAAGGATGGTGAGAGTCTGATAGGCTGCGGGAACTGGAGCGGGATCGCTCCTGCTGAGACGGTCGTTGCTAGACGGTGTACCTGCGAATGAACAATACCAGCATATATATATTGTGCATAAATTTTAACGTGATGCAAGTTCCCGTTGGACCGTGAATGCTGTCTTTGGACGATTAGGATGACGTCCTCGGACCATGATGTCCTAGGCCATGATGTCCTGGGCCATGAAGCATATGATTAAAGATTCGCAGACTATGAAATAATGTTCTCGAGCTATGAGGATGATGCCTCCGAACCATTATGCCTTTGAATAATGATATGCAAAAGATAAAATGGGGTCCTCAATCCATGGCATGGAGTTCTCGGGCTATGAAAATGGTGCCTCCAAACAATGACGCCTTTGGATAATTTGGCGATCTTTCAGCCCATGAAAATGTAGAAGGTGGCGAACATTCAGCCGATGCAAGACGTAAATAAAGGGTGGTGGTATTTTAGCCATGCAAGAGAAATAAGATGGTGGTATTTCAGTCATAAAAGAGAAATAGAGTGGCGATATTTCAGCCATGCAAGAGAAATAAGGTGGTGGTATTTCAGCCATGCAGATGGAGGTAGAGATTAACCTCGGAAGGTAGAAAGGCAGCCTTATGCAATGCAGGAGATGCAGATGGAGGTAGAGCTTAACCTCAGAAGGCAGAAAGGTAGCCTTATACAATGCAAAAAATGCAGATGGAGATAGAGCTTAGTCTCGGAAGGCAGAAATGTAGCCTTATGCAATGCAGAAGATGCAGATGGAGACAGAGCTTAGTCTCGGAAGGCAGAAAGGTAGCCTTATGCAATGCAGAAATGCAGATGGAGGTAGAGCTTAACCTCAGAAGGCAGAAAGGTAGCCTTATGCAATGAAGAAGATGCAGATGGAGACAGAGCTTAGTCTCGGAAAGCAAAAAGGTAGCCTTATGCAATGCATAGAAATGCAAATGGAGGTAGATCTTAACCTCAGAAGGTAGAAAGGTAGCCTTATATAATGCTGAAAATAAAAGGCGAATAGTAATGAAATTTCTTAGCTGATAGATGATAGCTGATAGCTGATTACTATATTGTAGATGTTGTAGATGTCGTGTATGGATAGCAACTGTAGATAGGTGATGATTCCGAGAGTTGTATTCTCGTGAAGTATGAGTGTTTAGATATATCTGATGATTTTACGACTTGGGTTCCTGCATCCAAAGAAAAATCGTGAGTTTTGTAAAGGGGGGAAGGTTAGTTCGTTTTCCCATGAGCTTCACTTGTCCTGTTTGTCGTTGTGTATCATTGAGGTAGAGTTGCTAAACAAAGCAATTTTGACACCAGACATGCCTGATTTAGAAAAAATGTAACATAAATACATAATTTAAAATAGTTTTCTTTAGATGAACCAACGAATGCAACGTGGTTCTAGACATTGCAACCTTTCTCGCTTCGGAATTTTGAGGGTCCTCCTTAAAATTCTGCCCCAATTTACTAGGATGGTGCTTCTGACGGCTGCGTGCGATAAATGGCTGAAATTAACTTCGGATATTTGAGGGTCCTCCTCAAAATTCTGTCCTAGTTTCCAATAGCGGGGGGAAATGAAAATTTTATTGAATTTTGACCGAACCCATAGGGTTGCCTACGTATCCCCTCTTAAACGGGAATCAGGTCAGGCGTAGTTCAAATACATTATACAGGAAATCGTAATAGTTACACATAATATCGCTTTACTGCATCTGAATTGATCGGCTTCGACCAAACTTCACCGTCCATCTCTGCAAGTATGAGGGCTCCTCCTGTTAGAACCCGGTGAACCAGGTATGGACCCTGCCAATTGGGAGAGAACTTCCCTTTGGCTTCATCTTGATGCGGAAAAATTTTCTTTAACACCAAAAAATACTATATAAATATTAATCTAAAAATGCTGGAAATAATTTTATAATTATAAAAATGCTATTAATCGTAAAATATGCTATAATTGCAATTATATGCAATTTAGCTTCAAATAAATTTGTAAAAATATACAAAAATCACCTTAATTATATTTTGGTGTAAGTATGAAAATAAAATATGTTATTCACCAAAATGATAATCTTGGGAATAATTATTGGATTTTGTACTGCTAAAAATAGACAATAAATTGATTTTAAAATCTTAAAAATTAGGAAGAAATACCAAAAATCTTGGGCATGCTTATATATGTATGTATATGCTATTTTGAAAGCATTTTGTATATAAAAATACATAGGGAAAAATTGGGTATCAACACCGTACTAGGCCATTATACACCTGTACCAATAGAATTCTTTACTTTTAGGAGTAAGGTACTATATTGGGGGTTTCTCCTCCTATATAAAGGGGACTCCAATAATTTTGTGAGGCACTGGATCATTTATTGCAATATAACATTCTTATTCTTCTCTTGTTTAACATGCTCTCTAATTGTTCTTAAGCTTTATTACCTTTACTTTAGTATTCATACTTTATTCATCTTAGCTGACCTTGGGACCGCTAGATAGTCGAGCTCGAGGGCCCCTACTGTCTCAATGACATTGCTTTGGTTCTTTATTTCTTCTTACTTAAGCTCAATATTATTTGTATAATAAGTAGTATTAGAATATATCACGTATCTTTAAAACCACAAAATATCTTTAATTGTTAAGCTCATTTTTTAAGGCAAACAATTTGGCGCCCACCGTGGGGCTAAAGATAATAGTGATTATTTTAGTGCTAATTTTATGTTAACACACGTTATTCTTCACACTTTTTCTCGTCAAAGATTTTTTGACTTTAGGCCAAAATATGTCTAGCACGCAAAATGTACCTGCTCATAACAGTGAAAGACTTGGGGAAACAGCGGCATAGGGCTCGGTGTACCACCCGTGAACCTTGGGGGAGTGCTAAACATGGAGCAAGTTGATATCGTCTCCCACAATGCTCTAAACATAGAAGCGGGCACATACCCCGTAAGGAATGAGTGCATGTAGCCCAGGTTGGAGGCCAAAAAGCATAAGGACTAGAAGAAGGAGAAGTCAGCCTTCTAGCGATATTCGAGATGCTGCAAGCTCAGCAAGCCGCCATCGCTCAACTTCAAAGTCATACCAAGACTCCTAACACCATCGAACCAGTAAACATGCAGCATGAGTCGGTGCTAGTGTCATGACCCGGCCAATCGTTTCATGAGTTACCGCTTTGTTCCCTCCATTTCTGCTTTATTATGCTTTGTTATCCGTGTTTTATATGATCGAGTTGATTAGGTTGCGTTCGGAGTGGATTTGGTAAGAAATGAGACACTTGGTCTCTTTTGAGAAGGTTTAAGTTGGAAAAGTCAACCGGATATTGACTTGTTTGTTAGAGAGCTCGGATGTGAGTTCTGATGATTCGGTTAGCTTCGGTAGGTGATTTATGGCTTAGGTGTGTGATCGGAATTGGTTTTGGAGGTCCGGTGTAGAATTAGGCTTGAATTGGCGAAGTTAGTATTTTGGCGATTTTTGGTTGGTAGGTGTGATTTTGATCTGAGGGTTGGAATAAAATTCCAAGAGTTGTTGTAGCTTTGTTATGTAATTTGTGATGTGTATGCAAAATTTCATGTCATTCAGACGTGGTTTGGTTGGGTGTTTGATCGAAAGCGTACTTCGGAAGTTTTTAGATAACTTAGGCTTGAATTCGATGTGAATTGATGGATTTGTATTGTTTGAGGTGTTTTGATGATTGGAACAAGTTTGAATAAGGTTTTAGGATGCGTTGGTGCTTTTGGTTGAGGTCCCGGGGTCCTCGGATGAGTTTCGAGTGGTCAATCGGACCATTTTCCATGTTGAAACGTTGCAGAAATTGACCATCAACTGTTGCAGAAGAATTGGCCTTCACGATCGTGTGGAGCTGGTCACGATGGCGTAGAAGGATTTTAGCAGGCCAGGAATTACACCTTCACATTTGCGCTTGAAGGCTCGCGTTCGCGGAAGGTTAAGAATTGGTGCTTCGCGTTCGTAGTGATAGGGTCGCGCTCGCGTATAAGGATTTGAAGCCCAGTGGAGTTTGTTCTTCACATTCGCATGGGAGGGAACGCGTTCGCGTAAGTGTGAGGCCTGAAGCTTCGCGTTCACATGGATTGAGTCATGTTCACATAGGGGTATATTTGCGAAGTTAAAATTTGTGCTTCGCGATCGCGAGGCTTGGGCCTCGATCGCGAAGAAGGAATATCAGAACTGGGAAGTGAGTTTATAAAACATTTCATTCGCAATTTTTTGCCATTTTTCTACCATAGCTGAGTATTTTGAGAGCTCTTTGATGGAAATTGAAGAGGGATTCAAGGAAGAATTAATTGGAGGTAAGATTTATGAACCTAAAACGTGATTCTATTGTGAAATTAACCTAGAAATTCATGGAACCTAAGCTAAAATGGAAGAACTAGGGCTTGGGATTTTGAACTTTTTGAATTGGGATTTGAAGGGCCATTTGAGGTCAGAATTGAGAACTTTTGATATGTATGAACTCATGGAAGGATAAGGAACCCGTTAATGTAAAAATTTCTGAGTTTCGAGAAGTTGGTCGGGGGATTGGGTTTTGCTAATTTCGGGATGTTTGATATTTTTCGATTGTTTTTGCTTGGTCTTTGTTCCCTTAGCATATTGTGACTTATTCGTTCTGCTTTTGGTTAGATTCGATGCACGTGGAGGCCAATTCGAGGGGCAAAGGCGTCGCGAGCTAGAGTTGTAGTTGGTTCGAGGTTTATAATGATTGTAAATGATGTCTTGAGGGTTTGAAACACCGTATTGCACATCGTAGTGCTATATTGAGGTGAGACACACGCTGGATGATGACCGTGGGGTCTTTTACTGCTGGGGATTGAGAATTGGTCCGTCCTTGTCACGACCCGAATCATAGGGCCGCGACGGGCACCCGGTGCTTTACTCAACCGAGTACCAACTTAACATATCTTTCTTATCATACTATCATGAGTAAATGAGCCAGAAAACCTGTCATGAGATAACAAGAATAAAACATAAGGGAATACTCAACATATGAAGACCCAAAATGATATACAAACTTATATATGTGACATACGGGCCTATAAGGCCGACATGACCATTTGTAAACTCAAAACATAGGCCGACAAGGCCATATAAGTGTCCCTACACCTGACATCTGTCTACAAGCCTTTAAGAGTACATAAAATCATAAAGATCGGGACAGGGCCCCGCCATACCAATCAATATATATCCAAAGCATACTGACCAACTAGGCAACTCCGAAGCAAGTGGAGTGCACCAACACCTTTGCTGAGCTGATAGCCTACTAGGAGGACTGTCAACCTATCAATCGGGACCTGCGGCCATGACACGTAGCATCCCCAGGCAAAAAGGATGTCAGTACGAATAAAGTACCAAGTATGTAAGGCAAGAAAGCATAAACAAGAATAGTAATGTAAAGAGAGATAGAGGAGATACAACCTGTAACATCTTTGTGCCTCTGGGGGCTACTGACATGAAATACATAATACATATATATACATGAACTTTTTTAAAACATTCGCCTCTGTGGGCATCATCATCATCATATCGTACCCGGCCTCAAAGAGGACTCGGTAAAAACGTACCCGGCCATCATAAGGCTCGGTAGAATCGTACCCGGCCACGTGGAGCTCGGTAAACCCAACTGATCAGTGGTTGCACAATAGGTGCCATACCCGGCCGACTATAGCATGGCTCGGTAGAGTAAAATAGATACATATATATAATGCATGCTCGACTCATGGAATCACGTTCTAACCCTTTCGAAGTGATATAAGGTCATTGCATCTTCGATTAACATTATGGACATCCCTACCATCAATATGAACCTTAGTGGGATTTAAGGATCATACACACTTATTTAGAATAACTTTATAAGGAAAGAACAACATGGACAACCTTAGTTTCTAGGAGTAGATCCGTTATGAATTAGCGTACCGTTTATGTTCATGTCACTTTAGATCATGCCAAAAGAAAGAAGTAAGTGCCTTAACATACCTTGTATATTCTTCCCAACCTCAAGCTATGCAATTTCACGGCTCCTTAGTCTACAATAAGAGAAATGACACTCTCGTTATCGTTTAAGCGTCGTAACTATTATGTATCGACCACAACCTATTTTACAATGAAACGGACAGAAACCTCCCCTATATATATGACTTCACACTAGTCAAAACAATCACAAACAGCCCAACATACCCCTATCACTTCATACACAACACGACAACCATAATAGTGTCAACCAACCCGAAAATGTTACGACGAACGACCAACAAACAACCTTGCCATTATGTGGTGTTTCTCCACAACCTTCCTCCTCTCAACTCCATAAAAATATTAGTAAAAGAGACAACCCAATACCAACACGAAACAGCCCAAAAATATTCCCACAAGTTCATCAACTCAAAAATAATTTTTCAGTTTACTTAAACACGTTTCGACTTGTCTTTTCTTTCAAATTGGGAAATACAACCAAAAGTACATCATTATACCTCTTATCCAATAAACAGGCCATGAATTCAACTTAAAAATAAGTTTACAACCATCCAACCATTACATAAGAACAAACAACATACCATTCTTTCGAAACTAGCTAGGTCTATTCTTTACGATCGAGTTACAACTCGCAAACGCATAGATAATGGAAGGAGAAGCGTAAACTTACCTTGTACTTAGTATAACCCACAAAACATGGTCCTTTTTCATAAAAAATAAGTTCCTCAACACGGCTACAAGAAGGAGAAAGAGAAACTAGCAAGCTGTCCGAACTTTTCAGCACTAGAATCGCGGCGTAACACTTGGAATACCCTAGGGTTTGTGTGGGATTTTTGGGGAGGAGTTGCAGGGGTTCAATTATGTTTTCTTGGTATGAAAGATAGGTGAAATAACGGAGTTTATAATCCCTTAAAAGTCCCCTCTTGACCGACTTAGTTGAGGCCTCTCTTTTTGGCAAGTAGGTGATGCACCTACTTGTCACCTACTAGCTGCGCGGTCTCGCAGAAATACGAATATCTCTATACTCCGAGATCGTATTGATAAACTGTTTAATAAGTTGAAACCTAGACTCATAGATCTTCAATTTAATATGTATAACATCCATTGATTCAAAGTATGTTGGTAGAAAAGCTCAACTACATTTAACCTAAGTTTCAACTCATTCTTGAATGTAACTTGTGATGACCTTTTCCAACTTTTGTTCCACAACTTGCTTGACTTAAAAACATATCACACGACTATCATACGACTAAACTAACTCATAAAATAACCTCATCATCATGTTAATCACCCTTGTCTCACCCCAAAAGTATAGGTTATAACATTCCAAACTTGTCGACATTCGATGAAACTTATTTTCTTTAATTCATTTAGCGCCTAAGCTTTCCAACCCTTCTGGTACTCGTTATTCATGATCATAAAGATTTGTAACCTCCATTATAAAAGGATTAACTTAGTTTACATACTTTCAAAGGTGATCTCATTTCTGAGCTTACATCAATTGACTTACGGATACTCTAACATACGAAAACATAGGGTGTAACATCATTCACCCCCTTTGGAACATTTGTCCTCGAATGTTGACTGATCCACTTATTATTTTCATAACCCATAGCTCTTGTGAACACTTTAATACTCTTCTAGCCATGTAGGCAACTATTCTTTGAATAAATCCAAAGTCTAGGGTATTCCCCCTTTAGTCCTCCTTCTCATACCACGACTTGTGGTCGGACCCCTTCCAATCTCGTAACTGTTGCTCTTTTTTTTTCATGCAGCCTGTACGACTTTTTCCTTGTATGTGCGCCTATGCGACTCTTTTTTTTTCCTCAAGCTTTTATCCAATCTCTTGGTATCACGTTGTAAACATATGCAAAGCTTGATATGTTGTCCGTCTGGGTATCTATGGGTATACTGAAGTTCTTCACTAGGTACTTTGTTAAACTTGCGACTTTTGCTATATCTTGTTTGATAGCCTCAGTTATCTATGCTTATGGCTTTAATACAACTAGGTAGGTCATATTATACAATAACTCTTACTTCGGTTTACTATTATCGAGGTCTGCCACCCAACTCCAGGTTACTCTCTCACCGCTTATCCTATATGTGTAATCCTTATTATTGTTCATCTAAAGAATGACATCATAATCTCCTCTCATACTTTGGAATCTTTATCCATCTATTATTGATTTACCTTAATGTTAATCTATAATCCACCACTGATAACTTGAAACCTCTTACGTAATACATTGCCACAAGTCTCACGTCTCATCGGGGAACATTTGAAGTGGTTTTCCTAATCCACCTAGGGACAATACTATACTTCAATAACCGTATTTCATAGCATCCCAATGTGATTCGTCTTATGGGGGTATCCTAGTCCCGTGACATCCATGAAATCTCTTCTCTTTGAATCATTACTCAAATGAAGGCCTATATATCATCCGTTTATAATTTGCCACTATTACACCCTTACATTATGACCAGAGGAGCATTCCATCTCTTCTAAATGCTCCTAGTCTTAGACTCCTCCGTGTTAATTCAAGCTATACTTAGCCTTTTATAACATACATAAACCATCAGCTCCCTTGTTTTATGGGCTTAATATCGAGGTCTTACCTATTCTTATCAGCTTCTAACTCACCTTTTCTTACCCTTACTCACATCTACCCAAAATCTATTCACTCTACTATACTTTCTCTTGCGACCTACAAATATTTATTTATTCTACTCAGAACCTTCCTTTAACTTGCTAGCACCTTAGATTCCCTTTTGCGCATTCTCAACTGTCTTTAAATGTAAATAATTACTTTTTCTGGTCATTCTGCTACTTGCTGCATGGATATTTGGCTTATCATAGTGCCCATGAACACTGGAATTCCTTGTAACTCATATGCTCTCAAGTATCACCTTTGATGTTTTTTTTCCTTTTTTTTCTGTTCATTAGCCATGATAGGTGCCACTTTCTTATGGAGTGCATGCAATATTAAAGTTAGACAGTTGTTACAAGGTCAAAGATCATTTCCTTTTTAGGTCACTATGCTTAGGTGGAAACCTTCCTCCTTATTTCCTCAGCTACTCTTTCATGGTAGTACTTAGGAGACCTTTTGGATCTTGTAAAGTTGTGATCTTGTTATACAGTATACTCGAAGAAATTTTTTGATATTCTTACTCGCCTACAAACATCCTTACTTACATACCTCTGTGCCGTTGTGCTCGTAGGATTAATTGTAAAATCATATTTTGATTATCTACTTAGTGGCACCCTCCATTATTCCCGTAATACTTATACAATACCTTTAAATACCCCAACTCCTATCTGAGAATTTCTCAAGGTTTATGATGTCATATTTGCGAGACTGAATTCACTATATTAGGATTCACTACGTTTATCTTGCATGATCTATTGACTCGTCTATAACCTCCTATTTAGCCATAACTGGGCTCTTCCTTAATCAAATCCCAAATACTCGTGGCCTATCCTCACATTAATTTTTCGCGTAATCTTTCTTCGGTTATTTCCTTTGTTTTAACTTACCTCATGCACTGGCCTCTGATCTACCAATGACATTTCGGGTAGGAACCCTTACTTCCTTTCCTTGACGTCGTGTTTGTATAATGCACTGATATCGTAGCATATCTGTAGGCTTTGAATAAGTACAATCTCATCCCTTTTTCACGTTACCGCATTATTCTTCTACCACTCCATGATTAGTAGAACCACTAAATTCTGACTTCATGCCACATCACTCCATATTCCCCCCTTTAGAGGAGTACTAAGAGTTGGAGCTACGACGATCTACCTATAGATATTTTACCTCTATATATTTGACGTCTTTTCACATCATCGATTACCCTTACTCGCCTTGTGGTAATGCTTTTTGTACCAAGGATAGTAAAATACCTTGCTCGCGAGGATGACACTTAGTGTAACTGGCGCACATAGTCCTTTAAGCTTAACTTTGCTCATATTTCTTGGTTTAGGGAAGCGACTTCCTGAATGACCATTAAAGGGCATTCTTTTGTCATCCATTCTATTATCGCCGGAACGCTACCTCTGAAATTCTCATGATGCCGACTATTATCATACATTTAGTCCCTTGTTCACGTTTAGTTTACCTTGTTTACCAGCCCATACCGATTTTTACTACTCTGGGGTATATCTTTTCCTGCTGGTAATCGCGTTAGAGTTGCGAACTTATTTCTCGAAAAGAAGATATGACTTTATGGCCTATACTCCTTTGTTGTTTCAAGGCCTGTCACCTCTCATCATTTTACTTCACTTAACTATAGACTCTATAATTCTGCCATTTTCATCATCATTTTTTTTCCACCGTTGTCATCCATGTGGACATCTTACTCATAATTCTTCATTAACTCTATTCTTATTTTCCTACTAACATTTATGCCTATCACTTTATTCTGAAAACATAAAACAAAGACATTCTTTTGCTTTTAGCTCCCCTTGCTTCATCTCACTGGCTCTTCGGGATGCCTAAAATTCTCTCTCCTAGGGACACGAGTCATGCTAAGGTAATATTTATCCCTTCAAGGCTTCCAGTGGCTATCTTTATAATACTCATACTTGGCTGTACTATTTTAGAGTGCGCCATCTGGGTATCTCACAAGGACATTTATTAGCACATTTGCATTATCCTTTAGAAATTGTCAACTAACACAAACAATTAATTCACCATCATGGGTTTTCCTAACCCCAACCGGATCCTGATATCTCATCCTTTTCTTAATCTACACATGTTAGACCCCAATAGGGTATAACTGATATGGGTATGGTCAATTATACATACCTCTGTTACTGTTGAGGGTAACTTACAATGCTTGTATTTTTTTGCCGGAGATGAAAATACCGATAATCTTTATTAACTAGGTGCCTTGTACCCTTCCCATCTTGCTCGTTTTACTTGTTGAAGCTTGTATCTATCTTTTGAATATTTCATTGCCTTTAGGGGTGGATAGATATTCTTTGCCTTAAGGCTCCTTATCGAGAAGCTTACAATTCTTAATACACACATGATCTACTGAAGACCTTATATTTACCCATCATATGCATCATGCAAAATCGAGCTCTCTAACTCAACTCTTTCACAGCCACATACAATCTTTTACCAACCATCTTTATAAATGTAGGTATCATTGTATTACGACTAAAGTCGAATTTAGGAGTTTGAATTCTTACAACAGAGCTCTAACACACGATCTAGAATAAGAAGAAAGAGTGACAGTCCTAAATGCCCTGTAGCCTCCTGCTTATAAGTGTGGTGCACTATACACCCATAAACAAGACTCTACTAGACACGACTTATAGAATCCCTAAGATAGAACTGCTCTAATACCACTTTTGTCAAGACCCGAATCAGAGGGCCGCAACGGGCACCCGGTGCTTTACTCAACCGAGTACCAACTTAACATATCTTTCTTATCATACTATCATGAGTAAATGAGCCAGAAAACCTGTCATGAGATAACAAGAATAAAACATAAGGGAATACTCAACATATGAAGACCCAAAATGATATACACACTTATATATGTGACATACGGGCCTATAAGGCCGACATGACCATTTGTAAACTCAAAACATAGGCCGACAGGGCCATACAAGTGTCCCTACACCTGACATCTATCACAAGCATCTAAGAGTACATAAAATCATAAAGATCGGGACATGGCCCCGCCATACCAATCAATATATATCCAAAGCATACTAACCAACTAGGCAACTCCGGAGCAAGTGGAGTGCACCAACACCTTCGCTGAGCTGATAGCCTACTAGGAGGACTGTCAACCTATCAATCGGGACCTATAGACATGACACGCAGCATCCCCAGGCAAAAGGGATGTTAGTACGAATAAAGTACTGAGTATGTAAGGCAGGAAAGCATAAACAAGAATAGTAATGTAAAGAGAGATAGAGGAGATACAACCTGTAACATCTGAGTGCCTCTGGGGGCTACTGACATGAATGCATAATACATATATATACATGAACTTTTTAAAAACATTCGCCTCTATGGGCATCATCATCATCATATCGTACCCGACCTCAAAGAGGACTCGGTAAAAACGTACCCGGCCATTATATGGCTCAGTAGAATCGTACCGGGCCACATGGAGCTCGGTAAACCCAACTAATCAGTGGTTGCACAATAAGTGCCATACCCAACCGACTATAGCGCGGCTCGGTAGAGTAAAATAGATACATATATATAATGCATGCTTGACTCATGGAATCACGTTCTAACTATTTCGGAGTGATGTAAGGTCATTGCACCTTTGATTAACATTATGGACATACCTACCATCAATATGAACCTTAGTGGGATTTAAGGATCATACACATTTGTTTAGAATAACATTATAAGGAAAGAACAACATGGACAACCTTAATTTCTAGGAGTAGATCCGTTATAAATTAGCGTACCGTTTATGTTCATGTCACTTTAGATCATGCCAAAAGAAAGAAGTAAGTGCCTTAACATACCTTGTATATTCTTCCCAACCTCAAGCAATGCAATTTCACGGCTCCTTAGTCTACAAAAAGAGAAATGACACTCTCGTTATCGTTTAAGCATCGTAACTATTATGTATCGACCACAACCTATTTTACAATGAAACGGACAAAACCTCCCCTATATATATGACTTCACACTAGTCAAAACAATCACAGACAGCCCAACATACCCCTATCACTTCATACACAACACGACAACCATAATAGTGTCAACCAACCCGAAAATGTTACAACGAACGACCAAAAAACAACCTTGTCATTATGTGGTGTTTCACCACAACCTGCCTCCTCTCAACTCCATAAAAATATTAGTAAAAGAGAAAACCCAATACCAACACAAAACAGCCCAAAAATATTCCCACAAGTTCATCAACTCAAAATAATTTTTCAGTTTTCTTAAACATGTTTCGACTTGTCTTTTCTTTCAAATTGGGAAATACAACCAAAAGTACATCATTATACCTCTGATCCAATAAACCGGCAATGAATTTAACTTAGAAATAAGTTTACAGCCATCCAATCATTACATAAGAACAAACAACATACCATTCTTTCGAAACTAGCTAGGTCTATTCTTTTCGAAATGCATAGAAGCGTAAACTTACCGTGTACTGAGTATAACCCACGAAACCTGGTCCTTTTTCATAAAAAATAAGTTCCTCAAAACGGCTACAAGAAGGAGAAAGAGAAACTAGCAAGCTGTCAGGACTTTTTAGCACTAGAATCGCGACGTAACACCCGGAATACCCTAGGGTTTGTGTGGGATTTTTGGGGAGGAGTTGTAGGGGTTCAATTACGTTTTCTTTGTATGAAATATAGGTGAAATAACTGAGTTTATAATCCCTTAAAAGTCCCCTGTTGACCGACTTAGTTGAGGCCTCTCTTTTTGGCAAGTAGGTGATGCACCTACTTGTCACCTACTAGCTGCGCGGTCTCGCAAAAATACGAATATCTCTATACTTCAAGATCGTATTGATAAGCAGTTTAATGATTTGAAAACTAGACTCATAGATCTTCAATTTCATATGTATATCAACCATTGATTCAATGTATGTTGGTAGAAAAGCTCGGCTACATTTAACCTAAGTTTCAACTCATTCTTGAATGTAACTTGTGATGACCTTTTCCAACTTTTGTTCCACAACTTGCTTGACTTAAAAACATATCACACAACTATCATACGACTAAACTAACTCATAAAATAACCTCATCATCATGTTAATAACCCTTGTCTCACCCCAAAAGTATAGGTTACAACATTCCAAACTTGTCGACATTCGACGAAACTTATTTTCTTTAATTCATTTAGCGCCTAAGCTTTCCAACCCTTTTGGTACTCGTTATTCATGATCATAAAGATTTGTAACCTCCATTGTAAAAGGATTAACTTACTTCACGTACTTTCAAAGTTGATCTCATTTATGAGCTTACATCAATTGACTTAAGGATACTCTAACATACGAAAACATACGGTGTAACAGTCCTGACTAATGATTTTACCGCGTATTTGACTGAAATTTATTTGTTATCATCATGATTTGGGCTTCGTGCCAACTATTTGAACCCTTCGGGGATTTTGACTGATTTTTCCTTACAATACTTGTTAAAAATCATATCCTCGGTCATGTTTATCTCTGTTTTGAATGATTCAAGCCAGTTTTATCATACTATTCCTAAATGAGAGGAATTTGTGGGGTGAGATCCCTATCTTCTATTATTGTGCTCGAGAGGCTGTGAGGTTAATGACTGAGAGGTGTTAAAAACCCAATGGTGAGGATATTATATATGTTATGGATCGGGCTGCACGCCGCAGCAATACTTATATGGATCGGACTGCACGCCGCAACAATATAGCGCCTGGGCTGTAGGAGCCCCTCCGGAGTCTGCACACCCTAGTGAGCGTAGTCGACTATCTATATGGATCGGGCTGCACGCCGCAGCGATGTACGAATCGGGGTGCACGCCGCAGCAGTTATTCTGATTTTTATTATTATGAGAAATATATGGGTCAAGAGCTGAGAATGAGCACTAAGTGATGAGAGTGAGCCCGGGGAGCTGATACAGTTCTGAGTGATTGACACCGTGCCCGAGGGGTGGATTTCTAATTGTTATTTACCTACTAAATTACCCGTTTTACCTGATTTAAAGAGATTCCACTTGACTTCTTCATTGATTTACTACTTTAAGTGATTTTTACGGCTTGATATAGAAATGCTTTGCGCCTTACGTGTTTTCTTGCTTTCAGCCATTATTTATGATTATTACTCACTGAGTCGGAGTACTCACATTACTCCCTACACTGTGTGTGCAGATTCAGGCATCACAGAGTCCGCTCCTGAGTGCTGATCCTCCTAGTCCAGGCAGTGTTTTCGGAAAATACGAGGTAGTTGTTGGTGTCCGCATCCCCCGTGCCTCCCTTATCTTACTATTTTAATGTCCTTGAACTTCTGTATCAGATTGCGTATCTAGTAGACTGATATCCGAATTTATTAGTTGCTCATGACTTGTGACACCCCGGTTTGGGCTGTGTCGGGATGGTTTCTACTATTGTTATCGTTACTTCCGCAAATTATAGTTATTATATCATGTTTTAGAACTATATATGGTATTTATCTATTTAAATGAGGTGTTCTGTTTTGGTCTGACTGGCCTTGTCTTCACGAGAGGCGCCATCACTACTGGGCTCGGGGTTAGGGTCGTGACAAGTTGGTATCAAAGCCTAGGTTACATAGGTCTCACGAGTCATGAGCGGGTTTAGTAGAGTCTCGCGGATCGGTACGAAGACATCTTGATTTATCCTCGAGAGGCTGCAAAACCTTTTTAGGAAAAAACTTCATATTCTTGAAATTCTTGTCGTGCAAACTTGTTGATCCGAGTACTAAACTTCTCTTTATTCTATTCTCTCACAGATGGTGAGGACACGAGCTACCGAAAGAGGTGGACGACCACCAGTGCCACCCACTTAGGCCACCAGAGGCCGTGGATGCAGTCGTGGTTGTGGCAGAGGCAGAGCAACGAGGGCAACACTTGTTGATCCACCAGTTGCCCCAACTCCGGATCAGGCTCCAGCATCACCAGTTCAAGCACCAGTTGTGCCCATTGTGATCCTGGGTCTACAAGAGGCATTGGCACAAATCTTGACAGTTTGCACTGGCTTGCCTCGGGCAGTTTCAGCTACCTCAGCAGCAGTAGCTACTTTACAGGCTGGGGGAGGAAATCAGAACCCCGCTGCTCACACACTTGAGTAGTTAGTGTAGGGACTACAGACATCGGGGGCACCTCCAGCCCAGCCAGTTGCACCAGCTCAAGAGTTTGTTGTATCGGTTATGCCGGATTATGAGCAGTGTCGTCTTGAGAGGTTTGGTAGACTCTAGCCTTCGTCATTTAGTGGTGCTGAGGTGAGGATGCCCAGGGTTTTCTAGATAAGTGTCAGCGGATGCTCCGTACAGCAGGGATTCTTGAGTCTAGTGGTGTGGCATTTACCACCTTTCAGTTTACTAGGGCTGCCTTCACTTAGTGCGAGGTGTATAAGAGGCGTAGGACTGTAGGAGTAGCACCCCTCACTTGGCAGCAGTTCTCCACTCTCTTGTTGGAGAAGTATGTACCGCAGTCTTGCATAGAGGAGCTGCGTAGACAGTTTGAATGGTTGAGACAGGGGGACATGACTGTGTCACTGTATGAGTCGAGGTTTTCTGAGTTGGCTCGTCATGCCGTTTGGATGGTTTCGATAGATCGTGAGAGGATCAAGAGATTTGTTGATGGCCTTAACTATCATCTCCGTATTGTTATGACCCGAGAGAGGGTGTTGGGTGCTACATTTGAGGAGGTAGTTGATATCGTTCGTGAGATTGAGACAGTTCGCCGTTAGGATCGAGAGGAGAGGGAGGCCTAGAGGCCTCGAGGATCGGGCAGTTATAGTGGTGCTCCTTCGAGGGGCCAGTTCCTGCATGGTAGAGGTTGGTCTTTCAGGACCACTCAGTCAGCCCGTCCCGAGTATCTATATTTTCCTTTCCAAGTGTCTTTATTTGTTCATTCATCCCTTTCTCTCCACCATCTTTCTCTACTGTTGATCAACATGTTTGGAGTTCATGGCCTTAAAGTTGTTTGGAAGCATTCCCATAGGTCGTGTTGTGGCCTTTTGCCTGAGCTTCCCTTTGTCGGATGAGATTATACCGTTTTGTCGCTATTGTCACTGTTGTTACGATTGCTATTGTTGTCCTTGTTGGCTCGAGATGACGATAGACAGGGAATTGACTTTCCCCTTTGTTAGAAAGTTATTCGGACTATACACCGCTGCTCACTCTCCTACTCTGGCCAGGTGTGGCACTACATCCCTTGGTTTTTTTTTCTTTCCCGAGGAATAAAATGGCACAACCAGCTGCCGAGGCTGGGACCCACCGAATCTTCAACCTTTGGCTTCGGCGGGTTATGTCTTTTTTCTCTGCCTCTTCTGCATCCCCACCTTTTCCTCTTCTTCATCTTCTCCCTCGGCGGGGTTATTCTGCGGGATTGAGCTGGGAACCTAGAGGTGGTGGCGATCAAAGGAGTTGCCTTCGAGGATGCGAGCTCGAGGGGGCGGTGTTTGGAGATGCTACTACCGGAGATGAACCTTCGGGGATGGACAAGGATCTTAGGTTTTCACTATGGGTGTATACCCATTTGTTTCTACATTTCTACGAAACGACCCCTTGCGGGCTTTTGTAATCATATGTAGGGACCCTTTGAGGGCCATTGTAAGCCAACGTTTATGAATAAAAAGACATCGTCTTTACTTCTACTTCTGATATCTGCAATATTCTTGTTTGTTCTTGTTCATTTGCGGGGATTTTGACTTTATGCCTCTATTGATGATCGTCAATATTCTTTTCGGTCTTTGGTCGACAGAAATGGCTCCTTCCGAGCCCACCGTTGTTATTTGGCCCAATCTTGAAGCGTTCTGGTAGACTTGGATCGTTGGGACCCTTGAGTCGCATAAAGATTGCACCTCGAACCTTGAAATTTTCGAGTGTGGTTTCTGAGTGAAGGTCAGCTTCGGGCACCTAAAGATTTTCTTTGAACTTGATGTAGATAATCTTTTAAGGCATTGTAGATAGGTTCCTATGGAGAGGTTACCCATGGCTGGGTGATGTCCTGAGGTTGAATACTCATGGACGGAGCTTGAAGTGCTTACTTTTCTTCTTGAGAGGAACCTTTGAGGTCGGATAACTTCTCGGAACCAGAGACGATGTGGCTAGATTTTTGAAGCCTTACTTCTTTTTGATGGAGGTCCTCGAGGTCGGGTACCACCTTGGAACCCATATTAAAGTCGTTGGCTTCCCGGGGCCTAACTCGGTAAGATGACTGTCGCTATTTCCCTAAATATATATGGGGTTGCTCCTGCTCCTTGGGAGATCCTACTATTTTTAGATAGCTATCCTTTCGTTTCGGTGTCGAGTCCTTCATTTCCTTTGCGCCAAAATTTTCGAGTAGGTTCCCACTTCAGTTTTCTAGTTCCACCATAGCCATGACTGCTACTTCAGGGTCTGCCCCGCAGAGAGGGGAGAGTTCCACTCCAGTGTTTAGGATCCATGATAGTTTACTCTAGAGACTATGTCTTCGATAAGGAGCACCTGGAGTTAGTGAGGAGAGACTGTGGATGGGCAGAGAGGGTAGCATTGCAGGTGCTTCCCCCGGAGGAGGGTATCACGGACCTTGCCGATGGATTCCAGAACATATATTTGTACCCTTTCGCATTAGGACCCTTTGATAGGGTCATGCTCGATTTCTATTTCAAGTATCGGGTTACTTTGGCGCAAATACATCCGTCGTTTTGGCGAATAGTGCTGATGACGAGGTTATTTTCATAGAAGGCAGGACTTGAATTTACACTCAGTCACCTTGTTAGGCTGTACCGGCCCTTTCATCATCGAGGTTTGTTAACCTTGTGGTGCCGTTTGTCCACGCCCTTTGATGTCGATGATGAGGAAGATAGAGATCGAGAGTGGGTCAATCGATTCGTCCAAGTCTGGATGACTGATGTTATCCCCGTGGAACTTATGCCATTCCCCGAAGAATGGAATTACGTGCGTGAGTGGAGAACCTGGTGCTTTCTAAGATTTGCTCATGGAGGAAGCTAGTTTAGTAATCGCGTTTCCTTCTTTTTTGCAGCAATTTCATGGGCGACGGGCAAAGTTCTTGATCTGCCTATCGGGGTCCGGAAGCTGGTGACCCATTCGACTAGTGACGAGCATAGGTGGCGAGCTGTGTTCCGAGACAGATGGGAAGCAAAATACCCTGGTACATGTATACGCTGCTTTCACTTTATCCTTAGTACATTTGGAAATACATTTTCCCATTTTCATGTACTAGTATTGTCGTCGTAGGTATCAGAGTGTCTCCAAGGGCGAGGCTTTGCTCCTCCGGAGAGGGAGAGGAGTTACCAGCTTCCGAGCTAAAGGATGATAGTGATAAATGGGATATGCATTTGCAGTGCGATGGAGCTCTTAGCAGGGTGAAATGGTGCCGAGTCTTTAAGGATGAGACATCGCCCGAGCCTGCTGTACACGATGTTTCCAGCCCTGGAGAGGAAGTTCCCCCAAGCGATCATGCTTCAACCGAGGTTGGTTATTTAGGGTCGAAGGGCTGTATCAAGAGAGGTGTGCTCAGCCTTCGAGGAAGTCAGCCAACTTCACTTTGCGGTGAGTTTTGGCACAGGCCTTCTGAATCTCGTGCCTTCCCCTCCTTAGTTTTTCTTCTACAGGCATTTGACAGTCTTAGGTCTGAGCTGCTCTTTCATGGGGCTAGGCTCAGGAAAGCTCTGGATGAGGGTAGGTCCTTAGGCTCCTTTGCGAGGAGAAGGAAGTTGAGTTGACACACTGGCGATATGAGGCGTTCCGGAGATCGAATTACGAAAGCTACTTGATGGAGCATGTAATTTCTCATCTCAGGCAGGTATGCATTTTGCCTTTTGACCCTTTGGGTTAACTTTTTGCCTGTACCAGTTGCAGAAAAAGATGGAGGCTCTGGAGCACCTCAGTGGTAAAGCCAACCGAGTCAGGAATGACTGTGGTGAGCTAAGAGCTCAGGTGTAGGCTCAAGCTTTAGAGGAGAAAGGTGCCTTGTCTAAAGCTCCTGCCTTCGAGGCCCAGCTCCGCTTAGCGTTCCGGAGATCGAATTACGAGAGCTACTTGATGAAGAAAGTAATTTCTCATCTCAGGCAGGTATGCATTTTTCCTTTTAACCCTTTGGGTTAACTTTTTGCCTATCCCAGTTGCAGAAAAAGATGGAGGCTCTGGAGCGCCTTAGTGGTAAAGCCGACCGAGTCAGGAATGACTGTGGTGAGCTAAGAGCTCAAGTGCAGGCTCAAGCTTCAGAGGAGAAAGGTGCCTTGGCTAAAGTTCCTGCCTTCGAGGCCCAACTCCGCTTAGCTTGTGACAATGCTTCAGTTCAAGCGGATATGATCACGAAGCTTGAGTCCAAATTTTCAAAGGTTAGGGCCGAGATCGTTGATGCTCGGGCTGAGGCAACACTAAGCCGGACTAAGGCTGATTAGGAGATGGAAATTCATTTGAAGGATGATACCAATGCCTAATCCGAGTTGAAGAGGGGAAAGTGAAGACGTGGCTGATAGGTCGTAGTCCTCAGGGGAGGGGCATAGACTTTGCCATGTTGTATGTGATATTTCAAGAGCATGTTTGTAGATGGAGGGTGCACTTTCATGTATGTAAAATAGAAGAGAACTTGAAGATTTATTGCTTATGTACACCTTTCTACTTCGCCTCTGACCAGGTGGACTGGTTTTGGAGTTGGTGAGAATCCTTAGATTCGTAATACATCTTCGGGCTCATCAGGCAGGCTCGGGGGCTCTTACGCGTTCGGTCGATGCGGCCTTTAGTGTAACCTGGCATTAGAGCTCTTATGCTTCTGCTCAACTATTTTGGGTTTAGTCTCTAAGTCGGGCTTCGACTCGAGCCCATTCGATCCTCAAGCTTTTGTGTCTGCATGGGATGGCAACAGTGGCTCTTACGCCTTGCCCTTGGGAACTTGTATTTTAACGATTTTGGGTTTAGTCTTCGAGTTGGGTTTCGACTCGAGCACAATTAACCCTCAAGTTTTGTATTTTCGTAAGCTGACGACAACGGCTCTTACGCCTTGGGTAGTTGCGACCTTTTAGTGTGTGTAGCCCTAAGGCTCATGAAGTTGGCGAAGAATGCTCTTATGCTTTGCCCTTAGGTATGTATTAGTTAACTATTTTTGGTCTGGTCTACGAATCGGGTTACGACTCGAGCTCATTTCAACCCTTAAGCTTTTAAAATTTTTAGCTGGTGATAGTGGCTCTTATGCTTTTGGTCGTTGTGACCTTTTAGTGTATGGCCCTGAGGCTCATTAGGCTGGCGGCAATGACTCTTACGCCTTTTCCCTTGGGCATATATAGGCTTTGTTTTCCTCTCGTTAAGGACTTTTGAAATTCTTTTGCCTGACCCGTCGTCGGTTCAGGAAGAACCTCAATTTCAAATCGTTTGAGGCGATGTTCGAGCACCTCGAAAGGTTTAGCTCGTAAGTTGAGTAACTCGAAGCCTTGTGATTTGGAGCTGACATGGTCAAATCTCTTTTGCCTGTCGAGGGTAGCCTATTTAACTAGTTCTTTTCGAAGTAGATTCGAAATAATGGCCTGTGATTTTATAGCGACGGTCGGGCGTCCCCGAATCGCATTGATTCGGCTGGTACAATCGTATGACCGTTGTCATTTGTGTTTGGCCGAAGCAAATTTTGGTCCCGAGTATAGTAGTTTCGGCATCTATATCGAGGGTATGCCTTTTTAGGGGTCTTACAAATTCGATATATAGCCTAAACTTAGGGATCGAGTTTTATGCCTGTAGTAAGGTCTTACAAAATTTCCATGCCTGTTGAGGTCTTACAGTATTTTCATACCTGTTGAGGTCTTACAATATTTTCATGCCTATTGATGTCTTAGAGGTGTAGTTGTTGATACGCGATGCGAGTTTTTATTTGAGACCGAGTCTGTCCGCTTGGGGTTTTATAGCCCCAAGTTTTTATGTTAATGGCGATTGGTGTTAATCTCCGAGTCGTTGAGATTGCTTAGGCTCAGAGGACATTACTTGTGAGCTCAGAGTTGCCTCATTGAGGGCTTATGATTTTGGAGATTCTGACCCTGGGGTCATGCGCTTTCTGAGTTTGCAATGCCAATCTCCAAGTGTTCGGGACATTTTTTCCCTTTTGGAGATGTTTCGTGATTTCCATGCTGCCTTGTGGAGGTCTTATGAGCATGGAGTTCTGACCCTGAGGCCATTCGAGTGTCGAATTTTTTATGCTAGTCTCCGAGTATTTAGGGGCGTTCTAGATGGAGGGATCCTTGCTATGAAAAATGCTGAATTTGCTTTGGAGTACGAGATGCTTTTGGTAAAATATATTCTTTTATTGCTTAGAATAAGTACATGTTGTTTTGTTGCCATGAGCACGGCTTGTGCAGACACGGCTCTCTTGACTGTTTGGCCCGGTACATTGTTCTCTATTGGAACTTAGTTAGTCTTTCCCGGGTTCCTCCGAGTGGATGACCTCTCAATGGGGTGCCCTCCAGTGTTTGGGATTGATTACAAAAGAAGCCTTGTAAGCTTGTTGGGTCCTCCTTACTTAGATCATGGACGTTGCCTCATTAAAAACATTACCGATGAAAACCTCTTCGGGACAAAGCTCGACTGAAGGGAAAGAGTGCAACAGATGCCATTAAGGCATTGAGATCTTCGGGTTGGGTTGACACTTTTGACCACCCTAACCGGGAGCCTGCATATGGGTTAGTGTAAAATATTGAAAGTGGGAGGTGGGCTTACCTTATCGCGGGGTGCGCAGGCGATGTTTCGAGGCATGATGTGTCCCTGTTGTTTGGAGTGAGGACTCGGTATAGTCCTCCGTTGTGTTTAATCGGGCTTAGCCGAAGATGTTGTTTGATTACCCTTTGACTTTCTCGAGAGTGGAGATATTGGTGCCAGCGCTACGTTACGTAACACGAACACTTCCCTTGCCGCGTGTTGTTCCCCATAGACGGTTTTAATTTTGTCCTTTGTTGGGGATTTTATCATTTGGAAAAGAGGGGATGGCACTGCTTTCATGACGTGTGTCTGCGTCCATCCAAATAAGACGTTTATACCTCGCATCTCCATTGATAACATGGAATTTGGTGTTCTGGTCTGCACCGGCCATGTTAACTGAGAGAATGGTCTCTCTTTTCATTATTTCGATTGCCGTGTTGAATCCGTTAAGGATACTATAGGTGGGCATGATTTGGTCGGGCAGTCTGAGCTGCTCTATCACCCTTGACCCGATAATATTGGTCGAGCCAACTGAATTCACGAGCACATGTTTTATTTGAAATGAATGAAAAGAAAGAAGGTTGTCAGTGTGTTGTTATGAGGTTGGGGCGAGGTTTCGAAGTCTTCCTCACCGAACGTGAGGGCATCTTTGGGTACATATCCCCGGGTCCATTTTTCTCTGCCGATGGATATTTTTGTCCTCCTCTTCACAAGTTCCCGGGAAGTGTCGATGCCCCTCCAATATCATGATAACATGTCATGGCCCATTTGATTCTTTCTTCTTGGCCACCTTTCTTTCTCGGAACCGAACTTGAGCCCGATTGCCCGAAAATTCTCGGCGTGACTTTTATTGAGTAGCTTGGCAGTTTCCTTTCGGAGCTGGTGGCAATCTTTGGTCCTATGGCCATGCGTACTATGAAGTACATGTACCAAGTTATGATTTCTCTAGGAAGGATCCGACTGAATAGGCCGAGGCTATTTGGCGTCCTTGGTTTTGCTGATCAGGAACACAATGTCCGATACAACAATGTTGAAGTTGTATTCTGATAGGCGAGGTGCTCTCGTAGGTCTCGCGTCTCCGTCGAACCTAGCTTTGTTGATGAGTCCCCGAGGATCCTGTCCTCAGTCTATTATCCGATCGTTGCAAGGTGGGTTGTTCCTTGGGGCATTCCTTCTATGCCAGGAGCCTGTTTGGGTATACTGAACCCGAGGGGGCTCCCAACTGGTCATCCTCGACCCTGATTTTTGGCAGGTACCGGTTGTGGACGTCCATCCAGGTCGTAGCTGGATACCCGATCAAGTCTTGTTTTAATTGTTCTCAAGCCACCGAGCTTCATTCATTCAGGCGTTGATTGAAGGCCTGCACCGCCCAGTTATCGGAGACCGGGGGGTAGTTCCATTCATTCCGTTTGGAAACGAGGAACAATGTCTTACAGCATTTCATTCTCCCCTTGCTTAATCTTGAATACGTTGGACTTCCTTATTGCTACTTTGATGGCACCGGCGTGTGCCTTTATGAAGGAATCTGCTAGCATGGCAAATGAATCTATGGAGTTTGGGAGTCATGTTTTGATGCCACATCATGGCCCCCTTCGTGGGCATTTCTCTAAACATCTTCAGCAATACGGACTCGATCTCGTCGTCTTTTATGTCATTTCCCTTTACTACGCATGTATAAGCAGTGACATGTTCGTTGGGATCTGAGGTCCCGTTGTATTTTGGGGGTTCTGGCATTCCTGACTTCTTTGGAATATGTTTCGGAGCCGCTTCCCCTGGGAACGGCCTTCGTACAAACTTCTTCGAATCTACACCCTTCAGGACCAGGGGTGCGCTCGGGATTTGATCTACTCTGAAGTTATATGTTTCAACCTTCTTGTCATTGGCTGCTATCATTTCCTCGCTCGACTCAATCCTTTAGGTGAGGTCCTCCAGCATTTTTACGATGGAAGGATCGGCTACTGATCCGTTGCTGCTTGATCTCTACGGTACCTATTCGGTTGGGGGAGTAGTTTCCGGTACTACTGTGTTGGGAGTCTTCAGGTGGCTTTGCAACTAAGCGATAGCCAACTGTTGTGCCGGCAACATTTCAAAAATAACATGAAGACTAACTTCTTGCTCTTCTCAGGCTGGGGTTGGGTTTCCTATTGGTCTCCATGTTGTTTGCTCCTGTCAGTATGTGAGGTTTTGTTGACCTGCTGTGCGTCTTGCGAACCTATGTCTGCTGGAATCGGTCTAGGCACGTTGTTGAGGTTCCGTGGTGGCGCGTCAATAATTGGAACAGCCACACTATTTTATCCGAGGTTTTAAAGGTTGTTGTTCTCAACTCCGTTTACTAATCCAGACATTTTGACCTAAAATCGAAGATCTTGGACAAGAAAAAGTGTGGAAGGCAACTTGCATTGTGTAATGAAACCAGCAAGAAACTCATCACTATTATTTTTATCCCCACGGTGGGCGCCAAACTGTTTACTGAGAAAATGGTAATAATAATTTAATTTGTTGATGGGACTCTAAAAATATGTGATCTATTTTTATGCTAATTTTTAGAGAAGTTGATGCTAGATGTGTGAAGATAAAAGGTAAAATGCGAGCTAGAACAATGTTACAATCAAACGAAAGAGCTAGCTGTCCGAGCCTCGGGCTATCTGATGAAGGGCCTCGAGGTCGATGCCTGCGCTCAGGCTCGAGCTAATGGGGGTAACCGGTAAGGGATTAATAGTTAGGATATAACCAAAGGGGGGATCTTTATGGACGATAACAAGCAATAAATGAATAACAAACACGAAAGCAATAAATGAAAGTGGTAGTCTCGCGCGAGTAAGTTCGAGAGAAAAGAGAGAGAGTTGTTATTGATCTTTTGCAGAATAGTTAGAGCAACAACAGCCCTTACAAAGTGATGAGGATCCCCCTTATATAGGAGGGGAAATCCAACATAGTACAAAATGTATTAATTTTAAAGGCATGGAGATGGTACGGCTAGAAGTGACACCATAATATAGGTTCCGGACAGGCCGGCTTTGTAAAACTTAGCCGCGTGCCTTGGGAGTTCCCCATTTTACTCTAGCCTTGACCAGTATACTCTTTAGGTTGGCCCTCGACGATTATCGAGGGAGGGAACTCGGTCACAGCTTCGCTTCCTCGGGGTCTCGAGGTGTTCTTCTGAAGTGACTTGATAGAAAGAAATTGGACCCACTGATTTCGCCGCATACAGATAGTCTCTGCATTTCTCAGAATGAAGCGCTGGGAAATGATTCTTATACCCGACTCCTCGGGCTTCCCATGACGACATCATACCGATGACGCAACCTATGGCATAAGTTTGTACGATAACCGGGATGTCCCATGGAGCCGCTTATTTTGCCGCATACAATATTCATGATTATTAGCCAAAACCATGTTAGAATCACTTAGCACAATGATTTCCTTGGAAAACTACCGAAAATTCGTAGAAACCCGAGCTCTCTAGGTGAGAATAAGAAAATAACACCCTGAATCTCGTATTTGTAGTGCACCCCTAAGATTCAAATCTCGCTGATCGCCAAAAACCACCGCCTCCGCGCTCGCCGCTCCGCTGTCTGTGGAATTTTCACCGCGGCTGCGAATGCCTCCAGTTCCTGTGGTCGCATCCCTTCTTTTGCAATCTGGGCCAGCCTTCTCCGCTGATCGCAGAAATACTATCGCCCCCGCAAAAGTCCTTCCACCACCCGCAAAATTCTGGCACGGCCCACACTCCCAACTGCAGAGATCAACATCAGCAACACCAGCAGTTGTTTTCAACAGCTATACCCATCTGATAACTACTTGAAACACACCCGAGGCCCACGGTACCTCAACTAACCCCACCAACACATCCCATAACATCATTCAAACTTAATCGAATATACGAATCACTCAAAACAACACCAAACATCAAATCAAATCTCGGATTCAAGCCTAAGAACTACGAACTACTAAATTCTACAAATGACCCTTGTCCGAATATTCTCAAATTTTTCACACAAGTCAGAAATAACCCTACGAACCTACTGCGACCCTCGGAATTCCATTACGAGGTTGTCTACTTATAAGATAACATCTGGTTGACCTTTCCCAACTTATGCTTCTAAATGGGAGGCTAAGTACCTCATTCCACTCCAAAGCTCTACAAACGCAAATCAACCAACATGATATGATTAAACACAACTAAAAAACACAGAGGAAAACAATAATGGCGAAAACAGAGTTATATCTCATGAAACGATTGGCAGGGACATTACATCTTTCCCATTTTAAGCAAACGTTCGTCCTCGAATGAGTCTAGAAACATACCTGAAGCCTCAAATGGGTGTGGATATTTTCTCCGCATATCTTGCTCGGTCTCCCAAGTAGCCTCCTCTACGGGCCGACCTCTCCACTGCACTTTTATTGAAGCTATATCCTATGATCTCAACATGCGGACCTGCAACTCCAAGATAGCCATGGGCTCCACATCATAAGTCAAATCACCGTCTAATTGAACCGTACTAGAATTCAAAACATGAGAAGGATCACTGATATACTTCCAGAGCATAGAAACATGAAATACTGGATGCACTCCCGACAAGCTACGCGGCAAAGCAAGCTCATAAACCACCTCTCCAATTCTACGAAATACCTCAAAAGGCCCAATGAATCGAGGGCTCAACTTGCCCTTCTTCCCAAACCTTATAACACCCTTCATGGATGAAACCTTCAGTAGAACCTTCTCTCCAGCCATATAAGATACACCACGAACCTTTATAACATCATACCTCTTTTGTCTTGACTGCGCTGTATGAAGCTGCTCCTGAATCACATTCCCATTGTCCAAAGCATCCTATACTAAGTCTGTACCCAAAAGCCTAGCCTCGTTCGGTTCAAACCATCCCACTTGAGATCTACACTTCCTCCCATACAAAGCCTCATATAGAGCCATCTGAATACTCGACTGATAACTGTTGTTAGCAAATTCCGCAAGTTATAAAAACTTGTCACATGAACCTCCAAAATCAATTACACAAGCGCATAACATGTCCTCTAACATTTGAATAGTGCGCTCGGTCTGTGCGTCAATCTGAGGGTAAAAAGTTGTGCTCAAATCAACCTGGGTACCCAACTATCGTTGTGCGGCCCTCCAAAACTGCTGTGTAAACTTAGTAATTGTATTTGAAATGATGGACATTGGAACACCATACAGGCGAAGAATCTCTTAGATATAAATCCTAGCCAACCGCTCTGAAGAATAAGTAGTACATACAGGAATGAAGTGCGTGGACTTGGTCAGCCGATCCACAATCACCCAAATAGCATCGAACTCTCAAAGTCCGTGGGAGTCCAAACACGAAATCCATGGTGATCCGCTCCCACTTCCACTCTAGAATATCTATCTGCTGAAGTAAGCCACCTATTCTATGATGCTCATATTTCACCTGCTCACAATTGAGACACCGAGCAACAAACCCAACTATATCCTTCTTCATCCTCCTCCACCAATAACGTTTTTACCAATCCTGGTAGATCTTCGCGGCACCTAAATAGATGGAATACTACGAGTTGTGGGCCTCCTAAAGAATCAACTCCCGAAGCCCATCTACAGTAGGCACACATATCCGACCATGCATCCTCATCACGCCGTCATCACCAATGGTCACATCTCCGGCATCATCATGCAAAACCTTGTCTTTGAGGACTAACAAATGAGGATCATCATACCGGCGCTCTCTAATGCGATCAAACAATAAAGACCGAGATACCACACACGCTAGGATCTGACTGGGCTCCGAAATATCCAACCTTACAAACTGATTGGCCAAAGCCTGAACATCAACCATAAGAGGTCTCTCACCAACAAGAATGAATGCCAAACTGCCCATACTCACTGCCTTCCTACTCAAGGTATCGGCCACCACATTGGCCTTTCCTGGATGGTACAAAATAGTAACATCATAGTCCTTTGGTAGCTCCAACCATCTTCGCTTCCTCAAATTGAGATTCTTCTGTTTAAACAAGTGTTGGAGGTACGATGATAAGTAAACACGTCACAAGACACACCATAAAGATAATGCCTCTGAATCTTCAATGCATGAACAATGGCAGCCAAATCCAAATCGCGGACAGGGTAGTTTTTCTCATTAGTCTTCAACTGACGAGAAGCATAAGCAATCACTCTACCCTCCTACATCAACATAAATCCGACACCGACCCGAGAAACATCACAATATACTATATAAGAACCTGAAGATGATGGCAGAACTAAAATTGGAGTGGTGGTCAAGGCGGTCTTGAGCTTCTAAAAGCTCACCTCACACTCATCCGACCACTTAAAAGGAGCACCCTTTTGGGTCAATTTCGTCAATGGTGACGTAATAAATGAAAATCTCTCAACGAACCGACGGGGATAACCCACCAAACCAGGAAAGCTACTAATCTCTATGGCTGAGGATAGTCTAGGTAAACTCTAGACTGTATCTATCTTCTTCAGATCAACCTGAATACCCTCAGTGGACACCACATGCCCCAAGAATACCACCGAACTGGGCCAAAACTCACACTTGGAGAACTTTTCATAAAGCATCTCCTCCTTCAACCATTGCAATACAACTCTCAAATGCTCGGCGTGCTCCTTCTGGATACGAGAGTACACTAGGATATCATTAATGAATACAATAACAAATGAGTTGAGATAAGGCTGAAACACACTGTTCATAAAATACATGATCGTTGTTGGGGCATTGGTCAGCCCAAAATACATAAGAAGGAACTTATAATTACCGTATCGGGTCCTCAAAGCTGTCTTAAGAATGTCCGAGTCCCTGATCTTCAACTGGTGAGACCTTGGCTGGAGATCAATCTTGAAGAACACCCTCGCTCCCTGAAGCTAGTCAAATAAATCATCAATACGAGGCAAAAGATACTTATTCTTGATTGTAACATTATTCAATTGCTTGAAGTCAATGCACATACTAATCGTGCCATCCTTCTTATTCACAAATATATAGGTGCACCCAATGGCAACACATTAGGCCTAATAAACCCCTTATCAAGGAGTTCTTGAAGCTTCTCCTTCAATTTCTTTAACTCCGCTAGTGCCATACGATATGGTGGAATATAAAAGGGCTGCATGTCCGACACCAAATCAATATCGAAGTCAATATCCTTGTTCGGCGGCATGGCCGGCAGGTCTGCAGGAAACACATCCGGGAACTCTCTTACCATCGAAACCGAATTAACACTAGGAGTCTCTGCACTGACATCCTTCACAAAGGCTGAATAAGAAAGACATCACTTCCCAACCATCCGCTGGGCCTTCAAGTATGGAATCACTCTACTGGAAACATAATCTAAGAAACCTCGCCACTCAACTCGTGGCGCTTCCGGCATAGCCAATTCGGCGCTTTAGCATGATAGTCTAAAATAGCATGGCACGGAGACAACCAATCCATACCCAATATCGCATCAAAATCCACCATACTAAGCAACAAAAGGTCTACTCGGTTCTCCAAACTCCCAATAGTTACCACACAAGATCGATGTACGTAGTCTACTACAATAGTATCGCCCACAAGAATGGATACACGAACAGTTGAAATAAGAGACTTGGGGGGCATATCTAGATAATCAGAAAAATATGAAAAAGTGGAACCGGATTAAATAATACAGAGGCATCCCTATGGCGAACTAAGATAGTACATGTGATCATAGCATTTGAAGCAATAACATTAGGTTTGGCAGTGAGTGCATAGAAACGAGCCTAATCGCCACCTGAGCGGCCTCCCCCTCTAGGGTGACCCCTAGTTTATAGACCTCCACCCCGAGATGACTGGGGGTGGGGAAGTAACTGGTACTGAACCGAAGTATTACTCCTCTACAAGGATGAACCTCCCGAAAGGCGGGGACAGAACCTCTTGATATGACCTAAGTGTCAAAACTCAAAGCAACCTCTACCGGCCACTAGCAATGGGGACTGAAGGGTTACCCGAGCACCAGGATATCCACTAGAAGAACCAGGCATAGATTAGCCCTGAACTGATGGTGCATGAGTCCACCATGGTTACACGAGCGAGCTAACTGAGCATGTCTGAATGGACAGCCTCTACCATGCTAGAACTGACCTCCAGATGGAATAGACCCAAAACTACCATATCCTCGAGGCCTCTTGGCCTCCCTCTCAACTCGCTCTTGACATCAAACTAACTCTATCTCTCTGGAAATGCCAACCACCTCCTCAAAAGATGCACCAGATACCCTCTCTCTGGTCAGAAAAATTGGTAGCTGATAAGTGAGGTCATCAACAAACCTCCTAATCCTCTCCCTATCCGTCGGAACTATCCAGATAACATGATAGGCCAACTCGGAGAATCTCATATCATATTGTGTCACAATCATATCCTCCAAACACAAATGTTGATACTGCCTGCACAGCTCTTTTCTGCGGGACTGTGGTACATTTTTCTCTAGGAAAAGAATAGAGAATTGATTCTAGGTAAGAGGCGCTGCACCAATAAGCCTATGCCTCTCATAAGCCTCCCCCAAGTAAAGGCAGCTCCAAAGATCTGAAAGGTAGTGAAGGAGACCCCACTGGTTTCCAGAATAACCATTGTACGAAATATCCTCTTACACTTGTCCAAGAAACCCTAACATCCTCACCCTCTCTACCACTGAAAGTCGGTGGCTATATTCTACCAAACCTCCCCAATCTCCGCTGCTAGTCATCAGGAATGATAGGAACCACATAATCTTGATCAACTGCAACTGGATGGGCTAGTGGTGCCCCCGATGTCTGAAGTCCCTAAAAAACATACTCAGGTGAGCGGGCAACGGGAGTTTGAGTGCCTCCCCTGGCGTGGGAAGTAGCTATTGTAGTAGAAACAGTGACCGCCAGAGAAATACTGGTGCACACGGTTAGAATCTATGCCAAGGTCTCCTGAAGACCTAGAATAGCCATAGGCACAACTGGTGCTTGAGCTAGTCCCACTAGGGCATCAACACTCGGAACCTGATCCTGAATTGGAGAAGCTGGTGGATCTGCTGGTGCTGCCCTAGCTGCGCTGTGAGGTACACCTCTACCTCTGCCACAGACTCTAACGCAATCTCAGTGTCTCACGGCCCGAACTAGTGGTACTGGTGGATGTTCGCCCTGACAGTTAGTACATATACTCACCATCTGTGATAGAATAGAATAATAGAAGTTTAGTTCCAAAATCAATAGATTTGCACGAAATGAATTCAAGAATGTTAAGTTTTTCTAAAGGTTCTACAACCTCTCAAAGATAAGTACAGACGTCTCTGTACCGATCCTCAAGACTCTACTAAGCCCACTCATGACTCGTGAGACCTATGTAATATAGGTACTGATAACAACTTGTCAGACCCCAAACTCAACCCGTCATGATGGTGTCTATCGTGGAACTAGGCCAGCCTCAACTCAATGCGATGTAAACCACAATACTAAAATTTAGAACATTTGCGAAAAAATAATTTTATCATTTAAGAAAAATAAATTGTTCAAAACATAAGCAAATACATAACACGAGTCAACCAGCCCAAAACCAGGGTGTCACGGAGTACATGAGCGTCAATAGAAATAACAGAGTCTACTACAATGTTTACTGAATACAACTAAAACACAACTATAATAAAGAAGGAGGGTCAAGAAGTACGAACGCCATGCAGATACCTCAACAATCTCCCAAACCTACAACCTGCATCAGTGACTACCACTGGGTACGAAAGCACCTAGATCTCCACACAAGGTGCAGGAGGTAACATGAGTACACCAACTCAGTAAGTAACAAGTCCAACCTATGGACCGATAGGTAGTGACAAATGTAACCTCAACAGAAAATAGAAATAAGTTGTTCAGTAAAATAGACATGCTATTTTTTCTGGAATACAATTCAACAATGAGATAAATATAGACCTGAACAATGTAAAAGATAAGGATCAACTAACTCTGTATACCAATGCACAAAATGTATGAAATGCACCATATGCTCCCATTTTCAAGTGCTCAACAACTTGATACTGCATATGATCACCCGACCCAGGGAAATCCATCCCAAAACATATACAATGCTTACTACAAGTCATCCAGTATCGAGGAACAAGGGTAATCCAACCCTGAGGTGAAATCCATCTCCATGTATATATGTATACACACACAACCACTTGGTACCGCATATGGCCATCCGACCCAGGGAAATCCATCCTAGAACATGCTCAATAATGACTAGAAATCACTCCATACCGAGGAAAAAGGGAAATCCATCTTTGTGGAGAAATCCATCTCCATATATCAATACATCAGAAAAATCCACGTCCAAGGAAAATCCATCCCTAAATAATATCATCCACACTCATTGGATTGTGTAGACTCTACAGGGGCTCCTTCAGACCAATCGCAATAACAAGCCAATGAAGGCATAATCAATAATTTGTTGCGGCGTGCAGCCTGGCCTATAATTGTCATTCATAATTAGGCACTCGACCTCTCTTAGTAAACACTCTCCAGTCTCACCCACGGCTCACAATGCCATGAAAACTAGCCCGAAGCAATGATATGAGGTGCCAACATAATAATAGCTGAGACTAAGACATGATATGATATGCAACGACAAGACTGAGTACATAATATCAATGAACTTGCGAGATGACAGCAAGAAATGACCACTCGGGTCTCAGTAGTATCAGCTTGAAGCCTTAACATGATAATTATCATGATTTATGGCTCATCTATTTAGTCACATAATAAAACACGAATATCGGCAAGAAAGAGCCACTATGCAGTTCCATGGAATGAACCAAGTTACAATTCTCGTGGTGCACACCCACACGCCCGTCACTTGGCATGTGCACCACCTGAATACAATCATATAGCACATAGTCGGGGGTTTCAAACCATCATAACAATGTTTGGAAGCATTACATACCTCAAACAAGCTAAAATCCCACTCCGCAATGCCTTTGCCCCTCAAATCGACCTCTGGACGCTCCGAATCTAGCCATAAACAATTCGATACAATCAACACAAGCTAAAGAAATCAATCCAATAAAAAAATGCTAAGCTTAAGGCCAAATTCAAAAAGTCAACTCAAAAGTTGGGCCCCGGTCCGATGTCTAGAAATCCAACAAAAGTCACAAAATCCGACAACCCACTCTATTACGAAACTAACCATACTAGTTTCACTCAATTCCAACTTCGAATCGGCTTTCAAATCCCGAAAGTTCATTTATGAGGTTCCACAATTTTTCCCCAAATTCCACCCCAGGTTACTAATCAGAAGATGAAATAAATGATATATTCATGATTATTAGCCAAAACCTGCAGTCGCGTCCCTTCTTCTGCTGTCCGCGCCAACCTTCATTACTGACCACGAAAATACTGCCTCCCTCGCAAAAGTCCCTCTACCGACCTCAAAATTTCGGTGCGGCCTGCACTCCCATCTGTAGAGACCAACATCAGCAACACCAGTAGCTGTTTTCAATAACTATACACATCCGATAACTACTTGAAACACACCTGAGGCCCTCAAGACCTCAACCAACCCCACCAACATGTCTCAGAACATCATTCAAACTTAATCGAATCTACGAATCACTCAAAACAACACCAAACATCGAATCAAATCTCAGATTCAAGCCTAAGAATTCCGAACTCCTAAATTGTACAAATGACTTCGAAACCAATCAAACCTTGTTCAAATATTCTCAAATTTTGCACACAAATCACCAATGATCCTACAAACCTACTGCAATTATTTCTTTCATTAAAGTTGCCAACTTTCGTCATTACTCTTAGTTGCATTCATCTTTTCACACTTTGTAAGAATAGGTTTTATTGCATATAAAATACTGCATTCCTCTGATTAAGATTTTGGCTTAATTTTTCTTGTGAAAATCATTAATTGATATGTGATTGTTGAACTCCAGTTAAGCCTTAGGAATGTTGCTTACTCTCTCTTGTACTTTAATCAGCAATCACGATGAAAATTTTGTACTTTACTGTGAATATCAATGTTGTATTCTGCTTCCAATAGTTTACATTCTTTTTGTTAGGTGAAAATTGTGCATGATTAACTACTGACAAGCCTCTCCCTTTTGACTGATTCAAGTCTTGAGAATCTGAGATTGGATTGAGAAAAAAGAATGCTCCGTCTCTATAGGAAGCAACTAATTTACATTTGATCCTTGAACAACAATCTGTGAGCTATCACCATTAAATTTTGTTCATTCCAAACCCTTTCCATCTACAATATGCTTCTCAGTCACACGATCACATCTATTAGGAGTAGGTGAAACATCGCCAGCGTCGACTAGAATTGTAGCATGCGTAGAAACAGATGTTGTATTTAGTGGCTTAATGACATCTGATCATTGTCCAACAACATGAGATTTTACACCTTTGTCTTCTATAAATTCCAAGTTTTTTCCTATAGCACGATCCACAGAAGCATTAGCTACAGTCATCAGATTAATAGTAGCAATAGTTTTATGATTCCCAGGTTGAAAATTCAAAGTCTGCTGCTGCCTACAAACCTGTGTAACACTAGCTTCATTCTCCACTCGATCAGTGATAGCCTTAGGGACAACTTATATTTTGACCAGCTCCTTTACCATCTACAGCAACTTCAATATGTATTACATCAGTTGGAGATATGTCATTCAGAAATCCCTAAATATCTATTGTATTACCTAATGTTTTGTTGTCTTTTTCATTCTAGGTAACTCAGAAGCAAAAAAGGTTTTTGGGCCTACTTTACAAAAAGATATTTGGAAACTTCCGCCGGGAAAGATAATTGATGTGTCGTTTAATAATTGTAACCAAGCTATTGGAAAAGAGGATCAAAAGCTTGCTAGCTTTCTAGAAGTTATTTCTAGAACTCCAGAACTAACACCTCTATATGTAGATGATTCGAGAAATTTTGACAACGAAGAAAAGAAGAAAATGGTGGATTTTGCCAGGGTATGGAATATTCTTCTTCTTCTTCTTCTTCTTCTTCTTCTTATTATTATTATTATTATTATTATTATTATTATTATTATTATTATTATTATTATTATTTTGTGAATATGCTCTATCTTTTATACATGATGTTATCTTACAAATATTGGCTTTTATTTTTTCAGAAGAAGTTCACTATTCCAAAACGTAGAGAAGCGTGGGTCTTAAAGTGACTAGGAAAGAAATGGAAACATTACAAGTGCAGTTTGCAGGGTGAGTATGCGCAAAAATATAATACTAAAGATGCTTTACTAAAAAATAGACCATGCCATATACCGAGGGATCAATGGAGTGGTCTTGTCCTTTATTGGCTTTCTGATAAAGCTAACGTATCAACCTTGAAAATTCTCCCATTCTGCTCATTTTCATAGCGTGTTTATTTTAGGTATGCTCAATTTTTGTTTAAAGTTTATAATATATCATTTTATTATTTTAATGATAGAGACGTACCCAAGCAAATAGAAACAATAGAGCCAAGCAAACGATGCTTCACACAGGAGGATCAAAACGTATTGGCACCTTGATGAATGAGCAGGTAAACCTATGAAAGATACAAACTAAAATATTTTAAACTATTTTAGTCATGCATACAACATATATGATATCATTTTTATTTTATTAGGCTGTAAACGGGATAGAGCCTGCACTAGCAGAAATTTTCCTATTAACTCATAAAAAATGTAAGGACGGTAGACCACTGGATGATGATTTTGTCAAGGCAATAGTATGATTTATTCTTTATTTAATTTTTTTGTTTGATGACTCTATACATATGCATTTTCCTCTTCATGAATTCCAAAGTAGATTTATTGTGTATTTTATGATCAGGAAATGATAAATGAAAGGATGAGCAATAGTGAGAGATCTCCTAAGCAACCTCCTCGTACTGTTGCTTGGGAAGGAGATGTGTATTCGCAGGTGTTGGGAAATGAAAAAAGTGGGTATGTTTTTGGTTTAGGACTTGGTCTAATTCCTTCTGTTTTATGGGATAGTAGGTCTTCCTTAAGAAATACTATTGCAGATGATTCTTCTAATGAGGCTATACAAAGGTTAGAACAACATAAAATCGAGTTAAAAGAGAAACAAAATGAGGAAATGAATATTGAAACAAAATCATGAGAATATGCAATCAGAATTACTCCAAATGAGATAATTAATGCACTAATATGCTTTTAATGCATCTATGCCTCAAAGTAGCAATGGAACCTTCGGTGGACAGGTAATTCCATTTCATAAAATTTAGATATTTTAAATTAATTTCTAATCATATAAAAGTATTGCTATCTAACATGTTAATATTTATTGGATCCACGACACTAATAGTGGATATGAATGAGTACCACAAATATCAAGAATGCCTAGTGTTGATGAAAACGCTCGACTTTCTTGGAATTTTCTTCCTTTTATGTATTTACTTTACTCACTGTTGTTGATGTCGCAAAGGTTGTGATAATTTTTAGAAGTACAAGACGCAGTAGCATGTGTTGAACAATTCTATTACAGACTCCATATGAATGTCCTTCTTGTAAATCACTAAAGAAAGTAGCAAACAGATTTAAATATATTAGCTTTATACTTTGTTTCATAAGTACCGAGTTCAGTTACGTCTACACTCCATCCTCCTCTGCCTATTGGCACTTTGATAGTGAAACATCTTATTAATTGCTCCTATTGGCACTTTGATAGTTCTTTTTGCTCTCTTCATGTAATTTTCCTCACATAATCCTTCGATCGTATTTGCCTCACATAAGCCTTTGATCATGAGTAGTAACGTACACTCAATGAAATTGGAAATATGACTGATCCATCCTGAGCAAAAACTAGAGATAGATAATGGAAACTTACAAGAGCCAGCATTTCCGGAAGATAAACATGAGCAAAAGAAAAAAAATATGCTCATGTACTTATGGAAAATACTACTTTTTGAAATTGACAAAATTATTTTCTTCCTTTTTTCAATTATATCTTGTCACAGTATGCTCAGATAGTGCGTGAAGCACTTTGTGAACTGGAGCTTCCTTACATACTGAATATCATAGCTGAAGGATCAGCACGTGAAGAGTTATTCATAAAAATATCTGGTGGAAAGGATGTTATGTTTCCTTTTCGCTGTCCTTGTTAACATGCAGTCTATCACCTTTCTATAGCTCTGCTAACGGAAATTCACTTAGTTAGTTTAAAGGAGAATCGTGGTAGGTTGACATCTTCATAAATAGTCAAACTTAATGAATCTAATGAACATTAACTTTTCATAACATGTCATATGCACGTGCCACATTAGTCTCAAATAGAGTGGAATGGATGCAAACGATTCATATGGTTTATTCCAACTAGTTGGGAGTAACATTTAGTTAATTCATTTATAGTCTATCCATCTTCTATGTCAGTACTGGTCATATTTTCTACAATCTAAAAAAGTCATGGTTGTATCAACGAAACAACCATCTGCAATTGATGTTTTCTGTTGCAAAAGCTCCAGAGAATCACGACTTTGGCTTGATTGCTTTGGAAAAATGATGTGATCTCTTTGTTGCAAATCATTATACTTTATTTCTTTATGTTAGGTCCTTTCCCTTTGTTTGTCTGTTTCTTGTGGCTTCCGTCATGTTTGTGCGAAATAAACTGTTAAACTTCTTCCAGGATTTTGAAAAAACAATTCTATAATCAATGTTGCTCTAGCTGGAAAGTTTCTTTTTTGTTTTATTTTTCTGTCTTTTTTTAAAATTAATAGCTACTATGTACTACTCTTTGTCCATGCTATATCATGACCCAAAATTCACTAAGGGTCGTGATGGTATCAGACACCACTGTAAGGCAAGCCAACCATAAATACTTAATTTTATTCTTGTTTTAATAATTTTGAAAACTATGATTTACCTTCAAATCAACTAGTAAAAGATAATTGTGATGACCCGTCCAGTCGTCTCATGAGTTACCGCTCCATTTTTCCCCATTTCTGCTTCTTTATGCTTCGTTATCCGTATTTTATGGTATCGGGTTGGTCGGATCGAATCCGGAAAGGATTTGGCAAGGTTTGAGACACTTAGTCTCTTTTGAGGAAGCTTAAGTTGGAAAAGACAATCGGATATTGACTTATGTGTTAGAGGGCTCAGATGTGAGTTCCGAGGGTTCGGTTAGTTTTGGGAGGTTATTTATGACTTAGGAGTGTGATCGAAATGAATTTTGGAGGTTTGGAGTAGATTTTGTCTTGAATTGGCGAAGTTGATATTTTGGCGATTTCCGGTTGGTAGGCGAGAATTTTATATAGGGGTCGGAATGGAATTATGAGAGTTGCAGTAGCTTCGTTCGGTCACTTGGGATATGTGTGCAAATTTTCAGGTCATTCAGACGTGGTTTGGTTGGGTTTTTGATCAAAAGCGGAATTCGGAAGATTTTAGAAAGTTTGGCTTGAATCCGATGTGTTTTGGATAATTTGATGTTGTTTGAGGTATTTTGATGATTGGACCAAGTTTAAATAAGGTTTTAGGATATGTTGGTGCCTTTGGTTGAGGTCTCGGGGGCCTCGGGTGAGTTTCAAGGGGTTGAACAGATCATTTTGGAGTTAAGAAAATTGTAGAAGTTGCAGGTTCAGCTGTTGCAGGTTTTTACTCTTCACATTCGTGAGCGGACCCTCGCGTTCGCAAAGAGTCAGTGGAAGTTAGTGGAATGTTGGTCTTCACATTAGCGAGAAGGGCTTTGCGTTTGCGGAGGGCTGGAAAGTGAAGCATCGCGTTCGCGTAGAAGAATTGGGTCAGCCGGGTTAGTATGCATCGCGTTCACGGGAGGGATTATTGCGTTCGCGTAGGTTTGAGAGGCTGAATCATCGCGTTCATGATGGTAGGGTCGCGTTCGTGAAGGAGAGTTTTGGTCAGCGGAATTTTTGTGCTTCACGAACGCGAGGCTTTGACCGCGTTCGCGAAGAAGGAAATTGGGCCAGGGCAGAAGGTTTTTAAACTCGTCTTGTCCGCGATTTTGGGGCTTATTTCCTCCATAGTTGGTCATTTTGGGAGATTTTTGAAGGAGATTTAAGAGGGATTCAAGGGGAATCATTGGGAGGTAAAATTCTCGGACTTAAAACTCGATTATTATGTGAATTCCACCTAGAAAATCATGGATATTAAGCTTAAAATTGGGGAAACTAGGGCTTGAAAACTTAGGCCTTTAATTGTGGATTTGAAGGACCATTTGGGGTTGGATTTGAGAACTTTTGATATGTATGAACTCGTGGGGAGATAAGGAACCTATTGAATTCCAAGACGTGGGCCCGGTGGTCGGGTTTTGGTAATTTTGGAATTTGTACCCTTTATTGGTTGTTTTCATTGGGCATCATTCTCTTAGCATATTTTGACGTCCTCATTTTGATTTTGGATAGATTCGACGTGAGTGAAGGCCGATTCGAGGGGCAAAGGCGTCACAAGTTAGAGATTTGATTAGTTCGAGGTGAGTAATGATTGTAAATGATGTTCTGAGGGTTTGAAACCCCAGATTGCACATCGTAGTGCTATATTGAGAAGGCAAACGCTTGATGACGAGCGTGGGGTCGTGCACTTTTGGGGATTGTGACTTAGTCCGTACCGATTGATGATTTGACCACGTATTTGACCGAGATCTATTTTTTATCATTATTATTTGGGCTGAATGCCATATTTGGGCCTTGTGCCAACTATTTGAACCCTTCAGGGTTTTTTATTGATATTTCCTCACAGTTTTGACTTTACACTTGAACTCAGTCATGTTATTTTCCAATGTTTTTAATGCTCAGCCATGTTTACTCAGTTTTAAGACTTAAGTGGTATTTTAAATGATGTTTGGGGTGAGAAACACTGTTTTACTATTGCCTGAGGGGCTTGTGAGGATTTTTGACTGAGTAAGGCCGACGGCCTATGTTGTGAAGAAATACTGTTATTGATTTGAGATCGAGGGCCTGAGATATGTACGCCAAAAGGTGGTTTGATTGATATGAGGCCAAGAGCCTAGTGATGATGCCACGAGATGGCTTAGTATTGCCCTTGGACCGTAAGGGGCCCTCCAGGAGTCTGCACACTCCTAGTGAGCGCGGGTACTCATTGTGATATGAGATTGAGACCGAGGGGCTGGTACTGTTCTGAGATGTTGCCCGAGGGGCAGATATGTCGATACTATGCCCGAGGGGCGAACTTCTATTTATTTATTTTCCTTAACTTCTTGCCAAATTACATGTTTACTTGTTGAAAAAGGATTTTTACTAAACTTTTCACCAGTTTACTGCTTTAAAAAATGGTTTTACTGCTTTGTTATAGAATGCCTTGTGCCTTACGTGTTTTCTTACTTTCAGTCGTTATTTACATTTGTTACTCACTGAGTTGGAGTACTCACTTTACTCCCTGCACCTTGTGTGCAGATTCAGGCATAGCTGGTCCCGCTCTCGAGTGCTAATTCATTCCAGCTTCAGGTGGATCTCGAGGAGTCTTTAGGTAGCTTTTGGCATTCGCAGCCCGGAGCTCCTCCCTTTCTCTTTGTAGTTACACTTGAGGATTCTATGTTGTTAGATGCTCGTAACTTGTGACACCCCGATTAGGGCTGTGTTGGGTTGTACTTACGCACTTTATTGATATTATCCGCTACTTAGTATTGCTAATCATGTTTTAGACTGCTTTTATATTGTTTAAATGTTTTAACAAGTAAATTAGGTTTCATTGGCTGGCCTTGTCTTCACGAAAGGCGCCATCATGACCGGGTTCGGGTTTAGGGTCGTGACAATAATTTTTAGAAGGTAAATAAAAGAATGTTTAGAAGTAAATACAAAATACCCCATAATCATCCTAGAACCCGATGCCACAAGTGTATGAGTAGTTTCTAGGAAATAATGTAATACAAGAACTGTCCGAAACAAAAATTGGACAGAAAAGAAAATACAGTACAATACTCTGAAGAAAACTCTGCTGACTGTGGGTCGTCTCGAGAGGTGCAGCTCAGCTAAGTCTCCGTATCAACCATGTCGTTGCACCCAACTAGTTCACTAGACATACATGTGCCTGTGCAACAAAAATGCACAACAAGTGTAGTATGAGTACAAAAATAACGCGTACCCAATAAGTATCCCGTCTAACCTCGAAGAAGTAGAGACGAGAGGTCGACTTCTACACTTACTAGTGCTCCAATAATAATATATTAATAATGCGAATAATCATGGATATATAAAAAAATGGCAATAAACTCAAGTAAGTCAAGAAACAAGTAATCTTTTTTACATTTGGAAGTCTCCAAATTCATAATCCTATATTTACCAATTTATCTCAGATCATGGAAGCAATATCAATTTGTATATCTCAAGCAAGCATTACAATCATACGCAAATCATGCCAAGGTCGTACAGCCCGATCAAATAAATATTTAAACTGTGCACTGCTGGAGGGTTGAATGGCGCGAACCATAGATGCATCTATTAATCTGCCGAGGCGTTCAGCCCGTTCCAAAATTTAACACACATAGACAATCAATCAAGAAGTCATCAGGGAACAATTATCCAAAGAAAAGCCAATTCTCTTCCAACAGTTTAAGAAAATGAAGTTTAATCTTTTCAGAAATTCATTTATACATTCGATGTGATTTAAGCAATTCAAATAGTCAATAAAATTACAAATATTCCAAGTATAGCATGCTTTTGGGTCATAGACTACACGGACTCTCGTAACCTCGTGCGTACGTAGCCCCCACAAATAGAAGCACATAACCAATTATTTCACTTATGGCAACAATTCCCTCTTACAAGGTTAGAAAGGAGACTTATCTTGCTTTGAAGTCCAATGACCGGCTTCCAAGCCCTTCCGACGACTCAAATCGATGCCCCAATGCTAAAAAACTAGCCAAATAACAGGCAAACCAATGAAAATACACCCTAATACACATAAAAATTCAGTTTATATAAAATCCCAATTCCGCTCGAAAAGTTGACAAAATCGCCCTCGCGCCCACAGGCCCGGATTCCAAAAAATTTCGAAGATAAAGTCTACCCATGACCTACGAAGTCAAATATGTAATTTACTCTTAATATCATGCCCAAAATCGTGGTCAAAATCCAGGAATACCAATTTTCTAGGTTTTCCCTCAAACCCCAAGTTTCTTTCAATTTTCATGCTAAATACCATACCTAATCAATGTATTTAACTCAAGATAGGTGGGGATAGCTTACCTTGCCGTTGATGATGAAAACTCCCACTTGAAGCTCTCCAAAAATCGTCCAAACAAGTGAAAATAGAAGGAAATGAACCAAATCTCCGTTTTTATAAAATCCTCTTCTACCCAGCAACCTTCGCACATGCGGTCACTTAACCGCTACTGCGGTTCCGCAGGTGCGGTTCAAATTTCGCTTCTACAGGAAACCTCCAGCTACCCCATCCTACTTTTGCGCCGCCCAGACCACATCTGCGATCTCGCAGGTGCAGAAGTTCCTTCGAACCTTCGGCCTCTGACCCCTTCACTTCTAGTCGGTTCTACGGTTCCCTTCCTCACTTTTGCGGGGCCGTTTCTGCGCTGAAGCATATGCAGAAGCGGTTACACCAGAAACCAGACCCCCTTCAGCTCTTCCTTTAAGTCCCAATAGATCCATTAACCATACAGAATCCACCTGAGGCCCCCGGGACCCTGTCCAGTCACACCAACCAGTCCCAACACACATTACGGATTTTCTCGAGGCCTCAAATCACTTCAAACAACGCTAAAATCACGAATCACACCCCAAATCAAACTTGATGAACTTGAGAAATTCAAACTTCAACATTCGATGCCGAAACCTATCAAATCACATCCGATTGACCTCAAATTTTTCACACAAGTCATATTTGACATTGCAGACCTACTCCAACTTCTGGAATCAGAATCCGACTCCGATATCAAAAAGTCCACTTCCGGTCAAACTTCTGAAAAGCCTTCAAGTTCCAACATAAGCCAAATGACTCCAAAATGACCTACGGACCTCTGAATTCACTTCCGATCGTGCTCCCAACACTAGAATAACCATACAGAGCTATTCACAAACTCAGAATCCCAAACGGACATCGATAACACTGAAACGCACTGCAGCCCAAACTTATGTAATTCTTCCAAAAATGCTAACATCCACAATAGGTGCCGAAACATTCCTAGGTCTTCTAAAACCGGAGCTGGACATACGCCCAAGTCTGAAATCATCACACAAACCTGTTGGGACCTTCGAATCCCGATTCCAAGGTTGCTTACTCAAAAATCCAATCTTAGTCAATTCCTCCAACTTAAAGATTCCGAAATGAGAATTCTCTTTCCAAATAAACTCCGAACTTTCCCGAATTCAATTCCAACCATGTGAACACCGTATAAATCACCACACATTGCACCGATACAAGATTGCATACCTTTTCTGAATTCACACCATGCACCACGTCATTCACAGGACCATAATGACATTCTCTGATCATAATAACCAACATTACCTGAATCTGATGCTCACAATGCACCTCATGATATATAAGTCTTGTTCCAACTCTTACAACACCTCCACGATGGAAGAGACACGTAGAAATTCTTAACCAACTACCGAGTCAATAATTCATTGAGTCTATACTCCTGACAAGAACCACCACCTCTTTCTGAACCAAATAATGATCTTTGCTCCTTAACATACTTCATATAATCCGATCGCAATTATCCTAGATCCAATAATCACATCTCACCCCGTACGAACTGCTCAGGCAATAAGTCATCCTAGAAAAAACCAAAAGTCTCATAGGATGGCACAATGTGCCAATAGAATATGAACTCGAACGTGATAAAAAGGAAAATGAATTATGGAAGAGACTACTCAACTTACGCGCTAATATGGACATTCCTCAGAAAATAGGAAACAAGGCACACAAAAATAGCATATAGAAAACTGTACTCAATAACACACTGTTGCAGCGTGCAACCCGATCCAAATAATATACCCGTGGCGGCGTGCCACCCGATCCACACATGAAATTTGCATAAGGAGATCCACATCGAGCTAAATTGCTCATTATTACAAAATACCGAATATCGGTCACAAGCATGCTAAGTGCATTATACCATCCCTGTGGAGACATATAGTGTCATAAGCTACAAAACTCAAGCACAACTGAGGTGCGATATATGATCTGAATCTCAATAGCCATCCTGCTCACATAACACCATCGCTACGCAGAACCTTAACGCATAAGAAATTAGCAAACCGCCTCACAACTCACACAGGGCAATATAGCATCTCATGAATTAGTTTTCGATGAAATAACACCCAACGTCTGAATGCTCCTCCATAAGGAGAGCATTACTGAAATGCACATATTTGGCCTATTACAGGGCCCACATTCATATTTAAATCCATCCATAGATCTCAGATCGATTCTGATCCCACTGAACTAGGCTAATAACCTTTCGTGGGTCCATAATAACCTTCTTTTTCTCATATTACACAAGAACCACCATCATAACTGGAGCAAACCTCCAAAGTTCATAACCCAATAAACCGAGTGTCCTCCAGGCATAAATTCTCAAATTAGCAATATTACCACAATCTTCATACTTGGTCTAAATCTTTAATCAATCAAGTGAGTACATGTTACACTTACACAATCTTACCGTGAGATACGCTCCCACGACCTTCCGTATTAGGTAACAATTTTGCACACCCATACCACCGGCTACATTAACGCTATAAGGCAAGTCGAGAATCCATAACTAGGTTGTAAAGCCTCTCTAACAAAACGCTAGCCAAAGGTGACGCTAGAAACAATTGCAGCTTGCTCTAAACATTCAAGTTCCTTCCCTGCTCATCCGATCTCGCGACATCATTGTCAACATCGAATCGCAATTGTGATCCTCAATTTCAAATTCCATACCACTCACTGCGCCTAACACGCTAGTATGCGATAGCACAAGAATTTCATCATAGTCCCTGGACCACTAATAGGGAAACCACTTCATCATATAGAAACTTTTCGCTTATCTCATTTCAGGAGAATCATGGCAACACGCGAGTGAATCCTCATAACTGTAGAACATGCAAATCTTCAGGTAGCGGCTAGGCCACCATATCCCTTTCGGGATCCGCCTACACATAACAGGCCATAATATTTGAATACATTCAAATAAAATTGATTACGACGGTCGTCAAGCCTCACACGCACTGCTGGAATCACATGCATAACTTAATCACGCTGAAGAAACTGATCACTACTACCAATATGCCAATTCAACTATGGCTAATCAACCTAACTTCTTCCAGTTTATCCTTGATCACCTTAGAAATAATAATAACTCAATTCCACACATAACACACTCCATCTGCACTCATCCCGAGTGACCTTGTAACTCGAGACCATGCTGTTTCAAATTCCACTAACCATTTTGTACCTCCCTTGTATGCACATTCACATCCTCGACTGGTACTCCCATATTAATAATCCCTCTACGAATATGAAGTCATTTTCTCTCATAACTCCAAATGCTACCCTGCAAGCCAAAAATATCATAGAACATTCTGAGCCTCTTATCACAATCTGCTACCAAGCTCAATTCTTAACCATACCGTGGGCTTGTAATCCTTAGGCACCGCATATTAACCTTTGAATTCACTAGGACCGTTGTTGAAAGTCACCCACTCTGGCTTGGTCCCGAATATAATCAACTACAAGGCTCCGCAGACATATGAACACCCATCTCGATGAAGCACCGGACTGAATCACTTCCCTTGTAAATCACCTTTGGACGAAGCATAAATCTTGAATCTTCCCAAAACCTGAACATGATCCAATAAGGCCAACCGTAGCGCATCTTCATTAAATCCCTTGCCTTAAATGACCACTTATGTTCTTTTCCTTTAGCTATAATAGCTCGCCAATACACCGATGACCCAAAATCTCACCAATAGATGACCATGCAATCCAACTGTAGGCGGTGGGACTCTCTCACTTAGCTTGAAGACACTATTACACAACTATGGAACACACCAAGATTCTTTATCTCTCATTGACATGACCTTGCGCAATCAAACCGCCAATCCCTCGAAATCCTTCCATTAGCATTTCATGAACACTCCGAATTCTCTAGCACATTCACATATTCGACCTCTTACTGGATAGCCAGTAAAATCCTTCGCAGAAGCTTCACCAACCACGCGACCACTGACTTGCTCTTAAGAGATAACCCACCTGAGCCTTTGCTCGCTCACCAGTTGCACAAGTCCATTCACTCCTTGTGGACATCAACTAAAGGTGCTGTAATATCTTCCTATCCAAAGTCATGGTGTATCCCTCTCCATATAAAGCAACTCATTTCTGTCACATCCAATCTCCCGCCGTATGCTGACCAATATTTCAAATTAAGCTCATAGACCAACCACCGTCCACTAAAATTTCCCAAATAATTCCAACTTTCATTAAGGTGCATAGTCATCCTACCACAAAACCCATATGCAACTCCGCCACTCTCCCACTTTGGTGAAACTCACTTCTTTAATCAACTACTCGACCTTCGCTTCTTATACCTGGCCTTCTAGAAATTTAACCACCGCCTGACACTTCTCACATGTCCTTTCTCATCAATTGTTGCCCGGTTGTTGTCTTGATTCAATCTCATTCTCTGTAACACTGGATCCAACAGATCACCACTAACTTTAAATCTCTCTGAGGGTCATCTTTCTTGAGCCATCAACACTAGGAACACCGTTTAAATCCTAAACCAGCGCATATTGTGATCTTTGACAGTCGCCTCTCCATTATAATTTCATAACATCCTGCCCAAAAGGTGAATTGAAAAAAACCATAACACCGACGAACTTAACATATTCAATCGAGGACGATGATACCACATGGCATATGAAAATTCCACGATAATTGAAAAAACTAAGTCTCATTACCCCGTCAATCTAAATTTGTACATTCACAGAACAATTGCTTTTCCTCTGCCGGAAATGAAATATCGAATATCTAAATCGTGCACTGAGTAGACCTCCAATCAAGTCATTAACTACCCTGACACATGGGCAAGTATCCTATTATCATGTCAATACTGTGCGATAACCAATCACGAGAAATCATAGCGATCTTCGAAAAACCTCAAAGCTCTCAAAAGTGCAGCTACCAAGCTGAAATGACAGAATACCCTTCTGCCAGGTGATGACAATAGCCCAATCCACTATGGAGGGAGTATCAGGCTGCACCCCATCTTGTAGTACCACTAAAATTCTTTAATTCTCGATTTATAATAAGTGTTTCGCATCGTAAGATTGAGTAGGAAGTAAACACGGGCATAATCCTCAAAGGAATCAAATCGCATGATGAAGAATCAAGAAGGGCAGTACTCCTAACAGCCCTGTAGCATATCGAAGATAAGTACAGACATCTCCGCACCGATCCACAAGACTATACTAGACTCGCTCATGACTCGTGAGACCTAAGGGAACCTAGTGCTCTAATACCATGTTGTCACGACCCAAAATCCACTAAGGTTCGTGATGGTGCCGGACACCACTGTCAAGCAAGCCAACCATGACTACTTAATTTACTTCTTATTTTAATAATTTCGAAAACTATAATTTTCCATCAAATCAGCTAGTAAAATATAATCTTTACAAGGTAAATAGAAGAATGTTTAGAAGTAAATACAAAATATCCCATAATCATCCCAGAACTCGGTGCCACAAGTGCATGAGCAGTTTCTAGGAAATAAATTAATAAACAAATGTCCGGAACACAAATTGAACAAAAAAGAAAATACAATACAATACTCTGAAGGAGACTCTGATGGATGCGGGTCGTCTCGAGAGGTGCAGATCACCTAAGTCTCCGTATCAACCATGTCGTTGCGCCCAACTAGGACAATAGACATACATGTGCCTATGCAACAAAAATGGACAGCAAGTGTAGTATGAGTATAAAAACAACGTGTACCCAGTAAGTATCCCGTCTAACCTCGAAGAAGTAAAGACAATTGGTCGACTTCCACACTTGCTAGTTGTCCAATAATAATATATTAATAATGCAAATAATCATGGATTTATAATAAAAATGGCAGTACACTCAACTAAGTCAAGAAACAAGTAAGCATTCCTTTTTATATTTAGAAGTCTCCAAATTCATAATCCATTATTTACCAATATATCTCAGACCAGGGAGGCAATATCAATTTTTAAATCTCAAGCAAGCATTACTAGCATGCGCAAATCATGTCGAGGTCGTACGGCCCGATCCAACAAATATTTAAACTGTGCACTGCGAGAGGATCAAATGGCGCGAACCATAGATGCATCTATTTAATCTGTTGAGGCGTTCAGCCCATTCCAAAATTTAACACACAAATACAGTCAATCAAGAAGTCATCAGGGAACAATTATCCAAAGAAAAGCCAATTCTCTTCCAACAGTTTAAGAAAATGAAGTTTAATCTTTTTAGAAATTCATTTACAAAATTCTATGTAATTTAAGCAATTCAAACTGTTAATGGGATTACAAATAAATCAAGTATAGCATGCTTTTAGGTCCTAGACTACCCGGACATAAACATAATAGTAGTTGTGCACGGACACTCATCACCTCGTGCGTACGTAGCCCCCACAAATAGAAGCACATAACCAATTATTTTACCTATGGGGCAATTCCCTCTTACAAGGTTAGAAAGGAGACTTACCTTGCTTTGAAGTCCAATGACCGGCTTCCAAGCATTTACGACGACTCAAACTGATGCCCCAATGCTCCAAAACTAGCAAAATAACAGGCAAACCAATGAAAATAAACCTTAATACACTAACAATTCAATTTATATAAAATCCCAACTCCGCTCGAAAAGTTGACAAAATTGCCCTCGGCCCCATGTGCCCGGATTCTGAAATTTTTCGAAGATAAAGTTTACCCATGACCTCACGAGCTCAAATATGTAATTTACTCTTAATTTGATGCCCAAAATCGTGGTCAAAATCCAAGAATACCAATTTTCTAGGTTTTCCCTCAAACCCCAAGTTTCTACCAATTTTCATGCTAAATACCATACATAATCAATGTATTTAACTCAAGACAGATGGGGATATCTTACCTTGCCGTTGATGATGAAAACTCCCACTTGTAGCTCTCCAAAAATTTTCCAAACAACAAAAAATGGAAGAAATGGACCAAATCTCCATTTTTTATAAAATCCACTTCGGCCCAGCGACCTTTGCACCTGCGGTCACATGACCGCTTCTGCGGTTCCGCAGGTGCAGTTCATATTCCGCTTCTGCAGGAAACTTCCAGCTGCCCCAGCCCGCTTCTGCTCTGCCCAGATCGCATCTGCGATCTCGCAGGTGCGGAAGTTCCTTCGCACCTGCAGCTTCTGACCCCTTCACTTCTAGCCACTTCTGCGGTTCCCTTACTCACTTCTATGGAGCCGCTTCTGCGCTGAAGCCTCTGTTGTAGCGGTTACACCAGCAACCAGACTCCCTTCAGCGCTTTCTTTAAGTCCCAATCGATTCGTTAACCATCCGGAATCGACCCAAGGCCTCTGGGACAACATCTAATCACACCAACCAGTACCAACACACATTACGGACTTATTCGAGGCCTCAAATCACATAAAACAATGCTAAAATCACGAATCACGCACCAAATCAAAGTTGATGAACTTGAGAAATTCAAACTTCAACATTCGATGCCGAAACCTATCAAATCACATCCGATTGACCTCAAATTTTGCACAAAAGTCATATTTGACATTACCTACTCCAAGTTCTGAAATCGGAATCCATCCCCGATATCAAAAAGTCCACTTCCGGTCAAACTTCTCAAAAACCTTCAAGTTTCCATCTTAAGCCAAATGACTCCAAAATGACCCACGGACCTCTAAATTCTCTCCCGATCACATTATCAACACTAAAATCACCATACTAAGCTATTCCCAGACTCTAAATCCCAAACGGACATTGATAACACTGAAATGCACTACAACCCAAACTTATGAAATTCTTCAAAAAATGCTAACTTTCATAATAGATGACAAAACATTTTCGGGTCTTCCAAAACCCGATCTGGACATACACCCAAGTCCGAAATCATCATACGAACCCGCTGGGACCTTCGAATACCGATTATGAGGTTGTTTACTCAAAAATACAATCTTAGTCAATTCTTCTAGCTTAAAGCTCCCGAAATAAGAATTCTCTTTCCAAATCAACTCCGAAATTTTCGGAATTTAATTCCGACCATGCGTACAAGTTATAATACCTGTTGTGAAGCTACTCAGGGCCTCAAAGTGCAGAACGACATGCTAGAACTCAAAAGGACCGGTCCGGTCGTTACATGTTAGGTCAAAGAGATCCTAAAAATAGTGCAATCTTCCTGCATTCTTTCACTATCTACTCAATCTTATTGTTTTGGATAAGCAATTATAGTAAAATATATCCCTGCGTAAATTAGATTGCCTAGGTTGGTTCTTGAGTTTTTACTTGGTTGGTGGGTAGGGCAACTTGCTCAAGATTATGGAATTGTGTAAAGAAAGATCTTTTAGGTGTTTCTACAAGCAAGTATAGAGAGTTTGAAATGTATGATCATTCTCAAGGTTTAGTTGTCTGGTTATGTGGTGTATGTTGGAATTCGTTGTGGAAGCCATATCCACAAGTACGCGTAAGCTGCTTGGGCTATCTGAAAATATATCCGGGTGCATGTTGGATCCTACAAAAGAAGTGTACTTTTGGAGGATGGTCCTCATCACTAACAAATGCAGCTTCCAAACAAGTTGTTTGTGCAATAGCTTCAACAGTAGCAGTTGCATTAGGTGTACCTGTTACAATAGTTATTCTTACCTCATTAGTATACTTGCCATGATCCTTAAAATTTTGCGCAGCTGTTGTAGCAATGACCTTACCTAAATTAACCTCACCATCACGTGTAGCTACAATATGAGATGTTTCGCGCCTAGCTTAGTAGTATGCTCATTTCCTAGCTTCCAAACAAGCTGTTCGTTTGTTTTTCTAAATGAAAAGTGTTGAGCTTGATAACACTAGTATCATGTTTAAGCACTTCATGTTTATGGCTAAGTTTAGAGTTATTCAGTTTACCTTTTCCCTTAGCTAGTTTATGATGGGAATAGGACTGTAAATTCCAAATTTATCAATCTGATCTATGAAGCCATTGATGTTCAAATAATAGTTGAAGCTTGACCATGGTTCTTCGTTATGTTATGATTTTGATTCTTCGTTATGCACGATCAAAAGAATGTAGTTATTTCTACTGATAGATGTTATGTGAGGGAGTTGGTTGATAAAGTATCTAGCAATGATGGAATCTTCAAGATATATTTTCATATTATACTTTATCCTTTAAAACAGTTATTTTATAATTTTAGGTCATACAGTCGGATGTTCGATAATTTAGCGGTTGGAAGATTTCAAAATGATGAAAAACTACGGAAATTATTTGAAGACCATCATTCTGAAATATTACTATGATGACATTAGTTATTTAGTCCAAACAATATATTTTTATGTTTTAAGTTATTGTGATATTAATATTTTTGATTAGTACATCCTTTTGTTTGTTAAGAATTAATGAGATATATTATATTTATTTGAATTAATATTAATATATTTTATTATTTGGGTCATATTCTATACAAATGTAGTAACTATATTTTAATTATGGCCAAATTATTGCTATTATCGCTTATGACTTTTAAAGATTTTGATTTTCAGTGGCAATTTGGTTAAACATATTAGCCATTAAAATAGACACTAAAAGGGAAACTAAGATGTTGTAGGATGGGATATAATTGCCATTTTAATTGCAACAAAATAATTATCGTTAAAGATGCGAACTTTTAGCGATAATTATTTGAAATTTTGCAGCTTTAAAAATAGATGGTAAAGAAGTATAATTAGCCGCATGGATTGAATTTAGTAGCCATTATAATTGCCACAAACAATTGCCGTTAGAGATACAAACTTTTAGCGGCTACAAAAATGAATGGTAAAGAAGTATAATTAGCCGTCTGAATTGGATTTAGTAGCCATTATAATTGCCATGAACAATTGCCCTTAGAGATGCAAACTTTCATGGGCAATTAGTTTGAATTTAGCGGCTATAAAAACTGATGCTAAAGAAGTATAGTAGGTCATTTTGGATTGGATTTAGTAGCCATTATAATTGCTGATAATATGTTTTAGTGGAAATAAAGCATACCTTTTACCAGCTTTCACGAGAAAAGACACTAAAGGCTTTGCCGGCCTCAGCATCAGCAGCAAAACACTATTGGCTGGTAAAAGATATATCTGCTATTGTTATTGCCGCTAAAGCTTTTTTGTATTGTCGCCAAACATCTTTTTTGTAGTACTGGAATACTTCTATCATTCTTCTGTGCCACAAGGAAAAATATGAACACCAACAGTAGATCAAACAAGAGAGTGACGCAATACCAATGAAGTATCCACAAATCAAAACACATTGCCCTTTCTGAAATGTATACTCTTATCAAGCCATACCAAGTAGAAATGTCAGTTACCTAGTCATCTGAAACTATCCATGCTGACTAAAAATTCAGGATCTTCCTTTCAAAACCAAATCGTGACCTTGTCCATGCAAATCTCAATCCTACATACCACACGACACCTATTATGCCATCATATGAAAAGGACAAAAATATGAAGATCAACTCTGAGTCGCAAACAAAATACATACTCAATTAGCTAAGAATCTTCAATTTGATCCCATCTAGGAGAAAATCACAATACGCAACATGCTCCACAAACCAGTAGGAAATATACATCTCAAATCGTGGTAGAAACCATCAAGAACTCTCCAAATCCCATTTGCACAAAACCAAACCACCAGGACTGATTCCTCCTATCTCAACCAAGCTACGCAAGTCACCAAAAGACAAAGAGCATTTCTACAAAATACCTATAGAAACCCACCACATCATACGCACCCAAATAACAGATCATATCCATTACCATGCTGATCCAACTTACTACCAAGTTGTCCTATTTATCTGAGTTCCTTCTGAATTACCTTCAAATTGATACTTCTCCTCGCCATAATACCACAATCTTTAACAAAGACTCACCATGGGAGACCCTAGCATAAAACCACACCGCCCTAAGGCTCATAACCCGCTGAATGCTCTCTTAAGCACCCTAAAAGTACCACAACCGAGATACCCACTTTGAAGAGACCTTCTATGAATTTAAAGCTGTTCATTTTTAGCTTTTTGATACTGAATATAGAATCCATAGTGATATAAAAATATTGCGAGTCTCGACACCATCCAATGTAACTCTCAACTTCTAGCCATATACAAATCCACAACATTCTCAATTGCCACATATAAAGCTTGAATTCGTTAGAACCATTCTCGAGAGTCATCCACTCTGCTCAAATCTCAATTGGACTGATCAAACGGACCAAACGACCTATGCCCCATTAGCACTCCAACACCTAAGGAAGTAACCCCATCTTAATGCAACCAAATAAATTCCTGCTCCATATACATTACATCCTTCACCAATAACAACTCAATCATTCAGTGATTCTCACATTCTCATAAAGCCTAATACAACTCGTATCTAGAAATTTCTTTACTCAAGTCATCCTCGATTTCACCCTCTACTGAACATAACTAATTCACAAGTATACCTCAAACTTAAACCAATACAACACATCACAGTATAATCAACTTATCAATAATGGACTCCCCCACTTAGCTCAAAGCCATAGATCGAAACACACCATAACTCACAATGCCTATACATTATTACAGCCATATACCGCGGTGAGATTCAACGAAATTTTTCATAAGCTCATGTAACACAAACCACTAGCATCTTGAATCATTTGCAAATCTCGCATTTACCCTTGTCACAGTCAAGCCCACTCTCACAAGCAATCCAAACTCAAATTGCGACACATATTTTACTGGTAAAAGAGAACTCGCTACAAAACAACATAGGGATCACAGGACCCTCAAGACACCCCGCAGGAGATAACCCACATGCTTTGCCTCAAATTAACATCTCTTTATACCCTTCCACATTCATAAACATTACGCAATCACTTAATCTTTCTAAGTCTGAACTCATATCACGACATGAAAACCTACTTCACTCCTTAACAAAACAACATGAAAAGGATCCTCCGTCACACTCATAACTTAAGACTATACGTCAAATCAGGATAGAAATCAAGTACCAAATATATCTTTCTATACCTCAAGCCAATCCCTCTCGCCACAAGCAAATCATATGAACTCATCTAGTAGTCACATCATACTCATAGGGACACTAGTGGATATTTAAATCCACAAGCACGCTCACACAATTAACATTGATATGATCAAGCTACGGTCAAAACCTAGCCTCAAGTCCTCCAGACTGGCCCTTCATCTGCATTCTGAAATCACACCTCGAATCTCATCTATGGAATCTCAAGTCGTCAATGCACAACTGATACAAAACGCTCAATGGCACATACAAATACATGGATGGAATTCAAAGGATTACACTTCAAGCTGAATCAATATCACATGATAAAAAATAAAGAATGTAAAGTTTCCTAAGGGTTCTGCAGCCTCTCAAAGATAAGTACAGACGTCTCTGCACCGATCAGCAAGACTCTACTTGTGATGATCCAAAAGGTCATCACTTATTTTAGAAATAAATTTTGTGTTCTGAGGCCTTAGAAACCTCTTTCTGTCTCACCTCAATTTGCGTATGCAGTCCGGGCGTGTATTCGGAAAGCCATTATGTGAAAATCTATGAAATATTATAAGTTTTACTTTTAAATTGAATTTAAGATGACTTCGGACAATGTTTTGGGTAAACAGACCCAACCCCATGATTTGAAAGTCCCAAAGGGCCCGTATAAAAAAAAGGAACTTGGGTGTACGCCCGGAATTGAATTCCGAGGTCCCACGACCGAGAAATGAATTTTTAAAGAAAATTATTTTCTGGAATATATGAGTTTAGAGGATGAAATATGTTTGAATTTGATGGTATCAGACCCGTATTTTGGTTCTGGAGACTGATACAAGACTTATATGTAAATTAAGTTGAGCCTGTAAAATTTGGCAGGAAATGGAGGTCATATGACGTGATTCGGAACCTTTGTTGAATAATTTGAAACATTGAAAGTTCTTGAGGTTTTCTTTGTTTTTGATGCTAAATTCATAGTTGTTAATGTTATTTGGATGATTTGATTGCACGAGCAAGTCTGTATGATATTTTTAGGTTAGTGTGCATGTTTGGTTTGGATCCCCAAGGGCTCGGGTGAGTTTTCGATAGGCCACGGAGTGGATTGAACTTAGGAAGTTGTAGGTTTTCAACTGGTATGTTGCAGTTCTGCAGTCTTTGCATGGCTCACAAATGTGAAGAAGACCTGGGCTACCTTGGTCGCAAATGTGACTTGTTCATCGTAAATGCGATATCGCAAATGTGAAGTGGACCAGATTTCCTTCAGTGTCACAAATACGACAAAATCTTTGCATTTGCGAAGTTAGTAGGTTCTGAAGGGTTCGCAATTGCAAACCCTGGTCGCAATTGCGACATCTGCAACCTCCACATTCATGACTTAGATGAAAATTGTTCATTTTTCAAACTCTTTCAAAACATGAACTCTCTTGGGCGATTTTCAAAAGAAAAATTCTTCTCCAAATCGATTGTAAGTCATTTCTAACTCATTTCTTCAATCTTTAACATCTTTTCACACGATTTCAACTTAAAATCAAGGGTTTTCATGTGGGAACTTTGGTGTTTTGGATAGAACCTAGGTTTTTTTTCAAATTTTGGGGATTTGGACCTCGATTTGTCGTCCGATTTCCAAACAAATCATATATTTGGGTTTGTGGGTGAATGGGTAATCAGGTTTAGGTTCAAACCTTAGGTTTTGACAATGTGGGCTCGGGGTCGATTTTTGACTTTTTGGGAAAAACTTTAGAAAACCTATTTTCATGCATTGTAGTTGATTCATCTAGCATTTATTGATATAGATAAGTGACTTATGGCTAGATATGAGAAAATTGGTGGGTGAATCAAAAGGTAAAGAGGTAGTTGAGGCTTGAATTGTGTTCGTGGCATCGAGGTAAGTGTTGGGTCTAACCTTAGCTTGAGGGATTACGAGTTGTGTCCTATTTGCTATGTGTTAGTTGTTGAGTACGACATATAGGCATGGTGACGAGTGTCTATACGTTGGTGCCAAGCATGCCCGTGAGTCTTATAATATGATTGATGTGGCTCCATTTGTATTGTTCATGCCTTATGTGATGATTTTTATTGTTGAACAAGGCTTGTAGAAGTAGTATTGGTATTTGAATATTAAAGAGCATTGTCTCAAGTTGTAAAATGATTCATGGAAGTATAATTGGCAATTGAACCCATAGAGTATTAGCTAAAGTTGTGAATTGAGTTATGAATTAGATGTGAAAAAGAGAAGAGGATTATTATATTGTCTCCCTTGTCGGGATGTTGTTGCTTTTAATGCTATCTCCCTTGCAGGGATGTTGATGCTTTTGATATTGTTCCCTTGCCGAGATTTGATAATTGTACTATTGTTCCCTTGCCGGGATTTTAATGTGATTTTATTTATTTCCTTGCCCTTATTTCTCATTCCTTGCCCTTATTTCATGTTGATAATCCAGTTAAGGTGTTCCTTACATTTACCTGCTATTATTCTATGATTATTTGATGTTACCCCACAACATGTTTCCCCCTCCCATCCTTAAATGTACATTCCTGCTTTTATTTTCCATTGTATATGATTTAACTGCACAGGTTCATTTTGGTAGTCTGGTCCTAGCCTCGTCACTATTTTGCCGAGGTTAGGCTAGGCACTTACCAGCACATGGGGTCGGTTGTGCTGATACTACAGTATGCTCTGTGTGTAAATCCCGGTACTGGAGCATACGGACCATAGCTTTGGGTTGCTGCCTTCAGTCCATTCGGAGATTCAAGGTAGTTCTGCAGGCGTCCGCAGGCCCTGGCGTCTCCCTCTAACCTTTCATCCTATTTCATTTATGTATTTCGGAGATAGCATTGTATCTATTTTTTGGACCTTATTTGTAGTATTCCCAGACTGTTTGTGAAATTGTGACACCAGTCTTGGGTAGTTTATGTATGGATTGGTATTGGCATCTTTGTCTAAATATTTCATTCCAGTCTTTCGCTTATTAAATTTGGCTATTTATCTAATATTGGTCATTAATTGTTAAAGGATTAAAATGGGAAATAGATAAATAATCCAAATGGTCAACTTGCCTAGCTTTCACTAGTAGGCGCCATCACGACTCCCGATGGTGGAAAATCCGGGTCGTGACAAGTTGGTATCAGAGCTCTAGGTTACTTACATCTCACAATTCACAGACAAGCTTAGTAGAGCCAGAGGGATCAGTACGGAGACATCTATATTTATCCCCCAAAGGCTATGGAATTAGGAAAAAACGTCACATCTATTCTTTCTTGTCGTGCGGTTTTGTTTCTCAAAGCAAATTGAATTTCTACTCTGTTCTTTCGCAGATGGCGAGAACACGCGCTTCATCATCCATTGATCAGTAGCCCGAGCCCCCAACAGTAGCTCTTACGAGTGGCAGAGGGCGAGGCCGAGGCTGTGCTAGAGGTTGAGGCAAGAGCAGAGCTAAACCTAGGGTAGTAGCACCAATGGCAGAGCCTCAGGTTGAGATTGATGATGAGGTTCTGTCTCAGGCAGTTTCGGTGGGCCCAGCAAAGGTCCCAGAGGTGTTCATTGCTACCTAGTACTTGAGGATGCTCTAGTCCGTCTAGTGGGCCTTATAGAGAGTGTCACCTGGGCAGGCTTGCTTCTTGTAGCACCATCCGTCTCTTAGGCTGGAGGAGGAGCCCATACTCCTGCTACTCGCACTCCAAAACAGATGGCTTCCCAGTTTCAAACTCCAGCAGATCAGCCAGTTGGAGCAGTTCAGCTGGGTGTGGTAGCTAAGACCGGTGATGGAGCAGCTATTTTTGTCGATGCCTTGTGGAGATTGGACAGGTTTACCAAGCTTTTCACTACCACTTTCAGCGGTACATCTTCTGAGGATCCCCAGGATTATTTAGACAATTGTCATAAGGTTCTCAGGAACATGGGGATAGTGGAGACCAATGGGTCGACTTTGCTACTTTTCGCTTATCTGGATCCGCCAAGACTTGGTGGAGAGATTATTATTTGGCTAGACCAGTTGGGTCACCAGCTTTGACTTGGTTTTAATTTTCTCAGCTATTTCTGGAGAAGTTTCTTGCTGCCACTCAGAGAGAGATCTATCGGAGGTAGTTTGAACATCTGTAGCAGGGTTCTATGATTGTTACTTAGTACGAGACAAGGTTTATTGATTTAGCCCATCATGCTCTTCTTATACTTCCCACTGAGAGAGAGGGGGTAAGGACGTTCATTGAAAGGCTCATTAAACCTATTCGACTTCAGATGGCTAAGGAGACGGGGAGTGAGATTTCTTTTCAGGAGGTGACCAATGTGGCCAGGAGAGATAAGATGGTTCTATCGCAGGGGGTGGTCAGGGGTCTGACAAGAGGCCTCATCATTCAGGCAGATTTAGTGGTGCCTCGTCTGGAGGTAGGGATTCGTATAGTAGAGGCCATACTCCTAGTCATTTTCAGTCAACACTTCAGGTTTCTCACAGTGCTTCAGGTGGTCGTGGTATTCTTATCAGTAGTCCTACAATGTAGCACCAGCTCCTATTAGTGCACCGTAACTCTAGAGCTTTCGAGATGGTCATTTAGGTCATCACGGTCAGCTGTCGAGGGCTTGTTATACTTGTGGAGATATGGGGCATATTTATAGATTTTGCCCTCAATCATCGAGCAGCTCCCAGCATCAGGGTTCCCGTACCATGGTTCAGGCACCAAGTGTTCCACAACCTGCTCAGCTAGCAAGAGGTGGAGGTAGAGGTGCTAGAGGTGGAGGTAGAGGTATTAGAGGTAGATGTCAGGCCACCAGAGGTAGAGGCTAGACAAAAGCAGGTCGTCCTAGAGATGTAGTTCAGAGTGGTGGGGCCTAGCCCCAATGTTATGCTCTTCCAGCTAGGCCTAAGGCTGAGGCTTCCAATACAGTTATCATAGGTACTGTTCAGGTTAGTAGTAGAGATGCTTCAATTCTATTTGATCCAGGGTCTACATACTCATATGTGTCATCTTATTTTGCACCATATCTAGTCATGCCCAGTGATTCTTTGAGTGCTTCTGTAGATGTGTCTACACCGGTGGGTGATTCTATTGTGGTAGATCGTATCTATCGTTCATGTATAGTTGCGATTGGGGATCTTGAGACTCAAGTAGACTTGTTACTTTTGGACATGGTTGATTTTGATGTCATATTAGGGATGAACTGGTTATCACCTTACCACGCTACTAGGACTGTCATGCCAAGACTGTGACCTTAGCCTTGTCGGGCTTATCTCGTTTAGAGTGGAGAGGGACTCCTGGTCATTCTACCCGTAGTGTTATCTCATATATCAAGCCTCGGCGTATGGTTGAGAAGGGGTGTTTTGCTTATTTGGAATATGTTCGTGATTCTAGTTTCCTGAGATATTTCTTTCAGACCTGCCGGGTATGCCACCTGATAGGGATAGTGACTTCTACATTGATTTGGCTCCGAGCACCCAGCCCATTTCTATCCTGCCGTATCATATGGCCCCGCCTGAGTTGAAGGAGTTGAAAGAGCAGTTGCAAGACTTGCTTGATAAGGGCTTTATTAGACCTAGTATCTCGGCTTGGGGTGTGGAGGTGTTGTTTGTTAAGAAGAAGGATGGATCGATGAGAATGTGTATAGATTACTGGCAGTGGAACAAGGTTACAATCAAGAATAAGTATCCATTGTCGAGGATTGATGATTTTTTTGATCAGGTTCAGGATGCCAAGATATTTTCGAAGATTGACTTGAGATCTGGCTACCATCAGTTGAGGATTAAGGCATCCGATGTCCCTAAGACAGCTTTCCGCACTCGGTACGAGCATTATGAGTTCTTGCTGATGTCATTCAGGTTGACAAATGCCCCAGCTACTTTTATAGATTTGTTGAACCGAGTGTTCAAGCCTTACTTGGATTCATTCGTGATAGTCTTCATTGATGATATTTTAATCTATTCCCGCAGCCAGGAGGAGCATGAGCAACATATGATAGTGGTTCTTCAGACTTTGAAAGATAGTCAGCTCTATGCTATGTTTTCAAAGTGTGAGTTCTGGTTGAGTTCTGTTGTATTCATGGGTCATGTTGTATCAGCATAGGGTATTCAGGTAGATCCGAAGAAGATAGAGGCAGTCAAGAACTGGCCTAGACCCGCATTAGCTATAGAGATCCGGAGTTTCTTGGGTTTAGCAGGCTATTATTGTTGGTTTATGGAGGGATTTTCATATATTGTAGCCCCGATGACCAGGTTGACCCAGAAGGGTGCCCAGTTTAGGTGGTTGGATGAGTGTGAGGCGAATTTTTAGAAGCTCAAAATAGTTTTGACCACGGCACCGGTGTTGGTTTTGACCATAGGTTCAGGGCCATACACAGTTTATTGTGATGCATCTAGTATTGGACTTGGTGCGGTGTTGATGCAGGATGGCAATGTCTTTGCTTATGCTTCACGGTAGTTGAAGATCTATGAGAAGAATTATCTGGTTTATTATTTGGAGTTAGCAGCCATTGTTCACGCATTGAAGATGTGGAGGCATTATCTGTATGGAGTGTCATGTGAGGTGTTAACATATAACAAGAGTCTGCAGTACTTGTTCAAGCAGAAGGAGCTAAATTTGAGGCAGAGAAGGTGGTTGGAGCTATTAAAGGACTATGATATCACAATCTTATATCATTCGGGAAAGGCCAATGTGGTGGCCGATGCTTTGAGTCAGAACTCAGCCAGTATGGGCAGTCTTGCGTATATTCCAGTCGATGAGAGACCGCTTGCTTTGGATATTCAGGCTTTGGCCAATCAGTTTGTGAGGTTGGATGTTTCTGAGCCCAGTCGTGTGTTGGCTTGCACAGTCGCTTGTTCTTCTCTATTGGAGCGTATCTGAGATCACCTGTATGATGATCATCATTTGTATGTCCTTAGGGACACGGTGGTGCCAACCAGGTTACATTAGGTGATGATGGAGTTTTGAGGCTGTAGGGTCGAGTTTGTTTGCCTAATGTGGATGGACTTCAAGAGCTGATTTTAGATGAGGCCCATAGTTCCCGATACTCTATTCATCCGGGTGCCACTAAGATGTATCAGGATTTGCGGCATCATTATTGGTGGAGGAGAATAAAGAAGGATATTGTTGCGTATGTGGCTGGGTGTTTGAATTGTCAGCAGGTTAAGTACGAGCATCAGAGACCTAGTGGTTTGTTCCAGAAGATTGAGATTCCTGAGTGGAAGTGGGAGCGTATCACCATGGACTTCGTTGTTGGACTCCCACGGACTCATAGGAATTTCGATGCAGTGTGGGTTATTATTGATAGGTTGACCAAGTCAACACATTTCATTCCGGTGGCAGTCTCCTATTCTTCTGATAGGTTAGTTGAGATCTATATCCGAGAGATTTTCGTCTTCATGGTGTACCCGTGTCTACCATTTTGGATCAAGGTACACAGTTTACCTCACATTTTTGGAGAGCAGTTCAGCGGGAGTTGGGCACATGGGTTGAGTTGAGCACAACATTTCATCCACAGATGGAGGGGCAGTATGAGCGTACTATTCAAATTTTGGAGGATATGCTCCAAGCTTGTGTCATTGACTTGGGAGGCTCGTGGGATCAGTTCTTGCCTTTAGCGGAGTTTGCCTACAATAACAGCTACCAGTCGAGTATCCAAATGGCTATTTATAAGGCTTTATATGGTAGGCGGTGTCGGTCGCCGGTTAGATGGTTTAAGCAGGGAGAGGCTTAGATGTTGGGTACAGATCTATTACAAGACGCCTTGGACAAGGTCAGGATCATTCAGGATAGGTTTCGTATAGCTCAGTCCAAGCAAAAGAGTTATGTCGACCGTAAGGTTTGTGATTTGGCATTCATGGTCGGTAAGTGGGTGTTGCTTTGGGGTGTCGCTTATGAAGGGCCTGATGAGATTTGGGAATAGGGGCAAGCTTAGCCTAAGTTCAATGGCCCGTTTGAGATTCTTGATCGAGTGGGAAAGGTGGCTTACAGACTTGCGTTGCCACCGAGTTTATCAATTGTGCATCTGTTGTTTCATGTGTCCATTCTTCAGAAGCATCACAGTGATCCATCCCACGTGTTAGACTTCAGCACTATCCAGTTGGACAAGGACTTGTCCTATGAGGAGTAGCCGATAGCTATTCTAGACCGGCAGGATCATTAGTTGAGATCGAAGAGTTTTTCTTCTATTCGTGTTCAGTGGAGAAGTCAGCCTGTTGAGGCATCGAACTAGGAGTCCGTGTCCAATATACGGAGCCGTTATCCCCATCTTTTCCCCGACTCAGGTACTTCCTTCTTATGTCCGTTCGAGGACGAATAGTTGTTTTAAAGGTGGAAAAACAAATTTTGTGTTCCGAGACCTGAAAAACCTCTTTATGTCACACCTCGATTTGCGTGCATATTCTGGACGCGTATCTAGAAAGCCATTATGTGAAAATCTATTAAAAATGATAAATTTTACTTTTAAAATAAATTTAAGTTGACTTCGGTCAACATTTTGGGTAATCGGACCCAGGCCAAGACCTATAATTTGACGGTCCAGGAGGGTCCGTAGGAAAATATGGGACTTGGCATATGCCCGGAATCGAATTCTGAGGTTCCAAGCCCAAGAAATGAATCTTTAAAGAAAATTATTTTCTGGAATATATATGAGTTTTTGGAAATGAAATATGTTTGAATTTGATGGTATCAGGTCCGTATTTTAGTTCCGGAGCCCGATACATGACTTATATGTGATTTAAGTTGAGCATGTAAAATTTGGTAGGAAACAGAGGTCATATGACGTGATTCAGAACCTTAGTTATAAAATTTGAAACATTGAAAGTTCTTGAGGTTTTCTTTGATTTTGGTTCTAAATTCATAGTTGTTAATGTTATTTTGATGGTTTGATTACACAAGCAAGTCGGTATGATGTTTTTAGGTCAGTGTGCATGTTTGGTTTCGAGCCCCGAGGGCTTGGGTGAGTTTTGGATAGGCCACGGAGTGGAATTGAACTTAGGAAGTTGTAGGTTCTCAACTGGTATTTTGCAAGTCTGCAGGCTTCGTAATTTGCGAAGCCTGGCTCGCAAATGCGAGCCGACAAATGCGAAGAAGTCCTGGGCTGCCTTGGTCGCAAATGAGACTTGTTCATCGCAAATGCGATATCGCAAATGCGAAAAGTCCATAGAAAAATGCGAAGTAGACCGGATTTTCTTCAGTGTCGCAAATGTGACAAAATCTTCGCATTTGCGAAGTTAGCAGGTTTTGAAGGGTTCGAAATTTTGAACCCTGGTCGCAATTGCGACATATGCGACCTGCAAATTCATGACTTAGCCGAAAATTTTTCATTTTTCAAACTCTTTCAAAACATAAACTCTCTTGGTCGCTTTTCCAAAGAAAAGTTCTTCACCAAATCGATTGTAAGTCATTTCTAACTCGTTTTCTTAACTCTTTAACAACTTTTCAAATGATTCCAACTCAAAATCAAGGGTTTTCACGGGGAAATTGGGTGTTTTGGGTAGAACCTAGTTTTTTTTTCAAATTATTGGGATTTCGACCTTGATTTGAGGTCCGATTTCAAAACAAATCATATATTTGGGTTAGTGGGTGAATGTGTAATCAGGTTTTGGTTCGAACCTCGGGTTTTGGCCATGTGGGTCCAGGGTCGATTTTTGACTTTTTGGGAAAAACTTTAGAAAACCTATTTTCATGCTTTGGAATTGATTCATCTAGTATTTATTGATATAGATAAGTAATTTTTGTCTAGATACGAGAGAATTGGTGGTGGAATCAAAATGTAAAGCGGTAGTTGAGGCTTGAATTGTATTTGTGGCATCGAGGTAAGTGCTTGGTCTAACCTTAGCTTGAGGTATTAGGAGTTGTGTCCTATTTGGTATGTGTTAGTTGTTGAGTATGTTGTATAGGCATGGTGACGCGTATCTATACGTTGATGTCAAGCATGCACGTGAGTCTTATACTATGATTAATGTGACTCCTTTTGTATTGTTCATGCCTTATGTGATGATATCTATTGTTGAACAAGGCTTGTATAAGTAATATTGGTATTTGAATATTGAATAGCGTTGGCTTAAGTTGTAAAAGGATTCGTGGAAGTATAATTGGCAATTGAACCTTATAGAGCATTGGCTCAAGTTGTGAATTGAGTTGTGAAGTAAATATGAAAAAGAGAAGAGGATTATTATATTGTCTCCCTTGCCGGGATGTTGTTGCTTTTAATACTATCTCCCTTGCCGAGATGTTGATGCTTTTGATATTGTTCCCTTGCCGGGATTTGATTGTTATACTATTGTTCCCTTTCCTGGATTTTAATGTGATTTTATTCATTTCCTTTCCCTTATTGCTTGTGATTGTTGTTTGGATGAGGAAGAGTGTTAAAACACGAAGGGTGATGTTGTGCATTGTTTTGGTGAGAGAGTGTTAAAACACGAAGGGTGATGCCATGTATGATTTCTGTAAGGAAGAGTGTAATGCATGAACGGTGATGCCGTGCCACACGATGTAAAATTCTAAGCCGATTATATTGATTATTATGGTGAGTACAAGAGTTAAAGCACAAAGGGTGATGTCATGCAGATTATATTGATTCTTATGGTGAGGAAGAGAGTAAAAGCACGAAGGGTGATGCCGTGCACTTGTTCAATTTCTGATTCATGTTGATAATCGAGTTATGGTGTTCCTTACAATTACCTTCTATTCTTTGTGATTATTTAATGTTCCCCCACAACATGTTTCCCCTTCCCATCCTTAACTATACATTCCTTCTTTTATTTTCCGTTGTATATGATCTAACTGCACAAGTTTATTTTGGTAGTCCGGTCCTAGCCCCGTCGCTACTTCGCCAAGGTTAGGCTAGGCACTTACCAGCACATGTGGTCGGTTGTGCTGATACTACACTCTGCACGGTGTGTAGATCCCAGTACTGGAGAATATAGACCGTAGCTTTGGGTTGCTGCCTTCAGTCCATTCGGAGATTCAAGGTAGTCCTGCAGGTGTCCGCAGGCCCTGACGTCTCCCTCTAACCTTTCATCCTGTTTCATTTATGTATTTTTGAGACAAAATTGTATCTATTTTTCGGACCTTATTTGTAGTATTCCTAGACCGTCTGTGAAGTTGTGACACCAGTCTTGGGTAGTTTATGTATGGATTGGTATTGGCATCTTTATCTAAATATTTCATTCCAGTCTTCCGCTTATAAAATTGCGTTGTTTATCTAATGTTGGTTATTAATTATTAAAGTTTTAAAATGGGAAAAAGGTAAAAAATCCAATTGCTCAGCTTGCCTAGCTTTCACTTGTAGGCTCCATCACGAGTCCCGATGGTGGGAAATCCAGGTCGTGACACTACTAAACCCGCTCATGACTCGTGAGACCTATGTAACATAGGCTTTGATATCAACTTATTACGACCCAAACTCTAACTTGTTGTGATGGCACCTATCGTGGTACTAGGCAAGCTGACACTTCTTAAAAGCAGTTTGTTATCTCATAAATATTAAGGCAAAGCTTTTCATAATAGAAATTTCATAAAAGAGTTAAACTCAAAATAAGAAAATGCGGGAAAGATAGCCCAACATCGGGGTGTCACTAAGTCATGAGCAACTATTACAACTGGTCTGATAATAACAAGACCAACATAGTCTGGGAAAAATCCAAAATATAGCAACGGGATGATAGAGAAGAAGAAAGCATGGTTGCGGTTGCCAGGCAGCTACCTTACTAACTCCAATGATCAGCAATAGAAATATATTAGCCACTACCGCCCAGAGATACTTGGATCTGCACACAAGTTGCAGGGAGTAGCATGAGTACACCAACTCAGTAAGTAACAAGCCCAAACTATGGACGGAAAAGTAGTGACGAACTCAACCTCAACATATATACAAAAATAACATACAGAAACACAGGCATGCTTTCAGTTTAATAGGCAACTGAAATAATAAAACAGAGCAGATACGAGCAAGGTATAGAATAAAACTCTGCTACATCTACATGCTAATGCACATGGTGTATGAAATGCCATGTTCTCCCACTCTCAAGTGCTCAACCACTCGGTACAGTAAATGTCCATCCGGCCAAGTGAAATCTATCGAAGAACATTTAATATATTGACTGCAAGTCAACCAGTACCGAGGAAGAAGGGTAATCCAACCCTGAGGAGAAATCCATCTCTAGGTGTATATATATACATACTCAACCACTCGGTACCGCATATGGCCATCCGGCCCAGGGAAATCCAACTCGGAACATACTCAACGCTGAATATAAGTCACTCCGGAGGGGCTCCTATAGCCCAAGCGCTATCATAATCATTAACATAATGTGACGTGCAGCTTGATCCCATAACTGTCACTCATAATCAGGCTCTCGGCCTCACTCAGTCATCACTCTCCAGTCTCACACACGGGCTCACAATGCCATAAAAACTTGCCCGGAACATTGATATGATGTGCCAATAAATAACAACTGAGATTGAGACATGATATGAAATTTTGCACAAAAGTCAAAAGTGACACCACGAACCACTAAAGCAAGAACGACCACTAAAGGTCCCAACAGTATCGGCGTAAATCCCTAACATGATATCTAGCATGATTTACAGCTCATTTACATAAACACATGATGGAAACACAGATATCAAAAAGAAAGAGTCACTAAACGGTGCCATGGAATGAACCAGGTCCCAATCTTACGGTGCACGCCTACACGCCCATGACTTGGCATGTGCGTCACCTCAATACTAATCACATAACACATAGTTCGGGGTTTCGAACCCTCAGAACCAAGTTTGGAAGCGTTACTTACCTCAAACCAAGCCTAAATCATACTCCGCGACGCCATTGCCTCTCAAATCGGCCTCCAAACCTCCCGAATCTAACCACAAGCAATACAATACGATCAATATAGGCTAAAGGAATCAATTCTCGAATGACCTCAAATTTTGCACACAAGTCAAAAGTAACACCACGAACCTACTCCAACTTATGGAATTTCATTCGAACCCCGAAATCAAAATTTTCATTGCCAACCAAAATCGCCAAAATTTTAACTTTCGCCAATTCACGCTTAATTCTACCACGGGCCTCCAAATCACATTTCGGACGCGCTCCTAAGTCCAAAATTACCTGACAAAGCTAACGGAACCATCCAAATTCAATCCTAGATCGTTTACATATAAGTCAACATTCGGTCAACTTAAACCTCCTAGTTGAGAATCATTCTCTAAATAAATTCCGAGTAACCTGAAAACCAAAACCGACGATTCACCCAAGTCATTAATACATCATACGGAGCTACTCATACCCTCAAACAACTGAGCGAAGTGCAATTGCTCAAAATGACCGGTCGTGTTGTTACCAAAGTAGCGGTAGCACTTACTATAAGTGAAAAAGGATTCTCAGACCTATTAATTTTAGAGAATAAAAATGTAAATACCCTCAAGTCATGAAATATCATATCGAAGTTGGATTTTTATAGTTGAGAATGAAAAAATGTTCTAGAGTTGCCTTTATATTTGAAAAACTATAATTCTAAATAAGTAATGCTGGTAGTTCCCTAAGCTCTTACAACGTATTTCAAATATATTAGAATAAATCTGATGAATTAGAGAACCTCTATGAAAATTACAAGACAAATTCTCCGTACTATTAATAAGATTCATACGCATTCTACAGAAATATACATAAATAATGAAATTCCACAGCTGAACTATCCAAATGAAAATAAAAATTAAGATATTAGCTCATTTTTGGTAAAGCTTTCTCATTTTTCACTTCTTTTACTATTACATTTGTTGTTATTGTTTCTCTTTTCTTGGTATTGTTATAGTCATTTTGGAGAAATTTTGTTACTCTCTGTATATGGTGAAATTAGATGTCCGATGTCTCGCCATTAAGGTGTTTTCGGGGAGTCATATCGATGTCTAGAGGCTGTGGGGTTACGCTCGACCAAACGATGATCCCAAGGGTGGGAAATTCCCGAGGCGAGCAGATAGCACCAGTGGAGTCTAATATCATGTCTAGCTGTCCCATCTCCGTATCTTTACAATTAATGTGTTCTATAATATTTTGTATTTCCCCTCCTATATAAAGGGGATCCTCACCACTTTGTAAGGGGGTGCTGTAGCTCCAACCATTATACATAATATCAATAACAACTCTATCTCTCTCTCTTTTCTTTCTAACTTAATCGCTCGAGGCGACCTCTCTCATTTATTGCTTTCATATTTGTTCTTCAGTTATTTCTTGGTATTGGCCATAAAGAGCCTCCTTTTAATTATATCATAACTGCTAGTCCCTTCCCGATTAGCCCCGATAGCTCGAGCCTAAGCCTCGGCATCGACCTCGAACCCAGGCATTGATCTCGAGGCCCCCCATCGGCCAGTTTGAGGCCAGAGTAACTGATCTCTGAGTTCGATTGTAACTCTGTTTTAGCTCGCATTTCAGCTCTTATCTATATACGCCTAGCATCAACTTCCCTATCAACTAGCATTAAAATAGATCACGTATTTTTAGAGTCCTATTAACAAATCTAATTGTTATTACCATTTTCACGGTAAACAGTTTGGCGCCCACCATAGGGCTAAAAATAATAGTGATTATTTTCTTGCTGGTTCCGTTACACAACGCAACTTATATTTCACATTTTTTCTTGTCCGGGCTCTTTTGATTTCAGGTCAAAATGTCTAGCCTAGTAAACAGAGTAGAGAACGACAACCTCGAAAACCACAGGGAAAGTGGTATGGTTGCTCCAGTTATTGGCGTGCCACCGTAGAACCCTGATAAAGTGCCCGAACCGATTCCAGTGGATGCGGATTCGCAGGATGCGCAACAGGTCGACAAAACCTCACATACCGACAGGAGCATATGGCATGACGACCAACAGAAAGCCCAAAAAACTCCAGACCGGGAAGAACAAGAAGTTAGTCTTCATGTTATTTTTCAAATGTTGCAGGCACAACACTTGGCTATCGCTCAGTTGCAAAGCCACCCAAAAACTCCCAGAACAGTGGCACAAGAAACTACTCCCCCGGCCGAATACGTATCGAAGAGATCAGGCAACAACGGATCAGTAGCCGATCCAACCATCGTGAAAATGCTAGAGGACCTCACCAAAAGGATCGAGTCCGGCGAGAAAATGATAGAGGACATTGATAAGAAGGCCGAAATATATAACTTCAGAGTCGACCAAATCCCGGGCGCACCCCCAGTCTTGAAGGGTGTAGATTCGAAGAAGTTCGTACAACGGTCATTCCTAGAGGAAGCGGCTCCGAAATCCATTCCAAAGAAGTTCAGAAGGATTGAACTCTCAAAATACAATGGGACATCAGATCCCAATTAACACGTCATTACCTATACATGCGCGGCGAAAGGCAATGACATACAAGTCGATGAGATAGAGTCCGTCTTACTGAAGAAGTTCGGAGAAACGCTCTCAAAGGGGGCCATGATGTGGTATCACAACCTAGCTCCCAACTCCATAGATTCATTTGCCATGCTAGCAGATTCCTTCATAAAGGCACATGCCGGTGCCATCAAGGTAGCAACAAGGAAGTCTGACGTATTCAAGATTAAGAAGAGGGATAACGAAATGCTGCTGGAATTCATGTCAACGGAATGAATGGAACTACATGCGGTCTCTGACGACTGGGAAGTGCAGGACTTCACTCAAGGCCTGAATAAACGAAGCTCGGTGGCCTCAAGGAAGTTGAAAGAGAATCTGATTGAATATCCCGCCGTAACCTGATCGGATATCCACAATCGGTACCAGTCAAAGATCAGGGTTGAGGATGACCAGCTGGGAGCCCCCTCGGGCTTAGTATATCTAATAAGACTCCTAGAGATGGTGTCAAAATCGAATAAAGAGAGGTACCAGCCGTATCCCGATGATAGGAGGAATGCTCCGAGACGTAATCTGCCTCACAATGATCGATTAGTGAATAGAGGACAGAACCCTCAGGGACCCATCAATAGAGGTGGATTCGACGGGGACACGGTGCCAACGGGGGCACCTCGCCTATCAGAATAAAACTTTAACATCGATGTATCGGACATTGTGTTCTCCATTAGCATAATCAGGGACGCCAGATGGCCCAGGACTATACGCTCGGATCCTTCCCAAAGGAACTACAACTTGATATGCGAGTTTCACAATTCGCACGGGCACAGAACTGAGGATGGCAACTCCGAGAGGAAGTGTCTCGGCTACTCGATAACGGGTACCTTCGGGAATTTCTCAGTAACTGAGCTAAAAACCACTCCCGAGAAAGAGAATCAACCAAAAAGAACAAAGTAGACGATCCCCAAAACGTCATCCACATGATTTTTGATGTGCACCCTCGGCCGTATTCACATAAAGGACCACATCGCATCCGCCAAACGAATACCGGAACCCTAGAGTGCCATTTCCACTAAGGTATAATCATCTCTCCCTTTCTCTATCTTTTACCTCACGGTAACTCTTGCGCAGGCCAGTGACCAAGGCAGTCGGGACGCCGCTCCAGCTCGATGGCCCTGTGGTTTCAAAGTATCTGTTGCACTCTTTTCCTTCAACTAGGTTATTATCCTGAAATGGGTTTTTGCCATCAAGGTTTTTAACGAGGCAATGTCCACGTGCTACCTAAGAAGTACTCAACAAGCTTACAGGGTTTCCTTCGCAATCAACCCTATACCAGGAAATAACAATCGAGGTTCCAATAGGAAATGACGTATCGGACCAAACGGTCGAACGAACCGTGTTCGCATAAGCCAAGATTACGGCAACACAATGACATGTATTTACGCCAAGCAATCAAAGAATATCTTTCGCCTAAAACATCTCATACTCCAAAGAAAATTCAGCATGTTCGCAGTAAGGATCCCTCCATCGAGTACGTCCCGAAATACTCGGAGACTAGCGTTAACAATATGATCCCAGCATGGCCTTAGGGTCGGAACTCCATGCTCATAAGTCCTCAATAAGGCAATTCCAAGCTCACGAGTAACGACCTTCGAGCCTAAGAAAACTCGATGACTTGGAGACTGTTGCCAATCGCCATTCACTAAAAACCCGAGGTCGTAAAACCCTGAGCAGGCAAACTCGGTCTAGCAAGATCTATTTTACATAACAACAAAAAACTGTAAGACCTCAATAGGCATGAAAAAATTGTAAGACCTCAACAGGCATGAAAAAATTATAAGACCTCAACAGGCATGAAAAACTGTAAGACCTCAACATGAATGAAAAAAATGTAAGACCTTAACATGAATGAAAATTTTGTAAGACCTTACTATAGGCATAAAACTCGATCCCAAAGTTTAGGCTATATCTCACATTTGTAAGACTCCCGAAAGGGCACACCCTCGATGTAGATGCCTAAACTACCACACTTGGGATAACAAATGGCTACGACCAAACACAAATGACTCCGGTCAATACGGCTGCACTAGCCAAATTAACGCGACTCGGGGATGTCTGACTGTCGCTACAAAATCACAGGTCATTACTTCGAATCTACTTCAAAAAAACTTGTTAAAACAGGCTACCCTCGAAAGGCAAACGAGTTTCGACCATGTCATCCCCAAATCATAAGGCTTCGAGCTACTCAGCCTACAAGCTAAACCTTCTGAGGTGCTCAAACATCACTGTAAACGACTTGAAATCGATGTTCTTCCCGAACCAACGACGGGTCAGGCAAAATAATTTCAAAAAGTCCTTAACGAGAGGAAAGCAAAGCCTACATGTGCTCAAGGTCAAAAGCGTAACCGCCATTGTCGCCAGCCAAACAAGCCTCAGGGCCACACACTAAATGGTCACAATGACCAAAAGCGTAAGAGCCACTATCGCCAGCTTAAAAATTTGAAAGCTTGAGGGTCAAAGTGAGCTCGAGTCATACCCCGATTCGGAGACCGAATCCAAAATATCTAACTATACATGCCTAAGGACAAAACCTCAGGTCCGCACACATAAAAGGTCTCTTCGACCCAAGGCATAATAGACACTATCGCCAGCCCATGCAGATATAAAACTTGAGGGTCGATTGAGCTCGAGTAGAAGCCCAACTCAGAGACTAAACCCAAAACAAATAAAATGTGTATGCCCAAGGGCAAAAGATTAAAGTCATTGTCGCCAGCCTAACGAACCTCAGGGCTGTATCACTGGTTCGAGGATTCCTACTAATTCAAAGGTCGAATCGACTCGATTGAAAACTTGGCAAACATAAATACAGAAGACGCACATTGCGAGGTTCCCCCTTTTTTCCATACAGGCGATGCAAAACAAGTTCCATCTACGTCATATTATGAAATCTATGTACACAACAGCGAGGCAGGAAATAAATGTTCCCCTTCGACAACTACGGCCCAGCAGCCCCCTCGTCGCTGTCCTCACCATCAGACAGAAGGAACTTGGTATCATACTCCTCCCATTTGGATTGCTCGATCTCCCCTGAGAGATCAAATCCCCTGGCAAGAATCTCCTCTAGAACTTCCTTTCGGGATCTGCACCTCGCATACTCCTTGATAATACTTGCACGATCAAGGGTTCCCTTCAGTTCAACTTTAGCAATGGCAGCGCTCTTCGAATAAGCTGCCACTTTCTGTCTCACCCTGGTATGGTTTATCACAACCTCGGCCCCGACATTCACCACCTCGGTCTTCGCCTTCAAAAGCTCGGACGAGAGCCTTGTGATCTTATTCGCCCGAGCAAAATCATTCGCGTAAATGGTTTGGATTTGCGGCTCAAGATCAGAAATCATGGCTAGATCCCTCTCTTTAGCGGCAAAATGGGCACTAACATGCGCCTGCAGCTCGTTGAATTTGCGTTTGGCTCGACCAACCTTGGCCCAGAGCTGTCCCAGCTCCTCCTCCTTGTCCTCCAACTGAAATATCAAAACATCAAGACGCCTAGGTAAAAAGGGAGAGCAAGCAATGTGAAATACAGGGTACCTATTTTTCCAGGCGGATCTCACGGCTCCGGCTCTGGTCCACCTCGCGCTGTAGGGAAACCAGCTTTCTTTCCTTTTCCGTAAAAAAAACCTTAATGGATTTTTTCCTATCCAAAGCTTCCCACAACTGGGCCTCACTATGAAGCAACTCGGATTTAACCCTGTCAAAGGCCTATGAAATAAAGCTAAATAAAAGAGGGGGGGAGAAAGAAAGGCACGGGGCCAAAATAATCTAACGGCAATCAGAACTCACCATGATGCCAAGTCGTTGAGCCTCGCCGAAGGCCGAAGCAACATCTTATGGCGTACCGCTTTCAAAAGGTGGCTGATCGACCAAATCGCTTCTCCTTAACCGATGAGAAGGAGTCGCCTCACTGCAAGCCTTTTCGCACCCTAGAGCATCTTTTTTTTTCATCACTCCTCGATCCCGAGGCCAGCAATCTCTCCTCCTCTCCTGGAGGACACAACCTCATTTCAAAAGAACCCCCAGCACCTGCGACAATTGAGTTAAATAAGCTGGCAAAAAAGCGCCATTTTCTAGGAAGCAAAGCGCTGGACACCTGCCACGATGCTTCGCCTCCCATCTCCCTTTGGACATATCTCGCCACCGGCTCCTATCATAAACGGAGCAAGCTGCTATCTTACGATACCACTCGGTTAAATCGTTGACCACGTTCGACGACCAATGAGTTGCTACAAATATGTAATGAAAAGATATCATTACGGAGCCTGCCTCCAGTCAAAGCCATGATAGTTCTGATGAGACACTTACGTGTGGAGTTCAATTTCTCAGGAAATGGCAAAAATTCTATAGGAATGACATCGATCGTTCGAATCCGAACGCACCGGTTCATTCATTCACGGTCCTCATCCTTCTCGCTAACGACGAAAGGATCTCAAGTGGATCGATGCTGAAGAGCAATCAAACCCCGATAACACAATGACCGATATAACCTCACGAGATGACTAGGGTAAACTCTATCCCGGCCTTATTGGAGAAATATCTCATCGCCTCTACTATTTTCCAAAGGAAGGGATGAGCCTGCACCAGTGTAACCTGATATCTCTGACATAAATCAAGAATGACCCGTGCGGGGGAACCAGAGGAAAAAACATGCGTGTATATGCTCCAAAGCCCCTCAACGTATGTCATGATGCTCTCCTCGGGAGAAGGTACTTGTAATACCATGCCTTCTGATCGTTTCAAGGTTTTCCTCTCCCACTGATGAGATGATCCTCGACACATGCTCCCGATGACCCGAAACATTGAAGATCTCTTCGGCGTGACAACTTTCCTAGAGGCAGGGCACCCCAAGCCTCGCTCAACTGACATCGGAGGTGATCCGCTGGTGCCAACCGAATGTAGAACACAGGAAGAACTCCTCTCCACCCGACGATCGGACGTCGACATAGCAGTCATGGCTACGGTAGAATATGAAGGGAAAGATCTGGGTCTGAGCAAAAATTATGAATTAGGGGAGTGGAAGGACTGGCGTAAAGCACCAGGCTCTGCAGAAGTGATAGTCTATCAAAACAACAAAATCACCATTAGAAAAGAGAATGAATGAATATATAAGGGCAAAGCAGCAACTGCCCACCTACCCAAAAGGGCCAATTAATTCTAGCCGCGTGAGCGTCACCCCTTCCTATGGAAACGTACCGGTGTAGTTACCCTGGGCCCCCTTTATTGGATCAAACAAACATTGTTACCCCGCGGAACTCAAAACACTTTGAGGCCTCGAGGGGCTCCTAGGTGTCACCAGCACCGGTCTGATAGAAGCTGTCTATTTAACCCTGGGGCATGTCCAGTTTGAGGGTCCCGATTTCTCCGAGAACAGATTCTGAAAGACCAACGTCGAAAGTCAAAAGCTAATTTACAAAAGCAAAGGAACAAAGAAAAAAAGACTGGAAAAGCTGATACGAGGAAAATTCCTCTTTTTTACATTGCCAAAAACGTATCCACAAAAGACATATTTACAAAATCCATCCCCCGGGGGCTGCATACAAAGGGAAAGGGAGGGGATACAAAACAACGTGGAGACTACTCCTCATCACTACTATCTTTGCCCTTATCGGGGGCAATTAAATGCACCAGTTCTCTCTTCAATTTGCGGGCTTCCTCGAGGTCAGCTGACAGGTCGACACCTCTGGCTCCGATTTCCTCCAAGGTCTCTCTCCTAACCTCGACCTTAGAATGCTTAATAGCTCGAGTTAGCTTCTTCTCAGCTGCTATCGATAAGTCACGAGCTACTTTATACGCCCTAGCTACATCCATTAGATAAGTGGCAGCATTTCATTCAGCCTTAGACTTAGTCACGGCCAAAGCAGTAACCTCCTTGCCAACATCCTTGAGAAAATCCTAGGATGTCGCCAACTCCCCAGTCGCTACTTCGTTCTGCTTCCTCAGCCCAGAGACCTCCATGTTCATTTGGATAATCTGTGAACCATTCTGCTCGACCTACAAAAGAAATGTAAACCAATTTATGTCGGGATACGGGTACAATCAAGGAAAAATACATGCACAACAAGGTTGGCCTTTTCCCGGAGCGTTGTCTCCAAAGCAGATCGGAGTTCTCCCAGTTCTTTCCCTCCTCAGGCAGAGCGATTCTTCGAATCCCAAAGCATCGAGGTAGGTTTCTTACACTCCCTTTCATGGTAAGAAATATCCTCGTGATGCCGAAAGAAGGCATGATCGTACATATCCTTGCACTGCGGCATAGCGAAAAAGTTAGAAAGACAAAGAATGACGCCTGAAGGATAAAAGAAATGCACGAGAGATGGATATCACCTGCCGCATCAATTTCTTTGCCGCTTTGACGGCATCGAGAACATCAAGATTAGTACTATCACTAACACCGTCAAAGATGTTGGCAATAGAACCACCCCCTTGGAGAAGAATCCCTGCTTTGATGCTGACCGCTTCTTGAGCGTCCCTCAACTCCCCTGACAACACCTAGAACATGAGATGAAGTTGTTCATGTCGCCGACTTCTCCAAAAAGCAACTCCTGCTCCTGAAAAGCTCTGGTCCCCGACCCTTCAGGACCAATGGCAGTGGTCCCCCAATGGAAATTGCATCGAACCCGGTCGTGCGATATGAAGTCGTATTAACACCCTCTTCAAGGGTCTTCGGTTTACGAGACCGACCGGAGTTAGCTGTTCTGAATTCAACAGCCTCTGATCAAGGCACCTGCGAGGCTCTCGCATTCGATCTCGTCCCCCCTGCATGATGGCATTCATCAACATCCTCTTCCTTGTTGTCAGGATTCGCCTGAGAAGTTGAAACAAAAGTCCTAGCAGCAGCTCGATGCTCGAGTGACATGGGTTTCTTTGTTGTAGGAAGGGAGACAGTTGCCTTGCCTTTTATTTTTTTGCCCTTGTCGGGCTCTGAAGCCTCCACTTCATTATCAGGGGGTGGCCTCATCTGCATGTTCTCGCCAAGACCTGCACAAGCGTAGTAACTGCAAGATATCATCACTAAGGGCGCAGATAGAAACACAAATACAAGTCATAGGCGGTAAAGAAACTCTACCATGATTCTAGGCCACCCATCACCCATTGGCCAGGTCAGTCCAAGACCGAACGAGATATGGTAACACCTTGTCCAATCGCTTGATCCACCCCGATAACTCCATAACTACCTCGGGGTACCAAGCAGCAGCTGCAGGAAGTGCAAAGAGATCATCATTTAAAAAGAAAAGTAATAATAGGTGGTTAAGGGAAAATTGCTTACGTTGCGTGTTCCATCTCTCCGGAAAAGGAATCCTCCGGGCCTGGATGATATTCAAGTCTTTACCCGGACAAATCTGCTCATCAACCCTCAATCCTTTCCCTCGTCGATGCTCTAGAAAAATGATTTCTTGGACCGGTGATGGAGCCTGATCAAACCTCGATAAAATCGAGGGTTATACATCCTGATCAAATGATTGAGGGTAAAGGTCTCACCCCCCAACCCCTTAGGTAAAATGGCGTAGCATTAATACTATCCTCTAGAAAGAGGGATAGATCTAACCAAACGTCACTTGGTACTTGTCATAGAAGTCAAGGATGACCAGGTCTATCGTCGGGGGAGAAGATTCAGAAGAATTGTTAGGGCCCAAGGTGAACGGGTAGGTAACGTAAAGAAAGCCAGCCTTATGGTCCATTATATTCTCATTAGGACCGGGAATCTCCACCTTTACTGCCTCATTCCATCAGCAGTTTGTCCTCACTGTTTGTATGTTGGTCACAATATTAATGTACTGAGACATGCACTCACACCAGCCCGATGTGGATGAAATGGAATCGATGTTAAAATCCTTTGACATATTGAGATTAGGTGGGGTACATTGTTTCAAGGAAGGAATCGCTCTGGTTTTCTCTTTAGACGATCGAGATGATGATGCAACTTTGTTCCTCCAAGGAACCGTTCTGGAAGTCCTAGCCATATCAATGGTGAAAATTTCTCTAGAAAAAGATGAAAGAGTATAAAAGACAATGGGTTCTAACTCATGAATTTGCAGATGGGGTGAAAGTAAGAAGTTTGAAATAGTCGATGCATTTATAGGAAATGTTTGGGTAGCAGAAAGGACGAGATAATGGCAGTTCATGGGTTCCTCGATTATCGCATTCGACGACGACCTTTGCACTATTTTCTAGAACATGGCATTTAATGCTCTTATCGATTGAAGTCGTGGCAATGATGTCCTTGGAACGACGGCTCAAAATCATTTCCTATTACTTCATTCCAGGAAACGAGGAGACTATCTGTATATGGTGAAATTGGAGGGTCCGATTTCTCTCCATTAAGGTGTTTTCGGGGAGTCATATCGATATCTTGAGGTTGTGGGTTTGCGGTCGAGTTATCTCCCTCGAGGTTCATTTATGCCCGACCCAACGATGATCCCAAGGGTGGGAAATTCCCGAGGCGAGCAGATAGCACCAGTGGAGTCTAATATCATGTCTAGCCGTCCCATCTCCGTATCTTTACAATTAATGTGTTCTATACTGTATTGTATTTCCCCTCCTATATAAAGGGGATCCTTACCACTTTGTAAGGGGCTGCTATTTCTCCAACCATTCTACATAAGATCAATAACAACTCTCTCTCTCTTTTCTCTCTAACTTACATGCTCAAGGCGACCTTTCTCATTTATTGCTTTCATAATTGTATTTTAGTTATTGCTTGGTATTGGCCATAAAGAGCCTCCTTTTAATTATATCCTAACTATTAGTCCCTTCTTGGTTACCCCCGATAGCTCGAGCCTGTGCCCCGGCATCGTCCTCGATCCCAGGCATTGATCCCGAGGCCCCCATCGGCCAATTCGATGCCAAAGTAACTGATCTCTCGGTTCGATTGTAACAATGTTTTTGCTCGCATTTCGTCACTTATATATATACACCTCGATCAACTGCTCTAAAAACTAGCATGAAAATAGATCACGCATTTTTAGCGTCCCATTAACAAATTTAATTGTTATTACCATTTTCACGGTAAACCCACTCGTATGATATACTTGGAGTCTTTTGATGGACTATAGGTCCCGCGGTTTTACTCTTCACTTTGATGAGTATTCCCATGTAAAATTCCTAGCTAGTGTGGTTTGTGTTTAATTGATTGTTTACCTTTGCAATGTTCAATTTCCCTATAAATTGCCTTGCATCATTATCATACTTTATCTTCCCAACAAGTTGGTAACAGAGATTCTGCATTATCTATTTGTCTTTGTGACTAATGGAGACAAACACAAGCACAATGGTGTGTTTGAATAACGAAAATAATTATCATAAGAAGATGCATTTGTCCGAATGGATCAAGTTTGATGAGAATATTTAACAATTTGAGCACCGAAAAGTTCGTAGCTATATATACAACGGTAGCTTTAGACATTATATACTTCAAAACCAAACAATAACTTGTCCTTCCTGCCAAAGCACATGATGAACCTTTCAAATGTCAAAAAGATAGATATAAAAGCAAAAGAAAGTCATGATCCAAGTATAAGAATCTTGTATATAACCATTGTGTGTGGCAAGACGTGACATATCAATAAGTACCTTTTTCAAACTGAAGAAGGAGATGAAAAAAGAAGGTGACAATGACAGAAAATGATATGTGTTAGACAAAAAATTACATATTTTCTATATTCATGAAAAGTAAAACGAGTTGTAAGATACAGTGTACTCCAATCAAGTGACTCAAACAGATAAACTTGAAAAATCAGACAGAGAACTTACAAGAAACAATTGTATTTTAACATTTGAATTATAGAGGTGAGAATCTATAACTCTCATAATACATACAACAGAGTCTCACTCCAGGTCTACTATCCCACAATCTGAGAGAAGGATCTTTACTTGTTCGACGAAGTCAGAGCCGGTTGCATACTATGTTAACATCCCAATAGCAAAACCAAACATTACCCATCTACTCAGCCGATATTCAACATTACGACCGTAAGTTAGAACTTACTATGTCAACGATAAAGAATCTAACACTCGGTTCAAAGCAAGAACTAAACAAATTCTAGACACAAGCTATTTGCAAAATGATGCAGAAGTAATTCTCCCAGTTATTATATACTGTTTTATCATCTCCATTTTCCGATGAATATTGAATTTTCGTAACATGTCCTATGCACGTGCCACATTAGTCTCTAATAGAGTGGAATGGATGCAAAGGATTTATATGGTTCATTCCAACTAGTTGGGAGTAATATTTAGTTGATTGATTTATAGTCTATCCCTCTCCTATGTCAGTACTGGCCATATCTACTACAATCTAAATAAGTCATGGAAGTATCAGCAAAACAATCATCTGCAATTGATGTTTTCTATTGCAAAAGCTCCGGAGAATCACGACTTTGGCTAGATTGCTTTGGAAAAATGATGTGATCTCTTTGTTGCAACTCATTCTACTTTATTTCTTTATGTTAGGTCCTTCCCCTTTGTTTGTCGATTTCTTGTGGCTTCTATCATGTTTGTGGGAAGTATACTGTTAAACTTCTTCCAGGGCTTTGAAAGAACAATTTTATAATCAATGTTGGTCTGACTGGAGAGTTTCTTTTTTGTTTTATTTTTCTGTCTTTTTTTCAAATTAATAGCTAATATGTAATACTCTTTATCCATGTTAGGTGTACAAGGTCCCAAAAATAATGCGATCTCCCTGAATGCTTTCACTGTATTCTCAGTCTTGTTGTTTTGGATAAGCAATTGTAGTAAAAGAAATCCTACACAAATTAGATTGTCTGGGTTGGTTCTAGAATCTTTACTTGGCTAGTGAGTGGGGCAACTTTCTCAAGATTATGGAATTGTGTAATGAAAGATCTTTTAAGTGTTTCTACAAGCAAGTATAGAGAGTTTGAAATGTATGATCATTCTCAAGGTTTAGTTGTCTGGTTATGTGGTGTGTACTGGAATTCGTTGTGGAAGCCATTTCCACATGTACGCACCGTAAGATGCTCGGGCTATCCGAATATATATCTGGGTGAGCCTTGGATCCTACAAAAATAGTGTACTTTGGAGGATGGTCCTCAGCACTAACAAATTCAGCTTCTAAACAAGTTGTTTGTGCACCAGCTTCAACAGTAGCAGCTGCATTAGGTGTACATGTTACAATAGTTATTCTTACCTCCTTAGTATACTTGCCATGATCCTTAGAAATTTGCGCAGCTGTTGTAGCAATAACCTCACCCAATTAACCTCACCATCACGTGTAGCTACAATATGAGAAGTTTCACGCCTAGCTTAGTAGTGTGATCATTGCCTAGCTTCCAAACAAGTTGTTCGTTTGTATTTCTGAATGAAAAGTGTTGAGCTTGATAACACTAGTCTCATGTTTATGGCTAAGTTTAGAATTATTCAGTTTACCTTTTCCCTTAGATAGTTTATGAACGGAATAGGACTGAAAATTCCTAATCTATCAGTCTGATCTATGAAGCCATTGATGTTCAAATAATAGCTGAAGGTTGACCATAGTTCTTCGTTATGTTATGATTTTGATTTTTCGCTATGCACGATTAAAAAAATGTAGTTGTTTCTAATTATAGATGATAGGTGAGGGAGTTGGTTGATAAAGTATCTAGCAATGATGGAATCTTCAAGATATATTTTCATATTATACTTTATCCTTTAACACAATTATTTAATAATCTCAGGTCATACAGTCTGATGTTCGATAATTTAATGGTTGGAAGATTTAAAAATGATGAAAAGCTGCGGAAATCATTTGAAGACCATCATTCTTAAATATTACTATGATGACATTATCTATTTAGTCCAAACAATATATTTTTTTTGTTTTAAGTTACTGTGATATTAATATTTTTTTATTAGTACTTCCTTTTGTTTGTTAAGAATTAATGAGATATATTATGTTTCTTTGAATTAATATTAATATATTTTATTATTTGGGTCATATTCTATACAAATGTAGTAACTATATTTTAATTATGGCCAAATTATTGCTATTATCGCTTGTGGCTTTTAAAGATTTTGATTTTTAGTGGCAATTTAGTTAAACATATTAGCTATTAAAATGGACACTAAAAGGGAAACTAAGATTTTGTAGGATGGGATACTATTGCCATTTTAATTGCAACAAATTAATTATCGTTAAAGATTTTGTAACGACCCGACCGGTCGTTTTGAGCTTTTGTACTTTGCTCGCCAGTTATTGGGCATGACTAGCCCCGTGTGATGTATTATGACTTATGTAAATCGTCTGTTTTGATTTTCAGGGTAATCGAAATAGAATTTTGAAGAACAGTTCTCAGTTTGAAGCTTAAAATTTGAAAGGTTTGACCAAGTTTGACTTATTAGTGTATGATCTTAGATTGGAATTTTTATGATTTTGTTAGCTCCATTAGGTGATTTGGGACTTAGGAGCATGATCGGAATACATTTTGGAGGTCTGTGGAAGGTTTAGGCTTGAATTGGCGAAATTGGGATTTTAGCGTTTTCCGGTTGATAGGTGAGATTTCGATATAGGGGTCAAAATGGAAATCTGGAAGTTAGAGTAGGTCCGTTGTATCATTTATGACGTGTGTGCAAAATTTCAGGTCTTTCGGACAAGGTTTGGTAGTCTTTTTGATCGAAAGCGGAATTTGGAAGTTTTTTGAATTCTTAGGCTTGAATCCGATGTGATTTTGGTGTTTTGATGTTGTTTTGAGCGTTCCGAAGGTTGAAACAAAATTTAATGTGGTTATGGGATATGTTGGCATGTTTGGTTGAGGTCCCGGGGTCCTCAGGTAGATTTCAAGTGGTTAACGGATCAATTCATGGACTTTGGACTTGGCAATTTTGCTGGTTTTTGTTGCAGAGATTTTTTTTCATCGTGTTCGCGGAGGGTGAATTGCGTTCGTGAGGGGTGTTTTTTGTGGTGGTGATTTTGTTCTACGCGTTCGCAAAGGAGAGGACGAGAACGCGAAGGTGAAGGCAACATGTGCATCGCAGATGCGTGATTGGGATCACGTTCACGAAGAGGAGTGAGGTCGTTGGGCTCGCCAGGCATTTAAGCTATGCGTTCGCGAGATTTTTATCGCGTTTGCGAAAGGCTATAATGGCGAAGCATCGCGTTCGCGTGGCAGCATCCACGTTTGCTAAGAGGAGTGAGGTCGTTGGGCTCGCCAGGCATTTAAGCTATGCGTTCGCGAGATTTTTATCGCGTTCGCGAAAGGCTGAAATGGCGAAGCATCGTGTTAGCGTGGCAGCATCCACGTTCGCTAAGGGAAAAGTGGAGAAGCAGTGAATTTGGTCAACGCGAAAGCGTGAGGGCGGTCGCGTTCGTAAAGAAGGAAATTTTACCTGGGGCAGAATGTTTGAAAGTAGTATCCGCGACTTTTGGTCTATTTTCTCCATTGTTGAACAATTTTTGGATCTTTTGAGAAGGATTGAAGATGGAATCGAAGGGAAACACTTGGAGGTAAGATTTTTGAACTCTATACTCAATCCTAATGTGATTTCTATCTAATTAATCGTGAAATTTGTGAAATTTAAGCCTAAAATTGGAAGTTAGAGCTTGGAAATTGGAGACCTAAATCTAGGAATTTGAGGGGTCAATTTTGGTCAGATTTTGATGTATTTGATATGTATGAGCTCGTGAGGGTGTAAGGATTCTAGTTATGTGATTTTTATCGGAATCCGAGACGTGGCCCCGGGGATCGGGTTTGTCCAATTTTGGGATTTGTGATGTAAATTGGTTATTTCTGAGTGTGCTTTGTTTCCTTTGTATATTTTGATAGTATAATTCTGTTTTTAGATAGATTTGAAGCATCCGGAGGCCAAGCCGAGAAGCAAAGGCATCACGGGCTAGAGTTTGGACCGGATAGAGGTAAGTAATGATTGTAAATGTTTGTCTTGAGGGTATGAAACCCCAGATTTTACATCGTTGTGCTACTTTGAGGTGACGCACATACTAGATGACGAGTGTGGGGTTGTGCACCATGGGGGATTGTAACTTAGTCCGTCCCATATGACTGTTAAGTCGCGTATTTTATTGAAAACCGTTTGATGTCATTGTGTTTTGGAAATTATTACCATGTTTTGGGCTGAATGCCATATTTGGGCTTCGTGCCAACTGTTGATACCCAATTTTTCCTAAAACAAATTTTAATTGCCTATATACACTCAAAATCATGCATTGGTCTCAATTGGTGTTTTTTTCACAATTTACCTACATTTTTATTAATTTGTCCAGTATTTATTTCCTAATAAATAATCACAAAATTGCATCACAGATGATTTAAAAAAAATATTTACTTATCTAATTTATTATTTATGGTCTCATTAAGTCCAAATTATTCCATAAATAGCCAATTTGGTACCTTTTGGCTATAATTGCAATAACTTTGCAATTATAGCCCATGCATATAATTTTGTACCATTTTTACCAGAAATTAGTCTTTTATATTTGTTAATAATAAATAATCATTTTTAAAACATATCTATACGTGAAATTATTTTTTTATAATTAGCAATTATTCTACAAATTATTTTAACTAATTTATTTGGGTATTTATCAAATAACCATTTTATTATTTCAATTGCAGCGTATGTAACCAGCCCAAAGACCTAACTAAACTATCCCAATACCCCCAGGCCCAAACCCCTACCAAACCCGACCCAATTCATGCTAAATCCTAGCCGTTAATCAATTTTGATCAACGGCCCGAATTAAATCTTTCCTTAATTAACCTAAATAACCCCTTCCCCAAACCCCTCATTTTTACTACTGCCCCGTCGTCACTCATTTCCCTTCTCTCTCGAGTTCTCTCAAATTCCAACCCTAATCTCCCTTGTCGTCACTTACCTGCCGTCGATCATGGTAGATTACCACCACCCTCAAGCCTCTAATAGCTCTCCTACGCCGGGTTTTTGCTATCTTTGAGGTCTTCAAGGGACCAGAGCCAATCCACTTATGACTTCAATCCTGTCCGGGCCTACATGGCTCAATCTCCAGTAAGATCTTCCTATTTTTTGGCTAACACATATGGTTTATAAGCCGATATTTTCATCTCTAGGTTATTTCGTCGAAACCCTAATTTCGTCTCTTTAACTTCTCAGATCTGTACAAATCTGAGACAAGCCAAACCTATTTCATGTGTTTTCCTATGAAAACTTCTTATTTTCAAACGATGCTTCATTTTCCAAAAGCTAGGGTTTCTTGAAAACCTTTGTTCTTCAAATGTTTTCTATTTTTTAAGTGTTTTAATCCTATTCTTATGTGTTTTCGACTGCTTTTGTTAAGCTTTTCGTAACTCTAAATAGTTATGCTAGAATCCCCAATTTTTGGTACCCTGTTTGGATTCTGAGTTCATCCTTGATTATTTGCTACATGATCATGCTATCTGTTTAACTCTCATGATTACTGCCTCGTTTGATTAGAGTATTTTGTAATTTTTACCCTAGTATGCCTCTTTTAGGTTTTCAGGTTCGATCCTTTCTGTTTATACTTAGTTTACTTGCTTATTCATGGAAAATCTATATTATTTTCCTTAAAACCAGTATTATTTTGAATCTCAGATTCACTTATTAGCTGTGGTGATATTTATGTGCTGATTTTCCTCAATTATTCCCATATTTTACAATCTTCAATTATCTCCTACCTTATTTGTAACTAACTGTGTTTTTCACTGATTTCTACTACTTATTTCCTTAAATGAACCCTTGCATATCTAACCCTAATTGCCTACTCTGTACCTGAGTTATTTGATTTCGTTCCTTATTTGTTTCTTATTCTTTACCGTTGGTGAATTACTCCCTAAATTAAGGGAAGATCTTGCTGATTTTTATGCTTGATTAATTTTGTGACTCTCCAATTACTGAACAATTTATTGCTTACCTTAACTTCAACTGCTATATATATACCCCCTTCTATTCTCACTATGACACGACTTTAGCAATTCTCCATTACACTTAAAAGCTTTTTGCTCTTTCTTGTTACTTGCTACTCTTACTGAACTAGCCAACTATAAGCCAAGGCTAGTTATTGCACCACACTTGCCTTTGTATTCTGTGTCTGCTTCCCATAATTGGTATGTTCTGATTCAATTTTAAGTCCAAAACCCTATGTGTTCTGTTACTGCTTTAGTTTACTGATTTCTAGTCTTGTTCCTGCTTTTTATCTGGTTGTTCAATATGTAATTAGCCTTCTTAAATCTTAGCATGAATGAGTTCTATCTTGTTCAACTTATGATTAAGATGTCTAAGGAGTTACCTATTGCTTCCTCTAGCATGCTTCAGTCAAACTGTGCTCCATGTATGTCAGCATTGTTTGCTTATTTTCCTATCTAGATTCCGGTATTAACCTATTTTGCTAAGTGATTCTGATTCTATATTAAATTCCATCTAATACAACTAGGTTTCAAACTGTCATTTCTGAAATCCATGCCTTATATTTGTATTATTAGCTATATAACTAATTCCTTAACCATATAAACTCCTAAAAAGCTTTTGTGCTTCTGTTGTTATGTGTTTCACTATGTACGTTACATATGTCTCTCGATCCCAGTATCCCTGTGTGCATTCTGTTGTTAAGTGATGTTGAATCAGTAGTTAATCTGTTGCTTATTGATTTTACAACTATTCATACCGTCTCTTCAAAACTGTTTACTACCAATCCATTCCTATTTTGTTATAAAACTTCCTTACTTAATTGAGTCCTTTTCAATACTATTTTTCATATCAAAACTATGTCAAGCACTCTCACTTTACTCCTAAGTCACTAGGGTCATCCCCTCTAGTGTGTGTACTGCCTTGGAATCCTCTTGAGATACCTTGGAACTCTGGCACACTGGGGCTGGCTATTCCACACCGCACTAACTCAATCCTTGTTATCGAAGTCTGGGTGTGAGCACTACACGGGATCCTTGAGGTCCTTAGGGAACTATGACACACTTGGACATAAAATTGGCTTTGAAACCCTTGACATTTGATATTGCTAAAGGTCTGGTACCCTCAGGTTGTATTCGAGCCTACTTCAGGCTCCCTATAGTTTAACTTATTTTGTTTTATTTCTGTAATTCATTTTAGCCATTAGTCTGTAATAATTATTTGTAAACAAATTTTGGGGATAGCTAGTGAAAAGGGGAGGGTAGTTATATATATGTTGGGTAAATCGGGTAGATACCATGCCTATAGGGTTGTATTGATTCAAAAGCATTTGCCATGTTTGCTATACTTTCACAGTATCATAAACCATGCCTATAGGGATTAAACTCGGCTCTAATAGAAATCATGCCTATAGAACTTAAAATTAGTGTAGTTAAACAAATCAGCTTAATTCATGTTTGAACTGGTTTAATTAACTGTCTGTTTCTTTAAATAAGTTTCCAAACACTGCCTTAAATCAATGCCGCTAGAAAACATGCCTATAGGATCTCAAGTCATCCATTTAAAAATTGTTCACTATTTTACTACATTCCTAATAGATATCATGCTCTTAGGACAACATTGTTATGCATTTAGGCAAGTCGGTAGGGCGATTAAAACTCTGGAACTATAAAACTGTGGCTTGATATTTAAAACTGCTCACATTTACATGTCTAAAATCAGTAGGTCTTTGACACTTCAATCTTAATTCAATGTTGTATATGTTCTGCTCACTCAAATATCATGTTCTAGGATTTTCATAAATACTTGACTGTTATTTGAAGAAGTGCACTTACTTGTTATATTTGTGGAGCTGACTGTGAGCCTATAATTTGTTCTCTTTAAATGCAGTCCTAATTGTTCCCATTGACGCCTAGACTTTTATCCTTTAAAACCTTAGGAAGTTCTAGAACTACCTTAGTTAGAGGTCTAAATACCTCCAGGGCCACAAAGAAGGGATTGGTAGTGCACGCATAGGACATATGTCAAGGTTATTAGAACGCTTTAGGCTACGACCAAGGGGAGGGAATTAGGTAGTAAGGATATGATGACTACGTGCTAATGTCACATGTAGCCCCTCTTTGGGGAGTGATTACCGGGCATTGCATGGGGCGATCCTGTAGGCTAACCAACCTAGGACCCCTCTTTCCAATTCCAGGTGCTTAAACTTTACCTTCTCTATATGTATACAATTTGTTCAATTCTTTTCCTTTTTATCTCATTACTTGAGTCATATAATGTCCAAAACATGCCTTTATTTGCAAGTATGTGTTTAAACTATATATTCGTTAAAAGGACTAATTCATAAGTATAAGTTCGGTCGGTACCCACCGTTGTGGAACGTAAGGGGTGCCTAACACCTTCCCTCAAGGTTATTTCGAGCCCTTAACCCAAATCTCTGGTAATGCAAACTAGTCTAAGAGTTAATCACTCTAGGTGCCCTAACGCACCATAATCCATTAGGTGGCGACTCTTCAAAAACCCAAATTCCTAAAAGGAAATGAGTTATTACTCATACGAATGTCGGAACCTAGACTTCTCTCTCCGCGGAGGGAAAAAAAGGGGGCGCGACCCCAACTGTTTTGTATCCTTAGGGGATTTTTACTACTATTCTTCACTGTTTTGACTTCATATTTGTACTCAGTCATGCTATATTCTACTATTTTCATAACTCAACCATATTTACTCGTTTTTGATATTTCAATAATATTTTGGGCTAAGCATCATGTTTTATTGTCGCCCGAGTGGCTTGAGAAGGTTTCTGACTGAGAGTGGCCGAGGTCTTGTGTTGTAAGGATATTATGGGATCGAGTTGTACGCCGCAGCAGGTTGTTATTGATTCGTGATATTGTGAGGCCGAAGGCTTGATTGATTTATACCACGAGGTGGCTTGTTAATATGAGGCCGAGAACATGTTTGATTATGCCACGAGACGGCTTGTTATTACATTTGGGTCGTAAGGGGCCCCTCCCAGACTCTGTACACCCCCAGTGAGCGTGGGTCCCCAGTGGAAGTGATATGTTGTAGCCCGAGGGGCTGTTCTTGATCCATGTTTGCCCGAGGGTCTAATTACGAGTGATTGTGAGGTAGTACGAGGGGCTAGTTCTTTTGATATTATGCCCGATGGGTAGTTTATGGTACATATTTTGCCTGAGGGGCTATTTACGTTTCTATCCTTTTTTACTCACTGTTTTTATCACTCGTTTGAAACTATTGAAAGTTGTTTGAAAAGGGTTTTACTAAAACTGAGCCTTATTTACGAAGAAAATGATTTCTGTAGTATTTTGGAATAGTACAACATTTGCTGTACCAATATGCTGTGTTTTATGTGTTTTCTTACTGCTCAGCTTTTATTTACCTTTATTACTTACTGAGTTGGCATACTCACATTACTCCCTGCATTTGGTGTGTAGAATCAGGTAGTTCTGAACCCGGTAGCGGGTGTTGATTGCTCAGTGGTAGAGTCATGGGAGTTAGCAAGGTAGCTGCCCAACGTTCGCAACACTGCTTTTCTCCCTCTTGTCTTCCTTAGACTGTATTAGTATATTTTTAGACTCTTGTTGTATTCAGACCCTAGTAGACGCTCGTGACTTGTGACACCCCGATGTCGGGCTTGTGTATTTAATCTTCACTGTTCATTTAGACCTTCATTATGAAATATTTTATTAATTAAAGGCTTGAAAAAGGACTTTTATTGATTAATGGTTAATTCAGGAGTTGTGTTGGCTGGCCTAGTTTCACGATAGGTGCCATCACGACCGGGTCGGTTCTTGAGTCATGACAAGTTGGTATCAAAGCCTAGGTTACATAGGTCTCATGAGTCATGAGAAGGTTAGTAGAGTCTCGCGGATCGGTACGGAGACGTCTGTACTTATCCTCAGGAGAAAGCAGAACCTTTAGGAAAAACTTCACATTCTTGAATTCTTATCGTGCGTCCTTAATTCAGCTTGAAATGTAACTCTTTAAATTATTATGCGCTTGAGGGTACCAGTCTATACCCCCATAGTAACCTTACTTTGATTATAAATGTGCATGCACGATGGTCAAACCTAGTCGGATTAATATGTTGTCCACATAATAATCCTTTAAGACAAGCTTTATACAAAAGTCCACCGGGGTTTCCATAATCCCAACGGATACAACTATGTTCTGTGCATTAATTTGGAGAACTAAATGCCAATATTCTAATCATGAATGTATAAATAGTCGAATCTGGTAGGGGAAAAGGGCCTAACCCTTTTATTTTGCAGAAAATAAGGCACAAGGTCCCCAGATTCGGTATGGTTAGCAGCATTCCACCATTGCTGCTAGATTGGTGGGAGGACCTTTCCTCAAGTGACAAGAAACATGTAAGAAAGTACCTGGGTAACTGTCTTCCCTACTAGACATTGAGCTAAACAACAAGTTGATCGAGGCTGCCACTTTGTTCTGGGACAGGGAGAGGTCTATGTTCCGTTTCGGCGACATAGAAATTACACCACTTCTAGAAGAAATTGGAGGGATAGGGGTATTTACTTGGGATAGTCCCGGGTTATTGGTGCCAAAGAACCGTACCGGTAAATGTTTCTTAAAGATGAGTGGCTGAAACAAAATGCTGACTTGGTATGCCTGAAGGAATCTTACAAACCCTTCGAATATCTGTATGTGAGGTATGGCCATAGCAAGTCTTATCGTACCTACCATGATGAGCTCTCTCTCACTTCTTTGGGACACATCCACCGCAGAGTGTTCGTGTTAATTGTATGTTTCTTAGGTCTGATAGTATTCCCAATGAAAGGGAAAGAATCCACACTAGCTTTGCCATAGTCGCCAAGACTTTGATGGAAGGGGTCAATGGACAGACATACACAATAGTCCCCATGATCATAGCCGACATCTACAAGGCTCTAAAGCGCTGTTAAAGAGGGGTCAAGCATTTCGAGGGTTGTAACTTGTTGCTGCAATTGTGGTTGTTAGAACATTTTCAAAAGGGTCACTATCACCAAGAATATTCGCGAAGGGCTTGGAACGACCATATTGCCTTCCATCACACCAAGCGGATGACTTACATTCCAGACAGGTTTGCTCAGCTGGAAAGTGCCAAAGAATGGGTAAAGTTCTTCGATAATCTGACCAAGGAATAGGTGTAATGGATGTTTGAATGGTTCCCAACAGGCGAATTCTTCATCAGATCCATGGACACTCCACACCTGGTACTGGTTGGGTTGAGAGGGATATACCCTTATGTCCCTATCCGAGTTATGAGGCAAGCAGGCAGGAAACACGTTGTACCAAGGTTTGCCAAGATGAGTCATTTCAGGACAGACTTTCAAGACGACGACATCCCTTACAAGTGCCAAGCTCAGCACATGTGGAACTACAAAATCATTATGGAAAAGAACACCGTTGAGCTGGACAGGTATCATTCGGGGTGTGAACCTCTCTACCCAGCATGGTTAGACGACAATCTAAAAGGAATGGTGATGCCAGGAGTCAATCGAGGGAATAGAATCATAGACGAAGAAGCTAATGCTCAATTCAAATACAACAGACTGCGCAAGAGGGTCCACGACTCTGAGAATGAGCATCGGGAAATACATGAGAGAAATGTGAGGTTGATTGAAGAATGGAAAGAAATAGGAGTCACTTCCAACAGGAAGTTGGAATATCTGGAGCGAGGAATAGTGGAGATAGAAGGTAAAGTCATAAAGAGGATCGAGGATTGCTAGAAGGCTGAAGGAACTGAAGGAGGACATCTGGACAGAGCCTACTTACTGCTGGGTTTGCGTGAGCTGGGGGAACTGTATGATGGAGTTAGGAAGATCGAATCTAGGGAAGGTCCTTCTGGGACCAAATAGGCTAGATTTATTGGCTTTCCTGAAATGTAATAAGGCCAAGTGCCAGTAGTGACTTATTTTTCTAGTATCTTAGTGTCGTTTTGGGATTCGCCTATTTTTCATTATGAAATGAAGTACTTACTGGCATCTAAAGTTCTCCAAATCTACTTGTCGCTAGGTCTACCTGTGGCACAACGAGGCTCCCCAAATTAGGACATGAATTTACATTCCCGCAATATGTGTTTAAATACTGCAAACATTTTAGAATCCTCACTGACTTGTTACCTTTTTGTTTTTCCTTATTTTGATTATTCTCATCCCCTTAGGTTGGTTCGTTCATACTGGCCTCATCAGCATATCACACCAGATCTAGAGGCCCTCCACATCCTCCCTCCTCCAAGCAATACAAAAGGGAGAGGAAAAGCAAAAATGGACGACTTAAGTGGTATCCGGAATGAGTATATTGAGAACACAGAAACTTCAGATGGTCGTAGAACTCCGGCCCCAAATGATCTAGTCTTGAGATTGGAACAAAAAATATTGGAATTGTAAGAAGAACTTGAGCAGGTTCGCAACTTGGCAAACTTGTCACTCACCCTAAATGTTCCCAACATCCACAACAAAACATAAAGAATCCAGCACCTCCCCAAAACACACAAAACCAAGACCCATAAAATCCTCATGCACCGAATAAATATGCACCCCCCCCCTAAAATCTCAGTCCCTTACTAGTACCAACTTCGCCACAACATCACCATCATCCAATTTAGTACCCACCAACCACCACTTACCACACTCTCCAAAATACACCACAACCAATTCTTGATCCCCAAAACTCAACTAATGACCATCATTACACCCAAGTCCCTGGCACCTATCAAAGCAATCCTATACATAGAAACCGTACATCACTCTATCCAACCAATCTCCCATACACCGGAATCCTTCGAGAAGTACCTACTCATTAAAAACATGGCTGAAGAACTCAAAAAGTTGGTGAGTCGAGTTCAGGATGTCGAAGGAGACAAAGGAATGAAAGGTTTGAACTATGAGGAATTATGCATACAGCCAGACGTAGAACTGCCAAAGGGATACAAACCTCCCAAGTCTGAGATGTTTGACGGCACAAGTGATCCCAGGGTCAATCTGAGGACCTATTGCGACAAACTTGTCGGGGTTGGGAAAGACGAAAAGATATGAATGAAACTCTTTATGAGCAGTCTTACTTGGGATGCTTTATCCTGGTACATTAGCCAAGATCCCAAGAAATGGTCCAATTGGGTAAGTATGCGTCGAATTTCATGGACCGATTCAGATTCAACACAGAGAATGCACTAGATGTTTTCTACATTCATAATCTTAAGAAGAAACCTACTAAGACTTTCTGTGAGTATGCTACTTATTGGAGGTCGGAAGCAGCCAAGGTCAGGCCATCTTTGGATGAGGAACAAATGAACAAGTTCTTCGTCAAAGCATAGGATCCAAAATATTATAAACGGTTGATGGTTATCGAAAATCATAAATTCTTCGATATCATCAAACTCGTAGAAAGAATTGAAGAAGGAATCAAGAGCGGGATGGTAAAGAATTTTAAGGCACTACAGCCCACAAATAAGGCATTACAATCAAGCGACATATCAAAAAAGAGAGATTTTGGGGCAGTAATGGTAGCCCAGGGCCCGAAATCTCCACTTACCTATCAAACACCTCCACCCGCATATCAAATGACTCCACCCACATATCAAACACATCTGCCCACATACCAAGCATCACCACCTACATATCAACCTTCATCTCCCAGATATTCCCAACCAGCCACTGTCCATCACACCTATAACTCCCAACCACCCCTTTCTAGTCACCTCCAATTCACCAAAACATTCCAATACCAAGACCCAATTTTGATTGCAAGCCACCTAGACAATACACTACTATTGTTGAACCCATCGACCAACTGTATGAAAGGTTAAAAGCCGCTGGTTATATCACCCCCATTCCTGATGTGGCATTAGAAAATCCATCCCAATGGGTCAATCCAAACAAAACTTGTACTTACCATTCTGGTATGAAGGGGCACACCACTAATGAGTGCTAAACATTGAAGGATAAGATCTACCATGGTCATGATAAAAGTGCCACCAAAAAGTGCCGAAATGTTTTCAATAGCAGGTGCATGCCATTATGATAAAAGTGCCACCAAACGAGCTCAATGCAACAAGCCATCATGGTCATTCACCACCTAGGGAATGGATGTTATTGGTTCGATTGAGCCCACTTCTTTAAACGGACACGAGTTTATTCTGGTAGCCATTGATTACTTCACAAAATGGGTAGAGGCTACATCTTACAACGCTATGACCAAGAAAGTCATCACAGATTTTGTCAAACATCACATTGTTTGCTATTCGGAGTTCCCGAGTCCATTGTTACTGATAATGCTGCCAATCTCGACAGTGATCTGATGAAAACCATGTATGAAACTTTCAAAATCAAGCACAAGAATTCCATATCCTACAAACCTCAAATGAATGGAGCCGTAGAAGCCGCCAACAAAAACATCAAGAAGATACTAAGGAAGACTGTAGAGAACCACAAACAATGGAACGATAAGCTACCTCTTGCTTTATTGGGATACCGCACTAGGGTTCGCACATCAACCAGGGCAACTCCCTACATGTTGGTTTATGGTACCGAGGTTGTCATCCCAGCCGAAGTAGAGATTCCTTCTTTAAGAGTCATACAGAAAGCTGAACTCATTGATGCAGTATGAATAAGGAGTCGCTATCAACAATTGTCCCTTATCAATGGAAAGAAGATGAACATAGTATGTCATTGCCAACTTTATCAGAGCAGAATGTCCAGAGCTTTCAACAAAAAGGTCAAACTAAGGCAATTTGCACCAGGTCAGTTGGTGCTGAAGAAGATCTTCCCACATCAAGAAGAAGCCAAAGGGAAATTCTCTCCCAGCAGGCAAGGTCCGTACATGGTTCACAGGGTGATGACAGGAGGAGCACTCATACTTGCATAAATCATTTAGCCCTTTAAATTAGTTTTCAGAAAACTATTTACTATTTTTATAAATTAAAAAGAGAAAATGGCTATTTAAAATGCAACCAAATTGGCTTTCAATAATAGCCCAAATCAAACCCCAATTTCCCAGCCCAATTTTAATTAAAAGCCAACGCTAACCTAATTTAAATCTTACCCAAACCCGGATCCCCACCTACCCGTCTCATCCTCACCGTTGATCTCTAAGATCAACGACCCCTATTTCCCTTTACCTTTTTCAACCCAAACGACCACCTAACCTAAATCATTCTCACCAATCCGCCACCCTTGAATCCTCTTTCCTCTCCAATTCTCTCTGAAAACTTAACTCAAACCCTAGCCGCCGCCACCCAAACCAGCCCTAATCCCCTTCGATCCTCACTCAATCCATGGATTCACATGGCTATTTGAGACGTATACACGTCTCCTAGATGCACGATTTTGTGATTTCGTGGAAAGATCTTGAAGAGATCTAGTCGTTCGAGATCTAGTCCAGATCTAGCTCAACTTCCACCCATGGTCTCTTATGCTACTTTCAGCCATCCATGGCCGTTTGAGTAGGATTCATGGCTTTTCCGGCTGAAATCGATAACGATCTAATGTTTTCTCATCTTCCTTGGGTTCTCTAAAACCCTAGGTCCTAAGATTTTCCATTTTTCTTTAAATATGTCTTAGTTTTAAGCGTGTCCATGAGTTTTAATTGATTTTTTCTTCATCTTTATAGATCTGAGATGATTCAAGTGTTATTAAACATTTTCTTTTAAAAAATCTCCTGTTTTGAGTAACTATTTCGATTTTAGTTGCTCTTTTCTAAACTAGTGCTTTCTGAAACTCGTCTTCTCAAAGTTTTCATGATTTTTGAGTGTTAATCATATGTTCTTAGGCATTATTGACTGATTTCTGCTCAAATTGTCTGGACTCTAACTAGTTTGAGTTAAAGCCCAAATTTTCTTATGTTTTGCTTCGACTCTGAGCCTTTCCGAGCTACTTGTTACATTGTTGGTGTTGTGCTTTGACTTTAATGATTTTCCCCTTTAGCCTAATTCAGTATCTCGTGACTTTTACCCTAGTTCATCTCTACTAAGGTTTCTGAGTCGATCTCTTGGCAAGTTTATGCATGCTTATGAAATTCTATTTTTTGCCTATTTGTCTATTTACGGAAAACTGATAATTTTCCTCGCTTTAAATCAGTATTATTTTTGAAATTTTGGTGGCCTGGTTTGTTCTGGTAAAGATTCGTATGCATAAACTTTATTTGTTTCCTTATTTGTAATTTTAATTGATCACACTTGCCTTAACTATGAGTCAGTATGATTTTGTGATTTTTATTGATCCTTTACTTTGTATGATTGAGATTCTTGCCTTAATTAGACTCTCTTGTTATTACCGTTAATCAATTACCCCTATTTAAGGGGTCTATTCCCGACTTCCTTGTGATAATTGATTCTGTGATTGGTTGACTGATCCTTAATTGATTGAACTTTGATTCCCTTTACCTTATTAGTTTTACTCCTAAAGTACTATATATACACTCTTGTTTTACCTCTTAACACGTGAATAATTAGTTCAGAACACATGAATATACACTCAAACTCTCTCTTCTTTCTCTACAACTTGTGCTACTGCTTTGTCTAGCCGGTTGGAAGCCAAGGCTGGACTGTGGAACTCTGATTACTACTTTTTCTGCACTTTGCTTCTTCAACTGGTATTTTCCTTGTTCAAATTCTGAAACTCAACTCTATGTGTTCCTTTGTTTGTCAATCTATGCCTCTTTCTGCACTGATTTAATGGCTCATGCTGTTAAATTGCACTTTTTGTTTATTGCTTTACTCAGCATGCCTAAAATTCTGCCCTCCTTTGTTCAAATGTAATCAACATGTTTACTTATTCCTATTTATGTCCCTCAACTAGTATGTCTCCTAATGTACTTGACTAATACTAATTCATGACTGATTATGTGTAATAGGCCCCCTGCATGACTACTCTCATACGTTGTCCCTATGTTTTATTACTGTTTTAATTTCAAGCATGATTCCCCTGAAGTAATTGTTTGTGTTTTGAAGACCAATTAGCCCATACTTACCCATTGTATTTGTTGGTCTATGTGCATCTCTTCTCAGCCATGATTATGTGTTTCTAATTTGGACCCTCCGTGTCCCTAACCCCTACTTCCTTGTTTGTAACTTCTGAAGTTGTACTGCTCTTTGAACTTGTTTTATATGTATTGTTGTTTCTCTTATCCCCTTCCCTTTTCAAAACAATTTTCCTTAAGCAACTATTCTGTTGTGTTTTTGCAAACTCACTTCAAACATGACTATTTTCAAAAATATTTTCCAACTCAACTCCTCTAAATCTATGTCAAGCACTCTCACATATACTCTTAGACCACTAGGTTCTGCCCCTTTTGTGTGAGCCTTGCTTTGGGAACCTTGAGCTCCCCCTAAACCTGGATACATAAGAGTTGGCCATTCAACACTGCACTTATTCTTGGTTATGCAATCTGGTGTAAGCACTGTCTGAGATCCTTGGAGTTCCTTAGGGAACTCTAACACACCCAGATATGAGAAAGGTTGTGGAATGATATTGGCACTTGAGGTGGTTTATTACATAACTTAGAGAGGAAGTCCTAATCAGGCTTCCTGTAGTGTAGCTTCTTATTTTTCATTTCTACTTATGTAATTCGCTCACATGGCCTGTAATAATTTGTAAACAAGTATTGGGGTGGCTAGTGAAAAAGGGGTAGGGTAAATAGGCATGCTATAATTTGTTAAGGGTAGAAAACATGTCGTTAGATTTATATTCCTAATTGTGCAATAGAAACCATGCTTAGGATTCATATGTGCATTAGAAATCATATTCTTATGATTCATGTTTCTTGCTTTAGCATCTCATTCATTAATCCATATTTTATGTCTATCGCTTAGAAATCCAGCTCTTAGTGCAATAACAACATTGGTATAAAGTTGTTACTCATGAAGTCGTATCTCAACAATTCTGCAACTCTTGTGTATATTTAGCAATCATGCCTTAGGGACTCTGTTTTCAACAACCCTGCCATTTGCATATTAAAATATCATGTTTTAGGATCCTTTTGCATTTCATTCAAACGTCTAGTTAATTACCGATTCATGAAAAGGTAATAAGTAATAATTTTGACATTGTGATGCTTTCTGAATAAGTTGGTAATAATCTTTGCATTCGATTAGAACAACATGTTTGAGGTAAAAATAATCTTCAAACTGTCTTAATAACTTGGACAGTATAAAGAACAAAGTAAGAGACTCCAAGAAAGCAAACTAAATTATAGATACGAAAGTTTCCCTACAAAGGGGCTGGCTTCAACAACCCATAATGGACGGCTTGCCAAGCTACACAAATATTTTATTTGTTTGTAGTCACAAAAGTTTTCCTACAAAGGGGTTGGCTTCAACAACCCATAAGGGACGGTTTGCTAAGCTACACAACTCATAAAACTTTTGTACTATAACCAACGTTAGCTGTTTATAACTCAGAAAACTTTCATACTACGATAAGCTAACTTTAAAAGAGTATTCTTACTCTATTTTCATACATGGACCAGCCTTTCTATCCATTAGAAAGAAAGAACAAGAGGAAAATTTAGAAAGCATTCATATGTAATATATCACAAAAGATTTACAGAAGTTACAAGATGCTCTTGCAACTACTACAAGGCCTCCTTTATATAGAACTAGGAGGTTATTACAAGACAAACTTATACGCTAAAATAAACCTATCTTACATGGCAAGCTTATCTGCATGTGGGTCCTTCTTGGCATGTGAAGGACTTTACGCAAAACAATTAAAAAGCTCCTGAAAACATGTGAAAGGGGCGAAATATACATGGTGTAGCATGTGAAAGTATGAGGGAGCATGTGACTACATGTGAAAGTAGGGTGTTGCATGTGACGAAGCATGTGGAAGCATGTGGAAGTATGTGAAAACAAGTGAAAGTGGGGCCCGAATAGAATGGAAAGATGTGAAAATTTGTCTTGGCATGGGTAGATGATTTTGAAGGGTTTTTTGGTGGGTAATGTAGGATTATGGTGGGATTAGTAGGGATTTAGATAATTATCCTTCGTTGATTTTAGGGTTGTCTTCTAGGAATCTTTCAAAGACCTTGTGTAGCAATGCCTAGAACTTGATAGTCCTTCTCCGCTGTGTTCTTTCTCCTTTGGATTGAGAGACGTAATTCGCAACTTTAACCTGGAAATGTCGTGAGTGATTTTTTCTCGGAGGACTTCGTATTGGGTCTGATACTTTTTTGCTGCTTCCAGGACTTTTCCCAGTGACGATGAGTGTTGGTATAATTCTAGCTTGCCTAATCTTGTGGCCATATCTCTCTCGGGATGCACCTATTTTGCTGGGAAAGGATTCTTTGTGACTCGTTATATTCTTCCTCTATTGATAAAATGGACACGGGAAATTTCCACCAGAATGATGCCTCTTCTTGCGCCTGGACTTTTCCATTAATAATCTTCACTGGCCTATGGAACATGAATACCTTTGTTGTGTAGGAATCATTGAAACATTTTATCCAATATCTTCTAGGTTTGAACCATAGCAAAAATACTTTAAGAGTTGGTGTAATGCTATCAAAATCCATGAAGATGTTGCATTTGAATTCCATGAAAATATGATACTGATGGCATAAGTACCAGAAAAACCATAATAGTTCTTGTGGAAAATCCTTGGCTTGAGCTATAAATATATGGCAGAACGGATATTCTAGATTGACCCAATATGGCTTGAGAATGGATCCTCCATGTTGCCGGAAAACTTGGACCTCATAATAAGTTCTTCTTTCCATAATTGACGGATCAAAGGGATCCGTGAGGTTGAACAAATCCAGTGGATGATCTATTGGCTTTAATGAACTTGTTCCTGGCATATTTGAAAGCACGAAGATGTGGCTAATTAGCTTTTTCTTTGACTTCAATTTTGCTGGGAAAAATCTTTTTGAGAATTCTTCCGGTCGAGACAGAAAATCCGCGAGAATATTATCCTTTCCTTTCAGGTGCTTGACTTGAAATTTGTATGGAGAGAACCATTGAGCCCATCTGAGAAGCTAAGGATTAGGAGTAATTTTTGCATTTATCTGGATCATCTTTGGGAAGGCCTTCATATTCATCTCTATTAGAAATTCTGTATGAATAAGGAAGAAATTGAATTTCTTGATTCCATTCTTTATAGCAAGAATTTCCTTGAAAGTGGAGTGATAATGTTGCTAGGCATATTTGAACTTCCCACTGGCGTATCCGCATATTTTCCTCGGGCCATCTTTTTCTTCAAATTGAACAGCACTCCAATATTCATTATTGGCATCAGTTTGCAGTATCTTCTTTCCATCTGAAGGGATGTAGAGGGACTTGACATTTTTAGATATCTCCTTTATTTTTCTGACTGTTTCATCCTGTTTCTCTCCCCATTATGGAGCCTTTTTTTGAGCATTTCTATGAGCAGTGAAATGTATGTAGAGATATTTGGGATGAAATCTCTTACATAATTTATTACACCCAAGAGTTGTTGGATATGCTTTGTTGTGAGGTTGGTATCCAGAAAAATTTGAGTAATTCCTGACATATATGTGGTCCTAGACTGTATTCACCTTAGACAAAATGCATTCCGAGAAAATAGATCTCCTTTTGAGCAAGGGCCATCTTTTTTGCTGAAAGCATGATCTCGTATTGTATTACTAATGCCTCAAATTGACGAAGCAAATTGACATGTTCTTCCAATGTATCACTAAATAACAGGATGTCATCAATGTACACTAAGGAGGTATGGAGAATGGGTTGGAAAATTTTTATCATGGCTTTTTGGAACAAGAAAGGTGCGGTTTTAAACCCAAAGGGCATGACTTTCCATTAGAAGTTATGATCGGGGATGCAAAATCCCATTTTGGGTCGTTCTTCAGGGTGGATTCCCAATTGCCAACATCCAGATTTTAAATCAAACTTGGAAAGAATATTTGGCCTTGGCTAAGCGGGAGAAGGAGTGAGTTTATTTGGGATGGAGAATTTATCATCTTGGATGAAATGGTTAACTGGATGGTAATTAAATACTAATTTGAGTTTTCCTCTTGTCTGCTCTGCTCTTTTGTTGACATAAAATGCTTTGCATACCTATTGTGAATCTGACGGCTCTATCAGTTCAAATTCCAAAAGATCTTCGCATTTATTCTTTCCAAGATAAAGATTATCTGGATTCATGCTTGAATGACCGGCCTTTGTCGGATTGATGTTTTCATTTTTCTTGAAAGGGATTTTGATAAAAAACTCTTTGTTTTTTCATAAAGGGCTTTTCCCTTTCTTCATGAAATCCTTGTGGGATTCAGCACATGAATGTTCAATGAGATTTTGCTCAATCTCTTAGATTTGTTCGTCATTGGTTATTTGGAATAGCCTTGGAATCTCAGAATAAAGTTTGAACTACTTTTTAAAAGTTATCCCGTTAGCCTTGATCTGGAGTAGATCCCTAAGTTGTCTGTAAATGTCGAATCCAACAATAAGATCTTTTCCTGGTACATCAGACCCTATTAGCTTGGTTCTGTACTTCAATCCTGGAAAGAACTCAATTGTGACTGGATGCTTTGTGATAATGGTGGTAGTCAGGATTCCATTTGATGCAGTGTTAAAATCCTTAAAGTGTTGCACCCATTGATCTTCAGGGAGAACAACAGGATTTATGAGTGAACAAGCAGCTCCAGTGTCGATGAAAGTAATAACTCGAGTTGGTTTATCCCATTTGGATGAATAGACCTTGAGTTCTACACGAGGAACGACTACGAGAGCGTTGATCTCCCCTCGAGCTTCGATTACTGGTTCTAAAATTTGGTAGTGATCATTGCCTTGATCTTCATAGACATCAAGAGAGAATAAAGTTTCTTCATTAGGTTCATCATCCACAGAGGATATGGATTCATGGTCCTCCTGTTTTCCGAGATGTATGCCAGTGTAATCTTAAATCTCTTCAAGGAGTTTGACAGATCTTCTCGATTAGGGACAATTTTTAGTGAAATGTCCAATCTTGTGACACATAAAATATCTGTTTTTCTTGTGAAAATTTCCTGGCCTTCTACATATGAAATATTTTGTGTGTCTCTTTTACCTTGATTTCCCATATAGAATTCTTCGCCATTTGAACCTCCTAAATTCTCTCCGTCGCCTAGACATGTGGTAGGAACATCCTAACCCGGTGATTAGGTCAGATTTGCGGCATGCTTTGTCAAGAGCTGGATTGTGATGGATAATTTGTTTTTGGGCAGGGCACTTTGTACAAATGTCATTTAATGCGACGAAAATAACTTGCCTGATATAACTAATTTGAAGGATTGTAATAGACTGAAACTTTTCTTCAATGATGGTCATGGTTTGGCTTGCCAACAACTTTAGAAGGGAAGAGACAAAGGCTTGCTTTAGATTGATATCTCCACCGATCTCGAAGTATATCTTCTCCATTTTTTGAAAAGGCCTGTCAATGTCATTTCTGTCGAATGACACACACTTCATCTCGAAGAGTTGTCTTCGCATTTTCTCCTGTCTTTGGCCAGTATCTCCGCAGAAAACTTCATGTAGGATTCTGATGTTGAAGGCAAAATCTTGGGAAGTAAGAAAAGTATTTTTATCTTGAATTCCAAGTGAGTTCCACCAATCTCTGAGAATTACTGAGAACCATGAAGTGACTCCTAACAGGATGATATACTTTTCTCGTTCCACCAAATTTTTGGTCACCATCCAAGTATAGAAGTCTTGGATCCTTTGAGGCCATCTTGAAACCTTGACATCATCTAAGGTAAACGTGTGGAAGCCAGTTCCAACTAGTTTTGACGCCATGGGCTCATATCTTCTTTTTGGGATTGGTTCATCTGTCATGCCTTCTTGTTCCTCATCTACTTCAGATACTTCTGGGTCTCTTGGCTGATTTACAAATATAGGGGGATTGTCATCTTCGAAAGAGTTTGTTATGGATTCATTGCTTGATTGAGAGCTATCTTCCATTGTTTCATCGTGTGATGAATTTGGAGAGTCCGACCATGGAGTATCTTCTTCTGATATGTATCTTGGCTGGGAGACATAGAGGTCTGGAGCCTTCTGGTCAGAAATCATCAGATTTTTGGGGTTCTATCTTTTTGAACTTTCTCCTTGGTCTTGCCTTTTCTTTGTTTGTTTTTGCACTGCAAGAGCGTCCTTCCTTTCCCAAACCATTTTTGCAATATCAAAATCATGTTCTTCTTTTAAGGGTTGGGTGAAAGTGATTGGATTTTGTGAGGTAGATGGAAAAGTAGAAAAGGTGTAGTCTAATTTAGGTGGGGAATATGCTTGTGGAGACATAGGGAAAAGGTAGGTTTTGAGGGGATAACTGGGGTTTTTGTGGCTCAAAGTGGTTATTTCTCAAAAGTTGAATTTGTTCTCTGATGGAAATCATTTCCTTTTGTTGTTGTTGGAAAAATTGGAAAAGTGATGTTCCTGGAGGACAAATCTCGTATTGTAAATTTGCCAACCTCAATTCCAAGGTTTTGATTAGTCCCGCATGGTGAGACGACGTTTGCTCCATCTTTTTCTCAATTGTTTCCACTTTTCTCATCATTTTGTTTTGTGTATGGGCCACGCTCTTTATGGTGTTGCCAATGTTGTTCAATACATTGTTTTGGCAGATGGAGTTTTCTGATTGCCAGTTCATTGTTGCTTCGATGTCACTTGTTGGGGGGTTTTTCTCCAGTAGGTAGCACTATGTTTTTCTTGGAATTTTTTGGAGCATGGCTTATACCCTCGTTTTCAAAAGGTTGGAGTGAAGGAAAATCTAGGGTATGACTGGAGCCTGAAGGATTTAGCATGAATATCTGTGGTTGTGTGGGATTTGTGGTTTTTTGAGTTGGTGAAGTTTCAGGTTCAGGTGGCTTTTTGGATTCTAGGGTATGAGCTGATGGTGATTTGTGTTTGGGTGTGGTTTCACTATCCTCCCACCTTGGAGTGAATATTTCTGGTAATTTTGGCCATTCCTAGGGTTTGTAACTGACAAGAAATTCATATTTACCTGGACGGCTTAATGAGCCAATTGAAGGGTCTTTATTTTCATATTTGGCTCGAAATTGTTTTTCAGTGGTCTTCCCTTTTTTCTTGGATTTTGGTTTGGTTTTGTTAAGGTGAACCTTTCCCAATGACGCTGGTGGTGTTCATCATATTCTCCAATTGGATCTTCCACACTGTCTTGGCAGTCACAATCAAGATCTTAAGGGCAGTGTCCTGTAAAGGGGAATTTGAACCACCAAGCCCTTTTTCCTTCTTTGTCAAACTTTTGACACCAATCATGTTCTTCCATGATGCTTTGTATATTCCAAAAGAACTCTCCATCAGGTTCAGGGTATGTATCTGTTGTATCTTTGGGTTGAATCATTTGGCAAGAAAAGATGGTTTTATTGGGTTTTTTGAGATGGGAATGGTCAAAGATTATGCAGACGATTTTGTCATTTCTTTTGGTAAAAGTTGGTTCACCAGATTGTAGAGATTCCTCTGGTTCTCTTAACTTTTCATAATTTGTGATCCATGAATCTGGAAGAATTTTGACAAGTTCGTCTCTAGAAATTTGTCTGGGTATTTGGGTTCACATGGTGTTTCTTTTGGTAGCATCAATATGTAAGAGTAAAGCATTTTCTCCTCTGGGTAGGCAAAGATCCATGGCATGATTTTTGACTCCCCGTGCCATTTGGTGATGAAGAGTGGCTTGGATGGAATCTTTGGCTTGAGGGGCTCCTTGGATTTGGACTTGGATTTTTAGTGCTTCAGTTAAGTATGGATCATAAAGGGACATGTTAAAATTTGGAAATATAGTTATAAAGACAGTCCAAGCATTCAGGGTAACTTTTGCAGTACCCATATTTCCATGTTGGTACTCCAAGTATCTTGTATATAGAAGAGAAAGTCGAGCTACAACATGTTGACCTTTTCTTCCATGATATGTTAAAGTGATTCAGATAGCACCGAAATGGATATGGGTAAACCATGATCTCTCCATTTCCTGGGAAAATCATCTGGGATTTGAAGGGTGATAAATTGTTCCTCTCGAGTGGCAAGAATAGGATGCTGGTCAAGTTTTGAGGCAGCAACATATTCTTTAACTCCTTTTGGTCTGTGTTGAACTAAGGAACGAATTTGGGTCCAAGGTGCAAACGATTTTTTGGCAAAAGCTGAGTAGGGGTTTATGAGGGGTAGTTTAGTGGAAGATACTTTTTGTTCATCGGGCAGGATATCTACTTCATAGAGGTAATCATATTTTTTGGACAAGGTTTTATATAGAGTAGGAGACATATTCATTTTTGCTAGGAAAGAGGATGATGGAAATGACTCAGACATATTTAGTAAACTGTTCCACAGTATAAAGAACAAAGTAAGAGACTCCAAGAAAGCAAGCCTTAGGTAATAACTTAAATAAAACTGGAACTACCTTTGTTTGATTATCAACTGCTAAAATCAGTAGGCAAACATGATTCAGACTTCTTTTCTGAGTCATGTAATAAATCTTGTTCTGTTGTTATTACTTAAACACCCTGCTTTAGGATTATGAATTTATACATTAGTTTTGCATAAGTCATGTTATCTATGTGCATTATTTGTGGAGGTATAGTTGAGCCTTCTACTTGCTTCTATGTTTTCCCCGTAAGAGCCGTCTTATATGTTTTGTATGTCACTTTAGTATTTTGCCTTTAAACCTAAAAGGTCTGTCTAGAACCTCCTTCTTATTGGATAGGAGTCCTAAATTCCTCTGGGACTGATAGGAAGGTACAAGTAACAACATGCAATAGAGGTCGAGACCAACCTTCGCTCTAATTACCTTCACGGGGTGGGAAAGGGTAGATATGGATATGATGACCGATGCGCTAATACCACGTGTAGCCCCTCTTTGATGAGTGTCATACCGGGTATAGCATTGACGTGATCCATATTATCAACAAACCTAGGACCCCCTCCCTTTTCGGCTTAGATTTCAATTCTTCTAAAAAATCTTGCTTTTCACTAATTGTTTTTCAAACACTTGTGTACTTAAACTCGAATACCCTACTATTTGAGCCCTACTAGTTTATTTGCTAATTGCACAAATTCACAAACTGTTTGGTCGGGAACAATGCTAGTAGACCTTGAGGGGTGCCTAACACCTTCCCCTTAGGATAATTTCAAGTCCTTACCTTATCTCTGGTTATCCAAACATAGTTAGAAATGAACCTTATAGGTGACCTAACGCACCTTAAAATCGTTAGGTGTTGACTCTTCAAAATTGCAAAACCCCTTTCCCAAAAGGAAAGAGTTGTGCCATACCAAAATGTCATAAACCCGATTTCCGCAGAAAGGGAAAAGGGGGTGCGACAACATGGCGACTCTGCTAGGGATTTTTAGACTTTTACCATTTCAGATTGTTCTTGTGAATTTGTACATCCCTATGTGCAATTGCTTGTTTAATTTCTTTAAGCATTTAATTTCTTCTTCAAAAGCAAAACTGACATATCTTTTCTTGTTTCCTTCCTTTGTAACTGCTTTAAATTTATGAAACTACTGTATTTATCGCTTTCTTAACGTGCAAATACATGTCAACATGCTTTTAATTATTGCATAATAATGCTCAACATCATACTCCACTCGTACCAAACAAATACTATAGCAATGCTTGATGAGTGGTTGCACGCTTCATATATCATTACCCCCTCTAAATTCGGAAAGGCATATTTGCGGTAAAACTAGTCGATCAGCGGTGCAGTCGACAGTTCCATGCCTTCCCCCTTGAGTTTTTCGCTCAAGGGTACTAGTCTAAAACCCCATAGAAACCTTACTCTATATAAATTATGCATACATCATGATCAAACCTAGCCGGGTCAGTTATGTTGTCCATATAATGATCCTTTAAGATAGCCTTGTCCAAAAGTACACTGGGTTTCCCTAAAGTCAAACGGACACCATCACGTTCTGTGCATTTATTTGGAGAACTAAATGCTTCATGCTAATTATTGATATTAAATAGTCAAGTCTAGTGGGGGTATGGTCCTAACCTTGTTTAACTTGCAGAAATATGAGGCACAAAGTCCCCAGATTCGGCATGGTCACCAACATCCACCCAAGATTGCTAAGCTGGTGGAGAGATTTACACTCTAGTGACCAAACCATCGTCAGAAAATATCTGGGCAATCTACCATCCCTCCTGGAGGTCCAACCTAACAACATAATAATAGAAGTTGCTACCTTATTTTGGGATTGTGAAAGGGCCGTATTCCGCTTTGGGGACATCGAGATGACACCTTTGCTAGAGGAGATATGAGGACTGGCTGGTCTAGTGTGGGAAACTCTAGGTTTGCTAATGCCTGTGAACCGCAAAGGCAAGGGTTTCCTTAAAATGATGGGTTTGAAGAAGAATGTAGAATTTGTATGCCTAAAGGAATCATATATCCCTTTTGACTACCTGTATGAAAGATACAGTCACAACAAATCATATCGTACCTACCCTGACGAGTTTGCCATCACGTCTTTGGGACAAACTCATCGTAGGGTGTTCGTCTTCATGTTTTGCTTCCTGGGTCTGATCGTGTTTCTGATAAAGAAAGGGAGAATCAATACTAGGCTGGCTATGGTAGCCAAGACCCTAATGGAGGGGATTGGTGGGCAGATATTCAGCATTATACCCATGATCATTGCAGACATATACCGAGCCTTGGAGAAGTGTCAACGAGGAGCAAAACATTTCGAATGATGCAATCAACTACTTTAGCTTTGGCTCATGGAACATCTCCAAAAGGGAGAATACCGACAAGAAATTTAGCAAAGGGTCTGAGATGATCACATCGCTTTCCACCACCTAAAGCGGATGAATTACATCCCAACATGTTCGCTTAGCCTGAGAATGCCAAAGGATAGGTTGAGCTCTTTGATAATCTGACTAAGAATAGGTTCAGTGGATGTTCGAGTGGTTTCCGACAGAGGAATTCATTGCTCGATCCAGAGATGCACCATTCCTGATACTGATTGGTCTAAGAGGAACATATCTTTACGTCCCTCTTCGAGTTATGAGGCAAGCAGGTAGGAAGCAATTCATACCCAGGGTCGACAAGATGAGCCACTTCCGTGCTGACTTCCAAAATGATGATAGCCACCCAGGGTTCATTAGAGGTCATAGAATTATAGATGAAAAGGCCAAGGCGCAAGTCAAGTAAAACCAGCTGCACAAAAGGATCCATGAATGCGAGAGCGAACATTGCGAGATACAAGAATCCAACTAGAAGCTGATTGAGTAGTGGAAAAAATGGCTATCAGTGCCAACAAAAGGCTAGGGTACTTGGAGCGAGGCATAGTAAAACTAGAGGGGAAATTTCTCAAAATGGTTGAAGACTGTCAGAAGGCAGAAGGGACCGAAGGTGGACATCTAGCCAGAGCATACCTGTTGCTGGGACTTCGCGAGTTGGGGAAGTTGTTGGACGGAGCCAGGGATGCCGAGTCTGGGGAAGGTCCTTCTGGGACCAAGTGGATAGGAGTTTACCTTTATTGCTTTGTGAATGTAATAAGGTCAATGGCTATTAGTGACTTTTATTCCTTGCTTATTTAGTGTCGTTTTGGGATTCGTCTATTTTTATCAATAAAATGAGGCATTTAGCATTCTAAGTTCTCCAAATCAGTTTGTTTCTAGGCCTACCTCGGGCCCAAAGAGGTTCCCAAATTAGGACATGCTTTACATTCCCACACTATGTGTTGAAATATCGCAATAATTTTTATAATCCTCACTGACTTGATTACATTTTTATTTTTATTTTGTTTTCTTTTATTATTCCCCTCCCCAAAGGTTAGTTCGTGCACTCTGGCATCATTATCTTATTTCACAAGATCCATGGGCCCTCCACCCACTCGTCCTCTTAGTCCTATTAAAGGCAAGAAAAAAGGCAAGATGGAAGATTTGAACAACATCAGGAAGGAGAACATGACTGAACGGGTAGAGGCCACTGATGGCCAGGGTATTCGGGTTCCTAATAAGAATGTGTCACAACATGAACAGAAACTGCTGAAATTCCAAGAAGAGCTCAATCAGGTTCATAATCTAGCAAACCTGTCATTTTCCCTCAACACCCCAGACGTCAACTTCCCCAACACTCAAAATCCTACACCTCCTAAAAATATCCCAAAACAACATAATCATCCCGCTCCTCACCATCACATTGCTCCACCAAAGAACCAATGTAACAACTGTCATACCCCAAACAATACTCCACTACTCATCCCAGAACCTCAAAACTCCACAAACGACCATTTACATACCCATACACCAGGCTACCATAACACTCCTATATACATGTAAACCATGCCACACTCCACCCAACATATCTCAAGCACACCTGAATCTGATGAGAAGGATCTGCTTGTCAGCAACTTGGCCAAGGAACTTAAGAAACTGACCAGCCAGATTCAGGGCATTGAGGGAAGCAAAGGAATCGAGGGGCTGAACTATGAGGATCTCTGCATACAACCTTATGTCGAAACCTCCTAAGTTCGAGTTGTTTGATGGTACGGTGATTCAAGGGACCATCTGAGGACATATTGCGACAAGCTGATTAGAGTAGGGAAATATGAAAGAATCTGAATGAAGCTGTTCATGAGGAGTTTGAAATGAGATGCATTATCTTGGTACATCAGCCAAGATCCTAAGAAGTGGTCAATCTGGGTAGGCATAACATCTGACTTTATGGACAGATTCAGGTTTAATACGGAGAACACACCAGATGTGTTCTATATCAAGAATTTGAAGAAGAAGCCCACGGAGACGTTTCATGAGTATGCTACTCGCTGGAGGTCCGAGGCTGCTAAGGTCAGACCCGCCTTAGAAGAAGAGCAAATGAACAAGTTCTTTGTCTGTGCTCAGGTTGGGGGGGGGGTTGTTTGAGTTCATCTTATTTTTCATAGGATCTTTTTCATGTAGTTGTGGAATTAAATGCTTTTTCATGATTATCTGTAGCTAACGAAATTAACCTTGAAATTTCTTTTATATTTTCAAGTGTGTATTCTAAGTATTTAATATCTTTAGTTTTTTGATATTCTTCTATATTTTTTTCTAATATTATTTTGGACATATTTATATGTTTTAGAATTTCTAACCAGTACTTAAAATATTTGTAACTATCAATTTTTGATTTGTTCATATTAATACTGAGATGTATACCTGTTGATACATATATCCATGGTTTCTATATTTCTCAGTGTTATTTCTTTTCTGTGTTGATAACTTTCAAGTTTATCTTCATAAAATTCAATTTCATTTTCTATAGTTAGTAAAGCTTTATTACGTAATTTATTATATCTAATAATATCTTTGCAGGTTTTAATATTGTATTTAACACAATCTATTTTTCTATTTATGTTACTGAGGTTTTTAAGAAGTTTCCATTTCTGGGTATTATAGAATCTTATATAATGAAAAGTGTTATGTTTCATTTATAAAAAGATTTTATTAACTTGATATGTGATCATTAGTCTGAATATAAATCTAGTTCATATAGATCTAATATATCTATTTCATGTGATACAATTAGTTCCGTAAATGCTTGTTCCATTACATATATTATTTCAAAAGTAACTAAAATATCGTAAATTTTTCTTTTAACATCGTTATTAAGTCTCTTAAAGATATATAACATAAGTATTTTGTAGTCAATATTTTCTTCTAATAAATACGTGTGGTTGTTCATTCAGATTTCTATTTATCCTTATCATGTGTTTACTAAACATATTCCCTCTAACCTCTTTGTTTATCATAGAGTTTATCATATTTTAATAAGTTATACTGAACAATCTTTTCTGGTCACTACCATGTTTTTCATGCTTCAATCATTTACCCTAACAGCGCCTCAACTCTGTGTACTCCCCTAAACGGCTTCCTTGCCTACTGGTTTCCACTTTAGGATGGCATAGTCTGGGCTTAACTACTCTCAGCATTATTAGACAGGCAAACTTTCTCAAGATGTTCTTTATAACAGTACTATAATATGATAATCAATTATGATATTCAAGAGATTATAAGGAATATAAGAGTTTAGTTAAACATGATTATGAATAAACTTACCTGGTTTTGTAACTCGTTTGAAGGCTCCATAGCTGTATTAGATACTTGTAAATAACTCAGATATTTCTTAAGAGAGAAGAGAGAATATTAGAGAGAGAAGGTAAGGGTGAGGATGTCTGAGGATGTCCTTCCTTCCTCGGATTTACATTCTATATAAAGAAAATTAAAATGACTCCTACTGTTTACAAATGACTCCTACTATTCATGAACGACCTTTACTGTTCATATAAAGAAAATTAAAACGACTCTTACTGTTTACAAATGACTCCTACTATTCATGAACGACCTTTACTGTTCATGATTATGACATATACTATTTACTTTATGACTCTTACTATTCATGAACGACCTTTACTGTTCATGAATGCGACTAGTACTATTTACTTTACATTATATGTTTCCAGTAGCTGTCTTCTTCTTTTGTCTTCTTGTTGATACCTTCATTCTAGTTGGACTTCTGGTACATAGTTATCATCTCCGTTGCACTTTGAACATATGTGGTCTGGATATTTGTGTCCTACTAGTTTGCAGTATCTTGTTAATAACTCGTTTGAAATAAATTCTTTTTTCAATGCTCTGGTAGTTGGTTGCATTTCTGGTTTTAATAATGATAAAATCCATTTCTGGACTTCATCCATATCTCCTTGTCGTAGTTCCTTCGAGTTGGCATATATCATCAACTGGTCTCTGGAATAGTAGCTCCAGATAGCATTTCCTTGTAGATAATTGTTAGCTAGTTCTTGAATAATAGTTGCTATACCAATTATTCTTTTATTGGCATAGAAACTTGGTATCTCCATTTTCTGTATCTCCGGTTGTTTCTCTATCTCTTCTGGTATTATCATATCTCGTGTTAGTCCTATCTTTATCACCTGTATTATGGGTTTTATTTCATCATATAGTATTTCCGCTGGTGCTGTATAGAATTTGATGAAGAATAGGTTGCCTTTTGTAATTCTCTTGAAGGTGACAAATGCTTTGTATAGCTCTGGTATTCCAATTATTTCTTCTCCGTCATGGGTATATACTGTGCTAAGTAGTCCGTAGTTGTAACATGTTTTTACTAGGTTTGCTTTTGTTTTTGGCTGGGCTATAAGCCTATTATATCCCTGTAGTTTTTGGGTTACATAATCTTGTGTTGGATCTGTAGTAGTCGTTGATCTAGGGTTTAGGTTTAGAAATGTCTGGATTTTATATATATTCTCAATATATGTTTGAGTAATATGGTTATATACCTTTTTGTTGTGGTGTAGGCTATTAGCATAGGTTGAAGTTTGTGGGGCTATAACTATTGCTTCTCTTGGCTTTTTTGATGTAAATGGCTTATCAAATACGGTATTTAGGTTTACATTGATATGTGGTTTTTTGCTAACTTGTTTGCTTGTACCTGCAGCTGTATATAAAGCAACTGTGTTATGGGTTTTTTGGAGTTTCCCAACGTCTCCTTCTACCTCTGGAAGTTTAGAGTCTTCCGATCGACTTAGCTCCGCATTTTTATAGTCATGCTGCTGACTTTCTAGCTGTTGTAATCTTTTTCCCATACTCTCCATCTGTAAGGATAGAGTAGTAAGGATTGTAAATATGTCTTTTGATTCTTGGCTTTCATCTGTTTGGGTACCTTTGTCTTGATAGGTAGTCTGCAATAACATTCTTGTCAGTCCGTATTACTTCAATTGTAAATGTAAAATTTTGTATATTTAATACAAGTCTCCTTATTTCCTTTGTAGTTACTGAATCCTGTACTTTCCGAGTTATCCACCATTTTACTTGTGTATTATCTGTTCTTACTATAAATTTGTTATAAACAATATATGGCTCAAATGCTAACAAACATTTATATAATCCAAATAGTTCTTTCCTATTTATTTCCCATTTTAATTGTGGTTCCGTGTATGATCCGGAATAATATCTACAATGGTGTTCAATTTTTTCATTATCATATTTATATTTTAGAACTCCTCCGTAGCTGTGATCACTAGAATCAGTTTCTACAATATATGTAAATTGTTTCTTTTCATCTGGAAAATATAGTTTTGGTAATTTTTTACACATATTTTTTATCTTCTGTATATGTATTTTATCTTTTTCGTCAAAATGATATTCTATGTCCTTTTTTAATTTTTTCTGTAATGGTTTTAAGTTTTCTGCTAATTTAGGAATATATTCTCTTACTTGGTTAACCAATCCTAAAAATGATTGTAACTTCTTTTTTGTATCAAGTGTTTCATTCAAGTTAATTATTTTTTGTACTACATGGGTTTGCATTTTTATTCCGTTTTTATCTATTTGTATACCTAAAAATTCTATTTGATTTTTCATTACTTCTGCTTTCTTTTTACTTAAACTTATTCCTGATATTTCTACAATGTGTATGAATTTTTCTAGTAGTTTTATATGTTCGTTCTCTGTTCTAGAATATAGCAATATATCATCTATATATATTATACAATTTTCTAATTGGTTGAAGTAATTATCCATAAAATGTTGATACCTACCTGGTGCATTTTTATATCCAAAAGGTAATACGTTCCATTCGTAAAATCCTTGTGGTACTGTGAATGCTGTTAACTTTTTAGATTCATCTTCTAGTTTTAAATGGTAAAATCCTGATTTACAGTCAAATTTACTAAAATAGTTATATCCTTGTATTTGTCTAATTTTTAGTATTTTATTTGGTATCGGATAATTATATGTTTTTGTTTTTGCATTTAAGTTTCTATAATCTATAACCATACGGCTTTTTCCTCTTTTTTGTTCACTATGCTTATTTACTATAAATGCTGGGCTAGTATGTTTACTATTACTTTCTTGTATGTAGTTATTATCTAATAATTCTTTTATATGCATTTTAAATTCTGTTAAATCATTAAAATTGTATTTTAAAGGTTTTTGTGTTATTATGCTATTTTCATCTATTAGTTCAATCTTTATTTTTGTTTGATGTTTTTCCCATCCTTGGAGTGGATTATCATTATATAGTAATTCTAGTTTATCTTGTAGTGGTTTTATCTTATTTATTGAGAAAATGATTATCTCTATATTATGGTTACTTTGTATTACATTTTCTAATTTTTGGGTAATCTTTTCACTTCCTTTAATCCAGGGTGTTGTTTTTCTTACTTTATTATTTACTCTTTTTGCTCCTAATTTTTGTTTACACGGGGTAGTAAACCACCAATGTGTTTTTGTTATAATATGTGGGTATAATTTATCTAAAAATGGCATTCCTAATAATATATCTTTATTTGTGAATTCGTAACTATATATTTCTTCTATGGTTAATATTTTATCCCATATTTGTATTTTTATATTTCTTGCTTTATATGTTATCATACTTCCTTCATTATTAAATCTTGTTACTACTATGGGGGTTTTTAGCTTTTCCCATTTACTTTCTGGTAAACAATTATGTCTACACATATTAGCTTCTGCTCCTGTATCCACCATAGGTGTATAATATCTATTATAATATCCTTCTACTATTATTTTGGAAAGTATGTATATCTTTGGCATTATATCAAAGTTCTTTTTATTATTATTTTCTTATTTTCATAACTTATTGTTAATTGCCTATCTTCTAATTTATATGGTTTGACTTTTTCTAACCATTTTATCCCTAGTGTAATATTTTTATCTCCTTGATATATTTTAAAATTTATTAATATTGGTATTCCTCCAATAATTAATTCTTTTTCAGTTGTTTCTTCGTTTTTTCTTAACGCTTTTGGTAGTTCTGAATTTTGTTGTTCTATTGTTACTATCTCTTGTTCTGGTATTAGTTCTCTTATAACATAATTCTCTTCCTGCCCTGTATTTATTAGTATTAAATATTTTCTTTGGTCCATTATTCCTGTTATATAATAATGATGTGGGTTTATTTCTTCTATTTTTTGTTCTATTAATTTTTGTGGAGTGGTATAATTTATTCTTTTTGATGTACTTCTTGATGTACTTCTTGATGATGTTTCTGGCATTTCATTATTTATTCGTTTTGATGTGCTTAATCTTTCTTTTACTATTTCTAAATCTTCATCCATGTCTATTTCTGTATAACTGTAATCATTGTTGTCTATAACTGATACTATTCTTTCGAATGGATTTTCTATTTTTATTTTATTTATTTTATTTTTAGCTGTTATCTTATGTTTTGTTGTTAAGACATATAGATTTTTACATCTTGCTGTGAATATTTTACTTCCTGGTGCTAATTCTATTCCAGACATTTTCCAGTATAATACTAATGATTTATCTATATTTTTATCATCTACTGCTACTGAATAGTTAGCACTTACTATAAATTTAAATTTTTGGTATATTAAGTTACCTCTTACAGCACTTATTATACTCTTTTCTATAGGTTGTACAATCCTATCATCTGCCAAGTATATTTCTATAGGGGTATCTATTCCTTCCCTAAAACATGCTTTTATTAGGATCTCCGTTCCTCCTAAGTGTACATATTTTATTGGATTTTTTGCTTTTATATCTTGTATTTCTTTATTTAGTAGTCTTTTATTTAAAATTGGTATTTGTGCTTTACCTTTGATGTATTTACAATCTATTATATGTTCTCTTTGGCTTACTACATAGTATTCTTCTTTTTGTCTTTTAAACCAATTCTTTATTGTTGGTACTTCTAATATTTTGTCTATACTTAGATCCAATTCTTTTCCTTTTATTTGTTCAAATATATTAGCGTCAAATATTATTTTTTGTTCTGAAGATTGTTCATCTTGGTGTTCTTCTTGTTGTATAATTTGTATATCTTTTTCAGTCATAATTTTCTTCATCTGACTCTTCTATATCCTTGTTTATTTCATTTTCAGAGAACTCATTTTCTGATATCTCATATATGCTGTCTTCACTGCTTAATTCATAATCTACATATTCTATTTGTGTATATTTATCATTATCTATCAATATTTCGGTAATTTGTTTCTTCTTTGGGTTTTTTGGTAATTTACAATCTTTGGCTAAGTGTCCTAGCTTTCCACAATTATAGCAAGTACATTCTGTTAGTTTTTTCTTTTTCCTATATGGTTTTTTATGTTTATAATTTTTTACATAATATCTTCTTCTTGGTTTCCTATATTTATACTTTGAATATTTTGATTTAAATTTCTTTTTCTTTCCTTCTTTTTTGTAATATTTATCTGTGCAGCCAAATTGGGGTGCTATTCTACTTTTGCAACATGCCAAATTTTTTACTAATATTTTTTCCATTTTCATGTTTTCTTTATATTTTTCACATAATTCTATAAACCAGTTTTGTAGAAATTTTATCCTTACTCCTAATGTATCTGCTAGTCCTGCTTCGTTCCAACTTTTTATTATTTTTGAGCTAAAGGGTTCTGGTAATTTTGTAAAATATAATTTTCTTATCTCTTTACTTTCATCTGGACTATATGTTCCTTTATAATAATAGTCTCTAAATGCACAAGTATATTCATCTATATAACACATATTACATATTGCTAATTTTGTCATTAAATTTCTATTTGTAATTTTTTCTTTATTTTGTTCTTCTACTTCTGTTGTCATACTACTAAATTCATTTCTTATTGCTATTTCATATTTATTTAATATATCTGTAACTGTTGTTGTAGTTGTACCGTCAAGTTTTTTATTACTCCTTAATGTGTCTAAGCTTTCACTTGATAAATTTTGTAACCATAATTTTACAGTTCCTATTAATGTTCTTTCTATATATCCTGGTGTTTCCGTTATTGTTATTTTATTATCTATTAGTTGTTTTGAGATATATCCTATCCATAATTGTATTGTTTTATTTATATCTGCTACACAATCTAGATCTAAAAAATTATATTGTTCAGTTATCTGTCTTGGTGCCCATTTCTTATTTAACCTTTTATCCCATAATGTTTTGTTTCTGTCATATGCATCATAACTTACTCTGTAATAGGTTGGGTTTAATTGTTTTGGATTTTTTATTCCTGATATGCTTGGTTTATCTTCGTTCATATCTCCTGTATTTATTTCTGGGTTTATTTTTATCTTTTCTGTTTTTTCTATAAGTTCTGTGTATGTTTCACTTGTTTCTGAATAGTTTTCTCCTAGTTCTGTGTCTTTATCACTTTGGTCATTTATTTCGTTTATACTTATTTTTGATGGACTCTCCTGTACTTCTTCTAACTGTAATTTGAATCTTTCTATCTCATTTGTTAGTTTTAGTTCTTCTTCTTCTTCTTTACGTTTTTCCTTTTCTTTTAGTTTATTTGCATACATCTGTTTTAGCATTTCTAATTCTTTTTCTAATTCTGTTATTTTAGTGTTTTTTACTTCCTCTATCTGTTGTATTTTTTCTTTAGCTTGCTGTTGTATTTCTTTAATCTCTCGTTTTCTATCTATTTCTTCGTTTTCTTTTGTTATTCTAACCATGGCGGTTAAACTATCCTCTAGTTTTACAGTTTCTTTTTCTAACATTAAGTTTAGGTTATTTCCTATTTTTTTATATCTTCTTCCTAAGTTAGAAAATATTATTGTTATTTTTAATCCTTCTGGATTCTCATATGTTTTCTCTTCTAATGCGAATTCTTCTTTATTCATCTTTTATCCTTTAGATAACAAACATATTTATATTCTGTTTTAGATATTATATCGATTAATTTGGACAGCCTAGCTTTGTTTATTTTTGTGATACTTAAGTATTCATATTCTATATATAGTTTCTTTAGTTTCTTCCTAATTTTTTGCGATTTCTTAGTTGTTTCACTTTTTTGCCGGTTTGTACTATTAATTTCAGTGTTATTTTTCATGATTTGTTTCTTAAAATAAATGTTTATTTTTCATAGCTCTGATACCAATTTGGGGGGGGGTTGTTTGAGTTCATCTTATTTTTCATAGGATCTTTTTCATGTAGTTGTGGAATTAAATGCTTTTTCATGATTATCTGTAGCTAACGAAATTAACCTTGAAATTTCTTTTATATTTTCAAGTGTGTATTCTAAGTATTTAATATCTTTAGTTTTTTGATATTCTTCTATATTTTTTTCTAATATTATTTTGGACATATTGTTTGAGTTCATCTTATTTTTCATAGGATCTTTTTCATGTAGTTGTGGAATTAAATGCTTTTTCATGATTATCTGTAGCTAACGAAATTAACCTTGAAATTTCTTTTATATTTTCAAGTGTGTATTCTAAGTATTTAATATCTTTAGTTTTTTGATATTCTTCTATATTTTTTTCTAATATTATTTTGGACATATTTATATGTTTTAGAATTTCTAACCAGTACTTAAAATATTTGTAACTATCAATTTTTGATTTGTTCATATTAATACTGAGATGTATACCTGTTGATACATATATCCATGGTTTCTATATTTCTCAGTGTTATTTCTTTTCTGTGTTGATAACTTTCAAGTTTATCTTCATAAAATTCAATTTCATTTTCTATAGTTAGTAAAGCTTTATTACGTAATTTATTATATCTAATAATATCTTTGCAGGTTTTAATATTGTATTTAACACAATCTATTTTTCTATTTATGTTACTGAGGTTTTTAAGAAGTTTCCATTTCTGGGTATTATAGAATCTTATATAATGAAAAGTGTTATGTTTCATTTATAAAAAGATTTTATTAACTTGATATGTGATCATTAGTCTGAATATAAATCTAGTTCATATAGATCTAATATATCTATTTCATGTGATACAATTAGTTCCGTAAATGCTTGTTCCATTACATATATTATTTCAAAAGTAACTAAAATATCGTAAATTTTTCTTTTAACATCGTTATTAAGTCTCTTAAAGATATATAACATAAGTATTTTGTAGTCAATATTTTCTTCTAATAAATACGTGTGGTTGTTCATTCAGATTTCTATTTATCCTTATCATGTGTTTACTAAACATATTCCCTCTAACCTCTTTGTTTATCATAGAGTTTATCATATTTTAATAAGTTATACTGAACAATCTTTTCTGGTCACTACCATGTTTTTCATGCTTCAATCATTTACCCTAACAGCGCCTCAACTCTGTGTACTCCCCTAAACGGCTTCCTTGCCTACTGGTTTCCACTTTAGGATGGCATAGTCTGGGCTTAACTACTCTCAGCATTATTAGACAGGCAAACTTTCTCAAGATGTTCTTTATAACAGTACTATAATATGATAATCAATTATGATATTCAAGAGATTATAAGGAATATAAGAGTTTAGTTAAACATGATTATGAATAAACTTACCTGGTTTTGTAACTCGTTTGAAGGCTCCATAGCTGTATTAGATACTTGTAAATAACTCAGATATTTCTTAAGAGAGGAGAGAATATTAGAGAGAGAAGGTAAGGGTGAGGATGTCTGAGGATGTCCTTCCTTCCTCGGATTTACATTCTATATAAAGAAAATTAAAATGACTCCTACTGTTTACAAATGACTCCTACTATTCATGAACGACCTTTACTGTTCATGATTATGACATATACTATTTACTTTACGACTTTTTTACATGACTCTTACTATTCATGAACGACCTTTACTGTTCATGATTATGACATATACTATTTACGTTATGACTTTTACTATTCATGAACGACCTTTACTGTTCATGAATGCGACTAGTACTATTTACTTTACATTATATGTTTCCAGTAGCTGTCTTCTTCTTTTGTCTTCTTGTTGATACCTTCATTCTAGTTGGACTTCTGGTACATAGTTATCATCTCCGTTGCACTTTGAACATATGTGGTCTGGATATTTGTGTCCTACTAGTTTGCAGTATCTTGTTAATAACTCGTTTGAAATAAATTCTTTTTTCAATGCTCTGGTAGTTGGTTGCATTTCTGGTTTTAATAATGATAAAATCCATTTCTGGACTTCATCCATATCTCCTTGTCGTAGTTCCTTCGAGTTGGCATATATCATCAACTGGTCTCTGGAATAGTAGCTCCAGATAGCATTTCCTTGTAGATAATTGTTAGCTAGTTCTTGAATAATAGTTGCTATACCAATTATTCTTTTATTGGCATAGAAACTTGGTATCTCCATTTTCTGTATCTCCGGTTGTTTCTCTATCTCTTCTGGTATTATCATATCTCGTGTTAGTCCTATCTTTATCACCTGTATTATGGGTTTTATTTCATCATATAGTATTTCCGCTGGTGCTGTATAGAATTTGATGAAGAATAGGTTGCCTTTTGTAATTCTCTTGAAGGTGACAAATGCTTTGTATAGCTCTGGTATTCCAATTATTTCTTCTCCGTCATGGGTATATACTGTGCTAAGTAGTCCGTAGTTGTAACATGTTTTTACTAGGTTTGCTTTTGTTTTTGGCTGGGCTATAAGCCTATTATATCCCTGTAGTTTTTGGGTTACATAATCTTGTGTTGGATCTGTAGTAGTCGTTGATCTAGGGTTTAGGTTTAGAAATGTCTGGATTTTATATATATTCTCAATATATGTTTGAGTAATATGGTTATATACCTTTTTGTTGTGGTGTAGGCTATTAGCATAGGTTGAAGTTTGTGGGGCTATAACTATTGCTTCTCTTGGCTTTTTTGATGTAAATGGCTTATCAAATACGGTATTTAGGTTTACATTGATATGTGGTTTTTTGCTAACTTGTTTGCTTGTACCTGCAGCTGTATATAAAGCAACTGTGTTATGGGTTTTTTGGAGTTTCCCAACGTCTCCTTCTACCTCTGGAAGTTTAGAGTCTTCCGATCGACTTAGCTCCGCATTTTTATAGTCATGCTGCTGACTTTCTAGCTGTTGTAATCTTTTTCCCATACTCTCCATCTGTAAGGATAGAGTAGTAAGGATTGTAAATATGTCTTTTGATTCTTGGCTTTCATCTGTTTGGGTACCTTTGTCTTGATAGGTAGTCTGCAATAACATTCTTGTCAGTCCGTATTACTTCAATTGTAAATGTAAAATTTTGTATATTTAATACAAGTCTCCTTATTTCCTTTGTAGTTACTGAATCCTGTACTTTCCGAGTTATCCACCATTTTACTTGTGTATTATCTGTTCTTACTATAAATTTGTTATAAACAATATATGGCTCAAATGCTAACAAACATTTATATAATCCAAATAGTTCTTTCCTATTTATTTCCCATTTTAATTGTGGTTCCGTGTATGATCCGGAATAATATCTACAATGGTGTTCAATTTTTTCATTATCATATTTATATTTTAGAACTCCTCCGTAGCTGTGATCACTAGAATCAGTTTCTACAATATATGTAAATTGTTTCTTTTCATCTGGAAAATATAGTTTTGGTAATTTTTTACACATATTTTTTATCTTCTGTATATGTATTTTATCTTTTTCGTCAAAATGATATTCTATGTCCTTTTTTAATTTTTTCTGTAATGGTTTTAAGTTTTCTGCTAATTTAGGAATATATTCTCTTACTTGGTTAACCAATCCTAAAAATGATTGTAACTTCTTTTTTGTATCAAGTGTTTCATTCAAGTTAATTATTTTTTGTACTACATGGGTTTGCATTTTTATTCCGTTTTTATCTATTTGTATACCTAAAAATTCTATTTGATTTTTCATTACTTCTGCTTTCTTTTTACTTAAACTTATTCCTGATATTTCTACAATGTGTATGAATTTTTCTAGTAGTTTTATATGTTCGTTCTCTGTTCTAGAATATAGCAATATATCATCTATATATATTATACAATTTTCTAATTGGTTGAAGTAATTATCCATAAAATGTTGATACCTACCTGGTGCATTTTTATATCCAAAAGGTAATACGTTCCATTCGTAAAATCCTTGTGGTACTGTGAATGCTGTTAACTTTTTAGATTCATCTTCTAGTTTTAAATGGTAAAATCCTGATTTACAGTCAAATTTACTAAAATAGTTATATCCTTGTATTTGTCTAATTTTTAGTATTTTATTTGGTATCGGATAATTATATGTTTTTGTTTTTGCATTTAAGTTTCTATAATCTATAACCATACGGCTTTTTCCTCTTTTTTGTTCACTATGCTTATTTACTATAAATGCTGGGCTAGTATGTTTACTATTACTTTCTTGTATGTAGTTATTATCTAATAATTCTTTTATATGCATTTTAAATTCTGTTAAATCATTAAAATTGTATTTTAAAGGTTTTTGTGTTATTATGCTATTTTCATCTATTAGTTCAATCTTTATTTTTGTTTGATGTTTTTCCCATCCTTGGAGTGGATTATCATTATATAGTAATTCTAGTTTATCTTGTAGTGGTTTTATCTTATTTATTGAGAAAATGATTATCTCTATATTATGGTTACTTTGTATTACATTTTCTAATTTTTGGGTAATCTTTTCACTTCCTTTAATCCAGGGTGTTGTTTTTCTTACTTTATTATTTACTCTTTTTGCTCCTAATTTTTGTTTACACGGGGTAGTAAACCACCAATGTGTTTTTGTTATAATATGTGGGTATAATTTATCTAAAAATGGCATTCCTAATAATATATCTTTATTTGTGAATTCGTAACTATATATTTCTTCTATGGTTAATATTTTATCCCATATTTGTATTTTTATATTTCTTGCTTTATATGTTATCATACTTCCTTCATTATTAAATCCTGTTACTACTATGGGGGTTTTTAGCTTTTCCCATTTACTTTCTGGTAAACAATTATGTCTACACATATTAGCTTCTGCTCCTGTATCCACCATAGGTGTATAATATCTATTATAATATCCTTCTACTATTATTTTGGAAAGTATGTATATCTTTGGCATTATATCAAAGTTCTTTTTATTATTATTTTCTTATTTTCATAACTTATTGTTAATTGCCTATCTTCTAATTTATATGGTTTGACTTTTTCTAACCATTTTATCCCTAGTGTAATATTTTTATCTCCTTGATATATTTTAAAATTTATTAATATTGGTATTCCTCCAATAATTAATTCTTTTTCAGTTGTTTCTTCGTTTTTTCTTAACGCTTTTGGTAGTTCTGAATTTTGTTGTTCTATTGTTACTATCTCTTGTTCTGGTATTAGTTCTCTTATAACATAATTCTCTTCCTGCCCTGTATTTATTAGTATTAAATATTTTCTTTGGTCCATTATTCCTGTTATATAATAATGATGTGGGTTTATTTCTTCTATTTTTTGTTCTATTAATTTTTGTGGAGTGGTATAATTTATTCTTTTTGATGTACTTCTTGATGTACTTCTTGATGATGTTTCTGGCATTTCATTATTTATTCGTTTTGATGTGCTTAATCTTTCTTTTACTATTTCTAAATCTTCATCCATGTCTATTTCTGTATAACTGTAATCATTGTTGTCTATAACTGATACTATTCTTTCGAATGGATTTTCTATTTTTATTTTATTTATTTTATTTTTAGCTGTTATCTTATGTTTTGTTGTTAAGACATATAGATTTTTACATCTTGCTGTGAATATTTTACTTCCTGGTGCTAATTCTATTCCAGACATTTTCCAGTATAATACTAATGATTTATCTATATTTTTATCATCTACTGCTACTGAATAGTTAGCACTTACTATAAATTTAAATTTTTGGTATATTAAGTTACCTCTTACAGCACTTATTATACTCTTTTCTATAGGTTGTACAATCCTATCATCTGCCAAGTATATTTCTATAGGGGTATCTATTCCTTCCCTAAAACATGCTTTTATTAGGATCTCCGTTCCTCCTAAGTGTACATATTTTATTGGATTTTTTGCTTTTATATCTTGTATTTCTTTATTTAGTAGTCTTTTATTTAAAATTGGTATTTGTGCTTTACCTTTGATGTATTTACAATCTATTATATGTTCTCTTTGGCTTACTACATAGTATTCTTCTTTTTGTCTTTTAAACCAATTCTTTATTGTTGGTACTTCTAATATTTTGTCTATACTTAGATCCAATTCTTTTCCTTTTATTTGTTCAAATATATTAGCGTCAAATATTATTTTTTGTTCTGAAGATTGTTCATCTTGGTGTTCTTCTTGTTGTATAATTTGTATATCTTTTTCAGTCATAATTTTCTTCATCTGACTCTTCTATATCCTTGTTTATTTCATTTTCAGAGAACTCATTTTCTGATATCTCATATATGCTGTCTTCACTGCTTAATTCATAATCTACATATTCTATTTGTGTATATTTATCATTATCTATCAATATTTCGGTAATTTGTTTCTTCTTTGGGTTTTTTGGTAATTTACAATCTTTGGCTAAGTGTCCTAGCTTTCCACAATTATAGCAAGTACATTCTGTTAGTTTTTTCTTTTTCCTATATGGTTTTTTATGTTTATAATTTTTTACATAATATCTTCTTCTTGGTTTCCTATATTTATACTTTGAATATTTTGATTTAAATTTCTTTTTCTTTCCTTCTTTTTTGTAATATTTATCTGTGCAGCCAAATTGGGGTGCTATTCTACTTTTGCAACATGCCAAATTTTTTACTAATATTTTTTCCATTTTCATGTTTTCTTTATATTTTTCACATAATTCTATAAACCAGTTTTGTAGAAATTTTATCCTTACTCCTAATGTATCTGCTAGTCCTGCTTCGTTCCAACTTTTTATTATTTTTGAGCTAAAGGGTTCTGGTAATTTTGTAAAATATAATTTTCTTATCTCTTTACTTTCATCTGGACTATATGTTCCTTTATAATAATAGTCTCTAAATGCACAAGTATATTCATGATTATCTGTAGCTAACGAAATTAACCTTGAAATTTCTTTTATATTTTCAAGTGTGTATTCTAAGTATTTAATATCTTTAGTTTTTTGATATTCTTCTATATTTTTTTCTAATATTATTTTGGACATATTTATATGTTTTAGAATTTCTAACCAGTACTTAAAATATTTGTAACTATCAATTTTTGATTTGTTCATATTAATACTGAGATGTATACCTGTTGATACATATATCCATGGTTTCTATATTTCTCAGTGTTATTTCTTTTCTGTGTTGATAACTTTCAAGTTTATCTTCATAAAATTCAATTTCATTTTCTATAGTTAGTAAAGCTTTATTACGTAATTTATTATATCTAATAATATCTTTGCAGGTTTTAATATTGTATTTAACACAATCTATTTTTCTATTTATGTTACTGAGGTTTTTAAGAAGTTTCCATTTCTGGGTATTATAGAATCTTATATAATGAAAAGTGTTATGTTTCATTTATAAAAAGATTTTATTAACTTGATATGTGATCATTAGTCTGAATATAAATCTAGTTCATATAGATCTAATATATCTATTTCATGTGATACAATTAGTTCCGTAAATGCTTGTTCCATTACATATATTATTTCAAAAGTAACTAAAATATCGTAAATTTTTCTTTTAACATCGTTATTAAGTCTCTTAAAGATATATAACATAAGTATTTTGTAGTCAATATTTTCTTCTAATAAATACGTGTGGTTGTTCATTCAGATTTCTATTTATCCTTATCATGTGTTTACTAAACATATTCCCTCTAACCTCTTTGTTTATCATAGAGTTTATCATATTTTAATAAGTTATACTGAACAATCTTTTCTGGTCACTACCATGTTTTTCATGCTTCAATCATTTACCCTAACAGCGCCTCAACTCTGTGTACTCCCCTAAACGGCTTCCTTGCCTACTGGTTTCCACTTTAGGATGGCATAGTCTGGGCTTAACTACTCTCAGCATTATTAGACAGGCAAACTTTCTCAAGATGTTCTTTATAACAGTACTATAATATGATAATCAATTATGATATTCAAGAGATTATAAGGAATATAAGAGTTTAGTTAAACATGATTATGAATAAACTTACCTGGTTTTGTAACTCGTTTGAAGGCTCCATAGCTGTATTAGATACTTGTAAATAACTCAGATATTTCTTAAGAGAGAAGAGAGAATATTGTCGTAGTTCCTTCGAGTTGGCATATATCATCAACTGGTCTCTGGAATAGTAGCTCCAGATAGCATTTCCTTGTAGATAATTGTTAGCTAGTTCTTGAATAATAGTTGCTATACCAATTATTCTTTTATTGGCATAGAAACTTGGTATCTCCATTTTCTGTATCTCCGGTTGTTTCTCTATCTCTTCTGGTATTATCATATCTCGTGTTAGTCCTATCTTTATCACCTGTATTATGGGTTTTATTTCATCATATAGTATTTCCGCTGGTGCTGTATAGAATTTGATGAAGAATAGGTTGCCTTTTGTAATTCTCTTGAAGGTGACAAATGCTTTGTATAGCTCTGGTATTCCAATTATTTCTTCTCCGTCATGGGTATATACTGTGCTAAGTAGTCCGTAGTTGTAACATGTTTTTACTAGGTTTGCTTTTGAAGACGGAATTCCAGCATGTTCCTAGAATCCAGAATGAGTTCGCCGATGTGTTGGCTATCCTATCATCTATGATACAGCATCCAGACAAGAATTTCATTGATCCCATTCTAGTGAAAATCCATTATCAGCTAGCTTACTATGCCCATGTCGAAGAGGAAGCAAGCGGAAAGTCTTGGTTTCATGATATCAAGGAATATTTGGAAAAAAAGGAGAGTACTCGGAGCTTGCGAATCCTACTCAAAAGCGCACATTTTGGGGATTGTCCAACAACTTCTTTCACAGCGGAGGAATCCTATATAGGAGGACTCCTGATTTGGGACTATTAAGATGTGTCGGCGCAAAGTAAGCGTCCAGGCTTCTAGAGGAAATTCATGTTGGGACTTGCGGTCCACATATGAATGGTTTTGTCTTAGCGAAGAAGATACTCCGAGCTGGTTACTTTTGGATGACTATGGAAATATACTACATCCAGTATGTCCCAAAATGCCATGGCTGTCAGATTCCTTCAGACATGATAAAGGTACCTCCAAGCGAGCTTCACACAACAAGCTCACTGTGGTCGTTCGCTGCCTGGGGAATGGACGTAATTGGAAAAATCGAGCCTGCCACTTCCAACGGACACAGCTTTATCCTGGTAGCCATAACCTATTTCACCAAGTGGTCAAAGCATCTTCTTACAAAGCAGTAACTAAGAAAGTCATGGCAGACTTCGTCCGTGACCGCATTATTTGTCAATTCAGGATTCCAGGGTCAATCATTACTGACAATGGCTCCAACCTCAATAACGACTTGATGAAAGCTATGTGTGAAAATTTCAAGATCAAACACAAGAATTCCACAGCCTACAGGCCTCAAATGAATGGAGTTGTAGAGGTCGCCAACAAGAATATCAAGAAGATATTGAGGAAAATGATAGAGAAGCATAATCAGTGGCACGAGAAGTTATCATTTGCTCTACTGGGGTATCACACCATAGTCCGCACATCAATCGGGGCAACCCCTTATATGTTGTTTTACGGTACAAAGGTTGTCATTCCCGCTAAGGTAGAAATTCCTTCCCTAAGGATCATACAAGAAGCTGAGCTCGACGATGAAGAGAGGATAAAAAGTCGTTATGAGCAACTAGCCCTTATAGACGGAAAGAGAATGAATGCAGTTTGCCATGGTCAACTCTACCAGAACAAAATGTCCAAAGCCTTCAACAAAAGAGTCAAACCAAGACAGTTCACACCGGGGCGGCTGGTGTTAAAGAAAATTTTTCCGTATCAAGATGAAGCCAAAGGGAAGTTCTCTCCCAACTGGTAGGGTCCAAACATGGTTTGCCGAGTTTTGACAGTAGGAGCCCTCATACTTGTAAAAATAGATGGAGAAGTTTAGCCAAAACCAATGAATTCACATATAGTCAAGCGTTACTATGTGTAATCTCTATGTTTTCCTTATATGATTTAAATTGAACTACGCCTGACCTAATTCCCGTTTAAGAGGGGATACGTAGGCAGCCCTATGGGTTCGATCGCTATTCAATAAATATTTCATTTCCCCCCACAATTGGAAACTGAGGCAGAATTTTGAGGGTCCGTAACTTCAGTCGATCGTCGCACGAGCAACATTCAGAAACGTAAACCCATCAAACTGGGGCAGAATGTTGAGGAGGACCCTCAAAATTCCATAGCAAGAGAGGTTGCAATGTCCTGAACTACGTCACAGTCGTCAGTTCATCTAAAAGGTATTTTTCATTATACACTTATGTCATACTTTTACAAAATCATGTATGTTTATTATTGAAACTAGGCTATTTAGTAGCGATACCCCAATGAAATGGACGGTCTCACCAAATCAAAGTCGAACGAGTCAAGCAAGGCTAGTGGGGATACGAACTAACCTCCCCCCTTACAAAACTCACGATTTTTCGTTAGATGCAGGCACTAGGATTGCGAAATCATTAAACATACTGTATGCCCATGGAACAAACATTGTTCAAGAATACAACTCTCTGAACCGTTGCACTTACCAACAATTGCTATCAGCACCAGTGATGTCCCGTATGTCACAATGCTCCCAGTAATCACAACGCCGCAATCTGCTATCAGCTAAGAAAACTCTACTATCATTTGTTATTTTATTTCTTGCATAAGGCTGCCATTCTACCTTCCGATACTAAACGTTGTCTCCATTTGCATTCTTGCATAAGGCTACTATTCTGCTTTCCAATTTGCATAAGGCTACCATTCGGCCTTCCAACTTTCATAAGTCTACCATTCTGCCTTTCGAGGTTAAGCTCTACCTCCATCTGCATCTGCATTGCATAAAGTTACCGTTCTACCTTCCGAGGTTAAGGTCTACCTCCATCTATATCTGCATTGCATAAGGCTACCATTCTGCCTTCCGAGGCTAAGCTCTGCCTCCAATTTTCTTCGAAACTAAGCACTATCCCAAGCACTATTATCTCATTTTTCTTACGGGCTAAGCTCTGCCCTTCAATTCGCAAGACTAAGCTCTGTCTTGTCCACATCATACTACTGCATCCTTCATGGGCTGAAATATCACCAACTCATCCAAAGGTACCATCGTTCGGAGGCACCATCTTCATAGCCCGAGAACACCATGTCATGGCCTGAGGATCTCTTCCAATCTTTTGCATATCATTATTCAAAGGCATCATGGTTCGGAGGCACCATTCTCATAGCTCGAGAACATCATTTCCTGGCTTGCAACTCCTTTATCATACACTTCATGGCCCAAGACATCATGGTCTAAGTATATAATCTTCATCATCTGACGACAACATTCATGGTCCAGCAGATTTTCATCATGTTTAGATTTACACACAATATATGCTTGTATTGCTTATTTGCAAGTAAATCGGCGAGCAACAGCTACGCCAGTAGGAGCGATCCCGTTCCAGTTCCCATAGCCATATCAAACCTAACTATTTCCGTAAACCGTCCACTCATCCAGCCCTAGATATTGCGTCCGTTCTTGAAAGGTCTTCATCGGTATACTCCGTCGTTGAATCCGGAACTACATACGGTCTGATTCCTGTGAAACTAGGGATATGTAGGCAGTTCAAAATCAAGGGTGAGGCCTAAATCTTCTTCAAACCGTTTCGCTCGGTCAAAATTGGCCATCATATCTTTATCCGACAACTCTTTCATCCTTCCAGGGTAAAAAGGGGCAGCTGTTGATACCCAATTTTTTTCTATATTTTTAATATGCAAAATACCTTCAAAATAGCATATATATGCATATATAACTATATCCAAGGTTTTTATTATTTTTTCCCATAATTTTAAGGTTTTAAATTGATTTATGTTTTCGCTTTTTATCCATAAAATCCTCAATAATTATTTCCAAAATTATTATTTTGATAATTCATCTATTTTATTTCTATATTTATGCCAAAATATGGCTAAAGTAATTTACATATTTTTACAATTTCATTTAGTATATTTTAAAGCTAAATTGCACATAATTACAATATTAGACCTTTTAACATTTAATTATATTTTATATGCATAAAAATGGATCCTGTATTTTTTAATTTTTGATTATATATTATAAATCATTTTAGCCTTTTAAATTAGTTTATAGAAAACTATTTACTATTTTTATAAATTAAAAAGGGAAAATAGCTATTTAAAATGTAGCCAACTGGCTTTCAATTATAGCCCAAATCAAACCCCAATTTCCCAGCCCAATTTAAATTAAAAACTGACCCTAACCTAATTTAAATCCTACCCAAAACCGGATCCCCACCTACCCGTCTCATCCTGACCGTTGATCTCAAAGATCAACGACCCCTATTTCCCCATACCTTTTTTAACCCAAACGACCCCCTAACCTAAATCATTATCACAAATATGTCGCCCTTGAATCCCCTGAAACCTAACTCAAACCCTAGCCGCCGCCACCCAAACCATCCCTAATCCCCTTCGATCCTCACTCAATCCATAGATTCCCATGGCTGTTTGAGACGTATACTTGTCTCCTACGTCTCCTGGCTGCCCGTTTTTGTGATTTTGTGGAAAGATCTCGAAGAGATCTAGTCTAGATCTTGCTCAACTTCCACCCATGGTCCCTTATGCTACTTTCTGGCCATCCATGGTCGTTCGAGCAAGATCCATGGCTTTTCTGGCTGAAATCGGTAATGATCTGATATTTTCTCATCTTCCTTAGGTTCTTTAAAACCTTAGCACCTGAGATTTTCCATTTTTCTTTAGATATATCTTAGGTCTAAGTGTGTCCATCAGTTTTAACCGATTTTTTCTTCATCCTTGCTATTTTTTCGAAACCCTAACTCACTATTGTTCGATTCTTCTCAGATCTTTATAGATCTAAGATGATTCAAGTGTTATTAAATGTTTTCCTTAAAAATATCTTCTGTTTTGAGTAACTATTTCGATTTTAGTTTATCTTTTCTAATCTAGGTCTATAGAAACTCGTCTTCTCAAAGTTTTCATGATTCTTGAGTGTTAATCATATGTTCTTAGGTATTATTGATTGATTTCTGCTAAGATTGTCTGGACCCTAACTAGTTTGTGTTAAAGCTCTAATTTTCTTATGTTATCCTTCGACTCTGATTCTTTCCGAGCTACTTGTTACATTTTTGGTGTTGTGCTTTGACTTTAATGATTTCCCCCTTTAGCCTATTTCAGTATCTCGTGACTTTTACCCTAGTTCATCTCTACTAGGGTTTCTGAGTCGATCCCTTGGCAACTTTATGCATGCTTATGAAATTCTATATTTAGCCTATTTGTCTATTTAAGGAAAACTGATATTTTCCCTCTCTTCAAATCAGTATTATTTTTGAAATTTTGGTTGCTTGGTTTGTTCTGTTAAAGATTTGTATGCATGAACTTTATTTGTTTCCTTATTTGTAATTTTAATTAATTACACTTGCCTTAACTATCCGTCATTATGATTTTGTGATTTTTGATCCTTTACTACAAATTAATTATGAACTTTAATTAAGGGGTCTATTCCCGACTCCCTTATGATAATTGATTGTGTGATTGGTTGATTGATCCTTAATTAATTGAACTCTAATTCCTTTTACCTTATTAGTTCTACTATTAAAGTGATATATATACACTCTTGTTTTACCTCTCAACACACGAACAATTAGTTCAGAACACACACATATACACTCAAACTCTCTTTTCTTTCTTTACTACTTGTGCTACTGCTTTGTCTAGCCGGTTGGAAGCCAATACTAGATTGTGGAACTTTGATTGCTTTACTTTTTCTGCACTTTGCTTCTTCAACTGCTATATTCCTTGATCAAATTCTGAAATTCAACTCTATGTGTTCCCTTGTTTGTCAATCCTTGTCTCTTTCTGCAATGATTTAATGGCTCATGCTGTTAAATTGCATTTCTTGTTTACTGCTTTACTCAGCATGCCTAAAATTCTGCCCTCCTTTGTTCAAATGTAATCATCATGTTTACTTGTTCCTGTTTATGTCCCTAAACTAGTATGTCTCCTAATGTACTTGATTAATCCAAATTCATGACTAATTATGTGTAATAGGCCCCTTGCATGAATACTCACATACCCTGTCCCTATGTTTTATTACTGTTATAATTTCAAGCATGATTCCCCTGAAGTAGTTCTTTGTGTTTTGAAGACCAATTAGCCCCTACTCACCCCTTGTATTTGCTGGTCTATGTGCATCTCTTCTGAGTCATGATTATGTGTTTCTAATTTTGACCCTCTGTGTCCCCAACCCTTACTTCACTGGTTGTAACTTCTAAAAATGTACTGCTATTTGAACTTGTTCTATATGTGTTGTTGTTGCTTCTATCCCCTTCCCTTTTTAAAACTGTTTTCCTTAAGCAACTGTTCCGTTTTCTTTTTGCAAACTCACTTCAAACATGACTGTTTTCAAAACTATTTTCCAACTCAACTCCTCTAAATCTATGTCAAGCACTCTCACATATACTCTTAGACCACTAGGTTCTGCCCCTTCTATGTGAGCCTTTCTTTGGGATCCTTGAGCTCCCTCTAAACCTGGACAGATAAGAGCGGGCCCTTCCATACTGCACTTACTCTTGGTTATGCAATCTGGGTGTAAGCATTGCCCGGGATCCCTGGAGGTCCATAGGGAACTTTGACACACCCAAATATGAGAAAGGCTATGGAATGATATTGGCACTTGAGGTGGTTTAATACATAACTCAGAGAGGAAGTCCTAATCGAGCTTCCTATCGTGTAGCTTCTTATTTTTTATTTCTACTTATGTAATTCCCTCACATGGCCTGTAATAATTTGTAAACAAATATTGGGGTGGATAGTGAAAAAAGGGTAGGGTAAATAGGCATGCTATAATTTATTAAGGGTAGAAAAATATGTCATTAGTTTTATATTCCTAATTGTACAATAGAAACCATGCTTAGGATTCATACGTGCATTAGAAATCATATTTTTAGGATCCATGTTTCTTGCTTTGGCATCTCATTCATTAATCAATGTTTTATGTCTATCGCTTAGCAATCCTGCTCATAGGGCAATAACAACATTGGTATAAAGTTGTTACTCATGAAGTCGTATCTCAACAATTCTGCAACGCTTGTGTACATTTAGCAATCATGCCTTAGAGAGTCCATTTTCAACAACCCTACCATTTGCATATTAGAATATCATGTTTTAGGATCCTGTTTGCATTTCGTTCAAATGCCTAGTTAATTACCGATTCATGAAAATGTAGTAAGTAATAATTTTCACATTGTGATGCTTTCTGAATAAGTTGGTAATAATATCTACATTCAACTAGAACAGCATGTTTTAGGTAAAAATAATCTCCAAACTATCTTAATAACTTGGAATAACTACTGCATATCGCTTTGCACCTAGACAAGCCTTAGGTAATAACTTAAATAAAACTGGAACTACCTTTGTTTGATTATCAACTGTTAAAATCAGAAGGCAAACCTGATTCGGACTTCTTTTCTGAGTCATGTAATAAATCTGGTTCTGCTGTTATCACTTAAACACCCTACTTTAGGATTATGAATTCAAACTTTAGCTGTGCATGAGTCATGCTATCTATGTGTGTTATTTGTGGAGGTATACTTGAGCCTTCTACTTGCTTGTATGTTTTCCCCCTAATTGCAGTCTTATATGTTTTGTATGTCGCTTTAGTATTTTTCCTTTGAACCTGAGGGTCTGGATAGAACCTCTTTCTTATAGGATAGGAGTCCTAAATTCCTCCGGGACTGATAGAAAGGGACGGGTAATAGCATGCAATAGAGGTCGAGACCAACCTTCACTCTAATTACCTTCACGGGGTGGGAAAGGGTACATATGGATATGATGACCGGTGCTCTAATACCACGTGTAGCCCCTCTTTGAGGAGTGTCATACCGGGTATTGCATTGACGTGATCCATATTATAAACAAACCTAGGACCCCCTCCTCTTTAGGTTTAGATTGCAATTCTTCTAAAATATCTTGCTTTTCACTAATTGTTTTCCAAACACTTGTGTATTTAAACTCAAATCACCTACTATTTGAGCCTTACTTGTTTATTTTCTAATTGCATAAATTCACAAAACTGGCTGGCCGGGAACCACGCTAGTGGAACCTAAGTGGTGCCTAATACCTTCCCGTTAGGATAATTTTAAGCCCTTACCCTATCTCTGGTTATCCAAACATAGTTTGAAATGAACCCTATAGGTGCCCTAACGCACCTTAAAATCGTTAGGTGGCGACTCTTCAAAATTTCAAAACCCATTCCCATACCAAAATGTCATAAACCCGATTTCCACGAAAAGGGAAAAGGGGGCGCGACACTAATCAATTCCGACGCAGTCAAGAGATACTATGCTTAGATTATTTACATTTCCTCATCTGATGTAATTGAACTACGCTTGACCTAATTCCCGTTTAAGAGGGGATACGTAGGCATGTGTTTGGTCATATCATAATAAAATTTCCATTTCCCTCAAAATTAGAAACTGGGGCAAGTCCAGCCAACGCCAACATATGTCAGACGGTTAAAAATCGGTTAAGAAACTGGGGTAGAATTTTTAGAAGGATTCTCAAAATTCCGAAGAAGGTTCGACAAGGCTCATTACATGCAAATAGCCGAAGAATCATCTATCAAACTGGGGTAGAATTTTGAGGAGGACCCTCAAAATTCTAACATGAAAAAGGTGCAATGTCTCTGAAATGAGTTACATTCACTAGTTCATCAAAAAGACACTTGATATATCAATACGTTTCTAAAATGACTCTATTTTTATCAATAGTTATTTTCGAAAACTCTATTTCCATAACGGTCAGGTGTTACCCAGCGAAACTCGAAAAGGCCTCTGGAATGGAGCAAAGCAAGGCCAGCAGATGAATGCACGAACCAACCTCCCCTCACAAAACTTACAATCTTTCTTTTTACGCAGGCATATCAGACGTAGCGATAGCATCCAAAAATATATACACATAACAAAATCCGCTATCAATTAGGACATCAAACACCGAATATATCTCCAGCTAAGACATATACTACTCTTATCTGCTACTTGCTCCCTACATGAAGCTAATCCCTGCCTCCATACCTGCTTGAGGCTAATCCTTTCCTCCCTGCTTGCATGAGGCTAATCCTTGCCTCCATATTTGCATGAGGCAAATCTTTGCCTCCATATTTGCATGAGGCTAATCCTTGCCTCCGTATTTGCATGAGGCTAATCCTTACCTCCGTATTTGCATGAGGCTAATCCTTGCGTCCATATTTGCATGAGGATAATCCCTGCCTCCACATTTGCATGAGGATAATCCCTGCCTCCATATTTGCATGAGGCTAATCCTTGCCTCCATATTTGCATGAGGGTAATCCTTGCCTCAATACTTACATGACGTTAATCCATGCCTCCCTATTTGCATGAGGCTAATCCCTAGCTCCATAATTGTATGGAGGCTAATCCCTTCCTCCATACTTTCATGAGGCTAATCCCTGCCTCCATACTTGCATGAGACTAATCCCTGCCTCCATACTTACATGAGGCTAATCCCTGTCTCCCTATTTGCATGAGGCTAATCCCTGCTTCCCCATTTGCATGAGGCTAATCCCTGCCTCCCTATTTGTATGAGGCTAATCCCTACCTCCATATCTGCATGAGGCTAATCCCTGCCTCCGCATTGGCATGGGAGTAAACACTGTCCCTCTTTGCACAAATATTGCTCTATTTCTAACACTATCTATTTGCTTTTCAATTGGGCTAAGCTCTGCCCTCCATTTCACATGACTAAGCCTTGTCTTGTTAGCATCAAATTATTGCATCTCATGGGAAGAAATATTGCCAATCTATCAAAGGGCGTCATAGTTTAAAAGGCACCATCCTCATAGCCAGAAGACACCATGCCATGGCCCGAGGATCCCTCAAATTTGCATATAATTATTCTAAGGCGTCATGGTTCGGAGGCACCATCTACATGGACCGAGAACAACATTTCATGGCTTGCGAATCCCTCACTTAACAATTCATGGCCCAGGACGTCATGGTCCAAGGACGTCATCTTTAGCCATCCAAAGACGACCTTCATGGTCCAAAAGGGTATCTGCATCATATTTAAATTTTTGCACAAATACATGTTCTTTATATCTTCAGGTAACTAGTAAGCAACCGCTATCCCAGCAGGAGCAACCTCGCTCTAGTTCCTTCAATTGTCTCAAACTTTAACCGTTCACCATAACCACTCTTATGTCCGCTCCAAATCTCGCATCCGTTCTTGCAATGACTTCATCGGTATATTCTGCCGATGAATCCAGAACTACACATGTCCTGATTCCCGTAAGACCATGGATATGTAGGCAACTTGAAGATCAGAGTCCGGCCTCTATCTTTCAAAACATCCCGCCCGGTCAAAATTGGCCATAGTTTCTTTACCCGAAAACTCTTTTATCCTTCCCGGATAAAGAGGTGCAACAGTTGATACCTAATTTTTCCCAAAACAATTTTTAATTGCCTATATAGCCTCAAAATCATGCATTGGTCTTAATTGGTATTTTTCCACAATTTTAATTTGTCTAGTATTTATTTCCTAATAAATAATACAAAATTGCATAAAAAATAATTTTAAAAAATATATTTATTGATATAAGTTATTATTTATGGTCTCATTAAGTCCAAATTATTCCATAAATAGCCAATTTGGCAAACTTTTGGCTATAACTCCAATAACTTTGCAATTATAGCTCATGCATATAATTTCGTATCATTTTTACCAGAAACTAGTCCTTTGTATTTTTTAATTCTAAATAAACATTTTCAAAACATATCTATGCATGATTTTTTTTATAATTAGAAATTATTTAACTAATTTATTTGGGTATTTAACAAATAACCATTTTATTATTTCAATTGCCGCCTATGTAGCAAGCCCAAACACCTAACTAAACTAGCCCAATACCCCAGGCCCAAACCCCTACCTAACCCGACCCAATTCTTGCTAAATCCTTGTCGTTGATCAATTTTGATCAACGGCTCAGATTTAATCTTTCCTTAATAAACCTAAATAACCCCTTCCCTAAATCCCTCATTCTTACCACAACCCCGCCGTCACTCATCTCCCTTCTCTCTCGAGTTCTCTCAAATCCCAACCCTAATCCCCCTCACTGTCACTTACCTACCGTCGATCATGGTGGATTATCACAACCCTCAAGCCTCTAATGGCTCTCCTACACCGGGTTTCTGCTATCTCTGAGGTCCTCAAGGGACCAGGGCCAGTCCACTTATGACTTCAATCCTGTCCGGGCCTTCATGGCTCGATCTCCAGTAAGATCTTCCTATTTTTTGGCTAAACCTATGGTTTCTAAGCCGATATTTTCATCTCTGGGTTATTTCCTCGAAACCCTAATGTCGTCTCTTAAACTTCTCAGATCTGTACAAATCTGAGATGAGCCAAACCTATTTCATGTGCTTTCCTATGAAAACTTCTGATTTTCAAACGATGCTTCATTTTCCTAAAAATAGGGTTTCTTGAAAACCTTTGTTCTTCAAATATTTTCTGATTTTTAAGTGTTTTAATCATGTTCTTATGTGTTTTCAACTTCTTTTGTTAAGCTTTTCCTAACCCTAAATAGTTATGCTAGAATCCCCATTTTTGGTACCCTATTTGGATTGCTACATGATCTTGCTATGTGTTTAATTCTCATGATTATTGCCTCGTTTAATTAGAGTATTTTGAAATTTTTACCCTAGTATGCCTCTATTAGGGTTTTAGGTTCAATCCTTTCTGTTTATACTTGGTTTACTTGCTTATTCATGAAAAATCTATATTATTTTCCTTAAAACCAGTATTATTTTGAATATCGGATTCACTGATTTGCTGTGGTGATACTTATGTGCTGATTTTCCCCAATTATTTCTGTATTTCACAGTCTTCAATTATCTCCTACCTTATTTGTAACTAATTGTGTTATTCATTGATTTTTACTACTTATTTCCTTAAATGAACCTTTGTGTATCTACCCCTAATTTCCTACTCTATACCTGAGTTATTTGATTTCTTTCTTTATTTGTTTCTTGTTCTTTACCGTTGGTGAATTACTCCCTTAATTAAGGGAAGATCTTACTGATTTTTATGCTTGATTGATTCTATGAATCCAATTATTGAACAATTTATTGCTTACCTTATTTGTCTAGCTCTCAACTGCTATATATATACCCCCTTCTATTCTCACTAGTACATGAGTTCATCAATTCTCCCTTACACTTAAAAGCTTTTTGCTCTTTCTTGTTACTTGCTACTCTTACTGAACTAGTCGGCTATAAGCCTAGGCTAGTTATTGTACCACACTTGCCTTTGTATTCTGTGTCTACTCCCCTTAATTGGTATGTTCTGATTCAATTTCAAGTCCAAAACCATATGTGTTATGTTACTGCTTTATTTTACTAGTTTCTAGTCTTGTTCATGCTTATTATTATGGCTGTTCAATATGTAATTAGCCTGCTTAAATCTTAGCAAGAATGAGTTCTGTCCTGTTAAACTTATGATTAACATGTCTAAGGAGTTACCTATTGCTTCCTCTAGCATGCTTCAGTCTAACTGTGCTCCATGTATGTCAGAATTGTTTGTTTTTTTTCCTATCTAGACTCTGGTATTAACCTGGTTTGCTAAGTGATTCTGATTCTACGTTCAATTCCGTCTAATACAACTAGGTTTCTAACTATCAGTTCTGAAATCCTTGACTTATGTTTGTATCATTAGCTATATGACTAATTCCTTAACCCTATAAACTCCTAAAAAGCTTCTGTGCTTCTGTTGTTATGTGTTTCACTATGTGAGTTGCATATGTCTCTCAATCACAATATCCATGTATGCATTCTATTGTTAACTGATGCTGAATGAGTAGTAAATCTGTTGCTTGTTGATTATTCAAATGTTCATATTGTCTCTGCAAAACTGTCTACTACCAATCCATTCCTATTTTGTCGCTGTCGCGCCCCCTTTTTTTCCTTCTCGGAATCGGGTTCATGACATTTTGGGTATGGGACAACTCATTCCTTTTTGGGAAAGGGGGTTTACGTTTTTGAAGAGTCGCCACCTAATGATTTTAAGGTGCGTTAGGGAACCCATAAGGTTCATCTACAACTACGTTTGATAACCAGAGATAGGGTAAAGGCATGAAATTATCCTAAGGGGAAGGTGTTAGGCACCCCTCTGGATCCACTAGTGTGGTTCTCGGTCAGACAGTTTTTTTGAATTTTTTAAATTAGCAAATGAACAAGTAGGGCTCAAATAATAGGGGATTTAAACACACAAGTGTTTGCAAGCGATCAAGCAAGGCTTTGAAAAGAGTTTCAATCTAAGCATGCTTATGAATGTAAAGGGGGTGTCCTACGTTTGTTGGTCATATAGATCACATCAATGCAATACTCGGTATGACACTCCTGAAAAGAGGGGCTACACGTGGTATTAGTACACTGGTCATCATATCCATATCAACCCTTTCCCACCCCATGAAGGTAATTAGAGCGGAGGTTGGTCTCGACCCCTATTACATACTATTATGCGTCCCTTCCTATCAGTCGCGGAGGAATTTAGGACTCTTATACTATAAGAAAGAGGTTCTAGGCAGATCCTTAGGTTTAAAGGCAAAATACTAAGGCGACAAACAAAACAGGTAGGACTGCATTTAAAAAGGGGAAAACATAAAAATAAGCAGAAGTCTCAGATATACCTCCACAAATAATGCACATAGACAGCATGACTTATACATAGTTAAGGTCTGAATTTAAAAATCCTTAAGCAGGGTGTTTAAGTGATAACATCAGAACCAGATTTGTTACATGACTTAGAAAAGAAGTCCGAATCAGGTTTGCCTACGAATTTTAACAGTTGATAATTAAACAAAGGCAATTCCAGTTTTATTTATGTCATTACCTAAGGCTTGCCTAGGCGTAAAGCAATATGCAATAGTTATTCCGAGTTATTACGACAGTTTGGAGATTATTTTTACCTAAAATATGTTGTTCTAGTTGAATGTAGAGATTATTACCAGCTTATTCAGAAAGCATCACAATGTGAAAATTATTACTTACTACATTTACATGAATCAGTAATTAACTAGGCATTTGAACTAAATGCAAACAGGATCCTAAACACATGATATTCTAATATGCAAATGATAGGGTTGTTGAAAACGGAGTCTCTAAGGCATGATTGCTAAATGTCTCTATTGCACAATTAGGAATACAAACCTATTGACAGGTTTTCTACCCTTAACAAATTATAGCATGCATATTTATCCCATCCTGTTTCACTAGCCACCCCAATACTCGTTTACAAATTATTACAGACCATGTGAATGAATTACATAAATAGAAGTGAAAAAATAAGAAGCTACACTATAGGAAGCCTGATTAGGAGTTCCTCTCTGAGTTATGTAATAAATCACCTCAAATGCCAATATTGTTCCATAACCTTTCTCATATATGGGTGTGTTAGAGTTTCCTAAGGACCTTAAGGGATCCCGGGCAGTGCTCACACCCAAATTGTATAACGAAGAGTAAGTGCAGTGTTGAAGGGCCAGCTCTTATGTGTCCAGGTTCAGAGGGAGCTCAAGGGTCCCAAAGCAAGTCTCACACAAAAGGGGCAGAACGTAGTAGCCTAAAAATATATATGAGAGTGCTTCACTTTTTATGAAAAGAAGTTTATTTTATAAAATTGGACTGACAAGTCCATTTTGAAAGCAATCAGTAACAGAGATGATTGAAAGTAGTGGTAATAGTAAACAAAACTCAAACACCTACAGAATCAGTAGTCATACTGGGGGGTCAAAGGATTTAGGATACACAGACATTTGACTGTAAACACATAACACCATAAAGGGTCTTAGGACTGGTTTGGACATGCTCAACAATGGTTGATACTAGCATCATCACAAACCAGTCAGAAAGAACATAAGCACATGGAGGGGATAGAGATTTGGGATTCATAAGATGGTAAGTACACAGTAAGTGATTGACAAGACAGGGTTTGAAACACACATAGGGGAGTGCATTAATCTAAAGGGGAAGGGGGGACATTATAGAATGCTAATAATGTAACTTAACTACAGGTTCCACAACAGAACACAAGTAGAAGTAGACCAGAAATGAGAGAAACTGAAACAATAAGAGAAACATGTTGTTTTTGAAGATTTGAAATTAAACTAGGACATACAAGTTGAAGAAGCGAAGTGCAGAAAAGTAAAGCAAGTAGAATTCCACAGTCTAGCCTTGGCTTTCAGCCCGCTAGGCAAAGAAGTAGCACAAGTAGTAGAGAAAGGAGAGATAGTTTGAGTGTGAATGTGTGTGTTCTGAACTATATCTTCGTGTGTTATGCCAAATAGAGGGTAGAGTATTTATAGTTTTTGAAAACAGGAAGGAAAAAAAGGTAATAAGTACTGACTTAGCACAATGATAGAAATAATACAAATCAGAATCAATTAAAGACCCGGACTTCCTTCAGGGAGTCATAGTTCGATTGGGTACAAGTTATATCAAAATAATGAAAAGAATTGCTTGTAAGACTGAATTTACTGTAATAGGAATAGTAAAAGCATGCAACATGTAATAGGGACTAAGTAAAAAATAGTTTCAACATAAAGAAGGTACACGTTAATTAACAACATATTTGTGCACATATACATGGTAGAGCACAAATTGATTCTGAAAATTAGTTGAAAGAATCACGGATGTGTGAGGCCCCGTGAAAATTTCCACTCTAAACTCGAAAACTCATAGTGGCAATCAGGATCATGTGTTAGAGATGCATGAAATTCTTGTTTGGACCCTTCAGAACTGGTCTATGCATTAGAAAGTCAAGAAATAATATTTTCCAGAAAAGTGCGCTTCTGCGGTCGTATATCAGGTATACGGACCACATAGTCGCCGCAAAGTGAGTCAGTGTGTTGGTCAAATTTGAGGTCAACGATGCGGTCAATTATGCGATCGCATAACCGATATGCAGACTGCATTGTCATCGCATAATTCCCTTGGGATTTTGTAAGGGGCAATTTTGCGGTGCATTATGCGACCGCAGAACGGGTATGCAGACTGCATTTCTACCGCATACCCAGACAGTGTGTTTTGGTTTTGGGGAGAATTTTTGTGGTCCATTATGCGGACCGCATGTCAACTTTGCGATAGCAAATGCGATCGCAGATCTGACACCGGTCTCCTATTTTCTAATTTTTAAAACCCGACTCCATCACATTAAAAACACCCCAATAGACCATTTTTCTATTATTTTTCAAAACAAAGAGAGAGAGGGGGAGTTTTAGGGTGAGAAGGATTAATCTTCATCAAAGTTCTCTCTAAACCCTTGTTCCAAATCCTTGAAGATTGTCAATTGAAGCTACTAGGTCTTCATCCTAAGAGGTAAGAATTGTACCCTCATCAATAATTTTAAAATTTCTATTAAAATAGGTAATTAGCAAGTGGGTACATGGGTATAAGGCTAGTAATTTTGCATGCACAAGAGATAATGGGGCATGGGGAGGATGAGAACTAAAGAGACAACAATTGAGGTATAATATTAAAGAAATTTCTTTTAAAAAAGGGCCTAAGATCACAATGCACTTTTGATGTTTGATGGTATACTCAAACAAGCTAGAATCTTAGTCTCGTCACTTATTTTTGGTTCAATTGTAATTCTTACACAATAGATTGAAGTGCAAAGAGTCCCGGAATTTTATAAGAATTAGGGGAAAGCTCTATTGAGGTATGTATGGATAAAATCCCGTCTTTTAAAAATTGAGCTTCATCGGTATTTGTGTGAATACGGTAATGTTAAAGTTAAATTGTTGCATTGAGTGTTGTTTTACATAAATTGGTGTTGTAACCTTATATGCATGAAAGATGTGTATCAACATGATCAACGTGTTGTCTTGATAACTTGAAAGGGGTAAAAGATATGAATTATGTTGTGAAGTGCTTATACCTTAAATTTAGATCGAAGATGCGTTGTTGTGCCATCTACATGAAGTCTTGTCTATGCTTAAAATTTAAATTGTTCTTGTGTGCACCTACTGTCCTAAATGGCAAAGCTAATATTGAAATTGGGAACGATGTAAAATGCGGCCTAGTTCCAAGAATGATATGATAAGTTGCGGCCCCAAGTGCCTATGAGATGATATAAGTGAAACAAATTGATTAATGACAAGGGAACAATGCATTGGTAATGCGACCTAGCCGATCGGATCGAGATCAGACTCTGCTCAAGATAGCGGTGGTATTGTGAACAATGATGAATAGTGTGAAATGCCCTAAACTAAAAGCTAAGTAAAAATGATGTGGAAGTTGTATGATTCTTTTATTTGATAATGTGGTGATCGTTTAAAGCTTGAGTTATACTTGTGATTTCTTATTCTTGTATGAAAGTTCTTTCTAACTAGATAGTGTTTAGTTATACATACTAGTGCTATTCCATGGTACTAAAGTCCCTTTTGCCGGGGGCGCTACATTTTTAAATGAATGTAGGTGGCTCCATTGTAGATAGTGCGGATCGCGCGTAGCGGAGTACCTTCTTCTTGAAGTCTTGGTGAGCCCCTTTCTCCTTCAAAGGGTTATATTGCACATCTTTTGTTGTAGACTTCCACCTTTGAGGCATAGCCGGGGCCTTGTTGTCGCCATTGTCATAACTTGTCTTTTCATCCTTAAAGGTTTCGTACACATATGTGTGGGTTATGTACGGGCGTTGGATGGGTCCACGAAATATGATATAATTCTAATTCTCACTTTTCTAAAGTGTACTTATATGGAATCTTAGAACTTATCGATGGTCTAATGTTGTGATTTAAAATGAACTAACGATGTAGAATGCACTATCTTCCATCGTCTAAATAAATGAATGAAAGCATGGTTTCCTTATTTGTATTGTGTTCGGTAGGAAATGTTTGATAAGGCTTGCTCAGTTGGGTTTTTCTCGATTGAGCGCCAGTCGCGCCTCCTAAGGATGGGGCATGACAAACTTGGTATCAGCGCCTAAGGTTTTAAACTGTCCTAGGATGTCTCGGAGCCATGTCTAGTAGAGTCCTTCTTATCGGTGTGAAGTCAACCACATCTATAAGTTGGAGGCTACTTGGGCATTTAGGAATAACACCCTTCTTTGATATTCTGGATCGTACGGGGAAACTGTTCCCTTTCTGAATAGTGTATTGTTCCATCTTTCACTAAATGGCACCTAAGAAGAAAGTGAGAGTTTGCCAGGAAGCCATTAATAATTCCACTTCAGGAGTAGCTGATGAATCACTACTTGATACTGTGGGCGAGGGCAGTTGCCCTACTATCACTCTGCCTGATTCTTCTATTCTAGAGCAAAGTACCCCAGTTCCTACACCTATGGAGGGTACTGCTATCCCTCCTGTTGATACCTCTTTCCTGCCTCCAGCCCCAGTTTCCGGTTCTGATATTTTTGATGGAGATCTTAGGGGAGCTATTCAGATGTTGACTCAGCTAGTGGCCCCTCAAGCCTAGAGGTCAAATGTTGCGCTTAGTTCATCTAGCCAGCTAGGGGATTCTACTAGTTCTAGGGTTAACAGATTTCTTCAGTGAGACCCTCTAGTGTTTTCAGGTGCCAATCCAGAAGAAGACCTCAGGATTTCATTGATGAGATGCACAAGACCCTCAGGGTTATGCGTGCAACTGAGATGGAGGGAGTAGAGTTAGATGCCTACCGTCCAAAAGGGGTGGCCTATTCATGGTTTGAGTTGTGGGAAGATTCCCGTGGGGAGGGGAGCTCTCCGGCAAGGTGGACCGAGTTTGCCGATGCATTTATAGACCATTTCTTGCCTGTCGAGACAAGGACAGCCCATGCAGTAGAGTTTGAAAAATTGAGGCAAGGTAACAAAAGTGTGTGGGAGTACCACATGGAGTTTTCTCGCTTGTCCAAGTATGACATTCATATGTTGCCCATAATAGAGGCCAGGGTGCGCCGGTTTGTTCAAGGCCTTAATTCTTTGACTATTAATGAGGCTTCTATGGCTGCATTGAATTCTGATGTGAATTATGGGAAGATGGTAGCATTTACTCAGGCCACAAAAAATCGTAAACTAAAGAACAGAATGGAGAGAAAGGGTAACAACAAGGCCCGGTCTACGAGCAGCATGGGAGAGTCACTATGTGGAGGAAGATCATCTTTCAGGGGAGGATCATCAGGGCCTTCCTAGTATGTTGCATAGTCTTCTGCTAGTGCACCGCCATCAAGGCCCAGCCAGTAGCAACGGTGTCGTTTCAGGCCCGAACAGGGAGACAGGAGACCCCATCAACGGAGTCGGTCAGAAGAGAGGTTGCAACAGTAGGAGAGGTCCTAGTACCCTAGGTGCAGGAAGATACACTCGGGGATTTGCTACATGGAGTTGCCCATATGTTATGGATATAGGATGAAGGGTCATATCCAAAGGCATTGTCGTGCGTCCCGCCAAGGAGCAGGTAGGGGCACCGCATAGCCAGCTAGCCCAGCAACTACTATATCTTCATCCCCTTCTCTAGATAGAGGTACCCCAGCACCTGCAGGGTGTGGTGCAGCTAGGTGTGGTGCATAGAGTTTAGAAGCACCCAGCCGGTTCTATGCTATAAGTGGACGCCAGACTACAGAGGCTTCCCCAGATGTTGTTACGGGTATTCTGATTTATCATTCTCATGATGTGTATAAACTTATTGACCCCGATTCCACCTTGTCCTATGTTACCCCTTTTGTTGCTATGGAATTTGGGAAAGAACCAGAATAGCTTCATGAACCATTCTCGTTATCTACTCTGGTTGGTGAGTAAATTTTGGCTACTCGAATTTATAGAAGTTATGTTGTCACGGTCTGTGGTAGGGATACTAAGGCCGATCTTATTGAATTGAGAATGCTATATTTTGATGTAATAATGGGAATGGATTGGCTTTATTCATGTTTTGCCAATCTTGATTGCCTGACTAGAACCATGAGGCTTGAAGTTCCTAATGAGTCCGCTATTGAATGGGAGGGAGAAAATATAGTGCCTAGAGGCGGGTTTATTTCCTACCTCAAGGGTGCGAAGATGATTAAGAAGGGGTGTATCTATCATTTAGTTCGGGTTACGGACACCAATGCCGAGGGGCTTAGCCTTGAGTCTGTACCAGTTGTGATTGAATTTTCGAATGTCTTTCCAGATAAGCTCCTTGGGATTCCACCAGATAGGGAGATTGATTTTGGGATCGATATGATGTCGGGCACGCAGCCTATATCAATTCCACACTACATAATGGAACCGGCAGAACTGAAATAGCTAAAGGAACAATCGAAGGATTTGCTAGAAAAAGGTTTCATTTGACCGAGCGTATCACCATGGGGCGCACCAGTATTGTTTATAAGGAAGAAAGATGGGTCGTTGTGGATGTGTATTGACTATCGACAGCTCAACAAAGTCACAATAAAAAATAAATACCCTCTACCAAAAATAGATGTCTTGTTTGGTCAACTGCAAGGTGCTACGTGTTTCTCAAGGATCGACTTGTGGTCCAAGCATCATCAATTAAAGATAAGGGAGCAGGATATTCCAAAGACGGCTTTTAGAACCCGGTATGGGCACTTTGAATTTATGGTAATGCCTTTTGGTCTAACAAATGCCCCGACAACTTTAATGGATCTTATGAATCGAGTCTTCAAGCCTTTTCTAGACTCCTTTGTGATAGTGTTCATTGACGATATTCTTGTGTATTCCTAGAGTTGGGAGGACCACGCTGGCCATCTCAGGGCAGTTTTGCAGACTCTTCAGCAATATCAATTGTATGCGAAATTTTCAAAATGTGAATTTTGGCTTGAATGTGTAGCGTTCTTGGGTCATGTTGTTTCCAGGGAAGGAATTATGGTTGATCCTCAAAAGATTGCAGCGGTGAAGAATTGGCCTAGACCTACCACTCCAACGGAGATTTGTAGTTTCTTGGGTTTGGCTGGGTACTACAGGAGGTTTGTGGAGAGGCCATTGACTAAATTGATGCAGAAAGCAGTTAAATTCGAATGGTCTGATGCTTGTGAAAGGAGTTTCCTAGAATTGAAATCAACGTTGACAACAGCACCGGTGTTAGCCTTGCCAAAAGGTATAGAGGGATTTGTGGTGTATTGCGATGCTTCCAGGATCGGGCCCGGGTGTGTGTTGATGCAGCACAGTAAGGTTATAGCCTACGCTTCTAGGCAAGTCAAGAATCATGAAAAGAACAATCCAACCCATGACTTAGAGCTAGAGGCAGTGGTATTTGTGCTAAAAATTTGGCAACATTATTTGTATGGGGTCCATGTGGATGTGTTTACAGAGCATAAAAGCCTTCAATATATTTTCAAGCAGAAGGAGTTGAATCTGAGGCAAAGAAGACGGCTAGAGTTACTCAAGGACCATGACATTGATATTCTCTATCACCCGGGAAAGGCTAATCTTGTGGCAGACGCTCTTAGTCGAAAATCTATGGAAGTTTGGCTTATTTGGAGGCATATCAGAGGTCGTTAGCCAGGGAGGTTTGCCAGTTGACTTGTTTGGGAGTTTGCCTTGCGGACTCTAATGAAGGAGGGGTACCTGTGCAGAACAGGGCTGAATCATCACTTGTGGCTGAGGTGAAAGAAAAGCAATTCAATGATCCATTATTAGCACAACTGAAAGAGGGGATTCACAGACACAAGACCGCAGCTTTTTCCCTAGGCATGCATGATGGTACCCTACGGTACCAAGATCGCCTATGTGTTCCTGATATTGATGGTCTTCGGGAAAGGATCATGGCATAAGCTCACACTTCCAGGTATTCCGTGCACCCAGGTTCTACAAAAATGTATCATGATCTCAAGGAAATTTACTGATGGAACAACATGAAGAAGGATGTGTCAGACTTGTGGCAAAATGTCCGAATTGTCAGCAAGTGAAGGCCGAACATCAAAGGCCCGGTGGACTAGCTCAAAGCATAGAGATTCCAATGTGGAAATGGGAGATGATTAACATGGATTTCGTGGTAGGGTTGTCGTGCACTCCACGCAAGTTTGACTCAATTTGGGTAATCGTGGATCAACAAACGAAATCAGCACACTTCTTGCCAGTTAAAGCTACCAACACAGAGGAACAGTATGCCCAGTTGTATATCAAGGAAATAGTCAGGTTGCATGGTACTCCAGTTTCAATCATTTCCAATCGAGGGGCTCAGTTCACAGCCAACTTTTGGAAGAAATTTCAGCAAGGTTTGGGCACGCAGATAAATCTTAGCACAGCTTTTCACCCCCAAACTAACAGGAAAGTAGAGTGGACTATTCAGACGCTTGAGGATATGTTGCGTGCTTTTACTCGATTTCAAAGGTAGCTGGGATGATCATTTTCCACTCATAGAGTTTGCTTATAACAACAGCTTCCACGCTAGTATTCAGATGGCACCATTTGAGGCGGTGTATGGTAGAAGATGTAGGTCTCCCATTGGGTGGCTCGAGGTTGGAGAAGCTGAATTGATAGGGCAGACCTTGTGCACCAGGCCATGGAGAAGGTCAAAATTATTAAGGAAAGGTAAAAAATTTCTTAGAGTCACCAAAAGTCTTATTCAGACGTTCGTCGTAGGGACTTGAAGTTCAAAGAAGATCATTGGGTATTCTTGATGGTTTTCCCCATGAAAGGTATCATGCGATTTGGGAAGAAAGGAAAATTGAGCCCAAGATATGTCGGACCGTACAGGATCATCCAGCGGATTGGTCAGGTGGAATACAAGCTTAAGTTTCCACCCGAGATGTCATTGGTACACCTAGTCTTTCATGTATTTGTGTTGTAAGGTAGTGGGAGATCCACCCACTGTCGTGCCAGTTGAAACTATTGAGGTTAATGAAGAGCTGTCATATGAAGAAGTTCCAGTTGCCATTCTTGATAGGCAAGTTCAGAAATTGAGAAATAAGGAAATTGCATCCGTGAAAGTGTTATGGCGGAACCAGAAAGTTGAGGAAGCCACTTGGGAAGACGAGGATGAAATTAAAAAAAAGTACCCACATTTGTTTGAATAGTTATAAAATAGCTATTATCCATTTAGCTCCTCTGAACTACTATCTTTTGATTTTATCTACGTAAAATTGTTCTGTTTTGTTTTGGTTATATATATGTTGCCTATGCGTCCATGGATAGTATTGTACGAGTTATGTTATGCCTATGGGATGTGTACCTGCTGTTAGGATGTGTTTCTGGGGCTCTCTGACAGGTGGATAAGGCCCAGATACAAAGGAAACTCTGGCGAAATTTTGAATATTCAGTGAGTTAGCCAAATTTGGAGACTAGTAGTATGTTTAGATTGTAAAAAGCGGAAGGTTTGATAGAGATTGCTAATGAGGGAACCTTGATCCTCATTCGAGGACTAATGATCTTAAGTGGGGAAGGATATGAGGCCCCGTGAAAATTTCCACTCTAAACCCGAAAGCTCGTAGTGGAAATCAGGATCATGTGTTAGAACTGGTTTATGCATTAACAAGTCAAGAAATTTTTTTTCTAGAAAAGTGTGATTCTGCGGCCGAGAATGCGGTCGCATATCATGTATGTGTGATTGAAGTGCTAAAAGTCCCGGAATTTTATAAGAAGTAGGGAAAGCTATATTGAGGTATGTATGGCTAAAACCCCGTCTTTTAGAAATTGAGCTTTATCGGTGTTTGTGTGAATATGGTAATGTTAAAGTTGAATTGGTGCATTGAGTGTTGTTTTACATAAATTGGTGTTGTAACCTTATATGCGTGAAAGATGTGTCTCAACATGATCAACGTGTTGTCTTGATAACTTGAAAGGGGCAAAAGATATGAATTATGTAGTGAAATGCTTCGACCTTAAATTTAGATCAAAGTTTCATTGTTGTGCCATCTATGTGACGTCTTGTCTATGCTTACAATTTAAATTGTCCTTATGTGCACCTACTGTCCATTGTTCTTATGTGCACCTACTGTCCTAAATGGCAAAGCTAATATTGAAATTGGGAACGGTGCAAAATGCGGCCTAGTGCCAAGAATGATATGATAAGTTGTGCCCCCAAGTGCCTATGAGATGATATATGTGAAACGAATTGATTAATGAGAAGGGAACAATTCCTTGGTAAGGCGGCCTAGCTGATCGGGCCGAGATCGAACTCCGCTCAAGATAGCGGGGGTATTGGGAATGAATTCCGGAAAGGAAAATGAGATTGTGATTGAAATATATGCCTCAATTGACGCGACCTAGCCGATCAGGTCGAGATTGGACTCCGCTCAAGATAGTGGTGGTACTGTGAACAATGATGAATAGTGTGAAATGCCCCAAACTAAAAGCTAAGTAAATTTGATGTGGAAGTTGTATGATTATTTTATATGATAATGTGGTGATCGTTTAAAGCTTGAGTTATAATTGTGATTTTTTATTCTTGTATGAAAGTTCTTTCTAACTATATGGTGTTTAGTTATATATACTAGTACTATTCCATGGTACGAACATCCCTTTTGCTGGGGGCGCTACATTTTTAAATGAATGTAGGTGGCGCCATTGCAGATAGTGCGAATCGCGCGTAGCGGAGTACCTTCTTCTTGATGTCTTGGTGAGCCCCTTTCTCCTTCAAGGGGTTATATTGCACATCTTTTGTTGTAGATTTCTACCTTTGAGGCATAGCCGGGGCCTTGTTGCCGGCATTGTCATAACTTGTCTTTTCATCCTTAGAGGATTCGTAGACATATGTATGGGTTATGTATGGGCGTCGGAAGGGTCCACGAACTATGATGTAATTCTAAGTCTCGCTTTTCTAAAGTGTACTTTTATGGAATCTTGGAACTTATCGACGGTCTAATTTTGTGATTTAAATTAAACTAACAATGCAGAATGCACTATTTTCCCTCGTCTAAATAAATGAATGAAAGCATGGTTTCCTTATTCGTATCGAGTTTGGTAGGAAATGTTTGATAAGTCTTGCTAAGTTGGGTTTTTCTCGATTGAGCGCCGGTCGCACCTCCCGAGGCTGGGGTGTGACAAGATGAGATTGAAAATCATAGGGAATCAGTACTAACTAAGGAAAGTATCATAAAAGTAAGGAAGCAATTTCGAAAATCAGTACAGAATCCAAGGAAAATTCACAAAATTAAAATTGTAGGTTTAAGGAGATTATACAAAATCACCATAAATTATGTGAACAATCAGTAAAACAAATGGTCGGACCCATAAATGACACGAGTTTGGACAAAATCAAAGAAACCTTAAGAACAAATCAAAATAGGAAGCACAAGAGCATATAGAACACACATAACACCCATAATGTTTATGATAGTCATGAAAACACACCGCAAACAAATTCAAACTTCGAATCGAACCCAGAAGTATTAGGGCTTCTTGACAAAAATGAATCAAGCCAAAAGGAAAGACTGAGGTAATGTTTGAACATGCTAAAAATCACAGTAATTAGAAAGAAATCGCTTTTTTGCAAAAGGGTTTTGAAACCCTAGTTTGGAAAATGAAGAAACTGTTTGAAATCGAAGAAACATTTTTTAGGAAAACAAGTGAAAACCTTACCAAACCCATAGATCCATCACAGATCTAAAAAGATTAGTGGATTTTTAGCTAGGTTTTTTTGGAAAAATAAAAACGACGAAGAAAAGAACGGTTAAAACCCATGGATACACCTAGATCGAAGATAGATCTAAAGAGAAGTAACAAATCTCAAGAGCTAAGGTTTCAGAGAGCCCAAAGAAGATGAGAAAACATTAGATCGTTACCAGTTTTAGCCGGAAAGATGGATGGCCGGGAAAAGACCATGGATAGAAGTTGAGCAAGGCCTAGACTATATCTCTTCGAGATCTTTCCACGAAATCACAAAAGCAGGATGTAGTAGACAAGTACACGTCTCAAACAGCTATGAGAGTCCATGGATTGATTGAGCATCGAAGGGGATTAGGGTTAATTTGGGTGGCAGCTGCTAGGGTTTGAGGTAGGTTTCAGAGAGAATTGGAGAGGAAATGGGATTCAAGGACAGCGGATTGGTAGGAAATGAATTAGGTTAGGGGTCATTTGGGTTTAATTTAGGAAAGGGGAGTGGGGGACCGTTGATCTAAATGATCAACGGTCAAGATCGAATGAGGTAGGTGGGGTTCCGGGTTTGGGCTTGGGTCCGATGGGTTTTCAATTGGGTTGGGGTCCGGTTTTTAATTAAAGTTGGGCTGGGAATTGGGGTTTGATTTGGGCTATAATTGAAAGCCAGTTTGGCTACATTTTAAATAGCCATTTTCCTTATTTAATTTATAAAGAATAGTAAATAGTTTTTGAAAACTAATTTAAAGGGATAAAAATTATTTATAATACATAATTAACAATTTAAAATACAGTATCCAATTATATGCTTATAAAACATAATTGAACCTTAAAATGGCTAATATTGCATTTATGTGCAATTTAGTTTTAAAAATACTAAATACAATTGTAAAAATTAATTTAGCCATATTTTGGCATAAATATAGAAATACCATAGATGAATTATCAAAACAATAATTTTAGAAATAATTATTAAGGATTTTACGGATAAAAATGGAGAAAATAAATCAATTTAGACCTTTAAAATTATGGGAAAAATAATAAAACACTTGGACATTCTTATGTATGCATATATATGCTATTTTGAAGTTATTTTGCACATTGAAAATATATAGGGAAAAATTGTGTATCAACAGCTGCCCCTCTTTACCCGGGAAGAATGAAAGGGTTGTCGGGTAAAGATATGATGGCCAATTTTGACCGAGCGAAGCGGTTTGAAGTGGTTTAGGCCACACCCTGGCTTCTGAGTTGCCTACATATCCCTGGTTATACAAGAATCAGTCCGTATGTTGTTCAGGATTCACCGGCGGAGTATACCAATGAGGTGATTTCAAGAACGGACGCAACATCTAGGATTGGGTGAGTGGACGGTTTACGGGAATGGTTAGGTTTGATGTGGCTGCGGGAATTGGATCGGGATCGCTCCTGCTGGGATGGCCGTTGCTCGCCGTCTTTCCTGCAAATAGGCAATACAAGCATATATTGTCCGTCAATTTAAACATGATGCAAATTCTCGTCGGACAATGAAGGTTGTCTTCGGACGATAAGGATGACGTCCTTAGACCATGACGTCCTGGTCCACGAAGCGTATGATAAAGGATTCGCAAGCCATAAAATGATGTTCTTGGGCTGTGAGGATGGTGTCTCAGAACCATGATGCCTTTGAATAATGATATGCAAAAGATTGAAAGGGATCCTCAGGCCATGAAATGGTGTTCTTGGGCTATGAAGATGGTGCCTCCGAACGTGACGCCTTTGGATGAGTTGACGATATTTCAGCCCATGAAGGATGTAGTAGTATGATACAGAGGTAGATAAATAGTGCTTAGTATAGTGCTTACATTTGAAGAAAAATTGGAGGCCGAGCTTAGCCTTGAAAGGAAGAAAAGCAGCCTTATGTTAAGATGCAAATACAGGTGGAGGTAGAGCTTAACCTCGGAAGGCAGAATGGTAGCCTTATGTAGAAATGCGGATGGAGACAGCGTTTAGTCTCGGAAGGCATAATGGTAGCCTTATGCAAATTGGAAGGCAGAATAGTAGCGTTATGCAAGAATGCAAATGGAGACAACATTTAGTATCAGAAGGCAGAATGGTAGCCTAATGCAGATTCAAAGGCAGAATAGTAGCCTCATGCAATAAATAAAATAACAAATGATAGTAGAGTTTTTTTAACTGATAGCAGATTGTGGCGTCGCGATTATTGGGAGCATTGTGACATACGGAACATCACTGGTGTGTACTGATGGAAAATGTTGGCAAGTGCAATGGTTCGGAGAACCGTATTCTTGACCAATGTTTGTTCTATGGCGTACAGTGTGTTTACTGATTTTGCAGTCCCAGTGCCTGCATCCAAAGAAAAACTATGAGTTTTGTAGGGGGAAGGTTAGTTAGTATCCCCGCTGGCTTTGCTTGACTCGTTCGACTATGATCTGGCGATACAGTCTGTATCATTAGGGTAGAATTGCTAAACAAAGCAGTTTCAGTAATAAATATGCATGATTTTGTAAGAGTATGACATAAATGTATAGTTAAAAATAGCTTTTAGATGAACCGACGACTATGACGTAGTTCAAGATATTGCAACCTCTCCAACTAAGGAATTTTGGGGGTCCTCCTCAAAATTCTACCCCAGTTTGATAGGTTTATGTTTCTGACTGCTGCTCGTGCGACGATCGGCTGAAATTACTTCAGAATTTTGAGGGTCCTTCAAAATTCTGCCCCAATTCCAATTTCGGAGGGAAATGAAATTTTATTGAATTTATGACCGAACCCATAGGGATGCCTACGTATCCCCTCTTAAACGGGAATTAGGTTAGGCGTAATTCAATTTACATCATATAAGTAAAGCATAAAGATTACACATAGTAGCACTTGACTGCATCTGAATTGATCGCCTTTGACCAAACATCTCCGTCTATTTCTGCAAGTATGAGGTCTCCTCCTGTCAAAACCCGGTGAACCATGTATGGACCCTGCCAGTTAGGAGAGAACTTCCCTTTGGCTTCATCTTGATGCGGAAAATTTTTCTTTAACACCAGCTGCCCCGGTGTGAACTTTCTTGGCTTGACTCTTTTGTTGAAGGCTCTGGACATTCTGTTCTGGCAGAGTTGACTATGGCACCCTGCGTTCATTCTCTTTCCTTCTATAAGGGCTAGTTTCTCATAACGATTTTTCACCCACTTTTCATCGTCGAGCTCAGCTTCTTGTATGATCCTTAGGGAAGGAATTTCTACCTCAGCGGGAATGACAGCTTTTGTACCGTAAACCAGCATATAAGGGGTTGCCCCTATTGATGTGCGGACTATGGTGTGATATCCCATAAGGGAAAATGATAACTTCTCCTTCCATTGTTTATGCCTCTCTATCATTTTTCTCAATATCTTCTTGATATCTTGTTGGCGACTTCTACAGCTCCATTCATCTGAGGCCTGTAGGCTGTGGAATTCTTGTGTCTAATATTGAAAGTTTCACAGCTAGATTTCATCAAGTACCTATTGATATTGGAGCTATTATCAATAATGATTGACTCTGGAATTCCGAATCGACAAAAAATGCGATCGCGGACAAAGTCTGCCACAACTTTCTTAGTCACTGCTTTGTATGATGCTGCTTTCAGCCATTTGGTGAAATAGTCTTTGGCTACCAGGATAAACATGTGTCCGTTGGAAGCAGAAGGCTCGACTGGTCCAATAACATCCATCCCCCCAGGCGGCGAACAGCCACAGTGAGCTTGTTGTGTTCAGCTTGCTAGGAGGTACCTTTATCATGTCTGCATGTATCTGACAGCGGTAACATTTTCGAATATACTAGATGCAGTCTGTTTCCATAGTCATCCAAAAGTATCCAGCCCGGAGTATCTTCTTTGCTAAGGCAAAACCGTTCATATGTGGACCGCAAGTCCCAGCATGAATTTCCTCTAGTAGCTTGGATGCTTCCTTTGCATCAACATACCTTAATAGTCCCAAAATCAGGAGTCCTCCTATAAAGGATTCCTACCCTGTGAAAGAAGTTGTTGGATAATCTCCGAAGTGTGCATTTCTGAATAGGATTAGCAAGCTCTGGTTACTCTCCTTTTGCCAAATATTTCTTGATACCATAAAACCAAGTCTTTCCATCTGTTTCCTCTTCAACATGGGCGTAGTAAGCTGGATGATCATGGATCTTCACTAGAATGGGATCAATGAAATTCTTGTCTGGATGTTGTATCATAGATGATAGGGTAGCCAATGCATCGGCGAACTCATTCTGGACTTTGGGAACTTGTTGTAATTCCGTCTTCGTGAACCTCTTTCTCAATTCCTGTACATGATGCAGATATGGGAGTATCTTGGAGTTCTTGGTTGCCCATTCTTCTCGTACCTGATGTATAAGTAAGTCTAAGTCTCGAATCACTAGCAGCTCTTGAATGCTCATGTCAATGGCCATCTTAAACCCTAAGATGCAGGCTTCATACTCGGCCATATTGTTGGTGCAAGGGAACCTGAGTTTGGCAGACACCGGATAATGCTGGCCGATTTTTGATACTAGGACTGCTCCTATGCCAACTCCTTTGAAGTTTGCTGCTCCATCGAAGAACATTCTCCAACCGTCATAGGATTCTGCAATATATTCTCCTATGAATGATACCTCTTCATCAGGAAAATACGTTTTCAAGGGTTCGTATCCTCCATCCACGGGGTTTTCGGCAAGGTGGTCTGCCAGTGCCTGTCCCTTTACCGTTTTCTAAGTTACGTAAGTAATGTCAAAGTTACTCAACAAGATTTGCCACTTGTCTAGCTTGTCGGTAGGCATGGGCTTCTGAAAGATGTACTTCAAAGGATTCATTCTCGATATGAGATATGTAGGATAGGCACAGAAGTAATGCCTTAGCTTCTGAGCTACCCAAGTCAAAGCAAAACAGGTGCATTCCAATAGAGAATACCGGGCCTCGCACGTGGTGAACTTCTTACTGAGATAATAAATGGCTGGCTCATTCATCCCCATTTCGTGGTGCTGTCCCAAAACGCAAGCAAAAGCTCCATCCAACACTGCAAGGTAGAGTAATAAGGGTCTACCTGGATCGGGCGGGACAAATACTGGTGGTGTTGACAGGTATTCCTTGATTCTGTTGAAGGCTTTTTGGCAGTCATCGGTCCATTTGGTAGCAGCGTCCTTCTTCAGTATCTCAAAGATTGGCTCACAGATAACTGTAGACTGTGTTATGAATCGGCTGATGTAGTTAAGCCTCCCTAAGAAACTCATCACATCCTTCTTGTTCTTTGGCGCTGGTAGTTCTTGAATGGCTTTGACTTTTGATGGATCCAGTTCTATTCCTCGGCGACTCACAATAAGCCCAAGCAATTTCCCGGAGGGGACCCCGAATGCGCACTTTGCGGGGTTCGGTTTCAGGTTGTACCTCCGTAGTCTATTGAAGAACTTCCTTAGGTCTTTCATGTGGTCGGTGGCCTTCTTGGACTTGATAATAACATCATCAACATATACGTCTATCTCCTTGTGTATCATATCAAGGAAAATGGCAGTCATGGACCTCCTGTAGATGGCCCCTACATTTTTTAGGCTGAATGGAATCATCTTGTAACAGTACATTATCCACGGTGTAATGAAAGCCATTTTCTCAGCATCTTCCTTACCCATCTAGATCCGATTATAACCAGTGAAGCAATATACAAATGACTGTAGCATATGCTTGTAGCAATTGTCAATCAGGATGTGTATATTTGGCAAAGGAAAGTTGTCTTTCGGACTGGCCTGGTTGAGATCCTGGTAGTTGACACAGACACTAACCTTCCCATCCTTCTTTGGCACTGACACAATGTTGGCTAACCACGTTGGGTATTCTACTACCTTGAGAACCTTATCTTTGATCTACGTGGTGACTTCTTCATTGATTTTTAAACTCATATCAGAATTGAAATTTATGAGCTTTTGCTTTACCGATGGACACATCGGATCGGTTGGCAGTTTGTGAGCCATAATAGACGTACTCAGACCAGTCATGTCATCATATGACCAGGTGAATATGTCCTCATACTCCTTTAGAAAGTTTGTGTATTCTTTCTTCTCTGATGGCGATAGGTGAATGTTGATTCGTGTTTCCTTGACGTTTTTTGCATTTCCCAGGTTGACAATCTTGGTCTCGTCCAGGTTGGACTTAGGTCTGCTCTGAAAGTTCTCAACTTCTTTGACAATCTCGTTAGGTATGTCATATTCCTATGAATCAATATCCGTTTGTTACGTTGTCTCATTACATGTCACAGTCATTGGTTCATCAAGACAAGTAATAGTAATGTTGTATTGGTAAAGCAAGGAAAGAAAACGATAGCAATAAACATTAATTCATAAGAAAAATCAAAAATGCTTTTGATAAATTGAGTAACTATTTTGAACATCAAAGATCTTATTGTAGGAATTGAAAAATGCGAAAAGAAAATCATTTAGTAAATAAAACAGTGAATACTGCTTGTTTTAGCCTTGCTACCCTGAGGCTCGTCGGGCTTTGGTTGTCCTGATGGTCCAATTCATGAGATGTGCCCCTCTGTTCGCAGCTTGTATGGAAGGGTCTTCCTCCCCCTCCTCCTTGAGGTTAACATAACAGTCCATATCACTGTCCTCTAAAAATAAGTTCTTCACTACTGCAAGTGCTTGTTCTTCAAATTATGGATATAGAACACGTCTGGTGCATTCTTTGTATTAAACCTGAATCTATCCATAAAGGCAGGTGCCATGCCTACCCAGCTTGAATACTTCTTGGGATCTTGGCTGATGTACCAAGATAATACATCTCCTTTCAAACTCCTCATGAATAGCTTCATGCGAATCCTTTCATCCTTCCCTACTACAACCAGCTTGTCACAATATGTCCTTAGATGGACACTTGGATCACCCATACCATCAAAAATTTCGAACTTAGGAGGTTTCTACCCCTTAGGCAGCTCGGCATCAGGCTGTATGCAAAGGTCCTCATAGTTCAGCCTCTCAATTCCTTTACTTCCCTCAATGCCCTGATTCCGGCTAGTCAGTTTCTTAAGTTCCTCGACCAAGTTCCTGATAAGCATATCCTTTTCATCAAACTCAGGTGTGCATACGATAGGTTGGGTAGAGTGTGGTATGGTCTCCATGTAGATAGGAGTGTTATGGTGGCCTGGTGTATGGGTGTGGAAATGGTCGTTTGCGGAGTTCTGAGGTTCTGGGATGAGTAGTGGAGTGTTATTTAGGTATGGCAGATGTTACATTGGCTGTTTGGTGGAGCAACGGGATAATGAGGCGTGGGATGATTCTGCTGTTTTGGGATATTTTGAGGTGTACGATTTTGAGCGTTGGGAAAGTTGATATCTAGGGTATTGAGGGAAAATGACAGGTTTGCCTGATTCCGAACCTGATCGAGCTCTTATTGGAGCTCTTCTTGGAATTTCAACCTAATCGAACCTGATCGTGTTCTCCTTCTTGATGTTATTTAAATCTTCCATCTTGCCTTTGTTCTTGCCTTTAATGTGACTAAGAGGAGGAGTGGGTGGAGGACCCTTGGATCTTGTGAAATAAGATGATGATGCCAGAGTGCACGAACTAACCTTTGGGGAGGGGAATAATAAAACAAAAAATAATACAAAAGGTAATCAATTTAGTGAGGATTATGAAAAGTATTGCAAAATTTAGACATATAGTGCGGGAATGTAAAGTGTGTCCTAATTTGGGGACTTCTTTATGCCTGAGGTAGGCCTAGCGACAAATAGACCTGCAGAACATATAATGCTAAATGCCTCATTTTATTGATAAAAATAAACGAATCCCAAACGACACTAAATAAGCAAGGAATAAAAGTCACTAATGGTCATTGACCTTATTACATTCATAGAGCAAAAAAGCAAATTCCTATCTATTTGGTCCCAGAAGGACCTTCCTCAAGTTGAATGTTCTCATTGATCAAATCCTCCTGTTCGTGTAGGTTCACCAGTAAAAATGACTTTGCCAGGTGTTCTCCTTCATTTCCCTTAGCGTTCTGGCAGTCGGTGACTCTCTTCCTCACTTTTCCTTCCAATTCCAGCAGACTGTATTCCAGATATTCCAACTTTTCTCTACCTTTGGTGGCCCTATCTTTCCACTCATTGATTAGGTCATTTGATGGAAGACTCCTCCACCAGTCTAGCAAGAGTGGGGGTGTGCTAACCATACCGAAACTGGGGACCTCATGCCTCATTTTCTGGAAAACAAAAAAGGTTAGACCCTACCCCCACCAGACTCGACTATTTAATATCAATAATTCGCATGAAGCATTTAGTTCTCCAAATAAATGCACAAAACGTGATGATGTCCGTTTGGGTCTAGGGAAACCCAACGAACTTTTGGACAAGGCTATCTTAAAGGATCATGTGGACAACATAACTGACCCGGCTAGGTATGACCATGATGCATGCACAATTCAAACAGAGTAAGGTTTCTATAGGGTTTTAGTCTGGTACCATTGAGCGGACAACTAAAGGGGGAAGGCATAGAACTATCGATTGCACCGCTGATCGACTAGTTTTACTACAAATAAGTTTTTCCAAATTTAGGGGGTAATAATATAGGAAGGGCTCAACCACTCATCAAGCGTTGCTACAGTATTTGTTTGGCACGAGTGGTGTATGATGTTGAGCATAATTATGCAATAATTAAAAGCATGTTGACATGTATTTGCATGTTAAGAAAGCGATAAATATAGCAGTTTTCTAATTTAAAGCAGCAGTAAAGGCAGGAAACAAGAAATATATGTTAGTTTTGCTTTTGAAGAAGAAATTAAATGCTTAAATAAATTAAACAAGTAATTGCACATGGGGGGGGGGGTAAAAACTCACAAGAACAATAAGAAATGGTAAAAGCCTAAATGTCCCCAGTAGAGTCGCCATGCTGTCGTGCCCTCTTTTTTTCCTTTGCGGAACTGGGTTCATGACATTTTGGGTATGGGACAACTCATTACTTTTTAGGAAAGGGGGTTTGGGTTTTTGAAGAGTCGCCACCTAATGATTTTAAGGTGTGTTAGGGCACCTATAAGGTTCATCTACAACTACGTTTGATAACCAGAGATAGGGTAAGGGCTTGAAATTATCCTAAGGGGGAGGTGTTAGGCACCCCTCAGGATCCACTAGTGTGGTTCCCGGCCAGCCAGTTTTTTGTGAATTTGTGCAATTAGCAAATGAACAAGTAGGGATCAAATAATAGGGGATTTAAACACAAAAGTGTTTGCAAGCGATCAAGCAAGGCTTTGAAAAGAGTTTCAATCTAAGCATGCCTATGAATGTAAAGGGGGTGTCCTAGGTTTGTTGGTAATATGGATCACATCAATGCAATACCCGGTATGACACTCCTCAAAAGAGGGGCTAAACGTGGTATTAGCACACCGGTCATCATATCCATATCTACCCTTTCCCACCCTGTAACGGTAATTAGAGCGGAGGTTGGTCTCGACCCCTATTGCATGCTGTTATCCGTCCATTCCTATCAGTCCCGGAGGAATTTAGGACTCCTATCCTGTAAGAAGGAGGTTTTAGGCAGACCCTTAGGTTTATAGGCAAAATACTAAGGCGACATACAAAACAGGTAGGATTGTATTTAAAAGTGGAAAACACAAAAACAAGCAGAAGGCTCAGATATACCTCCACAAATAATGCACATAGACATCATGACTTATACACAGTTAAGGTGTAAATTTAAAAATCCTAAAGCAAGGTGTTTAAGTGATAACATCAGAACCAGATTTATAACATGACTCAGAAAAGAAGTCCGAATCGGGTTTGCTTACGGATTTTAACAGTTGATAATTAAACAAAGGCAATTCCAGTTTAATTTAAGTTATTACCTAAGGCTAGCCTAGGACTAAAGCAATATGCAGCAGTTATTCCGAGTTATTACGACACTTTGGAGATTAATTTTACCTAAAACATGCTATTCTAGTTGCAGAGATTGTTACCAAATTTATTCAGAAACTTCACAAGGTGAAAATTATTACTTTACTACCTTTTCATGAAGCAGTAATTAACTTGGAGTTTTAAAAAAAATGCAAACAGGTCCTAGAACATGATATCTAATACGGATATGTGAATGACAGGGTTGTTGAAAAACAGAGTCCCTAAGGCATGATTTCTAAATGTACACAAGAGTTGCAGAATTGTTGAAAATACAACTTCATGAGTAACAGTTTTTATGCCAATGTTGTTATTTGTCCTAGGAGTAGGATTTCTAAATGGTAGACATAAAGCATGGATTAATGAATGAAGTGCTGAAGCAAGAGACATAGGGCCTAAGAACATGATTTCTAATGCATGTATGAATCCTAAACATGGTTTCAATTGCACAATGAGGAATATAAACCTAATGACAGGTTTTCTACCCTTAACAAATTATAGCATGCATATTTACCCCATCCCTTTTCACTAGCTACCCCAATACTTGTTTACAATTTATTACAGGACATGTGAATGAATTACATAAATAGACATGAAAACAAATAAGAAGCTACACTATAGGAAGCTTGATTAGGACTTCCTCTCTGAGTTATTTAATAAACCACCTCAAAGGCCAATATTGTTCCATAACCTTTCTTATATTTGGATGTGTCAGAGTTCCCTAAGGACCTCAAAGGATCCCGGGCATTTTTCACACCTAGATTGCATGACCAAGAGTAAGTGCATTGTGGAAGGGAAAGCTCTTATGTGTCCAGGTTCAGAGGTAGCTCAAGGGTCCCAAAGCAAGGCTCACACAAAAGAGGCAGAACCTAGTAGCCTAAAAATATATGTGAAAGAGCTTGACATAGTTTGAAAAGACGTTTTTTTAAAAACTGGACTGACAAGTCCATTTTGAAAGCAATTAGTAACAGAGATGATTGAATCAGTAGTCACGCAAGGGGGTCAAGGGATTTGGGATACACAGGCATTTGACTGTAAACACATAATCCTATCAGGGGTCTTAGGACTTGTTTGGACATGCTCAGCAATGGTTGATACTGGCATGATCACAAACCAGTCAGAAAGAACATAAGCACATGGAGGGAATAGGGATTTGGGATTCATAATATGGTAAGTACATAGTAAGTGCTTGATAAGGCAGGCTTTAAAACACAAATATAGGAGTGCATTAATCTAAAGGGGAAGGGGAGACATTATAGCATGCTTGTAATGTAACTCAACTACAGGTTCCATAACACAACCACAAGTAGAAGTAAACCGAAATTGATAGAAACTGAAACAATCAGAGAAGCATGTTGTTGTTGAAGCTTTGAAATTAAACTAGGACATACCAGTTGAAGAAGCAAAGTGCAGAAAAGTAAAGCAAGTAGAATTCCATAGTCTAACCTTGGCTTTCAGCTGGCTAGGCAAAGCAGTAGCACAAGTAGTAGAGAAAGAAGATAGAGTTTGAGTGTGTATGTGTGTGTTCTGAACTATATGTTCGTGTGTTAGGATAAAGAGAGGGTAGAGTATTTATAGTTGTTGAAAACAGGCAGGAAAATAAGGTAATAAGTACTGACTTAGCACAATTATAGAAATAATACAAATCAAAATAATTAAAGACCCGGACTTCCTTCAATTAGGGAGTCATAGTTCAAACGGGTACAAGTTGTATCAAAATAAGGAAAAAAATTGCTTGTAAGACTGATCTTACCATAATAAGAATAGTAAAAGCATGCAGCATGTAATAGGGACTAAGTAAATAATTTCAACATAAGGAAGGTACACGTTATTTAACAGCATATTTGTGCACATAAACATGGTAGAGTACAAATTGATTCTGAAAATTAGTTCAAAGAATCACGAATGAGAATGAAAATCACAGGGAATCAGTACTAACTAAGGAAAGTATCACAAACGTAAGGAAGCAATTTCAAAAATCAGTACAGAATTATAAGGAAAATACACAAAATCAAAGGTGTAGGTTTAAGGAGATTACATAGAATCACCATAAATTATGTGAACAATCAGTAAAACAAATGGTCGGACCCATAAATGACACGGGTTTGGACAAAATCAAAGAAACCTTAAGAACAAATCAAAATAGGAAGCACAAGAGCATATAGAACACACATAAATTCTAGAATGTTCATGATAGTCATGCAAACACACCGCAAACAAATTCAAACTTCTAATCGAACCCAGAAGTATTAGGGCTTCTTGACAAAAATTGAATCGAGCCAAAAGGAAAGACTCAGGTATTGTTTAAACATGCTAAAAATCACAGTAATTAGAAAAAATAGTAATTTGCAAAAGAGTTTTGAAACCCTAGTTTGGAAAATGAAGAAACTGTTTGAAATCAGAGAAATATGTTTTAGGAAAACAAGTTAAAATCTTAAGAAACCCATAGCTCCATTAGAGATCCAAAAAGTTCGGAGGATTTTTAGCTGGGATTTTTTTTTTCAGAAAAATAAAAGAGATGAAGAAAAGATCGGTTAAAACCCATGGATACACCTAGATCGAAGACAGATCTAAAGAGAAGTAACATGTCTCAAGAGCTAAGGTTTTAGAGAACCCAAAGAAGGTGAGAAAACATTAGATCATTACCGGTTTTAGTCGGAAAAGCCATGGATCTGACTCGAACGGCCATGGATAGCCAGAAAAAGACCATACATAGAAGTTGAGCAAGGTCTGGACTAGATCTCTTCGAGATCTTTCCACGAAATTTGCAAAAACGGGTCACCAGGAGACGTAGGAGACAAGTCCTCGTCTCAAACAACCATGGGAATCCATGGATTAAATGAGGATCGAAGGGGATTAGGGTTAATTTAGGTGGCGACAACTAGGGTTTGAGTTAGGTTTCAGAGAGAATTGGAGAGGAAAGGGGATTCAAGGGCCGCGGATTGGTTGGAAATGAATTAGGTTAAGGGGTCGTTTGGGTTTAATTTAGGAAAGGGGAGTGGGGGACCGTTTATCTGAATGATTAACGGTCAAGATCGAATGGGGCAGGTGGGGTTCCGGGTTTGGGCTTGGGTCCGGTGGGTTTTCAATTGGTTTGGGGTCCGGTTTTAATCAAAATTGGGCTGGGAATTGGGATTTGATTTGGGCTATAATTGAAAGCCAATTTGGCTACATTTTAAAGAGCCATTTTCCCTATTTAATTTATAAAAAATAGTAAATAGTTTCTGAAAACTAATTTAAAGGGATAAAAATGATTTATAATACATAATAACAATTTAAAAATAAAGTATCCAATTGTATGCATATAAATCATAATTGAACCTTAAAATGGCTAATATTGCAATTATGTGCAATTTAGCTTTAAAAATACTACATTTAATTGTAAAAATATGTAAAATTACTTTATCCATATTTTGGTATAAATATAGAAATACCATAGACTAATTATCAAATCAATAATTTTGGAAATAATTATTGAGGATTTTACGGATAAAAAGGGAGAAAATAAATCAATTTAAACCGTTAAAATTATGGGAAAAATAATAAAACACTTGGACACGCTTATATATGCATATATATATGCTATTTTGAAGTTATTCTGCATAATGAAATATATAGGAAAAAATTGGGTATCAACAGTCATAAAACTTCCTTACTTAATTGAGTCCTTTTCAATGTTGTTTTTCATATCAAATCCTTTTCAAAATTATGTCAAGCACTCTCACTTTACTCCTATGTCACTAGCGTCTGCCCCTCCAGTATGTGTACTGCATTGGGATCCTCTTGAGATACCTTGGAACAATAGCACACTAGGGCTGACTATTCCGCACTGCACTGACTCAATCCCTATTATGAACATCTGGGTGTGAGCACTTCCTGGGATCCTTGAGGTCCTTAGGCAACTATGACATAACTAGATATGAAATTGGCTTTGAAACCCTTGGCATTCGATATTGCTGAAGGCCTGGTACCCTCAGGTTGTATTTGGACCTGCTTCAGGCTCCCTATAGTTTAACTTCTTTTCTTTTATTTCTGTAATTCATTTTAGCCATTGATCTGTAATAATTATTTGTAAGCAAATATTGGGGATAACTAGTGAAAAGGAGTGGGTAGTTATATATATGTTGGGTAAATCGGGAAGATACCATGCCTATAGGGTTGTGTTGATTCAAATGCATTTGCCATGTTTGCTATACGTTCACAGTATTAGAAACCATGCCTATAGGGATTAAACTCGGCTCTAATAAAAATCATCCTATAGAAGATAAAATCAGTCTAGTTAAACAAATCAATTTAATTCATGTTTGAATTGGTTTAATTAACTACCCGTTTCTTTAAATAAGTTTCCAAACACTACCTTAAATCAATGACGCTAGAAAACATGCCTATAGGATCTCAAGTCGTCCGTTTAAAAACTGTTCACTATTTTACTTCATTCCTAATAGATATCATTCTCTTAGGACACCATTATTATGCGTTTAGGCAAGTCTGTAGGGCGATTAAAACTCTGCAACTATAAAACTGCGCTTTGTTATATAAAACTGCTCATATATACAGGTCTAAAATTAGTAGGTCGTTGACACTTCAGTCTTAATTCAATGTTGTATACGTTCTGCTCACTTAGATATCATGTTCTAGGATTTTCTTAAATACTTGACTGTTATTTGAAGACGTGCACTTACTTGTTATATCTGTGGAGGTCACTGTGTGCCTATAATTGTTTCTCTTTAAATGCAGTCCTAATTATTCTTGATTGACGCATAGACTTTTATCCTTTAAAATCTTAGGATGTTCTAGAACTACCTTAGTTAGAGGTCCTAAATACATCTAGGGTCACAAGGAAGGGACAGGTAGTGCACGCATAGGACATCTGTCAAGGTTATTAGAACACTTTAGGCTATCACCAATGGGAGGGAATTAGGTAGTAAGGATATGATGACTACGCGCTAATGTCACGTGTAGCCCATCATTGAAGAGTGATTACCGGGCATTGCGTTGGGTGATCTTAAAGGCTAACCAACCTAGGACACCTCTTTACAATTCTCGGTGCTTAAACTTTACCTTTTCTATATGTATACAACTTGTTTAAGTCTTTTTCTTTTTATCTCATTACTTGAGTCAAACAATGTCCATAACATGCCTTTATTTGCAAGTATGCGTTTAAATTATTTATTCATTAAAAGGACTAATTCATAAGTATAAGTTCAGTCATGACCCACGGTTGTGGACCGTGAGGGGTGCCTAACACCTTACCCTCAAGGTTATTTCGAGCCCTTATCCTAAATCTCTGATAATGCAGACTAGTCTAAGAGTTAATCACTCTAGGTGCCCTAACGCACTATAATCCGTTAGGTGGCGACTCTTCAAAAATCCAAATTCCTAAAGGAAATGAATTATTACCCCCCACGAATGTCGGAATCTGGACTTCTCTCTTCGCGGAGGGAAAAAAAAGGGGGCGCGACACCAATTGTTTTGGACCCTTAGGGGATTTTTACTACTATTCCTCACTGTTTTGACTTCATATTTGTATTCAATCATGCTATATTCTACTATTTTCATAACTTAAGCATATTTACTCGTTTTTTATATTTAAATAATATTTTGGGATGAGCATCATATTTTATTGTTGCCCGAGTGGCTTGAGAGGTTTTTGACTGAGCGAGGCTGAAGTCCTGTGTTGTGAGGATATTATGGGATCGAGCTGCACACGCAACAGGTTGTTATTGATTCATGATATTGTGAGGACAAAGGGCTGATTGATTTTTTCCACGAGGTGGCTTGTTAATATAAGGCCAATAGCCTGTTTGATTATGCCACAAGATGGCTTGTTATCGCGCTTGGGCCGTAAGGGGCCACTCCTTGAGTCTGTACACCCCCAGTGAGCGCGGGTACCTAGTGTGAGTGATATGTTGTAGCCCGAGGGGATGTTGTTGTTTCATATTGATGATCGAGGGGCTGTGCTTGATTCATGCTTGCCCGAGGGGCTGATTACGAGTGATTGTGAGGTAGTCCGAGGGCTGGCTCTTTTGATATTATGCCTGATGGGTAGTTTATGGTACATATTTTGCCCGAGGGGTTGTTTACATTTCTATCATTTTTTACTCACTATTTTTATCACTCGTTTGAAACTATTGAAAGTTGTTTAAAAAGGGTTTTACTGAAACTGAGCTTGATTTACAAAAAAAAAAACGATTTCTGTATTATTTTGGAAAGGTACTGCATTTGCTGTAGTGTTATGCTGTGTTTTCTTACTGCTCAGCTTTAATTTACCTTTATTACTTAATGAGTTGGCATACTCACATTACTCCGTGCACCTGGTGTGCAGAATCAGGTAGTTATGAACCCGGTAGTGGGTGTTGATTGCTTAGTGGCAGAGTCATTAGAGTTAGCAAGGTAGATGCTCGATGTTCGCAACACTAATTTTCTCCTCTTATCTTCCTTAGACTATATTTAGATACATTTTTAGACTCTTGAATTATTCAGACCCTAGTAGACGCTCGTGACTTGTGACACCCCGATGTCGGGCTTATGTATTTATTCCGCACTATTCATTTATACCTTTATTATGAAATATTTGATTAATTAAAGACTTGAAAAATGACTTTTATTGATTAATGGTTAATTCGGGTGTTGTGTCGGTTGGCCTAGTTTAATGATAGGCGCTATCACAACTAGGTAGGTTTTTGGGTCGTGACGAGTTGGTATCAGAGCCTAAGTTACATAGGTCTCACGGGTCATGAGAAGGTTAGTAGAGTCTCGCGGATCGGTATGGAGATGTCTGTACTTATCCTCGGGAGGCTGCAGAATCATTAGGAAAAACTTCACATTCTTGAATTCTTATCGTACGTCCTTAATTTAGCTTGAAATGTAACTCTTTGAATTCGTTCCACGCGTTCGTATGCGCGCATAAGTGCTTGGTATCAGTTGTGCATTGACGTCTTGTGATTCCCTGATCGAGGGGCGAGGTGTGATCTCTGTGTGTTGATTTTGGGCCAGTCTGGAGGACTTGAGGCTGGATTTTGCCTATTGCTTGAGCTCTGAGGCTTTGATCGTGTGAGCATGTTCTTTTGGATCTATATGTCAGATAGTGTCCATATTAGTGGGAGTGATGACTGGATAGCTACATGACGAGTGTGATGTGACTGCGAGATATGTTCATATGAATTGAATGAGACGAGAAGGGTCTGCCTGAGGACAGAAAGAACTATTTGGTGCTTGATTTCCATCTTGCTTCAATGTATATCCCTGAGTTATGGGAGTGTGAATAATCTTTTCATATTTTCTAGTTGGGGAGTGAAGTAAATTTCATGTTACGATATGAGTTCATACTCAAGAAGATTAAGTAACTGCATAATGTTTATAACAGTGGAAGGGTTTAAAGAGATGTTAGTTTGAGGCGAAGCAGGTGGATTATCTCCTGCGGGTGTTTTCAAGTTTGTGCGATCCTTATGTTGTATGTTGGAAGATCTCTTTTACAAGTGAAATATATGTGTTGCAATTTAAATTTGGGTCGCTTAAGAGAGTGGGCTTGACTGTTACAAGGGTAAGCACGAGATTTGCAAAAGATTTGAAGTACTAGATGGTCCGTGTTGCACGAGCTTATGAAGGATCAAGTTTAATCTCACTATGGTATTATGGCAGTAATAGAGTATATGCATTATGAGTTAATGTGTGTTTTGATCTATGGCTTTAAGCCAAGTGGGGGAGCCTACTATTGATTAGTTGATTGCACGGTTATGTGCAATGTTGGTTCCAATTTGAGGTGTACAGGTGAATCAGTTATGGCTTACGGAGATTAAGACCGAGGATGGCTCGAGTAAAGGAAAATTTTGACAAAGGTTATGTTATGCTTCATAGGTGTATGAGAATCACGAAATGTCTTATGTGGTTATTGGTAAAGGATGTGCGGTGCATTGAACAGGAAGTTGCTTGGTTGCATTAATGTGAGGTTACATTCTGCGATGTCGGAGTGCTAATGGAGCACAGGTCATCCGGCCCATTTGGTCGGTCTAATTGCGGTTTGAGTGGAGTGGATGACTCTCGAGAATGGTTCTAATGGGTTCAAGATTTTACATGTAATAATTGGAGATTTTCAAGTTGTATAATTGGATAGAAACTGAGGTTTGAATAGGAGGGTTGTCAAGACTCGTGGTATTTCTATATCATTAGAGGATTCCATATATCAATATCAAGAAGGTGAAGGTAATGGCTTTGGGTTTGCAGGGAGTCACTTCAGGGTAGGTGTTGTGAGTGTGGTACGTTTGGAAATATTTAAGAGAGTATCCAGCGGCAATGCTCTTGGGTTTTAGTGACCTGCGTAGCTTGGTTGGGTTAGAAAGATTCAGTCCTGATGGTTTAGATTTGTGCAAATGGAATTCGGAGAGTTCTTGATGGTTTCTACCACCGTTAGAGATGTGTATTTTCTACGAGCATGAAGAGCATGGGATGTGTAGTTATTTTCTTCTAGATGGGATCAATGGAAAGTTCTTGGCTAGTTGAGTGCATAGTTGCTTATGGCTCGGAAGGGATATGAAGTTCTCATGGTTATCCTAGGATGGTATGGTATATGCGCTATGTTGTGTAGGATTGAGATTTGCATGTGTAAGGTTACGGTTCAGTTCTGAAAGGAATGTTATAAAATTCATAGGTAGCACAGGAAGCTTCAGATGATTAAGGAAATGATATTACTAATTGGTGTGGCTTGATAAGGGTATACGTTTCAGAAAAAGGGCAATGTGATTGATTTAATGATACTTCATTAGTATTACGGCACTCTCTTGCTGGATCGACTGCTGATATTTGAGTTTGCTTGGTGGCATAAAAGAATTATAGGAGTACCTCTTGTGGGATGATTAGGTATTCGAGGTGTATTGTATATTAGATGGTGGAGTTGGGATCGGATATGGTGATTCGCATGTTGTATGGATTTGGAGACTACGCGTTCTCGTAAATAGGTTAGGTTGTGGTTGTGAACCGCGTATATCGGTCTTGTGTGGTAACTATTGGGGGTTTGAAGACCCGGGTGGATCCTTGTTGCTTAGTATGTTGGATTTTGGTGTAGTATTGGGTATGGACTGGTTATTTTCCGTGTCATTCTATTCTGGACTGTTACGCTAATATGGCGGTGTTGGCTATGCCAAGGATGCCACGGATTGAGTGGCGAGGTTAGACGGATTATTCTTTCAATAGGGAGGTTTCGTTTTTGAATACCCAGCGGATGGCTGGGAAGGGTTGTTTTTGTTATTTGGCCTTCATGATGGATGTCAGTGCAGAGACATTGATTCAGTTCCGGTGGTGAGGGATGTTTTCGGATGTGTTTCTTGCTGCAGGGCATATCGCCGGATAGGGTTGTTGATTTCGGTATTGATTTGGTGTTTGGCACTGTATCGTATTGCACTGGCGAAGTTAAAGGAGTTGAAGGAGCAGCTTTAAGAACTCCTTGATAAGGGGTTCATTAGTAGGCCAACATGGAGGTGTGTTTTGCATTGAATCGGCTTGGTTGACTCCGAGTTGTATTGTTGGGGGATGTGTGGATTCGATTGTTATTGAGATTATTAGTGATCTGAGGAGATCTATGAGTTACCTGTATGTGTTTCAAGGTGTTAGGATTTGTTGGTTATAGGCCCATGTGGAGCGGTTGTTATTGGGGTCTCTCAGTCGAATTCGAGCGGAAAGAGTATTAGGTATTGCTCGGCAGAGGGCGTATCAGTTGTGTTCTTTCGGGTTTGTGTAATATTATGTCAATTGATTCGCCATGGTTATGATGAATTGCTTTTAGTTCTAGACATCAAATTGCGCATGGTTGTTGATTTTGAGCATAGTAACTTGAGGTGTTTCATGTGGACCATTGTTTGGATGGGGTCTCGCATTGCAGAAAGTTATGTGGAGATATGCTCCTTCGGGTTAGATTTGTGTGTTCTAGTTCTACGATATGTGACGGGTTCTCACCATTGTGTGTGGTAGTACTGGTGAGCTTGCGGTACAGCTCTTTCATCTGGGTCATTTTCATGATTCGAGTATGTTCGGATTGTTGCTTATTAGTGTACGGATTGCACGAGTTGTCGCTTTGGTTTGTATTGATGTGTCATGTCACCAGAGTAGTTGTGTTGGGTTAGATGAGATCGTTGGGATCTATAATGAATACAAACGGATTCGATTTCGGCATGTTGGAAGGAGAATATCGAGGTTCAGCTTAGAAATTGGCTATGGTCCTTGCCAAAGGAGAAGTGGCTTCACGAATGGTTGATCTGAGGAATGGTTATGACTTCCTACGTGTTTCATTTATCATTGGCAGTATACCAAAGTATTGGAATGGGGCGTTATTGGATAAGAGGCTTATTACCGATATTCGGTTGTTTTGAGCAGCTGCTGTGATTAGAAGTTATCGCTACGAGTGTTTAAGTTATGTGGTATATCATGTAATTGCATCGAGGTTGCAAGTATTATTTTTACAGCTTGTTCGAGCTTATTCAGAGTATAGAAGTGAGATTCTGGTCTTATGGATGATTTCGAAAGTGGAAATGTGGTTCTAAGGTTTATGGGCTAGGTTGGATTGCGAAACATCAGTTACATTGTGTTATCGGACCTATATAAGATAGGGTGACATGGGATCATTCTTGGGTATGTGCATGGTAAGGTTACACAACAATTTGATGGGTTTCATAACAACTCTAGGCACGCTCGAGGACGAACGTATGTTTAAGTAGGGGAGGATGTAACGACCCGACTGGTTGTTTTGAGCTTTTGTACATTGATCGCCAGTTCTCGGACATGACTAGCCCCGTGTGATGTATTATGACTTATGTAAATCGTCGGTTTTGGTTTTCAGGGTAATTGGAATTGAATTTGGAAGAATAGTTCTCAATTTGAAAGGTTTGACCAATTTTTGACTTGTTAGTATATGATCTCGGATTGGAATTTTTATGATTTGGTTAGCTCTATTAGGTGATTTGGGGCTTAGGAGCGTGATCAGAATGCATTTTGGAGGTCCGTGGAAGGTTTAAGCTTGAATTGACGAAATTGGGATTTTGGTGTTTTCCGGTTGATAGGTGAGATTTTGATATAGGGGTCGGAATGAAATTCCGGAAGTTGGAGTAGGTCCGCTGTGTCATTTGTGATCTGTTTGAAAAATTTCAGGTCAATCGGACCAAGTTTATAGACTTTTTGATCGAAAGTGGAATTTGGAAGTTTTTAGAATTCTTAGGCTTAAATCCGATGTGATTTTGGTGTTTTGATGTTGTTTTGAGAAATCCGGATATTGGAACAAATTTGAATGAGGTTATGATATATGTTGGCATGTTTGGTTGAGGTTCTGGGGGCCTCGGGTGAGTTTCGGGTGGTTAACGGATCAATTCTTGGACTTTGGAGTTGGCAGTTTTGCTGGTTTTTGTTGCAGAGATTTTTGTTTATCGCGTTCGCGGAGGGTGCATCACGTTCAGGAAGGGTGTTTTCTGTGTTGATGAATTTGCTCTACGCATTCGCAAAGGATAGGAAGAGAACGCGAAGGCGAAGGCAACATGTGCATCGAGGATGCATGATTGGGATTGCGTTCGCGAAGAGGTGTGAGGTCGTTGGGCACCCCAGGCCCTTGAGCTATGCGTTCGCAAGATTTTTATCGCGTTCGCGAAAGGCTGGAATGGCGAAGCATTGCATTCGCGTGGCAGCGTACTCATTCGCGAAGTGAAAAGTGGAGAGGCAGTTAATTTGGTCTACGCAAACTTGAGAGGGTGGTCGCGTTCGCAAAGAAGAAAATTTTACCTGGGGCCGATTGTTTTAAAGTGTTTTATGTGACTTTTGGTCTATTTTCTCGATTGTTGAACGATTTTTGGAGCTTTTGAGAAAGATTGAAGAGGGAATCGAAGAGAAACACTTGGAGGTAAGCTTTTTGAACTCTATACTCAATCCTAATGTGATTTCTACCTAATTAATCATGGATATTGTAGAATTTAAGCCTTAAAATTGGAAGTTACGGCTTGGAAATTGGAGACCTAAATCTAGGAATTTGAGTGGTCAATTATGGTCAGATTTTGATGTATTTGATATGTATAAGCTCATAAGGGTGTAAGGATTCTAGTTTTGTAATTTTTATTGGAATGCGAGACGTGGGCCTAGGGGTCGGGTTTGGCCAATTTCGGGATTTGTGATGTAAATTGGTCATTTCCGAGTGAGCTTTGTTCGCTTAGCATATTTTGATGGTAGAATTCTGTTTTTGGATAGATTTGGACCATACAGAGGCCGAGTCGAGAGGCAACGGTATCGCGGGCTAGAGTTTGGACACGATAGAGGTAAGTAATGATTGTAAATGTTTGTCCTGAGGCTATGAAACCCCATATTTCACATCGTTGTGCTACTTTGAGGTGACGCATATGCTAGATGACGAGCGTGAGTCATGCACCGTTGGGGATTGTGTCTTAGTCTGTCCCGTATGACTGTTAAGTTGCGTATTTGATTGAAAACTGTTTGATGTCATTGTGTTTTGGGAATTATTACCATATTTTTGGCTGAATGCTACATTTGGGCTTCGTGCCAACTGTTTTTAGACCATTAGGGGATTTTTACTACTATTCCTCATTGTTTTGACTTAATATTTGTACTTTTTTTTGGCAATCCGCTAGGCAAGCGCCTAGGGCTATTTTTTTATAATTAAAACAAAAACAAAAACAACAAAAACAAAGCTAGTGTCAGGTGGTCTTACAAAGTGAAAGTAATAGACTGTGATGATTACATAATTCCTATTATCAATATTGAGTAATGATCTCACAATTGATATCATAGATGATGTACTATAAGCATGTAATGTGTAAACTAGCCCGTTAAGGTCGATACAATTGAATAGCATCTTCCTTTTAAATGTGATACTCTAAGATATGTTCTTCCAATTTTGGCCCTTTCACAAGTTTGTAATTGTCATGTCATCTCCCTCAAGGTAATGATCCAGCCATGATAGTGGACTTAAATGGTAGTGCATGCGTACTGCAAGAGAATCAATTAGATATTCTTTGCACTTTGCCATGCTCCGTGTATGGTCAGTTGGTCTCGTTTCACCCACCCAATAACCTGATAGTAAATCCAGTCCACTGCCCATCTCTCTCCTGTTTTCCGTGCTTGTGTCTATCCTTGGGTAGTGTATACCAAACTTTACTGCAGTCAAGTATTCCAATTGTTTTGCATTTTGTAGCCTGTTGTTAGAGTATGAGGTGGAATACTTAATATTTGCGCCATGATAAAATTTGAATTGGCTATTTGTTTCAAGCCTTGATGCCCACCCGTTGTTGTTGCTCGTGCCTTGTGTAGACCATGCATGCCTGATGATCCATGGACGATAAAGTGTACAGTTTACGAGACTCCAAGTTCATAGAATTAATGTCCCAATGCGCATGACTGCACTGTCTTCATCATACCTTGGTAGTTGAAACCATGCCTAACTGGTTTTTGCTTCTTTTGGTATTGCAAATGCAGCATGATTACGAAGTTCAATGCCTTTCATATCCCAAGTATCATGTTTTCTTTTTGAAATTTTCCTTATTGAGATCTTTATCTGCTCTTCAGATTTGTGCCAGTAGATCCACTCATGTTTTACTGCAATAGAGGTTTGTTGCACAGCTATGTTTAACCCTTTATATGATGTTTCCTGTGTGCATGAAGTCTCGTCCTCTATCTTGTTTACTTTGCCCAATATTATATTTCTTCTTCTAGATTGGGTGCAATACATTAATATCATCATATGGAGTCCCTTGGTTGAGTTTCACATCAAAAAGTCCATAAGTCCAAGTCTTATGTATTTCCAGTAGGTTCCTGCAAAAATAGAAGCAATGTTAGTGAGAAAAAATATCAACATCATCTCCTCCACAAGGATTTGATGATGTTGATCCTGATATAACAGTTCGATCACCAATTCCATTGCCATTTTTATTATACCTTCTTCTATTGTCTCGACACTTTTACTCTCAAGTACGGGCATTGCATTTTATCTCCATTAATTAGCCTCATTCCTTGAGTGTCTAGCTGATAGAAAGAGTGGCATTGAGTGTTCCCCTGGTCGAGAGCATAGTTTGTCAAGTGATCAGCTACCTTATTTACTTCTTGATATATATGTGATATCATGCCATTCATAGTTGTCAACAGCTGCCTTATCTCCTTCGCCTCTTTATCAATAACCCAAGGTGGCTTCCAAATCCCTTCAATCACTCTTTTGAGTAACATTGAGTCTATTTGCACCCAGACATTGAATATGCCCACAGTCCTGCTATATTGTAACGCTTCTAATATAGCCTTAATTTCTGCTTGTGTATTTGTTGTCTCTTGTATTTCCTTGCCACACCCAAATATCATATCACCATGCTCATTCCTCAAACAGTAGCCAATGGAACTCCTTCCAGGGTTGCCCCTCGATGCCCCGTCTGTATTTATTTTTGTCCAACCTGGTATTTGAAATTCCCACAGTACCTTGTTGAACTTCAGGTTAGGAGTGTAATCCTCCATCATTTTCAGCATATCAGGCCATCGAAAAGGTACAGAAGTAATTCCAGGTTTCCTCGCCTTAATAAGTGACTATAGAGTCGTGCATATTTGGAATACAACCCTGTTAGTTGACACTCCTCCCCATGTTTATTGTTATTCCTCCTTTTCCAAAATTCCCACAGAATGATGCTAGGCATTGCTAGAAAAATTGGCTTAAGTCTAGGGATCACCTGCCATGTCCAGCATTTCACTATAGCTTGATGCAAACTCAATCCCTCCAAAGATAGACCAGCATAGGAAAACAAGTATGACCATACTCTTGAAGCTGTGCAAATAATAAAAAACATGGTTAACTGTCTCTTCATTAGGTTGTATACAACACCAACATTTAGAAGGCATAAAATATCCCATTTTTCTAAGTGCATCATCTAGTGGCACTTTTCCTTTCCATAGCTTCCACATGAAAAAGGAAATTTTAAATGGCAATCCCTTAATCCACATGTTAGAGTATGAAAGTAAATGATCTTTCCTCCTTCTTAGATAATGCCAGGCTGATGTAACAATAAATTGCCCTCTATTTTCAAGACTTCAAATGGGCTTATCTAGTTCTTCATGTTGTGCAGGACATGCTATGCTCTCCAGCATGTGCAAGGTTAAATCTTCAGGTAATAATTGTCTTAGCTTCCCCTCATCCCATTGTCCTTCTACTGTAACTTCATTCACATTTTGAATAGATTCATCAACAATGAAATCTGGGGGTGTTACAAAATAGAGAGCACCCAAACCTGTTTAGTTGTCAAACCAAAAAAGTGATGACCCCATTTTTAGTTTCCAGAAAATTTGGGGTTCCACAAGATCTCTACATTCTAACATCTTCCTCCACACATGTGAGCCATATTTCCAAGGTACCACTGTGTCATTCAGCTTCTTGCAATACTTTTGGCTAATAAAAGAACTCCACAGTGATGGTTTTGTCCTAAAGTTCCACCACAATTTACAGAAAAGAGCCTTGGACATGTCATGTAGTGATCTAAATCCAACTCCCCATTCTTCTTTAGGCAAGCATAAGGTGTCCCATGAAGCCCAGTGTCTTGCCTTTCCTTCAACAGAACTGCTCCAAAAGAATCTGGCAAACAATTTGTGTAACTTGTTGATCACATTAGCTGGTGGATTCACAACAGAGAGCAAATGAGTAGGCATGCTTTGAAGCACACTACTAATCAGAACTGCCCTACCACCAATCGATAAGAGTTTCCCTTTCCATGTTTGGAGTTTATCCAACACCTTAGTGATTAAACCCTCATAGTAATCCATTCTCCTCATTGAATAAAATATAGGGCAGCCAAGGTAAATGAATGGGAAATCATTTCTCCCTATTCCAGTAATACCTTCAATCTTCCTCAAAACCTCATCACTTGTTGAATGGTGGACATATATAGCAGATTTTGACTTATTGATCAGTTGGCCTAGAGCTGCTTCATAAGCATTCAACACCTCCATTATTAGTCTCAAAGAGGTTGCATCTGAGGATGAGAATATAATTGTATCATCGGCATATGCAAGAAGGTTAATCTTGGGACTCCACTTAGGAAAACCAAATCCACAAAAATACAAGTTTTGATGTAATGCATTGAGGCCCCTTGACATTTTCTCTACAGCCAAAATAAATAAAGTAGGTGATAAACGATCCCCTTGCTTCACTTCTCTAGAAGACATGAAAAACCCATGTAGTTGACCATTAACAAGAACTGAGTACCAATTGTTTGACACTATACCAAATATCAAACCAATAAATCTTTTAGAAAACACCATCTTCCTTAGAACCTTTGTGAGAAAAAGCCAAGAAAGTCTATTATAAGCCTTCATCATGTCCAGCTTTATTACTACATTAGGGCCTGCTTTAGTTCTCAATCTTATGTCAGTGATAATTTACTGAGTGAGCATCACATTTTCTACTGTACTCCGTCCCTTCACAAATCCAGCTTGTTCATCAGAAATTACATTAGGAAGAATATCAACCAATCTGCCATGAATAACCCTCGAGATAATTTTTTTTTTAAAATTACTCAAGCTAATTGGTCTTAAATCAGAAAAAGTCTATACATCATTTTTCTTAGTCAATAGGACTAAATTTGTGTGAGTCACAAATTTAGGTAGTTCCTGGCCACAGAAGAAAGCTTTGACCATTTGTAGCACATCTTCTCCAATTATTTCCCAACAAACGTGGAAGAAGTTACCATTGAATCCATCAGGTCCACCTGCATTGTCCCCACTCAACCCAAACACTGCCTTTTTTACTTCCTCCATTGTAAGTTGCCTTGTTAGTTCACAGTTCTGCATCTCATTCATCATCAGAGGTACATGATCAAGGATCCTAAAATCAGTAGGAACATTGGATTCATGAAATTGTTGCTGGAAAAAGTGTACAACTTCCTCTGCCATAGCTGTTTGATCCTCTAACAAATTATCATTTCTATCTTGAATTCTCTTCAGTTGTAACTTCCTTTTGCCATTCACATGAGCATGGAATAGTTTAGTATTTCGATCTCCATCTTTAAACCAAGCCATACCCGCTTTTTGTTTCCAAAAATCTTCTTCTAATGCCCACACTCGAATTAATTCAGCCTGCACTCTTTGGAGCCTTTCACGATTTTGAACTGTTGGATTTAGTTCAAATTGAGTCTCATGTACCTTCACTACTTCTTCCAAACTAGCTAATCTTTGGAATATATCCCTAAAAGTAGCCTTGCTCCATACAGAAAGAGCACTCTTTACTTTTTTCATCTTGTGATTAAACAAAATAAATGGACTCGCGTGAAAATCTGCATGCCAGTTTTCCTTAACAACATCCATGAATGAGTCATGCTTAATCCATAAGTTCAGATATGTGAAAGCTCTCTTGATTGGTTCCGTGCTTGAATTATATTTGAGATGTATGGGACTGTAGTCTGAGCATCTTAGATAGGTGAGTGATCTCCAATCCTGGCAAAAACTGCTGCAATTACATGTTACCCAAGCATCTGTCAAGCCTTTTAAAAATACAGTCATCTTCAGCTCTACCATTCCACCATGTGAAAATGTTTCCTTTAAAACCAATATCAAAAAGATTGCACATATTAATACAGTGCCTGAAATCATCTATCTCGCTGATATGTACCGGAAGGCCACCAAATTTTTCTTCTTCATCCCATATCACATTAAAGTCTCCACCAACAAGCCAAGGTAAAGACATATCAGTAGCCAAAGAGTATAATGTGTCCCACAGCTCAATTCTTTTAATTGCATTACATTTAGCATAGATCATGGTAATTACAAATTCTTTATGATCATCAGTATCAGTTGTCCTCAGAGTGATCTATTTTTCCATGTTGAATAGGATATCAAAGTCATATTTTTGATCAATGAAAATCCAAATTTTGTTAGAAACATTAACCACTACTTGTTCGAAGCCAATCCTTCTCCTATACTGGTCTACAGTTCTAGTCTGTTGCATTGGCTCCATCAAGGCAATGAAATCAAAGTGGTTCTGTCTATCCATTGTGATTACCCTTTCAAAGGCTTGCATTGTATTAACTGACCTAATATTCCAAATGAGAGCATTCATTATCAGTTAATTGATTTGAATATGGTTCTCCTTGTTTGAACTCCTGTTACTTGCACGACAAAAGTGACTCTTGGTTGTTTTTTCTTCCCTCTTACTGCTGATTTCCCAGTCTCAATTTGTCTCGGAGAGATGTCACCTTTCCTAGATACATTGATGAAATTCTGGGTAGTAGATTCTGCATCCATGTTTTTCCCTTTATTCCTCTTCAGTTGCTCTTCTTCTGCATTATCTTGTACAATTAACTGGTTATGGATTGGTTTAGGAATCAAGTTCTTAGAAATGTTTTTCTTTTGTATCGAATCAGTTATTACCCTTGGATTAGCTTTTTGTATCATAGAAGATGTTCCATCACCTGGGTTCACATGGGTTACAAGCTGCGACATTTTTGATTCTTTCTGATTTTTCTCAGGTTGATGTTGCATCACTTTAGCACTGTTTGCTCCTACATCCCCCAGGTCCCCTGTATCTTTAGTCTGTGCTGGAGTCTTAGTTATCTCTGCAGGGGTCAGAGATAGTCTGTTGCATCACTTTAGCACTGTTATGGTCAGGAATGGAGAGTGGTTTGAGGTTATTTAGTTGTTCAGTTGGAGGAGGTCGATTAGTGTTACCCTCATCTGAACTTTTTCCTTCAATTCTATCACTTTAACCATTTACACCTTGTTCCTCCACAACTGGATCTTTGTCTTGTACCTCTTCCATATTTTCATATCCTTCAAGAAATTCTCCTTCATCTGATTCTTCCTCTTGTTGTTGATCCCATAATCTACCTCCAGTATAGTTCACTCGCTCCTTCAAACTTTCTTGCTCAGGAATCATACTTGTGTCTAGGGATTGAGATGGGATTTCTCTGCATGACTGGTTTGTAGTAACACTTGGGATTGGGAGGTTCTTTTTACAACTTGAGTTGTAGAATTAACTATGACTGCAGCTGCATTAACTGAACTTCCTTCCCATTTACGATAGGCTCCACTACCTTTGTTTGATGATGCTACTCCAATTGACTTTGGAGTAAAGATAGCAGCTGTTGGATTTAATTCCTTGTGGATATTAGAGTTCTGCCCAGTATTATTGTTAATGATAGCTAATTGATTTCCTTGATTGTTTTCTTCTTCTAATTGTAGAGCTGCGAATTTGTTTGATGTGTGAAATTGTTGACATGCATCTACTGGATCAATGTGCCTTTTCCCATTATCATTGTTGTGCTGAATATTGCCATTAGCTGACACTATCTCCTGTACTGTAACAACATTTTTTTGTGGACTATTCCCAGATTCTTGTACCTGCTGCACAAAATGTTGATTGACTGGGACTAATTCCATCCCTGCAGCTGTTTGATTTGTAGATTTTCTATGACGATTGTCTCTTACCTCCTTCCATTGTACCGTAAGTGGATTCACATTATCTACTGGATTCAAGTTACCTACAACTTTCCCACTTGTTAAAATCATCAGAAGTTGGTTATGATGACATGGTTCTGTTTCTTGTTATTTTCTACAGGCTGCTTGCTTTGATGATAGGGTGACCATTCCGGATAAATTCTCCAGCATTTAAGACTATCATGCCCTTTTAATATACATTCATTACAGTACTTAGGCATCATATCATACTTAATATTTACCCATTCAGTCCTTATTTCCCTCGAAGCTTCACTAACAATGTCCATTCTAACATTTTTAGGGTGGGCAGCTAACAAGTTGACCAAGACTTTGGCCCTAGCACAACTAGGTCTAGTCTTTTTTATAGTAGCCATATCCAAGTGTAAAGGTTTCCCAACAGCTGAAGCAAGAGAAAAAATACACTCCATCACAAAGTACGTAGGTAATAAACCTGGAAAAGAGATCCAAGCCATAGCCATTGGAGTTTCCTCTCCTGCCTTAAACTTCACATCATAAATGAGAGGTTGAATTTGATATTCATGGCCATTCTTATCCTTGACATATTGAGTTCCTTTCGACGTAAAATCAACGTAGTCCTGCCACAAGGTCATACGTATAAGAATATGTCTGTCTCGCAGAAGTCAAATATTGCATTCACCCTTTAAACCACATTGAGATGGAACAATGCGACGAATCTCATTTAAATCTGGCCAACCATATGAAAACTTTCCCACCACAACATATTGGAGATCCTCAAGCACACTCATTCTCTCAACTTCTTCCTCCGTAAATTTAACAACAGGTTGACCATTCTGTTTTGTTGTTTGTCGCACAGTGATAGGATCAACAATAGATTGTTTAGCATTTACTACTGCATTAATCATAGCTGGTTTCAATATGTTCGAGTAGTATAATTGCTTGGATATTTGTATGTTATTGTTTTGAGTAGAAGGGGAAGCTTGGGGAGGCTGACAAGCCATAGAAGGAGGCTGGCCTCCGGAGGTGGAGGCCATTAACGACCTCAATGGAGCACGAACCAGAACTTTCCAGATTGGCGGAGCTACAGCTTGTTCAGTTCTTCAAACAATCCTTTAGTAGCTTTATCACCAGAATAACTATGACAATAAATGCAGTAGCTTTTGCTAATTCGATGCTACAGTAGTTTAGAAAAGTGTTTTAAAATTTGTTGTTGATTTTAGCTTCAAACCTGTGAATCACGATAAAAATAAATCGTCCAAGTTGTTCTTCAACCATCTAGCTTCACGTTACAATAAGCATAAATTTGTAAGGGTCATGCTATATTCTACAATTTTCATAACTCAGCCATATTTACTCGTTTTTTATATTAAAATGATATTTTGGACTGAGCATCATGTTTTACCATGGCCCTAGTGGCTTGAGAGGTTTCTGATTGAGCGAGGCTGAGGGCCTTTGTTGTGAGGATATTATGGGATAGGGTTGCACACCGCAGCAGGTTGTTATTGATTCATGATATTGTGAGGCCCGGGGCATGATTGATTTATGCTAGGAGGTGGCTTGTTGATATGAGGCCGAGAGCCTGTTTGATTATGCCACGAGATAGCTTTTTATTGTGCTTGGGCCGTAAGGGGCCCCTCCCAGAGTCTGTAAACCCCCAGTGAGCGCGGGTACCTAGTGTGAGTGATATGTTGTAGCCCGAGGGGCTGTTGTTGTTTCATATTGATGCCCGAGGGGCTGTTCTTGATTCGTGTTTGCTCGAGGTGCTAATTTTGATTGAAAGGTAGTCCGAGGGGCTGGTTCTGTTAATATTATGCCTGAGGGGCAGTTTATGGTACATATTTTGCCCGATAGGCTGTTTACGTTTCTATTATTTTTAACTCAATGTTTTTATCACTCGTTTGAAACTATTGAAAGTTGTTTAAAAAGGGTTTTACTGAAACTGAGCTTGATTTATGAAGAAAACGATTTCTGTACTGTTTTGGAAAGGTACTACATTTGTTGTAGCGTTATGTTGTGCTTTACGTGTTTTCTTACTGTTCAACTTTTATTTACCTTTATTACTTACTGGGTTGGCGTACTCACATTACTCCCTGCACCTGGTGTGCCGATTCAGGTAGTTCTGAACTTGGTAGCGGGTGTTGATTGCTCAGTGGTAGAGTCATTGGAGTTAGCAAGGTAGCTTCCTGACGATCACAGCACTGCTTTTCTCCCTCTTGCCTTCCTTAGACCGTATTTAGTACATTGTTAGACACTTGTTATATTCAGACCCTAGTAAACGCTCGTGACTTGTGACACCCCGATGTCGGGCTTGTGTATTTATTTCGCACTGTTCATTTAGACCTTCATTATGAAATGTTTGATTAATTAATGATTTGAAAAATGACTTTTATTGATTAATAGTTAATTCGGGAGTTGTGTCGGCTGGCCTAGTTTCACGATAGGCGCCATCATGACTGGGTCGGTTTTTGGGTCGTGACAGATGCAAACTTTTACCGATAATTATTTTGAATTTAGCAACTTTAAAAATAGAAGATAAAGAAGTATAATTAGTCGTTTGGATTGGATTTAACAGCCATTATAATTGCAACAAACAATTACCGCTAGAGATACAAACTTTTAACGGAAACTATTTTAAATTTAGCGGTTATGAATATGGATGGTAAAGAAGAATAATTAGCCATTTGGAGCTAAAGGCTTTGCCGGCCCCAGCATCAGCGGCAAAACACTATTGGCTAGTAAAAGATATAGCTGCTATTGTTATTGCCACTAAAGCCGTTTTGTATTAGCGCCAAAGGTCTTTTTTATAATACTGGAATACTTTTATAATTCTTCTGTGCCACAAGGCAAAATTTGACCACCAGCAGTAGATCAAACAGGAGAGTGACGCAATATTAATGAAGTATCCATAAATCAAAACATAATGCCCCTTTTAAAATGTATACTCTCATCAAGCCATACCAAGTAGAAATGTCAGTTACCTAATCATCTGAAACTCTCCATGCTGCCTAAGAATTCAGGACCTTCCTTTCAAAACCGAATCATGACCTTGCCCATGCAAATCTCAATCCTACATACCACACGACACCTATTATGCCATCATATGAAAAAGACAAAAATCTCAAGATCAACTCTGAGTCCCAAACAACTACATACTCAATTAGCTAAGAATCTTTAATTTTATCTCATCTAGGAGAAAATCACAATACGCAACATGCTCCACACACCAGTAGGAAATATATATCTCAAATTGTGGTAGAAACCATCAAGAACTCTCCAAATCCCATTTGCATAAAACCAAACCACCAGGACTGATTCCTCCTAACTCAACCAAGCTACGAAGGTCACCAAAAGACCAAGAGCATTTCCATGAAAGACCTGTAGAAATCCACCATATCATAAGAACCCAAATAATAGATCATATCCATTACCATGCTGATCCAACCTACTACCGAGCTGTCCTATTTATCCTAGTTCCTTCTGAATTGCCTTCAAATTGATATTTCTCCTCGCCATAATACCACAATACTTAACCAATACTCACCGCGGGAGACCCTAGCATAAAACCACACCGCCCTAAGGCTCATAAATTGTTGAATGCTCTCTTAAGCATCCCAAAGGTACCACAACTGAGATACCCACTCTGAAGAGACCTTCTGTGAATTTAAAGTTGTTCATATTTACCTTATTGATAGTGAATGTAGAATCCATAATGATATAAGAATACTGCGAGTCTCGACACCATCCAATGTAACTTTCAGCTTCTAGCCATATACAAATCCGCAACATTCTCAATTGCCACATATAAATCTTAAATCATTAGAACCATTCTCGAGAGTCATCCACTCTGCTCAAATCTCAATTGGACTGATCAAAAGGACCGAACGACATATGCTCCATTAGCACTCCAACACCCAAGGAAGTAACCCCACCTTAATGCAACCAAATAAATTCCTGCTCCATACACATTACATCATTTACAAATAACAACTCAATCAATCAGTGATTATCATATACACATAAAGCCTAATACAACTCGTACCCAGAAATTTCTTTACTCAAGTCATCCTCGATTTCACCCTTTGCTGAACATAAGTCATTCACAAGTATATCTCAAATTGAAACTAATACAACACATCACCGTATAATCAACTTATCAATAGCGGACTCACCCACCTGTCTCAAAGCCATAGATCGAAACACACAATAACTCACAATGCCCATACTTTATTACAGCCATATACCGCGATAAGATTCAACGAAATCCTTCATAAGCTCATGTAACACAAACCACTAGCATCTCGAATCATTTGCAAATCTCATATTTACATTTGTAACAGTCAAGCCCACTCTCACAAGCGATCCAAACTCAAATTGCAACACATATATTTTACTAGTAAAAGAGAACTCGCTAAAAAACAACATAGGGATTACAGGACCCTCAGGACACCCCGTAGGAGATAACCCACCTGCTTTGCCTCAAACTAACATCTCTTTATACCCTTCCACAGTCATAAACATTACGCAATCACTTAAAATTATTGAGTCTGAACTCATATCACGACATGAAAACCTACTTCACTCCTCAACTGAACAACATGAAAAGGATCGTCCATCACACTCACAACTCAAGACTATACGTCAAATCAAGATTGAAATCAAGCACCAAATAGTTCTTTTTACACCTCAAGCTAATCCCTCTCGTCACATTTAAATCATATGAACTCATCTCGTAGTCACATCATACTCATAGGGACACTAGAGGATATATAAATCCACAAGCACACTCACAAAATCAACATTGATATGCTCAAGCTACAGTCAAAACCCGGCCTCAAGTCCTCCAAAATGGCCCTTTATCAGCATACTGAAATCACACCTCGCACCTCATCCATGGAATCTCAAGTTGTCGATGCACAGTTGATACGAAGCATTCAAGTGTGCATATGAATGCGTGGAATGAATTCAAAGGATTATGCTCAAGCTGAATCAATATTGCACGATAATAATTCAGGAATGTAAAGTTTCCTAAGGGTTTTGCAGCCTCTTGAAGATAAGTACAGACGTCTTTTTACCGATCAATAAGACTCTACTAAACCTGCTCATGACTTGTGAGATCTATGTAACCTAGGATCTGATATCAACTTGCTACGACCCAAACTCTAACATGTTGTGATGGCACCTACCGTGGTACTAGGCAAGCCGATACTTCTCAAAAACACTTTGTTATCTCATAAATATTAAGTCAAAGCTTTTTATAATAGAAATTTTATAAAACAGTTAAACTCAAAATAAGAAAATGCGGAAAAGATAGCCAACATCGGGGTTTCACTAAGTCATGAGCAACTATTACAACTGTTCTGATAATAACAAGACCAACATAGTCTGGGAAAATTCCAAAATACAGCTACGGGATTACAGAGAAGAAGAAAGCAGGGATGCGGTTGCCAGGTAGCTTCCTTACTAACTCCAATGATCAGCAATAGAAAAATATCAATAGCCGCTACTGCCCAGAGATACTTGGATCTGCACACAAGCTATAGGGGGAGCGTGAGTACACCAACTCAGTAAGTAACAAGCCCAAACTATGGACGGAAAAATAGTGATGAACTCAACCTCAACATATATACATAAATAACATACATAGAATGCTATGTGCAAGGTAGAGAATAAAACACTGCTACATCTACATGCCAATGCACATGCTGTATGAAATGCTATGTGCTCCCACTCTCAAGTGCTCAACCACTCGGTACTTTATATGGCCATCCGGCCCAGGGAAATCTATCCTGGAACATATACAATATTGACTGCAAGTCAACCAGTACAGAGGAAGAAGGGTAATCCAATGCTAAGATAAAATCTATCTCCAGGTATATATATATATATATATATATATATATATATATATACACTCAACCACTTGGTACCACATATGGCCATCCGGCTCAGGGAAATCTATCCCGGAACAAACTCAACACTGACTATAAGTTACTCGGTACCGGGGAAAAAGGTAATCTAACCCTGTGGAGATAATCATCTCCAGATATAAATACTTCGGACAAATCCATGTCTAGGGAAATACATCCCTCAATAATATCTTTCGCGCTCACTGGGGGTGTGTTACAGACTTTGGAGGGGCTCCTACAGCCTAAGCGCTATCATAATCATCAACATAATGCGGCGTGCAACCCGACCCCATAACTGTCACTCATAAGCAGGCTTTCGGCCTCACTCAGTCATCACTCTTCAGTCTCACACATGGGCTCACAATGCCATGAAAACTAGCCTAGAATAATGATATGATGTGCCAATAAATAACAGCTAAGACTGAGACATGATATGAAATAAGACCGAGTACAGAATATCAATGAAACTAGTGAGAGGAAAGCAAGAACGACCACTAAGGGTCCCAACAGTATCGGCAAAAATCCCTAACATGATATCTAGCATGATTTACAGCCTGTTTACTTAATCACATGATGGAAACACGGATTCAACAAGAAAAAGTCACTAAACGGCGCCATGGAATGAACGATGTCCCAATCTCACAGTGCATGCCCGCACGCACGTGACTTGGCATGTGCGTCACCTAAATACTAATCACATAACATATAGTTTGGGGTTTCGAACCATGAGAACCAAGTTTGAAAGCGTTACTTACCTCAAAACAAGCAAAAATCCTACTCTGCAGCGCCTTTGCCTCTCAAATCGGCCTCCAAACGTCCCGAATCTAGCCACTAGCAATACAATACGATCAATATAGGCTAAAGGAATCAATTCCCGAATGACCTCAAGTTTTTCACGCAAGTCAAAAGTGGCACCAAGAACCTATTCCAACTTCTGGAATTTCATTCCGACCCCGATATCAAAATTTTCATTGCTGACAAAAATTGCCAAAATTTTAACTTTCGCCAATTCACTCCTATTCTACCACGGGCCTCCAAATCACATTCCGGATGTGCTCCTAAGTCAAAAATTACCTTACGGAGCTAATGGAACCATCCAAATTCACATCCGAGATCGTTTACATATAAGTCAACATCCGGTCAAGTTAAACATCCTAGTTGAGAATCATTCTCTAAATAAATTCCGAGTAACTTGAAAACCAAAACCGACGAGTTACATAAGTCATTAATATATCATACAGAGCTAATCATACCCTCAAACAATCGAACGAAGTGCAAATGCTCAAAACAACCGGTCGGGTCGTTACCAAAGTAGTGGTAGCACTTACTATAAGTGAAAAAGGATGCTCAGACCTATAAATTTTAGAGAATAAAAAGGTAAACACCCTCAAGTCTTGAAATATCATATCAAAGTTGGATTTTTATAGTTGAGAATGAAAACAATGTTCTAGAGTTGTCCGAATGGATAATGTTTGAAGAGGATATTTGACAATTTGAGCACCGACAAGTTTGTAGCTATATATAGAACAATAGCGTTAGACATTATATACTTCAAAACCAAACAATAACAAGTCGTTCTTGCTAAAGCAAACAATGAACCTTTCAAATGTCAAAAAGATAGAGTTAAAAGTAGAAGCAAGTCATGATCCAAGTATAAGAATCTTGTATGTAACCATTGTGTGTGGCAAGACGTGACATATCAATAAGTACCTTTTTCAAACTGAAGAAGGAGATGAAAAAAGAAGGTGACAATGAGAGAAAATGATATGTGTTAGACAAAAAATTACATATTTTCTATATTCATGAAAAGTAAAAGGAGTTGTAAGATACATTGTACTCCAATCAAGTGACTCAAAAAGATAAACTTCAAAAATCAGACAGAGAACTTACAAGAAACAACTGGATTTTAACATTTGAATTACAGAGGAGAGAATCTTTAGCTCTCATAATACTTACAGCGGAGTCTCACTCCAGGTCTACTATCCCCAAATTTGAGAGAAGGATCTTAACTTGTTCGAAGAAGTCAGAGCCGGTTGCATACTCTGTTAACATCCCAATAGCAAAACCAAACATTGCCCATCTGATCAACTGATATTAAACATTATGACCATAAGTTAGAACTTACTATGTCAACAATAAAGAATCTAACACACGCTACAAAGCAAGAACTAATCAAATTCCAGACACAAGTTGTTTGCGAAATGACGCAGAATAATTCTCCCAATTATTATATATTGTTTTATCATCTCCATTTTCCGATGAGCATTGAATTTTCGTAACATGTCCTATGCACGTGCCACATTAGTCTCTAATAGAGTGGAATGGATGCAAAGTATTCATATGGTTGATTCCAACTAGTTGGGAGTAACATTTAGTTGATTGATTTATAGTCTATCCTCTTCTATGTCAGTACTGGTCATATCTACTACAATCTAAATAAGTCATGGCAGTATTAGCAAAATAACCATCTGCAATTGATGTTTTCTATTGCAAAAGCTCCGGAAAATCATGACTTTTGCTAAATTGCTTTGGGAAAATGATGTGATCTCTTTGTTGCAACTCATTGTACTTTATTTCTTTATGCTAGGTCATTCCCACTTGTTTGTCGATTTCTTGTGGGTTCCGTCATGTTTGTGGGAAGTATACTATTAAACTTCTTCCAGGGCTTTGAAAGAACAATACTATAATCAATGTTGATCTGGCTAGAAAGATTTTTTTGTTTTATTTTTCTATATGTTTTCCAAATTAATAGCTAATATGTACTACTCTTTGTCCATGTTAGGTGTAACATGTCCCAAAAATAGTGCGATCTCCCTGAATGCTTTCACTATCTTCTCAGTCTTATTCTTTTGGATAAGCAATTATAGTAAAAGATATCCCTGCGCAAATTAGATTGTCTGGGTTGGTTCTAGAATTTTTACTTGCCTGGTGGGTGGGGAAACTTTCTCAAGATTATGGAATTGTGTAAAGAAAGATCTTTTAGGTTATTCTACAAGTAAGTATAGAGAGTTTGAAATGTATGATCATTGCCAAGGTTTAGTTGTCTGGTTATGTGGTGTGTACTGAAATTCGTTGTGGATGCCTGATAACTAGGGATTACAATGCATTTGACACTCCTTCTTACCTGAGTTTTGATTAGAAATGTGTACAACATAGTCCCAAAGGCTTACATTTTGTACTTGATTGCAGGGTTTGGTCAACATGGTGACAATTCGTCAAAACCAGCACAAAAAGGAGTGAAACATGCACAAGTACCAAGAGCAAGTCCACGCATAGTGTAACAGGACCAATGCGGCCGCACTCCATTCTGTGCAGTCTGCAAAGAGGAAAATTAGAGAGTGCTCATTTCAAAAATTCATGCAATGCGGCCGCAAAGCATTTCATGCGGACCGCATTGGCTTCATTGCGGCGCACTTAATTTTGTGCGCTCCGGAAGGCTGGAGTTTAAAGAGTTGCTAATTTTGGGAATATTGCCAATGCGGTTCGCGGTACTTTTTGTGCAGACCGCAATAGAAGCCACCGTGACCGCGGTGCATTTTGTGCGGCCCGCGGTGGCCAAGTTCAGAGAGAAGAAGTTTTTAGCCAAGAGCCTCAGTGCGACATCACTCGATTTTATGCGGTCCGCACTAACCTCGCATGGGTATTTTTGTTCAGAAAAATCGGCCTAGTATAAATAGTTTTTTTTTCTATTTTTAGGTCATCAGTTGTAATTTCAAGAAGAGCTGTGCTCGTGAATAGTGTCCTTTACTATTTTGAGAAATTTTACAATAGTTTTATCATTGAATCTTCAAGTTTTAGTTAGTAATTAAATATTATGGATTTTTCTTCATCTATTTCTTTGTTTTCTTCTATTATCATGAGTAGCTAGACCCATTAGCTAGGGTTGTGGCTCAACACTAGTGTGGACAATTGATGGATCTTGTGTTTTGAGGCTTGAATGTCTATGGGTGTTTGATATTTGGACTAATTTATGGTTTTAATGTCGAATTAGTGGTTGCAAACACTAGTTTATCCCTTTTTGATTTGGGCTCTTCTTGAGAAAGAGAGCCTAAGCCTAGGAACATTAGTCTTACAAGGAATTGGGGCATATTCAAGAGATTGATAGCCCAATTAAATGGTTAAACCTAGAGATAGTAATACCCGACTCGAACCTAAATTGCTTGCACAAATTATCATACCCAATTGGTCTTGAAAAAGTCAATTAAGGGAAAATCACTCAAACTACCGAGAGGTATAGAGTGAGAAATATCGTGCAATGGTTATATTGTAATCCCCAAATATGACAACCTAGCCTTAGACTCGAGAACCCGTCAAGTATCCACCTAAGAGAAAGTCATTTCCCTAGTGCTTTTTAACTATTTAGACAACCTTCGATAGTTTACTCTTAGGTTAATTTAGCATCCTATTAGTATAAATTTAGAAGTAATATCAAAACCAACTATTTTTAGAAGTGCAATTAGGAACAATTACGCAAATCCAATTTAGATAGAAACTCAATTCTCATTTCTAGATCCCTGCGAAAATCGATCCCGACCTTCTCGGGTAAAAGCTGCTTCGACCTCTCTCGCTACTTTGTAGTGGTGCAGGGTTGGCCTCAATCACTTGTTGGCGTCGTTGCCGGGGAGCTAACAGTTTTGGCTATCTATCTAAATAGTTTTGTGTATTATTCTTCTTTCCTTCTGTGTTACTAATTTGTGTGTGTTACAACTTCAGGTACAAAATGGCAGTAAACTTAAACAACGCACTTGGAGATCTTCCACTGGGGGAGGAGGTGGATAAAAATGTTAATAATGAGGTCCCTATTGTGCCTCAATGACAAAGGAAGGGTTTCCAGGCCAATGATAATATTCTAGACCCTCCCCCGCCACATCCAAGAGTGGCTCTTCGAGTGCTTCCCGACCAAGGCTATGTAAGTGCAATTGTCCTACCCTGGATCCGAGCGAGAAATTTTCAAATTACCAACGTGATGCTGACATCGCTGGAGCAGCGTGGGTATTTCATGGGTGCTACCAATCAGAATGCTTACAAACAACTCAAGGGTTTTGTGGATACCTGTTGGGGGAGCAAGCAAACTAATGTGTCCAAGGATGCACTATGGTTTAGACTCTTCCCTTTCTCACTTAGGGGGAAGGTATTGGATTGGCTTGAGCAACTTCCCAACCATTCCATCACTACTTGGGATGAGTTGGCGGATAAGTTCATTGTAAAGTTCTCCTCACCGGGGCACATGGCAGCATTGAGAGATGAGATCCTAGCCTTCAAGTTGGAGCCCACCGAACCATTACATGAGATTTGGGAGCGCTATAGAACAATGGTAAAGGAATGCCCCAACAATGATATGACTGAGGCGATGATCCAATAGACTTTTTACCGGGGCATTAACACAACAAACCATTGCATAGTGAACCAACTTGCTGGGGGTAACTTCATTAAGGTATCGTATGATGAGGCTTGTGACATTCTTGACGAGATGGCTGACACGTCCTCCGCTTGGAAAAGTAGAGCCAATGTGCCACAGGGTGACCCCACGGTCACTCACTTGCACAAAGAGCTACATGACCATGGGCAGGCTATATAAGAGCTAACAACTACAATGAATCAGCTAGCAAAGGCACGGTTGCAACAAGTTCAAAATCCATGCCAAGTGAATGCTATGGAGGGTGTCAACATGCTAGTGAACAAAAGAAGACAAAGAGGTCAACAGAACCAAGGGAGTTCAGATCAATTTGACAATGATTGTGGTGTATTCCAAGATGATGGTTATAATGGGCATAATGAATAGGTACAATACGTGAACAACTATCAAGGCCAAAGGGGCAATTCTTCCAACCAACAATAATGGAGACCCCAAGGCAATTGGGGCAATCAACAACAACAAGGGAACAATAATTGGGGGAACAATAACCAAAATTCCAATTGGGGTAATCAGAACAATCAGGGTAATTGGAATGGCAACAACAACAACTGGGGTGGTAATAACAATCAGGGAGGTTGGAACAATGGCAATCAAGGAAATTGGGGGCAAGGCTTTCAAAGGCCCCCAATGTACCAACAACCGAACATTCCACCCCCATTTCCATCCCAAGGTCCTAGTTTCTCCAACAACGAAATGGGGAGAATTGAAATAATATTTGAACAGATAATGAAAAAGAATGCGGACTCTGATGCTGAGTTATCTTCCCACAATACTTCAATCAGAAACTTGGAGGTTCAATTAGGCCAAATCTCACAATCCTTGAATACTCGCCCTAAGGGGGCACTACCAAGTGATACGGTAGTTAACCCAAAAGGTGGGAACAATCATGTGATGGCAGTGACTATGAGAAGTGGAAGAGGTGGTGATGTGAATGCCTACAAGCAAAAGTAGTTTTGAGTGATGAAGTTGAGTTGCAAGAAGATGAAATTCCTTTGGTGGTTGAAAATGTGATTGATAAGAATGTAAATGAAGAAGTGAGGATTGATATTTAAGATGCCAAGGTGGAGACTCATAATGACGTGAACCCGTCTAGGGAACACGTAATAGCCATGCCGGAGCCGGTTGTGCCTAAAGCCAAGGCCACCTCCACCTTATCCTTAAAGGCTCGCAAAGCAGAAAAATGAGAATCAGTTTAAAAAGTTCATTGACATGATGAAGAGCATATCCATTAATGTGCCTTTGGTGGAGTCTCTTGAACAGTGTCGGGCTATGCTAAATTTAAGAAGAACTTGGTGACAAAGAAAAGATCCATGGATTGTGGAACTATCAGGATGACACATCAAGTTAGTGCAATAGTGCATTCAATGGCCCCAAAGCTTGAAGATCCCGATGCTTTTACCATTACTTGCACCATTGGGAATGCGAATTTTTCTATGGCTCTATGTTATTTGGGGGCAAGTATCAACTTGATGCCCTACTCAGTTTTCAAGACTTTGGGTATTGGGCAGCCGAGGCCGACTTCCATGAGATTGCAAATGGCGGATAGAACTATGAAGTGACCATTGGATATTATTGATAATGTTCTTGTCCGGGTGGACAAATTTATCATGCCAGCTGATTTTGTGATCTTGGACTGTGAGGTAGATTATGAAGTTCCAATCATATTGGGAAGACCCTTCTTTTCTACTGGGAAGGCCTTAGTTGATGTGAAAGCAGGGGAACTCACCTTCTGGGTGGGTGATGAGAAAGTGGTCTTTCATATGTGCAAGTCAATGAAGCAGCCCAACAGTTCTGAGGTGTGCCCTTTTGTGGACCTTGTCACGGCAGTGATAGTTGATGATACAAGTGCAATGATCAATGTGGAGGACCCTCTAGAGGTCGTATTGTTGAATCTTGATATAAATGATGACGAAGGCCGAGTGGAGTGTGTAAATGCTCTACATGGAATATTCTCTTACTCTTATGAGCCTAGGAAACTATCTTTGGACCTTGAGAATAGGAAGACTCCACCAACAAAACCTTCAATTAAGGAACCTCCGGTGTTGGAGTTGAAGTCGTTACCTCTACACCTCAGATATGAGTTCTTAGGCCCTAGTTCTACTTTGCCAATTATTCTTTCCTCTTGTCTTACCAACATACAGGTTGATTCCACTTTGGCAGTGCTCCAAAAGCAAAAAAAAGGCAATTGGATGGACTTTAGCCGATATTTGGGGAATAAGCCCCGCATTCTGTATGGACAAGATTATTCTAGAAGATGATGCAAAGCCCTCCTTGGAACATCAAAGGAGGTTGAACGAGGCAATGCAAGAAGTTGTGAAAAAGGAGGTGATCAAGTGGTGGGATGCTGGGGTTGTGTACCCCATCTCTGATAGCTCTTGGACTTCACTGGTGCAATGTGTACCGAAGAAGGGTGGCATGACTGTGGTTACAAAATTGCAAAATGAGTTAATTCTTACCAGGACCGTCACTGGTTGGAGGGTTTATATGGACTACCGCAAGTTGAATAAAATGACCCGCAAGGATCACTTTCCATTGCCTTTTCTTGATCAGATGTTAGATCAACTTACTGGACGTGCCTTCTACTATTTCTTGGATGGGTATTCTGGGTACAACCAAATCTTGATTGCTCCGGAAGATCAGGAGAAGGCCATATTCACTTGTCCATATAGAATCTTTGCTTTTTCTAGGATGCCTTTTGGGTTGTGTAATGCACCGGCTAAATTTCAGCGGTGTATGATAGTCATTTTCACCGATATGGTGGAAGATATTTTGGAGGTGTTCATGGACGACTTTAGTGGTATGGGTGATTCATTTGAGGAATGTTTGAAAAATTTTGATAGAGTGCTGGCTCGTTGTGAAGAAACCAATCTTGTTCTTAATTGTGAGAAATGCCACTTCATGGTGGAAGAAGGCATAGTTCTTGGGCATAAAATTTTAAAGCATGGTATCGAGGTAGACAAAGCAAAGATTGATATGATTTCAAGTCTCCCTACCCCTACCTCTGTCAAGGGAGTTAGAAGTTTTATTGGGCATGCGGGGTTCTACCGGAGATTTATCAAAGACTTTTCAAAGGTAGTGAACCCCTTATGCAAGTTATTGGAAAAAAATGCCAAGTTTGTGTTCGATGAAAGGTGTTTTCAAGCCTTTGAACTTCTCAAGCACAAGTTGACTACCACTCCTATCATTACCACACCTAATTGGATCTTGCCATTTGAGCTCATGTGTAATGCGAGCGATGTTGCGGTTGAGGTGGTTTTTGGTCAGAGAGTGAACAAAGTGTTTCATCCGGTGAACTACACGGTGACTGAGAAAAAACTTTTGGCTATTGTGTTCGCAATGGAGAAATTTCGACCATATCTTATGGGTTCCAAGGTCATAGTCCATACCGATCATGCCGCACTTTGGTACTTGATGACGAAGAAGGATTCCAAAGATAGACTGATGTGATTGGTCAGGTTACTTCAAGAGTTTGATTTGGAGATTGTGGACCAGAAGGTTAGTGAAAACCAAGTGACGGACTACATGTCCCTCTTGGAGGAGGAGGGGAGGCCTCGTGATGGCCTAGAGATCAATGATTCGTTTCCCGACGGACTACTAAAGGAGTGTTGTTGCGTTTCTCAAGAAGAACATTTTTACAAGGTTTGGCACTCTTCGTGCAATAATAAGTGATGAGGGGTCCCACTTTTGTAATAGAACTTTGCTTGAAAAGTATGGTGTCAACAACAAAGTGTCTACTCCTTATCATCCTCAAGTGAGTGGCCAAGTTGAAGTCTCAAATAGAGAAATCTAGAGTATATTGTCAAAGACGGTCAATGCAAATAGGGCCGATTGGTCAAAGAAGTTGGATGATGTTCTATGGGCTTATAGGACTGCTTACAAGACTCCGATTGGTATGTCTCCATATCGATTGGTGTTTGGGAAAGCTTGCCATCTTCTGGTTGTGTTAGAGCACAAGGCCATGTGTGCTTTGAGGAAGCTGAATCTTGAATGGGATGTGGCAGCAAATCTTTGTGTGGAGCAGCTTAATGAACTTGATGAATTACGATTCCATGCCTACTCCAGTTCAACTTTGTACAAGGACATGATGAATTACCTTCATGATAAATATGCTCGTGGCAATGAGTTCAAAGTGGGTGATTTGGTTCTCTTGTTCAATTCTCGGTTACGTCTGTTTCCGAGAAAACTTAAGTCGAAATGGAGTGGACCTTTTGAAGTAATGTTTGTGACTCCATTTGGTGCACTTGACTTAAAGAACAAAAATGGTGAGGTTTTCAGAGTGAATGGGCACAGGGTCAAACACTACCTAGGCAAGATTGATGACAGCCACATGGTGGCAGTTCATCATCTAAAGTGATTTGATGGTAACTTGCGTCGTGCCGCGACATTAAATCAGGCGCTTCTTGGGAGGCAACCCATGTTTCTTTCTTTTTATTTTTCTTTGATTCTCTTTGTAGTGTAGGATTTATTTTTGGACTGACTGGTTGTGAGATGTTGTAGGATTGTGTTGATGCAGTGCAGAGCAAGTTGAAAAATGATCACCCTCTGAAGTTTGCAATGCGGACCGCACTACATTTTGTGCGGCCGCAAAGGCCTTTGTGCGTGGGCAAGAAATCAATGCGGACCGTAGAGTGATTTTTCAAAAGTGGGGAGTCTCTGAAGTTTTCCACCGCGGCCATATTGCATTTTGTGCGGTCCACGGTGGATCACTGCGGCCGCACTGGATTTCTTGCAGTCCGCAGTGGCCAATCTTCCAGTGCTTCATGTTTCTGAGCACCGCGGACTGCGGTGCCATTTTTTGCGATCCGCGGTGGGTAGGTGAGCTGGGGCCTAGGACCTTTTTCTATAAATAGGATCTAAGGCCCTCCATTTGAAATTTTCAATCTTTTTACTCTCAGAAGCCTAAAAATTAATGTTCACTTTATAAATTGCACGAATTCAACTGCTTAGTCTCGATTAATCATCAGTGCATCTCATTTCTGGTAACTTTAATTCCTTTTTAGTTGTTTAAATTTTGCTATTTTCTTTTTGCTTTCATTTTCTCTTAGTTTTTCTTCTTTTCTTCCCGTTTTTCTTCTAATTTAGTAGCATAGGTTAGTTAATCCTGTTTAATTAGGAATAATTAGTTACAACCCTGATGCAAAACCAAGGGAATCATTAATACGTAACAATTTGGACTAAAATGGACAAAACTTAAACCCTAGGTTGGTGTTGCTGTTGGGCACTCACTGCAGACCGCGGTGGATTTTGTGCGATCTGCAGTGCCTATGTGGGGTCCGCATTACTATTTTGTGCGGAGCAGTGGATTATGTTCTAAAAGTTGATATTTGAGGACCGCGACCGCAATGGATTTTGTGCAGTCCGCAATGCCTCAATGCGGACCGCAATGCATTTTGTGCGATCTGCGGTGCATAGATTCAGAGAGTGGGTAGTCTGAACCCCACCTCTCTACGGACCGCAATGGATTTTGTGTCGTCTGCGGTAGCCTCTTTGCGGCTGCACCTCCTTTTGTGTGGTCCGCATCTGCAACTTTTGATTGACTGCAACAATTTTTCTGCAATTCTGAATTTAATTGACTCTGCTGATACTAACAAGGCAAAACTAAATGTTGCTTGCAGACAATGGTGAAATCACGAGGTAAAGGTGGTAAACAATCAGGAAGAGGAGAGTCATCCCGGGTAAGGGACAAGTAATGATAAGATTAACATCAAAACATCAAAAACACCCGAAGGCTCATAAAAGCTGCAGACAGAGCTATTGACCAATCAAGGAGTGAGTATGAGCCTTTCCGGGAGGCATCGTTAGGCTCCATGCCAGAGTATGTTCCTGACTGTCCCGAGAGAAACAAGTTGAGGGATACACCTCTAGTCTCTCCCAGTGCCCAAGCATCAGTGCGCATATCTTTTAAGTCGTCTGAGGGCTCAGCTGCAGGCAGTTGCAGTGAATGTTCCACCTTTCCTACAACATCATTATTCGGAGAGGGGCCCATAGAGGAAGAAGGGGAAGAAGTAGAAGGGGGTGAACCCCAGTAGGTAGAGTAGAAAGTACCAGAAATCCGGAGGCATGGACGGACCAGTTTGTGAGTGAGGTTGCCTATTACAAGTTCAGATAGTGGTGGCCCGAGAGTATATTGATACTTAAGCGTAAATTTATCACCCGGGACCTTTTGCCTCACAACCCCAATGTGTTGAGGCAGTTCAGAGAGAGCTGGATAAGATTATTTCATAGGCCATATGGAAGACGCCAATGAGCACTTGGTGAAGGAGTTCTACACAAATGTGGCCCATATCAAAAAGGGCACCACAGTGACCAAAGTGAGGAACTAGAAGGTGAAATTTTATGGCAAGACCATAAATGATTACCTGGGTGTCCCGGAGGAGGATGAGGCATTGTATTTGGAGAAGATGGCATTGGGTGAGGCTGCTCGTCCTTGGCTAGCAGAGTACTTGGCAATCTTAGGTACCACCCAATAGTGGTTGACTGCGGAAGTGAAGATCTTGAGGAGAACTTTAAACGTTGAAGCTAAAGGGTGGAAAACATTTGTGTGTAGCAGGCTAGACCCCACCACCCATGACAACTCACTACCTATTAATCGGGCTATATTGGTAGCATTAATCATGGCGGGGTACCCAATTAACATTGGGAATGTGATGTCTCGGGTAATTACCCGGGTGGTGAATGAAGGTGACAGATCTTATCCCTTCCCTAACTTCCTGACTATGTACCTCAAGGACTTAGATGTAGAGAAGTGGAAATTTTATATAAAATTGAAGGCGAAGGCACCGTTCTCATGGTACAGCCTGCAGGGTGATGACAACCCTAAAGGCAAGCACTACAAGGGAAAAGCCACTACTTCAACTGGCCAGTCTGAAGAGCCAGTAGTGGTAGTGGCTCCTACTCAGCCTCTTTCCACCTTAGCAGACATGGCCCCAGGACCATCCACTTCTACAGCTCCAGAGATCCCCTCCTCCACTGCATACCCCCTAACTACCCACTGCCTGAGCCAGACCGTCACCAGCATCAACAACTGGATGCAGACAGCTACTTCTAAGCTTTCTGTACTATCTACTATGGTGGTAGCCCAGTCAGCACCCCCTCTGCCATAGGTCCCACAGTCCATTGAGGACACTCTAAAGGAAATTCTCGACAACCAGAAAAAGCTCATAGATGTCGTTGACTCTCATAGAAAGGCATTGAAGGAGCTTACTAGGGAGGCGAAGAAAATGAGGAAGACTCGGGCTTCAAAAGAGTCAGTAAAGGAGCTAAGGGTCAAGGTAGAGAGGTTGAAGGCAGATCACCTGCCTTTAGATTTGCTATTGCATGACCCAGCACCAGCAGCCCAGCCCCAGCCAGAGCAGGAGTCCGAGAGGCCACCCAAGAGAAAGAGGGTGATTCCCCGTTCTGATGATGCAGTCATATAGTTGGAGGACCCGCAGGACGGTTTCTCCAGCCAGCCCTATGACTCAGTCCAGGTCCAAGCCCAGGTCCCAGCAGAGCCATAGATCACAGGGAGCCCGTCACAGTTTCTCGAGTAGACAGAGGACCCAGGGACCCAAACCTAGGATCCTATGCAGACTGAGGACCCATAGGGAGTGTCTTTTTCCTCTTTTCTCTATTTTTGTGCTTATTTTGGTTAATTGGTATTGAGCACAATGCCAGCTTTCATTTGAGGGGGTAGCCCTATTTGGATATTTGGATGACTTTATATATGACAGTATTTTATGATTTCTTTCTTTTTTTCTTTGGTATGTATATAATTTTATCATTTCATTGCACTTTTCGTACTTTTTACTTTGGGTCTGTATATAAAAGTTACGTTCTTATGTATATATTCATTCTTCCTATTGTATATTTGATTAAATCCCCTCTTGTACATATTCATTTTACTTTCCGCATTTAGCTTCTTATTTTATATTCGTAGCTTCTTGTTTTGAGTTTTTGCAATAAGCCATTGGTTTTCTTAATGTCACGGTTCTTTCCAAAGGTGGAATTTGTGTGAACCGGGTGGCTCGTCCCGATGATGGATGGCATGACAACCTTCTTAAGGGTTTGAGACTATTTTTCTTTTTGCTTTTTAGTAGTTAGTTGGTAAGGGTGCCTCACGCATAGCTTACTTGGGCCTAACACATTTACCTTTGATCCTATGGTCAAAAACAAATCGTTGTGTATAGGATGGTGAAAGTTGTGACCTTGAGACTCTTGTGTTGGCCGATAATCATCAAGTAGTTTTTCGGGACCATTGTGTTGCTCAAATCTTAGCTAAAGTTTTTGTGGGCCCTCGACTCTGTGTCTTTAGCAATCCCATAGCTTGTGTGGTGAGAATTTGAATTGCAAGTCCAAGTCCCGAGCCATTGGTCTAGAACTTGCCCTAAATGTTTGTCTAGGCAAAATCCTAAGTGTAATTTGACTTGAGACGTGATTATAGGCTCTCCTTGATCCGAATGATATCTTGAACACTTCTATAGCCTACCAATGATAAAATCCCAAGTCAACCCTTTTGAGTCATATACCTTTTTCTTTCAAGAACCATGATACAAGCCTTTACCCATTCTAAAAATACCCTCTCTTGGCACACGATCTTTCCTTAGCACATGGCAAAAACATAAGTTTGGGGGGAGAGACGGGGATTGAAACAAAGTGGTAAAAAGTTACAAAATAAAGAAAAGGAAAGGCAATGAAAAGGAAGAAAAATAAAAAAGACAAAAAGAATTATCAATGTAGAAAAGAATGAAGGGATTCAATAAAAGTAAAGCATGGAAGGTGTGGAAAGTTGAAAAAGAAGAAAAAGATTTGAAATGAGCAAGAAAGAGTGGCAGTGTCTCTCTCTAACCCCTCATAAAGAAGAGAAATGACTTAAAAAGTAAAGTAAATGTGTGCCAAAATGAAGCAAAAAAAGTGCTAAAGGGAAGATGGACCCTACTTAGACCAAACATTTCCTACCCTGAACGAAAAGCCTTCACTATATCTCCACAAAAGCCCTATATGATCTTGAGTTGAATGAAGCTTACATTAGTGGTGACTCACATAAGGGGCAAGCATATGGCACTTAGAGTCGGACTTGTAAAATTTTCTTTGAGAGAGATGAGTGTTTTTCCATTAACCTCATTCTGAGTGCTACAATCCTAAAGGTAACGTTTGCTTAGGGAGAGCTGAGAATGTGTGAGTTTGGGTTCCACAATGACCAAAATAATAGAAAGAGTTTCTTTGATGTGTCGAGTCAACTCTTGATGCTCTTGTGTCGCACTAAATCGATGGTGTTTAAAAGAGTGAATGTTGTTAATGATTCATTTAAATTGAGGGAAATTGTTATTCTCAATTGATGCTAGATGTGGTCACTTTAGGTCAGCTGAATTTTCTTGGGTTTACTCTTAAGGGGTGGGTCTTATTTTGTTTGCTTGAGGACAAGCAAAATCTTAAGTTTGGGGGAGTTGATAACTAGGGATTACGATGTATTTTGCACTCTTTCTTACTTGAGTTTTGATTAGAAATGTATACAAAATAGTCCTAAAGGCTTACATGTTGTACTTGATTGCAGGGTTTGGTCAACAAGGTGACAATTTGTCAAACCAAACTCAAAAAGGAGTGAAACATGCACAAGTACAAAGAACAAGTCCAATCACACTCTAACCCCGCGGTGGCCAAGTTCAGAGAGCAGAAGTGTTTAGCCAAGAGCCTCAGTGCGGCCGCACTCAATTTTGTGTGGTCCGCATAAACCCCGCAGGGGTATTTTTGTCCAGAAAATTTGGCCTAGTATAAATAGTTTTTTTCACATTTTTAGGTCATCAGTTGTAATTTCAAGCAGAGCTACGCTCGTGAATAGTGTCCCTTTACTATTTTAAGTAATTTTACAATAGTTTTATCATTGAATCTTCAAGTTTTAGTTAGTAATTAAATATTATGGGTTTTTCTTCATCTATTTCTTTGTTTTCTTCTATTATCATGAGTAGCTAGACCCATTAGCTAGGGTTGTGGCTCAACCCTTGTATAGGTAATTGATGGGTCTTGTGTTTTGAGGCTTGAATGTCTATGGGTGTTTGATATTTGGACTAATTTAAGGTTTTAATGTTGAATTAGTGGTTGCAAACAATAGTTTATGCCTATTTGACTTGGGTTGTTCTTAAGAAATAGATCCTAAGTCTAGAAAAATTAGTCCAACAAGGAATTGGGGAATATTCAAGATATTGATAACCCCAATTAAAGGGTTAAACCTAGAGATAGTAATACTCTCACTTGAACCTAAATTGCTTGCACAAATTATCATACTCAATTGGTCTTGAGAAAGTCAATTAGGGAAAAATCACTAAAACTGTCGAGAGGTATAGAGTGAGAAATATCGTGCAATTGTTATATCGTAATCCCCAAATATGACAACCTAGCCTTGTAATCGAGAACCCGTCAACTATCCACCTAGGAGAAAGTCACTTCCCTAGTGCCTTTTATCTATTGAGACAACCTTCGATAGTTTACTCTTAGCTTAACTTAGCTTAATTTAGCATCCTCTTAGTATAAATTTAGAAGTAATATGAAAACCAACTATTTTTAGAAGTGCAATTAGGAACAACTATGCAACTCCAATTTAGATAGAAACTCTCCATTTCTAGCTCCCTGTGGAAATCGATCTCAACCTTCTCGGGTAAAAGCTGCTTCAACCACTCTCGCTACTTTGTAGTGGTGCAGGGTTGGCCTCGATCAAAGCTACATCCACAAGTACGCCCTGTAAGCTGCTTAGGCTGTCCGAAAATATATCTGGGTGCGTATTGGATCCTACAAAAGTAGTGTACTTTTGGAGGATGGTCCTCAGCACTAAAAATGCATCTTCCAAACAAGTTGTTTGTGCACTAGCTTCAACAGTAGCAACTGCATTAGGTGTACCTGTTACAATAGTTATTCTTACCTCCTTAGTATACTTGCCATGATCCTTAGAATTTTGCGCAGCTGTTGTAGCAATGACCTCACCTAAATTAACCTCATCATCACGTGTATCTAAAATATGAGAGGTTTCGCGCCTAGCTTAGCAGTATGCTCATTCCCTATCTTCCAAACAAGTTGTTCGTTTGTTTTTCTGAATGAAAAGTGTTGAGCTTGATAACACTAGTCTCATGTTTAAGCACTTCATGTTTATGGCTAAGTTTAGAGTTATTCAATTTACCTTTTCCCTTAGCTAGTTTATGAAGGGAATAGGACTGTAAATTCCAAATCTATCAATCTGATCTATGAAGCCATTGATGTTCAAATAATGGTTGAAGCCTGACCATGGTTCTTCGTTATGTTATGATTTTAATTCTTTGTTATGCCTGATCAAAAGAATGTAGTTGTTTCTACTTATAGATGTTAGGTGAGGGTTGGTGGATAAAGTATCTAGCTATGATGGAATCTTCAAGATATATTTTCATATTATACTTTATCCTTTAACATAGTTAATTTATAATTTCAGGTCATACAGTCTGATATTCGATAATTTAGCGGTTGGAAGATTTCAAAATGATGAAAAACTACTGAAATTATTTGAAGACCATCATTCTAATATATTACTATGATGACATTAGCTATTTAGTCCAAACAATATATTTTTATGTTTTAAGTTACTGTGATATTAATATTTTTGATTAGTACTTCCTTTTGTTTGTTAAGAATTAATGAGAAATATTACGTTTCTTTGAATTAATATTATTATATTTTATTATTTGGGTCATATTCTATACAAATGTAGTAACTATATTTTAATTGTGGCCAAATTATTGCTATTATCGCCTGTGACTTTTAAAAAATTTGATTTTTAATGGCAATTTAGTTAAACATATTAGCCATTAAAATGAACACTAAAAGGGCAACTAAGATGTTTTAGGATGGGAAACTATTGCCATTTTAATTGCAACAAAATAATTGTCGTTAAAGATGCGAACTTTTAGCGATAATTATTTTGCATTTAGCGGCTTTAAAAATAGACGGTAAAGAAGTAGAATTAGCCGTTTGGATTGGATTTAGTAGCCATTATAATTGCCACAAACAATTTCCGTTAGAGATACGAACTTTTAGCGGCAATTATTTTAAATTTAGCGGCTATAAAAATGGATGGTAAAGAAGTATAATTAGCCGTTTGGATTTGATTTAGTAGCCATTATAATTGCCACAAACAATTGCCGTTAGAGAAGCAAACTTTCATCGGCAATTAGTTCGAATTTAGCGGCTATTAAAATGGATGCTAAAGAAGTATAGTAGACCGTTTTCGATTGGATTTAGTAGCCATTACAATTGCCGCAAACAATTGCCATTAAAGATAATATGTTTTAGAGGCAATAAAACATACCTTTTACCAGCTTTCGCGAGAAAAGCTGCTAAAGGCTTTGCAGGCCCCAGCATCAGCGGCAAAACACTATTGGCTGGTAAAAGATATAGCTGCTATTTTTATTGCCGCTAAAGCCATTTTGTATTGATGCCAAAGGTCTTTTTTGTAGTACTGGAATACTTCTATAATTCTTCTGTTCCACGAGGCAAAATTTGAACACCAGGAGTAGATCAAACAAGAGAGTGTTGCAATACCAATGAAGTATCCATAAATCAAAACATATTGTCCCTTCTGAAATGTGTCACACCACCTTTTTCACCTACGACCGCAAGGGCATAAAAGAGTTTTTCCAATTAAAGAACAATCGGAACGGGATTTATTTATTAATATGCAGAGTCGCCACTTGGGAGATTAATGGTGTCCCAAGTCACCGGTTGAATCCCGAACCGAGGAAATTATGACTCTGTTAACAGTCCGCGAACTAGAAATCTTAGTATGGAATTCTGTTAACCTGGGAGAAGGTATTAGGCATTCCCGGGTTTCGTGGTTCTAGCACGGTCGCTCAACTATTGTATTTGATTTTATCTGATTCAAAACATGTTCTTGTTTATGGGATTTTTAATTTTGAACCGCTTTTATTATTATTATTATTCTTTATGAGAATTGCAACGTCGTGAAAACGTATCTCGAACCACGTCACATCAATGCACCCGTGGTTGTTGACACATTTCGACTCCGTTGAGATTTGAATTTGAGTCACACAAATGCGCACTCGAATTTAGGAAGGTAATGTTAATTAATATACGTGCCTAAAGAGACTAACGCGTTATTATCTTTTGGGAAATACTGTGAAATTCGCTAAACGGCCCGTCTCGAAATCTATGTATTTTAATACAACCATTTACCGAGGGCCCTGCAATTTATGTATTTTGTTTGGGCGAGGCTCATCTCATTCTTTTTATAAAAAGGCAAACCTGAAGCGACTGCGATTTTCTATTTTATTTGTCTCTACAAAAAATATCCTAATTAATTAATAGAGGCTTAGGAGTTACTACATTTCCAGATAAAGACCGAACTTAAAAATCCCTGACTTCAAAGAGGCTTCAGCATTTGGGCTTTATTAATGACCCCACGCCATTTACTTGTAATTGCATAAAAGAGGGAATATCCAGATATGGGCCGCATTCAATGAGAAACAAGTCCACATTTAATGAACCAACAGGTTGTCCCGTTTAGCTTATCAATGAATCCAAATTACTACTAGTCTCCTAACACGATTTGCATGTACTTGTGAATCCTGTAAATGTGTCCATGAATCAAGCAATTGCTTTGTTTGTTTATTTTATAATTATTCCACTTAACCAATCAGATCTACTCATACGTTCTTAACAGTGACAATTAACAGCGGAAATCTGGCAACGAAAACTATACTTGTATAGGAATTTTAGCTAACACCTTGTGCAATTGAAATTTCATGCTCACTTTTGAACCTGAATTTAACTAAAACTGAAATGACGTATATTCACATAGCCCACCAGTTGAGATTAACAGTTTGAAACTCAACTAGCCCACAAAGAGTGCGTATTGCAAATTTTGAATTAGTTCCTAAGTGCCGAAACTTTAAACAATAAACTAAAATAAGCACAGTTCAGTCCCTCACAGATTAACAGTCCAGATTGATCCTAAGCAATTCCAATCATGCAGTCCAATACACATAACTAACGGAACTCAAATTACATAAACTTATCATGTATTATTTAAATCCATTTGTCTGTCCAGCACTTCACAGGCAGAAGCATTTTCACGTCGTGCCAATCTCAAAGCAACATCAATTAGGATTCAAGCGTGTACCTGGAATTTCGGGATTAAGAAGAAGCAGAATCAGTTAGAAACAAACACAACGAGCAGAAATCAATCATCCAGAACTTAGCTCAATAACCAAAAAGAATTTTGAAATCAAGCCACACCAAGCAAACCACCACAAATTACTTGAACACACTTGAATGTAATTGCAACTATACCAGAAGCTACAAAACCTTTCAGCAATCGAAAATAAATGACCAGCAATCACCCCGAATAACCTCAAACACCTTTGATGCTACAAACACTCAGGTACAGAACAGAAATGAAGAACACAAAAGCATAATCTGAAAATTGTCTGAAATAGGCTATGAAACAGTGAAAATGTTTTTTGGTTTTCTATTTTTGATGTTTTTGTATTTTTGTATATTTGAATTCAAATGCTAATCTGAAATTTATAAAAAGGGAGAGAGCTTTTGGTGGGAATTTTTTGGGGTTCCAAACTTGTCCAACAAGGCAATAATGACTGCCTTTTATAGGCAAAATTAAGGGGAAGCTTCAGATTTTCAGTTGCCTATTAGTCCCTTGTTTTCTAACTTATTACACAAGTTAAAACCCTCATTTCCTAACTGGTTACTCAAGTTACTGCTTCTAAAAAACTGAAACTTAAACCAAGGCCCCCTTCTAGAAGGCCCTAGGGTGTTCTTCCACCTCTAGAATACCTATACTACCCTTATTTTGGTTTTGAAATTACTATTCTTAACAAAACAGACATTTTCCATGCCTAAACTACCCCTGAAAACCCTTTAAAATTTCTAACCCTAATTAAACTTCTAACAACTATAACCAATCACCTAAACTGAGACTAATTAAAAGGGATTGAACCTCAAACTAATGAACACTGAATTGAAGAGCACTTGAAACTTGATTAAACTAACAAGACATTAATCTAAACAATTTTAACACAGGTTTGGAATAGAATTAAACTAAAAATCTAAAGGGACAAAAATCAGATTACAAAAGGATTTTAGACTAAACCAATTAGGTTGAACTAATTAAAACTATTACTTAACAATTAACCCAATTAGCTGAACATTTAAACTAAGTAAAATGAAATCGACTCAGTGTTAGCAAAGATGGAAACTAACCTAAGGATTAACCTACACATCTATCACTAATAATAACAAAATAGAAACAAATTGAATCCAAGCTAAACTGTTAATCGGAACTACACGGAAATTGAACTTCATTTAATTAAACAACTAAAAACATGCAACAAACTAATAAGAAACGAAACTAAAAAAATGAAAAAGAAGAAGAAAACTTACTGATTTGTCTTCAACCTTAAGTAGACTTTCCCCCGGTGTCTTTTGAACGTAAGTGACAATTAATTCTTTATGAGGGAAACCTGGGGGCCATATGGTACTAATTTGGAAGAATCTGAAGGAATTGGGGTTTCGCCGGAAAAACTAAAACCGATATTCGAACAATTCCGGCGGGATTCGAGGGATGGGGTTAAGGGGCTTGTGTAGAGGAGATTAAGGTGGCTCTAGGGTGTAAATTTGGTGGAGTTTGGGACTGGTGGTGTCATGGCCGGAAAACCTTCAATCGAAGATCCGAAGGGTTCAATTACGATTCGAAGGAAAGGGGTGGTAGATTTGCATAGAGGAAGAGAAATGGAAGTTGGGGTGTGAATTTAGTGGTGATCGGCGTCGGTGACGTTCGCCGGCGGCGACGGCTCCAACGGAGTTACAGAAGAGGGTTAGTACGAGGAAGGGGAGTTATGTTTTAGGGTTTGGAAATATTTCGGACATATTTATTAAATCAACAAGAAAGCATAACAGCCGTTGGATTATGGAGAATGAAGGGCCGGGATTGATTTGCTGTGAAACGACGTCGTTTGGGCGTCTCTGTAGATGGGTCGTTTGGACCGGGTGGGGGATGCCGGGTTCTGGGGATTGGGCTGGTCGGGGACATTTTTCTTTGGGCTGGGTGAAATAAATGGCCCAATTCATGTTACGTTATCAAGGCCAAATTTCAATTATTTCTTCATTTCTTTTATCTATTTTGTATTTTTCTTGTATTATTTTTCTGATTTTATAAAAATGCAACAATTAAAATAAAATCCTAATATACTTCAAAGTTAAACTAATTAACTCCTAAAATTGTTTAAAAGCTATTTCGTGGTGAATTCACAATTAAACAATTAAAAATGCAAAAATAAACTATTTTTGTTATTTTCTTCATATTTTGTTCTAAAACAAATTAACCCCTAATTAATACTAAAAATATCAAATTAGATCCTAAATGCAGATGTATATTTTTGTATTTTTCATATGAATAAAAATGCACAGATAAAACGCAAAAATTACCAAAAAATAACACCAAAATTCACAAAAGTTATGAAATAACAAAGAAATCATTTTGTTTGGAATTTTGGGAATAATTCATATATAGGGCAAAAATCACGTCCTCACAGTTGCCCCTCTTTGCTCGAAAACATGAAAAGTTTTCGGGCAAAGATAAGTGAGCAAATATGAACGATTTTTGCCCGTTTGAATATTCCGTGTGAAGAATTTTTGAAAGAGTTGACCGCACCCTGCTTCAGAGGTTGCCTACATATCCTGGGCTAAATAGGAATCAGGTCAGTGTAGTTCAGGAGTGTCTGGTAGCTGAGACTACCAGGAGCTGTGATTTCACTGCGATTGCTGCTGCTACTACTTGCTGACCTCCCTTATTACACCATGTCAAAATAAAAGAAGCTAAACTTAAGTTCTTCAAGAAATCCTATCTAAGTTTTTCAAACTTGTTCTTGTACTTCCTTGTTGCCTTGTTGTCTTGTGTTCTCTTGGTAAAATCCCTTGTTACCATTGCAAACTACAAACTGAGGTGTTGTTCCTTTCTTCAAATTGCTGAACTTGAATGTATTCCCCTGTTGTACGGGTGGGCTCCCTATTTCAAAGCTCGAAATGGATTCTCCTATTCTTCGGGCGGACTCCTGACTCTGTTCTCTAAGCGGGCTCCTGACTTCTGAACTTGAACTGTATTCCCATGCTATCCAGGCAGGCTCCTGACTTCTGAACTTGAAATGTATTCCCTGCTTTCCAGGCGGGCTCCTGACTGCTGCATTTGAAAGTATTCCCTGCTTTCCAGGAGGGCTCCTGACTGCTGCATTTGAAAGTATTCCCTGCTTTCCAGGCGGGCTCCTGACTTCAAAATAGACAAAAAAAAAAGAATTTGAAAGCTAAAAACTTAAATTGTACTCCCTTGTTCTTCAGGCGGGCTCCTGACTGCTGCCCTTGAACTACTTCTCCCTGTTATCCAAGCGGGTATCTGATTTCAACAAAAATAGACAAAACAAAGACAATTTTTCTGCCCCAGTTTAATAACTGGGCACATATGTGAATGTTAAACTGAATCACATTACCAAATATTACTAAGAATTTGAAAGCTAGGTCCCATTATGCAGGGGGTCCTGACAACTCTTAACTAAATGACAATTTTAAATCAAAGTTATATCTTCTACAGGTGTGACTTCTGCTAAATCTTGCTATCTATGAGAATCTTTAAACTACTCCCCATTATCCAGGAGGGTCCTAAAAATCAAAGGTCAAATTTTAACTTAAGGGTGACAACTTTCATGTCTGAATTATAATACCCTCCAACAGAGTTTACGCTAAATGTTGTTATCTAATTGAAATCTTAAAGCTAAGTCCCATTATTCAGGAGGGTCCTGGAAAGTCCTAACTAAATCCTGTCTCAAACATGCACACTTCTAAGCCAACTTATATTCCTTTGGGATACATTTATGCTAGATTATGCTATTTTTGAACTTTAACCTAGGTCCCATTTTCCAGGAGGGTCCTGAAAATTAAAAAGCAAACCTTTTTGGTGATTGCCTTTCTCCACAGAGAATTCCTCTGAAACAAACGAACTTTTCTGCCCCTGTTTTAATCAAAGAAAATTTGTCAGTTCAAAAATGGTGGTTAGTTGGTGGCATTCTTGCTGGAGATCTTTCTGCTACATTGTTTTGTTCCGACTGGCTTCCCGAACTGGCCCTGATCCGCTTCGACTTTCCGACTGACCTTCGAATCCTCTGACCAAGTGTTCCATACTCATGCTGTTGTTTTGCCTCTGACCCCTTTATCTAAACCTTTGCGTCTCCCATGACATTACAAAACCACTCCACCGATGAAACTTCCGGTGATTCCTTGTAACCCCCCTCTCACATCACGTTATCCTTAGTACGCTCTGACCACGCTGTGCTTTGCAAATGTGGAAGCTGGTAGTGAGCTTTGACTTGCTTTGAACAAGACTGACATTAAAACATCTTAGACAAATGAACCCAAAAGAAAATGAAATGCAATGACTTTGCGGGTTAAGGATAAGAAGAATCCAAAACCAGATGACTGCTACGAAAGGAAAAGGGAAAGAAACCTATCTGACCGGAAGAGCTAGTACCAATGGTCATGATATGAATTTAGGACTAATCGGCCCAATTTGTCCAAATACCCAGCTCTTGGTCGCCACACTTTGTTGCCTCAGAATTTCCATCACTTGATTACTTTACCCAAACCTTTAACCTTGTTCATCCTGCGGCGCCTTGAAAGATTTTCACCAGCATACCTCTTTCATTCGTTCATCTCTCAAACTCACTTTAACCTTACGGTGCCTGTGAGGGTTTTCACCAGTAAGACTCTCTCATTTTAATTTCTCTCAACTCCCATCGCCTGACATTGCACGTGAGGGTTTTCACCAATAAGACTCTCTCATTTTAATTTCTCTCAACTCCCATCGCCTTGTTGTGCCCGTAAGGGTTTTCACCAATAAGACTCTCTCATTTTAATTTCTCTCCTTGTTTGTACCAGAGTGTTGCCCCTGACGGGAATTACTTTTACCTACTTGACTTGGCATTCCCCAAAGACTGATCAGAAGTTCTTTCTTTGGACCGTAATGCAGGCTTTGGATGGGGTTAGAAAGAAAGGGTATGAAAGGCTCAAAACAATTTCAAAATGGGTTAGAACTACAACTTTCGGAATCCAATTTCTTTCACAACAACCACAACTCCTGCCCCACTTTCTTGCTTGGGGACTTTTGGATTTTTATCTTGGTATGACTGAACCTCAGCGAGGCTGCCTACGTACCCTTGCGGGATCAAGTAAAACGTAGTTCACGTCATAGAGACTACGTTGTTGTGTTTTTTTTTTTTTTTCTGCTCTTCTTTTCCTTTCTTTTCTTCATTTTCTTTTCTTTTCCCTTTCTTTTCTTTCTTATTTTCATTTTCAATTTTCCTCTTCTTTTCTTTTCCTTCTTTTCTTCTTTTTTTTCCACTTTTCTTTCATTTTTTTCTTTTCATTTTCTTTCTTCCGCACTCTCGTTTCTTAATGGTGCCATTGATTCCGAAAGAGGGATATGAAAGAGAATAAGTAAGGCTCGAAGGGGATGACAAGGGGTAAAAGTGTTTAGATAGCAAAACAAAACGCCTTTGTCATTTCAATCTTTAAAATATGCCAAACACAAACAAGTACAATCAAAATCAAGAAATCATACATAGTATCTCTTGACCGCATCGGAATTGATGGCCATTTCTACACATTTTCCTTCCACATCTGTCAGATATAATGCACCATTAGACAACACTCTGGTTAGACAAATGGTCCCTGCCAATTTGGAGCAAACTTTCCTTTTGCTTCGACCCAATGAGGCAAAATACATCTCAACACTAACTGTCCCACCTCAAACTTCCTCGGACGCACTTTCTTGTTGTACGCTCTTGCCATTTTTTGCTGGTACAGCTAACCATAACACACGGGTGCCAATCTCTTCCCAATCAAACTCAACTGCTCAAGGCGGCTTTTCACCCATTCATCATCATCGATCTCAGCCTCCGCAATGATTCGAAGAGACGGGATTTCTACTTCTGCGGGTATCACTACTTCCGTTCCATACACCAAAGAGTAAGGAGTCGCCCCCACCGAAGTACGAACAGTGGTGCGGTATCCCAACAATGCAAAAGGCAACTTTTCATGCCACTGTCTAGATCCTTCCACCATTTTCCGGAGTATTTTCTAAATATTCTTATTGGCTGCCTCAACCGCACCATTTGCCTTAGGGCGGTATGGAGTAGAATGACGATGAGTAATCTTGAACTGCTCGCATGTCTCCTTCATCAAATGACTATTGAGATTAGCTCCATTGTCTGTAATGATCACTTTGGGTATCCCAAACCGACAGATAATGTTCGAATGCACAAAGTCCACTACAGCTTTCTTGGTCACGGACTTGAATGTTTTAGCCTCCACCCACTTGGTAAAATAATCTATAGCCACCAAAATGAACCTGTGCGCATTTGATGCTGCTGGCTCAATTGGCCCGATAACATCCATGCCCCATGCAACAAAAGGCCATGGTGCGGACATCATGTGTAATTCCGAGGGTGGAGAATGGATCAAATCTCCATGCACTTGGCACTGATGACATTTACACACAAAACCGATGCAAGCCCGCTCCATAGTGAGCCAGTAATAACCTGCTCTGATATTCTTCTTTGCTAGAACATACCCACTCATATGCGGTCCACAAACTCCGGAATGTACCTCAATCATGATAGATGTGGCCTGTCTCGCATCAATGCATCTCAACAACCCGAGGTCTGGAGTTCTTTTGTACAACATTTCTCCACTAAGGAAAAACCCGCTTGTCAGCCGTCGAATTGTTCGTTTCTGATCACCTGTGGCCTGTACCGGATACACACCCATCCTGATATATTCCTTGATGTCATGAAACCACGGCTTACCGTCAAGTTCCTCTTCCACCACATTACAATAAGCGTGCTGATCGCGGACCTGAATCTGCAAAGGGTCCACGTAAGCCTTATCCGGATGGTGTAACATCGACACCAGAGTAGCCAACGCATCGGCCACTTCATTATGAATACTTGGAATGTGCTTGAACTCTATTGACTAAAACCGCTGACAAAGCTCATGCAAACATTGTCGGTACGGTATAATCTTTAAGTCCCGTATTTCCCATTTTCCTTGAATTTGGTATACCAGTAGGTCCGAGTCACCCATGACCAAGACTTCCTGGACACCCATATCTGCAGCTAATCTCAACCCCAAGATACATGCCTCATATTCTTCCATATTGTTCGTACAATAGAAACGAAGCTGAGCTGTAATGGGGTAATGTTGCCCTGTTTCAGAAATAAGTACCGCTCCTATTCCCACGCCTTTCATGTTTGCAGCCCCATCAAAGAAAAGTTTCCATCCTGGTTTCTCAACTTGTTCCAACTCTTCAACATGCATCACCTCTTCATCAAGGAAATAAGTCTTCAAAGGTTCATAATCTTCATCAACCGGATTCTCGGCCAGATGGTCCGCCAAGGCCTGTGCTTTCATCGCAGTCCGAGTCACATAGACAATGTCAAACTCTGTGAGCAGGATCTGCCACTTTGCAAGCCTCCCCATGGGCATAGGCTTCTGAAAGATATACTTTAACAGATCCAAATGAGATATGAGGTAAGTAGTATAAGATGATAAATAGTGTTTCAGCTTCTGTACCACCCAAGTTAGGGCGCAACACGTCCTTTCAAAATGAGTATACTTAACCTCGTAGGGTGTGAACTTCTTGCTGAGGTAATAGATGGCCTGCTCCTTCCATCCAGTGATATCATGTTGACCCAATACACAGCCAAACGAATTGTCCAATACCGTTAAATATAGAATCAAAGGTCTCCCTGGTTCTGGCGAAACCAACACAGGTCGATTTGACAAATACCCCTTTATCTTATCAAACGCCACCTGACATTCATTTGTCCACTTGACCGCAGCGTCTTTCTTAACAGCTTAAAGATAGGCTCACAAGTTGTCGTGAGCTGGGCGATGAACCTGTTGATATAATTCAATCTACCCAGTAAACTCATCACCTCGGTCTTGTTCCTCGGAGGTGGCAATTCATGGATGGCTTTAACTTTTGATGGATCCAGTTCAATACCTCGGCGGCTGACTACGAACCCCAACAACTTTCCAGACGGCACCCCGAATGCGCATTTTGCAGGATTAAGCTTGAGATTGTACCTGCGAAACCTTTGGAAGAACTTTCTCAGATCCCTGACATGGTCAGATTGCTATCTGGACTTCACAATCACATCGTCCACATACACCTCGATTTCCTTGTGTCTCATATCATGGAATATTGTTTTCATTGCCCTCATATAAGTTGCCCCAACATTTTTCAAACCAAACGGCATGACCCGATAATAGTATGTTCTCCACGGCGTGATGAATGTAGTCTTTTCTACATCTTCCTCATCCATTAAAATCTGATGATAACCCGCGTAACAATCCACAAAATAACCAATCTCATGTTTGGCACAATTATCAATCAATATGTGGATGTTCGGCAGCGGAAAATTGTCTTTTGGACTTGCCTTGTTAATATTCCGATAATCGACACACACCCTGGTCTTTCCATCTTTCTTCGGCATAGGCACAACATTAGCTAACTAGGTGGGATACCGTGTAACCTGAATGACCTTCGCATCGAACTGCTTGGTGATCTCTTCTTTGATCTTTACACTTATGTCCGTTTTGAACTTTCTCAGCTTCTGCTTGACAGGAGGGAATGCCGGGTAAGTGGGAAATCTATGAACCACTAAATCAGTACTTATCCCCAGCATATCATCATACGACCATGCAAAAATATCCTTGTACTCAAACAATGCTTTGATTATCCCCTCCTTGAGTTGTGGCTCCAGATGAACATTTATTTTAGTTTCACAAACATTGTCTTAGTCCCCTAGATTAACTGCTTCTGTGTCATTTAGGTTAGGTTTGGGTTTTTCTTCAAAGTGACTTAATTCTTTACTAACTTCCTCATAGGCCTCGTCATAATCATATTCCACCTCATCATCACACTCGATTTTTTGCACTATTATTTCTGAGTTAGATTGGCTTTTAAAACTACGTCGATGATTCCTCATGCATGCCATGTCATTGATATCAGCATAAAAAGAACTGTACAGAAAAGAAAAGAGAAAAAAATGGAAACAAAATTAGGAATTAAGAAATAAAAGGAATTGCATTTCATTTAATGTAAAGATAACAGGGTTTTAACTCATCCAAACGGACAGAACATAGTAACTGAATTACAAACCCTGGAAAATCCAGGTGAACAAAAGGAAAATAAAACCCACTACCGCAACTCACTCCGAGATGGAAGAGGAGTGGCTTCCCAGTTGTTGACATTAGCACGTGGCCCGATGTACTGCATATCTGCTTTGCTTGACCCTTCCCCATCCTCAACCATGTTCACCTCAGCAAATACCCTCTCAAGCCCTTTCTCCAAGTTCCCATCCGCACCAATCAGTGGACCAGACACCTTTGCCAATAATTGCTTCCCGATACTTAGCCTGACGAAGGACCTGGACAGACGTGGAATTGGTTTGGGAAGAACCCAGACTCTTTTCTTCATATTGCAAGCTCGTCTCATATCCGCCGTCGTAGGCTTGAACCCCAGCCCAAAGGTATCCAGATTCTTGGGCAGATAAACTGCCTGAACAATACCTTGCAAATCAGCACCCAACCCTTTGCCTGGTACAAACCTATTTTTCAACATTTCAGAGGCTACCATGACAGTTGTAGTTGTTATTTTGGGGACCGGGACGCTTTTTCCTTCAGGAATCTTTTCTACCGAGACTGTATCAAAAACCTGGTAAACCCACGGCCCCTTATCATAATCAGTCTCTATGAAGGGTACGATGGCATCACTTACAATGCTCATGTTGTTTTCCCCATGTACTACGATCTCTTGTCTATCCCACTCGAATTGACCATCTGATGTAGTGTAGAAGGCACCGCTTTGGCAGAGTGGATCCATGATCGCCCCAACAGAAGATTATAAGACACCGCCACGTCTAACACCTGAAACTCCATGGTGAACTCGACCGGACCAATTGTCAATTCAAGTATGATGTCACCCACTGTGTCTGTGCCACCACCATCAAACCCCCGAACGCAGATGCTATTCTTATGAATTCTATCATCATCAACCTTCAACTTGTTCAATGTAGACAAAGGACAGATATTGGCACAGGACCCATTGTCAATCAATACTTGAGTGACTACCGAATCTTCACATTTCACGGTCAAATAAAGAGCTCTATTATGTTCTGTACCCTCCACGGGCAATTCATCATCAGAAAATGTCACTCTATTTACCTCAAAGATTTTGTTCGCGATTTTCTCCAAATGATTCACTGAAATTTTATCGGGGACATAAGCTTCATTTAATATCTTCATCAGAGCCCGGCGATGTTCATCCTAGTGGATAAGCAATGAAAGCAACGAGATTTGGGCTGGCATTTTCCTTAGCTGCTCAACAATAGAATAATCTTGCACTTTCATCTTATTCAAAAACTCTTCTGTCTCTTCCTCCGTAATAGCTTTCTTAACTGGCACCAGATTTTCCTTGGGATCCCTGGCCTTTTCCAACTCTTCGGGGGCAAAACAACGTCTCGAGCGAGTTAAACCTTGTGTTTCACTGACTTCCTCTTTGATTTCCTTCCCCTTGTAGGTCACAACTACCTATTCATACTTCCACGGAAAGGCTTTACAATCAATTATTGGTAACTGGGTTACTGGCTTTATAACAACTGGTTCTATGTGAGCCCCCTTCACGACTGCCGCAGGTGTGCTTGATACTCCCCGAACCACTACCTTGATCGGCTCTGGTTTCTTCGCAATAATGGATGATCCTTTCCCCATCACCACAACTGGCTTGTTGTCTATTCTTTTCAACTAAACTGCTGGTTTCACACTAGCTGACTTTTCATTCACTTTGGCTTCACTAGAACGGATCATCATGACTGTCTGTGAGGGCTTCTTAAGCTCTGCTCCCTTATGTATCAGTTCAATCATGTTGGCCTCATGATGCGCTGGCAACGGGTTCTGGTTGATATTGGGTGCCTCTGGGGCCTAAACCTCGATCCTGTTTGTGTCAATAAGCTCTTGCACCGCAATTTTCAATCTCCAACATTTCTCAGTATCATGTCCGGGAGCCCCTGAACAATACTCACAGCTCGCTGAATGGTCTAGATTTCTAGGAAGGGGATTTGGCATTTTGGCCTCAACCGGGTTTAACAGGCCTAACTGTCTCAGTTTGTGGAAATGAGTGGTATAGGATTCTCCCAACAGAGTGAATGTTTTCTGTTTCTGCATTCTCTCGTTTTTGAAAGCTTGGTTTGGGCGGAAGCCGGATCCTGTCCTATAAGCCCTTGGGTGTGGATATGTGTTTTGTGGAGCTAGGTATGCGTTTTGGTAGCCGGCGCACGCCATTGCGCGTGAGCCGGAGGCTGGGTATAAATTTGGGTATGATGGACGGAAAAGTGTGGCTCTGGTGGTGGATAATAGTGTTGAGGAGGGCCATATGGGGTATACGGATAATTTGGGTGGTGGGCTCTAGGTTGGTTGTAATAGGGTGAAGGGCTTCTAGACCTGGACCATGCTCCGGATTCGATAGTTGCAACCTCTTCTTTCTTCTTCTTCCCAAGCACACCCCCAGTGCCGTTTTGAATGGCTTGGGTGGTTGCTTTGATTGCTGAATAACTCAAGCCTCCCATTTTCACGACTTCATTAAAGGACTTGCCCACTGCTGACACCAAATGACCAAAATAGGTGGGCTCCAAAGCCTGCAAGAAATAATCAACCATTTCACTCTCTTTCATTAGGGGGTCAACCCTCGCCGCTTGCTCTCTCCAACGGAACCCATATTCTCGAAAGCTCTCACCGGGCTTCTTCTCGATCTTTGTCACTGACAGTCGATCTGGGATGATTTCAAGACTGTATTGAAACTGACAGGCGAAGGCTTGGGCCAAGTCGTCCCAAGTGTACCACCTGCTATGGTCTTGTCTAGTGTACCATTCCAACGCCGATCCGCTCAAACTTTGGCTGAAATATGCCATCAGTAATTCATCTCTCCCTCCTGCTCCTCTCATCTTGCTACAGAATCCCCTTAAATGTGCTACTGGGTCGCCATGCCCGTCGTACAAATCAAACTTAGGCATCTTGAACCCGGTCGGTAACTGAACATCTGGGAATAGACATAAATCTTTATAGGCCACACTTACTTGGCCCCCTAACCCCCTCATGTCTCGGAATGATTGCTCCAGGATTTTGACCTTTCTGATCATCTCCTCCTGCTCAGGGTTTTTGGGCGGCTTCTCGGTGCCTGCCGTGAGATCAAGATGAGGGGTATAAGAGTAGGGTTCTGGAACTTTGAAGGTAGGCTCAGGGGGATAATACTGGTTGTCGTGCATCTGGAACAGAGGTTCACTAGGGGATCGGTGTAGGGTAGTAGGCGGAGGTGCCACAAAAATGGGAGCGATTGGTGGAGGAGGGTATGATACTTGTTTGGATGGAGGAGCCTTTGATGTATGAGAAGTGGTGCCTTCCCATTGTTGGTAGGGGGGAAATGCTGGAGATGAATTCACAGTGGGTGGCTCCTAAGGCTGAGCCAATGGTGGGATATAAGCGGGGTTAGCGGGATAAACTGGCGGTGGATACCCCTTCGCCCAGGCTTGGTACATTTCAACCATCTGTTGCTTCAGCTTATACATTTCCTCCATCATTGCATGAACTTCCATTTCTTCTACTTCTTTTGATGGGTCAGCGATACTCGTATCAGATTCCGGGCCAGTCATGTTCACTTTATCTTTAGACCGGGTGTTGTATGGATGGGTTGCCAGAATGCCAAACAACTAACCACCTGCCTGGACTCACACATTTAGACAACAATTATGTTAGCGATTAGGCTTTAACAGATTGGATAACCGCACAATGGGCATGAATGCTCCTATACAGTTAACCATTTCTATTATGCATTTGCTCGACCGCATGCGTCATCCCGGCATTTCCTTAGTTCCAACTGTAAGCTTTCTCTTTTCTTTTTGTTTTCTTTTCTCTCTTTCTTTTCTCCTCTTTTTTCTTTTTCCTTTCTTTCCTCCTTTATTCTATTCCTTTCTTGTTTTTCTGCTCTTCTCTTTTCTTTTCTCTCTTCTCTTATTTTCATTCATTTTTTTCTTGTCTTTCCGCTTTTCCCTTTCTTCTTTCCCTTTCTTTGTTTTCTTTTCTTTACTCGGTTACGGTCGAATCCTATGGAGATTGCCTACGTATCGTGACCTCGCACAAATCAGACCAGGCGTAGTTCGTGAAAATAAGTGCCAAAACAAAGGAACAATTTTTGGGAATTTTCAAGTTTTTCATTACCACAACATTCTATTACAAACTAAACATTTTGAAATGGAAAATAACATAATCCACCTAAGCTAAAATACAGACTCCGAACATACTAGCATACTTGGACGCAAAAAGAAAACAGACTGACAAACAACAAACTCTAAAATGGAAAATACAGACTCGATCTATGAATACATCAGTGCTTCAAATGTGGGTGCCCGTGGGGCATCGTTCGGCCTCGCCGTGGGCTTAGGGGACAAATCCCTTTCAAGTTGCTCCAGCTCGTACATGGTTCGCTTGACATAAATCATCACTGCCGAGAAGAAGGTAGTGCGGGTCATGTCTTCACATGCCCGACATGTCCTAAGGATGGCGTGGGCAATGGTCTCAATCCTGTCTCTTGTTCGACACTTTTCTATAAGCAATCGCCTTACTTGATTATTGCGAGCCTCCAACACATGAGAATCCTGAAGATGCTGATCCTGCAGCTGCTGTATTTCTACTTCCATTCGAGCTAGTAAATCATAGCAGTGTCCACTTTCTGTCTCAAAAGCTTTAGCTTGCTTAGCTGCTTTATCCTCAAGGGTGACCATTTTTCTTTTCAGACTAGCAATGGTCATTTCATAATCCTTCTCTAATTGTTGCATGTAATGGGTGCGTTCTTCTGTCCTTTTTACCCACTGTGTCCTGAGTCCCGCTATGGTGCCTTCGGATTTTTCAGCTCATCCCGGCACTCACTAATTTCCTTTTTCAGCCCCTTTATCAACCGCTCGTCCGACCGACTCCTTTGTTGGTTATTGGAACCTATCCTCATTTGTTGGATTTGGGCCCTAAGCGCCTCGTTTTCTTGGGCCAACCTGTTCTTTTCTCCCGGATCAGCAGCAACTTGCACACTGTTCTCAAATTTTAGAGCTCCAATTTGTTGTTTCAGCTTGCCGATTTCAGCCTGATAGCCTTCTTCTTTTGCTAGCCAACCCCATTGTTCTTGTGATGATTCAGTGAAATCCTGGATGTGGGGTCTTTTAGCTGGACTTTGATGCTCAAGTTCTCTTCTGTACCATGCGAGGCATTCTGGCGACATTTCTCCTTTGGCCCGATCCTGCACACAAGTATGTGCTTGTAGATATTGACATTCATTCCAAATCTCGCGGACTTTTGTTTCGGGAAACTGTCCGTCAGGGCTAATCTCAATTACTTGAGCACTAAGATCTTCCTCCCGTGGATGCTCTTAAGTCCCATCAAAAGAAAATGCGACCTAGCTGCTGGCATGTATATGATTTATTCAACAGGCAACCATCCCAATGTCCACTGTATCTGACTGTCCGTGAGAGTACGAAAGGATGATATCCACGCTGTTACTCCTTCAGGCAGACTATCCCCGTCAATCCTTGTGTAAAACTCTCCTATACAGGTTTTGTCAGACGAACCATAACTCAAGAGCCGGGAACAGTGGCATAGATGCTCAGTCATCCACATTTGTAACAACAAGTTACACCCCTCAAAAAAGTTGCCTCCGACTTTGCATGCAGTGAGAGCTCGGAAAATGTCAGACATGATCATAGGCGCAAGAGTGCTTTCATCTTGAGTAAGCAATGTACTGACGACCCCGGCTACTTTTATATCAATACTCTCGTCTTTCCTTGGGAACACCAGGAGGCCCAAAAAGGTTATCATTAAAGCCACCCATCTGTGCTTATCCCATTTTTGACGGTTATTTTTACTGCATAGCTTGATGTCCGTCTTGTTAAACCCTCCCACGTGGCCGTACCTATCGTATATGAAGCACACAGTGCAGAAGCCTTTTGCCAAATCTGGATTATGGACTATCCTGGGTATCTTCAATGAATCTAAAAACTGATGCACTGTGATGGCTCTTGGAGCAACCAGATATTTTTCTCTTAACAGAACCTTAGCATTTCCGATGTACCCGGCATTTCCTCTAGAGATGGGGTGAGCTCAAAATCTGAGAAGTGGAAGACATTGTGCGTTGGGTCCCAGCAGGTGACCAACGCTCTTATAATATCACCCCGAGGCTTTATTTATAATAAACCCGTAAGACCTTTCAGATATTTCTTGACTTCGTCTTGTCCTTCTTTGCCTAAATCGTTCCACCATAGCCGTAATTCGAAAAGTATTTTAGTCATTATGGAGAAAGGTTTGTTTTGCATCGTGCTCATCCAGCACATTTATTAAAGTGATTTAAGCAAAAACAAAACTTTTATTTGACTCAAAACAAAATTAACTATTTCCTTTTCCAAATTTAAAATGAAAGACTCGGTTTTCGAACACAGCCTTTCAGCACTCCCAAGGACGAAGATTTTAAGGCTGTGAGAGTCAACCGGTCAAAAATCAAAATTGACCAAAAATGGTCGTCTTTGCAAAGTCAATCTTCTGGCGTCCCTTTCAGGAATATTCGGTTATTTTGACAAGACGATAATACCCGACTCATTTATGACTATTTCTTTGTTTGTCAAAATAAGTGACCCGATATTGCAGAACACGGCCTTCTAATTCCTCGGGGACGAAAAATATAAGGCTGTGCGGGTCAACTGGCCAAAAATCTAAAAATGACCAAAGGTGGCCGTTATGCAAAGTCAGTCTTCCGACGTCCATTTCGGGAACGTTCGACTGTTTTTGACGAAAACGGCATCACCCGACTTATTCATGCCAAAATTTAAACTTAAATATTTTTGGCTATTTTTGCAAAGGGGATGTTGGACCTGATGAGGGTTGCTTACGTATCCCACACCTGTGAGAATCCAACCGGCGTAGTTCGGCCAAAGAAACTAACTATATTTTTGAAAACAAGGCTCTTTCCTTTCATTTTCCATGGCAAGACAAACTATTTTTCCTTTTCTATTTTTGAAAACAAGACAAAATAACGACTCTCCCTTTCTTTTTCATTTTCAACAAACAATAAACAACCTATTTTTTCCAAACTAAAACAAAGACTCTTTTTCTTTTCTTTTTCAACAAACAACTTTCCAAAAATAAAAGTCTCTTTTTCTATTTTTCCTTTGCTTTTTAGTAAAACAATCTATTAAAAATAAAACATTTTCGTTTTTCCATTTTCTCAAAATTTCGGCAGAGTTTCGATAGTATTTGGTCATTGGTTTTTCTAAAATAATCAATTAACTCGCTAACTACTATTTCTCACTTTTTCTCTTTTCCACTTTTTCTCAATTTTCAAACATTCCCGAGATTCAAAAGCCGGTCAACATGCCGGTTCGAAACAAATATATGTACAGAACAAGTAGGATGCATCAGGATGGTCTTTTCATTTCAGGTTGCTAGCCCTAGACGGACCCAACCCCTGTGTTGAGTCCCCTAAGTCAGATGCAACATGATGCAATTAAGCGCTCCTACTAGGGATCCGGCATGAAGTCAAGTTATTCTAGGTTCAAAACCTGGGTATGTGTTCTAAACAGTGCACTCGAGCGGACAACTAGAGTCGAGGAGGGGGTAGCGTACCGGGGACCCGCGAGATCGTCCGGCTTTGCAACTTATCTGAGCCTCTTTTTTATTTCAGGGTATGACACTAACAGAATAGGGAGTCTCAACCAGTAAGCACATCCCCGGAGGTAAGAAGAGAAGGGTTTCGGCATAGCTTATATACAATTTAGATAATAGCAAAGCGGTAAAGCATTTAGCACATTTAGCATGAAACATGTAAGGAGATCAGATAAAGCCAACACAATAATTATTCTAAGCTCGAATTCTTAAACCCTGAACCAGAGATTCTGGGTTCGTTCCCCAGCAGAGTCGCCAGAGCTGTCACACCTCCTTTTTCACCTACGCCCGCAAGGGCATAAAGGAGTTTTTCCAATTAAAGGACAATCGGAACGGTATTTATTTATTATATGCAGAGTCGCCACTTGGGAGATTAATGGTGTCCCACGTCACCGGTTGAATCCCGAACCGAGGAAATTATGACTCTGTTAACAGTCTGTGAATCCGAAATCCGAGTAAGGAATTCTGTTAACCTGGGAGAAGGTATTAGGCATTCCCGGGTTCCGTGGTTCTAGCACGATGGCTCAACTATTGTATTTGATTTTATCTGATTCAAAACATATTCTTGCTTATGGGCTTTTTAATTTTGAACCGCTTTTATTATTATTATTATTCTTTATGAGAATTGCAACGTCGTGAAAACGTGTCACGAACCACGTCATATCAATGCACCCGTGGTTGTTGACACATTTCGACTCCGTTGAGATTTGGATTTGGGTCAAATAAATGCGCACCCGAATTTAGGAAGGTAATGTTAATTAATGTGCCTAAAGAGACTAACGCGTTATTATTTTTTGGAAAATACCGTGAAATTCGCTAAACGGCCCGTCCCGAAATCTAAGTATTTTAATACAACCATTTACCGAGGGCCCCGCAATTTATGTATTTTGTTTGGGCGAGGCTCATCTCATTTTTTTTTAAAAAGGCAAACCTGAAGCGACTGCGATTTTCTATTTTATTTGTCTCTACAAAAAATATCCTAATTAATTAACAGAGGCTTAGGAGTTACTACATTTCAAGATAAAGACCGAACTTAAAAATCCCTGACTTCAAAGAGACTTCAGCATTTGGGATTTATTAATGACCCCATGCCATTTACTTGTAATTGCATAAAAGAGGGACTATCCATATATGTGCCGCATTCAATGAGAAACAAGTCCACATTTAATGAACCAACAGGTTGTCCCGTTCAGCTTATCAATGAATCCAAATTACTACTAATCTCCTAACACGGTATGCATGTACTTGTGAGTCCTGTAAATGTCTCCATGAATCAAGCAATTGCTTTGTTTGTTTATTTTATAATTATTCCACTTAACCAATCAGATCTACTCATACGTTCTTAACAGTGACAATTAACAGGGGAAATATGGCAATGAAAACTATACTTACATAGGAATTTTAGCTAACACCTTGTGCAATTGAAATTTCATGCTCACTTTTGAACCTGAATTTAACTAAAACTGAAATGATGTATATTCACACAGCCCACCAGTTGAGATTAATAGTTCGAAACTCAACTAGCCCATAAAGAGTGCGTATTGCAGATTTTGAATTAGTTCCTAAGTGCCGAAACTTTAAACAATAAACTACAATAAGCACAGTTCAGTCCCTCACAGATTAACAGTCCAGATTGATCCTAAGCAGTCCCAATCATGCAGTCCAATACACATAACTAACGGAACTCAAATTACATAAACTAATCATATATTATTCAAATCCATTTGACTGTCAAGCACTTCACAGGCAGAAGCATTTTCACGTCATGCCAATCTCAAAGCTACATCAATTAGGATTCACGCGTGTACCTGGAATTTCGGGATTAAGAAGAAGCAGAATCAGTTAGCAGCAAACACCACGAGCAGAAATCATTCAGCCAGAACTTAGCTCAATAACCACGAAGAATTTTGAAATCAAGCCACACCAAGCAAACCATCACAAATTACTTGAACACACTCGAATGTAATTGCAACTATACCAGAAGCTACAAAACCTTTCAGCAATCGAAAATAAATGACCAGCAATCACCCCGAATAACCTCAAACACCTTTGATGCTACAAACACTCAGGTACAGAACAGAAATGAAAAACATAAAAGCATAATCTGAAAATTGTCTGAAATAGGCTATGAAACAGTGAAAATATTTTTTGGTTTTCTATTTTTGATGTTTTTGTATTTTTGTATATTTGAATTCAAATGCTAATCTGAAATTTAGAGAAAGGGAGAGAGCTTTTGGTGGGAATTTTTTGGGGTTCCAAACTTGTCCAACAAGGCAATAAAGACTGTCTTTTATAGGCAAAACTAAGGGGAAGCTTCAGATTTTCAGTTGCCTATTAGTCCCTTGTTTTTTAACTTATTACACAATTTAACACCCTCATTTCCTAACTTGTTACTTAAGTTACTGCTTCTAAAAAACTGAAACTTACACCAAGGCCCCCTTCTAGAAAGCCCTAGGGTGTTCTTCTACCTCTAGAATACCTATACTACCCTTATTTTGGTTTTGAAATTACTATTCTTAACAAAACATCCCTTTTCCATGCCTAAACTACCCCTGAAAACCCTCTGAAATTATTGACCCTAATTAAACTTCTAACAACTATAACCAATCACCTAAACTGAGACTAATTAAAAGGGATTGAACCTCACACTAATGAACACTGAATTGAAGAACACTTGAAACTTGATTAAACTAACAAGACATTAATCTAAACAATTTTAACATAGGTTTGGAACAGAATTAAACTAAAAATCTAAAGGGACAAAAATCAGATTACAAAAGGAATTTAGACTAAACCAATTAGTTTGAACTAATTAAAACTATTACTTAACAATTAAACCAATTAGCTGAACATTTAAACTAAGTAAAATGAAATCGACTCAGTGTTAGTAAAGATGGAAACTAAGAGTCTGAAACATTTTTAATCATTTCTTGGACAAAAAACACTTTTGTACTACTTTAATAAAAAGATACATAAATGAGTAAAATACAGTATTATACTGCAAATTACTTTAACGGAAATTTTGCCGTTAAATTAATTCGCAGTATAGTACTGCGTTTTACTTAAAAAATTCTTTTTTTGTAATTCGCAGTACTATACTGCGTTTTACTAAGATGTAGGGCCTAGCTATATTTTATTGAAGCTGTTCGTAGTACTATACTGCGTTTTACTTAAAACGCAGTATAATACTGCGAACAGCTTCAATAAAATATAGCCCCTTCTTCTTCCTTGGACCACTGAACCGAAGAAAACCAACACCTTCGATTCTGCTGGTACCCCCCCCCCCTGCGTCAAACTTCAAAAAATAAAATTGGGCCCCACCCGTCACCTAAAGAGCAAGGAGTGTAGGTCCCACATACAAGACAAGCTTTAGATTCCTTCTTTCGGGTGCAAAAATTCGATTTCAATCAAATTTAAAAAACTTAAATCGAGGTATTTCAATTTTGTTATGTCGAAAATCGTATAGTACATGTATATTTGTATTGTTTAATGTGTTTCCATGTTAATTTGTGTTATGTTTGTGTTTAAATTTGTATCTTATTTATATCCGGATTGATTTATTAGCTTTGGTACAAAAAATTGTTAAAATTTGATAACTTATTTGTATTGTTAAAAAATTAATACTATTTATTTTGTTTGTTGTTCATATTTGTATTTTATGTTAGTTGTTTTTATATGTAATAGTGACCTTCTAGCGTAGTAAAATAAATAGCCTTTTAGCGTAGTAAAATATAGAGCCTTTTAGTGTAGTAAAATATAGAGCCTGTTAGTGTTGTAAAATATAGAGCCTTTTAGCGTAGTAAAATGTAGAGCCTTTTAGCGTAGAGTCTATGTAGTTTAAGTATGTAGTAACTGCAAACTCTATCCAATTACACTTTACAAAATTAATTATTTAATTATAACAATAAACTTACAAAAGTAACAAATTCCTATATGTTGTAAAATTAACTCAAATATCGAGCCTGGAACCCATACATAATTATTCAGTCCAATTTTAAACATAATTAATTATTTAATTTATTAAGCTAGCACACACAATTCTAAAAATGTTAAAATTGACACACATAATAATTAAGGATAACTCGGTGCTACCGGGCCTCAAAAATCGAGCCTGGACTCATACATAATTATTCAGTCCAATTGTAAACATAATTAATTATTTAATTTATTAAGCTAGCACACACAATTGTAAAAATGTTAAAATTAACACGAATAATAATTAAGGATGACTCGGTGCTACCGGGCCTCAAAAAATGAGTCTGGAACTCATACATAATTATTCAGTCCAATTGTAAACATAATTAATTATTTAATTTATTAAGCTAGCACACAAAATTCTAAAAATATTAAAATTGACACGAATAATAATTAAGGATAACTCGGTGCTACCGGGCCTCAAATATCGAGCCTGGAACAAATACATAATTATTCAGTCCAATTGTAAACATAATTAATTATTTAATTTATTAAGCTAGCACACAAAATTCTAAAAATATTAAAATTGACACGAATAATAATTAAGGATAACTCGGTGCTACCGGGCCTCAAATATCGAGCCTGGAACCCATACATAATTAATCAGTCCAATTTTAAACATAATTAATTATTTAATTTATTAAGCTAACACACACAATTCTAAAAATGTTGAAATTAACACGCATAATAATTAAGGATAACTCGGTGCTACCGGGCCTCAAATATCGAGCCTAGAACCCATACATAATTATTCAGTCCAATTTTAAACATAATTAATTATTTAATTTATTAAGCTAACACAAACAATTAATTTTGTTTAAATTATAGTAGACGACATGGACTTTCCTCCGCCTGCGCATCCCGGACCTGCTGAGGATCAGCTACTAGTGTTGCAGGGCGACCATAGGTCTTCATTTGTATGAGAGGGACAGCTATCGATGCAGCCTCTCCGCCCCAGGAGACCTGACGATTTATGGGAGTTCATCGAGGAGCATCCTTTCCATGCCCGCGTAGTCGCGCGCCTACAGGCTACGGGCTTCTATACGATTTTTGAGCTTGGACGGATGCAGCTTGATTTGTCTCTCATCACGGCCTTGGTAGAGCGGTGGCGACCGAAGACACACACTTTTCTCTTGCCCACTGGAGAGGCCACCATCACGCTAGAGGATGTTCAGGTTTTGTACGGGTTGCGTGTAGATGGATGGGCCGTAGCACTGCCCCAGTACATTAGATCCATGACGCGTACACAATTTTTGGATATGATGATGCATTTTACTAGTTATAGTCCTCAGGGTGACGCTGTGGGCAGTCGCGTTGCTTTGTCAGCCATCAGAGATCATATGGCGTTTTTGCACCCAGACATTACCGGCGAGACGGAGGATCTCCATATTGAGAGGTACACGCGGTTGGCGTTGCTTCTGCTTTTCGGGTGTGTCTTGTTCCCGAACACTTCGGGGAGTAAAGTGAGTATGCGTTTTCTCCATCATCTTCAGGAGTTGGATGGTTTACCCCAGTACAGTTGGGGTGTTGCTGTTCTAGCATACCTGTATAGGAGCATGTGCTGGGCGAGCATGGGCCCAGCGGTGGACATATGTGGTTTTCTGCCCCTCCTACAAGTGACAACATTTTCGAATACTCTGTTCATTTCTCCTAATTCTATATGGTCGAAATGACTCATAAATTTTACATCAACCTTTTATCTTAGGTTTGGGCCTGGCAGCGGATCATGCCGTTGCATCCACCTCTACCAGCACTTGCGCCTGGTGAGGCTTATCCGTTTCTCCCTCTAGCTTCTAGGTGGATTCTCCGGCGTGGGAACTACCGAGGGACCGATGCTCATCATAATCTCCTCCTTATCAGGGATGTGCTAGATATGCTGGTGGACGGACAGGTAGATATGTACCTACACTTAGTTGTTTAAATTGAGTTGTGTTGCGCATACTCACTTTTATGTTATTATTTGGCAGTTCATCTGGACGCCATACTGCGACGAGTTGGTAGCTCAGCTGCCCTTTTATTGTTCAGTCGATTAAATGCTTTGGAGCACCTCCGTCCCGATGATATTCTTCGATATGGTTGAGTATCATGCCACAGAGCGTGTGCTTCGCCAGTTTCACCGTCCCCAGCCTATACCGAGGGATCCTTGATGAGTGGCTATACACTATTAGCGGGATGACCGTGCCAGGCTGGACGATATATATATGGGATGGCTAGAGCAGCAGGTCCTTATTTGGGAGGAGCACCAAGCTGACCGTATTCCGCCAGCACCTACATTTACCTAGGAGGCCACTAATCATATGTATGCATCATGGTACCGCCGCCACACCCGACTGATTATTGGGAACCCCATTCATGTACTTGGCGAGCGCTACAGACCATACGCCGGGAGACACGAGGCACTAGTATGTTTTTTGGCTTATTAATATCGTATAATTGTGATATTGCGTTATTTCATTAATATTTTAAATATTTCACAGGCTATTGGGCATCATCACCTCTACCAGTTGGGACAAGAGATGCAACAGCATACCGACATCCCTACAGTCGTTGACTATGGCCGGCGGGTGGCACAGTTGGCTCGTCGGACCCTGTTTCAGGCGAGAGATGTTGTGAGGTTGGACCACGAGGCTCAGTATGCGGCGCAGAGGACTACCATCGGGGTAGGGGTGTCCCAAGAGGCAGGGGTAGGGCACGAGGGAGGGGTGCCCCACGAGGTAGGGGTGCTCCACGGTGTCGCGAGGGACGGCGAGGAGGTGGTCCCCAGCAAGGGGGCATTGAGGCACCTGTCGACCCACCTGTTGAGGTACATGATGAGGACTTTGGAGTTGTGGTGCTTGGAGATGATCAGCCGGGTTATATACCTCGGGAAGATGAGCCTTCCAGCAGCATGCCTTTGTACAGCCTTCAGCTATCTCTGCTAGCATCGCAAGTCACCCCGTCAGGAGCATTGTCGATCACGGGTATATTCGACGGGGATGTAGACCAGTACTTTGCATGCCCATCTACCGCAGCTGAGGATCGGCCTACCCGGGATGTGGATGGCGGGCGCAGGTTGAGTTATGCCGCATCCCCGGCGGTTGATGCGGATCTACCACAGGCGCAGGTATGTTTGTATTACTTAAAAATTTCAATTTGTTTTTTTTCCTTAATGAGCTGCCATTAATTAATTTTTAACTTTCTTATGAAGGCATTGTCCCAACCCATCTTTGAGGCCACTACATGCTTTGATGAGGACACCACTGATGCGTATATTAAGGAGGCCGACGAGACCACGGTGGGAAAATATTTTTTGACTTAACACGTACAATACAAATATACTTTGTAACATGCTAAGTTTAGTACTTGTTTTGTAGGTTGTTGACGGCCCGACGGCCTATTCTTCCGACCCTGCCAGTTGTGGTGTCGATGCTGCTGCACATCCTCACTTAAAGAGGCGGCTTGATGATGATGATCCAGATAGTGTACCCAGGCGACAGGGGATGCGACTCAGGCCAGCAGCAGCACTGAAGCACACAGGCTGCGGGACTCACTGATTTACTTAGGTTTTTAGTTTGTGTAAATAGTGCATTATGTATATAATGATAACAATTATCTTTTAACAACATTTATATTTTATTTCACTTGAACAGCAGTTTTACTTAAACAATACACAAGAAACACAAACATTGCAAAACGTAGTACTATACTAGAACTAAAACCATCACTGCACAAAGGATAGCAGTACACAGAAAAACAAACAATAGAACTAAAATCATCACTGCACAAAGGATAACTAAAACTAGCTTTTTCACATGGTTTTCATCTTTTTCAGAACGACAAGACAACTCCATAAAATGTAGTACTATACTACCCTTTATGTGTTAAATTTTTCTGCAATAAACCAGCTTTTTTCACATGGTTTTCATCTTTTTCAGAACGACAAGACAACTCCATAAAATGTAGTACTATACTACGCTTTATGTATTTTGTCTCGCCTATAAATAACGGCATCATTATAGTTATTTTGTGTGCTCAAAAATTAGTAAAAGCAAATATTTCATTAAAAGTAAGGTTTTTTTTACTAAAAGCAAATATTTCATCAAATGGCTCAACCTCTTCATGCACCAAAGTGCAACTGTGGAAAAGAATGCTCGATGCAAAATTGTTGGGACGATGGTGAAGTTGGACGCCGCTACTGGTGCTGTATGAACCAGTTATACAAGGTTTCCGACGAACCTATTTGTGATTTTCAGGAATGGGTTGATGAACCATGTTATCAGGAATGCTACAGAGAACAACTGCAGTTTCTTCATAATATGTGTTTATGCCAACGGGAAACACAAAGAGAAAGCGATAGAATTATTGTAGAAATGAGGGCGAAACTGAAGGAGGTGGGAGAAGAAAAATGGAAAGCACAATGGAATTGTGAAGCACAAAAGGAACGAAAAGAAAAATATAAACGGGAACTTGCGGAGGTGAAGGCGAAACTGAAAGAGGTAGAAGAAGAAAAAGAACGAATGGAAGAACGATTTAAGTGGTTGGAGCGGAGAATAAATGGCAACCGGGACTAAACATTTGCTTGTATGTATTTAGTGTATTTTTCATATTTTATGTATTTTTATTATGTTGGCCTGTTATGTTTGTGTTTGTGCTGTAGTAATGCTTTATTTTAATTGAAGTGCAAGTTAAGTTTAAGTGCTTGTGTTGTTATATGAAACTATCAAACCACGCTTTACATATTATATTTCCTACAATTAAACAGCTTTTTCTTCACTCATTTCAAATTATGGAACATAATTTTATTTGATATATATTGCAACATACACAAGTAAAAACATGTATTACAAAAAACAATACCAAAATAAAAGACTAGGGGTATCCTTGATAGTTGGGTACATTCGATGAACTTGCACCAGGATCCGGATTGCCACCGCCACGCACACCACCTGAAGGACATTTACGACAGCCGTGTCCTGTTTGCGAGCATATGCCACATTTACGCGCATAAACGGTGTCACCAACATCCATTTGGTTCCGTATACGCGTTCTCTTTTGCACTTGCAGCTTGTGCAAATAGTCCTTGTTACATACCATCTTAAAAGGTTCCGGTGGCCAATAATGCTCAGCACCTAATGGCTGTAACTTCCCACTATACGTGTTTATGTATGCAGCAACACTATATTGGCTATCAATATAGTTTGTTGCCCCATATCCAACTTGTTTAAAGCACTTCAACGCATATGCGCACGGCATGTGGTAGATGGTCTATTTCCCACATGAACATAACCTTCTATTTTCATTCACCGTCTGTAGATTATTCCCACGGTATCCGCGGATAGCGGTCTTAACTTCAAAAATACCCCGTTCATGATCGTACTGAAGAAATGAATGCCACTGTGCTCGCCTTCTGGACCTTTCAAATCTTCTCATGGGTATTGGCATAAATTGAACACCCCTTTCCATCAATGCTGATTAAGCTGCATGCCTTTTAACAAACCTCTTCGCACTCTGTTTGAATGTCATGCGGACCATGGCAGTGACAGGCAGTCCACGGGAAGACTTCAACAAGCTGTTGAATGACTACGACACGTTTGTAGTGAGGGCTCCCCATCGTCTACCGCCATTAGCATGCAATGTCCACATGTGAAGCTCATGCCCCATCAACCAAGTATAGGATCGTGGTTCTAACTGCCGGAATGCTTCCATGCGCCTCGTGAATTTGCACTGCTGGTGCTCAGTTGCAGCCAGCCACATTAAGTCATGCAATGCCTTGTCAGGATATTTCTTCGGGAAATTGTCCTTCAGGTGACGCACACAGTAACGGTGGTATGCATATGGTTCCTTCCATTCAGGCAAGTGACGTACAGAACTTAAAATACCACCATGCCGATCAAATATTAGACAAATACCTGAACGCTATTTGACAACGTGCTGCTTCAAGTGGTTCAAAAAATGCGTCCATGTCTCTTCACTTTCATTGGCACATATGGCAAAAGCTAGTGGAAATATTTGCCCGTTGGCATCTACTACAACTGCAATCAAAAGCTTAATATCATACTTTCCATAGACATGAGCACCGTATATGGAAATTACAGGACGACAATGCACAAAACCATCAATTGTTGGTTTAAATGACCAGAACACATAGTTGAAAATATATTCGGGTCTGTCCGGACTCCGCTCACGCCTCCATTCAACAACGGTTCTGGGGTTAAAGTATTGCAGTGCAGCCATGTACCTGGGCAGATTTGAAAAAGACTTATCCCACTCACCATAAATAAGTTCAAAGGCACGTTTGCGACCGAGATATGCCTTTCTTTTGGTTATAGTACAACCATACTCCTGGTGGACGACTGTAATACACTCTTTAATCTTGAACCTAATGGACACTTCCAAATATGGAATCAAGACAAGAGAAATCAAGTCCACATCCAAGTTGAAGTGATTCTCATTGTATGTGTCCATTTCACATCTGTGCTCGCTAATAAATTTACCCACTTTCCACAAACCTGATTTCTTCTTGGTGGCACGCAACATCCAGTGACAACCCATAAAGTCTCTACGGCATACAGCCTTGTATTTCTCCCTAGTTGATTCACTTACCGTCATCTCACGACACTCTCTTATACTGTAGATTTTTACAGCCCTAATTAGGCGAGCTTTATCGGGGAAATACATGCCCTTTGTCAGAACAGCTAGTCTAGACTCATCCCACATCGCTGACCGAAATTCATCATCATCCCTTGTGGGAGCATCCACGTTCGGCATGCTTGGCAAGTTATCAAGGTAGGGAATATTCCGCTCATGAAATGGCACGTGGGACTCGTACACTCTTGGTCTAGCTGGAGGTGGAGGAACATGCTCCCTCGTCAACTCAGGTTCAACATTCAATTCTTCCTCCTCATCACCCTCATCATGGAAGGGTGTGTCATCCCCAGACTCATCCGCATTGTTGTCATAATCACTATCATCTTCCTGACTCTGCGCATCTACCAAATCACGAGTAAATATGTCGTCTATGGGCAACTGTGTGAGGTCAGGAGCTTCAAGAAGCTCGTTTTCACTGCACATAAAGAACAAAATGATAAGTTACCCAACTAGATAAATACTTTAGATATAGCTATATCACTTTACTTACAAGTCGTACTGTCTTGACGTTTCATGATGGATATTTTCTTGTTGGTGATGACTCCCAGATGGACCACCATGGTCCAATACTCCAGAACTACGCATATTCCAACTAGGGGCAGGGTCATAACTTGTAAAATTCATATCCGGACGGTACCCCCTATGAAAAATATGAGTGTTAATACAAATCCAATTAAAACATAAATTAAACATCGCTAAAGCGTAGTAAAATTGAAGTTTACCAGTCGTCTTGTTGATTATCTAAAGTCGAAAAATTATTTTGTGGCTGCTCATTCGCCGGTGGTGACAAGTTTAAATCAAGGCAAACTCTTTCATCACCAATCTGTCCGGCAAAAACTGCTCCAAAATAACCACCCGATGACTGGGGGTTATCCCTACTATGCACGCCCTCATTATTGGGAACGTCTTCCACCTTGACGTACATTTCCAATAATTTTATTACAATAAATTCCCTATATTCATCCGGAATCAGCAAAAAATCTCTAAGAGTTTCATAATCCTCGATGTTAAACTCAGAATAATAAGCAAACCCCTGCGAAGTCACTGAATACGGAAATCTACCGGTTATTTTAAGGTTAACCGAATGCCTCCTCTCATTAATTTTTTTACGTAACAATGATACCAATTTATCGTACTCCATAGTATGGCAATTTAACATGACATTGTGGAGGTGAGCTATACCTCACAGAGTTATTCTCCAACACAACCTCACCCCCCCCCCAATATAGTGAAACCCTTATTTTTGCCACTTCAGACATTGTAAAAAAATAATTGATAAGAAGAAGAGAGAAGTGTGAACGTAAGTTTGAAATAAAGTATTGAATGAATTTTTATAAAATTGAAACGCCTTTAAATAAGGCAAGTCCGACGTTGGGGTGTAGAATTTTTCTATGTAAAACGCAGTACAATACTACGTTTTATGTATTGAATTATTGTTATGTCAGTTCATTATACTCTGGGGGCAAAAACCAGAGTACAACACAATTATTTAATGTAAAACACATTATTATACTGCGTTTTACAAATGTATCTTAGTAAAACGCAGTATAGTACTGCGAATTACAACAAAAAAATTTTTTTAAGTAAAACGCAGTACTATACTGCAAATTACTTTAACGGCAAAATTTCCGTTAAAGTAATTCGCAGTATAATACTGCGTTTTACTTATTTATGTAACTTTTTTTTAAAGTAGTACAAAAGTGTTTTTTGTCCAAAAAATAATTAAAAAAGTTTCGGACTCTGGAAACTAACCTAAGGATTAACCTATACATCTATCACTAATAATAACAAAATAGAAACAAATTGAAGCCAAGCTAAACTGTTAATCGGAACAACACGGCAATTGAATTTCATTTAATTAAACAACTAAAAACATGCACCAAACTAATAAGAAACGAAACTAAAAAAATGAAAAAGAAGAAGAAAACTTACTGATTTGTCTTCAACCTTAAGTAGACTTTCCCCCGGTGTATTTTGAACGTAAGTGACAATTAATTCTTTATGAGGGAAACCCGGGAGCCATGTGGTACTAATTTGGAAGAATCTGAAGGAATTAGGGTTTCGCCGGAAAAACTAAAACCGATATTCGAACAATTCCGGCGGGATTCGAGGGACGGGGTTAAGGGGGTTGTGTAGAGGAGATTAAGGTGGCTCTAGGGTGTAAATTTGGTGGAGTTTGGGACTGGTGGTGTCAGGGCCGGAAAACCTTCAATCGAAGATCCGAATGGTTCAAGTACGATTCGAAGGAAAGGGCCGGTGGATTTGGATAGAGGAAGAGAAAGGGAAGTTGGGGTGTGAATTTCGTGGTTATCGGCGTCGGTGACGTTCGCCGGCGGCGACGGCTCCAACGGAGTTACAGAGGAGGGTTAGTACGAGGAAGGGGAGTTATGTTTTAGGGTTTGGGAATATTTGGAACATATTTATTAAATCAACAAGAAAGCACCACAGCCGTTGGATTATGGAGAATGAAGGGCCGGGATTGATTTGCTGTGAAACGACGTCGTTTTCTCTAGAGATGGGTTATTTGGATCGGGTGGGGGCATGCCGGGTTCTGGGGATTGGGCTGGTCGGGGTCATTTTTCTTTGGGCTGGGTGAAATAAATGGCCCAATTCATGTTACCTTATCAAGGCCAAATTTCAATTATTTCTTCATTTCTTTTATCTATTTTGTATTTTTCTTGTATTATTTTTCTGATTTTATAAAAATGCAACAATTAAAATAAAATCCTAATATACTTCAAAGTTAAACTAATTAACTCCTAAAATTGTTTAAAAGCTATTTCGTGGCGAATTCACAATTAAACAATTAAAAATGCAAAAATGAACTATTTTTGTTATTTTCTTCATATTTTGTTCTAAAACAAATTAACCCCTAATTAATACTAAAAATATGAAATTAGATCCTTAATGCAGATGTATATTTTTGTATTTTTCATATGAATAAAAATGCATAGATAAAACGCAACAATTACCAAAAAATAACACCAAAATTCACAAAAGTTGTGAAATAATAAAGAAATCATTTTCTTTGGAATTTTGGGAATAATTCATATATAGGGCAAAAATCACGTGCTCACAAAATGTACACTCTCATCAAGCCATACCAAGTAGAAATGTCAGTTACCTAGTCATCTGAAACTGTCCATGCTACCTAAGAATTCAGGACCTTCCTTTCAAAATTGAATCGTGACCTTGCCCATGCAAATCTCAATCCTACATACCACACGACACCTATTATGCCATCATAAGAAAAATACAAAAATCTCAAGATCAACTCTGAGTCGCAAACAAACTACATACTCAATTAGTTAAGAATCTTCAATTTGATCACATCTAGGAGAAAATCACAATACGCAACATGCTCCACACACTAGTAGGAAATATACATCTCAAACTGTGGTAGAAACCATCAAGAACTCTCCAAATCCCATTTGCACAAAACCAAACCGTCAGGACTGATTCTTCCTATCTCAACCAAGATATGCAGGTCACCAAAAGACCAAGAGCATTTCCACGAAACACCTGTAGAAACCCACCACATCATAAGCACCCAAATAACAGATCATATCCATTACCATGCCGATCCAACCTACTACCAAGCTGTCCTATTTATCTGAGTTCCTTCTGAATTACCTTCAAATTGATACTTCTCCTCGCCATAACACCACAATCCTTAACCAAGACTCACCACGGGAGACCCTAGCATAAAACTACACCACCCTAAGGCTCATAAGCTGTTGAATGCTCTCTTAAGCACCCTAAAAGTACCACAACCGAGATACCCACTCTGAAGAGACCTTCTATGAATTTAAAGCTGTTCATTTTTACCTTCTTGATACTGAATGTAGAAACCATAATGATATAAAAATACTGTGAGTCTCGACACCATCCAATGTAACTCTCAGCTTCTAGCCATATACAAATCCGCAACATTCTCAATTTCCATTTATAAATCTTGAATTTATTAGAACCATTCTCGAGAGTAATCCAATCTGCTCAAATCTCAATTAGACTGATCAAATGGACCGAACGACCTATGCCCCATTAGCACTCCAACACCCAAGGAAGTAACCACACCTTAATGCAACCAAATAAATTCCTACTCAATATACATTACATCCTTTACCAATAACAACTCAATCATTCAGTAATTCTCATATACTCATAAAGCCTAATACAACTCATACACAGAAATTTCTTTACTCAAGTCATCCTCGATTTCACCCTCTGCTGAACATAACTCAATCACAAATATACGTCAAACCGAAACCAATACAACACATCACCATATAATCAACTTATCAATAGAGGACTCCCCCACTTGGCTCAAGCCATAGATCGAAACACACCATAACTCACAATGCCCATACTTTATTACAGCCATATACCGCGGTGAGATTCAACGAAATCCTTCATAAGCTCATGTAACACAAACCACTAGCATCTCAAATCATTTGCAAATTTCGCATTTACACTTGTAACAGTTAAGCCCACTCTCATAAGTGATCCAAACTCAAATTGCAACACATATATTTCACTGGTAAAAGAGAACTCGCTATAAAACAACATAGGGATTACAGGACCCTCAGGACACCCCGCAGGAGATAACCCACATGCTTTGCCTCAAAATAACATCTCTTTATATCCTTCCACAGTAATAAACATTATGCAATCACTTAGTCTTCCTGAGTCTGAACTCATATCACGACATGAAAACCTACTTCACTCCTCAACTAAACAGCATGAAAAGGATCCTCAATCACACTTATAACTCAAGACTATACGTCAAGTCAGGATAGAAATCAAGAACCAAATAGTTCTTTCTACACCTCAAGCCAATCCCTCTCATCATATTCAAATCATATGAACTCATCTCACAATCATATCATACTCATAGGGACACTAGCGAATATATAAATCCACAAGCACGCTCACACAATCAACATTGATGTGCTGAAGCTACGGTCAAAACCCAGCCTCAAGCCCTCCAAACTGGCCCTTCATCGGCATACTGAAATCACACCTCGCACCTCATCCATGGAATCTCACGTCGTCGATGCACAACTGATACGAATCGCTCAAATGCGCATACGAATGCGTGGAAGGAATTTAAAGGATTACGCTTCAAGCTGAATCAATATCGCATGATAAGAATTTAAGAATGTGAAGTTTTCTAAGGGTTCTATAGCCTCTTGAAAATAAACAGACGTCTCCGTACCGATCAGAAAGACTCTACTAAACCTGCTCATGACTCGTGAGACCTATGTAACCTAGGCTCTGATATCAACTTGTTACGACTCAAACTCTAACATGTCGTGATAGCGCCTATTGTGGTACTAGGCAAGCCGACACTTCTCAAAAATACTTTGTTATCTCATAAATATTAAGTCAAAGCTTTTCATAATAGAAATTCATAAAAGAGTTAAACTCAAAATAAGAAAATGCGGATAAGATAGCCTAACATCGGGGTGTCACTAAGTCATGAGCAACTATTACAACTGTTCAAATAATAACAAGACCAACATAGTCTGGGAAAAATCCAAAACACAGCTACAGGACGATAGAGAAGAAGAAAGCAGGGTTGCGGTTGACAGGCAACTACCTTACTAACTCTAATGATCAACAACAGAAAAATATCAGTAGCCGCTACCACCTAGAGATACTTTGATCTGCACACAAGCTGCAGGGGGTAGCGTGAGTACACAAACTTAGTAAGTAACAAACCCAAACTATGGACGAAAAAGTAGTGACGAACTCAACCTCAACAAATATACATCAATAACATACAAAAATGCAGGTATGCTTTCAATTTAATAGGCAGCTGAAACTGTAGAATAGAGCAGATACAAGCAAGGTAGAGAATAAAACTCTGCTACATCTACATGACAATGCACATGCTGTATAAAATGTCATGTGCTCCCACTCTCAAGTGCTCAACCACTCGGTACTACATATGCCCATTTGGCCCAGGGAAATCTATCTCGGAACATATATAATATTGACTGCAAGTCAACCAGTACATAGGAAGAAGTAATCCAACCCTAAGAAGAAATCCATCTCCAGGTATATATATATATGTACATACTCAACCACTCGGTACCGTATATGGCTATCCGGCCCAGGGAAATCCATCCCGGAATATACTCAACGCTGACTATATGTCACTCGCTACCGGGGAAAAAGGTATTCCAACCGTGTGGAGAAATCCATCTCCAGATATCAATACTTCAGACAAATCCATGTCCAGGGAAATACATCTCTCAATAATATCATCCGCACTCACTTGGGATATGTTACAGACTCCGGAGGGGCTCCTACAGCCCAAGCGCTTTCGTAATCATCAACATAATGTGGCGTGCAACCCGATCCCATAACTGTCACTCATAATCAGACTCTCGGCCTCACTTAGTCATCACTCTCCAGTCTCACACACGGGATCACAATGCCATGAAAACTAGCCTAGAACAACGATATGATGTGCCAATAAATAACAACTGAGACTGAGACATGATATGAAATAAGACAGAGTACAAAATATCAATGAAACTAGTGAGAGGAAAGCAAGAACGACCACTAGGGGTCCCAACAGTATCAGCGTAAATCCCTAACATGATATATAGTATGATTTACAGCTCATTTACTTAATCACATGATGGAAACACGGATATCAACAAGAAAGAGTCATTGAACAGTGCCATGGAATGAACCATGTCCCAATCTCACGGTGCACGCCCGCACGCCCGTGACATGGCATGTGCGTCACCTCAATACTAATCACATAACATACAGTTCGGGGTTTCGAACCCTTAGAACCAAGTTTGGAAGCGTTACTTACCTCAAACCAAGCCAAAATCCTACTCCGCGGCGCCTTTGCATCTCAAATCAGCCTCCAAACGTCCCGAATCTAGCCACAAACAATACAATACGATCAATATAGGCTAAAGAATCAATTCTCGAATGACCTCAAATTTTGCACACAAGTCAAAAGTGACACCACGAACCTACTCCAACTTCTGGAATTTCATTTCGACCTTGATATCAAAATTTTCATTGCCGACCAAAATCGCCAAAATTTTAACTTTCGCCAATTCACGACTAATTCTACCACGGGCCTCCAAATCACATTCCGGACGCGCTCCTAAGTCTAAAATCACCTAACGGAGCTAACGAAACCATTCAAATTGACATCCGAAATTGTTTACATATAAGTCAACACCCGGTCAACTTAAACATCCTAGTTGAGAATCATTCTCTAAATAAATTCCGTGTAACCTGAAAACCAAAACTGACAATTCACATAATTCATTAATACATCATACGGAGCTACTCATACCCTCAAACAACCGAATGAACTGCAAATTCTCAAAGCGATCGGTCGGGTCATTACCAAAGTAGTGGTAGAACTTACTATAAGTGAAAAAGGATTCTCAGACCTATTAGTTTTAGAGAATAAAAATGTAAACACCCTCAAGTCATGAAATATCATATCGAAGTTGGATTTTTATAGTTGAGAATGAAAAAAAATGTTCTAGAGTTGCCTTTATATTTGAAAAAACTATAATTCTAAGTAAGTAATGAGGGTAGTTCCCTGAGCTCTTACAACGTATTTCAAATATATTAGAATAAATCTGATGAAGTAGAGAACCTCTATGAAAATGACAAGACAAATTCTTCCTACTATTAATAAGATTATACTCATTCTTCAGAAATATACATAAATAATGAAATTCCACAATTGAACTATCCAAACGAAAATAAAATTTAAAATATTAGCTCATTTTTTGTAAAGCTTTCTCGTTTTTCACTTCTTTTACTATTACATTTGTTGCTATTGTTTCTCTTTTCTTGGTATTGTTATAGTCATTTTGGAGAAATTTTGTCACTCTCGTATGATATACTTGGAGTCTTTTGATAGACTACAGGTCCCGTGGTTTTACTCTTCACTTTGATGAGTTTTCCCATGTAAAATTTCTAGCTAGTGTGGTTTGTGTTTAATTGATTGTTTACCTTTGCAATATTCAATTTCCCTATAACTTTGCCTTGCATCATTAGCATACTTTATCTTCTCAGAAGATGCATTTGTCCGAATGGATCATGTTTGATGAGGATATTTGACAATTTGAGCACCGACAAGTTTGTAGCTATATATACAACGGTAGCTTTAGACATTATATACTTCAAAACCAAACAATAACAAGTCGTTCCTGCTAAAGCAAACGATGAATCTTTCAAATGTCAAAAAGATAGAGATAAAAGCAGAAGCAAGTTGTGATCCAAGTATAAAAATCTTGTATGTAACCATTGTGTGTGGCAAGACGTGACATATCAATAAGTACCTTTTTTCAAAATGAAGAAGAGGATGAAAAAAGAAGGTGACAATGAGAGAAAATGATACGTGTTAGACAAAAAATTACATATTTTCAATATTCATGAAAAGTAAAAGGAGTTGTAAGATACAGTGTACTCCAATCAAGTGACTCAAATAGATAAACTTGAAAAATCAGGCAGAGAACTTACAAGAAACAATTGAATTTTAACATTTGAATTATAGAGGAGAGAATCTATAGATCTCATAATACATACAACAGAGTCTCACTCCAGGTCTACTATCCCAAAATTTGAGAGAAGGATCTTAACTTGTTCGACGAAGTTAGAGCTGGTTGCATACTCTGTTAACATCCCAACAGCAAAACCAAACATTGCCCATCTGCTCAACCGATATTCAACATTATGACCATAAGTTAGAACTTACTATGTCAACGATAAAGAATCTAACACTCGGTTCAAAGCAAGAACTAATAAAATTCCAGACACAAGCTGTTTGCGAAATGATGCAGAAGTAATTCTCCCAGTTATTATATATTGTTTTATCATCTCCATTTTCCGAAAAACAAATTAAGAAAAATAGAATCCACTATAAGAAAAACAAAATATCAACATCCATCATTATTCACGAACATGGCACATCAACTAGGTCTATAAAATCTAAATGTGGACCCAATATCTTGTATCAAAATGAGTTATGTGCAGATAAATTTAAGCCAATGCGACACTATCTTAAGGCAAATCAAGTACAAAGAATGTGTATATGCCAAGAGTCGAAAGACTAGTTATGACTAAATATATCTATGACGGATTAACTGCTGATCAGAACTTATACTAAATTCTGCAGAATCAATATACAGCCAAGAGTCTACTTACTGTTCATCAACCTTTCAGTTTAAACTAACATTGCTATGTTAATCCATTTGAAGAAAAAGACAATACAGCTAATTATTGAAATGATTGCATATGAATCATGATCGAGTTAGAGTTCCGTCATGCAGCAGTGACGGTTGTAGATGGAACAGTGTTAGTTTCTTAATTGATGCAATTTTTCCATTTATCTTGTAATGGATAAAGACATATAAGTATTCTAAAACCAGTGAAGAGTCTCTATACCAAAGCATTATTACAAAATCGAATATACTTATCATTCTGCTTAGTTCACAGATCAGAGGTAACCATTTTAAGTTTTTGGCCACGATACATAGTAAGATACTGCAGGGATTCAGGAAAATAGACATTTCCATTTAAATTTTAACTTTCAGCAGCAATTTATCGGGAGGGAGGCGTGGTGTGCTTTCGTTAAATAAGAACACCTTTATTTGATCAAGAACTACAAAAATGCCAGCATACAATGCTTAAAGTTAGCTCAAATTCCAGTTCCAAGGTCTAATTTTTATGCTTTCACATGCCAAAGTAGGTTTCTCCATTTACGCCAAAGCTGGACTTTTGAAACCAGTGTAGTTAAAGCGATGAAACAATACGAAGTGAAGGGTTACTGCATAGGCGAAGCCATGCGCTTCCTAGAAGTGTGCACTTCAAACAATGACGCGCAAAGTGATTCACGTCGAAAATAGGCTGGTTCTTTGAAAGTCGACTTGACGAAGTTGGATTTAAATCTGTATTATTGTATATTAGATGCTGAACTTTTTAAAGTCACTTGCAGTTTAAACTTTAAACCTTGAGCATTTCCTCTCAGAGGAAGAGGCACAAGCCGCACTATGGGTTCGGCCGTGGTCATTAACACTTGAAGTCGTGGTCCCACAATCTAGAATCTCTAAGGTTAGAAATCCTGGCTCCACCTCTGTTTCCTCTTCTCAGCAATGTTGGAGACTTGAAAGTAAAAATGGGGTATCATTATAGTACTAAATTCATACCATATCTTTGGTATTTTCTAATGTCATGAATTATGCATTTAACTTCTCACTTGTCGCTTTATTGTCACTTTTAAAAACACAAATGACACATTAACTTAAGGTTAAATCCTACAAGAAAACAAACCAAAACTGAAAAAGAACGCAAAAGATTGACACATTCAGACCCCAATTTTGCAGCAATAGAAAGACAGTTGCAATAAAACTTAGTAATTCTTTAATTACCTGCCATTGGAAATTTCATTCTTGGCAATAAAACCAAAGAAGGGGCCTTGATTAGCTTCTTCAAGTTTCTTCTGTTTGAAATATTCTTGAAGTGCCTTAGCTTTTTGCCTCTGAAACTCCAATGTAATTACATTCTTATCCTCAACAGTTGCCACTGCCACAGGCTTAGGAGGAGGAGCACTAATACTTGAAGATGGTGGGATAGGCTTTACAGGGGTAGGTGGTGAAGGAGCTACTGGTCTTCTCAATGGGCCATCAGCTTGAGAACTCCTTATAGTAAGTATGGTGGGGTTGTTTGTAGAGAATCTGAAAGTATAAGAAATAGAAGTAGAAGAAGAAGAAGATGGGTTTTGAAGTTTAATGCAGGGGAAAGTAGATGATGATGCTACTGACATTTTCTTGAATGTTATTGTTACTATATTTTTTCTTTTTCTTTTTTTGTGCTGTGTTTTCTTTATCGAAGAAAAAGAGGGGAATAAGTGGATGGTGTTTGGTTAACTGTGCTGTTATCGCAGAGAAAGATTGTATGGAAGTGGAAGTGTTTTGTGGATAACATGTGGCCAAGTCTTGCAGGTTATAGTCAACTACTCTGTCTAGTCAGAATAAACTATCAAGAAATTCTTCAGTTTACAACTTAAATTATCTTATAACTAACAATATATATACTACTCCCTCCGTTCCTATTTACGTGAACCTATTTCCTTTTTGCTCCGTTTCAAAAAGATTGATTTCTTTCTAAATTTGGAAACAATTTAACTTAAATTTACAATTATACCCTTAATGAGAAGTTTTTATAACCACACAAATACTCTGAACCCCTTTTTGACTTGTTTAGGGCCACAAATTTCAAAAGACTTTATTTTTTATAAACTCCGTATCCAGTCAAATAGGTTCACATAAATTGGAACAGAGGGAGTATAAATTATGATCAAAGTGAAGATTATTTTAGTTTTATCATGTCAGGGTGGACCGGCCAGAGTGTGTATATATATACTACTACTCCATACGGATTTGCCATACTAAATTGTACATGCATAGGCGAAAATATAATTGGTTGTTTATGAGTTCTCAACTTATTACTGAACTCATATCTAGTCTTAATTGTTAGGTTCGTAATTAAATATATATATATATATATATATATATATATATATATATATATAGTATATTTTTGGTTACGAAAACATAATCTAAGTAAAAAGGTATTGATTCGTCCGAACTCGTTAGATAATGATCTAGCTCCGCCTTTGTACATGTTCTTATGTATTTAATGCATAACCCTTTTCAAGGAGTAAGACAATTACTCAAATTGAACTGAATCTTATATGATTACGTAAATTGAACAATTAATTGCACTCCTCTTGATTACAAAAATTACTTGTCAAAATAATAATATTAAAGAACCAAAAATATATATTTTAAACTCAAGCATGCTCCTCTTTCAATAACTCTCTTTTTTTACCTTATTTGTTACTGATGGTAGGCTATAATTACATATTTTAATTGCTTATCGCACTTTAATTTACTACACTTAATTGAGTCTGAGCTTCACTCGCTAGTGTTTTGTACTAATTGCGTGTTTTATTCCTTGTATGAGTGATTCCGAACTATGTAGATATTATGGAATGAAGTAGAGCTATTTGGAGCTTTGAAGTCTGAGTAAAAGCCCAAAAGATTAAGCCGGGATCGTTCGGGGGTCGAGGATCAATTATGGACGTCAAAATTCAAGGAAGAAGCAACTGCCGAAGAAATGCACTAGTGCGACGCATTAATGTAATTTTATGCCAAAAATTTCCAAAGTTCAGAGACTGAGTTTTTTTTTGTCTGACAGGAAAAAACACTAGTGCGACGCACGGGGCGATGCATGAAAAGCAATAAGTTTGCAAGTTTTCCTATTTCGGCTAGAAAAAAGGAGATTTCGTCTAAGCTCAACCCTACTTGGTATAAATACATGGAAAAAACGTTATTTTTTTATATATTTTTTAACACACTTTAGACCTAGAGAGACTATTTTGGAAGGGAGAAGACGTTTGGAGCATTATTTGGAGGAGAAAACCATCGAGTTCTTTAGTCCTTCATCTTTTCGTTGTAATTTCTTTATGCAAAATACTTAAAAAATTATTGCTACGAACATGAGTGGCTAGGTATTCAAGTTTCTAGGGTTGTGGTTGACATGATTATTAATGTTTATTAATTACATCTCTGTTAATTCGAATTACCATCTTGAGGTTGTTTCTTTAATTCTAGTTTTAACTTGTGAATTACTGTAGCACCAATTCACCCTACTATCTATGCTATGCTTGGGAAAGCCGTGTTTAGATTAGAGTAGAATTAAAGAGAGCTTGTTTCTTAACCCGTGGCTTGGGGAAAGATTTCGCGGTTATAATAGGAATCTACCTAACAGCCTTACTTAGTTGAATATCGTATTATATTCGTTCATGATAGATTCAATACCATAAGAATATATGATTAATATATTATGGACAGGCGAGTAGTATTGTGGGAACATGCTATTCATATAAACGATCTTATTAATTAACAATCATAGATAATTTAGATTAACGAGTGTGATTATTGAAATTAATAGGATTGATAAACCAACCATAATCCTGGAATCTACATCTCTTCTGAATTAAGATCTCATCATACAAATTTGCATTCTTGTTAAATTAGTTGTTACTTGTTTAATTTCCGCAATAGTAGATTAATAGAAAAACATCATACTTGATTATCTTGGACAATTAATTGATTTTAGTTTGCTTAGTTAACGATTAATCTAAGTCTCTGTAGGTTCGACATCCGACTTTTGAGTCACTTTATTACTTGGCGATCACGTATGTGTTTGGTCACAATAAGTTTTTTGCGCTGTTACCGGGGACTTAGTTATTGATTGTTTATTTAAGTTAAGCTTTTATTCATTATTTGTACAAGTTTTAATTTTTGGTTTGCCTTGTGTGTGATAACGCATGATCTTCTCTTGAATGTGGAGGAGTAGAAGTGCAAACAATCTTCTTCCTCTTGATGCTTAAATCGAACGAACACTTCACATAATGAGGAGGGAAGTCGAAGATAGAGCTTGAATAGAAAGAGAGTTGGACATCGTAGTTCAACCACAAGCAATAGAGATGGCAGGTAATAAAGAGCTTGTGGTGATAGAAGTTGCACGACCCAATCTTGCTAATATGACTCGGGCAATTGTGAAGCTTGATATCACGGGTCACTTTGAACTCAAACAGTACATGGTACAGCTGATTCAGTCCACTGGGCAGTATGTAGTTCTATCTCATGAAGATCCACAGAGGCACATTTAGAGCTTCCTGGAAATTACGGACACTTACAATTATCCGAACGTTTCCAAGGACTTTGTCAGGCTGACGTTATTTCCCTTTTCATTACTGGGGGAAGCTAAGGAATGGTTGCAAAAGGAGCCCACGAACTCAATCACCACTTGGGATGATCTAGCGAGGAAATTCTTAATCAAGTTTTTTCCCACTAAGAAGACAAAGTCCCTAAGGAGCCAGATTCATGGATTTCAACAACGAGATGGCGAGATTCTTCGTCAAGCTTGGAAAAAATACAAGAAGCTACTCAGAGACTACCTACATCATTGTCAAACTGATAAGGTATTGGGTCACACTTTCGTTGATGGGTTGGACGAGGCATCAAAAATGAATCTTGACTCAGCATGTGGGAGTAGTTGCATGTCAAGACCGTACAGTGAGATCCAGATCCTGCTAAACAATTTTACTACTAATGATAATAATTGGCAAGGAGATGGGGAACCACGAAGAGCAATTAAACAAAAAGTAGCAGGTGTGATTGAACTTGATGATTTCTCAGCCATGAGGGAAGATATAGCAAGATTAGAAAATAAGATGAACAAATGACAATGCACCAAGCACAACAGATGCAGCATGTGAAACAAATGTCTACTTGCTGCGAGTATGTGGTGAAGGTCACACAAGTGACATATGCCCTGTGAATCCTAAATTCATCTACTATGTGGGACAACAAGCTAGAGGGCCAGATGAATCAAAATGCTCAATATGGTAACACATACAATCCAAACTGGAGGAATTATCCAAACTTCTCTTGGGGTGGAAATCAAAATATCAGGCCTCAAACTAATTACAATCAGCCACCTAAACCCCACAGCAATAACAAGAGAGTTTTACTAACATGATGAAAAAGCTTTTGCTAGACAATCAAAAAGTTATGGCTAAAAATCAACAATTGAGCACAGAGTTCAGAAATCTAGAGAGGCAGTTTGGGCAAATGGCTAACACTCAGAATACTAGACCTGTTAGAGCTCTTCCAAGTGATACAAAAAAAAATCCTCAAGTCAATTCAGTGACGTTGAGAAATTTTAGAGAGTTGGTAGAAGTGCCTAAGAAGAAAAAGGTGTCCATGCTCGAAGAAGAAATAGTGCCAAAACCTGTTGTTACATGTCGCGATTCGTACGTTAAAGTTCCGTCTTCCGTTAATCTACGTAGATTCGGGGATGAGATTATTTTGAGGTTATAAGCATTTATGTTATTCCTAACAAGCGATAAGTAAGTACCGTGAAGGTTAAAGGGTAAATGAATAAAAGAAAGTGAGTTTTGTCGAAGTTTGTCGAGATGAATAGAATACGGTCCGAGCTGTAATACCTGGTATTCATGGATTAGTATCATACAAGGTACCCCATAACCATAATAAGTAGGGTAGATAAATTATGTTAAAAGTGAGTAGTATTTTAAGTAATTTGTGAAAATTCTTAATTTTGTGACTAATTGATCAATTATTAGGTAATAGGATATTACCTAATTAACAAAGAAATTATGGGTTAAGATTAATCCCTCCCCAAAAACGTGGTAGCACCCCATCACATTTAAAGTGACTCATAAGTCTTGTATAGATGTCACATTTTGGAGGATTTAAAGTGGCTTAGTCATCCACTAAGTGGGTCACACCCACTAAAGGTTTCCCTGCAACTAGTGAGATGCTTATTCCTTAGTAACAAAGGATTAAATATCAAGAATTGAATTGAATCTCTTAGAAGAGTGGGCTGATCATGAGTTTCCATCTTACTAAAATTAGTTTGCTTCATGTTTCTTCAATTATTAATTCATGTGTGCCTTAAAATCCAATTGAATCTCTTATAGAGATTGGGCTGGCCGTGAGTTCTTCAAAGAGCAAAACAATTCCATACCAAATATAGATAATGTTGGTTGTTGATTCTGTAAAGTTTGAATTACAAATTCTAAGAGAATCAGCTCAAGTATGTTAAGGTTATTCTTTCTTTCTTTTTAGCATGATCCATACGATACAAACGAAACGAGTAAATGTGCAACTTCTATAAATGACTCTATTCATAGAAATATAGAGGTGTCTATGTTCTTGAATTCCCATGTATCTTATTATCACATCTTCTGTTCATGGGTGTCAGAATAATACGTAGTTGATAAAGTTTATCCGAAAGATATATTGATCTTATTAACATATTTTTATGCATTTCATTCATTTATATATATACATTGACCCATGACTAGATGGCGTTATATATGCGCATATATATATATATATATATATGTGTGTGTGTGTGTGTGTGTGTATGTGTATGTGTGTGTATGGAAAAAGGTTACGACGTTATATACGCACCACCACCTGATCAATTGGTACATGTTGATGATTTTGTCCATAGTGGTTGAGATGATATGATGGGAAGCCCTCAGAGGCTTAATGATGTTATTTACACTTATATCCATGCATGGCATGACATTTATATGCACGTGCATGACATTAAAAATGTTTTGGGATTTACAAAGTGATTTAGACTTATAGGAAAAATTCCTTATTCCATGTTTCATCTATATCTGTTATGTACTGATTTGTATGCCTTACATACTCAGTACATCATTTGTAGTGACACCCTATTTCCCATGGCCTGTGTTTCATGCCCGCAGGTGCTGGTAGACAAGCTGACGGTCCCCCTTCTTAGGATCCTTGATCAGTAAGAGTTAGCGTGCAACATTTGATCCGAAGTTGTTTTGGAATTTGGTACGATATGTTGGAGTACATATATGGGTATGACAGGGCCCAGTCCCATCCTTGTACATATGTATATTCTATTAGAGGTCTGTAGACAGTATGTATAGTTGGATAGTATGTGGCCTTGCCGGCTTCCAGTTTTGGATATACAGTTATCTATAGCAGCCTTGTCGGCTCGCCCTACATATTTTGCATGCATATATATATGTGTCATTTGGATAGGTTTTCCTTACACGTGTTATTCACGTAATTCAGCAGATGTTATCCATGTTCATATATTAGTCGTATATTAAGGGTATTCGACAAGTAGGACTCGGGCACCTGTCGTGGCCCATCAGTTGGGTCTCACTTTTAACACACTTTTGTACCCTACTATCGTGGTCATAGGGTACCTTGTATGACATTAGTCCATAAATGCCAGGTGTTATACTTCGAACCGTATTTTATCCCAAATCAACAACCTTCAACGAAACTCATTCTCTTCAATTCTATAATGACCCGACCGGTCGTTTTGAGCTTTTGCACTTGTTCGCCAGTTCTCGGGCATGACTTGCCCCATGTAATATATTATGACTAATATAGATTGTTGGTTTTAGTTTTCAGGAAAATCAGAATGAATTTGAAAGAACAGTCTCAGATGAAAGCTTTGAATTTGAAGGTTTGACCAATAGTTTACTTATTTGTATATGAGCTCGGAGTGGATTTTTTATGATTTGGTTAGCTTCGTTGGGTGATTTATGACTTAGGAGAATGATCGGAATTGGTTTTGGAGGTCCGGAGTAGAACTAGGCTTGAATTGGCGAAGTTGAGATTTTGGCGATTTCCGGTTGGTAGGTGAGATTTTGATCTAGGAGTTGGAATGAAATTCCGAGAGTTGCAGTAGCTTTGTTATGTCATTTGGGATGTGTGTGCAAAATTTCAGGTCATTCGTACGTGGTTTTGTTGGGTTTTTGATCAAAAACATATTTCGGAAGTTTTTAGAAAATTTAGGCTTGAATTCGATGAGTTTCGGGTAATTTGATGTTGTTTGAGGTATTTTGATGATTGGAACAAGTTCGAATAATGTTATGGGTTATGTTGTAGGTTTGGTTGAGGTCCCAAGGGCCTCAGGTGTGTTTCGGGAGGTTAAACGAATCAATTTCATGTTTTGAGAACTTCAGAAATTGCAGGTTTCAGTTGCAGGCATGTTGGCCTTCGCGTTCATGAAGGGGATCTCGCGTTAGCGAAGGGCCGGGGTTCGTAAGCATCGTGTTTGCGAGGGTCCATGCCGCATTCGCGAAGGTTTGTGAGAGGAATGCATCGCATTAGCAAGGGTGTATAAACGATCACGTAGGAGAAATTGGATCTGATGGTCAGTTAGTCATCGCATTCGCGAAAGAGCAAACACGTTCACGAAGGTCAAGGCTATGGAAGCACTGTGTTCGCGTCTAGCATGTCGCATTCGCGTAGGGTAAAGTTAGTCAATGCAATTTTTGTGCTACGAGTTCGCGGGTTGTTGACTGCGTTCGCGAAGAAGGTAAGTCAGGCCTGGGCAGAATGTTTTTAAGTCGCCTTGTCTGCGATTTTGGTCTATTTTCACCCACGACTGCTCGTTTTTTGAAGGAAATTAAAGAGGCATTCAAGAGTAATCGACTTGAGGTAAGAATCTTGGTCTTAAAACTCGATTGTATTGTGAAATCCACCGAGAAATTCATGGAAAACTAAGCCTAAAATTGAAGAACTAGGGCTTGAGAAATTGGACTTTTGATTTGGGATTTGGAGGACCATTTGGGGTCGGATTTGAGAACATTTGATATGTATGAATTAGTGAGGAGATAAGGAATCTAATGATGTGAAAATTTCCGAGTTTTTAGAAGTGGGCCCGAGGCTCGGGTTTTGGTAATTTCGGGATTTGTGCCCGATATTGATTGTTTTCGCTTGGGCTTTATTTTCCTAGAATATTGTGATGTATTCGTTCTAATTTAGGATAGATTCGATGCGCATGGAGGCCGATTTGAGGGACAAAGGCGTCACGGCTAGGGATATCACCGGTTTGAGGTGAGTAATGATTGTAAATGATACCCTGAGGGTTTGAAACCCTGGATTGCACATCGTAGTGCTGTATTGAGGTGAGACACGTACTTGATGATGAGCGTGGGGGTCGTTTACTAGTGGGGATTGTGACTTGGTCCGTCCCGATTGATGATTTTACCACGTATTTGACTGAAACTTATTTGTTATCGTCATGATTTGGGTTGATCGCCATATTTGGGCTTCGTGCCAACTATCTGAACCCTTCGGGGATTTTTATCACTATTTGCTCACTGTTTTTGAATTATTACTTGAACTCAGTCCTGTTGATATCTACTGTTTTGCAAATTCAACCACTTTTACTCAGATTTGAAACATAAATGAGTTTTCTAAATGCGTTTTGCACTGAGAACTACTGTTTTACTAATGCTCGAGGGGCTGGTGATGATTTTCGAACTGAGTGAGGCCGAGGGCTATATGTGAGGATAATATTGAGTGAGATGAGGCCGAAGGCCTGATATACTTTTATATGCCACGAGGTGGCTTGAGTGATATGAGGCTGAGGGCCTAGATTTGATGCAACGAGATGACTTGATATTGCGCTTAGGCCGTAAGGGGCCCCTCCTGGAGTCTGCACAACCCCAGTGAGTGTGGGTAACCATTGTGATCACAGAGTGAGCCCGAGGGGCTGAGAGTGAGCCCGAGGGGCTGGTACTGTTCTATGTGTTTACTTTATTTCCATTTGTCTGCCATTACCTGTTGATTGTGTTACTTTATGTGTTATCTTCATGATTGTCTGGCATTAACTGTTAAATTGAGTGTTGAGCCCAAGGGGCAGATTTATGTACTTATCTGCACTAATTGTTTTTCATTCATTTGCATAACTGTTGAAAAAGCCATTTTCAAAAGAGGTTTAAACTTAGCTAAGATATTTCTAAAGATTTCACAGCTTCACTGATTTTCTCAAGGGTTTTTACACCGCTTCTATACAGCATGTTGGTTTGTTATATGTGATTTCTTACTGCTCAGTTGTTATTTACCTTTATTACTCACTGAGTTGGAGCACTCACTTTATTCCCTGCACCTCATGTGTAGATACAGGTATTTATTCACTCGGTAGCAGGTGTTGAGCTGATCGGAGGTTGAGTCATCGGAGTTTAGCAAGGTGGCTGCCAGCGTTCGCAGCACCGCTCATCTCCCTTCTCATTCTTCAGTCCTGTTTTGTACATTCAGACCTTGTAGTCGTATTTATACTCTAATAGATGCTCGTGACTTGTGACACCCCGGTTTGGGCTGTGTCGGGATGGTTTCTACTGTTGTTATCATTATTTCTACAAATTATGGTTATTATATCATGTTTTAGAACTACTTATTTTAACTGTTTAAAAGAGGTGGTCTGTTTTGGTCTGGCTGGCCTTGTCTTCACGAGAGGTGCCATCACGATCGGGTTTGGGGTTAGGGTCATGACATATTCGTTTACTGTTTAACCTTTACGGCACTTACTTATCGCTTGTTATAAATAGCATGAACGCTTATAACTTCAAGATAATCTCATCCCCGAGCCTATGTTGATTAACTTACGATGAAACTTTAATGTACAAAAACGCGAAATGTAACATAACATACCTTACAAAACACCACACTGCTTGAGTTGGGTAATAAAAGGCAACAAGCAAGAAAATGTAAGTGGACCATTCCCACCAACACTCTAAAAACTTCAAGAAATATTCTCCTTGGGAGTCTGCTGAACTTGTTCAAAGTTTAATGATTTTGAGGTTTGTATCAATCGACCATTGTTGTCATGATAAAATTGTCCTTGGTCTGTACTTTCAATTTCATATTCATACTTCTTAATTATGAAAGAACAAGACCTCAGCTACACTTTGATCTTGAGTATATGCAAAGAAATGTTGAGAGAGCGAATTCCTATTGATTTTAGGATAAATTACATTTAGGTGGCCAAATTAGAAACCTTTCTCTAAGGATTAGTCATCCTAAGTAGGGACCACCTAAAAGTTAAAGGTAACATTCCTAGTTCAAAATCTATTGCTAATCTCTTAGGAAAGAGTTTCAGCAAAGGTTACTTTGCATAGCAACGTTATTGCTCATCTCTTAAGAAAGAGTTTCAGCAAACATTATTTTGCATAGCAACATTATTACTCACATCTTAAGAAGAAAGTTTCAACAAATATTATTTTGGAATAGCAACGGTATTGCTTCGAGCATTTCATACGAATTGTTCCCTATTTTGATCTCATTGTTACGTGTTTCATCGCGATTGGTGTGTGTTAGAAGGATTTTAAAGAGGATCAGTTCAGGTATGTTAAGGCTATCCCTTCTTTCTTTTTGGCATGATCCAAAAGATACAAGCGAAACGAGAAAACACACAACTTTCATAAATGACTTTATTCATAGAAGTACTAGGGGTGTCTGTGTTCTTGATTCTACATATGACATATTATTATATCTTTTGTTCATGGGTCTCGGAATAATATGTAGTTGATAAAGCTTATTTGAAAGGTATATTGATCTTATTCATATATTGTTTTATGAATTTCATTCATTCATACATGTACATTGACCCATGACCAAATGGCATTATATACGCATATATTATATGTATATGGGATATGGGAAAAGGTTAAGGTGTTATATACACACCGCCACCTGATCAGTTGGTATATATTGATGATTTTGCCCACAATGGCTGAGATGATATGATGGGATGCCCTCAGAGGCTTGATGATGATATTTACACCTATACCTATGCATGACACAACATTTCTTCGAATGTGCATGACATTATAAATGTTTCAAGATTTACAAAATTATTTGGACTTACAGGCGGAATTCTTTAATCCATTTTTCATCTATGTCTTTTTATGTACCGATTTTCATGCCTTACATACTCAGTATATTATTCGTACTGATGCCCTATTTCTCGGGGTTTGCGTTTCATGCCCGCAGGTGCAAGAAGACAAGCTAACGGTCCCCCTTCTTAGGATCCTTGATCAACAAGAGTTGGTGTTCTCTATTTGATCCAGAGCTGCTTTGGATTTTGGCACGATATGTTTGTATATACATATGGGTATGACGGGTCCCAGTCCTGTCCTTATACAGTTGTATATTCTATTAGAGGTCTGTAGACAGTCATGTATAGTTGGGTAGTATGTAGCCTTGCCGGCTTCCAGTTTTGGATAGATAGTGGTTGAGATGATATGATGGGATGCCCTCAGAGGCTTGATGATGTTATGTACACCTATACCCATGCATGGGATGACATTTATATGCACGTGCATGACATTAAAAATGTTTTGGGATTTACAAAGTGATTCAGACTTATAGGAAAAATTCCTTATTCCATGTTTCATCTATATCTGTTATGTACTGATTTTTATGCCTTACATACTCAGTACATCATTTCTAGTGACGCCCTATTTCCCAAGGCCTGTGTTTCATGCCCGCAGGTGCTGGTAGACAAGCTGACGGTCCTCCTTCTTAGAATCCTTGATCAGTAAGATTTGGCGTGCAACATTTGATCCGAAGTTGCTTTGGAATTTGGTACGATATGTTGGTGTACATATATGGGTATGACGGGGCCCAGTCCCGTCCTTGTACATATGTATATTCTATTAGAGGTCTGTAGACAGTATGTATATTTGGATAGTATGTGGCCTTGCCGGCTTCCAGTTTTGGATATATAGTTATCTATAGCAGCCTTGTTCGCTAGCCCTACATATTTTGCATGCATATATATATATATATGTGTGTGTGTGTGTGTGTGTCATTTGGATAGGTTTTCCTTACGCGTGTTATTCATGTAATTCAGCAAATGTCATCCATGTTCATATATTAGTCGTATATTAAGGGTATTCGACAGGTAGGACTCGGGCACCCGTCGCGGCCCATCAGTTGGGTCTCACTTTTAACACACTTTTTTACCCTACTATCGTGGTCATAGGGTACCTTGTATGGCATTAGTCCATAAATGTCGGGTGTTATAGTTCAGACCGTATTTTATTCCAAATCAACAACCTTCAACGAAACTCATTCTCTTTGATTCTGTAATGACTAGACCGATCGTTTTGAGATTTTGCACTTGTTCGCTAGTTCTCGGGCATGACTTGACCCGTGTAATGTATTATGACTGATATAGATCGTTGGTTTTGGTTTTTAGGAAAATCGGAATGAATTTGAAAGAACAGTCTCAGATGAAAGCTTTGAATTTGAAGGTTTGAATAATAGTTGACTTATTTGTGTATGAGCTCGGAGTAGAATTTTAATGATTTGGTTAGCTTCGTTGGGTGATTTATGACTTAGGAGCATGATCGGAATTGGTTTTGGAGGTCCGAAGTAGAACTAGGCATGAACTGGCGAAGTTGAGATTTTGGCGATTTCCGGTTGGTAGGTGAGATTTTGATCCGGGAGTCGGAATGGAATTCCGAGAGTTGTAATAGCTTTTTATGTCATTTGGGATGTGTGTGCAAAATTTCAGGTCATTCGGACGTGGTTTGGTTAGGTTTTTGATCAAAAACGTATTTCAGAAGTTTTTAGAAAACTTAGGCTTGAATTCGATGAGTTTCGGGTAATTTGATGTTGTTTGAGGTGTTTTGATGATTAGAACAAGTTCGAATGATGTTATGGGTTATGTTGGTAGGTTTGGTTGAGGTCCCGAGGGCCTCGGGTGTGTTTTGGGAGGTTAAACGGATCAATTTCATGTTTTGAGAACTTCAGAAATTGCAGGTTTCAGTTGCAGGCAAGTTGGCCTTTGCGTTCACGAAGGGGATCTTGCGTTCGCGAAGGGACGGGGTTCATAAGCATCGCGTTCGCAAGGGTCCATGCCACATTCGCGAAGGTTTGTGAGAGGACTGCATCGCGTTCACAAGGGTGTATAAACGATCGCGTAGGAGAAATTGGATCTGATAGTCAGTTATTCATCGCGTTCGCGATAGAGCAAACGCGTTTGCGAAGGTCAACGATATGGAAGCACTGTGTTCGCGACTGTCATGTTGCGTTCGCTTAGGGTAAATTTGGTCAACGCAATTTTTGTGCTACGCGTTCGCGGGTGGTTGACCGCGTTCGCGAAGAAGGTAAGTCAGGCCTGGGCAGAATGTTTTTAAGTTGCCTTGTCCACGATTTTGGTCTATTTTCACCCACGACTGCTCGTTTTTTGAAGGAAATTAAAGAGGGATTCAAGAGTAATCGACTTGAGGTAAGAATCTTGGTCTTAAAACTCGATTGTATTGTGAAATCCACCTAGAAATTCATGGAAAACTAAGCCTAAAATTGAAGAACTAGGGCTTGAGAAATTGGACTTTTGATTTGGGATTTGAAGGACCATTTGGGGTCGTATTTGAGAACATTTGATATGTATGAACTCGTGAGGAGATAAGGAATCTAATATTCCAAGTTTCGAGAAGTGGAACCTGGGCTCGGGCTTTGGTAATTTCGGGATTTGTGCTCGATATTGATTGTTTTCGATTGGGCTTTATTTTCCTAGAATATTGTGATGTATTCGTTCTAATTTTGGATAGATTCGACGCGCGTGGAGGACGATTTGAGGGGACAAGGCATCGCGAGCTAGGTATATCCCCGGTTTGAGGTGAGTAATGATTGTAAATGATACCCTGAGGGTTTGAAACCCTAGATTGCACATCGTAGTGCTGTATTGAGGTGAGACTCGCACTTGATGATGAGCTTGGGGGTCGTTTACTAGTGGGGATTATGACTTGGTCCGTCACGATTGATGATTTTACCACGTATTTGACTGAAACTTATTTGTTATTGTCATGATTTGGGTTGATCGCCATATTTGGGCTTCGTGCCAACTATCTGAACCCTTCGGGATTTTTATCACTATTTGCTCACTGTTTTTGAATTATTACTTGAACTCAATCCTGTTGATATCTACTGTTTTGCAAACTCAACCACTTTTACTCAGATTTGAAACATAAATGAGTTTTCTAAATGAGTTTTGCACTGAGAACTACTGTTTTACTAATGCTCGAGGGGCTTGTGATGATTTTCGGACTGAGTGAGGCCGAGGTCCATATGTGAGGATAATATTGAGTGATATGAGGTCGAAGGCCTGATATACTTTTATATGACATGAGGTGGCTTGAGTGATATGAGGCCGAGGGCCTAGATTTGATGCAACGAGATGGCTTGATATTGCGCTTGGGCCGTAAGGGGCCCCTCCCGGAGTCTGCACACCCCCAGTGAGCGTGGGTAACCATTGTGATCACAGAGTGAGTCCGAGGGGCTGAGAGTGTTCTGAGAGTGAGCCCGAGGGGCTGGTACTGTTCTATGTGTTTACTTTGTTTCCATTTGTTTGCCATTACCTGTTGATTGTGTTACTTTATGTGTTATCTTCCTGATTGCCTGGCATTAACTGTTAAATTGAGTGTTGAGCCCGAGGGGCGGATTTATGTGCTTATCTGCCCTAATTGTTTTTCATTCATTTGCATAACTGTTGAAAAAGCCATTTTAAAAAGAGGTTTAAACTGAGCTAAGATATTTCTAAAGATTTCATAGCTTCACTGATTTTCTCAAGGGTTTTTACACCGCTTCTATACATCATGTTGGTTTGCTATACGTAATATCTTACTGCTCAGTTGTTATTTACCTTTATTAGTCACTGAGTTGCAGTACTCACTTTACTCTCTGCACCTCGTGTGTAGATGCAGGTATTTATTCACCTGGTAATGGGTGTTGAGCTGATCAGAGGCTGAGTCATCGGAGTTTAGCAAGGTGGCTGCCAGCGTTCGTAGCACCGCTCTTCTCCCTTCTCTTTCTTCAGTCCTGTTTTGTACATTCAGACCTTGTAGTCGTATTTATACTCTAATAGATGCTCATGACTTGTGACACTCCGGTTTGGGCTGTGTCGGGATGGTTTCTACTGTTGTTATCATTATTTCTACAAATTATGGTTATTATATCATGTTTTAGAACTACTTATGGTATTTAACTGTTTAAAAGAGGTGGTCTGTTTTGGTCTGGCTGGCCTTGTCTTCACGAGAGGCGCCATCACGACCGGGTTCGGGGTTAGGATCATAACATATTCGTTTACCCTTTAACCTTTATGAAACTTACTTATCGCCTGTTATAAATAGCATGAACGCTTATAACCTCAAGATAATCTCATCCCCAAGCCTACGTTGATCAACTTACGACGAAACTTTAACATTCGAAAATGCAAAATGTAACATAACATACCTTACAAAACACCACACTGCTTGAGTTGGGTAATAAAAGGCAACAAGCAAGAAAATGTAAGTGGACCATTCCCACCATCACTCTAAAAACTTCAAGAAATATTCTCCTTGGGAGTCTGCTGAACTTGTTCAAAGTTTAATGATTTTGAGGTTTGTATCAATCGACCATTGTTGTCATGATAAAATTGTCCTTGGTCTATACTTTCAATTTCATATTCATACTTCTTAATTATGAAAGAACAAGACCTCATCTACACTTTGATCTTGAGTATATGCAAAGAAATGATGAGAGAGCGAATTCCTATTGATTTTAGGATAAATTACATTTAGGTGGCCAAATTAGAAACCTTTCGCAAAGGATTAGTCATCCTAAGTAGGGACCACCTAAAAGTTAAAGGTAACATTCCTAGTTCAAAATCTATTGCTAATCTCTTAGGAAAGAGTTTCAGCAAAGGTTACTTTGCATAGCAACGTTATTGCTCCTCTCTTAAGAAAGAGTATCAGCAAACATTATTTTGCATAGAAACATTATTACTCACATCTTAAGAAGAAAGTTTCAACAAATATGATTTTGGAATAGCAACGGTATTGCTTTGAGCATTTCATACGAATTGTTCCCTATTTTGATCTCATTGTTACGTGTTTCGTCGCGATTGGCGTGTGTTAGAAGGATTTTCAAGAGGATCAGTTCAGGTATGTTAAGGCTATCCCTTCTTTCTTTTTGGCATGATCCAAAAGATACAAATGAAACGAGCAAACACACAACTTTCATAAATGACTTTATTCATAGAAGTACTAGGGGTGTCTGTGTTCTTGATTCTACATGTGACATATTATTATATCTTTTGTTCATGGGTCTCGGAATAATATGTAGTTGATAAAGCTTATTTGAAAGGTATATTGATCTTATTCATATATTTTTTTATAAATTTCATTCATTCATACATGTACATTGACCCATGACTAGATGACGTTATATACACATATATTATATGTATATGGGATATGGGAAAAGATGAAGGTGTTATATACACACCACCACCTGATCAGTTGGTATATATTGATGATTTTTCCCACAATGGCTGAGATGATATGATGGGATGCCCTCAGAGGATTGATGATGATATGTACACCTATACCTGTGCATGACACAACATTTCTTCGCATGTGTGTGACATTATAATGTTTCAAGACTTACAAAATTATTTGGACTTACAGGTGGAATTCTTTAATCCATGTTTCATCTATGTCTTTTTATGTACTGATTTTCATGCCTTCCATACTCAATATATTATTTGTACTGATGCCCTATTTCTCTAGGTTTGTGTTTCATGCCCGCAAGGTGCAGGTAGACAAGCTAAAGGTCCCTCTTCTTAGGATCCTTGATCAAGGAGAGTTGGTGTGCTCCATTTGATCCAGAGCTGCTTTGGATTTTAGTACGATATGTTTGTATATACATATGGGTATGATGGGTCCCAGTCCTGTCCTTGTACAGTTGTATATTCTATTAAAGGTCTACAGACAGTCATATATAGTTGGGTAGTATGTAGCCTTGTCGGCTTCCAGTTTTGGATATATAGTGGTCTATAACAGCTTTGTCGGCTCGCCCTACGTATTTTGCACGTGTATGTATTTATGTCTTTTGGACAGGTTTCCCTCACACATGTTATTCTTGTAATTCATCAGATATTATTTATGTTTATATCTTAGATGCATGCTTATAGGTGTTCGCAAGGTAGGACTCAGGCACTCGTCATGGCCCATCGGTTTGGGTCGTGACAAAAGTGGTATGATGTTATAATGGGTATGGATTTTTTGGCTTCTTATCATGCCAACATTGACTGTAGATCAAAGATAGTCCTATTTTAATTTCTAGGGAAGCCTATTTTGGAGTGGAAAGGTAATACGACATCGCCGAGAGGTAGATTTATTTCCTATCTCAAGGCAAGGAAGATGATTAGAAAGGGCTATATTTATCACTTAGTTCGGGTTCAGGATGTGAAAGTAGAGTCACCAACCATTCAGTCCATCCCTGTGGTTAATGAGTTTTCCGATGTTTTTCTCGATGATCTTCCGGGTGTTTTGCCAGATCGAGAAATTGATTTTTATATTGACCTACTACCAGATACTCAACCAATATCTATTCCTCCCTTTAGAATGTATCCCGTAGAGCTGAAAGAGTTGAAGGAACAACTAAAGGACTTGCTCGAAAATGGCTTTATTAGACCTAGTACATCATCGTGGAGAGCACCTGTGTTATTTGTGAGGAAGAAAGATGGTTCCTTGCGGATGTGTATAGATTATAGACAGTTGAATAAGGTAACGATCAAGAATAAGTACCCCCTACCGAGGATTGATGATTTATTTGATCAGTTGCAAGGTGTCAAGTGTTTCTCGAAGATAGACTTGAGGTCCGGGTACCATCAGGTAAGGGTTAAGGAGAAACATATTCCGAAGATAGCATTCAGGACCAAATACGAGCACTTTGAGTTTCGTGTTATGTCATTCAGTTTGACAAATGCCCCAGCAGTATTCATGGATTTGATGAACCGTGTGTTTAGACCCTTTTTAGATCTGTTCGTAATTGTATTTATTTATGATATATTGGTGTATTCTTATTCAGAGACCGAGCATGCATATCATTTACGTACTGTTCTTAGAGTTCTACAAAAAGTAAAGTTGTATGCAAAATTCTCTAAATGTGAATTCTGGCTAAACTCTGTTGTTTTCCTTGGGCATATCATTTCGGGTGAAGGTATCTGGGTTGATACACAAAATATTGAGGCAGTAAAGACTTGGCCTAGATCCACGACACCGACAGAGGTTCATAGATTTCTCGGTTTGGCAGGTTATTACAGGAGATTTTTAGAAGAAATTTCTTCCATTTCAGCACCTTTGACAAAGTTGACTCAGATGGGAGCAAAGTTTCAATGCATTGATTCTTGCGAACGGAGTTTCTAGGCATTGAAGGACAGATTTACTTCAGCACCGGTTCTAACGCTCCTAGAAGGGATCGATGGTCATGTTATCTATTGTGACGCTTCGAGCATTGGATTGGATTTTGTACTGATGCAGTATGGTAAGGTTGTACCTTATGCTTCTAGACAACTAAGAAAGCATGAGAAGAATTACTTGACCCAGGATTTGGAGTTAGCCGCGGTGATTCAAGCACTAAAGATGTGGAGGCACCACTTGTATGGCATTCATATTGATATCTATATGGATCATAAGAGCCTCCAATATATCTTCAGGCAAAAGGAATTGAATTTACGTCAAAGGAGATGGTTGGAGCTACTTATAGACTATGACGTTGATATTTTATACCATCTGGGGAAGGAGAACGTAGTAGCCGACGCCCTCAGCCGTAGATCTATGGGTAGCCTATTGTATATGCATCCAAAGAAGAGGGGAATAGCCCATGAGATTCATTAGGTAGCTAGTCTTGGAGTTCAATTATTGGATTCAGGTGATACCAAAATTACTATTCAGGACACGACAACATCCACTTTAGTAATTGAAGTGATGGAATGCCAATACGAGGATCCTGTGTTAGCTCATTATAAGGATACACCCCCTCATAAGGAGAAGACAACGTTTAATATTACAGAAGATGGGGTCCTCAAATATCGAGGATGATTATGTGTCCCAAATATTGCAGGGTTGCGTCGGCAGGTTATGGAAGAATCTCATTATTCTTGTTATTCTATCCATCCAGGAACAACAAAGATGTATCATGATATTAGGGAAATATATTGGTGGGACGGAATAAAAAAGGATATAGCAGAGTTTGTTGCTCAGTGCCCTAACTGTTAGCAGGTCAAGATTGAGCATCAAAAACCCGGTGGATTATTGTAGGCTATGAAGATTTCGACTTGGAAAAGGTAAGTAATCAATATGGATTTCATCGTAGGCTTACCTCGTACCTAGCATAAGTTCGATTATATATGGGTAATTGTTGATAGACTTACAAAATCAACCTATTTTCTGCCCGTTAGGACTACATATTCCGCAGAGGATTATGCAAGGCTTTACATTAAGGAGATAGTTCGACTGCATAGTGTCCCTATATCTATTATCTCGGATAGAGGATCTCAGTTTGCAGCTAATTTCTGGACGTCCTTCCAAAAAGGATTGGGGACTCAAGTAAGTCTTAGTGCAATATTTCATCCCCAGATAGTCGGACAGGATGAACATTCTATTCAGACACTTGAAGATATGTTACAAGCTTGTGTGATAAACTTCAAGGATAGCTGGGATGATCATCTGCCGCTTATTGAGTTCGCGTGTAATAATAGCTATCATTGCAGTATTTAGATGGCTCCATACGAAGCTCTATACGAACGAAAGTATAACTCGTCTATAGGGTGGTTCGATGTTGGAGAAACTACGTTAGTAGGACTAGAATTGGTATAGCAGGCAAACAAGAAAATTAAGCTTATACAGGAAAGGCTATTAACAGCTCAAAGCTGTTAGAAGTCTTATGCAGATAATTGATGGTGAGACTTGGAATTTTAGGTTGACGATTGGGTATTCTTAAAGGTATCACTGATGAAAGGCGTTATGTGGTTCAGAAAGAAAGGAATACTTAGCCCTCGGTAATTGGACCATATAAGATCATACGCAAGGTAGGCCAGGTAGCATATGAGTTAGACTTGCCTTCTGACTTGGAATCTGTACTTCCATTCATTCATATGTCCATGCTCCACAAATGTATTGGAGATCCTTCCAAAGTTGTGTTAGTTGATGATATTCAGGTTACAGAGCAGCTATCACATGAGGAAACTCCTATTGCTATATTAGACAGACATGTTCGGAGATTGAAGACTAAAGACATAGCTTCGGTGAAAGTACTTTGGAGAAACAACAATGTAGAAGAAATGACTTAGGAGGCCGAAGAAGGCATGAAGTCTGGATATCCTCACATATTTCCTCTTCCAGAGAAGGGTCCGACTGAGACATCACACCCTTATGGTACGTGTATGGATTCTTGTATTAGTTATTATTATTGGTCATATGAGGCCATTGTCATAAGTGATAATTGTGGTAATATGTGGCATTGAATTATTGAGTTTTCTACATGAAGGATTGATAGTAGTACTATGACAAAGGCAAATCTACCAAAATTTATATGGACCCTGAGAAGTTAAACATTCGAGGATGAATGTTTCTAAGGGGGGAAGGATGTTACATCTCTCGATTTCGTACGTTAAAGTTTCGTTTTTAGTTAATCGATGTAGATTTGGGGATGAGATTATTTCGAGGTTATAAGCATTTATGCTATTCCTAACAAGTGATAAGTAAGTTCCGTGAAGATTAAAGGCTAAGCAAATTAGAGAAAGTGAGTTTCGCCGAAGTTTGAAAAAATGGGATAGAATACGGTCCGAGCTATAATACCAAGTATTTATGTACTAATGTCATACAAGGTAACCCATAACTATGATATGTAGGTACATAAAGCGTGTTAAAAGGGAGTAGTATTTTAAGTAATTTGAGTTAATTCTTAATTATGTGGGTAATTGGTCAATTATTGAGTAACGGGATATTATCTAATTAACTAAGAAATTATGGAATAAGATTAAACACCACAAAAAACGTGGCAGCACCCTATCACATTTAAAGTGACTCTTAAGTCTTTCATAGATTTCACATTTTGGAGGATTTAAAGTGTCTTAGTCATTCACTAAGTGGGCCACACCCACTAAAGGTTTCCTACAACTAATGAGATGCTTATTCGTTAGTAACAAAGGATTAAAGATCAAGAATTGAATTGAATCTCTTAGAAGAGTGGGCTGATCGTGAGTTTCCATCTTACTATAATTAGTTTGCTTCATGTTTCTTCAATTATGAATTCATCAATTGAATCTATTATAGAGGGTGGGCTGGTCGTGAGTTCTACAAAGAGAAAAACAATTCTATACCAAATACAGATAACGTTGGTTGTTGATTCTATAAAGCGTGAATTACAAATTCTAAGAGAATCGATTCAAGTATATTAAGGCTATTCCTTCTTTCTTTTTGGCATTATCCATAAGATACAAATGAAACGAGAAAATGCACAACTTCCATAAATGACTCTATTCATAGAAATATTAGAGGTGCCTATGTTCTTGAATTCCCATAAATCTTATTATCACATCTTTTGTTCATGGGTCTCAGAAAAATACGTAGTTGATAAAGTTTATCCGAAAGATATATTGATCTTATTAACATATTTTTATGCATTTCATTCATTTATACTTGTACATTGACCCATGACTGGATGGCGTTATATACACGTATATATATATGTACATATATGTATATGGGATATGTGAAAAGGTTACGGCGTTATATATGCACCACCACCTGATCAACTGGAACATGTTGATGATTTTACCCACAATGGTGGAGATAATATGAAGGGATTCCCTTAGAGGCTTGATAATGTTATGTACACCTATACCCATGTATGACACGACATTTATACATACGTGCATGACATTATAAATATTTCAGGATTTACAAAGTGATTTAGACTTACACGCTTACACACGGAATTCCTTATTCCATGTTTCATCTATATCTGTTATGTACTTATTTTTATGTCATACATACTCTGTACATTATTCGTAGTGATACCTAATTTCCAGGGGCCTGCGTTTCATGCCCGCAAGTGAACGTTGACAAGATGACGGTCCCCCTTCTTAGGATCCTTGATCAGCAAGAGTTTGCGTACTCCATTTGATCCGTAGCTACTTTTGACTTTGGTACGTTATGTTTGTATACATATATGGGTATGACGGGGTGTCACGACCCAAATTTCCCACCGTCGGGATCGTGATGATGCCTAACATTGAACCCGCTAGGCAAGCCAACGTTACTGATTTGTTTACCTGTTTACTTTATCTTTTAGAAATTTACAAGTTAACATGACATAAATAGCTGAATATGTGGAAGAACGGATTTAACAATCTAACTGAATACTAATACGAAATCCATAATACAACTCCACCCAGAACTGATGTCACAATGTCATGGATTGTCTACGAATACTAAAAACAGTGGTCTGAACAAGAAATACACAAATCTGTCTCAGAAATAGATAAAACAGAAGGAAATATGATAGAAGGGGATGCCAAGGCCTGCGGATGCCTATAGGACTACCTCGGGTCTCCACTAGACTAAAGGCAGCAACCTCGAACTACAGTCCGTAGGGTCCAGTACTGGGATCTGCACAAAAGAGTACAGAGTGTAGTATCAGTACAACTGACCCCATGTACTGGTAAGTGTCGAGCCTAACCTTGGTGAAGTAGTGACGAGGCTAGGACACAACAACCATATAAACCTGTGCAATTTAATCATATACGAGAAGCAATAATAACAAGAATTAAACAGAATAAGACGGGAAAAGGGGAAACATGTTGAGGGGGGGGGGGTATCAGGTTATGACAATAATAAAGTGAGGTGACAAGGTAAATATCAAACTGGAAGCAACTGAAATAATAACACAGTGACAAGTGCATGGTATCACCCTTTTGTGATTTTACTCTAGTCCTCACCATAGAAATCAACAAAAACGACACGACATCACCCTTTGTGCTTTTACTCTCTTATAATCATGGCACAACATCACCCTTCATGCTTTTAGTTTTATTAATATGGCACATCATCACCCTTCGTGCATTAACACTCATAATATTGACACGACATCACCCTTCGTGCATTAACACTCACTCTCAATATCATGCACAACATCACCCTTAATGCTTTACATTGTTCCTCACCCAAAAAAATGCAATTATAACATCTCGGCAAGGGAATCAACAATAGAAACATCAATAGAAATAATACCATCCCGTCAAGGGAGTCAACAATAGAAATAATATCATCCCGGCAAGGGAATCAACTATAACCAAATTAGTTTCAACAATTACTTCACAAAATAAACCTTAACTTGAACCAATACTCAACAATGGTCAATTACCATAAATTTATCATAAGTCTTGTTCCACAGTGCAAATCATCAATTTAAGTATGAACAATACATAATAAATCGCAAAAATCTTAATATAAGACTCACGGACATGCTTGATACCAACTTATAGATACTCGTCACCTCACCTATACGTCGTACTCGACACTAACACATAGCAAATAAGATACAACACCTATTCCCTAAAGCTTAGTTAGGTCAAACACTTACCTCGGATTCCACGGCCAAACTCAAGCCTCAAATACCGCTTTCCCTTTAGATACCACTTCCAATTCACTTGCATCTAGCCAATATTAACTTATTAACATTAAATGAAGCCATAGAAACCAATTCAAATGAAGAATTAGATATTTCCCAATATTCTTCCAAAAAGTCAAAACCCGACCTCGGGCCCGCTTGGTCAAAACTCGAGGTTTGAACCAAAACCCGTTCACCCATTCACCCACGAGCCCAAATATGCAATTAGTTTCATAATCCAACCCCAAATCGAGGTCTAAATCCCCTAAATTTGTAAAATCCCAACTCTCTTAAAATCCCTAATTTCTACCTTAAAGAATAAGATTTAGGCCTAGAAATCTAATGGGTGTTGATGGAAAATAAAAAAAATCGGTTTAAGAACACATATCTATGATTGGGTGTTGAAACTTCTCTTCAATAATCGCCCAAGGTCGGATTTTAGGGAGAGAGATATGAAATTTTGAAGAAATCCCTACCTAGGTTCTATTTTAATTTGCTGGACAGACCTTCTTCGCGTTCGTGAAGCTTATGGCCAGAAGGGCCTATGGTTTCACGGTGAGCTGTTCGCGTTCGCGGTGGTCTTTCCTCCTGACCATCGTATTCATGGGCTAGGACCGCATTCACGAAGAACAATTCAAGGACTCCCCCCAGCCACATCCATTACACTACGCATTCAAATGTCGCCAGTCGCGTTCGCAAAGATCAACCCCCCTAGTGCTCTGCGTTCGCGACCATGGCCTCACGTTCACGTAGAAGAAATCCCTCTCTATCCCAGATTGTACTTCGCATTCGCGTGCGCTGCATCGCGAACGCAAAGAACAAAATCTCAGAACACCAAAAGCAGCAAACACAACAGAAGTTCTTAAGTCCAAAACATCCCGGAACCTATTAGAAACTCACCTGAGCCCTCGGGGATCCAAACCAAACATACACACAAGTCTAAAAATATCATACAGACTTACTCGTGTGATTAAACCGCCAAAATAATGCCTAGAACTACGAGTTTAGCATTAAAATCAAAGAAAAATACTCTTAAAGTTTCCATTTCAGAATCGAGGGTCCAGTTCATGTCATAAGAATCTCGTTTCTTACCAAATTTTATAGGTAAAGCTTACATACTATATAAAACCTGTACCAGGCTCCAGAACCAAAATACGAGCCTGATACAATCAAATTCAAACATCGTTAAATTTCCAAAAACTCTTATATTTTCAGTTAAACAATTTCTTTCAAAATTTCATTACTCGGGCGAGGGACCTCGAAATTCAATTCTGGGCATACGCCTAAGTCCATATTTTTCTACGAACCCTCCGGGACCGTCGAATCACGGGTCCAGGTCCGTTTACTCAAAATGTTGACCGAAGTCAACTTTAATTCAATTTTAAAGGCACAATTAGCATTTTATTCTCAAATTTTCACATAAGGGCTTTTCAGATATACGCCCGAACTACGCATGCAAATCGACGTGAGACAAAAAGGAGGTTTTTAAAGCCTCAAAACACAGATTTGACTTTCAAAACAAGATGACCTTTTGGGTCATCACATTCTCTACCTCTAAAACAATCGTTCATCCTCGAACGAACATAGAAAAGTACCTGAGTCGGGGAAAGATAGGGATATCGGCTCCATATATTGGACTCGGACTCCCAGGTAACTGCCTCGGCAGGCTGACCTCTCCACTGCAGGTGAACTAAAAGGAAATTCTTCGATCTTAACTGACAGACCTGCCTATCTAGAATAGCTACTGGCTCCTCCTCATAGGTCATGTCCTTGTCCAACTGGACAGTGCTAAAGTCTAACACGTGGGATGGAACGCCAATACATCCAAAGCATGGACACATGAAACACTGGATGCACAGCTGATAAACTCAATGACAACACAAGTGTGTAAGCCACCTCTCCCACTCTATCAAGAATCGCAAGAGGACTGATGAATCTAGGGCTTAGCTTGCCCTTCTTCCAAAATCTCATCACGCCCTTCATGGGAGACACTCGAAGCAACACTTGCTCTTTGACCATGAATGCCACATCACGAACCTTACGGTCGGCATAACTCTTCTGCCTGGACTAAGCTGTACGAAGTCTATCCTGAATAATCTTAACCTTATCCAAGGCATCATGTACTATGTCTGTACCCATCAACCAAGCCTCTCTCGACTCAAACCATCCAATCGGCAACTGACACCGCCTACCATATAATGCCTCATAGGGATCCATCTGAATGTTCGACTGATAAATGTTGTTGTAGGCAAACTCTGCTAATGGCAAGAACTGATCCCAAGAACCTCCAAAGTCAATAACACATGCTCGACGTATATCATCCAAAATCTGAATAGTATGCTCGAACTGTCTGTCCGTCTGAGGATGAAAGGCTGTTTTCAACTTGACCTGTGTACCCAACTCACAATGTACTGCCCTCCACAAATGTGAGGTAAACTGCATACCTCGGTTAGAAATGATAGACACGGGCCCACTATAAAGATGAACAATCTCCTGAATACAGATCTCAGCCAACCGCTCCGAAGAATATGAAATTGCCACAGGAATGAAATGCACTGACTTGGTCAGCCTATCTATAGTAACCCATACTGCATCAAACTTCCTCTGAGTCCGTGGGAGTCCAACAACAAAATCTATAGTGATATGCTCCCACTTCCACTCAGGAATCTCAATATTCTGAAGCAAACCACCAAGTCTCTAATGCTCATACTTTACTTGCTGACAAATCAAACACCGAGTTATATATGCAACAATATCTTTCTTCATCCTCCTCCACCAATAATGCTGCTGCAAATCCTGATACATCTTAGCAGCGCCCGGATGAATAGAGTATCGGGAACCATGGGCCTCCTTTAGAATCAACTCACGAAGTCCATCCACATTAGGCATACAAATATGATCCTGCATCCTCAACACTCCATCATCTCCAACTGTGACCTGCTTGGCACCCCCGTGCCGCACAGTGTCCCTAAGGACAAGCAAATGAGGATCATCATACTGCCGATCTCTGATATGCTCAAATAATGAAGAACGAGCGACTCTTCAAGTTAGCACATGGCTAGGCTTAAAAACATCCAACCTCATGAATTTATTGGCTAAAGCCTGAACATCAAAAGCAAGCGGTCTCTCATCGACCGGAATGTATGCAAGACTACCCATACTGGCTGACTTCCTATTAGAAGCATCGACCACTACATTGGCCTTCCTTGGATGATACAAGATGGTGATATCATTGTCTTTCAATAGCTCCAACCACCTTCTCTACATCAAATTTAGATCCTTCTACTTGAACAAGTATTGCAAACTCTGGTGATCTGTGAACACCTCACATGACACGCCATATAAATAATGCCTCCAAATATTCAATGCGTGAACAATGGTTGCTAGCTCGAAATCATGAACTGGATAGTTCTTTTCATGAATCTTCAACTGCCATGAAGCATATACAATAACCTTGCCATTCTGCATCCAAACCGCACCAAGTCCAATATGAGATGCATCATAATACACTATATATGGCCCTTAACTTGTAGGCAATACCAACACCGGCTCCGTAGTCAAAGCTGTCTTGAGCTTCTTAAATCTCACATCACACTCGTTCGACCACCTGAACTAGTCACTCTTCTGGGTCAACCTGGTCATTGGGGCTACAATAGATGAAAACTCCTCCATAAACTGATGGTAATAGCTCGCCAAACCCAAGAAACTCTAGATCTCTATGGCTGATGTGGGTCTAAGCTAGTCCTTGACTGTCGCAATCTTCTTAGTATCCACCTGAATACCCTCTGCTGATACAACTTGACCCAAGAATGCAACTGAACACAACCAAAACTCACATTTCGAAAACTTAGCATATAACTGACTGTCCCTTAGAGTCTGGAGAACGACTCGAAGATGTTGCTCATGCTCCTCTCGACTGCGGGAATAGATCAAAATATTATCAATGAAGACGATCACAAATGAATCCAAATAATGCTTGAACACTCGGTTCATCAAATCCATGAAAGCTACTGGGGGTATTTGTTAGCCCAAATGACATCACTAAGAACTCATAATGCCTGTACCAAGTGCGAAAAGCTATCTTAGGGACATCGGATGCCCTAATCCTCAACTGATAGTAGCCAAATCTCAAATCAATCTTCGAAAATACCTTTGCACCCTAAAGCTGATCAAACAAATCATCAATCCTCGGAAATGGATACTTGTTCTTGATTGTGACTTTGTACAACTACCGATAATCTATGCATATCCTCATGGATCCATCCTTCTGCTTAACAAACAACACCGGAGCACCCCAAGTCGAGACACTAGATCTAATAAAGCTTTTATCAAGCAGTCCTATAACTATTCTTTCAATTCTTTGAACTGTGGCAGGGCCATACGATATGGCGGGATAGAAATGGGCTGAGTGCCTGGAGCCAAATCAATGCAAAAGTCAATATCCCTGTCGGGTGGCATCGCCGACAGGTCTGAAGGAAATACCTCTGGAAACTCACGAACAACGGGTAAAGAATCCGTAGAAGGAACTTAGCACTAGAATCACGAACATACCCCAAATAGGCCAAAAACCCTTATCAACCATACACCGAGCCTTCATATATGATATAACCCTACTGGTAGAATGACCAGGAATCCCTCACCACTCCAACCAAGGCAACCCCGACAATTCTAAGGTCACGTTCCTAGCATGATAGTCCAAGATATCATGATAAGGGGATAACCAATCCATCCCCAAGATGACATCGAAATCTACCATATCGAGAAGCAGGAGATCTATGCTAGTTAACAACCACACACGAATGATAGACTCGATCTACCATAATAGAATCACCTACCGATGTAGACACATATACAGGAGCACTCAAAGAATCACGGGGAACAACCAAATAAGGCGCAAAATAAGATGACATTTAGAAATATGTGGACCCTAGATCAAATAGAACTGAAGCATCCGTACTGCAAATTGAAACCATACCTGTGATAATTGCATCGGAGGCCTCAGCCTCAGGTCTGGCTGGAATAGCATAACTTTGGGGTTGGGCCCCACCACTATAAACTACATCCCGAGGATGGCCTCCTGCTGGCTGGCCTCCAACTTTATCTTCCTGACCTCAACCTCTATTGTCCTGACCTCCACCTCTAACACATCGACCCCTACCTCTAGCTGGCTGAGCGGGCGGTGGAACACCCAATGCCGGAACCATGGCACGAGAACCCTGATGCTGAGAACTGCTCAAAGCTCGAGGGCAAAACCTAGCAATGTGCTTCGTATCGCCACAAGTATATCAAGCCCTCGGCTGTTGGGACTGATGACCCTGACGGCCTGAGTAACCACATTGAAAACTTTGGAGCGGTGGTGCACTAATAGGAGCTGGTGGTGCACTGTAGGGTAACTGATCAGAATACTGCATATGAGAACCACGACCACCTGGAGCACCGTAAGAAGCTTGGAGTGCTGAATGAAACGGCCTGGGAGGATGACCCCTACAAAATGAATCCCTGCCTCCAGATGAGGCACCACTGAACCTACCAGAATGACGGGGCCTCTTGTCAGACCCCTGACCACCCCCCCTCTAATAGAACCATCTCAACTCGTCTGGCCACATTGGCTGCATCCTGGAAAGAAATCTCACTCCCTATCTCCTTAGCCATCTACAATCTAATAGGCTGAGCTACTCCCTCAATAAACCTCCTCATCCTCTCTCTCTCTCTTGGTAAGAAGTATAATAAGAGCATGACAGGCCAAAGCAATAAATTTGAATTCGTACTGAGTGACGATCATAGAACCCTACTAGAGACGCTCAAAATGCCTCCGATATCTCTCTCTGAATGATAGGAAGAAACTTCTCTAGAAATAGCTGAGAGAACTGATCACAAGTTAAAGCCGATGACCCAGCTGGTCTAGCTAAACAATACTCTCTCCGCCAAGTCTTGGTGGAACCTGACAGACAAAAAGTAGCAAAGTCGACCCCATTGGTCTCTATTATCCCCATGTTCCATAGAACCTCATGACAACTGTCCAAATAGTCCTGGGGATCCTTTGAAGATGTACCACCATAGGTAGTAGTGAAGAGCTTGGTGAACCTGTCCAACCTCCACAAAGCATCAGCAGACATAGCTACTCCATTGCCAGTCTAAGCTACCACACCCGACTAAATTACTCCAACTGGCTGAGCTGCTGGAGTCTGAAACTGAGAAGCCATCTACTTCGGAGTGCGAGTAGCGGGAGTCTATGCTTCTCCCCCAACCTAAGAGACAACTGATGCTACAGGAAGTAAGCATGCCTGGGTGACACACTCTATAAGGCCAACTAGACAGACCAGAGCATCTTGGAGTACCGGGTTAGTGATGAACCCCTCTGGAACCTCAGCTAACCCTGCTAGAATGGTCTGGGCTGGAGCCTCCTCCTCAAACTCTACTTGAGGCTCCGCCAGTGGTGCTTCTGCTCTTGGCTGAGTCCTGCCCTTGCCTCGTCCTCTACCCCTCGTAGGAGCTACCATTGGGGGCTCGGGATGGTGATCAACGGAAGAAGAAGCATGTGTTCTTGCCATCTGCAAAAGAATAGAGTAAAAGTTCAATTAGCATTGAGAAATCAAATCGCGCAACAGAAAAGAATATATGTGAAGTCATTCCTAAACTGTGTAGCCTTTGGGAGATAAGCACAGACATCTCTGTATCGATCCTTCAGACTCTACTAAGCTTTTCCGTAAATTGTGAGACCTAAGAAACTTAGAGCTCTGATACTAACTTATCACGACCCGAATTTCCCACCGTCAGGATCGTGATCGCGCCTAACATTGAACCCGCTAGGCAAGCCAACATTACTGATTCGTTTACCTTTTTACTTTATTTTTTAGCAATTTACAAGTTAACATGACATAAACAGCGAAATAAAATGCGGAAGAATAGAATTTAACAATCTAACTAAATACTAATACGAAATCCATAATACAACTCCACCCAGAACTGGTGTCACACGGACTGTCTACGAATACTACAAATAGTAGTCTGAACAAGAAAAACACAAATCTGTCTCAGAAATAGATAAAACATAAGGAAATATGATAGAAGAGGACGCCAAGGCCTGCGGATGCCTACAGGACTACCACGGGTCTCCACTGGACTGAAGGCAGCAACCTCGAACTACGGTCCGTAGGGTCTAGTACCAGGATCTGCACAAAAGAGTGCAGAGTGTAGTAATAGTACAACCGACGCCATGTACTAGTAAGTGTGAAGCCTAACCTCGGCGAAGTAGTGACGAAGCTAGGACACAACAACCATATAAACCCGTGCAATTTAATCATATACGAGAAGCAATAATAATAAGAAATAAATAGAATAAGACGGGAAAATGGGAAACATGCTGAAGGGGGGGGGGGGGTTATCAAGGTTTTGACAATAATAAAGTAAGGCGACAAGGTAAATAACAAACTGGAAGAGACGGAAATAATAATATAGTAACAAGTGCACGACATCACCCTTCGTGCTTTTACTCTCGTCCTCACCATAGAAATCAACAAAAATGGAAGAGCATCACCCTTCATGCTTTTACTCTCTCATAATCATAGCACGACATCACCCTTCGTGCTTTTAATTTTATTAATATGGCACAACATCACCCTTTGTGCATTAACACTCACAATATCGGCACAACATCACCCTTCGTGATTTACACTATTCCTCACCCAAACAAATGCAATGATAACATCCCGACAAGGGAATCAACAATAGAAACATCAATAGAAATAATACCGTCCTGGCAAGGGAGTCAAAATAGAAATAATATCATACCAGTAAGGGAATCAGCTATAACCAAATTAGTTTGAACTACTACTTCAAAAAATAAAGCTCAACTTGAACCAATACTCAATAATGGTCAATTACCACGAATTTATCAAAAGTCTTGTTCCATAGTGCAAATCATCAATTTAAGCATGAACAATACATAATAAAATCACATCAATCTTATTATAAGACTCACGAGCATACTTGACACCAACGTATAGATACTCGTCACCTCACATGTACGTTATACTCGATAATAACACATAGGAAATAAGATATAACATCTATTCCCTCAAGCTAAGGTTAGGCCAAACACTTACATCCGATTCCACGGCCAAACTCAAGCCTCAAATACCGCTTTCCCTTTAGATTCCACTTCCAATTCACTTGTATCTCGCCAATATTAACTTATTAACATTAAATGAAGACAAATAAACCAATTCAAATAAAGATTTACGGATTTCCCAACATTCTTCCAAAAGGTCAAAACCCGACCTCGGGCTCGCTTGGTCAAAACTCAAGGTTCGAACCAAAACCCGTTCACCCATTCACCCACGAGCCTAAGCATGCAATTATTTTCAGAATCCAACAACAAATCGGTGTCTAAATGCCCCATATTTGTAAAATCCCAATTCTCTTAAAATCCCTAATTTCTACCCTTAAAGAACAATATTTAGGAATAGAAATCTAATGGGTGTTGATGGAAAATGAAAGAAATTGGTTTAAGAACACATACCTATGATTGGGTGTTGAAACTTCTCTTCAAAAATCGCCCAAGGTCGTATTTTAGGGAGAGAGATATGAATTTTTGAAGAAATACTGACTTAGATTCTGTTTTAATTCTCAGGACAGACCTTCTTCGCATTCGCAAAAGGTCTTTCGCATTCGCAAATCTTGTGGCCAGAAAAGCCTACGCGTTCGCGATGAGCTGCTCGCATTCGTGATGGTCTGTCACCCCTGACCATCGCATTCGCAGACCTAGGACCGCGTTTGCGAAGAACAATTCAAGGACTCCCCCAGCCACCTCCATTACACTATGTGTTAGCGTATGGATAGTCGTGTTCACGAAGAGCAATCCCCCCAGTGCTCCGCGTTCGTGACCATGGCCTCTCGTTCGCATTGAAGAAATCCCTCCCTAGCCCAGCTTGTACTTGGAACATGCAGGTTTTTATCGCCAATTTATAAAGTATTTATCAAAAATTTCCTCCTTTGTGCAGGTTTTTAGAGTAGGATGTGTCATTTAAGTTTGACGGTGCTCATCATAAAGCATTCGAGGAGCTGAAAAAGAAGTTAGTAAGTGCACCAACCATAGTGGCTCCTGACTTGAACGACCTATTTGAGCTGAAGTGTGACGCTAGTGATGGTGCCATTGGGGCCGTATTGGGCCATAGGAGGAGCAAAATATTTCACTCCATTCACTATGCAAGCAAGACTCTCACTCCTACTCAAATAGATTATACTGTGATAGAAAAGGAGTTGCTTGTTGTAGTGTGGGCGTTCGATAAATTTTGAGCCTATTTGGTTGGAACCAAAGCCATCGTCTACACAGATCATGCAGCCATAAGGTATTTGTTTGAAATGAAAAAGTCTAAACCAAGGCTAATCCGTTGGGTTTTACTGCTTGCAGGAATTTGACTTGGAGATCCAAGACCATAAAGGAACATAGAATTAAGTGGTTGATCACTTGTCCAGGTTAGAAACTCAAAATCATGTAGCTGAAGGAGATGTCATCAAGGAAACCTTCCGAAATGAGTAATTGTTGGCCGGTACTATTGGGGAGTGGGGAGGTTCCATGGCATGAAGATTTTGTGAACTATCTGCCAAGTGGAGAAATGTCGCCTGATCTTGAACCTCATGCTAAAAGAAATTCTTGCGAGATGTGAGGTCATACCTGGACGATGAGTCGTTCTTGGTCAAATCTTGTATCGATCGGTTAATGAGAAGATGTGTGCCTGAATATGAAATAAATTCTATCTTACATGACTGTCATGCGTGGCCTTATGGTGGTCATCATGTGGGTGATAGAACGGCAACAAAGGTGTTGCAATCGGGTTTCTATTGGCCTAGGGTGTTTAAAGATGCCCATAAGTTTGTAAGGAGGTGTGATAAGTGCCAGAGAACAGATATAATTATGAAAAGGCATGAGATTCCATGCATGGTATTATGGAGATTGAAATTTTGGATGTGTGCAGAATTGATTTTATGGGTCCGTTTCCCTCATCCAATGGGTGTCAGTACATTTTGATGGTCGTTAACTATGTGTCAAAATGGGTAGAGCCCATTGTTCTTCCTACCAATGATGCCAAAGTTGTGGTCAACTTTGTGAAAAAGCATATCTTTACAAGGTTCGGCACCCCGAGAGTGATGACAAGTTATAGGGGCACCCATTTCTGTATCAAGCTATTGGACAATGTCTTAGAAAAATATGGGGTCAAACATAAGGTTGCGACCGCTTACCATTCTCAGACCAGTGGACAGGTTGAAGTGTCAAATAGATAGATAAAGTAGATTCTGGAGAAGATGATTAGTACAAGTAGGAAAAATTGGGCTGCAAATCTTGATGATGCTCTATGGGCATACCTGACCTCCTACAAAACTCCAATTGGAACCTCCCTTTACAAGTTTGTTTATGGTAAGGCATGTCAGTTACCGGTAGAACTTGAGCACAAGGCCTATTGGGTGATAAAGAAGCTGAACTTTGATGCAAAATTAGTGGGTAGAAAGCGGTTGATGCAATTGAACGAGCTTGATGAGTTTAGCATGCACGTGTATGAGAATGCCAAGTTATAAAAAGAAAAGACCAAGTGCTGGCATGATAAGCATAGCCACCATCGCGAGTTCGACCCGGGCCAATTGGTTCTTTTTTCAATTTGAGGTTGAGACTTTTTCCGGGAAAGCTCAAATCGAGATGGTCGGGCCCATTTGAGGTAGGGAGAGTCACTCCATATGGTGCAATTGAGTTGCGCGCCTTAGATGGCGAGAGAACGTTCTTAGTGAACGAACAAAGAGTAAAGCACTATTATAAAGGTGACTTTGATCGTCAGAAGTCGAAGGTGTTACTTTCCAATGAGTAGACGACATTCTGCGTCGTGCCGTGATGTTAAATCAGGTGCTTGTTCGGAGGCAACCCAGCTTTACTGTTTTTTTATTTTTATTTTATTCTATTATTTTTGTAGTGTCTGTTTTTATTTTTTAGAATTTTGAGCATAGGAAGCAAAGCGAAAGGAAGTGTGCTAAAGTGAGCTAGATGGTGGGAACTAAGTGTGGGGTTCCCATACAAAGGACTATACCTGGGGGAAGACTGAGTATCAGTGAGCTGCTATTGCTTCGGCCTTTGACCTTTTAGGGAGTTTCTTATCGACCCTCATTATTGTTTTGTTTTATTTGTGTATTGGGGATACTGCACTCTTTTAAGTGTGGGTGGGAGAAATTCTCTGGATAATTAGGAGTAGTATGTAAGAAAAATATTTACTTCTTGTTTTTGTTTTCATAGTTGTGTAGAAAAACAAATTGGATTAATCCCGACGATGGATCTCATTCAACAGTTTTCTTGAGGGATTTAAGTTGAAAGAAGAAAAAAAGACAAAAAGAATTTCTTTTGTTAGGTAGTGTAATAATTCCCCCATGGTTTTTCTTTGTACCGCGGTTCTTTTCCAAGGGTTTTGTTTGAACCGGGTGTAGCTAGTTTTATTTTGTTTAGGAGTAGGAGCCATTGTGTTTTGATATGAATTGAAGCAATATCTCTTTACTTTGTTATGCCTTGAGAATTCTGAATACTTTGGTTGTGACGCTTAGGCTTAGTGTTTGACTCTTGTAGAAGTACATTAAATTGTATGATCTTAACTTTGCTTAACTGCTTTGACTAGAGTATGTGACGACCCGGCCAGTTGTCTCATGAGTTACCACTCCGTTTCCACCATTTCTGCTTCTTATTGCTTTCTCTATTGGTTCTATATGTGATCGGGTTGGTTGGCTAGGGTTCGAAAGGATTGGGTAAGGTTTGAGACACTTGGTCTCTTTTGAGGAAGCTTAAGTTGAAAAAGTCAATCGGATGTTGACTTATGTGTTAGAGGGCTCGGATGGGGGTTTCGATGGTTCAGATAGCTTCGGGAGGTGATTTGGGACATAGGAGCGTGATCAGAATGAGTATTGGAGGTCTGAAGTAGATTTAGGCTTGAATTGGCGAAATTGGATTTTTTGCAATCTGGTTGATAAGTGAGATTTTGATATAGGGGTCGCAATAGAATTCCGAGAGTTGCAGTAGTTCTGTTGTGTCAATTGAGATGTGTGTGCAAAATTTCAAGTCATTCAGACGTGGTTTGGTTGGGTTTTTGATCAAAGCGTAATTCGGAAGATTTTGGAAACTTAGGCTTGAATCCAATGTGTTTTGGTTGATTCGATGTTGTTTGAGGTGTTTTGAAGATTGGTATAAGTTTGAATAAGGTTATGGGGTATGTTTGTGCTTTTGGTCGAGGTCCCGGGGGCCTCGGGGTGATTTCGGATGATTGACGGAGAGTTTGTAGTTTTAGTGAAGCTGCAGATTTTCTGCTTCTGTTGTTTCCGCACCTGCGGATTGGGGACCGCAGGTGCGATGCCACAGATGCGAGGAAGAAGGCCATAGAAGCAGAAAGTGACTGGGAAGGCTGTGACCGCAGAAGCAGTTGGAGAACCACACCTGCGCGCATGTGCGGAGTGAACATCGCAGATGCGGAAAGTTAGGACTTAAGTGAAAACCGTAGAAGTGGTTCAAGGACCACAAATGCAGTATCGCAGAAGCGGGATTTTGGCCGCAGATGCAAAATCCTTGGGCCATAAGGTATAAATTGTTTCCTTCGCGATTTTTGAGCTATTCCACCATTTCTAAGTTGGCTTTGGAGCTTTTTGGACGATTTTGAAGAAGGATTTCAAGGGGACTTCATTGAGGTAAGGATTTTGGACCTAAAACTCATTCCTATGGTATTATTTCACGGATTAGAGCTATAGTTAATGGAATTTAAGGATTAAAATTAGGAAACTAGGGCTTGGTATTGGAGACCTAGACTTGAGGATTTGAGGGACCCTTTGTGGTCGGATTTTGGTATTTTTGATATGTATAAACTTGTGGGGCGATGATGAATCTATTGATGTGGATTTTATCGAATTCCGAGACCAGGGGTCAGGTTTTGGTAATTTCAGGATTTAAGTTGTAAATTAACTATTTTCGCTTGGGCTTCGTTCCTTTAGCATATTTTGACATCATGATTCTGATTTTGGATAGATTCAACGCGAGTGGAGTCCGATTCAAGGGGAACAGGCGTTGCGGGCTAGAGTTTTGACTGGATTGAGGTGAGTAATGATTGTAAATGATGTTCTGAGGGTATGAAACCCCGGATCGCACAAAGTTGTGCTATATTGAGGTGACACACACACTGGATGACGAGCGTGGGGTCGTGCACTGCTAGGGATTTTGACTTAGTTCATCCCGAATGACTATTTTACCTCGTACTTAACTGAAAACTATTTGTTATCATCATGTTTTGGGCTGAGTGCCATATTTGGGCCTCGTGACAACTATTTTAACCCTTAGGGGATTTTACTGCTATTTCCTCACTGTTTTGACTTTATACTTGAACTCAGTCTTGCTATATTCTACTGTTTTCATAACTCAGCCATGTTTACTCTACTTTAACACTTAAAATGATATTTCAAATGATATTATAGGCTGAGAATCATGTTTTACTGTTGCCCGAGTGGCTTTTTGAGATTCTGACTAAGTAAGGCCGAGGGCATACATTGTGAGGAAACACTGATTATGATATGAGGCCAAGGGCCTGAGATCTATACGCCACAAAATGGCTTGATATTGCGCTTGTACCGTAAGGCGCCCCTCCAAGAGTATGCACACCCCTAGTGAGCGCGAGTACCCATTGTGATGTGAGATATAGCTAGAGGGGCTGGTATTGTTTCTGAGATATTGCCCGAGGGGCGGATTTGTTGACACTGTGCCCGAGGGGCGATTCTTTATGTGTTTATCTTTCCCAATTGCCTGTCATTTGCTTGCTTAATTGTTAAAAGGGCATTTTATGAAGTTTTAAACTAAACTCAATAATTTTACATATCCTTACTACTCACCATTTTACTGGCTTTTACTGCTTCCTTATAGCCTATAATGTGCCTTACATGATTTCTTGCTTTAAGTCTTTATTTATGATTATTACTCACTGAGTTGGAGTACTCACTTTACTCCCTGCACCCCATGTGCAAATTCATGCGCATCAGGTCCCGCTAGCGAGTGTTGATCTTTCCGGCTCAGGCGGATTCGAAGATTCTCTAGGTAGCTGCCGGCGTTCGCAGCCCAGAACTTCTTCCTTTATTTTATCTTCCTCTGTTTTAGATGTGTATTAGAGTATGTAGACCTTTCTTGTATCATCCTGATTGTAGATGCTAATGACTAGTGACACCCCAGTATCGGGCTGTGTTGGTTTTACTTCCGTATTGCACTATTCACTACTTACTTTGGGATTATTTATTACGTTTTAGACTTAATTCTTAATGTTTAATTGCTTAAAACTAAAATAGGAAGGTGTAGGGTGGTCTGGTCTTCATGAGAGGCGTCATCACAAGCGGGTTCGTGTTTAGGGTCGTGACAGAGTGTCTTGATGAGTTAAATACTGAGTGAGTTATATGCCATGTGTGTGTGAGGGTTATGTATTTTTCTATGCATTGCATTTGATGTCCAGAACTTGCCTTGTGTGTTTTCAAAGCGAAATAGTAGTTTTGTTCAGCCTTGGAAGTGATATAGGTATTTTATTATTGAGCCAGATATATATATTTTACCCGCCTAAGTGTTATGTATCGTAGTTAACCCCTTTTGAGCTTGTAATCCTATTTCTTTGGAAGCCACATAACAAGCCTTGCCAATTTGTTTGAATTAACCATCTATTTGAACCTTTTCACCTCTCATGAGAACTTGAATTGGAATGAACTTGGTAAAAGTTAAAGTGGGGGGGGGTGGTTGGTTTGGCTTTTGAGTGGAACTAATGAAATAAGGAGAAAGGTTCACTGTTTTAAAAAAGTAAGATCCACTTGAATTGAAATGTCACGCCCCAAAATTCCCACCTTCGGAACCGTGATGGCGCCTAACATTTCACTTGCTAGGCAAGCCAACGTTAGAGGACTCTTAAGACAACTTCAGTCAATTTTAACAATAGAAACAATTAAGCTAAACAGAAGCTAAAACTGAATTTGCGGAATAAAATAAAAACCATAATAGCTAATACAATTCGGATGTAATGTCATGATTCACAAGCTTCTAAGATTTACTACAAACAAAGTCTGAAAGAAAATACAATTGTTCTTAAAGAAAGGAAACAATATAATAAATAAACAAGGAAGGGACTCCAGGGTCTGCGGGCACTAGCAGATCTACCTTGGATCTTCGACAAGAAAGTCTAGCTACTAACCTCACGATCATCTACGGCCGGTACCAAAATTTGCAGAAGAGCAGATTATAGTATGAGCACAACCAACCTCATGTACTCGTAAGTGTCGAGCCTAACCTCGACGAAGTGGTGACGAGGCTATGATAAGACACCTACATAATAAACCTGTGCAATTATTATTATATGTACAAAATAATAGCATATGAGAGCTAGACAAATAATATCGGGAGGGGGGGCATGCTAAAAGGGGACACAAGATATGAGAATTTCAGCAAAAATGATAACCAGGACAATCAATATGCCTTTGACTAGTAAAAATAATTAAACACAGTAAGGAAAAGCGCACGACATCACCCTTCATGCTTTTACTCTCAACCTCACAATATAAATCGATTGATATTGAATGACATCACCTTTCGTGTATTAACTCTCATAACATGGCATGACATCACCCTTTGTGAATTAAAACTCACAATATGGCACGACATCACCCTTCGTGCATTAATACTCACAATATGGAACAACATCACCATTCGTGCATTAACACTCACAATATGGCACGACACCACCCTTCGTGCATTAACACTCTTCCTTAACATAAAGCACTGAGCAAATAACAACATGGAGATAAAATAACAAGAACAAGCCTTACTTCAACATTTGGTTCCACAATACCAACCTCAACTTTGAAATCAATACTCAATTATCACCAAAAATGCGTAAACATGATAAGAACGATCAATTTAACAATAACTAGTCTAAATAAGGATAACATGATCAAAGAAAGCAATAATTACAAGAAATCAAGTCCCACCCGCATGCTTAAACCCGACAATAACGCATAAGTACTCAACAGCTCACATATATATTATACCCAACATCTAAACATGTAGCAAATAGACAAATAAGTCCTAATCCCTCAAGCCAAGATTAACCACGACACTTACCTCGCTCCAAAGACCAAACTCATAGCTCAACTACAACTTTGACTTTCAAAAAAGCCTCCAAACCAATAGAATCTAGTAAATTACCAACCAAACGATTCAAATTAAGCCTTAGGAACTACCCACGATTGCAAAGAATTCAATTTAGATCATTATTAAAAAAGTCAACAAAAGTCAACTCTCAGGCCCCCTTGGTCCAAACCCGAAATTTGAACCAAAACTCGATTACCCATTCACTGCCGAGCCCAGTTATGTAAGTTGTGTTGGAATCCGACCTTAATTTGAGGTCTAAATCCCCATTTTTAAAAAATCCCTAATTTTACCCAAACCCCCAATTTCCACCATGAAAACACATGATTTTAGGTTGAAATCTTAGGAAAAGTAATGAAAGATTGAAAGAACTAGTTTTGGATAACTTACCAATGATTTGGGGAAGAAACGTTCTTTGAAATATCGTCTCTAGGGTTCTTGAGTTTGAAAATTTGAAGAATGAACCAAAAATCATGTCTAAGTCCCATTTTGGTCAGTTGCAGATATCGCATTTGCGACCTGGGGTTCGAAAATGCGAGCCCCGCAAATATGAAGAACCTATTGCAAATGTTAAGGTGTCACATTTTGGCTTTCATCGCATATGCGATGAATTGTTCGCAGATGTGAATGTTGACCCTTCCGCAAATGCGACCTCTTGATCGCATTTGCGATCATTGCCCCTCCTAACTCACTTCGCAAATTCGAACTCAATATGGACCAGCTACTCTTCGCAAATGCGGTGAGTAGCTCACAAATATGAACACCTCATAGGTCGTAAATGGGATGAATGATCTCGCAAATATGAGATCAGAGGCCTGCACCAGAACTAAAACCCCAGCAACATTTCTAAGTCCAATATTCACTTTGTAGCATATCCGAAACTCATCCGAGCCCTCGTAGCTCTAAACCAAATAAGCACACAAGTCTAAAAACATCATAAAAACTTGCTCGCTTGATCAAATCGTCAAAATAATACCTAGAACTACGAATTGAACACCTAATCAGATGAAGTTTTCATGAAAACTTTGAAACTTCTGTTGTCACAACCGGGCGTCCGAATCACATCTAACCAACTTCGTTTCTCATCGAATTTGACAGGCAAGTCATAAATATGCTATTGGACATATAACAGGTTACGAAACTAAAATATGGACCCGATATCCAAAAGCTAACCATTGGTCAAGCATTTCAAATTCACTAAGCCTTTAACTTTCAAATTTCAACAAAGTCTGATAACTCGGGCTAGGGACTTTCGAATTCGATTCGGGGCACACGCCCAAGTCCCAAATCACGGTACGGACCCACTGGGACCATCAAAATACGAATCCAGGTCCGTTTTCTCAAAACGTTGACCGAAGTCAACTCAAATGGATTTTAAAGCAAAATTTCATATTTTTCTCGGTTTTTAACATAAAAGCTTTCCGGAAACACGCTCGGACTATGCATGCAAATTAAGGAGGGATAAAATGAAGCATTTTAGGTTTCAAAGTGCAGAATTGGGTTCTAAAACATAAGATGACTTATCGGGTCATCACATGAAAAATAAAGAAAAAAATAGTTGTATTGTTGTGCAAATATTCCTTAAAAGTGGTGGCTATTGATGTAACTATGCTTAAAGAAGTAGGGAGTTAATATCTATTAATGTGAAGGTGGAGTTCTGGTTTGACATAAGTATGGGATTTTAAATCCCCAAGTGTATATATTAAAGTGCTTTAGGGAGGGGTAGTCACTCTTATACCTAAATGTATCATACCCGTCTCGCAGCCTACATTACAATAAATTAAAGTCATACTTGATCCTATAAGAATGAGCTCTATTAGTTGAGTAATGCACTACGGGCAAGCCTATGGTGCATCTTTTGTGGCATATGAATGTTATTTCTTAGAGTGAGTGAGTTCTTTCTATCTTGAGTTCCTAATTATTCTTTAATTTTATTGTGTGTGGAACTACTCTTGTTTGTTGTGTGAGGGAACTTAATTCATGAAGAAAAGATAATTTCATTAACCTCTATGTTAGAGTAAGTAAGTGAGTTGTGATTCACAACTTGTGAATAATGTATGGTACTTATGAGTCAAATCTTGAGGTGAAGATGTTGCACTCTTGTGCTTAGTCTATTTTAAATATTCTTGGTGTGATGAGTTAGGAGAATTGTTTTAAAAGGTCGTGTTCTTTTAAAGTGTAGTTTGATTACTCGAGGACGAGTAATGGTTTAAGTGTGGGGTGTTGATGGTAGGCTATAATTACGTATTTTATCGTTTATCGCACTCTAATTTACTATACTTTAATTGAGTCTGAGCTTCACTCACTAGTGTTTTGCACTAATTGCGTGTTGTATGCCTTGTAGGTGATTCTGGGCTATTTAGATACTATGGAATGAATTCATGCTATTTGGAGCTTTGAAGTCTGAGTAAAAGCCTAAAGGATTAAGTCGAGATTGCGTTCTGGGGCCGGGGATCAATTCTGGACGTCAAAATTCAAGGAAGAAGCAACTGATGAAGAAATGTACTAGTACGATGCACTATGCGATGCACTATGCGACGCATTAGTGTAATCTTATGTCAAAAAATTTCAAAGTTCAGAGACTGTTTTTTTTGTCTGACAGGAAAACACACTAGTGCGACGCATGAAAAGCAATAAATTTGCAAGTTTTCCTATTTCAGCTAGGAAAAGGAAATTTCCTCTAGGCCCAACCCTACTTGGTATAAATACATGAAAAAACGTTATTTTCTGATTTTGTTTAACACACTTTAGACCTAGGGAGACTATTTTGGAAGGGAGAAGACGTTTGGAGTATTCTTTGGAGGAGAAAATCATCGAATTCTTCAATCCTTCATCTTTTTTTTTTGTAATTTGTTTATGCAAAATACTTGGAAAATTGTTGCTACAAACATGAGTGACTAAGCACTCTAGTTTCTAGGGTTGTGGTTGACATGATTATTAATATTTATTAATTACATCTCTGTTAATTCGGATGATCATCTTGAGATTGTTTCTTTAATTCTAGTTTTAACTTGTGAATTGTTGTAGCTACCAATTCACCCTACTATCTCTGCTATGCTTGGAAAAGTCGTGCTTAGATTAGAGTAGAATTAAAGAGAGCCTGTTTCAGAACTCGTGACTCGGGGAAAGATTTCGCAGTTATGATAGGAATATACCTAACAACCTTGCTTAGTTGAATGTCGTATTATATTCGTTCATGATAGATTAAATACCATAGGTATATAGGATTGATATATTGTGGACAGGCGAGTAGTACTGTGGGAATATGCTATTCATATAAATTATCTCGTTAATTAATAACCATAGATAATTTGGATTAACGAGTGTGATTGTTGAATTTAATAGGATTGATAAACCAACCACAACCCTGGAATCTTCATCTCCTATGAATTAAGATCTCATCATACACATTTGCATTCTTGTTAAATTAGTTGTTACTTGTTTAATTTTTGCAATAGTATATTAATAAAAAAATATCACTCTTGATTATCTTGGACAATTAATTGATTTTAGTTTTCTTAGTTAACGATCAAACTAAGTCTCTGTAGGTTCGATATCCGACTTTCGGGTCACTTTATTACTTGACGTTTACGTATACTTGCGTGTGTGTTTGGTCGCAACAGATACAACTGATTACTACGTCATTTGCCTCTTTCGATTATAAATTAGTGTAATATCATTATAGCATAAAATAGATAAGTGGCTGAATAAACGCTAATACCTATTAATACCACGATAAAATGTATCACTTCTTCTGCCTTGCTCGATTATTGAATTAGGTAAACATTACTTTGTGATATAAAATGGATAGATTTAACCTAATGAATAATATCTGATTGTAAAAGCAAATAAAAGTTAGAAATAAAGTATCACGTCAAGCAAGTGAAATTGAACAATAGGAGTACCAAGATCAATCATTTTCCTAACATAAGAAAATTATTCCATACTAGATGTGGTACTGACAATGGAAATATACTTATTTATTAGATAAGAAAATTGAAAGAAATATTCAGGAATAATAATTTCCCCTATTTAATTAAAAGTTAAAATTATAGTCATTTAAGTAATCATATATCATCATATCATATCATATCATATATCATCATATCATATCATTATACTAGAAGTGTAAAGACATTGAGTGTAAATTGGAATTACCAAAATATCCAAAAAATATTGAATGACAGTTTTATCCCTCATCTAAAAACTATTTCTATATTACTAATATACAAAATCATAAAATTACTTCATAATAAATATGATACTATCAAGAATCATAAAGATAGTGGAATTGAGCCTCTTTACTACCTATCATTATTAGATTCTTTAAGCTACCGTGGATAAAAAATATGTTAAGTGAATCTAGCTAAACTTCAATTTAAATGAAAAGACTACAGTTTTAAATCTCTTCATGTTCTTGGAGTCTATAGATACATATGGCTATTGGTATGCACACCAAAACACAGCCAAAATCTTGTTTAGAGCATTTCATGTACCATACAAAATTTGAGAATCAAGTGTTTATATGGATCAAAGAGAGAGGAGTTGACAGGAATAGTTGAAGCAAGGAAGAGAAAAACTATGGTAGAGCATAAGTAAAAGCGAAGAAGTGTCACGACCCAAACCGATGGGCCGCGATGGGTACCCGGGACCTTACTCAACCGAGTACCAGTGTAGCATATCTTTCATATCATATCATCATAGGTAAATGAGACGGAAAGGCTGCCGTGAGATAACCAGAATAAAACATGAGGGAATACTCGACATAGGACATCCCAACGTATAATACAAACTTATACATATGACATACAAGCCTATAAAACCAAAATAATCACTCGTACACTGAACATAGGCCGACAAGGCCATACAATCTTTCATATACATGACATATGTCTACAAGCCTCTAAGAGTATATAAATACCATAAAGGTCAAGAGAGGGCCCCGCTATACCAATCAATACATGTCCAAATCATACTGACCAAATAGGCAACTCCGGAGCAAATGGAGCGCACCAACATCTTCCGTTGAGCTGATAGCCTACTTGGAGGACTCTCAACTTGTCTATCGGGAACTGCGGGCATGAAACGCAGCATCCCAGACAAAAGGAATGTCAGTACAAATAAAGTACCGAGTATGTAAGGAATGAACATCAGTGAATAAATGCCATGAGAGAAACATGGAGTAAAAGGCTCAACATGTAAGTCTGAATAGCTCTGTGAATCATTTAATATTTATAATGTCATGCATATGCGTATAAATGTCATACCATGCATAGGTATATGCGTACATAACATCATCAAGCCTCTGAGTACATCCCATCATATCATTTAGGCCACTATAGGCAAAACTATCAACATATATCAGTTGATCAGGTGGTGGTGTGTATATAATTCCATAACCTTTCCTCATACCCCATATACATATATATATACACGTATGTAACATAATCCGGTCATGGGTCAATATGCATGTATAACTGAATGCAATGAAGAAGAAGTGAGTTAATAAGATTTCTCGGTATGTCATAAGATCATTACAGCTTTGATTAATATCATGAAATAAACTTTACCAATTCATGTATTTTCTGTGACCCATGAACAGATGATAGAATAATAGGACACATGGGGAATCAAGAACATAGGAACCCCTAGTATTTCTGTGAATAGAATCATTTATGAAAGTAGCGCATTTGCTCATTTCGTTTATATCGTATGGATCATGGAAAAGGAAATAAGGGATAGCCTTAACATACCTGAGTCGGTTCTCTTAAAAATCCTTACAACACCTACCAAATGCTACAAAACATGTAACGGCAGATCGAAGTACGGAAAAAACTGTATGATATTATTGAGACAGATTGTACCGTACTCCCTTAGAATAGCAATTTAACGATACTATAATATCAAGTAGTCTCATATGAATTGCTGAAGCTTCTTCCTTATATTATAGAGATATATGTATCTCCCTTAAGTGATTTAGAGGGGTTTTTAATCTTAGTGGGTGTGGTCCCAACTTATATGATAACTAAGCCACAAAATTCTCTTAAGGTGCCATCTTGCTACATGAATTAGAGTCATTTGTTGCGCTTTTGATCAAGACTTCCTTGGCTGCCAAGTTGGGGGCTTATTAAGCTTATCAAAAAAGCTTAATTACTTAGTTAATCTCCCACTAAAAATCAATAATTACCCAATTATCCACATACTTAAGAATTATCTCAAATACGCAAAATACTACTCACTTTTAACACACTTTATATACCTTACTATCATGGTCAAGTGGTACATTGTATAAGTCCATAAATATCGGGTATTATTGTGACGACACGGCCAGTCGTCTCATGTGTTACCGCTCTATTTTCTCTATTTCTTCTTCTTTATGCCTTGTTATCCGTGTTTTGTGATATCGGGTTGGTCAGATCGAACTCTGAATGATTTTGGTAAGGTTTGAGACACTTAGTCTCTTTTAAGAAAGCTTAAGTTAGAGGGCTCAGAAGTAAATCCGAGGGTTCGGCTAGCTTCGAGAGGTGATTTGTGACTTAGGAGCGTGATCGAAATGAGTTTTGGAGGTTCGAAGTATATTTAGGCTTGAATTGGCGAAATCGGATTTTTTGGCGATTATCGGTTGATAGGTGAGATTTTGATATAGGGGTCGGAATGGAGTTCCGAGAGTTGCTATAGTTCCATTGTGTCATTTGGGATGTGTGTGCGAAATTTTAGGTCATTCTAACGTTGTTTGGTTGGGTTTTTGATAAAAAATGAATTCGGAAGATTTTAGAAAGTTTGGCTTGAATCCGATGTGTTCTGGGTGATTTGGTGTTGTTTGAGGTATTCTAATGATTGGAACAAGTTTGAATAAAGTTTTAAGATATGTTGGTACTTTTGGTTCAGGTCTGGGGGGTCTCAGGGTGATTTCGGATGGTTGATGGGCAGTTGAGATGTTGTTGAAGCTGCAGAAATCTTCTACTTCTGGTATTTTCGCACCTGCGGATTAGGGACCGCAGGTGCGATCTTGCAGATGCGGCGAAGGAAACCACATAAGCGGTCAAGGAGGAGAGGTGTAGGAGCTGCAGATGCGGTTGGTGGACCGCACCTGCGATGGCGCAGGTGCGGCTATGGGGCCGCAGATGCAATTTTGGGAATTTAAGTGAAAGCCGCAAAAGCGGCTATTTGACTACAAATGCGGTGCCGCAAAAGCGGAAGTCTGGTTGCAAGTGCAAAAATCCCTGGCCAGAAGGTATATATATTGTCTTCTTCGCGAAATTTTGCTAAGTTCATTATTTTTTAAGACGGGAAATAGGCTAAGGCATAGGATTTCAAGGGGAATCAAAGGATATCAGTTGGGTAAGTTCCCTAAGCTTATTTATTTGGGTTTAAGATAAATTTTACATTGTTTAATAATGGTTTTAGTGGAGATTAAGGAAGAAAAATTGGGGATTAGGGCTTGAGTTTAAAAGGCCTTCAAATGGGGATTTAAGGGGTCATTTGGACTCCGATTTCAGTGTTCTTGATATGTATAGACTCATGGGAGGATAAATCTTCCGTTGATGTAAAAATTATCAAATTCTAAGACGTGGGACCTGGGGTCGGGTTTTGGTAATTTCGGGATTCTTGGTATTATTTGATTGTTTTCGCTTGGGCTTCATTCCCTTAGCATATTTTGACGCCGTGATTCTGCTTTTGGATAGATTCGATGCGAGTGGAGGCTAATTCGAGGGGCAAAGGCGTCACAGAGTAGTATTTTCACCGGTTTGAGGCCGAATGAAATTGGTTTTTAAACTATAACATTGATCCGATATTCTGTTGATTATTCGGTTATATGTTTTATTCGAATTGCTCGTCACTGCTTTCAGTCCTTCTTTACTTTAGTTACTTACTGAGTTGGCATACTCACATTACTTCTTGCACCTTGTGTGCAGATTCAAGTGCCCGAGTGGCAAAGTAAGGGTCCTCAACTGATTCAGAGGTTGCCGGAGATTTCAAGGTAGCTGTATGGCGTCCACATCCCTGTTATCTCCTTCTTATCTTATTCTTTTTCTGCATTTTGCAATACTTTTGTTGTATCAGACAGTCAGTTATGTAGTAGAGGTTCTAGACTCGTGACACCAGATATTTGGGGCTATGTTGTCTTATGTTTTTATTAGATTTCGCATTATTTTAGCTATTTTAAACACTTCTTATGAGAATCGGTATTTAATCCTATGTTGGAAAAATGGTTGTATAAAAGAAATTCGATGTGATTGATGGTTTGGGTTGGCTTGCCTAGTAATGTGATAGGCGCCATCACGACCGGGTATTTGAGGTCGTGACAAGTTGGTATTAGAGCCTTGGTTACATAGATCTCGCGAGTCATGAGCCGGTTTAGTAGAGTCTCGCGGATCGGTATGGAGATGTCTGTATTTATCCTCGAGAGGCTGCATAACCTTTAGGAAAATTCTTCATATTCTTGAAATTCTTGGTGTACGAACTTGTTGATCCGAATACTAAACTTCTGTTATTCCATTCTCTCACAAATGGTGAGGACACGTGCTACCGGGTAGGGTGGACGACCACCAGTTCCACTAGTTTGGGCCACCAGAGGCCGAGGACATGGTCAAGGCCGTGGTAGGGGAAAAACAGCTAGGGCAGCACCTAACAGATCCACTAGTTTCCCCAGTTCTAGATCAGGTCCCAATTGTGGATGCAACAACACCACCAGACTAGGCACCAACTGTGCTCATTGTGATTCTAGGCCTTTAGGAGGCTTTAGCTCAGATCTTATCAGTGTGTACCGATTTGGTTCAGGCGGTTTCAGTTACTACGGCTGCAGCTACTTCTCAGGCCGGGGGAGGCACCTAGACTCCCGTTGCTCACACACCTGAGCAGGTGGTGCAGGGACTCTAGACACCGGGGCCACCTCCAGCCCAGCCGGTTGCACTAGCTTAGGAGTTTGTGGTACCAGTTATGCCGCACGACGAGCAGCATCGACTAGAGAGGTTTGGTAGGATCAAGCCTTCGACTTCTAGCGGTGCATAGGGCGAGTATGCCTAGGGGTTCTTTATAAGTGGCAGAGGATGCTTCGTACAGTGGGGATTCTAGAGACCAGTGATGTAGCTTTTACCACCTTTCAGTTTTCTAGGGCTGTCTTCACTAGGTGGGAGGCGTATGAGAGGCGTAGGCCTGTTGGTGCAGCAACCCTTACTTGGCAACAATTCTCTATTCTCATCCTGGAGAAGTATGTTCCACAGTCACGTCGAGAGGAGCTGTGTAGGCAGTATGAGCAGTTGCATCAGGGAGAGATGACTGTGACGCAGTATGAGATGCGGTTCTCTGAGTTAGCCCATCATGCAGTTTGGTTGGTTCCCACAGATTAAGAGAGGATAATGAGGTTTGTTGATGGTCTCACATATCATGTTCGGATTCTCATGACTAGGGAGAGGGTGACAGGTGCTACTTTCGAGAAGGTTGTTGACATCGCCTATGAGATTGAGACGGTTCGCCGCCAGGAGCGAGAGGACAGGGAGTCCAAGAGGCCTCGAGGATCTGGTAGTTATAGTGGTACTCCGTCCAGGGGTCAGTTCCAAAAGGGCAGAGGTCGTCCCTTTAGTCAGGCTCATTTAGCTTGCCCAGGGTATCGTGGGGCATCATCGGGCCATGGTTCTCACAATTCTCATCAGGACCACTCATCACTTAGTGCCCTCCCAGCCCAGAGTTCGTCCCGTGCTATATCATTGCAGGGTTCTTCCATGCCAGGTCCTTCTACAGGTCACTCTGGTGCCAGGGGTTCCTTTCAGTCCCCATCTCGAACACTGGGGAGTTGTTATGAGTGTGGAGAGTTCGTGCATATAAGGAGGCAATATCCTCGTCTTCATGATGGTTAGTCTCAGCAGAGGGGTCAACCCTTAACTTCTGCTCCAGTTACTTCACCACCCGCCCAGCCAGCTAGGGGTGAAGGTTAGTCAGCCAGGGGCCACCTAGAAGGGGAGGTCGATCAGGTCGTGGTCAGGCCCGTTTCTATGCTCTTCCAGGTAGATAAGATATTACTGCTCAGATGTCGTGATTTCATGTATTGTTTTAGTCTACCACAAATATGCCTATGTATTATTTGATCCTTGTTCCACCTTTTATTATGTTTCATCATACTTTGCCTGTTATCTGGATACGCCCCGTGAGTCTCTTGTTTCACATGTTCATGTATCTACTCCAGTGGGTGATACTATTGTCGTAGACGTTGTGTACCTGTCGTGTATGGTGACTATTGGGGGTTTGGAGACTCGAGTGGATCTTTTATTATTGTGTATGGTGGATTTTGATATCATTTTGGGCATGGACTGGTTATCTTTGAGTCGTGCTATTCTGGACTGTCATGCCAAGACAGTCATATTGGCAATACCGGGTGTGCCACGGATTGAGTGGCGAGGTGTGACTGATCATGTTCCCATTAGAGTGATCTCATTCTTAAAAGTCCAGCGTATGGTTGGGAAGGAATGTCTTTCGTATCTAGCCTTTGTGAGGGATGTCGGAGCTGAGACTCCCAGTATTGATTCTGTCCCAGTTGTGAGGGAGTTTTCCGATGTGTTTCTTGAAGACCTACCGAGCATGCCACCAGACAGGGACATTGATTTTGGTATTGACCTGGTGCCAGGCATTCAGTCCATTTCTATTCCGCTGTATCGTATGGCATAAGCGGAGTTGAAGGAATTAAAAGAACAGCTTCAGGAACTCCTTGATAAAGGGTTCATTCGGACTAGTGTGTCACCTTGGGTGCGCCAATTCTATTTGTGAAGAAGAAGGATGGCACTATGAGAATATGCATTTATTATAGGTAATTGAACAAAGTAACAATTAAGAACAAGTATCCTTTGCCTCGCATTGATGATTTATTCGACCAGCTTCAGGGAGCGAGAGTGTTCTCCAAGATTGATCTCCGTTCAAGTTATCACTAGTTGAAGATCAGGGACTCGAATATTCTTAAGACAGCTTTTAGGACACAATATAGTCATTATGAGTTCGTGGTGATGTCTTTTGGGCTGACCAATGCCCCAGCAGCGTTCATGCACTTGATGAACAGTGTGTTCCGACCTTATCTTGACTCGTTTGTCATAGTCTTCATTGGTGATATTCTAGTGTATTTGCGTACTCAGGAGGAACACGCGGAGCATTTGACATTTGTGTTGTAGAGATTGAGGGAGGAGAAACTTTATGCAAAATTCTCCAAGTGTGAGTTTTATCTCAGTTCAGTGGCTTTCTTAGGGCACGTGGTGTCCAACGAGGGTATTCAGGTTGATCCAAAGAAGATAGAGGCGGTTTAGAGTTGGCCCAGACTATCCTTAGCCACAAAGATTTGCAGCTTTCTTGGCTTGGAAGGCTATTATCGCTGGTTTGTTCAGGGATTCTCATCTATCACATCGTCCCTGACCAAGTTGACTCAGAAGGGTGGTTCATTTGTATGGTCGGACGAGTGTGAGGAGAGCTTTTAGAAGCTCAAGACAACTTTGACCACAACTCCAGTGTTGGTTTTGCCATCAGCTTCAGGTTCATATTCCATGTATTGTGATGCTTCGAGAATTGGGATTGGTTGTGTGTTGATGTAGGAGGGTAGAGTTATTGCTTATGCTTCTCGTCAGTTGAAGCTTCATGAGAAGAACTACCCCGTTCATGATTTGGAGTTGGCTGCCATAGTGCACACGTTGAAAATTTGGAGGCATTACTTTTATGGTCTGTCCTGTGAGGTGTTTACTGATCATCATAGGCTCTAGCACTTGTTTAAGCAGAAGGATCTTAACTTGAGTCAGCGGAGATGGTTAGAGTTGCTAAAGGATTATAATATCACTATATTGTACCATCCGGGGAAGGCCAATGTGGTGGCTGATGCTTTGAGCCGAAAGGCAGTGAGTATGGGGAGTCTGGCATATATTTCAGTTGGGGAGAGACCTCTTGCAGTGGATGTTCAGGCCTTGGCCAATCGGTTTGTGAGATTAAATGTTTCGGAGCTCAGCCGGGTATTGGCTTCTATGGTTTCTCGGTCTTCCTTATATGATCGCATCAGAGAGCGCCAGTGTGATGATCCGCATTTGCTTGTCCTAAAGGACAGAGTTCAGCATAATGATGCCAGATATGTGACCATTGGTGATGATGACGTGTTGAGGATGCATGGCCAGATATGTGTGCCCAATGTAGATAGGTTTCAGGAGTTGATTCTGGAGGAGGCCCATAGCTCGCGGTACTCCATTCATCCGAGTGCTGCGGAGATATATCAGGATCTGAGACAACATTATTGGTGGAAAAGAATGAAGAATGACATTGTGAGATTTGTAGCTCGGTGTCTCAATTGTCAGCAGGTGAAATATGAGCATCAGAGACCGGGCGTCTTGCTTTAGTAGATGGATATTCCTAAGTGGAAGTGGGAGAGGATCACTATGGACTTTGTTGTTGGACTTCCACGGACTTTGAGAAAGTTCGATGCTATTTGGGTGTTTGTGGATCGGCTGACCAAGTCCGCACACTTCATTCTTGTGTGTACTACCTATTCTTCAGAGCGGTTGGCAGAGATCTATATTCGAAGTATTGTTCGTTTGCGTGGTGTCCTAGTTTCCATCATTTCAGATAGGGGCACTCAGTTTACTTTGCAGTTTTGGAGGTCCGTGCAGCGAGAGTTGGGTACTCAGGTTGAGTTGAGCACAACTTTTCACCCTCAGGCAGACGGGCAGTCCGAGCGCACTATTCAGATATTGAAGGACATGTTGCGCGCTTGTGTCATTGATTTCGGAGATTCATGGGATTAGTTTCTACCGCTCGCAGAGTTTGCTTATAACAACAACTATTAGTCGAGTATTCAGATGGCGCCATACGAGGCTTTGTATGGGAGGCGGTGTAGATCTCCAGTTGGTTGGTTCGAGCCCGAGGAGGCTAGGCTATTGGGGACATACTTGGTAGAGGATGCCTTAGAAAAGGTGAAGGTGATTAAGGAGAGGCTTCGTACAACACAATCGAGGCAAAAGAGTTATACTGATAGGAAGGTTTGGGATGTGTCCTACATGGTCCGTGAAAAGGTTCTGTTGAAAGTTTCGCCCATGAAGGGTGTTACGAGATTCGAGAAGAAAGGAAAATTGAGTCCGTGGTTCATTGGACCTTTTGAGGTGCTTCAAAGGATTGGGGAGGTGGCCTATGAGCTTGCTTTGCCACCCAGCTTGTCGAGTGTACATCCGGTATTTCATGTTTCTATGGTCCGGAAATACATTGGGGATCCGCCTCATGTTTTGGATTTTAGCACGGTTCAGTTGGATGATGATTTGACTTATGATGTGGAGCCAGTAGCTATTTTGGGTTGTCAGGTTCGAAAGTTGAAGTCAAAGGATATAGCATCAATGAAAGTGCAGTGGAGAGGTCAACCCATGGAGGAGACTACCTGGGAGACTGAGCGGGAGATGCAAAGCAGATATCCTCACCTGTTTGAGGCTTCAGGTATGTTTCTTGACTCGTTTGAGGACGAACGTTTGTTTAAGTTGGGGAGGATGTGACGACCCGGCTAGTCGTCTCATGTGTTACCACTCCATTTTCCCCATTTCTACTTCTTTATGCCTTGTTATCCGTGTTTTGTGATATCGGGTTGGTCGGATCGAACTCAGAATGATTTTGGTAAGGTTTGAGACACTTAGTCTATTTTAAGAAAGCTTAAGTTGTAAAAACCAACCGGATGTTGACTTATGTGTTAGAGGCTCGGGAGTGAATTTCGAGGGTTCGGTTAGCTTCGGGAGGTGCTTTGTCACTTAGGAGCGTGATTGGAATGAGTTTTGGAGGTTCGGAGAAAATTTAGGCTTGAATTGGCGAAATCGGATTTTTTGGCGATTACCGGTTGATAGGTGAGGTTTTGATATAGGGGTCGGAATGGAGTTCCGAGAGTTGCAGTAGTTTCGTTGAGTCATTTGGGATGTGTGTGCGAAATTTCAGGTCATTCGTACGTGGTTTTGTTGGGTTTTTTAATCAAAAGCGAATTTGGAAAATTTTAGAAGGTTTGGCTTGAATCCGATGTGTTTTGGGTGATTTGGTGTTATTTGAGGTGTTCTGATGATTGGAACAAGTTTGAATAAGGTTTTGGGATATGTTGGTACTTTTGGTTGAGGTCCCGGGGGCCTCGGGATGATTTCGGATGGTTGACGGGGAGTTGAGATGTTGTTAAGCTGTAGAAATCTCCTGCTTCTGGTATTTCCTCACCTGCGGATTGGGGACCGCAGGTGCGATCTCGCAAATGCGGCGAAGGAAACCGCAGAAGCGGTCAAGGAGGAGAGGTGCAGGAGCTGCAAATGCGGTTGGTGGACTGCACCTACGATGGCGCAGAGATGGCTATAGGGTCGCAGATGCGATTTTGGGAATTTAAGTTAAAGCCGCAGAAGTGGCTATTTGACCGCAAATGCGGTGCCGCAGAAGCGGAAGTCTAATCGCAGGTGCAAAAATCCTTGGCCAGAAGGTATATATATTGTCTTCTTCGCGAAATTTTGCTAAGTTCATCATTTTTGAAAATGGGAAAGAGGATAAGGCATAGGATTTCAAGGGGAATCAAAGGATATTAGTTGGGTAAGTTCCGTAAGCTTTTTTATTTGGGTTTAAGATCATTTTCCATTGTTTAATAATGGTTTTAGTGGAGATTAAGGAAGAAAAATTGGGGATTAGGGCTTGAGTTTAAAAGGCCTTCAAATAGGGATTTAAGGGGTCATTTGGACTCCGATTTCAGTGTTCTTGATATGTATAGACTTGTGGGAGGATAAGGCTTCCGTTGATGTAAAAATTATCGAATTGCGAGACGTGGGCCCCGAAATTGGGTTTTGGTAATTTCGGGATTCTTGGTACTATTTGATTGTTTTTGCTTGGGCTTCATTCCCTTAGCATATTTTGATGCCGTGATTTTGCTTTTGGATAGATTCGGTGCGAGTGGAAGCCGATTCGAGGGTCAAAGGCGTCACGGAGTAGTATTTTTACCGGTTTGAGGTAAGTAACCTTTGGAAATCTGGAATTGAGGGTACAAACCCCGGTATTTGACTTGTTTTGATAAATGCGGTGATGCACTTGCTAGTTGACGAACGTTTGGGTGTGCACCGGTAGGATTGTAACTTGGTCCATTTTGTACCGACTATTAAGCTACGTATTTGATTTGGAAATATTATATTACTCTGTATTTTGGATATTTATATTGTATTATGGGATGTATGCCATGTTTGGGGCCTTGTGCCGACCTGTAGAAACCCTTAGGGGCAACTATTTTCCTCACTTTACTTGCTAGAAGCATATCCTCGGTCATGTTTTACCTGTTCAAATGTTTAAAACTGGTTTTATTACTCTACTCCTAATCGTGAGGACTATTTGGGCTGAGTTCCCTAATTTCTATTGTTGTGCCCGAGAGGCTGTGAGGTTAAGGTCTGAGAGAGGTTGAGAACCAAATTGTGAGGATATTTGTATATATGTAAGGTATGGATTAGGCTGCACGCTGCAGCGATACTTATATGGATCCAGCTGCATGCTGCAGCGATATATATATTAGATCGGGCTGCGTGCCGCAAAGATTTAGGTTGTTTGAGCCCCCCGAAGTCTGTACACCCCAGTGAGCGTAGCCGACTATAAATTCCGGAGCGGGATGCATGCCGCAGCGGTTACTATGATTTCTATTATTATCAGATACTAATGAGCCGAGTGCTGAGAGTGAGTACTAAGTGACGAAAGTTGAGTCACGAGTGACTGAGAGGCTGCCCGAGGGGCCATATTCTGAGTGATTCCTTGCCCGAGGGGCCCATTTATGATGATTTCACTGATTTCACTCTTCTTTTAAACACGCCTCTGTTGGAAATACTACTAAGTATATGATTTGAGGCGTTTCAAACTTAAAATGTTGATTTATGACGAAATTGTTTTTTAAACTATAACATTGATCCGATATTCTGTTGATTATTCAGTTATATGATTTATTCGAACTGCTCGTCACTGCTTTCAGTCCTTATTTACTTTAGTTACTTGTTGAGTTGGCGTACTCACATTACTCCTTGCACCATGTGTGCAGATCCAGGTGCTCGAGTGTTAGAGTGAGGGTCCTCACCTGATTTAGAGGTTGCTGGAGATTTCAAGGTAGGAGCATGGAATCCGCAACCCTATTATCTCCTTTTTATCTTGTTCTTTTTATGCATTTTGCTAGACTTTTGTTATATCAGAAAGTCAGTTATGTAGTAGAGGCTCTAGACTCGTGATACCAGATATTTGGGGCTGTGTTGTCTTATGTTTTTATTGTATTCCGCATTATTTTAGCTATTTTAAACACTTCTTATGAAAATCGGTATTTAATCCTATGTTGGAAAAATGGTTTTATAAAAGAAATTTGATGTGATTGATGGTTTGGGTTGGCTTGCCTAGTAATGTGATAGGAGCCATCACGACCGGGTATTTGCATTCATGACAAGTTGGTATCAGAGCCTAGGTTACATAGGTCTCGCGAGTCATGAGCCGGTTTAGTAGAGTCTCGCGAATCGGTACGCAAATGTCAGTATTTATCCTCGAGAGGCTACAGAACCTTTAGGAAAATTCTTCATATTCTTGAAATTCTTGGTGTGCAAACTTGTTGATCCAAATACTAAACTTCTGTTATTCCATTCTCTCACAAATGGTGAGGACACGTGCTACCGGGCAGGGTGGACGACCACCAGTTCCAGTAGTTGGGACCATCGGAGGTCGAGGACGCGGTCGAGGTCGTGGTAGGGGCAAAGTAGTTAGGGCAACACCTACAGATCCACCAGTTTCCATAATTCAGGATCAGGTGCCAGTTGTGGACGCTATAGTAGTGCCAGCCTAGGCACTAGCTGTTCTCATTGTGATTTCAGGCCTTCAGGAGGCTTTAGCTCAGATCTTATCCGTGTGTACCGGTTTGGCTCAGGCGGTTTCAATTACTATGACCGCAGCTACTTCTCAGGCCGGGGGAGGCACCCAGACTCCCGTTGCTCGCACACCTGAGCGGGTTGTGCAGGGACTCTAGACAGTGGGGCCACCTCTAGCCCAGCCGGTTGTACCAGCTTAGGAGTTTGTGGTACCAGTTATGCCGGACGACGAGCAGCGTTGACTAGAGAGGTTTGGTAGGCTCAAGCCTCCGACTCTTAGTGGTGCAGAGGGTGAGGATGCCCAGGGGTTCTTAGATAAGTGCCAGAGGATGCTTCGTACAATAGGGATTCTAGAGACTAGTGGTGTAGCTTTTACCACCTTTCAGTTTTCTAGGGCTGCCTTCACTTGGTAGGAGGCGTATGAGAGGCGTAGGCCTATTGGTGCAGCACCCCTTACTTGGCAGCAGTTCTCTGTTCTCTTCCTGTAGAAGTATGTGCAACAGTCGCGCCGAGAGGATCTGCGTTGGCAGTTTGAGTAGTTGCATCAGGGAGAGATGACTGTGACGCGGTATGAGATGCGGTTCTCTGAGTTAGCCTGTCATATGGTTTGGTTGGTTCCCACATATCAAGAGAGGATTATGAGGTTTATTGATGGTCTCACATATCAGCTTCAGATTCTCATGACTAGGGAGAGGGTAATGATGTGCCGGAGAATTTCGGCACATTTCAATACTAATTGCTTAGATTTTAGCTTGTGTTGAATGCAATTATCTCCTTTACTAATGTAATTTTAGTGTTTTTGCAGTACATGAGGTTTAAGGACCCAAGAGCATGGAAATGAAAGCAAAAAGCCACAAACAGACAAGAAAAGAGCATAATGCAGCACAAATGTAGAAATGCGGTGAAGGATGCGATCGCAAATCATACATGCGAGCCACATAATGTGCAAAGGATCGTAAATAATAACAGAATGTTGGCCAAAATCCAATGCAAGAAATGCGGTCCATAATGCGATCGCATAACAGGTTTGCAGACCGCATAATGGATCGCAAACTCATGGAAAGAAATGTTGATGGTAGAAAATGCCACGTAGAATGCTATTACAAATCTGGAATGCGGACCACAGATCCACAATGTGACGATGGCCTGGAAACTAGGGTTTTGAAGTGCGATGGGCATGAAGAGAATGCGAACCGCATGTCTGTTATGCGACACAAATGCGGTGGCATATTTGACCTGAAAGGCCATTTTTGTCTGTTTTCTGTCTGGACTTTTGGCCCTCTATAAATAGATTTATTCTGATTTTGTGGGCTCATCCGGTCTAACTTTGAAGCTACAATACAAGGCATTAATATTCCTCTCTTTTGGAAGCTTTTGGTTCAAGCATCTTTCACTTTGTAAACTTTATGGCATTAAATATTCTCTTCCTTTTGTATTTTAGCATGTGTAGCTAACTTTAAATACAAAGGTTGTGGACCCTAAATGGGTGTTATGCTAATGGGTGTTTAACATTGAATATATATATAATGGTTGATTGATATTTATTTACTTCTCATTCTTCATTTATTGTTGGTGGTTGCAAACATTAACAAGTGCCATTAAATTCTTGCTTTTCTTGGGAAAGTGGGTTAGAATTTGGTAGAAGTAAATATCAAATACTCAAGGCTTTAAACCTTGTTTAATAGAATCGCTTAGGAATAAGTGGGTTTTATTTGGCATATATTGATTGTTCTTAATTGCAACTCTTTTATATTTGGAAAAATCATAAAGAGGAAATACTACCCAACTATTGGAAAATATTGGGTAGTCATTTAGGCATCATTTGCATATCAAAAGGACCATCCATTATAAATATATCATATTAACACCGATAGCATTACACTTTATTAAAGGGGACACAACCTTTGTTGCTTTAATCAACTTATTTACATTCTCAACATTACAATTAGCTATTACTTCAAACGAAACTCAATTCATACTCTTGTTACCATTAACTGGATAGAATTACGACTTTAGTCGAGCAATACACTATTCGAGTAACCTTTTCACACCTATTCCCTGTGGGATTTGACCCCAACCTTGCTGGGTTATTATATTTCACATCGACCGCCTTACACTATTTATTAAAGTGTAATTTGAGCGTACCAAATTTTGGCGCCGTTGCTGAGGAATACGGTTTTGAAATTACTAACTAGTGTGTACTTTACTTTACGTCTTATTCTATTCCATCACACTTTGCTTGTTTTGCTTGGTGCTGATAGGAAAACATGTCCAAATATGGTGAAGACGTGGAGGCACAAATGGAAGAAAATCCTTTTGCAGACATCGAGGAGTACATTGAGGAAACAAATGCTATTGTACCTCCGGCCGTTGGCGCTGCAACTTTCAAGGTGGAACATGGTTTAATATTATTGCTCAAAGCAGAGGGATTTTTCAGGAATTCCACTGATAATGATCTGACACAACATCTTAGAAACTTATTGGGTGTGTGTGCAATGCATAAGCAGAACAATATCTCTGAGGATGCCCTAAGGTTGAGATGCTTCAAGTACTATCTAGCTGGGGACGCAAGGAAATGGCTTCAAAATCTGCCACCAAACTCCATTCATTATTGGCTCGAAATTGTCCGAGCATTCTTGTCTAAATGGTTCCCGCAAAGTAAGAAGTTTGAGCTCCGGGATAAAATCTTTTTTTTAAGCAAGTACCAGGAGAAAATCTACATGAGGCATGGGATCATTTCAAATTATATTTGGTGAGGTCTCCCAACCATGGTTTTCTGGATTCTATTTTGTTGGAGAAATTCTACATGGGCTTGGATCCTATGAACCAATCTATAACCAAGAATGCAGCTGACGGATCTTTCATGGACAAATCATTCGCAACGGTGACACAAATACTTGACAAAATGGCAAAGCATAATCAAGCATGGCATTCCGAGGACACCACAGATGGAATTACATATGGTTCTCTTCCCTTGAGAAACATGATCAAGGAAAATCAAGAGAGAGATCAAGTGATTGCAGGGCTTGCTACAAATGTTAATGTGTTGACAAAGATGTTCATCGAAAGCCAAATGAAGAAGGTAAATGTGGTTGACTATGTTCAACCCGTATCAAATGAGGATTTTAAGGAAGCAAATTATGTCAACAACTCTCAAGGAGGATATCAAAGGCAACAATACCAAGGTTAAGGACAACAAAATCAATGGAGGCCAAACCCGCAAGGGCAAGGCCACCAACAATGGCAAAATGACCAAGGTGGCTCAAACCAAGGAAATTGGAACAACAACAACAACTTCTCAAACCGGAGTTCAAACCCTTATGTTCCTCTAAAGGGTCAATACTAAAATCAAGGTCCCTCAAGTGAGTCTAAGTTGGAAAGTATGCTTGAACGGGTATTGCAAAATCAAGAAAAATCCAACATTCTATGAGGAACATGACTGAGCTTGTTGGCTCTCATACCGCATCCATTCAAAAATTGGAGATGCAAATGAGAGATCTCTATAGGGAGAAAAATCCAAAGCAAAAGGGAACACTCCCTAGTGACACAATTGCGAACCCAACGGGTAGTGGGAGTGGCCAACTTCTCATGTCATGGAAATTACTACTAGGAGTGGGAAGGTACTGCAAGGAGAGGGTGAACAAGTGGTTGAGGTAGAAGAGTTCGAGAAAGGGGTTGAGGTTGAAGAGCCAAGTGTTGTCGAAATTGAGAAAATTCCGGAAGATGTGCAAGTGCAAGTAGAGAACCGGGAAGAGGCAAAGGAAAAGGTAAAAGAGACACCAAAAACTCTTCCACCTATTCCTAGACCTCCTCCTCCATTCCCTCAAAGACTCCCTAGTAAGGTTAATGATAGCAAACTCAAGAAGTTCTACGACATTCTCAAACAATTATCGGTGAATATTTCATTTGTAGAAGCATTTCAAGAGATGCCGGGTTTTGCTAAGTGTTTGAAAGATTTGATCACCAAGAAGAAAACCACAAAAAATGAAGTGATGAATGTGACTCACCGGGTTAGTTCCATCATTGCAACATCCACCGTTCAAAATAAAAAAGACCCGGGAGATTTCACCATTCCTTGTACCATTGGGGTACATGATTTTGCAAGAGCCTTTTGTGATAATGGAGCTAGCATCAACTTGATGCCTCTTGCTATTTACAAGAAAGCAGGATTAGGTATGCCAAGGCCCACAAGTATGAGATTGCAAATGGCCGATCGTTCCATCAAGCACCCAGTGGGAATTGTTGATGATGTACTTGTGAACGACTTTGTAATCCTTGATTGTGCGGCTGACAAAGAGATCCCTATCATTTTGGGGAGACCATTCCTTGCCACTGGAAGAGCACTAATGGATTCAGAATGGAATGAGATTAAATTTCGTGTAAATGATGAAGAGTCTACATTCCAAGCAAGCAAGGGTATGAAACTACCACATGAGTATGAAAGCATCTCGGTGATCGATGTTGTTGGTGAAGTAGCGGATGCGGTTGAAATGAAAATGAAAGAACAATGCCTCGGCAAAGCATTGGCGGCTATTTTGGTGAACTTTGATGGTGAGGATGTGGAGGGATATATGAAATCGGTAAATGCATTGGAGGGTCTTGGGTCTTACACTTATGCTCCAGCAAAGCTCTCTCTCTATTTTGGAGAATAGAGCTACTCCACCCGCAAAGCCTTCTATAATCGAACCTCCGCAACTAAAGCTCAAACCACTTCCACCACACTTGAGGTATAAATTTCTTGGCTCAAATGATACTTTACCGGTAATTGTTTCTTCGTTTTTGAATGATGTGCAAGTAAAAAAATTGTTAGAAGTCTTGAAGGAGCATAGGGAAGCCATTGGATGGACAATTGCGGACATCCGTGGGATTCCCGCAGGAATTTGCGAGCACAAAATCCAATTGGAAAGTGAAACAAAACCAAGTGTGGAACATCAACGACGGTTGAACCCATCAATGCAAGAGGTGTTAAAGAAAGAAATCATCAAATGGTTGGATGCCAGGGTAGTCTACCCTATTGCCGATAGTTCTTAGGTGAGCCCGGTGCAATGTGTGCCGAAAAAAGAAGGCATGACCGTAATTGAAAATGAGAAAAATGAGCTCATCCCAACAAAAAGGGTGACCGGTTGGAGGGTGTGTATGGATTATCGGAAGCTCAACAGTGCCACATGCAAGGAGCATTTCCCTATGCCTTTTATTGATCAAATGCTTGATCGGCTAGCGGAAAGGTCATTCTATTGTTTCCTTGATGGATATTACAGCTACAACCAAATCAACATAGCATTGGAGGATCAAGAGAAGACGGCTTTCACTTGCCCCTGTGGAACGTTTGCTTTTAGCCGGATGCCATTTGGTTTAAGCAACGATCTGGCTACTTCTCAAAGATGCATGATGTCCATTTTCTCCGACATGGTAGAGGATTTTCTAGAAGTCTCCATGGATGACTTCTCAGTGGTAGGTGATTCTTTCGAGCATTGTCTTAACAATCTTATACAAATGCTTAAGAGATGTGAGAAGACCAACCTTGTACTCAATTAGGAAAAATGTCACTTCATGGTAGATGAAGGCATCGTGTTGGGGCATAAAATTTCAAAGCATGGCATAGAGGTTGACCAGGCAAAAATCGAGATTATTTATAAGCTTCCTCCACCTACTTCCGTTAAAGGTGTTCGAAGTTTCTTAGGGCATGCCGGGTTTTATAGGCGTTTCATCAAGGATTTTTCCAAGATTGCAAATCTGATGTGCAAACTCCTTGAGAAAGATGCCAAGTTTGTGTTTGATGAGCAATGCCTCAAAGCCTTTGAGGAATTGAAGCAAAGGCTCACCACATCACCTATTATTGTCACACCCGATTGGTCTCTTCCTTTCGAGCTCATGTGTGACGCTAGTGGTGTAGCTATTGGAGCAATGCTTGGCCAAAGTCACAACAAAGTTCTCCACCCAGTCTACTATGCAAACAAAACACTCAATGGGGCGCAAATGAATTACACGGTAACTAAGCAACAACTTTTTGCCATTGTCCATGCCTTTGAGAAGTTCCGGGCTTATTTGTTGGGATCCAAGGTGATAGTGTACACAGATCATGCAGCTCTTCGCTATCTCATAGCAAATAAGGATGCAAAGCCTCGGTTGATTCGATGAGTCTTGTTGTTGTAAGAATTTGACTTCGAAGTCAAGGATCGCAAGTGAACTCAAAATCAAGTGGCGGATCATTGTCAAGGCTTGAAGAGGTAGGGAGACCAAAGGGAGATCATGAAATCAACGATGCATTCCGGGATGAACACATATTTGCACTATCTAGCACTTTTGCTCCTTGGTATGCCGATATTGCTAACTATCTAGTTAATGACCTTATCCCAAAAGGATTGGAATCCTATCAAAAGAAGAAGTTTTTGAGAGACTACCGACAATACTATTGGGAGGAACCATTTTTGTTTTGTGTTTGTGCTGACAATATTATCAGAAGGTGTGTTCCGAAATAAGAGATTATGCCAATTCTAAAGGCATGCCACGACTCACCGGTTGGGGGTCATTATAGAGGAAATTGAACGGCAGCTAAGGTTCTTGAATGTGGTTACTACTGGCCTTCAATCTATCATGATGACAATCAAATGGTCAAGGCTTGTGACCAATGTTAAAGACAAGGTTCAATCTCCAAGAGGCATGAAATGCCAATGCACTTTGTGATGGAGATAGAGATCTTCGACGTGTGGGGAATTGATTTCATGGGTCCTTTATAAGCTCTTGTGGGATGCAATATATTTTGGTGGCTGTGGACTATGTGTCCAAATGGGTTGAAGCTATTGCCTTACCAAACAACGAGGCATGGAGTGTGACCACATTCTTGAAGAAAAACATTTTCACTCGGTTTGGCACTCCTAGAGCCATTCTTAGTGATGGTGGGTCTCATTTCTGTAAAAAGGCTTTCACAGGGCTACTTGAGAAATATGGCGTCAAGCACAAGGTAGCCACATCTTATCATCCGCAATCAAGTGGTCAAGTTAAGGTTTCCAACCTGGAGATCAAGAGCATTCTAGAAAAGACTCTTATTGTTAACAGGACCAACTGGTCAAGGAAGCTAGATGACGCATTGTGGGTGTATCGCACGACGTACAAGACTCCTATTGGTAATTCTCCTTATTGGTTAGTCTTCAGAAAAGCTTGTCATCTACTCGTGGAACTGGAGTACAAGGCCATGTTGGCGTTAAAGAGGTTGAACTTGGACTGGGCTGAAGCTGCAAATTTTAGGTTAACACAACTCAATGAAACGGAGGAATTCCGTTTTCATGCTTATGAAAGTGCAACTATGTACAAAGAAAGGATGAAGTTTTTCCATGACAAGAAGATCTTGAAAAGAGAGTTCAAGTCGGGTGACTTGGTTTTGCTCTTTAACTCAAGGCTCAAATTGTTTCCGGACTAGCTCAAATCAAAATGGTCCGATCCATTCAAAGTGGTCAATGTCTCTCCTTTTGGAGTTGTGGAACTAGCATCGGAAGATGGGCTCCGGACATTCAAAGTAAATGGCCAACGAATCTAGCACTACTTGGGCACAAATGGAGAAAAACATTTGGTGGAGCAGCTGGCTCTCAAAGATGGTCCGTGCCCGACCATTGAGTGAATCTAAAAGAACACCAACTTCATCGTGTTGCGACGTTAACTCAAGCGCTTTATGGGAGGAAACCTATGTGTGGTAACACCTTTTTTTGTTCTTTAAATTTTTAATTTTTGATAGATAGATTTACTTGAGCAATTTAAAGTGTGTGTTAGAGTGCAGGGGATTCAAACGATCATAACGTTGGGTAGGAATGCATACTAAAGGGAAGAAAAATCACCGTGTGAAGTTTACTGCAAATATGCAGTCGCATTTTCACAATGCGGACCGTATTTTGGTTGCAAACCAAAATAGTGAGTTTGGCTAATATTGTTGGTCAGTATGCGACCAGGTGGTGCACTTTGCGGACCGCATTTCAACTATGCGATCGCATTGTGCACCGCATCCTTTGCCCTTCAGTAAGTCACTTGAACCCACCGCATAACACTTATGCGGTCGCATAGTGTGTTATGGGGTGAGTTGACCATCGAAATTCTTGCAGGTATCACCCTCGCACTTCTTCATTCAAAACAAACAAAAAGAAATATATTTTTTTACTTTATCAGACGCAAGACAAATATAAAAAAAAAGAGAAAGAACGGAGAAGGAAAAAACAACTAGGGCTTGATCTAAGACTCCAAGTGTGCTCGTAAACATCATCATTGGTATGTTTTCTTTGGGCCAATTCCATCATTTCAAGCTTTCGTTGTACATTTACTCTTATTCTTGTTTCCCTAGTTTTTGCTTTATGTTTTTCCTTTTTATTTTTCTTCTGTGTTGTCTTTCATGCTTCGTAATTAGAGACCGGTTCGTAATGAGCGTGTAGTTGAGTAGTGTGTTTTAGGGTGCTGGGTAGCAAGAAATAGGGCCGCCATTGTTGAGGGTCAGATTGGATTGTTTGGGACCATGAACTTTGCTGCTCCCAAAATCCAAATGCGGTCCACATTTTTGCCACATAACTTAACCCTAGGTTGGCTAAGGAAAATGATAAAATGCGGCGAGTTTGCAATCGCATAGTTGATATGCGGACTGCAAACTCACTGCATACTGAGACAGTGCACCCAGTTCCTCAGCATGATTTTTGCGACCATTTTACAATCGCATTTCCTACTTTGCGGTGGAATTTGCGATCACATTTTAGGTTTTGGTATGCGGTCCACATAGTGGTTATGCGATCACATAAATAATCGCATATTTGTATCTTTTTTGGTGCTACAAGTTTGCAACAAGTTTGCAGTCTGCATAGTGGTTATGCGACCGTATACCTATCACATTCTTAACTTCTTCTTTACTTTTTTCTTTCTTTGTTTTTGCACTGTTGCTTACCATGTCGCTCACATTTCACTTTTGTGAAGATATGGCTCCCAAGAAACATGCATCTTCTACACTGAAAAGGGCATCCGCCATTCATCAAGCGTCACAAGCAAAACGACCCAGGACAGACCCTAATATTCCACGTCCCTCCAAGTCTGATGAGGAGGAGACCTTGCCTTCAGTAGAGCTACAAGTAGAGGCAAGAAGAAAGAGGGGAGATGACTACCAACTTTGGTTTGCAATCTATGGTTCTAGAGAACTCTATCGAGAAAGGCTAACAAAGAGAAAAATCCTTCCCGAGAAACAAGTGAGCATGAACGGATTTAAAGAGCAGCACCCCCACATTTGGGAGAACATCAAAGCTAGAAAATGGGAGTGTTTCACTGAGCTGCCGGACGACTACAATAAAACTCTTGTCCGTGAGTTTTATGCCTCATACAGAGCTTCCCGGATTGCTCACCACAAGCACAACAAGGTATTCTGTGATACTGTGCTAGTTCGGGGGAAAGACGTGAGCTGCAGCACTAAGACTATCAATAAATCCTACATCCCTGACTGGAGCTCGGGAACAGCTGAGTACCAAGCCAAATCGGTGAACCGGGAGAATGAGCGGAGTTGGATAGCGTTTGTGATAACAAAGGGGACCCTTGCATGGATCAGTCCTGTGCACAAAATCTTCAAAGAGGATCTTACACGAGAGGGTCGATTTTGGCTCAGTTTCATCACATCTTGACTGATATTGTCACAAATGAAACTGACATAAGCATTGAGAAGGCTTTTCTCATTGCGTGCATTATGACGCGCATCAAGATCGATATGGGTGCCCTTATCCTCCAAGAGTTAGGGATCTGAGCAAGGCAGAAATCCACTTCATAGACATTCCCCTATCTGATCACAGCCCTCTACAAGGCCGTGAACGACCCACTCATGTCCCATTCTGACAAGATAGGGAAAGTTCTTAAAGATATTGACATCACTCACATTAGTGATGATGTCACTCCCCCGGAGGCTCAGACTCTGATTCCAGTAGAACCCTTAGAGTCCCAGACTCTTGTGTCCCCTCAGGCCTAGGTTGCATCTACTTCCACTGCACAACCCGCCTCTTAGTCCACCATTGTTCAGCCTTCTACTGCACTGCCTGCCGTCTCGAGGCTTGGTCTCATTGCTCAGCATGCCAATGCTAAGGTAGACCAGCTTCTGAAGACCTTACCGAATCTCATCAAACAAGCCTTGACTCTAATACAGTTCTTAGTGACAACCCTCCAACAACAACAAACAACTTATGGGGATTGCCTGCAATAGCTCGAGTTAAGGGTTGAGAAGATAGAGCACGGTGAGGTTGGTGACCTGCATAGGCTCCGGGAGAAGGTTGCCACAATAAAGACCGAGCTCCACAAGATGCAGACTATAGAGTTCGATATATCATCCCTCCTGCCCAAGGAAGGTGAGCAGGGTGCAGACACAGCAGTGCCGGATTTGGGTCTTAATTTCACTACCCTGATGGCAGACATTGCGCCTCAGACTGCCGGGACTTCCTAGCCTCCAGCTCCTCCTATACGTATTTATATTCTTGATGAGGAGGTTTCCGGATGATCTACTGAGTCTGAGGATGAGGAGGCAGATGAGGGTGAGGAGGAGAAGGATTCATGGTCCACAGATGATACCTTTTGTCACGACCCAACCCGATGGGCTGCGACGGGCACCCGATACCTTACTCAACCGAGTAGCAACGTAACGTATATTTCTTATCACATTATCATATACATGTGACATACGGGCCTAATAGGCCAACATAATTAATTATAAACTTAAAACATAGACCAACAAGGTCGTACAGTCTTTCACATATACAATATATGTCTACAAGACTCTAATAGTACATAGATGTCATAAAGGTAGGGATAGAGTCCCGCCATACCAAACAATACACTTCTAAATCATACCAGCCAAACAAGCAACTCCGAAGTAAATAGAGCGCACCAACATCTTCCGCTGAGCTGATAGCCTACTAGGAGGGCTCTTGACCTATCTATCGGGACCTGTGGGCACGAAACGCAGCATCCCCAGGCAAAAGGGATGTCAGTACGAATAATGTACCGATTATATAAGGCACATAAATAAATACATAAGAGACATGGAAGACATATAGAGTACATGACTTAACCTGTAAGTCTGAATAACTTTGTAAATCATAAATTACTTTTAGCATCATGCATATGCGTATGAATGTCAAGTCGTGCATAAGTACATGTTTCATAACATCATCAACCTCTAAGGGCATCCATCATATCACATCGGCCACTGTGGGCAAAATCTTCATCGTATACCAGCTGATCAGGTGGTGGTGGGTATATAACACCATAACCTTTCCCATATCCCCTATATATATATATATACATACATATATATGCATATATAATGCCGTTTAAATCATATTTACATATATATGCATATATAGCACTGTTTGAATCATATTTCAGCCACTGTGGGCAACATCATCATCATATACCAGCTGATCAGGTGGTGGTGCGTATATAATGCCGTAACCTTTCCCATATCCCATATACATATATATATATATATACATCCATATATACGCGTATATAACGCCATCTAGTCATGGGTCAATGCACATGAATGCAATGTATGAAAATTACGTTAATAAAATCTTTCAGAGCTTCAAAAGACCATTTTGCCTTTGAGTAATATCATAAAGTAAACTCTTTTCAACTTTCATATTTTTTTTAGACCCATGAACAAATAATAAAATATTATGATACATGGAAATTCAAGAACATAGATATCTCTAATACTTCTATGAATAGAGTTATTCATGGAATTTGTGCATTTGCACGTTTCGTTCGTATTGTATGGATTATGCCAAAAGAATAGAAGGGATAGCCTTAACATGCCTGAACCAGTTCTCTAGAAAATCCTTCTAACACATGACAATCGCGACAAAACTCGTGATGGCAAGATCGGAGTAGGAAAAAATACGTATAATATTCTTGAAAAAGATTGCACCGTACTCCATCTTGCAATTGGTGTCAATTGAGCAAATGTAGAAATGAGTTTAACGTCTACTTGTTTATGTCCTTGTCCTTTGCAATAGACACTAGAATCAAGACAAATCTGTATCCCTCCTAGAAAATAAATGAGCTCTTTCTTATGGAATTCATGGCTTTGGGGCCAATTAAGGTAAAGCTTCATGAATATGAACAGTGCTTTACGTTGTATAGTCACAGGCGCAAGAGAGGCCTCTGACATAAATGTTGGATTCTTCTCCATTCCACCTACTGTTATTGTCTTTGCTTCCATATATATTCTCACTCTCCACTTTCCAAATTGTTTTTGTCCAAACACTATATATAACCCTTCAACTTCAAGAATCTGAAGAAGTGTCAAAACCAAGAGACACACGTACGTACACAAGGATAAAGATTCCTACTCTTTCAAAAAAGTGTTGGAAGATAAAGTATGATTCAAATGCCTCACTTTTCTAATAGTAATGGATTTCACGTCCACCTTCTGATCTTCCATCAAATAGTTAGACAAAGAGAGGGTTTAGTAGTTTATTTAAATGCCACCTTAAATATTATGATAATGAATTCCTTGTTAGGTGTTCTCATAACATGACACCTTGATACATATCATATGAGTCACTTAGTGGATCCTTTTAATAACTTTATGGGCTGCCACATAGGGGGTTGTCCCCACCTATTAATTACCCACAAATCCTTAATTACATGGTTAATATCCCATTAAACCAATAATTATCCAATTACCCACATAATTAAGAATTATCTCAAATTATTTAAAATACTATTCGTGTTTAACACACCTTATACACCTTACTACTATGGTCATGTGGTACCTTGTATGGTACTAATCCATAAATACTGGGTATTTAAGCTCGGGCCTTATTTTACCCCAACATGCCAAACTTTGACAAAAATTTATTTTCTTCGATATTACTTACCCTCTTACCTTCACGAATTTACTCATCACTTATAATCCATATAATCCCCAAATAATCTTTTCCTTGGACTGATGTCAATTACCTTATGACAAATTCAACGTACATTACTGCACGGTGCAATATCGTCGTAACTTATTACTGTGAAGCGTAACATCACCGTAATGTAATACTACAGGGTACAACACTGTCGTAACTTATTACTGCAGGACTTAACATTGTCATAATATAATACTGCGGGACATAATATTGACGTCATATTGCAGGGTGGAACATCATTCCCCCCTTTGGAACATTCGTCCTCGAATGTTGACCAATGATCTTATCATTTTCTTAACTTATATCTTCCGAATATTTTAGAACATTCCTTGCTACCTAGGCTACTGTTCTGTAAATAAGTCCAAAGTCTAGGGCACCCCTCCTTAGGCCCCCTTCTCACACCACAACTTGTAGACGGAATCCTTCCAATCTCGTAACTGTTGCTACCTTTCATCATGCAGCCTGTATAGTTTTGATATTGTAAGTGTGTTCAATCTCTAGGTTTCACATATAGAGCTTGATAAGATGTCCCTTTGGGAATTTATGAGTATACTGAAGTTTTTCGCTCAGTACTTGGTTAAATTCACGAATATTGTTATATCTCATCGCATAGGTCCATTTAACCGTCTGTATGAATTTACTGCCATAACTCTTACTTTAATTTATCATTGCTGAGGTCTGCTACCAAATCCCAGGTTACTTTCATTGCTTATCTCATACGTATAAATCTATGTCTTCTAATGCTTCCACATTACTGTTCATCTTAAGAATGACGACCTAATCTCTTCTCATACTTTATAACTTTTATCCATCCATTGTTGATTCACCTCAATTTTGATCCATAATCCACCCCTGATAACTTAACCTTTTATGTAATATTGCTGCTAGGATTCACGTTTTATCGGGGAACATGGCAAATGATTAAATTGATCCACATGGGGCGATACCCTGCTTTCATAACCGTATCTCACGGCATCCTAATGTGATTTACCTTGCGTGGGTATTTTAATCCTGTCCAACTCATGAGATCCTTTTATTTTATTTGTCAGATCATTACTCAATCGAAGGCCCAAACATCATTTTTTTTATAATAATTATACCCTCATTCTATTAACAAGGTAGTATTCCATCTCTTCTGAATGCTATTAGCCTTAGACTCTTTTGAGTTCATTCAGGCTATACTAAATTTTCTATAACTTAGAGAAATCATTAGCTTTCTTATTTTCATGGGTTTCAATCATGAGGACTTATCCGTTCTCGTTACCCTTTCACTTGCCTTTCCTCATCCTTATTCATGTTTCATTAAAACTTTGTCGCTTTACTATACTTTAGCTTGGGACCTATACATATCTATTTATTCTATCTGCAGCCTTCCTTCAATTTGCTTGCACCATAGATTTCCTTATGTTGTTCTCGAACATCAAGTGAGACATCACAACATCTCTAACTATCCTTTACTTTCATAATGAGGCTTTTCGATACCTAGACCTTAGGCTGGAAGATATGCTACTGATGTCGCTGTTATCATTCCTGTATATTGAATCCTACCACTTCTAGCCTTCTATCTGAAGTATGGACTATTCGCATATTCTGCCTTTGAGTATATCGTATGCTGTTCACTTTTACCTTACTTAAAATCTCGTATTGTCTATTTTATCTCCTTCATAACCTCCCTTCCACCTAGGTGTAATTCACGTCCATAAAATAATAATCACACCTCGGGTACATACACAATCCGGTGGGAGCTTCGTACTGACTTCTTAAGAGACTAGTACTTCATCTAACTAACTTCTTTGTAGAGCCATTATAAATTATGGGTGTTATGATTTCTCTTGAACATCTGATATTAAGAGTGATTGTGTCCTGTTCTCAAGCACAACTTCTATAATTTTTCTAGGTCCAATAATCAGATTCTTAATTTACTTCGTTGATGTAACTCTTTGGTTTTCTCCTTCTTCTGATCAGCCTTTATGTAGGCTTAAGCTACCTCCCGATTTGCGATTCATGGTATTAGTTATTATGTTTAGCCTTTCATGGGCACTGAGGAATATCCATGATACAATCTTTTAATAATTCAATCTTTCGTCTATGACCTGGGCTCAATTCTTTCTTTTAACTTATACTGGAATCTTCTACGGATGTATATGTTGCATGTATAAAACATCAAACACTTAAGTGCGGTCATAACATAACTAACTCTGGATCATGAATCGAATAATTCTTTTTGTTCCATATTAGTTTTCTTTAAACATAAGCAATTACTTTTCCTGGTCTTTCTGCCCTTTTTTTTACGTGCATACTTAGCTTATGTTGGTGCCCATGCATATTGGAATTCCGTACAACTCATATGATCTTGAATATCATTTCTAATTTTACTTCCCGGTCATTAGCCACGGTAGGTGCTACCTTCCTTTGGAATGCTTACAATGTGTTGCGAGATTGTTGTTACACGACCATTTCCTCTTTAGGTCGTTGTGTTTAGGTTGAAGCCTTATTTCTTATCTCCTCAGCTAGTCTTTCGTTGTAGTACTTGGGTAGAACCCTTGACCCTCATAAAGCTGCGAGCTTATTACGGACCTTTTTGATGTCCTTATTTGCCTATAATCATTCGTAGTTGCTTACTTTCCATGCCCTTGTGCCTGTATGGTTGCTCCTGAACTGATATATTGATTGCCTTCCCAGTGGCACTTTCTTTTATTCCTGTAACACTCATACGGTACCTTTAACTACCCTGACTCTTGTTTGAATATACCTCAAGTATTATAATAATATTCTTTGAGGCTGAATTCTCCATGTTGGCTTCTACTATGTTTATCTCACACGATCTACTGACTCGTCTGTAACCTCCTGTTTAGCCATAACTGGGATCTCCCTGACCATTTACTAACTACTCCTTGGCCCATTCTCATATCAATATTCCTCGTAATCTTTCTTAGGTTATTTCCTTTGTCGTAACTTACGTCTCGCACTGGCTCCTTATTTATTAATAACAGCTCTGGCAGGAACCTTTACTTTCTCTCCTTGACATCGCACTTGCACAATATTCTTGAATCGTAGCGTATCTGTAAGATTTGGATAATTGCCATCTCATTCCTTTTTCATTTATCGCATTCTTCCTTTACTATTCTATAGTCACTAGAACCACTTAATTCTGATTTAATGCCACATTACTCCATATTCCCCCCTTTAGGGGTGTACTAAAAGTTGAATCCACTAGGATCTACCTATAGATGTTTTACCTTTCCATCTTTGGCGTCATTTCTCAACATCAATGATCCTTATTCGCCTTGCGGCAATTCTTCTGTACCAAGGATGACAAATTCCCTTACTCGCGAGGGTGACACTTAGTGTAACTGGCACATACAGTCTCTTAAGCTTAACTTTGCTCACATTGCTTGCTCTAGGGAAGCATCTCCCTGAATGACTATTCTCTTAATTCATCGTGAATCTTCTTCTATGGTCCATTCTATTACCACCGGAACGAAATTTGAAATCCCATGATGCCGAGTACTTTCAATCATTTAGTCCCTAATTCATATTTAGTTTATCTTGTTTACCAGTCCATACTGATTTCTGTTACTCTGGGGATTAACTCTCCCCTCTGGTAGTCGCGTTGGAGTCACGAACTTATTTCTCGAAATGAGGATATAACCTTATGGCCTATACTCTTTCATTTGTCTTAAGGCCCATCACCTTTCATTTCTTCCTTCATTTGACTATAGGTTCTGTAACACTCTACCATTTTCATCCATGTATCACACCTTATTTATACTGCTTCCTTATCTCTCTTCCCATTACTCTGCTAATATTTCTGCATATCCCTTTTCTTGTGAAAACTTCAATACGACATTCTTTCACTTTCAGCTTTCCTTTGCTCCATCCAGTGGCTCTTCAAGTTGCTTAACATTCTCACTTTATTAGGGACATGAGCCACACTAAGGTAATATTTATCCCTTCAAGGCTTATAGTGCATGTCTTTGTAATACTCATATCTGGCTGCACTATTTTAAAGTGTACCATCTGGGTGTCTCACAAGGATATCTATTAGCACATTTGCCATATCCTTTGAAAATGTCAATTGACACAAACAATTCATCCATCATATCTTCTTATACTATTTCTATTAACCCCCATAGGGCATATCTGGAATAGGTGCAACCAATTGTATACACCTCTGTTACATTTGAATATAACTCAAAAAGATTATGTTCCTCTGCCTGAATTATAAATACTGTTTACCTTTGTTAACTGGGCGCCTCATACCCTTCTTCATCTTGCTTCTTTTACTTGCTGAAACTTGTACTTATCTTCTTAATTTCTCATTGTCCTTCACCATAACGATGGATAGACATTCTTGCCTTAAGGCTTCTTATCAGGAAGCTTACACCTTTTAGTACACCCATGATCTGCTAAAGACCTCATATTTACTTATCGTAGGCATCACACAAAAATCCAATTCCTCTTACTCAGCTCTTCCACAACTATCTCTCTTTCCAACCTTCATTCCGGATGTAGGAATCATCTTATTACGAATAAAATAGAATTTCGAAACTTGAGTTCTTATAAGTGAGCTCTACCACATGATCTAGAGTAAGAAGAAAAAGTGACAATCCTAAATGCCCTGTAGCCTCCTACTTATAAGTGTGGTGCACGACACACCCATAAACAAGACTCTACTAGACACGACTTGTAGACTCTCGAGAAAAGAACTGCTCTGATACCACTTTTGTCACGATCCAACCCGATGGGCTGCGACGGGAACTCGATACCTTACTCAACCGAGTAGCAACGTAACGTATCTTTATTATCACATTATCATATACATGTGACATACGGGCCTAATAGGCCAACATAATCATTTATAAACTTAAAACATAGACCGACAAGGCCGTACAATCTTTCACGTATACAACATATGTCTACAAGCCTCTAAGAGTACATAGATGTCATAAAGGTCGGGATAGAGTCCCGCCATACCAAATAATACACGTCTAAATCATACCATCCAAACAAGCAACTTCGAAGCAAACAAAGCGCACCAACATCTTCCGCTGAGCTGATAGCCTACTAGGAGGGCTCTCGACCTGTCTATCAGGACATGCGGGCATGAAACGCAGCATCCCCATGAAAAAGGGATGTCAGTGTGAATAATTTACCGAGTATGTAAGGCACATAAATAAATACATAAGAGACATGGAAGACATATAGAGTACATGACTCAACCTGTAAGTCTGAATAACTTTGCAAATCATAAATTACTTTTAGCATCATGCATATGCGTACGAATGTCATGTCGTGTATAAGTGCATGTTTCATAACATCATCAACCTCTAAGGGCATCCATTATATCATATCGGCCACTGTGGGAAAAATCATCATCGTATACCAGCTGATTAGGTGGTGGTGCGTATATAACGCCATAACCTTTAACATATCCCCCATACATATATATACATACATATATACGCATATATAATGTTGCTTGAATCAAATTTACATATATACGCATATATAATGTCGTTTGAATCAAATTTACATATATATGCATATATAACGCCGTTTGATTCATATTTCAGCCATTGTGGGCAACATCATCATCATATACCAGCTGATCAGGTGGTGGTGCATATATAACACCGTAACCTTTCCCATATACATATATATATATATATATATATACACATCCATATATACGGGTATATAACGCCATCTAGTCATGAGTCAATGCACATGAATGCAATGCATGAAAAGTACATTAATAAAATCTTTCGGAGCTTCAAAAGACCATTTTGCCTTTGAGTAATATCATAAAGTAAACTCTTTTCAACTTTCATATTTTTTTGAGACCCATGAACAAATGATAAAATATTATGATACATGGAAATTCAAGAACATAGATATCTCTAATACTTCTATAAGTAGAGTCATTCATGGAATTTGTGCATTTGCACGTTTTGTTCGTATCGTATGGATTATGCCAAAAAAAATAGAAGGGATAACCTTAACATACCTGAACTAGTTCTCTAGACAATCCTTCTAACACACGACAATCGCGACAATACTCGCGACGGCAAGATCGGAGTAGGAAAAAATCTGTATAATATTCTTGAAAAAAATTGCACCGTACTCCATCTTGCAATTGTTGTCAATTGAGAAAATTTAGAAATGAGTCTAACGTCCACTTGTTTATGTACTTGTCTTTTGCAATAGAAACTAGAATCAAGACAAACCTGTATCCCTCCTAGAAAATAAATGAGCTCTTTCTAATGGAATTCATGGCTTTGGGACCAATTTAGGTAAAGCTTCATGAATATGGACAGTGCTTTACATTGTATAGTCACAGGCGCAAGAGAGGCCTCTGACATAAATGCTGGATTCTTTTCCATTCCACCTGCTGTTATTGTCGTTGCTTCCATATCTATTCTCACTCTCCACTTTCCAAATTTTTTTGTCCAAACACTATATATAACACTTCAACTTCAAGAATCTGAAGAAGTGTCAAAACCAAGAGACACACGTACGTACACAAGGATAAAGATTCCTACTCTTTCAAAAAAGTGTTGGAAGATAAAGTATGATTCAAACGCCTCACTTTTCTAATAGTAATGGATTTACGTCCACCTTCTGATCTTCCATCAAATAGTTAGACAAAGAGAGGTTTTAGTAGTTTATTTAAGGGCCACCTTAAATATTATGATAATGAATTCCTTGTTATGTGTTCTCATAACATGACACCTTGATACATATCATATGAGTCACTTAGTGGATCCTTTTAATAACTTTATGGGCTGCTACGTAGGGGGTTGTCCCCACCTTTTAATTATCCACAAATCCTTAATTACATGGTTAATATCCCATTAAACCAATAATTATCCAATTACCCACATAATTAAGAATTATCTCAAATTATTTAAAATACTATTCGTGTTTAACACACCTTATACTCCTTACTACTATGGTCATGTGGTACCTTGCATGGTACTAGTCCATAAATACTGGGTATTTAAGCTCGGGCCATATTTTACCCCAATATGCCAAACTTTGACAAAAATTTGTTTTCTTCGATATTACTTACCCTCTTACCTTGACGAATTTACTCATCACTTATAATCAATATAATCCCCAAATAATCTTTTCCTTGGACTAATGTCAATTACCTTATGAAAAATTCAATGTACATTACTGCAGGGTGCAATATCATCGTAACTTATTACTGTGAAGTGTAACATCACCGTAATGTAATACTACAGGGTACAACACTGTCGTAACTTATTACTGCAGGATGTAACATTGTCATAATATAATACTGCGGGATGTAATATTGGCGTAATATTGCAGGGTGTAACACCGGCCCTCAGGAGAAGGACAAGAAGATTGCTGCTCCTACAGTTGAGGATGAGGAGCAAGCAGACATTCAGATGGCGATAGAATATTCGCTAGCGGATTTGGCTGCCCCTGTAGATCCATCGGCCAATCAGCCATCAGTGGGCAAGGCTAGCAGCTCACAGGCCCCAACTCCAGTACTGGGCTAGCCAGAGATCCCACCTCTATCAGTGGAGGTCACTCCTTAGGACGAGATCTCATCAGTCCTAGCTTCAGCATCAGAGGGTGAACCAACCATCACTAAGCCGGCTGCCAACTCCCATAGTGCTTAGTGCGCCCCAGGGAGCCCCTTAAACTCTACTTTGTGTTCTTATGTATTGGGGACAATGAATGCTTTTTAGTTGGGGGTGGTAGCCTTGTATATACTGTTGTGTTACAAACAAACTTGTGTACTCATGTGTATTTTATGATTCTGTATATATCGGTATTTTGTGTTTATGCTTTAAGTTATGTTGTTTAGTTTGTGATTGTGTATATATTAGTGGTTTGTGATCTCTGTACATAAGTTACGCCATCCCTGTGCATGTAAACAAGTAGATAGTTTTCCATCTGTAGTAATTAGCAATGAATTCACCTTGATTTTTCTTCACCAGGTTCTTCACCTATACCCTTCCATATATAAAAAAAACAAGAGATATCAACTTTGTGAACTTGAGGCTCGCTCTGTGACTCTATATCTACCTAGATTTATACATGTATATATGATAAAAGCTTTGAGTTTCCAAGTGTTGACTCGAGGGCTTCAAACTATGTGAGCCAAATAGTTCGTGTGCCATGTGTGTGAGTTCTTCGTGTAAATAATTCTTGTGTGTGCTTCTGCCATCTAGAACTTGCCCGGTTATTTTTTCGATGCTTATAATAATTACATTTGGTTGAAGAAATGACCTTAGGCAGTCTTTGAGATTTTTGGAAAACCAGTTAGCCTTTCAAGCCACCCATTACACAGATAGTATCTCTAGTCACCCCATTTGTGCCTTTAACCTTTTCTTTGACTACCTCATTACAAACCTCTCCCTTTTTGTGAACTAATTCCCTCTTTTGAACCCGTCCCTCCTTGAGCATTAAGAATGAGGCTAAAAGCCTAAGTTGGGGGTATGGTGTCAAGCCGAAAATGGGCTAGGTTGTACAGTGAGGGTAGTAAAGTATACCTCAAGGTGTGAAACTACTCAAGCTCCAAAAACAAAATATATAAAAAAAGAGAGAAAAATTGCTTGTCTATATATATGGAGTATTGAAAAGAATTGACGGGGTGATTAAGGTGGCTCAATGGTGGAGAAGTTGAGGCTAATGAAGGCTATGTGGTTTGAAAAGAAGCAAAGAGCACCAAGAAAGAAAAATGTGATTAGTGTTCAAGGAGGGTTTAGTCACTTGTACCTAAATGCTTATCCTACCCTTCCCTAAACCTACATTACAAGCTTAAAAAGACCTTATGGGATCTTCAACCGAGCGTTCTTAGAATTAAGCAATGAATTAAAATAAGGGCAAGCCTATGGTATGGTGTGTTGCAACACTTGAAACTCTTTTTGAGAGTGAGTGCATTCGTGAATTCGTCCCTTCTTGTTGTGACTGTAAATATTGTGATTGTTGTACTTTCTTTCTAGTGAGGGCACATGAACCGTGAGGTTGAACAAAAGTTGAGTTTTTGAGTCAAATGCAAGTGTACTCAGTTGAGGGTAGCATTTTGTCACATTGTCTGAGGCTCAAAGTTCACCAGTTGATTAGTTTTCCTTGTATGTATTGATAGTTCAGGAAGGTTAACAATCGAAGATGCATATTTGAAGTATTAACAACAAACACCATACATGGTCACTATTGTTTCATGTTTTGTAGATGGAGTATAGAATAGGATAGTGTTGTTTTAGTTGCTTGAGGACAAACAAGAGTTTTAGCTGGGGGTATTGATGTGCTGAAAAATTTCGACACATTTCAATACTAATTGCTTAGATTTTAGCTTGTGTTGAATGCAATTATCTCCTTTACTTATGTAATTTTAGTGTTTTTGCAGTACATGAAGTTTAAGGACCCAATATCATGGAAATGAAAGCAAAAAGCCACAAACAGACAAGAAAAGAGCAAAATGCAGCACAAATGTAGAAATGCGGTGAAGGATGCGATCGCAAATCATACATGCGAGCCGCATAATGTGCAAAGGATCGCAAATAAAAACAGAATGTTGACCAAAGTCCAATGCGGTCCAGAATGCGCTGACATAACAGGTTTGCGGACCACATAATGGATCGCAAACTCATGGAAAGAATTGTTGATGGTAGAAAATGCCATGCAGAATGCGATCGCAAATCTGGAATGTGGACCGCAGATCCACAATACGACGACGACCTGGAAACTAGGGTTCTGAAATACAATGGGCATGAAGAGAATGTAGACCGCATGTCTGTTATGCGACAGAAATGCGGTTGCATATTTGACCTGAAAGGGTATTTTTGTCCGTTTTCTGTCTCGACTTTTGGCCCTCTATAAATAGATTTATTGTGATTTTGTGGGCTAATCCGGTCAGACTTTGAAACTACAATACAAGGCATTAATATTCCTCTCTTTTGGAAGCTTTTGGGTCAAGAATCTTTCACTTTGTAAACTTTATGGCATTAAATATTCTCTTCCTTTTATATTTTAGCATGTGTAGCTAACTTTAAATACTAAGGTTGTGAACCCTAAATGGGTGTTATACTAATGGGTATTTAACATTGAATATATATATATATATAATGGTTGATTGATATTTATTTACTTCTCATTCTTCATTTATTGTTGGTGGTTGTAAACATTAACAAGTGACATTAAATTCTTGCTTTGCTTGGGAAAGTGGGTTAGAATTTGGTAGAAGTAAATATCAAAGACTCAAGACTTTAAACCTTGTTTAATAGAATCACTTAGGAATAAGTGCGTTTTATTTGGCATATATTGATTGTTCTTAATTGCAACTCTTTTGTATTTGGAAAAATCATAAAGAGTAAATACTACCCAACTATTGGAAAATATTGGGTAGTCATTTAGGCATCATTTGCATATCAAAAGGACCGTCCATTAGAAATATATCATATTAACACCGATAGCATTACACTTTATTATAGGGGACACAACCTTGGTTGCTTTAATCAACTTATTTACATTCTCAACATTACAATTAGCTATTACTTCAAACCAAAATCAATTCATACTCTTGTTACCATTAACTGGATAGAATTACGACTTTAGTCGAGCAACACACTATTCGAGTAACCTTTTCACACCTATTCCCTGTGAGATTCGACCCCAACCAGTTGGGTTATTGTATTTGACACCGACTGCCTTACACTATTTATTATAGTGTAATTTGAGCATATCAGGTGGCAAGTGCTACTTTCGAGGAGGTTGTTGACATCACCCATGAGATTAAGACAGTTTGCCGCCAGGAGCAAGAGTAGAGGGAGGCCAAAAGGCCTCGAGGATCTGGTAGTTATAGTGGTACTCCGTCGAGGGGTCAGTTCCAATAGAGCAGAGGTCGTCCCTTCAGACAGGCTCATTCATCTTGCCTAGGGTATCGTGGGGCATCATCGGGTCATGGTTCTCACTGTTCTCATCAGGGACACTCATCACTCAGTGCCTTCCCAGCCCAGAGTTCATCCCGTGCTCCATCAATGCAGGGTTTTTCCATGCCAGGTCCTTCTACTGGACACTCCGGTGCCAGGGGTTCCCTTCAGTCCCTATCTCCAGCACCGGGGAGTTGTTATGAGTGTGGAGAGTTCGGGCATATGAGGAGGTAGTGTCCTCGTCTTCATGATGGCCAGTCTCAGCAAAAGGGTCATCCCTCTACTTCTGCTCCAGTTACTTCACAACTCGCCCAACTAGCAAGGGGTGGAGATCAGTCATCCAGGGGCTGCCCTAGAGGGGGTTTACACTTGGGAGTCAAACATCTCAATTCTCCCCAATTGATCCAACACCTCTTGTCAATTAAGTTAACTAAGTTTAAATTGTTGTAATAATCTTTGGCACAAGCGCATGTATTTTCTATAGTGCCAAACCATATGGAGCTAAGACTAAAGCAGTACAAAGATCATTGTCTAAATATGAGCCTGATCAAGGTCAAACTAGAGCATTGTGCACAAAGCACTGATGTAGTTCATTCAAAAAAACGTGATTTTGCCACAAAAAGAAATCGTACGTGGCTACGTAAATAGCAATGGGATTTTGCCATTCTAAGGAACTATGGTGGAATCTTCTCCAAGAGTATTATACTGAGTATTCCCTACCTCCAGGTATGTTAAGGCTATCCCTGCTATTCTTTTGGTATGATCCATACGATACGAACAAAATATGCAAATGCACAAATTCCATAAATGACTCTATTCATAGAAGTATTAGAGATATTTATGTTCTTGAATTTCCATGTGATTGGGATTATTACGTATTTTTCAAGCATTTCACTCATTTATACGTGTGCATTGACCCATGACCATATGTCTTTATATACGCTTATATATGTAAATATATGTATATGGGATATGAAAAAAGGTTACAGTGTTATATACACACAACCACCTGATCAGCTGGTATATTATGATGATATTGCCCACAGTGGCTAAAATATGATTCAAACGGCGTTATATACACGTATATATGTATGTATTCAAACGGCGTTATAGATGCATGTATATATATGTATATGGGATATGGGAAAGGTTATGGCGTTATATACACACCACCAATGATCAGCTGGTATACGACGATGATTTTGCCCACAGTGGCCGATATGATATGATGGGTTGCCCTCAGAGGCTGATTATGTTATGAAACATGTACCTATGCACGACAAGATATTCATACGCATATGCATGACGCTAAAAGTAATTTATTATTTACAAAGTTATTCTGACTTGCAGGTTGAGTCATGTACTCTATATTTCTTCCATGTCTCTTATGTACTTATTTATGTGCCTTACATACTCGGTACATTATTCGTATTGATGTCCCTTTTGCCTGGGGACACTGCGTTTCATGCCCGCAGGTCCCGATATATAGGTCGAGAGCCTTCCAAGTAGGCTATCAGCTCAGCGGAAGATGTTAGTGCGCTCCATTTGCTTCGGAGTTGCTTGTTTGGTTAGTATAATTTAGACGTGTATTGTTTAGTATGGCCGGATTCTATCCCGACCTTTATGACATTTATGTACTTTTAGAGGCTTGTAGCCATATGTCGTATACGTGAAAGATTGTACGGCCTTGTCAGCCTATGTTTTGAGTTTGTAAATGATTATGTTGGCCTATTAGGCTCGTATTTCACGTGTATATAATGATGTAATAAGAAAGATACGTTACGTTGGTACTCGGTCAAGTAAGGTACTGGGTACCCGTTGCGGCCCATCTGTTTGGGTCGTGATGCGTACTGACATCCCTTTTTCCTGGGGACACTGCGTTTCATGCCTGCAGATCCCGATAGACAAGTCGAGAGCCCTCCAAGTAGGCTATCAGCTCAGGGGAAGATATTTGTGCGCTCCATTTGCTTCAAAGTTTCTTGTTTGGTTAGTATAATTTAGAAGTGTATTGTTTGATATGGTGGAACTCTATCCCGACCTTTATGAAAATTATGTACTCTTAGAGGCTTGTAGATAGATATTATGTACGTAAGATTTTATGGCCTTGTCGGCCTATGTTTAATATACGAGTGGTTATTTTGATTTTAGAAGCCCATATGGCTTATGTATAAGATGGTATTACATGTTGTACTCTACCTATTTCACGGCAGTCTTTCCGGTTCAGTTATCTATGATAGTATGATACGAAAAGATATGTTATGTTGGTACTCGGTTGAGTAAGGTACTGGGTTCCCGTCGCGGCTCATCTGTTAGGTCGTGACATTCTTCTTCTTTAAAATATGGATCTCCTTGAATAGCTCATCATGGCTCATTGAACGCCCATACTTCTTTTTCTTAAAACAAATTAATTTAGTCAATAGAATTGATATTCTTAGAAAAGTAAAATAATTTAAGCAATTACCAATCTTCTTCTTACTGTCTCGATGTTGATAGCCACCCCAATGTGCAAGGAGCTTCCTTTCTCGGATGAGAGAGCTTTATTTCCCTTAATAGATCATCCCATAAATGTTGCAGACACTACTCAGGCCTCTTGTTCTTCTTTCTACCATCCGAGAAATGATCCGGCAATCTTTTGCGACCTTTATGATGAAAAGTTGCAGCAACTTCCTCGCTATAGTAGTCTTCTCATACACACTTGCTCTGCATTTTAAAAGTTAAATATTAGATGGAAACATCATAAATATAAATTATTAAGCTGCTTAAATGAACATTTATAACTTAAACTGATTGATAATTTGCTCCTACAACGAGTATGGGAAATCAGCCAAGTCGCATAAGGGCCATGATAAAGATTTTTAATCGCATTGGTGATTATTTTCGTAGTCTGCTTACCCGACATGAACTTGTAATTTAACAATAAAAACACATGAATATATTAGTAAAATCATTATAAAACAACAAACACAGAAATAACAAATAACGCTTACCTGTTACCCTCAGGGATTATGATGATCCTGGCATAGTGATCATAATGCACTGCCTCTGGATCATCATCCTCAGCACGTGTATCAGAGGCATGTGTAAACGGTGTAGGGGGATCAGAGATACAGTCTCGCAGGCAAAGTCCTGAAATGGATGGAGTCGATGATGAAGATGGATATGATCCTTGTGACTGCAACATAGCTGGATACAATCCATGTAGCTATGCTACTGATGGCTAAGACCCAAGTGGATGTGATATGGATGGATACGATCCATGTTGTTGTGATATATAGGTATGTGATCCACGTGGCTATGATGTAGATGGTTGCGATCCATATGGTTGTGATGTAGATGGCTGCGATCCACATGGTTGTGAGGCAGCTGGATTGTATGTCAGACGTATATTCCTATGGCCCTATAAGGGAAGACCTGGTGTTTGGATGAAGGTCTAGGCCTCGTGATGCTGTGGCAGCTTAGTATAGCTGTATGGTGGAGGATAAGACATAGGCATCTCTGAAGAGGGTGGAAAAGAGGGAGTATTATTATCCCCAGATTCTACCCTCCTCTTTATCCTCCTAGCCTTTTCTCAACCCCGAGAACTGGTAGGGTCATTGTTACCTTTACTATCATCTACATAATATAATACATATTTAGATTGAAACATATAAGAAACTAGTTATAACACGAGAGTTCTTTCAAAATCCAACTTCTTAATCCTCATCGAGAATTCCTCGTCCTCACTTGTTAGAATTTCATCAGTTGATTCTTCGTCCTCATTTTCTATAATTGTTACTTCATTTATATCAACTTCTTCCAATATGCGTTCAGGATGTTCCAAATCATTTTCTAACTTATCGTCCACTATTTTGTGAACACTTGAGATATCGTTTTGATATGCAACATCTAACAAATTCTCGACTTCCACCCCGCCTACATGCTTATTTTTTATTACAATCCACAAATCAAACTTATCTCGCCGCAATAGATAAGGAGTATAATACACTTGCCTAACAATATGTGCAATTATAAAAGGATCATAGCAATCATACTCCCTCGTATGAGTAACCTCAACTATGTTGTATTGGTAGTGTACTCTTGTACCTCTTGTTGGATTTGGGTCAAACCACTTACATCTAAAGACTATCAATTTCTTATATGGACAACCTGTATATTCTAGTTTTAATATTTCTTTGACCATACCATAATAATCAATATTTCTAACTTGGTTGCCATCACCACCTTGAACCCACACCCCGTTGTTGTTACTATTTTTATTTTTAGAGCAATCCTCTATATGAAACTTACAACCAGTCACTACGTACTTAGACATTGTTGTGACCTGAAGCCCAGGTGCCCAATATATATCCTTTAAAAATTGATTTAAACCATTCTTTGGATTATTTACCTACATAGTGTTAAAAAATTCATAAGTTAGCATAATCGTGTATATATCTAGCGGGGACTTTAGAAGAACATTATCAGGATAAATTTACAAACTATTTGAACCACGCATCAATACTCGTATATACAATATCATGGCCAAATCGACCCAAGAAGTCATTGTGACATATCAAATATTTTTAGTAGTTGCATCAATATGTAATCACAATAAATTTTACATTTTGATAACTAATAAATCGATACTTACTTAAGAAATGGTACAACTTCGGAATAAATTAGCAACATATAAATTGTAGCTGACTTATACTCCATATCACTCAAATTCTCTTTCTAACATCCTTAGAACATCGGCTTGGTTGATTGAATATGGACATTGGTGGATATAATGGATCATTCACACATTCGACAATGTGCCTATTGGGCCTATTCCTAGAACATGGCATGTTACTCTCAAAATAATAAGAACAAAAATGTGCAATTTTCTTTGCAAGATAGGCTTCGCATATAGATCCTTCAATCCTATTCCTCTGCTTAACAAATTCTTTGCATTTGCCAATTTTCCTACATAATTTCATGTTAGCCAAGAATATTCAAACAAAATATAATATTATATCAAACTTATAATATTACCTCTCAAAGGGATATATCCATCTGCATTGAACATGCCCTCCAAGTCGTGCCTCGTGTACAAGGTGGATTGGAAGGTGTTCCATCACATCAAAGAAACCACATAGAAATAACTTTTTCCATTTTACTAGAAGTTACACGAATGTTCTGATCCATCCGAAGTAGGTTTTCTTCCCTTAAAGTGGTAGAACATAAGTCTTTGAAAAATTAACTAATCTTTGTGATGGGTTTGTAGATTCTTTCAGGCAAACCACAAAATGCAATAGGCACTATGTAACAACCCGACCGGTCGTTTTGATATGATTATTCTCGTTCCCCCATTTACTGCTCATTTTGTACTTTATAGCTGTTATGTGACTTGCCGGGGTAGTCGGTTCGGGTCCAGAGGGATTTCATAATGAATTGAGACACTTAGAGCCCATTTGGCTAAGTTGATTTAGAGTAGCTGATAAGCATTAGATGCTGAAAAGAACTTTTAAGTAATGAAACTAATTTAAAAAATAAGCAATCATGTGTTTGGATAAAAGTGCTGAAATTAATAATATGCAGCTAAAGAACTGGGTATATGAAGAGTTTTGTTTTAAAAAGAAGTATTCAGGGATAGAATAGTAAATATTTTGGTCAAACTTAAAGTGCTTAAAAGCTGAAATTTGATAAGTTGGATGAGACCAACTTATGGCTTTTGGCATATAAGCACTTTTAATTTTATCAAACGCGTAGATAAGACAAAAAGTGCTTATAAGCCGGTTTGACCAGCTTATAAGCTTAGCCAAACACCCTCTTAGTCTCAGGATTGGAAGCTTAAGTTAAAATGGTTGACCGGATGTTGAATTATGGGTAAACGACTCTAGAATGAAGTTAGGAGCGTGTCTGAATGGTGGTTTGGAGGTCCGCAGTTGAATTTGGCTTGGAATGGCAAAAGCTGGATTTTGGGAAGTTTGACCGAGAGTGAACTTTTTGATATCGGGGTCGGATTGGAGTTTCGAAAATTGGAGTGGGTCTGTAATGTCTAACATGATGTATGCTAAAAATGTAGGGTCAATCGGACGTGATTTGATAGGTTTCGGCATCGGATGTAGAAGTTAGAAGTTCAAAAGCTTGAATTGGGGTGTGATTTGCGGTTTTAGCATTGTTTAATGTGATTTGAAGACTCAACTAAGTTTGTATGATATTTTAGGACTTGTTGGTATATTTGGTTGAGGTCCCGGGGACCTCGGGTGAGTTTCAGATGGTTATAGCTGAAGTTTTCTGGTGTCTCTGATCTGGTTTCCTCTTATGCGATCACGTGGGAAGGTCCGCGATCGCGTAGACCAAGCTGGGCAGTGAAGAGTTCAGTTCTACGTGTTCGTGAGTAGGAGGATGCGAACAGGTAGGTGTGGGATGTTGTGATTCGGGAACGCGTGGCTAAGGCCGCGTTCACGTAGGGTATTGGAGGTAGGAGTTGGGGCCACACATTTGTTCTTTGTGGTCGCTTGGTGAAGGACGCGATCGTGCAGCTATGAGGAGTCAGTTGTATGCGATCGTAGTTGTGGGTATGAGTTCGCGTAGACTTAATTTCTGGGGCAGCTTACTTTGTTTTACACGATCACATGTGATGTTCCACGATCGCATAGTGTAAACACCTAGGCAGAACATAAATATTCAAAAACAAGGGTTTAAGTTCATAACACAAAACTGAAATTCGGAGCTTGATGGAAGGCGATTTTTGGAGTGATTTTCATGTGGGTGTTTGGGGTAAGTGATTCTTACCTAGTTTTAGTTAATTTCCATGATTATGCATTTGATTTTATCATTAAATTAGTGATTTGGGATGGAAAATAGGGGAAAATTGAGGAAAAGTTATTAGGCCATAATTTTAAGGTTTTGATCGAGATTTTTGTATCAAATTTGAGTAGTTTTGGTATGGGTGAATTTGGGGTTGAACGGGTGTTCGGATTTTATGACTTTTACCCGATTCCAATACGTTGGCCCGAGTCATTTTTGGTGTGATTTTCTAATTCTTGTTAAAGTCTTGATTCACTAATTAGATTAGTTTCTTATAGTTATATTCATAGTATGAAATTGCTTTTGGCTAGATTTGGGACATTCAGAGTCAGAAAGTCGAGATAAAGGCATCTTTATTGACTGATTGAGCCTGGTTTGAGGTAAGTGAATTGTCTAACATTGTGTGGGAGAAATCCCCTTAGGATTTGGTTATGTTGTAAAAATTTGTGATATGTGAGTACTGTGCACGTGAGGTGACGAGTGCGTACACGGGCTAAATGTTGAAAATCCAGTTTTAGCTAAGTAGTAACCTGTTTATATCTTTAATGAGTTATCCCACCATCTTTAGTTATCATGTTTAGCCTAATATCACATGTCTACGTGTCTAAATTCTTACTTGAAATATGTGCAACATGCTTAGTTGAATTATTATTTCCCTTGATTTTGTATTTAGTATTTAACTGTAGGATTTCTTTGTGTGGATTTGTTGTCCTATCGGTTACGAGCTGTGTGTTTATTTTTTAGACTATTAGGCGGTAACTCGGGAGCTGCCCTGTTGCGAATTTAATTTTGGAATTACGAGACAGTACCGCGAGATCTCCCCTGTTGCATATTTACTTTTGGGACTACGAGGTGGTACCTCGGAAGCTCCCCCGTTGCATATTTACTTTGGGACTACGAGTCGGTACATCAAGAGTTCCCCTGCTGAGTATTTACTTTTGGGACTACGAGGCGGTACCTCAGGAGAGCCCCTGTTATTTATCCCTATGTGTTGTGTTGTTATCTTTTTGTAATTTCTCATTGTTAAATTCTCGGTCTTTTAATTATATAACTATATCTTCTGCCTTAATTATTATATCCAATAGGGCCCTGAACTGACCTCTTCACTACCCTACCGAGGTTAGGCTTGGCACTTACTGGGTACCATTGTGGTGTATTCATACTACTCCTCTACACATCTTTTTGTGCAGACCTAGATACCTTTTACCAGCCCCGAGATCAGTGAGCAGTGAGTATGTGAAGACTTTAAGGTATATCTACCAGTGTCCGCAAACCTTCGAATCCCCCTCTACATGTACTATGATGTATTTTCTCTATTCTCTTAGATACTTATGTATATAGAGAGTTACTTAGAGCGTGTGGCTTGTGACTACCGGGTTTTCGGAGTTGTTTATACTTGAAGTTGTGGGTTTACTTGTACATGCCGAGTGACAGTTTTCAGTATATAAATAACTGTTAATGTTTAGTCATTATTTCTGTTATTATTTCATTTATTCTGAAATTGTTAGGCATACCAAGTCTTAGAGAGTAGGTGCCGTCACGACATCTTAATGTAACTACCTGGCCGGTCGTTTTGAGATCTAGCACGTCGTTCGGTGGTTTGAGGCCTTGAATAGCTTCACTTCAGGTATTATGACTTTTACGCATGGTCGGAATTGAATTTCGGGAAGTTCGGAGTTCATTTGGAAAGAAAATTCTCATTCAGGAAGCTTTAAGTTGGAAGAATTGACTAAGGTTTGATTTTTGAGTAAACGACCTCAGAATTGGGATTTGAAGGTTCCAACAGGATCGTATGATGATTTTGGACATGCGCGTATGTCTGGATCGGGTTTTTGATGACCCCATGAGCATTTCAGTGCCTATTGTGGAAAGTTAGCATTTTGGAAGAATTTAATAAATTTGGGTTGAAGTGAATTTCAAAGTTATCGATATCCATTTGGGATTCCAAGTCTGGCATTGGGAGCACACCCGGATGTGGATTTGGAGGTTTGTAGGTCATTTGGCGAAAGTTAGAAACTTGAAGGTTTTTTGAAAGTTTGATCGATAGTGGACTTTTTGATATCCAATTCGGATTCTGATTCCGGAAATTGGAGTAGGTCAATAATGTCGAATGTGACTTGTGTGCAAAATTTGAGGTCAATCAGACGTGATTTGATATGTTTTGGCATCGAATATAGAAGTTTGAAGTTCATTAAGCTTTAATTAGGGTGGGATTCGTCATTTCGATGTTGTTTGATGTGATTTGAGGCCTCGAGCAGGTCTATGTTATGTTTTGAGACTTGTTGGTGTCGGACGGGGTCCTGAGGGGCTCCGGTGAGTTTCAGTGTGGTTTCGGACCGTTTCTAGGCCATATTTAGCAGCTTGTTTTTTGCCACAGCAATGTCCTATGCGATCGCGAGGAATTGGACGCGATCACAATAAGTAAAATGGGAGAAATCGGCCAATGATTCACGATCACAGAAGAGGTTTCGCTATTCGCATAGAGGAAACTTTTTGCTGCACTGACCCGATTTTGAAAGCTTATAACTCACATTCTATAAGAAATTTGGAGATGATCCAAAAATGAAAGTTGTAGCTCTTTCTGTCTAGTGTTCAGACATTCAAACCATTTGTTAATTGGAGTAGTGTATAAGACGTTATGATTGGTACACTACAGCATATCCAGGAAGAGTTTGGTAATTGCGAAAAAGAAATTTGTGTTGCAAAGAGCTGACTTTGGCTGGTTATATCTCATAGTCTATAAGGAATGGTGTCATGACCCAATTTCTCCCTCCGTGAGTTGTCGTTATGGCACCTAGTCCCTATGACTAGGTAAGCCTAACACTTTGCGGAAATGAAATAAAAGCATGAACATTAACTATTAACAGTAACAAATATCTAATAAGCAACTGAATGTCACTTGGCATATACAATTATCACCTCTGAAATGTACCAAACGATTCCCTAAATCCGGAATACCGTAAGTCACAAGCTACTAAGAATTCTTAACTATTCTATACATCATTTCTACAGAAGAAAGGAAAAATAAAAAGAGGGGGGAGAGGGGATAGAGGGGCACTCCGAGGATCTGCGGGCGCAGGTAGATGTACCTTGAAGTCTCTAATAAGCAGCAGTGACTGCAACTAGTGATGAGGCTGGTAAGATGAACCCAGATCTGCATACTAAACAAATATGTGCAGGAAAGGGCATGAGTACACTACAACGATACCTAGTAAGTACCAAACCTAACCTTGGTCAAGTAGTGACGAGATCAAGTCAAGGCCCTAATTGTGTAAATATAATGAAATAAGACAGAATGAAATATTGTAGTAAAAATATATACAGAAATATAACAGGAAAGAATCATAGAAAGACAATTGTTTAAAAGACAAAGATAACAATAGGGGTATCTCCCCTCCTAGTCCCAAACATAAATGTGTAGGGGGATCTATCGGAATACAATTCTGTAGTCCCAAAGTAAATATGCAGAACAGTGTAATCTCCTGGAATACCGTTTCGTAGTCTCAAAGTAAATATGCAATACAAGAGGATCTCCCAGAATACTATTCCATAGTCCCAAAGTAAATATGCAGTACAATCAACAGAAATAGAATTTACATTAAGAAAACCTACAATTTAGGCTAAGAGCATGTGAAGGAAAAATAGGTAATTCTACTAAGCATGCTGCACAGAGTTCTGATAGGTAGTTAAAACACGTAGGCATGCTATTCTAAACTAAACAGGAGAGTTACATATGCTAGTGTAGTTCAAATAAGGAGAACACGTTATGACTTAGTGAAAAATTGAATTTTACGATGAATAGCCCGTGTACATACTCGTCACCTCAAATACACAATGCTCACATATCAAAATAGTACCAAATCATACAGTGAGTTCGCTTACACAAGGTTAGGCAAGCCACTTACCTCGAACCAAGCTCAAATCAATCCGAAACAACGCTCTTTCCACAAAAACCCGACTCTGAATTTCCCAAATCTAGCCAAAATCAACTAAAAAATATGAATACAACTACAAGAAACTAATCTAGCTACCAAAATCAAAGCTAAAACAAGAAATTGGAAATTCTCCCCAAAAAGCCTTCGCGGGACCACGTCTCGAAATCGAGTAAAATTTACGAAATATGAACACTCATTAACTCACGAGTTCACTCGTACCAAAATTATCCAAATTCGATGTCTAAATCCCACTCAAAACTCATAAATTCGGTTGGGGAACTTTTCCCCCATTTTCCCAACTTTCTCATTCAAATTCCTCAATTAAATGAAGAAAACAATAGTAGATTAATGAAATATAATCAAAATCAAGTAAGGAATTGTTACACCAAATCTCTCGCTAAAAATCCCTCAAAGAATCGCCAATTTCCGAACTCCCACTTCCAAAAATGGAGAATTGAATCAAACCCTTGATTTTCCCCCTTTTTTCTGCCAGTTAAATCGCACATGCGGTCAATTACACGCTTGTGCGGTACTGCATTTGCGTCTAAAACTCCGCACCTGCAGAAACAATTACTTCAACTTCCTCCACTTCTTCCACCATTGACCGCATTTGCACATGTCGCAGGTGCGGAAATTACATCGCACCTGCGGACCCAAACTCGCACCTGCGCCCTACTCTGCGCTTCTGTGACCATCGCACGTGCGGGAATATCTTCGCACCTACGCACTCTACTCTGCTTACCTCAAGTCGCTTTTACGATCCAAATCGCGCTTATGGGGGCTCGCACTGCAGTGTCCACTCTGCATGTGCGATTACACCAGCACCAAAAATCTTCAGCAATTGTATATGTCCAAATGTTAACCCGTTGAGCATCCGAAACACACCCGAGGCTTCCGGGACCTCAACCAAACATACCAACCAATCCTAAAACACCATAAAAACTTAGTCGAGACTTAAAATCACATCAAACAATGCTAAAAACGCAAATCACCCTCCAATCCAACATAATGAACTTGAAACTTCAAATTTCCACAACCGATGTCGAAACCTATCAAACCACATCCGAATGACCTCAAATTTTGCACACAAGTCATATTCAACCTTAAAGACCTGGTACAACTTCTGAAATCGGATTCCGACCCTGGTATAAACAATTCCACTACCGGTCCAAGCTCCAAAAATTCAATTTCGCTGTTTCAAGCCTAAGTGAACTATAGACCTCCAAAACACAATCCGAACACATCCCTAAGCCCAAAATCTGACAAACTTTTAACAGAATCGACGAAACTCCATTCCGGGGTCGTCTTCACATAGTTCTGAATACTATCCAAATCCTAAGGCTTAAACCTCCATTTCAGGACTAAGTGTCCCAAAACACTCCAAAAACCAAAACGAAACCTCCTGTGAAGTCACAATAGCAGAATTAGATATGGAGGAAGTAGTTAATAGGGGATCCGGGCTCTAACGCTCAAAACGACTGGCCGGATCGTCAAAAACTGAGAGATGAGCAAAGCATGAAAGTTGTGTACTTGGGGTCTAGTTTTCAAAAAGTTAAACCATTTGCAATTTGGAGTTTTCTGCAAAAAGATATGACTATTATACTAGAGGCTATCTAGAAGAGCTGGGCATTTGTTCTTCACGATCGCAAAGGGCAAATTTTGGATTGAAAAAAGTTGTGCTTCGCAATCACGAAGCAGTTTTCGATAGCGAAGAGTAAATACCTGGGCAGAAGCTATATTTCAAGGTTTCAGCAATTTTAAAAATATTTAGAGCTATGGAGCTCGGATTGAAGCAATTTTTGAGGCGATTTTCACCTTATGGATTTGGGTAAGTGTTCTACATCATAAAATAATATACTTCATGATTCTATGGTTATATTCATCATTTATTTTAGATTTAATTGGACGAAATCAAGATTTTTGCAAAACGTTTCAAGAAATTTAAGATTTGGAGGTCAAGTTGTTAGTGGAATTTGATATAATTGGTATGGTTGAACTCATATCAGAATGGGCTATCGGATTTTTTGAGTTTTGTCACGTTCTAATACATGAGACCCACTGCCAATTTTCGAGTGTAGTTGGGAATTTTTATAAATTGTTAAATTTCAAGTGTTGGAGTATATTTTTTGATTAATTTGCACGTTGTTTGACTAGTTTCCGGTTGAAAGACACCAAGTTGAGGCTTTAGAGCAAAATTGTGACCGGAAAGTAGGCTTTAAGACTAGGTAAGTCTCTTTTCTAATCTTGTAAGGGTGAATTAACCTTAAGGGTAAATTGATTTAATATGTGCTTCTATTTGTTGGGGCTACGTAGGCACGAGGTGACAAGGGTCTGTGCGTAGCTACTATTATGCTTAATGTACGGGTAGTCTAGGACCCAAATCATGTTATAATTGTGATGTTTGCAACCTACTAGGCAATTTAAATTGTTTAAAACATATTGAAACTTGGTAAAAGAATTGTAATAGGCTAAAATTCATTTTCTTTACCGTTAATGAGAATTAGTATTTCCTTACATAATTTCCCCTTAATAAATCTTGAATTTGGTTGTTTTGAATGTATTTTCTCTTATGTGGTGCAGGCCGAATGCCTCTGTAGCAGATAGATGCATCTATGGTTCGTGCCGTTCGACCCTCGGTAGTGCACAGTTTAAATATTATGTTGGATCGGATCGTACGACCTCGACATGATCTGTGCATGATTGAATTGGTTGCTTTGGAATTTATATTAATTGATATTACTTCAGTTTCCTAAGATACAAAATGGTAAATGATGAAAAATAAATTTGGAAATTTCTTATTAACAAAAGAATCGTTCACTTACTTCATGATATTGAGTTTTCAGTTGTTCTTATACAATCCATGCTTAAGTATAATATCGGTATTCTATTGTTAGCCCATAGCAAGTGTCAGTGTCGATGCCTCATTACTATTTCTTTGAGGTTATACTGTATACTTACTGGGTATGCGTTGATTTACATACTCATACTACACTTGTTACATATTTGTGCTGGTAGAGGTGTGGTTATTTCGAGGACTTACGTGAGCGGTATCTCATGTTACGATCTGCCGGCAATAGAGTTTCCTTCAGAATTATTTGTAACTTTCCTGTTCAATATGTCTTCCGCACAGATGCTGTATTTTATTTTACTTTCTAGTTTATGCTCATGAACTTGTGACACTGGGTTCTGAAGGTACTTATGAGTTGTTCAGTATTGTAATTTGGAAAATATTATCCATTACTCTATAAATCTTATTTCTTATTATTTAATTGAAGGAAACATTATGATTTCAAAATACTAAAATGAGTAATCAAGTTAATCAATTATTGTTGGCTTGCCTGACAACGGTGTTAGGCGCCATCACGATCTTGACGGGTTTTGGGTCATGACACTTACAGAGTGAAATTTGGATCGCGATAAGTTGGTATCAGAGCTTTAGGTTCATGGGTGTTACGAGTCACAAGCAGGTTTAGTAGAGTCTCGCAAATCGGTATGGAGACGTCTGTCTTATCTTTGGGAGGCGATGGAACAGTTAGGAAAAGGTTTCACTTCTTTGATTCCTTGTTTTGTGAAATTGTTGACATTAGGATTCTAAAATTTTGTCTTCTATTCTCTCACAAACGGTGAGGACACATACAACCGGATCAGATGACCAGGCACCTGTGCCCCTACTAGAGCCGCGAGAGATAGGGTTCGGGGTAGAGGCAGAGGACGTCCACGTGAAGCAGCCAGATCACCCACATGAGTTACTATAGAGGAGCCACCAGTAGCTCCAGTTGGAGAGCAGACACCTAAGACATCTATTACTGTACCAGTTCTTCAGGAGAGCATCGCGCATTTTTTGAGCATGTTCGGTACTTTAGCTCAGGTAGGGTTGATCCCACTAGCTCTTTCCACATCTCAGGCTAGGGGAGGAGCACAAAATCCCATCGCCCGTATCCCAAATTAGCGGGTTCAGGTCGACCAGGTCCTGAAGGTCATACAAGTACAACCAGTAGCCCCAGCTCAACCCGAGGATAGGGCAGCAATTTCTGAGGAGGAACAGCGGAAGCTCAAGAGGTACAAGAAGTACCTCCCTTTTACTTTCAGTGGCTTGGCGTCAGAGGATGCCCAGGGTTTTTTTGAAGAGTGACATCATATTCTCCGTACTATGGGTGAAGCGGAGTCGAGTGAGTTTTCTTTCACAAGTCCTAGCTTAGAGGAGCGACCTATCATTGGTGGTGTGCATATGAGTTGTGTAGTCCGACCGAGGCAACTTCATTCACTTGGACTCAGTTCGCAGACATGTTCTTGAGGGAGTATGTTCCCTAGAGTTTCAGAGATGCATTGCGCGCAGAGTTTGAGCAGTTGCGCCAGTCTATGACTGTGTCAAAGTATGCAGTTTGGTTCAGTGATTTGGCTAGGCATGCACCAGTCATGGTCGCTATAGTTCGAGAGAGAGTCCGTCGATTTATCGAGGGGCTCAACCCAGTATTAGATTTTTCATTTCCTGAGAGTTGGAGGCGGACATTTCATATCAGCAGGGAGTGGGGATTTCTAGGAGATTGGAGGGTATGCTGAGTCACGAGAAAGAGGAGAGACAGGCCAAGAGGTCTTGAGAGTCTGGTACTTATAGTGGTACTCGTGATCCAGATGCAGCTCATCATGGTAGGGGCTATGTGAGTCGCCCAGTTCATTCTGCACTTCCAGCGGCCAGCAATCTTTTGGCCACTCATAGACCCCAGGCTCCCTATTATGCACCGCCATTATCTAATGCAACTCCTGCTCGGGGTGCTTTCAGTGGTCAGTCCAGCCGATATGGCCCCAGCTAGCCACAACAATCACGTCGTCCGAGATCTTGACACTCGCTATGTGGTAAGGGATTGCCCTAGACTGAGGAGGGGTGCACCTCCATAGACTACTCAGGTACCGCATGCTCCATCGGGTCCTAAGGCTATGGTTTTAGCACCACCTACCACTCCACCTGCTCATCTAGCTCGAGGTGGAGGTCAGACCAGTAGAGGTCACCCTAGAGGGGGAGACCAGGCCAGATATTATGCCTTTTCCTACTTGTACGGAGGATGTTGCATCCGACTCTATCATTACAGGTATTGTTCCGGTCTGTCATAGAGATGCATCAGTCTTATTTGATCCAGGCTCCATTTATTCCTATGTGTCATCTTATTTTTCTTCGTATTTGGGTATATATCGTGATTCTTTGAGTTCTCCTATTTATGTGTCTACACATGTGGTAGATTATATTATTGTTGAACGTATGTATTGGTCGTGATTGGTTATTCTGAGTGGTTTTGAGAATAGAGCCGATTTATTATTGCTCAGTATGGTAGACTTTGATATTATTTTGGGCATGGACTGGTTGTCACCTAGGTGGTCTTCTATTTTCAAAGTTCCATCTCATATGAAGAGCAGAACGCATCGACACATATAACATCTTTAACCTATATATAAGAGGTAAATAATGCATCGCCTTCACAGCGACCATATTCCTGCTAGAAATCCTCTTGAAACGAGGCTTTTTACAGAATTTACAACTTTCTAAATTTGCAACTTCTTTATAATATAACATGCAACGATCTTCATAACAATCAATTCGTATTGACGAAAGTCCTAACTTAGAAACCAATCTCTTTGCCTTATAGAAATCACCATGTGAGTAATATTTAGGTCAACTAGTTCACTTATAAGGTCAATGAAAGATTCCATGGCCACTTGATAAATATTCCAATCAAATTTGATACTTAGTAATCTAACTACAATAGACAACTTAGAGTGCAGACTTCCTTCACGTAGTGGACGACTAGCTTCCTCTAACTATTCATAAAAATATTTTGCATCATTATTAGGAGTTTGTTCAACATCTTCATTGGGCTCACACCCGGAGTGCATCCCAAAAGCATCCGCAACCATATCCGGAATTCTAGAATCACAATTTCAATTCCCCTCCGACCTACTACTTTCACCAACAACCATGTTATGAAATATTCCACGGATACCATAGATAGCTTCATGATTATTTCATACAAAGTAATTCTCTTTAATCCCCTTCCTATAAAGATGAAGCTTAACTTCCTCCGATTTTTTTAATTTCACACAATCGCACTTGACACAAGGGCATCTAATTACTCCTTCAATTTGGTATGATGAAAGTGACATTTCATGTCTAATAAAATCATCAACCCCTTCTACAAAATCCTCCCGCAATCTCGTCGATTAGGATAATTCCTATTGTCCATCCAAGTACGATGTTCCATCTATACAAATAAAAAAATTGAGATATTTCCATAAGAACTACAACTACTTAATTTATTCTACAATCATAAATTAATTAATTTAGTTAATTATCCCTAAAAGTTTAATTCACATCCAAAAAGTTCAACCATACCCCTAAAAGTTCAATTCATATCCTAAAAGTTCAACCCATACCCTAAACAATTCAATTAATGCCCTAAATAATTAAATTTACCTCACACAACATAAGCTCTATCCGTAAAGTTCAACACTTACCCCTAAAAATTCAATTCATACCCTAAAAGTTCAGTTCACAAGAACAAATCCTAAAAACACAATTCAATTCAAAGTTAATCATTCAATTCCTAACAAAACTACTCAGGTCAATACGAACTTAAACATTGAATTTACACCCTAGATAATCAATTCAATTAAATTAAATTTTAACATAACCTAAACTCTAGATTTAAATAAAATTCAAATTTAAACAATAATTAACTAATTCATAACGAAATAACAAAATGTTAAAATTATACAAACAATGTAAGTTCAAATCGAAACCTGGAATTTTTAAGAGGTGGAGGGGGAGGAGCAGTGGCGACAGTGGAGGCCGTAGCAATGGGAAACGGCAGCGGTGGCGGGGGACAGTGAGGACGTGGGGTGGGGAATGGGATTTGTATGAGGTAAATAGAGAAGGAGAGGGGTAAAGGTGTTGTATGTGTGAGGGACAAAAGAGTGGGGAGCTAGAATAGTTTGAAAAGAGAAATGAGGGGGAAATCTCGTATTTGGGATCTAGTATTAGAATTACCGACCAACTGTCACGACCCAAACCGATAGGGCACGACAAGTGCCCGAGTCTTACCTGTTGAACACCCATAAGCATGCCTCAAGATATAAATATGAATTAAGGATAGGTCATGAATAACATATGTCAAGAAACTTCTTAATCACGTGAATAACATACGTAAGTAAAAACATGTCCAAAACACATATATACATAGACACGCGGAATACGTTAGGGCGAGCCGGTAAGGCTACTGTAGATAACTACATATCTAAGACTGGAAGCCGACAAGGCCACATACTATCCAACCATACATAAATGTCTACAAACCTCTAAGAGTGTACAACTATATAAAGGATGGGACCGGGCCCTGCCATACCCATAGCTACATACAAAAATAGCTTACCTAAACTAATAACAGCTCCGGATCAAGTGGAGCACACCAACTCTCGCTGATCAAGGATCCTAAAGAGGGGGTCATCAGCTTATCTACCTGCACCAGCGGGCATGAAGCGCATGCCCCGGGAAATAGGAGCGTCAGTACGAATAATGTACTGAGTATGTAAGGCATGAAAATTAGTACATAAAAGACATAGATAAAAGATAGAGTAAAGAATTCCACATGTAAGTCTAAATAACTTTGTGAATCCTGAAACATTTATAATGTCATGCACGTGCGTATAAATGTTGTATCATGCAGAGGTACAAGTGTATATAACATCATCACGCCTTTGAGGGCATCCCATCATATCATCTCTGCCACTGTGGCCAGAATCATCAACATATACTAGCTGATCAGGTGGTGGTGCGTATATAACGCCGTAACCTTTTCCCATATCCCATATACATATAATATATGCGTAAATTACACTATCTGGACATGGGTCAATGTACATGTATCAATGAATGAGATGCATAAGAAATATGTTGATAACATTTCTCGAAATGTTATAAGATCAATATTTCTTTGGGATAAACTTTATCAACTACGTATTTTTCTGAGACCCATGAACAGAAGATATAATAATAATTCACCTGTGTGAATCAAGAACATAGGCACCCCTAGTACTTCTTTGATTCGTTTACCTTTTAACCTTCACGACACTTAGTTATTGCTTGTTATAAATAGCATAAATACTTATAACCTCAAAAATAATCTCATCCCTGAGTCTACGTCGATTAACTTACAACAAAACTTTAACGTACAAAAACATGAGATGTAACAACTTCCCCCTTAGAAACATTCGTCCTCGAATGTTTAACTCCCTGGGATCTATATAAATTTTGGCATAGTCACCTTTGTAACAATACTACTATCAACCCTTCCTGTAGAAAACTCAATAATTCAATGCCACATAGGACCACAATCATCAATACCGACAATGGCCTCACACGATTGATAATAACTAACACAAGAATCCATACACGTACCTTACAACTGTGATGTCTCGGTCAGATTATTCTTTGGAAGAGGAAACAAGTGAGGATATCTAGACTTCATGTCTTCTTCATCTTCCCAAGTCATCTCTTCCACATCATTGTTTCTCCAATGTACTTTCACCAAAGCTACGTCTTTAGTCCTCAATCTCTGAACCTGTCTGTCTAGTATAGCAATGTGAATTTCCTCGTATGATAGATGCTCTGTGACATGAACATCATCAACTAACACGACTTTAGAAGGATTTTTGATACATTTACTAAGCATAGATACATGAAAGACTGGATGTATAGACTCCAAGTGAGAAGGAAAGTCTAACTCATATGCTACATGGCCTACCTTGCGTATGATCTAAAATGGTCTAATGTACCGAGGGCTATGTTTTCCTTTCTTTCCGAACCTCATTACGACTTTCATCGGTAATACCTTTAGGAATACCCAATCGTCAACCTGAAACTCCAAGTCTCGTCGTTGATTATTCGCATAAGACTTCTAAAGGCTTTGAGCCGCTAATAGCCTTTCCTGTATAAGCTTAATCTTCTCGATTGCCTTTTGTACCAACTCTAGTCCTACTAACTTTGTTTCCCAATAATTGAACCATCCTATAGGCGACCTATACTTTCGTCTGTAAAGTGCTTCGTATAGATCCATTTAAATATTGGAATGATAGGTATTATTTGTAACGATCCGACTGGTCATTTTGAGCATTTGAAATTCGCTCGCCAGTTCTTGAGCATGACTAGCCCCGTATGGTGTATTATGACTTCTGTACTTGGTCAGTTTTGGCTTTCAGGTTAATCGGAATAGATATGAAAGAACGATTCTCAGCTTGAGGCTTCAAATTTGAAAGATTTGACCAAGTTTTGACTTTTTAGTATTCGATCTCAGATTTGGATTTTTGTGATTTGGTTAGCTCCGTTAGATGATTTTGGAATTGATGTCACATCATGAATGTAATTTGGAGGGCCGTGTGGGAATTAGGCTTGAATTGGCGAAATTGAAAATTTGGCGTTTCTTAGTCGGCAGTGAAAATTTTGATATCGGGGTCCGAATTGAATTTCGGAAGTTGTAGTAGGTTCGTATTGTCATTTTTGATGTGTGTGAAAAATTTCATGCCTTTCGGACGAGGTTTGATAGGTTTTAGCGTTGTTTGTGGAATTTGGAAATTTAGATGTTCTTAAGCTTAAATCTGACAGTAATTTGGTGTTTTGATACTGTTTTGAGTGATTTGAAGGTTTGATTAAGTTTTAATGATATTATGGGATATGTTGGCGTATTTGGTTGGTCAACGGGACATAATTGGACTTGAAAAGTTGGCAGTTTTGCTGGGCAGTTTTGCTGGTATTTCTGTTGCAGAAGGTCCTTCTTCCCGATCGGGAAGAGAAGGACGTGGTCACGTAAGGGGAAGGTCTGAGGCTGCTTGTTTCTTCTTTGCATTCGCAAACATGGGTTCGCGTTCACATAGGGTGTGGTATATGGAGAATCGTGTTCGCATAGTGTTGGGTCTGAGCTGAGGCAGCGTGGTTATCTCTTCGCGTTCGCATGGTCAGTTCCGCGAACTCGTAGTTCACTTAGTGGTGCTTAACGCGATCGCGAAGGGTATTATGCAATCGCGTAGGGTCATTAAAAGGCATCTTTTTCTTCCTCTTTGCGATCGTGATCGATGTGTATCTAGGCAAATTTAAAAGATTCAAATGAGGGTTCCGAGTTCATAATATAAAATGGAAATGGGAGCTCGGTAGAAAGCAATTTTTGAAGGGATTTTAAGAAAAATGATTGGGGTAAGTGTTATTCACTTAATTTTGGTTAAATTCCATGATTGTGTCTTGATTTTTAACATCTAAAGTGGGAATTTGTGGTGAAAATTTGGGGAAAGGTGGAGGAGAATTGGAGAGTTAATTTTAGGGATTTGGATGGCCATTTGACGTCGGAATTTGGTGAATTTGATATGGGTAGACTTGTGAGTGAATGGGATTTCTAGTTTTGTGATTTTTATCGGATTCTGAGATGTGGCCCCGGTGGTTGGGTTTGAGCAAATTGGGGATTTTTGATCTTATTTGATAATTTTCGTATGGGTTTCACTCCTTTAGCGTATATTGATGACAATATACTAATTTAGGTTAAATTCGGAGCATTTGGAGGCCGAATCGAGAGGCAAGGGCATCATGGGTTAGAGTTTTGGCTTGGTTTGAGGTAAGTAACCCTTCCAAACTTGGTTCTGAGGGTTCGAAACCCCGAACGTTGTGCTATATGATTTGTATTGTGGTGAAGGAAGTGCCAATGATGGGTGAGTGGGCGTGCACCGTAAGAATTTTGGCCTGGCTCATTCCACGACACTGCTTAGTGACTCTTTCTTATTGATATTTGTGTTGTGATTATATGATTTGGGAAGTGAACTGTAAAATCAAACTAATTATCATGTTAGGTCTTCATGCCAATACCGTTGAGACCCGAGTGGTCGTTTCTTGCTATCATCTCATTAGTTTCATTGATATCCTTTACTCAGTCTTGTTCAGGCATATCATATCACATCTCAGTCTCAGCTGTTATTTATTTGCACATCATATCATTGTTCCGGGCTAGTTTTTCCTGGCATTGAGAGCCCGTGGGAGAGACTGGAGAGTGATGACTGAGTGAGGCCGAGATCCTGGTTATGAGTGATAGTTATGGGATCGGGCTACACGACGCAGCAGATTATTGATTATGCCTTTGTTGGCATTTTATAGTGCTTGGGCTAAAAAGAGCCCCTCTAGAGTCTATACACCCCTAGTGAGCACGGTTGATTATATTCAGGGTTGGATCTTCCCTTGGTATGGAGATGGATCTTCTCAATGAGGCTAGATTGTCCTGTTCCTCGGTACTGGAGAGTGATGTCAGTGACGTGTATATATTCCGGGATGGATCTTCCCTGGGTCTTATGAGCCATATACAGTACCTAGTGGTTGTGAGGTTGTTATTATTATTATTATCTGGAGACAGATCTTCTCCATAGGCATGATTGGCATTCCTCAGTATTGAGTGACTGCTGTCAGAGATATATGTATTCCAGGATGGATCTTCCCTAGGTTGTTTAAGCCATATACAGTACTGAGTGGACGAGTGTTTGAGATTATGGGCACCTGATGCACTAAGCATGGTGCATTTTATACAGCATGTACATTGACATGTAGATGTAGCAGAGTTACACTTCCTTTACCTTATTCATTCCTGCTCTGTTTTACTGTTCGTGTCATTTATTTAACTAAAAGCATGCCTACGTTTCTGCAGATTATTTATGTTATCCTTGATGAGGTCGAGTCCGTCACTACCTATCAGTCCATATGTTGGACTTATTACTTACTAAGTTGGTGTACTCACGTTAACCCCTGCACCTTGTGTGCAGATCCATGTACTTTTGGCCCCAGTGGCAGTCGTTGATTGAGGTTACAGGCTGTGGAGTTTGTTGAGGTATCTGCATAGTGTTCGCAGGCCTTAGCTCTCCTTTTTTTCTTTTGGCCCCAGTGGCAGTCACTCATGTACTCTGTGACACCCTTTTTGGGATGTTTGTATCATAATATGGATATTTATTTTATGTCTTAAACAATTTATTTAAAATGATAAAAGTTTTTTCGCAAATGGTTTGGTTTTAGTATTATGGTTTTGGGTTGCATTGAGTTAAGGCTGGCCTAGTTCCACGATAGGTGACATCATGATGTGATGAGTTTTGGGTCATGACATTATTATACGCGAAATCAATAAGAGGAAGATGATCATCCCAGCTACCCTTGAAGTCTATCACACAAGCCCATAACATATCTTCAAGTGTCTGAATAGTACGCTCAGCCTGTCCGTCTGTCTGGGGATGACATGCCGTACTAAGACTTACCTGAGTCCCCAATCCTTTTTGGAAAGACCTCCAGAAATTAGTTGTTAACTGAGCTCCTCTATTCGAAATAATAGATATAGGGACACCATGAAGTCGTATTATCTCCTTAATGTAAAGCCTTCCATAATCCTCTACGGAACATGTAGTCCTAATGGGAATAAAATGGGATGCTTTTGTAAGTCTATCAACAATCACCCATATATAATCAAACTTATGCTGGGTATGAGGTAAAACCTAGGATAAAATCCATATTGATTACTTCCCACTTCCAAGTCAGAATCTCTTTAGCCTGCAATAATCTATCGGGTTTTTGATGTTAAATCTTAACCTGGTGAAAGTTAGGGCACTGAGCAACAACCTCTTCTATATCCTTTTTTCATTCCGCCCCACCAATATATTTCCCTAATATCATGATACATCTTTGTTTCTCCTAGATGGATAGAATAACGAGAATAGTGAGTTTCTCCCATAACCTGCCGATGCAGCCCTGCAACATTAGGGACAATAAATCGCCCTCGATATATGAGGACCCCATCTTCCGTAATCTCAAACAGTGTCTTCTTCTTGTGAGGGGTTGTATCCATATAATGATCTAACACGGGATCCTCATACTAGCATTCCTTCAGTTTAGTTACTAAAGAGGATGTTGTCGTGTCCTGAACAGTAATTCCAATATTACCTGAGTCCAGTAACCGAACTCCAAGATTAGCTAGCTGATGAATGTCATGAGCTATCCCACTCTTCTCTGGTTGTAAATATGACATGCTACCCATAGATCTACTGCTGAGGGCATCAACTACTACATTTTCCTTCCCTGGATGGTATAAAATATCAACATCATAGTCTTTTAGTAGCTCAAACCATATCCTTTGGCATAAATCAATTCATTTTGCTTGAAATATACTAAAGGCTCTTATGATCCCTATAGATATCAACATGAATGTCATACAATAATGCCTCCACATCTTTAGTGCATGAATCACCACGGCTAACTCTAAATCGTGGGTCAGGTAATTCTTCTCATGCTCTCTTAGTTGTCTAGAAGCATAAGCTACAGCCTTACCATGCTGCATCAGTACACAACATAATCCAACCCCCGAAGTGCTGAAGTAAATATGTTCTTCAATTCCTGAAAACTTCATTTTCCATAATTAGTCCATTGCAATTTACCTCCCTTCTGAGTCAACTTTGTCAACGGTGATAAAAGGGAAGAAAATCCCTCTACGAATCTCCTATAGTAACCTGCCAAACCGAGGAAGCTACGAACCTCCGTCGGTGTTGTACGTCTATGACAACTCTTTACTGCCTCAATCTTTTGTGTATCAACCAGATACCTTCACCTAAAATAATATGCCCAAGGAAAGGTATAAAATTCAACCAGAATTCACATTTAGAGAGCTTGGCGTACAACTTCTCTTTTTTTTGGTAGAACTCTAAGCACCGTACATAAATGATATACATGCTCAACCTCTGTACGGGAGTAAACCAATATATCATCGATAAATACAATCACGAACACATATAGAAAGGGTCTAAACACACTGTTCATAAACTCCATGAATATTGGTGGGTATTAGTCAAACCGAATGACATAACACGAAACTCAAAGTCCCCGTATCTGGTCCTGAATGCTGTCTTCGAAATATCCTTGTCCTTAACCCTTACATGGTGGTACCCGGACCTCAAGTCTATCTTTGAAAAATACTTGGCACCTTGTAACTAATAAAATAAATCATCAATCCTCGGGAGCGGGTGATGTGCTTTAGAATTTCGGCACAATTGATACCAATTGCTTAGATTTAACTCATCTTTTAATGCATTTTTAGTTAATTCTGATCAAGTTTGGTCGTTTTGTAGTGCATGAGCTTGAAGACCCGAAAATATAGAAAAGAAGTCAAAAGGTCACAAAATAATGGATATGCTGCAAGTATGCAGCCTCATAATTCATATGCAGACTGCATAATTCAAATGGTGATCGCAAATAAGGACAGACTTATTGTCCAAATGAAGAAGAAAATATTCGGTCCATTATGCAGTCGCATAACACTTATGCGAGCCGCATAATGGTTGCATAACTCCAGTAGAAGAAAGTTCTCACCATGATATACGATGGCATATGTGGTCGCATAACAGCATAATTGGTATGCGACTGAAGCAAGAACTGGGAACTTATCAAGTCTGCGATGGAATGTGTCACACCTTCTTCTTACCTTCACCCCCCGAGAAGGGTATAGAGGAGTTTTTCCAATTAAAGGACAATCGAAACAGGATTTATTATTATTAAAACTTCACATTCGCCACTTGGAATAATTTTAGGGTGTCCCAAGTCAGCGGTTCGAATCCCGAGTCGAGGAAAAAATTGACTCTGTATTACAGCCCGTGAACCAGAAATCTGGGTAAGGAATTCTGCTAACCCGGGAGAAGGTGCTAGGTATTCTCGAGTTCCGTGGTTCTAGCACGGTCGCTCAACTGTTATTATTGGCCTATTTATTTGATTTTAAAACATCTTTGGAACCTATGCATTTTATTCTTCTTAAAACCACTTTTAATAAAATATTTTTAGGGAAGATTCAACGTCATCTAAAACACATCTTGAACCACGTCACATAAATGCACCCGCAGTGCACGACACATTTTATTTAACATTGTTGAGATTTGGATTTGGGTCACATAAATGCACACCCGAGATTAGGAAAGTACGTATCACAACTACGTCACGGGAACCGTACCCGTAGCTATGATAATTTATCATTAATCGCGCATAAAGCATACTAGCGTGTTTGTGAGCATTATCTCTTGTAAGTTCGCTATATTTATTTCATGTCTTTTCCATCCTTGTTTTTCCTTTTGGCAACGAGTCTTGAACTAATTTGCGACTCGTTTCACTCGCTCACAATTTGTCATTCAACTCTTTTGTTTCATTTACATAATAAAACTTTGGGTACCGCAATCTACATCACTCACTAACAATTACTCTATTTCTGCTTATTTAATTAATTAAGTTGGCCTAAAGTAGTATTCAAGTTCAATTCTTCTTAAATCTTATCAACCCAGACCAATCCAAACATAACCAATCAACTCCTAAAATCCAATTAGCTAAGGAAACTTACTGCCATAATATCGAAACAAGCCAATACATCAATCTAACATTTGTATCGACTAAACTCAATGCATCAAAAGATTTATATGAACTTATCCAAAAAAAAATCAATGAAAAATCATAAAGGAAGTATGTATCTTCAAGAAAACAGATAATGAATTAACACTATGAACAAAGACAAATTAACACTGAAGAGCAAACAAATAACCAGAATCATTCACTATTCTAGCAAGACTAGATTGGGATAATATAAGTGTAAAGAATGGACCTTACTGCTGAAACCTTTCTTTATATTTAGAAACCAACAGTGAAGAAAATCTTGAACAAATATGAGACAGCCATCGACCTTCGCCGGAACCTCGAACCGGCAAACTTGACTCAAATGAAACTCTGCCGGTTGCAAATTGAAACTCGTCGATGACGAAATCCAGTCGAGTCAACCAAGTGAACGTACGAGCGGGAAAATATTAGAGGCAGTCAAAGCTACCAGATCTCGTCATTTCCGGCAATGTAATAGTGAAAAGAAAGAGAGAAAAGACGAGAAATGAGAATGGTGTGATAGAAGTTCGCCGGATTCAATGGAGGGTCACCGGATTTAACCAAACACTCGACCAGATCTAAAACTCGTTGCACATGGAGGAGAGGAGAGGACGGAAGCCATGAAGCTTCGTTGGTCGTCGACAAGTTGACAACGACGATGGTTCCCGGCATAAGAAGAAACAGCCTAGCTTTTCTCGGTTCTTTGGAGGAAGAAGAAGCTTCAGTGGTTTTGTGAGGGTGAAGCTTCATTTATGGTCGTTGCGTGGTGAAGGGAGGTTAGGGATCATTTGATCGGTCAGCTGAGGAAGAAGATAGGTTGCTCGATGGATGGGAACTGTATTTTCCGGCGGACTGGCAGTAGAGATGTTGGTGGTGTTGGAGAAGTCAGGGGTCATTTGGTTGTTCAGATGAGGAAGAAGATGGGCTGCTCGATGGATGGGAACTGTGTTTTCCGGCGGACTGGCGGCGTGGCTGGTTCGTCGGTTTGGGGTGGTTATGGCAGGCTGAGGGCGGCTGGGGTCTCTAAGGGTGCTAGGGTTCAGCTAGGTTTTTGGGTGGTGTCTTCTTGACGAAAAAAGCTGCCATGGATCTCCTCCTTTCTTCTATCTAGGGTTTTATGATGTAGTAGATGAAGAAGAAGATTAGGGTGTTGATGGGGTATTGGGTTAAGTCTTGTTGGGCTTGAAATTGGGCCAAAAGATCAGGAATGGACCTCTCTTACTAAAAATGTGATAAACTAAGCCAAAAACTCACTCTTCCTTCTGAAAATGATATAAAATTTACGAAATAAAAATATAAAACCAATCCTAATCAAATAAAACAAATAATATTACACTATGAAACTATTTTGGTATTTTTCAAGATTATGTAAAAATAAAATAGGTTCAAAGTAACATATCTTCCTAATAATATCTAATGCGTGAATTAAATAGAGAAATATGGAACTATTTTTGTATTTTTCAATTTTGTGATAAAAATAACGTAAAAAAAGTAAAACTTAGTTGAAATAACTATATTAAGCCTAAATTAAATATTTTACGGTAAAATGGGTGAAATTTCGGGGAGGGTCAAAAATTACATGTCTACAACTGCCCCTCTTTGACTGGAAACGTTAAGAGTTTTCAGACAAAGAATGACTAGATAGGTTTTTTGACCCGACCCTTATTTAAGGAAACCAAAACTAAGAGAAAAGGGGAATTGACCGAGCCCTGGTATATGAGCTGCCTACATATCCTTGGCTATAAAGGAATCAGGACACGTGTAGTTCAGAGGTGAGTGAGATGATGGAGTATGCCGAGGCGGAGAGCCGGTTGAGGTGCCATTCCACCGAGGTTCCAGTCCGTGGTCTTGATGTTACATCAAAAATCAAAACTTAAAAAAGACTAGCTAATCCTATCAACTATGCGTTACAAGATTCCTATCTATAAGTCTTCTAAATCTTGATCTTGAGTCTTGAATGATTCTTCATGCAGACTTTGGATTTGAACCTTCACGCTTTCTAGTTGCAGGTGCTAGCTCGTTCTTCTTCAGCTTTTTGGATCAAAACCGGGCATGCAGTGCTTGTGACCTCAACCATGTCTTGAGAAGCTGATATCTTTCATCAACTTCTGCATTTGGATTAACTTCATGCCTTTCTCTTTTTCTTTGTTGTGACTAAATTTTGTTGATCACCTCGGACTGCTGACTTGCATTCTTGCTGCGAGCTTCTTTTGTTTGCTAACTTGAATTGTAATCTGAGATGCTTTCCCTTTTCTTCAGGTAGAAGAATGATTACTGAACTCGAATAATAATGTGAGATGTTTTCTTTATCTCCAGGTGGACGCCTGATTACCGACACTTAAATTGTTTCGCTTCCTTAAAATTGGTGTTGTTCTCCCTTGCTCTCCAGGTGATCGCCTGATTGCCAAAATTTTATCTGTATTCCCCTGCTTTCTAGGTGGGCGCCTGATTGCCAAGACTTTGACTGTATTCCCATGCTTTCCAGGCGGGCACCTAATTGATGAACTTGAACTATATTCCCGTGCTCTCCAAGTGGGCGCCTAATTGCTGAACCTGAACTATATTCTCGTGTTCTCCAGGTGGGTGCCTGATTGACAAAAACTTGAAATGTATTCTTTTGTTCTCCAGGTGGGCGCCTGATTGACAAAAACTTGAAATGTATTCCCTTGTTCTCCAGGTGGGCGCCTGATTTCCATAAAACTTGAACTATATTCCCTTGTTCTCCAGGTGGGCACCTGATTACTGAACTTGAAATGTATTCCCTTGTTCTCCAGGTGGGAGCCTGATTTGCTGAATTGGAAATGCATTCCCTTGTTCTCCAGGTGGGCGCCTGATTACTGAACTTGAAATGTATTCCTTGTTTTCCAGGTGGGCGCCTGATTGCTGAACATGAAATGAATTCCCTTATTTTCCAGGTGGGCGCCTGATTGCTAAACTTGAAATGTATTCTCTTGTTCTCCATGTGGGCGCCTGATTGCTAAACTTGAAATGTATTCCCTTGTTCTCCAGGTGGGCGCCTGATTTCAACAAAAATAGACAAAAACAAAGAAAACATCTGCCCCAGTTTGGCATGCTACCAAATAACAGTAAGAACTTGAAAACTGAAACTTGAACTATGCTCCCTTATTCTCCAGGTGGGCGCTTGATTGCTGAACTTGAAATGTATTCCCTTGTTCTCCAGGTGGGCGCCTGATTGCTGAACTTTGAAAATGTATTCCCTTGTTCTCCAAGTGGGCGCGTGATTTCCACAAAATAGACAAAAACAAAGAAAACTTCTACCCCAGTTTGGTCATGGGCGCATCTGTGAGTGTTAATTGAATCATGTTACCAAAAAATCTCAACGAATTTTAAAAGCTAGATCTCATTATCCAGGAGGGTCCTGAAAACTCCTAGTTATATGACAATTTTAAATCTAAGTTATATTTCATAAAGGTACGACTTCCGCTAAATCTTGTTATCTATGAAGACCTTAAAACTAAATCCCATTATCCAGGAGGGTCCTAATATTTAAAATCAAATCTCATCTTAAGGTTGAAAATTTCAGAGCTAAATTCAACTTCCTAACGGTAAAACTTATGCTAAATCTTAGCATCTAAGGGAGGTATTAAACTAAGTCCCATTATTCATGAGGATCCTTAAAATTTTAAATTTAATCTTATCCTATGCATGAAAACTTCAAAGCCAAACTTATATTTCCTCAAGTTAGAGCCTAGCTAGATCTTGTTACTCATGAATGGTTTGAATTTTAACTAAGCCCCATTGTCCAAGAGGGTCCTGAGAATTTTTAAGATTAAATGACATTATCCAGAAGGGCCTTGAAATTTTAAAATTAAATTCCATTATCCAGGAGGGTCCTAAAAATTTAAAAACTAAATCCCATTATCCAGGAGGGTCATGAAAACTTAAAAACTAAATTCCATTATCCAGGAGGGTCCTCAAAACGTTTAAAATTAAATCCCATTATCCAGGAGGGTCCTGAAAATTTTAAATTAAATCCCATATCCAGGAGGGTCCTGAGAATTTAAAAACTAAATCCCATTATCCAGGAGGGTCCTGAAAATTTAAAAACTAAATCCCATTATCCAGGAGGGTCCTAAGAATTTTAAATTAAATCCCATTATCCAGGAGGGTCCTGAGAATTTAAAAACTAAATCTTATTATCCAGGAGGCTCCTGAAAACTTAAAAAACTAAATCTCATTATCTAGGAGGATCCTGAGAATTTTTAAAATTAAATCTCATTATCTAGGAGGGTCCTGAAAATTTTAAATTATATCCCATTATCCAGGAGGGTCCTCAGAATTTAAAGCCTAAATCCCATTATGTAGGAGGGTCCTGACATTTTAAAATTAAATCCCGTTATATAGGAGAGTCCTGAAAACTTAAAAACTAAATCCTATTATCCAGGAGGGTTCTGAAAATTTTAAATTAAATCCCATTATCCAGGAGGGTCCTGAAAAGCCGAGAATGAACTTACCTGAGCCATGCTTTCTTTCTGGAGGATCTCTGCAGAACGAACAAAATTCCTTGCCTCTGAACCATGCTTTTCCTCATGGAGGGTTCCTGTAGATCGAACAAATTTTCCTTTACCCTTCTTAAACCGCCTTTGTGCTGACAAAATTTGGGCATTACATTTGCAAAAAAATTCAAACTTTCAAGCTTTGATTTGGACACAATTTTCGTCGATGTTTCAAACAAAGAAAACTTGTGAGTTTATAAATATGGTGATTGGTTTGTGGCATTGACTTTCAGGGCGATTGCTCCTTCACTTCCCATGATAACTTTGGTTTCAACTTGAAAGACCTTGCCTGTTTATTGACTGACCACTTTCTCTGTCACCCTTATCACAGAAAAAACCTCTTCTCCGTTCAGACCCAATACCCTCTATCTGTTGCATTGCTCATGAACTGGAATTCACCAAACCTTTGTGTCTCACATGAATCCCAAAGCACGTAAATGGCCACCTACTCAGTGCATATGTTGTTCTTCCTTGACTTAAACCACTAGCCTTGGCCTTGAGGTCTATTGCTTCTTCACTTGCCATGATAACTTTGATTTCTACTTGGAAGACCTTGCTTGTCACCGGTTAACCACTTTCTTTGTTAATTATATCACATAAAATACCTTTGATTTGTTCACCCTACACCCTCCATCTGTTGCATTGTTCATGAATTGATATATACCAAACCTTTATGTTTCACCGAAAATACCTTTGGTTCGTTCACCTAACACCTTCCATCTTGTTACATTATTCATGAATGGATATGTACCAAACTTTTGTATTTCACAAGGATCCATTGATTATTACCAGCTCAATGAGCTTGTTGTTCTATTCTGACTTATGACATTTTGATGTGTTAGCCCGACCCCATTTTGTGCAATTGGCCAGCTGGTGGCAAATTTTGAAGTCATTTCTCACTTGTTCTAACCGCACAGACTCAGGAAGAGGAAGTGAACATGACCAAAAGAACAGAGTAAAGGACAATGAAAAAAAATGATTCCTAACGAGAAAATTACAAAGTAGAAACCTATCAATTGTGGATACCAACTCTAATGACCATGACATGCACCTGTGGCCTATTCTGTCAAGTAAGCTTGATGTTAAACTCTTGTTGTACCTTTAAACCGTGAAACTGAGCTTCAATGCTCCAATTATCCAATCTGATTCACAATCCTTATTCGACTTGTAGTGCTCGGAGAGATTTCACCATCAAGCCTCTCTCATTTGTTCTTTCTCTCAACTTACCATCGCCTCAAGGTGCCCATGAAGGTTTTCACCAATAAGACTCTCTCATTTTTTATTTCTTTCAGCTTTTATCGCCTTACGATGCCCGTGAGGGTTTTCACCAATAAGACTCTCTCATTTTTCATTTTTCCTTTCTTGGACCTGAGTGTTGCCCCTAATATGATTCACCTCTACTCGCTTGACTTGGCATCTCTCGAAGACTGATCGGAAGGTGTTTCTTTGGACCGTAATGTGGGCTTTTGGACAGGGTTAGAAAGAAAGGGTATCAAAGGCTTGAAACAATTCAAATGGGTTCAAAATTACAACTTTCAGAATCAGATTCCCCACAACAACTACAACTTCTGCCCCAGTTACATTGCTTGGGGACTTTTGGATTTTTATTTTGATGGGACCAAACCATGAGGCTGTCTACGTATCCTTAAAAGGAATCAGGTCGAACGTAGTTCATGATATAGGAATTGCTTCATTTTTGTACTTTTCTCTGTTTTTTTCTTTTTCTCTTTTTTTTCTTTTTTTTCTTTTCTTTTCTTTTCTTTACTCTTTTCCCATTTTTCTTTCTCTTTTTCTCTTCTCTTTTCCTCTTTTCTCTTTTATTTTTTAAATTTTGTATCTGTATTTCTAAACTCTGCTTCTGATTCCAAAAGAGGGATATGAAAGAAAATAAATAAGGGTCGAAGGGGTAACAAAGGATAAAATGTTTAGATAGCAAAATAAAATGTCTTCGTCATTCCAATATTTAAAGCATGCCAAACACAAACAACACAATTAAACAAACCAAAGAAATCATACATAATATCTTTTAACTATATCAGAATTGATAATCATATCGACACATTTGCCTTCTACATATGTTAAATACAAAGTACCATTGGACAACACTCTTGTTACCATGAACGGCCCATGCCAATTTGAGGCAAACTTGCCTTTAGCTTCAACCTGATCCGGCAGGATGCGTTTCAATAGTGTTTCTTTATGTTCTATCTGCCCCAGTTTCACACAATTCGGGCTTGAAGTGATCTCAAAATTCCTTTACTTATTACCCTCAAATGTCCTTACATCTTCAACATTGTTTCGTTGCTTCGTGATTAAACTGACTTTTAAACCAGGCTGAGAATTACGCGTGCATGTCATGTCACTAGAGTCAACAGGAAAAGAACTATAAAAAGAAAAGAGAACTAAACGAAAATGACTAGAAATCACAAAAAATAGAAAATTGCATTAGACAGATGGTGAAAGGGTTTGGACAACAAAACAAACAAACTAAACTGGGGTTACAAACCTAGAACAAACCTAGACAACACTAAACGGGCTATTATGACTAAACAAACTAAGAAAAATAAAAGGATAGAAGGGTTTGAGTCACAAGACAATATCTGGATTACAACAGTGAAATAACCCGGATAGAAGAAATGACAACAAAATAAACCACCAAAACTCCTCCCTGGCTAACCGAGAAATGAGCGTCTTTCCAATCATCAAACTCAACATCTTAGCCACTGACTTCTGCATCAACAATACTAGGACCTTCACAAGTCTCCATCACATTGTTCTTAACAGATTGCCTTTGGGTTCTGTTTACCTGCTCGTTCTTAGAATCAACATCTGATAGCACTGAAAGCTTCGTAGCATGTGGACTTCCTAGGATCCCAGAAAAATTCACATTCCTTTTCAAAATAAATCATACCCACCATATGCGTCTCATTATGCACTGGTGATGGACTTTGGCTAGTGTCTACTGCGTCTGGATTTTGCACGACAATGTCGCCTGCATCAATAAGCTTCTGAATCACATTATTCATATTCCACAACTTCTCTATGTCATGCCCCGGGGCATCTGAGCAATATGCGCACTTTTGAGAAAAAGTAAACTTCTTTGGAAGAGGGTTTGACATTTTTATCTGGATCGGCTTCAACATGTCCAATTTCCGTAGCCTCTGGAACAGACTGACATATGACTCTCCCAATTGAGTGAAGGTTTTCTTCTTCTGCAACCTCTTGTTCTTAAATGCTTGATTGGGCTGGAAACTTGATCCAGAGGGGTTTCGGTAGACTCGTGGGGGTAGATAGGCATTTTGTGGAGCTGGGTACTGGGAGAGTGATGTACGACTTTGGGAGTTCTGTGGAGAGAAGTGGCATTAGGGAGGATCATCTGGTGCATAAGGATATCCACGGGGATGATGTCGAGGCTGGAAGTGTTGATCGGGAAAGTCCATTGGATCATCTTTTCTATTTCTCTTTCTTCCACCCAAGCTTACTAGGATGTTCTGAATGTTTTTCGAACAACTCATGATTTTGCCTGACTTGATTCCCTCTTCTACTAGCTTCCCCATTTTTAACACATCATTGAAAGGCTTCCCCAGGGCCGGGATCAAATGACTGAAGTAGGTGGGCCCTGGTCTTGTAGGAAAAGCTCAACCATTTCTTCTTCACCAATCGGGGTATTGACTCGAGCAGCCTGCTCCCTCCATCTGAGCCTAAACTCTCTAAAGCTTTCCTCCGGCTTCTTTCCCATTCTAGATATGGAGGAGCGGTCTGGGGTAACGCCTGATTTGCATTGCAAGTTTTGAACTAAATCTTGAGCCATCTCACCCAATGTAGGCCACTTACCAACATCTTGATGATTATACCAATCCAAAGCTGCCCCAGCCAAGCTCTTACAAAAATACGCCATCAACAAATCATCTTTCTTGCCAACACTTCTCATTTTACTTCAAAAGACCCTCAAATGGGCTACCGGATCCCCACGCCCATCATACAAGTTAAATTTTGACACTTTAAATCCCGCAGAAAGGCGAACGTCCAGGGACACAAACAGTTCTTTGTAAGCCGTGCTACCATGGTCTCCCATTCCTTGCTTGTTCTTTAACGACTGTTCTATGCCTTTCAGCCTCCTGGGTGCCCCATCTTTCCCTTTTCTTCTTGTGAACCTTTCATTTTCAACATGAGGCTCATCCCTGGGGCCCTGTTTGTATGAGTAGGGAACCTTGTAGGCAACCTCTGAGGGGTAATATTGGGAATCATGAGCTTGAAGATAAGCGGGTGGATCTGGAGAGTATGCAGGATCATCTGGCATCTTGTCCGGATTTTGGGTAAGGGCAGCATCCAGGAAGCTAGGTGGTGGCGGGGGTGGCACCTTCCAAGTCATCCTAGCCTGATGCATGTCAGCCATCTGTTGTTTTAACATCTTTACCTCTTCAACCAACCCATTGTCCTGTTCAACCAACTGCTTTCGAGCGCCGGTATCAACAAAATCAGTTTTGTTGTTGTCTGTCATTGCCTTTTGACTTTATGTTGTATAGAAGAGTTACCACTTTTAAACCACAAACCAACCATCATTCTACTATGAATATAACAAAATGAAGCCATCACGTTAGCATTAGGGCATTTAACATAAGATAATCTCACTTTATGTGCAGTGCATCTAGCCACAATTATCGGTTCTAAAATGACTTTGAGGATACAAAGGTCAGTTGGCATCATCCCAATTTATTCATTTCAATCCTCTCTTTTCTTTGCTTTTCTAGCACTTGCTTGATCATTTTCCTTCCTCTTTTTCTAATTTCACCCTTTTATTTCCTCTCATTTCTCACATCCCACAATTTCATCTCTTTTTTTTCTTTTTTCCTTTTTTTTTCTTTTCTTTTAACAGTAAAAAAAATGATTCGATCGAACCATATGTAGGTTTCCTACGTATCATGACGCCGCATGAATACGATCTTTGCGTAGTTCTGGAAGAACGGGAATAAAGTAAACAAACTAACGTTCTTTTTTCTTTTCTCTTTTTTTTTTTTACCTTAAGGACTATTCATATAAGAAAAGAGGAATAAAAGAAGCAAATCCTTTTTTTTTGAATTTTCTAGACTTAATGTTCTATAACCTATTGCAAACTCATGCTTAACGAGCATATATTTTTTGCTTTTTTTCTTTCTTGAAACAAACACTCTATGAGAAATTATCCAAGAAAACCCCTAGAAGAGAAAAAAAATACTTTTTGATTCTTTTTTTTAGGAAGAAGATCGAAAGAATAAACCACAAAAAAATATTTTGAATTTCCATTTGATATCCTGATGCAGGATTTTGAAACAAGCAAAAAGGATAAAACAACATGTTTTTGAATTTCAATTTGATTGCCTAAAGGAAGAAACTTTAAACAAAAGATAAAGTATGTTCTTTTTTCTTCTATGTACAATATCCTAAGTTCTTAGGAAAATAAAAGAATATTTTTTTTCATTTTTCATTAAGAACCTCAAAAGATAATCTTTTTGGATTTTTGAGATTAATGTCTTAAGGAAAACTTTTAAAAGGTACTAAAAGGAATTTTTTTTTGAATTTTGGTCCTAATATAGAAAAGAAAATATAAAAATAATTTTTATTTAAGTCCTAGATATTAATTTCCTAAAGGAAAAACCACCTCCAAAATACTTTTTTTTTCATTCCTACCATTAGTATTCTAAAGAAGATTTCTAACGGAAATGTGAAACGCAATATTTGTTTTTTTTTTTTGGATTTTTGATTCATTACACACCCTTTCAAATGAAAAATAGAAAGTACAATAATAATACTAAAACTCGACATTACTATACAAAACTAAAAGATAAGACGACATAAAATAAAATAACAGACTCAAAACATAAAAAGAAAAGAAAATCTTCTTTTAATCCACTCCTGAATGAGCGATCCTGACTAGATGTCTTGGGGCTCTGTCCTGCTCAAACTCCGATAAGTAAATCCACGCCTGTATGAGAAAATTAAAACCAAATAGGTTAAAGACCTAGAGCTCTATGCGAGACAATAACCCTTCCTATTGAAAACATGCAAGACATGATTTAGGCAATTTTTGCAAAATGACTTATTTGGCCAAAAAATGGCTAGAAGTGCAAAATTTAGCTAAGATCCCGCAAAGCCAAGAACCTAAGATTTATTAGGAAGACCGGACCCTATGTGGGTTGCCTACGTATCATGCCCCGAAAGACGAGAATTAGGTATGTGTAGTTCGGGCAGATTGGATACGGGCGAGAATTAAACAAAAAACAACTAATTTAGAGAAAACATATTTTTTGTCTTTTTTTTTTAAAAAATGATAAGACATGTAACTTCTTTTTGGATTTTTTTTTTCTTTTTTTTGATTTTTTGATTTACGGAAAATGATGAAAAATGCAAAATATCTTCTTTTTTTTCAAGCTCTCTTTTTTTAACAAGAATGTGACAGAAAATATAATCGGGCCCCACTCGCTTTATCTTCATACTTCACCCTCTATTTTCTTTTTTTTTCTTTTTCTTTCTTTTTTCATTTCTTCATTTACCCTCAGCTATCATTGGTCCACCAAATGACCTTTTTACCCTTGAATAATTGCAACATGCAGCACATAAGATGCATCAGGATGGTCTTTTATTTTTTGGGGTATACCTGTCCTAGACGGACCCAACCCCTGTGTTGAGTGCCCTAAGTCAACTGCACATGATGAAAACAAGCGTTCCTACTAGGGATCCTGCATGAAGCTGAGTTATTCTATGTTAAAAACCTGGGCAGTTGTTCTAGACTTGTGTACCCGAGCGGACAACTCAAGCCGAGGAGGGGGCTACGTACCGGGAACCAAAAGGTCATCCGGCTTAGTAACTTGTCTGAGCCTCTTTCTTATTTCAAGGTATGACACTAACAGAATAGGGAGTCTCGACCAGCGAGAACATCCCCGAATATGAGAAGAGAAGGGTTTCGTAACAGTTTATATACAGTTCAGATAATATCAAAGCGGTAAAAGCAACATTTAGCACATTAGGCCCAAACATGTAATAAAATTAGACAGTAGATAAAGTCAAATATAATAATTCATCTAAGCTCGAATTACGAACCCTGAACCAGAAGTTCTGGGTTCTTATCCCTAGCAGAGTCGTCAGAGCTATCACACCTCCTTTTTACCTTCACCCCCCCGAGAAGAGTATAAAGGAGTTTTTCCAATTAAAGGACAATCGAAATGGGAATTATTATTATTAAAAATTCAGAGTCGTCACTTGGAATAATTTTATGGTGTCCCAAGTCACCGGTTCGAATCCCGAGTCGAGGAAAAGATTGACTCTGTATTACAGTCCGCGAACCAAAAATCCGGGTAAGGAATTCTGTTAATCCGGGAGAAGGTGATAAGCATTCCCGAGTTCCGTGGTTCTAGCACGGTCTCTCAACTATTATTATTGGCCTATTTATTTGATTTTAAAACATCTTTGGAACCTATGCATTTTATTCTTCTTAAAACCGCTTTTAATAAAATATTTTTAGGGAAGATTCAACGTCATCTAAAACACATCTTGAACCACGTCACATAAATACACTTGCGGTCCATGACACATTTTATTTAACGTTGTTGAGATTTGAATTTAGGTCACGTAAATGCACACCCGAGTTTAGGAAAGTACGTATCACAACTACGTCACAGGAACCGTAACCGTAGTTATGATAATTTCTCATTAATCGTGCATATAGCATACTAGCGTGTTTGTGAGCATTATCTCTTGTAAATTCGCTATATTTATTTCATGTCTATTCCATACTTGTTTTTCCTTTTGGCAACGAGTCTTGAACTAATTTGCGACTCGTTTCACTCGCTCACAATTGTTCATTCCACTCTTTTGTTTCATTTAGGTAATAAAACTTTGGGTAATGCAGTCTACATCACTCACTAACAATTACTCTATTTCTGCTTATTTAATTAATTAAGTTGGCCTAAAGTAGTATTCAAGCTCAATTCTTCTTAAATCTTATCAACCCAGACCAATCCAAACATAACCAATCAACTCCTAAAATTCAATTAGCTAAGGAAACTTACTGCCATAATATCGAAACAAGCCAATACATCAATCTAACAATTGTATCGACCAAACTCAAATCATCAAAAGATTTATATGAACTTATCCAAAAAAATTCAATGAAAACTCATAAAGGAAGTATGCATCTTCAAGAAAACAGATAAATGAATTAACACGATGAACAAAGACAAAATAACACCGAAGAGCAAACAAATAACCAGAAGCTTTCACTATGCTAGCAAGACCAAATTGGGATTAACATAAGTGTAAAGAATGGACCTTACTGCTGAAAACTTTCTTTATATTTAGAAACTAACTGTGAAGAAAATCTTGAACGAATATGAGAAAGCCATTGACCTCCGCCGTAACCTCGAACAGGCAAACTTGCCTCAAATGAAACTCCGTCGGTTGAAAATTGAAACTCGTCGATGACGAAATCCAGCCGAGTCAATCAAGTGAACATACGAGCAGGAAAATATTAGAGGCAGACAAAGCTACCGGATCTCATCATTTCCGGCAATGTAACAGTGAAAAGAAAGAGAGAAAAGACGAGAAATGAGAATGACGTGATAGCAGTTCGCCGGATTCAATGGAGGGTCACCAGATTTAACCAAACACTCGACCAGATCTGAAACTCGTCGCATATGGAGGAGAGGAGAGGACGGAAGCCATGAAGCTTCGTTGGTCATCGACAAGATGACAGCGGCGATGGTTCCCGGCCGAAGAAGAAACATCCTAGCTTTTTCTAGGTTTTTTGGAGGAAGAAGAAGCTTCGGTGGTTTTGTGAGGGTGAAGCTTCATTTATGGCTGTTGCATGGTGAAGGGTGGTCAGGGGTCGTTTGGTCGGTCAGCTGAGGAAGAAGATGGGCTGCTCGATGGATGGGAACTGTGTTTTCCGAAGGACTGGCGGTAGAGATGTTGGTGGTGTTGGAGAGGTCAGGGGTTGTTTGGTCGTTCAGCTGAGGAAGAAGATGGGCTACTCGATGGATGGGAACTGTGTTTCCCGATGGACTGGCGGCATGGCTAGCGGGGATAGTTCGTCGGTTTGGGGTGGTTATGGTAGGCTGAATGTGGCTGGGGTCTCTAAGGGTGCTAGGGTTCAGCTAGGTTTTTGGGTGGTGTCTTCTTGAAGAAGAAAGCTGCCATGGATCTCCTCCTCTCTTCTATCTAGGGTTTTATGTTGTAGTAGATGAAGAAGAAGATTAGGGTGTTGATGGGGTATTGGGTTAAGTCTTGTTGGGCTTGAAATTGGGCAAAAAGATCAAGAATAGACCTTTCTTACTAAAAATGTGATAAACTAAGCCAAAAACTCACTCTTCCTTCTGAAAATGATATAAAATTTACAAAATAAAAATATAAAACCAATCCTAATCAATTAAAACAAATAATATTATACTATGAAACTATTTTGGTATTTTTCAAGATTATGTAAAAATAAAATAGGTTCAAAGTAACATATCTTCCTAATAATATCTAATGCGTGAATTAAATAGAGAAATATGGAACTATTTTTCTATTTTAATTTTGTGATAAAAATAACGTAAAAAAGTCAAACTTAGTTGAAATAACTATATTAAGCCTAAATTAAATATTTTACGCTAAAATGGGTGAAATTTTGGGGTGGGTCAAAAATTTCATGTCTACAGAATGAAGAATATGCGGACCGCATAAGTGGTCTGCGACCATTATGTGATCGCATAAGCTATATTGAGGGGTATTTTTGGCCAATTTTGACCACGACTTTTGGTCCACTATAAAGAGAATAACTAGGGATTTTGTGGGTCATTCAAGTCTGAAACAAGGTCCTACTTAGAGAGCATTAAATACTCCATTTATTTGGAAAGTTGTGAAGAAGGAATCTTGCACTTTTCTAAGCTTTATGGCTTTATTAAATACTTTGTTCTTGTATTTTAGTATGAGTAGCTAGTTTTAAATACTAAGTTTGTGGACCTTAGATGGGTGCAATACTAATGGGTATTTAACATTGAATATATATATAATGGTTCGTTGATATTTATTCAATTCTTGTTCTTTATTTATGATTGGTGGTTGCAAACATTAGTCTATTCCATTTCACTCATTCTTTACTTGGAAAAGTGAGTTAGGGTTTGGTAGAATTGAATATCAAGTATTCAAGACTTTAGTTCTTGTTTAATAGAATCGCTTAGGAATAAGTGAGTTCTACTTGGCATAAATTGGATGTTCTTAAATTGCAACTCTTTTATATTTAGAAAAATCATAAAGAGAAAATACTACCCTACCATTGAAAAATATTGGGTAGTCATTTAGAAATCATTTTCATATCAAAGGACCTTCCATTAGAAATATATCATATTAACACCGATAGCATTATATTCCATTGACGGGGACACAACCTTGGTTTCCTTAATCAAATCATTTACATTCTCATATCAAAATTAGTTACCTATTTAATTCACAATCATATCATTCTCTTGTTACGTTAACAGAATAGAATTACGAACCAAGTCAAGTTCCACACTACTAAAGTGAGATTTTCACACCATATTCCCTGTGGGATTCGACCCCAACCTTGTTGGGTTATTATATTTGACACCAACAGCCTTACACTATTTAATTAAAGTGTAATTTGAGGGTATCAAATTTTGGCGCCGTGTCCGGGGAATACGGTTGTGAAATTACTAATTAGTGTGTGATTTACTTTATGTCTTCTTCTATTCCATCACATTTTGCTTGTTTTGCTTGGTGTTGACATGAAAACACGGTTGAATATGAGGAAGAAAAAAATCCTTTTGCGGACATAGATGAGTACATTGAGGATACAAATGCTATTGTACCTCCGATAGTTGGCGCTACCAATTTCAAGGTGGAACATGGTTTAATCCTAATGCTCAAAGCGGAGGGGTTCTCCAGGAATTCCACTGATGATGATCCAACACAACATCTTAGAAACTTCTTGGGTGTGTGTGCGATGCACAAGTAGAACAATGTCTTAGATGATGCCCTAAGGTTGAGGGTGTTCAAGTACTCACTGGCTGGGGAAGCAAGGAAATGGCTTCAAAATTTGCCACCAAATTCCATTCGTTCATGGCCTGAACTTGTCCGAGCATTCATAGCTAAATGGTTCCCACAAAGCAAGAAATCTAAGCTCCGGGATAAAATTTTCTTTTTTCATACAACTACTGGGAGAACATCTACATGAAGCATGAGATCGATTCAAGTTATATTTGGCGAGAGTCGCCTAATAATGGTTTTTCGGATTCTATCTTGTTGGAGAAATTCTACATGGGTTTAGATGCTATGAACAAATCTATAGCCAAGAATGCAGTTGATGGATCTTTTATGGATAAGACATTTGCAAAGATCACACAAATCCTTGACAAAATGGCAAAACATAACAAAGCTTGGCACTCAGAGGACACCACAGGTGGATCCTAGACCAACATGATTATGGAGAACCAAGAAAGAGATCAAATAATTGCAAGGCTTGCTACCAATGTCAATGTGTTGACAAAAATGTTCACTGAAAGACAAACAAAGAAGGTAAATGTGGTGGAAGATGTTCAACCCTCATCAGATGAAGATTATGAGGAAGCAAACTATGTCAACAACTCTCAAGGAGGCTATCAAAGGAAACAATACCAAGGTCAAGGAGAACAAAATTAATGGAGGCCTAACCCACAAGGCCAAGGCAACCAATAGTGGCGAAATGACCAAGGTAGATCAAATCAAGGGAATTGGAATAACAACAACAACAACTTCTCAAATCGGAGTTCAAACCCTTATGTTCCATCAAAGGGGCAATATTCAAATCAAGGTTCCTCAAGTGATTCCAAGTTGGAAAACATGCTTGAATAGGTATTGCAAAATCAAGAAAGGCCCGACACATCTATGAGGAATATGACCGAGATTGTTGGTTCTCATACCGCATCCATTAAAAAATTTGAGATACAAATGAGAGATCTCTCTAGGGAACAAAATCCAAAGCAAAATGGGACACGTTCAAGTGACACAATTGCGAACCCAAAGGTTAGTGGGAGTGGTCCAACTTCTCATTGCATGGTAATTACTACTAGGAGTTGGAAAGTACTTCAAGGAGAGAGTGAACAAGTGGTTGAAGGGGAAGAGTCCGAACAAGAGGTTGAGGCACAAGTTGAAGAGCCAATTGTTGTTGAAGCTAAAAAGGTCCCAGAAGAGTTGAAAGTTCAAGAAGTGAACCGGGAAGAGGTTAAGGAAAAGGTAAAAGAGACACAAAAAACTCAACCACCTATTACTATACCCCCTCCTCCTTTCCCTCAAAGACTTGATAGGAAGGTTGATGAGAGAAAACTCGAAGAGTTCTATGACATTCTCAAGTAGTTATCGGTAAATATCCCATTTCTGGAAGCATTTCAAGAGATGTCGGGTTTTGCTAAGTATTTGAAAGACTTGATCACCAAGAAGAAAACCACCAAGAATGAAGTGGTGAATGTGACTCACCGGGTTAGTTCCATCATTGCAACAACCACCGTTCAAAAGAAAGAAGACCCGAGAGCTTTCACCATTCCATGCACTATTGGGGCGCGTGATTTTGCAAGAGCTCTTTTTGATAATGGGGCTAGCATCAACTTAATGTCTCTTGCTTTTTACAAGCAAGCGGGGTTAGGTATGCTGAGGCCTACAAGTATGAGGTTGCAAATGGTCGATCGTTCCATAAAGAGACCGGTGGGAATTGTCGATGATGTGCTTGTGAAAGTGGGAGAGTTCCATTTGCCGTCGATTTTGTATTCCTTGATTGTGAAGTTGACAAAGAGATCCCTATTATCTTGGGGAGACCATTTCTTACTACAGGAAGAGCACTGATGGATTCGGAACGGAATGAGATCAAGTTCTGTGTGAATGATGAAGAGGTCACATTACAAACAAGAAAGGGTATGAAATTGCCACATGAATATGAAAGCATCTCGGTGATTGATATTGTTGATGAGGTGGAAGATGCAGTTGAAATGAAGATGCAAGAACAATGCCTCGATGAGGCGTTGGCGGCTATCTTGGTGAATTTCGTTGTTGAAGATATGGAGGGGTACTTGGAATTAGGAAATGCATTGGAAGAGCTTGGGTCCTACACTTATTCTCCAAAGAAACTATCTCTCGACTTAGATAATACAGTCACTCCTCCCGCAAAGCCTTCAATTATTGAGCCGCCGCAACTAGAGCTCAAACCACTTCCACCGCACTTGAGGTATAAATTTCTTGGCTCTAATGACACTCTACCAGTAATCATTTCTTCTTTTAACAACTGTTGAATGTCTTGAGGGAGCATAGGCCTGCTATTGGGTGGAAAATAGCGGACATCCCGGGGATTCCTGCCGGAATTTGCGGACAGAAGATACAATAGGAGAATGAGAGCAAACCAAGTATGGAGCATCAACGAAGGTTAAACCCTTCCATATAGGAGGTGGTCAAGAAAGAAGTCATCAAGTGGTTAGATGTCAGGGTAGTCTACCCCATTGCCGATAGTTCTTGGGTGAGTCCGGTGCAATGTGTGCCGAAAAGGGGAAGCATGACCGAGATTGAAAACGGCAGAAAAGAGCTCATTCCAACAAGAATAGCGACCGGATGTGGGGTTTGTATGGATTACCGGAAGCTAAACAGTGCTACGTACAAGGACCATTTCCCTATGCCTTTTATTGATCAAATGCTTGATCGGCTAGCGGGAAGGTCATTCTACTTCTTCTTGGATGGATATTCCGGCTACAACCAGATCAATACTGCATTGGAAGATCAGGAAAAGACAACATTCACTTGTCCATATGGGACGTTTGCATTTAGCCGGATGCCATTTGGGTGATGAAACGCTTCGGCTACTTTCCAAAGATGCATGATGTCAATATTCTCAGACATGGTGGAAGATTTCTTAGAGGTATTTATGGACGATTTCTCTGTCGTGGGGGATTCCTTTGAGCATTGTCTTGACAACCTTAGACAAGTGCTCAAAAGATGTGAATAAACTAACCTTGTGCTAAATTTGGAGAAATGCCACTTCATGGTGGATGAGGGCATTATTTTTTGCCAAAAAATTTCCAAACAAGGCATAGAGGTTGACAAGGCAAAGATCGATATCATTTCGAAGCTTCCTCCACCTACTTTAGTTAAAGGTGTCTAAAGTTTTTTGGGGCATGCCGGCTTCTATAGTCGTTTCTTCAAGGACTTCTCCAAAATTGCAAATCCCATGTGCAAACTCCTTGAGAAAGATGCAAAGTTTGTATTTGATGATAAGTGCCTCAAAGCCTTTGAGAAATTGAAAGAAAAGCTCACCACGACACCTATTATTGTCACACATGATTGGTCTATTCCATTCAAACTCATGTGTGACGCTAGTGTGTAGCTATTGGGGCGGTGCTTGGCCAATGTCATAAAAAGATTCTTCACCCTGTCTATTATGCAAGCAAGACACTCAATGGCACTCAAATAAATTATACTGTGACTGAGCAAGAACTTCTTGCCATTGTCTATGCATTTGAAAATTTTCGGGCTTATTTGTTGGGGTCCAAAGTGATAGTATACACCAACCACGCTGCTTTTCGCTATCTTATGGCAAAAAAGGATTTCAAACCAAGACTGATTCTGTGGGTCCTTTTGTTGCAAGAGTTTGACTTTGAAGTCAAAGCCCGGAAAGGGACGGAAAATCAAGTTGCGGATCACCTATCAAGGCTTGAAGAGGCAGGGAGACCAAAAATACACCTTGAAATCAATGATGCTTTTCCAGATGAACACATATTGGCATTGTCAAACACATTTGCTCCTTGATATGCCGACATCGCTAACTTCTTGGTTAGTGACCTTGTTATAGATGGATTGTAAGCTTATCAAAAGAAATTTTCTTGCAGGAGTGTAGGCATTACTATTGGGAGGAACCCTTTTTGTTTCGTACTTGTGCCGACAACATTATCCGGTGGTGTGTCCCGTAATATAAGGTAATTCCAATTCTCAAGGTATGCCATGATTCACCGGTTGGGGGTCATCATGGAGAAAATTGGATGGCGGCAAAAGTGCTTGAATGTGGCTACTATTGGCCAACGATCTACCAAGATGCAAATCAAATGGTCAAGGCATGTGACCAATTTCAAAGACAAGGGTCAATATCTAAAAGACATGAGATACCGATGACTTTTGTATTAGAAGTTGAGATCTTTGATGTGTGGGGAATAGATTTTATGGGCCCCTTCGTGAGCTCGTATGGCATGACCTACATCTTGGTGGCTGTGGACTACGTATCTAAATGGGTCGAGGAAATTGCCTTACCTAACAATAAAGCTAGGAGTGTGACTGCATCTTTTAAGAAGAACATATTTATACGGTTTGGTACTCCAAGGGCCATCCTAAGTGATGGTGGGTCTCATTTCTGCAACAAGGCTTTCACCGGGCTGCTTGAAAAATGTGGTGTAAAGCACAAGGTGGCCACACCCTATCATCCTTAGTCGAGTGGTCAGGTTGAAGTTTTGAACAGAGAAATCAAAACATCCTAGCGAAAACTGTCAATGCAAGCAGGACCGACCTGTCAAGGAAGCTGGATGATGCATTGTGGGCATATCGCACAACATTTAAGACCCCATTGGCACTTCACCGTATAGGTTGGTTTCTGCCAAAGCTTGTCACTTGCAAGTGGAACTGGAACACAAAGCCATGTGGTCATTGAAAACGCTGAATCTTGACTGGGCCGAGGTTGCTAATCTGAGGATGACACAACTCAATGAGATGGAAGAAATCCGTCTCCATGCCTATGAGAGTGAAGCCATATACAAATAAAGGATGAAGTTTGTCCATGACAAGAAGATCTTAAAGCGGGAGTTCAATTTTGGTGACTTGGTCTTACTTTTCAGCTCAAGACTCAGGTTATTTCCGGGTAAACGTAAGTCCAAATGGTCTGGCCCGTTCAAAGTTGTGAATGTGTCCCCCTATGGTGCTATTGAACTGGAGTCAGAGGATGGGACTCGAACTTTCAATGTGAATGAACAACAAGTCAAGAATTAACTCAGTACCACAGGAAAAAGGCATTTGATAGAACAATTTTCTCTAATAGATAGTCCAACAACAGCTCCCACCTAGGATGTTTACCGTGAAAATGGTAACAACAATTAAATTTGTAAATAGGATTCTAAAAATATGTGATATATTCTCGAGATGGTTGTTAAAGCAGTTAATGCTAAAAACGTGAAGTGTAATGATAAAATGCGAGCTAAGGCAGTAATCAAACCAAATGGGCCTGTTTTCCAAGTGCCAAGATGGTCGACAAGACCTCAGGGTCGGCGTTGGTATTGATCTCGAACTATCGGGGACGACCAGGGATGGGATAACAGTTAAAGGTATAATTAGATAGGGCTCTTACAGCCAATATTAAGCTATAAAATGAAGAATAGATAAGAGAATGATAAATGCCAAAGCGATCTCGGACCAGTGAGAATGAACCACTTATAAGAAAATAGAGAGATATTATTGCACTTGTGGAGAAATAGAGCAACATCAGCCCCTCACAAGGTGGGCTGAGTCCCCTTTATATAGGAGGGGGGACTCGGACAAAAATGTGGGGATTAAATACAAAGTACGGTGATGGGATGGCTTGACATGATGCTTCAGCATAGGCTCTAGATAGGCTGGGCCTGTGAGACGTAGACATGTGCCTAGAGGGCTTCCCTCTTTGTCTTGGCTTCGTTCTTGGTTTTCTTAGAGTCGGCCTTTGACGAGTCCTGAGGTCGAGAATTTGGTCACGACCTCCATCCCTCGAAGTCCCGAGGCATGCTCCCGAAATGTCTCGATAGCGAGAAATCAAGTATTCTAATTTTACCGCATACAAATAGTCTTCACGTTTTCCATAATGAAGGGATGGGAAACGATTATGACACTTGACGCCTTGAGCTTCTTTCGACGACGTACCAATGATGCGACTCCTAGCCTATGCTTTGCGGTGATTGGACATCCACGGGCTCGTGCTTTTCAACTTCATTCATTGCACTCCTGATTCTCATTATTGAAGGTGAAGGTACCAACGTCGGCTTGATTTTCAATGGATGCATTAACTGCGTCCGTCCGTAAGCCTTCTAAAGCCTAGATGACCGTGTCGTAATCTCCTATAAACGGGGGTGCCAGGTGGGGAGGCTTGGCTTTGATTTTCCTATCCCAATGCTTCCGTTGGCTCGCTTTCCTTTCCCTTCTTATCATCTTCTTTCACCCATGAACATCATGCTAGGGGCTCTTGACCTTAAGGCCATTTGGAGGAGTTTCCTTATATTGTGTTGTGACCTTCTACCAGGGCTTCCCTTCATCGAACATAAACGTGTCGTTCCGCTGTTGTTGCGGTCGTCGGTATACTAGCTTTTACAGCTGCTGCTGGGCCGAGGTAATGATGGACAGGGAGTTGGTTTCTCCCTTATATAGATAGCTATTCGGGTTATGCACCGCTTCTCACTCTCCTACCCGGGCCTGGTGTGACACTTCATCCCTAGGACTTTTTATTTCCCAAGGGATAAAGTGGCACTACAGGCCACTAAGGCTGAGGCCCGCCGAATCTTCAACCTTTGGCTTCGGCGGGCCATGTCTCTTTTCTTTGCCTTCTCTACATCCTCTCCTTTTCCTCTTCTTCATCTTCACCGGCGAGGATCCCTCGGGGGATTGAGCTAGGAACCTATGGGAGGTGGATATCAAAGCAGTTATCCTCGAGGATATGTGCTCGAGGGTGCGGCGCCCGAGGATGTTGATACCGGAGATGAACTCTCGAGGGCGGGTCGGGCGCCAGGTTTAATCGCATGTACATCCTTCCATTTCTCCTCGTTGGGCGTAAACTCCTGTAGGCTTTTGCATGTTGTATGTAACGACCCTCAAGAGCTACTTGTACACAAACTTTTATGAATAAGAATATACTTTGCTTTGTTTCTGTATGCTCTCACGCCCTTCGAGGCTCTTCGAATGCCTTTTTTATTCATTGACCGCTGATATCTTACTTGAGCGTGAGCGCTCATTCTAATCTTATGTTGATTGACATGGCTTTCCTCTGACCTGTCATCGTACTTAGGACTAATCTTGGATTGATTCTGATAGATCCAGGCTACCGAGGCCCTCCGAGTTGTTTGGACATCATGCGTCAAATTTCGGGGCTTTCGAGAACGTTACCTCGGAGGAAGGTCATCTTCGGGTACCTAGGGGTCCTTATTGATCTTGACATAGATAACCTTTTTAGAATGAATAGGATTGACTTCCACTGGGGAGTTTGCTCGAGTGTCGGCATTCAAAGTTCATCGAGGTCCGACTTCTTTGGGCCAGGGGTTCTTGACGTAGAGTGCTGCCCCTAGCATGTAGATAATACGAACGGCCCCTTGAGTCTTGGTTCCTCGTTGGAGGATGTTTTCTGGATTGGGTATCGACCCGTTGATCTGTATCGAGGCTGTTGGCTTCCGGGGCTTGCCTTGGGCAGGCAAATCGTTGCTGCTTCTCGCATATATATGGGGTGGCTTCAGCTCCTTGGCAAGACTTCACCACTTTTATATATCTGCCTTTCTACTTTGGCATGGGGTACTTCATCTCTTTAGGTGCAAAACGTGTTGGTGCACGCCCTTGCCTTGACCTGTTAGTTTCACCACAGCCACGGGAACCACTTCGGGGCTGTTTCGGCAGGCAACGGGGGGCGCTGATCCTGGTGCTCAGGAACCGAGGGATTTCACTCTAGAGATGGCGTCCTTGATAAGAGAGGAACACCTAGAGATGGCGAGGAGGTACTGCAGTTGGAGCGAGGGGGTAACACTGCAGGTCCTTTCCACTGATGGGTTCTTGAGCATGTACCTATACCCTTTCGCATTTGTCCCCCCTAATAAGGTTGTGCTTGATTTTTGCTTGAAGTATCGGGTTACCCTGGCACAGATTCATCCGTCATTTTGGCGAATGGTGCTAACGATAAGATTCCTTGCGGAGAAGGCCGGGCTTGAATTCACGCTTAACCACCTTATTAGGCAATACTGGCCCTTTCATCATCGAGGCTTGCTAACTCTGAGGTGTCGTTCTTCCATGCCCTTCGTTGTTGATGACGAGGACAACGGGCATCGAGAGTGGGCCAGTTGGTTTATCCGGGTTCGGACGATCGATATTATCCCTTTAGAGTTCTTGCCATTTATCGAAGGGTGGAATTATGCACGTGAGTGAGGCGTTTGGCGCTTTTTCAGATTCCGCATGTAGCGAAAATCAATTCAATAATAATGTTGTTTTCCTTGTTGCAGCAACTTCGTGGATGTCGGGTGAGGTTTATGACCTGCCCGACTGGGTCCGAAGGCTGGTGACCCATTCATCTTGTGACGAGCGCAGATGGCGAGTTGTACTCCGTACGGGATGGGGAGCGCAATACCAAGGTTTGCGCGTATGCTGCCTTTCCCTTTCCTTGGTATACCCGAGGTAACCCTTTCCCCTTCCATTTGTGCCATTTACAGATATCAGTCGATTCCCTTGGATGGGGCAATGTTCTTCCGGAGAGGGGAAGGAGTCATTGGCTTTCGGGCCGAGGGGCGATGGTGGTAAGAGAGATCGGCACCCGCGGTGTGACGGAGCATTAAGTGGCGCTGGTCGGGCTCACATTTCTGAGGAAAGGGCATCGCTCAAGTCTTCTGCTCCCGGAGTGCCTGATTCCCGGCCGACAATTCCTTTGAGCGAATATGCTGTGCCCGGGGTCGTTTCTTCTGGGGCCTTAAGGGCAGGATCAACAAGAGTGTTTTCTGACTTCAAAAATGTCCATCGGCTTCACTTTGTGGTGAGTTTTATGTACAGTTTCCCTGTATCCTGTGTCCTCCTCCCTCTATTGAATCTTTCTCGTGCAGGGCTGTCATGGGCTTAGGTCTGAGCTATTTTGTCAAGGTGCCAAGCTTCAGAAAATTCTGGGTGAGGGCGAATATCTTAGGCTCCTTAGTGAGGAGAAGGATATTGAGCTGCAGCATTGGCGATATGAGACGTACCGGAGCTCAAACTATGAGAGCTATTAGGTGCAACAGGTAACTTCCTGTAGTGCGTGCTTCACTCCTTTCTAACCTTAAGGTTAATTCCCTTTTGTCGTATCAGTAGCAGAAAAAAGCGAAGGCCTTGGAGTACCTCAGGGGCGACATCAATCATGTCAGAGTTGCTTGCGAGGAGCTAAGGGCTCAGGTGCAGGCTCGAGCTTTAGAGGAGATGAGCATCTCGGCTAAGGTCCCTGCCTTCGAGGCCCAACTCAGCTTGACTCATGACAATGCCAAAGTTCAAGTAGATATGATTGGGAAACTTGAATATGATCTCTCGAAGGTCAGAGTCGAGATAATCGATGCCCGGGCAGAAGCGACATTAAGCCGAAACAAGGCTGATCGTGAGATGGAAATTCGTATGAAAGATGTTGTTGATGCCCAAGCTAAACTGAAGTGAGCCCTCGACTGGGAGAAGAGGATCGAGGAATATATTCATTGTAGATCTCGGGAAAGGTACTCGAGGAGGTCGGTGCAATGGGATTCATTCTCTCGAAGGAATTAGCTCACGCAAGGGCGGAAAAGCGTGACGCTCGGTCACTTCTTGTTGACGTTGCGGAGGGCGAATTTGATAAGTTGTAGCTCTTTAACGTAGAGTGTAGATTTTATCATTCTATCGCTTTGTCTCTGATATACGTAGGACATGCCCGTAGATGGAGGATGTGCCTTTCCGCGTGTGTAATAAATAAGAAAGAATTTGAAGCTTTATTTCTTCTTTACCTCTAAATTTTTTTTGTTGTTGCTTTCGAACGGTCAGGGCAGTTTTTGTGTTTGGCGAGGTCCTCATAGGTCTAGAATGGATCGGACAGATCTGGGGGCTCTTAAGTGCACTCCTTGACGCAAGCAGGTGTTGGGGCCGTTGTGCCGGGCCTGACCATTTAGGCTTAGTCTTCGAGTCGAATTGTGACTCGTGCTTCAATTGACCCTCATTCTCTTTCCTGCGCGAACAGATGATGATGTCTTTTGTGCTTTGGGTTGAAGTGACCTTATGGGCGCTTGGTCCGGAGGTTTACTCGGTTGGTGACAGTGACATTCATGCCGCGCCCTTAGGTATATTGCAGCTTTTGGGTCCAGTCTCTAAGTCACATTGCGATTCGTGCTGTAATCAACCCATAAATTTGCATGATTCTCTGGCTGGCGATAGTGGCATTTATGTCGTGCCCTTGTTCATATTGTAGTTTTTGGGGCTAGTCTCCGAGTCGCGTTGCGATTCGAGCTATGATCGACCCATAAATTTCCCTAATTCTTTGGCCGGCGATAGCGGCACTTATGTCGTTTGGTTGTTGAGACCTTTCAGTATATGGCCCATAGGCTTTGCATAGTTAACTATTTTGGATCCGGTCTCCAAATCGGGTTACTATTCGAGCTCATTTTAATCCTCAAGTAGTCAAGATTTTTAGCGGGCGACAATGGCTCTTACGCTATTTTGTCGTAGAGACCTTTCAACATGAGGTCCATAGGCTTGCTTAGCTGGTGACAATGACCCTTACACTATTTTTTCCCGTGGGCTTTTTTTAGGCTTTGTTTCCGCTTGTTAAGGTATTTTTATAGTATTTTTGCCTGACCCGTCGTCGGTTCTAGAGGAACCTCGATTTCAAGTCGTTGTCAGCAATGTTTCGAACACCTTGTAAGGTTCAAAGCTCGTAGGTCGAGTAGATCGACGCTCTTGCGATTTGGAGCCGACATGGTCGGAGCTCATTTTTGCCTGTTGAGGGAAGCTTGTTTTAACCGATTTTTTCTGAAGTTTATTCGGAGTAGTGGCCTGCGATTATTTAGCAACATTTGGGCATCCCCGAGTCGTATTATTTTGGATATATCAGCCGTTTTGACCGCAGTCATATGCATTTGGCCGTAGCCATTTTTGATCCCTAGTGATAGTTTAGGCATCTACATCGAGGGTATGCCCTTTAGGGATTCTCACAAATGCGATGTATAGTCAAAACTTTGGGATTTTCATGCCTGTTGAGGTCTTACAGTTTGTCTTGCCTGTTGAGGTCTTACAGTTTGTCATGCCTATTGAGGTCTTGCAGTTTATCATGCCTATTGAGGTCTTACAGTTTGTAGAATATATATGGTTACGCCGAGGATGATCGCTAGGGGTCTTACAGTTTTGGGTTTTCTAGTTGTATGGCGATTAACAGTACTCTCTGAATCATCGAGTTTGTTTAAGATTGAATACATCTTCTCGTGAGCTCGGAGTTGCCTTCCAGAGGCTTGATGAGCCCAGAGTTCCGACCCTGGGTCATGCAAGTTGTCGAATCGCTAACGCTAAGTCTCCGAGTATATCGGGACTCATTTTATGGAGAAACATTTGCCGCAAGTATGTCGAAATCACCTTTCCCGAAATACGAAATGTCGAAAAGGTATTCTTTATTGCTTGGCGTAAATATATGTTGTAAATACATATTGTCCCGTTGCTGTGAGCTCTACCCGCATGGGTGCGGCTCCTCTAATTATCTAATCTGTTTACATGGTTCCGTTTTGGAACTTAGCCTGCCATTTATTGGCCCTTCCGAGGGGATGGTGCCCTTAAGAGGAGGTCATCACACGTCGTCCGATTGTAGAAGAAAGGACCGTGATCTTGTCGGATCCCTTTCTTGGGGGTATGTTGCTCCATTAATAATCTTGATGGCGGGATCTTTAGGTCGGAAACCCGGTCAAGGAAAGAGAGCTCGGTGGGTCCCGCGAAGGCCTCGGATCTCCGAGTGGAGTTTAGAATTTCTGAATGCCTCGGCTGACTTCCTACATGTAGGTTAGTAAAAGGAAAGAAACAATCAAAGGAGCAGAGTATTCCTTCCCTGTTGCGGGGTGTGTAGGCGACATTTTTGAGGTCTGGTATCTTCCTGCCATTTCGGGGCGCGAGCCCTAATGCAGCCTTCCGCCGCATTCAACCAGGTTTGGCCGAAGTTGCGGTTTTGCTTACCCTTTGGTATCTTCGAGGGCGGAGGCATTGATGCCGACAGTGGGTCATATGGTGAGGGATTTCCTCTCGTCGTGTGTAGCTTTTTGTCGAATGCCTTAGTCCCACCTTTGTCAGGAAGTTTCATCCCTTTGGTGGAGTGGGGTCGAAATTGCCTCTGGGCGGTGTGCTCGTTGCCATCCGAATAAAACGTCTGCGCTTTGCAGGCTCGGCGTTCTAGTCCGAGCTCAAGCGAGCTGTATAGAGGGAGCGACCTTCCTGATTGTTGTGGCGATCGGCATCTGGAATCCACTAAAGATTCGAGGTGTGGGAGTGATTTGGTTCGTTAGTCTGAACTTCCCTATTGGCTTTGGCCTGACGCCGTCGGTATAGTTGGTCGAACCACCTGCACTCATGAACACATGCTTTATTTGAAATAGGTTAAATGAGGTAGGGGGTTACCAACGTGTGAATATGAGGCCGAGGCGAAGTCTCGGCATCCCTTTCCTTGGATGTAAGGGTGTCCTTTGGGTATATTCCCCGGACCCGTCTTTTCCTGGCGATGAGTGCTTCTCTCTGCATTTTATAGATCTTTCATAGGTGTCGCCGCCCTTTTATTGTCGTGGCAATACGTTGTGGCTTGTTAGCTTTGTTTTTCCCGATATCCTTCCTCCCTTGGAGCCGGATTCGAGCCTGACCGCTCGATGATACTTGGTGGCGACCTCTATTGAATAGCATGGTTATCGTTCTTTTTATCCGGTGACTTCGCGCACCCCGTGGTTCCTGTGTTGGGCCATAGTTCTCTTAAAGTGGTCTTAGTCGAATAGGCTTGAGCCTCCTGGCGTTAACGGCTTCGCTTATGATGATCACTATGTTCGGTATGGCAATGCTGAAATCACACTCGACTGGGCGGGGTTTCCCTACCAACTATGCCTTGTTGAATCTGGTTCCATTGGACGTTCCTTGAGGGTGCTATCCTCGGGCCATCTCCCTATTGTTGCGAGGTAGGTTGCATCTCAAGTCATTCCTTCCATTCGCCGCGCATGGATGATACCTTCATCTGCTTTGTATCAGCTTCTTTGTCGGGAGTTTGCTTGGATATACCGACCCCGAGGAGGTTCCTAGAGGGTTGTCCGTGGCCCCGATTCAGGGCTGGTGTAGGGTGTAGGCATCCAATCGGACCTCGGCTGGGTAGCTGATCAGGCTTCGCTCGAAATGTCCAAGAGTCATTGGGCATGCTTCATCGTCCTATCAGGGAATGGGGTACGACTTCTCGTAGTATTTAATTTCTTCTTCATTCAGCCTCAGGTGTATCGGGCCCTCTCTATACTGCTTTTATGGCAATGGTGCACGCTTCCGCAGAGGACCACACTGGTATGGTAAGCGAGTTTGTGATGTCAGGTGCTAGGTAATGGCGCTGCATCACGGTTTCTCTTGAAAGAGTTTCTTCAAACTTCCTCAACGAGACGGGCTCAAACTCATCATCTCGGTTATCGCTTCCTCTGAATGAGCACGCAAAAACGGTGGTGCGCTCTTAGGGATTTGAGGTCTTGTCGCACCTAGGGAGTTCCGGCGTTCCGGGTTTCTATGAAGTGAGTTCCGGGACTATTCCCTCGAGAGATGATTGCTGTAGGAGCTTCCATGAACCCGATTCGATCCTTTCGAAAAGATTCTCAAGCATCCTCACTCCGGTGGAATCAGTTACTGACCCGTCGTTACTTTATCTCTCGGGTACTAGCTCATCGTATGGAGACGTCTCTGGCGCTACTGCGTTGGGGTGCCCGGGAGACTTTGTAGTCGAGCGATAGCTAACGGTCATGCCTGCAATATTTCAAAAATAACATGAAGACTAACTTCATGTTCTACCCGGGTCGGGGTTTTTTGTGCTTCCAGTTCGTTGACTTGTTGTGCCTGAAATCAAAGGATCTTGGACAAAAAATGAGTGTGAAAGATAATATGCGTTTGTGTGACGAAACCAGCAAGAAAATAATCACTATTATTTTTTGCCCTACGGTGGGCGCCAAACTGTTTACCGTGAAAGTAGTAACAATAATTAAATTTGTAAATGGGATTCTTAAAATACGTGATATATTACCGAGTTAGTTGTTAAAGCAGTAATGCTAAGAACGTGAAGTGTAATGATAAAATGCGAGCTAAGACGGGGCAGTAATCAAACCAAAGGGGCCTGTTGCTCGGGTGTAGAGATGGTAGACGAGACCTCGGGGTCGGCGTTGGTATTGATCTCGAACTATCAGGGATAGCCGGGAATGGGATAATAGTTAAAGGTATAATTAGATAGGGCTCTTTCAGCCAATATTAAGCTATAGAATGAAGAACAGATAAGAGGATGATAAATGCCAAAGCGATCTCGGACCAGTGAGAATGAACCACTTAGAAGAAATGAGAGAGAGATATTATTGCACTTGTGGATAAATGGAGCAACATCAGCCCCTTACAAGGTGGGGCGAGTCCCCTTTATACAGAAGGGGAGACTCTGCTACAAGTATGTGGGGATTATTACAAACTACGATGATGGGATGGCTTGACATGATGCTTCAGCATAGGCTCTAGATAGGCCGGGCCTGTCAGACGTAGCCATGTGCCTAGAGGGCTTCCTCCTTTATCCTGGCTTCGTTCTTTGTTTTCTCCAACTTGGGCTTTGACGAGTCCTTAGGTCGAGAATTCGGTCGCAACCTCCTGCCCTCGGGGTCCCGGGGCATTCTCCCAAAATGTCTCGACATCAAGAAATCAAGTCTTCTGATTTCTCCGCATACAAAGGAATAATCCAAAAGGAGTCAACTGCGTCATGCCGCGATATTAAATCAAGCTCTTCTTGGGAGGCAACCCGGTTGCCCAGTCATAAGTCCACCACATAACACTTATGCGATCTCATATTGTGTTGTGCAATGAACTTATGTGCCGCATATCTGCCAGGTATAAACCCTAACGTACTTAATTCACACACTCATGTTTGAACAAAACAAAGAAAAAAAGAGAGAAGAAGAGAATTCATAGAATCTACTAAGGACAAAAAAAGGAAAGGATCAAAACAATTCAATACACACAATTTTTATCATTTCAATTTTTGCATCCACGAGTTTCAGGTATGGCTTCTTATTTCTCCTCGCTTCTCGTTACTCTCATTATTCCTTCTTGTTCTCCCTCTTGTGAACCTAACCTAACTAGGAAGCCATGAATATCTGAAGGTGTTTTCTTGTATATGGTCTAATTGGGCTAAATTTGTGACTTGCATGATAGTACAGTATGTGCATATGATTTTCTTTGGTGAGAAGTGGATTAATAAATTGTGTGTGTTATTGTTGATGAACCAAAAAGGGGGAAGTCTGAGTACCCCTCTCTCTTGTGAAATTGAAAAATGGGCTTTAGATTTCTAAATGGGTGGCAATAGGAACCCACATGATTTGGGGAAGGTATAATTTTTGTGATGAAGATGACTTCTGCGAGCTGCATAATCTCTTTGCGGTTCGCACAATCATTGCATATGACCCCTGAATTGCCATAAAGAATAACGGGTTTTGCAATCGCAAACCTTTATGTGGTCCGCATATGTGTCGTAGAGTGAGGCAGACCATCAGGCTATCCAACCTTCCAAAATGCGGTCGCTTTGTGATCATATAACCACTTATGTAGTTGGTTTTGCGATCGCATAACTCCTGATAACTTTCTGCTTCTGCACATATGCGATGGTTATACGGTCCGCATACTTGATATGCGATCACATAACCCATCACATAGTGGGCTTATTTTTTTGTTCTTCTTCTTTTGCCTCTAATGAATTTCCATGAGCTATTTCACTCACTCCTACAATGTTTCATCAACAAGAATGGCACCAAAGAAGTCCAATCCAATGCAATTGTCATCTAGTCGTAGACAGAAAAGGGCTACATGTCCTAGCCAACAAGCAACACAAGAAAAACTTTAGTGTGCTCATGCACTCCGCATTACTATGGAGCACTCCTCCCAGTCTGAAGAGGAGGAGTCACAAAGTGACCTTGGACTTTCTGTTGATCTACAGGCTGAGGCACAAAGGAAGCTGGGGGAGGATTTTAACCTCCAGTTTAAGGTCAAGGGCTCCATAGATCTATACAAAGCTAGGCTTTACCAGCTCTGTCCAAGATGGGTCTACTTGCTCAGCATGCCAATACTAACGTAGACCGGATAATCAAGAAAATTCCCAACCTCATCCAGCAAGCATTAACCCCTATCCAATCCTCAGTGACTGTTCTTCAGTAGCGACATCAAACTTATGAGGATCGCCTCAAGCACTTTGAAGCGCGTCATGAGATGATTTGAAAGCTGAGCTGCAGAAGATGCAAAGTCTAGAGTTTGACTTGACACCCTTCCTCCCGAAGGAAGGCGAGCAGGGTGCTGACACTTCTATCCCATGATTGGATATTGATTTCACGACCCCGATGACAGCCCCAGAGGCACAAAATGTTTAGACCTCCAAGGCTTAAACTCTTCCTGCTCACATTGATGTTCCTTCAGATAAGGAATCAGGAGATACTGAGGAGTCCGATGAGGGGGGGTCAGGAGATGAAGAGACAAATGAAGAGGCACTGGGCGAGGATACTGAGGGTCCTTAAGACAAGGGTAAGCAGGTTGTTGTCTCTACAAGGGCACATAATGAAGAGGAAGTAGTTGTGAAGACAGAAATTGCACATTCGCTAGCAAATATGGTCGCCAAGGCACATCCATCGACCACTCAGCCATCACTGGGCGAGGCTAGCAGCTCCCAGGCCCCAACTCCAGCCTCACAGTAGGTGGATCTTCCTACTATACCCGCACATCAGTTGGAGCCTCTTGGTCCAGCCATGGAGGATACCACTCAGTCTGAGGTTCCACTAGATGTAGTTTCACTACTAGTAGTCGATCCCGCAGCTGCCCCCGATCCTTCAGTTTCCCCGAGCGCCTAGTGTGTCCCAGGGAGTCCCTGATCTTTCTTTTACTTTATATATGCATTGGGGACAATGCATGATCTTTCGTTGGGGGTGGATTAGCTATGATCACGATCTTGTACCCCATGTTTTGATTAAATATTGTGTTGTACCCCATGTTTGTATATAAACTCTTGTAGTTAGCAATGAATTACCTTTGGTTTTTCTTCACTGGGTTCTTTTCCAAGGGTGTAATAGTAGAATCACGGCAGTAGCATGAAATGTTTTGACTTATTTGTGTTGGCTGTGTAGAACCATGGTAGTAGCATGAAATGTTTTTGACTTATTTGGTGATGACTGTGTAGCTTCAAGCATGTGCTAAATGTTGTAAATATATGATATCCTTCCTTCTTTTGAATCTAATAATAAAAATAAAAATAAAATAATATGTTGGTTAGTCATTCTTGTGAATTTGAGGCTCGCTCTTTGACTTTATGCTTATTCAGAATCTTACATGTTTGAGATGAAAGTGTTGAGTTGCCTTGTGTCGCTTGAGGGCTCAAACTATGTTGAGTTGAACAATCCATGCCTTGTGAGTGAGTGACGATTTTTATGAATCATGCAAATGACTAACTTGTGATGTCTAGAACTTGTCCGGTTGGTTTCTTAGTGCGACTCTCATGTTAATGATTGGATGTTGAAATGATCTTAGGCTCTCCTTGTTACTACTAGCTAGTTTTTCCTAAATTGACCTCCCTGGTACATTAGTTACCCTAATTACCCCCTTCGAGCCTTTAACCTTTCATTCGCTACCACATTACAAACCTTTACCGCTTCTGTGAAGTAATTCCTTCTTTTGAACCCATCCCTCCTTGAACGTGTGAGATTAAGGTTAAAAGCCTAAGTTGGGGGTGCCATTATAAAGTGGAAATTGGCAAAGTTTGCTACTGTTGATAACTAGGGATTGTAGTCTATTTTATGCTCCTTTTTGCTTGAGTTTTGGACTAAAATGTGCATAAGTATTCCCAAAAGCTAACTGGTGGTGCTTGTTTGCAGTGTTGGGTCAAAAGGATACAAGGATGTCATAACCAACTCAAAAAGGAGTGAAACTTGCACAAGTTCAAAGCCAAGTCAAGCAGTGCTACAACGGAAAATACATCGCTACCGCAGAATAACCACCGCTCCTTTTATCGCGATCCGTGATAGCAAGGGTCAGAGAGATACAATTTGAGGCATTCCAAGTTACCGCGGTCCATGGTGATTTTATGCGACTGCAGTAACCCTACTGTGACAACATTCCTTTTACTATGGTCCGCGGAGAAGAGATTCAGAGAGCCTGGAGTCTGAGCTAAAGCTAAAGACCGCAGTCCACGGTTGATTTACCGTAGCCGCGGTAGCCTCACTGCTACAGGGGTCCATTTTCTGCTGTCAGCGGTACCTCCGTCAGGGGCATTTTTGTCCATAAAATTTGGATGTGTATAAATACTACCTTTTCAGATTTTTAGGCCATCTTATGTTAGCTGAGCACGTGAACGGTGACTTTTACCTATTTTGAGTAATTTGGTAGCTTACTTAGCAATTAATATTAGTCTCTTATCTTGTAATTACAATTTATAGATTATTCTTCATCTCAATTTATGATTTCTTCTTCAATTATGAGTAGCTAAACCCATTAGCTAGGGTTGTGGCTCAACCCTAGTGTGGGTATTTAGTGGGTCTTTTATTTTAGGGCTTAGATATTTATTGGTGATTGTTATTTGGCCTGATTTATGCTTTCTATGTTGAATTAGTGGTTGCAAACACTAATTTGTGCCTTTTTGACTTAGGGTCTTCTTGAGAAAGAGAGACTAAGTCTAGAAATTTCAGCCCAACAAGGAATTGGGGTGTATTCAAGAGATTGATAGCCCCAATTAAAGGGTTAAATCTAGAGATAGTAATACCCGACTTGAGCCAACATTGCTTTCACAAATTAAATACCCAATTGGTCTAGAGAAAGTCAATTAGGGCAAAGTCACTCTTACTACCGAGAGGCGTAGAGTGAGTAGCTTCGTGCATTGGCTATATCACGATCCCAACTATAACATTATTGCCTTATGTTCTATATCCCGTTAAATTCTCACCTAGGAGTAAGTCACTTCCCCAATGCCTCTTTACCCATTTAGAAAACCCTACAAACATATTTACTTAGCTTAATTTCGCACATCATTAGTATAAAATTAGAAGTAACAAATAAATAAGAATGATTGGAAGTGTAATCAAGAGCACTACACACTGTTAGATTAGATAGGAATCCAACTCCAAACATTGTATTATCTCCTTGTGTATTCGATCCCGACCTTCTCGGGTAAAAGCTACATTGACCGCTCTTGCCACTCTATAGTGGTGTAGGGTTGGACCCGAACACTTTTCGGCGCCATTGCCGGGGAGCTAACGATTTTGGCTATCTATCTAAATAGTTTTGTGTCTTGTTTTTCTTTCCTTCTGTAATACTAATTTTTGTGTGTTGCCAATTCAGGTACAAAATGGCGAACAATAACATTGACCCTCTTGGAAACGTGATCTCGGGGGAGGAGATTGATGATAATGGTGATGACGAGGTGCGTCTAGTACCTCAAGAACAAAGACGGGGCTGCCACACCAACAAAAATATTCCAGAACCTCCCCCACCTCCTCCAAGAGTGGCTCATTGGGTGCTTCCAAACCCCGGATCCGGGCGGGCAATTTCCAAATTACAAGTGTGATGTTGACCTTATTAGAGCAGCAAGGGTATTTCACTGGTGCTCCCCATGAGAATGCATATAAACATCTTAAAGGCTTCGTGGATACCTGTTGGGGAGGTAAACAAACAAATATGTCAGAGGATGCAATGCGGTTGAGATTATTCCCTTTCTCACTTAGAGGGAATGCTTTGGACTGGCTCGAAAGGCTTCCCAACCATTCCATCATTACGTGGGATGAGTTGGCGGACAAGTTTATAGCAAAGTTTTTCTCGCCAGGGCATATGACAACTTTGAGAGATGAGATTTTGGCCTTCACACAGGAACTTAATGAACCACTTCATGAGATCTGGGAGAGATATCGGACAATGGTGAAAGAATGTCCGAACAATGACATGACCGAGGCAATGATTCAGCAGACATTCTACTATGGCATTAACATGACAAATCAGTGTGTAGTGAACCAGCTAGCAGGGGGAAATTTTATGAGCACACCTTACAATGAGGCGTGTGAGATATTGGATGAGACGGCAGATACTTCCTCAGCTTGGAAAAGTCGATCCAATGTGCCTCAGGGTGACCCCACTATCATCCACTTACACAAAGAGCTCCATGATCATGGCCAGGCAATAACAGAGTTAACTACAACAATGAACCAGTTGGCAAAAGCTCAATTGCAACAAGTTCAAGCTCCTAGACAAGTAAATGCTATGGAAGGTGTCAATATGTGAGTCAACAAGAGAAGACAAAGATGTCAACAAGGTCAAGGTAGTCCAGATCAATATGACCACAGTAGTGTTGGTTTCAATCAAGATGAGGGCTATGATGAGTAAAACGAAGAAGTGCAGTAGGTGAACAATTATCAAGGACAAAGGGGCAATTCTTCTAACCAATAACAACAATGGAGATCCTAAAGAAATCCGGGAAATCAATACCAACAAGGCAATAGCAACTAGGGGAACAACAATCAAAATTGGGGAAACCAGAACAATCAGGGCAACTGGAGTGGCAACAACAACAATTGGGGAGGAACCAACAACTAAGGGGGTTAGAATAATGGCAACCAAGGGAACCAGGGGAGAGGATTTCAAAGGCCTCTGATGTATCAACAACCAAACAACCCGCCTCCATTTCCGTCCCAAGGTACTAGCTCATCAAACAATGAGATGGGAAGGATCGAGATGATGTTTGAAAAGATGATGAAAAAGAATGCCGACTTTGATGCCCAGTTGGCATCCCATAATACTTCAATCCAAAACTTGGAGGTGCAACTTGTCCAAATTTCACAATCGTTTACTTTCCCTAAGGGGGATCTATCTAGTGATACGGTAGTAAACTCGAAGGGTGGGAACAATATCGGGCATGCAATGGCGGTGATTACTAGAAGCGGTCGAGGCGGTGATGAGAATGCCTCCAACCAAAAGGAAATTGTGAGTGATGAAGTTGAGGTGCAAGCTGATGATATCTCTTTAGTTTATCAAAATGTGAGTGAAGAGAACTTGAATGCAAAAGTGAGAATTGATGTTTGTGATAATTAGGTAGAGACTCAACATGACGTGAACCCATCTAGGGAACACGTAATAGACATACCAGAAAAGGTAGTGCCCAAGGCTAAGGCTCCCTTGCCAAGGCCTCCTCCACCTTACCCTCAAACGCTTGGGAAGCAAAAGAATGAGAACCAATTTAGAAAATTTATTGACATGATGAAGAGCTTATCAATCAATGTTCCTTTGGTGGAAGCTCTTGAGTAAATGTCGGGTTAAGCCAAGTTCATGAAAGACTTGATGACTAAAAAGAGATCCATGGATTGTGAGACCATCAAAATGACACACCAAGTAAGTGCAATTATGCACTCGATGGCTCCAAAGTTTGAAGATCCCGGTGCTTTCACCATCCCATGTAGTATTGAGAGTGCGGATTTTGCTACGGCATTATGGGATTTGGGTGCAAGTATAAATTTGATGCCTTACTCTGTGTTCAAAACACTGGGTATCGGTCAACAAAGGGCTACTTCAATGAGGTTGCAAATGGTAGATAGAACAATGAAGCGGCTACTTAGTATTATCGATGATGTTCCTGTTCGGGTAGATAAGTTCATTTTGCATGTTGACTTTGTGATATTGGACTGTGAGGTTGATTATGAGGTTCCATTCATATTGGGAAGACCTTTACTTGCAACTGGGAAGGCATTAGATGATATGGAAGCAGTGGAGCTCACCTTCCGGGTGGGTGATGAAAAGGTGGTCTTTCATGTGTGCAAGTCAATGAAGCAGCCCAATAGTACTGAAGTGTGCTCTTTCGTGGATCTTGTCACGGCAGTGATAGTTGATGATACTAGTGCAATGATCAATGTGGAGGACCCTCTAGAAGCGATATTGTTGAACCTTGATGTAAATGAGGATGAAGGCCAGGTAGAGTGTATCAATACTTTACATGGAATGGGCTCTTACTCTTATGAGCCTCGGAAGCTCTCTTTGGATCTTGAGAATAGGAAGACTCCACCAACAAAGCCCTCAATCGAGGAACCTCCCGTGTTGGAGTTGAAGCCATTACCTCCATACCTCAGGTATGAATTCTTAGGCCCTAGTTCAATATTGCCAGTTATTCTTTCCTCTTGTCTTACTAACATGCAGGTAGATGCCACATTAGTGGTGCTCTAAAAATGGAAAAAGGCAATTGGATGGACTTTTGCTGATATCCGGGGGATAAGCCCCGCCTTTTGCATGCAGAATATTATTCTTTAGGAAGATGCCAAACCCTCCGTGGAACATCAGAGGAGGTTAAATGAGGCAATGTAAGAAGTTGTGGAAAAGGAGGTGATCAAGTGGTTGGATGTAGGGGTTTTGTACCCCATCTCGGATAGTTCTTGGACATCGCCGGTGCAATGTGTGCCGAAGAAGGGTGGTATGACAGTGGTTACCATTGCACATAATGAGTTGACTCCCACCATGACTGTGTAAGGCCCCGAAAAAAGTTTCCAAGAAATTTAAGATTTCGTGGTGCCAAGGTAGGCTAATTATTTTATTTTGTGTGCAAATGAGGATTCATGATATAATGGATATCAATTGTATATGTTAATAAGCGTATAAGTCATATTATAAGTGATTTGGGGTCTAAGGAGAGGCCTAAGTATAAGCCAAGTTGGAAAATTTCATAATAGACTAAAGTTGTAAATGAGTGCGCATAAGACCTAACTTTGGATGATCATATCTCCAGTTACATACAGAGTTGTGTGATGCAAATCCTATCTAATTAAAGCTATTTGAGTTTGGTTTCCAACGCATTAAACCGTTCGTCATTCGGAGGTGTATACAAAAAGCTAAGAGCATTTTACTGGGCATGTATCATTAGAGCGGCCTTAGCGCGGCCATTAGCGCGGCCGCGCATATTGCGAAGTATTCAGCCTCCTTAACACAGGGGCTCTAGTAGCAGACCTCTAAATACGCCTAATGACGGGAAATTAGAGGATTTAAGTCATTTTTCAAGACTAGGGCATCCTCTCCATCCCCAATCCGACCAAGGCATCCAATTGCACACCTAAAGTGAGTTTTTAAGTGTGTTTTCATGGTGATTTCACTTCTCAATCACTAGTTACAACACGATTTTGATTGGATTTCATAGGATTTCTTCAAAATCTCAAGAACATCCCAAAGTTGTCTTTCAAGATTTGGTCTACAAGAGGTAAACTTTTACCCTTAGACTAACATATATGGAGTTATTATGGAATTATGAGTATGAATCAAGTATTACAACTTATGGTATGGTAATTGGAAGCCATAAATTCCCAATACATGACCATGGTAGGGATTTAAAGGTGATTATTTGATGGAATTTTGTTGGTTGGGTGTAAATGGTTGATCACACATGTGATGTTAGGAGTATAAATTGTTAAAGAATAATGGTGGGATGAATTGTTGGTTAATGGTGATAGTTGGATGAACCAATACTATAGTTATGAGGTGTATAAACCTATACCTACAAGGTGTTTGATAATATGACTAAATGACTTAAGTTATGGAATTTATTACTAATATTGGCCCTATTGAATGTTGTATTGTAGATTGAAGTTACATAAGTGTATTGGATCATTGTAGTATCATTAAAGGGCAAATTTATGGTATGTATGGCTAAAACTCCCTCTTCTTAGAAATTGAGCTCCCATGGTGTCCCCGCATATGTTGTAGATCCGGAATTTGATTTATGTAGTATTCATTATTTAAAAGGATTTGGGTGTTGCAAGAATATATGTGAAAGATGTACCTCAATGTGTTCAATATGCTATTCTTGGTAAATTGGGAATATGTTAAGAATGTGAAGTATATGCTAAATTGCCTAGATTTCAAGTCAAGTTTTAATTTAGATTGTTATACCAAACTATGTGAAATACTCTATGGGTAGAGATGTTTGAAATAAATCAAAATAAATTTGGAAAATAGAGTATGGCCAACGTGTCGAGAACTTGAAATATAATGGTGCCTGGCGATGCCTATGACACGCGAAAATATGAAATACATTATGAAATGAGCCTTGACTTCACTTTCCATAAAATACTTCAATAATAAAGTGCCCTAAAGGCTTTATACACAATTTATGCCATAAGTGGCTATTTGAAATAATGTCTTGCCTTATGAGTACTTCCAATGTGATCCGAGTTGTTACATACTTCGATGTTAAAATTATATATTGTCATTATTGTAAAAGAGTAATTCAAGAACAATTGGTGTAATTTCTTGCTTATGAATTTGAGGTGTGTTTTTATTGCGGGTTGGTGTATCCCCTCCTTTATTGGTAGAATTCGTTGTGTTTAAAGTTCCATTGTTAATAACTTGAGGTGTATTATTTCTGAAATATTGTATCTGCCCAAGATTCCTGATTCCTCTCATGTGTACTTGACATCTTGAATTGAATGGCTTGTTGTTGAAATTGATATTGATGTGAAATATGTGGAAATGATGTGAAATGTGGGAAAGAAGAGATTGAGTTATGAAATGCGGCCTAGTGCCAAGAATGATGTGAAGAGTTGTGGCCCCAAGTGCCGATGAAATGACATATGTGAAATGAAATGATTAATGAAAAGGGAACAATGCCTTAGTAAGGCGACCTAGCCGATCGGGCCGAGATCGGACTCCGCTCAAGATAGCGGTGGTATTGTGAATGAATTATGGAGAAAGGGAAAATGAGATTGTGATTGAAGTATATGTCTCAAATGACGAGACTTAGCCGATCGGATCGAGATCGGACTCCGCTCAAGTTAGCGGTGGTATTGTGAACAATGTTGAAAAGTATGAAATTCCCCAAACTAAAGGCTATGGAAACATGATGTGAAAATTGTATGATTCTTTTATATTGATAATGATGATCGTTTAAAGCTTTTGAGTTGTACTTATGATTTCCTCATTTTTGCATGATAGTTCTTTCTAATTAGACGGTGTTTAGTTACACATACTAGTGTTATTCGATGGCACTAACGTCCCTTTTGCCGGGGGCGCTATGTCTTTAAATGGATGTAGTGTTTTTATAGCAGGCAGTGTTGGTCGTAGCTAGTGCCGCATCATCCTTTCAGCTGAATTGGTGAGCCCCACTTTGTTACGGGGTCCTATTTCATCTGTTTATTATGTACATTGTATTTGAGGTATAGCCGGGGCCTTGTTACCGGTATTTCCATATTACTCTTCAGTTGTATTTAGAGGCTCCGTAGATAGGTTGTGGATAGTGTCAGGTATTGGAATTAGATTGGAAATATTTATGTTTGGCAATGTGGTATAAAACATGTAATATCTTCAAAAATTGTGAACGAAGTTTTTAATTAATTATTTTCAAAGTTTTAATAATGGAGTATATCTCCTCTTTATTCAAGGATGACTTTGGGTAAAATGAAATCTAGCAGGCTTGCTCAGTCGGGTTTACTCAGTTGAGCGCCGCTCACGCTCCACGGTTTTGGGGCGTGACAAACGTGGTATCAGAGCCTAAGGTTTTAAAGTGTCCTAGGATGTCTCAGAGCCGTGTCTAGTAGAGTCCTTCTTATCGGCGTGTTGTCGACCACATCTATAAGTTGGAGGCTACTTGGGCATTTAAAAATTTCACCCTTCTTCGATACTCCAGATCTTGCGATATAGCTCAAGATAGGGAGCTAATTTCCTCTCTAAGTCTTATTCTCAAGATTTGTAATCCTGATACCATAATCCGCGAATTTGAAGCATGTAAGGAGGGATTGATCCCACCATTGAGTCCGAGTGGATTGCCCAAGGACTTGTTAGGAGAATGTGTCGAGCCATGGAGGGATTGGTAGAACTTATTGCTAAGGGGAGTACCCTTGTTCCTATTATTGTCACTGCACCACCAGATCATGTAGTATATTAGTATGTTACTAATGTATGTTACGGATATGAAGTCGGGGTGCATCAGTTAAGGCACTGCCCTGCCAATCTAGAGTCACACAGGAAAGTGACCCATTAGTACGTCATTCTGAACGCCACATACTTTTCCTGATTATATACATACACCCTTATTGGGAGCCTACATAATTATGTTCTTAAAATGAATCTAAATCACAAAACATTGCATGCACCTGCTCTTTGATTGAGACGTATTATTCACAAAGTCTCCCGATCACGGTTCTCTTACTTATAGCCTCCTATGGAATCGAGCTCTATAATTATGTTCCTGAATTGAGTTATAACACTATTGATACTTCCCACTTGCTTTTCCTAAATTCTCAACAAGGGACTATTCCTAATGAATTTCTTCCAAAAACGTTTCATTTAAATGGACAACATCTGCTCACTTGTGCCTATACATGCACCATCATAAAGTTTACCTATCTGGTGTCAAGTTCCATGCAAAGCATCCTAGCATTGTGATCCTTCTCGAGTCACTCTTTTACTCAGTCATGTATATGGCTTATATGGTTTGAACAACCAATCTACTCTCTTGCGAATATCATCATGAAACCTTCTCACTGTCAAGTAACATGAGAGCATGTGTCAACACCTATCATATGAGTGCATATCAATCGAAATGGTCACCATGTGCATAAAGTCTTTCTGAAAATTTAGATCCTCACATCCCCATCACAGGAGGATCTTGTGTCGCCATAACTTTCGTGTCCACTTGAGATATCCCATAGCAAGTAGCTCACTTGGTTTCTAGTATTGTGGTCGCCCCTAATGTGGTCTTGTATTGTAGTCTGGGAGTTAATATAGCAGAACTATGTAGCTCATAACAAATGATTATTTTCTCTTTATACCTGCACAATGTGTTAATTGTATTCCCTAGTTAGTGAATTCATTGTACTAGATCCCAACACTTGTTCGATAACCATGAGAGAACATGCCCTTCTAGGTGTCACTATGACACTTTCTTTTTCATGTCAAAACCCATGGAGAGTTCATCATGAACATCTGCAAACCTTCTATGATTATTTTGCACTGTCTCATTGAGTTTGGTTGTCTTTACACCATCGACTTCTAGAATCATTGACTATATCGTTGTCATGTGCGGGGCGTTTTGCTACCCTTGGTATTCCACCTTTCTGGGTGGGTAGAAGTGTTATTTATCTTTCTCCCAGAGTATCATGTTAGCCATTAGAACCCCTCTAACCAATACATGATTTCGTCCCAATATTAAGATGCCCTAGCTATGTGATTTCACTCGTGAAAGGTTGAGATTAGATGCCTTTAGATTTTTGCACATATCATGAATATATTGATTTGGAAGGCAAGTTATTGTATATTTACTTCTCTCATATAGTATCAATTATCAGGAAGGGTTAAGCTGTTTGAAGTATGATAATCTCATAAGTGTTCAACTTCTTTTCATCCTCATAGGCTTGTGGCATTTATCCCTTGTTTCAGTTAACGTTAAGAGTGTAATTCAACTTCATGTGTTTTGAAACCCATATCGCATTTAAGGTGCCAGAATATTCTCATTCTTGATAACTGGATTTTCCCTACACTCCAGGAGGTGACTCGGTCACGTACTTGAACATTCCTCCTTAATGGTTCCTATTGCCAATGTATGAGTTACCCCTATGCTTTAATTGTCTAATAGTTGATGTCATCACAATGATTAACCATATCGGCATCATTAATAGAAATCCTCGTGTCTCTTAGCATGTAACCTCATGAAATACTCTGCTCAGTGCCTCAATAGATTCTTGAATAATTCCAGCCCAATCTTGAACTCCGTTACTCCTTACTGTATTAGATCTATTGGGTATTGAAGGTTCAAACATGTCAAAGAGGAAGTTTCCCCATGTGATCCCATATATTCGATAGGTAATTTTACCGTCTGTTTATGATAGCACATCTTAGAGTAATTGTGGAAGCCATTAAAGGTTTAGCATGGGCGTTCGTGTAGAGATTTAGAGTTTAGGAAGGTGAACGAGTTATTCTTAATACTTTCCCTTAAAGATGTTATGCGAGGTGATAATGAAGGTTGCCTAAGTGTAGTTCACATTGGGACGTGCTAGGAGTATGATGTTTACCATCATTGTTCTACATGTATTATGTGTTTTCATATGTCTATGCCTAAGAAGGTAGTTGGAGACCTATTGTGTATTATCCTGGTAGAAACTATTGAACATGAAGTTAATGGATAGTTAGCTTATGCGAGGTATCTAGTTGTCATCCTTGTTAGATAATTTTGGAGGTTGGGATTGTTTTTTCGAATGGGTTGTGGTAAAGCTTGTAAGTCGAGGAGGCCACCTTGAAGGCCGAAAGTATCGTGGAAAGATTCGCTTGATTGTGTAATAATTAGTTTTGGTTGGAAAGGTACCTTGTAGGTGATATGATTTAAAATGTGAAGTCCATGTCCAGGTATCATCATGATAATGTAGATGTGTTTTTAGGATGGTTTTGGTGTTTCTCTGACAGGTGGATAGGCCTAGTTACAAAGGAAACTCTGGCGAAATTTTCGGAAATTTATGGAGTTAGCCAAATTCGGGGTTGTTGATATATTTCATGATGTGAACAAGCTGAAGTTACATAAGGATGGCTAATGAATGAACCTCGATCCTCATTTGAGGACGAATGATCCTAAGGGGGGAGAATGTAAGGCCCCGGAAATTTTTTTGCAAGAAATTTAAGATTTCGTGGTGCCAAGATAGGCTAATTATTTTATTTTGTGTGAAAATGAAGATTCATGAAATGATGGATATCAATTGGATATGTTAATAAGCGTATAAGTCATATTATAAGTGATTTGGGGTCTAAGGAGAGACCTAAGTCTAAGCCAAGTTGGAAAATTTTATAATAGACTAATGTTGTAAATGATTTCGCACAAGACCTCACTTTGGACGATCATATCTCCAGATATATAAGGAGTTATGTGATGCACAACCTATACAATTAAAGCCGTTTGAGTCTAGTTTCCAACTCCTTAAACCGTTTGTCATTTGGAGGTGTATACAGAAAGTTACGACCATTTTACTGGGCATGAGTCATTAGCACGGCCTTAGAGCGGCCATTAGCGCGGCCGCGCATAATGCGAAGTATTCTGCCTCCTTAGCGCGGGCGCGCTAGTAGCAGACCTCTAAATACACCTAAGGACTTGAAATTAGAGGATTTAAGTCATTTTCAAGACTATGGCATCCTCTCCATCCCCAATCCGACCAAGGCATCCAATTGCACACCTAAGGTGAGTTTTAAAGTGTGTTTTCATGGTGATTTCACTTCTCAATCACTAGTTACAACATGATTTTGGTTGAATTTCATAGGATTTCTTCAAAATCTCAAGAACACCCCAAAGTTGTCTTTCAAGATTTGGTCTACAAGAGGTAAACCTTTACCCTTAGACTTACATATATGGAGTTATTATGGAATTATGAGTATGAATCAAGTATTACAACTTATGGAATGGTGATTGGAAGCCATAAATTCCCAATTTAATAACATGACCATGGTAAGGATTTAAAGGTAATTATTTGATGGAATTTTGTTGGTTGGGTGTGAATGGTTGATCACACATGTGATGTTAGGAGTATAAATTGTTAAAGAATAATGGTGGGATGAATTGTTGGTTAATAGTGATAGTTGGATGAACCAATACTATAGTTATGAGGTGTATAGACCTATACCTACAAGGTGTTTGATAATATGCCTAAATGGCTTAAGTTATGGAACTTATTACTAATATTGGCCCTATTGAATATTGTATTGTACATTGAAGTTACATAAGTGTATTGGATCATTGTAGTATCATTAAGGGGCAAATTTCAGGTATATATGGCTAAAACTCCCTCTTCTTAGAAATTGAGCTCCCATGGTATCCCCGCATATGTTGTAAGTCCGGAATTTGATTTATGTAGTATTCATTATTTCAAAGGATTTGGGTGTTGCAAGAATATATGTGAAAGATGTACCTCAATGTGTTCAATATGCTATTCTTGGTAAATTGGGGATATGTGAAGAATGTGAAGTATATGCTAAATTGCCTAGATTTCAAGTCAAGTTTTAATTTAGATTGTTATACCAAACTATGTGAAATCCTCTATGGGTAGAGATGTTTGAAATAAATCAAATTAAATTTGGGAAATAGAGTATGGCCAACGTGCTGGGAACTTGAAATATAATGGTGCCTGGCGATGCCTATGACAAGCGAAAATATGAAGTAGATTATGAAATGAGCCTGGACTTCACATTCCATAAATGACTTCAATAATAAAGTGCCCTAAAGGCTTTATACACAATTTATGCCATAAGTGGCTATTTGAGATAATGTCTTTCCTTATGAGTACTTCCAATGTGATCCGAGTTGTTACATACTTCGATGTTGAAATTGTATATTGTGATGATTTTAAAAGAGTAATTCAAGAACAATTGGTGTAATTGCTTGCTTATGCCTTTGAGGTGTGTTTTTATTGCAGGTTGGTGTATCCCCTCTTTTTTGGGATTATTCGTTGTGTTTAAAGTTTCATTGTTAATAACTTGAGGTGTATTATTTCTGAAATATTGTATATGCTCAAGATTCATGATTTCTCTCATGTGTATTTGACATCTATAATTGAATGGCTTGTTGTTGAAATTGATATTGATGTGAAATATGGGAAAGAAGAGATTGAATTATGAAATGCGGCTTAGTTCCAAGAATGATGTGAAGAGTTATGGCCCCAATGTCACGACCCAAACCGATGGGCCGCAACGGACACCCGGTACCTTACTCAACCGAATACCAATGTAACGTATCTTTCTTATTACATCATCATATATACGTGACATACAGGCCTAATAGGCCAACATAATCATTTATCAACTCAAAATATAGACGGACAAGGTCTACAATCTTTCACGTACATGACATATGTCTACAAGCCTCTAAGAATACATAAATATCGTAAAGGTCGAGACAGAGTCCCGCCATACCAAACAATATACGTCTAACTCATACTAACCAAACAAGCAACTTTGAAGCAAATGGAGCGGCACCAACATCTTCCGCTGAGCTGATAGCCTACATGGAGGGCTCTCGACCTGTCTATCGGGACCTGCGGGCATTAAACGCAGTGTCCCAGGCAAAAAAGGACGTCACTACGAATAATGTACTGAGTATGTAAGGCACATAAATAAATACATAAGAGACATGGAAGACATATACAGTACATGACTCAACCTGTAAGTCTGAATAACTTTGTAAATCATAAATTACTTTTAGCGTCATGTGTATGCATATAAATGTCATGTCGTGCATAGGTACATGTTTCATAACATCACCAGCCTCTGAGAGCATCCCATCATATTATATCGGCCACTGCGGGCAAAATCATCATCGTATACCAACTGATTAGGTGGTGGTGCATAGATAACGCCATAACCTTTTCCATATCCCATATACATATATGCATACATATATACGCGTATATAACGCCGTTTGAATCATATTTACATATATATGCGTATATAACGCCGTTTGAATCATCTTTCGGCCACTGTGGGCAACACCATCATCATATACCAGCTGATCAGGTGGTGGTGCGTATATAACTCCGTAACCTTTTCCCATATCCCATATACATATATTTACATATATACGCGTATATAACACCATCTGGTCATGGGTCAATGCACATGAATGCAATGCATGAAAAGTACGTCAATAAAATCATTCGGAAGGTCATAAGACCACTTTGCCTCTTGAGCAATATCGTAAAGTAACATCTTTTCAATTTTCGTATTTTTCTGAGACCCATGAACAGATGATCAAATATTATGACACATGGGAATTAAAGAACATAGATATTTCTATTACTTTTATGAGTAGAGTCACTTATAGAGTTTGTGCATTTGCACATTTCGTTCATATAGTATGGATCATGCCAGAAGAAAGAAGGGATAGCCTTAACATACCTGAATCGATTCTATTGACAATTCCTTTTACACTCGTTAAGTGCAGCAACACGCAACATCGAATCGAAGTAAGGAAAATCCGTGTGATATTCTTTGAAAAAATTGCACCGCACTTCTTTAAAATCTTCAGAATCATGAAATAGATTGTTCCAAAGCAATTAATACTAGAGCCAAATTTTGTAACTCTAATACACTAGGTTAGGCAGTAGGTTAATCCTTCTTAAACATTACAACATGGCCTAGTAGCAAGATTAATCCTTCTCCAACTAATTTGAATAAGTAGTAGAATCTTCACAAGAAATGCCAACTCTCTCGTCTTTGTTTTAGATAAGATCACTTATCAGAACTCAAAAAAAGTGATTCGACTTTTTCACCACCATCAGAATTTATATCTAAAGGCCTTACCTCACTTCTGATGGTAATGGTACTCTTCAAGACACTCCACAAATATATAGTTATTTCTTGCATAAAAAGTTATTGGAAAGAGTTGAATACTGTCACGCCAACTTTTCTTTCTCCCAAAGTCCATTTGGTCAAGCCACATATATTGATGAAAGTATGAGTCACTTTGTTTAAGGCAAAATTTGCCACGTTATGTTTTTATCCAAAATATTTTGGATAATTACCAATTACTCGCATAATTAAGAATTATCTCAACTTACTTAAAATTATAATTATTTTTAATATAATTTATACACCTTATTGTTATGGCTATGGGGTACCTTGCATGGTATTAGTCCATAAATATCAGGCATTTTAACTCAATATTCAAAACTTCGACAAAAATTCGATTTCTTCGATATTACTTACCCTCTTACCTTCACGAATTTACTCATCACTTATAATCCTTATAATCCCAAAATAATCTTTTCCTTGGACTGATGCCAATTACCTTATGACAAATTTAACGTACAATACTACAGGGTGCAACATCGTCGCAGCTTATTACTGCGAAGTGTAATATTACCGTAATGTTATACTGCAAGGCATAACATCATTGTAATACTGCGGGGCATAACACTCAAGTGCCGAAGAAATGACATATGTAAAATAAAATGATTAATGATAAGGAACAATGCTTTGGTAAGGAGGCCTAACCGATCGGGCCGAGATCGGACTCCGCTCAAGATAGCGGTGGTATTGTGAATGAATTCTAGAGAAAGGGAAAATGAGATTGTGATTGAAGTATATGTCCCAAATGAGGAGACCTAGCTGATCGGTTCAAGATCGGAGTCCGCTCAAGATAGCGGTGGTATTGTGAACAATGTTGAACGGTATGAAATGCCCCAAACTAAAGGCTATGGAAACATGATGTGAAAATTGTATGATTCTTTTATATTGATAATGTTGTGATAGTTTAAACCTTTTGAGTTGTACTTGTGATTTCCTTATTTTTGCATGATAGTTCTTTCTAAGTAGATGGTGTTTAGTTATACATACTAGTGCTATTCGATGGCACTAACGTCCCTTTTGCCGGGGGCGCTATGTCTTTAATTGGATGTAGGTGTTTCTATTGCAGGCAGTGTTGGTCGCAGCTACTGCCGCATCATCCTTTCAGTTGACTTGGTGAGCCCCACTTTGTTTCGGGGTCCTGTTTCATCTGTTTATTATGTACATTGTATTTGAGGTATAGCCGGGGCCTTGTTGCTGGTACTTCCATATTACTCTTCAGTTGTATCTAGAGGCTTCGTAGACTAGTTGTGGGCAGTGTCGGGTATTGGAATTAAAATGGAAATATTGATGTTTGGCAATGTGGTATAAAACATGTAATATCTTTAAAATTGTGAACGAAGTTGTTACTTAATTATTTTCAGAGTTTGAATAATGGAGTATATCTCCTCTTTGTTCAAGGATGACTTTGGGTAAAATGAAATCTAGCAAGCTTGCTCAGTTGGGTTTACTCGGTTGAGCGCCGGTCGCGCACCTCGATTTTGGGGCGTGACAGACTGTCACCGGATGGAGGGTGTGCATGGACTACTGCAAGCTGAATAAAGTGACCCGCAAGGATCACTTTCCATTGCCTTTTCTTGACTAGATTCTAGATAGACTTGTTGGGCGTGCCTTCTACTGTTTCTTGGATGGGTACTCTCGGTACAACCAGATTTTGATTGCTCCGGAAGATCAGGAGAAAACCACCTTCACATGTCCGTATGGCACCTTTTCCTTTTCTAGGATGCCATTTGGGTTGTTTAATGCACCGTCTATACTCCAGGGGTGTATGATGATCATATTTACCGACATGGTGGAGAATATTTTGGAGGTGTTCATGGACAACTTCAGTGTTGTGGGTGACTCGTTGGATGAATGCTTGAGGAATCTTGACAATGTGTTGGCCCGATGTGAAGAAATTAATTTTGTGCTCAACTGGGAAAAATGCCACTTTATGGTCGAGGAGGGCATTGTCCTTGGCCATAAGATCTCGAAGCACAGTATAGAGGTGGACAGTGCTAAAATTGAAGTGATTTCAAGGCTTCCTCCTCCTACCTCAGTCAAGGGGGTTAGGAGTTTTCTTGGGCATGGGGGATACTACCAAAGATTCATCAAAGACTTTTCCAAGTTAGTGAACCCTTGTTCAAGTTATTGGAAACGAATGCCAAGTTCGTGTTCAATGAGGGATGTATGCAAGCTTTTGAACTTCTCAAGCACAAATTGACAACCACTCCTATTATTACCGCACCCAATTGGAGGTTACCTTTTGAGCTCATTTGTGACGCCTGTGATGTTGTGGTAGGAGCGGTTTTGGGTCAAAGAGTGAATAAGATGTTTCACCCGGTGTATTATGCAAGAAAAATAATGAATGATGCTCAAGTTAACTACACGGTGATGGAAAAAGAGTTGTTGGCAATTCTGTTCGCAGTGGAGAAGTATAGGCCTTATCGCATGGGTGCCAAGATGATAGTTCACACCGACCATGTAGCCCTCCGCTACTTGATGACGAATAAGGATTCCAAAGCGCGGTTGATGTGATGGGTCTTATTGCTTCAAGATTTTGATCTTGATATTGTGGACCGGAAAGGGTGTGAAAATCAAGTGGCGGACCACTTGTACCGCTTGGAAGAGGAGGGGAGGCCCCGTGATAGCCTCAAAATTAATGATTCATTCCCTGACGAGCAACTCCTTTCTGTATCGGTGAATAGCATGCCTTGGTTTGCGGATGTCGCTAAGTTCCTTGTGACTGGTATTGTTCTGTGTGAGATCTCTTCTAACCAAAGGAAGAAGCTTAAATGGGATATCTTGGACTACTACTGGGATGAGCCATATTTGTTCAAAATCTGCAACGATGGTGTGATCCGGAGATGTGTTCCGAGAAAGAGCAATTGAGTATTCTGGGTGCTTGTCAATCCTCTCCCTACGGTGGTCATCATGGTGGGGCGAGGACAACTTCAAAGGTGTTAAGTTTTGGGTTATATTGGATCACATTGTACAAGGATACAAGTGAACTGGTGAAGAAATGTGATGAAGGTCAAAGAGCGGGTGGAATTTCGAAGAAGGATGAGATGCCTCTCACCACTATTCTTGAGGTTGACGTATTTGATGTGTGGGCATTGATTTCATGGGTCCGTTTGTAAGCTCTTATGGCAATACGTACATTCTTGTGGCCGTTGATTATGTTTCAAAGTCGGTTAAGGCCGTGGCTTTACCCAACAACGAGGCCCGGAGTGATGTGGCCTTTCTCAAGAAGAGTATATTTACTCGGTTTAGAACTCCTTGAGCAATCATTAGTGATGTGGGGTCTCATTTTTGCAATAAGGCATTTGACACTTTGCTTGCAAAGTATGGTGTCAATCACAAGGTTTTTACCCCTTACCATCCTCAAGCTAGTGGGCAAGCTGAAGTCTCCAATAGGGACATCAAGAGTATACTGTCAAATACGGTCAATGCAAATAGGACCGGTTGGTCAAAGAAATTGGATGATGCTCTATGGACTTATAGGACTGCTTACAAGACTCTGATTGGTATGTCTCCATACGGTTGGTGTTTAGGAAAGCTTGCCATCTACCGGTTGAGTTTGAGCACAAGGCTATGTGGGCTTTAAGGAAGTTAAATCTTGAATGGGATGTGGCAACAAATCTTTGGGTGGAGCAGCTTAATGAGCTTGATGAGTTCAGATTTCATGGCTACTCCCGTTCGTCCTTGTATAAGGACAAGATAAAGTACCTTCTGACAAATATGATCGTGGCAATGAGTTTAAAGTCAGTGATTTGGTTCTCTTGTTCAATTCCCATTTACGACTGTTTCCGGGAAAGCTTAAGTCAAAATGGAGTGGACCTTTTGAGGTAGTACTTGTGACTCCGTTTGGCACTCTTGATTTGTAAAATAAATATGCTAAGAGATCTTCAGAGTTAATGGACACCGAGTCAAGCACTATTTTTGCAGATTTGATGACAGTCATGTGGTGGCGATGATCTATCTCAAGTGATTGATGGTAACCTCTGTCGTGTCGTGACGTTAAATCATGCGCTTCTTGAGAGGCAACCTGTGTATCTTTCTTTTAATTTTTCTTTGATTGTCTTCTTAGTGTAGGATTTGTTTTTGAACTAACTGGTTGTGAGATGTGCATAGGGGTATTTGATGCAGTGCCAGACTAATTTGGAAAAATTTGGCACTCTCTGAAGTTTAGACCGTTGCCGCGCTCCATTTTTTCACGGTCGTGATGGACTCACCGCGGAGGCAGAAATTGATCGTGGTCCATGGTGCTAGAAGGTCAAAAATACAGGTTGTCTGAAGTTTCAACCGCTACCGCAGTGCATTTTTCGCGATCAGCGGTGGCTTATCGCTATCGCGGAGCATTTTTTGCAGTACACGATGGTCTCAATGTAACAACCCTTCTGAAATTCACAACCACGGTCCGCGGTGCATTTACCGCGGCCGCGGTAGGTAAGAATGCATGGATCCTAGGACTTGTCTATAAATAGAACCTTAGGGCCCCCTTTTACATTTTTCTCCCTTTGCACTCTCAATCAACATAAACTACTATTCACTCACGCCCTAGCTTGCACAAACACAAGAACTGAGTTGAATTTGTTTCAGATTTCACATCTGGTAATTACAATCAACCCTTAGTCTTTAATTTTGTTCTTATTTTCTTTTAAATTGATAGTTATTACTTATTCTTCTTCTTCTTCTTTTCTTCTTCTTTTTTTCTTTCAATTTTGACTTAGGGTTTCATAGTCTTAATTAGATTAGGTTTCAATTAGTTATAAATGGTTATTAAATCCCTACTGGGATTTTTAATGTGTTGATTGATGCTAAATTGCATGAAAAATTAGAAAACCTAGGTGTTGACCTCTGTGGTCCGCGATAATCTTTGTTTTGTGAGATTGTTAAGTCCTGATAACCGCCATTTGCCGTGAAAGTTTCCGCTGACCATGGTGCCTCGCCGCGGCCGCTAAAGTTTTTTTGCGGTCCACGATGATAATGTTCAGAAAGGTTCATTTAAGGGATGTCACACCTTCTTTTCATTACTACACCCTGCAAGGGCGCGTAAAGGAGTTTTTCCAATTAAAGGACAATCAGAACGGGATTTAATTATTAATTATTTCAGAGTCGCCACTTGGGATATTGATGGTGTCCCAAGTCACCGGTTGAATCCCGAACTGAGGAAATTTATGACTCTGTTATAGTCTGCGAACCAGAAATCCGAGTAAGGAATTCTGTTAACCTGGGAGAAGGTGTTAGGCATTCCTGGGTTCCGTGGTTTTAGCACGGTCGCTTAGCTGTTGCACTTGATTTTATCCGACTTTAATACATGCTAGCTTATGTGCCTTTTATTCGTAAACCGCTTTTTGTCATTGTTTATTCTAAAAGAATTGCGACGTCGTGAAAATGCGTTTCGAACCACGTCGCAATCAATGCACCCGTGGTTGTCGACCCCTTTCGACTTCGTCGAGATTTGGATTTGGGTCGCATCAATGCGCACCCGAATTTAAGAAAATAATTTAATTAAATCATGCCTAAAGATTCTAACGTATTATTATTTTGGGGAAGGCTGTGAAATTCACTATACAAACCTCCCAAATTTTAAGATTTTTATCAAAAATATTTATTGAGGGCCCCGCAATTTATGTATTTTGTTTGACGGGGCTCATCTCATTTATTATTTAAAGGGCAAACCTAAAAGCAACTATGATTCTCTACTTTATTTGTCTCTAATAATAAAATAAAAGTCCTAATTGATTAGTATTATTTAAGCTACTATTTTTTTTAAGGTCCCAGGTTTCCACATGGTTCAGACCTTCAGCATTTTAGGCTTCTGCGTTTGGTCTGGGCAACAAACGAGTGTGGCTTTCGAGTTTGTCCAAGTTTGGTCCTCTGATATTGTCCTTGGGCCCAAGCCTCCCATTATGGTATTTGTGGCCTCAAATCAATTAAACTAAAAGGGAAGAGGGATTAGATACTTTCAGCAGGCTAAACTACTTATTAGTCCAAATTCGATTTCCAAAACAATTGTTAATTTGGACATAACTGACCTCTAACAGTTCATCAATTAATAAGGCTTAAGAACAAATTCGAGGTGATTGGAACATTTGGACACAATTGCATCTCAACTATTTTGGTTCCTGATTCGAATTAACACACAATAATATGAACACCAATCATAATCAGTTTCCAGTTATTAGTATAAATAAGGCTCGTGGCTTCCAAAATCACTTTTATGTTCTAGCAAGATTCTGATTTCAAAATTATGCTACAAAATGAAACTAAACTAAAAAGGCTAATGAATAATTGCTATTCTAACAATCCAGTCAGTCCATTATACATTAACAGTCCAAACAGTCTACTACAAATAAGCTAAAACAATGAATTCATCCAAAAATCCTAGAACTAGTTGTAATGCAACTAACTAATAAAACAGTGAAAGCTTCAATGAAGATCAACAACAACTGCATTTCCACTTCATGAAGGAATTACATTAAGTCAGTCTCGAGTTTGTACCTGGAATTCGAATAAAAAGTGAAGGAGAAGAGGTCAAGCTAAGGCAAATAGACGAGCAGCAACAACAATAATAATTTCCAGCAGTATAGAACAACGAGCAGCCCAGGAATGGATTCAGAAATCCAGAAATATTCAACAATCAGACAAAAACTAACAAATCAACCCAAAGACCACTTGAAATGCACTCAATAAGCTCGAAATGCACCAGAATACTTCAGCAAATCCAAACTCATCCAAAACCAGTTTAAACAGACCCAAAATTGCTCGAAATCAAACAAGAGAACATTTGAAGTTTCAAAATTCAAGTATTGAACTAGAAGAATGGAGATCAACAACTAAAAGTCAAAATTAACCTGAATTGTCTAATGGAACAATACTTTTTTTTGGATTTTTTGAAGGTTTTCTATTGTTTTTGTTTTTTCCTTTGAAGAAAGCTAAGCTAAAGGGGTTTTGGATTTGAAATTTTGAATTTCAGATCTGCGAGGCTAGAGGAGTATTTTTGGGAGGAATTTTTTAGAGATCAAAACTTGGGAATGAAGGAATTGAACATGCCCTTTTACAGGCACAAATGGGGTTCTATCAGATTTTAGACTATACAAATTAGCCCTTCCTTATTTTCAGTTTGGTCCCTCTATTTTTGACTTGCTAAGCAAGAAAATACCTCTATAGTGCTACTATATACACTAAAGTACCCTTCTAGAAGGCCCTAGGGTGCTCTTTTAGCTAGGCAATTCCTTTACTACCCTTACCCCTGTTTTGAAATTACTATTCCTAAAGAAACTACCCTTTTCCATCCCTAAAATGCCCTTCTAATAGTCTGAATATTGCAGACTGGAATCGATTGATCCCAATCCCTTACCCTGGCTAGAATTTAATTAAAGTTAGCCAAAACAAAAGATTTTGTTCAGTTATAACCAACCAGGTTCACCTCTAATGCAACATATTCAAGCTGAATCATACTACCAATTAATCCTAATGCACACTCTACCAAGCCAATAATCACACGAAAGTAATCATCAACAATGAGAATAGACTAAGCTAACAGCTAATCACGGAATCATCAATCCATAAGCAAGAAACAGACAAAATAGAAGAATAGAACAAAGGCCTGGAAAAATCAGAACAAGAATCCATACATGCATTGAATTAACATTAATACCACTGCATTCAACTAATAAATCCTATTATTCATGAATGACACTAAAGTGCGAGCAATAAACTACTAATCCAACTGACTAATTAAAACTAACGATGATTCAGAGCCTAGGTCCTATTGTTAATTGAAACGGCTAAACTAATAAAGCATAGAAACACGAACTAATTTAACCTAATAAAATTAGACTAAAACAAGTAAAAATCAGAATTAACCATGGACAATTTCCACAATAGATCAAATCAAATAGAGAAGAAGAAGAGACTGTTAGGCTACAATGATGGAAATCGAGCTTAGAAAGTTGGAGAGAAACTCACCGACGGAGAGAAAACTCCGGTCAACCACTGTCGTTCGAATCTTTCCAGATTTTTGACACGCAACATCCCTAACCATGTGTTTTTACAAGAGAACACATGGTTAAGGATATTACCGTCCAAAATCACAAAGATTTAGGATTAAGGTTTTGGCCGGAAACTCTTAGATTTGAAATTCGAGCTGCTTCACCGAGATTCGAAGGAAGATGGTCATGGATTTGGGTTGAGGGAAGTCTGGGGATGGTGTGGTGTGATTTTGAGCCAGATTGGATGAGTTAGGGTTTTTGATCGGATTTTCGATCTAAGATTCGAGGAGATGGGTTGTGATTCGAAAGAAATTGAGCTTGGATATAGGAATGGGAGGAGGAGAGGTGTATATGGTGAAATTTTGGGTGTATTTGGAGCTCGAACGCCGCCGTAGGGCAATTTCCGGCGGCGGCTTAGGGCGGAGCCGGCGACCTCGTCTTTGAAGTAAGAGCGTGAGGTGAGAGAGACGATTGAGGGGGTGGGGGGGGGATCGTTCGGACATATTAATACCAAACATTATAGGATGATCTCAACCGTCTGATCAAAAACCAACGGTTGAGATCACTCCGCAATACGATGTCGTTTGGGTTCTGACGAGGGCGGACCGGGTTAAAGGGAAGAGACTTGGGCCGGCTGAGTGGGTTTGGGCTGGGAATTTTGTCACAACTGAGCCCAATTGGCTTTTAATAGAGACAACCCTCTTCTTTGTCCTTTCTTTTAAATCAATTGTTCCCTCTTGCTTTATTTTTTCCCTTTTCCTTACTTTGTAATTTTTATATTTTTTGTTTTAAAATGACAAATAAAATGTATGGACTAGATTAATACTAAAATTATTACTTGATTTTCCAAAATGAACTAAATTCTATTTTGTAAAACTAGCATTAAAACAATTTCTACAAATTAAAAAGTGCACAATTTTTTTTTTGACCTTTTCTTTATATGAAACAACTTTAAATTACCAATTAATCACTAAAATATGAAATTAAATCCTCAATGCAAATGCGTATTTTTGTATTTTCATATGAATAAAAATGCACAAATAAAATACAAACAATTAACCTAAAATGACACCAAAATTCACAAAAATTGTAAAAATAAAGAAAAAATTATTTTGTTTGAATTTTTGGGAATTATTCATATATAGGGCAAAAATCACGTGCTCACAGCTGCCCCTCTCTGCTCGGAAACACGAAGAGTTTTCGTACAAAGACAAGTGCGCAAATACGAGCGATTTTTCCCGTTTGAAAATTCCGTGTGAAGCATTTTTGAAAAGTTTGACCGCACCCTGCTTCAGTGGTTACCTATATATCCTGGGCTAAACAGGAATCAGGCCAGTGTAGTTCGGGTATGTCTGGTAGCTGGGACTACCAGGAGTTGTGATTTTACTGCGACTGCTGCTGCTACTGCTTGCTGACCTCCCTTATTACACCGTGTAAAAAAACAAAAGAAGTTAGACTAAGCTATGAACTATGAATTATAAGATCCTGTCTAAAATCTTCAAACTTGTTTTTGTACATCCTTATCGTCTTGCATTGCTCTAATGAAATCCATCGTTGCTACTAAGATGTCATTCATTCCCTTCAACTTGTGGGACTTGAATAAACTTGAACTTGAATGTATTCCTCTGTTATCTGGGCGGGCTCCCAACTTCTAAAACTTGAACTGTATGTATTCCTCTGTTATCTGGGTGGGCTCCCAACTTCTGAAACTTGAACTGTATGTATTCTTCTGTTATCTGGGCGGGCTCCCAACTTCTGAAACTTGAACTGTATGTATTCCTCTATTATCTGGGCGGGCTCCCAACTTCTGAAACTTCAACTGTATGTATTCCTCTGTTATCCAGGCGTGCTCCTGACTTCACAACACAAACAAAACAACGAAAACTTTCTGCCCCAATTTGAAAACTGGGTACATGTTACTGGATGAGAATTTAAAACTAAACTTGAATTGTAATATCTCTATTCTCCAAGCGGACTCCTGACTTCAACTACAACTTAAAATATAACAACCTCAATTCTCCAGGCGGGCTCCTGACTTCAACTACTTAAAAATTTTAATACCTCCACTCTCCAGGCGAGCTCCTAATTTCGAATTTAGACAAGAGATTGATTGAAAACTAAAATTCGAATTGTATCACCTCTGTTCTTCAGGCAGGCTCCTGATTGCTTAAAATTTGAATTGTATGTCTCTGTTCTCCAAGCGGACTCCTGACTTCTGAACTTTGAAATTGAATGTCTCCATTCTCAAGGCGGACTCCTGACGTCCGAGCTTGAAATGTATTCCTCTATTATCCAGGCGGGTTCCTGATTTCACAAAAATAAACGAACCAAGAAAACTTTCTGCCCCTGTTTGGGGAAAGTAGGGCTTGTTACCACCTACTAACAATGGTTAAAAACTAAAACTTGCATGCTTTTAAAAGTTACAGACTGAGATGTATTCCTTTGTTATAGGGGCGGGCTCCCCACCTCCACACTGTGCAATTTGCTCTAAAATGCAGACCTGAAACAACTTACATCTCTCTATGCTACTCTTCATTTTCTTGTATTTTAACCATGTTACACTTGCGATTAAACTGGGTTAATACCTGCTCTTCCCTCACGGAGAATTCCTCCTCAACAACTAACTTTCTGCCTCTGTTTCAATCAAAGAAAATTCCGTTAGTTTAAAATGGTGGTTAGTTGATGGCATTCTTGCTGAAAAATCCTTCCCCTGCATTGCTTTGTGTTAACTGACTTACACGCACTCACCCTGAACCGCTTGACTTTCTGACCAACTTTTAAATTCCCCAACCTCTGGCGACCTAAATGTTTTACACCCATGCTGTTATTTCACTTCTCTGACCCTTTTGTTTGAACCTTTGCATTTCCCACGATATTTCCCAATCATTCCACCGATGAAACTTTCGTTAATTCCCTGTATTCCACTTGACATCATGTTGTTTTTGACATGCTCTAACCACATTTGTGCTTCACAATTTCGGAAGCTAGTAGTGAGCCTTGGAGTCCTTTCCCACTTGCTTTTGAACATAATTGACATTAGAACATTTAGACAAACAAAACCCCCAAAAGAGAATGAAATGCAATGGTTTTACGGGTTAAGGATAAGAAGAATCCAAAACCTGATGGCTACTAAAAATGAAGCAAAGAAAAGAAATTTATCTGACCGGAACAGCCGGCACCAATGGTCATGACATGCATTTCAGACTAATCGTCCCGACTGATCCAACTAAACAACTCTCAGTTGCCATACCTCATTGCCCAGAACTTCCATCAATTGTTTGAATTACCCAGACCTTAACCTTGTTTTCCTGCGGTACCACGAAACGGTTTCCATCAACAGACCTTTCTCAGTTTGCCATTTCTCAACTCACTTTTGCCTCGAGGTGCCCGTGAAGGTTTTCACCACTAAGACTCTCTCATTTTATTTTCTCTCAGCTCCCGCCGCCTTACGGTGCCCGTGAGGGTTTTCACCCATAAGACTCTCTCATTTCTATCTTTTGTTCTTCTTGCTTGAACCAGAGTGTTGCCACTACCACGACTTAACGCTACCTGCACGACTTGACATTTTTCAAAAATTGATCAGAAGGTCTTTCTTTGGACCGTAATGTAGGCTTTTGGATTGGGTTAGAAAGAAAGGTATAAAAGGCTCAAACAATTCAAATGGGTTCAAATTACAACTTTCGGAATCCAACTTTTCATAACAATCACAACTTCTGCCCCAGTTTCTTGCTTGGGGAGTTTTGGATTTTTATTTTGGTATGACTGAACCTCGGAGTAAGGCTGCCTACGTACCCTTTCGGGATCAAGTCAAACGTAGTTCACTGTATCATAATTACCTTTGTTGTTGTGTGTTTTTTCTTTCCTTTTCTTTATTTTCTCGTTCTTTTCCTTTCTTTTCTCCTCTTTTTCTCCTTTTCTTTTCTTCTTTTTCTTTTCTTCTCTTTCTCTTTTCCTTCACTTTTCATTTTTTCTTTTTTCTTCTTTTTTCCTTCTTCTCTCTTTTTTTTTTCTTTCCTTTCTTTTCTTTTTTTTCCTTTGCTTTTCTTTTCTTTCTTTTATGTTCGGCACCTGTGTTCCTTGATAGTGCCATTGATTCCGAAAGAGGGGTATGAAAAATAAGTAAGGCTCAAAGGGGATGACAAGGGATAAAAATATTTGGATAGCAGGACAAAACGCCTTCGTCATTTCAATCTTTAAGATATGCCAAATACAAACAGATACATTCAGAAATGAAGAAATCATACATAATATCTTTTGACCGCATCGGAATTGATGGTCATTTCTATACATTTCCCTTCTACATCTGTCAAATACAATGCACCGTTAGACAACACTATGGTTACTACAAATGGTCCCTGCCAGTTTGGGGCAAATTTTCCTTTTGCTTCAGCCCAATGAGGCAAAATCCGCCTCAGTACTAACTGTCCGACTTTGAATTTCCTTGGACGCACTTTCTTGTTGTATGCTCTTACCATTGTTTGTTGGTACAGTTGACCATGACACACTGATGCCAATCTCTTCTCGTCAATCAAGCTCAACTGCTCAAGGCGGCTTTTCACCCATTCATCATCATCGATCTAAGCCTCCGCAACGATTTGCAGAGACAGAATTTTCACCTCCGCAGGTATTACTGCCTCGGTGCCATACACCAATGAATAAGGAGTCGCCCCCACCGAGGTATGAACGGTGGTGCGGTACCCTAATAATGCAAAAGGTAATTTCTCATGCCACTGTCTAGACCCTTCAACCATCTTCCGGAGTATTTTCTTTATATTCTTATTGGCTACTTCAACCGCACCATTTGCCTTGGGACGGTATGGAGTAGAATGCCTATGAGTAATCTTAAACTGCTCACATGTCTCCTTCATCAAATGACTATTAAGATTAGCTCCATTATCCGTGATGACTACATTCGAAATCCCAAACCGACAGATGATATTTGAGTGCACGAAGTCGATCACATCTTTCTTAGTCACAGACTTGAACGTCTTAGATTCCACCCATTTGGTAAAATAGTCTATAGCTACCAGAATAAACCTGTGCCCATTTGACGCTGCTGGATCAATTGGCCCAATAACATCCATGCCCCATGCAACAAAAGGCCATGGTATGGACATCGTATGTAGTTCTGATGGTGGAGAATGAATCAAATCTCCATGCACTTGGCACTGATGACATTTACGCACAAAACTGATACAATCCCGCTCTATAGTGAGCCAATAATAACCTGCTCGGAGAATCTTTTTTGCTAGAACGTACCCACTCATATGCGGTCCACAAACTCCGGAATGTACCTCAGTCATGATAGATGTGTCCTGTCTTGCATCCATGCATCTCAACAACCCGAGGTCTGGAGTTATTTTGTACAACACTCCTCCACTAAAGAAAAACCTGCTTGCCAATCGCCGAATCATTCTTTTCTGATCACCAGTGTCCTATACTGGAAGCATGCTGATCACAGACCTGAATCTGCAACGGATCAACATAAGCCTTGTCTGGATGATGCAACATCGACGCCAAAGTAGCCAAAGCGTCGGTAACCTCATTATGAATCCTTGGAATACGCCTGAACTCTATAGCCTGAAACCGCTGACAAAGCTCATGCAGACATTGTCGGTACGGTATAAGCTTTAAATCCCGTATTTTCCATTCTCCTTGAATTTGGTGTACTAGTAGGTCCGAGTCACCCATGACCAAGACATCCCATACACCCATATCTACAGCTAATCTCAATCCCAATATACACGCCTCATATTCTGCTATGTTGTTCGTACAGTAGAAACGAAGCCGAGCTGTAACAGGGTAATGCTGACCTATTTCAAAAATAAGTACCGCTCCTATTCCCACGCCTTTCATATTTGCAGCCCCATCAAAGAAAATTTTCCATCCCGGCTTCTCAACTTGTTCCAATTCGTCAATGTGCATCACCTCTTCATCGGGGAAATGAGTTTTCAAATGTTCGTAATCTTCATCGACGGGGTTCTCAGCAAAATGATCGGCTAGTGCCTGTGCTTTCATCGCAGTCCGTGTCACATAGATAATGTCAAACTCTGTAAGCAGGATCTGCCACTTTGCAAGCCTCCCTGTGGGCATAGGCTTCTGAAAAATATACTTCAGTGGGTCCAAGCGAGATATGAGGTAAGTGTTGTAGGATGACAAATAATGTTTCAACTTCTGTGCTACCCAAGTTAGGGCGCTACATGTCCTCTCCAGATGAGTATACTTAACCTCGTAAGATGTGAACTTCTTACTGAGATAGTAGATAGCCTACTCCTTTCTACCCATAACATCATGCTGCCCCAGTACACAGCCGAATGAATTATCCAAAACTATCAGATATAGAATCAAAGGCCTCCCTGGTTCTGGCGGGACCAACACGGGTAGGTTCGACAAATACCCCTTTATCATATAAAAATCCTCCTGACATTCATCAGTCCATTTGACCGCAGCGTCTTTCTTCAATAGTTTGAAAATCGGCTCACAAGTTGTCGTGAGCTGAGCAATGAACCTACTGATATAGTTCAATCTTCCTAACAAACTCATCACCTCAGTTTTGTTTCTTGGAGGTGGCAATTCCTGAATAGCTTTGATCTTCGACGGGTCTAATTCAATACCCCGCCGGCTAACTATAAACCCCAACAACTTCCCAGATGGCACCCCGAAAGCACACTTTGTAGGATTGAGCTTAAGATTGTACCTGCGAAGCCTTTGAAAGAACTTTCTCATATCTCTGACATGGTCGGACTGCCGTCTAGACTTCACGATCACATCATCCACATACACCTCGATTTCTTTGTGTATCATGTCATGGAATATTGTTGTCATGGCCCTCATATAAGTTGCCCTAGCATTTTTCAAACCGAACGGCATGACCTGATAACAATACGTTCCCCACGGCGTGATGAATGCTATCTTTTCTGCATCTTCCTCGTCCATTAGAATTTGATTATAACCCGCATAACAATCCACAAAAGAACCAATATCATGTTTGGCACAATTGTCAATCAGTATATGGATGTTGGGCAGTGGAAAATTGTCTTTTAGACTTGCCTTGTTAAGCTCTCGATAATCGACACACACCCTGGTCTTGCCATCTTTCTTCGGCACAGGCACAACATTAGCTAACCAAGTGGGATACCGTGTAAACCGAATGACCTTTGCCTCAAACTGCTTGGTAATCTCTTTTTTGATCTTTACACTTATGTCCGTTTTGAACTTTCTCAATTCTGCTTGACAGGAGGGAGTGTCGGATCAGTGGGTAATTTATGAACCACTAAATCGGTGCTTAGTCCCGGCATATCATCATACGACCATGCAAAAACATCTTTGTACTCATGAAATACTTTAATTATCTCCTCCTTGAGTTGTGGCTCCAGATGAACACTTACTTTAGTTTCCCGCACATTGTCTTGGTCCCCTAGATTAACTGCTTCTATATCATTTAGGTTAGGTTTGGGTTTTTCTTCAAAGTGACTTAATTCTTTACTAATTTCCTCATAAGCCTCATTATCGTTACAATCCACCCCATCATCACACTCGATTTCTTGTATTATTATTTCTGAGCTAGATTGGCTTTTAAAACTGGGCCGAAGATTCCTCATGCATGTCATATCATTGATATCAGCATAAAAAGAACTGTACAAAAGAAAAGAAAAAAATGGAAACAAAATTAGGAATGAAGAAAATTGCATTTCATTGAATGTAAAGATAACAGGGTTTTAACTCATCCAAACGGACGGAACATAGCAACTGAATTACAAACCCTAGAATAATCCAGGTGACAAAAGGAAAACAAAACCCACTACCATGACTCCCTCCGAATTGGAAGAGGAGTAGCTTCCCAATTGTTGATGTTAGCATGCGGTCCGATGTACTGTATATCTGCTCTGCTTGACCCTTCCCCGGCCACAACTATGTTCACTTCAGCAAATACCCTCTCGAACACCTTATCCAAGTTCTCCTCTGCACCAATCAGTGGACCCGACACCTTTGCCAATGACTGCTTCTTGCTACCTGGCCTGACGAAGGACCTGGACAAACGTGGAATCGGTTTGGGAACAACCCAAGCTTTCTTTTTCAATTTATGAGCCCTTCTAACATCTGTCGCTGTTGGTTTGAACCCCAGTCCGAAGGTGTCCAGATTTTTAGGCATAAAAACAGGTTGCACAATGCCCTGAAGCTCAGCCCCCAGACCTTTTCCTGGCATGAACCCATTACTCAACATTTCTGATACTACCATGATGGTCGCAGCTGCCACCCTAGGACACGGGATGCTTTTACCCTCGGGCACTCTGTTCACCGGGACCGTATCGAAGACCTGATAAACCCATGGTCCCTTATCATCTTCAGTTTCTATAAAGGGAACAATGGCATCATTCATGGCGCATGTGGGATCTTCCCTATATAATACGATTTCTTGTCTGTCCCACTCGAACTTGACCATTTGGTGCAGTGTGGAAGGAACTGCTTTGGCCGCGTGGATCCCTGGTCGACCCAACAAAAGATTGTAGGACACTGCAGCATCCAACACCTGAAATTCCATAGTGAACTCGACTGGGCCAATAGTCAATTCGAGTATAATATCCTCCACTGTGTTTGTTCCCCCTCCGTCGATCCCTCTAACACAAATACTATTTTTGAAGATTCTATCATCATCAATCTTCAACTTGTTCAATGTAGACAATGTACAAATATTAGCACTTGACCCGTTATCAATCGACACCCGAGTAACCATTGAAGCTTCACACTTGACCATAAAGTAGAGAGCTTTATTGTGTTCTGTTCCTTCCACAGGCAATTCATCATCAGAAAATGTTACCCTGTTTACCTCAAAGATTTTGTTGGCAATTGTCTCCAGATGGTTCACTGAAATTTTCTCGGGCACATGTGCTTCATTCAATATCTTCATCAAAGCTCATCAGAATGGATCAATAATGACAACAATGAGATCGGGGCCGGTGTTTTTCTCAATTGTTCAACAATGGAATAATCTTGCACTTTCATCTTTTTCAGAAATTCCTCTGCCTCTTCTTCCGTCACTACCTTCTTGACTAGCACTGGATTTTCTTTAGCGCCCCTAGCCTTTCTCAACTCTTCGGGCGCAAAACAACGTCCCGACCGAGTTAATCCTTGTGCTTCACAACTCTCTTCCTCAATTTCCTTTCCTTTGTATGTCACCACTACCTTGTCATATTTCCATGGCACGGCTTTGCTATCAGCCACGGGTAATTGGACTACCGGCTTTATGACAACTGGTTCTATGTAGACCCCTTTTAAACAACCATGGGCGCAGATGATGCCCCTGTTACCACTAACTTGGTTGGCTCTGGCTTTTCTGCATCGACAAATGGCTCTTTCCCCATTACTACCACCAGCTCGTCTTTTATATCTTCCGGCTGAATTGCTGGCTTTACCTCAACTGCCTTTCCCTTGGCTTCAATAGAACGGATCATCATGACCGTCTGCGAGGGCTTTTTAGGCTCTACTCCCTTATGTATCAGTTCAATCATGTTAGTCTCATGATGTGCTGGCAACGGGTTTTGGTTAATGTTTGGCGCCTCCGGAGCTTGTACCTCAATACGGCGATTTTCAATAAGTTCCTACACCGCGTTCTTCAATTTCCAACACTTCTCAGTATCATGCCTCGGCATCCCTGAGCAATACTCACAGCTAACAGAATGGTCCAGGTTTCTGGGAGGGGGATTTGGTACTTTGGGCTCAATTGGGGTCAACATTCCCAACTGTTTCAATCTATGGAAAAGAGAGGTGTAAGATTCTCCCAACGGAGTAAATGTTTTTTGTTTCGGGGACTTCTCATTTCTAAAAGCTTGGTTTGGGCGAAAGCCAGTTCCTGGCCTACTAGCCTTGGGAGGTGGGTAGGTGTTTTGTGGAGGTGGATATGTGTTTTGGAGAACCGGTGCATGCCATTGCGGGTGCGTCGGGGATTGAGTATACGTCTGGGCGTGGTGAACAGAAAAGTGTGGTTCTAGTGGTGGGTAGTAATGTTGTAGTGGGCCATATGGGGTATATAGATAATTTAGATGGTGGGGTCTGGGTTGGTTGTAGTAGGGTGGAGGGTTATTGGGCCTGGACCAAGTACTAGTTTCAACCGTAGCAACTTCTTCCTTCTTCTTCTTTCCGAGCACACCACCAGTACCGCTTTGGATGGCCTGGGTGGTTGCTTTCAACGCCGAGTAGCTCAAGATTTTGTTAGACTTCAATCCCTCTTCAATTATGGCTCCCATCTTTACCACTTCATTAAACGACTTTCCGACAGATGTCACTAGATGACCAAAATAGGTAGGCTCCAATGTTTGCAAGAAGTAATCTACCATTTCACTCTCCCTTATTGGAGGATCAACCCTTGCTGCTTGTTCCCTCCAGCGGAAACCAAACTCTCTAAAACTTTCCCCGGGCTTCTTTTCCAGCTTCAACAATGACAGACGATCGGGGACTATCTCAAGGTTATACTGAAAATGGCCAATGAATGCTTGTGCCAAATCATCCCATGTATACCATCGGCTGGGGTCCTGTCTCGTGTACCATTCTAGCGTGCACCCACTCAAGCTTTGACCGAAATAGGCTATCAACAATTCGTCCTTCCCCCCAGCACCTCTCATTTTGCTACAAAAGACACACAGATAGGCTACTGGGTCACCGTGCCCCTCATACAAGTCAAACTTCGGCATTTTAAACCCCGCAGGCAACTGAACATCAGGAAAAAGGCACAAATCTTTGTATGCAATGCTGACTTGGTTGCTTAAACCATGCATGCTCCTGAAGGATTGCTCCAAGCTTTTGACTTTACGAATCACTTCCTCCTGTTCTGCATTCTTAACCGGTTTCTCAACTTCTCCCGGGATTTCAAAATGGGGAGTATAGGTAATATGGCTCAGGCACTTTGAAAGTGGGTTCGGGAGGGTAATATTTGGTGTCGTGAGCTTGGAATAGCTGCTCACTAGACGATCTATGTAATGGGGCTGGGGGAGGTGCCACAAAGACTGGAACCATGGGTGGGGGAGGGTTCTGTTTGGGTGGTGGAGCTGGAGGAGCATATGAAGTAGTACCATAGCCCTGGGTGTGATAGGGGAAAGCTGAAGATGCGTGGGGAGTGGTGGGCTCCTGAGCCTGAGCCAGAGGTGGGATGTAAGATGGATTAGCGGGGTATAGTGGTGCCGGATGTCCCTGAGACCATTCCCAATGCATTTCGGCCATTTGCACTTTTTGTTTACTCATCTCTTCTTTCATACACATATGTTAACTCAACTTCATTTGAAGGGTCTACGATGCTGATTTCCGAGTCCTGTCCTGTCATGTTTACTTTATCTTTCGACCGGGTGTTGTACGGGTGAGTTGCCAGAACTGCCAATCAACTAACCACCTGCCTGTACTCACACATTTAGACAACCACTTTGTTAGCGATTATGTCTTAACAGATTTTACAACCGCACGTTGGCATGAATGCACTTATACAGTTAATCATTTCTATTATGCGTTTGCTCGATTGCATGCGTCATCCCGGCATTTCGTTCCTTGTTTCTTTTTACCTTTCCTTCAAATTTCATCACCTCATCCCTTTCTTGTGCTCTTTTCTTTATTCTATTTCTTTCTCTTTTGTGTTCTCGCTCATTTCTTGCTTTCTCTTTCTCTTTTTGTTTTTCCGCTCTTTTCTTTCTTTCTCTCTTTCTTTTTTTTTCTTTCATATGATTACGGTCGAATCCTATGGAGATTGCCTACGTATCATGACCCCGCATGAATCAGACCAAGTGTAGTTCGTGAAAATAAATGCAAAAATAAAGGGTGCAAATAAGAATTTTTTGAAATTTTCAATTTTCATTACTAAAACAAACTATTACAAACTAAACACTTTTCGGAATGAAACTAACATACGCAAATTAAAAGCAAACACAGACTCTAAGATTGCAAACATACTTGACCTAAAAAGACAACAGACAGACAAAAGACAGACTCAAAAGGTAGAAAACTACAGACACGGACTATGCATACTCTAGTGCTTCAAACTTAGATGTCCGTGGGGTGTCGTTCGGCCTCGCCACGGGCCTAGGATCCAAATCCCTTTCAAGCTACTCTAATTCATTCATGGTTTGCTTCACATAGATCATTACTGCTGAGACAAAAGTAGTATAGGTCATGTCTTCACAAACCCGGCATCTCCTGAAAATGGCATGAGCAATGGCTCTAATACTGTCTTTTGTTTGCTTCTTTTCTCTAAGCAAACGTCTTATTTGATCGTTGCACGTCTTTAAAGCTCGAGAATCCTGCAGGTGTTGATCTTACAACTGCTGCACTTCTACCTCCATTTGGGCCAACAAGTCATAACAATGTCCACTTTCAATTCCAACTCTCTAGCCTGCCTAACCGCTTTACCCTCAAGGGCAACCACTTTTCTCTTTAAAATGGCAACAATTTTCTCATGGTCCCTTTTCAACTGATTCAAGTACTGGCGATGCTCCTCTATTCTTGTAGCCCACTGCGCTTTAAGCTCTGTCATGATATTCTCAGATTTTTCTAATTCATCCCGCCATTCCCTGACTTCATTTTCCAGTCTTTTTATCAATTGCTCATCTGATCGGCTCCTTGGTTGCTTATCGACGGTTATCCTCAATTGCCTGATTTGGGCCCTAAGCGCCTCGTTTTCTCGAGCCAATCTGTTCTTCTCACCTTGATCCGCAGCAATCTATACACTGTTCTCGAATTTCAGACTCTCAACTTGCTGCTTCAGCTTACCAATATCAACTCGATAGCCTTCTTCCTTTGCTAACCAGTCCCACTACTCTTGGAACGACTCGGCAAAATCTTCGAGATGAGGTCTTTTAGCCGGTCTCCCACACGCCACGTCACCTATGAACCAATCATGATACCCTAGGGCAACTTCCCCTTTAGCCCTATCTGACACACAAGTGTTCGCCATCAAATGTGGACACTCACTCCAGATTTGGCGAACTTCTTCTTCGTGGAACCGACCGTCAGGACTAATTTCGACCACTTGGGTACTCAGATCTTCATCTTTCGGTACTACTTGATACCTCCCGAGTTGCCTCAGAACCTGATATGGCGCATAGGGCTGGATGCTTTTGAGTCCCATCAACAGAAAATGCGGCATGGCCGCTGGCATATATATGACTTCTTCGACAGGCAACCATCCGAGCACCCACTATATCTGGCTAGCAGTGAGGGTCCGAAATAATAATGTCCAAGTCGTGACTCCTTCAGGTAGACTAGCCCCTTTGATTCTTGTATAAAATTCTCCTATACAAGTTTTCTCAAACGAACCATAACTCAAGAGCTGAGAGCGGGGGCACAAATGCTCAGTCATCCACATTTGTAACAACAAGTTACATCCCTCAAAAATTTGCCCCCCAGCTTTGCAAGCCGTGAGAGCCCGGAAGATGTCAGCCACGATCATAGGTGCTAAAGTGCTTTTCCCCATGGTTTGCAAGGTACTGACGACCCCAGCTACTTTCAAATCAATATTTCCATCTTTCCTTGGGAATACTATGTGGCCCAAAAAGGCTATCATAAAAGCCACCCGTCTGTGTTCCTCCCATTTTTGTCGGTTACTTCTACTGCATAGCTTAAAGTCTGGATTATTAAACCCGCCCACATGGCCATATCTATCATATATGAAGCGGAAACTACAGAAACCCTTTGCAAAATCTGGATGATGAACTGTTCGGGGTATTTTCAAGGAATCCAAAAACCGGTGTACGGTAACGGCCCTGGGAGCAATTAAGTATTTGAACCTCAACGGATCTTGATCACTTCCGATGTACTCGATTCTCGAACGCGGCCTTTCAGCACTTCGGGAACAAAGATTTTAAGGATGCAAAAGTCAATCGGTCACAAATCAAAAATTGACCAAGATGGCCGTTTTGCAAAGTCAGCCTTCCAGCGTTCCTTTTGGGGACATTCGGCTATTTATGACAAGACGGCCTTACTTGACTTATTTACAACTCTTTACTTATATTTTTTTCAAATTAAGATAAAAGACCCGGTATTGCAACATGGCCTTTCAATGCCTCGAGGACGAAAACTTAAGGCTGTGAGGGTCAAAAAAATTAAAACATGACCAAAGGTGGCTATTTATGCAAGGGCAGCCTTCCGGCGTTCCGTTTGGGAATATTTGGCTATTTTTGACAAAACGGCATCACTCAACTTATTTACGACGAAAATAAAAATTTTGACATTTTTTGGCTATTTTTGCAAAGGAAAGGTTGGACCCGATGATGGTTGCCTACGTATCCCACACCCTATGAGAATCAAACCGGCGTAGTTCGGGCGAATTAACCGAACCATTTTAAAACAAGACTCTTTTTTATTTTCATTTTTCATGGCAAAACAAACTATTTTCCTTTCCTATTTTTTGAAACCAAGACAAAATAACGACTTCTTTTTTTCATTTTCAACAAACAATAAAACAACCTATTTTTCCAAACTAAAATAAAGACTCTTTTCCATTTTCTTTTCAACAGACAATTGTCCGAAAATAAAAGACTCTTTTTTCCTTTTTTCTTTTTTTCGTTTTCTCAAAATTTCGGCAGAGTTTCGACAGTACTTGGTTTTTCTGTTATTTCTCTCTTTTTTTTCTTCTTTTTTTTCGAGATTCAGAGACCGGTCAACATGCAGGTTCGAAACAAATATATGTACAGACCAAGTAGGATGCATCAGGATGGTCCTTTCATTTCAGGTTGCTAGCCCTAGACGGACCCAACCCCTGTGTTGAGTCCCCTAAGTCAAATACAGCATGATGCAAATAATTGTTCCTACTAGGGATCCGACATGAAGTCACGTTATTCTATATTCAAAACCTGGGTCGGTGTTCTAGACTGTGTACCCGAGCGGACGACTCGAGTCGAGGAGGGGGCAACTTTCCGGGAACCAAAAGGCCATCCGGCTTAGTAACTTGTCCGGTCTCTTTCTTATTTCAAGGTATGACACTAACACAATAGGGAGTCTCAACCAGTAAGCACATACCCGGAGGTGAAGAGAGAAGGGTATCTGCATAGTTTATATACAGTTCAGATAATATTAAAGCGGTAACATTTAGCACATTCAGCACAAAACATGTAGGAAAATCAGATACAACCAAATACAACAATTTATCTAAGCTCGAATTCTGAACCCTGAACCAGAGATTCTGGGTTCGTTCCCCAGTAGAGTCGCCAGAGTTATCACACCTTCTTTTCATTACTACACCCTGCAAGGGCGCGTAAAGGAGTTTTTCCAATTAAAGGACAATCAGAACGGGATTTAATTATTAATTATTTTAGAGTCGCCACTTGGGATATTGATGGTGTCCTAAGTCACCGGTTGAATTCCGAACCGAGGAAATTTATGACTCTGTTACAGTCTGCGAACCAGAAATCCGAGTAAGGAATTCTGTTAACCTGGGAGAAGGTGTTAGGTATTCGCGGGTTCCGTGGTTCTAGCACGGTCGCTTAACTATTGCACTTGATTTTATCCGACTTTAATACATGCTAGCTTATGTGCCTTTTATTCGTAAACCGCTTTTTATCATTGTTTATTCTAAAAGAATTGTGACGTCATGAAAATGCGTTTCGAACCACGTCGCAATCAATGCACCCGTGGTTGTCGACACCTTTTGACTTCGTCGAGATTTGGATTTGGGTCGCATCAATGCGCACCCGAATTTAAGAAAGTAATTTAATTAAATTGTGCCTAAAGATTCTAACGTATTATTATTTTGGGGAAGGCTGTGAAATTCACTATACAACCCTCCCAAATTTTAAGATTTTTATCACAAATATTTTTTGAGAGCCCCGTAATTTATGTATTTTGTTTGACGGGGCTCATCTCATTTATTATTTAAAGGGCAAACCTAAAAGCAACTATGATTCTCTACTTTATTTGTCTCTAATAATAAAATAAAAGTCCTAATTGATTAGTATTATTTAAGCTACTATTTTTTTAAGGTCCCAGGCTTCCTCATGGTTCAGACCTTCAGCATTTTAGGCTTCTGCGTTTGGTCTGGGCAACAAACGATTGTGGCTTTCGAGTTTGTCCAAGTTTGGTCCTCTGATATTGTCCTTGGGCCCAAGCCTCCCATTATGGTATTTGTGGCCTCAAATCAATTAAATTAAAAGGGAAGAGGGCTCAGATACTTTCAGTAGGCTAAACTACTTATTAGTCCTAATTCGATTTCCAAAATAATTGTTAATTTGGACATAACTGACCTCTAACAGTCATCAATTAATAAGGCTTAACAACAAATTCGAGGTGATTGGAACATTTGGAGACAATTGCATCTCAACTATTTTGGTTCCTGATTCGAATTAACACACAATAATATGAACACCAATCATAATCAGTTTTCAGTTATTAGTACAAATAAGGCTCGTGGCTTCCAAAATAACTTTTATGTTCTAGCTAGATTCTGATTTCAAAATTACGCTACAAAATGAAACTAAACTAAGAAGGCTAATGAATAATTGCTATTCTAACAATCCAGTCAGTCCATTATACATTAACAGTCCAAACAGTCTACTACAAATAAGCTAAAACAATGAATTCATCCAAAAATCCTAGAACTAGTTGTAATGCAACTAACTAATAAAACAGAGAAAGCTTCAGTGAAGATCAACAGCAACTGCATTTCCACTTCATGAAGGAATTACATTAAGTCAGTCTCGAGTTTGTACCTGGAATTCGAATAAAAAGTGAAGGAGAAGAGGTCAAGCTAAGGCAAATAGACGAGCAGCAACAACAATAATAATTTCCAGCAGTATAGAACAACGAGCAGCCTAGTAATGTTTTTGTCTAGAAATATTCAACAATCAGACAAAAACTAACAAAATAACCCAAAGACCGCTTGAAATGCACTCAATAAGCTCGAAATGCACCAGAATACTTCAGCAAATCCAAACTCATCCAAAACCAGTTTAAACAGACCCAAAATTGCTCGAAATCAAACAAGAGAACATTTGAAGTTTCAAAATCCAAGTATTGAACTAGAAGAATGGAGATCAACAACTAAAAGTCAAAATTAACCTGAATTGTCTAATGGAACAGTACTTTTTTTTGGATTTTTGAAGGTTTTCTATTGTTTTTGTTTTTTCCTTTGAAGAAAGCTAAGCTAAAGGGGTTTTAGATCTGAAATTTTGAATTTCAGATCTGTGAGGCTAGAGGAGTATTTTTGGGAGGAATGTTTTAGAGATCAAAACTTGGGAATGAAGGCATTGAACATGACCTTTTACAGGCACATATGGGGTTCTATCAGATTTTAGACTTTACAAATTAGCCCTTTCTTATTTTCAGTTTGGTCCCTCTATTTTTGACTTGCTAAGCAAGTAAATACCTCTATAGTGCTACCATCTACACTAAAGTACCCTTCTAGACGCTTCATCGATATTCGAAGGAAGATGGTCATGGATTTAGGTTGAGGGAAGTCTGGGGATGGTGTGGTGTGATTTTGAGCCAGATTGGATGAGTTAGGGTTTTTGACCGGATTTTCGATCTAAGATTCGAGGAGATGGGTTGTGATTCTAAAGAAATTGAGCTTGGATATAGGAAGGGGAGGAGGAGAGGTGTATATGGTGAAATTTTGGGTGTATTTGGAGCTCGAACGCCGCCGTAGGGCAATTTCCGGCGGCGGCTTAGGGCGGAGCCGGCGACCTCGTCTTTGAAGTAAGAGCGTGAGGTGAGAGAGACGATTGAGGCGGTGGGGGGGGATCGTTCGGACATATTAATACCAAACATTATAGGATGATCTCAACCGTCTGATCAAAAACCAACGGTTGAGATCACTCCGCAATACGATGTCGTTTGGGTTCTGACGAGGGCGGACCGGGTTAAAGGGAAGAGACTTGGGCCGGCTGAGTGGGTTTGGGCTGGGAATTTTGTCACAACTGAGCCCAATTGGCTTTTGATAGAGACAACCCTCTTCTTTGTCCTTTCTTTTAAATCAATTGTTCCCTCTTGCTTTATTTTTTCCCTTTTCCTTACTTTGTAATTTTTATATTTTTTGTTTTAAAATGACAAATAAAATTTATGGACTAGATTAATACTTAAATTATTACTTGATTTTCCAAAATGAACTAAATTCTATTTTGTAAAACTAACATTAAAACAATTTCTACAAATTAAAAAGTGCGCAATTTTTTTTTTTTTACCTTTTCTTTATATGAAACAACTTTAAATTACCAATTAATCACTAAAATATGAAATTAAATCCTCAATGTAAATGTGTATTTTTGTATTTTCATATGAATAAAAATGCACAAATAAAATGCAAACAATTAACCTAAAATGACACCAAAATTCACAAAAATTGTAAAAATAAAGAAAAAATTATTTTGTTTGAATTTTTGGGAATTATTCATATATAGGGAAAAAATCACGTACTCACAAGGGACTGCGGCTGCGGTTGATTTTTTGCGGTCTGCAGTGCACTTACCGCGGCCGCGCTCCATTTTCCACGGTCCGCGGTGCTAATGAATCAGAGAGTGGGTACTCTGAATCCCACCTCTCCGCGGCCACGGTTGAATTTTCGTGGTCGGCGGTCTGTTGTTTTGTCTTGCACTATGAACTGCTTTCCTGCACTGCTTCTTCTAGACTTTGAAATAACAAGTTTAAACTTATAATACTTGCAGACAATGGTTAAATCTAGAGGAGGTGGTGAAAATCAAAAGGGAAGAGTGGAGTCCTCCCGGGGTATGGAACGAGGCATGATTAAATTGACCCCAGCAATTCAGAAAGCAATTGAGGAAACCAGAAAAATCATCAGAGTTGCAGATAGAGCTACTTCCCATTCTGAGGGAAATGAGTACTTGCCGTCCCAGGAGGCATTTGAGTCTGATTCAGCGCCGGAGTGTGTACCCGACTTCCCGGAGAGGCATCACTTGAGAGATTTACACACACCTCCAAACTCTCCTACTGCTCGTGCTTCAGTTCATATTTCTTCTCAGTCATCTGAGGGCTCAGCAGAGAGCAGTGATAGTTCAGCTTCAACCTCACCTACACCTTCGTCACCTAGACAGGATGTAGATTTTGGGTTACCAGATGAAATGGGTGGGGGTGTGCCCCAAACTAGGGGTGTGGAATGAGCTAGAAACCCCGAGGTATGGCAAAAGCAGTTCGTTAGTGATCTGGTTTATCACAACATCCGGGAATGGTAGCCTCTAAGGTTGCTTATTCATCAGCGCCAATTCATAGAGAGGGATCTCCTCCTGCACAACGCCAACATGAAATAGTAATTCAATGAATGAGTGGGGTGGGATTACTTCACCAGCAGGGTGTCAGAGGCAAACGAGCACTTAGTCAAAGAGTTTTACGCCAATGCCTCCCACATCAAGAGGGATACCAAAGTTACTAAAGTGCGGAACATGAAAGTGAAGTTTGATAGGAAGACAATAAATGAACATCGGGGCTTTAATGAGGAAGATGAAGCATTTTACTTAGAGAAAGTGGAACTTAATAAGGCAGTCCGTCTGTGGTTGGCATCATATCTGGCTCTCCCGGGCACCACCCAAGCATGGTTGACAATTGGGGTTCCTATCTTAAGGAAAACCCTAAATTTTGAGGTGAAGGGGTGGGAGACTTTTGTATGCAGCAGGCTGGACCCCACTACCCATGAAAACTCCATGCTGGTTTCCCGAGCGATATTAGTGGCGGCTATTATGGTGGGGTTCCCGATCAATGTCGGGAACGTCATGTCTAGGGTGATCACTAGGGTGGTCAATGAGGGTGACAGATCATACCCCTTCCCAAACTTCCTTACAATGTATTTGGAAGACCAGGCGGTGGAGAAAGGAAACTTTGACGTGAAGGTGAAACCCAAGATGCCCTTTTGACAACCCCAAAGCCAAAGAATCCAAAGGCAAAGCAATTACTTCTACTAGCCAGTTTGAAGAGCCAGTAGTAGTAGTCACTTCTTCTCACCCTCCCACTGCGATACCGGAGCCTACCTCCGGACCATCTACTTCCACCCCTCCAGATATTCCAACCTCCTCAACATACCCATTGACTGCCCACAGATTAAGCCAAACACTATCCAGTATAAACAACTGGATGCAGGCAACAACTTCTAAGTTGTTTGTGCTATCTAGTTCAGTGGTAGCCCAGTCATTGCCCCCATAGCCACAGGTGCTAGCTTTGGTAGAGGAGACTTTCAAGGAGATCATGGACAACCAGAAGAAGCTCCTTGATAACCAAAAGCTGATAATGGATGATCTTGCTAATCAAAGGAAAACACTTAAGGACCTGAGCAAGAGCACAAAGAAGCTGAAAAAGATGCGGGCCTCGAAGGAGTCGGTTATGGAACTGAGGGGAGAAGTGGAGAAGATGAAGGTAGCTGACCACTTGCCTATGGAGCTGCTATTGTATGATTAGCCTCCAACAGCTCAGACAAAACAGGTTCCGGAGCAGGAGATTGACAGAGCTTCAAAGAGGAGGAGGAAGATCCCCAGGGATGATGTTGAGATTTAGTTGGAGGAGACAGAGGGTGCTACTTCTGGCCAGCCACAGTCCTTCGAGATAGCCGATCCAGGTACCTAGCCACAAGATCCCGTGCTACCACAGGACCCCATGCAGACGGAGGATCCATAGGGAGTTTTCTTCACTCTCTATCTTTCTTTTTGAGCTTATTTTTGGTTAGCTAGCATTGAGGACAATGCTAGCTTTCATTTGAGGGGTTGGCCCTAGTTTGATTTGGTAGTTGGATTGTAATTATGACACTATTTTCTTTCTTTATTCTTATTTTTTACTTTTGGTATGTATATAAATTTAACTTCTATTTTACTTTTCATTATTGTTCTATTTTGGTTTGTATATAAAGTTACTCTCATGTACATATTCACTCCTTCTTATGTATATTCATCTAAACCCCCCTTTGTACATATTCAGTTTACTTCCCGCATTTTACTTCATAGCTTCTTTTGTAATTTCCTTAATATTATAGCTTTTGATTTCAATTAATAGCTTCTTTTTTTGTTCGTAGCTTCTTATTTTTCAAGTTTAAATGATCAATAATCCTTTGGTTTTCTTAATGACACGGTTCTTTCCAAAGGTGGAGTTTGTGTTGACCGGGTGGCTCTTCCCGATGATGGATGGCATGACAACCTTCTTAAGGGTTTGAGTCTGTTTTTATTTTTGTTTTTATGTAAATAGTAGTTAGTAATCAATGGTGCCTCATGCAAAGTTTCTATTGGGTCTAACATATTTACCTTTGACCTTATCGTTAAAAACAAATTATTGTGTATAGGATGGTGATAGTTGTAACCTTGAGACTCTTGTGTTGGCTAAACAATCATCGAGTGGTTTCTCGGAACCATTTATGTGCTCAAATCATATCTAAGGTTGTTGTGGTCCCCGACTCTGTTTCTTTAGTAATCCTATAGCTTGTATGGTGAGGTATTGATTTACAGGCCCAAGTCCCATGCCAATGAGTCTAGAACTTGCCCTGAATGTTTGTCTAGGCGAAATCCTAAGTGAAACTCGACTTGAGAAGTGATTATAGGCTCTCCTTGATCCTAAATTGAGACTAGAAAACATCTATAGCCTACCAATGATAATATCCCTAGTCAACCCCGTTGAGCCATAGCCCTTATTCTTTCAAAAACTATGATACAAGCCTTTACCCGTTATGAAATGATCCTCTCTTGGCACAATCTCTTTCCTTAGCACAAGACAAAAGCATAAGTTTTGGGGAGAGAGGAGGAATGCAAAAGTGATAAAAGGTACGAAAAGAAGAAAAGGAAGGCAAAAAGAAAAAGAAAGAAAAGCCAAAAAGTCAAAAAGGAAGTAAACAATGCAGAGGAAATGAAGAGTTGCAATAAAAGCAAAAGATGAAAGGCATGGAGAGGTTAGAAAGGAGAAAAAGAATTGAAATAAACAAGAAAGAGTGACAGTGTGTCTCTCTAGCCCCTAAAGAAGAAGTAAATGACTCAAAGAGTCAAGAAAATGTGTGCCAAAATGAAGCAAATGAAGTGCTTAAGGGAAGATAAAACTGTCTTAGACCAATATATCCTACCTTGAACCAGAAGCCTTCGTTACATTCCCACAAAAGCCCCATATGATCTTGAGTTGGGTGAGCTTACATTAGTGGTGACTCACATAAGGGGCAAGCTTATGGTACTTAGAGCCGGACTTGTAACCTTCCTTTGAGAGAGATGAGTGTGTTCCCCACAATCCTCGTTCTGATTGCTACAATCTAAAAGTGAGGTTTTCTTATGGAGAGTTGAGGAGTATGAGCTTGGGTAATACATCGACGAATGTAACAGAAAGAGTTTCCTTGATGAGTTGAGTCAACTCTTGATGCTTTTGTGTCGCACTATAGCCGTGGTGCTAAAAGGTTGTGTATTGTTGATAATGCATTTGAGTTGAGGGTAATGGTTAGTCCCAATTGATTCTTGATATGGTTACTTTAGGACAATTGAAATTTTCCTTTGTTTTATCTTGAGGAGATGGGAATTACTTTGTTTGCGTGAGGACAAGCAAAAGCTTAAGTTTGGGGGAGTTGATAACTAGGGATTCTAGTCTATTTCATGCTCTCTTTAGCTTGAGTTTTGGACTAAAATGTGTATAAGTATTCCCAAAAGAAAACTTGTGGTGCTTGTTTGCAGTGTTGGGTCAAAAGGAAGCAAAGATGTCATAACCAGCTCAAAATGGAGTGAAACATGCACAAGTTTTGTCACAACCCAAACCGATGGGCCGCGACCGGCACCCGGTACCTTACTCAACCGAGTACCAATGTAACGTATCTTTCAACATACGGGCCTAGTAGTCCAACATAATCATTTATAAACTCAAACATAAGCCGACAAGGTTGTACAATCTTACACGTATACGACATATATCTACAAGCCTCTAAGAATACATAAATGTCATAGAGGTCAGGATAGAGTCCCGCCATATCAAACAATACACGTCTAAATCATACTAACCAAACAAGCAACTCCGAAGCAAATGGAGTGCACCAACATTTTCCGCTGAGCTGGCTCTCGACCTGTCTATCGGGACCTACGGGCATAAAACGCAGCATCCCCAGGTAAAAGGGACGTCAGTACGAATAATGTACCGAGTATGTAAGGAATATAAGTAAGTACATCAGAGACATGGAAGAAATATAGAGTACATGACTCAACCTTCAAGTCTGAATAACTTTGTAAATTACTTTTAGCATCATGCATGTGCGTATGAATGTTATGTCGTGCATAGGTACATGTTTCATAACATTATCAGCCTCTGAGGGCATCCCATCATATCATATCGGCCACTGTGGGAAAAATCATCATCGTATACCAGCTGATCAGGTGGTGGTGCGTATATAACACCATAACCTTTCCCATATCCCATATATATATATATATACATACATATATACACGTATATAACACCGTTTGAATACATACATATATATGTGTATATAACTCCATTTGGATACATATATGTATACACGTATATAACGCCGTTTGAATCATATTTCAGCTAGTGTGGGCAACATCATCATCATATACCAGCTGATCAGGTGGTGGTGCGTATATAACGCCGTAACCTTTTCCCATATCCCATATACATATATTTACATATATACGCGTATATAACGTCATCTGGTCATGGGTCAATGCACATGAATTCAATGCATAAAAAGTACGTCAATAAAATCATTCGGAGTGTCATAAGACCATTTTTCCCCTGAGTAATATCATAAAGTAAACTCTTTTCAACTTTCATATTTTTCTGAGACCCATGAATAGATGATAAGATATTATAACACACGAAAATTCAAGAACACATATATCTCTAATACTTCTATGAATAGAGTCATTCATGGAATTTGTGCATTTGCACGTTCCGTTCGTATCGTATGGATCATGCCAAAAGAAATAAGGGATAGCCTTAACATACCTGTTCCCGAAATTATTTGAACGAATCTGCTTTTGCGAACTATGGGCGAAATTCTGCTTCGAAGCTCTCGAATTTCAGAAACAGAATTTATAGCTCTTTGAAATTAAAATATTGGCTAAAATTGAATTGATGGATGAATTATTCCCTGACTGAAGCTAGCTTTAGCGTTTTCTATTTGAACCCAAAAGACCAAAATGACTTTTAATAATGGATGTCAAAGACAAAATGTCTTTTTGAACCCCATGACTAAAATGATATTAAGTCTAATTTTGATAAAAGTTGGCTTATGTTACTGCCACCTATATACAAATTAATATGACTATGCTTAAGTAATGGCCTTTCTGCCACGTTTTTCTTGGGAGAAGGGATTTTATCTTTCACTTATTAGTTAATCGGGTAATGTCCGGTTACCCGGTAATTAACCAATTACCCACATAATTTAAAAATTATCACAAACTACTTTATGTATACTTTATATATATTACAATACCGTGGTCATATGGCACATTGTATGGTACTAGTTTATAATTATTGGATATTATCGCTCGACCCGTATTTTATCCCAAATTGGTCACTTTCAACGAAACTCCTTTTTTTAATTTGTGTACCTATTTATCCTTCATAACACTTATTTATCGCTTGATATAAATAGCGTATTACTTATAATCCCAAAATAAATTTCATTCCCGAATTTGCGTCGATTAATCTTACGACGAAACTTTATTGTACGACGACGCTTTAATGTACGAAAATGCGAAATATAATATCTCATTTTCATACTTTAATCATTTTACTTATGGCGTACTTTCACGCACGAAAACCTGGGGTATAACATCATTTCCCCCTTTGGAACATTCGTCCTCGAATATTGACTGGTGCACTTATCGTTTTCGTAACTTATGTCTTCTAAATACTTTATGCTCTTCTTTCCATCATGGAAACTGTTCTGTGAGTAAATCCAAATTATAGGGAATTCCTTCCTTTAGGCCTCTTTCACACCCCACGATTTGTGATCGAAATTCGTCCAATCTTGTAACTGTTTCTACCTTTTGTCATGCAGCCTGTACGACTTCTTCCTACTATGTGCGCCTATGAGACTCTTTCCTTTAGCTTTTAGCCAATCGCCTTTTCTTACTTTGGGAGCATATACAGAACTCGACAAGATGTCCCTTTGGGTATCTATGAGTATATTGAAGTTCTTCTCTTGGTACTTTGTTGAACTCACGAATATTGCTATATCTTATTGCATGGGTCCGTTTAGCCATCCGTATGACTTTACTGCATCCAGCTGGGTCATACTATACCATAACTCTTACTTCGATTTTTAGTTACTGAGTTAAACGACCAAACTCTAGGTTACTCTTTCACTGCTTATCATATATGTATAAGTCTAAGTCCTTTAATACTTCCTCATTACTGTTCATCTTAGGAATGATTGTCTAATTTTATCTCGTACTTTGTAACTTTTATCCATCCATTGTCGATTCACCTCAATGGTTATCTATAATCTTCCATCAATAACTTGAAACTTCTTACGTAATACAGTGCCACTAGGGCTTATGTTGCATCGAGGAATATTTAAAGTGACTTTCTTGATCCACTTAGGGGTGATACTGTACTTCAATGACCATATTTTACAGAATCCCAAGGTGATTCACTTATGTGGGTATTTCAATCTCATACAAACCATGAAATCCTCTTCAAATCATTACTCACTCGAAGACTTAAACGTCATCCTTTATCCATCACGATTACACCCTTATTGTACTATCAGGGCAGCATTCCATCTTTTCTAAATGCTACTAGTCTTAGACTCATTTGAGTTCATTCAGACTATGCTGATCTTTCTATAACTTTAGAGAAACCATTAGCTCTTCTTGTTTTCATGGGCTTAATCCCGAGGACTTATCCATTTATACTACTTGCAATCTTTCTTCAACTTGCTTGCACCATAGATTTCCTTATGTCATTCTGGGACATGAAGCGAGACATCACATCATCTCTAACTCTTCTTTACTGTCTTAATTAGCCTCCTCGATACATAGAAACCATAGGCTAGGAGATATGCCACTAACTATGCCGCTATCATTCCAGGATATTGAATCTCAGAACTTCTAGCCTTCTATCTAAAGTATGGACTATTCACATATTCTGTCTTTGAGTATCTCGTACGATGTTCACCTTTACCTTACTTACTTAAAATCTTGTATCATATCTTCTATCTCTTTCATAACCTTCCTTCCACCTAGGTTTAATTCACGTCCATTACTTGAAGCTTTATTATAATACTACCACCTCTGGTACATACACAATTCGGTAGGAGCTTCGTACTGACTTCCTATGAGGCTAGTACTTCTTCTAATTGGCTTCCTTCTCGAGCCATTATAAATTATGGTCGTTGTGATTTCTCTCGGACATCTAACATTAAGAGTGATTATGTCTTGTTCTCAAGCAAAACTTCTATAATTTTTCTACATACAATAATCAGGCTCTTGATTTACTTGGGTGATGTAATTCTTTAGCTTCCTCTTCCTTCCGATCCGCCTTCATGTACGCTTAAGCTATCTTCCGATCTATGGCTCATGGTATCAGTTATTACCTTAGCCTTTCATGGGTGTTATGGAATATCTATCCATGATACAATCTTTCATGGAATATCTATCCATGATACAATCTTTCATGGAATATCTATCCATGATATAATCTACTAACAATACAATCATGTGTCTACACCTTGGGCTCAATTCTTCTTTTTAACTTATATTGGAGTTTTCTATGGCTGTATGATTGTCAACAAATATGTTGCCTGGATAATGCTCCAAAATCTTGAGTGTATCCATAACGTAGTTTTTCTGCCCCTTGTCGTGTACATACTTAACTCATCCTAGTTCCCATACATGCCAGAATTTTTTTTTGTGCAACTCATATAGTCTCGAATATTACCTTCGATCTTCCTCCCCGTTCATTAACCATGGTAGGTGCCACTTTCCTTTGGAGGGCATACAATTTTTGTTGTGAGACTGCTTTTACATGTCCATTTCTCCTTTGGGTTACTATGTTTAGGTTGAAGACTTCTTCCTTCTTTCTACAACTAGTCTTCCATTGTAGTGCTTAGGGAGGATTCTCTGACTCTTGTAAAGCTGTGGGCTTATTACATTGTATACTCAACGGACCTCCCGATGTCCTTTCTTGCCTATAGTTATCCGTAGTCACTTACCTCCACGCCCTGGAGCTTGTGGATTGCTTTTGAACTGATATTTTGAATATATTTCCAGTGGCATTCTCTTTTAGTTTCGTAGTACTTGTACAATACCCTTTTATCTTTCCCGTATGAATATATCTCAAGTATTATAATGTCATACTGCGAGGCTGAATTCCCTATGTTGGGGTTCATTCTATTTATCTTGCACGATCTATTGATTTTTCTGTAACCTCTTGTCTAGTAATTACTAGGCTCTTCCTGAATCAACTACTAACTATTGGCCTATTCTCATATCAATATTCACGTAATATTTCTTGGGTTATTTCCTTTGTCTTAACTTACCTCACGTACTAGCTCCTTATCTATCCGTGACATTCCGGGCAGGAATGTTTCACTTCCTTTCCTTGACGTCGTACTTGCATAATGTTCTGGGATCGTAGCCTATCTGTAGGCTTTGAATAGTGCAATCTCATCCCTTTCTTATTTTTATTGCATTCTTTCTTTACCATTTCGTAGCTACTAGAACCACTTAATTCTGACTTAACACTATATTACTCCATATTCTCCCCTTTAGGGGAGTACTAAGAGTTGAAGCCACGAGGATCTACCTATAGATGTGTTACCTCTTCATCTTTGGAGTCTTTTCACATCATCGATGACCCTTACTCGCCTTGCGGCAATCCTTCTGTACTAAGGATAATAAAATTCCTCACTCACGAGGGTGATACTTAGTGTAACTGACACATACACTCCCTTAAGCTTAACTTTGCTCATATTGCTTGCTTTATGGAAGCGTCTCCCTGAATGACCATTCTCTAAATTCATCATGAATCTCCTTCTGCGGTCCGTCCTATTATTGCCGGAACATGATCTAAAATTCTTAAGATGCTGACTATTATCAAATCACTCAGTTCCTAATTCATATTTAGTTTATCTTGTTCACCAGTCCATATTAATTTCTATTACTCTAGGGTCTAACTTTTCCTCTTGGTAATCGTGTTAGAGTTGCGAACTTATTTCTCGAAATGGGGATATGACCTTATGGTCTATATTCTTTTATTGTCTTAAGGCCCATCACCTTTTGTCTCTTCCTTCATTTGACAATAGGTTCTGTAACACTCTACCGTTTTCATCAATGTATCACACCTTATTCATAATGCTTCCTTATCTCTCTTCTCATTATTCTGCTAATATTTTTTTCATATCCCTTTTCTTGTGAAAACTTCAATATGACATTCTTTTGATTTTAGATTCCTTTGCTCCATCCAGTGGCTCTTGAAGTTGCTTAACGTTTTCGCTTTACTAGGGACGCGAGCCACACTAAGGTAATATTTATCCCTTCAAGGCTTATAGTGCAAGTCTTTGTAGTACTCATATCTGGCTGTACTACTTTAGAGTGCATCATCTAGGTGTCTTATAAAGAGATCTATTAGCACATTTGCAATATCCTACCGAAATGTCAACTGACGTAATCAATTCATCCATCATATCTTCTTATACTACTTTTGTTAACCTCTATAGGACATATCCGGAAAGGGTGTGACCAATTGAATATACCTTTGTTACTATTAAATATGACTCAAAAAGCTTATGTTCCTCTGCCTCAATTATAAACGATGTTAACCTTCATTAACTAGGTACCTCGTACCCTTTTCACCTTGCTCCTTTTACTTGCCGAAACTTGTACTTATCTTCTTAATCTCTCATTGTCCTTCACCATAAAGATGGATAGGCATTCTTGCCTTAAGACTTCTTATCAGGAAGCTTACCCATTTCAGTACACCCATAATCTGCTAAAGACCTCATATTTACTTATCATAGGCATCATACAAAATTCAATTCCTCTGACTTAGTTCTTCCACAACTATCTCTCTTTCCAACCTTCTTTCGGTAAGTAGGCATCGTCTTATTAAGAATAAAAATGAATTTCAGAACTTGGATTCTTATAAGTGAGCTCTACCACACGATCTAGAGTAAGAAGAAAGAGTGACAATCCTAAATGCCCTATGGCCTCCTTCTTATAAGTGTGGTGCACGACACACCCATAAACAAGACTCTACTAGACACGGCTTGTAGACTCCCTAGGACAGAACTGCTCTGATACCACTTTTATCACGACCCAAACCGATGGGCCATGATCGGCACCTAGTACCTTACTCAACCGAGTACCAACGTAACGTATCTTTCCTATTACATCATTATATACACGTAACATACGGGCCTAGTAGGCCAACATAATCATTTATAAACTCAAACATAGGCCGACAAGGTCGTACAATCTTTCACGTATACGACATATATCTATAAGCCTCTAAGAATACATAAATGTTATAGAGGTCAGGATAGAGTCCCTCCATATCAAACAATAAACGTCTAAATCATACTAACCAAACAAGCAACTCCGAAGCAAATGGAGCGCACCAACATCTTCTGCTGAGCTGATAGCCTACTTGGAGGGCTCTCGACCTGTCTATCGGGACCTGCGGGCATGAAACACAGTGTCCCCAGGTAAAAGGGACATCGGTACGAATAATGTACTGAGTATGTAAGGCATATATGTAAGTACATGAGAGACATGGAAGAAATATAGAGTACATGACTCAACCTTCAAGTCTGAATAACTTTGTAAATCATAAATTACTTTTAGCATCATGCATGTGCGTATGAATGTCATGTCGTGCATAGGTACATGTTTCATAATATTATCAGCCTCTAAGGGCATCCCATCATATCATATCGGCCACTATGGGCAAAATCATCATAGTATACCAGCTGATCAGGTGGTGGTGCGTATATAACGCCATAACCTTTTCCATATCCCATATATATATATATATATATATATATATATATATACATATATACACATATATAACGCCGTTTGAATACATACATATATGTGCGTATATAACGCCATTTGGATACATACATATATATGCATATATAATGCCATTTGAATCATATTTCAGCCAGTGTGGGCAACATCATCATCATATACCAGCTGATCAGGTGGTGGTGCGTATATAACGCCGTAACCTTTTCCCATATCCCATATACATATATTTACATATATACGCGTATATAACGCCATCTGGTCATGGGTTAATGCACATGAATGCAATGCATAAAAAGTACGTCAATAAAATCATTCGGAGTGTCATAAGACCATTTTGCCTCTGAGTAATATCATAAAGTAAACTCTTTTCAACTTTCATATTTTTATAAGACCCATGAACAGATATAAGATATTATAACACATGAAAATTCAAGAACCCATATATCTCTAATACTTCTATGAATAGAGTCATTCATGGAATTTGTGTATTTGCACGTTCCGTTCTTATCGTATGGATCATGCCAAAAGAAAGAAGGGATAGCCTTAACATACCTGTACCCGAAATTATTTGAACGAATCTGTTTTTGCGAAATATGGGCGAAATTCTGCTTCAAAGCTCTCGAATTTCAGAAATAGAATTTATAGCTCTTTGAAATTAAAATATTGGCTAAAATTGAATTGATGGATGAATTATTCCCTGACTGAAGCTAGCTTTAGCATTTTCTATTTGAACCCAAAAAACCAAAATGACTTTTAATAATGGATGTCAAAGACAAAATGTTTTTTTGAACCCCAAGACTAAAATGATATTAAATCTAATTTTGACGAGAGTTGTCTTATGTTACTGCCACCTATATACAAATATATATGACTCATGCTTAAGTAATGGCCTTTTTGCCACGTTTTTCTTGGGAGAAGGGATTTTATCTTCCACTTATTAGTTAATCGGGTAATGTCCGGTTACCCAGTAATTAACCAATTACCCACATAATTTAAAAATTATCACAAATTACTTCATGTATACTTTATATATATTACAATACCGTGGTCATATGGAACCTTGCATGGTACTAGTTTATAATTATCGGATATTATTGCTCGACCCGTATTTTATCCCAAATTGGCCACTTTCAACGAAACTCCTTCTTTTTTAATTCGTGTACCTCTTTATCCTTCATAACACTTATTTATCGCTTGATATAAATAGCGTATTACTTATAATCCCAAAATAAATTTCATTCCCGAATTTGGGTCGATTAATCTTATGACGAAGCTTTATCGTACGACGACGCTTTAATGTACAAAAATGCGAAATATAATATCTCATTTTCATACTTTCATCATTTTACTTATGGTGTACTTTCACGCACGAAAACCTGGGGTATAACAAGTTCAAAGCCAAGTCAAGCATTGCTACATCGGAAAATCCACCGCGGCCGCAGAAGACCCACCGCGACCGCGGTCCCTTTATCGCGGTCCCAAAGTTCAGAGAGATACAATTTGAGGCATTGCAAGTTACCATGGTCCGCGGTGATTTTATGCGACCGCGGTAACCCTATCCCGACAGAGGTCATTTTACTGCGGTCCGCGGAGAAGAGATTTAGAGAGCCTGGAGTCTGAGCTAAAGTTGAAGACCGCGGTTCGCGGTTTATTTACCGCGGCCATGGTAGCCTCACCGCTGCACCGGTCCATTTTCCGCTGTCAGCGGTACCTCGATCAGGGGCAGTTTTGTCCGAAAAATTTGGTTGTGTATAAATACTACTTTTCAGATTTTTAGGTCATCTTATGTTAGCTGAGCACGTGAACGGAGACTTTTACATATTTTGAGTAATTTTCTAGCGTACTTAGCAATTAATCTTATTCTCTTTTCTTGTAATTACATTTTATGGATTATTCTTCATCTCAATCTATGATTTCTGCTTCAATTATGAGTAGCTAAACCCATTAGCTAGGGTTGTGGCTCAACCCTAATGTGGGTGTTTAATAGGTCTTTTATTTTAGGGAATAGATGTTTATGGGTGATTGTTATCTGGCTTGATTTATGCTTTCTATGTTGAATTAGTGGTTGCAAATACTAATTTGTGCCTTTTTGACTTAGGCTCTTCTTGACAAAGAGAGACTAAGTCTAGGAATTTCATGCCAATAAGGAATTAGGGTGTATTCAAGAGATTAATAGCCCCAATTAATGGGTTAAATATAGAGATGGTAATACCCTACTTGATCCAACATTGCTTGCACAAATTGAACACCCAATTGGGCTTGAGAAAGCCAATTAGGGCAAAGTCACTCTTACTACCAAGAGGTGTAGAGTGAGTAGCTTCGTGCATTGGCTATATCACGATCCCAACTATAACATTATTGCCCTAAGTTCTAGATCGCGTTAGATAATATCCTAGGAGTAAATCACTTCCCTAGTGCCTCTTTACCCATTTAGAAAACCCTACAAACATATTTACTTAGCTTAATTCCGCGCATCATTAGTATAAAATTAGAAGCAACAAACAAACAAGAATGATTGGAAGTGTAATCAAGAGCACTACACACTGCTAGATTAGATAGGAATCCAACTCCAAACATTGTATTAGCTCCCTGTGGATTCGATTCCGACCTTCTCGGATAAAAGCTGTATCGATCGCTCTTGCCACTCTGTAGTGGTGTAGGGTTGGACCCGATCAACTATTTGTATAAAAAAAAGCAAAAAGCTATAACCTCAAATTTGTGTATATAACTAAATGTAAGATCCAAAAAGAAAAGAAAAATACAAAAAAAAAAAAAGAGAAAAAGAGAGAAAAGAGTAAAAGAGTGGAGTCTAGTAAAACTTAAAGGAATACTTTGAGGTGGTTCTAGGTCGGTAACCCGGGGTAAATAGGGGCTATGTAGTAAAAGAGCATAATGTATGTAGAGTTCAAGGAGGGTATAACCACTACATTCCTAAATATTCATCCAACTCATCCCGAAGCCTAGATTATAACCCGTGAAAAATCCTTAGTGATCTACGGTCAATCATTCCTGAAATAGCAGCAAAGTTAAAATAAGGGCAAGCATATGGACTGTTACTTGTAGCATGTAGCTTTCGTTTCGAGTGTTAGAGTGTTTTGATTGCATCCTCTCTCTCTCTCTCTCTCTCTCTCTCTCTCTCTATATATATATATATATATATATATATATATATATATGAGTGGGGATTTTCTTTGTTGTGAGTGCGCATGAATTATAAGATTTAGCAGAAGATAGGTTCTTGAAGTAGAACACAAGTGCACTTACCTATGAATATCATTTTGTCATTGTGGTCGAGGCTCTAAGGTCACTAATTGATTAGTTGCATGGTTGAATGATTTGTCTTCCAGGAAGGGTAAATAAATGGGTTACATGCTTGTTAGCTGTTAGTCAAAACCATCTATAGTCATTACTGTTTTGTGAAATGTCATAATTAAAAGTAGTATAGAATAGGATAATTTTGTTTTAGTTGCTTGAGGACAAGCAAGAGTTTAAGTTGGGGGTGTTGATGTGCCGTAGAATTTCGACACAATTGATACCAATTGCTTAGATTTTAACTCGTCTTTTAATGCATTTTCAGTTAATTTTGATCAAATTTGGTTGTTTTGTAGTGCATGAGCTTGAAGACCCGAAAACATGGAAAAGAAGTCAAAAGGTCGCAAAAGAATAGATATGCTGTAAGTATGCGGCCGCATAATTCACATACAGACCACATAATTCAAATGGTGATCGCAAACATGGGCAGACTTATTGGCCAAATGAAGAAGAAAACAGGTGGTCCATTATGCGGTCGCATAACACTTATGCGAGCCGCATAATGGTCGAATAACTCCAGTAGAAGAAAGTTCTCACCATGATATATGATGGCATATGCGGTCGCATAACACAGATGTGAACCGCATAATTGGTATGAGGCTGAAGCAAGAACTGGGAACTTATTAAGTCTGCGATGGAATGAAGAATATGCGGACCACATATGTGGTCAGTGACCATTATGCAATCCCATAAGCTATCTGAAGGGGTATTTTTGTCCGATTTTGACCACAACTTTTGGTCCACTATAAAGAGAATAACTAGGGTTTTGTGGGTCATTCAAGTCTGAAACAAGGTCCTACTTAGAGAGCATTGAATATTCCATTTATTTGGAAGGTTGTGAAGAAGGAATGTTGGACTTTTGTAAGCTTTATGACTTTATTAAATACTTTGTTTTTGTATTTTAGTATGAGTAGCTAGTTTTAAATACTAAGGTGGTGGACCCTAGATGGGTGTAATGTTAATGGGTGTTTAACATTTAATATATATATATATTGGTTGGTTTATATTTATTCAGTTCTTGTTCTTTATTTACAGTTGGTGGTTGCAAACATTAATCTATTCTATTTCACTCTTTCTTTACTTGGAAAAGTGAGTTAAGGTTTGGTAGAATTGAATATCAAGAACTCAAGACTTTAAATCTTGTTTAATAGAATCGCTTAGGAATAAGTGGGTTATACTTGGCATAAATTGGTTGTTCTTAAATTGCAACTCTTATATTTGGAAAAAATCATAAAGAGAAAATACTACCCAACCATCGGAAAATATTTGGTAGTCATTTAGAAATCATTTGCATATCAAAGGACCTTCCATTAGAAATATATCATATTAACACCGATAGAATTGAATTCCATTGACAGGGACACAACCTTGGTTTTCTTAATCAAATCATTTATATTCTCATATCAAAATTAGTTACCTCTTTAATTCACAATCATATCATTCATTTGTTACGTTAACGGAATAGAATTAAGACCTAAGTCAAGTTCCACACTACTAAAGTAAACTTTTCACACCATATTCCCTGTGGGATTCAACCCCAACCTTATTGGGTTATTATATTTGACACCAACCACTTTACACTATTTAATTAAAGTGTAATTTGAGCGTATTAGCGGGTATTTATTCTTGATTGTCACCTTATTTAACTGTCTATAATCAATACACATCCGTAAGGAACCATTTTCTTCCTCACAAATAAGATAGGTGCTCCCCACGGTGATGTACTAGCTATGATAAAGCCTTTTTCAAGCAAGTCCTTTAGTTGTTCCTTCAACTCTTTCAGCTGTATGGGTGCCATTTTATAGGGAGGAATAGATATTGGTTGAGTATCTGGTAGTAGGTCAATAGCAAATTCAATTTCTCGCTTTGGCGGAAGACTTGGAAACTCATCAGGAGAAACATCGGGAAACTCATTAACCACATGGATAGATTGAATGGTTGGTGACTCTTCTTTCATATTTTGTACCCAAACAAAGTGATAATGTAACCCTTTCTGATCATCTTCCTTGCCTTGAGATAGGAAATAAATCTACCTCTCATCGATGCCGTATTACCTTTCTATTATAAAATAGGCTCCCTCGTAAATTGCAATCGAACCATCTTTGATCTACAATTAGTGTTGGCATAACAAGAAGCCAATCAATCCATACCCATTATAACATAAAATTTTACCATATCTAACTCGATTAGGTCTGCTACTGTAGATCGACTATGAACTACTACTATACAACCTCTATATACCCGTCTAGCTATCACTGGATCCCCAACAGGTGTGGACACCTCAAAAGGTTTAACCAACTCAGGTTTTATACCAAACTTACTAGAAATCAATGGAGTAACATATGATAAGGTGGAACTTGGGTCAATCAGTGCATATATATCAAATGAGGAGACTAATGCATATATGCAGTTTTGAGGATCGCTCAAGCTAGATGCTCCACCTCTGCCTCTACCACGACCGATTGGTGCTTGTGAACCTTGCCCAGGGGGGCGTACTGATTATGACGAACCAGCTATATATCTCGCTAGCTGAACTATGCTTGTATCACCTCTCGTCGGACAATCCCTCATAACGTGGCATAGATAACCACAAGTATAACAAATACCTAACTGCATACGGAACTGCCCAACATGCTGCTTACCACACTGGGCACATCGTGGCAAGGGCGACCTCATCTCACTTGACTATCCCTACACTGAGAACTTGAGGCCCTAGAATTCTGACCATGCCTTGAATATGTAGAATGGTCAAATCTCTTACCGGCAAACTAAGGGTGTGCGCTAGCTTATGGCTGGGTTGGATACCTCGTGTATTGTTGTCTCTGACCACCTCTAAACTTACCAGAAGGAGCCAAATATCTCGCTCTCTTACTCTGGCCCCTATCATGCTTATGATCGGCCCTTTGCTTCTGTTTATGCTCCTCTACACCTTCAGTGTATGCCTGAATACGAGAAATATCCATGTCTAGATGAAGTGAGAACGACATACAATCATTTAGTAGGTGTGGCTCCAACCCCATCACGATGGGTGAACCCGATCTTCCATCTTAGATATAATAGTGGGAGCATACGTGGCTAACGAATCAAACTGAAGACTGTACTCCCGAATTCTAATGTTACCCTGCCGAAGTGTCAAGAACCTATCAATTCTGGACCGTCTAAGCTCTGGTGGCAGATAATGACAATAAAAAAGCCTATGTGAACTCCTCATGTCGTTGGAGGGGCATCCTCACCTCTGGATAACTCCCAAGACTCGTACCAATTAACTGCAACAACTTGAAGTCTATAGGAAGCTAGCTTAACTGACTCAGTCGCAGTGGCCTTCATTACCCTCAAAGTCCTATGCATCATATCGATAAATACCTGAGGGTCCTCGTTTGGATCTACTCTAATAAATACCAGAGGGTCCCAATTTATAAAATCATGAACACTCACATTGACATACTTATATGCATGACAAATACCTACTTCCTAATGCCGAGCCTATGCAGCTACTAATCAAGCAAATAGCTGAATAACATCTCTCATCTCCTTACCCGGTGCATCTTGATGAGGAACTGGACATACAAGGGCACGCGCTAGAGCTGGTGCCCATCAGAACTCCTTTGGAGAGGGCGGTGTATGTGAATTCTGAGATGGAATCTAACTATGAGATTCTCCATGAGCCCTGGTAACTTGTGGTGCGAGACTAGCAGTCTCATCCACCACAAACTTGCCCTTCTGGGTGGCTATAGCCTTCTTCAGCATTGCTGAAAGCATAACACATCGTTATGAAAATGAATTCTCATATCACACGATCTAATATAAGAAGGGAGTATTACATCCTATATGTCCTGTAGCCTACTGTCTATAAGTGCGGTGCACAACACACCCATAAACAAGTCTCTACTAGACACATTCTGGAGAACACCCTAGGACAAAACTGCTCTTATACCACTATTGTCATGACCCAAACCGATGGACCATGACAAGTTCCCGAGTCTTACCTGTCATACACCCCTAAGCCTGCGTGAAGATATAAACATGAATTAAGGGTAGGTCATGAATAAAATCTATCAATAAACTGATGAATCACTTGAATAACATACGTGAGGAAAAACATGTCCAAAAGACATATACATATACATGCGGAATACGGTAGGGCGAGCCAGCAAGGCTACTATTGACCACTACATATCCAAGACTGGAAACCGATAATGCCACATACTATTCAACTATACATAACTATCTACAGACCTCTAATAGAGTGTACAACTGTATAAAGGATGGGATTGGGCCCCGTCATACCCATATCTACATACAAAAATAGTGTAACAAAACTAATAAAATATCTGGATCAAGTGGATCATACCAACTCTCGCTGATCAAGGATCTTAAAGAGGGGGACCTTAGCTTGTCTACCTGCACCTATGGGCATGAAACGCAGGCCCCGAGAAATAGGGGCATCAGTACGAATAATGTACTGAGTATGTAAGGCATGAAAATCAGTACATAAAAGATAGATGAAACATGGAGTAAAGAATTCCACGTGTAAGTCTAAATAACTTTATGAATCCTGAAATATTTATAATGTGACGCACGTGCATATAAATGTTGTATCATGCATAGGTACAAGTGTACATAATATCATCAAGCCTTTGAGGGCATCCCATCATATCAGCTCGACCACTATGGGTAGAATCGTCAATATATACCAACTGATCAGGTGGTGGTGCGTATATAATGTCATAACCTTTTCCCCTATCTCATATATATATAATATACGCGTATATAATGACATCTTGTCAGGGGTCAATGTACATGCATAAATGAATGAGATGTGTAAGAAATATGTTAATAAGATTTCTCGGAATGTTATAAGATCAATATGTATTTCGGATAAACTATATCAAATACGTATTTTTCTGGGACCCATGAACATAAGATATAACAATAATTCATATGGAAAATCAAGAACATAAGCATCCCTAGTACTTCTATGAATAGAGGTATTTATAAAAGCTATGTGTTTGCTCGCATCGTTCGTATCGTATGAATCATGCTAATAGAAAGAAGGGATAGCCTTAACATACCAGAACCGATTCTCTTAACAATCCCTCTAACACACGTTAATTACAACAAAACAAATAATGGCGGATTGAAGTAGGGGAAAATACATATGATATTCTTGAGAAATATTACACCGTACTCCCTTAGAATCACAAAATCCTATTGTTATTATGCTAACAAGTCTCGTATGAATTTTGTTGAAGTAACTCACGTTACTATCATATATATTCTTGTATGAATTTGATGAAGCATCATTTCCTTACATTGTAGAGATATCAACATCTCCTTAAGTGATTTAGAGAGGTTTTTAAGTCTTGGTGGGTGTGGACCCCACTTAGCAGTATCACTTGGCCACTAACTTTCTCTAAACATGCCGCCTTGTTACATGAGTTTAAGAGTCACTAATTGGGATCGTTATGCTTATAGTTTATAATTATTTATAATAAATATATATTTGAATAAAATAAATGCTTATAGTTTATTTAATTTTTTATAGTTTATAATATTTTAAGAAATAAAAACAAAAAATTAGTTTTTTTAAAAAGAATGACCAAAGTTGGTTAGTTAATGGTCAAACACAGTCAATGCCTGGTCACTTAGTGTACCGACCAACTTTACCGACCAACGTTAGTTTTACATCTCGCATTTTCATACGTTAAAGTTTCTTCGTAAGTTAATGGGCGTAGACTCAGGGATGAGATTATTTTTGACGTTATAAGCATTTATGCTATTTATAACACGCATAAGTAGGTGCCGTGAAGATTTAATGGTAAATGAATCAAAGAAAATGAGTTTTGTTGAAGGTTTTCAATTTGGGATAAAATACGGTCCGAGCTATAATACCCGATATTTATGGACTAGTACCATACAAGGTACCATATGACCGTGATAGTAGGGTACATAAAGTGTATTAAAAGTGAGTCCACACTTTTAACAATAACCGGCTGGCTTTGGCTGGTAAATTTAAGTATAAATTCTATAAATTGTATAAAATATTTTAAATAATAACCGATTATGTGGGTCCACATTACCGATTGTTGGTCGATAATCAAAAAGGTGTTTTAACTAAGCAAGTCTGACCACTGCGGTCAAATATTTGACCAATATACAGACCAATTTCTATCGGTATGTAAGTTTAAAAAATTTAAAATATTTTTTTGTAGTTTTCATCCGTTTTAGATGATATTTTGGTCGTTTTTGTTCACCGACCAATGTTTGTCGGTATCGCTGGGCCGATTATTCCCGTATTTCTAGTAGTGATACTTAGTTCTTAAGACTATAAAACTAATTATTACTAAGACATACAGACAAAGTCATATGGCATGCCGGCAGGACACACATAAGACAAATTCATATCTGTATTTTTATGGTCTAGGGGACATGATTGGTAAGCTAGAAAACCACTCTAAATAGAGTTGCAAAGTAAAGCATGATCCAGAATTAGCCTAAAAGACTTTAGATATAAGATTTTTAACAAGAAGGTTATTTTAACGCGAGAGCTTACTGAGAATGTGGTCACAAACAACATAAGAAAAAGCTAATGAGCATAATTTACGATAGTTGGCAAACATATCACTTAGTTGAACATGAGACTTAACATACCAAGTATCAATCATAGTTTAAAGGTTCAAAAAACAACACCAAAATTCATGATATGTGAAAATATATCAACCCTAGATTAGCAGGACATGCGGGCACTAGGTCTTAACCATATATAGGGGAAGAGGCTAGATATTGAATCTCATCCTAAAAGTCTTAGGAAATATTAAAGAGAACAGGAGTGAACAGATCATGGATCACACATTAAGTATCAAGAAAGCATGTTTGGCTAAAAATATAATCAAGAATTATCTCTAGGACAACACTATGTTATACATGTATGATCCAACAGGAATTAAAACACATTCTGGGCGTGAATTGGTTTATCACAGGAATCCAGAACAAGGTAGAAATAAACTCAGGAAAACTAGTAGATATAAGCATACAATCATACTAAGCTAGACATGCTTTAGAAAGCCAGGATTAGAGTTAGAATTAAGGCAAGTTCAGATGCTAAAAAAGGTATTGAGCCAAGCGAATAACTTTAGAGCAAATAGGGTTGCAAATAAAAATGACATAGTAGTATATTGATTCACAAAGGTTTCAATGATATAGATATACAGAGCATGAACATAAACGAATAGATAATGAAATTGGAATGACCAAAGGGACTTACTAGTTACAAAATTAAAGAGTGAGAGAATAATGCACTGTCAAGGTCTGTTTAAAGGGAATTAGAGGATGGTTTATATAGTAGTCGATTAAGCAGACAAAGAAGGAACGAAAATCAATCAAGTTTAAGCAGGAAAAAGGAAAATCACATGCATAGCCTATTCCGAATCAGAATAGGTGAAAATCGAAAAAACCCTAGTTTGACAAGTAGTCAAAAATTAGCCAAGAATCTTCGTGAATCGGACCCATATGACCTTATTGAGAGTGTATACAGATGGATTTCCGTCTGAACCTTGTAGGTTAAGGACGATTGCACTCGATTCGAAGAGGTAATACTTGCCAAAATCAGACAAGTACTAAGTAATATCATGAGTGTATGAAGAATAACGAGATAGTGAAAATAAGGTAAGCAGATCGTGAAAGAATTTTATGATTTAGCCGGGTTTTGAGGGGATCTAAGAGAAGGCGGCTAGGAATTAGTGTGGGAGTGGAGAGATGAGAGAATGCAAAGGCAACCAATTTTGGAGAATGGTCTCTAGGGTTTGGTTGTGAGGATATAAGGAAAGATGAGAATTTATTACGGATCGTTGATCATTAAAGATCAACAGTCATGATTGAATAAGAAACGGGGTGGGTTAAGTAGAACGGGTCGCGATCAAATTTTTAAAGGGGTTGTTTGGTTGGGCTGTGGAAGAGCGAAGTGGAGTGGGCCAAATGTTTTGGGCCTAATTTTGGTCCGGAATTAGCCCTGTACTAGGCTATAAATTAAATATGTGATATTATTTATAAAATAATTTATAAAAGAGATTAATAAATAATAAAAGCATCACTTATGCAGTAAAATAATTTAGAATACTAGCTTGACATTATAAAAATGAAAATGTTATTTTAGAATAGGTAATGGAATAAAATGTAAGCATGCATATAATATAGGCTATTGTTGCAAAATTGTGTAAATAGCTTAAAATACAAACATAATTATATCAAATAAAGTAAAATATTATGGAACATATATGGGGATGAAAATAATAAAATTGGATGATTAAGTCATTACAAAGTAATTTAAAATTGTAATTAATAAATATTTGAGCAATTGAAATCCAAGAAAATCAATTTTAAAGCTTTAAGAATTATGGAGAATTATAGAAAATACTTATATGACCCTTTTAAATTAGGTAATAATGAAAAAATGATATTTATAAAGTATACATGATATTTATATAATGTGAGGATAAAATTGGGTATCAATAGTTGCCCCTCTTTACCCGGGAATGATGAAAAGATTTGTCAGGTAAAGAAAATGATGATCAATATTGTTAGAAATGATCAAGGGATGATTCGTTTTTGAAAAAAATGAGGGTCGAACCCTGTTTCTTGAAATGCCTACATATCCCTAGTGTTACGGGAATCAGGCCATGTGTAGTTCTAGATCCAATGGAGAACGAAACCGATGGAGTTGTTATAAGAGTGATCATGTGTTTCGAAAAAGGATCTTTTGGATGTGATAGTATCGTGAATAAAGAATTTTTTTGGTAGATCTATGAATGCGAATTTGAATGTTACAGATGTATAAGACAAATATCGAGTTGTTACAAGATAAAAGGTAATCAATTGCTAATTGTCGATTGCATTTTGGGATAGTAAGAGGATGTGAAGGTTGTGAACAGAAACCTGTGCGAGAACTGCTCCTGTTTGTAGAACAGTTACCCCCCGAGTTACCTGCAAAACTTAAAACACGATGCACATTAATATATATAGTTTTTGCGGAAATTCAAACATGATGCAAATTCCATTCGGATAATGAGAGTCATCTTTCGGATAATGAGGAGTCCATAGACCATGACGTCCTAGGCCATGAATCGTATGATAAGAGATTCACAGGCCATGGAATGGTGTCCTCAAGCCATGAGGATGGTGCCTACGGACTATGACGCCTTTGAATAATGATATGCAATTTTGAGAGATCCTCCGACCATGGCATGATGTCTTGGGGATATGAGGATGATGCCCTCAAATTATGATGCCATCGGACAATGTGGAGATGCTTCAGCCATGAAATGCGAAAATGCGGTGATATTGATTATTTGATAGAGGAAACAAGTAATGCTTAGTCATATGCTATAACGAGACGAGACAAGGCTTAGTATTGTATGGGGGATGGGAGTGCTTAGCCCGATGCAAAGAGTAAAGTTAATGCTTAGTCTCATGCGAGGAAAGACAGTGCTTAGCCTCATGCAAGGAATGGAGACAGTGCTATGTATCATGCAATAAAAGGCAGTTCTTAACCTTATGCAATAATGGAGGCAGTGCTTAGTCTCATGCAAGGAATGGAGACAATGCTTAGCCTCATGCAAGTAAAGGCAGTGTTTTGCCTTATGCAGTATGTAGAGGGCAGTATTTAGCCCTATGCAAGGAGTGGAGACAATGCTTAGTGTCATGCAAGGAAAGGCAGTGCTTTGCCTTATGAAGTATGTAGAGGGAGGTGTTTATCCCTATGCAAGGAGTGGAGACAATGATTAGTCTCATGCAAGTAAAGGCAATGCTTAGCCTTATGCAGTCTGTAGAGGGCAGTGTTTAGCCCTATGCAAGGAGTGGAGACAATGCTTAGTCTCATGTATGGAAAGACAGTGCTTAGCTTTATGCAATGGAGAGTGAAGGGTTTGCCCTATGAAAGAAGTGGAGATAATGCTTAGTCTTATGTAATAATGGAGGCAGTACTTAGCCTCATGCAAGGAATTGCAACCATAAAGTGCGAGAGAAAAAACGATTCTTAGCTTGACTCGTTTGTGTTTAGGGACCTCTGTTTGTGTGAAGATAGTGATCCCATTGTATGTATATTCTTGCGCACATGTTTATTATGTCCCTCGTGCCAGCATTCAAAGAACAATTGTGAGTTTGGGGGGGGGGGAGATTGGTTCGACTCTCAATTTTTTGGTTAGCCTTCGCCCCTGTCTTGAGGTCTTGTTTGAGAAACCCTGGGTAACGTCTGGCTACTACAGAAAATGAAATTTTCAAAAATATGCATTTTTAATAAATCGTTTATATAACATTGTGGTTTGTACAAAATATGTTATGATGCATAAAATAAGTAATGTTCGAATTAGGACTGTGACATGTTTTGAGACATTGCAACCTCCTTAACATGGAATTTTGAGGATCCTCCTCAAAATTTTGCCCCAGTTTAAATGCATACTTCTAGAGATACAATCCTTTGTAGCCCTAAATACGATGAGATCCGGCAAACTTGGGATCTTGTCCCCATTTCTGACCATAGGGTGAATGAAGATTTTTTTATGATGTGACTGAATCTACAAGGATGCCTACGTATCCCCTCTTAAATGGGAATCAGGTCAAGCGTAGTTCCTGTTAGATCAAATAGAAAGTGCAAACAAAATCTTAAACATAATATCTCTTGACTGCGTCTTAGTTGATAGGTTTTGGTCATATCTCTCCATCCATTTCTGCAAGTATGAGCACTCCTCCTATTAGTACTCGGTGAACCATGTAAGGGCCTTTCTAGTTGGGTGAGAATTTCCCCTTTTCTTCAACGTGATGTGGGAAGATTCATTTCAGCACCAATTGTCCCCGGTGTGAAATGCCTTGACCTAACCTTTTTTATTAAAAGTTCTTACCATTCTGTTCTGGTAGAGTTGACCGTGATACATTGTGTTCATTCTTTTACCATCAATGAGAGATAGCTGTTCATATCGGTTCCATACCCATTCCATGTCGCTGAGCTCGGCTTCTTGTATAATTCTAAAGGAAGGGATCTCCGCTTTGGCAGAGATAACAACTTCGGTACCATAGACCAGTAGATAGGGAGTTGCCCCGGTAAATGTGTGAACCAGGGTGCAGAATCTGAGCAAAGCAAATGATAGCTTTTCGTGCCATTGCTTGTAGTTTTCCACCATTTTGCTCAAAATCTTCTTGATGTTCTTGTTGGCGGCCTCTACGGCTCCATTCATTTGCGGTCTATATGTTGTAGAATTCTGATGCTTGATCTTGAATTTTTCACACATGGTTTTCATCAGGTCACTGTTGATATTAGCAACATTGTCAGTAATGATTCACTCAGGTACTCTAAATCGACAGACAATGCGATCCCGGATAAAATCTACTACGACCTTCTTAGTCACAGCCTTATCGGACGTGACTCAACCTATTTAGTGAAGTAGTCTATGGCCACCAAAATGAACCTGTGTCCATTTTTGGTGCAGTCTCAAGTAGCGAGTTCAGTTGGTCCAATGAAATCCATGCCCCAAGCAGAGAAAGGGCAGGGTAAACTCGTTGCATTGAGTTCATTGGGGTGGTACTCGTATCATATTAGCATACAATTTTGTCATTCCTGTTAAGGTCTTACAGTTTTTATTACTATGTAAAATAGATCTGGTTATATCGAGTCTTCCCTCTCGGGGTCTTACAGTTTCGGGTTTTCCAGTGTATAGCGATTAATGACAGTCCTTGAGTCATTGAGTTTGTTTAGGCTCGAAGGTCGTTATTCGTGAGCTCGGAGTTGCCTTGTTGTGGTCTTATGAGTCCGGAGTTCCGAACCTGGGGTCGTGCGTGTGCCAAATTGTTGACTCTAAGTCTCCGAGTATTTCGGGACGCATTCGGTGGAGGGACCCCTGCCGTGAGCGTGCTGAAATTTCCTTTTTGGGGTATGAGATGCTGAAACATGTCCTTTTATTGGTTGGCGTAAATACATGTCATTTCTTTGTTGTGAGCTCGGCCCGACAGGCACGGCTCCTTTGACCATTTGGTCCGGTACATGATTCCCTATTAAAACTCAGTCTCCCGTTCCCCGACCCTTTTGAGCGGATGACGCCTTTAAGGGGGGTGTACTTTATTGTTTGATTGCAGAAGCACGCCTGTGATCTTGTTGGATCCTCCTCAGGGGGTACGTTGCTCCACTAAAAACCTTGCTGGCGAGACCCTCTTCGGGGCGAAAGTCCGGGCGAGGGGAAAGAGCGCGATGGGTTCTGTTAAGGCCTTGGAGTCTCCGGGTAGAGTTAGAACTTCCGAATGCCCTAGCCGGGTGTCTGCATATAGGTTAGTGAAAAATAATGCAGGAGGGAGGTAGTTTTTCTTTACCGTGGGATGTGTAGGCAATGTTCCGAGGTTTGGTATGTTCCTATTGTTTCGTGGTGTGGACTCTAGTACAGCCCTTCATTGTGTTTAATCGAGCTTGGCTGAAGATATGGTTTTCTTACCCTTTGACTCTTTCGAGAGTGGAGATATTGGTGCCGGCGATGCGTCATGTGATGCGAAATTTCCCTTTGTCACGTATTGCGTCCTGCCGACGGTTTTAATTCTGTCCCTTGCGTGGAATTTCATCATTTTTGCAAAGTGGGGGTGGCCCAATCTTCGGGCGACGCACCCATTTTCGTCTAAATAAGGCGTCCGTGCCTTGAGCTTCCTTTAATGATATAGAACTCGGCGTTCCGGTCTGGGCTAGTCATGTTGTACTGAGAAAATGGTCTTTCTCCTTGTGGTAGCGATCGTCGTTTGGAATCTGCCAAAGATTTGAGAGGTGGTTGTGTTTTGACCTGGCTGTCCGAGCTGCCCCATCATCCTCAGCCCGACAGTGCTAATCGAGCCACCTACACTCATATGCACATGTTTTATTTAAAATGGATTGAGTGAGGAAGAAGGTTACCAGTGCGTCATTGTGAGGTCGAGACGAGGTCTTGGTACCCTCTTTTCTTAATGTAAGGGCGTCCTTGGGGTTATATCCCTAGATCTGCCTTTCTCTGGTGATGGGAAATTTTTCTCTTCCTTTTACAAGTTCTTGGAAAGGGTCGTCCTTCCTCCATTATCGTGGTAATGCGCTGCGGCCCATTTGCTTCGTTCCTCCTGGACGCCTTACATACTGAAGACTAAACTTGAATTCGATCGCTCGTTAGTTCTTGGAGGTGATTTTTGTCGATCGGCTTGGCGTCATTCCTTCGGAACTGGTGGCTATCTTTGGCCCTGCGGCTGCACTTGCTATGTAGTTCCCGTGCCAGGCTGTGATTCCTTTGAGAGGAATTTGACCGAATTGGTCCGAGCCATTTGACGTCCCTGGTTTCACCTATGGCGAACATGATGTTTGGTATAGCAATATGGAAATTGTACTCTGATGGGCGAGGTGCCCTTGCCGGCCATGCGTCCTCGTCGAATCTGGCTTTGTTAACGATTCCTTGAGGATATTGTCCTAGGGCCATCCTCCAATTGTTGCGAGGTAGATTGCATCTCAGGGCGTTCCTCCTATCTGCGGCGCATGGGCGGTACCTCCCTCTGTTTGGCATTGGTGTCTTTTCCAGGAGCTTGTTTGGGTCAGCTAAGCTCAAGGAGGCTCCAGGATGGTCATCCACGACCCTGATTTGTGACTAATGCCGGGTACGGGCATCTGACCAGGTCTTGGCTGACTACCTGATCAAGTTTTGTTTGAACTACCCTGAAATCGTCGGGCTTGGTTTGTTTAGGCTTTGAGTGAAGGCTTGTATTGCCCAGTTATCCGAGACCGGGGGTAATCTCATTCGCTCCATCAGGGAATGAGGTGCGAATTCTCATGGCGTTTCATTCTCCCCTTGTTCGGCCCTGGACGTGTCGGGCTCTCTCGTCGTTGCTTCAATGGCATCGGCGTGTGTCTTTGTGGAGGAATCTGCCTGTATGGTAAGCGAGTTTATGGGGTCGAGCACTAGTTTATGGCACCACATCATGGTTTCTTTTGAGAGTGTTTCCCCGAACCTCTTGAATAAGACGGGTTCGATCTCATCATTTTTTGGGTCTTTGCCTTTTCCTGCGCACATATAGGCGGTGATGTGTTCGTTAGGATCTGAGGTCTCGTTGTACTTAGGGAGTTTTGGCGTTCGGGACTTCTTTAAAATCATTTCCGGGGCCGCTTCCTCGGGGAACGGCCGTTGCATGAACTTCCACGAACTTGATTCGATCCTTTTGGAGAGATCCCCAAGCATCTTTGCTATGGCAAGGTCCGATACCTATCCGTTATTACTTGATTTCTCGGGTACTTGCTCGGTAGGGAAAGCTGTTTCCGGCGTTGCTATGTTAGGAGTCTTCGGATGGTTTTGTAACCGAGCGATGGCCAACTTTTGTGCCTGCAACAATTCAAAAATAACATGAAGACTAACTTCATGTTCTTCCCGGGCCGGGGTCTTTTGGGCTTCTTGTTGGTCGCCATGTTGTATGATTCTGTTGGTGCACGAGGTTTCGTCGACCCGCTGTGCATCTTGTGAAAACACATCCGCTGGAATTGGTCCAGGCGCGTTATCGGGGTTCTGCGGTGGCGCACCAACGACTGGAACAACCATACCATTTTCTCTGTAATTTTTGAGGTAGTCGTTCTTAATCCTGTTTACCGAGCCAAACATTTCAACCTGAAATCAAGAGATCTTGGACAAGAAAAAGTATGAAAGATAACTTGCATTTGTGCAATGAAACCAACAAGAAAATAATCACTATTATTTTTAGCCCCACGGTGGGCGCCAAACTGTTTACCGTGAAAAGGGTAACAACAATAAAATTTGTAAATGGGATTCTAAAAATACGTGATCTATTTTTATGCTAGTTTTTAGAGCAGTTGATGCTAAGAGTATAAAGTTTAATGAAAAGATACAAGCTAAAACGTGGCAGTAATCAAACCTAGGGGCTTGCCGCCCGAGCCTCGGACTGTCGATGAAGGAGCCTCGGGGCCGATATCCGGCTCGATCTCGAGCTATCGCGGGTAGTCGGGGATAGAATAATAGTTGAGATATGATCAAACGAGGATCTTTATGGCCAATACCAAGCGATGAATGAAGAACAAGTATGAAACTAATAACGTTGAGAGTAGCCTCGAGCTAGTAAGGACGACCAAGTTAGAGAGAAGAAAGAGAGAGAGATATTATTGATCTTGTGGAGAAATAGTTGGAGCAACGTCAGCCCCCTTGCAAGTAGCGTGGGTTCCCCTTATATAGGAGGGGAATTCAGTTATAGTACAACATGCATTAATTGTTAAGTATGGAGATGGGACGACTAGACGTTGTTGATACCCAATTTTTCCCTATATATTTTCAATATGCAAAATAACTTCAAAATAGCATATATATATATATATATATATATATATATATTCATATATGAGCATGTCCAAGTGTTTTATTATTTTCTCCATTTCTATCCATAAAATCCTCAAAATTATTGTTTTGATAATTCATCTATGATATTTCTATATTTATGCTGGCTAAAATAATTTTTACATATTTTTACAATTATATTTAGTATTTTTAAATCTAAATTGCACATAATTGCAATATTAGTCATTTTAAGGTTTAATTGTGTTTTATACGCATAAAATCGGATCATGTATTTTAAATTGTTAATTATGTATTATAAATCACTTTTGTACTTTCAATTTATTTTTTAGAAACTATTTACTATTTTATTTTTTAAATTAAAAGGGGAAAACTAGCTATTTAAATAACAGTCCCTTTTGTATTTCAATTATAGCCAAATCAAGACCCAATTCCCAGCCCAAATTTAATTAAAAACTAGATCCCAACCCAATTGAAAACCCACCGGACCCAGGTCCAAACCCGGAACCCCACCTACCATATTCGATCTTCACCGTTGATCATTCAAATCAACGGTCCCCATTCCCCTTTCCATAATTAAACCCAAATGACCCCCTAACCTAATTCATTTCCTACCAACCCGCCGCCCTTGAATCCCCTTTCCTCTCCAATTCTCTTTGAAACCTAACTCAAACCCTAGCCACCACCACCAAAACTAACCCTAATCCCCTTCGATCCTCACTCAATCCATGGACTCCCATGGTTGTTTGAGACGTGTACTTGTCTCCTACGTCTCCTGGTGGCCCGCTCTTGTGATTTCGTGGAAATATCTCGAAGAGATCTAGTCCAGACATTGCTAAACTTCTATCCATGGTCCTTTTCCAGCCATCCATAGTCGTTCGAGTCAGATCCATGGCCGTTCGAGTCAGATTCATGGCTTTTTTGGCTAAAACTGGTAATGATCTAATGTTCTCTCATCCTTCTTTGGGTTCTCTGAAACCCTAGCTCTTGAGACTTGTTACTTCTCTTTAGATCTGTCTTCGATCTAGGTGTATCCATGGGTTTTAACCAAATTTTTTCTTCATCACTATTATTTTTTGAAAAACCTAGCTAAAAATCCTCCGATCTTTTTAAATCTATGGATCTATGGGTTTCTTAAGGTTTTCACTTGTTTTCCTCAAAATGTTTCTCCGATTTCAAATAGTTTCTTCATTTTTCAAACAAGGGTTTCCAAACCCTTTTTTTCAAAATACAATTTCTTTTTGATTATTGTGATTTTTAGCATGTTTAAACGTTACCTGAGTCTTTCCTTTTGGCTCGATTCATTTTTGTCAAGAAACCCTAATACTTCTGGGTTCGATTTGAGGTTGAATTTGTTTCCAGTGTGTTTGTATGACTATCATGAACATTCTGGGCTTTATGTGTGTTCTATATGCTCTTGTGCTTCCTGTTTTGATTTGTTCTTAAGGTCTCTTTGATTTTGTCCAAACCCGTGTCATTTATGGGTCCGACCATTTGTTTTATGGATTGTTCACATAATTTATGGAGATTCTGTGTGATCTCCTTAAACCTATAGCTTTGATTTTGTGTATTTTCCTTGTAACTCTATACTGATTTTTCGAAATTGCTTCCTTACTTTTGTGATACTTTCCTTGGTTAGTACTGATTCCCTGTGATTTTTAATTTCATCCGTGATTCTTTGAACTAATTTTTAGAATCAAATCATACTCTGCCTTGTTTATGTGCTGTTAATTAACATGTACTTTCCTTATGTTGAAACTATTTTGTACCCAGTCCGTATTACATGTTGCATGCTTTACTATTCCGATTATGGTAAATTCTTTCCCTTATTTGATACAACGTGTACCCGTTTGAACTATGACTCCCTAATTGAAGGGAGTCCGGATCTTTAATTGATCCCAATTTGTATTATTTCTATAATTATGATAAGTCAATACTTGTTACCTTATTTTCCTGCCTGTTTTCAAAAACTATAAATACTCTACCCTCTCTTCTTTAAGAACACGAACAATTAGTTCAGAACACACACATACACACTCAAACTCTCTCTTCTTACTCTACTACTTGTGTTACTGCTTTGTCTAGCAGGCTGAAAGCCAAGGCTAGACTGTGGAACTCTGATTGCTTTACTTTTTCCTACACTTTGCTTCTTCAACTAGTATGTTCCTACTTCAAATTCTAAAACTCAACTCTATGTGTTCCCTTTTTTGTCAATCCTTGTCTCTTTCTGCACTGACTTAATGGCTCATGCTGTTAAATTGCACTTCTTGCTTACTGCTTTACTCAGCATGCTTAAAATTCTTCCCTTCTTTGTTCAAAATGTTATCAGCATGTTTACTTGTTCCTGTTTATGTCCCTCAACTAGTATGTCTCCTAATGTACTTTTTTAACCATAATTCATGATTAATTATGTATTTATGATTTGGGTCCTCTATACCCCAAACCCCTACTTTCCTGTTTGTAACTACTGAAGCATGTGCTCCTCTCTGACCTTGTTCTGTGTGTTGTTGCTCCTATCCCCTTTCCCTTTCAAAAACTGTTTTCACTAAGAAACTCTTCTTCTGTTTTACAAACTTATTTCAAACATGCTATTTTCATAACTATTTTCCCACTCAACTCCTCTAAATCTATGTCAAGAACTCTCACATACACTCTTAGGCTACTAGGTTCTGCCCCTTTTGTGTGAGCCTTGCCTTGGGACCCTAGAGCTCCCTCTGAACTTGGACACGTAAGAGCTGGCCCTTCCACACTGCACTCACTCTATTTGGTTATGCAATCTGGGTGTGAGCATTGCCCGTGATCCCTTGAGGTCTTGAGGGAACTCTGACGTACCCAGGTATGAGAAAGGCTACGGAACAATATTGGCATTTGAGGTGGTTTATTACATAACTAAAAGAGGAAGTTAAAATCAGAATTCCTGTAGTTGTAACTTCTTATTTTGCATTTCTCATGTAATTCAATCACATGGTCTGTAATAATTTATAAACAAGTATTGGGGGTGCTAGTGAAAAGGGATGGAAAATATGCATGCTTAGTTGTTGAAGGGTAGAAAACATGTCACTAGGGTTATATTCCTAATTGTGCAATAGAAACCATGCTTAGGATTCATACGTGTATTAGAAATCATATTCTTAGGATTTATGTTTTCTGCTTCAACATCTCATTCATTAATTCATGTTTTATGTCTATCGCTTAGAAATACTGCTCCTAGGGCAATAATAACATTGGTATAAAAGGATGTTATTCATAAAGTCGTATTCCAACAATTTTGCAACTCTTGTGTACATTTAGAAATCTTGTCTTAAGGACTCTCTTTTTCAACAACCCTGCCATTTGCATGTGCATATTAGATATCATGTTCTCGGATCATGTTTGCCTTTTGTTTAATACACCTAGTTAATTATTGATTCATGAAAAGGTAGTAAGTAATAATTTTCACAATGTGATTGTTTTCTGAATAAAATTGGCGACAATCTCTGCAACTAGAACAACATGTTTTAGGTGACAAAAAATAAGCTCCAAATCATCTTTTAATAATTCTGAATAACTACTACACCATGCTTTATGCCTAGGCAATCCTTAGGTAATAACTTAAATAAAACTAGAACTGCCTTTGTTTAATTGTGAACTATTAAAATCAGTAGGTAAACTTGATTCAGGCTTCTTTTCTAAGTCATGTAATAAATTTGGTTCTGATGTTATCACTTAAACACCCTGCTTTAGGATTTTAAATTCAGACCTTAATTGTGTATGAGTCATGCTATCTATGTGCATTATTTGTGGAGGCATATCTAAACCTTCTGCTTGTTTTCTGTGTTTTCCCCCTTTAAATGCAGTCCTACTTGTTTTGTATGTCGCCTTAGTACTTTACCTTTAAGCCTGAGGGTCTGCCTAGAACCTCCTTATAGCATAGGAGTCCTAAATTCCTCCGGGACTGATAGGAAGGGATGGTAACATCATACAATAAGAGTCGACACCAACCTTCGCTTAGTTACCTTTATGGGGCCGGAAAGGTTAGATGTGGATATGATGACCAGTGCGCTAATACCACGTGTAGCCCCTCTTTTGAGGAGTGTCATACCGGGTATTGCATTGATTTGATCCATATTACAAACAAACCTAGGACACCCCTATTTTATTCATAAGCATGATTTAGATTGTAATTCTTTTCAGATTCCGTTTTTTACTAATTGTTTTCAAACATTTGTGTATGTGAACCTAAATCCCCTACTATCTGAGCCCTACTTGTCTATTTACTAATTGTACAAGTTCACAAAAATTGTCTAGCCGGGAACCACACTAGTGGATCCTGAGGGGTGCCTAACACCTTCCCCTTAAGATAATTTCAAGCCCTTACTCGAGTTATCAAACATAGTTAGAAATGAATCTTATGGGTGCCCTAATGCACCTTAAAATCGTTAGGTGAAGACTCTTCAAAAAATGCAAACCTCGTTCCAAAAGGAATGAGTTGACCCAAAATGTCATGAACTCGATTCCGCGAGGAAAAAGGGGGCGCGAAGGATGTGACGCTTTGGCATAGGCTCTGGACAGGCCGTCTCTGTTAGACTTAGCCGTGTGTCTTGGTAACTTCCCCTTTTGCTCTAGCCTCGACCTTTGTCTTCTTTGAGTCGGGCCTCGACAAGCCCAGAGGGAGGGGACTCGGTCGCAACTCCACGTCCTCGGGGTCTTGAGGTATTCTTCCGAAGTGACTTGATAGAGAGAAATTAAGTCCTCTGATTTCGCCGCATACACCCTTAAATTTTGAAAAATAACTAGAAGAGGATAATTAGAAAGATGGTTAATGGGTATGAGAGTTATTTATCTTGCATGCATGTGTGATAATAGAGTGTAGGGAGATTGTGAGCTAAAAATTGTGATGAATGGGTTGCGGGATGATGAAACCTTCCATAAAAAGGACCTTGAAACCTTAATACACCCTTAGTATTTGATAAAATGCTCAAATGAGCTAGAACCATGATCGTTTTCCTAATTTTTGGTTCAGTTTGTTATATTGCTAAAATAGATTTAAGTTGCTAAGGGTTCCGGAATATGGTAGAGTTTAAGGAAGATCAATTGAGGTATGTATGGCTAAAACCCCCTCTTCTTATAATTGAACCCCATGGTGTTCATACAATCAATGTAAGTCCCAAGTTGATCGTTATAGAAATTGTTGTTCCGAATGTCCTTACGTTGAAAAATATTTGTGAAAGATGCATTCCAATGCTTTTATCATGTTATCTTATCTTTTGGGGAGGTTTTTAAAAATATGAAATATGTGCTAAAAATGCCTGTCACGACCCCAGTTCGCCCTCCATGAACTATTGTACCAGCACCTAGTCTCTACGACCAGGTAAGCCTAACAAATGCGGAACATAAACAAAACTTGCGGAAGAAATAATCAAAAACCAAAATAACTGAATGGAAACAATAATTATAATGCCACTCCGCATATACAACACAACATCCTCAAAACCAAGTACACTATCCTAAAACCCAGAAACTCACGGAAACACAAGCCTTTGGAATATCTAATAGTCTAATTCCAGAATATCTAATAAGAAAGAAAATACAGAAGGGAAATGTTTAACAGCTAGAATAGAAAGGGACTTCTCGGTCTGCGGACACGGCAGATGTACCTCGAAGTCTCTAGAGTAGTCGCCTCCATCAAGGATGGTAGGCCTGAGTAGCGGTACCTGGATTTGCACATGAAAAACATGAGCAGAAGGGGCATGAGTACACCACAGCGGTACTCAGTAAGTGCCAAGCCTAACCTAGGTTGGGTAGTGACGAGGAAGGTCAAGGCCCTACTGAGGTTAAATAAAATATAAAGATCAACAATATAGAATAGAACAATATAAATAAGTACAATAGTAAAATAACACAGGATGTACAGGACAACAACAAGTATACAGAAACAAGGTAAACACAGAAAAGAAATACAGCTCAACGCCAATAATAACAATCGGGGATCTCCCAGGATACCGTCCTGTAGTCCCATATGTACATAACCAATGGATCTCCCCGGATCCCGTCCCGTAGTCCAACTCATAGTGCACGAGGATCTACCGGAATCCCCTTCCGTAGTCCCAAATGTAAATACCCAATACTGGGGGAATCAACCAGGTGCATTCCCGTAGTTCCATATAATTGTGCAAGGAGATCTACCGGAATCCCACATCTGTTGTCCCAAAATAAACAGATAAGGGGGAGCTACCGGAATCCCACATCCGTCGTCCCAAAATAAAAACATAGCAGTAACAGGGAAATATACAGAAATGGCAATATTTTATATAAGGTAACAAGTGATTCTAGCCTAGCATGCTGCACAGAATTCAAGTAAGGCAGGTTGAACAAATAAAGCGATTAAGTCATTTAGACATGCTTTCCTAAGCTACCAATAGGCTTAATAGTACAAGTACTAGAAACAGGAAAGGAAACATACAAGAAATTATTTAAAGAAAACCAGATTTCCAACCATTAGCACAAGTACGCACTCGTCACCTCACGTACAAGGCATTTGAATTACCAAATATACCAATCCTAAGGGGAAGGTCCCCCACACAAGGTTAGACAAGCCACTTACCTCGAACTGGCTCAAAAATCAACCCGAGGCCACGTTCTTGCCACGAGTACTCAACTCCAAATGGTCCAAATCTATTCAATTCAATTGCATAATGACATTTCAAGTTACTGATTCTACAATTAAATTATAAGCTAATACGCAAAATTATGTAAAATGACCAAACGCCCCTCAGTCCCACATCTCAGAATCGGGTAAAATTTATATTTCCAGAAACATCGCACTCTCACGAGTCCAGTCATATCAAAAGTACAAAAAATTGGACCTCAATTTGTCCATCAAATCATCACTCAAAGGTCTCCAATTAGACAAACGTTAACCCTCAATTACCACTGATTATCCTTAATTTTTTTCATGCTTAAATTGATAAAAATCACTCCAATAACGAGTTTAGAGACCAAATACATTACCCCAATGAACTCCTCTAAAAATCCCTCTTGATAAGTGTTCCCCAAGTTTCTTCCTGTGTTTGAAAAAGATGAAAAATGGCTAAGTTTCGCGAAGGCAAGAATTTATATGTTCTGCCCAGCGATTTTCGCATTTGCGGCCATGGGACTGCATCTGTGGTTCCGCTTCTGCGGAGCCAAGGTCGCATTTGTGAATTTTCATTAAAGGCCAATTTCCTCACTGTCACGCCCCAAAAACCAAGGGGCGTGACCGATGCTCGACCGGGTAACCCCAGTCAAGCAGACCTGGGTGCCTTTCCTATCCCACATGTTACCCTGCGTTTTAATTATCCGTTAACCAAATGAAATAGCCTATTATAATTTAAACACATTCTTACGAGATTTACATAATATACATGGTTACTTAGCATGGTTTATAAGTTACACCATCCAAATACAAAATACATAAGTACATAACCCACATTTCCTGTCTGCGGAGCCTCTAGGGATACAAAAGAGTGTTACAATACCTGCCGGTAACAAGACTCCAGCTATACCTTACGCAAATAACAAAATAAGATTTTCGGGAGGAAAAGCGGCATGTGCTACGCAGGACCCCGAGAGGAAAAATGGGCTCACCAATACAGCTGATGAAAAGTGAAAGAGTGCTACTGTTGGTGGACTGGAGTACCTGCTATAGAACCACCTACAATCATAACACGAATGTAGCGCCCCTGACAAAGGGGACGTCAGTACATTTGAATTGTACTGGTATGTATGAACAAACTTTACCCCAAGTAAAATCAAGAAATACACAGGTAACAAACAGTAATAGAATCAACAATCCAATGCACATGAAAGGAACAACCAAAGCCAAACAGGTTCCACAATCTCTCCTTTTCCCCTTTCAACATTATTTCATCATATCAATGGTTTCACAACTTTCACATATATTCATTTCAATAGTGATTTTGATCACTTTTCCACCCTTATTACCTCGGCCACCCTTATTACCTCGGCCACCCTTATCACCACAACCCATACCTTATTACTTCGTGTTGCAGCGCGCAACCCGATCCCACCAGATAATCAAATTTCACATGACAACAACAATAATTCACAAAGAATTTTCATAACATCAATACCATTTCCATCATATGCAACAACCCGTATACAATTTAAGTCACAACAATAATTGCCTACGACAAGTCACGTATGATATTACCACAGTTGTTTCAATTGCATCTATTACGATTTTTTTCCATCATTTGTTACACAGTTCTTACCATATGAACACACTCACACACACACACTTCGTTTGTTGCCATTTACTTACACCATTATATCGCGAGACTTAACCAACAATGTTCAAAGCATATTAATCACAAGAATCATCATTTCAAGGAAGCACAAGCTTATATTAACAATTCATACATTTGGGCCCAAGACACCATAGATGTCACCAAGCAGTAACTCATGTACAAGGTGTTGTCGTAATCGTTCAACTCATTTACGTCATTTCATAATACCATCTTTCATTACTTACCACGCAAGGTTTTAGCCATTATACACATTCCCACATTTGGACACATTAACGTTCTTTCATTCGTTAGCACATACTCCCATATTGTCATCCTCAAGCATTTACAAGCTTAGCACATAATAAGGTAGGCACATCAAATCACTTTTGACAATCACATATAACAAGGTGGTGTGGAAATCAACTAAGACAATCAATACACATATTTTCATAGAAGGTACACATACCGTATGCTCGTCACAACAAGGGGATTCTACAAGAGTTAAAGTTAGCCATACATACCTCAAAGAGCTTTTCCTTAAGTTACTACAACGTTCCGGAAATTCTAGCAATGTCAATCTACTTCGAGACATAACAAAATTGAACAAAAATTAGGAAGATATTCATAATTCTAGCTCATTCGAGCATTTTATCAGACACCATATGTGTGTTAAATCTTTATGATCCTTTTATAGAGGATTTCATCAACCCACAACTCATACTTTACCATCTTTAGCTCAATAATGTTTCTACAACCTTTGACAACACATGCAAGCAATATAACAACTCCAATACCCACAAACATTCTTTATAATTACCCATCTTTAGCTAAATTCGAAATTAAAGGTTAGGGTATAGAATCTTACCTCAAGGATGAAGGCCTAGTGTGGTTTTCCTTGTTAATCCTTTAAGATTTGAGCAAGATTTGTAGAAGAATTGATGAGGGATACTTTCTCACTCTAGGGCGCTCTCTCACTCTAAAAATATCTGATTTTTGCTCAAGAAATGGTCCCTTGAATCTTTATGATGAAATGAGGTCGTTTTATTACAAGAACCCCGATTTTGCACAGTCGCGCCGCATGCGGCGTGTGGTAATGAAAAATACTGCGTTGCTTTTGGTAATTTGGTCATAACTTTTGGTAGGAGTGTCCGAATGACGAACGGTTTGAAGCGTTGGAAACTAGACTCAAGGAATTTTTATTTGATAGGTTGTGCATCACACAAATCTTTATATGGCTGGAGATATGATTGTTCTAATAAGATTTTGTGTGCACTCTTTTGCAACTTTCGTCTCTTATGAAATTTTCCAATTTGGCTTAGACTTAGGCCTCTCCTTAGACCCCAATTCACTTATACTATGACTTATACACTTATTAACATATCCAATTGATATCCAGAATCTCCTTAATCCTCATTTGCACGCAAGATAAAATATTTGGCCTACCTTGGCACCACGAAATCTTAAATTACTAAGCAAAATTTTTTGGGGCTTTACATTCTCCCCCACTTAAGATCATTCGTCCTCGAATGAGGATAAAGTTTCATTCATTAGCCATCCTTATGTAACTTCTACTTTTTCACATTATGAAATATATCATCAACCCGAATTCGGCTAACTCCTTAAATTTCTGAAAATTTCGCTAGAGTTTCCTTTGTAACTAGACCTATCCACCTGTCAGAGGGCCCCAGATACATATCCTAACAGCATATACATGTTTCATAGACATAACATAACTTGTACAACACCAACCATGGCCGCATAGGCAACACATATAATCAAAATGGAATAGTTTACCATGGATCAAATCAAAAGATAAGAGTTCATAGGAAACAAATGCATAAAAGCTATTACATGACTATTCAAACAAATGTGGGTACTTCTTTCTCATTTCTTCCTCGGCTTCCCAAGTGGCTTCCTCAACCTGCCGGTTCCGCCATAACACTTTTAGGAGGCAATTTCCTTATTTCTCAATTTCCAAACTTGCCTATCAAGAATGGCAACTGGAATTTATTCATAAGATAGTTCTTCATTAACCTCAATAGCTTCAATTGGCACAATAACGGACGAATCTCCCACTACCTTCTTCAACATAGACACATGGAAGACCGGATGTACCAACGACATCTCGGGTGGCAGCTCGAGCTTGTATGCTACCTGACCGATCCTCTGAATGATTCTATACGGTCCGACATACCTCGAACTTAACTTCCCTTTCTTCCAGAATTGTATGACTCCCTTCATGGGAGATACTTTCAAGAACACCCAATCATCTACTTGGAATTCCAATTCTCTCCGACGCACATCTGCATAGGATTTTTGACGACTCTGAGCAATTTTCATCCTCTCTTGAAAGACTTTAACTTTTTCCATAGCATGATGCACAAGATCTGGCCCTAACAGTTCTACTTTACCAACCCCGAACCACCCAATCGGAGATCTACACCTCCTTCCACACAATACCTAAAATGGGGCCATCTAAATACTAGCGTGAAAGTTGTTATTGTAAGCAAACTAAACAAGCGGCAAATAGTCATCCCAACTGCCTTTGAAAGCTAGAACACAAGCTTGCAACATATCTTCAAGCGCCTGAATAGTCCACTCTGCTAGACCGTCAGTCTACGGATGGAAGGCCGTACTGAGATTTACTTGAGTACCCAAACCTTGATGAAATTTCGTCTGAAAGTTTGCTATGAACTGAGCCCCTCAATCCGAGATAATAGAAACTGGAGTGTCGTGAAGTCTGACTACTTCCTTGATGTTCAACTGAGCATACTGTTCTACAGTATCAGTGGACTTGATTGGCAAGAAGTGCGCTGATTTCGTGAGTCTGTCCACAATCACCCAAATTGAGTCAAACTTGTGCATCATGCGAGGTAATCCTACCACAAAATCCATATTAATAATTTCCCATTTCTACGTTATAATTTCTATGCTTTGTAACAATCCTCTAGGCCTTTGATGTTCAGCCTTCACTTGCGGACAGTTCGGACATTTTGCCACAAAGTCCGCCACATCTCTTTTCATGTTATTCCACCAATAAACTTCTTTGAGATCATGATACATTTTAGTAGAACCTGGGTGTACGAAATACCTAGAAGTGTGAGCTTTTGCCAAAATCCGTTCCCGAAGACTATCAATATCTAGAACACATAGGCACTTTTGGCACCGTAGGGTACCATCATCAATGCCAAAAGAAAATATGTGATATTGTGTTTACGAATTCCCTCCTTCAACTGTACAAACAATGGTTCGTTGTATTGCTTTTCTTTGACCTCCGCTACAAGCGACGATTCCGCCTTATTCTACACAATTACTCTCCCTTCACTATAGTCCGCAAGACGAACTCCTAGACTAGCCAACTGGTGAACCTCCCTGGCCAACGGCCTTTGATATATATCCAAGTGAGCTAACTACCCATAGATTTCCGTCTAAGAGCATCCGCCAAAACATTGGCCTTTCCCGGGTGATAGAGAATCTCAATATCATAGTCTTTGAGTAGCCCGAGCCATCCTCTATGTCTCAGATTCAACTCCTTTTGTTTAAAAATATATTGAAGGCTCTTGTGGTTCATAAATACATCAACGTGGACCCTATACACATAATGTCTCCAAATCTTTATGCAAAAACTATCACCGCAAGTTCTAAACCATGTGCCAAATAGTTCTTTCCATGATTCTTGGGTTGCCTAGAGGCATAAGTGATCACCTGGTCATGTTCCATCAATAGTGAACCATCTATATCACATTTCTCTTGCAACTTGCTCTTCCAAATTCTCAACAAAAGATATTACTGGATGAGTTTTCTTATAGAATAACATCTCCTAGCCTACGCACACACCTTAATATCATTAACATGCATGACATTGCATCAAGTGTAATGTAACATTGTGCTCAGACCTTTCCTGGTCAACCTCTTTCCTCCTTGTGTGCCTTATAGGATTTAAGAAACCACTCCACTTTCCCTTGTAAACATTCTCTTGATCTCTCTTTACTGTTCAACACCACCCAAAACGCATATCAACACCCTTCATACATATTCAATTCAGAAAGTGCCACTGTCCCGAACAATATATTGGTACCATCTTTTCTTTTTAAATGGAATATTCATTCCCATTCTATTTTGCTCATAGTGCATAATTGATAGCCTTATTTTGCCACACACTTTTCTACTTCCCGTGAACTTCTAATCTCATTGTGCCTGGTTTAATGAGTTAATCATATCGCAACTTCAACACCAGTAGTCTTACTTTCCATTATATGTAGACATGAACTATCTCTAGCTCCTTTAGTTACCATTCAGTGTCACCCAAGTCGATAGCATTACGGTTAGTCCTTTATACCTTCTATTAACACTTGTGCTCCAGGCGAGTCCACCATTCTGAAATGAACTGTTTTGCGATAACCATGGACATCTCAATTTATAGATTTTCTCCCCATTTCTTATCACCTCATTCATCCTAGCTAATTAATAGCCATGCACTCCTCAATGTGCTGCGTGGTCTTTTCCCTTAGTTATTTCATCATGCTCACCTCTTAACTCTTGTGAGGATATCCGTGGAAAAGTGTGTTCATCAACATATCACTTAACACTTATTTGCTTGTAAGGTTTCCATCAAGCCCAAATAAGCTCTTGGGTTATTAGAGCATCACATTTATTTCTCCCACTCGTTCCACCTTTCTTAACGTCTTGGAACTTTAGTTGAATCGCAATTCCATAATTAACCCATTCTAAAAACTCGCAAAACTTTCACCTTTGATCTATAGTACTTCCTTGGGATGAATTGCCCCAAGCCCTCTAACAAGTATAGAAACCTTTTAAAAACCTACTCTTAGTTTCTAGGATCGTTGACCCTATCATTCACATTGCCATGTATGAAGAATTTACCTTCCTTAACCTTCCACCTTTTTGGAGGTACTAGTGGTCTATCATTAGCATATATTTTTAGATAATCACATTATCCATTATCACTTTTCTAGACTATGCCTGTCTTCAACAAAAATATTCAAACATCAAAGCTACATGGTCTTACTCTTGTTTCATTGTATTTAAGTGGCCTTGCTATGGCCCTTCCTCCCCCACTTTGGGCGAATGTCCCGGATTTTGACACAAGTCTTGAATTTAGCAACTTCATGGACATATGTTTCATTTCTCTATCCCTCACATATATGTTCGAGTATTAGGGAGATTGGAGTCGCAATGGTATTAACCTCATAAGTCATTTGCTCTTATTCAGCCACACGGGCTTGGGATTCCAATTCCTTATACCAATATCCTTTAGAAGTGTAACAAAACTTCATACACTTATGGGGTTCTTATAACATTCGTAGCATAAGGGTCTTCTCATTATGGGTTCAATTGACTCTCATTTCATAACTTCTTATCTCCTAGGAGATACTTGCACTCTCATCATCAATCTCCTGGTCATGTCTCCCATATATCACGTGCTTATATAACCAATTTTCTTTCACACCTTAGGATCATTTACATACTTCTCACACTACCCACATGTGCTATTCAAGCTTATATAGAACTTATCAATTCAATGTTTCTTTGGAGGTTACAATCATTTTTAACACTTTCTCGAATAAAGTATGCTTCTGGTACTATGTACGTACCTCACATATTTGTACCATTCATTCAACATAACACATATGCCATCTCCTTAATATTCAGGCCTTTGCCCACTGGTCATTCCGTATGACAACATTACATGAAACAGACGAAAGAGCGTCTAAACTTACCTTGAATCTCAATGCACGAGTTATAAGACAATCTTAGAGTAAAGCTTTATCACACGATCTGGAGTGTTAAAGAAGGGTAACATTCCTAAATGTCCATGTAGCCTCCAACTTATAGATGTGGTCGACAACACACCGGTAAGAAGGACTCTACTAGACACGGCTCCGAGACATCCTAGGACACTTTAAACCTTAGGTTTTGATACCAAGTTTGTCACATCCCAAAAACCAAGGGGCGCTACCGGTGTTGGACCGGGTAACCCCAATCAAGTGAACCTGGGTGCCTTTCCTATCCCACATGTTACCCCGCGTTTTTATTATCTGTTAACCAAGTGAAATAGCCAATTATGACTTAAACACATTCTTACGAGATTTACATAATATACATGGTTACATAGTGTGGTTTACAAGTTACACTGCCCAAATACAAAATACATAAGTACATAACCCACATTTCCTGTCTACGGAGCCTCTAGGGATACAAAAGAGTGTTACAATACTTGTCGGTAACAAGGCTCCGGCTATACCTTACACAAATACCAAAAAAGGATTTCTGGGAGGAAAAGCGGCATGAGCCACGCAGGGCCCCGAGAGGAAAAAGGGGCTCACCAATACAGCTGACGGAAAGTGAAGGAGTGCTATTGTTGGTGGACTGGAGTACCTGCTATAGAACCACCTACAATCATAACACGAATGTAGCGCCCCCGGCAAAGGGGACGTCAATACATTTGAATTGTACTGGTAAGTATGAACAAACTTTACCCCAAGTAAAATCAAGAAATACACAGGTAACAAACAGTAATAGAATCAACAATCCAATGCACATGAAAGGAACAACCAAAGCCAAATAAGTTCCACAATCTCTCCTTTTCCCCTTTCAACATTATTTCATCACATCAATGGTTTCACAACTTTCACATATTTTCATTTCAATAGTGATTTCAATCACTTTTCCACCCTTATTACTTCGGCCACCCTTATTACCTCGGCCACCCTTATCACCACAACCCACACCTTATAACTTCGTGTTCCGGCATGCTACCCGATCCCACCGAACAATCAAATTTCACACGACAACAACAATAATTCACAAAGAATTTTCATAACATCAATACCATTTCCATCGTATGCAACAACCCGTATACAATTTAAGTCACAACAATAATTGCCCGCGATAAGTCACGTATGATATTACCACAATTGTTTCAATTGCATCAATTATGATTTCTTTCCATAATTTGTTACACAGTTCTTACCATATGAACACGTTCACACACACACACACTTGGTTTGTTGCCATTTACTTACACCATTATGTCGCGAGACTTAACCAACAACGTTCAAAGCATATTAATCACAAGAATCATGATTTCAAGGAAGCACAAGTTGATATTAACAATTCATACATTTGGACCAAAGACACCATAGATGTCACCAAGCAGTAATTCATGTACAAGGTGTTGTCGTAATCGTTCAACTCATTTACGTCATTTCACAATACCATCTTTTATTACTTACCATGCAGGGTTTTAGCCATTATACACATTCCCACATTTGGACATATTAACGTTCTTTCATTCGTTAACACATACTCCCATATCGTCATCCTCAAGCATTTACAAGCTTAGCACATAATAAGGTAGGCACATCAAATCACTTTTCACAATCACATATAACACGGTGGTGTGGAAATCAACTAAGACAATCAATACACATATTTTCATAGAAGGTACACATACCTTATGTCTTCACAACAAGGGGATTCTACAAGAGTTAAGGTTAGCCATACATATCTCAAAGAGTTTTTCCTTAAGTTACTACAACATTCCGGAAATTCTAGCAATGTCAATCTACTTCGAGACATAACAAAATTGAACACAAAATAGGAAGATATTCATAATTCTAGCTCATTCGAGCATTTTATCAAACACCATGTGTGCATTAAATCTTTATGGTTCTTTTATAGAGGATTTCATCAACCCACAACCCATACTTTACCATCTTTAGCTCAACAATGTTTCCACAACCTTTGACAACACATGCAAGCAAGATAACAACTCTAATACCCACAAACATTCTATATAATTACCCATCTTTAGCTAAATTTGAAATTAAAGGTTAGGGTATAGAATCTTTCCTCAAGGATGAAGGCCTAGTATGGTTTTCCTTGTTAATCCTTTAAGATTTGAGCAAGAGTTGTAGAAGAATTGATGAGGGATACTTTCTCACTCTAGGGCACTCTCTCACTCTAACAATATCTGATTTTTGCTCAAGAAATGGTCCCTTGAATATTTTTGACGAAATGAGGTCGATTTATAACAAAAACCCCGACTTTGCATAGCCGCGCCGCATGGGGCGGCGTGGTAATGAAAAATTCTGCACTGTTTTTGGTAATTTGGTCATAACTTTTGGTAGGAGTGTCCGAATGACGAACGGTTTGAAGCGTTGGAAACTAGACTCAAAGATCTTTTATTTGATAGGTTGTGCATCACACAAATCCTTATATCACTGGAGATATGATTGTCCAAAGTGAGGTCTTGTGCGCACTCATTTGCAACTTTCATCTCTTATGAAATTTTCCAACTTGGCTTAGACTTAGGCCTCTCCTTAGACCCCAATTCACTTCTACTATGACTTATACACTTATTAACATATCCAATTGATATCCATAATCTCCTTAATCCTTATTTGCACGCAAGTTAAAATATTTGGCCTACCTTGGCACCACAAAATCTTAAATTACTAAGCAAAATTTTTTGGGGCTTCACACGCACCTGCGATCTCCAACTCGCAGATGTAGTACCGGTTCTGCGGAAATTCTCCTGCATCTGTAGAAACTGCTGACCTCCCTCAATTTTGCTTATGCAAACTCTGAGCCGCTTCTGTGGCATCGCACCTACGGAACCTAAACCGCAGGTGCGTTTATGACAGAACCAGCAACTGAAGCTGCAACTCTAACCCCAAAATATTTCCGTCAACCATCCGAATTCATCCCGAGGCCTCCGGGACCTCAACCAAAGGCACCAACAAGTCAAAAACCACTATCCAAACTTGTACCAATCCTTAAAACACCTAAAACAACATCCAAACCTCGAACTAACCATGGATTTATGTCTAAGAACTCTAAACCTCTCAAAATAGGCTTTCGATCAAAAAGTCTATTAAACCTCGTCTGAATGACCTGAAATTTTGCACACACGTCCCATTCAACAATACGGAGCTACTCCAACTTCTGGAATTCTATTCCGACCCATGGGTCAAAATCTCTCTATCGGACCGGAAACTTCAAAAATTTAATTTTCTACATTTCAAGCCTAAATTAGCTATGGACCTCCAAAACACAATCCGAACATGCCCCTAAGACCGAAATCACCCAACGGAGCTAACAGAACCATTGGATTTCTCTTCCGAGGCCATCTTAACAATGTTTTGACTACGGTCAATTTCCAACACTTAAGCTCTCATTTAGGGACTAAGTGTTCCAAAACCCTCTGAAACTCGAAATCGAACATCCCGGCAAGTCAAAATAGCAGAAATAAACTTGGGGAAAGTAGTTAATTGGGGATCGGGGCATAAATTCTTAAGACGACCGGCCGGGTCGTCTCAATGCCTAGATTCCAAGTCAAAATTTGAATAAAGATTGTTATGCCAAATTGTGTGAAAAATCTCCATGTGCCTTAGATTCTATATTGCGCACGTGTGTAATCAAAGTCTTGAATGAAAAGCCTTATTGTTGTTGATAATGATAATAATGTGGAATGTGGAACAGAAATTGAATTATGAAGTACGGCCAAGTGCCAGGAATAATGTTACAAATTGTGGCCACTAGTACCAACAAAATTGAAAAGATATGAAAGAAGAATAAAGTGAGATGATTGATAGAAAATGGTAATGTCTCGGGTGAGGAGGCCTAGCCGATCGGTCCGTGATCGGATGCCATGCCGCACATATGGTTGTGAATGTGCTGGAAATTGAAACTCGAAATCAAAACTTGAATTGTGATTATGGTGGATGTCTCGAATGAGACAACCTAGCCGATCGGGTCGTGATCATATTCTGTATAAAGGTAGGGTGGTATTGTGAGTGATGACATATTGGTGTTAAAGATCTTCCAACCTAAAATCATAGAAATTACTTGAAAGCTTATGTGATTCTTAATTTGATGTTATGGTATTGTTTAAGGTTCCTATTGATTTCATAATTATCCCCTCTTGTATTATTGTTCAATCTAATGAGATGGTGTTTAGTTATACATACTAGTACCATTCTATGGTACTAACGTCCCTTTTGCAGGGGGCGCTACGTCTTAAATGGATACAAGTTGTTCCATAGTAGACAGTGTTGATCAGCGTTAGCGATACATCCTCCTTTCAGCAGTCTTGCAAAGCCCCATTTCATTTCGGGTCATACATCTTTTGTTCCTTATGTATTGTACTTGAGGTATAGCTAGGGCCTTGTTGCCGACACTTTTGTAGTACTCTTCTTTATCTATTTAGAGGCTCTGTATACATAGTGTAGGTTATATGTATATGGGTGTTGGAAAAGTCAAACGAATAATGTTGTGTTTGGATCATTTTTTCCACTTCATACTATAAAACGATGTGTATTTTGAGACCTTAACTAATGAAGTAACTAAGGAAAAATGACTTGGAATTGTATTGATGATCTCCTTAATATCTAATTAATGAAAATGTGTTTCTCTTAATGCATGAGCGAGTTGGGTAGAAAGAATCTTATAGGCTTGCTTAGCCGGGTTCACTTAGTTGAGCGCCGATCGCGCTTCCTGAGTTTGCGACTTTACAAACTTGGTATCACATCCTAAGATTTTAAAGTGTCCTAGGATATCTCACAGCCGTGTCTTGTAGGATCCTTCTTATCTGTGTGTTATCGACCACATCTATAAGTTGGAGGCTACTTGGACATTTAGGAATAATGCATTTTTTTGATGTTTTGGATCGTGCGGTAATATTAATTATGAGACTGTGCCTCCTCTAACTCATGCATTGCTCTAACTTTCAGTATATGGCACCCAAGAATAAAGAAAGAATTGGCCAAGGAGCCAATGTCACCCCAGGAGGCTAGTGATTCTTCACATGATGATGTGGGCGAGTACCCGAGGGGTGAGGACATTCCCTCGACCTCTACACTACCTAATTCCACAACACCTGACCATCCTACACCAATTTCTGCATCTGCTAAGGGTGCAACTATCCCTCTAACTAATATTCCGGTTCCACCTCCATCCCCATCTTCTGGCCCCAGTGTGTCTGGTGGGGATCTTAGTGGAACCATATAGATGTTTGCCCAGATAGTGGCTTCCCAAGACCAGAGATCTAATGTTGCACCTACATCCTCTAGATAGTAAGGGGAATCTGCTAGTTCTAGGGTAAATAGGTTCCTCCAGTTGGAACCTCTGGTGTTCACGGGTCCTAATCTTGAGGAGGACCCCTAAGATTTTATTGATGAGATGCACAAGACTCTCAGAGTTATGCGTTCAACTGAGACGGAGGGAGTGGAGTTGGCTGCTTACCTCTTGAAAGGGGTGGTCTATTCTTGGTTTGAGGTGTGAGAGGACTCTTGTGAGGGGGAGCCCTCCAGAGGTGTGGAGTGAGTTTGCTTACGCCTTCATGGATCATCTCCTGCTTGCCGAGACAAAGGCAGCCCGTGCAGCTTCAAAGCAAGGTGCAGGAGTGTGTGGGAGTACCACATAGAGTTCGCACGTCTGTCCAAGTATGCTATTCATATGTTGCCCACTATGGAGGCCAGGGTGCGGCAGTTTGTTCAGTGCCTTAGCTCTTTAGTTATCAATGAGACATCTACAACTTCCTTGAATTCTTACATGAACTATGGGAAGATTGCAGCATTTTCTCAGGCTACAGAGAACCATAAGTTGAAGAACAGAATGGAGAGAGAGGGTAGCAGCAAGGCCCAGTCCGCGGGCAACTTCAGTGAGTCATTTGGTTGGGGAAGGTCAGCTTTCAGGGGAGGGTCATCAGGTCCATCCCAGTCCTTTGCCCAGTCTTCACCTAGTGCACCGCCATCAGGGCCTAGTCAGTAGTAGCAGTAGAGTCGTTTCAGGCACAGTTAGGGCAATAAAGGACCCCACCACCAGGGTCGGTCAAGAGAGAGATTCCAGCAGCAGCGGAGGCCCCCATGCCCTAGGTATGGGAAAATGCACTTGGGGATCTCCTACATGGACCTGCCTATATGTTACGGGTGCGGATTGAGGGCTCATATTCAGAGATAGTGTCGTTCATCCCGCCAGGGTACAGTCAGGAGCACAACATAGCCATCCAGTTCAGTAGCTGCTGCATCTTCAGCACCCTCTCCAGCTCGATGCACTCCTGCACCCGCAAGGAATGGTGCATAGAGTTCTAGAGGGCCCAACCATTTATATGCTATGAGTGGTCACCAGAGTGCAGAGGTTTCTCCGGATGTTGTCACAGGTATATTGACTGTTCAATCTCATGATATGTATGCTCATATTGATCCCGGTTCCACCTTGTCCTATGTCACTTCTTTTGTTGCTATGGAATTTGAGATAGAACTGAAACAGCTTCATGAGCCTTACTCTATATCTACTCCAGTTGGTGAGTCTATGTGGTCGTGCAGGTTTATAGAGATTATGTCGACACAGTACGTGGTCGGGATACCATAGTTAACCTCATTGAATTGGAAATGGTTGATTTTGATGTATTAATGGGAATGGATTGGCATTATTCATGTTATGCTAAGCTCGATTGCAGAACTAGAACTATGAGGCTTGAATTTCAAAATGATCCAGTTGTTGAGTGGAAGGGGGATAATATGGTGCCAAAGGGCAGGTTTATTTATTATCTTATAGCCACAAAGATAATCAAAAAGGGGTGCATTTACCATTTGGTCCGGATTAGGACACCGATTCTGAGGCACCTACACTTAAGTTTGTGCCCGTTGTGAATGAATTCCAAAATGTATTTTCGGTGGAGCTCCCTAGGATCTCACCAGACATGGAGATTAATTTTGGGATTGATGTGATGCCAAGAATGCAGCCTATATCTATTCCACCTTACAGAATGGCACCAACAAAATTGAAGGAGTTAAAGCAACAATTGAAGGATTTGTCAGGAAATATTTCATCTGATCGATTGTGTCACCTTGGGGCACACCGGTTCTCTTGTAAGAAAGAAATATGGGTCTTTACGAATGTGTATTGACTACCGGCAACTCAACAAGGTTACAATCAAAAATAAGTACTCACTACCAAGGATAGATGATTTGTTTGATCAATTATAGGGTGGTAGGTACTTCTTCAAAATTGATTTACGGTCTGGGTAATCACCAATTGAAAATAAGGGAGCAAGATATTCCGAAAATAGCTTTCAGGAACCGATATGGGCACTTTGAATTTCTGGTAATTTCTTTTGGGCTAACTAATGCCCGGGCAGCTTTCATGGGTTTTATGAATCTAGTCTTCAAGACTTTTCTTGACTCATTTGTGATAGTGTTCATTAACAATATTCTTGTATATTCTCAAAGTCGAGAGGACCATGCGGATCATCTCAGGGCAGTTCTGCTAACTCTTCATCACCACTAGTTGTATGCAAAGTTTTAAAAATGTAAATTTTGGTTTGAATCTGTCACATTCTTGGGTAATGTCATCTCTATAGAAGGAATTAAGGTTGATCCTCAAAAGATTGCAGCAGTGAAGAATTGGCCTAGACCTACAACTCCAATAGAGCTTCGCAATTTCTTGGGCTTAGCAGGGTATTACAGGAAGTTTGTGGAGGGATTCTCTACTCTTTCCTCTCCGTTGACTAAATTGACATAGAAAGAGGTTAAGTTCCAATGGTCTGATGCTTTTGAAAGGAGTTTCCAGGAGTTGAAATCAAGATTGACTACGGCGCCAGTATTGACCCTGCCAGAGGGTACAGGTGGGTTTGTGGTGTATTGCGATGCTTCAAGGACTGGACTTGGGAGTGTATTAATTCAACATGGCATGGTAATAGTTTATTCTTATAGACAACTCAAGAATCATGAAAAGAACTATCCAACACATGATTCAGAACTTGAGGTGATGGTTTTTGCACTGAAGATTTGGCGTCATTATTTGTATAGAGTACATGTGGATGTATTCACAAACCACAAGAGCCTTCAATAAATTTTCAAATAGAAGTAGTTAAATCTAAGGCAAAGAAAATGGCTTGAGTTACTCAAAGACTATGAAATTGATAATTTACATCATCCGGGGAAGGATAATGTGGTGGTAGATGCTCTTAGCAAGAAATCTATTAGAAGTTTGGCTCACTTGGAAGCATATCAAAGGTCGTTGGCCAGGGAGGTTCATTGGTTGGCTAGATTAGGAGTTTGTCTTGCGGACTCTAGTGAAGGCGAGGTGATTGGTCAAAATAGAGTTGAATCATTGCTTGTGGTGGAGGTCAAGGAAAAACAATACGATGATCTATTGTTGGTGCAGTTAAAGGAGGGGATTCATAAACATAAGACTATAGCTTTTTCTCTTGTCATTTATGATGGTACATTATGGTACCAAGGGCTACTATGTGTTCCAAATATAGATGGTCTTCGAGAAAGAATCATGGCTGAAGCTCACACTTCTAGATATTCCGTGCACCCAAGTTATATGAAAATGAATCATGATCTCAAGGAAGTCTATTGGTGGAATGACATAAAGAGGAATGTGGTGGACTTTGTGGAAAAATGTCCAAACTGTCAGCAAGTGAAGCCTAAGCATCAAAGGCGCGGTGGGTTGGCAGAGAATATAAAAATTCCAATGTGGAAGTGGGAAATGATTATTATGGACTTTGTGGTAGGACTACCGCGCACTCCGTGCAAGTTTGACTCAATTTGAGTGATTGTGGACCGACTCATGAAACCAGCGCACTTCTTGCAAGTTAAATCTACCGACACAGTGGAACAATATGCTTAGTTGTATATCAAGGAAATAGTAAGGTTTCATGGCACTCCAGTTTCTATCATTTCTGATCGAGGAGATCAGTTCACGGCTATCTTTTGGAGGAAATTTCAGCAATGTTTAGGTACTCAGGTGAATCTTAGTACAGCCTTTCATCCACAGACCGACGGGTAGGTAGAGCGGACTATTCAGATGCTTGAGAATATGTTGCGTACTTGTGTTCTTGACTTCAAGGGTATCTAGGATGATCATTTGCCACTCATAGAATTTGCTTACAACAACAATTATCATACTAGTAATCAGATGGCACCATTCGAGGCATTTTATAGTAGGAGATGTAGATCTCTCATTGGGTGGTTCAAGATTGGGGAAGCCGAGTTGATAGGACAAACCTCATGCACCAAGATATGAAAAAGGTTAAGATCATTAAGGAACGGTTGAAAACTGCTCAGAGTCGTCAAAAGTCCTATTCAGATATTCGTCGTAGAGATTTGGAATTCAAAGAAGATGATTGGGTTTTCTTGAAGGGTTCCCCCATGTAGGGTATGATGCGGTTTGGAAAGAAAGGAAAATTTAGTGTGAGGTATGTCGGGCCATATAGAATCATTAAAAGGATTGGTCAGGTGGCGTATAAGCTTGAGCTAACACTTGAGATGTCATTAGTGCACCCGGTATTTCATGTGTCTATGTTGAAGAAAGTAGTTGGAGATCTATCGCTTATCTTACCAGTTGAGGCTATAGAGGTCAATGAAGAACTATCATACAAAGAAATTCCAGTTGTCATTCTTGATAGGCAAGTTCGAAAGTTGAGGAATAAGGAAATTGCCTCAGTGAAGGTGTTATGGGGAAACAAGCAGGTTGAAGAAGCTACTTGGGTGGCCGAGGAAGAAATGAAAAAGAAGTACCCTCATTTTTTTGAGTAGCTATGTAATAGTTTCTATGAAGATATTTCCTATGAATTTTGTATCACTGGTTCAGTTGATGTAAAGGTGTTCCTTTTTGGTTATATGTTGCTTATGAGGCCATGGTTGGTATTGTTATGACTTATATTACGTCATTGGATTATGTGTATTTTGTTAGGTTGTGTTTCTGGGGCTCTCTGACAGTGGCTAGACCCAGTTACAAAGGGAACTCTGGCGAAATTTTCGGAAATTTAGGGAGATAGTCAAAATTTGGGACTGTTGGAGTGTAGTGTGGTAGTTGAGTTGCATCGGATGCTAATAGTGAACTTTGAACCTCATACGAGGAAGAATGATCTTAAGTGGGGGAGGATTTAAGGCCTCATAAAATTTTACCTAAAACCTGGAACTTCGTGTTGATAAGATAAAGAACAATTTTCGAAAGTGCAGGACGTTTTGTGCGGCCAATTCTGCGACCGTAAAACTAATGTGCGGACCGCAAATCTACCGTAGAGTGAAGCAGAGATATGACCTAATTCTTGGTCAATATGTGGTCGCATAATCATTTTGCGAGCCGCATAACCCATCGTAAACTCCGTATAGAAATTCCTGGAGGGATATTCTATGGCGCATTATGCGATCATAGAACAGGTCTGCAGACTAGTTGCAGACTGAAGATAGAAAATTCCACTCCCTGAGGGCCATTATGCGGCCCATTTTGCAGACCGTAGAAGCGTTATGCAGTCGTATATGCGGTCGCTGATCTATGTCGGGGCTACTATTTATCTAAGTTTTAAACTTGACTCTACTTCGTTAAAATAGATGTAAGGGGCCATTTTTTTAGGAAAATCTGATACTATAGAGTGAAAGAAAAAGCCTTAGAGTGAGGAAGTGATCCTCATCAAATTACTCTAAAATTATTACTCAATCCTTGAAGATTATCAAGTAAATCTCACTAAGTGTTCATCCTAAAGGTAAGAATCTATACCCTAGCCCTTAAATTTCGAAAATTAACTAGAAGAGGATAATTAGTAAGATAGTTCATGGGTATGAGAGTTGTTTATCTTGCATGCATGTGTGATAAAAGATGTACGGAGATTGTGAGCTATAAATGGTGATGAATGAGTTGTGGGATGATGAAACCTTCCATAAAAAGGACCTTGAAACCTTAATACACACTTAATGTTTGATAAAATGCTCAAGTGAGCTAGAACCATGATCATTTTCCTAATTTTTGGTTCAATTTGTTACATTGCTAAAATATATTAAAGTTTCTAAGGGTTCCAGAATATGGTAGAGTTTAAGGAAGCTCAATTGAGGTATGTATGGCTAAAACTCCTTCTTCTTAGAACTGAACCCCATGGTGTTCATACAATCAGTGTACGTCCCAAGTTGATCGTTATAGAAATTCTTATTCCAAATGTCCCTGCGTTGAAAAATATTTGTGAAATATGCATTCCAATGCTTTCATCGTGTTATCTTATCTTTTGGGGAGGTGCTTAAGAATATGGAATATGTGCTAAAAGTGCCTAGATTCCAAGTAAAAATTTGAATAAAGATTGTTATGCCAAATTGTGTGAAAAGTCTCTATGTGGCTTAGATTCTAAATTGCTCACATGTATAATCAAAATCTTGAATGAAAAGCCTTGTTGTTGTTGATGATGATAATAACGTGGAATGTGGAACAGAACTTGAATTTTGAAATGCGGCCAAGTGCCAAGCATAATGTTACAAATTGTTGCCACAAGTGCCGACAAAACTGAAAAGATGTGAAACAAGAATAAAGCGAGATGATTGATAGAAAATGGTAGTGGCTCGGGTGAGGCGGCCTAGCCGATCGGGCTGTGCTCAGAGGCCCTGCCGCACACATGGTGGTGATTATGCTGGAAATTGAAACTGGAAATCAAAACTTGAATTGTGAATGTAGTGGATGTCTCGAATGAGATGACCTAGCCGATCAGATCGTGATCGGACTCCGTATAAAGGTACAGTGATATTGTGAATGATAACATATTGGTGTTAAAGATCTTCCAACCTAAAATCATTGAAATTACTTGAAATGTTATGTGATTCTTAATTTGATGTTATGGTATTGTTTAAGGTTCATATTGATTTCATGATTATCTGCTCTTGTATTATTGTTCAAGCTAATAAGATGGTATTTAGTTATACATACTAGTACCATTCGACGGTACTAACATCCCTTTTGCAGGGGGGTATTGCGTCTTAAATGGATGCAAGTGGTTCCATAGTAGTTAGTGTTGATTAGCGTTAGTGGTAAATTCTCCTCCCAGTAGTCTTGGTGAGCCCCATTTCATTTCGGGGTCATACATCTTTTGTTCCTTATGTATTGTACTGGAGGTATAGCTAGAGACATGTTGCGGGCACTTATGTAGTACTCTTTTGTATCTATTTAGAGGCTTCATAGACATAGTGTGGGTTATATGTATATGGGTGCTGGGAAAGTCAAACGAATCATGTTATGTTTGGATCATTTATTCTACTTCATACTATGAAATGGTGTGTATTTTGAGATATTAACCAATGAAGTAACTAAGGAAAAATTGACTTGGAATTGTATTCATGATTTCCTTAAAATCTAATTTATGAAAATTTGTTTTGTCTTAATGCATGAGCGAGTTGGGTAGGAAGAATCTAATAGGCTTTCTTAGCCGAGTTCACTCGATTGAGCGTCGGTCGTGCTCCCCGAGTTTGGGACGTCACAGATAACTTACTCATATGCATTGGTTTCTGAAAGATATATTTTAGTGGATCCATCCTTTATATGAGATATGTAGTGTATGCACAGAAATAATGTCTCAAATTATAGGCTATCCACGTCAAAGTACAGCAGGTGCGTTCCACCAGAGAATATCGGGCTTCATAAGGTGTGAATTTCTTGCTCAGATAATATATCGCCTGCTCTTTCCTCCCAGTTTTGTCATGTTGCCTAGAACACAGGCAAAGGATCTATCCAACACAGACAGATAAAGTTGATTCTGCTATAAAGCGGCTGATATAATTGAGGCGTCCTAGAAAATGCATCACATCCTTCTTATTCTTTGGGGCGGAAAATCCTGGATAGCTTTGAATTTTGACGAGTCTAAGTCAATACCTCAGCGGTTGACAATGAAACCTAGCAACTTTCCAGCAAGTACTTCGAAGTCACATTTTGTGGGGTTCAACTTCAAGTTGTATTTTCGAAGTCGATAAAAAAATTTCTTCAGGTATGCTATGTGATCTGAACTCCTTTTAGATTATATGACAACATCATCCACATACACCTCTTTTTCCTTGTGTATCATATCGTGGAAGATAGTCGTCATGGCCCTCATGTAGGTAGCCCCAACATTCTTCAAACGAAAAGACATCATTTTGTTATAATATATTCCCCATGGTGTGATAAAGACGGCCTTTTCAGCATCCTCTTCATCCATCCTAAGCTGATGATATCATGCGAAGCAATCCACAAAGGATTGGAGTTCATGTTTGGCGCAGTTTTCAATCAGTATGTGTATATTAGGCAGCGGGAATTCATCCTTAGAACTTTCTCTATTCAGATCTCGGTAATCGACACATACTATAACTTGCACATCTTTCTTCGGAAGCGGCACAATGTTGGCTAACCAGGTCGCTTATTGATGAGTGGTGATTTTACCATTTATTTTAGTCTATATACTTTAATATGAGGTTGTTTATGGTGTGTATTGCTAGATTTTCATGTAAATGATGTCATGAAGAGAGTTGAATTCAATTGAAGTGGAATTGAGCAAAAAAGAGTATAAAAAATGCAAAATTCCTTTAGTGATTCCGCATCTACGAAACATTGTTCGCTCATGCCACATCGCATCTCCAAGTGGAAGGTCGCATATGCAGAAATGGGCTACATTCCACTGGAACTGCATCTGCGGTCAGTAATCTGCATCTGCGGTCAACAATTCACATATGCGGAGTCGCTTCTATGACAATATTGTCCGCATCTACTGAGAAGGAAATTCCACACAGGCGTCACATTTACGACTGGAAGACCGCTTTTAAACAGTCTCACATGCGATGATTTATTTCGCAGGTGCAATCAATAGTCTTCAGCTCTGTGTAATTTTGACAATTCACATTCTCCATTCCAAACCTACAAATACACGACCTAGCCCACTATAAACATATTTTTTGGCAGTCTTTGGATATTTTGGACACATCTTGACTAGAGAACACAAGTTTTGGAGCTAAGATTGTTGCACTCACACTTGGGTCTTGAAGATTTGAAACTTTTGGTGGAGAATTTCTTACCCATTTATGTTCATTTTATCATTTCCTTGCTTTGTATTGTATATCTAAGTGTGTAGTATTTTTTCCAACACATAAATCTTGTTTATGGAAATATTCATGTTAAAAGTGTGAATTAAATTTCTTGTTATGCTAATGTATTGAACGATTTTTAGTTATATTGAAGTGAGTTATTGTTTCTTTAATTATTCTTGTTCTTTAATGTTTCCAAAGGTATTATCTAACCCTAGGACTCGCCCATTTACTTCGAATTAATTTTGGGAAAGATATTTTGGGGTTGGAAAAGATTAATTAACAAGAACTTGAGGCTTTAACCCTCACTTTATAGATTCTACCTAGGGATAGGATTGAGCTACTTGTAGCCATATTCGGGTGTGCTTAATCTCTTAATTGTTTTAGGGATAATTCAATTAGGAAATCTTGTTAGTCTTCGAAAGAAGCTGATATAGAATTATTACTCAAGGCTAATTAACATAAACTCGTTCATATTTGTAAAATAGTAGAATACATTGGATTGTTACCTGAGTGTAATTCCCCATGTATCCATGCTTGTAGCCATTGATCATGTTACTTGCTTTCTAGGTTAGTTTATATTTTTGCATTTAGGCATCAATATATTCTCAAAACTTTTTTTAAGTGTTTGGCTTAACATATAAGTGATAATTCTCTTACACGCCAAATCGCCTACATATTATTTTTGTGGGATTCGACCCCGACTCATAGTTGGATAAAATATATTGCATGTGACCGTGTCCATTTATTTTTTAGTAGTGTATTTGGACATCATCAAAATTGGCACCATTGCTCGAGGAACTATTTGGCGTATTTAGGTTGTTTGGGAAGTAAGCGTAAGTGCTTTGGTCCAAACTTATGAATATTTGTGTAATTATTTTCTTATCTTTGTTTGGTTTCTTGTTGATTTTCTTGTATATATTCTTAGTTTTTGAAAAATGGCATCATGTAATGAAAATTGGTCGGATGATAGTTGTTCATACTTTGATGACCTTTGTCCTTAATTGTGGAAGACTACACTCGTGGCAAAATTGTTTAAATTCTCCAGGGGACGGATTTTGCGTACATTCTCAAACCCATGATAGGAGTATTTGTGATAAGTGTGGTCGTCAAACTGGTCATAGGGATCATTGTATGTATTTGTCTTTCCCTTCCCCGAACTCTCACTATGATGATTCTACTTTTTTATGATAACAAATATAGGGATATGAAAGTGAAAGAATGTGTGCACAGTCAAAATGGAGAGTTCAAGCTCATAATAGAATGCCTACTTAAAGGATGAAACAAAGAGCAAAATGTATGGAAGGAGCTTTTGGAAAATAGTCTCCAAAATAATTTGGCGCTTGAAAGGTTAAACTTACAAATGGGAGAAATGCTTGAAGCTTTAGAGTTCCAAAAAGCCTCGGAAGTGAATGATAGCCAAGAACCTTCCTTAGAGGTTGACGTCGAAATCCTTCATTGGCACTTGATAAAAACCAAGAATGAACTCTCAAAGGCTCAAAATGAGAGGATGATGCTCATGTTGGAGGCCATTCTTAAAAATGAGGAGAACCAAAGCTTGGCACACGAGGACTTAAAACAAGCACTACATCGAAATGATGAGATTATCCACACTTTGGAAGATCAAATGAAATCATTGATTGAGGATCATTATGCCTATCAATTTGAAAGTGTGGAAAGATGTCAAGAAGAGTCCAACTTCGAAAAAGAAAGTGAGCTTTATTTTAAAGAATCAAGAATTGAAAATTTGTTACCCAACTCCATGCTTGTTGGTTATGCCAAGAAAAATATGGAATTAAGGTCAACCGGTGTAGTTATAAATATGGTTGAATTTTACTCTAATTCAGAAAGAATTGAAATTTGAAGGCTTGATGTCACATTCCAAGCATTTATAAACATTGGAGTTGTGCGGTGATATAGGGATTGAATTACACGACTCAATGAAGGATTGTGAGGAAGAAAGGCAAATGCCATACATTTTACAATTTGAAGGCACAAGAAGGCAAAATGACATTCCTCACATGAAAGTCAAAAAATGCAAAATAAAAAAATTAAAGTTTTGCATGATCATCAGCTTACCTCCCCCCGTCGCTCGTGGTCACAACTTGATTCCAAGTTAGGTGCCCAGTTCATATCTTCCAAGTGGCGAGAAAAGTGGTAAAGTTAATTCACGTCGTGCCACGACATTAAATGCAGAGTTTGGTGGGAGGCAATCCATCGTTTTCAAACTCTTAGTCGTTTTTGAAATTTTCTGTTTTAGAATAGCTTATTATGTTAGTTTTGCCTAATCTGCAAAGTTTTAAATTTTTTGGAGTTGAATTAAGGGGTTTGAGGTGTTGGAACACACCAAAACAGTGGCTACCCAGATCTGTCCAGTTGAACTCTGGTGCAACCGCACCTGCAGACAAAAGAACACAGGTGGGCTTTTGCATAAGCGAAGGACCTGGGCGCAGATGCGCATTTTGCACAAGTGCGATGAAATTATTGCAGAAGCATCTTCATAGAAACACTTCTTTTACTACAGGTGCGTAATCAGACATGTTTAATGAACAAAACCTTCATTTCATCAAGTAATACTCTAATTTTTCCCCCAAACTCAAACTCCTCCATCTCTCACTTAACTGCTACTGAAATTCCCCATTGCTCTTGTAACGACCCGATCGGTCGTTTTGAGCCCTAGTACATCATTCGATGATTTGAGGTCATGCGTAGCTTCACTTCTAGTATTATGACTTGTATGTGCGGTCGTAATTGAATTTTGGAAAGTTCGGAGTTTATTTGGAAAGAAAATTCTCATTTCGGAAGATTTATGTTGGAAGAATCTGACTAACGTTTGATTTTATGTAAACGACCTCGGAATTAGGAATTGGAAGTTCCAATAGGTTCATATGAAGATTTTTGGACTTGGGCGTATGTCCGGGTTGGGTTTTGAATGACCCGAGAGTGTTTCAGTGCCTATTGTGGAAGTTGGCATTTTGGAAGAATTTCATAAATTTGGGTCGAAGTGTATTTCAATGGTATCGATGTCCATTTGGAATTTTGAGTCTAGATATAGCTCTGTATGGTGATTTTGGTCTAAGGAGCACATCAGGATGTGGATTTGGAGGTCCGTAGGCCATTTCGGGGTCATTCAATGAAAGTTAGAAACTAGAAGGCTTTTGGGAAGTTTGATCGAGAGTGGACATTTTCATATTGGGGTCAGATTCCTATTCTAGAAGTTGAAGTAGGTCCATAATGTTGAATGTGACTTGTGTACAAAATTTGAGGTCAATCGGACGTGATTTGGTAGGTTTCGGAATCGAATGTAGAAGTTTAAAGTTCTAAAGGTCCTTAAGCTTGAATTGTGTTGCGATTCGTGATTTTAATATTGTTTGATGTGATTTTAAGGTTCGACTAAGTTCGTAATGTCTTTTGGGATGTGATGGTATAATTGGTTGAGGTACCGAGGGCCTCGGGCAGATTCCAGATGGTCAACGGATCGAGTTTGGACTTGGAAGAAATGTTGGTGCTGCTGTCATCTGGTGTAAGCGCACCTGCGAGGTTTTGGCCGCAGGTCCGGAGCCGAAAAAGTTGCTAGGAGGGTCGCAGAGTGATGCTGGGAAAGCAAGGCAGGAGCGCAGGTGCGAGGGAATGTCTGCACCTGCGAAGGCGCAGATGCAGAGGGGAGATCGAAGAAGAGGAAGCACAAAAGCACTTATTTGAACGCAAAAGCGGAGGCTCCTGGATTGAGATAGAGCCGCACCTGCGATGGATTTTTCGTAGCTGTAGAGCCATAGAAGCAGTTGTTACACAGCATGTGCGAAGGATGGGCTGGGCAGTGTCCTCTTTAAAATAAAGGGTATGGCTCAATTCCATTTCGTTTCGGCCATAGGAGCCGATTTTAGAGCAATTTGGAGTGCTATCTTCATCAACTATTATGGGGTAAGTGCTTTATTCACCTTGTGAGTTAAATACATGATTTATATACGGATTTAAGAATGGAAATTTGTAGAAATTTGGTATTTTAGGATTTTGACCCCAAATTTGGGCATGGAATTGAGAATAAACTATATATTTGAGTTCGTGAGGCTATGCGTAAAGTTTATCTTCGTAAATTTTCGGAACCCGGGCACGTGGGCCCGAGGATAATTTTATCGACTTTTCGAACGGAGTTGGAAATTGTTATAAATTGAATTGTTATGAGTACTAGAGTATGTTTTTATTGGTTTGCACATTGTTTGACTAGTTTTGGAGCGTTAGGCATCGGTTTGTGGTGATAGACTAGAGTTGGAGCCGGTTGTAGAAATTTAGAGCGAGGTAAGTCTCTTGTCTAACCCTGTGAGGGGAAATTACCCCTAGGTATTGTAAATTAATGTGTGCTACTTATTGTGGGGGCTACGTACGCGCAAGGTGATGAGAGCCCGTACGTAGCTACATTCATGTTATTGTTTGGGAAGGCTTAGGTTCACATCATGCTATAACTCTACTATTTGAGAAGTCTCTCGCCTATTAAATTCCTATGTTTTAAATTACTACTTGAGACTAGACTTGATATCGTAGAGACTTTTCGAGTTCATGATTAATCACTGAATAATTTTGCTCCTCTTACAAAATGATTCCGCGATATATATATATATATATATATATATATATATATATATATATATATATATATATATATATATATATATGCTTCATTGAAAGTTTTTGTTAAAGAAATTATAACTCACACGTTTATTTGTGAGTGGGGTTGAGGACCCATTAACTCTTCTTATTCTAATGGGATCGGGTCATTCGCCTCGGTAGGATTATGTACTTCACATCTTATGGGATCAGGCCATTTGCCTCGGTAGGATTTATGTACCACACTCTCGTGGGAGCGGGCCATTCACCTCGCCAGGTTGATAGATGTATCTATGGTTCGTGTCGTTCGACCCTCGGCAGTGCACAGTATAATTATTTATGTTGGATCGGGCCGTACGCCTCGACATTTCTATAAAAATATCCTCATGGAAATCGTGCGTAATATTTGAAAAGAAGCCAGTGTATCTGTGAGTTTTTCTGATTTGAATTATGACAACCTATCTGATGATATCCACTATATCTATACATATGCTCCGGTTAAGGAGGGAATTGCTAATGGAGGACTTGAGTTTATTGAAAAGAGGAGAATTTAACCACTTATTTTATACTTGTTTACTTTATTTATTTACCTCTTTACTATACCTGATATTATTGGACCACTAGTAAGTGTCGATATCGACCCCTCGTCACTACTCCTTCGGGGTTAGGCTAGATATTTACTGGGTACATGTTGATTTACGTACTCATACTACACTTGCTACACATTTTGTACATGTACATTTATGTCTGGTGGTCCTAAGGGCGCAGAGGTGTGGTTACTTGTGGGGATATAGGCAAGCTGCATCCTATGTTACGAGTCCACAGCATGTAGAGTCTCCTTCAAAGTATTTATATATTTCCTGTCCAAATTTGTATTCCGGAAAGAGGCTTTATTTTATTTTACTTCCTAGTTGATGCTCATGCACTTGTGACACCGGGTTTTGGGGGTATTTATGGGTTGTTTAGTATGGTTGTAAGAAAATATCATTATTTACTTTGTAAATTTTATCACTTATCGTTTAACTGAAGGAAATTATGATTTCAAAAGACTAAGTAGAGTAATTAAGTTAATAAATTCTTGTTGGCTTGCCTGACAGTGGTATTAGGTGCCACCATGATCTTTCATGGATTTTGGGTCATGACAGCTCTCGATTTATACTTCTCTCACACAAGACAATTAGGTAATCATCAACAGTCTCTCTCAGCTGCTCTCTTTTCAGTTTTCTTCTTCTTCTTCACAGTCATTCCCCACAGTCCTGTTTTTCCCATTCTTGATTAGGGTTGATATTAGGGTGAGAAAATTGGTTGAGAGTGTTCATTTGTGTTATGTTGTTGTTGAAAAACAATTTTAGGGGAAATCTGAGTACCCAATTTATTTAAAGAAGCATAACATTCTCAGTGCTTGCTAAGTGTTCGACAAATTGTCCGAAAGAAATTTTATTGCTAAGTGCCTTAAAAGCATGTAAGCCAAGTCATGAAAACTTGTAGAGCACAAATTTAGAAGTCTTGAGTATAAATTTTGTGCATAAAACGTGATTTAAATTGAAGAAGAGTCGGCAGTTATAGCCTTTTGAACCCTCTGATGAACACCGCGAATGCGCAAAAAAGGCCGGACATGCGGCCTTGCAACTGTGATGCCTATCCCGCAGGTGTGATGTCTATTCAGAAGTGGAAGTTCGCAGAAGTGAAACACCTTTCGCATCACAACCGCACATGCAACAAACCTACGGCAGGTGCGATGACTGGCAAAAATTGGAAATTCCAGTAGCCTTGCAACTGGAGCTTTCAGAGCTCATTTGGCTCGATTCTTTTGGCCTAATTGCATTGTATTGAATTGCTTAACATGATTGTAATTCCCGACTAACTTTGTTTTGATTTTTAGGTACTTTTAAACTAAAAAATGGACACGAATATGAATGAAAACACGACATTTGATCATGAAACTGAAGAAGTCGGTAAGGATTTGAACTATGATACCAACGAATTCCTGTTGGCTGATTGTCAAAGCCAATATTATGATAATCTCCTCACCACGAAGCTCAAACTTGAAAAAGGAATTTCTGATGACAAAGTGGTCGAGCTAGTTTCAATAGCCGCCTAGTTTCAAGCAGTTGGACCTGCTTCATCCCCACTCCATGCAAGGCCAATGAGGAATGGGTTAGGGAAATTTACGCCAACTTAAGACGTATACATTTCCAAAACCATGAACTTATAATAAGGGGAAAGATTGTGAAATTTGGAGTTGAAGAGATAAATGATGTCTACGGGCTCCCAAATCATACGCTTGAGCCAATGCAAGAAAAAGATACATAAGACAATAGTGATTGGCCAGTTTCAAAGCTGTGTCCTACATGTCAAAGAGTGACTTGGGCGAAAAAGAAAAAAGGCATCAAATGTGTTGATTTTACAGCCAAAGCAAAAATGTGGTTGTATATCATTGCAACCAGAGTGTCTCTTTGTGGGAACGTTTTAGATGTCACATATATCAGGGCCTTGATAATTGCTTTTATCTTTGATGCCATTCCTGTGAATGTCGGTCACTACCTTGTTTGGGAGCTGCATGAGTATGTGATTCAATATGGCTCGACATTGATATTTCCATCATTTAGTACACAGTTGTGCTGGTGTGCACATGTTGAGAAATGAGATGGATATCATTTCATACCGGAAGACAAGCCCTTTCACCCATTAAGAGTGATAGGAGTAGGCAGTGTGTTAAAGAGCAAGAAGAGGAAAATGCAGATTATTGTAGTTGAAGGGTCCTCCTCACAAGCTGCTCAGGCCAAGGGACTGCTTCCATTTGTGACTTAGTGTCACAGCTCCCTAGTGGGCCCTCACACTGCCAACCTATGCCCGAGTATTTTACCAGGGAAGAAATGAGGACCTACCCGAACAACCCGAAGAAGCAAGTAGAGTCGCACGAGAAGTTGGCAGCTTCTGTTAGCAAGCTCGAGGCAGCCTATGGTAATATGGACAAGGAACATATAGATCTTCGAGCGGACATCAAAAAGGAGAAAGAGAGAAATAAGAAGAAGAGCAAGTTTGTGATAAAGATGTGGAGAGGCATCAAGGCCATCTTCAAATGGGGCCAGCCAAACAGGAAGATACCAGTTGAGGACAACGATGATAGCGAAGAGTATTCCTTCATGTCGAATACTGCTGGTGATGATGCTAATGATATCTATGATGATGAGGCCGAGAGTTCTTCACTGTAGTGATTAGCTTTTCTCCCGCAGTCTGCTAGTCTGATGCAGACCTCAGGGAGACCCTCAAACTACTTTTATTTTTATCTTAATATTGTGCAGTGAGGACACTGGAGTGTTTTTAGTTGGGGTGGCTTTAGGGAGTATACTTTATTTGTACATTAATGCTTGACTTGTGCCCTTGTTGGGCTTATGCTTTTGTATGGATATTGTGTGCCCTTGTCGGGCTTGTTTTACTATTGCTTATCATGTGCTCTTATCGAGCGTAGTTTGTGATTGGTAATATATTTGCGGATTAGTCGCTTTTGTTATTCTATTTTATCTTTATTTATTTATTTTTTTAGTAGTTTTTAGTTTACGTTATTTTTGTTTAATTAATATTAATTGCTTTTATTATTTTATTTTCTTTAGTAATTTTTAGTTATTTTATTTTTATTCCTTTAGTGTTTATTTTGTTTTCTTTAGTAGTTTTTAGTTTATATTATTTTTATCGCTTTAGTAGTATTTCCTTGGGTTTTCTTGTCACAACCCAATTCTCGAACCCGGTCATGATGGCGCCTCTCGTGAAGACAAGGCTAGCCCGACCAAAACAGAACACCTCTTTTAAACAGTTAAATATCATAAACAGTTCTAAAGCATGATATAATATCCATAATTCACGGAATTGAAAATAACAACAGTAAAAAAAACCATCCCGACACAGCCCAAACCGGGGTGTCACAAGTCATGAGCAACTAAGAGAAATCTTGATACAGACTACTAATCACTAAACCCGATACAATAGTTCTAAGAACATGAGAATGATAAGATAAGGGAGGCACGGGGGCTGCAGACGCCAACACCTACCTCGTGATCTCCGAAACACTGCCTGGACGGGAAGATCGGCACTTAGGAGCGGACTTTGTGATGCCTGAATCTGCACAAACGGTGCAGGGAGTAATGTGAGTACTTCGACCCAGTGAGTAATAATTACAAATAATGTCTGAAAGCATGAAAACACGTAAGGGCACAAAACAGTTCGATATCAAAGAAGTAAAAATGACGTAAAGCAGTAAATTAGTGAAGAAGTCAAGTGAAATCTCTTTAAAACAGGTAAATAGCAAGTAGAAATCCGCCCCTCGGGCACAGTATCAATCACTTAGAATAGTATCAGCTCCTCGGGCTAACTCTCATCACTTAGTGCTCATTCTCAGCTCTCGACCTATATATCTCTCATAATAACAGAATTCAGAATAACCGTTGCGACGTGCAGCCTGATCCGTACATCGCTGCGGCGTGCAGCCCGATCCATAAAGATAGTCGATTGCGCTCACTGGGGGTGTGCAGACTCCGGAGGGGCTCCTACAGCTTAAGCGTTATATTCCTGCGGCATGCAGCCCGATCCATATAAGTATTGTTGCGGCGTGCAGCCCGATCCATAACATATATAATATACTCACCATTGGGTTCTCAACCCCTCTAATTCATTAACCTCACAGCCTCTCGGGCACTATTATAGAAGATAGGGATCTTAGCCCACAAATTTCTCTCATTTAGGAATAGTATGATAAAACGGCTCGAATCGTTTAAAACAGATAAAAACATGACCGAGGATATGATTTTTTTACAAGTATAGTGAGGAAAATCATTCAAAATCCCCGAAGGGTTCAAATAGTTGGCACGAAACCCAAATATGGCAATTAGCCCAAATCATGATGATAACAATTAAGTTTCAGTCAAATACGCGGTAAAATCATCAGTCGGGATGGACCAAGTCTCAATCCCCAGTAGTAAAAGACCCCACTCTCATCATCCAGCGCGTGTCTCACCTCAATATAGCACTACGATTTGCAATCCGGGGTTTCAAACCCTCAGGACATCATTTACAATCATTACCCACCTCGAACCGGCTATAACTCTAGCTCGCGACGCCTTTGCCCCTCGAATCAGCCTCCATGCGCATCGAATCTATCCAAAATTAGAACGAATACATCACAATATGCTAAGGGAACAAAGCCCAAGCGAAAACAATCGAAAAATATCAAAATTCCTGAAATTAGCAAAACCCGAGCCCCGGGGCCACTTCTAAAAACTCAAAAAAATTACATCAACGAGTTCCTTATCCTCCCACGAGTTCATACATATCAAAAGTTCTCAAATCCAACCTCAAATGGTCCTTCAAATCCCAATTTAAAAGTTTAAAATCCCAAGCCTTAGTTCTTCCATTTTTAGCTTAGGTTCGATGAATTTCTAGGTTAATTTCACAATAGAATCACGTTTTAGGTTCATAAATCTTACCTCCAATCACTTCTCCTTGAATCCCTCTTCAATCTCCCTCAAAGAGCTCTCAAAATAATCAACTATGGTAGAAAAATGGCTTAAAATCGCGGATGAAATGTTTTATAAACTTACTGCCTAGGTCTGACCCTTCCTTCTTCGTGAACGCGGTCAAACTCTCGTGTTCGCGATGCACAACTTATCTTGACCAGATTTTCCTTCTATGCGATCGCGACATAAGACTCGCGAACGCGATGCTTCGCCTAGGCGACCCTTCGCGAACGCGACAACATACCTGCGAACGCGAAGAACAATTTCACTTCTATTCCCCTTACTCAAATCCTTCTATGCGAATGCGACAGTACCCCTCGCAAATGCGATGCACCAAGCTCACTCCCCTTCGCGAACGCGTGGCCTGCCTAGCGAACGCGAAGGAAAATTTCACACCTCCCTCCGCTTACTCTTCGCGAACGCGAGGACCCTTATGCGAACGCGAAGAGATAAATTGCTGCAACTGTTGAGATCAATTTTCTGCAACTTTCAAAACTCAAAAGTGGTCCGATTGACCACCCGATACTCACCCGAGGCCCCCTGGACCTCAACCAAAAGCACCAACACATCCTAAAACCTAATTCAAACTTGTTCCAATCATCAAAACACCTCAAACAACACCAAATCCATCAATTCACATTGAATTCAAGCCTAAGTTTTCTAAAAACTTCTGAAATACGCTTTCGATCAAAAACCCAACCAAACCACGTCCAAATGACCTAGAATTTTGCACACACATCACAAATGATATAACAAAGCTACATAAACTCTCGGAATTCCATTCCGACCCTCGCTCACCTACCAACCAAAAATCGCCAGAATACTAACTTCACCAATTCAAGCCTAATTCTACACCGGACCTCCAGAATCAATTCCGATCACACTCCCAAGTCATAAATCACCTCCCGAAGCTAATCGAACCATCAGAACTCACATCCGAGCTCTCTAACCCATAAGTCAACATCCGGTTGACATCTCCAACTTAAACCTTCTTAAAAGAGACTAAGTGTCTCATTTCTTACCAAATCCACCCCGAACGCAAACTAATCAACTCGATCACATAAAATGCGGATAACAAAGCTTAAAGAAGCAGAAATGGGGGAAATGGAGCGGTAACTGTTCCGACCTAAACACTCACGCAAGTGTACGCGATCGACAAGTAATATAGTAATAAGTAAAGTATCGTTCCCACGAGGACTTGTGATTAACTTATCAACTGATGCAAACTCAAACAATTATCGAATTTAAGCTAATTCATTACAAAATACATAAATATCCAACTTAAAGCTTGACTGGTAATTTAACAATAATACTACACAGAATTACTACACCACTTATACAATATGTTTATAACAATTTGGATAAATATATTCCCGGATCATGGACTTGCTAGAAATTATGCTACTATTTTAGATTAAAATGGATTTATTGAATTATCCGGGTTATTGATTATACGGTTAATAATATTCATAAGAATCTTTCAATTTCTTATGCGCCTATTCAAGTTAAATTAATACCTATATTTCTATGGTATTAATATTAACTCAAATGCATTTACAAATCCTATTTCTCAACCAAGGAAGGCAATTAAGTATAGTTCTATCTTAATTGCGAATCTTTCACCCGATGCCCAGGATCCGTATCTTGCTATATTTGATTCTATATGCAATCAAGAATTTCCTTTTTCAAGTTTAACTCAAGATTCGTAAATAATATTTTACTGTTAGCTACGCAGTAAAATAATTAACAGCAGAATCAAATAAACAACCCATAATGATAAATTCAAGATCATCAATTTAAGCTTCAAACAACATAATCATCTAACACCCATAACCCCAGAATACTAGAGTTTTTAGCTACTCATAATCATACAAAAATCAACAATAAAAGTCTTAAACATAATATAAGTAAATACAAGAAGAAAGTTTAGAAAAACTCTTTAAGTTCTTACTTCAAGATTGTAATCCCCTTCTTTTCTTCACTTCAAGATTGAGTCTTTCCTTCACTTTCTCTCTCTAAAATGATTTCTTCCTCTCAAATCTGATCTATCCAATAATGGAGTTTTTACTTTATTGTAGTTTAGTGGATTACTCCCAAATTGACCAATTTACCCCTCAATAATTACTTTTCCGGACAGGACTAGCGCGGGAGCGCATGACCAGCGCACATCCCGCGCATGTCGAGTTTCTTTCTGTCCAAATCACTGAACTAGCGTGGGAGCGCATGACCATCGCATGACCCGCGCTAGTGAGGTTTTCTCTTGTTAAGATGTTGCTGCTCAACTTTTCGCCATTTGACTCCATTTTTCACTTGATTACCATCATAAATCCTCATTTGTTTATTGAACTCCTGTGAGACATTAAAGTCATGATTAGAGCCAATTATTGCATTATTTTAACTTTACAATAGTAAACCATCCTTAAGTTGAGCTAAAACGTAGGCTATATTAAACAATTTAGCCAACTATCAACACCCCACACTTAGCTTATTGCTACTCCTCGAGCAATCCACTATATTCTTTTTAGAGAATTCTTCACTCAACCATTTCCCTTAATGCATTACACCTAGAACAATGTACATGTATTACACCTAGCAGTGAACAATCCTAGCCTCAAAGCCAACTCTCAAGTGCCATGCAATATTCACATTTCCTCAAAGTACTCTACACAGAAATCAAGACTTGCTTCTCCGTCACGATTCATATGCCCTCACAATTACATCAACAAAAACTGAGTTCAATCCACCACATTCAATTCATATATTCACATATATCAGGGAAATCACTCACTCTCACAAAAGAGGTCACATGCATGCAATTGGCACCATAAGCTTGCCCTTAATGTAAATCTCTACTAAGGTAGGCTAGCTCGATCCAAAATCAATTAGGACTTTTTCATGGTTGTAATGTGGGCTAAGGGATGGGTAGGATGTATTTAGGAATAGTGACTCAACCCCTAAGCACTTTAACACATCACACGAGCAATTTTCAGCGTAAATTTTTCAACCCACTTCTCATTCATACACAATATCATCCCACAAATACGCCCTTCTTCTTTAAGCACTCTATTAATTCATTCACACTAGCTAGAGCAAAACACTATGTAATTATCTCTCTTTCTTTTTTTCAATTTCTGCTAGTGGTGTATTCGTTTACAACATAAGTGCACCTTTCATCCTTTTATTGGTTCCACTCAAAAGCCACCCCACACTTATTTACTTCTTACTTCTTTTAGCGCTCTTCGCACAATTAAAGTGCTTTAAGAGGTAAAAGGATCAAAACACTGTCATTTAAGAACAAAAGGGTATAGGCTTGTAATGCGGGTGCCAAACAAAAAGTCTGAAGGCTCAAAAGGGTTAAATAGGGGCAAATTTTATTTTTAATAAGCAATTAAGCTCAAAAAGGTCAAAGAAAGCCTAACATCATTTTTCAAACCGAGCATCACCTCAAATTTTGCTTCAACTCACATACCGGGCAAGTTCTAGACACAAGTACAATACATGGACTACACAAATACTCACCATACATGCCATATGACTCATTCCAGATCAGCTCATCAAGACACTCCATTACGAGCAGTCAATTCAGTAACAAACATACAATTTAAGGCACTTTCCATGAGATTCAACAATTAAGACTAAGCGTTACACTCTAGGGTCTATTGTGTTCAGGTGTGTCAACGCTATGGGTTCACTTTTCTATAGCTTATAACTCCTTATTTTAGTCTACAAATAAAAATATAAAAACAGAAATTAAAAACTACCTATGCTCGGTTCAAGATAAACCCTTGGAAAAGAACCGCGGCTTAAAGAAAAACCAAGGGGGAATTGCTACACTACCTAAGAAAAAATATATAAAAAAAATCTTTTTGTTGTTTTCTCTAGACTCACTTCCCTCAAGAAAATTCGTCTAAAAGATCTGTCGTAGGGAAAAGTCTAATTTTTCTACCTTTTTTTTTCACAAAAAAAAAAATTTTAATCTTCTAAAATACTACACAACTACGAAGAAAAGCAATAAGAAGCTAAAATACTAAAAAGCTAATTATCCAAAGGAATTCTCCCACCCCACACTTAAAAGAGTGCAATGTCCCCAATGCACAAATAAAAGCAAAAAAATAACAAGGGTGGACAAGAAACTCCCTAAAAGGCCAAAGACCGAAGCACTGGCAGCTCACGGGGTACTCAGACTTCTCCCAAATATGGTCCTTTGTGCGGGTACCTCACACTAGTTCCAACCAGCTGGCTCGCATTTGCACACTTTCAGTGGCTTTTCTTCTATGCTCATAATCCTACAACAAATGCTACAAGGGTAGAAAACTAAAATAAATAAAAATAAAAGAAAGCAGTAAAGTTGGGTTGCCTCCCAACAAGCGCCTAATTTAACATCGCGGCACGACATGAACCACTTTTTGCCTCCACCTTAAACTTATAAATTGAGCCCCCAATTTGGCTTCAAGCTTTTTGCTATGCTCTAGGGGTGGTGAGACAAATTTAACATGGTCGAGCAACCAATATCGTGTTCTACACTTTTTGGCTTTCAAATGAGGTATGTAATTATGTCTCTCTGGCATGATAAATTCCAGAATATAAGCACCCAGGTCCTTGTACATTGGCTCCCCCAAAGGCTCAGATGACTCGATTTCCATGTCATCATCCAAACACAATGTTGAAAAATGTATGGAATGAGGAGCAGTATGCCCCAACTCTAGAATTGTATCACTAGTTACATCCTCATATGTACACACACTAGAGTCTTCAAATATAACATTATCTACTTCTTCACATGGCTCTAGAGTGCTTTCCTCAACATGGACATCATTAATAAAAGTACGCTCGAATGATTGACTCTCCAATTTTAGCTCCTCGAATTGGCGTATAAGCTCCTTTTCAGTTTCACACAACTCAGAACTATTTTGTTGGGCATTAGACGCATCAACCTTTGCAATCAATTGAGTTCCCAAGTCATGAATAACAGTGCCAAATTTTTCGATCTCTTGTCCTATTTTAGTTCTTCCTTCTATTAGGCCTTGTATCCCATCTGTAATTTTCTCACGTTGAGCCTCATATATCTCCAATCTTTCAGCTTGTTCCACCAGCCAGGTTTGACTCAAAATCTCCTCTTTTTCAAAATTTTCCTCTTGCTGGTACTCACTATCTTCATTCAATTCTTCTATATTGACCTTCATTCTTGTGATTGTTGCCCTCATTCTTTTCATATCTTTTTTGAATTCATCCTGTTGCTCTGCTACTTGCTTTAAAATATCCCCAATATATGCATCAGGTTCCATGTCTTGTACTTCATTGCCCCTATCAAACTCACAAACATTATTAGAATGATCATAATAAGGGCTCAGAGAAGGATGAAAAGAATTAGGACAACCATCCCAGTGACCATCTTGACCACCACACATATTACAAATATTCCACTCAAATGGTTGAGATTGTGAGCACAACTCATTTCCGGGAACATTCTGATAATTTTTCCACCAGTGCGGTCCTCCACAATATGGACAAGGATCATCAAAATAAGAATAACTATCATTCGAATAACTTTCATTCCAAGATTCCATGTTAAAATAAATAAAAAATATTAACTAAACTAAAACAAAAAAATTGAATAAATAAAAACAATTCAATGTCTCATCTAGAAGAATAGTTAATTTCCAAGTCCCCGGCAACGCCGCCAAAAACTTGTTGCGACCTAAACACTCATGCAAGTGTACGCGATCGACAAGTAATAGAGTAATAAGTAAAGTATCGTTCCCACGAGGACTTATGATTAACTTATCAACTGATGCAAACTCAAACAATTATCGATTTAAGCTAATTCATCACAAAATACATAAATATCCAACTTAAAGCTTGACTGGTAATTTAACAATAATACTACACAAAATTACTACACCACTTATACAATATGTTTATAACAATTTGGATAAATATATTCCCGGATCATGGACTTGCTAGAAATTATGCTACTATTTTAGCTTAAAATGGATTTATTGAATTATCCGGGTTATTGATTATAGGGTTAATAATATTCATAAGAATCTTTCAATTTCTTATGCGCCTATTCAAGTTAAATTAATACCTATATTTCTATGGTATTAATATTAACTCAAATGCATTTACAAATCCTATTTCTCAACCAAGCAAGACAATTAAGTATAGTTCTATCTTAATTGTGAATCTTTCACCCGATGCCCAAGATCCGGATCTTGCTATATTTGATTCTATATGCAATCAAGAATTTTCTTTTTCAAGTTTAACTCAAGATTCGTAAATAATATTTTACTGTTAGCTACGCAGTAAAATAATTAACAGCAGAATCAAATAAACAACCTATAATGATAAATTCAAGATCATCAATTTAAGCTTCAAACAACATAATCATCTAACACCCATAATCCCAGAATACTAGAGTTTTTAGCTACTCATAATCATACAAAAATCAACAATAAAAGTCTTAAACATAATATAAGTAAATACAAGAAGAAAGTTTAGAAAAACTCTTTAAGTTCTTGCTTCAAGATTGTAATCCCCTTCTTTTCTTCACTTCAAGATTGAATCTTTCCTTCACTTTCTCTCTCTAAAATGATTTCTTCCTCTCAAATCTGATCTATCCAATAATGGAGTTTTTACTTTATGGTAGTTTAGTGGATTACTCCCAAATTGACCAATTTATCCCTCAATAATTGCTTTTCCGGACAGGACTAGCGCGGGAGCGCATGACCAGCGCACATACCGCGCATATCGAGTTTCTTTCTGTCCAAATCACTGAACTAGCGCGGGAGCGCATGACCAGTGCATGACCCGCGCTAGTGGGGTTTTCTCTTGTTAAGATGTTGCTGCTCAACTTTTCGCCATTTGACTCCATTTTTCACTTGATTACCATCATAAATCCTCATTTGTTTATTGAACTTCTGTGAGACATTAAAGTCATGATTAGAGCCAATTTTTGCATTATTTGAACATTTACAATAGTAAACCATCCTTAAGTTGAGCTAAAACATAGGCTATATTAAACAATTTAGCCTATTATCAGTAACTCATGAGACGACTGGCCGGGTCGTCACATCCTCCCCAACATAAATAAATGTTCGTTCTCGAACGAGTCAAGAAACATACCTGAAACCTTGAATATGTAAGGATATCTTCTCCGCATCTCCCGCTCAGTCTCCCAGGTAGCCTCCTCCACGGGCCGACCTCTCCACTGCACTTTCACTGAAGCTATATCCTTTGACCTCAACTTCCAAACCTGATGACCCAAAATAGTTGTTGGCTCTACATCATAGGTCAATTCTTCATCCAACTGAACCGTGCTGAAGTCCAAAACATGAGACGGATCCCCAATATACTTTTGGAGCATAGAAACATGAAATACCGGATGCACACTCGATAGGATGGGTGGCAAAGCAAGCTTATAAGCCACCTCCCCAATCCTCTGAAGTACCTCAAAAGGCCCAATGAACCGTGGACTCAACTTCCCTTTCTTCCCAAATCTCATAACACCCTTCATGGGCGAAACCTTCAGCAAGACCTTCTCACCAACCATGTAGTACACATCTCAAACCTTCCGGTCCGCATAACTCTTCTGACGCGACTGCGTTGTACTAAGCCTCTCCCGAATCACCTTTACTTTCTCTAAGGTATCCTAAACCAAATCTGTCCCCAATAGTCTAGCCTCGTCGGGCTCAAACTAACCAACTGGAGATCTACATCGCCTCCCATACAAAGCCTCATACGAAGCCATATGAATACTCGACTGGTAGCTGTTGTTGTAGGCAAACTCTGCAAGTGGTAGAAACTTATCCCATGAACCTCCGAAATCAATAACACAAGCACGCAACATATCCTCCAATATCTGAATAGTACGCTCGGACTGCCCGTCCGTCTGAGGATGAAATGTTGTGCTCAACTCCACCTGAGTACCCAACTCTCTCTGTACGGCTCACCAAAACTGCGAAGTAAACTGAGTACCTCTATCTGAGATGATGGAAACCGGAACACCGTGCAACCGAACAATCTTCCGGATATAAATCCCTGCTAACCACTCTGAAGAATAGGTAGTACACACCGGAATGAAGTGCGCGGACTTGGTTAGCCGATCCATAATCACCCAAATAGCATCAAACTTCTTCAAAGTCTGTGGGAGTCCAAAAACAAAGTCCATAGTAATCCTCTCCCACTTACACTCGGGAATAACCATCTGCTGAAGCAAGCAACCCGGTCTCTGATGCTCATATTTCACCTGCTGACAATTGAGACATCGAGCTACAAATCCCACAATATTTTTCTTCATTCTTCTCCGCCAATAGTGCTGCCTCAAATCCTGGTACATCTTCGCGGCACCCGGATGAATAGAATACCGCGAGCTATGGGCCTCTTCCAGAATCACTCTCGAAGCCCATCCACATTGGGCACACAAATCCAGCCTTGCATCCTCAACACCCCATCATCACCAATGGTCACATCTCTAGCATCATCATGTTGAACTCTATCCTTAAGGACAAGCAAATGCGGATCATCATACTGGTGCTCTCTAATGTGATCATATAAGGAAGACCGAGAAACCACACATGCCAACACCCGACTGGGCTCCGAAATATACAACCTCATGAACCGATTGGCCAAAGCCTGAACATCAACTGCAAGAGGTCTCTCCCCAACTGGGATGTATGCCAAACTCCCCATACTCACTGCCTTTCGGCTCAAAGCATCAGCCACCACATTGGCCTTCCCCTGATGGTACAATATAGTGATATCATAATCCTTAAGCAACTCCAACCATCTCCATTGCATCAAATTAAGATCCTTTTGCTTGAACAAATGCTGAAGACTGTGATGATCGGTGAATACCTCACAAGATACGCCATACAAATAATGTCTCCAAATCTTCAATGCATGAACTATGGAAGCCAACTAAAAATCATGAACGGGGTACTTATTCTCATGGGGATTCAACTAACGAGAAGTATAAGCAATAACCCTACCCTCCTGCATCAATACACAACCAATCCCAACTCTCGAAGTATCACAATACACAGTATATGAACCTGAAGCTGATGGCAAAACCAATACTAGAGTTGTGGTCAAAGCTGTCTTGAGCTTCTGAAAGCTCTCTTCACACTCGTCCGACCATACAAATGAAACACCCTTCTGAGTCAACTTGGTCAAGGGCGATGCGATAGATGAGAATCCCTGAACAAACTGGCGATAATAGCCTGCCAAACCAAGAAAGCTACGAATCTCTATGGCTGAGGACGGTCTAGGCCAACTCTGAACCGCTTCTATCTTCTTTGGATCTTCCTGAATACCCTTACTAGACATCACGTGTCCCAAGAAAGCCACTAAACTAAGCCAAAATTCACACTTGGAGAACTTTGCATAAAGCTTCTCCTCCCTCAGTCTCTACAATACAACCCTCAAATGCTCTGCGTGCTCCTCCTGACTACGAGAGTACACTAGAATATCATCAATGAATACTATAACAAAAGGATCTAGATAAGGCCAAAATACACTGTTCATCAAATGCATGAACGCTGATGGGGCATTGGTCAGCCCGAAAGACATGACAAGAAACTCATAATGACCATATCAAGTCTTGAAAGCAGTCTTAAGAATATCTGAATCACTGGTCTTCAACTGGTGATAGCCCAAACGGAGATCAATCTTGGAGAACACTCTCGCTCCCTGAAACTGGTAAAATAAATCATCAATGCGAGGTAAGGGATACTTGTTCTTAATTGATACCTTGTTCAATTGCCTATAATCGATGCACATTCTCAGTGTGCCATCCTTCTTCTTTACAAATAGAACCGACACACCCCAAGGTGACACGCTAGACCGAATGAACCCCTTATCTAGGAGTTCCTGAAGCTGCTCCTTCAATTTTTTCAACTCTGCTGGTGCCATACGATACGGCAGAATAGAAAGAGGCTAAGCGCCCAGCACCATGTCAATACCAAAATCAATATCCCTATCTGGTGGCATGCCCGGAAGGTCTGCAGGAAACACATTGGGAAAATCCCTCATAACTGGAACAGAATCAATGCTAGGAGTCTCAGCTCCCACATCCCTCACAAATGCTAAATATGAAAGGCAACCCTTCCCAACCATACGTTGGGCCTTCAAGAAAGATATCACTCTACTAGGGACATAATCAGTTACACCATGCCACTCGATCCACGGTACACCCGGCATAGCCAAAGTGACTATCATAGCATGACAGTCTAGAATAGCACGACACGGAGATACCCAATCCATGCCCAAAATGACATCAAAATCCACCATGCTCAATAGCAATAGATCCACTCGGGTCTCTAAACCCCCAATAGTCACAACATATGACCGGTACACACAGTTTACAATAATAGTATCGCCCACTAAGGTAGATACATGAACAGGTAAAGCAAGAAACTCTCGGGACGTACCCAAATGATGAGCAAAATAGGTGGAACCGAGATCAAATAATATAGAGGCATCTCTGTGGTAGACTGAAACAATACCTGTAATGACAGCATCTGAAGCAATAGCATTTGTCCTTCCTGGAATAGCATAACAATGAGCTTGGACACCAGCTGAGCGACCTCCCCTTCTAGGGTGACCCCTGGCTGCCTGACACCCACCCCTAGATGGCTGGCTGGGTGGCGACGTAACTAGAGCAAAAGTCGAGGGCTGACCCCTCTACTGAAGCTAACCATCACGAAATCGAGGGCACTGCATCCTCATATGTCCAAACTCTCCGCACTCATAACAACTACCCAGTGCTGGAGATGGGGACTAAAGGGAACCCCTAGCACCGGAATGACCAATAGAAGTACCTACCATGGAAGAACCCTAGACTGATGGGGCACATGATGGGCTCTGGGCTGGTAGGGCAATGAGTGATAAATGGACCGCTGAGATCCATGATGACCATAACCCGAAGATGCCCCACGGTATTTTGGACGGGCCGATTGAGAGGGCCTGAAAGAACGACCTCTACCACACTGGAATTGGCCCCTCTAAGGAGCACCACTATAACTGCCAGACCCTCGAGGCCTCTTGGCCTCCCTCTCCTCTCGATCCTGACGGCGAACCGTCTTAATCTCGCATGCGATATCAACCACCTCCTTGAACGCAGCACCCAATACTCTCTATCTAGTCATAAGAATACGGAGATGGTAGTTTAGTCCATCGACAAATCTCCTAATCCTCTCACGGTCTGTCGAAACCATCCAAACAACATGATGAGCCAACTCAGAAAACCTCGACTAATATTGTGACACAGTCATATCCCCCTGTCTCAACCACTCAAACTGTCTACGCAACTCCTTTCTACGGGACTGCGCTACATATTTCTCCAAGAAGAGAGTAGAGAACTGCTATCAAGTAAGGGGCGCCGCACCAACCAGCCTACGCCTCTCATACGCCTCCTACCAAGTGAAGGCGACCCTAGAAAACTAAAAAGTAGTAAATACCACACCACTAGTCTCAAGAATACTTGATATACAAAGCATCCGCTGACACTTATCAAGAAAACCCTGGGCATCCTTGCCCTCAGCACCACTGAATGACGGAGGCTGGAGTCTACCAAACCTCTCAAGACGACGCTGCTCATCCTCTGGCATAATTGATACAATGAACTCTTGGGATGGTGCAACCGGCTGGGCTATAGGTTCCCCCGGTGTCTGCAGTCCCTGCACTACCTACTCAGGTGTGCGAGCAACTGGAGTCTGGGTGCCTCCTCCGACCTAGGAATTAGCTGCGGCTGTAGTAGCTGAAACCGCCTGCGCCAAACCGGTACATACTGGTAAGATCTGAGCTAAAGCTTCCTGAAGGCCTGGAATCATGATAGGCACAGCTAGTGCCTGCACTGGGGCTGCTGCAGTGTCCACAACTGGGACCTGATCGGGCATTAGGGAAGCTGGTGGATCTGTCAGTGCTGCTCTGTCCCTGCCACGGCCTCGACCGTGACGTCGACCTCTAGTGGCCCCAGTTGGTGGCACTGGTGGTCGTCCACCTCGTCTGGTAGCACACGTCCTTACCATCTGTAAGAGAATAGAACAACAGAAGTTTAGTTCTCGGATCAACAAGGTCGCACGACAAGAATTTCAAGAATATGAAGTTTTTCCTAAAAAGGTTCTGCAACCTCTCGAGGATAAATACAGATGTCTCTATACCGATCCACGATACTATACTAAACCCGCTCATGAATCGTGAGACCTATGTAACCTAGGCTTTGATACCAACTTGTCACAACCCAATTCCCAAACCCGATCGTGATGGCACCTCTCGTGAAGACAAGGCTAGCCTGACCAAAGCAGAACACCTCTTTTAAATAGTTAAATATCATAAATAGTTATAAAGCATGATATAATATCCATAATTTTTGGAATTGACGATAAAAATAGTAAAAAAACCATCCCGACACAGCCCAAACCGGGGCGTCACAAGTCATTAGCAACTAAGAGAAATCTTGATACAGACTACTAATCACTAAAGCTGATACAATAGTTCTAAGAACATGAGAATGATAAGATAAGGGAGGCACGGGGGCTGCGGATGCCAACAGCTACCTCGTGATCTCCGAAACACTACCTGGACGGGAAGATCAACACTCAGAAGCGGACTTTGTGATGCATGAATCTGCACAAACGGTGCAGGGAGTAATGTGAGTACTGTAACCTAGTGAGTAATAATTACAAATAATGTCTGAAAGCATGAAAACACGTAAGGGCACAAAACAGTTCTATATTAAAGAAGTAAAAATGACGTAATACAGTAAATCAGTGAAGAAGTCAAGTGAAATTTCTTTAAATCAGGTAAAACAGGTAAATAGCAAGTAGAAATCCGCCCCTCGGGCACAGTATCAATCATTTAGAATAGAATCATCTCCTCGGGCTCACTCTCATAACTTAGTGCTCATTCTCAGCTCTCGACCTATATATCTCTCATAATAACAGAATTCAGAATAACCGTTGCGACATGTAGCCTGATCCGTACATCGCTGCGGTGTGCAGCCCGATCCATAAAGATAGTCGACTGCGCTCACTGGGGGTGTGCAGACTTTGGAGGGGCTCCTATAGCCCAAGCGCTATATTGTTGCGGCGTGCAGCCCGATCCATATAAGTTTTGTTGCGGCGTGCAGCCCGATCCATAACATATATAATATCCTTACCATTGGGTTCTCAACCCCTCTCAGTCATTAACCTCACAGCCTCTCGGGCACAATAATAGAAGATAGGGATCTCAGCCCATAAATTCCTCTCATTTAGGAATAGTATGATAAAACCTGCTTGAATAGTTTAAAACAATGTAACCTAGGCTTTGATACCAACTTGTCACGACCCAATTTCCAAACCCAATCGTGATGGCATCTCTTGTGAAGACAAGCCCAGCCCGACAAAAGCAAAACACCACTTTTAAACAGTTAAATATCATCAATAGTTCTAAAGCATGATATAATATCCATAATTTGTGGAATTGACGATAACAACAGTAAAAAAACCATCCCGACACAGCCCAAACCGGGGTGTCACAAGTCATGAGCAACTAAGAGAAATCTTGATACAGACTACTAATCACTAAACCCGATACAATAGTTCTAAGAACATGAGAATGATAAGATAAGGGAGGCACGGGGGCTGCGGACGCCAACAACTACCTCGTGATCTCCGAAACACTGCCTGGACGGGAAGATCAGCACTCAGGAGCGGACTCTACGATGCCTGAATTTGCACACACAGTGCAGGGAGTAATGTGAGTACTCCGACCCAGTGAGTAATAATTATAAATAATGGCTGAAAGCATGAAAACACGTAAGGGCACAAAACAGTTCTATATCAAAGCAGTAAAAATCATGTAATGAAGTAAATCAGTGAAGAAGTCAAGTGAAATCTCTTTAAATCAGGTAAAACAGGTAATTTAGCAAGTAAATAGCAAGTAGAAATCTGCCCCTTGGGCACAGTATCAATCACTCAGAACAGTATCAGCTCTTCGGGCTCACTCTCATCACTTAGTGCTCATTCTCAGCTCTCGACCTATATATCTCTCATAATAACAGAATTCAGAATAACTGTTGCGACGTGCAGCCTGATCCGTACATCGCTGCGGCATGCAGCCCGATCCATAAAGATAGTCGATTGCGCTCACTGGGGGTGTACAGACTTCGGAGGGGCTCCTACAGCCCAAGCGTTATATTCCTGTGGCATGCAGCCCGATCCATATAAGTATTGTTGCGGCGTGCAGCCCGATCCATAACATATATAATATACTCACCATTGGGTTCTCAACCCCTCTAATTCATTAACCTCACAGCCTCTCGGGCACTATTATAGAAGATTGGGATCTCAGCCCACAAATTTCTCTCATTTAGGAATAGTATGATAAAACCGGCTCGAATCGTTTAAAACAGATAAAAACATGACCGAGGATATGATTTTTTTACAAGTATAGTGAGGAAAATCAGTCAAAATCCCCGAAGAGTTCAAATAGTTGGCACGAAGCCCAAATATGGCAATTAGCCCAAATCATGATGATAACAATTAAGTTTCAGTCAAATACGCGGTAAAATCATCAGTCGGGATGGACCAAGTCTCAATCCCCAGTAGTAAAAGACCCCACTCTCATCATCCAGCGCGTGTCTCACCTCAATATAGCACTACGATTTGCAATCCGGGGTTTCAAACCCTCAGGACATTATTTACAATCATTACCCACCTCGAACCGGCTATAACTCTAGCTCGCGACGCCTTTGCCCCTCGAATCAGACTCCATGCGCGTCGAATCTATCCAAAATCAGAACGAATACGTCACAATATGCTAAGGGAACAAAGCCCAAGCAAAAACAATCGAAAAATATCAAAAATCCCAAAATTAGCAAAACCCGGGCCCACTTCTTGAAACTCAGAAATTTTTACATCAACAGGTTCCTTATCCTCCCACGAGTTAATACATATCAAAAGTTCTCAAATCGTACTTCAAATGGTCCTTCAAATCCCAATTTAAAAGTTCAAAATCCCAAGCCCTAGTTCTTCCATTTTTAACATAGGTTCCATGAATTTCTAGATTAATTTCACAATAGAATCACGTTTTAGGTTCATCAATCTTACCTCCAATCACTTATCCTTGAATCCCACTTTAATCTCCCTCAAAGAGCTCTCAAAATGATCAACTATGGTGGAAAAATGGCTCAAAATCGCGGATGAAATGTTTTATAAACTTACTGCCCAGGTATGACCCTTCCTTCTTCGCGAACGCAGTCAAACTCTCATGTTCGCGATGCACAACTAATCTTGACTAGATTTTCCTTCTACGCGAACGCGACATAGGAATCGCAAACGCGATGCTTTGCCTAGGCGACCCTTCGCGAACGCGACAACACACCTACGAACGCGAAGCACAATTTCACTTCTAATCCCCTGACTCAAATCCTTCTATACAAACGCGACAGTACCCCTCGCGAACGCGATGCACCAAGCTCACTCCCCTTCGCGAACACGTCGGCTACCTCGCGAACGCGAAGGCCAATTTCACACCTCCCTCCGCTTACTCTTCGTGAATGTGAGGACCCTTATGCGAACACGAAGAGATAAATTGTTGCAACTGCTGAGATCAATTTTCTGCAACTTTCGAAACTCAAAAGTGGTCCAATTGACCACCCGAAACTCACCCGAGGCCCCCGTGACCTCAACCAAAAGCACAAACACATCCTAAAACCTCATTCAAACTTGTTCCAATCATCAAAACACCTCAAACAACACCAAATCCATCAATTCACATTGAAATCAAGCCTAAGTTTTCTAAAAATTTCTGAAATACGCTTTCGATCAAAAACCCAACCAAACCACGTCCGAATGACCTGAAATTTGGCACACACATCACAAATGACATAACGAAGCTACAGCAACTCTCGAAATTCCATTCCGACCCTCGGATCAAAATTTTACCTACCAACCGGAAATCGCCAGAATACTATCTTCGCCAATTTAAGCCTAATTCTACACCGGACCTCCATAACCAATTCCGATCACACTCCTAAGTCATAAATCACTTCCCGAAGCTAACAGAACCATCGGAACTCATATCCGAGCTCTCTAACATATAAGGTAATATCCGGTTGACTTCTCTAACTTAAACCTTCTTAAAAGAGACTAAGTGTCTCGTTTCTTACTAAATCCACCCCGAACGCAAACTAATCAACTCGATCACATAAAACGCGGATAAAGAAGCATAAATGTGGTAAAATGGAGCGGTAACTCATGATACGACTGGCCGGGTCATCACATTTCTTTATGTTGTGGTTCTTTCCCAAGGAATATTTTTATGATGAATCGGGTGGCTTTTTCCTATGATGGATGGCGTGACGACTTTCTTAAGGGAATTAGTCTTGTTTTGTTTTGTGGAGACTTTTGGATTATTTGGTACTAATAAAATTAATCTCTTGTATGTGAAGTATGAATTAAGAACACCCCTCCAAATAATGGTTTTAAATTGAAAAAGTATGTTGCATGGGGAAGAATAATTTATGTGATAACCTTTTGGCTTATTTGGTGACTCTTTGCCCACTAGTTGGCATGATATTGCTCTCAATGCTCTTATTAAGAAGTGAAATTGATCCGTCTTGATTATTTCATATGCCATGTGTGTTAATTTTTGTGAAAATAATTCTTGTGTTTACTTTTATCATCTAGAACTTGTCCGGTTGGTCTTTCAATGCTAATGTTAATTATGTTTGGTTGGAGGAATGACCTTAGGCATTATTTGTGATTTTGAAAAAGCCTATTTAGCCTTTCGAGCCTACAATTTCATAAATATTATCACTAATTTATCCCATTTGAGCCTTTAACCTTTTCTTTGTCTACCTCATTAAAACCTTTACCCTTTTGTTAAATAATTCCCTCTTTTGAACCCATCCCTCCTTGAATGTTAAGAATGAGGTTAAAAGTGTAAGTTGGAGATGTTGGTGTTAATAAGGAAATGGTGAAGATGTACATTGTGTGTAGAAACATATACCTCAAAGTTTTTTATACGAAGATACTCAAGCTCCAAAAGAAAATAGTTGTATAAAAAAATATGGAGTCTTGAGAAAATTATAGAGGCACCTTAAAGTGATTTTATGTTGGTAACTAGATTTCCATAAAGGCTATGTGGTTTAAAAACAAGCAAAGCGCAAAAATAAGACAAATATGAGTAGGGTTTAAGGAGGGTGTAGTCACTTGTTTCCCAAATGCTTATCTTACCCTTTCCCAAGCCTACATTACAAGCTTACAAAGTCCTTATGGTATCTCCAACCGAATGTTCTTGGATAGGCGAATAATTAAAATAAGGGCAAGCTTATGGCATGATATTTTGTAACACTTGACATTCTTTGTCGAGAGTGGGTGTCTTTGTGCATTTGTCCCTTCTTTTGTTATTGTAATATGGTAATTTTGGGACTTTCTTTCTTGTGAGGGCACATGGATTATGATGGATTGGTGGCATTGATATATTCTGAATTGTGTAAATTGAGCATATGTAGTAGAAAAGTGCTTTTGACTCACTTCTTGAGGTTTGGTTGTTGTCACTTGATTATTTTGAAACCACATTGCATTCTTGAAGTTATTTTTAAATGAGGGAGTTATTTGGTTGAGATTCACATGCTTGAGCCTATATTAGTACCAACCAAATCCATAAGTATGGTGCTTAATTGGAGAATGTGATTTGTAAATAATAGCAATGCTACTTGCACTTTAAAAGGTAGAACCTCATTGAATTGTTGGTTTTGATTTGATTGAGGACAAGCAAAAGCTTTAATTTGGGAGTGTTGATGAGTGGTGATTTTACCATTTATTTTAGTCTCTTTCCTTTACTTTTTATGTCCGTTAATTATAATATGAGGTTGTTTATGGTGTGTACTGCTAGATTTTTAAGTAAATGATGCCATGAAGAGAGTTGAATTCAATTGAAGTGGTATTGAGCAAAAAAGAGTAAAAAAATGAAAAATTCCTTCAGTGATTCTGCATCTGCAGAATACTGTTCGCTCATGCGACATCGCATCTGCGAGTAGAATGTTGCATCTTCTAAAATGGGCTACATTGCATTGGGACCGCATTTATGGTCAGTAATCCGCACTTGCGAAGTCACTTCTGCGATGATATGGTCTGCATCTGTGGAGAAGGAAATTCCACATAGGCGTCGCATCTGCGACTGGCAGACTGCTTTTGCGGAGTCCCACCTGCGATGATTTATTCTGCAGGTGCGATAAATAGTCTTTAGCTCTGGCTAATTTTGACAATTCACATTCTCTATTCCAAATACACAAATACACGACCTAGCATATTGGAAAAAGATTTTTTGGCAGTCTTTGGATATATTGCACATATCTTGACTAGAGAACACAAGTTTTGGAGTTAGAGTTCTTGCACACACCCTTGGGTCTTTAAGATTTGAAACTTTTAGTTGAGAATTTCTTACCCATTTATATTCATTTCTTCATTTCTTTGCTTTGTATTGTATATCTAAGTGTGTAGCATTTTTTTCAATACTTGAATCTTGTTTATGAAAATATTCATATTTAAAGTGTGAATTAAATATTTTGTTGTGCTTATGTATTGAACTATTTTTAGTTATATTGAAGTGAGTTATTGTTTCTTTAATTATTTTTATTCTTTAATATTTCCAAAGGGATTAGCTAACCCTAGGACACGCCCATTTACTTCAAAGTAATTTTGGGAAAGATAATTTGGGGTTGAGAAAGATTAATTACCAAGAACTTGAGGCTTTAACCCTCACTTGATAGATTCTACCTAGGGATAGGATTAAACTACTTCTATCCATATTCGGTTGTGCTTAATCTCTTAATTATTTTAAGCATAATTCAATTAGGAAGTCTTGTTAGACTTTGGAAGTAGCTAACATAGAACTATTACGGAGGCTAATTAACATAAACTCGCTCATATTTGTAAAATCGTGAAATATATTGGATCGTTACTTGAGTGTAATTCCCCGTGTATCCATGCGTGTAGCCATTAATCATTTTACTTGCTTTATAGGTTCGTTTACGTTTTTTCATTAAACATAAATATTTTCTCAAAACCTTTTCTAAGTATTTGGCTTAGCATAATAAGTGATAATTCTCTTACACGCCTAATTGCCTACATATTGTTCTCTATGAGATTCAACTCCGACTCATAGTTGGGTAAAATATATTGCATGCGACCGTGTCCATTTACTTTTTAGTAGTGATTTTGGACGTCATCAGGTATTAGACCACTCGAAGAACCTTGGCTTTGATTTGCTTGGTGACCTCTTCTTTTATCTTCAGACTCATATCTGGCTTGTACTTTCTGAGCTTCTTCTCTACCGGTGAACACATGGGATTGGTAGGTAGCTTGTGAGCTACTATGGATGTGCTTAATCCAGTCATATCATTGTAGGACCATGCAAAAATATCCTCATATTCCTTTAGGAACCTGATATACTCTTCCTTCTATGACGGTGATTGATGAATGCTTATACGGGTTTCCTTCACTATTTCAGAATCCCCTAAATTAATGGGCTTAGTTTCCTCCAAATTAGACTTTGGTTTGTTTTCAAAATTTCTACTTCCTTGACATTTTCCTCAGGTATTGCATCATCTTCCAGATCTTCTGAATCACTGTCCTTATGTTGCATTGTCTCATTACATGTCACAGGCGTAGGTTCATCAGGATGTATAATAATTATGCTGAAAAGAATGTAGAAAGATAATAGTAAATACGAAAAGAAAAAATGCATTAATAAAACTTAAAAATGTCAATAAGTACAACCCGATGGCTCGAGTAATTATTTCAAATAAAAATACTGAAAATATCTTAAATTCTCAAAATGATTTGAAAACAAGTCATGCTAATTTTCAGGCTACCCAGGAACTCGGCGAGCTCGGGATGGTGCAGTGGTCCAGTTCTTGAGAACAGCTCCTTCTCCCACTGTCTGAATGGTCCTCCTCCTCCTCCTCCATGATTACACTACAGTTCATGTCTTCCTTAGCTAGAAATAGCTTCCTCATATTGGCCAAAATCTCACCTTCCTCGGATCCCCACATCATGTATGCTTAATGGAATATCTGGTGCAGAGGTGGTATGGGTTTTTCTAGCAGATAATAATGGGCACGCTATGAAGGTATCTAATCCTGATGTTCTTGTATGGTATATTCATACTCGAGTCCAAAGGTCGTGCCATGATATTGTGATTGTATGGGTTTAGTGATACCCTAAAGCTTTTTACCAAGACCCTTGCCTGGTTCGTATCCCGTCCACAGCAATATGTTTTGTATCTTATTGCTCCATCATCGATCCTTTTCAATTGCATTAACCCACTCAATGCGGTGATATGTTTCTCCGCCCAGCTTCCTCCTATTTTCGATGACTAGAACGGTCGGGTTAGTGTAGATAGGGTTGCTTCCGTCTCCATGAATAATCACTTCCTGATGATTCCACTTGAACTTCACAACCTGGTGCAGAGTAGAAGCCATTGCTCAAGCTGCATGTATCCATGGCCGTCCCAACAATAGGTTGTAAGTAGCAAATATATCTAGCACCTAGAACTCAACATCAAACCATGTCGGACCCATCTGTAGATCAAGGTTGATTTCAACGATAGTGGCTCTCTAAGATCCGTCAAATGCCTCCATATTCATGCTTCACATCCATATTTTGTGCACTCCTTTACCTAATCTTATCAGAGTGGTCGGTAGGCATATGTTCAGGCACGAACCTCCAACTATCAGGACCTTGGAAATGAATGTGTCCTTAAATTTCACTGTGATATGTAATGCCTTGTTATGACTCAAACCTTCTTGTGGTAACTCATCTTCGTGGAAAGTAATTTTGTGACTCTCCAGTACTTGCCCGACCATGTTATCCATCTCTCTACTAGTGATGTCGGTGGGTATATAAGCTCACTTAACACTTTCATCAAGGCATTCTTATGTGCATCTGAGTTTTGCAATAGTGATAATATGGATATCTGAGCGAGTGACTTGTTTAGGTGGTCAACAACAGAGTATTCCGTTGCGCGGCACCTGATTCTTCCATCTTGGCTTTTCCCTTTCTTCTCGCTTCCACAACATAATCCCATGAGACAACATCAGACTTGTAATATGGTATGGGAACTACCATTACAGTGAAGGGTGTACCTACCTCGACCTCAAATGGTGTCTGGGTTTGTACCACAACTGGCGTGAGGGTGACCAAAGATCTTTTAGGAGTGTCTACCTCTCGAATGAATCCGATAGGCCCTTCCTAATCCCATTACTCATCAGTTTCTATCACATTCACCCCCTCACCACTGTGATCTGGGAGGGGGTTAATGCGGACATTCGATGCATCTTCCTTTGCTTGTATAACCTTAGTGTCGATCCGTGTCTAAATCTTGTCTTTCAACATGCGACATTCTTAAATGGTATGACCCTTCATGCTTGAATGGTAGGCACATGTTTTGTTGGTATTGATCCACTAAGCAGGATTCTCAACTACAATAGCAGGAATAGGGCTGGCATAACCAGCGGCCTTCAGTCTCTCATACAGTTGAACTATGGGTTCAGCAATTGGGGTGTATTGTCTAGGAGTTTTGTGGTCGAAATGTTGATATGGTTTTGGGTAGTTTTGGCGCAGGTGGAGGTGAATGGTAATATGCAGTTTGAGTGTTGTAGGTATGGTAGGTAGCAGTAGGGTATTGGTATTTTCGGGGTGAGGGTTGATATGTAGGTAGAGGTGTTTGGTATGTGAGGGAAGACTTAGGGCCTTGGGCTACCATCACAGCACCCACTTCTTTCTTCTTTGAGATACCTCCTGATTGCAAGGTTTTATTTGTGGCTTGCAGCGCCTCGAAATTAATCACCATCCCACTCTTGATTCCTTCTTCTATCCTCTCTCCTAACTTGATGATGTCTGAAAATTATTTGCCATAGTAGTATTGTCTTTTCGGATACCACTTAAATTATCCATATTCCCTTTGCCCTTGACATTGCTTTTCGGGTCCCTGGGTGGATGAGGAGGTGGAGGATCTATGGATCTAGTGTGGTATGTTGATGATTCCAGTATGCACGAACCAACCTTTGGGAATGGGAATAAATAAAATAAATAAAAATAAACGATGACAAAGTTAGTAAGGTGAAATAAAAGAGTGTTTGCAATATTTAAATATTTTCCACAAAGGTCATGCAATAATTCGCATCCTAAATTGGGGACCTCATTGTGCCTGAGGTAGGCTTAAGCGACACACAAACTTGGAGAAAATTGATGCTAACGTTTGCTTCATTTTATTAGTGCAAAAAATAAGCCAAAGTAATCTTTTAATAAATCGACAATAATAATAAAATCACTACTGCCATTAAGACTTATTGCATCGAAATCTAATATAAACTAGAAAGCAGTAAATAACATCATATCCTAATCTATTTGGTCCCTGAAGGACCTTCTAAATGCTTGGCTCTCTTAACCCCATCAAACATGTTCCCCAGTTCGCGCATGTCCAGCAATTAGTAAGCTTTTGCTAGTTACTCCCTCATCATTGTCCATGCCTTGAAAATTCCAAAGTCTCTTTCCCATCTACCCTTATAGCTTGATCAGTCCTTGCTCCAAATATTCTAATCTCTCCGTTGACTTAGTGGAAATTTCTTTGCATTCCCTTATCGCCTCCATGTTTACTTTGTGTTGCTCCATATTCTTATCTTCGGACTCGAAAACCCTTTGTGTACCCTCTTGTATTTCACATATGCCTCAGCCACTTCATCTATGATCATATCCTTTATATTGACTCCTGGTTTGATGTCCCCAGCTACGTTGTCTTTCAGCCATGATAGATAGTAGTACATATGGCTGGCGTGATACTTTTCTGGCTCAATAGTTTCTCCTTCCACAATGATTTTTTGGTTCTACATGTGTTGCACTTTGTACTTGAATGGGATGACATCTCCCTTGAAATATGCCTTGTACTGAACCATGTTGGAAACCCGAGGTATAACTTGTTTTCTTACAGCTTGCCTCATTACCCTTATAGAAGTGTAAGGGTACATGCCTCGCAGCCTGATCAGTACCAAGTGAGTAGTCTCTTTTAACCTAATGATTAACTTACTACTAGGAAACTATTCAAACATCCAATGCACTTGCTCGTCTGCCAGAATGCAGAAAAAACACACCCAACCTACAGCATTTCCAGGCTTTGCAAACCTGTCTAGAATAAACGTCATTTTCTTTGGGTGTTGATTGGCTATGTAGTCATTCAGTAACATTCGCAGAAGCTGTTGACGATACTCACCCCTCTGAAAGTGTTCCAGCAGCTAGATTTGTAGAAATAGATTACAACCCTCAAAGTGTCTGAACCCATGCTTGCACCGATCTAAAGCATGGTACATCTCAGCTAAGATCATTGGGATGATAGTATAAGTTTCTCCTTCGATGCCATCCATTAATGTCCTGGCAACCATGGCTAAGCGAGTACGAATCATTTCTCCTTGCATCAGAAAGATCAACAACCCCAAGAAACAGACAATGAAAACATAAACTCGACAATGCACCCATCCTAAAGAGGTAATGGTTAGTTCATCATGATGAATACAATATGATTTGCTATTCCCCTAATGCTCATAAAGAAACTCAAAAAGGATGTATGATTTCTTTAGACAGAGCAGTTCATCACTCTTCCTAAAACCTAACATCTTCAAAAAACCCCACGGAGTGCGATTTTGTGACACTAGCAGTCCCGGACTATCCCATGATAACTTGTAACAACCCCCTATTTCTTCCAGGATAGGAGTCTTTTCTATATTAACAAATCAAAAAATAGCTCTTTTCTCATCCCAGAATATGGTAGCAACCTCGATTAGTTCCTTATTTGGCATAATGTTCAGCAAAGATGGAAAGTCACCAAGTACTCTCCGTACATGATTTTCTATCACAGGGGGCAAGGTCTTTCCACCAATCAATTAGCAAAGGAGGGATATTTTGGACCGTACCGAACCTGGGAATTTCATGCTTTATTTTCTGCAAACAAACAAAGGGTAGCCCTTTCCCCCTCCGGATTCGATTACTTATGCAATAGTAATCAACATGTTGGCACATTTTCTCCAAGTAATGCACATAATATTATGGCGTCCTCTGGTATCATGGAAATTCCGTCGGCCTTTGGACAAGGTCTTTATCTAAGCGGGTTGTTACGTCAATGACGTCTCAATCCATACTAAATTTAGCATGATGCATGTACATTTCAAATTGGAGTGTAATCTCTAGAAAGGTCTAAACTGGTACTCTCAAGTGGACAACTTGACAGGGAAAGGCACAGGATCTTCGACTGCACCGTTGATCGACTAAAATAGCAATAGGTCTAAAATAGTAACGCGTTGCCAAGTATTTTCCTGATAAAAGTACGTAAAAATAGCAATTATGATAAAGATGAACAGGAGTAGAAATATAAGAGCAAGAAAAAGAACAAAAAGAGAAGTTAGTTTAACTCATGAAAACGTGCGAGAATGTGATGAAACAGGTAGGGAAATAGGGATGGGAGAGTCATAATTTAGCAGTCTTAGACAAGATGGAGAGAGGTCGTACATATCATAGCAATAAAGGGAAACACGGAGGGGATGTTCATGTCATAGGAATTTAAACAAACAAAGGAGAATAAGGGAAGGGATGTGCATTTCATAGCAATTTAAATAAATATAGAAAATAAAGGAAATAATCCACATAAGTCAAATTCGTTATGGTAAGAGCCTAAGTATATCCCCAGCAAAGTCGACATGCTGTCGCACCCCATTTTCTCGTGAAAGTGGGTTTCGACATGTGACAACTCTTTTAAGGAAGTATTAAAAGAGAAGATTCACCACCTAACAATTTTTAAGGTGCTTTAGGGCACCTATTTGCGGAATCGTCTCTAGGGCTTAGTTGTTGGGATATAAGGAAAAATGGGGATTTATTATGGGACTTTGATCATCGGCCTGGATTGAATAAGAAATGGGGTAGGGTAAGTGCAACGGGTCGCGACCGGATTTTTAAAGGGGTCATTTGGTTGGGCTGTTGAGGAGTGAAGTGGAGTGGACCAAAGGTTTTGGGTTTGATTTTGGTCCAGAATTAGCGCTATAGTGGGCTATAAATTAAATATGCAAAACTATTTTAAAAATATTTATAAAAGATATTAATAAATAATAAAACATCACTTATGCAGTAAAATGATTTAGAATACTAGCTTGACATTATAAAAATATGAAAATGTTATTTTAGCACAAATAATGTAATAAAATGTAATTATGCATAGAATATAGGCTATTATTGCAAAATTGTGTAAATAGCTTAAACGTACAAACATAATTATATGAAATGAAGTAAAATATTATGAAATATATATATATATAGGGGGGACGAAAATAATAAATTTGGATGATTAAGTCATTACAAAATAATTTAAAAGGGTAGTTAATAAATATTTAAACAATTTAAATGCGAGAAAATCAATTTTGAAGCTTTAAAAATTATGAAAAATTATAGAAAATACTTATATGACCATTGTAAATTAGGTAATAATGAAAAAATGATATTTTGAAAGTATACATGATATTTATAAAATGTGAAGGCAAAATTGAGTATCAACAAGAAACATTTGCAAGAATAAAAATTATTAAAAGATGCTGAAAAAGTAAAGATTCGAAATTGTCAGAAAGGAAAATTTTATATATATTATGAAATGTGTTTACAAAGGCCCAACAAAAAAGGCCTCAAAATAAACAAAAATGTTTAGATAAGACAAAAAAGAACTAAGGTATTTATGTATGGTCTTCACCGAGGCCCGACTCATCGCCAGAACTATCAGAGCCTTCAGATCCCTCAGAACCATCGGCAACTTCGGGCTCATAAAGCCTCTTCGCTTCGGCCTCGAGCCTTTTGGCTTCCTCGATCTCAGCTGACATGTCGAAATCTCGGGCATGGATCTCTTCAAGGTTCACCCTCTAGGACAGCCACTTCACATATCCGGCCTTGAGTCTTCAAGCGGGCCTCGGCAGCCTCTACGTTGGCTTTGTACTGGGCCATCATTTCATCGGCATCGGCGGAGGTTATGTCCAATTTGGACTTCACTACCTCATATTCTCTGCCAAGGGTGTTCCACTCTGCGACGGTCGAGCTCATTTGTGCTCAAAGGTCATCGTTTAGTTGAGACCACTTGTCAACTTTCTCCTTCGCCACCCAGAGTTGATTCTCGATCGAAGTCAGCCCCACCTTAGTAGTTTCATTCTTCGAAGCCAATAAGTCCATTTTGCTTTTCCACCTATCATCCATGTCCTGGACCTCGTTCACCTCGACTCGGAGTTGGTCGATCTGGTCGATCTTCTGTTGCACCTATGACGTTCTGTCGTTAGTCACCATGACTAGATCCTCATTTTTAACTTCAAAGACCTTTACCTTTTTGACAGGTCGTCATGTTCCCGCCTGAGGGACGAAGCTTCTTTTTGAGCTCTATCCAGCTCGGCCTGAAGGTCATTGATGTCCCCATCTTGTTGCTCGCTGAGGAGCTTGTACATATCCTTCTTGTGAGCTTGCTCCTTGAACTTAAACTCGAGCTGGTTGATCTCGGAGTAGTATTGGAGAAAGTTCTTATGGTGAAGTACCAAGGCCTGCAAAATGCGAAAGTAGTGAGAAATATATATCAAAACCTTAGTGAAATTCAAAAGAGAGTATTGATGCCTTACCCGGTTAAGTGCTTGTTGTGCCTAACTCTATTTGATTAGTATACGTCACCAAAGATCGGGTAAGGCTCAAATTACCTCAAAGAGAAGGTGTTAGGCACTCTTCGAGGCCCACAACTGTGGATCCCAACCAAATTTTATACTATGTGGATTAGATAGTTAAGCTAGGTGATCAAATAAGCAAAAAAGATATAGAAGTTGAAGACTCTATTATAATATAAAACATAACAATCATAAATGATTGGTATAAATCTTAAAGATTACAAGGGTACAACTGCATTGGTCTATGTTAAATGACTAAGTGTGAATAACAAGTATGTAAAGAAAAGGGGGTCCTAAGTTTTTTAGCCTAAAGGATCACCCCATACAACATAAATAATACTTCGTAACTCCCTTAAAGTAGGGGTTGCTTATATGCGGGCACAGACTATCATCTCCTGCTACCCAATTACTACATTTAGATTGTTACCTAAAGGCTCTCTAATTCAATTCTAAACCATACCCTATGCGTGCACTACCCGTCCCATGCCTATAGTCCAAGAGGCTTTGGACCTACTATTAGGTGGTTCTAGACTTTACTTATGGTGCTCAAAATGATAAAACTAGAACGCATTCAAAACATATAGGACTTCACATAAATGCAAGAAAAGGCTCAAATTAACCCCCACACACAAGCAGCAAATGCACGCGACAAATTCAGGCTGTAGGTAATTTTAGCAGCATTAGAGTTGTTAGATCCTATAGGCATGTTTTCTAGGTGATTTTGATTTCCAGCATTGTACGAGTAGCAGTGCAACTTTAGGCTACGGAGTTGAAATTATTACAATCATATAGGCAAGATATCTAAAAGTTCATGCAGTGAGGTAGTAAGACTGTTCGAAGCCCAAGATTAACAATGCAGATCTTATAAATACGTTGTCTAAGATGAGTAATAGCATCCTATAGCCAAAATTTCTAACGGTTGATGATGAGAGTTGGTTTTACAACGTTTTATCATTATAGGCATATTTTCTAGACAAGCAGTGTAAAAGTAACAGAAAGTAGCCGATTAATTATTTAATTCTATAGTCGTGGTATATACATGAGTATAAATAGGAGCAGGTCTTTAATACGATCCTATAGGCATGATATCTAACACATAGCAATAGAGCAAATTGAGCGAATAACCAATAGTGTTTGAATCCTACAAGCATACTAGCGTATAGAAGTGGAACAAGTGAAACACTTAGATTCTTATAGGCATGTTTTCTGATAGTGTATAGGAATAGAACATGTTGAGCGAGTGAAGCGCATGGATTCCTATAGGCATGCTTTCTAACTTTGTGTAGAAATAAAGCATATAAAACGAGATAGCAAACAAAACATTTAGACCCTTTAGGCATGTTTTTTACCCTTTCATGCAAGTATTAGAATATCCCAACCCCTTTTTATTAACTTCCCCATCATTCGTTATTACAAGTTATTACAGCCCGAATGAAATAATCAAATATGAATAATTACAGAATAAGACAACTATAGGCCCAATACAGATAACTTAGTGCTTTTCTAGGCTATCGACAGCACCAATAGACTCAAAACCCATTTCATAAGACCAGTAGTAAGTTTGAATCCAACAGTCAAGCCCAACATCGCATAGAACATATACCAAGCCCAAACGAAGGATTCACACATGATTAGAAGCAACAGACTATATGTTGAACTAACTAAACAGAGCAGGAAGTCAATATACTTAGTTCTTAAGACAATAAAGCTAATTATCACTAAGACACACAGACAAACTCATATAGCATGCTGGCAGGACACACATAAGACAAATTCATATCTGCATTTTGAAGGTCTAGGAGACATGATTGGTAAGCTAGAAAACCACTCCAAATAGAGTTACAAAGTAAAGAATGATCCAGCATTAGCCTAAAAGACTTTAGATATATGAGTTTTAACAATAATGTTATTTTAACGCGAGAACTTACTGAGAATGTGGTCACAAACAGCATAATAACAGGCCAGTGGGCATAGTTTACGATAGTTGGCAAACATATCACTTAGTTGAAATGGGACTTAACATACCAAGTATCAATCATAGTAATAAAGGTTCGAAAAACAACACCAGAACTCATGATAAGTAAAAATATATCAACTCCATATTAGCAGGACATGCGGGCACTAGGTCTTAACCACCTATAGGGGAAGAGGCTAGATAATGAATCTCATCCTAAAAGTCTTAGGCAATATTAATGAGCACAAGAGTGAACAGATCAGGGAGCACACATTAAGCATCAAGAAAGCATGTTTAGCTAGCAACATGATCCAGAATTATCTCTAGGAAAACACTAAGTTATACATGAATGATCCAACAGGAATTAAAACACATTTTGGGCGTGAATTGGTTTATCACATGAATCCAGAACAAGGGAGAAAATAAACTCTAGACAAGCAGCAGATATAAGCATACAAACATACTCGGCTAGACATGCCTAAGAAAGTCAGGATCATAGTTAGAATTTAGGCAAGTTCATATGCTAGAAGAAGTATAGAGCCAAAAGAATAACTTCAGAGCAAATAGGGCTGCAAATTGAAATGAAATATTGATTCACAAAGGTTTCAATGACATAAATATACAGAGCATGAACATAAACAAATAGAAAATGAAACTGCAATGACCAAAGGGACTTACCAATTACAAAATTTAAAAACACGCAAATGAGAGGAGCAACTTCCAACAGTAATTCGATTAACAGTAGCAAAGAGCAGTAGAATCCCCAAAATCCCAGTGCGTCAGAGTTTCCAAGGGTCTCAAATGAACCCCGGACAATGCTCACACTGAGAAATAAAACAATCAAATTCGAATGGCCTTGGCTTATAGCCTATCAAGGTCTTAAGTTTCAGAGTACAATAAGATAGAGTGAGAGAATAATGGAGTGATAAGGTTTGTTCAATGGAAATTAAGGAAGGGGTTTATATAGTAGTCGATTAAGCAGACAAACAAGGAAAGAAAATCAATCAAGTTCAGGCAGGAAAAAGGAAAATCACATGCACAGCTTATTCCGAATCAGAATAGGTGAGAATCAGACAAATCCTAGTCTACAAGTAGTCAAAAATTAGCCAAGAATATCGGTGAATCGGACCCATACGACCTTGTTGAGAGTATAAACAGACGGATTTTCGTCTGAACCTTGTAGGTTGAGGACGACTACACTCGATTCGGACAGAACCCGAGCATCCTCAGGGACATCAAGAATAACTTCTCTTTTGCGATTGGGATCCACACTCGGAGCGGGAAACTGATTAACCGATTTGGGCTCGAACTCGACCTACCACCTTCCGAAGATACATCATTCTTCGGGACTTCCAGGTCGCCCAACCCGAAAATATCTGCCAAAGTAGACGAATCCATACCATCGAAGAAGGAATGGAGGGTCATCCGTATCGTGGACTCCTTCACTTGACTTCTCTTTTCCAGCTTGAACCTCCTCAAACATGGACTCGGTGTAAGAGGGTGTCTTCACGATTTCTATTACACTGGTCACTTCTTTTGGAGTAAAACTGGCTTCTCGAGGGGTCTCATCCCCCGTCTCCATCTTGACCTCTAGAGTTGGAGGGAAGTCGGTCTCACGGTCCTCCCCCTCAGCTACAACCTGCTCCTTGGTGAGGGTCGATCTGGGGGCAATAAAAATATCGTCTTCTTCAGACTCATCCCTGAGTAAGAGAAGCAAGTCAAAATCCGGCACCTGGTAGCTGGTCCTCTTCTTAGGCTTCTGAGCCACCCTCTTTTTCGGCTTTACCTCAGAACCCGGGGAGTTCGAAGATTTTCTTTTTCTCTGTTCTTCTCCCCCATGGCAGACCTGGGCTATCCCGTAATGGAGTGATCAATGGACAAGGAGACATCCTCATCCCCTTCCAAAGGCCAAAGTTCGGTGGTTTTAGGCAAACCTGCGAAAGGAGGAAAAAAGGTCAGTATTATGCGAGTTAAGAGCATGGTAATGGTTATTCAAAGAAGAACCTATCGTGAGAACGGGCCTCTCATCGGCCCTTCAGAAACTTGTCCCATGAGTGCTCGAATTATGACATCTGCTTGCAGATTCCTTCGATCTACTCCTTGAGTCGAGGGACCGCATTTGGAACTTGGGCAACAGCTGCAAAACCACAAGTACGAGTGATGAGAGAGGAAATGAAGAAAAATTGACAATTATGGAAAGGTTGCACGTACGATACACATTCCACTTCTCGGGAAATGAAAGAAACTCAGAAGGGATTAGATCTTCGGTCTTCACCCGAATGAAGCACCCCTGCCAGCCTCGGTCTCTATCCGCGTCAATATTCAAAAAAAGGGCCTTGTTGTCCCGACGAGTAAGCTTGATTAGTCCCCCTTGAAAAATCCGGGGACTATATAAACATAGCATATGGTCAAGGATTAACCGAGATGTTTCGGTGTGGTTCACAAAATATTGAATGAGGATCTCGATCCTCCAAAGAGACATGTGGATTTGCCTGAAGCACACTTCGTGCCTCTTACAGAAGACCAATATCACTGGATCTACCGGCCCTAGCGTGAAGTGGTAAGTGTAAACACTTAAATACCCCTCTACGTGGGTAGTAATATCATCATCGGGCCCGAGGACTACTACCTCCTTGCCTTTCCATTTACTGTCATAACCCTAAACCCAGACACCATTTTAAGCCATTAAAATAATACAAATTAAGTCTTTAACATAATAATAATCCCAAAATAAAGGTGAATAATACAGTTGTGGAATAGACATAGCCCGACATCAGGGTGTCACCAGTCATGAGCATCTACTAACCGATTAAAAATAGGAAGAGTCTACATAGTCTATTACAGAACTAAAACAAGAGAAAATAAGATAGAGGGAGAAGCATTGGGCTGCGAACGCTGAGCAGCTACCTAGTGAATCTCCAAATCTGCCTGAGCTGGAAGAATCAACACTCGCTAGCGGGACCTGAAGTGCCTCAATCTGCACACAGAGTGCAGGAAGTAAAGTGAGTACTCCAACTCAGTGATTAATAATAATAAATGAAGGCTGAACTATAAGAAACCACGTAAAAGCACATTAACATGCTATAAAGAAGCAGTATAAAACCAGTAAAAGCAATGAAATAGTGAAAACATATAAAGACACCTTAGTTCAGAATAAGCTTCTTTAAAACACCTTTTTAATAGCTAAACCATTAAATGAAATGCAGCTAGAACAGATAAAAATCTGCCCCTCGGGCTATATGTCATATTAGAATGGGTACCTGCTCTCACTGAGAGCGTACAGACTCCGAGAGGGCCCCTTACGGCCCATGCACAATATCAAGCCATCTCGTGGCATAATCAATAGGCTCTAAACCTCATATCGAGATACCTTGTGGCTTACAACTCAGGCCCTCGGCTCATAATCATAAATTAGTGTATCCTCACAACACATGCCCTCGGCCTTACTCAGTCAGAATCTCATAAGTCACTCGGGCAATAGTAAAACATGATGCACATCCCAAATTATGATTTAATATATCATTTAATGTATTTAAATAGAGTAAACATAGTTGAGTTATGAAAACAGTAGAATATGGCATGACTGAGTACAAGTATAAAGGCAAAACAATGAGGAAATATCAGTAAAAATCCCCTAAGGGTCAAAATAGTTCGCACGAGGCCCAAATATGGCATTTTGCCCAAAACATGATGATAGCAAATAGTTTCAATTAAATACGCAGTAAAACAGACATTCGGGACGGACTAAGTCATGATCCCTAATGGTGCACGACCCCACGCTCGTCATCTAACATGCGCGTCACCTCAATATAGCACAACGATGTGTAATCCGGGGTTTCATACCTTCAGGACAACATTTAAAATCATTACTCACCTCAATCCGGTCCAAACTCTAGCTCGCGACTCCATTGCCCCTCGAATCGGCCTCCGCTCATGTCGAATCTATCCAAAATCAGAATCACGACATCAAAATATGCTAAGGGAACGAACCTCATGCGAATATAATCAATTCACAACATAAATCCCGAAATTAACCATAACCCAACCCCTGGGCCCACGTCTCAGAATTCGATAAAATTTACATCAATAAATTCCTTATCTCCCCACGAGTTCATACATATCAAAAGTCCCAAAATCTGACCAAAAATGACCCCTCAAATCCTCAAGTCTAGGTCTCCAATACCAAGCCCTAGTTTCCCCATTTTAACCCTTAAATTTCCATAATTACATCTCTAATCCGTGAAATAATACCATAGAAAGGAATTTTAGGTTCAACAATCTTACCTCAACGAAGCTCTCTTGAATTCTCTCTTCAAAATCTCCCAAAAATCTCCAAAACCGACTTAGAAATGGTGGAATAACCCAAATATTCGCGAAGGAAATAATTTATACCTTCTGGCCCAGGCTTTTCGCACCTATGGCCCTTTTACCGCTTCCGCGGTCTAGACCACCGCACCTACGGTTTCCACTTACTTGACCATTTCTGCATCTGTAGTTGAAATATCGCACCTGCACAACCGCAGGTGCGCCTCCTCGATCGTTTCTGCGGTTTCAGCTAACGTCCTTCTACTTGGCCGCATATGCGGCTCCCTTTTTGATTCTGCGAGACCGCACCTACGGTCACCTAGACGTAGATACGGTTATGACAGCAATAGAACATCTTCAGCTGCCAAAACCAACTTCCAAACTTTCCGCCAACCATCCAAAATCACACTGAGGCCCCCAGGACCTCAACCAAAAGCACCAACAAGTCCTATACCACTATCCAAACTTATACGAATCTTCAAAACACCCCAAATAATATCAAATCACCCAAAGCACATCGAATTCAAGCCTAAGATTCCAAAATCTTCCGAATTACGCTTTTGATCAAAAAGTCTACCAAACCATGTTCGAATGACCTGAAGTTTTGCACATACATCCCAAATGACACAACAGAACTACTGCAACTCCAGGAATTCCATTCCAACCCCTATATCAAAATCTCACCTATCAACTGGAAAATGCCAAAATTCCAATTTTGCCAATTCAAGCCTAAATCTACTCCCGACCTCCAAAACATATTTCTATCATGATCCTAAGTCCCAAATCATCTACCGAAGCTATCCAAATCATTGGTGCTCACATACGATCCCTTTAACACATAAGTCAACATCCGGTTGACTTTCCAACTTAAGCTTCCTCAAAAGAGACTAAGTATCTCAAACCTTACCAAAACCTTTCTAAACCCAAGCCAACCAACCCGATCACACATAGAACCGATAAACAAAAGCAATAAGAAGCATAAATGGGGGAAACGAAGTGGTAACTCATGAGACGACTGGTCAGGTCGTCACATCCTCCCCCTCTTAAACAAATATTCGTCGAGTCAAGAAACATACCTGAAGTCTCAAACATGTGAGTATATGATATTTTAAGCATCAATACCACACAAGAGGGGGGTGATTTGTGTGGTACCCAATTTTTGCTTAATTGAACTATAGAAGAACCTAGTTCTTCTAGATGTTCCAACTACTACTATTTGCAGAATAATAAATACAGAAAATAAAGAACACAGAGATTTTTACGTGGAAAACACCTGGCTCAAAAGTGAAAAAAACCACGACCTACTACTCAGGAGGATTTTTCCAAACTTCCACTAAAATCACTGAGCCAAAGCAGCATTTAAAAAAACTCTTTGCAAACCTAAGAATTAACTCCAATCCCGTTGTGGCACACAGCCTCAACTGTTGCGACAACTTCAAGTTAGCTATAACTTGAACACTCTAGGTACCTAATACAATTGCTTCTATGAAAGCTGAAAGGTACAATTTTAACCCACCTACTACAATTGAACTAGAATAAAAGATAGACACAATCGAACTGGTTCTTCTATCTTGTTCAAGTAGCTTCAGGAGTGCACAGTCAAATCACACATAAATTGCTAGCAAAATCACCTTGCCCTTTTCCTCTCAATTTAGTTTAACTTCTGCGTATGTGCATTACCTGTAAAAGAGAACAACACTTACATTTAATAGGTTAGTAATTAGAGTTTGATTGGGACTCAATTGCTGCTCTTTTATTGTGGAAGAGTTCATAATTATCTCAAAACTCTAATACTATCTTCATTCGAGATTGTGTTCTCTTCATATAAGGAGACTTTCTACCCTTATCCAATATACAACCTTTTCGATCAGATCAGCAGATATTGCTGCTTGATCAGTAGGACTTATCTCTTTCATGTGCATCTCACATGTATAGGTTGATCATGACTGTTTCTTCATAAGATGGACCTGGTCCATGACTGAGTTCTTTTGTCAATCTTCAAACCTTCACCTGTTCTTGGGCCAACAAATTCCCCTTTTTGATGATGACAAACTCTATGCTTTTTACTGATTTGGAACCTGTAAGAACTCAGCTTAACCATCAATACTAAACTTAGAAAATTCACTTATCATCAAGGACCAGGTTAATTAGGTTATAAATATCACTTATTTCAGAATATGTAAAGCACAATGTCTTTTCCCCTTTTGGCATCATCGAAAGGTTGCATACAAAGTGTGATTCCTAGATTTTAATAAGTACTCATGGACACTGGGGCAACTGCAAGTGCAATCATGGTGTAATCATTAGTGATCAAGCAAACATATTTAAACTATCAAGGACATAGTAATCATTGAACAAGAGCAAAATAGTAGTTATCATTGACGGAGATATGTTGCCACCAACAATCCACAAAAAGAAAGTAAAACATCCAAACCATGAGCAAAAACAAAAGATAGAAAAATCCCTAATCTGGGTCACTGAGGTACTGAACAAGTTCAGGAGAAAAAGCTAGGAGTCCTATGGCTTGGAGGAACTAGAGGGTTGGGTTTGGGTTTGGGTTTGGAGAAGATTCAGCATGTTGTGAAGAATTCCATCATTCTTCTCCTTTTCTTTGGAAAGCTCAGTTCCAAGACCATCCCTCTCAGATTCCACTTAAGTCATACGAGTACTTAGCCTAGCTATTTTAGCATCCTTGGCTGCACATTCCTGAACCAGAGTCCTAACTTTGTTGTTGATGGGTGATTTCTGGGATGAACCAGGTTCATTTGGGATGGCATTGACTGCATAGTCACAAGCAAGAAGAGTATTGATGCCAAAGTGATCCGTGCTCAAGGCCATTTCCCATTTCTTTAGAGGCACATTGAGCCTGTCCAGAACAGTGGTTAGAATAAAGCCATAGGGAGTAGCATGAGCCTTGGAGCCATTTATGACCCTGTCGAGTAGCTTGATAATGAAGGCAGACCAGTTGATTTGCTTTCCTCTCTCCAGACACTCCATACGAACTAGATCCATGTAATTTGCAATGTGACTTCTCTCCTGTCTGAACAATAAACACTTGTTGACAAATTCAAACAAGACCTTGTGCTCAGTCCTCATTTCACTTTTCTACATAGCCCTGGCTTCATTCACGTCTTCTGAATCACAAAACTTCCTGAGGGAGGAAGTCCAAGCAGGGCCACCTTTGCCTTGTATAGTCATCAAACCCTTTAGAGGTTATGTCCATGATCTCTCCCAGTTTCTTTGCATCAACCTGTACTTGAACTCCTTTCACCAGGCTACTAACATTGCCATCCTTAACCGCAACATTTGCCATAAATTCAATTAGCTCATTTCTGGCTAGCCTTCCATCCATCTGAAGGACCATGTCCTTCCATCCCTAAGCAACTAAAGCATCCTCCAATCTCATCATTCCTTGTTCCACCAGGTCTTTTAGCAGTCTACCCTTTAAAATCTTTCTTTTTCCAAACATGGAAAGCTTATCATGTTCCTTCTCAGAATCATTTTCTTCTTCTTCTCCACTCCAGTCATCATCTTCAGAAATTTTTGATTGTTTGTTTTTTACTACAGATCTTGTCCTCTTGGCTAGTGTAGGTTCAACAGCCTCAGACACAGATGAAGACTTCTTGGAGGAAGTCTTGGGCTTTTGGGGCTTGAGGGTAGGAACCTCCACTAATGTACCCCTTTCTTGATGGACCACTTACATCTCCTCTTCGTCAATAGCCTTTGAGGATTATGCAATCTTTCCCTTTCCTTTATCGATTTTCTTTTTCTTACTTTCATCCAAAGCCCTTTGTAGATCAGCTTCACTCTGTTTTACCCTGCTTCTTGTGGCTCTACCCTTTGGAAATGAAGAGGCAGTAGGTGTTGGGGATGAAGCCTTTCTTTTCTTGGAAGGCTTAGGAACATTTAGGGCTTTTGTTGTGGGAGTTCTGCATTTCTTTGGGTCATAGCTTGCCCCAACCTTTTTCAGCAGGTCTGTTATGGTCTCTTCAGTAGATGAAATAGGTTCATCTCTCTGTGTGCTCAGATGAACCAAACCTTCAACAGCTTTCCTAGAACCACTTCCCCCTGACTTCATGCCACTCTCTTCTACCCTTTCTTGTGCAACCCCACAGATAGCAGGCACTACTCCTTTCCCATTTCCCCTCTCTTCACCACATGCACCCTCTCTCTCTTTTTCTTTTTTAGAATTCTTTTTACCTCCACTCCTTCGTGACCTTGGTAATTTTACATCCTTAACATACCCAACCAGAACAAACCTAGTTTCTAGATTCTCAGGCACAGAAGAAATTACCTTAGATGGAGATTCTTGAGTCTTTTCAGAGTCAGAAGACTCAGGTTCTTCCCCCTCAATAGCGGATTGATATGATTTAGAATCAAAGTTGGAGTCGGAGTTTTGGGCATGGCTTGCCTTCAACTTCTCATTTAATTTCTTCCTTAGAGCCCCACACGCTACAGTCTTTCGAGCAAGCATTTTCACCCTTTGTAGTCTAGGCTTTGGAGATGTACTGGGTGGAGGAGGTGTGGAAGTATTTGAGGGAGTTGGTGGTGGATGAGTTCCAGCATTGTCTTGTGGGTTAGTCATGATTGTTGGTTTGTTGAGAGGATTTGGGAATTAGAGTTTTGGAGAAGAGGGCAAGTGAAAGTGAAGAAGAATATTTGATGGTTTGGAATTATGAAGATGGCAGGAGAAATGATGTGTATTTAAAGAGAAATACACATTTAATAGGTAATGGCGGCTTTTAGCAGTGGTCAATTAGAGGTCAAATAAACCTAAAATTCTAGATTTTGAATGATCGGTTTATCTTCCCTAGATTTAAGGCAATTTGTTTGGTTTAGAGTTCCTAGGCAGAGGGAACTGGTTCAAAGCTAATGGATAGAATTTTCTAGGAATTGAACAATTATAGGACTTCTGCTCATGATTTAAATATTAATCTTTCTAATTGTGCAGAGTATAAAAAACATACCTTAGCTTTCATATGAATCCATACTGATGAACCAGGTTCTTCATTTAGAAGTCTCTTGAACATGCCTCAAATGCCATAATAGAGAAAATTTTGTAAGATAACAGTGAGTCATATAAACGCATGTCACAGGAGTATACTAATTAAAGTATGAAGCTAGGTAAGAATTAATCTGGATATTTACACAAGTTCAAAATTCCTAGCCAAAAATCCTTTTTTTCTATTTCTCACTTTTTTTCATTGTGCATTCTGAGCTGGACTTAATAGGTGATCTTAATCATCCCTAATTCCATCTTGTTCCTATCAAAGTTTTCTCTACTCAGTTCTTTAGTAATGATGTCAGCAATTTGTTTATCAGTAGCACAAAATTCTATGGAGATCAATCCTTTCTCATAGTTATCTCTTAAGAAGTGGTGTCTAACATCTATGTGCTTAGTCCACTTATGATGAACATGGTTCTTTGTCATACTTATAGCACTAGTGTTATCACAGAATATAGGAATGCGACAAATTGCAATGCTAAAATCTACTAGTTGTTGTTTGATCCATAGCAATTGACCACAACAAGAGGCAGCAGCAACATATTCAGCCTCAGCAGCGGGTAAGGCCATTGAATTTTGCTTTTTAGTGGCCCATGATACAAGAAATGAACCAAGAAAGTGAGTCATACCTGAGGTGCTTTTTCTATCCACAAGGAAACCTACATAATCAGCATTAGCATATCCTACTAGATAGAAATTACTACCTTTAGGATACTAAAGACACAGATCAGTGGTGCCTTTAAAATGTCTTAGTATCCTCTTGACAGCAGTCAAGTGAGACTCTTTTGGATTAGCCTAAAAGCGAGCACAAAGCCCTACACTGAAAACTATGTCAGGTCTGCTGGCAATAAGGTACAAAAGTGAACCAATCATACCCCTATACAACTTCTGATCAACTGATGAACCAGGTTCATCTATGTCCAATTTAGTGGCAGTTGCAATGGGGTGTTTATTTCCTTTGATTCATCCATTTTAAACTTTTTGATCAGCTCTTTTGCATACTTATGTTGATGAATCATGGTTCCATTTTAGCTTTGTTTGATCTGTAAGCCTAAGAAAAATTTAAGCTCACCCATCATACTCATTTCAAACTCACTCCCCATTAATTTGGCAAAATCCTTACTTAGTTTATCAGTGGTGGCCCCAAAGATTATGTCATCAACATATATTTGTACCACAAGGAGATCCTTACCTTTTCCCTTAAGAATAGGGTACTGTCAATTTTACCTCTTTTGTAGCCATGTTCAAGTAGGAATTTGGACAGTCATTCATACCATGCTCAAGGAGCCAGCTTGAGTCCATAGAGAGCCTTGTCTAATTTGTACACATGCTCACGACATTCCTTGCTCTCAAACTTTGGAGGTTGTTTCACAAACACTTCTTCTTTTAGATAGCCATTCAGGAAGGCACTTTTGACATCCATCTGATGGAGAGTGAATTCCGTGTGTGCTGCAAAGGCTATGAGGAGTCTTATTGCCTCTAGTCTTGCAACTGGAGCAAAAGTCTCATCATAATCTATACCCTCCTCTTGGTTGTAACCTTGGACCACCAGTCTTGCCTTGTTTCTTATAACTATTCCATCTTCATCAAATTTATTTCTGAAGACCCATTTTGTGCCAATAATTGACCTGTCCTTGGGTCTTGGAACTAGATGTCAAACTTGACTTCTCTCGAACTGATTGAGTTCATCCTGCATTGCATTCACCCAATCTACATCCTACAAAGCCTCAACAACATTTTTAGGTTCAATAAGAGATAAGAAGGCATCAAAAGCACACAGATTCTTTAATTGTGATCTAGTTTTGACTCCAGATGTTGGATCAGTGATTATGTTCTCAATAGGATGAGAACTTTGATACTTGTGAGGTTTCACAACCAATGGATTTCTGCTAGATGTTTCTCTCATGTTATGTTGCTGAGGAACAGGGTCATGAATAGGTTCTTTTAGGGGATTAGTTTCAATTCCTCTTTGATCAGTTCCCCCTGTCAGGTTGCTCTGGATGGAAGAACCTGTTCCATCACCTGTTCCTTCTTTTGGTGCCACTTTAACTTGTGCTGAGACTTCAGTCAAATCCTTTACTAGTGCAATTGCTTCATCTTCATGTTCTTGTCTCTCAAAGAGAATGTTAGTTTCATTAAACACTACATGCACACTTTCTTCTACACACAAAGTTCTTTTATTGAACACTTTATATGTTTTGCTATGTCAAGAATATCCCAAGAATACTCCCTCATCACTTCTGGGATCAAACATACCTAGGGAATCCTTTCCATTATTGTGCGTAAAGCACTTGTATCCAAATTCCCTAAGATGGGATATATTTTGTTTTCTCCCTTTAAGTAACTCATAGGGAGTCTTCTCTATAAGAGGTCTAGTCATGCATCTATTGATAATATAACATGCAGTGTTTACAGCCTCTGCCTAGAAGCTGTGGGGCAGTTTACTAGAAAGAAACATAGTCCTAACCATGTTCTCAAGATTCCTGTTCTTTCTTTCAACTACTCCATTTTGTTAAGGAGTCCTAGGGGCAGAGAAGTGATGGTCTATACCATGCTCAGCACAAAATTCAGCAAACTTAGCATTGTCAAATTCAGTTCCATGATCAGACCTAATGGATGCAAGTTGATTACCTAATTGTTTCTAAGTTTTTCTAACAAAAGCAGTAAACATGTCAAATGCTTCATCTTTAGATGTTAAAAATAGTACCCAGGTAAATTTAGAATAATCATCAACAAGTACCATCACATATTTTTTTCCACCTCTACTCAAGGTTCTCATTGGACCATAGAGATTCATATTGACCAGTTCCAACGTCTTGGTTGTGCATACCATTTTCTTGCTTTTGAAAGATGATCTTACCTGTTTCCCCCTTGCAAAGGCCTCACAAACTTTGTCTTCTTTGAATTTGATGTTAGGTAGCCCTATCACCAAGTCCTTGGAGACTAATTTGTTGAGCTGATTTAGACTAGCATGACCAAGTCTTTTGTGCCACAGGAGGGAATCATTATCCAATACACTTAGGCAGGTGAGTTCATTTTCTAAAAGAGTAGACAAATCAACAATGTAAATATTGTTAATTCTTTTTCCCTGCAAAACAATCTTGCCAATGGTAAGGTTAATCACAAAGCATTTGGTAGAGGTGAATGCTACAAGGTTACCTTTGTCACACAGTTATGACACACTGATCCGGCTATATTTCAAGCCATCTATCAAGTAGAAATTCTCAATGGAGTGTGAGTCTGTCTTACCTACCTTTCCAACCCCAATAATCTCATATTTCTTCCCATTTCCAAATGAGACATTACCTCCCTTTAAGTCCTCAAATGAAAGGAACTAGTTCTTATTCTAGTCATATGTTTTGAGCAACCACTATCCATGTACCATATTTGGCTACTTTCCTTCACTTGGACCTCTTGTTCATCATCCGATTCTCCGATGGCCATAAGTTCTTGTTCATCTCTAGCTTCATCTTCTGAGTCCTTATCTGATGTTTCTCCCCAAGCAGCAACCATAGCCTTTGTTGATCCTTTGTTCCTTTTGGGTTGAACATGTTCCTTCTTCATGTTCCTTCGTTTAGCCATTTCCTTATTCCACTTAATTTCCCATTGAGGACAGTTCTTGATCATGTGATCAGTCTTACCACATTTGTAGCAACCCGCATTGGTCTGTTTCTCAGGAACCCTTGGTTTGTTGAAGGTTGTACCTCTTGAAGAACTCGTTCCTCTCATCAGGTACTTTTTGAAATCTCCTATGATCATGGCCATTTCATCATCCTCCAGATTTGTACCTTCAGCTATTCTGAGAGTCAAATTTCTTTCCTTCTTAGGTGCATCCATTTTCATGGTTTGCCTTCTCAGTTCATAGGCAGTGAGGTTTCCAATCAGTTCGTCCAGCTTGAGGGTAGTAATATTCTTTGATTCCTAAATAGCAGTGATTTTTCTTTCCCAAGTCTCTAGTATGATTCTTGTCAAGATTTTATCAACCTTGTCTTCTTCAAGGATAATTCTCCTAAGAGATTTAAGTTCATTTGTTAGTGTTGTGAACTTTATGTACATCTCCTGGATAGATTCTCCTTACTTTATACTGAAATTCTCGTATTGACGATATAGCAGTGTTCCTCTTGATCTCTTTACTTGAGGAATTCCTTCATGAGCTACTTGTAAAGTGTCCCATATTTCCTTTGTAGTGGTACAGCTTTGAATCCTGTTGTACTCGTCTGGACCCAGTCCACACACAAGTCATTTCTTGGCCTTGGCATTCTTTTCCCATTTCTTCAAGTCTTCAGCAGTGCAGTTAGCTCTTGTCTTTGGCACATCCACTCCTTCAGCATTCTTCTTTGAAGTTGCTAGAGGACCATCAGTGACTATGTCCTAGAGTTCATAGGCTTCTCCTATGATGTGATCTCTCATCCTGTTTTTCCACCAAGAATAGTACTGGCCATTAAAGAGTGGAGGCCTAGCAGTGGATTGCTCTTCCTAGTTTCCAGGTGGTGCACTCATTTTGATCTTTTCCTAATGTGTTAGCCTCAACTGTTGCGACAACTTCAAGTTAGTTATAACTCGAACACTTTAGGTACCTAATACAATTGCTTCTATGAAAGCTGAAAGGTACAATTTTAAACCACCCACTACAATTGAACTAGAATAAAAGATAGACACAATCGAACTGGTTCTTCTATCTTGTTCAAGTAGCTTCAGGAGTGCACACTCAAATCACACATAAATTGCTTGCAAAATCGCCTTGCTCTTTTGCTCTCAATTTAGTTTAACTTCTGCATATGTGCATTACCTGTAAAAGAGAACAACACTTACATTTAATAAGTTAGTAATCAGAGTTTGATTGGGACTCAATTGCTGCTCTTCTATCATGGAAGAGTTCATAATGATCTCAAACTCTATTACTATCTTCATCCTAGATTGTGTTCTCTTTATATAAGGAGACTTTATCCCTTTATCCAATATGCAACCTTTTCGATCAGATCAGGAGATATTTCTGCTTGATCAGTAGGACTTATCTCCTTCACGTGCATCCCACATGTATAGGTTGATCATGATTGTTGCTTCACAAGATGGACCTGTTCCATGACTGAGTTCTTTTGTCAATCTTCAAAACTTCACATGTTCTTGGGCCAACAGGATATCTGCTCCGTATCTCCCGCACAGTCTCCCAGGTAGCATCCTCCACGGGCCGACCTCTCCACTGCACTTTCACTGAAGCTATATCATTTGATCTCAACTTTCGAACCTAACGCTCCAAAATAGTTGTTGGGTCCACATCATAAGTCAAATCACCATATAACTGCACCATGCTGAAATACAGAACATGAGATGGATCCCAAATATACTTCTGGAGCAGAAACATGAAATACCATATGCACACTCGACAAGCTGGGTGGCAAAGCAAGCTCATAAGCCACCTCCCTAAACCTCTGAAGCACCTCAAAAGGCCCAATGAACTGAGGACTCAATTTATGCTTCTTCCCAAACCTCATAACACCCTTCATGGGTGAAACCTTCAACAGAACCTTCTCATCAACCATGTACGACACATCCCTAACCTTCCTGTCAGCGTAACTCTTTTGTCTCGACTTTGCTGTATGAAGCCTCTCTTGAATTACCTTCACCTTTTCTAAAGCATCCTGCACCAAGTCTGTCCCCAATAGCCTAGCCTCACCCGGCTCAAACCAACCACTTGGAGATCTACACCGCCTCCCATACAAAGCCTCATATGGAGCCATCTGAATACTCGATTGGTAGCTGTTGTTATAAGCAAACTCTGCAAGCGGTAGAAACTGATCCCATGACCCTCCAAAATTAATGACACAAGAACGCAACATGTCCTCCAATATCTGAATATTGCGCTTGGATTTCCCGTTCGTTTGAGGGTAAAAAGTTGTGCTCAACTCGACCTGAGTACCCAACTCTCGCTGCACAGACCTCCAAAACTACGAAATAAACTGAGTGCCCCTATCTAAAATGATGGAAACTAGGACACCATGCAAACGAACAATCTCCCGGATATAGATCTCTGCCAACCGCTCTAAAGAATAGGTAGTACACATAGGAATGAAGTGTGCGGACTTGGTCAGCCGATCTACGATCACCCAAATAGCATCGAACTTCTTCAAGGTCCATGGGAGTCCAACAACAAAGTCCATAGTGATCCATTCCCACTTCCATTCTGGAGTATCCATCTGCTGAAGCAAGGCACCCAGTCTCTGATGCTCATATTTCACCTGCTGGCAATTGAGACACCGAGCTACAAATCCCACAATGTCTTTCTTCATTATCCTCTACTAATAATGTTATCTCAGATCCTGATACATATTCGCAGCTCCCGGATGAATAGAATACCGCAAGCTATGGGCCTCCTCCAGAATCAACTCCCGAAGCCCATCTACATTGGGCACACATATCTGGCCCTACATCCTCAACACCCCGTCATCACCAATAGTCACATCTCTGCCATCATCATGCTGAACTCTGTCCTTAAGGACAAGCAAATGAGGATCAACATACTGGCACTCTCTGATGCGATCATATAAGGAAGACCGAGAAATCACACAAGCCAATACCTGACTAGGCTTCGAAATATCTAACCTCACGAATCAATTGGCCAAGGCCTGAACATCAACTGCAAAAAGGTCTTTCCCTAACTAGAATATATGCCAAACTCCCCATACTCACCGCCTTTCTTCCCAAAGCATCGGCAACCACATTGGCCTTCCCCGGATGGTATAGAATAGTAATATCATAATCCTTTAGCAACTCCAACCATCTCTGCTGCCTCAAATTGAGATCCTTCGGCTTGAACAAGTGTTGGAGGCTATGATGATCAGTAAACACCTCACAAGACACACCATACAAGTAATGCCTCCAAATCTTCAATGCATGAACAATGGCAGCCAACTCCAAATCATGAACAGGGTAGTTCTTCTCATGGGGCTTCAACTGGCGAGAAGCATAAGCAAGAACTCTCCCCTCCTGCATCAATACACACCAAATACCAACTCTTGAAGCATTACAATACACGGTATATAAATCGGAAGCTGATGGCAAAACTAATACTGGAGCTGTGGTCAAGGCTGTCTTGAGCTTTTCAAAGCTCTCCTCACATTCATCCGACCATACAAAAGAAGCACCCTTCTGAATTAACTTGGTCAAGGGTGATGCGATAGATGAAAATCCCTGAACAAACTAGCGGTATTAACCCACTAAACCAAGAAAGCTGCGAATCTCTGTGGCTGAGGACGGTCTAGGCCAACTCTGAACTGCCTTTATCTTCTTTGGATCAACATGAATACCCTCACTGGACACCACGTGCCCCAAGAAAGCCACTGAACTGAGCCTAAACTCACACTTAGAGAACTTTGCATAAAGTTTCTCCTCCCTCAATCTCTGCAACACAACTTTCAAATGCTCCGCGTGCTCCTCCTAACTATATGAATACACAAGAATATCATCAATGAAGACTATGACAAACGAGTCGAGATGAGGTCGGAACACGTTGTTCATCAAATACATGAACAATGTTGGGGCATTGGTCAGCCCAAAAGACATCACCAAGAACCCATAATGACCATATCGGGTCCTGAAAGCCGTCTTAAGAATATCTGAGTCCCTGATCTTCAACTGGTGATAACCTGAACGGAGATCAATCTTGGAGAACACTCTCGCTCCCTGAAGTTTGTCGAATAAATCATAAATGTGAGGCAAAGGATACTTATTCTTAACTGTTACTTTGTTCAACTGCCTATAATCAATGTACATCCTCATTGTGACATCCTTCTTTTTCACAAATAGAACTGGCACACCCCAAAGCGACACACTAGGTCGACTGAACCCCTTATCAAAGAGTTCCTGAAGCTGCTCTTTTAACTCCTTCAACTCCGCTGGTGCCATACGATATGGCAGAATTGAAATGGGCTGAGTTCCCGGCACCATGTCAATACCAAAATCAATATCCATGTCCGGTGGCATGCCCGGCAGGTTTGCAGAAAACACATCAGGAAAATCACTCACAACTGGAACAAAATCAATACTAGGAGTCTCTGCACCGACATCCCTCACAAAGGCTAGATACAAAAGTCAACCCTTCCCAACCATACGCTGGGCCTTCAAGAATGAAATTACCCTACTGGGAACATAATCAGTCGAACCTCGCCACTCAATTCATGGCACACCCGGCATAGCTAATGTGGCTGTCTTAGCATGACAGTCCAGAATAGCAAGACACAGAGATAGCCAATCCATGACCAAAATAACATCAAAATCCACCATACATAACAACAAAATATCCACTCGGGTCTCCAGACCCCCAATAGTCACCACACATTATCGGTACACACGGTCTACAACAATAGTATCGCCCATCAGAGTAGATACATGAATAGATGAAACAAAGGACTCATGGGGCATATCTAAATAACGAGCAAAGTATAATGACACATAAGAATAAGTGGAACTGGGATCAAATAATATAGAGGCATCTCTACGGCAGACTAAAACAATACCTATAATAATAATAGCATCAGAAGCAATAGCATCGGGTCTAGCTGAAAGTGCATAGAAACGGGCCGGACTGCCATCTGATCGACATCCCTCTCTAGGGCGACCCCTAGCTGACTGGGAGGGTGATGGTGAAGTAGCTGGCGCTGAAGCCGATGGTTGACTCCTCTGCTGAGATGAACCCGCAAGACGACGAGGGCACTGCCTCCACATATGACCCATCTCTCCACACTCATAGCAACTCCCGGGTGCTGGAGAGGGGGACTGAAGGGAACCTCTAGCACCGGAATGACTAGCAGATGCACCTGGCATAGAAGATCCCTGAACTGATGGAACACGGGACGAACTCTGAGCTGGAAGGGCACTAAGTGATGATTGGCCCTAATAAGAACTGTGAGAACCATGACCCGATGACGCCCCACGATAACTTGGGAGAACTGGCTGAGCATGCTTGAATGGACGGCCTCTGCCGTGCTGAAACTAACCTCTCGAAGGAGAACCACCATAAGTACCAGATCCTCGAGGCCTCTTGGACTCTCTCTCATCTCGCTCATGGCGATGAACTGACTCAATCTCTTGAGCAATTTCTACAACCTCCTCAAAAGTAACACTAGTCACCCTCTCTCTGGTCATGAGAATACGAAGCTGATAAGTGAGGCCATCAACAAACCTCTTAATCCTCTCTCTATTCGTCGGAACCAACCAGATCGCATGACAAGCTAACTCGGAGAACCTCATCTCATACTGCGTCACAGTCATCTCTCCCTGATGCAACCACTCGAACTGCCTGCGCAGCTCCTCTCTACGAGATTGCGGCACATACTTCTCCAAAAAGAGAATAGAGAACTGCTGCCAGGTAAGGGGTGCTGCACTAACAGGCCTACACCTCTCAAAAGCCTCCCACCAAGTGAAGGCAGCTCTAGAAAAATTGAAAAGTAGTGCAAGCGACCCTGCTGGTCTCCAGAATACCCATTGTACGAAGCATCCTCTAACACTTATCCAAGAAACCCTGGGCATCCTCGCCCTTTGCACCACAGAAAGTCGGAGGCTGAAGTCTACCAAACCTCTCCAACTTGCGCTGCTCGTCCTCTAGCATGGCAGGAGCTACATAGTCCTGAGCAGCTACAACTGGCTGGGCTGGATGTGAGCCCCGGTGTCTGAAGTCCCTGCACGACTTGCTCAGGTGTGCGAGCGGCGGGAGTCTGAGTGTCTCCCCCGGCCTGAGAAATAGTTGCGGCTGCAGAAACTGAGACCGCCTGAGCTAAGCCAGTGCATACTGATAGAATCTGAGCCAAGGCCTCCTGAAGACCAGGAATCACAATGGGCACAACTGGTGCTGCTGGAGCGTCCACAACTGGGATCTGATCCTGAACTAGTGCGACTGGTAGATCTACAGGTGCTGCCCTAGCTGTAGTACGGGCCACACCCCTACCCCTACCGCTACCACGACCGCGTCCTCAGCCTTTAGTGGCCACAGCTGGTGGTACTGGTGGTCGTCCATCCTGACAGGTAGCGCGTGTCCTCACCATCTGTGAGAGAATAGAATAACAAAAGTTTAGTGCTCAGATCAACAGATTCACACGACAAGAATTTCAAGAATATGAATTTTTGTCCTAAAGGTTTTGCAGCCTCTTGAGGATAAATACAGATGTCTCTATACCGATCCACGAGACTCTACTAAACCTACTCATGACTTGTGAGACCTATGTAACCTAGGCTCTGATACCAACTTGTCACGACCCTAAACCCAGACCTGGTCATGATGGCGCCTCTCATGAAGACAAGGCCAGCCGCCACACACACCATTCATCTTAAGCCATTAAAATAATACAAATTAAGTCTTTAACATAATAATAATTCCAAAATAGAGGTAAATAATACAGCTGCAGAATAGACATAGCTCGATATCGGGGTGTCACCAGTCATGAGCATCTACTAATCGATTAAAAATAGGAAGAGTCTACATAGTCTATTACAGAACTAAAACAAGAGAAAATAAGATAGAGGGAGAAGCACTGGGCTGCAAACGCCGAGTAGCTACCTAGTGAATCTCCGAATTTGCCTGTGTTGGAAGAATCAACACTCGCTAGCGGGACCTGAAGCGCCTCAATTTGCACACAGGGTACAGGGAGTAAAGTGAGTACTCCAACTCAGTGAGTAATAACAATAAATGAAGGCTGAGCGATAATAAATCACGTAAAAGCACATCAACATGCTATAAAGAAGTAGTATAAAACCAGTAAAAGCAAAGAAACAGTGAAACATATAAAACACCTTAATTCAGAATAAGCTTCTTTAAAACACCTTTTTAACAGCTAAACAATTAAATGAAAAGTAGCTAGAACAGATAAACACATAAAAATCCGCCCCTCCGGCAATATCATGGAATAACACCAGCCCCTCGGGCTATATCTCATATCACAATGGATACCCGCGCTCACTAGGGGCGTGCAGACTCCGGGAGGGGTCCCTTATGGTCCAAGCGCAATATCAAGCCATCTTGTGGCATAATCAATAGGCTCTCAGCCTCATATCGAGCCACCTCGTAGTGTACAACTCAGGACCTCGGCCTTACACAGTCAGAATCTCATAAGCCACTCGGGCAATAGTAAAACATGATGCTCAGCCCAAATTATCATTTAATGTATTTAAATAGAGTAAACATGGCTGAATTACGAAAACAGTAGAATATGACATGACTGAGTACAAGTATAAAGTCAAAACAGTAAGGAAATATCAGTAAAAATCCCAGGTCCAAATAGTTGGCACGAGGCCCAAATATAGCATTCTGCCCAAAACATGATGATAGCAAACAATTTCAATCAAATATGTGATAAAACAGTCATTCAGGACGGACTAAGTCACGATCTCCAACAGTGCACGACCCCACGCTCATTATCTAGCGTATGCGTCACCTCAATAGCACAACGATATGTAATGCGGGGTTTCATACCCTCAGGACAACATTTAAAATCATTACTCACCTCAATCCGGTCCAAACTCTAGCTCGTGATGCCTTTGCCCCTCGAATCAGCCACCACCCACGTCGAATCTATCCAAAATCAGAATCACGATGTCAAAATATGCTAAGGCAACAAAGCCCATGCAAAAATAATCAATTCACAACATAAATCCCGAAATTAACCAAAACCCGACCCCTAGACCCGTGTCTCGGAATTCAATAAAAATTTCATCAGTAGATTCATTATCTCCCCACGAGTTTATACATATCAAAGTCTCAAAATCCGACCACAAATGGCCCCTCAAATCCTCAAGTCTAGGTCTCCAATACCAAGCCCTAGTTTCCCCAATTTTAACCCTTAAATTTCCATAATTACAGCTCTAATCCGTAAAATAATACAATAGAAAAAACTTTTAGGTTAGCAATCTTACCTCAACAAAGCTCCTTTGAATTCCCTCTTCAAAATCTCCCAAAAAAACTCCAAAATCGACTTAGAAATGGTGGAATAACCCAAAAATTCGCGAAGGAAATAATTTATACGTTCTGGCAAAGGCTTTTCGCACCTGCGGCACTTTTTCTGCGTCCGCAGTCCCGGTTATGCGGTCTAGACCACCGCACCTACGGTTTCCACTTACTTGACCATTTCCGTGTCTGCGGTTGAAATATCGCACCTGCGCCACTGCAGGTGAGCCTCCTCGATCGCTTCTGCGGTTTCAGCTAACCTTCTACTTGGCTGCATCTGCGGCTCCCTTTTCGCTTCTGCGAGATCGCACCTACGGTCACCTAGCCACAAGTGCGGTTATGACAGCAATGGAACATCTTCAGCTGCCAAAACCAACTTCCAAACTTTTCGTCAACCATCCGAAATCACCCCGAGACCCCCGGGACCTCAACCAAAAGCACCAACAAGTCCTATACCACTATCCAAACTTATACCAATCTTCAAAACACCCCAAACAACATTGAATCACCCAAACACATCGAGTTCAAGCCTAAGGTTCCAAAATCTTCCGAATTACGCTTTTGATCAAAACGTCTACCAAACCACGTTCGAATGATCTGAAATTTTGCACACACATTCCAAATGATACAAAAGAACTACTACAACTCCCTGAATTCCATTCCGACCCCTATATCAAAATCTCACCTATCAACCGGAAAACGCCAAAATTCCAATTTCGCCAATTCAAGCCTAAATCTACTCCGGACCTCCAAAACACATTCGGATCACACTCCTAAGTCCCAAATCACCTCCCGAAGCTATCCGAACCATCGGAACTCACATCCAAGCCTTTTAACACATAAGTCAACATCCGGTTTAAGCTTCCTCAAAAGAGACTAAGTGTCTCAAACCTTATCAAAACCTTTCCGAACCCGAGCCAACCAACATGATCACACATAGAACCGATAAACAAAGCAATAAGAAGTAGAAATAGGGTAAACAGAGCGGTAACTCATGAGATGACTGGTCGGGTCATCACATTTACAGTCCTATCGGACCACGGGAAGGACATCTTCAGTAATGAGGCATATATATCGGCATGCTTCTTCGCCCCGGTCATGTTTGGACGAGGGTTTCTCGACTTTGAAGTCGTTTGCTATTGAGCAACCCCCGAGTATAAAGCTTTTCAATAGAGGCTCGGGGGCAGCCTCGGGGCATCCACCTCGAGAGCGACCACTTCGAGAACAATTATCTTGGTAGCAGCCACCTCGGCATTTGTGGCCAGATGGAATCGGAGCTAGAAACCCCTCGTACTAGGGCCCAAACGAAGGGCTTACTATCAGAGCCATCGATACGACGCCCCCTGAATCCGGTTCAAGCTCCGAGGCCTCGGAAAGCATGACCAAATGGTTGCACACAACTAATGAAGGGTTGTGATATCCTTGCTCAATCGGATATCACGTCATGGATCTCGGCCCGTATCGGCAGCAAATCAGTGATTAACGAAATAAGAAGATTTTTGCCTTAGTATTGTACTTAGGGTAAAACTCCCCTACTATATAAAGAAAAGTTTATTATTCAATATACACTTTGGCAACACGCATATCAAAGCAATATAAACTTGTTTTCTCTACTTCTAAGTTATTTCAAAATTCTTGTTTTGCTCGTAGTTTTTCACATATAATTTGGCTCCGAATCCAAGGCAGGACAACTGTTAAACTTAGATCCAAGCCCAGAGTCACACCACTACTGGTTTGGTTATTTATTTCACCTTTAATTCGCTTATCTAACATTATTAATCACTTGTATTAAATTAATCTATATATTCTTAAAACTGCGTATAAATTCAATTGTTATCCAATTTTAAAAGTAAACGCCGTCAAACTCTAAATTTTCTACCACGCCTTAGCCCTTAATTCACACAAATGAGCCACATGTGTCTCACATAGCATTGACAATGTTCCATGTTGACATTAGCTGCCAAAATCTCGTCATTATTTCCTGTGGAAAGGTAAGTCTCCGTCTGTGTTATGGAGCCAAAATTAAACAAGACATCATTTAGTGATATATACTTATAGACATTTTTCACACAAGAAATGTGAGTTTCATTCTCATTGATCCTTTTTTTGATTTTTTTTTTTTTGTCATGTAACAGAATTTTTTTATAGAAAAAACAACGATGAAAATCATTTTTTAACGTTCAACATTACGTTTTAAATCAAAAATATATTTTAATTTATAGATTACAGATAGTTTTTTCTACTTATCTCAAATTCTTACGACAAATTCATAGCTGACAAAATGTTGGAAACTTGCAGGAAAATAAATAATCTTCATCTGTCCAATTCTTGAATTTCTTATTACAATCCTTTTTTTTTTTAATAACCCTCGGGTCCAGCATTTAAGTATTCTTTTTTTGAGGACAAGTTGCACCGAAACGCACAGAATAATATTACAACAAAGATTAGGCTGGGTCAGACTAAACTCAGGTGAACTGGAAGCAGGTTAGGCTAAAATCATAGTATTAACTAGTTGCTCCACTTGATTACATAACTTTCAACTTTAATTATTATAACTACGCTATTCTTGACATGGACACACACTGAAAATGTAGATCGACAAACAACAAGTTACATAGTGTGACAAAAGACAACTTTTAGGCCTTGATTAATACTTCTTGCGTCCTAGTTTTTTTTTTTATAAACACGACATTTAATTAATAATACTAGAAGGAAATAGTAAAATATTATAAAATAGTTTTATCGACATAGAAAATACGTTAAGAACATTAAATTTAAATAATTAAATGAATTGAAATTCTTTAAATAATTAAAGTCGTAAATACTATATGAGTATATTATAATGTTCCCGGTATGATAGGTTTATCATATTGTTTAACCAAAAAATGCAATTTTAGTCAAAGCTATAATTTAGAAGAACACGTGTTACTGATAATCAAAAGAGTATATAAAAGGAAGTAATTTAGGTAGCAAGAGAGTAATCAAGAGAAAAACAAGTAAACCAAAGTTTATATCAATAGTATTTCGTGTCCTTACAATTGATCAGATATCTCCCTTTTATAGATATCTTCGAGATATATGTTTTGCCCAAATCATAATGAGGCTATTATGAGTAATTAAAGACATTGAATGTTACGTTACATAATCATTACATTCAATACAAATTCTCTAACGTATTCCACATTTAACGCCTATTAAATGATGTATCTGCACTCTTTTCTATTGTCAAATTCATTCCTTTTGATTCTCGGACATAAATGACTTAGATAGGTACGGGCGCTGGGTTATTTGTATACCTGCCCGTGCCTCTTGGCTAGATGTAATTCTTTGATCATTTGACCAGTCTACGTATTTCGACATGTCACATTTATATTTAAATACAATTTTTCCCAATACAGATAGTCCCCCCCCACTTTCCATTTATTCATCAGTTGAATATTTGGGAAGTGGATTTCATTAAAAGAGAATTTTTGTCACCATTAATGATATGACAAAATTGACTCTTCAATTGTCGCTTCCATTTAATGCTCCGTACACGTGTCATTTTTCCATTGGTTCTATAGTTTTGCAGCCCTTTTCAAGGATTTTTACGGCTCCACTATTCACGAAGTGCCAGTTATCATTATTATGGTCTTTTCATCACTGCACTTTTACCTTTGGCGGTGGCGTATTAATAAATTTAACTTCTTTCCTTGTCTTTTACCACATAAAGCTTATTGAACATTTAATTCCTCAAATCTCAGTTCACTTCTTCCTCACATTATTCTTCTTCGCCATGTCTTCACCAAATCCTAACCCTAAGAGAGTTCCCATTATTGATACCTTCCCTAATGTCCCCATTAGACATAGAAGAGGAGGTAGGCTCCGTAGCTTAGGGTTTACTCGCGGTGGTGGTTCGTTTATACCTTCTCCTAGTTCTGGTCCTTCTTATAGAACCAAAGGTTCTCTTTCTCACAAATCTTCTTATAGGGATAAAGAACCTTCTGAACCATTACGTGACCCTTTAGTAGAGGAGATAGTCCCTATAGAACTATCTTTTTACCATGATAGGGACTCTCTTAGTAACCAGGTTTTTGCTTTAGATCATGCTGAAGCTTACCTCACTCAAATTACAGAAGTTTTGACTCATATAGTTCGCAAAGACTGCCATTGGAGTAATGATTTTCCCATTATTATCCCTAATCCAAATCAGAGAATTACTTCTTACTTGATTGGGTTCTCTTTGGTTTATACATACCCTTTCACTTTAGGGTTCAAACCAGCTATTGACCTAGTTATTCTTGAATTTTGTCGTTTCTTTAATGTCTGTTTGGGTCAAATTGGCTCAATCATATAGAGGGTTGTTGCCTGTTTGAGGCATTTAACCAATATGGCTGACATTTCCTTTACTTTCCTTTACTCCCCTAGACTTTTCCGTAATGGCGTTTTTACCCTAGTGTCCAGGAGTAAGAGGGTTTTAGTGAGCCCTGAAGATGACATGGACCGTGGCTGGTACGCTCGATTTGTTGCTACCCCCACTGTTGGTTTAGTGGGTGAGAATAACGTTCATTTCCCTGAGAAGTGGAATTTTGCACGTAAGTCTTTTATCCATCTCATGCCTTTTTCCTTCAAGTTTATTAACTTCTCTAATTTTGCTCTTTTTTTAGCAACCATGGGAGTGGTGGAGGATATTCCCAATTTCTGTGGTTGGGTAGATAAATTGCTGAAGACCGCACCAATAGATGGTAGGTCTTGGAAAACACTTTCTAACTATTATGGTTGGAAAGTAAAGACTCATGGTAAGAGTTTTTATTTCATCTTTCACGCATGTATATATTTTTCTTTATTGTTCTAACTTTCATCCTTCTTTTTATCAGGATTTGCTATTCGAAGAGTTACTGCTGAAGCAGTTTCGGCCTTTCGTGTCTCTTCGGGAACCCGTATCTCTTTAGAAAGAGCCCGAGAAATAGTCTTGGGTTCTTCTTCTACAAAAAAGGAATACTATTGAAGAAGAAGACTCTGAAGAAGAGGAATATGGGGGTTCCCTGGTGACGAGGCCACGAGCTAGGAGACGCATCGTCTCTAATGATGAAGCTAAAGTTTCCCCTCGTCTTTCTGCTCCTCTTACCGAACCTGTTGAAACCCCAGTAATAATTCATGACGATGACGTCACTCCCCATGATACTCATGAGTCTATTGATCAACTTTTCTTCAATGGTTTTTGTAGTGGAAGTTTAGTGCCTGTTTTAGATGAAATACCCTTATCTTCTTTTTCAACTCCCGTGCCCGTGATTCCTTCCTTACCAGCCCCAGTTGTTTTTGTTCCTTCTTCTACTGTTTTCACTTCCTCTACCACTCCTCCTTCGACAATTCCCCCTCATATCGTTCACCATACGGAAGTGGGCTCTTTAAGTAGAAGTGTCGCTATGAGGAGGGTAACTATTGAAGTTCCTGCTGATAGCAGCCTTTTGAGGAAGTCAGGTCAGGTAGATGTATGGCTAGAACCTTTAATTGGTCCAATTGAAAAAGCAAAGCTGGAGAGCCATAGTTCTCTGACTCTAATGAATGATATTGTGCATGCCACTTTAAAGGTATTTTTCTTTTCTCCCTTCTTTACTTTGTAAAAAAATTTTATCTTTAGGATTCTTATATTCTTATTTCCCTTTCTTTTTTTAGGCCAATCTTATCGGCATAGAAATGATGAACAGAATCCCTCTCTTGGAGAAGGTAGCACGTGATTCTCAGTTGGAGGCGATCAATTGGAAGGAACAATTTGAGAGTGCACAAATTGATATGGAAGATTTACAAGAAAGCAAGAGTACCTTAGAGCAGCAGGTGTGGGATTTAACTTCAGAGTTAGCAATTGCAAAAGCTTCCTCAAGCCAAGCAGAAAAAGACAAAAAACGTCTCGAATCTTCCTTCTCAGAGGAACTTTCTAAGGCCAGCGAAGAGAATAGAGAGTTGAAGGCTCTTTTGATTCAAAAAGAAGTTTACATTGGGGAGCTTGTGCAAAACTTAACTCAAGCACAAGAAGACCTTCGAGTCTCGGCTGATAAGGTTCGTGCTTTACAGAGCTCCCATGCCTCTCTTCAAGCTTCTTACAACTCCGCCTTGGCTGAAAATGAAGAGCTAAAGAATGAGATTGTTGATTGGGAAAAGGATTATGAGACCCTTGAGGAAAAATCTGATGTTGAGGTAAGTTGGGCATTTTTGAATTCACGTCGAGATACCCTAATTGAAGCTGGCCAAGAAAACTTCAACCTGGAGTCGGAGTTAGCTAAGATCAATGAAACCATTGAAAAAGCTCGGCAAACTCAAGACTTCCCTTCTCTCATGGCTGAAGCTCCCGTGAATGTTGAAGCTGATATGGGTATCCCAACTCTTTCAAGCCCAATCGAGCATGTTGCTACAAGCCAAGTTGAAACCGCATATGTTGATGCACCTACCCAAATTGAGCCCGCTGCTATTGATGTTCCTACTTCAGTTCCACAAACTTCTCAGTGACCAATTTTAATCATTTGAATGATTTTGTTTTTGTTTTTATTTTGGAAAATTGTAATCAAACCCTTATCTTCATTTGAGGGTTGATTTTGGAAATGTAAGTCCCCAAGTCTTTTATGGGGCAATCTGTATAAACAATTTCATAGTTTTATGACTAAGTTCGAACTTAGTCTTAGATTTTTTATATATTAAGAAGTTTTTCATGTTATTATCTTAAACTTCTGTTTGCTTTATTCTTGCCTTTATTTTTAAGGACTTACAAAATAATTTGCATTTTTGTTTTTCGAAAATGCTTTTGTTAACCTCATGACTAATTAATTTAAACATGAGTTTTATAAAAGAGGGTCCTTTTATATTTCGACACTTAATGAAGAAGACGTCTCAACTTCATAATGGTATTTTCATACGATAAAAGAAATAGGAACACACATGTTTCTTTGAAATAACTTTGACAAGTTTTGAATAATACTTTACATGTATTTGAATTACATCTATAACTTTCTCGTAACTGTTTTTCTTGTAACAGATTTTTTCAAAAGAAGAATAATAGGCACGGGGTTTTTCCTTATAACCCGTTTTAGTACATAGCCTTTACCCTAATTATAGTGAGGTTTTTCTTTGGCCTTAGCTCGTGGCTCCATCTCGTGACTTTGTGACTTTTACTCTGCACTTGACTCTTTTAGGCTTGATTTTTTCTTAATCTTCTTTGCCTTCTTTATACACATATCTGTGTATATTATGTAGTCCCCCAAGTATTTGAGTGTTGAAGTATGAAGCCTAGAGCCCTTGATAGTTTCTCTCATTTGGTCCTTTTCCTGAAAAGGAAAAACATACGGGACTCGGAGGTGCGATTTTAGATGAAGACTGCTTAACCCGTATGAATTTCTATTAGAATAATTGTAACCCTAAGCCAGGAATTTTAGGTTATTCCGTGTGCCTTACAGGTCGTGACTCATCATTTAGTATGGGTTAGCTTTTTGCCTATCATCTAAAATTGTTAGTAAAATTTTAACAATTCAAAAATTAAATTTAAAATAATGATACCTGACTGTGCGTATTCCTTAGAAATAGTATCTCTTCAAATGAACAGCATTCTAATGTGAAGGTAGTATCTTGTCATCCATTGTCTCCAGCTCATATGCTCCCTTTCCTGCAATATCATGAACTCTATAGGGTCCTTCCCATGTTGGACTTAATTTACCCGCATTAGCTGCCTTTGTAGATTGAAAAACCTTTTTAAGCACGAAGTCCCCCACTTTGAAGAATCTGAGGTGTGCTTTTCGGTTGTAATATCGTTCTATGACTTGCTTTTGTGCTGCCATTCTTATCAATGCAGCTTCTCTCCTCCCCTCGAGTAAATCTAGATTGACCCGCATCTCCTCGTCATTAGATTCTTGTGTCGCCTGTGTGAACCACGTACTTGGTTCTCCTATCTCAACTGGAATTAAAGCCTCAGCTCTATAAACCAATAAAACGATGTTTCTCCTGTACTTGTTTTTGCAGTTGTGTGATATGCCCATAAAACTCCAGGTAACACTTCAGGCCAGTTACATTTTGATTCCTCTAATCGTTTCTTTAAATTATTGATAATAACCTTGTTCGTTGATTCTGCTTGCCCATTACCCACCGGATGATAAGGTGTTGACGTAATCCTTTTAATTTGCCAACTTTGAAAGAATTCCATGATTTGAGCTCGAATAAATTGAGAGCCATTATCACACACGATCTCCTTTGGTACACCGAATCGGCATATGATATTCCACCAAATAAAATCTTTGACTTCCTTTTCTTGTACCTGTTTAAATGCTCCTGCCTCCACCCATTTAGTAAAATAATCAGTGAGTATGAGTAGAAACTTTACCTGTCCTTTTACTTGTAGTAATGGAACCACGATATCCATCCCTCATTTCATAAATGGCTATGGCGCAATGACCGAGTGTAATAACTCCGCAGGTCTATGTATATTGTTACCGTACCTTTGAAATTTATCACATTTGGCCACGAAATCTTCTGCTTCTTCTTCCATTTTAGGCCAGTAATAACCTGCCCTAATTAAGGTTCTTACCAATGACCTTCCTCCTACGTGATTCCCGCAATGTCCCTCGTGTATTTCTTTCATTACATACTCCGTTTCTGAAGGTCCGAGGCATCTTGCTAAGGGACCATTGAACATTTTACGATATAAATTGTTTTGCTTTAAGCAGTACCAAGCAGCCTTCTTTCAAATCGCATGAGCTTTCTTCTTATCATCAGGGACGGTACCATACTGCAAAAAAACAACAATCTCGTTCCTCCAATCCCAAGTTAAATTATTAAAATTTAACTCATTCTTATCAGGATTGAGAACTGAATGAAACAAATGTATAACTGAGATGTTTGCATCGCTTGCCACATCAGCTGCAGATGCGAGATTAGCTAGGGCGTCCGCTTCAACATTTTCATCCCTTGGTATTTGTATAACTTTCCATGTTTGAAATTGCTTTTTCAATTCCCGTACCTTTTCTAAGTATTGTTGCATCCTTGCTTCCCTAGCTGTATAAGTCCCCCACCATTTGATTAACCACGAGTTGTGAATCACTCTTAATTATAATCTGATTTATGCCAAGCTCTCGTGCCGATTCTAGACATGCAATCATATCCCCATACTCTGCTTCATTATTAGTTATGGAGTGACATTTAATAGCTTGTCGAATGGTCTCACCCGTAGGTGGTACCAAGACAATCCCTAAACCTGCACCTTTTACATTAGATGAGCCATTAGTGAATGAAGTCCAAGTTCCCGGGTTAGCTCCATTGAATACCTGTAATTCTTTTTCTACTTCTAATTGCATCCCTTGGCTAAAATCAGCCACGAAATCAGCTAACACTTGTGATTTTATAGAAGTTCTTGGTTGGCATGTGATTTTGTATTCACTTAACTCTATTTCCCACTTAGCTAACCTACCTGATAGCTCATGCTTATGTAATATATTACGTAAAGGGTAGGTAGTTACTACGGCGATAGGATGACACTGAAAGTAAGGTCTTAACTTTCTAGATGTCATGATTAATGCAAGTGCAAGTTTTTCTAACTGAGGATACCGCGTCTCCGCATCTAACAAATATTTACTAACATAGTAGATAAGGGATTGTTTACCTTGTTCTTCTCGGACCAAAACAGCGCTTACCGCAACTTCCGAAACAGCAAGGTAAATGAGTTGTCTTTCCTCAGCCTTTGGTTTTGCCAGCAAAGGTGGATTTAATAAGTACGTTTTCAAATTCCTGAGTGCCTGTTGACATTCCTCATTCCATTCGAAATGATCCTGCTTCTTAAGGGCTGAGAAGAATTTAAAACACTTCTCTGATGATTTAGAAATGAATCTTCCCAAGGCTGCAATTCTCCCTGTTAATCTTTGAACTTCTATCTTGTTTGAAAGTATATCAGGGATTTCCTCAATGGCCTTGATCTGTGCAGGATTCACTTCAATACCACGGTTAGAAACAAGAAAACCCAAAAACTTGCCTGATACAATGCCAAACGCACATTTTTCGGGATTTTACTTCATATTAAATTTGCGCAAAATTGAAAATGTGTCAGATAAGTGTGATATGTGATCTTTTGAATATTGAGTTTTAACAAGCATATCATCTATATATACCTTCATAGTCTTTCCTAAATGCTCTTGAAACATTTTTGTAACTAACCTCTGATACGTTGCACCTGCATTCTTTAGACCAAAGGGCATTACTTTATAACAATAAGTCCCCCTATCTGTTATGAATAAAGTTTTTGCTTCATCTCTCGGATCCATTTTAATCTGATTATAACCTGAATATGCATCTAAAAAACTTAATAGTTCGTGACTTGCAGTTGCATCAATCAATTGATCTATGTATGGTAGTGGAAAAGAATCATTAGGGCAGGCTTTATTAAGATCTATGTAATCTACACAAACCTGCCACTTACCGTTCTTCTTTGGAACTACAACAGTGTTAGCTAACCAGTTAGGATATTTTATCTCACGAATGGAACCAATTTTTAGCAATTTTTGGACTTCTTCTTGAATCACCTGATTCTTGAAAGTTCCTTGCTTTCTTTTCTTTTGCTTGATAGGAGGGTATGATGGATCTTCATTTAGTTTATGAGTCATCAGCTCCGGTGGTATTCCTGTCATGTCAGAATGGGACCAAGAAAAGCAGTCCACGTTAGTTTTCAAAAATTCAATTAACTTACCTCTCATACCTTGGCTACGATTGGCTCCAACATAGGCTTTTTTTATCAGTCCATTGAGCAAATAACACGACACGCTCTAATTCCTCTATTGTTATTTTGATATTTTCATTCTCTTCTGGTTCTTGAATGATATCATGCCTTGAATCTACATCTGTTTGCCCTTGTTCAGTTGAGGTTTGTGTTGTGGTTACCTCAACTGCCTTCTGTGATTGCTATTTACCTTCATTTCTCGTGCTTGTATCTGAAACAGAGTTGATAGCCCTAGCTGTATGTTGATCTCCACGAATTTGACAGATTCCCCATGGCGATGGAAATTTAATAACTTGATGCAAGGTTGAAGGAACAACATCCATTTCGTGGATCCATGGTCTCCCAAGAATCATTTTATAAGTCATCTCCATATCTACCACCTGGAACTTTGTATCTTTAATGACTACTTCAGCGAATATGGTGAGTGTTACCTCTCCTTTCGTGAGGACACTAGAATTATCAAATCCAGATAGAGTATGCGCCTTTGGTATCACTTTATCTTCAGCTTTTATCTCACGTAATACTCTTAGTAAAATAATGTTCACGGAACTACCTGGATCAATCAAAACTCGTTTCACATTAGTATCATGTATAATTAAAGATATTACCAATGCGCCGTTATGAGGGGTTAATATGCCATCTGCATCTGCGTCATTGAATGTAATGTTGTCTTCCTCTAAAACATGCCGCACCCGTTTCCCTTGGATAATTGTTACTTTGGAAATTTTGTTAGTTGCAGTATATGATATACCATTGACGTCTTCACCCCCACTTATAATGTTGACAGTTCTTTTGGGAGAAGGTGGTTTTGGAGGCTCCTGCATGTTCTTCATGTAAGCTTGCTTGCCTTTCTCACTGAACAACTCAGTAAGATATCCTTGTTTTAATAAATGATCAACTTCACTTTGTAAAAATCTGCAATTTGCTGTTTTGTGTCCATGGTCATTATGAAACTCGCACCAATAGTCAGGGTTGCGCCTGTTTGGATTCGATCTCATTTCCTTTGGGCATCGAACCTTATCTCCCATGCTTCTCAAAACATCTACGAGCTCGGAGGTGCTGACGTTGAAGTTGTAACCACCGAATCTCGCTTTTAAATTTCTATCATCATCTCGTGACTCATAGTTGTTTCACTCGTTCCTAAATCATGATGAAGAACCCGATTCTCTGTTTCTTGATCTGTGATCGTATCTTTGATTTTCCTGCTTTGACCGCGAGTACTTTCCCGCAGGTCCTATGTAAGGCTCGTACTTATTTTTACCGGATCTTTTTTCGGTCTCCGCACATCTTGAACTTACCTTTTCTTCCTTTTGAAATCGTGGAACGGTATCTTCCTTAATCCTCAGCTTCGTGCTATACTTGTTATAAACATCATTCCACGTTGTAGCCGGTAATTCTCAAAGGCTTTCCTTGAGTCTCCTCGTAGCTTCCGAGCTTTTTTCATTCAAATTACTTGTGAAAGCTATAGTTGCCCAATTGTCAGGTACACGTGGCAATATCATTCTTTCATGTTGAAATCTGTCCACGAACTCTCTAAGCAATTTTGAGTCCCCTTGCTTGATTTTGAAAATATCCTCCATTCTTTTCTCTACTTTTTGAGTTCCCGAGTGTGCTTTGATGAAAGAATCTGCAAGCTCAGCAAAAGAATTTATAGAATTTTCGAGTAAAATAGAATACTATGTTAGCGCTCCTTTGGTGAGCGTTTCACCAAATTTTTTGACTAATACTGATTCAATCTCCTGCTTAGTCAAATCGTTGCCTTTTACACCCGTTGTGAATGCAGTTACATGATCTCGTGGGTCTATTGTTCCATCATATTTTGGAATATCAGGCATTTTGAACTTTTTGGAATTGGGAGTGGAGCAGCACTTGGCTTCCAGGGTTGTTGCGAATATCTATCCATATCTACCCCTTTGATTATGGGCGGCACCCCGGGTATCTGCTATATGCGCTCACTTTGTTCCTTGAGTTGTTTCTGCAAGGTTAGTACTAAATTTTGTAAATCTGAATTAATTAAATTACCTGGTTCTCCATCTTGCGATTCACTGGGGGTTCCACCGCTGCCTAGATTAACAAGCCCGGAACGAGGGTTCTCCAGAGTGTTGATATTTGGAGTAGGTGTGGGTGGTGCAGCAGGTAACTGGCTAACCAAGGCCTGAACGGCTTTATTGACCTGTGCGGTAATAAGTTTTTGCAAAGCCTCATCCATAGCTTCAACATTTTTGAATTGAGCCTGTCCATCTGTATGAGATCCCTCAGGAGTGCCTTCACGAGATCGTTGAGGAGAGCCTTGTGGAGAAATAATCAGTGCGTTATTATCCTGAGGTTCTCTCTGAAGTTGTTGGTTTACTTGGTTTTCTTGGTTTCCTTGAATGTTGTCATTGTTGTTCGACATAGTTGATGCAACAAGGAAAGTTAAGTGAAAAGAAAATAGATTATCAGATTCCCAGTAACAGAACCAATTTGTTTAACCAAAAAATGAAATTTTAGTCAAATCTAGAATTTAGAAGAACATGGATTACTGATAATCAAAAGAGTGTATAAAAGGAAGTAATTTAGGTAGCAAGAGAGTAATCAAGAGAAAAACAAGTAAACCAAAGTTTATATCAATAGTATTTCGTGTCCTTACAATTGATCAGATATCTCCCTTTTATAGATATCTTGGAGATATACGTTTTGCCCAAATCATAATGAGGCTATTATGAGTAATTAAAGACATTGAATGTTATGTTACATAATCATTACATTCAATACAAATTCTCTAACGTATTCCACATTTAATGCATATTAAATGCCGTATCTGCACTCTTTTCTATTGTTAGATTCATTCCTTTTGATTCTCGGACATAAATGACTTAGATAGGTATGGGCGTTGGGTTATTTGTATACCTGCTCGTGCCTCTTCCTCTGCCATTTTCTCGTATCTGTTGCAATTCGTGCCTCTTGGCTAGTTGTAATTCTTTAATCATTTGACCAGTCTACGTGTTTCGACACGTCACCTTTATATTTAAATACAATTTTTCCCAATACACATATAAATGAAACGGAAGGATGAATAAATAGATTAATTATCAGCATTTTTGGCTGATGAACGATGAGCGATGAAACACGTCCAAACAGTGGTAAGCTTGGTGGATGCCTAACGCAATTGAGGATAAAGTTCTAGAACTGGTTAAAAAGATACCCTTTTATTTCTCTTTCTTTTATTTAATTACCTTAAAATTATTCATGCCCTGTTAACTTAATGACTAAATTTACTAGATTATAAGTTAATTTTTATGTACTTTATTGAAAGAGTTTTCCCTGTATATACGTATGAAATATTACACTCTTAGATATAAAAATTAATTTTCGAAAACAACCAAATGACACCCTTTATTAAGGATTTACATGTCTCCTCCTTTTTAAAGGTATGTTGAGTTTATATGACATGAAAGTTTTAACGACCCATTGATAGAGAAGTACTCCCTCCGGTCCAAAATAAGTGATTTTTTAGTTTTTTCTTGTGGTCCAAAATAAGTAATTTTTCGAGATTTCAATAATGAATTAATTATTTTTTTTTTCCATATTGCCCTTGAAGTAATTAATGTTGGAGTATGTGTTAGGAGTGTTTATGTGAAGAGATAGTAAAGGTTAATATGGTCAATTTCATTGCTAATTAATGTTAAAAGATAAATTTTTTAATATATGTGAAAACAATCAAAAAAATACTTATTTTGGACCGGAGGGAGTATACACAAAGGAATGAGGAAATTAGATTTTACAAAGTGATACGAATTAATAGAGAATCTTGTAATCATTCCCCTTTTTAGCATTGTAATAAGCAAACAACCACGTATCCAAAGAGATAGCCAAAGAAAACTACAACAATGCTACTAATACTAATATTTATAGAGAGTTGAGAGGACACGAAGCCAAATCGTCATGTGAACCACTACTTTGTTCAACTACTTTCTTAGTTTTTACAAATTGTTTATTGGCAAGAGTCGTGCTTTGACCGTACGGAACACTAAGTTACAAATTCCAGTGTTCAAAGATTACATAAATTACAAGTCGTCTTAGCTATAAGGAAAACTCGAAAAGATTATTCAATCTTAAAGTTTAACATTTTTTTCTTTAAATAATGGTGAGAGGTCTTAATTAACGTAGTGACGCAATGCTATAGAAATGCCTGCAATTGAATAAGACTTCATTTGTCCTAAGAAAAATACGAATTAACTAGGAGTAGCTATATACATTGTATTTGATTACGCGATACATTAAATATATACATTTTATTTATTATTTCTAACTATATTTTTAAAAAATTACCATCGTACCTATATTTAATTTTTATAGCAAATTTACCTGTAGTACTGAAACAAGAAATCAATTGTTTTCAACTAAAACAAAAGAGCAACAAGCTCTTATAACTCAGTTGGTTAGACCACTCACTCAATAAGTAGAGGTTTTGAGTTTGACTCTCTGTCACGATCCCAAATCGGACCTGGTCATGATGGCGTCTCTCGTGAAGACAAGGCCAACCAACACAATTCTCAAATCAACCATTTTCCATTAAAAGTTGTTTTTATACCATTTATAAACCAAGAATCTCATAATGAACATTTAAAAGAAAAATGCGGAATAATTACACAAGCCCGGCATCGGGTGTCACTAGTCATGAGCATCTACCAAGGTCTGAATATAACAAGGGTCTAATATTGTACTAATTACAGTAATAAAAATGAGAGGAAGGAAGCAGTGTTGCGAACGTCGTGCAGCCACCTTGCTAACTCTGATGACTCCGCGTCTGAGCAATCAACACCCGCTACCGATTTCTGAAATACCTGAATATGCACATGAGATGCAGGAAGTAATGTGAGTACTCCAACCCAGTAAGTAATAAGAGTAAATAAAGACTGAGCAGTAGGAAATGATGAATCCACATTTATGATAAACTCAATAAGAACAATAGGCTTTCAAATCGGAATACGAGTCAACCGTCTCATTTTAAACCCAGTTTTCGGTAAAAATCATTTGAAAATGCCTTCCAACAGTTTCAGTAGGGGTTTATTACCATTTATAATAAAAGAGATGAAAATCATAATTGGCCCCTCGGGCAAAACATAGTTCGCATACAGCCCCTCGAGCAAAACAGAAATTTCACAACCCTTTTCATAATTTAGAAACTTCAGGTTAAATGGAAGATTATTTAAAACGTTTGTTCAACATTTTCAATAGAGGCTCGGTTTAAAGATGAGTGAAATCAGTAATCAAATCAACATGTTCAATAGAAACTCGCTTTAAAGAGGAGTGAAAACAGTAAGTTCATAAACCAGTTCCTCACGCAAAGCATCACTCATGTACATGTATATATATATATATATATATATATATATATATATATATATGTATAGCCCCTCGGGCAAGCCTCTCAGTCACTCGTGACTCAACTCTTACCAATCAGCGCTCACACTTAGCACTAACACTCAATAGGTACCATATAGTAACCGTTGCGGCGTGCAGCCCGATCCATATATATAGTCGACTGCACTCACTGGGGGTGTGCAGACTCCGGAGGGGCTCCTACAACGCTTGGGCTGTAGGAGCCCCTTCGGAGTCTGCACACCCCCAGTGAGCGCAGTCGACTATATATATGGATCGGGCTGCACGCCGCAGTGACATATGGATCGGGCTGCACGCTGCAGCGGTTACTATATGCTACCTATTATATATATATATATTATATATATATTATATATATAGCTGCGGCATGCAGCCCGATCCATAGATATATAATCCTCACAACTAGGCCCTCAGCCTCTCTCAGTCATTAACATCACAATCGGACTCTCGGTCTATCTCAGTCATCAACCTGACAATCAGACCCTCAGTCTATTTCAGTCATCAACCTCATGATCACTCGGACCATCAGTAAAACAGGGAACTCAGGCCAAACAGTTTTCACATTTTTAAGAAATAGAGTGATAAAACCATATTTAAATAATAAACAGGTAAAACATGACTGAGGATATGCTTTCAAAACAAATAGAGTGAGGAAAAATAGTGAAAGTGCCCCTAAGGGTCACAGCAGGTCGGCACAAGGCCCCAACCCAAAATATAATATAAATCTCTAGAACATGGAATATCATAATTGGGCTATCTCCTCGGTGAGGTCGAAACCTCGAGCATGGACTTCTTCGAGGGTCCCCCTCCGGGCTTGGCACCTGGCTAGATCATTGATCCGTTTCTCCCGATTAGAGGCTTCCTTTAGTTCCATTTGAGCAGCCTCGACATCCTTTGGTACACATCAATGGTCTTATCAGCCATGGCTTTCGTCCTCTCGAACTCGGCCCTGGCTTCGGCAACCTCAGCCCCGACTACGATAAGTTTGGCCTTGAGCTCATCGATCTTCTTGGCCTGGGCCAGATTTTTTACTTTGACTCCCCGGAGTTGGGCCTCAGCTGAGGCCAGATTGGATAGGGCAGCCTCTTTCTCACCATCAAGTCGATCCATGTTTTCCTTCCACTGGTTGCAATCAACCTTAACTTGATCGACCTTACCTAGAAGTTGCCCTATCATGTCCAATTTTTGTTGCAGTTGAGACACTGAAGTGTTAGCCTCCATAGATGGGTCAACTAGACCATACTCTTGCAAAATGAGAGTTACTTGCTTGTCTAGCTCGGCCTCATCTTGATGAGCTTTGGCCAAATTCGCTCGTAAGTCCTTAAGCTCATCCCTTTTTTACTGCAAAGGAGCCTCAGGGCCTCCCCTTCATCTGAGGATCTCTTGAGCTCGGCCTCATATTAGCTCAACTCGGCTCTAAACTTAGTAATGGCCTACACAAAAAATTGAGATATCAGTGAGGACCACGGAGAGAACGGTATGGATGTTCCAAGTGTTGGTGTACCACCACGAAACCCTGAGAACGCACCAGGACTAATTCCTGTGGACGCGGTCTCACGCGACGCCCAACATGTCGATATAAGCTCTACACTAACAGGAGCGTGCACAAGGGAGACCAACAAGAAGCTCAAAAGACCCCAACTAGGGAAGAACGGGAGGTTAGCCTTCACGTTATTTTTGAAATGTTACAGGCATAATAGCTAGCGATTGCTCAACTGCAAAGTCACCAGAAAACTCCCAGCACAGTAGCGTCGGGGGACAGCCCCCCGACCAAGCAGGTACCAGAGAGATCGAGCGACAACGGGTCAGCAACCGACCCCACCCTCATAAAGATGCTCGAGGACCTCACAAAAAGGATCGAGTTGGGCGAGAAAAAGATAGAAGCCAACGATAAGAAGGTATAGTCCTACAATTCTAGGGTCGACCAAATCTCGGGCGCACCCCCTGTCCTGAAGAGTGTAGACTCTAAGAAGTTCATGCAGGAAGCGGCCCAAAAATCCATTCCAAAAAAGTTTAGAATGCCCGAGCTTCTGAAGACAACGGAACCTTGGACCCCAATGAGCACATCACTGCCTACACTTGCGCAGTGAAGGGTAATGACCTAAAGGATGAAAAGATTTAGTCAGTCTTACTAAAGAAGTTCGGGGAAACACTCTCTAAAAGGGCCTTGATGTGGTATCACAACCTAGCTCCTAACTCCAAAGACTCATTTGTCATGCTGGTAGATTCTTTTATAAAGGCGCATGTCGGTGCCATCAAAGTGGCAACCAGGAAATCCGATGTCTTCAAGATCAAGCAGAGGGAGAATGAGATGCTACGATAGTTCCTATCTCGCTTTCAAATGGAACGAATGGAACTACCACCAGTCTTTGATGACTGGGCAGTGCAGGCCTTTACTCAAGGTCTGAATGAATGAAGCTCGGTGCTTCGAAGCAGCTGAAATAGAACCTAGTCGAATATCCCACCATAACCTGGTCGGACATCCACAACCGGTAACAGTCAAAGATCAGGGTCGAGGACGACCAACTAGGAGCCCCCTTAGGCTCGATATACCCAAGCAGGATTCTGGCGAAGGAGCCAAAGCCAAACAAGGAAAGATACAAGCCATACCCCGAAGATAGGAGAAATGCCCTGAGGTGCAACATACCATGCAATGATCGAAGGATGGACCAAGGCCAAAATCCTCAAGACTTGTCAGCAGAGCTGGGTTCGATAGGTACACAGGGCCGATGGAGGCACCTCGCTTATCGGAATACAACTTCAACGTCGATGTATCAGACATTGTATTCGCCATCAGACACGCACGGCCACAGAACCAAGGATTGCCACCAGCTCCGAGAAGAAGTAGCTCGACTACTCAATAAAGGTCACCTCCGAGAATTCCTCAGCGACCAGGCCAAAAATCAGTACCGAGAAAGAGAGGCAACCAAGAAGAACTAAATAAACGAGCTGGATCATGTCATCCACATGATCTTGGGAGGCATTAATGCCCCACAGGAGCCCATAATGAGAAGAACAAAAATATCCATCACCAGAGAAAAACAAACTCAGGGTTACATACCCGAGGACGCTCTCACATTCACCGACGAGGACATCGAGGTCTTGTCTTAGCCCCACAACGATGCACTAGTAATCTCTTTCCTTGTAAATACGTTTCAGATTAAACGCGTACTTGTGGATCCAGGTAGCTCGGCCAATATTATCTGGTCAAGAGTTGTAGAGCAGCTCAGACTGCTTGACCAAATCGTGCCCGACTCTCGAGTCCTAAACGGATTCAACATGGAAAGCGAAACAACGAAAGGGGAAATCACCCTCCCAATCAACGTGGCCGGCACAACCCAAAATGCTAAATTCCACGTCATCGAAGGAGACATAAGATACAACACCTTGTTCGGAAGGTCGTGAATACACTGCATGAGAGTAGTACTATCCACCCTCCATCAAATGATGAAATTTCCGACAAAGGATGGGATAAAAACTGTCTACGGGGAGCAACATACAGCAAAGGAAATGTTTGCGGTGCACGATGTAGCAGCAACACCAATACCCCCACCATCAAAGGAACTAAAGGATAAGCAAGCAATAAAATAGCGATAACAAGATACATTCTCATCTCCGTTCGACTGAACAAAATGGAGGACCGTACCGAGTCCTCATAACAAACAATCGAATCACATCGAGGTCCAAAGTGTCGTCAGTACTAAGGTATGGCCATCTCCCCTTTTCAGCTATATTTTATACTAACTTGAATGTAGGTACCAGATCGAAACGGCCGGAGCGCTTTCCAACTTGAAGGTCTTAGGTTCCAAAAGCATACATTGCACTCTTTTCTTTCGATCGGGTTTTATCCCAAGAAGGGTTTTACCGGCAAGGTTTTTAACGAGTCAATATCTATATGCTAGCTAAGAAAGACTCAACAAAGTATTCAAGGCTTCCTTTCAATCAGCCTCAAATACTGGGGGCCATCCCCCTGGAAGATTACCTCCTCGAAGAAGCCAAGATGTGCTGAACAGTGTCTCGATAGGAAGATAATGTACCGGGCCAAACGGTTGAACGAGCCGTGTCCGCATAGAATAATCAAGCCCTTAACAGCAAAAACAAGTATACTTACACCAAGTAATCAAAATAATACTTTCCAAAGCATTTCGCGTTTCAAAGAAGCTCGACATTTTTGCAAAACGGCTCCAAAGCCAAAAAACGTCCCAAACACTCGGGGATTGGCGGCAACAATAAAAAGCTCGAATGACCTCCGGGTCAGAGTTCCAAACTCATAAGCCCTCAATAAGGCAACATCAAAGTTACAAAACGACTCCAAAGCAAAAAGTATCCCGAACACTCAGGGACTAGCGTCGAAAACTCAAGGTCACATAACCTCCGGGTCGGAAACTCCAAAATGGCAAGACCTCAATGAGAAAATAACAAGTTTACAAGTAATGGCTCCTGGGCCAAGAAATCCTTGATGACTTGAGGACTGCCGCTGTAAAGCCCCAGAAAATTTTACTTAGTAATTTAAGATTTCGTGGTGCCAAGGTAGGCCAAATATTTTATCTTGCGTGCAAATGAGGATTAAGGAGATTATGGATATCAATTGGATATGTTAATAAGTGTATAAGTCATAGTATAAGTGAATTGGGATCTAAGGAGAGGCCTAAGTCTAAGCCAAGTTGGAAAATTTCAAAAGAGACGAAAGTTGCAAATGAGTGCGCATAAGACCTCACTTTGGACAATCATATCTCAAGTTATATAAGGATTTGTGTGATTCACAACCTATCAAATAAAAGGTTTTTGAGTCTAGTTTCTAACTCTTCAAACCGTTCGTTATGCGAATAGTCCTACCAAAGGTTATGGCCAAATTACCAAAAGCAGCGCAGAATTTTACACTACCGCGCCGCCCCATGCGGCGCGGCTGTGTAAATTATCAGAGCACCTCCAGTTTCATTTCTAAACACATTTTTCATTACAACGCCGCCCCATGCGGCACGGCTGTGCAAAAATCGGGATTTTTGTTATAAAACGACCTCATTTCGTCAAATAGATTCAAGGGACCATTTCTTGAGCAAAAATCAGATATTTTTAGAGTGAGAGAGTGCCCTAGAGTGAGAAAGTATCCCTCATCAATTCTTCTACAACTCTTGCTCAAATCTTAAAGGATTAACAAGGAAAACCACACTAGGCCTTCATCCTTGAGGTAAGATTCTATACCTTAACCTTTAATTTCGAATCCAGCTAAAGATGGGTAATTATAAACAATGTTTGTGGGTATTGGAGTTGTTATCTTGCTTGCATATGTTGACAAAGGTTGTAGAAACATTGTTGAGCTAAAGATGTTAAAGTATGCGTTGTGGGTTGATTAAATCCTCTATAAAAGGACCATAAAGATTTAACGCACATATGGTGTTTGATAAAATGCTCGAATGAGCTAGAATTATGAATATCTTCCTAATTTGTGTTCAATTTTGTTATGTCTCAAAGTAGATTGGCATTGCTAGAATTTCCGGAACGTTGTAGTAACTTAAGGAAAAGCTATTTGAGGTATGTATGGCTAACTTTAACTCTTGTAGAATCCCCTTGTTGTGACGAGCATACGGTATGTGTACCTTGTATGAAAATATGTGTATTGGTTGTCTTAGTTGATTTCCACACCACCGTGTTATATGTGATTGTGAAAAGTGATTTGATGTGCCTACCTTATTATGTGCTAAGCTTGTAAATGCTTGAGGATGACGATATGGGAGTATGTGTTAACGAATGAAAGAACGTTAATGTGTCCAAATGTTTGAATGTGTATAATGTCTAAAACCCTGCGTGGTAAGTAATAAAAGATGGTATTGTGAAATGATATAAATGAGTTAAACGATTAAGACAACACCTTGTACATGAATTACTGCATGGTGACATCTATTGTGTCTTGGGCCCAAATGTAGGAATTGTTGATATAAACTTGTGCTTCCTTGAAATGATGACTCTTGTGATTAATATGCTTTGAACGTTGGTTGTTAAGTCTCGCGATATAATGGTGTAAGTAAATGGCAACAAACCAAGTGTGTGTATGTGAATGTGTTCATGTGGTAAGAATTGTGTAACAAATGATGGAAAGAAATCGTAATTGATGCAATTGAAACAACTGTGGTAATATCATACGTGACTTGTCGCGGGCAATTATCGTTGTGACTTAAATTGTATACGGGTTGTTGCATATGATGGAAATGGTATTGATATTATGAAAATTCTTTGTGAATTATTGTTGTTGTCGTATGAAATTTGATTGTCCGGTGGGATCGGGTTGCGCGCCGCAACACGAAGTTATAAGGTGTGGGTTGTGGTGATAAGGGTGGCCAAGGTAATAAGGGTGGAAAAGTGATCGAAATCACTATTGAAATGAAAATATGTGAAAGTTGTGAAACCATTGATGTGATGAAATAATGTTGAAAGGGGAAAAGGAGAGATTGTGGAACTTGTTTGGCTTTGGTTTTTCCTTTCAGTGCATTGGATTGTTGATTCTATTACTATTTGTTACCTTTGTATTTCTTGATTTTACTTGGGGTAAAGTTTGTTCATACATACCAGTACAATTCAAATGTACTGACGTCCCTTTTGCCGGGGGCGCTACATTCGTGTTATGATTATATGTGGTTCTATAGCAAGTACTCCAGTCCACCAACAGTAGCACTCCTTCACTTTCCGTCAGCTGTATTGGTGAGCCCCTTTTTCCTCTCGGGGCCCTGCGTGGCTCATGCCGCTTTTCCTCCCGGAAATCTTATTTTGGTATTTGCGTAAGGTATAGCCGGAGCCTTGTTACCGGCAAGTATTGTAACACTCTTTTGTATCCCTAGAGGCTCCATAAATAGGAAATGTGGGTTATGTACTTATGTATTTTGTATTTGGGTAGTGTAACTTGTAAACCACGCTATGTAACCATGTATAATATGTAAATCTCATAAGAATGTGTTTAAATCATAAATGGCTATTTCACTTGGTTAACAGATAATGAAAACGCGGGGTAACACGTGGGATAGGAAAGGCACCCAGGTTCGCTTGACTGGGGTTACCCGGTCGAGCGCCGGTCGCGCCCCTCGGTTTTGGGGCGTGACAAACTTGGTATCAGAGCCTAAGGTTTTAAAGTGTCTTAGGATGTCTCGGAGCCATGTCTAGTAGAGTCCTTCTTATCGGTGTGTTGTTGACCATATCTATAAGTTGGAGGCTACATGGACATTTAGGAATATTACCCTTCTTCAACACTCCAGATCGTGCGATAAAGTTTTACTATAAGATTGTCTTATAACTCGTGCGTTGAGATTCAAGGTAAGTTTAGACGCTCTTTTGTCTATTTCAAGTAATGTTGTCATACGGAATGACCAGTGGGCAAAGGCCTGGATATTAAGGAGATGCCATATGTGTTATGTTGAACGAATGGTATAAATATATGAGGTACGTACATAGTACCAGAAGCACACTTTATTCGATAAAGTATTAAAAATGATTATAACCTCCAAAGAAACATTGAATTGATAAGTGCTATATAAGCTTGACTAGCACATGTGGGTAGTGTAAGAAGTACGTAAATGATCCTAAGGTGTGAAAGAAAACTGGTTATATAAGCACGTGATATATGGGAGACATGACCAGGAGATTGATGATGAGAGTGCAAGTCTCTCCTAGGAGACAAGAAGTTATGAAATGAGAGTCAATTGAACCCATAATAAGAAGACCCTTATGCTACGAATGTTATAAGAACCCCATAAGTGTATGAAGTTTTGTTACACTCCTAAAGGATATTGGTATGAGGAATTGGAATCCCAAGCCCGTGTGGCTGAATAAGAGCAAAGGACTTATGAGGTTAATACTATTGTGACTTCAATCTCCCTAATACTCGAACATATATGTGAGGAATAGAGAAATGAAACATATGTCCATGAAGTTGCTAAATTCAAGACTTGTGTCAAAATACGGGACATTCGCCCTAAGTGGGGGATGAAGGGCCATAGCAAGGCCACTTAAATATAATGAAACAAGAGTAAGACCATGTAGCTTTGATGTTTGAATATTTTTGTTGAAGATAGGCGTAGTCTAGAAAAGTGATAATGGATAATGCATATCTGAAAGGATATGCTAATGATAGACCACTAGTACCTCCAAAAAGGTGGAAGGTTAAGGAAGGTAAATTCTTCATACATGGAAATGTGAATGATAGGGTTAACGATCCTAGAAACTAAGAGTAGGTTTGTAAAGGGGTTCTATACTTGTTGGAGGGCTTGGGACAATGCATCCCAAGGAAGTACTATAAATCAAAGGTGAAAGTTTTGCGAGATTTTAGAATGGGTTAATTATGGAATTTCAATTCAACTAAAGTTCCAAGATGTTAAGAAAGGTGGAACGAGTGGGAGAAATAAATGTGATGCTATAATAACCCAAGAGAGTATTTGGGCTTGATGGAAACCTTACAAGCAAATAAGTGTTAAGTGATATATGGGTGAACACACTTTCCCACAAATATCCTAACAAGAATTAAGAGGTGAGTGGGTTAAAAAAATTAAGGAAAAAGACCATGTAACATGTGGAAGAGTACGTGGCTATTCACTAGCTAGGAATAATGAGGCGAGAAGAAATAAGAAGAAAATCTATAAATTGAGATGTCCATGGTTATCGCAAAATAGTTCATATCAGAATGGTGGACTCGCCTGGAGCACAAGTGTTAATAGAAGGTATAAAGGACTAACCGCAATGCTATTAACTTGGGTGACACTGAATGGTAACTAAAGGAGTTAGAGATAGTTCATGTCTACATATAATGGAAAGTAAGACTACTGGTGGTGAAGTTGCGATATGATAAACTCATTAAACCAGGCACAATGATATTACAAGTTCACGGAAGGTAGACAAGTGTGTGGCAAAATAAGGCTATTAATTATGCACTATGAGCAAAATAGAATGGTAATGAATATTCCATTTAGAAAGAAAAGATGGTACCAATATATTGTTCAGGCCAGTGGTGCTTTCTGAATTGAATATGTACGAAGGGTGTTGATATGCGTTTTGGGTGGTGTTGAACAGTAAAGAGAGATCACGAGAATGTTTATAAGGGTAAGTGGTGTGGTTTCTTAAATCCTATAAGGCACACAAGGAGGAAAGAGGTTGCCCAGGAAAGGTCTGAGCACAATGTTACATTACACTTGATGCAATGTCTTGCATGTTAATGATATTAAGGTGTGTGCGCAGGCTAGGAGATGTTATTCCTTTTAAATAGAAGGTTCTATAAGAAAACTCATCCAGTAATGTCTTTTGTTAAGAATTTGGAAGAGCAAGTTGCAAGATAAATGTGATATAGATGGTTCACTATTGATGGAACATGGCCAGGTGATCAATTATGCCTCTAGGCAACCCAAGAATCATGGAAAGAACTATCCAACACATGGTTTAGAACTTGCGGCGGTAGTTTTTGTATAAAGATTTGGCGACATTATGTGTATGGGGTCCACGTTGATGTATTTATGAACCACAAGAGCCTTCAATATATTTTTAAACAAAAGGAGTTGAATCTGAGACATAGAGGATGGCTCGGGCTACTCAAGGACTATGATATTGAGATTCTCTATCACCCGGGAAAGGCCAATGTTGTGGTGGATGCTCTTAGACGGAAATCTATGGGTAGTTAGCTCACTTGGAGATATATCAAAGGTCGTTGGCCAGGGAGGTTCACCAGTTGGCTAGTCTAGGAGTTCGTCTTGCGAACTCTAGTGAAGGGAGAGTAATTGTGTAGCACAAGGTTGAATCGTCACTTGTAGAGGAGGTCAAAGAAAAGTAATACAACGATCCATTGTTGGTACAGCTGAAGGAGGGAATTCATAAATACAATATCACATCTTTTCTTTTGGCATTGATGATGGTACCCTATGGTGCCAAGAGTGCCTATGTGTTCTAGATATTGATAGTCTTCGGGAAAGGATTTTGGCAAAAGCTTACACTTCTAGGTATTCCGTACATCCAGGTTCTACTAAAATGTATCATGATCTCAAAGAAGTTTATTGGTGGAATAACATGAAAGAGATGTGGCGGAATTTGTGGCAAAATGTCCGAACTGTCGGCAAGTGAAGGCTGAACATCAAAGGCCTGGAGGATTGTTACAAAGCACAGAAATTCTAACGTGGAAATGGGAAATGATCAATATGGATTTTGTGGTAGGATTACCTCTCACTATGCACAAGTTTGACTCAATTTGGGTGATTGTGGACAGACTCACGAAATCAGCGCACTTCTTTCCAGTCAAGTCCACCGATACTGCAGAACAGTATGCTCAGTTGTACATCAAGGAAGTAGTCAAACTTCACGGCACTCCAGTTTATATTATCTCGGATTGAGGGGCTCAGTTCATAGCAAACTTTAGGACGAAATTTCAGCAAGGTTTGGGTACTCAAGTAAATCTCAGTACGGCCTTCCATCCGTAGACTGACGGTCAGGCAGAGCGGACTATTCAGGCGCTTGAAGATATGTTGCAAGCATGTGTTCTAGCTTTCAAAGGTAGTTGGGATGACCATTTGCCGCTTGTTGAGTTTGCTTACAATAACAGCTTTCACGCTAGTATTTAGATGGCCCCATTTGAGGCATTGTATGGAAGGAGGTGTAGATCTCTGATTGGGTGGTTCGAGGTTGGTAAAGCAGAACTGTTAGGGCCAGATCTTGTGCATCATGCTATGGAAAAAGTTAAAGTCATTCGGGAGAGGATGAAAACTACTCAGAGTCGTCAGAAATCCTATGCAGATGTGCTCGAAGAGAATTGGAATTCCAATTAGATGATTGGGTGTTCTTGAAAGTATCTCCCATGAAGGGAGTCATACGATTCGGGAAGAAAGGGAAGTTAAGTCTGAGGTATGTTGAACCGTATAGAATCATTCAGAGGATAGGTCAGGTGGCATACAAGCTCGAGCTGCCACCCGAGATGTCGTTGGTACATCCGGTTTTCCATGTGTCTATGTTGAAGAAGGTAGTGGGAGATCCGTCCGTTATTGTGCCAATTTAAGCTATTGAGGTTAATGAAGAACTATCTTATGAAGTATTTCCAGTTGCCATTCTTGATAGGCAAGTCCAGAAATTGAGAACTAAGGAAATTGCCTCTGTAAAAGTGTTATGGCGGAACCAGCAGGTTGAGGAAGCCACTTGGGAAACCGAGGAAGAAATGAGAAAGAAGTACCCACATTTGTTTAAATAGTTATGTAATAGCTTTCATGCATTTGGTTCCTGTAAACTCTTATCTTTTGATTTGATCTATGTTAAACTATTCCATTTTGACTATGTATATTGCCTATGCGGCCATGGTTGGTGTTGTACAAGTTATGTTATGTCTATGAAACATGTATATGCTGTTAGGATATGTATTTGGGGTCCTCTGACAGGTGGATAGGTCTAGTTACAAAGGAAACTCTGGCGAAATTTTCGGAAATTTAAGGAGTTAGCCAAATTCGGGGCTGATGATATATTTGATAATATGAAAAAGCAGAAGTTACATAAGGATGGCTAATGAATGAAACTTGATCCTCATTCAAGGGCGAATGATCTTAAGCGGGGGAGAATGTAAAGCCCCAGAAAATTTTGCTTAGTAATTTAAGATTTCGTGGTGCCAAGGTAGGCCAAATATTTTATCTTGCATGCAAATGAGGATTAATGAGATTATGGATATCAATTGGATATGTTAATAAGTGTATAAGTCATAGTAGAAGTGAATTGGGGTCTAAGGAGAGGCCTAAGTCTAAGCCAAGTTGGAAAATTTCATAAGAGACGAAAGATGCAAATGAGTGCGCACAAGACCTCACTTTGGACATTCATATCTCCAGTTATATAAGGATTTGTGTGATGCACAACCTATAAAATAAAATTTCTTTGATCCTAGTTTCCAACGCTTCAAACCGTTCGTCATTCGGACAGTCCTACCAAAAGTTATGACCAAATTACCAAAAGCAACACAGAATTTTACACTACCGCGCCGCCCCATGCGGCACGGCTGTGTAAATTATCAGAGCACCTCCAGTTTCATTTCTAAACACATTTTTCATTACCACGCTGCCCCATGCGGCACGGCTATGCAAAAATCCGGATTTTTGTTATAAAACAACCTCATTTCGTCAAATAGATTCAAGGGACCATTTCTTGAGCAAAAATCAAATATTTTTAGAGTGAGAGAGTGCCCTAGAGTGAGAAAGTATCCCTCATCAATTCTTCTACAACTCTTGATCAAATCTTAAAAGATTAACAAGGAAAATCACACTAGGCCTTCATCCTTGAGGTAAGATTTTATACCCTAACTTTTAATTTCGAATCTAGCTAAAGATGGGTAATTATAAAGAATGTTTGTGGGTATTGGAGTTGTTATCTTGCTTGCATGTGTTGTCAAAGGTTGTAGAAACATTGTTGAGCTAAAGATGGAAAAGTATGGATTGTGGGTTGATGAAATCCTCTATAAAAGGATCATAAAGATTTAACACACATATGGTGTTTGATAAAATGCTCGAATGAGCTAGAATTATGAATATCTTTCTAATTTGTGTTCAATTTTGTTATGTCTTGAATTAGATTAGCATTGCTAGAATTTCTAGAACATTGTATTAACTTAAGGAAAAGCTCTTTGAGGTATGTATGGCTAACTATAACTCTTGTAGAATCCCCTTGTTGTGACGAGCATACGGTATGTGTACCTTGTATGAAAATATGTGTATTGATTATCTTAGTTGATTTCCACACCACCGTGTTATATGTGATTGTGAAAAGTGATTTGATGTGCCTACCTTATTATGTGCTAAGCTTGTAAATGCTTGAGGATGACGATATGGGAGTATGTGTTAACGAATGAAAAAATGTTAATGTGTCCAAATGTGGGAATGTGTATAATGGCTAAAACCCTGTGTGGTAAGTAATGAAAGATGGTATTGTGAAATGACATAAATGAGTTGAATGATTACGACAACACTTTGTACATGAATTACTGCTTGGTGACATCTATGGTGTCTTGGGCCCAAATGTATGAATTGTTGATATGAACTTGTACTTCCTTGAAATGATGATTCTTGTGATTAATATGCTTTGAACGTTGTTGGTTAAGTCTCGCGATATAATGGTGTAAGTAAATGGAAACAAACCAAGTGTGTGTGTGTGTGTGTGAATGTGTTCATGTGGTAAGAACTGTGTAACAAATGATGGAAAGAAATCGTAATTGATGCAATTGAAACAACTGTGGTAATATCATACGTGACTTGTCGCGGGCAATTATCGTTGTGACTTAAATTGTATACGGGATATTGCATATGATGGAAATGGTATTGATGTTATGAAATTCTTTGTGAATTATTGTTGTTGTCGTGTGAAATTTGATTGTCCGGTGGGACTGGGTTGCGCGCCGCAACACGAAGTTATAAGGTATGGGTTGTGGTGATAAGGGTGGCCGAGGTAATAAGGGTGGAAAAGTTATCGAAATCACTATTGAAATGAAAATATGTGAAAGTTGTGAAACCATTGATGTGATGAAATAATGTTGAAAGGGGAAAAGAAGAGATTGTGGAACTTGTTTGGCTTTGGTTGTTCCTTTAATGTGCATTGGATTGTTGATTCTATTACTGTTTGTTACCTGTGTATTTCTTGATTTTACTTGGGGTAAAGTTTGCTCATACATACCAGTACAATTCAAATGTACTGACGTCCTTTTTGCCGGGGGCGCTGCATTCGTGTTATGATTGTAGGTGGTTCTATAGCAGGTACTCCAGTCCACCAACAGTAGCACTCCTTCACTTTCCGTCAGCTGTATTGGTGAGCCCATTTTTCCTCTCGGGACCCTGCGTGGCTCATGCCGCTTTTCCTCCTGAAAATCTTATTTTGGTATTTGCGTAAGGTATCCTTGTTACCGGCAAGTATTGTAACACTCTTTTGTATCCCTAGAGGCTCCGTAGACAGGAAATGTGGGTTATGTACTTATGTATTTTGTATTTGGGCAGTGTAACTTGTAAACCACGCTATGTAACCATGTATAATATGTAAATCTCGTAAGAATATGTTTAAATCATAAATGGCTATTTCACTTGGTTAACGGATAATGAAAACGCGGGGTAACACGTGGGATAGGAAAGGCACCCAGGTCCGCTTGACTGGGGTTACCCAGTCGAGCGTCGGTCGCGCCCCTCAGTTTTGGGGCATGACAGCCGCCTATTGCCACCATCGACTTATCAAAACCCGAGGCCATAAGACCACATACGGGAAGCCTCGGTCTTGTAAGACCTATTTAAGGCAACAACAATATCTTTAAGACCTCAAGCAAGGCATGAACCACACTTGTACCAAGTGACAATATCTGTAAGACCTCAAGCAAGGCATGATCCATACTTGTACCAAGTATCCAAAACTGTAAGACCTCAAAGGCATGTAAAACTAGTAAGACCTTACTAAAGGCATAAACTCGATCTCAAAATTAAGGCTATATATCGAACTTGTAAGACCCCTAAAAAGGCATACCCTCGATATAGATGCCGAAACTACTTCACTTGGGACTAAAAGGCTCTGACCAAACACAAATGACTACGATCATAAGGTTGTACCAACCAAATTAACGTGACTCGGGGATGGCCGACCATCGCTACAAAATCACATGCCTTTAATTACTTCGAATCTACTTCGAAAAGAACCGATTAAACAGGCTACCCTCGATATAGGCAAAAGAGCTTCGACCATGTCAACTCATAATATAGGATTTGAGATACTCAACCATCGAGCCAAACCTCCTGAGGTGCTCGATCATCGCCATATAACGACTCACAATCGAGGTTTTCATCAAACCATCGAAGAGTCAGGCAAATATTACTTTAAAAAATCCTTATCGAGAGAAAAATAAAGCTTACATAAAGGGTCGCATCGACCCAAAGCGTAAGAGCCACTGTCGCCAGCCCACATTAAAGGTCGTATCGACCCAAAGCATAAGAGCCACTGTTGCCAGCCCACATAAAAGGTTGCATTGACCCAAAGCATAAGAGCTACTGTCACCAGCCCACACGAAAGGTCGTACCGACCCAATGCGTAAGAGCCTAAGGGCCAGGTTGAGATTCAAAAACTTGAGGGTCGAATGAGCTTGATTCGATACCTGACTCGGAGACTGAACCCAAAACAGTTGACCAAACATGCCTAATAGCACAATTATAAGAGCTTGAACGTCGGCTTATACTAAAAGGTTGCATCGACCGAGCGCGTAAGAGCCTACGGGCTAGCCTAGTGATCCCCAGGGCCATATCACGATTCTAAGGATTCCTTCTAACTCAAAAACTAGTTCATCTAGCTAAAATCAAGGCAAAAAGAAATACAGGAAAAATGAAACCGCAAGGATTTCCTTTTATACATATATGAGAGGAAATACAAGCTCCATTTGTAACGTACTTTGAAAGTACTATGTACAGAATCAGAAAAGGAAATCTATGTCGCCCTCGAGGACTATGGCCTGTAAGCCTCATTCTCGCTATCCTCAGCATCAGACAGAAGTGACTTAGCATCACGCTCATCCGCCCTTGCCCGCTTCACCTCTTTCGAAAGGTCAAAGCCCCTAGCATGGATCTCTTCGAGGGTTTCCCTTCGAGACTTACACCGAGCATATTCTTGCTCCTGCCCTCGCGGTCAAGAGTCCTTCTTATCTCAGCTTGAGCATCGGCAACGTCCTTCAAATAGGCCACCACTTTCTAGTAAGCCTTAGTTCGGCTCATTATGGCTTCAGCCCGGGCATCCACAACCTCGGCCTTTATCTTCAGAAGCTCAGACTCGAGATTCGTAATCATATCTATTCAAACCGAACTATTATCACTAGCTATGCGAAATTGAACCTCAAAGGAAGAGGCCTTGGCTAGAGCACCCTTCCCCGCTGAAGCCTGAACGTCCGCCTGAGCCTTTAACTCATCGTACTCGCGCTTGTCTCGGCCAGCTTTGGTACGAAGGCACTCCAGGTTCTCCGTCTTTTTCTGCGACTGAAATAAACGAATCATTAGCCTCAAGAGATAGAAGAAGGAACACACACTCCCTCGGAACAAAAACTACCTGCTCATTCAGGTAGCTCTCATAATTCAAGCTTCGACTCGCCTCAAACTATAAGCGTGCCAACTTGACTTCCCTTTCGTCACAAAGGAGCCTAAGGGATTTCTCCCCATCCTAAGCTTTCAAAGCCTAGCCTAACGGCGAAGCAGCTCGGACATAAGCTTATCAAATTCCTGCAAAAGAAAATTCAATAAGAAAGGGAAGGCGCGAAACTTAAAAAGCCTGCGCCAAAACTAACCTTAGAATGAAGCCGATGAGCTTCCTCGAAGGACGAGCGCGCATCTGCCAGTCTAGCTCCCTCAGCACCGAAAGAGCCAACCCCGGTTGGCCACGGTCGCTTAGTGTATATGATCTCGAGTTTCGAGTATCCCTCGAAGCACCTTCGATGGGAGACTGAATCGGCGACAGTTAACCCTCTTGCCTCAAAGTACCTTCGACGGAAAAAGAAGATGGCAGCGGAGGAGAAACTGCCTTTCTAAAACTAGAAATCACGGGCGCAGCAGGCTCAGTCAATACATCCTCTCTAATCCCACGGTCTGGGTTCGCTTTGCTTTGAACATCGTCGCCCTGCAAAGGCATTTCTTGCTTATTGTTATCATTCTTTAGCATGGAAGCTGACAACCGTTCTCCCTTTACGAGAGGGCACGTCCTCGCCTTAAAATACTCCCCAATGCCTACAATAACACGGTTAGTATGCAAAAAGAGAAAGTGCCCTTCTAAATGAAAAAAGGGAAGGGAACAAATTGCACAGCACGTAATGTAGAAGGAGAAGAAAACAAAACATATTGCAACAATAAGAGTCAGTGCTTACCCGAGAGAAGAGACGATGAGCCTCTTCAAAGAGGGTAGATGCATCATTGAGGTCGGCGGCATCATCGACCCCAGTAAAACAATCCTCAAAAAGATCTTCTGCGAGGACCTTGCTCAGGTCGGGCGTTCATAGAGCTTGAGCGTCCTTTATTGCCTCCTCGGAATAAGATGGCAGATGAGGGGAGTGACATATTGTCATGGCCCCGAGATCATTGCTCGGGGTGCTCTAATTAGCCTCGGGATTCTCGGTACCTGCCCTATCCAATGTACTTGTCGGAAACGGGGGAATAATCTCGATCTCAGGGGACTTCGGGACCTTGCCTACATTTTTCTTCGGAGCCTCCTCTTCACGAGACAGGGTTTCCGATTTAGAAGATTTGACGACCTCAGTTGGCTTCCTGGTTCGGGCCATCAACGTCGATTCTTCACCCTCATTTTCCCCATCATCTAAAAACTGGTGGGTTGTATCTAAGTCTGTATGAATAAGTTTCCTCCTTGGCCTTCGAGTAGGGGCCCCCTTATCCTGGGGGTCTTCGGGTTTCGAAGCCTTTTTTCTCTTGTTATCTTTCCCCGATTTGGGAACCGGGGACTCGGTCTCTTTCTTGGGCGGGGCTAGCCTCATTTCGGAGACATCTCTAATGCCTACATAAATAGGCATAAGTAGGATGACATCTCCAATAAAAGGAAAGCATCAAAAAACCTGGGAGAAGAACTTACCATGGTGTTTGGCCTCTCATTTGCCCTTCGATAAGTCACACCATTTGTGCTTGTCATACGAGGAGGTCGAGGCCAGTTTTCGAACCCAATCCTCGAGGTCAAGGATCGCATGGGGCATCCAAGTGACAGCTGCAAAAAAGGCAAAGGCATTACTAAAGGCAGGAATGGAGTATAAGAAGATACTAGGAAAGGGACTTCACTTACGCTTGGGATTCCACTTCTCTAGGAACGGTATTTTTCCCTTAGGGATGACGTCCGAGGTCTTCACTCGGACAAACCGGCTCATCCAACCTCAGTTCTTATCCTCATTGTTACTAGCAAAGAAGCCTTCGCTTGATCAACGTTGAAGCTTGATCAACACTCAAAAAAGCTGAGGCCGATACAGCCGAATGAGGTGGTTGAGGGTAAAATCTAATCCCTCGGCCTTGCTAGAGAAGTAACGCAGCATAATCACAATACACCAGAAAGAGGGATGGATCTGGCCGAGGGTAACTTCATATCTTTTGCAGAAGTCAATCACTACTAGATCAATGGGACCTAGTGTGAAGGGGTAAGTGTAAACACTTAAGAACCCTTCCACATGGGTAGTAATGCTCTCATCGGGGTCGGGGATCTGTACCACGACTTCGTCCCCCCAGTCACGGTCTTTCTTCATGGCCTTGAGATGCTTCTTAGTTATCGAACTAATATATCGGGATACATGTTCGCATTGGCTTGGGATTACGGGAGGGGGGAAGGGGGGTTCAACGTTGAAGTCTTTCTTTATCACGCAGGGGTCGGGAATAATCTCATGAAGGGTCGGCGCCACAAGTTTGGCCGGCCGGGAAGAGGAGGAGGAAGCTTTCTCCTTTTGGGAAACTGTCTTTGAAGTTTTTGCCATTAATTCGAGTTAGAAAAAATAGAGATAGGCGGAGTTTGGTAATTTCTGACACTAAAAGGAATGAGAGTAGCAGATAATGAGAGTAAAGAGATGAAGAGACGGAGATATAGAAGAAGTTTAGAGGTGGTTTGAAGATTGGAGTAAAGCTTTCTCTGAAATTAAACCTTATATTTATAGGTGAGCAGCGACGGTTCAACGACGCTAATGGCCGACCACCACTCGAGAAGCATTTAATGTTTTGGGGAAGCGAACTGACGGGTCTTTTCGGTCACTTCGAGCGCCTACATCACGAGAATGAAGTCATCATCGAAGGCTCCGAAAAATGGAGGTTCAAATCGTTTCTTATCATTTTACTCTAAGAAACGCGGGGACTATCTGTATACAGTAAAATCATGTACCCCCGATTTTGTGGGCTCGACGGCTCACATCGAGGAACAGAGGGCTCATATCGAGGGATAAACTTAGTATGGACCGGGTTCGAGTTCGAGGGCAGAACGTAAGGATCAAATATCAAAGTGCACGACGAGTACCGAAGCCAAGAATGATCAACCTCGAGATGGAGCCGTTATGATTTTGTAACAGAATGAGCAAGATTCCCGCCACGTCCCCAAGATCATGGCATAAATTTCGGAATAAATTTGTACGAGTTGGTACTAATCGTACTAGGCGGTTAGACATCTGTTCCAATAAGATTCCTTATCGTAAATAGAAATGTACTTTATTTAGGGTTTCCCTATCCAATCATTTGTAACCATCATCAATCATTGGCAAGAATATACTCGCTTTCTTTCTTGCTCATATTTCATCAGAATTGTCCTTTAACTTTATTGTTCTTACTTTATTGTTCTTGACCAACCTCGAGACCACCTTAGCCCGAGGTCGAGACTGGCTTGCATACTGGTTTGATTTCACTTACTTTTTCATTTGTATGTTAGATTTTTTGGTTATTAATTAGTATTGAACCAAATTACATATCCTTAAAATCATAAACAAATTTAATTGTTACTCGTATTTTCGAGGTAAACAAGCTTAATTATGAAAATTAGTAATATTACCAGGATATTTGCTGAAGTCCATAAGATGAGGTGATCGGAGTAATAATCTGATGTCAATTCACTAAAGTAATTGGCAAAATCATAGGCAAACGGATTTTTAAATGTTTCTTGTTTATATTTTTTATGTTCTTTGTCTAATGTATTATCTCATACAGATAACAAGGAATGGCACATAGATTTTCGATATATAACATTTTGCTGAAAAGACGACATTACATCTTTATCACACCATTTCTTGTCTAGGTTTTCAAATCCTTGTGGTATTTTCCCTTTGGCAAGGTAGGCTAATCTGCCTTTACCTCCTACTGATAATTCTTCTACATGCATTTTTTGACTGATCCATTTGGATACTTAATGACCCTAAATGACACCTACTTGCCATATATAGTTATAAGTGTTTCTTTTTGCCCTATATAGTTGATGATATTTCAGAACAAGAGATTAAGCATCAAGAGCATGAATTTCGTGTCCTAAAATATTTTTAGCTATGGTGGAGAGACAGTTCAATATCAAAGTCAAACTTACAAGATATGTGACGCTATAGAACTAGGATTCAACAGTGTATCACAATTCGAATATGAAATTGGTTCAGTAATATTGGGTTGCAAAAGTCTCTTAGGGGACGTTTGGACATAAGAATTGTAAAATTCCAAAAAAAAAAGTAAAAAAATTTTCAAGTGAAAATGGTATTTTAAAATTAGAATTGTATTTGGAAATGAATATAATTTTGGGTTGTTTTTTAAGTTTTGTGAGTGATTTGAGTAAAATTTTTGAAAAACGGCTTTTTAGAGTTTTTCAAATTTTCGAAAAATTTCAAAATTCATCTTCAAGTGAAAATTGAAAATTTTATGGCCAAACACTAATTTCGAAAAAAAGTTAAAAAAATTCTTATGTCCAAACGGGCTCTTAAATTCATCTAAAATGTTCTAATGGTGCTTTAGATGACTTTTAACTTTAGTTATTAATATTATAATAAGTAAAAGAAATATGATTATAAGAAAAGTTATAACACATAAAAAGTAATTTATAATACTTGATGCTTATTAACTACTTTTAATCATCTGATCTAAATAAGTTCAAAGTATCATGGCAACCTTATTCAATATTTTGAAAAGAATATTGACACAACTGACAACTAGGACTTAAATGTCAATAGAAAGAAAAAGTAGGACTCATCTTTTATGTTAATGCTGGGTGTTAAAGTGGGATATTTACACAAATAGGCGGCAATTCATCATCTATTTTTTCTAGAGAATTTTTCATAAAGCACCATCTTTTAGATCTAATTAGCCATTTATAGATACTCTTTGTTATATTACGTGTTATAGATATCTTTTATGTTTTTATACAATGTATTTCATGTATTTGAGATGTTGTATTCATTAATACAACCAAAAAAATAGGCGTAAAAATAAGAATTCCAGCTAAATCTGATATGTATTTAACTGTATTTAAGCGGCTTTAACGTGAAATACAGTAACGTATCTGCGCAGAATCTGGAAGGTTAAACTTGTTAAAACGGAAGGAAATCAAATCACATGATATTCTCCTAAATTAACTCAACGAACTAAAACTAGTACACATTAATCTGTATTCTGCTCAAAGACAGCATCTCAGAAACGTGAATACAACGAAAAAACAGAGCAATATCTGATCGAACTTCTTCCATTCTCTTCTCTCTTTTTTCGATTGATACAAATTATATACAAAATAAGGTATTCATCCTCTATACATATGGCAAGTTTAACAGTTTTGTTGCGTGATTCTGGCAAGTGGAACGATGAGGGCAATTACATCGATTTTTCAATTGAGGGAATACTGATAAAGGAGTATGCCTCCTTTAATGATCTGGTTGTTTCAATTTCAAATCAACTGGGTATCGATTTGATCTCCAAGACAATTAAAATACAATACAAAGTAGAAGGAAATTGCACACCAATTGAAATACACAATGATATGGGTTGCAGAGTTTATGTAGAATTGAAAAAAGAGAACAGAGAATTTGGGATGTATCCTTTGTGCATAACAACTATCGAAAAAGATCTTATATCCGGAGGTAGTTTAAATCAAGGCGATATTGTGCAAATAGACGAAGGAGTTCAAAGGTACGATTCCGATACAGATGATACACTGGCTCTAGATTTTGTCAATTCAGGAGAAGCGATTGGAGTGTTCGAACTCCACAAGGATTTGATAATTTCAAAAACTAATCAAAAGGAGGTTATGGCTGGAAAAGTTTATAAGGATAAGGATACATTGAAAGAGGTGATGGAGAATTATGCTATAGCTCAAAGGTTTCAATTCCGGGTTGATAGGTCTAATGCTGTCAGGTTTGCATATATTTAAAAAAAAATTCCATTGTATTTTCGATTATTTGTTTGAGCTGTAAGTTTAACGTCGTTGTATTTATGTGTATTTATGTATTTCATCTAGATGATCACAGATGAAGTAAACATATGTTAGTTTAGGTCATTTAAATACATGTATTCATATGTATTTTACTAGTATAAATACACAACAGTGGCTCTAATTATTTTCTTATTATGTCTACTGTGGTGTTAAGTGTATGCATATACAAACAAGTGTATTCAGTTGTATTCATTGTATTCAAACGCATATAACTATAATAGAATTCAGTAGTATAAAAATTTATATATATAGATGTCAGGATGTATCTATGTCAGATTATATTTGTCTGTATATGAGCTGCATTTTTTGTAAACACTTATGCTAATCAAATGTAAAATAATTAATTCTTTGCAGCTATGCATTATTACGCATTTCAGAAGATTGTGAATGGAGGTTTAAGGCTTCAAGTATTAACAAATCAGAACTATTCAAAGTGAGAGAATTCAATGATAACCATACATGTCCGCTGAAGAACAAGGTGTATGAGCAGCGGCAGGCTAGTAGCAGCCTTATAGGTGGTATGATAAGGCCTAAGCTTACAAACCATAAGAGGAAATACACTCCAAGGGATATTATTGATGATGTGAAATCAGATTTAGGTGTAGATGTTAGCTACATGTTGGCGTGGAGGGCTAAAGAAAAGGCAATGAATTTTCTGAGAGGTGAACCGGCTGATTCATACAAAAAATTACCAGAATACTTATATACAATGGATATGACATATCCAGGTTCCCACATAAGAATGGTAAAATCGCCAAAAATGAATTCATGTACGTGTATATATCCTTGTATGCCTTTATAAGGGGGTTTGATCATTGTAGACCTATTGTTGTTGTGGATGGAAGTCACCTAAAATCTTACTATACCGGGACATTCGTTTCGGCAAGCACGTTGGATGGTGCAGGTGAGTATCTGAATTATAATACAATCTGTTAATATTTTTAAATATTGAAATACATTTTTTAAAAATAATTATACTCAATTGTATTTACAGGTCATATATTGCCACTAGCATATGGTGTTATTGATTCAGAGAACGATGTTGCTTGGACATGGTTCTTTGAGCAATTCAAGATAGCATACGGTGAAAGGAAAAATATGTGCATCGTTTCAGATAGAAATGAGAGTATCATTAAATCTGTATCGAGAGTGTATCCAGATGTACCGCATTTTGCTTGTATATGGCATCTATGGAACAATGTATATAAGAAATTCAAAAAGAGTCATGCCAAGTTGAGCGAGATATACTTCTCTATGGCAAAAGCATACACACAAGCTGAATTTGACAATCTGATAGAGAAGGTGGAGAAGGTAGATATTAGGGTGAAAGAATACTTAGAGTTAGCTGGTTACGAAAAGTGGACTAGGTTGTATGCACCTGTTAACATGGGATGGACAATGACGTCAAATATTGCTGAGTCAATCAATGTCGCACTAGTTTCAGCAAGGGAATTGCCAATATACGACTTCCTCGAAGAAGTTAGAAAGATGTTTGGACGTTGCAATTGTAGTAACCGCAAAGAAGCTACACAGACATACACGACTCTTGGAAAAAAATACCAGGAGATGCTGACTTTGAATGAGGAAATGTATGACTGTAAGTTATATTTTAACGTCATTGTTGTATATAGCTTAATTGTTACTGAATTAATGGCATGAATACAACTGAATACAATGATTTTTTAAGTAGAACTACCATTAATACATATGAATACAACTATATTCAAACTCATAAAAGATATATTTTTCCGTAGGTCTGATATGAATAGAACTGAATATAACTAAAAGCATGCTGCAAAAACTATTGGAATACATCATAATATAACTAACAAAGTTGTATTATATGTAATTTTAATATGTATTGTCAATACGTATGATTCTAATGCTTTTGTTAGCATCTTGTTGCCTAAAGTACAGCAGATTAAAATAGTTGATTAATTGAATACAACTGAATACATCTTGAATACAAATGCAGTTGAATATATCTGACTACAACTGATTAAAACAATTGAATTTAATTGAAATTAGCTGAATACAGCTGAATAAAGATGTTGAATAAAGCTGAATATAACAATTGAATACAGCTAACTATAGCTGATTAATACAGTTCAATTCAAATGCTTCTAAAGTATGATTCTAATGTTTTTGTTAGCATCCTGTTGCCTAAAGTACAACAGAATTCTGATAAGTTCTGCACTAATAGCAGTTGGTATTGTGCTGGTCTAAATATTTGATGTATTCATCTATATGCAAAAAATTCAGTTGTATGTAACTTATTAATTCAGCATTATACATTTGGTAATTCAGATATATGTGCTCAAAACTTATATTTCTATTTTTAAATGTAGGTGGTACCATCAACTGAATACTTACATACGGTTAACGATGGTGGGAGGAATTACACAGTCTGCCTGTTAGAGAGAAAATGTGTTTGTGGGAGGTTCCAAGTTGATGAATTGTCGTGCCCAGATGCTTGGGCTGTATTGAAGAGCAAGTTTCTAATGCCAGAAGAATGTTGCTCTAACTATTACAAATCAAATACAATTGTAATGACATATGATTTGCCAGTGTACCCGCTACCAGACAGAAATGACTGGAATATACCAGAACATGTTGCAGAGGAGGTTGTACTACCACCCAAATGGAAAAGACCTCCTGGAAGGCCAAAGAAGAAGCGCGATAAAACATTAAGTGAATTGCTGCAGCCGAAAAATCAACATTTATGTAGCATATGTGGGCAGGGAGGACATAACAAGCGAACGTGTAGAAATGCTCCACGTAATAAATAGTTAACACTCTGACATGTATTAGTGCTTCAACGATTTGTCAATACTTATGTTAACATTGTCAAGTAATAAATTCTCATTGTCAAGTAATATATTCTGAAATGACTTTCGTGAATAGTTTCTGAATACATATAGTTGAAATATTTTTATACAGATAAATACATATGCACTATACAGTTGAGTATAACTCAGTATGGATGAATACTAAAAAATACAATTGGATACAACTGAAGTATTTTTATGAATAATACAGTTGAGTAGCACTGAATGTAAATGAATACATCAAATACAATTGAATACAGCTGAATAATACACTTAAATACAACTAACTACTGCTGAATAAAACAAGTTGAATACAACTGAGTATATCTGAATACAACTGATTACGTAAAACCTGTTTAATACATCTGAAATTGTGTTCTTTAATATGTGTTATCTGAACTTGAAAGATACATCTAAATGGATGCTACTGAATACAACTGAACTTGACAGTTAAATACAACTGAATACAACTGAATCCAGAAAAAAAACATCTGAATTCTTTTATATAACCTACCATCAGCATACATAAAGTTTCTGACTTTGACATTAACATGTTCATTAACTAAAACGTGTTCAAGCAAAGTTGCTTGGTATTAACACATACGTGAATCCTGTAAGATAAATATGTATCCAAACTGAAGAATAAGCATGAATACTTATGAACAAATTAGTGAAGCAATGATTGAAAAGTTTCAATTGTCATACACGAACACTGTTGATAAAGTGATAAGTTTTTCAAACTAAATACCATTTACACCAAAAACTACTCAAAATAGTATTCATCTTGAAACTACACTCCAAAACTACAATAACCTAAAGCTACTCTAACACTATCTGCATCCTTGAATCTGACTTCGTGATTTGTCTAGCAATCTTTGAAGGTGCTTCATTCTCGCTTATGGCATCAGCGTCTATCTTCCGCATAGCATAGTCCCAGAGGAGAGCACCATATCTTTGACGAAGTAGAGAGGAATCAAATGTTATTTGTGGAATCTCTCCAAGAGTGCTCAGAAACTCTGTGTATGCTGTAACATACACCCCACAATCCCTAAAAAATAATTGATTGAAACAATTAAAAATAATGCATACAATTAGATTTGTATATAACATACAATAATGATGCTTGAATACTTACATGCTACCAACTTTCTGTTGAGGCAGATCTGAAATGAAAAAACTTCAAAGGGGTCATTATGTGACTTGCCAATGTATGCTGAGTAAGTAGACCAATCTATGCCTTGACTATCTCTGTAAAAGCCAATGATTGATAGATATAGAGGTACAAGCTTAGCTAGCTTATCAATCTCAGAAACTACATAAGCATCATGACCTGTAGATCTGTACGAGTCATACACTTTGATACATCTCTCCTTGAATGAGACAACAGTCAATACCCAGTGTAGTTTGTCCTTCAAGTTGACTGGTATCATGACATTATCCACAGTATGCCAAGGTACATTTGCATGCAATCTGTAGCCTCTTATGTACTCACATACCACATCCTTTTTTTGGCTACATTAGCATTACTATCTATATCAGCATACCTGTCGAATATTTCAGTGATTCTTGTCTTGAATATACAATAAACAGTTGTATACTTGAAGTTGCTTGTTTGATTGTACTTTCCCTTCTTTCTCAAATAGTAGAATATGACGTCAATATGCTATACACAAAGTTAAGTACATGGTGTGAGTCCAATTAATCAAACTATTAAAGAATATAGCTGAATACAGAGAAATACATATGAAAAATACAGTTGAATACAACAGATTGTATGTGAATAAAACTGTTGACTACAACTGACTATAGCTTACTACATCTGATTAAAATAATTGAAAACAACTGAATATAGCTGAATAATACTGAATAATACAATTGACTACTTATGATTTAAAGACTTCAATATGACTGTCTACAGTTGAATACTGCTGAATACAGAGAAATGCAGTTGAATACATCTGACTACAGTTGATTAAAACAGTTGAATTTAATTGAAATTAGCTGAATACAGCTGAATAAAGATGTTGAATAAAGCTGAATATAACAATTGAATACAACTAACTATCGCTGATTAATACAGTTCAATTCAACTAACTATAACTGAATACATCTGAATACACCAAAATACAGCTGAATACAACTGAATGCAGAAGTTGAATAAAGGTGAATATAGCAATTGAATTCAGCTGACTATAGCTGATTAATACAGTTCAATTAAACTGACTATAGCTTGAATACAGTTGAATACAGCTTAATACAGCTGAATGCAAATGAATAATACAGCTGAATATAGCTGAATAAAACAACATGTTGTTATTCAAAGAAAATTAGTCAGTTAGGGGGAAAAAACTTACGTTGTCATCCCATAGCTTCCCGTCAAACGATAGAAGGTAAAACCAATTTTTTGAATTAACTTGATCAACTCCAAAATCCAATGGTATATGAAGTGTTGACTTGTTCTTCTTGTAATGGTCTTCCAATTACTTCTACAAGTATGGTATAAAAAATATTATATACATTTTTAAAAATATAAAAACTTAATACACATGCCGGGGGAAAACTCACCTCTGATCATGTCTAGCGAGAAGACCATCACGAACCCATTTGTCATATTCCTGAATGATTAACGTAGGATGTGGCCCCATTATTGAATCACCCTCAAAGGGCTGTCTTTTTTCAAAAATGGGGGTCAACTTTACTGAGGTACCTGTTGTTCATTGAATTCGTGATTAGAGACTTTTAAATTTAAAAACCTTGAGGAAAGCTGAATCTTTACTTTACAAAAATACTAACATGCGGAGTCGAAGTTAGACTCATAAGGCGAAGAGTATCATCTACTTGGTCACCGATTCCTATGAGATGGTATTGGGGTTGATTCAGCTTTTTTTTGCATTGTTGTGAATCACAATTCTAGTTTCTGGAATTTGACTGGGAAGAAACTTGTCGTCCAGCTCAAATTGAGATACATAGAATTCTGTAGATACACCCTCTTGACCAGTAGATGGTATGTTGGACGGCACCTCTGATGTAGTTTTCCCCTCTCCTCTATACTCCAAACATTGATCATTAAGCACTTGTTTCTGTTAGTTGTATGTATCATTGTTAGTGTATTAACTTAATGTTACAATACAATAAAATACATATAAGTGTAGTAAGAAAATAGATTTTGGTAATGGAAATGGGAGTTTGAAATACATCACACATATTCAAGAAATACAAATCAGAATACATCAAAATACAGCTGAATATGTTTAAATACAGTAGTTAATTCCATTTACATATTAAGGTTAACACAGATATGAATGCAGCTAAATACATGTGTTGGCCGATGCATTTATCAGTTTAGTGAGGCAGTTAAAGGCTAGTCGAATACATACAATATTTATAAATACAATTATTTAATTATAACAGCAAGCAGGAGATATAAACAAATGCTCAATATGTTAAGAATGGTATACCTCAACATTATCTCCGACATCTGTGTCAATGTCATCATCACGTCTCCCTATGGGTTCCTTTCTCTGGTGTAAACTTTCAGTTTGCTGATTTTGTTGAAGATGGTCAGAAAGATTCTTGAAGTTATCATTGATCAATGTTCTTAGAGACTTGAACTCTCCCACAACCTTAACAATACAAAAATAATTATAAGATTGCGCCAAAAATATATGAATGTTATTCATTAAACTGTAATGTTTAATTTGTGGTTAAATACGTTAGTTCTTTCCTCAACGAAGATACTTCGTCATTTTGGGAATCTTGCAGCTGATTGTCATGCAAAACTTTATGTCCAAATTCGGATACACAAACAGGAGGAATCTTGGGTTGATATTCTGTTTTGTTAAGATGCCTTTCGTGTTCCTTGCACTTTTTATGGGGCGGTGATGAAGATGGACCAACACTTGCAACATGTTTCTTCTTACATTGAAGCTCGGTTGTAGGAGAAAAGTCATCTGAATCATCTCCCGATTTGTCTGAATGAGCAGGAGAAGGTCTCTTCTCAACATCGGCGCCTACAGGAGGATTCTGAATAATGGCAAGCTCTATATCGCTAGGACTGATGCCCTTGTAAACAATCTGAAAAACGAAATACAATCAAAGTCTTACCAGAAACATACAAATGCAGATCTGGAATACAAACTGAAATTTGTATTGAATATAAAATGCAATTGTATACAAATGCAGATCTGGCAACACTAATGATTTGGAAATAATATGCAATTATATGAAGAATTAATAATGAAGGCTACAACAGCTATATATTGTTGTATGCATATGAATGCATTTGTATGCATTAGATGTATTCAAATGTATACAGTTTTTGTATGCCTTTGTATACAAGTGTATGCAGCTGTTTATTAGTCCCTATGCATTTGTATACATGTATCTTGAATTTGTATGCAAGTATTTATATTTGTAAGCATATGTATACAAATGTATATTGCTGTATGCATCCCCTGAAAATGTATGCAACTATATTTTGTGTCTGTATGCAGCTGATAATACAAATATTTTCTATCTGTATATATTTGTATACAAATGTATTATGTTGTATGCATCCCATGAAAATGAATGCAGTCTCTTGTATGCAAATGTATGAGTAATCTGGATGCATTTGTATGCAGCATATTTGTGAGAATATGACAGCTGAAACTACAGCAGGTATTACATCACCAAAAATGTATCTGAATGCAACTGCATACTTCTATATGCAAATGTATGCCTATTAATTATAACTAAAATATAAACTATCAATGATACAATTTGTATATTACCATGTTCCCGGTGTCATTGAACATGTCGTTCATCAGATAAGCAAAGGTTGGTTGATATCCGGTGGTTCTCCAATTGAGTATTCTGGGGACCACGTCATCAACTCGGAGTGCAATTTTGGAATTAACAACTGACAGCACTCATAAAACCATACTTGCATAGCCAGTGGCATCCCAGCTATCCTATAATACTTCTTCTCAGCATCCATCTTCATGCTAATCGATTTTGTTAGCATTTCAAATGCTTTTAAACCCCAATGATATTCAGAATAGTGCCCACTCTCTACCAAGTCAAAATGTAGCCTTGGTATAGTTGTACTATTCTTCTCGGATGAAAAAATGAAGGTATGTATGAAATACAACAAAGATATCTTCAAGGCATCACCATCATTGTCGGGACCCCAGTTCTTGTCAGCAAAGCATTTCATCAATTGTTCCTTCTTGACAAGATTAACACCTCCAAAGTAAGTCTCAATAAGCCGGTTAGGAAACTTTTCACTAAACTCAAAATCTTCATCATTACCAACACATTTGAGGCCAATCACAATCGCAAACTCCATTAATGTGAAATGTAATGAAGTACCATTGACGTGTAATGCAAATACATTGTTAGGAGTGCCTTCTAACTGGAGAGCCATGAAGCATTTGAAGAATTGATGTTGAACTTCACAGCGCTTCATTTGAAGAAATGAGCCAAAGCAAGTATTGCCAAGTTGTTGGTACTGATCAGGAGTAAGGTTCTCTTTTAGCTGGGAGACTATATCAGTATTAGTATAAACACTGATATGGGGTGCAAATTTTGGCTGGTGTTTCACAAAAAAAAATAATTCCCTGCACTTAACAAGAATAAATACATGTAAATACAATTGAATACAAAGCATATTTCATAGTAAATCTTACATGAATATATATATGAATACAGCTACTTACACTTAGAAGTATAGATATAACTGAATACACAGAATATATTACAGTACATCTGACATGAATACATACGAATACAACTAAATACATTGACAAGGCTAAATACATATTAAAAAACTAGCTACAACACACATGACATAAAAAATAAGTAAGCAGAATACATATGAATACAATTAAAAACTTACTGGAAAATTGAACAATTGCAAACAAAAAAATAACTAAGATGAATACATATGAATACAATTAAAAACATACTGAAAAATTGAACAGTTGCAAACTATCAAAATACATAAGAATACATATACATACTTATAAATACAACTGAATACAGTAATACCAAATAGTACAAAAATGTGAAATTGAATAAAACTAAATATATTTAAATACAACCAGATACATACGAATACAACATTGTACATGTAAATAACTTGAATAATTATGAATACATATAAGTTTCTTTGAATGCATATTGATACAATAGCAATTACCTTTTGGTGTCGTGTATCTGATGTTTTTTTTGCAGCGACTTCCTTTACATTGACACATGAAGAATCATTCATAGGTTTTTTCATCTTTGAAACAACTGGATTTTTTGTTTCTTTTGAAGATTTCTCAACTTGGACTTCTTTCGACTTGTCATTGTGTAATTTAGTTCTTCTCTGTGAAACTGTAGTTGCTGACTTACCTGTAAAATTCGACTCCCCTTGAGTTATTTGCAACGAGAAAGAGGGCCCATCAAAATTGAGAATTTTGGTGGGTATACCTCTGGTTATCATCTTGTATGGCATTGAATCCGCCATTGAAGAGAAAAATCAAAGCTTCCTGGTGAGCAAACAATACCAATGGTTATTGTTTCAGAAATTTATGAAAAATCTGTATAAAAATTAGAGAACCAAATTAATGATATCAAAGTTCGAAGAAGTAAACTTACCAGGAGAAAACTTACCAACTTTTAAGATATATTTTGAATGTGGGATTGATAATGGCGGAGAAATAGAGAATTTGGGTGGGAGAAGAGTTGTGAAACGTGGGTTTGTGGGAGAAGAGAGTAAAGTGTATGCAAAAAGAGAGAGAGAGAGAACGTGTTTAGAGCAGATATACGGTAATTATGTGAGAGAAAATACTAAAAGGGAGAGAGAAAAATATTATTTAGCATATATGGTGCCTTAAATATAGGATGTAACTATAATTAGATATTTTGCTATAAAGGATAAAAGATATTTATAGGATGTAATATTTTAAAATGATATTTATTTAAAATAAATAGGGTACTAAGGTTTTCTATAGGGTGTAAAATTTCCTTTTTTCTATATGTACTAGATAGGCGTTGGCCCGTGCTAGCATAGGCCCAACAAATTGAACGCTCCGACTTGCAATTAATTTTGAGTAAATAAAAAATTTAGTATATTTATCTTTGTATATAATTACTTAGTCAATATGAAATTGAGCTTTATTAAAATGAGGTAATTACACGCCTCGACTCTCAAGGAGCAAAAAATTGATGGTAATTACATGATGATATTTTGAGTTCATATTTTTTTTTAAGTATATTAATAAATAAAATAAAAAACTCTTTCTTTTCTCATATTTGACTCTAAAAATATTCTTTCTTGCTCCTGAATTCTCAATCCTATTCCAAGCACGCATCTGTCTTCTTACTATTGCTCCTCAATATTTGTGTAAAGTGTCCGTGTTTAAAATTAGTTTATATTCATCGTTAGTCAAATTTAAAGGTTTTAGTTCTTTGTTATAGTTGCGTTAGTATTTTTTGTGCGCAATCTTAATTTTCTTTTTTCTCTTAATTTCTTTGTACATTTCCCCGAGTTTTTCGTTTCCACCTTGTGAGCTTATTCTCATAATTTAAATGTCTATTTTTATAATTGTCTCTTATCTTCTATACTATTAGAGACATGGGCCAAACAAATTGAATGCTCCGATTTGCAATTAAGTTTGAGTAAATTAACAATTTGGTATATTTATTGTGTATATAATTAATTAGCTAATATGAAATTGAGCTTTATTAAAATGAGGTAATTACATGCCCCGATTCTCAAGGGGCAAAACATTGATGGTAATTACATGATGACATTTTGAATTCATGTTTTTTCTTTTTAAAGTATATTAATCAATAAAATAAAAAACTATTTTCCTTCTGAAATTTGACTCTAAAATATTCGTTCTTGTCCTGAATTCCCAATTTTATTCGAAGCATGCATTTGTCTTCTTACTATTGGTCCTCATTATTTTTGTAAAGTGTCCATATTTAAAATGAATTGATATTCATCCTTAGTCAAATTTAGAGATTTTAGTTTTTTATTATAGTTGTGTTAGTAATTTTTGTGTGCAATCTTAATTTTCTTTTTTCTTTTAATTTCTTCGTACATTTTCCTGCGTTTTTCTTTTCCACCTTATGAGCTTATTCTCATAATTTAAATATCTATTTTTTTAATTGTCTCTCATTTTCTATACTATTGGAGAATTCATTTATCACAAATAAAAAAATTTCTTAATACAATGTTGTAATCTATCATTATCAAAAAAAAGTCAAATCGGTAATAATATTACATTAATCTGCTTAATTAATAAAATAGCTTCATAATACTTCATCTTAAAATATTGAAATGCTAGTTATCATTTCAGTTTTTCATATTGCTATCGTATGTGTCACACCTCCTTTTTCACTACACCCGCGAGGGCATAAAGGAGTTTTTCTACTTAAAAGGACAATCGGAACGGGATTTGTTATTAAGATTCAGAGTCGCCACTTGGGAGATTAATGGTGTCCCAAGTCACCGATTGAATCCCGAACCAGAGGAAAATATGACTCTGTTAACAGTCTGCGAACCAGAAATCCGAGTAAGGAATTCTGTTAACCTGCGAGAAGGTGTTAGGCATTCCCAGATTTCGTGGTTCTAGTACGGTCGCTCAACTGTCATATTCAGCTTATTTATCTGATTTTAATACATGTTGAACTTATGTGCCGATTTTAGCTTTCAACCGCTTTTATTCAATTATTTTTAGAGAAAGTTGAACGTTGTTTAAAACGTGTCTTTGGATTGCGTCACATGAAATGCACTCGCAATCCTGAACACATTTTATTCAACATTTTGGGATTTGATTTGGGTCACATGAAATGCACACCCGAGTTTAAGAAAGTAACTTATTAAAAGCGCACTTCAAGTGACTAACGCGTTATTATCTTTGGGGGGGGGGGCGTGAAATTCGCTAAACGGCCAATCCCGAATTCTAAGTAATTTAATACAGACATTTATTGAGGGCCCCGCGATTTAGGCATTTTATTTAGCGAGGCTCATCTCAGTTTATTATTTAAAAGGCAAACCTAAAAGCAACTATGATTTTCTATTTTTATTTGTCTCTAATAATAAAAGAAAAAGTCCTAATTAATTTGTTACTGGACCAAATGATAGTTCTGCACCACAGTCTAGCCATTGGGCTCCAGGATAAGCCCAACAAAGAGAAATTACATCCAGGTTTGTACCCCAAAATTGGCCAGTCGCAGACCTTGGCCCAGGTCCAAACGCAAAGTGAATTAAAATTGGACCTGGGCCCGCGTCAGATGAGCTGAAGCTCAAACTGCTGGAAACAGGCCGCTGAGCCTTGATCTTTGTACCAAGCAAACTTAATTCAATTAAAACGAATACTACTGAATTTGCTTCAAGCTATTCCATGTGCACTCTATAATTTGTAACAAGTAAGAACAAGGTAAACCTACTCAAATTAGCAAGCACTGATCATTTTGATTCCAATTCCAAGCTTGGGTTATGCCTAACTAATGTATTACCACAATATTCCGAAGGCAATGGAGTGATTAACGACTAAGTTGAGCTATCAAACACACTTCACCAATTTAAGTGCCTATTCCCTGATCTTAAGCTCAAATTACTGGTGTCAAAACTAAAGTGTTGCACTTACTAAATCAATTATTAGGCCCGATTTTAACATTATCATGATCTACATTCTGATTTCAAAGCCAATTTTAAGCTGTAATGAATAATTATCACATGAATTCAAGATACACTATACTAAAACTACTATTCAGGATGAACAAATTCTAATTCAAATTTAACAGTCCAATATTGTTCAAAGTCCAGATTAGTACACATCAAATCTGATTTGCATCAAACAATGTACACACTAACTAACATTTATCTAGCCATCAGTGTACAACACATAGAGAACATGAACATGCTGATCTCATTTCTATTTCAACAGCTACATCAAGAGAGTTTTGAGACGTGTACCTGGAAATGAAGGAAGGAAGCAGAAAAATGAGGTATCAGCAGTAACCAACAGCAGCAGTAGTATTCAACACCAGAATGTGAACCGGCAGACTAATTTTGAAACCAAGAGATGTGATAAAATAGTCCAGACCCTAATTTCAGTCTTAATGAATCAACAAACCCCAAACCAGACTCGACTTAAACCCTTTTTATTATCAGCTAACCAGAAATTGCTTCCATACTAGAGGAAAACTTCAGAAAATACCAAATGACTCAATGAAACAGTGTATTTTTCTGAAATTCTGCAATCGTTTCTGATTTTTTTTTTGATTTCTCTATCTATTTCTGTGCATCTCCCTTCCTATATCTCTCTCCGAATGTCCTTCTTCCAATCTCTCTCAGTGTATATTTCTCTATTTTCCAAGTACTAGCCTCTCTTCCTCTCCTGAATTTCAACTCCCTTAAATGGGCATTCAATTAGAGCATTTTCCACTACCAATTTAACTTTTCATTTCTTTAATCCTCCACTCCATTGTTCACTAAATTATCCACTTAATTATTTAATCCATTAGTGCAAATACTACCCTACTATCCACTAGAAACTTCTTAAGTAGGTGAACACTTAAATAATTCCCACTATTATCTTAAAGTTTCTGTTTTTAAACTTGAAATTCATGGGTCAGGCTGAACTCAATTCATATCGTTTTAGGTTATTCAATCTTTATACAAACAAACTTTCCCAGCAGACTGCCTAATAGTTCTTAAAATGAAATAATTTCAATAAAATTAACAAGAATCAATTTAAGAACTACTGTGAGTTTAAACTACTGAGAAACAAAACAACACCAAACAAAATCAACAAACAATCTATTAACTAAAAACATAGAACAATAATGACCAAATAAATATTCTAATAACAGAAAGGAGTAGAAGAAGATAATAATAAGAAAAATAGAAAAATTAAAATCAGGAAATCTACCTCCAAATATCTGAATACTGTCTCTAATTAGGCATTTGATTTTCTTCGAATTTGTGGCCGGAATAGACCTTAATCTAGTGTTCTCGATTGAGAACACACAACTAAGGTCGATTTCAATCTCAAATTTTCAAGCATCTAACGATTTGGATTTTTGGGATTTGGGGTTCGTTTTTTTTCTTTCCAATCCAGATTCGAGGGGCTTCAAGGGTATTCGAGGGAAACTGGTGATGGATTAGGTATGAGGGGGTCAAGGCGGTTGTGTGGTGTTAATTTGGGAGGGATTGGAGTCGGCTAGGGTTCGGAGGTTTTGGGATTTGAACATTAGATCTAAAATTCGAGAGGTTCGGGCAAGATTCGAGGGGAACGAGTCATGGATTTGGAAAGAGGGGGTTGGGTTGGTTCTGGGGTGTGATTTTGGAGGGGAACGGAGCCGGCGCCGCCACCGGAAGGCGGTGGGGAATGGAGGCGGCTGGTCTCTAGGGTTCGGGGTGAGGGAGACGATAGACGAGATGGGGGGTTCTGAGGGGTCGGGGTTTGTTTGGATGTATATATACTGGGGTGGAATTGGATCCAGGCCGTTCGATCAAACGAGATCAACGACTTGGATCATCTGACTAAATGAAGCGATGTCGTTTGAGTGAGCTGAAGACCGGATCGGTCTCAGATGAAATGGGTCGGATATGGGTGATGGGCAAAGCTTTGGGTCGTTCGATCAAATAAAATTGACGGTCCTGATCAAAGCGTGTCCAAATGACGTCGTTTGGTTCTGGTAAGGGCGGACCAGGTTGGGACGGGTCTGGGCTGGTTTTTGGCTGGGTTTGGCTGGGTTTTGGTTTTGGGCTTTTTAAATCAACTTAAATTTGGCCCAATTCTGAAAACTTAAAACCAAAATCCTAAATTAAATTATAAAAATACCAAATTAACTTACTAATTAACTCCAACTAATAATTATCACAAATAATTAAATGCCAAATTAAAAGAAAATCACAGCAATTTGACTAAAATTACAAAAAATATGTTATTATTTTTTGAATTTTTATTTTTGTAAAACATCTAATTATTAATTAATTCCAAAAAATGTAAAAATCAAATCTTAAATGAAAATGCTATATTTTTGTATTTTTAATGCATTAATAAAATTAAACATGCACACAAATATATGCGAACAATCAAGGAAATCACACAATAATTCCTAAAAATAACACATAATTAAAGAAAAGACCTAATTTTGGGAATTCTTTTGGAGTAATTCGTATGAGGCAAAAATCACGTGCTCACAGCTGCCCCTCTTTGTCCGGAAACATGAAGAGTTTTCGTGCAAAGATAAAGTGAGCGGATACGAGCGATTTTTGCATGTTTGAATACTCTGTAGGGAAGCATTTTTGAAAGATTTGACCGAACCTCTGCTTCAAAGGTTTCCTACATATCCTTGGCTATAAAGGAATCAGGTCAATGTAGTTCGGGAAGTTTTGGTAGCTGGGACTACCATGAAGCTGCGGTTTTGCTGTTACTACTGCTGCTGCTGATACTGCCTACTGACCTCCTTATTACACCATGACAAAAATAAAGAAGCTAGACTAAGCTCTAATCTATGCTTTACAAAGATTTATTTCCAAACTTGATCTTGTGACTAATGTTGCCTTGTAGATTTGTGCTTCCTCCGTTGTTTCTTTACTTCTGGCTCGACTTGTGGTCTTCCTTCTGATTTCTGCTGGGGATTTTTGTTGTAACCCTCCGCTTTACTGACTTCAAACTTCAATGTATTCCTCTGTTATATGGGCGGGCTCCCAACTTTAAAACTTGAAAAATGTAAAGACTGAAATGTATTCCCTACTCTCCAGGCAGACTCCTGATTGCTAAACTTGAACTGCTTCTCCCTGTTCTCCAAGCGGGTACTTGATTGCTAGACTTAAAATGTATTCCTTGCTCTCCAGGCGGGTTCCTGACTGCTAACTTGAAATGTATTCCCTGCTCTTCAGGCAGGCTCCTGAATTCAACCAAAATAGACGAAAACAAAGGAAATTTTTCTGCCCCAGTTTGGGTATCTGGGAACATATGTAAGTATAAAACGAATCACATTACCAAATATCAATAAGAACTTGAAAACTAAAACTTAAATTGTACTCTTTTGTTCTCCAGGAGGGCTCCTGACTGCTGAACTCGAATGTATTCCCTGCTCTCCAGGCGGGCTCTTGACTGCTAACTTGAAATGTATTCCCTGCTCTTCAGGCGGGCTCCTGACTGCTGAACTTGAATGTATTACCTGCTCTCCAGGTGGGCTCCTGACTGCTGCGCTTGAAAGTATTCCCTGCTCTCCAGGCGGGCACCTAACTTCAATGAAACAGATAAAGCAAAGAAAACTTTCTGCCCCTGTTTAGAGGTTGGGCACATATGTGAGTGTTAAACTGAATCATATTACCAAATATTACTAAGAATTCGAAAGTTAGGTCCCATTATCCAGGGGGTCCTGACAATTCTTACCTAAACGACAATTTTAAATCTAAGTTATATCTTCTAAAGGTGTGACTTCCGCTAAATCTTGTTATCTAAGAGGGTCTTAAAGCTATCCCATTATCCAGGAGGGTCCTGGAAACTCCTAATTATATCCTATCTTAGACATGCAAACTTTGAAACCAACTTATATTTCCTGGGGTATATTCATGCTACTTATGATTGTTTTGATTTTTTTTAAACTAGGTCCCATTTTACAGGAGGGTCCCAAAAAATTCTGACTAAATTTGGAAAAGGCGGAAAAACGATGGCGTTTCTACTTGGGGAAAATGTTGAGGAAACAGAAAATCATAATCATTAATCTGGGAAAGAAGAGAAGTCAGAATCTTTGTTCTCATGGGGTAATGTCCAAAGTGTATCTCAAACATACAAACTTCAAAGTTCCACTTATAATCTTCTAGGGTGCACTCATGCCAAATTCCGCTACTCATGATTATTTTGAATTTTAAACTAAGTCCTATTTTCCAGGAGGGTCCTGAGAATTTCCGCGATCAATTCTGCCTGGTACTTACTCTTCCTACGGATGATTTCCCAAAACAAATGCCATTTTTGCCCCTGTTTCAAATCAAAGAAAATTTCGTCAGTTTAAAACATGGTGGTTCATCGTGGCATTCTTGCTGGATGTGGTTTTTTCTTTGCCATTCTTTGCTTCGTCCAACTACCTTGAACTGATCGAAAATATGGTTTTGACCTTCTGACTGATCCTTAACCGCAAGATCCCTAACTGTTATTCTCCCCTCCTGACCTTTCTGCCTAAAACCGTACATCTCCCACGACATTACTGAACCATTCCACAGTTTTAACTTTTGCGTACGCCATAGGTCCCATTTTTCATCATATCATCTTTGGCATGTTCTAGCTGCATTTTGCTTTGTGCAATTCCGAAACTGGTAGTAAGCTTTGAAATTCCTTCTTACAAGGCTAAACTTTGTAGAGCTTTAGAGAAGTAAAGTTAACAGCAATGAAATGCAAGGATTTTGAGAATAAAGAAAAGAATCCAAATTTGGATAACTATTAGAGACAAGAAAAGAAACTTATCTGAGCGGAATCACCGGCACCAATGATCATGGTATGCATTTGGATTAATCAGTCCAGTCTATTTAACCAATCTCCTTTCCAATTGTTTTACTTTGTTCTCCAAGATTTCCACAACCCAATTTTACTTTCCGCCAACTCACGGACCTCGTTCGACTTGCAGTGCCCTGAAGGATTTTCACCGACAAACCTCTCTCATTTGTTGATTCTTCAATTACTTGTCACCTAATGGTGCTCGTGAAGGTTTTCACCAATAAGACTCTCTCATTTTTATTTTCTCTCAGCTTTCGTCGCCTCATGGTGCCCATGAGGGTTTTCACCAATAAGACTCTCTCATTTTTTGATTTTTCTTACTTCAACTGGAGTGTTGCCCCTGATATGAATTCTCTGTACATTGCTCGACTTGGCATCTCTCAGAAACTGATCGGAAGGTCTTTCTTTGGACCGTAATGTGGGCTTTTGGATGGGGTTAGAAAGAAAGGGTATCAAAGGCTCAAAGCAATTTCGACATGGGTTTAAAATTACAACTCTTGGAATCACATTTCTTATTACAAGTACAACTTCTGCCCCAGTTTCTTGCTTGGGGATCTTTGAATATTTTATTTTACTATGACCGAGCCGGGAAGCTGCCTACGTATCCTTAACAAGAATCAGGTCAAACATAGTTCACACTTGAATTTCCTTGTTGTTATACTTTTCACTTCTTTTCTCTTCTCTTTTTCTTTTTTTTCTTCTTTTTTTTTCTCTCTTTCTCGTTATTGATTCCAAAAGAGGGGTATGAAAGAAATAAATAAGGCTCAAAAGGGGGAACAAAGGGTGAAGTGTTTAGATAGCAGAATAAATTGCCTTCGTCATTCCAATCTTCGAAATAATACCAAATACAAACAATCAACAGTTATAACAAAGAAATCATACATAATATCTTTTTACTGCATCAGAATTGATAGCCATGTCTATGCATTTTCCTTCGATATCCGTTAAACACAAAGCACCATTGGACAATACTCTGGTCACAATGAATGACCCTTGCCAATTTGGGGCGAACTTGCCTTTCGCTTCAACCTGGTGTGGAAGGATACATTTCAGCACATGCTGGCCTACTTCAAACTTTCTGGGACGTACCTTTTTGTAGTATGCTCTTGCCATTCTCTTTTGATACAACTGGCCATGACACACTGCTGCTAATCTTTTTTCATCAATCAAATTCAACTACTCCAAACGGGTCTTGACCCACTCATTATCATTGATTTTAGCCTCAACGACAATCCGAAGGGATGAGATTTCAACTTCCGCATGTATCACTACTTCAGTTCCATATACCAACAAATAAGGAGTCGCACCTACTGAAGTACAGACAGTAGTGCGATAGCCCAACAACGCAAACGGTAATTTTTCATGCCATTGCCTGGAACTTTCTACCATTTTCCGAAGTATCTTCTTTATGTTTTTGTTGACGGCCTCAACTGCTCCATTCGCCTTGGGGCGATATGGGGTAGAATTGCGATGTGTAATTTTAAACTATTGGCATACCTCTTCCATCAATTTACTATTAAGATTAGCACCATTATCCGTGATGATCACCTTTGGGATGCTGAATCGACAGATGATATTTGAGTGGACAAAATCGACCACTACTTTCTTGGTCACTAATTTGAAAGTTTTGGCCTCAACCCACTTGGTGAAATAATCAATGGCTACCAGAATGAATCTATGCCCGTTGTTGCTGTTGGCTCAATTGGTCCAATGATATCCATGCCCCAAGCAACGAAGGGCCATGGTGCCGACCTCGTGTGCAATTCCGATGGTGGAGAATGAATCAAATCTCTATGTATCTGGCATTGATGACATTTGCGCACAAAATTGATACAATCTCACTCCATGGTAAGCCAATAGTAGCCTGCTCGGAGAATTTTCTTTGCCAACACATACCCGCTCATATGTGGTCCGCAGACTCCCGAATGTACTTCGGACATGACAGTCGTAGCTTGTCTAGCATCTATGCATCTTAATAATCCAAGGTCTGGTGTTCTCTTATACAAAACTCCTCCACTTAAGAAGAATCCATTTGCCAACCATCGAATTGTTCTCTTTTGATCCCCCATGGCTTGCACTGGATATACCCACATTCTGATGTATTCCTTGATATCGTGGAACCATAGTTCGCCATCAAGTTCGTCTTCAATCATGTTACAGTAAGCATGCTGATCTCGGACTTGAATATGCAGAGGATCAACATAAGCTTTGTCCGGATGGTGCAACATTGATGCCAAGGTAGCCAAAGCATCGACGTTCTCATTATAGACCCTTGGAATATGCTTGAACTCCACTGATCGAAACCGTTGACAAAGATCATGTAAACATTATCGGTATGGTATGAGCTTCAAGTCTCGCGTTTCCCATTCTCCTTGAATTTGATGTACCAGAAGATCCGAGTATCCCAATACCAAGATTTCCTGGATATCCATGTCTGCAGCTAGCCTTAGACCCAAAATACAGGCTTCATATTGAGCCATATTGTTGGTGCAATAAAACTGAAGCTAGGCCGTAACGGGATAGTGATGCCCTGTTTTAGAAATAATCACAGCTCTTATCCCGACTCCTTTCATATTGGCAGCCCCATCAAAGAAAAGTTTCCAGCCTGGTTTTTCAATTTGCTCCAGTTCATCGATATGCATCACTTCTTCATCAGGAAAATAAGTTCTTAATGGTTCGTAATCTTCATCGACCGGGTTTTCAGCTAAATGATCGGCCAATGCTTGGGCTTTCATCGCAGTCCGAGTCACATAGATGATGTAAAACTCTGTGAGAAATATCTGCCACTTCGCAAGTCTCCCTGTCGGCATAGGCTTTTAAAAGATATAATTCAACGGATCCAAACGCGAAATGAGGTAAGTAGTGTAGGATGACAAATAATGTTTCAATTTCTGAGCCACCCAAGTTAGGGCACAACATGTCCTTTCCAGATGAGTGTACATAACCTCATAAGCCGTGAACTTCTTGCTAAGATAATAGATGGCCTGCTCCTTTCTGCCGATGATGTCATGCTGCCCCAGTACACAGCCAAATAAATTTTCCAGGACTGTTAAATAAAGAATCAAAGGTTTTCCTGGTTCTGGCGGAACTAGCACGGGTGGGTTTGACAAGTATCCTTTTATCTTATCAAATGCTACTTGACACTCATCAGTCCACTTGACCGCAACATCCTTCTTCAGCAATTTGAAAATAGGCTCATAAGTTGTCGTGAGCTGAGCAATAAACCTGCTGATGTAGTTGAACCTCCCTAACAGACTCATTACTTCAGTATTGTTCCTCGGAGGTGGCAATTCTTGGATGGCTTTGATCTTTGATGGGTCCAACTCGATGCCTCGCCGGCTGACTATGAATCCCAACAGCTTTCCCGATGGAACACCAAATGCGCACTTGGCAGGGTTAAGCTTGAGGTTGTACCTGCGAAGTCTCAGGAAGAATTTCCTCAAATCCCCAACGTGGTTGGCCTGATGGTTTGATTTTATGATCACATCATCCACATATACCTCAATCTCCTTATGTATCATGTCATGAAACACTATAGTCATTGCTCTCATGTAAGTTGCCCCAGCTTTCTTCAAACCAAATGGCATCACCCGGTAGCAATAAGTTCCCCACAGCATGATGAATGCCATCTTTTCTGCATCTTCTTCGTCCATTAGAATCTGATGATACCCAGCATAGCAATCCACAAAAGATCCTATCTCATGCTTGGCACAATTATCGATCAAAATATGGATATTGGGTAATGGGAAGTTGTCTTTCGAACTAGCTTTGTTAAGATTGCAGTAATCGATGCATACTCTGATCTTGCCGTCTTTCTTTGGTACAGGCACGACATTAGCCAACCAAACAGGATATCAAGTGACCTGAATAACCTTCGCATCTAACTGCTTGGTAACTTCTTCTTTAATCTTCACACTCATATCAGTTTTGAATTTCCTCAACTTTTGCTTGACGGGAGGGAACGCCGGATCAGTGGGCAATTTGTGGACCACTAAATTAGTGCTTAAACCTGGCATGTCGTCAAATGACCACGCAAAAACATCTTTGTACTTGATGAGTGCTTTGATTAACTCCTCCCGGATTTTTGGCTCGAGGTGGACACTTATTTTAGTCTCTCGAACATTGTCTGTGTCCCCTAAATTGACGGCTTCTGTGTCATTCAGGTTGGGTTTGGGTTTTTCTTCGAAGTGAATTAACTCCTTACTAATTTCTTTGAAGGCTTCATCCTCATCATCGTATTCTGATTCGTAATCACAATCTACTTCTTGAACTAACATTTCAGAATCAGATTGATTTTTACGACTAGGCTGAGGAATCCTTATGCATACCGCGTCATTAGAACCATCGTAAAAAGAACTGTATAGAAAAGAAAGCAAAAAAAGGAAAACCATCAGGAATGATGAAGAAAGGGAAATTGTATTTTATTGAATGATAAAAGATAACAAGGTTTGCACACTCAAACAGACTAAAAAAATAAATCCGGATTACAACCCTGGAATAATCCGTACAAACTTAAAGGAAAATCAAAGCAAACTACCAAGACTCCTTCCGAGTAGGGAGAAGAGTAGCCTTCCAATTATTAAGCTTTGTTGTTGGCCCGACAAATTGCACTTCCGCGTTGCTAGAACCTTCTCCAATTTCCACCATGTTCACACTGTCGAACAACTTCTCAAATATTTCCATTAACTCCTTGTCTGGATCAATCACAGAACTAGGAATTGATGTCACTGGGCGACTCCTCGTACCGGACTTGACAAATGATTTGGAAAGACGTGGGACCGATTTTGGAAGGACCCATGTCCTCTATTTCAATTTCCTGGCTCTTTTTATGTATGCGGTTGTGGGCTTGAATCCCAGACCAAATGTTCCCAAGTTTTCAGGAAGAGACACGGGTTGTATGATGCCTTGCAGATCTGACCCCAAACCCTTTCCTGGTACAAAATCATTCTTCAGCATTTCATACGCTACCATGACTGATGCGGCGGTTATCTTTGGATTTGGGATACACTTCCCCTCTGGAACTTTCTCGACTGACATTGTGTCAGAAACTTGGTAGACACATGGTCCCTTGTCATCTTCCACCTCAATAAATGGCACAATGGTGTTGTTGTGAGCGCACAAAGTATCTTCGCCGTGCACAACTATTTCCTGTCTGTCCCATTCGAACTTGACCATCTGATGGAGTGTTGATGGTACTGCTTTAGCGGCATGGATCCATGGTCGTCCTAATAGCAAATTGTAGGAAACAGCTATATCCAGCACTTGAAATTCCATTGTGAATTCTACTGGACCTATAGTCAGCTCCAACATTATATCCCCGACTGAGTCTTTACCTTCGCCATCAAATCCTCGCACACAGATACTGTTCTTATGGATCCTCTCATCTTCTAATTTCAGCTTGCTTAGAGTGGAGAGAGGACAGATGTTTGCGCTTGACCCGTTGTCAACCAATACCCAGGTAACTACGGAATCCTCGCATTTTACTGTCAGGTAAAGGGCTTTGTTGTGCTCAGTACCCTCTATGGGCAATTCATCATCGGAAAAAGTGACTCTGTTTACTTCAAAAATCTTGCTGGCTATCTTTTCCAGATGGTTCACCGAGATATTGTCGGGAACATGGGCCTCATTTAGGATTTTTATCAATGATCGACGGTGCTCATCTGAATGGATTAGCAATGAGAGCAATGAGATCTGAGCGGGCGTTTTCCTCAACTGCTCTACAACAGAATAGTCATGCACTTTCATTTTCCTCAAAAATTCCTCTGCCTCTTCTTTAGTTACAGCTTTCTTCACCGGCGTTGGATCATCCTTAGTTCTTCTTAACTCCTCGGGAGTAAAACACCTTCCTGGGCGAGTCAAACCTTGTGCTTCACAAACTTCTTCCTTGATTTCTTTTCCTTTGTAAATCACCGTCACCCGTTTATAATTCCAAGGAACAGCTTTGCTGTTGATCACTGGAAGCTGAGTTACTGGTTTTATAATGACAGGCTCTGTGCGAGCCCCCTTCACGACCACAACAGGTTCACTTGTAACCCCTGGTACTACCACTTTAGCTTTCTCGAGTTTCACTTTAACAATGCTTGACGTCCCTTTCTCGGCTACCACAGCTGGCTTATTGTCTACCCCTTTCAACTAGACCATTGGTTTACCATTAGTTACCTTTTCCTTTGAGCTAGTTTCACTGGAACGGACCATCATTACCGTCTGCGAGGGCTTCTTGGGATCCCCTCATTTGTGTATCAACTCAATCATATGGGTCTCATGGTGAGCTGGCAGTGGATTCTGATTGATATTTGGTGCTTCTGGGGCCTGAACCTCGATCCGATGAGTATCAATAAGCTCTTGCACAACTATTTTCAGTTTCCAACATTTCTCTGTATCATGCCCCGGGGCTCCTGAACAGTACTCACAACTCACCGAGTGGTCAAGATTTCTAGGAGGAGGATTTGGCATTTTAGGCTCAATTGGATTCAGCATGCCCAACTGCCTCAACCTGTGGAAAAGACTGGTGTATGATTCCCCCAGTGGAGTGAAAGTCTTTTGCTTCTGTAACCTTTCGTTCTTGAAGGCTTGGTTTGGTCGAAAACCCGTTCCGGGCGGATTTCTGTAGGCTCTTGGGGGTGGATATGTATTTTGTGGAGCTGGGTATGGATTTGGTGGAGTCGGCGCACACCATTGTGCGTGTGCCGGAGTTTGGGTATAGGTGTGCATGATGGACGGAAAAATGGGGATCTGGTGATGGGTAGTAATGTTATGGAGGGCTATATGGAGTGTGGGGGTAATTTTGGTAGTAGGGTCATGGTTGGCTATAGTAGGGTGACGGGCCTCTAGATCCGAACCAGGCACCAGATTCAACAGTCGTGACATCTTCTTTCTTCTTCTTCCCAAGTACACCCCCAGTGCCGCTTTGAATGGCCTCAGTGGTTGCCTTGATCGCTGAATAACTCATGATTTTGTTGGACTTAAGCCCCTCCTCGACCATGCCTCCCATTTTTACAACCTCATTAAAAGACTTGCCAATTGCAGACACCAAATGACCAAAGTAAGTTGGCTCCAAAGCCTGCAAAAAGTAATCAACCATCTCGCTCTCTTTCATTGGGGGATCTACCCTTGCTGCTTGCTCCCTCCACCGGAAACCATATTCTCTAAAGCTTTCACTGTGCTTCTTCTCTAGTTTAGTCAAAGATAGTCGGTCTGGAATGATCTCAAGATTATACTGAAAGTGACAAGCGAATGCTTGTGCCAGATCATCCCATGTGTACCATCTTTCGTGATCTTGGCGGGTGTACCACTCCAATGCTGCTCCGCTCAAACTCTGACTGAAGTAAGCCATTAGCAATTCATCCTTTCCTCCGTCTCCCCTCATCTTACTGCAAAAACCTCTCAAATGAGACACCGGATCACCGTGTCCATTGTACAAGTCGAATTTGGGCATTTTGAACCCTGCCGGTAGTTGTACATTTGGGAATAAACATAGGTCTTTGTAAGCCACGCTTACCTGACCTCCTAGCCCTCTCATATAACTGAAGGATTGTTCTATGCTTTTCATTTTTCTGAACATCTCCTCATGTTTGGGATTTTTGGTTGGTCTCTCAACTTCTCTCGGGAGATCAGAACGTGGATCGCAGGGGTAGGTTTCGGGAGCTTTGAAGGTTGGTTCCGGGGGATAATACTGGTTGTCCTGAGCTTGGAACATGGGTTCACTCAGGGATCTATAGAGTGCAGCTGGTGGAGATGCCGCAAAGACAGGGGTGACTGGCGGAGGAGGGCATGGAATCGATTTTGGTAGTGGAACTTGCGGCATATGAGAAGTAGTGCCAGGGTAGTATTGATAAATGGGAAAACCTGGATTGGTGGCGGGATGATCCTGAGACTGAGCTAATGGTGGGGTAAAAACCGGGTTGGCTGGGTAAGACAGTGGTGATTGCCCTTGGGACCAGGCCTGGTACATTTCGACCATTTGTTGCTTAAGCTTGAACATCTCCTCTTTCATTTTATTGACGTCCAACTACTCTACCTCAACACTAGTGTCGACCTCCGGGATAGACATGATTTCTGGTATTGGTCCCTTTGATCTGGTTTGGTAATGATAATGTGTCAGTATCCTCTAAATAAACAAACTGCTTGAACTTTCTGGAAAACAACAAACTTGTTAGTTCTTAGAGTTTAACACATATGTAATTACACGTTGGGATGCAATGCACCTAGGCAATTAACCATTTTCTATCATGCATTTGCTTCAGTTGCGTGCGTCATCCCGGCCTCTCACAATTATGCCCCTTCTTTTAAGCTTCTTTTATTCTATTCTTCTTTATTTCCCCTTTTTCTTTTTAGTGGTTGTCAAATCCTATAGAGATTGCCTACGTATCATGTCCCCGCATGAATCAGACCGTGCGTAGTACTATCAAAATAAGTGCGAAAAGCAAAGAGACAATTTTTTGGAAATTTTCGATTTTTCATTAATAAACATTCTATTACAAACTAGACGCTTTCGGAAAGGAAAATAACAGACTCGAAACCAAACCAAGTACGAACTTAAGAACTTCTGACAGACTCTGATGCGAAAGGAAAAACAGACTCTAACAGACAACAGACTCTAAGGAAAAAGAAAATGCAGACTCGAACTACGAATACATTAAAGTTTTAAATTTGGGTGCCCGCAGGGCGTCATTCGGCCTTGCCGCTTAGGTGTAAGGCCCCTTTTCCAGCTGTTCCAATTCATACATGATTTGCTTCACAAATATCATCACTGCCAAGAAGAAAGTAGTGCGGGTCATGTTTTCACAAACCCGACATTTCCTGGTAATAGCATGAGCAATAGTCAAAATCTTTTCCCTGGTTCGGTCTTTCTCTAGGAGTAGGTGTTCTATCTGATTCCCTCTAGCCTTCAAAACCCAAGAATCATGCAGATGTTGTTTCTGTAACTGCTGTATTTCATCTTCTATCAAGGCTATTAGATCATAGCAGTGTTTACTTTCGGTTTCAAAAGCCTTGGCTTGTTTAACCGCCTTGCTCTCTAGGGTGGTCACCTTCCTTTTTAGACTGGCAATGGTCTTTTCATAATCCTTCCTCGCCTGCTGTAAGTACTGTGTGTGCTCTTTTGTTCTTTTTGCCCATTGTGCCTGGAGTTGTGCTATGGTACCCTCAGATTTCTTCAAATCATCCTGGCACTCACTGATTTCCTTTTTCAACCCTTTTATTAACCGCTCATCCGACCGACTCCTTTGTTGGTTGTCAGCATCTATCCTTATTTGTCGGATTTAGGCTTTTAGCGCCTCATTTTCTTGGGCCAATTTGTTCTTTTCTCCCTGATCGACATCAACTTGCAGACTATTTTCAAATTCCAGGTCTCTAATCTGTTGCTTCAGCTTGCCTATTTCTGCCCTCTAACTCTCTTCTTTTGCTAACCAACCCCATTGCTCTTGTGAATCATTAGTAAACTGTTGGACATGGGCTCTTTTGGCGGGCCTTTGGAGAATCTGGAACCTTTTCCCAAACCACGCATTATACTTCGGGTCCACCTCACCTTTAGCCAGATCTCGGACCATAGTCTTAGGCTCGAGGAACCGGCATTTATTCCACAATTTGCGAATTTTATCTTCCGGGAATGTGGCTCTCGGACTTAACTCAATGACGTGCTTGCTCAAATCTTCATCTTTGGGGATGACTTGAAACCTTCCCAGTTGGCATAGTACCCAATGGGGAGCATACACGGTTGGATACTTCGAACACCTATTAAAAGAATATGACACTCTCCTGCTGACATATATAGCACCTCGGTAACGGGAAACCACCCAAATGCCCATTCAATTTGATCGGCAGTCAATGACCTCAGTCGTATGAGCCAAGCTTCGGTACCCTCAGGAAATGCAATACCCCTTACCTGCTTTTCAAATTCTTCGATACAGCTTAACCCAGTCAGCCCATAGTTCATGTACCCCGCCCGGTGGCACAGATGTTCTTGCATCCACAATTGAAGTAATAAATTGCAACCTTGGAAAAAATGTCCACCCTCCCTGCAAACAGTCAATGCTCGGTAAATTTCTGACAAAATCAGGGGAACTATAGTTCTATCTGCCCTTTTAATTGCAACATCAACCATCCCTACGAGACCTGCCTCTATTTCTTATCTACTCGTGGACAAATCACGATTCCCAAGAATGCCATTATGAACGCCAAGGTTCGTCTTGCTTCCCATTTACTTCTGTTCCCAGCATGGGTTAGTCCCAGATTTGGTTCTTCGAAACCCCGAGGATTACTATAACGCTGATACAGGAACTGAAGAGTGCAATATCCTCCCGACAAATCATCATTCTAAACACTCCCGCTGATGTTTAGCAAATCCAAAAATTTGTGCGGAGATACCGGTCTTGGTGACAGCAAATATTGACCCCTCAGATTTCCATTCAGACCCGCATAACCCGCGACTTCCTCCAGCGTGGGCGTAATCTCAAAACACCTAAAGCGAAACACATTGTGGGTCGGGTCCCAAAATGATATTAAGGCCTCGATAACATCCGACTTTGCACTACTAAAAAAACCAGGGTTTAGCGACGGACGAAATCTGTAGCTAAACAGAAAAATCCGTCGCTAATCTCATTTAGCGACGGATTAGCGATGGATTATCAAAAGATTCTTCTAGCAACGAGCATTTTAGCGACAGATTAGCGACAACGTTCGTAGCTAAATCCAATTTTTTTTGTAGTGTTGGCTTGACATTTAGTAGACCGACAAAACCTCCCAGGATTCTAGCCACTATTTCTATGTTGCCTTCTCCCAGATTATTCCACCACATGTGGAGCTGGAGGGGGACCTCATTAAGTATGGTGAAAGATTCATTTGCATTTGTGCTCATCCTGCACATTTATTAAGGTGATTAAGAAAAAGGTAAATTTATTTGATTCAAAACAAAACTACTATTTTTTTTTTCAAACTAAAATGAAATACCCGGTTTTTCAAACACGGCCTTTCAGCACTTCGGAGACGAAGATTTTAAGGCTGTGTGGATTAACCGATCAAAATCTTAAAATTGACCAAAGGTGGTTCTTCATGCAAAATCGGCCTTCCGGCGTCCCTTTTGGGGACATTCGGCTATTTTTGACAAAAACAGCATCACCTGACTTATTTATGACGAAAATTAAAATTTAACATTTTTGGCTATTTTTGCAAAAGGGGAAGTTGGACCCGATGAGGGTTGCCTACGTATCTCACATCCGGTGAGAATCAAACCTGCGTAGTTCGGGCAGAGAAACTAGCTATTTTTGAAAACAAGATTCTTTTTCCTTTGTCCCTTTTATAACAAACAAACAAACTATTTTTCTTCTCCGTTTTTGAAAACAAGACAAACTAAAATAAAAGACTCTTTTTCACGTATTTTTGCTTTTTGAGTAAAACAACCAATTTTAAAAACATAAAATATTTTCTTTTTATTTTCTTAAAATTTCGGCAGAGTTTCGACAATATTTGGGCATTGGTTTTATTCCAAAAATAGGTAATTAACTCTCTACACTGCTATTTCCTCTCTCTCCTTTTTCTTTTTCTCAAATTTCTGATATTCCCGAGATTCAGAAGCCGGTCAGCATGCGAGTCCGAACAAATAAATACACAGAAAACAAGTAGGATGCATCAGGATGGTCTTTTTCATTTTAGGTTGTTTGTCCTAGACGGACCCAACCCCTGTGTTGAGTCCCCTAAGTCAAATGCACATGATGCAAATAAGCGTTCCTACTAGGGATTCGACATGAGGTTGAGTTATTCTAGGTTCAGAACCTGGGTGTTTTTTCTAGACCTGGCTTACCCGAGCGGACAGCTCGAGCCGGGGGGGGGCAATGTACCGGGAATACAGAAGCTTCACCGGCTTTGCAACTTATCCGAACCTCGTTCTAAAATTGGATAAGACTCTAGACAGAAGAGAAGTCACACGAAGTGCACACTCCTCTATGATTTAGAAGACTCAGAAAGAAGAAGGGTTTTGTAGCAGTTCATATATATTTCACAGAATATCAAAGTGGTAAAAGCAACACTTAGCACATTAGGCCCAAACATGTAACAAAATCAGATAATAAATAAATCCAACTATAACAATTCATCTAAGCTCGAATTTTGAACCCTGAACCAAAGATTCTGGGTTCGGTTCCCCAGCAGAGTCGCCAGAGCTGTCACACCTCCTTTTTCACTACACCCGCGAGGGCATAAAAGAGTTTTTCCTGGAAATGAAGGAAGGAAGCAGAAAAATGAGGTATCAGCAGTAACCAACAACAGCAGTAGTATTCAACACCAGAATGTGAACCAGCAGACTAATTCTGAAACCAAGAGATATGATAAAATAGTCCAGACCCTAATTTCAGTCTTAATGAATCAACAGACCCCAAACCAGACTCGACTTAAACCCTTTTTATTATCAGCTAACCAGAAATTGCTTCCATACTAGAGGAAAACTTCAGAAAATACCAAATGACTCAATGAAACAATGTATTTTTCTGAAATTCTGCAATCGTTTCTGATTTTTTTTTTGATTTCTCTATCTATTTCTGTGTATCTCCCTTCCTATATCTCTCTCTGAATGTCCTTCTTCCAATCTCTCTCAGTGTATATTTCTCTATTTTCCAAGTACTAGCCTCTCTTCCTCTCCTGAAATTCAAATCCCTTAAATAGGCATTCAATTAGTGCATTTTCCACTACCAATTTAACTTTCATTTCTTTAATGCTCCACTCCATTGTTCACTCAATTATCCACTTAATTATTTAATCCATTAGTGCAAATACTACCCTACTATCCACTAGAAACTTCTTAAGTAGGTGAACACTTAAATAATTTCCACTATTATCTTAAAGTTTCTGTTTTTAAACTTGAAATTCATGGGCCAGACTGAACTCAATTCATATCATTTTAGGTTATTCAATCTTTATACAAATAAACTTTCCCAGCAGACTGCCTAATAGTTCTTAAAATGAAATAATTTCAATAAAATTAACAAGAATCAATTCAAGAACTACTGTGAGTTTAAACTACTGAGAAACAAAACAACACCAAACAAAATCAACAAACAATCTATTAACTAAAAACATAGAACAATAATGACCAAATAAATATTCTAATAACAGAAAGGAGTAGAAGAAGATAATAATAAAAAAAATAGAAAAAATTAAAATCAGGAAATCTACCTCCAAATATCTGAATACTGTCTCTAATTAGGCCTTTGATTTTCTTCGAATTTGTGGCTGGAATAGACCTTAATCGAGTGTTCTCGACTGAGAACACACAACTAAGGTCGATTTCGATTTCAAATTTTCAAGCATCTAACGATTTGGATTTTTGAGATTTGGGGTTCGTTTTTTTTCTTTCCAATCCAGATTCGAGGGGGCTTCAAGGGTATTCAAGGGAAACTGGTGATGTATTAGGTATGAGGGGGTTAAGGCGGTTGTGTGGTATTAATTTGGGAGGGATTGGAGTCGGCTAGGGTTCAGAGGTTTTGGGATTTGAAACTTAGATCTAAAATTCGAGAGGTTCATGCAAGATTCGAGGGGAACGAGTCATGGATTTGGAAAGAGGGGGTTGGGGTGGTTCTAGGGTGTGATTTTGGAGGGGAACGGAGCCGGCGCCGCCACCGGAAGGCGGTGAGGAATGGTGGCGGCTGGTCTCTAGGGTTTGGGGTGAGGGAGACGATAGACGAGATGGGGGGGGGGGTCTGAGGGGGACGGGGTTTGTTTGGATGTATATATACTGGGGTGGAATTGGATCCAGGCTGTTCGATCAAACGAGATCAACGACTTGGATCATTTGACTAAATAAAGCGACGTCGTTTGAGTGAGCTGAAGACCGGATCCGTCTTAGATTAAATGGGTCGGATATGGGTGATGGGCAAAGCTTTGGGTCGTTCGATCAAATAAAATTGACGGCCCTGATCAAAGCGTGTCCAAACGACGTTGTTTGGTTCTGGTAAGGGCGGACCGGGTTGGGACGGGTCTGGGCTGGTTTTTGGCTGGGTTTTGGTTTTGGGCTTCTTAAATCAACTTAAATTTGGCCCAATTCTGAAAACTTAAAACCAAAATCCTAAATTAAATTATAAAAACACCAAATTAACTTAAAAATACTAATTAACTCCAACTAATAATTATCACAAATAATTAAATGCCAAATTAAAAGAAAATCACAACAATTTGACTAAAATTACAAAAAATATGTTATTATTTTTTGAATTTTCATTTTTGTAAAACATCTAATTATTAATTAATTCCAAAAAATGTAAAAATCAAATCTTAAATGAAAATGCTATATTTTTGTATTTTTAATGCATTAATAAAATTAAACATGCACACAAATATATGCGAACAATCAGGGAAATCACACAATAATTCCTAAAAATAACACATAATTAAAGAAAAGACCTAATTTTGGGAATTATTTTGGAGTAATTCGTATGAGGCAAAAATCACGTGCTCACAGTATGTTTAATTCATTTTATTTTTATTAGCCAATTATTGAATAAAAATCTAGCTTTCGAATAAATATTTTTGTTGCTTCTAAAGTTTTAAGTTTTGTATGTTGTTTTATTAGATGGAATTTGTAAAAAAATTAATTTAAAAAGATTGATTTTCTGTTTGCTTTAGAAGTTAGTCAAATTGACCTTAACATAAAATTTATAAACTAAATATTTAAAATTAATGAATTAATAAGTTGATCCTTATGAAACTTTTAGTCTCATTATACATGTATTTGATAGAGTATAATATAGTTTTCTTCATTATAGTTTAGTGTTGAACTTATCTGGAAAAAAAATAGTATAATTATATTTCCAAGTATTTTTAGGTTATTAAGTCTTTATTGAATCTAAGCAGTTGTGGAACAGTAAATTTTATCAGAAAGAGATAGTTTAATATTGCATAATGATATGATAAAATTAGAAGTAAATGTTCTCTTATTATTTTTTATCAGCAAGTAGGTTAATTATAAATTTAATATGATAAGTAGAACATAAATTCCTTTTTCTATTTGAAATATTTACGCCATTTGTGGTTATTTAACAAAAAACTTGATGATTTTTTTTATTTAAAAAAACTAATTTATAAACTTTTCCAAAAAAAAATTAGTCACATTATTTACATATAATGGTAATTCAGTATATACTAATTACAGAACCAAAAGCTAACAGATCAATATAAGTGTATGCAATTAGTAAATAGTGACAATTGTAATAATATGAATGGTTGGAAAATGCAAATGGTGAGAGACGGTTTAGGTGGGGATTGGGCGTGGGGTCCACATGGGGAAGAACAGAGTAAAGCTACTATGAGAAGTGTGCAATGACAGACTATGACACAAACAAAGGTCAATTTCGTCAAGCTACTCAAAAGTTTACATAGCAGCTACAATAATATTCCTTTTTAGCCAACCATAATATTTTATTTTACCCAAAATGACCAAATTATCCTTACAACCCCAAGTAGACCTGGTCGTCCAGCTGTGTGCTAACTCACTCTTATTAGATAGTAGAATACATGAATTTTATACTAATTAAATTTAATTTTATACATTAATTATACATATACTATATATTTATTGGCCATTTTTAGTTCAAGCGGCCGGATAGACGGCTATTTAGGTTAATTCTTCTAAAATGTAAAATGTAGCAAGTAGTAAGTGTGTTTAAATAGAGAGATGTAACAAAGAGGGGAATTCGGAAAAAGAAACATAGTTTTTGGTCATTTACGATTCAAACTCTCTAATAAACCCCTCTCTAATAAATCCCTCAAAGTTCTTGCAACTACAAGCACTACAGGTGTTCATAATTAATTCATAAGAGTAAACTTCAGACTCATTTAACTGATTTTTATTCTTCAGGGATACAGAATGGCTATCAACCCGAAGACGGAATTGCCGGGTGATTTCCTCTATTTTTTAATTTAGCCTTAGATCTTTAGGATTAAGACGAACCTTATATCTGTTTGCTTAGTTAAAGCATCTCACATTATTTTTTTGTGCTCCATCCATTCTGTTTCAAGTGTTGAAAAATGAATTTTAAACTCCCTCTGGCCCAAAAAATTGACCAGGTTTGGGTAACGTGTGAGTTGCTCAATTCGGACCTCAATTCGAACATCATGTAAATCATGTTTGTAATTAGAGTTAAATTGACAGTTTTACAGTATGTGCAATGATTAAACATATACTTTAGGAAAATTTTCATTACCTACGCGAAATGTTAGATGATATGGTTCTAATTCAGTTCAGCGTGATGAGGATTTTATGTTAACCCTATGAAAGTTGTGAATCTCATTTTTTGAATAATGTTCGGGGTGAGCAAACATTTTCTGTTTCATTTTGGTGCCTTTTGTCGTAATGTATTAATTATTTAGAGTTAAGGCACTTTCACCTGCCTTCACAATATGGAGGCAGCACCACTGGGGATATCTCACAAAGTATTTGCAAAATTACTAAAGTTGATTGTAAGATCATCACCGTGCGCAAATTTGTATTCCAAATTTTTCTTGCTAAAAAGAGAGAAATATAGGGGTATACTTAGGTGCATACTAGTGTTGTGAAGAGCGTGAAGCGAGTAAAAGCGATAAGTCCATTTTCGCTTCTCGCTTTAAGCGAATCACTCACTTTTTTAAAGTGAAGCGGAATTTTAAAAAAATATTAAAATAAATACTGTATAGACAACACATGTAACCGTAAGCAAATGTTCAATACTTCAATGTAAAAACTAAAGAGTAGTATCAATTAGAGCACAAAATGAGTATCCTATTCTTCTACAAGATTGTCAAATTCTTGTGTTCCACTGTCATTATTATATTGCTAGTCATCTTCTTCAACTTCTTCTTCTTCATCAATTAGGGACAAAGTTGCTGCTTCTTTTCCCTTCCTGTGTGAACTTGAAGTTGAGGTACTCCCCCTCAAACCATAAATCCTCTCCCTAATTTCACGTGCCTCCGCAACATTACCCCAAGTGAAATCAGAAGTTTCCTTAAGTACTTCTTCATCTGCATAATCTTTCGGGACTCCAGTTAACCATTCATTAGCATCATCGATGTTGTCCAAACTAATTGGATCAATTATATTGCGAGCGTTCTAACAACGCCTCAATGTTCTATTGTACTTAATGAAGACTAGATCATTGATGAGACGCTTCAAGGTTAGTTTGTTCCTATTTTTTTGGTATGAATCTGCAAATAATAAGTAATTAGTAAGATTAGAACAATTGAGATATAATTTAATTATATCAATATACTAAATCTTTCTTCTTAATTCTTAAATGTTCAAACACGCTCCAATTCCTTTCACACCCGGATGAGCTACACGTTAGACTTAGAACCTTGATGGCATACTTTTGTAATTCTGGAGTGGAATGACAATATTGCTTCCACCATTCAGCTGTAGAAGTAGAACAAATATTCAAAACATAATATTTATAAAGAAATAACTTATTAACTTTAAAGCAACATATAAGCACTTGCTACCCTGGTGACTTCATCTTTCTTTGTCTAATAGCCATGTTTTTTCCAAATGTTGCTCAACATTCCTATAAGTACTAAATTGCTCTGTTGTTTTATCTTGCACGGATTCTTCCGGCATCAACTTCTCAGTAAATTCAATGTATCCATTCCACAATTCTTCATCTCCTATAATCCTATCCTCATTGTCATAAAATAGTTCCGGGTCCAAAACAAGTCCAGCTGCATGCACAGGGCGATGAATTTGATTCGTCCACCTTTTATCTATGATCTCAAAGACTCTTTTATATTTTTCTTATCACTAAAAGAGTCTCGAATAGCCTCCTTTGCCCTATCCATTGCTTCGTAAAGGTAGCCCATTGCTGGTCTTTGCTCTCCACCCACCAAATGAAACACTTTAACTAAAGGATCACCAATTTTCAATGCATGAACCACATTATTCTAGAATGAAGTGTAAAGCATAATATATGCAGATTCTCTCCCTCGAGCTTCCCTTCCATAGGTTTTGTTAGTGTATTCATCTGAAATAAACAATTTCTTCAAATTGCTTTTTTGCTCATACATCTTATGCAAAGTCAAGAAAGCGGAAGCAAATCTTGTCTTTGGAGGTTTAACCAAGCTTCTTTGTTTAGTGAATTTCTTCATCATATTCAATAATAAAGGCCTCTGAACAATATAGGAATGCACTCTAATTGCCTGATTAAAGGCTGAACTGAAGGGTCATTCCTTGAAAATGTTACCGAAGATCAAATTAATGTAATGTGCTGCACATGGAGTCCAATAAATATGCGGGTACGCTACAGACATCAAATCACCAGATTTAACATTTTCACTGGCGTTGTCCGTGACAACTTGAAGAACATTTTCTGCTCTAATAGAGTCTATTGTACTCTTGAACACGAAGTACATTTTGATTGAATCAATAGAAGAGTTGCTTGCATCAACGGACTCAAGAAACAAGCTTCCCTTAGGAGAATTCACCAAGATATTGATGATCATTTTTCCATTTCTTGCCATCCACTTATCCATCATAATGGAACAACCAAACTTGTTCCATTCTACTTTGTGCTCCTCCACGATTTCGTTAGTCTCTTCCACCTCTTTTTTTAGATATAGACCTCTAACTTCATGATAAGTTGGAGGCTTCATTCCTGGACCATATTGGCCTACGACCTCAATAAAAGCAGAAAAAATGTCAGTTTAATTAACACAATTAAAAGGAAGACCTGCATCATACATCCGCCGCGCAAACATTGCAACTGCACAATCCCTCAAAATCGCTTTGGCATCAATTTGACGATTACCACTTTTCCCTTCCATATCTCCTGGTTTTTGCAGGAAATAACAATCCATAGGACCTTTAGTCTTACCAGTAGATCCACAACTTGAAGACATTGTTTGTATCCTTCCTCGCTTTTGTGATTTTAATGGAAGCGACGAACCATCGTCACCTTCTATCGCATCATCGTCATCGTCAAGATTATGTAGTTGTTCTTGTTCATGATGCATTTGAGTCTTTGACTCTTTTTTTTAAGGTATGCTTTCATTTCTTCCTTCACAGGCGGCGGAACTTTAGGACAAGATGCGACGTTTGGATCACCACCGATTAGATGAAATTTTTGACGATAGATTCCCCCATTCGAAATCTTGTCATAAAAAAGACATCTAATTTCCATCTTGTTGGTCTCGCTAACTCTTACAAAATAAGCCCAAGCCGGCTCTTTCCTATCTTCTTTTTGTGCCACTAAAAGAACAACTGAATAACACATACAAAAGATAATAAGAACTAAGAATAAATAATATTAAAAAACTGGCAGTAAGTATACCGAAAAAATGGCAGTATAACTGAAACGAAAAAATGGGCAGCATTTCGCTGCAATTTATCACTGAAACAGTGAAAGAAAAAGAAGAAGAAGAAGAGAATGAGAAAAAGGCCTGAAGGGAAAAAAATTTGCCAGCATTTCGATGCTATTTTGAGACTGAAATAGTGAAAGAAAAAGAAAAAGAAGAAGAACAAGGAGGAGGAGGAGGAGGAAGAAGAAGAAGAAATCACATACCTGGGCTTGAACTTGATGATCTTGAAGTTAAAAAGTGCAGAAAACTTGAACCCTAGTCGCCTCTGTTGTTCTCTGCTGCTGCCTGCTCGATGGTCTTTTAGAAAAAGAGAGCCTTTTTAATTTAATAACGTTGGCAGCCAGTTATAAAGAGAAGCACTCGCTTCTGTCGCTTTTTCGCTTTCACGCTTCTCGCTTTTTTTGGAGAAACGATCGCTTTAGGTAACCTGATACGCTTCAGATCAGAGAAGCGCCAAAGGTCCGCTTCGCATCGCTCGCTTTTAACAACACTGGTGCATACAAGAAGGAAAAAGAACTCCATTGATGACCGAATATGAAAAGATATCCTTCTATCTATGCTTGTGCCACTGCCATCTACTTTGATAGTATTATGAAATTCACATATATAGTCTGTGTTGCTAGGAAGGTAGAAAACAAAGAAACGAACAAAAAGACATATTTCAAAGCGCACACGTAATGAGTTTGAACCCTGTCACAGACAAAAGCCTGGTATTTAAGTAGAAAAGGGTAGAGGGGCGGGCCATTATTCACTGAGTTACGAACCGTGCACCATGGCCATTGGGGATTTCTCGGTTATCAAAAAAATATATATTTCAAAGCATTGGAAAGTGCCTTTAGGTTGGCATGTGTGCTTTCCTTTTTCACTTGACTACATTGCTTGCATATTTAATTTTCCTTATACCTTCCACAGGTTTTGAAATGATTCCTTAGACCTGTACAAAAATTTAAATAAATCAGATAATTGATGTTCCCTTTTGCCACTTTTGATGATAAGAAAATACTTCTTGCAGGAGATAGACTGAATTCGAGAGCAGTCAACTTGCACAACATGTCAAAGAAACCCGTTGCATCAATCAGCAAACAACAGACACCACTTGATCTCTTACGCATACTATATGGTAAGTTATCTTAATTCTTTGGATTGATAGCCTGTGCAAGATGTTACCACAAAAATTCTTGGATTGATAGCCTGTGCAAGATGTTACCACTATAATTTCTGGAGTTTTACTGGTGAGCTCAAGCCTTTTAACTTTATAAAAGAGTGACTGAACCTTTTAATATGAAAATATCAGACTCAAGGGTAAAACTTTTTCCTATCCCTAGAGCAAATTAACATCATCTTTATTCTGCTTGCATTTGCATTCAGTTTTCACTTTCTTGTAAGATAACCACAATGATAGCAAGAATAGATACAAAATTATGAATTTTCAAGTGATACAGAATTTGTGATACTTGCAATGTCTGCAGTATCTGCACTATTTCACTGACATGTGCAAATGCATCATGCAAACACGTGCAGATCACATTGTGCTTGGGAAGCTAATTTGTGTCCTTTATTAATTGACCGGAATATGTTGGAGAGTATTTTGAAAGGACTAAGAAAAATAAAGGATGAAAAAGGATCCTATTTAAGAAGACTAAATTCATCTCAAAAGTAGGAAGACTATATATCCGGCATCATTTATGTCTTCTTTGTCATCTTATTTCCTCCTTAGGGAAAATGGTGATATTTTATGCTTCTCATCTAATGCTGTTGCACCATTTTTCCGATTCGGCTGGAAATAGCACTTCTTAAAGCTCTTGCTAATTTGTGCTACTGCTTGCCAGAACTAATATCCTCCATGTATAAGATTTCTACGTCTAAAGATTGACTCTAGTTACTTTATGAGTAAAAAGGCATCACCTGAATAAACTAGAAAATTCTTTGAAAGGACTAAGAAAATAAAGGATGAAAAAGGATCCTATTTAAGAAGACTAAATTCATCTCTAAAGTTGGAAGACTATATATCCGATATCTTTTATGTCTTCTCTGTCATCTTATTTCCTACTTAAGGAAGCTGGTGATATTTTATGCTTCTCATCTAATGCCGTTGCACCATTTTTCCGACTTGGCTCGAAATAGCACTTCTTAAAGCTCTTGCTAATTTGACCTACTGCTTGCCAGAACTAAAATCCTCCTTGTATATGATTTCTATGTCTAAAGATTGACTCTAGTTACTTTATGAGTAAAAAGGCATCACCTGAATAAACTATAAAGAATTTTCTGAAATCTGAAACGAAAAATAACAAAAGAACGGTAGTAAGAATCTTTCATTAGTGCTCTCATGCAGAGTTACCACATTCTATTGGATTAAGAAACTCAAAGTAACTTAAATAGGTGAACGTAGAACCAAACACATATTTGTCATCACTAAGCTGGGAATTAACCATCTGGTACATACTTTTGTTGGACATTCATGTGTGTTCTATATCACTACTATATTCCTTTCAATTGAAATTGCATCATTCTCCTTCCCTTTACAATTATATTAAAAGCCTAAAACTATGTCCACCTATTGAGAATTAGCACTTAGCTTCTCTCTGATATGATTTTGTTAGTCTGGTGTCTTTGTAAATTATGGACAGCATTACGTCTCTATTTTGTATGTTCAGTACTGAAATACAAAATGTGTCTTCTAGCGCCATTGTAATTAATGGTGTTGAATCCCATTACTAAATTGTCATCAATATGTTATATAGTCACACCGGGTTACCAACTCAAAGGGATGCAACTATTAATAATTATTGAAGTTTACAAGAACTGATCCCCATATCTGGCTTGAACAATTGCTCAAAATACATACTGAAAATGCTTTTTCTTATAATGTTAGAAATATAGTACAAACTTACTAATCAGCAATAGCTTGTAAATATTTTTGGTTTCTTTGTCTCAGTAATAATTGTGCACTTTTGGATTGTAGATCATGAACCTGGTTGACTCTATACCTTCTAAGCAGTGCAGTTGATAGTTATACAGCTTTGTGTTTCCGAAGCCTTCTGATGTGTTGATTTTGAGATTGTGTACATCAAATGATAAATTCAAAAAAATGTGCATGTACTCTCTTTTATTGTAAATGTTTTTGCAGAGGGAGCTATAACTGGAGCTGCTGCTGGTGTTGTTGTAGAAGCTGTTCTGTATCCAATTGATACAATTAAAACTCGACTACAAGCAGGTTTAGACTGTGTAACATTTCATGAATATCACCTATAGTTGCTCTTCTTCCTTCCTACTACTTTCTCCAGTAGCACATACTGACTGTTTATCTGGATGTTTTTCACTTGATATTCTGACTAGTTTTTGATAAGGTTAGCTCTTAACAAAAATTTTAACAGCTTTGCACCCTTTTATTTCTCATCCATCAAACTGTCATACTGGAGTGTAAATTTCTTCAAACTTGTTTTTATTTATACGAGGATCTGCTGGCCTTCAGATTAATGTAGCTCATCAGCTCTTATAGTATAGTTGATTTGACCAGCTGTTCATGGTTTAATGTTAGGCAGTTCGTGGTGGGGGACAAATCATTTTGAAAGGTCTTTATTCAGGATTGGCTGGAAATCTTGCTGGTGTCTTACCGTAAGTAGTGGATTTTGAATACTTCACTTTATGAATCTGAATACATGGATGAACTTTATCTTCAGTGCACATTTTGCATTATAAAATTACACTGAGGTCCTTTCTCTACATATTATGTGTTCGAAATCTTATCCTGTCCTAAGACTTAATTGAACTGAACAAGGCCTTGAACTGTGAAGCTGAAATTTGTTTGCTGACAGGTTATGCATTCAGCTTCAGCATCACTAAATAGTCTGCAATTGCTTGACATTTTGGATAATGACAAGTAATTTGGATGTGCACTTGACAGAAAGCTATAGAAGGGCTGGAAACTGATGGAGTTTAGTGCGAGCTGCCTGCTGAAGCCAAACTAGTTGTCTTCTCCAGAACCTCTATTGCCACCCCCCCCCCCCCCCCGTGAAATGATTGTTATCTACAATTTAGCGGAAGAAAATGTGAAAGGACTCATGTTATTCTAATTGTTTGATTTATTTTCAGTGATATAGCTGCAACAAATAAAGTAAGCTGTATGTTGACCATCCGGTTAATGATGATAAAAATTTACCTATTAGGTTATAGAAAACCTTTTAATATTTATGTGGAAGAAGAACCTGAAAAATTACTGTGCTGCACTTGTATCTTTCAATAGAATGGTAACTAGATCTTTGTTTGTGTAATTAATCTTCTATATATCATGGGTTTCTAAAACCAACTTACAGCTTTCAAATGTTGTACTCTCTTGGAAATCTGGAACTGCTTTCTTTGGAATACATTACTTTTGTTCACCAAAGTAGATTGGTCACTAAAATATTCTTCTGTTTCAGAGCATCGGCAATATTTGTTGGTGTATATGAACCTACCAAGCGAAAATTGTTGGAGAGCTTCCCTGAAAATCTTAGTGCCTTAGCTCATTTGGTAAGTATTTTGACTGATAAACTGTTAGGCCAATCTTCTTCTTATTTAGTCCTACTTTATTTTAAATTCTCAGTGATCAGGGCCCAGGAAATCTGTGGACTGCGAATTATTATCTACTACTAGACTATTAAATCCTGGGTTAAAATACCATCCTGAAGATGGAATGGAACTCCTTAACACTCATTATTCTTATTTCTGGAAGTAGCTTTGCAATTAACACATGTAAGTGGATTTAGATGATATTTGTGGGATGATAAGTTTAAACTGTCCATTGCCGTATTTCAATCAACTATGCAGTTTCAGTGAATAAATTAGGAGAACGGCCAGCAATAAAATGTTCCATATTTCAAATATATTGAATTACAAAAGCTTATTTACACTTCATTTAAATTACAAAAGCTTATTTACACTTCATTTAGACTGCAGGTGCTATAGGCGGAGCTGTTTCTTCTATTGTCCGTGTACCCACTGAGGTAATTGAAAACTTAATTCGCACATCCTAGGTTTTGATGTTGCTTCAGAGATTTAAGATATGAATAACTTACAGGTGGTTAAGCAAAGGATGCAGACTGGCCAATTTGCTTCTGCCCCTGATGCAGTCCGGCTTATTGTTGCTACGGAAGGGTTTAGAGGCCTTTATGCTGTAAGTAGGTGTCTTTTTGGTGAATTTGTCAGAAACTGACATCCGTTTAAAACACTCCTGTTTATTTACAATCTGGACATTTCAGACAAAATTTAGAAAAAGAAAAAGGAAAAATATGTGAAATTTGATAGAGAAATTCACTAGTTGAATGATGGGTTTCTTTGTCCAACCTTTTGAGTGCTCCATTGTGTTCTTGCTTGAGTGCAGGGTTATGGCTCTTTTCTACTGCGGGACTTACCGTTTGATGCAATCCAGTTTTGTTTATACGAGCAACTGCGGATGGGATATAAGTTAGCTGTAAGTTGGCTGCTTATTGATGCTTACATTTCATCAATTTCAATCAAAATAAAAGTTACTGGTTCTGTCATGCATGGCAAATTCGAATCATAGCTATGTTGTCAAAGGTCTGTAGTAACAAAATTCACCATCTATCTTTGAACCCAAGGACCACTAGGAGCTGGCAATTACAATGAAACTTTCCGGTCTTTCTTTCTATGGTGCAAAAGTGGGAAGAATTAACCTAAATAGCCACCTACCCAGCGGCTTAAACTAAAAATAGCCGACAGATGTATAACATTTGTATAACCGTATATAATCAGTGTATAATTTATATAAATCGGCTAGAAAAATTAAATAGTGAATCTGGCCGGCTATTTGTGTATAGATTCCATTAACTGTCTAAAATTGAAGCACCAGTGGAGCATGAAGATTTCATCCATTTATATATTTTTCTATACGCATTGAGCTCGAACTGCTCAATTTAATTCTGCTTTTCACTACAAGATTTCATTAAGTTTTGCCCAAGGATTATATATAAACACTTCTTTCTATCCAGAAAACTATAAAGTAATTTTTTATATTCTTTCTTCGAAGAAGAGACATGATTTTGTTTTTATGCAGGCAAAAAGGGACCTTAAAGATCCTGAGAATGCAATGATTGGTGCCTTTGCAGGTACCAACATGTCTTATATTACTTCCAATCTTGCTGATATCATCTTAGTTATTGAGCTTTACCCTGTGATATGCAGAAATTTTTATCAAGAACCAATCCATGTATATTCACTGTAATTTTTAAAAGAGTGAAATAGTCCATATATGTCCAAACATGAACATGTGCCATATTAGGATCACAAGAGCCTTTTCCTTGTAGTCTATGGAAAATTCTATGGATTAATCTATGTGAGAGATGCTTAAATATATTAGGGAAAAAAACTGTGTCAGTTGAGACTTGAATTCTAGAGAAACATATTTACTTTCCCTTCTAGCGAACTCTTACTCTTTTGGCCATTATTGAAAGTAATATGCTTGACCTGCATGATTTCCTTTTTTTTTTGGTATGAGACAATCTATGTGCTCTATGAGTTGAAGATTATCTGTGCCATGCTTTATAGAGTTCCCTATTCTTCCGTCCGTTTGGATCACTAGCTCAGTGTAAGGATTGCGCAAGATCATATAAGGAGACAACAACCCATATTCTCAACTACAGTAGGCCGGAGCTGGGCATTAACATGGGGGCCCAACGTTGGGTAAACCAAGATAGGGATGAGTTTGACTCTTCCATGTTAAAAAAATAAGCTTTAAGCCTAATTATACTGCAACAATTAGCTCATGAGGTGAGGATTACCCAAGAGGCGAAGACTATATAAGGAGCCTTCGTCAATTTACTTCTGATTGTAAAACCCTTTATCCATTAATATCATGGCAATAATTTCTATTCGGGCATCTGTTACATTTGAGTATTACATCAAATGCAGGTGCAATAACTGGAGCCATAACTACTCCCCTTGATGTGATAAAAACCAGATTGATGATTCAGGTTTGGCACCTTTCACATCTCTCTAACTACAGTTCTCTTATTCATTATTGAAAACACGACACCTGCTTTTGTTTATTTATATTACGTGCAGGGTTCAACAAAGCAGTATGAAGGCATTTTGCATTGTGTTAGCAGTATCGTAAAAGAAGAAGGAGCCTCCACTCTTTTTAAGGTCAGCACTTTGCATCCTGTGTTTTCTGTATGTTTGATTTTGAACAGAGTGGCTATAATGTTTATTTTCATCTTGTCCTTCCGCAAAGAAAAGAGTGCAGATGATGGATTGACATAAACTTTCTTATACTGATTGAGCTACAAATTTTCAGAATAGCCTCCGTGTTAGCTGTATGTGATAGAAGCATCATCTTCAGTCATTCCCTCTTCTTTTTATGAGCAGTGACATGATACCTGACATCTTTCATCTCGGGGGTGGGAAAGAAGTTCCAAAACAATACCAGTTCCTTTGAACCTTTAATCTCCTCAACAATTTCATGTAAAAAGCACTAGGACTTTAATGTTGAAATGTGGTTCAGCTTGGACTTCTCACCGGAAATAATTTTATGTGGCAACAGAATTATCCTGGAATTCTCACGGGAAATGATATCTATATAAATAACGTTGATAAATAATTTAACATAGCTGTGATAATCAACCAAACAAAAGCTAATTAGAAATTAAGCTAATTCTAGTCCATTGTATATTGCAGGGAATGGGGCCAAGAATACTTTGGATAGGTATTGGAGGATCCATATTTTTTGGTGTTCTTGAAAGGGTAAAGCAACTAGTTGCTGCTAAAGACCGTGTTGATTAAAATTTGAATCCTTCGAAATTGTTCTATCTTCATTGTTGCTACAAGACCAGAAATAGTTTTCTTAAAACATTTCTTCATTTGTCTGTAAATTATGGTTGGCTGAACCCTGTTAAAAATCAAAGGGGTATGGCATTATGAAATTGTATACGACGCAACATGGGGCGAGGGATCTAGAGCCACGGCATATATCGAGTAAAATCGATAGTCCGAACCGAGAAAGCTTATTGGATTATTGTTATTGGGTCAATGGTTAGATAACGGTTTAGTGTTATTTGATTATTGGGTTATCGGTTCAGGTCTCGATTTGCCCAATATTATTAACGGTTTAACCGATAGCTCAATAAACTTTATCAAATTTATAATTTTACCCTTAGGTATATAAAGCCACCTTAGGGCTTTATTCTCTATTAGTATTACATTTGGACTTCTTGATATTTTTTAAGGTGTAATCGCTAGTACTATTTTGTGTTGTTTCTACTTGCTTTGATTACTAGAGTTGAGCAAATCTCTTAATTCCTAATATGAAAGCATCTTTTGTAATTATGAGCAATTGTTGGATCAATACATTTCACGTATCAGTATATTTAATATTTCTCTCTTAAACAATAAAACATCATTACATTTGATGAAAAAATTAATAATGAGTTCTTCAGTCAATGTTTTGATAGGATGCAAGTTAATATGGTGAAGCCATCCTCTTTCATTTCATAATCTCATTGATGTTCATTTGTGTGTGAATATGTGAAGTACATTTGAGCATTTTTGTTGTTATTTGCAATTGAACAAACTTTTTGAGGAGGGTAGATATGTGTCCTTGAAACTTTGCTCACTCCTTAGAATATAACTGAAAGGGGTCAAGGTTATAAGTCAATTAGTGTGTTATATACTATATTTCCCCCTCTAAATTGAGTTATTTTATCGGGTAAACCGATAACTAACTAACATGATGGAATAAGATTCATGATCCAATAAAATATGAAGTTAGTTTTGCCACACAGGAATAAAATGAAAGCATGATTTGTATACTTCAAGATTAAACCATTGTTTTATTAAATAGAATTTGAAAGTCTAGGGAGATTTACCGCATGACATTTAAAATTAATGATATAGGCGGTGTATTATTTCATGATGAAATCTAGAAGAATATATGTACTATAAATCACCTATTACAAAGTTGACATGGCTTGTGCACCTTCTTCATCAACCAATTGTTTCACCCGACGAATCAAAATGTCAAAATCATGCTGACTCTATCAAGCTGAGTCGAACGTAACGATCTTTTGCAAAGAAGTTGTTACCTGGACGACCTATGATTTTTGCTACTCTAAAAATTTCTGTGCAGTTTTTATCTTCTTTTCTCTTACACTTCACCCACGCATAAGCTGCCATCAACAGCACAACGATTTCTTCTTTAGAACAGCGAACACTCGCGCGCACACAGTGGCCTAGGATAATGTTGCGAACATGATGTAGGCCTACATATTGTTTAAATTTTTTTTTTTGTCCAAAGTTAACGTGCTTGTGCCAAGATTTTAGAAGGAAAAAAAGTGCGTAGAAGCAGAATTTTTTGTTGAGAAATGAAAAAAATAGCTTCTTCCCAAAAACACTTTTGAGAAAAAAATACACGTAGGGCTTGTTTGGCCATAAAAATTTTATTTTTTCCTCAAATTATTTTCACTTTTTTTTCCGAAATAGGTGTTTGGCCATGAAAATTCCAAATATCACTTGAAGTTGAATTTCGGAATTATTTGCAATTTGAAAAACTCAAAAAAGCTATTTTTTAAAATTCTTTTCAAATCACTTACAAAAATTAAAAAACAGCTCCAAATTGTATTCATGTCAGGCACAAATCTAATTTTCACATACCATTTTCAACTTGAGATTTTTTTCCGAGTTTTTTCTGGAATTTCACAATTCTTGTGTTTAAACGCCCACTTAGATGCACTTTTTAAAAGCTTGGTCAAACACTAATTACTGCTGAAAAATATTTTTCAAATTAACTATCTAAAATAAGCTGATTTTAGAAGCTATAAGTATGTGATTGTAGTGGTTTTAAGGTTGTATTTCCCGACTCAATCTGATTTTTACTTTTAAGAAAAGGTTAAAATAAAAATCCTTTTATGTATAAGTTTTGAAAAGTATTTTTGAAAAAAGTACTTTTTAAAATAAGCTGATTTTAGAAGCTATTAGTATGGGATTGTAGTGGTTTTAAGGTTATATTTCCCGGTTCAATCTGATTTTTACTTTTAAGAACAAGTTAAAATAAAAATATTTTTATGTATAAGTTTTGTTGAGTGAAAAAAGTCACCTGGAGATGGTTCTCTGACCGTCAAGAAATGTGCAATACTGAGTTGGAATGCGTTGGAGGCTAAAACGTTTAGTTAAAGAGAAGATGTGAATCATTTTTTCCCAACGGCCCCTCATGATTTCATGTCCAAAATTGAAGATTTGCTTGCCATCTCCTTGAGCAACAACTTTCAGTAGAGTTAAGGCTCTCAATTGGAGAACCCCATTTCAGCCAGAACAATATAGTCCATCATTCTTTTATACACATTCACGTCCTTCACAATAGCCCACCTACAATATTAATTATTAAAAAACGGTGAGCGGTAAAACAAAAAATAGAGTTGGTTTTAGCCGTTATGTGTCCATGATGGAGGGAGAGCCGAACAGGGCGGGTCAAAGAATTCAGTAACTTTTGTCCGAAGCTTGTATTTGTCTTACGAGTTTTATTTATAAATTATTATTTTAGAACTCAATAACTCATCAACAAGGGTTGTGATGGAGTGGTAAATACTCCTTCATCCTTAACCAGAGTCTCGGGTTCGTGCCCTGGGTATGGAGTCGTCTTTGTTATAGAATGCTTTTGCCCTCCAATGTGAGACTTCCCGGCGCAAATCTAGATTTACTCGGGTCCTAATGCAGGTACCGGATGAAAGCCAAAAAAGACACCGGATGAAAAACCAAAAAAAATAAATGAAAAGAATCAGAATCAAGTTTCAAATCTTGGCTCTAATTCTGAACACGTCCAATGTTCACGTAGTTGCATACGTGGGTTAAATATCCATAAATTATGTTGCCTCTATTAACAAACAGTAATTTAGATTAAATATTGAATATATATTACCCAAATCTGCTTCAAGCATGACCAGTGAGCTTAGATACTGAGAAAAGCATGAGATCTTTGTCAGCAGGAGCTGGAATTGCTGTGTAATGAGGCCAATAATAGGCATGGTCATAAATTGTCTTCACATTGGCGCCTTTTAAAACTGCGACTTCTCAAGTTCCCATCTGGATTATTTGGTGAAGTCACAAACTCAATCACATCCCCAGCAAAATCAGATTTGTTTCTTAAAATGGATGAATCTCCTTCAAATTCATAATACAGTGTTTGAAAGAACTCTGTTTGAAGCTTATAGGGCTGAGAAAATTAAATCAGATCAGTTTCAAGTGCATTCAAGAAATAATTTTGTTTCTAAAGTGTATTGGGAAAACAAAAGGTTACCAACGAGAACAATTATTTCAATAATTTAACTATGTTTTGATAGTTAAATTTTTCTTATTTACTTTTAGATCACTTAATAGGTTACTACTAAATATCCATAATCTATACAAATTGCATATTATTAATCTAGAGAACAAGTAATATACTATAACTAGTTAAACTGTAGTATAATGTAAATAAAAATGGGTGAAAATCATACTTCCCCTCCAACTTTATCTAAAATAAATTATCTTATATAGTAGAAAGATAATTACATAGAAGAGGGATCGAAAATATCAACTCGATATTTTTCCCATGGCTACGAGTTGTTACAAAGAAATCAAAATATGGAGATAAATATAATTCCATAAACCACAAGGGAGAGTAATGTTACAAAGAGAAACATTGGGAGAAGGGGGTCTCTAAATTTAATCTATTACATTTGATATGTTTTATTAAGCTAAATAGTTACTTTTTGGAGTGTCATGTCATAATCCCAGTATAAAATATAAAAATTCAAGTGATATTTAGTACCTTTTAGTTAATTTGGCTAAAGTCGGATGACTTATGTGGCAAAAAATAAAAAAGTAATTTTATGTTACAAACTCAAAATTAAATGACTTTTATGTGACATAGAAAAATAACTTTTGTATTATAAATTCAAAGTTGAATGAACATCGATGCAATTCACTCGAATAAATAGACATCACTTAGGATTTAAGGAGAAAATGCCTATTGTCCAAAATGGGAGTGGGGTTCTGATATTTTAAGAAAAGTTAGAGGGGACAAATAATTTTCATCCAAATAAAAATAAATATATTATCGAATATATTAAAGTTACGTAATATCTGGTACAACAGATTAAGCTGTATGGAGGGGATAAATAATTTTCATCCAAATAAAAATGGTTATACTATCGAATATATTAAAGCTACATAATATCTGGTACAATAGGCTTAGTCATAGGATAGAGTAAAATAATATTAACATTATCATTATGTATAATCTCTCTCTTCCGTATATTTTTTTGTTAACATAGCTAGAAGAACAACTCAGTTAAAGAGTGAGGGGTCAATGTGTAATCAGTTAAAACTAGAAGGAGTTAGAAAATAGAAGTCTGTTAGAGGGTAGTTAGTGCGCTGCTTCTCTATATAACAGTGTACACTTGTATCAGTTGAGGTAATGAAAAATGATCTCCTCTCTTACTTCTCTCTCTCTCGTTTGTTCTTTGCTACTGAGTCTGTGTGAACTGATTTGCATGTCTTACTTAGGAACCTCCATTGTCAACTGGTTTTCATCTCTGTCCAGCTCAAGTTAACATGGTATTAGAGCGGCGATCGTGAATTACAGAAGCTCCGGTGTGTAATCTGACGAAATTCCGGCAAATTCAAGTCATACGAAGCCCTAATTTTTCAAACATAGCAGAGAATAAGGTAACCCTACTCGAACACAATCATCCACTTTTTCTACAAGCATCTGATGCTCCAAGACAAGTTTTGATTCCTACTAAACTGACTGAGCTAGAAAATTATGCCCTGTGGAGTAGGGCAATGAAACTAGCTCTTAGGAGTAAAAGTAAGCTTGAATTTGTGGATGGAAGCTGTGTTAAGAGTATGTATAGGGGAGAATTGGCAGAGCAGTGGGAGAAATGTAACGCGATTGTATTGTCATGGAATTGAGTACAGTTGCGAGTGAGCTAATGCCAACCATAGTTTTTGCATCTAATGCTAAGAAAGTATAGAGTGATTTCAAGGAAAAATTTGACAGGTGTAGCTTAACAACGATTTATCACCTTTGGACTGGAATAGCCACACTAAAACAAGGCACTGATTTAGTGACTACCTACTACTCCAAAATGACAAATTTGTGGAGTGAATTGGATGTGTTGGCACCTAAATCGTCTTGTAATTATGAAGAATCTAGACCTTTCTTGATTCATTTAGAGTAGCAAAGATTGCTTCAGTTCCTTACGGGGCTAAATGAGAGCTACAACAATGTGCGGAGTAATGTATTATTGAGAAGGCCAGTGGTGTCTGTAAATGAGGCATATGTCATTGTTACACAAGAAAAAAGTCAGAGGACATTAGGTGTGACAGATACTAACAGAGATCCTCTGACAATGTTAGCGGGGAAGACTCAGGGATTTAAGCCTAAGAAATTGGGTTGATCTGATGAACATTATGGATACAAAGGTCACTTGAAAGAAAATCGTTATAAGATAGTTGGATATCCAGCTGATTTTAAGAGCAAAAAGAAGCCTCAATTTGGTGGAAACATAACCTATGCCAACACTTCTAGTGCAGATGATACTGCTGGAGCACTAATCAACCACAAGGACATTATCTCACAGAGGAACAATACAAGCAATTGGTGGGACTTCTGAATAAACTTGCAGGAGGTGAATGTTCTACTAATATGGCAGGTATTGTATCCTTGTTGTCCAATGCTACTATAAGTAGTTAGGTGGTAGACTCAGGAGCTACTCACTATATTACTTATAATAAAAAAGCACTAAACAATGTTAAAACAAGTAGAAAATAAGGAAGTAATGGTGTGCAATTGCCAACTGGAAACAAGGTAGGGATAACACACACAGGAGATGCAGTAATTCTAGGAGGCCTGTGCATAAAAGATGTACTACATATACCAGATTTTAAGTTCAGCCTCTTATATGTGGCTAAACTCACTAAGGACCTCACTTGCGCAGTCAAATTCTATCCTGACTTTTGTGTGCTGTAGGGTCTCTAAAGTGGCAAGGTCTTGGGAATTTGTAAGGAATCTAAAGGTCTTTACATATTGAAAGAATGTGCAAAGGCAGTAGGAATAATAGTGTGTGCTGTAAGGAAGGAGGAAAGCACAAAGCTATGGCATCTTATACTAGGACATGATTCTAAAAAATCTATACAACATATAGTTTCACTACAAAATGATGTTAGTGGAAAAGAATTGGAAAATTACATTGTTTGTCCTTTAGCCAAACAATATAGATTATAGTTTCCTACTAGCACTACTAAGTCCACCAGTATATTTTATCTTGTTCACTTAGATGTCTGAGGACCTTATAAGACTCCAACCTATGATAGAAAATAGTATTTTGTTACTAGTGTTGATGACTTTAGTAGGTATACTTGGGTCTGTTTGATATAATCAAAGATTGAAGTCTATGTTGTTCTGAAGAATTTCATTTCTGTAATAAAAACTCAGTTTGATGTGAATATCAAGATTCTGAGGAGAGACAATGGTACAGAATTTTTCAATTTCAAATGTAATGAACTGTTGTCCTCATTTGACATTATTCATCAAAGCAGTTGCTCCTACACACCTCAATAGAATGGGACTATGGAGAGAAAATACAGACACATTTTGGAGGTAGCTAGAGCTTTGAGATTTTAGAGTGGTATGCCTATTAAGTTTTGGGGTGAGTGTGTTAGAACAACAGTCTACTTGATCAATAGGCTACCTACACAAGTCCTAGAAGGAAAGACTCTTTATGCTATGTCGTATGGGAAAATACCAAACATAGATCATCTGAGGGTGTTTGGATGTCAATGTTATGCTAGCATATTGCCCAGAAGGGACAAGTTTGCAGCTCGAGCATCAAGGGCAGTATTTATTGGGTATTCTGAAACCCAGAAGGGTTATAGATTGTATGATCTTGAAACAAAAACACTCTTTGTCAGTAGAGATGTCAAGTTTCATAAGTATATATTTCCTTTCCTAAATGACTCTCTTGATAACAAGAAACTTTTTCTACAACTCTCAAAGAATGCTCAATGCCCAGAGCTATCATCCACTCCAATTCATACCGAGCAAAGTCTACCAGCATCTCCTGCCATTTCACCAGAACCTTATGCACCTCATCCAAATTCTTCTGAACCTCATGAACCTTCTTCAGCAGATACCTATACAGCCTCTGCAGAAGAGGATTCAATTCTAGACAATGCAGAGATCACTGATCATTCACTACCTTAGCACATTGATACAACTAGTTCTTCACCTACTCCACCAATAGTATTGCCCTCATCTCAGTCACCTTCTCCACCGGCAGTGATTTCTTCTAGACCACACAAACATATATGGCCTCCAATTTGGCTCAAGGACTACATCACTACAGGCAGCCTACCAGGAAAGAGCAAATATCCTATCTCCAGTCATGTTACATATGATCACTTGTCTCCAACATATCAGTCCTACTTGAAGGCCTTCTCAGTTGTCATTGAACCAAAGACCTACAAGGAGGCAGCAGCTGATCAAAATTGGGTTCATGCAATGGAACACAAAATCAAGGCCCTTGAAGATAACCACACCTAGGAGATAGTGGATCTGCCTGCTAACAAACAAGCTATAGGCTCTAAATGAGTTTATAAAGTTAAACATAAAGCTAATGGTGAGATTGATAGGTGCAAAGCAAGGTTAGTGGCTAAAGGCTACACTCAACAAGAGGGGCTTGACTACCATAAAACTTTCTCACATGTGAAAAAAATGGTAATAGTGAGGGCAGTCATTGGTGTTGCATCATCCAAAAGTTGGCCTCTGTTCCAAATGGACGTCAATAATGCATTTCTCTAAGGTGATCTATTTGAGGAGTCTATATGCAGCTTCTACAAGGATTTCACTGCCAGGGGGAGTCCAAAGTATGCAGGCTGCTAAAATCCTTATATGGCTTGAAACAAGCCTCAAGACAATGAAATATCAAGTTGACAGATGCACTTCTTCAAACTGGCTTTATACAGAGCAGTTATGATCACTCCTTATTCACAAAGAAGACCAACAAAGACATTGTAGTTTTCTTGGTGTATGTAGATGATCTTCTATTAACAAGAAGTAGTAACAGTCTCATTGAAGAGGCAAAGGAAACATTACACAGGAACTTCAAAATGAATGATCTAGGTGAGCTCAGATACTTCTGAGGAATTGAGGTAATGAGGTCAGATAACGGCATTCTCCTAAACTAAAGAAAGTATGTATTGGAGATGACTTAAGAGGTTGGGTGAGTGGCTGCAAGCCAGTCTCAACACCTATGTAGAAAAATCACAAACTTACCACTTTTGATTATGATAAGCATGTTGGTAATACTGGAGATGCTCTGCTGGAAGATATATGTAGTTATCGAAAACTAATTGGTAAACTATTGTATCTGATAATTACAAGGCTAAACATATGTTTTTCAGTCCAAGTGCCGAGCCAGTTTATGCAGTCTCCTAAGAAATCCCGTATGGAAGGAACATTAAGAGTGGTCAGATACATCAAAGGAAGCCCTGGACTAGGGATCCTGTTGAGCAGTAAACAGACCGATACTCTCACAGTATACTGTGATTTAGACTAGGCAGCATGCCGAAATACAAGAAGATTTGTCATAGGTTATATGGTTAAACTGGGAGACTCATTGCTATCTTGGAAGTCAAAGAAACAACAAACAGTGAGTAGAAGCTCAGAAGAGGCAGAATACAGAAGCATGGCAGCAGTAGTTGCAGAAGTAATATGGATGACATGTTTACTAAAGGAGCTAGGCAACAATGTAGAAGAACCTGTACACCTACATTGTGATAGCAAAGCAGCTTGCAAATAGCTGTCAATCCAATTTTCATGAGAGAACCAAATATATAGAAATACATTGCCATTTTGTTAGGGAAAGAATCAAGTAGGGACTGATCAAGGAAGAGTATATACCTACAAAACAGCAACTTGCAAACCTAATGACTAAAGGACTGGGGACATCTCAACATGAGTTGTTGATCTCCAAGCTATGAGTGTTGAATGTTTTCCACCCTCCAACTTGAGGGGTAGGGGGTATTAAAATAGCTAGAAGAACAACTCAGTTAAAGAGTGAGGGGTCAATGTGTAATTAGTTAAAACTAGAAGGAATTAAAAAATAGAAATCTGTTAGAGAGCACTTAGTGCGCTGCTTCTCTATGTAACAGTGTACACTTATATCAGTTGAGGTAATGAAAAATGATCTCCTCTCTTACTTCTTCTTCTCTCTCGATCGATCGATTTTTCTTTGCTATTGAGTCTGTGTGAACTGATTTGCATGTCGTACTAAGGAACCTCCATTGCATCTCTGTCCAGCTCAAGTTAACATTCATCTGTCTCTTTAAAAAAAGAATGATATATTTTTATATCTAGAGATGATTTAACATGCTTTTATAGCTACTTAAATCTCATGACATGTTTAGGACCTTAAATTTCAATTTTTATAATTCTTTCTTAAATTCCGTGAACAGTCAAATACCACCCACATAAATTGAAAATGGATCGGAGGGAGTAACATATTTCAAACTCAAGATTATTAGAACTTTGAGATTGTGTAGATATGTATCATAGAGGAGATCAACGAACCCGATAATAAGGGATTTGTGCAACCACTTTTGCAGGGAGAGGAGAGGAAGAATTCTCCACGGAAAGAGCATGAACTGCAGCATTTAAGAGCTGAGTAGAGCCTACTCCAAAAATAATGTATCTTCCATCTGTGATGGCATTCTTGGCAATTGCATGTATCTTTCTTATGCTTTTCTCAAGCTCCTTGGAAATGTGAGATTGATTAGGAAAGGAATAGCTCATTCTATGCCAACCTGATACCACTACTGCACTACTAGCTGCATTTTGTATCCAAAAAGGTTCTAAGAATAGGGGATCCCCACTGTGTATTAAACAACAAACACATTAGCAACTTTTTGAAATTTGTTTTGTTTATATAGAAAATGGAAAAGGGCCAAAAATGTCTCTTAACCATGGGAAATAGAATAACTTTGTCCTTGGTTTGAATTTGGTTCCAAATATTTGCCCTTATCGTTAGTGGACTCTCAAATTTACCCTGCAAAACTAACGAAATTTACTTCTTCTATTTTTTTCGGGTCAAAGGTTAATTTGAATTTTATCTACTAAAACGACAAGAGAAAGAATGAAAAAAAAAAAGAAAGAACACAAAGTCTAAGAAATTAAATAAATTTTTTGACACATGTGGTCTTAAATATGACATAAATAATTAAGACTTTTGAAACTTATGGTCTTAAGCGTATGATAATATTTGTAAAACTATAAAAGTTTGTCATTAAGGGTAAAATAGGAAGGTTTATTTTAATTATTTTCAAGATTAAGAAATATGCCTTTTTTGGGAACAAACCGAAAAGAAAATGCTATCACATAAACTAGAACTGAAGTAGCATATGATTTTTATTGGTGGAAAGCAATAAGTTCAGTTGAACTATATATGAACTCGCTCTAGATTAATTCGTCTAAGGGTGGAGGATGTGGAAATGGGAGCAGAATATTACCTGTCAACATTAACATGACAGTTTGGGTAGAATAGAGAGCAATCAGGGCCTCCATAACAAGAATAGCATTCACAAATAGGCTTTCCATCTACTACAATCCCATCAAGATACACTCTTCCATGGCCTGAGCAAGAAATTGAGGCCACTGCTTCTGCTTCCTCTGCTGCTCTTTGGCTCCAACTCAATTTCTGCTTCTCATAATACATTTTTGTAAAAAAGAATATATTCACAAGTACCAAAACCAAGTGACACATAACATACCTGAACCTCTGAATATTCTTTGCCATTAATTATCTCTATTCTCTCTTCTTTCTTTCTTTGAGAATTAAGTTCATGACTTATTGCAGCTAATTACAGTTTATTAGGCATGCTGTCGTGATCTCTAGTTCTGTTTATTAAATTCAACTTGATTGACTTGAAACAAATAAATCAATAATTGACCAATTAAAATCGAAGTTTAGTGTCATTTCAATTTTAAAACCAAAATGAATATAAAGTATATATTCAAATGCTACCAAACCAGGCCTTGTGTTTTCGACATGGGAAGCATAATGAGATTATGTAAAGGCGTGGAGCATTTAAAAGCTATATAAGTGAACAAAACAAAAAATAATGGGAAAATGCATAACTACCCCCGACCTATTTCTGGATTCCCAATTACATATTTTATCTTTGCGGGAATCCTATTACCCCCCTAAACTTTTTTTAAATGGAATTGTAATGACCCGACCGGTTGTTTTGAGCTCTATCGCCCCGTACAGCAGTTTGAGGCCATGAGCATGTTCACTTCAGGTATTATGACTTGTACGCGTGGTCAGAATTGAAATTCGGGAAGTTCGGAGCCAATTTGGAAAGAGAATTCTCATTTCGGAAGCTTTAAGTTGAAAGAATTGACTAAGATTGGATTTTTGAGTAAACGACCTCGAAATCGGGATTTGAAGGTACCAACAGGTTCGCATGATTATTTTGGACTTGGGTGTATGTTCGGATCGGGTTTTGAATAACCCGGAAGCGTTTTGACGCATATTGTGGAAGTTAGCATTTTTGGAAGAACTTTATAAGTTTTGGTTAAAGCGCATTTCAGTGTTATCGATGTCTGTTTGGGATTCCGAGTCTGAGAATAGTTCCGTATGGTGATTCTGGTATTGGAAGCGCGATCAGAAGTGAATTTGGAGGTCCGTAGGTCATTTTGGAGTCATTTGGCTAAAGATAGAATGGTATTGGGAGCGCGATCAGAAGTGAATTTGGATGTGGAAGTTAGAAGTTCAATAGTTCCTTAGGCTTGAATCGATGTACAATTAGTAGTTTTGATGTTATTTGGTATGATTTGAGGCCTCGAGTAGGTCTGTATTATATTATGGAGCGGGTCGGTGTGATTGGACGGGGTACCGGGAGCCTCGGGTGTGTTTCGGGTTGTAATTGTGCTCTTATTTGATGCTTCATCGTCATTTCTTCAAGCTTAAATAGTGCCACATTAATCAAATGAGCTCCAAATTCAATTTTTATTGAACCATTAGATCCGTATCGTAATTACGGAGCCATAGCAAAAAGAATCGTCGAATTTGGAAATCGTATGAGGAAGTTATGCTCATTTCTGTGTCGGAAAAAACTGCTGGTTTCTGGTGTAGTCGCAATTGCGATGCCCAGTTCGCAATTGCAAACTTTTTGTTTTGTCGCAAATGCGACCTTTTCCAGCCCTTCCTTGTTTGCAATTGCGAAGGCTTTCTTCGCTTTTGCGAGGGTTCGCAATTAGCAAATGCGAAATCTGCAGCTTGTTTTCAGCTGTGTAACTCGGGTTTTTGATTTATTTTATTATATTTTGAACCCTAGGTCCGAGAGTGGGCGATTTTGAGAGAGGATTTTCGTATCAAATCATTGGTAAGTGACTCTAACCAATTTTCAATTATATTTTGTGATTATACCTTAGATTTAACATCAAAATTCGTGAGAATCTAAAGGAAAATTTGGGGTTTTGAGGAAAAAACTAGAAATTGGTGTTCTTGGATTTTAATCACGAATTTGGGCATGAAATTGAGAGCAAATTATATATTTGAGTTCATGAAGTTATGGGTAAACTTTATCTTTAAAAAATTTCGAAATTCGGGTATGTGAGCTCGAAGGCGATTTTGTCAACTTTTCGATCGGGGGTTAGAAATAGTTATGAATTGGATTATTATGAGTAATTTGGCATAAATCATTGGGTTTGCATAATTATTGGCTAGCTTTGAAGCGTTGTGCATTGACTTGATCCTTCGGAAGGGTGTGGAATGTCGGTTATGGAGCTTCAGAGCGAGGTAAGTCTCCTTTCTAACCTTGTAAGAGGAAATTGTCCCCATAGGTGAAATAATTAATTAAATGCTACTATTTGTGGGGGCTACGTACACACGATGTGATGAGAGTCCGTGCGTAGCTACTATTATGCTTAAGTCCGGGTAGTCTAGGACCCAAAAGCATGCTGTACTTGGAATATTTGTAACCTTATTGATAATTCACATTGCTTAAATCATATCAAATTAGTAAATGAATTATTCTAAAAGGTTTAACTCCATTTACTTAACTGTTACAAGGGAAATTTCCATTTTTCCTGGATAATTGTTCCCTAATGACTTCTTGATTGACTATCTGTGTGTGTTTATTTTTGGAACGGGCCGAACGCCTCGGCAGATTAAATAGATGCATCTATGGTTCGAGCCATTCGACCCTCTGGCAGTGCACAGTTTAAATATTTGTTGGATCGGGCAGTACAACCTCGACATGATTTGCGCATGCTTGTGATGCTTTCTTGAGATTTACAAAATTGATGTTGCCTCCCTGGTTGGAGATAAATTGATAAACATGATGAGATAAAAATCATTGAGAATCTATTATTATTAAAAAGGAATTGTTTACTTGCTTCAGGATTTATTAGTTTACATTTGCCCTATAAAATCCCTGATTATTTACATTATTAATATATTACTATTGGACCTCTACTAATTGTCGAAGTCGACCTCTCATCACTACTTCTTCGAGGTTAGACAGGATACTTACTGGGTACACGTTGTTTTTGTACTCATACTACTCTTGCTGTGCATTTTTGTTGCACAAGCGCACGTATGACTAGTGGCCTAGTTAGGCGCCGCGACATGGTAGATATAGAGACTTAGGTGAGCTGCACCTCTCGAGATGACCTGCAGCCAGCAGAGTCTCCTTAAGAGTATTGTAATGTATTTTTCCTTACTCTCCAATTTGTATTCCGGACAGTTATTATATTACATCTATTTCCTAGAAATTGCTCACGCACTTGTGACACCGGGTTCTGGGATAATTTAAGGATTATTCAGTAGATAAATTTTGTAAAGACATCATTATTTATTCAGTGAAGTTTATTATTTATTGTTTAGTATTTAAAATAAATAATTTCAAAAATATTAAAACGAGAATTTTACTAGTTATTGGGTGTTGGCTTGCCCGACAATAGTGTCCGGCGCCATCACGACCCTTGGTGGGTTTTGGGTCGTGATAACATGGTATCAGAGCACTAGGTTCCCTTAGGTCTCACGAGTCATGCGCAAGTCTAGTAGAGTCTTGTGGATCGGTACAGAGACGTCTGTGCTTATCTTCGAGAGGTTACAGGATTGTTAGGAGCACTTCCCTTCTTGATTCCTCATCGTGCGGTTTGATTCCTTTGAGTCTTGTGCCCTTATTTCCTTCTTATTCAATCCTACACGACGTGAAGCGCTTGTTATCAATTGGGAACTGAGGAATTGTAATGATACTATAGATGTGGTGCAGGATGTTTCTACCTGCGTATTTGATTAGGCTATTATCGTCGCCTTGCGGAAGGCCGTCCTGTCGTTCCAGCTCAGTATCAGTATTACCTAAGGTTTTGAGATTTGACATTGACTGTTATGACGATTCATGTGTTTCTATCGCATAGTGTTTGCGTAATAGTAGGATGCTTGTGTATGTGCCGAGACAGTGAATGACTTGAAAGAAGGTCCACTCAGTGCGTGATTCAGAGATTCGGTATTTTGTTTTCGGCAGAGGAAGGGCAATCAGACCATGAATGTTCAGGTTTGAGTTGATGGAGTAACGAGACTTAGTGTGTTCAAGTGTGGTGGAATTTTCACCTGCGATGTGATATCGTCGTCCTCGATTGAATACGTTAAGTTCGCCAGTGTTATGGTTTTATTCAATTTGCCTTTGGGGCAGGGTATTGTGGAATGATATAGGAGAAGCGACTGTTAGAGATTGCGGTGTGCAGTGGTTCAGGGCTGAACAGGTGTTTCTAGTGTTGATGGCTCGAGAAAGATGATCTTCAGGGAGATTTAAAGTTAGTAACGATCTGTTGGTTCTAATGTTACAGAGATAGAGATTGAATCAAGGCAACAACTGGGCGGCGAAGGATGAGGAAGGACATGTGGGAAGTGTCCAGCGGTGGTTAAATCTCTAGAAGGCCAAGTATAAGAAGTAAAGGTCGAGTAGTTGTTTAAAGGAGTGAGTTTCGCCAAAGTGGGAAAGTGGCGGAGTTGCATATGGGTTTTGTGGTCGGATGACTATGCACCTTGAGAAAAGTTTGGAATAATTTGGGAATTTTAGTGGTCAGTGATTGGTTCTACGGATCTAATCTGAAGTATTGGCTATTATACGGTGGGAGATTGGATATGACGGAGAGGAGCTACTTGATATGAAAAACGATACAACATAACTTTGAAATGGAAGACATTGTCGTACATTTAGTTGATATCCACAAGGAGTGAATAGACTGTTACAACTGGTGAATGAGAACGGGCTCAGGATGGGTTATTGATGCCGTAGTGAATGTACCCCGTGTAGCAACGTTGGATAATGTCGGCATGTAATTTTCATAGGTGGGTTATCTCCTGTGGCAAGGTCAGCGACCACATAATTGGCAAAGCTTTTGCGAAGAATTCTATTGACTATCCAGTAAGAGGCCGAATATGTGAATATTGCTAGAGATGTAGAGTATTCATGAAATGCTAACGGAAGGATTTCGAGGAATTTCGTGGTTTGATTGTGCAAGGTCGTGTCAATAAGAGATAAGGACTCTTGGTGGGTTCCAAAGTTATGTAATAAGTGGCTTCAAGCTAAGTGGGAGAGTCCCATCGCTTATAGTTGGATTGCATGGTCGCCTATTTGTGAGGTTTCGGGTTATCAACGTATTGATGAGTTATTTCAGCTAAGGGAAAAGAACATAAGTGGTAATTGAGCAAGGGAATTGTTAAAGGTGTGCTATAGTTGGCCTTATTGACCTATGTTCAGGATGGGGGAAGGTTCATGATTTATGCTTTGTGTAGGTGCGGGCTTCAAGGAAAGTGATTCGACGGGGTGCTTCGTCGAGAGGGTGTTCATGCGCTAGAAGATTCTTGGAGTTGATTATATTCGGGACCAAGTCAGAGTGGGTGGCTCTCAACAACGGTCCTAGTGGATTCAAAGGTTAAAGTGTGGTGTCTAAGGATTTCGAGTCCATAAGTATGGTTAAGAATCGAGCCTTTGCAGCGAATTATGAAAAGAGGCTTGGAATGTTCTATGATATTTTCGGCTTGCAGTGTAACATTTGGGGGAATGAGGGGAAATGACTTCGGATTCGTAGGAGGGTTATCAGAATGGGCATACCAGTTGAGAATGCGAATATGCACACAAGGAAGGTGTGAAATGGTTCGTGAAATTTGAGACAGCATGGTATCGTGCTACAAGGCCACTCGGGATGAGTGCAGGTTGAGTGAGTTATGTGTTGAATGGAGTTAGTATTATTTCTAAAGCAATTAAGGATAAATTAGAAGAGGTTGGATTGGTTAGCCATGGTTGGATTGGCATACTAGTGGCAGTGATCAGTTCCTTCAGCATAATTAAGTTATGCATGTGATTTGTGACGGTATGTGTGAGGCTTGATGGCCGCCATGATTGATTTTATCGGAAGTATTCAAGTATTACAACCTGTTACGGGTAGGCGGATCTCGGAAAGATTATGGAGGGTTAGACCACCACTTGAAGATTTGCATATTCTACAGTTATGAGGATGCACTCGCGTGTTGCTATGGTTCCCCTGAAATAAGTTAAGTGAAAAGTTTCTATATGGTGAAGTATTAACCTACTAGTGGTTCAGGAGTTATGATGAATATCTTGTACTATCGCATGTTGGCATGTTAGGTGCAGTGAGTGGTATGGAATTTGAAAGTGGGGAATCAAGGTTGTCGTTCGGCATTGGCAAGGATGTCACGAGCTCGGATGAGCAGGAAAGGAATTTGAATGTTTAGAGTAAGCTGGTATTGTCTTTAGCGTCACTTGAGATCAGTGCCTTGCACAAAAGGCTTCGTGTATTGATTTGCAGATTCTTGATTTGCTTTATAACCTTAGCGCGGCTGGTCGTATGAATGTACAGGCTTGTTACCTGGTGCGGAAGGTCGTGGGAGCGTATCCCACGGGAAGATTATATAAGTGTGACATGTAGTCACTTGAGCGATTGAAGATTTAAACCAAGTATGAAGATTTTGGTAATATCACTATTTGAGAATTTATGCCTGGAGGGCACTCGGTTTATTGGGTTGTGGGCTGTGGAGGTTTGCTCTGGTTATGATGGTTGTCCTTGTGTGTTATGGGAAAATGGGGGTTATTATGGACCCATAAAAGGTTATTATCCTAGAACGGTGTGATCAGAATCGACTTGACGTCTTTTGATGAATTTAAACATGAAGGTGGGCTCTATATCAGGCCGGATGTGTTTGTTTCAGCATAGCACTCCTTATGGAGGAGTATTCGGACGGTGGATGCTATTTCATCATCGGCTTTTTCAGGTAATGCTATATTCTGCCGTGTGTTGTGAAACAACTTGATAAAATTCTTAGGCTTTGAGGTTTCGTGTAGCGATGGTGTTATGTGAGCAAGATGGCTCTTGTGATTTAGATCATATATCACACCTCGATTGTTCTTGAGTTTTGTAGCTTATGGCGCTATCTGTCTCCCCAAGGATGGTATTATGCACTTAGCGTGCTTGAGACCGACATTCGGTATATTGTGGTAATGAGCAATTTAGCTCGGTGTGTATCTCCTTATGTGAATTTTATGTACGGATCGGGTGGCACATCGCCACGGGTATGTTGTTTGGATCGGGTTGCACGTCGCAACAGTGTGATGACGAGTACAATTTTTATATTTTATTTTTATGTGTTTTGTCTACCATTTTCTGAGAAAAGTACATATTAGTTGCGTGAGTTGAGTAGTCCCTTCCAGAGTTCGTCTTCCTTATGTATCACGTTCGAGTTCATAGCCTATTGACACGTTGTGGCATTATATGGGACTTTTGGTCATGTCCGGGGTAGCTTATGGCCTGAGCAGTTCGTACTGGGTGAGACGAGATTATTGGATCTAGGATCGGTGCGGACTATATGAAGTATATTAAAGAGCAAAGATTATTATTTGGTTCAGAATGAGGTAATGACTCTTGTTAAAAGTATAGACTCAATGATTTGTTGACTCGATAGTTGGTTATGAAATTCTGCACATCTCTTCCGTCGTGGCGGTAATGCAAAGGTTGGGACGAGACTTGTATAGGTCATAAGATGCATTGGGACATCAGATTTGTGGAAATTTGGCTATTATGTTCAGAGAATATTATTATGGTTGAGTGAGTTATGGAGGGCATAGTGTGAATTCAGCAAAAGCATGCAATCTTGTATCGGTGCATCGTATGGTGATTGATACGGTGTTCACATGTTGGAAGCAGGCCTGACAGAGAATTTCAGATGTTGAAATTGGACTCTAAGGCTTACTTGCCTAAATAAAAGAGAATATCTTCACATTTAATCGGGTTAATGTGCTCAATTGAGTTGTGGTAGTATGGGTATGTGCTCGAGGTGTTAAACAATGATTTCGGACAACTCAAGCACAATTCTTAGCACGTTCGAGGACGAACATATATTTAAGTGGGAGAGAATGTAACGACCCGACCGGTTGTTTTGAGCTCTAGCGTGCCGTTTATTAGTTTGAGGCCATGAACAGCTTCACTTCAGGTATTATGACTTGTACGCGTGGTTGGAATTAAAATTCAGGAAGTTCGAAGCCAATTTGAAAAGAGAATTCTCATTTTGGAAGCTTTAGGTTGAAAGATTTGACTAAGATTGAATTTTTGAGTAAACGACCTCGGAATCGGGATTTGAAGGTACCAACAAGTTTGCATGATGATTTTGGACTTGGGCGTATGTCCGGATCGGGTTTTGGATGACCTGAAAATGTTTCGGCGCCTATTGTGGAAGTTAGCATTTTTGGAAGAATTTCATAAGTTTGGGTTAAAGCGCATTTCAGTGTTATCGATGTCCATTTGGGATTCTGAGTCTGAGAATAACTCTGTATGGTGATTCTGGTATTGGGAGCGCGATCGAAAGTGAATTCGGAGATCCGTAGGTCATTTTAGAGTCATTTGGCTAAAGATAGAAATTTAAAGGTTTTTGAGAAGTTTGACCGGAAGTGGACTTTTTGATATCGGGGTCGGATTCCGATTTCAAAAGTTAAAGTAGGTCCGTAATGTCAAATATGACTTGTGTGCAAAATTTGAAGTCAATTGGACATGATTTGATAGGTTTCGGCATCGGATGTGGAAGTTAGAAGTTCAATAATTCCTTAGGCTTGAATCGATGTGCAATTAGTAGTTTTGATGTTATTTGGTACGATTTGAGGCCTCGAGTAGGTCCGTATTATGTTATGCAGCGGGTCGGTGTGATTGGACGGGGTCCTGGGGGCCTCGGGTGTGTTTTGGGTTGTAATCATGCTCTTATTTGATGCTTCGTCATCATTTCTTCAAACTTAAATGGTACCACATTAAACAAATAAGCTCAAAATTCAGTTTTTATTAAACCATTAGATCTGTATCGTAATTACGGAACCTAGCAAAAAGAATCGCCGAATTTGGACATCGTATGAGGAAGTTATGCTCATTTCTGTGTCGGAAAAAACTGCTGGTTTCTGGTGTAGTCGCAATTGCAAACATCTTTATCGCAATTGCGATGCCTAGTTCGCAATTGCAAACTTTTTGTCGCAAATGCGACCTTTTCCAGCCCTTCCTTGTTCGCAATTGTGAAGGCTTTCTTCGCTATTGTGAGGGTTCGCAACGCAAATGCGACATTTGCAGCTTGTTTTCAGCTGTGTAACTGGGGTTTTTGCTTCATTTTATCCTATTTTAAACCCTAGGTCCGAGAGTGGGCGATTTTTAGAGGAATTTTGTCATGACCCAATTCCCGAACCTGGTCGTGATGGCGCCTCTCGTGAAGACAAGGCCAACCAGACCAAAACGGAACACCTCTTTGATTAGTTAATTATCATAAACAATATTAAACATAATATAATATCCATAGATTGCGAAAATTTAACGATAACAAAAGTGGAAACCATCCCGAAACAGCCCAAACTGGGGTGTCACAAGTCATGAGCAACTAAGAAATCCGGATACAAGTCTACTGAACACTAATTCCGATACAATAGTTCTAAAAACATGAAAATGATAAGATAAGGGAGGCACAGGGCTGTGAACGCTAACAGCTACCTCGTAGTCTCCGAATCACTGCCTGAACTGGGAGAATCAGCACTCAGAAGCGGACTCCGCGATGCCTAAATCTGCACACATGATGCAGGGAGTAATGTGAGTACTCCGACTCAGTGAGTAATAATTATAAATAATGGCTGAAAGTATGAAAACACATAAAGGCACAAAGCAATTCCATATCAAGCAGTAAAATCACTTAAAGCAGTAAATCAGTGAAGAAATCAAATGATATTCCTTTTTAAAACAAGTAAAACAGGTAATTTAACAGGTAAATAACAAGTAGAAATCCGCCCCTCGGGCACAGTATCAATCGCTCAGCATAGTATCAGCCCCTCGGGTTCACTCTCAGTACAGTATCAGCCCCTCGGGCTCAGTATCAATCACTTAGAATAGTATCAGCCCCTCGGGCTCACTCTCAGATCATAATGGGTACCCGCGCTCACTGTGGGTGTGCAGACTCCAGAGGGGTTCCTTACAGCCCAAGCGCTATATCAAGCCACCTCGTGGCATCATCACTCGGTACTCGGCCTCACATCACTCAAGCCACCTCGTGGCATATAAAGTATCTCAAGCCCTCAGCCTCATATCACTCAGCATATCCTCACATACGGCCCTCGGCCGTACTCAGTCCAAGAATCATCACAAGCCCCTTGAGCATTAGTAAAACAGTAGTTCTCAACCCAAAACATGATGTAGAAATATCATTTAAGTTTCAAATCTGAGTAAAAGTGGCTGAGTTTGTAACATAGTAGATATCAACAGGACTGAGTTCAAATAATAAGTCAAGCAGTGAGGAAACAGTGATAAAAATTCCCAAAGGGTTCAAATAGTTGGCACGAAGCCCAGATATGGCAATCAGCCCAAATCATGATGGTAACAAATGAATTTCAGTCAAATACGCGGTAAAATCATCAATCGGGACGGACCAAGTCACAATCCCCAGTAGTAAAAGACCCCACGCTCATCATCCAGCGCGTTTCTTGCCTCAATATAGCACTACGATGTGCAATCCGGGGTTTCAAACCCTCAGGACATCATTTACAACCATTACTCACCTCGAACCGGCTAAATCTCTAGCTCGCGACGCCTTTGCCCCTCAAATCGGCCTCCACGAGCGTCGAATCTATCCAAAATCGAAACGAATACGTCATAATATGCTAAGAAAACAAAGCCCAAGCAAAAACAATCAACAAAGGGCACGATTCCCGAAATTACCAAAACCCGAGCCCTTGGCTCACGTCTCGGAATCGGGTAAAATTTACATTTTTAGAATCCTCATACCCTCACGAGTCTATCCATACCAAAATTATCCAATTCCGATACCATTTGGTCCTTCAAATCATCATTTTATATTTTTGAAAGATTTTACAATTTCTTCCCAAATTCCATCCCAAATCACGGATTAAATGATGAATTCAATGATAGATTCATGTAAATCTGAGTTAGAATCACTTAGTCGATGAATTTCTTGAAAAACCTTCGAAAAATCGCCAAAATCCGAGCTCTCTAGGTCAAAATATCAAATAAAATCCAAAACCTCGTATTTATAGTGTACCCCTCAGATTTTAACCTCCGATAGCCGCACAAAACCGACTGCGGTCCGCACAAACCATTGCGGTCTGCACAAAAGCGACCGCGGCCGCACATCTTTCCTCTGCAGTGACATACTTTAGTATTTTGGCCATAACGTTTGCTACAGATGTCCAAATTGCAATATCTTTACCTTTCTGGAAACTAGACACGAAGGGCTACAACTTTTGTTTAAAACCATCTTGAAATTCCTTGTAGATCAAAAGATATGAGCTTCCGAAGTTGGACCGATGACCTGCGGATCTTCATGATCGCGGACCATTTTCCGCGCCCTGCACTAAACCACCGCTCCCAGCACTAAGAGGGTGTTTGGCTAAGCTTATATGCTGGTCAAATTGGCTTATAAGCACTTTTTAGCTTATCTATGCATTTGGTAAAATTAAAAGAGCTTATAAGTTAAGTGCTTATAAACCAAAAGTAAGCCAAAAATCATAAGTTGGTCTCCCCCAACTTATCAAATTTCAGCTTATAAGCACTTTAGATTTGACCAAAATATTTACTATTCTATCCCTAAAATACTTCTTTTTAAAATAAAACTCTTCGTATAGTTTTCTTCAAAACGTAAACAGTCGTTGCCTTCTCCAGCCGTGCCTCTGCAACAGTAGAGAGGTTGATCTTATTGCTTCCTCTATCACGTGGAATTCCCATCTTTCGTTCTTCTCTGCTTGTAGATTGTCCATTGGTGACTCTGCTCGTGGCTCTAGGTGTAATTGATTTATATGGGAACACACATACACAGGTGTTGTAACACATATTAGCTTTACTCTTTACTTCCAGACTATTCTTTTAATATGTTGAGTTATATTATTTCAAAATATTACTGATTAGTTACATGCTATTGTATGTTCCCTTTATGCGTTTTGCACTCTATATTTTTGTTTTACAATCTACCGTTACATTAGCTTGTACTTCTCATGAAAGTCCCCATGTGACTATATTAAGTGCATGTTTCTTCCCTACTGTGCATTATTTAAGGTTTTTTTTCTTAACTTTTGTTAATTTATACTCCACCTGTTCTAATTTATGATTATATATTTATTATAACTAAATTATATATCATCTAATAATTTTTATAATTAAAATAACATGATAAATAGGTCATTTTTGTATTTGAATCTATGTAGAATCTAAAATTTTGAAAAAAAATAACGTTTTTAGTAGTGTAAATTGTTATAAGGTCATTTAAGTCATTTTAACATAAAAATAGTTTATCAGCGCTTTTTAATCAAACAACTTCAGTCGCTTATTATTAATTTCATCACTTTTACCAAACACGTAACTACTTATTTATTAAATCAGCTTCAGCACTTAAAAGTAATTTTCAGCACCTAATGCTTATCAGCTACTCTAAATCAGCTAAGCCAAACGGGCTCTAAATCCACCGCGCCCAGCACTAAAACTTCTGCCCCCATCCCTTTTCTAAGTTCAGGAATATTCAGACTCGCTCAAAACCCACCCGAAACACACCTGAGGCCCTCAAACCTGAACCCAAACATACCAACACCTCCCATAACATCATTAACACCTTGTCAAGCTTTCGAATCACTCAAAACAACATCAAAACACCAAATCAACTTCGGATTCAAGCTTAAGAACTTAGAAATTTCAAATTCCACAAACAACGCTGAAACCTATCAAATCAGGTCCGATTGACCCCAAATTTTGCACACAAGTCATAAATGACATAATGGAGCTATACCAACTTCTTGAGTCGGATTTTGATCTCGATATCAAAAAGTCAACCCCTCGGTCAAATTTCCAAACTTTGGCTTCTCATTTTCGCCATTTTAAGCCTAATTAAACTACAAACTTCCAAATAATTTCCCGGGCACGATCCTAAATCCAAAATTACCATACGGAGCTAACCAAATCATAAAAATTCTAATCCGAGATCATATACAAATAAGCCAAATATTGGTCAAACCTTTCAAATTTTAAGCTTTCAACTGAGACTGTTCTTCCAAATTAAATTCTGATTAACCTAAAACGCAACACCAACGATTTACATAAGTCATAATACACCACACGGGGCAAGTCATGCCCGAGAACTGGCGATCAAAGTGCAAAAGCTCAAAATGACCGATCGGGTCGTTACATCCTCCCCTACTTAAACATACGTTCGTCATCGAACGTGCCAAGAGTTGTTCCAAAAGCCAACCAATTGCTGAATAACCTCACCATGCACATGCCCGGGGGTGATCCCACGTCACCCTATCTCGCATAGGTTTGATAACACAATATAATGGAAATTTCACAGTCCATCCTAGTCCATAAACCATGGAACCACATTTCCTCTTCTAAAATCATCGACACGATCATAATTTCACATTTATACTGTGAATAAGTCCGAACAAGTTGTAACAAACCATATATGCTATCTCCGGTGCAATCACATGATATACCATATAACTCAACACTTGTAGTGATAACTTCTAACCACAGCAGTTGCACACAACATCCGCATACCGATAGAAAAACTCTTATCAACTAAAGTCTCATCCCAACACTTTCATATACTGCCAATGATCACTAAGACACACGGTAAGCCATAGCCATTTTATAGATCAACCATTCATGAAGCCACTTCTTCCTTGGCAAATACCACAGCAAATTTCCGAACCGAAGCTCGATACTATCTTTCCAACATGCTGAAATCACATCCATTCGTATTTATTAATGATCCCCAACGATCTCCTCTAATCCAACACATTACTCTGGTGACATGACACATCCATACAGGCCTAAGCCACAACTTGCACAATACACGCATCAATATGCAATAGTCCGAACATACTCAAATCATGAAAATGACTCAAATGAAAGAGCTATACCTCAAGCTCACCGGTACCACCACAACACAAGGCTGAGAACCCATCTCACATCATAGGAACAGAACACACGAGTATAACCCGCAAGGTCATACCTCTACATAACTTCGCTACGAATGTGCGATCCTATCCAATACTGCCACACATGAACCACCTTAAGTCACTAGCTCGAAATTGATAACCACGCACAATTTGATAGCTGGAACCAAAGCAATTCATCATACTCACGGTGAAGTAAATAACATATACCATGCAAAACCGAAAGGACATAACCGATACGCCATTCATCGAGCAACACCCAATTACTCTTCCCGCTCGACTTCCACTACGAGACCCCAATAGGACCGCACCATATGTACCTATAACCAACAAATCATAACATCTCACAACACAGAAAGGTAACTCATGGATCTCCCCAGATTACTAATAAGCTCAATAACAATCGAATCAATACACCCCTCAACAGTACAATTCAGAGCCAACCAAGCCGGCTCAAATTAGAACACGCATTCACATTGTCTTGCCAACGAGCTCCTTATCACAAAAATCCTGGAGTTGCTCTTCAACTCCTTTAACTCTGCCGGTGCCATACGATACAATGCCTGACATCAAATCAATACCGAAATCAACAACCTTGCCCGACGACATGCCCGACCACAAGAAACATATCCGAAAAGTCCCTCACCACCGGAGCTAAATCAATGGTAGGAGCCTCTACACTAATATCCGTCACAAAAGCCCAAATAAGAAAGACAATCCTTCCTAGCCGTCCGCTGGGCCTTAGAAATATAAAACCACTCCACTAGGGCATAATCCTACGGACCTCGCCACTCAATCCGTGGCATTTCCGACATAGCCAACAACATCGCCTTAGTGCAATAGTCCAGAATGACACAATACAGAGACAACCAGTCTGAACCCAATATCACATCCAAAATCTAACATACCAAGCAACAAAAGATCCGCTCGGGTCTCCAAATTCTGATAGTCATTAAACAGTGCTGATACACACGACTCACAACCTCCACATAGACTGAATATGAGAACTTCCCGTCTCCAACTCCATATGGCCCATGAATCCACATATCTGGTTCCAATTCCGCCGTCTGAATGCATACCACAACTCAAATACCCAATCATTCCACAAGAGATAATCTAGAATCCCTCTGTGCCACCAAGCAAACTCGAGTATCAGCAGTCGTTCTAACCAGAAAAATGTCGCAATACTACCGAAGTATCACCAACTTAATCACATTGCCCTTTTTGAAACATATGCCCTCATCAAATCACCCCAAATTAGCAATACCATTTTCTTAATCATCCGAAGACCCTTCCTCTAATTATCTGAAGCTCGTTCCTCTAATTATCTAAAACTGCCCGTGTTGCCTAAGAATTTTATGACTTTCCATTCAAAACTGAACCGCAACCTCACGCACACAATTCTCAATCATTTACAACATACTGCATAACCCATACCATTCTAGGATAACCATGAGTACTTCATATCCCTTCCGAACCGCAAGCCACTATGCATTCCACTAGCCAAGAACTTTCCATTGATCCCATCTAGCAAAGAACCACTATACATCCCATGCTCCTCATGCCCATACAAAATATGCATCTCCAACCAAGGTAGAAGCCATCAACGACTCTCCGAGTTCCCCTTGCACAAACCAGACCTGCCGGGACTGAATCCTTCTAACTCGACCAAGCTGCGCAAGCCATCAAAACCTAAGATCATTGCCGCGAAATACATGTAGGAACTCATTACCCCGTACACACCCAAGGAACTAATCATATCCTTACCATACTGATCCAGCCTACTACCCAACTATCCCATTTATCCGAGTTTCCTTTTGATTTACCTTTAACTTGATATCCCCTCTTGCTGTAGCACCACAATTCCTCAACCCAGACTTAACACACGGGACCCAAGCATAAAGCCACACCCTCTGAGACCCATAAGCCATTGAATACTCTTTTATCTATTCCCAAAGACACCACATTCAAAATACTTTACTCTGAGGAAACATCCGACGAATCTAAATCCGTTACCTTTACCTTCCTGATACTGATACATAGGATCCCATAATTGTTATAAAAGTGACACAAGTCTTGGCACCCTCTAATGCAAACCTCAGTTTCTAGCCCAATTATACACTTGAAAATCTCCAATTATTACCTGTAAGTCTTGAACCTATTAGAACCATTCCGGAGAGTCATTCACTCTATTCAAACTGTAATTTGTCTGATCAAATGAACCGAACAACCCATGCCTCATTGGCACTCCGACACCGTAGAATGTAACATCATCCCAATACAACCAAGCAACTTCCTGCTCTATGCACCGAGCATTCTCGCCAATAACAACTCAAGAAAGTCTCGTGATTCTCACACACCTATGAAGCATAATATAATCTTCGTCAAAATTTTCCTTTACTCGAGCCATCCTCGATCTCAATTTCTGCAAGCCATAACTGGTTCACCAGCACGCCTCAAATTGGACCAACATAGCACCTAACCGTGCAATCGCCTAATCAATAGCAGGCTCCCCCACTTGGCTCGAAGCCATAGATCAACACACACTCAATAACTCATAATGATTATACTCTATTGATGTCATGATACCATAGTGAGATTAAACTCAAATCTTTTATAAACTTATGAAAACATAGATCATCTAGAATTTTAACTCTTCTGCAAATCTCGCATTCCACTCTCGCAACAGTTACACCCACTCTCTAAGAAACCCAATTTAAATTGCAACACATATCCGTCACTCGCAAATGATATCTTCTAACAGACACATAAGGATCGCACCACCTCAGAACATTTCGCAGGAGACAACCCACATGTTTTGCCTCTAACTAACATTTCTGTATACTTTCCACCATCATAAACTGTACGCAGTCACTTAGTCTTCCTAAGTCTGAACTCATACCGCAATATGAAATTTACTTCACTCACAATTGGGAAACATGAAAAGATCCTTCACACGCCCATAACTCCGGGCTATACCTCAAATCAAGATGTAATTCAAGCACCTAATAGTTTTTCTATCCTCAAGAAGACCTTCTTGTCGCTTCCAAATCATGTGGATACATCTCGCAGTACCAATATACTTATCACATAGTTATCCAGCCTTTACTTCCACTAATAGGGACAATACCGAACATATACGTTCAACAATACTTGCTCACACAATCAGCACCTTGATGCTCAAGCCATAGGCAAAGATCCGGCCTCAAGTCCTCCAGACCGGCCCAACATCAACTCATAAAGATCACATCTCACCTCTAGATCAGGGAATCACAAGCCATCGATGTACATCAGATACTGAGCACTCATGTGCGCATACGAACGTGTGGAAGGAATTTCAAGAGTTATTTTTCAAGCTAAATCAAGGACGCATGATAAGAATTCAAGAATGTGAAGTTTTCCTAAAGGTTCTGCAGCCTCTCGAGGATAAATACAGACGTCTCCGTACCGATCCGCGAGACTCTACTAAACCTGCTCATGACTCGTGAGACCTATGTAACCTAGGCTCTAATACCAACTTGTCACGACCCTAAACCTAGACCCCGGTCGTGATGGCGGCTCTCGTGAAGACAAGGCCAACCAGACCAAAATGGAACACCTCTTTGATTAGTTAATTATTATAAACAGTAATAAACATAATATAATATCCATAGATTGCAAAAAATTAACGATAACAACAGTGGAAACCATCCTGACACAGCCCAAACCGGGGTGTCACAAGTCATGAGCAACTAAAAAATCTGGATACAAGTCTACTGAACAATAATTCCGATACAATAGTTCTAAAAACATGAAAATGATAAGATAAGAGAGGCACGGGGCTGCGAATGCCAACAACTACCTCGTAGTCTTCGAATCACTGCCTGAACTGGGAGAATCAGCACTTAGAAGCGGACTCTGCGATGCCTGAATTTGCACACATGGTGTAGGGAGTAATATGAGTACTCCGACTTAGTGAGTAATAATTATAAATAATGGCTGAAAGTATGAAAACATGTAAAGGCACAAAGCAATTCCATATCAAGAAGTAAAATTACTTAAAGCAGTAAATCAGTGAAGAAATCAAATGATATTCCTTTTTAAACAAGTAAAACAGGTAATTTAACAGGTAAATAACAAGTAGAAATCCGCCCCTTGGGCACAGTATCAATCGCTCAGCATAGTATCAGCCCCTCGGGCTCACTCTCAGTACAGTATCAACCCCTCAGGCTCAGTATCAATCACTCAGAACAATATCAGCCCCTCGGGCTCACTCTTAAATCATAATGGGTACCCTCACTCACTGTGGGTGTGCAGACTCCGGAGGGGCCCCTTACGACCCAAGCACTATATCAAGCCACCTCGTGGCATCATCACTCAGCACTCGGCCTCACATCACTCAAGCCACCTCGTGGAATATAAAGTATCTCAAGCCCTCAGCCTCATATCACTCAGCATATCCTCATATATGGCCATCGGCCTCACTCAGTCCAAGAATCATCACAAGCCCCTTGGGCATTAGTAAAACAGTAGTTCTCAGCCCAAAACATGATGTGGAAATATCATTTAAGTTTCAAATCTGAGTAAGAGTGGCTGAGTTTGTAACACAATAGATAGCAACAGGAATGAGTTTAAATAATAAGTCAAGCAGTAAGGAAACAGTGATAAAAATTCCCGAAGGGTTCAAATAGTTGGTACGAGGCCCAAATATGGCAATCAGCCCAAATCATGATGATAACAAATGAATTTCAGTCAAATATGCAGTAAAATCATCAATTGGGACGGACCAAGTCACAATCCCCAGTAGTAAAAGACCACACGCTCATCATCCAGCGTGTATCTTGTCTCAATATAGCACTACGATGTGCAATCTGGGGTTTCAAACCCTCAGGACATCATTTACAACCATTATTCACCTCGAACCGGCTAAATCTCTAGCTCGCGATGCCTTTGCCCCTCAAATCGCCCTCCACGAGCGTCAAATCAATCCAAAATCGGAACGAATACGTCACAATATACTAAGGAAACAAAGCTCAAGCGAAAACAATCAACAAAGGGAACGATTCCCGAAATTACCAAAACCCGAGCCCCGGGCCCACATCTCCGAATCGGGTAAAATTTACATTTTCAGAATCCTCATACCCTCACGAGTCTAACCATACCAAAATTATCCAATTTCGATACCATTTGGTCCTTCAAATCATCATTTTATATTTTTGAAAGATTTTACAATTTCTTCCCAAATTCCATCCTAAATCACCAATTAAATTATGAATTCAATGATAGATTCATGTACTCTAGCCAAAATCTGAGTTAGAATCACTTACCCGATGAATTTCTTGAAAAACCTTCGAAAAATCACCAAAATCCGAGATCTCTAGGTCAAAATATCAAATAAAACCCAAAACCTCGTATTTATAGAGTACCCCTCATATTTCAACCTCCGCGGGCCGCACAAAACCGACCGCAGTCTGCACAAACCAGTGCGGTCCGCACAAAAACAACCGTGGCTGCACAGCTTTCCTCTGCAGTGACAGGCTTTAGTATTTTGGCCATAACTTTTGCTACAGATGTTCAAATTACAATATCATTAATTTTTTGGAAACTTGACACAAAGGGCTACAACTTTTGTTTTTGAATCATCTCAATATTCCTTGTAGATCAAACGATATGAGCTTCCGAAGTTGGACCTACGACCTGTGGATCTTCATGACCGCGGACCATTTTCCGCACCCAGCACTAAACCACCGCGCCCATCACTAAATCCACCGCGCCCAGCACTAAAACTTCTGCCCCATCCATTTTCTAAGTTCAGGAATATTCAGACTCGCTCAAAACTCACCCGAAACACACCTGAGGCCCTCAAACCTCAACCCAAACATACCAACACCTCTCATAACATCATTAACACCTTGTCGAGCTTTAGAATCACTCAAAACAACATCAAAACACCAAATCAACTTTGGATTCAAGCTTAAGAACTTAGAAATTTCAAATTCCACAAACAACGCCGAAACCTATCAAATCAGGTCTGATTGACCCCAAATTTTGCACACAAGTCATAAATGATATAATGGAGCTATACCAACTTCTTGAGTCGGATTTTGATCTTGATATCAAAAAGTCAACCCCTCGGTCAAATTTCCAAACTTTGGCTTCTCATTTTCGCCATTTCAAGCCTAATTAAACTACAAACTTCCAAATAATTTTCCGGGCACGATCCTAAATCCAAAATTACCCTACGGAGCTAACCAAATCATAAAAATTCCGATCCGAGATCATATACAAACAAGTCAAATATTGGTCAAACCTTTCAAATTTTAAGCTTTCAACTGAGACTATTCTTCCAAATTAAATTCTGATTAACCTAAAACCCAACACCAACGATTTACATAAGTCATAATACACTACACGGGGCAAGTCATGCCCGAGAACTAGCGAGCAAAGTGCAAAAGCTCAAAATGACCGGTCGGGTCGTTACAATTTTCGTATCAAATCATTGGGTAAGTGCCTCTAACCAATTATATTTTGTGATTATGCCTTAGATGTAATATAAAAATTCACGAGAATCTAAAGGAAAATTTGGAGTTTTGAGGAAAAACCTAGAAATTGGTATTCTTGGATTTAATCACGAATTTGGGCATGAAATTGAGAGTAATTATATATTTGAGTTCGTGAGGTTATGGGTAAACTTTATCTTCAAAAAATTTTGGAATCCGAGTATGTAAGCTCGAAGGCGATTTTGTCAACTTTTCGATCGGGGGTTAGAAATAGTTATGAATTGGATTATTATGAGTAATTTAGCATAAATCATTGGGTTTGCATAATTATTGGATAGTTTTGAAGCATTGTGCATCGACTTGAGCCTTCGGAAGGGCGTGGAATGTCGGTTATGGAGTTTCGGAGTGAGGTAAGTCTCCTTTCTAACCTTGTAAGAGGGAATTGTCCTCATAGGTAAAATAATTAATTATGTGCTACTATTTGCGGGGGCTACGTACGCACGAGGTGACGAGAGTCCGTGCGTAGCTACTATTATGCTCAAGTCTGGGTAGTCTAGGACCCAAAAGCATGTTGTACTTGGAATATTTGTAACCTTATTGACAATTTAAATTGCTTAAATCATATTAAATTAGTAAATGAATTATTTTAAGAGGTTTAACCCCATTTACTTAACAGTTACAAGAGAAATTTCCATTTTCCCTGGATAATTGTTCCCTGATGACTTCTTGATTGACTATCTGTGTGTGTTTATGTTTGGAATGGGTCGAACGCCTCGACAGATTAAATAGATGCATCTATGGTTCGCTCCATTCGACCCTCTGGCAGTGCACAATTTAAATATTTGTTGGATCAGGCCGTATGACCGCGTCATGATTTGCACATGCTTGTGATGCTTGCTTGAGATTTGCAAAATTGATGTTGCCTCCCTGGTCGGAGATAAATTGATAAACATGATGAAATAAAAATCTTTGAAAATCTATTATTATTAAAAAGGAATTGTTTACCTGTTTCAGGATTTATTAGTTTACATTTGCCCTATAAAATTCATGATTATTCACATTATTAATATATTACTATTGGACCTCTAGTAAGTGTCGAAGTCGATCTCTCATCACTACTCCTTCGAGGTTAAACGAGATACTTACTGGGTACACGTTATTTTTGTACTTATACTACACTTGTTGTGCATTTTTGTTGCACAGGCGCATGTATGACTAGTGGCCTAGTCAGGCGCAGCGGCATGGTAGATACGGAGACGTAGGTGAGCTGCACCTCTCGAGATGACCCGCAACCAGCAAAGTCTCCTTCAGAGTATTGTAATGTATTTTCCTTGCTCTCCAATTTATATTCCAGACAATTATTATATTACATTTGTTTTCTAGAAATTGCTCATGCACTTGTGACACCGGATTCTGAGATGATTTCGGGATTATTCAGTAAATAAATTTTGTAAAGACATTATTATTTATTCAGTGAAGTTTATTATTTATTGTTTAATGTTTAAAAGAAATAATTTCAAAAATATTAAAACGAGAATTTTACTAGTTATTGGATGTTGGTTTGCTCGACAGTGGTGTCTGGCGCCATCATGACCCTTAGTGGGTTTTGGGTCGTGACAGGAATAAATACTACCTTAAAACTAGACAATCAAACTCTTGGCAAGTGGTGAACTACACGCGTTGCCACATGTATATTTAGTACTTTTTTTATTCCTTCTTCTTTTTCTTATCCTTTTTCTTATTTCTTATTATTCTCATTTTTTTTTGTTATTTCATTTTTTCCTTTTTGTTTTGGTCACCGGCGGCATAAAATGGTGATCGTTGGATTTTCCAGGACACCATTTTTTCCGGCAAAATTTTTTTCCGGCGAAAGATTTTTATCCCGATCTAAGTGTGTTTTGCTATATATATAAATTTTTCTTGAAAGTGTCATTTATGTGTAGGAGGAATAGCAAAATAAAGAAAAAGGAATATAAGTTGAGAAGACTTTTTCCAGTTAAAATTCAATACCTTAATATTTCCGGCGTGAGAAGGTTTTTCGATGATAAATTCCCCCCCCCCCCAAATCTAAGCGTATTTTGTTTTGCTTATGAATAGATCTTTTTGAGAGTTTAATTTGTGTGTAAAAAGGATGGAAAGAGAAAAAGGAAAAACAGAATAAATAGAAAAAAAAATAGTTAGACAAAGTCACCGGTGAATGAATATCCGTCGAAATTAGGGAAGAAACCAAAAAAGAAGTAAAAGAAAAAGAAAAAGAAAAAGGAAAAAAAGTAAGAAAAAATAGTAAAAAAGCAAAAAGAAAAATCTAAAAATTATTTTTTCTTACTTCTCACTCTCCCAAGGAGAGTGAAATACACACATTTTGCCACGTCAACTTTAAGTGTGCAAATAATTCTATTTTAAAATAGTTTAGGGAATAATAAAAATCCTGCAAAGATAAAGTGTGTAGTTAAGAATCCGGGTATAGGTCAGGTGAGTACTTATACATTTTTTCAAAAATAATTGTTGAAGCTTTTCTAAGGGCGGATGCGAATTAAGACTATTTAAAAACTTCTAATTGTAGTTAACAATTGTGGAATAAGAAAAATTAATTGATAGTGTTCTCATTCTGTAATTCGACCTAAAATTCTACACATTTTGCTAATTTCATACTTAAATTCTAAGGCGTTCACATTACCTCCTCAACTATACTTTTTCTTATTTAAAATCCTTCTAGAGTAGCAACTGAAATGGATAGTGGAGCCCTAAGCACATCGCCTAGCGGATTTGCTAAAAAAAATGGACAGTGGCTTCACTCCCTTTGTGACGTGTGAGGTAATATATTAGCCAAAAAATAATAGACGAGGTATTTTTTATTTTCTCTTATTAATTAACTAATTATTATTTATTATTCATTATTTATTCTTTTTTATTTTCTGTCCCTTGTTTTCTTATTGTCAGTTTTCTTGAACTCTTTTTTCTTCTCCAACACATCTTTTGATGATAGGAGTATATCTAGTTGAAATCCATAAACCAAAAATAGCAATAATAGCAAAGAAAAATTAATCAAGAAATAAACCCAGTTGCAAATCACAACAAAATTTTCTTAATAATTGTAAATCAATTAAAAAGCAATAACTCTAAAATAACAATAACAGAAAAATAATAAACATCAAAATGAACAAAAATTAAAGATTAAAATGTAGAACAAAAAATTCCTATATGTTGTTGTTTACCCTAAAAACCGAGTAACAATTAAACTTATATTGTAGTTTTAAAGATATGTGATTTAATCCAATACCAATTGATAAACAGTTAATTAAATATATAAATTGAAGAATAAAATAGATCAAGCCAGTGTGCAAGTTAAATCTCGACCTCAAACTATGACAGTCTTGAGGTGGGATAGTAAGAATAGCAAATTATAAGGCAACTCTAATGAACAGTAAGCAAGAAAGTGATGAACATATATTTTCTTTTCAGTCAACCGTGTGTTACCAATGAATGGGATCCCCCTTTATATAATAGAGAAGTCCTAAATAAGGTACACTTCTAATTACAGTAAGAAATCATATTTGACAGCTGTCTAACCGTCGAATACCAATCCATTCCTAAATTTACGCTGTAATCTTCGGGTTGTTACGGGTATCTCGCTCTTTCCGTTACTGAATCATAACGGTATTATCTCAAAGCATGCCTTCTTCCGACCTCGGTAAATGATATCAACCTTAGCATTGGAAAGGAGCTTCGACTCCGAGCTCGGTGTCTTGGCCTTCCGACCTGGTATCACTTTCTCCACTGAAGAACGAAATCGGGTAGCCTCAATTTCTACCGTATACAGGTAATCCCCTTGTTTCTTAGAATGAAATGATAAGAAACGACATGAATCTCGATTTTCTGGAGACCCCGATAATGACATCATCCCTGTGACTTAAACGCTCGGGATGACCGAATCGTCCCATCGGTTTGGTTTCCCAAAACATTAAGGGGTCGTTTGGTAGGAGGTATTAGAAAAAATAATGCAAGCATTAGCTCTATGCATTACTAATACCTTGCTTGGTACATTTTTTCAACATGTGTATAACTAATACTTGTATTAGTTACACATCATACTTGGTATTATCCTATGCATTAGTAATGCATAGAAAACCATTGTATTAGTAATACCAAGGCTATTAATGCATGCATTAGTATGTTTAAAGACAAAATTATCCTTAAAGTCCTTTAAAGCTAGAGAATATGGAGGACATTTTTGTAAATAACTATTTTTCTTAAAAATTAAGCAATACATTATAATTTTAATACACCACACCAAACAGTAGATAAGAAATAATATATGCACAATTAATGCTTGCATTACTAATCCATGCATTACTAATACACCTTATTCCCCACTATTCTTATACATCCTACCAAACCACCCCTAAATGCTTGCCAGTGACAGTCGGCCACTAGCGCCCCCGAACCATCGCTGTGTACCTATAAATACAGGTTCTCTATTTGAATCAAAAACTTTGCTTCCACCTTCAAATTTTTTTGACCTCTTTCTCTCTTCATCTTTTCTCTTTCACTACCTGTTGATTCAATCCTTTTAGCACATAAAAAACACAAAACTCCACCTTTCCCGCTTCATCTCATCTAAATTAATGGCGAAAACCTCCAAAACTACCCCTCAAAAGGAGAAAGCCTCTTCTTCTTCTTCTTCTTCTTCTTCTTCTTCTTCTTCTTCTTCTTCTTCTTCTTCTTCTTCTTCTTCTTCTTCTTCTTCTTCTTCTTCCTGGCCAGCCGGCCCTTCACGAGATTGTTCCAGGCCCTTGTGTCCTAAAAATCAACTTTAAAGTCGAGAACCCTCCATTTGTCCCTGGTCGGTGTGAACAAGTATCGAGGTATATTTGCTCGATAATGGCGAAACAACTCTATGCCGTGAAAGAAGACTGCAACTGGGGCCCAGAGGTCGTGGTACAGATCCCCGCCCCCGAAGAAAGCATCACAACTCATGTTGAGGGGTTTCTAAGTGTTTACACTTATGCCTTCACACTAGGTCCTCTTGACCCAGTCATCGTCGAATTTTGCGAGATGTACCAGGTTACCCTCGGCCCGGTGCACCCCTTATTCTAGCGACTAGTGATTATGCTCTACTTCTTCTCTGGTAAGGCCAAGGGGTTGGAATTCACCCTCAGCTTTATCGACCAAAACTTTATCGAGTACTAATCAAGCTTCAATGCCAATCAACGAAGTCCTTCTTTGCAAGCATCAACGAGGACAAGGACCAAGGTTGGATGAGCCGGTTTGTGCGGGTAAGGACTTGTGACCTCATCCCCGATGAAAAGCTATCGTTCCCCGAGAAGTGGAACCCCAAAGGTAGTGTTGCCTAATGATCTTCGTGTTTTATTTTTTGCTCTGTGTTGCATTTTCACTTATTATGCAGTGGTTGTCAGGATGCCTCACGCGGTCCCCGACCTTGAAGATTGGGTTCGAAAGCCGGCTGCAACTTTCTCCCATGTCGAGCGCTGCTGGCGTGACTTAGCAAGGGGTATATAGGAGGCTAAAAACCACAGTAAGTTTATCCTACATGCGTTCGACGTCTTTCTCTATAACATTCCTTTTCGCATATACCTGACTTCCTTTTACGCAAGCCTTGGAGACGTCGCTGAATTGAGCCCCCCCTCTCCGGGGAAGAGGTGGTTCCCAAACCGGCCAAGGACAAGAAAAGGAGAAGGGCCTCGCCTTCTGACACCCCGGAGCCTAAGAAGAGTAGGGCTCATAAGCCAAAAGATGACTCTGCTACTTTGTCTGCCGGCGCGACCTAAAAGCTACGAGATGATAAGGAGTATGGGGAGGATGCCGGTTGTGAATTGGTGCCTCAAAAGAGGGGAAGCGTCGAGGCTTCTAAGGCAGTTGGGCTGGTGATGGTCGAGGAGACTCATCCTTGAACCGCGTAGATATCGGAAGGTACTACGAGCAAAGTCCCCGAGTCATCGGGGGCCAAAGAGATTTCCCACCGCAACGAGCGAATGGCGAGTGTGCCCGAAGGGTTCGATAGTGGGTCTCTTCAGAAGGGAGAGAGTGCCCCAAATGACTTGTATAGGGCAATCACTATTGATGATTCGCTGCCCGGCCCTGAATTTTCTGAAGGGCAATTTCGGGATGCTAGAGCAATGGAGAGCCCCGATGTGGGAATGACCTATGATAGGGAAGACATATTCCGTGGTTGTATTGCGAGGGTCGATGATGTTTCTGACTAGATGCGTCGATGGTTTTTGACGAGGCCCATCGCATCCTAAACCAGGTAAACTTCATTCCCAGTTATCACGTTTGATTTTATTTCCTTCTTGATGACTTCTTTCCATTCTTCATAGGTCGTGGTGTTTCATTGGGAAGCATTCAACAAGTCCCAAGCCAAGATGAGCCGGTGTGAGGCCGATCTCAAGAAACTTACCGAGGAGATGGATGCCCTCAAAAGCCTCTATGTGAAGAAAGAACAGGAGACCAGGGACCTCAGGGCAGACTTTGCCCAGGCACGTAAGGAAGAAACCGAGCTAGATGCGTAGGTAACTATTATTGTGAAAGAGTACGGTCTACTCAACCCAACTGTGGAGGCTAATACTTCAGTATCTTTGTTGCAGCAAAAACTATAGAGGATCGAGCTGCTTTGAGGGGAGGTCGATCAGATCAAGGCTAACTACAATCAGTAGAAGGAGAACATGGACCGTCTTGCTGCGAAGAAAGAGGCTCCCTTGGCCATACTGTCATCGGTTAAGGTCCAACTTTGGGGCATCAAAGAGAAAATTTGGGCCAGGCCAAAAAGATCAAGGAGCTCGAAGCCGAGCTTGCTGAGGCCAAGGTAGAAGTCGGGGAGACAAAGATCTCGGCTGACAAGTCAATAGCCGTGTATTTGGCTGATGTCGAGGCTGCCCAAACGTAGCTAAGGGAGGCTTCCGATCAAGAGCAACAGAGTAATGACTTGGCGAGGTGACAATCTCAAAGGGAGACCCTCGAGGAAATCCACGCTCGAGATTATGAACTCTCTAAGGAAATATCTCAAGCTAAGGCGCTTGAAGCTGATGCTAGGTTGCTTCTCTCCTCCGACAATTATGATGACGAAGAAGTTAGCCAAGACAGGCCCGATAATAATAAGGGGCCTGAAGGAGAAGTAGCTCCCGAGGGAGAAACCAACCCCGAGCATAGTTAGGATTTTAATTTTTGTTTATTTTTTTTAAGACCTCTGACAGTCTCTTGTACACATCCCTTTTCAAATATATAAAAGAAAATTTCTCTTGAATGCCTTCCCGATCTTCATAAATCTGTTTTTTGCCTTGTAAAATTCTTAGCACAATCTTATGCTTTGAACAGCGTGTTCGAGTTCCTGGGTGTCTTCCTCGAAGTCACCATAGTAGAGTTTGAATAAGGTTCGAACTTGAGGCGTAGACACTTAAGGGTTTGTGTTGGATAATGGTGAGTCTTCGAGCCATAATCAAGTTATTACTTTTTTGGGCTCGGGATAGTCGAACCCTTGGGTTCGGATGGAGTGAGAACAAGATCTCGAATTCTAAGTCTATTGGCCCTTAGGCTCTTTAGATCGTGCCGATATAGCCTCTGAAAGATGGCTACTATTCCCCTCTTTTGGCTTAAAATACTTAGTGAAAATTTCTTTATGCCTTAGCATGTATTTTTCACCCATTGGATTTTTTAAGGGTTCGATGTCGACTGAAACCCTTCTACTTTTTGTGCCTTAGCACTTTTGTGTTTAGATACTTTGATACCTCTTAAGGTTTTTTGAGGGCTGATTTTATCGAAGCCACTTTTGATTATTTGCCGAGGGTAGCCTTTTTTAACGGTTTTTCAAAGAATTTGAAGGCCTATTGTGATTGCAGGATTTGGACATTTCCGAGCCACATTAATTTGGATGTAGCCTTTGGGTATGCCTCTTAGGCTTATTTCCCAATAACACTTCGAATAGTCCCCAAGGATGATGGCCTTGGCCTATAGATCGAGGGGTTCCTCTTTGAGGTCTTATGAATTCGAATTTAGATAATTCGAATATGTCAATCGTCGATGACAGTCCCCGAGTGTTCGAGGTATATCTGCGCTTGGCCCTTGAGCCATTTCACAAAATCTTAAGTACGGAGCTCGTATAGTAGAAAGTTTTCTTTGAGACAAAAAGTGTTTGATATAGAAAGAATGCTCCTTGAAATAATTTATACATGCGTACATGTTTTTCCATCGGGGCTTGACTAATCAATATGGACATGGTTCTTTGACCGTTTGGCCTATTATAAAGTTTCCATATCAAGACCCTTTGACATGAAGTATTTTCCTCGAAAATATAACCTCCGAGGGTGATGCCCCCAGTATTCGAGGTTGATTAAAAAAATCCTTGGATACTGTTGAATTTTTCTCAGGTAGAACATAATTGTTGCCTCGTAAAAACCTCGCTGGAAAAATCCATTTGGGATTAAAATCGATCTAAGTGAAAACAAGTGCAATGCGTGTTTTAAAACCTAAAGTCTTGGTGTTGACGAGTTTTCTCGACGTCTTCGATATAACACCTGAAATATGTTAGTATCAAATTCAAATGGAAAAGGAAAAAGTCATACCTTAGCAATAATACTGTTTAAGGAGTAATACATTCCAATTGCTTGGCAATTATTCGCCCTCCATTGTGCCAAGTTTGTAAGATCCCGTTCCGATGATACTGAGGACCCGATATGGTCCTTCCCAATTAGGGCCTAGTTTCCCTTCGTTTGGGTATCGAGTATTGAAGGTGACTTTCCTTAGAACCAAGTCCCCGATTCCGAAGTAGCGAAGGTTGGCTCTCCTATTATAATATCTCTCGATTCTTTGCTTTTGTGCAGCCATCTGAACAAGCGCAGCTTCTCGTTTTTCATCCAATAGTTCGAGGCTAGTACTCATAGCCTCGTGATTTGATTCTTCTGTCGTATGTCGAAATCGAGTACTAGGTTCCCCGACTTCGACCGAAATCAATGCCTCAGATCCATACACTAAAGAGAATAGGGTTTCCCCGAACTAGACTTTGATGTTGTTCGATATGCCCAAATAACCTCGGGTAGAATTTCTCTCCATTTTCCCTTGGTGTCGTTTAATCTTTTCTTCACATTCTAAATGATAGTTTTGTTCGTGGACTCGGCCTGTCCGTTTCAATTTGGGTGATACGGAGTCGATAAGATCCTTTTTATTTTATGTTCTTCGAGAAACCTCGAACCTTGCTGCCGATGAATTGCTTTCCGCTGCCACATACGATTTCGGCAGGTATCCCAAATCGGCACACGTTGTGATCCCAGATAAAGTCTATAACCTCTTTTTCTCTAACTCCTCGAAGGCCTGTGCTTCCACCCATTTAGAAAAATAGTCAGTCATAAACAGAATGAATTTAGCTTTACATAGAGCCGATAGCAGAGGGCCGACAATATCCATCCTCTATTTCATGAACGACCATGAGGACAGAACTTAATGAAGTTGTTCTCCTGAATGATGGATCATCGGTGCAACCTTGACATTTATCACATTTTCGAACAAACTCCTTAGTGTCTTTTTCCATGCTATCTCAGTAGTACCCTGCTCTAATAATTTTGTGAATCAAAGATTCGGTGCCGGAGGGGTTCCTAAAAGTGCCTTCATGATCTATCGTAAAACATAATCGGTGTCCCTCGGCCCTAAACATACTGCCAATGGTCCATCGAATGTCTTTCTGTATAATGTTCCATCTTCATCCAATGTGAATTGAGCAACTTTGGTTTGTATGACCCTCGACTCTTTAGGGTCCTATTGGAGCTTTCCGTTCTTCAAATATTCAATATATTTATTCCTCCAATCCCAGGTCAAGCTTGTAGAGTTTATCTCGGCATGACCCTCCTCGATCACAGATCTAAATAATTGGACGACAGTCCCCAGGCTGATCTCATCTTCCTCGACCTATGATCCTAAATTTTCAAGGGCATCAGCCTCACTGTTTTGTTCTCGAGGTACATGGTGGTCTAAAGTCCACTCCTTGAAGTGATGCAAAGTTACTTGCAGCTTGTCCAAATACCTTTGCATTCTATCCTCTCGAACTTCAAAGCTTTTGTTTACTTGATTCACCACCAATAAAGAGTCACACTTGGCTTCAATGACTTCTGCCCCGAAGATTTTAGCTAGCTCGAGACCTACAATCATGGTCTCGTACTCAGCCTCATTGTTAGTCAAACTAGAAGTTTTGATAGACTGCCTGATAGTGCTACTTGTGGGCGGCTTCAAAATAATGCCTAGCCCGGACCCCTTCACATTAGAAGCACTATCTGTGAAAAGGGTCCATACCCCCGATGATGTGCTTGATTTTAACAATAGTTCCTTTTCAACTTCGGCTATGAGGGTTGGCATGAAATCGGCCATGAAGTCCGCTAAAATTTGAGACTTGATGGTTGTTTGGGGTTGATACTCGATATCGTCCCATTGAGTTTGACGGCCCATTTGGCCAATCGGCCCAAAAGTTCGGGCTTGTGCAAAATATTATGAAGTGGGTAAGTGGTTAACACACATATGAGGTGATATTGAAAGTATGGTATTAACTTTCTAGAAGTGCTTATTAGTGCAAATGCCAATTTCTCTAAGTGTGGATATCTAGTTTTTGCTTCTCCTAGAGTTCGACTCACATAATAAATGGGAAATTGCGTACCTCGCTCTTCTCAAACTAGGACACTACTTACCGCGATTTCTGATACCGCCAAGTACAAGTAAAGTTTCTCATCTGCCTTTGGAGTGTGAAGCAGTGGCAGGCTCGATAGGTATCTCTTTAATTCCTCTAATACTTGTTGGCACTTCGGGGTCCAGGTGAAATCTTTCTTCTTTTTGCGTAAAGAGAAAAATCTCTGGCTTCGATCCAATGACCTCGAGATAAATCGACCTAAAGCAGCTATCCATCTAGTTATCCTCTACACGACTTTTACGCTGTCCATGATGGTGATGCCTCGCTGGACTTGATTTTATCAGGGTTGATCTCGATCTCTCGATTCGACACCATGAAGCCCAGGAATTTTCCTAAACTAACCCCAAAAGCACATTTCTCGGGGTTAAGTTTCATGTTATATTTCCTTAAAATCTCGAACGTTTCCTATAAATGAGCCAAATGGTCCTCTGCGCGCAGGGACTTAACTAGCATGTCATCAATATAATTAACTTACCTATTTGTTCTTCGAACATCTTATTTACTAGATGTTGGTAAGTAGCTCCTACATTTTTTAGCCCGAAGGGCATTACATTATAACAATATGTTCCATACTTGGTGATAAATGAGGTCTTTTCCTGGTCTTCCGGGTTCATCTGAATTTAATTGTACCCCGAAGAGGCATCGAGAAAGGTAAGGATCTCGTGGCCAGCCGTGGCATCGATCATGCGATCGATGTTAGGCAGTGGAAAAGAATCTTTAGGGCATGCCTTGTTCAAATCCTTGTAATCTACACACATTCTAAGTTTGTTCCCTTTTTTAGGGACTACGACCACATTGGCTAACCATTCGGGGTATTTCACCTCCCGAATGGACCCTATTTTGAGAAGTTTAGTTACCTCGCCCTTTATGAATGCGTGCTTTATCTCAGGCTGGGGCCTTCTCTTTTGTTTCACTGGTTTGAACCTGGGGTCAAGGCTTAGCCGATGCGTTGTTATCTCCGTGGGATCCCTATCATGTTTAAATGGGACCAAGCAAAACATTCCATGTTATCAATTATGAAATTGAATAAGCTTTTTCCTGAGTTCGAGTGCTAACCCCATTCCCAGGTATACCTTTTGCTCGGGTAGGTACTCAATCAGTATAACCTATTCTAGCTCTTCGACTGTTGATTTGGTGGCGTCAGGCTCTTCGGGGACAATAAAGGTTTGAGGGGTCCAAAAATCCTCCTCTTCTTCTTCTTCTTCTTCTTCTTCTTCTTCTATCTCCTTCTCTCCCGATCCGGTCAAGGCTGGTGGCTGTGATTGCTATTTGGTTTCCTGTTTACCTTTGATGCTAGACCTTTCCATCGATACCAGTATTACCTTGTCAACCACAAACATTTCCTTTGCAGCATGCTGCTCCCCGTACACTATTTTTACAATATCCGACATCGGGAATTTCATCATTTGGTGGAGAATTGAAGGGACTACCCTCATATTGTGAATCCAAGGCCTTCCGAGCAGGGAATTGTACCTCATATCGCCTTCGATCATATGGAACTTGGTATCTTAAATGGTTCCAACCACGTTCACTGATAAAGTAATCTCCCCTTTAGTTGTTTCACTAGCCATGTTAAAGCTGTTTAAGACTCGAGTTGCAGGAACAATTTGATCTTGCAGGCCGAGTTGCTCCACGACCCTCGATCGGATGATATTGGCCAAGCTACCTGGATCCACTAAAAAATGCTTAACTTGAACTTTATTTAACAAGATAGAAATTACCAGAGCGTCGTTGTGTGGCTGAGAAATGCCTTCTGCTTCTTCGTTGTTGAATGATAAGGAGCCCTCGGGCACATAATCTCGGGTCGGTTTCTCATTAGTAATTGATACCTTAGTGCATTTGAATACAGGCCCTTGTGGAACATCGACCCTACCGACGATCATATAAATGACATGTTGAGGTTCCTCTTGTTCATTTTTTCTATTGGCGTCTTTGTCTCTGAAATGATTCTTGGCTTGATCGCTAAGGAACTCTCGAAAATGGCCTTTGTTGAATAGACAGGCTACCTCCTCCCTTAATTGCCTACAATCCTTGGTCTTGTGACCATGCGTGCCATGATACTTGCATATCAAACTTGGGTTTCTTTGAGAAGGATCAGTTTGTATGGGTCCTCAAGTATCTTTGAGCCTTCCGATTGCCAATACAATGCCAGACGCGTCGACGCTAAAGTTATATTCCGATAATTGTGGTGCCTCTACGGGATTGGCATGCTTATCAAAACCACTTTTGCTCATAAGTCCTTGAGAATTTTGTCCTCGATCATTTCTTCGATCATTCCGAGAGGTATTGCGTCCTAAATCATTGTTCCTTCGATCTGCGGTGTATAGTTGATATCGTTCTCTATTTGACCTTGGCTCTCTGTCGATTTCCCTTGGGGTTTTAACTGTCAACCTGTTTTGATGTACTGACCCGAAAGGGGCTCTTAATTGGTCATCTTCAACCCTGATCTTCGGTTGATATCGATTGTGCACATCTACCCAAGTTACAGCTGGATACTCAACCAAATTTTGTTTCAACTGTTATGACGCTATCGAAATCTGCTCGTTCAATCCTTGGGTGAAAGCTTGAACGGCCCAATTATCTGTGACCAGTGGCAACTCCATGCGTTCTATTTGAAATCGAGATACGAACTCCCTCAGAATGTCATTATCCCTTTGTCTTATCTTGAGAACGTCCGATTTTCTTATTGCGAATTTTATGGCCCCGGTGTGTGCCTTCACAAAAGAATCTGCTAACATGGCGAATGAGTCGATGGAATTAGGTGGCAGGTTGTGATACCAAATCATTGCTCCTTTTGACAAAGTTTCCCCAAATTTTTTCAGCAAAACGGACTCGATCTCATCATCTTCTAAGTCATTTCCCTTTATTCCACACGTGTGTGAAGTGATGTGTTCATTAGGATCGGTGGTCCCATTGTATTTAGGTATATCTGGCATACAGAACTTCTTAAATGGGCTTCAGAGCTGCATTCTGAGGAAAAGGCTTCTGCATGAACTTTTTCGAATCCAGACCATTTAGGATCAGGGGTGCCCACGGTATCTGATCAACTCAGGAGTTGTATCTTTCCACTTTTTTATCGTTATCTTTGATTTTCTTCTCTCCCGACTCAATTCTTTTGTTGAGATCCTCGAGTATTTTCATAATTGTAGGATAAATCCCTGATCCATTTCCATTCGACCTCTTTGGCACTGGCTCGGTACAGTGAGTGATTTCTGGCTCGACCACACTCGGAGTTCTATGTTGACTTTGAAGCTGAGCAATAGCAGTCTGTTAAGCATGTAGCATATCGAATATTACCTAGAGGCTAACTCCCCCGTATCCTACGCCCTGAGTTCTTTGGTCACCGGATCGGTATTCCCTACGCACACTCCCTTCGAGGTCCATGCCTAAGTCTGCATTCAAAGAAATGTGCGAATTGAAATCGACTGGACCGACAACTAGTATTCCCCCAATGTTAGCCAGTGGCACTCTGGCTCCTAGAGCAATTACATTGTCATTATCTGCGTGAAACCCGAGACCATCGTTACCATGTACGAGTGTGTTTGACATGTTTTAACTTGAAAGAAAAAATTCTTGACAAGAACAAGCATGAGATAATGTGTGTTATCAGAATCAGCACTGAACAATCACTATTATCCTTAGCCCCATGGTGGGCGCCAAACTGTTCACCCTAAAATTCGAGCAACAATTAAACTTATATTGTGGTTTTAAGGATATGTGATTTAATCTAATACTAATTGATAAACTATTAATTAAATATATAAATTGAAGAATAAAATAAATCAAGCCAGTGTGCAAGCCAAATCTCGACCTCAAACTATGACAGTCTCGAGGTGGGATAGTAAGAATAGCAAATTTTGAGGCAACTCTGATGAACAGTAAGCAAGAAAGTTATGGACATATATTTTCTTATCAGTCAACCGTGTGTTACAAATGAATGGGATCCCCCTTTATATAATAGGGGATTCCTAAATAAGGTACACTTCAAATTACCGTAAGAAATCATATTTGATAGTTGTCTAACTGCCGAATACCAATCCATTTCTAAATTTACACCGTGTTCTTCGGGCCGTTATGGATATATCGCTCTTTCCATTACTGAATCATAACGGTATTATCTCGAAGCATGCCTTCTTCCGACCTTGGCAAATGATATCGGCCTCGACATTGGAAAGGAGTTTTTACCCCTAGCTCGGTGTCCTGGCCTTCCGATATGGTATCACTTTCTCCATTGAAGAACGAAATCGGATAGCCCCGATATCCACAGTATACAGTTGTTTTATTATCTAGTTTTCTTGATTTCTTTTTATTTTCCTTCTTTAAAACCCAATAACTTTTCATTGGTAATAGTAAATACAGTTAAAACATCGTATCCTTAAAATAATAGTAATGCCAAAGAGAAAATAATCGATAATAGTAATCCCAATTACAAATTATGACAGAATTTGAAAAACCTAATAGTTTAGTGGTAGGTTATATGTGTATCCCTGTTATGTTTTGATAATCTAACAAACTTACTATTAAGAACCAGATAACGAACTTGTTCACATCCTCAAGAACTTAAGATCAACAAGTCTCCAGTCGGGGACACGGTTCAACTCTTCAGAGTCAAAGGAATAGCAGAGGGAACAGATAGCTATCAGTTCCCATGGTGACTGTACAAGTCAACCCCTCCCCCCCCAGCTGTAAAGTTGTTGCCTGCACCCACAATAGTGCAGCACTCAACTTTATGGGGAATGCTGTTTACCTAACTTGCTTACATCATTCAAGTGATGTCAAAAATGAATTGTTAATATCAAGCAAAGGTAAAACAAAAACACTTACACATTCAAGAATTAATCAAGTATTCTCTCAAGTCATCGATCAATCTTGCAAGTGACTCTCAAGGGCATCAAGAACAAAGAACAACCTAACAACGGACCAGTTCCTTGTATCGAGTTATTATATGTCCTTAGTTGTGTTTCACCTTTGTTAAAGCACTCTACTTATAATTCCTACTTATCTTAGTTAGAAGCATTATGTAGGGAATCTTTGTAAATCATAAACTCTTGTGTTTGTGTCTTGGCTAGAGTTAGTCAAGTTGTAAGTCTTTGTAATACAGTTATTACAAAGTGGCTTGTAATAGAGTTGTTACAAGTTAATGAGGGATTAAGAGGTTAATTCCTAGGTTACAATAGATTATAATCTAAAGTTTACTTAGTAGTGAAGTTAAAATCTTACAAGGGTAGGTTGTGATTTTTGATCCTGTGAGCTGGGAATTTTTCATGTAAAACTCCATCGTGTCATTTACTTACTGCAGTGTGCGTATGTTATATGGGAACTAATAGAGAACCTGGTTCTCTATGTAGTTTGGTGGACCCTTAGTTTCTATCAATTGGTATCACAGTAGATTCTTTCTATCAGGATAACACCTAGAAAGGATCCCCATGGCTGCTCTGCCAAACTTCAAAGAAGCTCAGTCTTCCTACAGACCACCAAGATTCAACGGCCAATACTATGGATGGTGGAAGACAAGGATGCACAGCTTCATCATGGCTGAAGACTTAGAGCTCTGGGATATCATCTGCGATGGACCTTTCATTTCTAAGATGACCATTAGAGAGCCCGTCGTGACAGTTCCTAAAACTAGAAAGGAACATAATGATGCTGACCATAAGGCTATTGAAAAGAACTTTTGAGCTAAGAAAATCCTCGTCTGTGGTATTTGACCAGGTGAGTACAATAGGATTTCAGCATGTCAATCTGCTAAGGAGATCTAGTAAGCTCTCTAAACAGCTCATGAAGGGACAACACAGGAAAAGTAGTTCAAGATTGACATGCTAACCATAGAGTATGAGCTTTTCAGGATGAAGGACGATGAGTCCATTCAGGATATGCACACTCGCTTCACATGTATCATCAATGAGCTTCACTCTTTGGGAGAGATCATTTCCAGGAACAAACTCATCAGGAAGATACTTAGTGTATTACCTAGTTCCTGGAAAAGCAAAGTAAACTCTATCACAGAGGTAAATGATCTGTAGGAGCTAACCATTGATGAACTTGTCGGCAATCTAAAGACTTATGAGATGAAGAAGAAGAAGGATAATGAGAGAAGAGATCCCAAAAAGGAGAAGAACCTGGTCCTCAAAATGGACAACAATGACTCAGGTGGTGAGGATGCTGATATGGCCTACCTGACAAAAAGTTTTCAGAAGATGGTTCACAGAAATGGAGGCATTCCAAAAAAATGCAGCTCCAGCAAGCCAAAAAGTTATGACCTATGGTATAAGTGTGGTAAGCCAGGACACTTGTCACGACCCAAAATCAACTGTCCTGATGGTGCCTATCGTGGAACTAGGACAGCCTCTACTTATAAGCTCATCACAGTAAGAATAACTTTGAGAAAAAATAAAGACGAAAGCAGTTAACAACAAAAAAACATTTTGAAATAGGATAAATCCCAAAATACAATACAAACCAACCCAAAACTGGGATGTCACTAAGTACATGAGCGTCTATTCAGAATACAATCCACTACAGTGTCTAGAGAAATAATTAAAATACAACTAATGATAAAGAAGGAGATCAAGGCCTGCGAATGCAGTGTAGCTACCTTGATAGTCTCCAAACTCTGAGGCCTCAATCAGCAACTGCCGCCATGAACAGAGTCGCCTGGATCTACACACGAGGTTCAAATAGTAACATCAGTACATCCAACTCAATAAGTAACAAGTCCAAACTTTGGACTAAAAGGTAGTGACAAACTCAACTGAAATAGATAAAATAGAAATAAATGCATAGAAACGTAGGCATGCTTTCAAGTTAAATAGATAGCTCAAAGCAGTAAAGTAAAAATAGATCCGAACACTGTAAGGTATATACCTCAACTACCTTTACATGACAATGCACATATTGCATGAAATTCACCATGTGCTCATACTCTCAAATGCTCAACCACTCAGTACTGTATATGGCCCATCCGGCCCAGGGAAGATCTATCCCGAAACATATACATCACTGACTATAAGTCACCCAATACCGAGGAAATGGGCAATCTAGCCTAGTGTAGAAGATCCATCTCCAAGTATCAAGCACTTCAAAGAAGATCCATGTCCAGGGAAGATCCATCCCAAATAATATCAACCGCGCTCACTAGGGATGTGTTACAGACTCTGGAGGGGCTCCTACAGCCCAAGCGCTATCATAACATCAATATAACCGCTGTGTCATGCAGCCCGATCCCATAACTGTCACTCATAATCAGGATCTTGGCCTCACTCAGTGATAAATCTCTCCAGTTTCACTCCCGGGCTCACAATGTCATAAAAACTAGCCCAAAACAATGATATGATGTATCAATAACAACAACTGAGACTGAAATATGATATGAAATGCAAGTATATGACTGAGTATGAAACATTAATGAAATCAATGAGATGACAGCAAGAAACGACCACTATAGGTCCCAACAGTATCGGCATAAAGCCTAAACATGATGTCTAGCATGATTGACAGCTCAACTACTTTGTCATATAGTGAAAACACGAATATCAACAAGATAGAATCACTATACAATGCCATGGAACCAACTAGGTCACAGTTCTCATGGTGCACGCCCGCATGCCTGTCACTTGGCATGTGCGTCACCTCAATACCAATAACTTAACACAAAATTTGGGGCTTCGAACCCTCAGAACTAAGTTTGAAAGCGTTAGTTACCTCAAACCAATCAAATCCCTACTCTGCAATGCCCTTGCCTCTCAAATCGGTCTCCAAACGTCCTGAATCTAGCCACAAGCAGTACAATACAATTAATATAGGCTAAAGGGATCAATTCCACAAGAAATGTACTAAATTAGAGTCAAAATCCGAAATCGACTCAGGCTCGGCCCCTGGGCCCACATCTCGAAATCCGACAAAAGTCACAAAACCTGAAAGCTCATTCACTCACGAGTCTAACCATACTAAACTTATCAAAATCTGACATCATTTGCCCCTCCAAATCCCCAAAATTCACTCTCCAATTCTCAACCCCTAATCTCCTAAATTTCACCTCTAAACCCCACCAACTAGGTGTAAATTCAGCGAGTAAACACCATAATTGACGATAAATAGGCACAAGGAACTTACCTCAACAAACACTTCAAAATCCTCCAAAATTCGAGTTCCAAAATGTGAAAATGGTGAAAAATCTCGAAGTCCCTTTTTTATATGTTCTGCCCAGGCTTTTCGCATATGCGGCTCAATTTCCACATCTGCGGAGCCGCATCTACGAACCAAGCTCCACTTTTGCAGAAAAATCACTTAAGCACTGCCTCCGCATCTGTGATCAAGGGACCGTATCTGCGCTCATCGCAGGTGTGGAAGCTACATCGCACTTGCGGTCCAAACTCGCACCTGCGCCTTGAAGCCACTTCTGCAACCACCGCAGGTGCAGGAATGCCATCGTACGTGCGCCCTCTACCCAACTCTTCCTTGGTCGCATCTACGACCTTTTCCTCACTTCCAGGCTCTCGCCTATGGTGCCCACTCCGTAGGTGCAGTTACACCAGTAGCAGCAGCACTTCAGCTGCATTCTTCAACTCAAATCAAGTAGTTAACCACCCGAAATCATCCCGAGGCCCTTAGAACCTCAACCAAACATACCAAAAAGTCCTATAACCCGTTACGAACTTAGTCAACTCCTCAAATCACCTCAATTAACATAAAAAACATGGATTACATTCAGATTCAAGCCTAATGAACTTCTAAACATCCAAATTCTACCAACGATGTTGAAACCTATCAAACCACGTCCGATTAACCTCAAATTGTGCACACACGTCATAAATGACACCACAGACCTACTCCAATTCTTGGAATTCCAATCTAACACTGATATCAAAACTTCCACTGCTGGTCAAATTTGCCAAAATTCCAACTTTCGCCAATTCAAGCCTAATTCTACTACGGACCTCTAAATCACATTCTGAACACGCTCCTAAGTCCAAAATCACCTAAGTGAGCTAACGGAACTATCAAAATTCAAATTTGAGGTCGCTTAAACTTAAGTCAACATCTGGTCGACTTATCCAACTTAAGCTTTCAATTAAGAGACTAAGTGTCTCAATTCACTCCAAAATCACTTCGGACCCAAATCAACTAACCCGATGAGACACAATATAGAAGTAGACCACAAAAGAAGCAGGAAATGGGGGAAATGGGGCTATAACTCTCGAAATGACTGGTAGGGTCATTACAACACTTCATCAAGGATTGCCCTCTCCTCAAGCAAGATCAGTACAAACACAACACTGACAGAGCAGCTAAGAGGAACCCGGTTCCTGAGAAATAATTCAAGAGAAAAGATGTCACTAACAATATTGTGAAACAAGCTCTTGCTGCATGGAGAGACTCTTCCAACGGATCAGAAAAAGATGATGATCAAGGTAATAGCTCCATGATAGCAGTGGAAAGTGAAGCAGCTGAGTATGACTCAATCTTTGCCCTGATGGCAAAATCTGACAACGATGAAAATGACGACAATGATGATGAGGTAAACTTTCTAGATGTTTAAAGAAATCCAAAATCTTATTCTCCGAAAAAGCTTATGTCTTTGGAAAATGTTTTAATTGAATTTTCATAGTCTTATAAATGATAAAGATGCATTAACAGTGGATCTAGGAGAAGTAGAATAGTCGAGAGATAATCTAGTAGTCATTGTAGTAGACATAAAGGAAACCATTGAGAGTCTGAAGAAAGAAAAAGATGTCTTATCTGGAAAAAATGCAAACATAGAATATGAGAGATGATCTAGTAGTTGTTATGGTCGATCTAAAAGAGACCATTGAGTATGTTAAAAAGTAGAAAGAAGTTTTAACTGATAGTTGCTAACATTGAGCATGAGAGAGATGTCCTATTAATAGTGGTTGTAGACCTAAAGGAAACAATTGAGGAACTAAAAAGGGAGAGCAGGCCTAGGAACACTTAAAAAGGAAAGGAAGTTTCAAGTGAGGCACACCTTAGGCTTGAAAATGAGTTAAAATCAGTGAAATCTAGTATGTGTGCTAATCTTGAGAAAAACAGACAACTTCAAGAAAATCTAGGCAAAATGAAGAGTGACCTAGAAAAATCTCTTAAGTGAACTTGGTCCTTTGATGCAATCACTGCTATGTTTGCAACAATGGGGGAAACAAGCAAGGAATCAGGTTTCAAAAGGAAAATACTCCCTACAACCCTCATAGCAAGTACGTTATTGTACCTGATAACTGGTTCTGCACTCATTGTGGTAACACTGGGCACTTTAAGGAAACCTCTAAGGCCAAATTTCAATCTTAACAGAAAAACAAAGTTTTTGCTGAAAAAATAACTACTACTAGGAAACATGGTCCTTCATATAGAAAACGTGTGATGCCTGCTTGGACCAAAAGAGCCATCATTCACCCCTTTCCTCATTACAAGGGACTCAAACTTGTTTGCGTTCCTAAGTCTAACTCTTGATTTTCTTGTGCAAGGAACAGTGAAAGGGAGCATGCAACAATGGTACATAGATAGCGACTGCTCGAAGCACATGACTGGAAGTACAAATGATTTCCTTTCACTGAAGGCCCTACAGGGGGAGTGTATCCTTTGGAAATGGCAAGAAGGGATACATTCTAGGAGTTGGAAGGATTGGGAAGTCTCTCTCTCTCACTCACTCAATTGAAAATGTGTGCTACGTGAATGGGTTGAAGTAAAGCTTGCTGAGTGTTTCCCAAATCTGTGACAAGGGAAACAAAGTGGAATTTGTATCCAAGATATGCACAGTCACTAATCTTGTGACTGGTAAAGTGGTGTTAGTGTCCAAAAGATACAAAAATATCTACATTGCTAACTTTAAGTCTTTGCAAAATGGGGATCTCAACTGTATGAGTGTTGTTGATGATGATGCTGAACTATGGAATAAAAGGCCAGGTCATGAAATTTTTACGTTGATGAATAAATTGGTCAAAAAGGACCTGGTTCGTGATCTGCCCAAGTCAAGCTTCAAGGATCACAAGGTGTGTGATGCATGTGTAAAGGGAAAGCAAGTCAGATCCTCTTTCAAGCTCAAAAGGGGATTTAGTACCTCAAGGCCACTTGATCTCCTCCATATAGATCTGTGTGGACCTATGAGGGTGCCTAGTAGAGGAGGAAAGAAGTACATCTTCGTTATAGTGGACGACTATTCCAGATTCACTTGGACTCTGTTCCTCAGAACCAAGAATGAAACCTTTCAAGTGTTTGTGGCATTTGTGAAGAAGATCCATATGAAGATGAGCCATAATGTAGTATGTATCAGGTCTGACCATGGGACAGAATTTGACAATGCCAAAATCAACGAATTCTGTGTTGAAAATGGAATAACTCACAATCTTTCAGCTCCAAGAACACCTCAACAAAATAGTGTTGTGGAGAGGAATAATAGAACACTTGAAGACATGGCAAGAACAATGTTGTCATGACAGTGGCATTACAAAAAACTTCTGGGCCGAAGCCGTCAACACTGCATGCTACTTGGTAAGTAGGTGCATGATTAGGTCCCTTTTGAACAACAATCCATATGAACTGTTAAATGGAAGAAAGCTCGAGCTGACACATTTAAGGACCTTTGGCTATAAACGTTTCGTTCTCAACAATGGCAAGGAAGCACTTGGAAAATTCGATGCCAAAAGCGATGAAGGAATCTTTATAGGCTATTCATCATAAACAAAGCCTACAAAGTATAAAACAAAAGAACTCAATGTGTTGAGGAAAGCATAAATGTGATATTTGATTAATCTCACCACTCATGTGGAAAGGATTTACCTGATAAGAGTGATCAAAATAGAGAATGGTCAACTGTCCCTGGTGAAGTTATTGACATGGCAAATGGAAAGGCTAATATGATGAGCCACATCAAAGATTCAAATAAGAATGGTGCAACCATATCTCCAACTGATGGAGAGGAATCTGGTCCCTCAGTCACAACAACTGAAGCTGAGAAAAGGGTTGTAGATGTTATCCAAGGCAACCCACATGTTGAGATGAGAAGCAATCAAGGTTCACTGTCAGAAATACCTGGACCTTCTCATAATGAGGTTTAGGTGTCTTACTGGAAGCACAAAAGTTCACACCCCCTTGAAAATGTAATCACTCCTCTTGATTCAGACATCCAAACCAAATCAAAGACAAGAAACTCACTTGCCTTCTCAGCCTTCCTCTCTTAAATAGAGCCTAAAAATATCAAAGAAGCATTGAAAGATGCAGACTAGATTACAGCTATGCAAGAAGAACTCCATCAATTTGAGAGAAACAGTGCATGGCACCTGGTTCCACGACCTGCTGACCAAACTGTTATATAAACTAGGTGGGTATTCAGAAACAAACTTGATGAGTTTGGAAACACAACAAGGAACAAGGCAAGGCTAGTAGTCCAAGGCTACAATGAGGAAGAAGGGATGGACTATGATGAAACTTTTGGTCCAGTTGCTCGAATGGAGGCTATCAGAATTCTTATTGCCTTTGCATCTCATATGGAATTAAAATTGCTCCAAATAGATGTCAAAAGTGCATTTCTAAATGGTTTTTTGAAAGGAAGAGGTATTCGTCAAGTAACCACCTGGATTTGAGAATCATGAGCATCCTGAGCACGTCTTTAAACTTGACAAGGCTCTGTATATGCTAAAGCAAGCTCCTCGCGCTTGGTATGAAAGGTTGTCAAAATTTCTTCTACAAATTGGTTTTACAAGAGGAAAAATTAACAACACCCTTTTTTGAAGAAACGAGGAAGGAGCGTGCTCATTGTGCAAGTCTATGTTGATGACATCATTTTTGGAGCAACAAACGATTCTCTGTGTGAGGAATTCGCAAAACTCTTGGGAAGTGAGTTTGAAATGGGCATGATGGGGAAACTGATTTTTTTTTTGGGTTTACAAGTGAAGCAAACTCCCAAGGGGACAATGATAAGTTAGCAGAAGTACATCAAAGAGTTGCTAAAGAGATTTGACATGGAAAGATCAAAAATCATTGATACTCCCATTACCACAGCCACTCGTCTGGACTTGGATGAACCTGATCCCTCTATGAATAAGACATGTATAGAGGTATCATAGGGTCACTCTTTCATCTCATGGAAAGCAGACCAAATATTGTTTTTAGTGTGGGTCTTTGTGCCAGGACCTGGTTCTCTACTATCCCTCAGGAGACAATTTTGATTTAATTGGGTATGCTGATGCTGACTACGCTGGGAATTTGGTAGACAGGAAAAGCACTTCTGGAATGGTACATTTTCTAGGTTCATGTCTGATTTCATGGGGTACAAGAAAACAAAACTCCGTGGCACTCTCAACTGCAAAAGTTGAATATGTGGCGACTGCATCTTGTTGTGCTCAACTGTTGTGGATTAAACAATAGCTGAAAGATTTTGGTGTACTTTCTAATTGCATGCCCTTACTATGTGATAATACCAGTGCTCTCAACAAGGTCAAGAATCCAGTTCAACATAAGAAAACAAAGCACATTGATGTGTTACATCATTTTCTCAGAGACAATGTTGAAAAAGGGCTCATCTGTATGAAATTTTGCAGCATAGAAGATCAAATTGCAGACATATTCACCAAAGTACTAAGTAGAGAGCACTTGAAAAGGAACCGTCTATCTCTAGGGTTGATGAAATCAAGCTAAGGACCTGGTCTCTTGATAATTGGCTACGAAAGAAATGTACAGGTAAAATAGCTAAAAAATGTTTTCTGGCAAAGTCTAACTCATTTCTATATCGTTACAGGTAGACACACATGACGATTGTAGAGCAAACAAACAGCTAATGCATTGCACGTTGGTCAAAAGATCAGGCTTAAATTTGCAAAATTTGTAAGGGAACCTGGTTTCCTTGACACAGGTTAGTAGTTCCTCTATACTCTCATGCATAATTTTTAAACGGCTGAAACGGTGCCACGTCATCAAATTGTCAGTTTCTTTTCTTTTCTGCTTTTGAACGCAAGTGTCTCACCCCTTTATGAAGCTACCCGACTACCCCAATTGACACTTATTCCTAACTGGTCTCTCATCCCTCTTAAATATATTCACTCATAATCACTTTCACCACTGTTCACATCAAAAAATCAAAAATTAATCTTTTTCCTTCTTCAAACCAAACGCTCTCTTCTTCAACCCACTACACTCCACCATGTTTGAACACCAAGAAACACAAGAGGTTCCAAGTGTCATCCCCACTGTGTCTTCATCCATTGAAGTGTCAGTGATAGAGCCCACACTCCACACTCCGACTAGTCCAAACCCTAAGTCAAATTCACAATCACCCTTTACTTCCTCTCCAACCCAATCAAGTATTGGTTCTCATCGAAGTCACAAAACCTCGACTCCCAAGAAATTTTTGGTTGTGACCTCTCTTTTTGCCTCAGCGAAAAACATGGTCGAAGAAGCTACAATGGAGGAAGTAGAAAATCAAAACGTTTCTAGACTACCATTGGAGGAAAATCTAAGAAAGAATAGTGTGTGGGTCATACCAGTGATGAATCAACAATGAAAGCTCCTGGACTTGATTCTCCAGGTAATACTCTTTCTACTTCTGCGTTTAACATGGGGTTACAAAAACAAGAGGCCATAGAAAATATGTTGTCAATAGCTGCTGAGGGAAGTGTTTTGGGGGGTGGTAAAGGTGTATCTGAGTCTTGGGGGGAAGAAAACTGTACACTAGTGGAGAGTAAGGAACCGGTGCCTGTTGAAACATCAGCATCGGATAGTGGTACTGGGGCACCAACTGAGGGACCAAATCTCTCCACCCAAGAGGAGTCAACCCCTGGTTCCTCTCAATCACCCTAGGTCAGTATTGATCTTGCTCCCTCTCCTGACTTCTATGCTGAACCATTGTCCATAGTTGTTCCTGAAATGAGACCTTTATCTGAGGAGGAGAATGCGGATAGTGAAGAAGAAGATTATGATAATGTGGCTCTGGCAAGCCTTATTAGTGCTAGGAATAGAAAGGAACCTCCCCAGGGATCAACGTCTAAGAGGCCCATCACTAGGTTGCAAAAGAAGGAAGAACTTGAGTCTTTTCTTAAGAAAAGTAAAGCAGAAAAGAAAAAAAGGAGATTGGTGAAAGGGGAAAGACAGTGCCTCCTGAACTAGTTGTTAAGCTTGATGATGAAGAGGAAAAGGTAGTTGGTTCTTTGGTTTGTAAGTCTGCGAAGAAACTTGGTGTTCCTGCATCAAATAAAGAGTCATTTGTAAGTGAGATGGGTATGAGAAATGTCGAGCGTGAAAAATCTAGTGAAAATCTGGTTGAAGAGTCTGGTAAACAAGTGGTTGGGGAGTTTTCTGAACAAGTGTCTGAGTAGAGGATGTCTAAGAAATCTGTTGAGAAAGGAAAGAGTGCTCGAAAATAAGTGAAAAGGAAGGGTAATATCAGTTGGGAACCTGGTTCTTCCAAAAGGGCCAAGGTTGATGATGCCCAGGATGCTAGGAAGGATAAATTAAAAATCAAAAAGTGTTGTGGGGCCGTACATTTGCCCCTAATATTCTGGATATGGTTGGCATGCATCAATTGGTAGAGATCTATGAATTTCAACAGTAGACACACCTATTCACAGGTGACAGTCCCAAAGTGTATGAGGAGGAAGTGCGCAACTTTTATGCCAACTTCTTTATAGTTGAGGACGATCATATTTGTATGATGGTGAATGGTGTTGATTTTGTGATGGACTCTGCTGTGCTGGAAAATATTTTGGGAGTACCCGCTGAGGGTTTCTCTTCTGTTCAAGGAACCTGCTCTTCGAACTTTAGAATTTCTATCTTGAAGGATATGGCAGTTCAGCAAGGGGAACGAGTATAGAAGAAGGCTCTCCTTCTAGTGTACCAATTGTTGTTTGAATTGGTGAACAAGGTCTTGCTACCTCGTGCAGAAAGAAGGTCCATTACATCTCAAGCAGACCTGGTTCTTATGGAAGCACTGGATGGCTACACAACTATCAACTTGCCTGGCATTATTATAGAACATACGCAAAAGGTGGCAGATTTCAAGGATGGTAATCATGGGCTGCCTTACGGGTTCCTCCTTACTAAGGTGTTTAAGTTATTCAAAGTCCCTTTGGGATAAGCTAAAGTGGGTACCGTTAAACAAACCTTATCCAAGACCACCCTCGAAGAATGTGAATGCATTGAAAAGGTTGGAGTGGTTAGTAGCACTTCTACTATCTCCCAGTTGATCAACACCCAAAACAGTGCCAGCGATAAGGAAGCTGAAGGCAAGGAATGCCATTCTTGAGGGTCAGCTAAGTCAGTTTTAGGAGGCACCTGGTTCTAGGAGCTCTCAAAGCACAAAGGTTGCCCATCTGACCAAGGAAAATGCCTACCTAAGGAAACAAGTTGAGGACCTGAAGGAGACACTGCTCAACAAGCAGGTGTTAGCTAACGCTCGAATGGACATCCTTCTTCGAACCCTTGCCTCCTCATCTAGGCCTTTCCTCTCCAATGCTCCCTAAACAGTGTCCCCTTCCCAAGTGTCAAGTTCTTAGTGTCTATCCTCTATTTTAGTTCTGATGATGTTTATGACTGGTACTTTAGTTTTTGCAATTTTTATTTTGTGGATGTGTTTGGAAATAATGGAACTGCTCCCTGCTTAATTATCCAAAATTAATGAAAGTTTCATCCTGTTTGCTGAATATGCCTTGCTCTTTTACTCCGCTTTTAGTCCTAATTGTGTGCACACATGTGGCATGAGTTAACTAAGCTAGACTTCTTTTTACTTAAGGCTTATTACTGATCTTTTCATGATACCAGAAGGGGGGAAATAATTGAGGGGGAACAGGATTGGGAATAGATTCAAGGGAAATACAGGAACTGCGAATGTTATTCTGGTTCTTAGGGGGGACTTAAATTATAAGTTTGTCATCATAAAAAAGGGAGAAATTGATAGGTTATATGTGTATCCCTATTATGTTTTGATGATCTAACAAACTTACTATTAAGAATCAGATAAGGAACCTGCTCACATCCTCAAGAACTTAAGATCAACAAGTCTCCAGTCGGGGACACGGTTCAACTCTTCAGAGTCAAAGGAACAACAGAGGGAACATATAGCTACTAGTTCCCATAGTGACTGTACAAGTCAACCCCCCAGATGTAAAGTTGTTGGCTGCACACGCAACAGTGCAAAAATAGTGCAGCAGTCAACTTTATGGGGACTGCCCTTTACCTAACTTGCTTACATCATTCAAATAATGTCACAAATGAATTATTAACATCAAGCAAAGGTAAAACAAAAACACTTGCACATTCAAGAATTAATCAAGTATTCTCTCAAGTCATCGATCAATCTTGCAAGTGACTCTCAAGGGCATCAAGAACAAAGAACAACATAACAACGGATCAGTTCCCTGTATTGAGTTATTACATGTATTGTGTTACACCTTTGCTAAAGCACTCTACTTGTAATTCCTACTTAGCTTAGTTAGAAGCATTGTGTAGGGAATCTTTGTAAATTATAAACCCTTGTATTTGTGTCTTGGCTAGAGTTAGTCGAGTTGTAAGTCTTTATAATAGAGTTATTACAAAGTGGCTTGTAATAGAGTTGTTACAAGTTAGTGAGAGATTAGGAGATTAATTCCTAGGTTACAATAGGTTGTAATCTAAAGTTTGCTCAGTAGTGAAGTTGAAATCCTACAAGGGTAGGTCGTGGTTTTTGATCCTGTGATCTGGGAGTTTTCCACGTAAAACTCCATTATGTCATTTACTTACTAGAGTGTGCATGTGTTCTGTGAGAACTAATAGAGAACCTGCTTCTCTATTATAGTTTTGTGGACCCTCTATCATTTAGGTATGTTTTAAATGGTACCAAGTTTGAGGGATTTTAATTATATGATGAAAATGTTTCATGTCATGGCACGTGGATTAAGTTGACACGATGTATGGCACGTGAAATACACCCATTAATTCAGTTTCATTCATGGGAACTTTAAATATAAAATTCAGATGGATAATAGTTTAAATATGATACTAGCAAAATTGGTACTCCCTCCGTTCTTTTTTAGTTGTCAAGTATTCTAAAAATAAAATTTTATTTTTACTTGTCACTTTTCGTATATCAAGAGAAAAATAATTTATTTTTCCTGTTTTATTCTGAGAATTACTTACTCATTCCAAATCATTTTTCAAATGCATTAAGTCTATTCACCAATTAATATGGGCATCATGAATAAATAAAAAGTGGATACCGTTTCTCTCTCAGCGCATGTTAGCCTAATGTGCGCCATCCATGGGGAAGAGAGCTCGAAATCCATCGCAGAAGGCAATCTTGGCTCAGGAATCAGCTGTGTTAGTAGGAAATCAACAACGGAAAAAGGATGAGCTTCTAAAGGCAATTGAAATCTCGAAGTTGCAGGAGATAGAGTTGGAAACCAATGGAACAGTACCAGGAAAATTTAGGGATGTAAACTCATAGGAAATTGGGGGATCTTCAATAGCTAGAGCACCTGAGGAATTGGAGGTAACGTCCACCTCAAAAGAAGCTTCAGGAAGTTCATCAAAGGGTCAACGTAAGCTCTCGTGGGCAGACGAAGTTGAACTAATGGATGAAATCACAAGCAAGGGATCCATCTGGGACAACTTTGACATCACAAAGGTAACTAATACTGGTTTAAACTAGAATACATATCTCCAGAGGTGCATGCAGAGACTCATGTATGCGAAATTGAAATAGAGGATATCAGTACAGAACTGGAATATTGGAAAACTGTTATAGTGTGTTATGTTTTGGGGGCTCACCCTTGTAACGACCTGGCAGGTCATTTTAAGAATTTATGCCCCGATCCCCTATTAACTACTTTACCCGTGTTTGTTTCTACTATTTTGATTCACCGGGATGTTTGGTTTTGAGTTTCGGAGTGTTTTGGGACACTTAGTCCCTAAATGAGAGTTTACTTTTAAGAAATTAGACCGTAATTGGAGCAGTGTGAAGATGGCCTCAAAATGGAATTACGTTGGTTTTGTTATCTCTATTGGGTGATTTCGGGCTTAGGGGCATATTCGGATTATGTTTTGGAGGTCCGTAGCTAATTTAGGTTTGAAATGTCAAAAATTGAATATTTGAAGTTTCCGGTTTGACAGTGAGATTTTGATATCGGGGTCGGAATGGAATTCCAGAAGTTGGAATAGCTCCGTAGTGTTGAATGTGACGTGCTTGCAAAATTTTAAACTTTTTGATCGAAAGCGTAATTTGAGAGTTTTGGAGTTCTTAGGCTTGAATCCTATGTTAAATTAGTGGTTTGACATTTTTTTGAGCGTTCCGAAGGTTGGAACAAGTTTGAATGATGTTTTAGGATTGTTTGGCATGTTTGGTTGAGGTCATAGGGGCCTCGGGTATGTATCTGATTTCCTTCTTTGCGTTCGAGAGTAGGGTCTTGCGTTTGCGAAGAGGAGCTGGGGCTGGGGGAGGTTTAATGCTTCGCGTTCGCGAATTTTCTCCCACGTTCTCTAAGCTGAGAGGTCTTATACCTACGTATTCGCGATAGTGTTCCCGCGTTAGCGTAGGAGGAGGAGATTGTGCACCGCGTTCGCGACTAGGGCATCGCGTTCGCTATGAAGGAAAGCTGGACCAAGCGAAGTTGTGCTTCGTGAACGCGAGGGTCCTTCCACGTTCGCGAAGAAGGAAATACCTAGGCAGAATGTTTAAGTTCAAAATCGAGGATTTAGCCATTTTTGTGAAAACTAGAGCTTGGGAGCTCGGATTTGAGCGAGGTTTTGAGGGATTTTCAGAGGTATCGATTGGTAACGATTCTAAACTGCTTTTTGCTTGTAACCCATTAATCTAAACATGAATTCATCATTTAATTTCGGAATTTGTATGAAAATTGGGGGAAAGTTCTTAGACAAAAATTCGAGTTTTGATTGGGGATTTGACATTGGATTTGAATAATTTTGGTATGGTTAGACTCGTGAGAGTATGAGGATTCTGAAAATATAAATTTTACCCAATTCCGAGATGTGGGCCCGAGGGGCGTTTTGGTCATTTTACCTCATTTCGCGTATTAGCTTAGAATTTATTTGTGGAATCAGTTACTTGAAGTTATATTTACATTATGCAATTGAATTGAATAGATTTGGGCCATTTGGAGTCAAGTACTCGTGGCAAGAACGTGGTTTCGGGTTGATTATTAAGCCGGTTCGAGGTAAGTGTCTTGCCTAACCTTGTGTGGGGGAAACTCTGCTTGAGATTTGGTATTGTTGATATTTGAAATGCCTTGTACGTGAGGTCACAAGTGGGTACTTGTGCTAATTATTGAAAATTCTGCTTTCATTAAGTAGCTTTAATTGTGTTTTCCCTTCTTGTTTATTCTACTTGCAATTTAAGCCTGCTGTTAGCTTAGGGAATCATGTCTAATTGACTTAATTGCTTTATTTACTCAAACTGCATTATTTGTACTAAGTGAAGCATGTTAGGTTAGAAAATACTTGTTTTACCTTGGTGTGAAATTTAATTTAATTGAGTATTCTTCGTGTTGTTGCTGCGTGTTTACTTTGGAACTACGGGACGGTATCGCGGGAGATCCACTGCACATATATATTGACTTTGACTGTAGTGCGGGATACAGAGAGATCCTCATCACATATATTGAGGAAACTAAGAGATTCTTGGGATACTGATAGATCCCCAGCATATATATTGAGGATACTAGGAGATCCTCGGGATACTAAGAGATCCACGTCACACATATTGAGGATACTAAGAGATCCTTGGGATACCGAATGATCCCTAGCATACATATTGAGGATACTAAGAGTTCCTCGAGATACTGAGAGATCCCCGGCATACATATTGAGCATACTAAGAGATCCTTGGGATACCGACGATCCCTAGCATACATATTGAGGATACTAAGAGATCCTCGGGATATTGAGAGATCTCAGGTTGTTATCTCCATGTTAAGCTGTACTTCCTTCCATGATTATTCAGTTTTTGTTGTACTTGCTGTTGTTCTTTATATTCTATGTTATTTCTTACTGTTGCATTTAATTTTACTGTCTTATTCTATACTGTCATTCTTTATATTTCATTTAATCTCAGTAGGGCCCTGACTTTCCTCGTCACTACCCAACCGAGGTTAGTCTTGGCACCTACTGAGTACCGTTGTGGTGTACTTATGCCCTTTCTGTGCATGTTTTTTATGTGCATATCCAAGTACTTCCACTCAGTCTTATCATCCTTGAGACGAGGCGCTTCTGTAGAGACTTCGAGGTATATCTTCCATGACAGCGGACCGAGGAGTCCCTTTCTATCTTTTAGTAATAGTATAGCCCTTTAGTATTTTACTTTTGTTAGACATTTCTGGAGTTAGAACTTCTTATGTATCTCTTAGCTTGTGATTCATGGGGTTCCGGATTTTGGGAAGTGTTAGGTTGAACTTCTTGTACTATTATGTGCCAGGCGACATCTTAAACACTATTCCATTTTGTTATTTTGATTTTATATTATTTTCTTTCTGCAAATTGTTTCTTTTCCGCATTTGTTCGGCTTACCTAGTTGTAGAGACAAGGTGCCGTCACGATAGTTCATGGAAGACGAACTGGGGTCATGACAAATTGGTATCAGAGCTCTAGGTTCATAGGAGTTATGAATCACAAGCCGATTTATTAGAGTCTCACGGATCGGTACGGAGACGTCTGTACTTATCTGCGAGAGGCTATGTAACTATTAGAAAAATTCCACTTCATTTGATTTCCTTGTCGTGTGAGATCTTTATGTCACAATTCTAAACTTTTGTTTTCTATTCTCTCACCGATGGTGAGGACACGCGCTACCGGAGGTGACGAGAACCCGCACCCCCTACTGCAGCCGTTAGAGGTCGGGGCCGGGGTAAAGGCCGAGGACGCACTCGTGGTGCAGCCAGAGCACCAACGCAATCTGCCACAGAGGATCCACCAGCAGCTCCAGCCGGAGTCTAGGCACCTAATACGCCTACTGCTACTACTACTACTCCAGCATTTCAGGAGACATTAGCACAGTTCCTAAGCATGTTTGGTACATTAGTTCAGACGAGGTCAGGAGAGAGAGTAGGGAAGCGAGGAGATCTCATAGACTGGAGAGACCCACTGGTCCTTACTTTGGAGGAAGAGTACGGCATGGTAGAGTTTTTGTGGGTCATCCAGCTCAGTTTGTATCTCAGGTTTCGCACATTGTTTTAGGTGTTCAGGGCTCTCAGAGTACCCATACCGCACAGTTCCCACTGCCACATCAGCCGTGAGGTTGTTTTGAGTTTGGTGCCATATGCCATGTGGTAAGGTATTTCCCTAGACTAGGCAGGGGTGTACCTCCACAAACTTCTCAACCACAGCGTACCCCGCAGAGTCCTCAGGCTATGGTTACAGCTCTAGTTACTACCCCACCAGCTCAGCCAGCTAGAGGTGGAGGTCGGAGAGGTAGAGGTCGCCCTAGAGGGGGAGTCCAGGCCAGATACTATGCCCTTCCAGCCCGTACCGAGGTTGTTACCTTCGATTATGTCATCACAGGTATTGTATTGGTTTGTCATAGAGATGCATCGGTTCTATTCTATCTAGGCTCCACCTATTCTTATGTGTCTTCCTATTTTGCCCCGCATTTGGGTGTACCTCGGGATTCTTTGAGTACCCATGTTTATGTTTCTACTCTTGTGGGAGATTATCTTGTTGTGGATCGTATTTATCGGTCATGTTTGATTGCTCTTAGTGGTTTTGAGACTAGAGCCAATTTGTTATTGCTCAGCATGGTAGATTTCGATATTATCTTGGGCATGGACTGGTTGTCGCCTCATTATGATATTCCTGATTGTCACACCAAAACCGTGACGCTGGCTATGCCAGGTATTCTGAGAGTTGAGTGAAGGTATACCTTAGATCACACTCCTAGTAGAGTTATTTCTTTCCTTAAAGCTCAACGAATGGTTGAGAAGGGGTGTGACGCGTATGTAGCTTATGTGAGGGATGTTAGTGTTGATACCCCTACAGTTGATTCAGTCCCAGTAGTACGGGATTTTTACTGATATGTTTCTAGCTGATCTTCCAAGCATGCAGCCCAATAGAGATATTGATTTTGGCATTGATCTGTTGCTGAGCACTCAGCCCATTTCTATCCCTCCGTATCGTATGGCCCCTCCTGAGTTGAAGGAGTTGAAGGATTAGTTAAGGAATTGCTTGATAAGGGTTTTATTCGGTCCAATGTGTCACCTTGGGGTGCTCCTGTCTTGTTTGTGAAGAAAAATGATGGTTCTATGCGTATGTGTATTGATTATCGCCAGTTGAACAAAGTTACAGTGAAGAACCATTATCGTTTGCCTCGTATTGATGATCTATTTGACCATCTTCAGAGCGTACGAGTGTTTTTTAAGATTGACTTGCGCTCAGGTTACCATCAGTGTCATTACGAGTTCCTTGCGATGTCATTTGGGCTGACCAATACCTTAGCAACCTTTATGCATTTGATGCACAGTGTGTTCTGACCATATCTTGACTCGTTCATCATTTTCTTTATTGATGATATTCTGGTGTATTCCCGGAGTCAGAAAGATCATGAGCAGCACCTAAGGACAGTGCTCCAGACTCTGAGGGAAAAGAAGTTATATGCTAAATTCTCGAAATGTGAGTTTTGATTGGATTCCGTGGCATTCTTAGGACACGTGGTATCGAGTGAGGGTATTCAGGTGGATTTGAAGAAAGTGGAAGCAGTGTAGAGTTGGTCTAAACCATCCTCAGCTACATAGATCCGTAGTTTTCTTGGCTTGGCGGGTTATTACCGCCGTTTGTTGAGGGGTTTTCATCGATTGCATCCCCTATGACCAGGCTGACCTAGAAGGGTGCTCCATTCCAGTGGACGGAAGAGTGTGAGGCGAGCTTTCAGAAGCTCAAGACAACTTTGACTACAGCCCTAGTTTTGATATTGCCTATAGGTTCGGGGTCTTATACTATCTACTGTGATGTCTCGAGGATTGGCCTTGGAGTGGTTTTGATGCAGGACAGTAGGGTGATTGCCTACGCGTCTAGACAGTTGAAGGTACATGAGAAGAATTACCTTGTTCATGACCTCGAGTTAGTTGTTAGTGCTCACGCCTTGAAGATCTGGTGTCATTATTTGTATGGTGTGCCTTGTGAGATTTATATTGACCACCGGAGTTTGCAATATCTGTTCAAGTAGAAGGATCTTAATTTGCGTCAGAAGAGGTAGTTAGAGTTGTTGAAGGACTATGATATCACTATTTTGGATCACTCGGGCAAGGCCACTGTGGTGGTCGATGCTTTGAGTCACGGGGCAGAAAGTTTGGGAAGTTTGGCCTATTTACCAGCAACAGAGTGGCCCATGGCGATGGATGCTTAGGCCTTAGCCAACCAGTTTGTGAGATTGGATCTTTCAGGGCCTAGTCGGGTTCTAGCCTACGTGGTTTCTCGGTCTTCCTTATTTGATCGTATTAGGGAGCATCAGTTGGATGAGCCTCATTTGCTTGTCCTCGAGGACAAGGTTCATCACGGTGATGCCAGAGATGTGACTATTGGAGATGATGGGGTATTGAGGATGTAGGGTCGGATTTGTGTACCCGATTTAGACAGGCTTCGAGAGTTGATTCTAGAGGAGGCCCATAGTTCGCAGTATTCCATTCATCCGGGTGATGCGAAGATGTACCAGGATTGGAGGCAGCATTATTGGTGGAGGCGGATGAATAAAGATATAGTTGGGTTTGTAGCTTGGTGCCTCAATTGTCAGCAGGTGAAGTATGAGCACTAGAGACCAGGTGGGTTGCTTCAACAGATAGAGATTCCACAGTGGAAGTGGGACCATATCACCATGGACTTCGTAGTTGGACTCCAACGGACTTTGAGGAAGTTTGATACCATTTGGGTGATTATGGATTGGCTGACCAAGCCCGCACACTTTATTCATGTGTGTACTACCTATTCTTCGGAGTGGTTAGTGGAGATTTATATCTGGGAGATTGTTCGTCTACATGGTATTCCAGTTTCCATCATTTTAGATAGAGGTACTCAGTTCACATCACGGTTCTGGAGGGTCGTACATCATGAGTTGGGTACTCGGGTGGAGTTGAGTACAGCATTTTACCCTCAAATGGATGGACAATCTGAGCACACTATTCATATTCTTGAGGATATGCTTCGTGTGTGTTTGATTGAGTTTGGAGGGTCTTGGGATTAGTTCTTGCCATTGGCGGAGTTTGCTTACAACAACAACTATCAGTCCAGTATTCAGATGGCACCGTATAAGGCTAGATTATTTGGCATAGACTTGGTTTAGGATGCTTTGGAGAAGGTTAAGGTGATTCAGGATAGACTCCGTACAGCCTAATCCAGATAGAAGAATTACGTGGACCGGAAGGTTCTTGATGTTGGTTGGAGAGCTGGTTCTGCTTTGGGTTTTGCCTATGAAGGGCGTTATGAGATTTGGGAAGAAAGGGAAGTTGAGTCCGAAGTTTATTGGCCCTTTTGAGATATTGAGGCGTGTTGGGGAGGTTGCTTATGAGCTTGCCTTACCTCCCAGCTTGGCAGGAGTTCATCTGGTATTTCATGTTTCCATGCTCCAGAGGTATCACGGGGATCCGTCGCACGTGTTGGATTTCAATTCAGTCCAGTTGGACAAGGATCTATCTTATATTGTGGAGCCAGTGGCGATATTAGATAGGTAGGTTCGAAAGCTGAGGTCAAAGAACATTGCATCAGTAAAGGTTCAGTGGCGGGGTCAGCCAGTCAAGGAGGCGATCTAGGAGACCGAGTAGGATATGCGCAGCCATTACCCTCATCTTTTCACTACTTTAGGTATGTCTCTATGCTCGTTCGAGAATGAACGAATGTTTAATTGTAGAAGATGTAATGACCGGTCAATCGTTTTTACGCCCTGATCCCCTATTAAATGCTTTGCCCGTGTTTGTTTCTGCTATTTTGATTCGCCAGGATGTTTGGTTTTGAGTTTTGGAGTATTTTGGGACACTTAGTCCCTAAAAGAGAGTTTAAGTTTTAGAAATTAGGCCATAGTCAGAGAAGTGTGAAGACAACCTCGTAATGAAATTCTATTGGTTCAGTTAGCTTCGTTGGGTGATTTCGGACTTAGGGGCGTGTTCGGATTGTGTTTTGGAGCTCCGTAGCTAATTTAGGCTTGAAATGCCGAAAGTTAAATTTTTGTAGTTTTCGGTTTGACAGTGAGATTTTGATATCAGGGTCGGAATGGAATTCCTGAAGTTGGAGTAGCTCCGTAGTGTTGAATATGATGTGCTTGCAAATTTCCAAGTCATTCAGACGAGGTTTCATAGACCTTTTGATCGAAAGAGTAATTTGAGAGTTTTGGAGTTCTTAGGTTTGAATCCTATGTTACATTGGTGTTTTGATGTTGTTTTGAGCGTTCCGAAGATTGGAACAAGTTTAAACGATGTTTTATGATTGGTTGGCATGTTTGGTTGAGGTCCTGGGGGCCTCGGACGTGTTTCGGATGCTCAACGGGTCATTTTGGAACTTAGAGAAATTGCAACAACCCAGTTCTGGTTTCCTTCTTTGCATTCGTGAGTGGGGTCTCGCGTTCGTGAAGAGGAGCTGGGGCTAGGGGAGGTTTAATGTGTCGCGTTCGCAAAGTTTCTCCCGCATTCACGAAGCTGAGAGGTCTTATACCTACGCATTCGTGATGGTGTTCCCGCGTTTGCGTAGGTGGAGGAGATTGTGCACCGCGTTCACGACTAGGGCATCGCGTTCGCGATAAAGGAAAGCTGGACCAAGCAAAGTTGTGCTTCGCGAAAGCGAGGGTCCTTCCGCGTTCGCAAAGAAGGAAATACCTAGGCAGAATGTTTAAGTTCAAAATCGAGGGTTTAGCCATTTTTGTGAAAACTAGAGCTTGGGAGCTCGAATTTAAGCGAGGTTTTGAGGGATTTCAGAGATATCGATTGGATAACAAGTCTAAACTCCTTTTTGCTAGTAACTCATTAATCTAAACATGAATTCATCATTTAATTTCGGAATTTATATAAAATTAGGGGAAGTTCTAAGAAAAAAATTTAAGTTTTGATTGGGAATTTGACATTGGATTTGGATAGTTCTGGTATGGTTAGACTTGTGAGAGTATGTTAATTTTACCCAATTCCGAGACGTCAGCCCAAGGGGCATTTTGGTTATTTTACCTAATTTCGCGTATTAGCTTATAATTTATTTATGGAATCAGTTACTTGAAGTTATATTTACATTGTGCAATTGAATTGAATAGATTTGGGTCATTTGAAGTCAAGTACTTGTGGCAAGAACGTGGTTTCGGGTTGATTATTGAGCCGGTTCGAGGTAAGTGGCTTGCCAAACCTTGTGTGGGGGAAACTCCCCTTAGGATTTGGTATTGTTGATATTTGAAATGGCTTGTACTTTATGTGACGAGTGCGTACTTATACTAATTGTTGAAAATCCTGCTTTCATTAAGTAGCTTTAATTGTGTTTTCCCATCCTATTTATTCTACTTGCAATTTAAGTCTGCTGTTAGCTTAGGGAATCATGTCTAATTGACTTAATTGTTTTATTTGCTCAAACTGCATTATTTGTACTATGTGAAGCATGCTAGGTTAGAAAATACCTGTTTTACCTTAGTGTGAGATTTTATTTAATTGAGTATTCTTCGTGTTGTTGCTGCGTGTTTACTTTGGAACTACGGGACGGTATCGCGGGAGATCCACTGCACATATATATTGACTTTGACTGTAGTGCGGGATACAGAGAGATCCTCATCACATATATTGAGGATACTAAGAGATTCTTGGGATACCGAGAGATCCCCAGCATATATATTGAGGATACTAGGAGATCCTCGGAATACTAAGAGATCCCCGGCACAAATATTGAGGATTTTAAGAGATCCTTGGGATACCGAGCGATCCCTAGCATACATATTGAGGATACTAAGAGTTCCTTGAGATACTGAGAGATCCTCGGCACACATATTGAGGATACGAAGAGATCCTTGGGATACCGAGAGATCCCAAGCATACATATTGAGGATACTAAGAGATCTTCCGGATACTGAGAGATCCCTGGTTGTTATCTCCGTGTTGAGCTGTACTTCCTTCCGTGATTATTTTGTTTCTGTTGTAGTTGTTGTTGTTCTTTCTATCTGTATTATTTCTTACTATTGCACTTAATTTTATGTCTTATTTTATACTGTCATTCCTTATATTTCATTTAATCTCAGTAGGGCCTTGACTTTCCTCATTACTACTAGACCGAGGTTAGGCTTGGCACTTACTGAGTACGGCTGTGGTGTACTCATGCCCTTTATGTGTATGTTTTTCATGTGCAGATCCAGGTACTTCCACTCAGTCTTATCATCCTTGAGGCGAGGCGCTTCTGTAGAGACTTCAAGGTATATCTGTCGCGACCGCAGACCGAGGAGTCCCTTTCTATCTTTTAGTAATAGTATAGCCCTTCAGTATTTTACTTTTGTTAGACATTTCTGGAGTTAGAGCTTCTTATGTATCTCTTGGATTATGATTCATGGGGTTCCAGATTTTGGGAAGTGTTAGGTTAAAATTCTTGTACTGTTATGTGCCAAGCGGCATTTTAAACACTATTCCATTTTGTTATTTTGGTTTCATATTATTTTCTTTTCGCAAATTGTTTCTTTTCCGCATTTGTTAGGCTTACCTAGTCGTAGAGACTAGGTGCCGTCATGATAGTTCACGTAGGGCGAAATGGGGTCGTTACAACCCTCCCTTCTTAGTTTTGAACAGTTATATCCACAAAATATGAGGCAAATATGGCATTAATAAGATCTCTATAATGAAGAATGGGGTAGTCCTGGTGTGATTTGATGATGTAGTAGGGAAGAATGAAGTTGTTCAAGGAGGTATATACCGCTTTGATAACAAACCTTTTATTGTGAAAGCATGGCATCCAGACATGGAATTTACCAGGGAGGAGTTTTATATAGTTCCAATCTGGGTTAAATTACCAGGCTTGGACTTCAAATATTGGAGCTCAAAGGGATTAAGCAAAATAGGGAGTTTAATTGGTAAACCATTGATGGTAGACAATCACAAAGAAAAGAAGATGGGGCTTAGCTTTGCACGATTACTTATTGAAATAGGTATGGATGCCAATCTACCAGAATATGTTTTCTTTAAAAATAAAAAAGGAATGCTTATGGAACAAAAGGTACAATATGATTAGAAACCTACTTTATGTAAGTTTTGTAAGAAATATGGTCATGACGAAAAGGAATGTCGGGCAACGAAGGTGCAGCAACCTTCACCTGTGTAGAGACAACAAGAACTAGCTCAAAAGCAGGAAAAATCAGTGACAAAGGCTGCAGAAGAGATACCAGGTGTGAATACAAGTAAAGGATCAACAGGTGGTCAAGAGGTAAATTCAGCAGGATGGGTAACACCTATTAATACTGCAAGGAACACAATTTGCAAGCAACAAGGAAATAGAGGAATTCAAATTAACCAACAGAACACTTTCAAACCACTACCTCAAGGTCCTAGTGGGTTAGTAGACCAATATTTTCAAGAAGTACAAAGTCAAGTGAAGAATGGGGGTGGGACAGTTAATTCCCCCTCTAATCATGAATAGTATTCTTTGTTGAATGTTAAGGGAATTAATGCCCCTAACAAACAAAAGAAGGTAAAGCTCCTTTGTACAAAAGAAAATATAGGTATGATTGGAATTTTGGAAACAAAAATTAAAGTCAATAGGATGGATCAACTGACAAACAAATTATTTGGAGGTTGGAGATATATCACTAATATGGAGTAACATTATAATGGAAGAATATGGCTAACATGGCGGCCAAATTGCTTTCAAATTGACCTAATCAGTAAAACTGCTCAAGCAGCCATATGCAAGGTTAATCACCTTAGTTTAAAGCTTACATACTTGTCAACATTAGTGTATGCTTTTAATACAAGAGGGGAGATAAGATAATTGTGGACATATTTGGAGTCTATAAGTGCAAGACTCAATATGCCATAGATAGTGATGGGAGTTTCAACTTTGTACTTCAACCAAATGATAGAATTGCAGGAAACCCCATTAGCATGTCAGAAATAGTAGAATTTAAAAGTTGTGTGGATGCTTGTGGTTTGATTGAACTACCCAAATGTGGAAGTAAATACACTTGGAATGATAGACATGGAGATAGAAGAGTGATGTCCAAAATAGATTGGGTGTTTATTAATACAGAGTGGTTGAATAGCATGCCAAGTTTCAAAGCTCAATTCTTACCTGAAGGAATAAATGATCATTGTACCATGAAGTTAGTTCTCACTTATGGCCCTAGAAGAGATAGAGCTACTTTTAAGTACTGCAATGTTTGAGCCACTCACCCATCCTTTTGGGATATAGTAAAGGAAGCGTGGAATCAACAAGTAGATGGATACAGTATGTTTACAGTGATGAAAAAACTAAAATACCTGAAGAACAAATTGAGAAAACTAAATGGCCAACATTTCAGTAATGTCATTGTAGTAGTTGATGAAAACACAACTAATCTTGCTCAGGCGCAGGCAGAACTACATTTACACCCTTAGGATACAGCTTTGCAGGCAAAGGAAAAGGTTTCAAAAATTCAGACAATCTTCCTACTTAGCTGAGTTATTCTTGCAACAAAAGAGTAAGGCAACATGGATAAGGTTGGGAGATGACAACACCGGATACTTTTTCTCTGTGATAAAGCACAAGAAACTTCAACAATATATCATTCAACTACCAGATAATCAAGGTATTGTACAAACTGACCAAAGTACAATTGCATCTATTTTTGTTGATTACTACAAAGACTTGCTAGTGAAGAAAGCTTCTGGCAGGATAAAAGCTTTCAAGAGTTTTAAGAGGAATGACAAATGTTTATCAGTAGAACAGTAGGTTGTATTGTTGAAACCATATACCAGTGCAAAGGTCAAAGCTGCAATATATCAGATAGATGTGAGTAAAATCATTGGGCCAGATGGATTTGGAAGTGGTTTCTTCAAGGCTTCTTGGTCTGTGGCTGGAGAAGATATAAAAAATGCAATCCTGGAATTCTTTGATAATGGTCAACTGTTGAAGCAGCTGAACTCAACTATCATAGATCTAATTCCTAAAGTTAAAGATCCTCAAAATGCAAGCCAATACAGACCTATTTCATGTTGTAATACCATATAGAAGTGCATTTCAAAACTCATTTGTTATAGACTGAAGGAAGTACTTCCAACTATAATAGCAGGGAACCAAGCAGCTTTTGTAAAAGGTAGATCCTTAATTCATAATGTTCTGATATGCCATGATATATTGAGATATTATAATAGGAAAACTACTCCAAGATGACTCATGAAGATAGACTTCAGAAAAGCATATGACATGGTTAGTTGGGAGTTTTGAGGAGGTCCTAAAGACTATGGTTTTCCTGCATCATTTGTCCAATTGGTGATGTTTTGTGTTACAATTCCTAGTTACACTGTCAAGGTCAATGGAAAGGGATATAGATACTTTCAAGGGAAAAGAGGACTCAAGCAGGGAGATCCTATGTATCCCCTGTTGTTAGTTCTAGTAATGGATTACTTGACAAGAGGCCTTGGTAAAATGAGTGAGCTAGCAGATTTCCACTTTCATCCAATGTGCAAAGGGACTAAACTGACACATCTAATTTTGCTGATGACTTGATGTTGTTCTGTAAAGGAGAAGTTGCCTCAATTAACAGGATGATGGAAGTGTCACACCTCCTTTTTACCACCCGAGGGTATATGGGAGTTTTTCTAATTAAAGTGACATAAATAGAAATGGGATTAATTAATTTATTAGAGTCGCCACTTGGAATAGTTTATTTGGTGTCCCAAGTCACCGATTTATTTTAAAATCCCAAATCGAGGAAATTTCGACTTTACTTTATAAGCCTGCGAACTAGAAATTCTAGATAAGAAATTATGTTAACCCGGGAGAAGGTGTTAGGTATTTTCGGATTCCGTGGTTCTAGCACGGTCTCTTAAACTATTAATAATTGGCCTATTATCTGATTTACTACATGTTTTAAACCTATTGTGCATTTTTAACTTTATAACCGCTTTTAAATTATTTTATGGAATTATTCTGGAACAAGTCATGATTGTCGTACACTTGTTTGTCTGATACACATTGTGAATCATGTCATCGGGAACCGTACCCATGATCTACAACATGTTTAATTTATTAAAGTTATTAAAAGTTGTGGTCGGGTCACATAAATGTATCCCCGAATTTGGGATTTAGGTATCTTAGCTACGCCACGGAAATCGTACATGTAGCTATGACAATTTATTTAATTAAATGCGCCTAAAGCAAACTACGAGAGTTCAAGGCATTTTCTACATTGGTTAAGATATCGATGTGAGGGCCATAGACTAGGTGATTGGATGGAACACCTCAATTTATTTTAAAAGAAAATATTTGTATTTCACTAAGGCAAACTAAAGATGCTCCTACTTAAATCTAATTTAAAATTAGGCATCACAACCACGTCACGGGAGTCGTACCCGTAGTTGTAATAGTTTAATCGCGTGCCTAAAAGCAAACTACGATTGTTTCATGATTATTCCTCTCTAAGTTTAAGATTATTGCAAGGTCAGGAATTATAATATTGGGATTAAAACTAATTCATTCATAAAGACTAAACTAAATGCAAACTAAATTCACGTCTAACGGGCTAAGCTTTGATTCATGCAGCGATCTAGTTTGGAAAAGAAAATAAAAGGAGAAGGAAAAAACCAATTTGGTCTTGTTTGCCCATATCTGGGCTTATCTATCCCACTTTAAGAAGGCCCACAACTAGAGTTTGTACAAAAAACCAAAATGGATAAAGGCCTCCATACGGGAGCTTTACATGCTTGCCAAGTCCAATGTACATTAAATAAAATAATTATAATGGTCTCATCCGTAATCCCAAAACCATATTTAGAAAAACAAAATGCTTCTGCCTAACAAACCATATGAGCAACTCAAAACAATGATATAAGATAGACTGACTTTAACAATCTAAAATTCATGATCCAATTAACGTGTCATATAGGACTTAATTACTTGATTCAGTAAAGAAAACAACTTGGCTTTACGGAAAACAAGATGAAGACAAACAAAATTAAGGCTGATTAGCTAAGGTTAAACCCAATCCTTAACTGGAAACAAATATCAAGGTAGTTCACTGCATATCATCATAAGCTATTTCACTATTTTTATCCAAATTAAAATCCAAATACACATTCATAGCCCATTAAAGCAACATAAGTTCTAACTTTGGCCAACATGAAATAGTTAGGAGGAAGTTCAATCAATTCTTAATCATTCAACAAAGCATAATACAAAGGGTTCAAAAACGTCCAAAATCAAACTTAGAGCAGCTGCTATACAGTGCTGTATACATGGACTATACACGAATTTTGTTTGGCATTAAGGCACATATGATTGAATTGAATTCAAACTCTTCAACACCGTAAAAATATTAAAACACTAACCCGAGTATCTAAATTTGTTTAAACCATTTTCAGATGGATGCCCTCACGCTTCAACACCAAACAAACAAGTCATTACTATATAATTTTGTGCTGGCCCTTTTTAAGGGATTAACCAACAAAAAGAAAAAGAAGAACAGAAGTTAAGAAAAATTGCATCACACGCTGGTTTCTCATGAACCAGCTCATAAACACTCCTAATCTAACAAAGTCTCAAGCATCATCACATTTCGATCAATACTAAAACAAATTAAGAAAGAGTAAAGAGATAATCCTGAAATTAAAGCTTTCAATTAACAAAACATTAGTGATTACAACAATTTAAACCGACTCGAACAAAGCCGCGACTCAAACCTTGAAACGAACAGCAACAAGACAACAGGAATCGACCAACTTGAACCAAATCAACACTGAAATTTCGAACCCCAAACTCAACTCCAATTTAAACTTTAAATCAAGCTTCCTTTTGAGAACTATAAATGAAGAGAAAGAATAAATGCTAAAAATCTGTTTTAGTGATTTTTGTTTTTTGAAATTTTCTCTTGAAATGAAGTAAACTCGAATGAAAATGAACTCAGACCATTTGTGCTTTTTGTGTGTTTTCTGAAGAGAAGCAAACTAAAAAGAAACAGCCTGAAGAAAGTGGCAACTTCAAGAACCCTAGAAAATTTTACTCTCCTCAAATTTCGAAATTTTTTTCTTAGATTTTTCTCTGATTTTTTTTCTACCCCTTAAACAAGAAAACACATCTTGTATATAACCCTCAAAAATCATGAAGCTTCTGCCCAAAAATCCGAAAAATCCCCTCGTTTTTGAACGATTTTAGGGACAAATGGAAGGCATGGATCAATTTACATCCATCCACGGCTCCCATTCATCCAGCAAATCGATCCATAGTACATAAATCGTGCAAATTTGGGGGGAATATTCCTTCTTCTCTGACAGAAATCCGTTGGAATAAAGTAACGTGGAGAGGAGGGGGCTCATTTGTGTAAACTCGCCTGAGTTTCAGGCGAGTTGAGGCTGACTCAGTGAAAAAGACGATGAATTGTACAGGTGGGTGTCGTTCTTGTTGTTTCTAGATTTAGGGTTTGAATTAGGGGAAATAATATAAGGATCTTATATAGTAAAGGGAGACGGGCGGGTCAAATAGGCGGGTCAGGTATCATTTTTTGGGGCTGGACCGGCGGGTATTTGGGCTGGGGGTTAAGACAAATGCATTTCAACCCAAATTGTTTTTCTCTTCTTCATTTTTTCTTTTTTTTTAATTAATGAATTTCTAAGATAAAAATCCTAAATTACCTAAATTGTAAAATTAGATAATTATCTAATTATAAAAATTATAAACGTTACTTAATCTTAAATTAAAAGAGAAAAATTAATAATTTAAAAATAAAGGGGAAAATGTAGAAATGGGCCATTTTTTGTGATTTTTACTTTAAATAAAGCAAATATTTAATTAATTAATACTAAAAATATATTTAAAAAATCTAAATGCAATGCATGGTATTTTGGAATTTTCATGATTTTCTAATAAAATTAAACATGCACAGAAAAATGCAAACAATTAATAAAAATTCTACAAAATTCCTAAAATGGCAAATAATTAAGAAAAAATTTATTTTCTTGGGATTTTATAGGGGTAGTTTGTATAGGGCAAAAATTACATGCTCACAGTTGCCCCTCTTTGCTCGGAAACATGAAGGGTTCTTGGACAAAGATAAAATGAGCAATTATGAGGGATTTTTGCCCATTGGAAAACTCCATGAGAAGCAGCTTTTGATAGAGTCTGACTGAACCTTGCTTCGGAGGTTGCCTACATATCATTGGCTATAAAGGAATCAGGTTAGTGTAGTTTTGGAAGTTTTGGTAGTTGGGACTACCGGTAAACTGTGATTTTACTGTTGTTGCTGTTGTTTCTGCTTGTTGAGCTCCTTATTACACCGAAATAAAAGATAAAAAGCTAAACTAGCTAAACCTATCAACTACGAGTTACAAGATTCCTATCTATAAACCTTCTAAAGCTTGATCTTGAGTCTTGGATGGTTCTTCCTGCAGACTTTGATCTGAATCTTGATGCTCGTCAGCTGCAACTGCTGGTTCATTCCACTTTAACTTTTCGGATCAAGGCGGGACATGAGAAGCTTGTGACTTCAATCAAATTTTGAGTAGTCCGCATCTTTTCTCCGCTTTTGCACCTTGATTTCAACTTCTTTTCTTGTTTTTTCTTCTCTTTTATTTGGGTTGAGACTTCTTCTTTTGGTCATCTCAAACCTTGTGCCTCACGATGAAAATCTGTTCAAGCACCAACACAAACAAATGAACGAACTTTTTTGCCCCAATTTTCACTAGAAAAATTTCGTGAGTTATTGTAACAAAATCAAAACTATTTCTTTATTGAAAGCAATAAAATCAGGATTGTGTGTCCTTGGAAAAAAGAGGTTAGGGAGTGGAGCCCTATATCTAAAAATAAAATAAACTAGGGAGTGGAGACCCTATGTCGGAAAAGGAGACTAGGGATTAGAGACCCTATATCTAAAAATAACTTCAACTAGGAAGTGAAGACCCTATGTCTATAAATAAACTCAACTAGGGAGTGGAGACCCTATGTTGGAAAAGCGACTAGGGAGTGGAGACCCTATGTCTAAAATAAACTCAACTAGGTAGTGGAGACCCTATGTTGAAAAGGCGACTAGGGAGTGGAGACCCTATGTCTAAAAAATAAACTCAACTAGAGAGTTGAGACAATATGTTGGAAAGGCAACTAGGGAGTGGAGACCCTATGTCTAAAAAATAAACTCAACTAGGGAGTGGAGCCCCAAGGCGACTAGAGAGTGGAGACCCTATGTCTAAAAAATAAACTCAACTAGGGAGTGGAGATCCTATGTTGGAAAGGCGACTAGGGAGTAGAGACTCTATGTCTAAAAATAAACTCAACTAGGGAGTGGAGACCCTATGTTGGAAAGGCGACTAGGGAGTGGAGACCCTATGTTGGAAAGGCGACTAGGGAGTGGAGACCCTATGTCTAAAAATAAACTCAACTAGGGAGTGGAGATCCTATGTTGGAAAGGCGACTAGGGAGTGGAGACCCTATGTCTAAAAATAAACTCGACTAGGGAGTGGATACCCTATGTTGGAAAGGCGACTAGGGAGTGGAGACCCTATATCTAAGAATAAACTCAACTAGGGAGTGGAGACCCTATGTTGAAAAGGCGACTAGGGGGTGGAGACCCTATGTCTAAAAATAAACTCAACTAGGGAGTGGAGACCCTATGTTGGAAAGGAGATTAGAGAGTGGAGACCATATGTCTAAAAAATAAACTCAACTAGGGAGTGGAGACCCTATGTTGGAAAGGCGACTAGGGAGTGGAGACCCTATGTCTAAAATAACTTCAACTAGGGAGTAGAGACTCTAGGCTACCATATTTTTGATTTTTTTCTTCTTATCTTTTTTTTTTCTTTCCCTTCTTCTTTTTTTCATAGAATGAGTAAATGCGGGAAAGAATTTTGGGGGAACTTTCCTTTATGGATTGTTTCTACAAAGTTGTTTCTAGCCCTTGCGCAGTTTCTTTTGGTTGCACCTGCTTCTTGCAAGGTTGCTTTGGATTGCACTTGTTTCATGTTTTCAAACAAAGAACAACGGTTAGTTTGGAACGGTGGTTGGTTTTGTGGCCTTGATGTTTTGATCTTGGCCCAACTCTTTTAATGAAAACCTCTACTACTCATTGGCTTTCTGGAGATCGATTTCTCTTCTAAAACCAAGGACCTTGACTTTCCAAAATTTCACATGAGGGTTCACCCATGTGGGACTTTGTCCTTTTCACCTTATTCTACCTTTACGGACACTTGACTTTGGATTTCTTTCCTTTTCAATAAATTTGAACCTGGATCATTGGCCATCATGGCCAGTCGAGATCGACTTGATGCACCTGCTGAGGCTGGGTGCTTTTTTTGGATTTGGCTTTTGTTAAGCAGAAACCTATAAAACCAATCTTGCTATCTTTTCTTTGTACCAGTTTCGAATAGGGATTAGACCGAAAGAGACTCAATGAAAAGTAAACAAAAGATAGGATAATGAACTTAACGAGAAGCGTCCCTTTTTGGGGAAAGAAAGAAGGAATTATCTAGAGTGCATGCAGACTTCAATAGGCATGACATGCTTTTTGGACTGGATACCCGATCTGCGCAACCATCCGATCTTGCAAAGACCCTTCATAATCCATATCTCAAAACTGAGAAACCTTGCAACGACTCATATCAGTGCTGATGGTTGTAAGGAATTCCCTCTTTTCGATCAATGGTGCCCTTTGCAGGTTTTCGCCAATGGACCTCTCTCATTTCTCTTCTCATCGTCACCTTATAGTGCTCTTTGCGAGTTTTCACTAACAAGACTCTCTCATTTTTCAGCTTCTCTACTCACCATTGCCTTACAGTGCCCATGTTGGTTTTCACCAACAAGACTCTCTCATTTTGTTTCTCTAATTTTGATTGCATCGGATCCAAGTAGCCACGTTCTCCGATTTTGAACATCTTTTACCGATTGATCGGAAGGACTTGAACAGGGTTTGGGGTAAAAAGAATTTGGATTGAATTACAACTTTGGAATCTTTCAGGCGAACCGTCGTCAAATTATTATAACATCTGCTCCAGTTTCACTTTTGGGGGAATTTGGAATTTTGTTTTGGTGTGAATGAACCCCAGAGAGAGGCTGCCTACGTATCCTTTCAGAATCAAGTCGAACATAGTTCAGGTAAACTTTTGTTTTTGTTTTTTTTTCTTTTTGTTTTGTTTTGATTTTTTTCCAAACGTTTTCAGGTTCCAAATAGGGTAATCAAAGAAAGGTAACCGGCTCAAAGGGTTAGCAAAAGAGTTGAAGTGTTTGGGATAGCGAGAATGAAGGCCTTCGTCATCTCAATCAGATAATATTGTTGCTGCAGCAAGATTAAATATAATACATTTTGACTGCGTCTGCATATACAGCTGTTTTGGGGTCATTCTGCTTCATTGTCTCCCAGGTACAACACCCTTTTTGGCAACAGTTTCCCTATAATGTATGGACCCTTCCAGTTTGGAGAGAACTTTCATTTTCTTCTTGGTGGTGAGGGAGAATACGCCTCAAAACGAGTTGCCCCACTTCAAAGTTCCTAGGCCGCACTTTCTTGTTGTAGGCACGGGCCATTCTTTGTTGGTACAACTGCCCGTGGCAGATTGCGGCCATTAGCTTTTCATCGATCAGGGTTAACTGTTCCAGATGGGTTTTGACCCATTCACTATCCTTAACTTCAACCTCGACGATAATTCAGAGAGAAGTAATTTCAACTTCTATAGGTATTACGGCTTCAGTTCCACAAACCAATAGATAGGGGTCGCTCCGAATAATGTGCGCACAGTTGTGCGATATCACAACAATGCAAACGGCAACATTTCATGCCATTGCTTGGAACTTTGGATCATATTCCTAAGAATCTTCTTGATATTCTTGTTTGCTGCTTTAACAGCACCATTAGCTTTGGGCCAATAAGGGGTAGAGTTCTGATGCGTGATCTTGAATTGTTCGCATATCTCCCTCACCAAATGACTATTCAAATTCGTAGCATTGTCCGTAATGATGGTTGTAGGGATACCAAAATGGCAAATGATGCTGGAGTGCACGAAATCTACTATCGTTTCTTAGTGACGGCTTTAAGAGTGACCACTTCAACCCATTTTTGTGAAGTAGTCAATGGCAACCAATATGAATCTATGCCCATTTGATGTTTTTGGCTCGATTGGCCCAATGACATCGATACCCCAAGCAACAAATGGCCAAGGTGCTGACATAGGATGTAGTTCTATAGGCGGTGCATGAATCAGGTCACCGTGCACCTGACACTGATGACATTTTAGAACAAAACTGAAGCAATCTTTTTTCATAGTCATCCAGTAATAGCCTGCTCGAAGGATTTTCTTTGCCAGGATGTATCCATTCATGTGGGGTCCACACACTCCTGCGTGCACTTCATGCATGATTCTCCGGCCTCTTCGGCATCCACACATCTTAACAAGTTGAGATCTGGAGTCCTTTTATATAAGACCTTGCCGCTCAAAAAGAAACCACTGGCAAGCCTTCTAATGGTTCTTGTTTGGTCTCCATTTGCATGCTCAGGATATTCCTTCATTTTCAGAAATCTCTTGATATCATGATACCATGGCTGAACATTTGGTTCCACCTCAACCATATTGCAGTAACCATGCCTTTCCCCGATTAAGATTTCCAGTGGGTCAATGTGGAGATTGCTTGGATATGGAAACATCGAGGCTAAAGTAGCGAGTGCATCGGCTAACTCATTGTGAAACGAGGAATGTACCTAAACTTGACTTACTTGAACTGCTTGCTAAGATCTTCCACATGTTGCCTGTATGGAATAAGCTTGACATCCCGAGTTTCCCATTCTCCCTGAGCTTGTCGGATGATCAGATCCGAATCTCCCATGATTATCAATTCTTCCACATCTTGGTCGATTGCCATATTCATACCCATAATGCATGCTTCATACTCAGTAGTGTTGTTTGTGCATAAAAACTGAAGCCGAGCTATGGCTCGATAGTGTTGACCAGTGGGTGAGATTAAAATTGCCCCAATCCCGACACCTTCTGCGTTCACCGCTCCATCAAAGAACATTTTCCAAGTATTGGCATCTTCTGAAATTACCTCAACTGAATTCACCTCCTCATCCGGGAAGTAAGTACTCAAAGGCTGATATTCATCATCAACGGGGTTTTCAGCTAGGTGATCTGTTGAAGCCTGGGCTTTCAGTACCGTGCGGGTGACATAGACTATATCAAATTCAGTGAGCAGTATCTGCCATTTTGCTAACCTCCTTATGGGCATCGGCTTCTGGAATATGTACTTCAAAGGGTCCAGCCTGGTGATGAGGTAAGTAGTATTGGCCAACAAGTAATGCCTAAGCTTCTGAGCGACCCAAGTTAGGGCGCAGCAAGTCCTTTCCAACAGGGTGTATTTGGCTTCGTAGCTAGTAAACTTCTTGCTCAGATAGTATATTGCCTGCTCTTTCTTCTTGGTCACATCGTGTTACCCGAGGACATAGCCGAAGGAATTCTCCAAGACTATCAGGTACAAAAACAAAGGCCTCCCCGGTTCGGGTGGGACCAAGACTGGCGGATTTGACAAATATTCTTTGATTTTATCGAAGGCTTCCTAACACTCATCCGTCAATTTAATTGATGCATCTTTCTTCAACAGCTTGAATATGGGTTCACATGTGGATGTCAACTGAGCAATGAACTGGCTGATGTAATTCAATCTTCCCAGCAAGCTCATAACCTCTTTCTTGGTTCTCGGAGGAGGCAAATCCCGAATAGACTTTATCTTTGTTGGATCTAGCTCGATGCCCCTCCGACTGACTATATATCTCTAGAGTTTGCCCGATAGAACTCCAAATGCACACTTCGTTGGATTTAGCTTCAAGTCATATTTGCGCAGATGCTCAAAGAACTTTCTTAGGTCCCGAACATGGTCATCTTGTGTCTTGGAATTAATGATCACATAATCCACATACACCTCGATTTCTTGGTGCATCATGTCATGAAAGATGGTGGTCATAGCTCTCATGTACATTGCCCCGGTGTTCTTCAAACCAAAAAGCATGACCCTGTAACAATAGGTGCACTAGGGTTTGGTGGAGGCTGTCTTTTCCGCATCTTATTCATCCATCAAGACCTGATGATATCCAGCATAACAATCCACGAAAGACTACATCTCATGTTTGGCACAGTTGTCAATGAGGATATGGATGTTTGGCAGAGGAAAGTTGTCCTTAGGACTTGCTTTGTTCAGATCCCGATAGTCAACGCACACTCGGGTTTTCCCATCTTTCTTTGGCACTGGGACCACATTAGCCAGCCATGTGGTATATCGGACCACTCAGATCACCCCCGCCTTCAACTGTTTTGTGACCTCTTCTTTGATCTTGTCACTGATATCAGTTTTGAACTTCCTTTGTTTTTGCTGGGCAGGGGGTAATCGGGGAAAGTCGGCAACTTGTGGACCACTAGATCAACACTTAATCCTGGCATATCATCGTATGACCAAGAAAACACAACTTTGAATTCAAACAAGAGTTTGATCAGTGCATCCCTATTTATTTCATCTGTGTGAAGGCTTATCATAGTTTATTGGACCTCTTCTGAATTACCCAAATTTACTGGCTTGGTTTCGTTTAGATTTGGCTTAGGCTTATTCTCAAATTGTTCCAATTCTCGATTTATTTCCCTAAAAGCTTCTTCTTCATCATATTCCGGTTCTTGATTCATTATTTCATAATTAAACAACGTGTTTGGATTTGGGCATGAAGTCTGCAGGCATGTCATGTTATTAAAGCCGCATTATTAGAACTAAAAGAAAAAATAAGAAAAAGTAAAAAATCTAAAAGAAGAAAGAGAGATTCATGAACGATGAAATATTGATTTCATTTCATTGAACTTTGAATATAATAGGGTTTACATTGGAATTTAAAGACAGTAAACTAAAAGAAACATCCGAGTTACACCCTGGAATAACTCGTGATATAGAAAAGGTGGCAAGACTAAACTACCGGGTTCTCACCTGACTGGTAATGGAGTAGCCTTCCAGTTTTGCAACTTGGCATTAAGCACCATATACAGACCTCAGCGGTGCTCGAGCCTTCTCCTGGCTGGACCATGTTAGTTTCATACAATATCTGCCTCATGGCTCCACATATGTCCTCAATTTCCTCGGTCGTGAAGGCCTTATCTTCTTCCTCTTCGTTGTACTTAGGCCTGACGAATGTTTTGCAGAGATATGGAACCGGCTGAGGTAAAACCCAACCATTGCTCTTTCGTTCATTTTCCATGTCACATAAGCTTCTGTGGCGTGAAAACCCATACCGAAGAACTTCTCGCTGGTCGGTAAAGTGATAGGTTCTGTTATACCTTGCAATGATGCCCCGAGTCCCTACCCAGGCTTATAACCATGCTTGATTATTTTAGTAGTGACCATGATGGACGCATTTGACAGAAAGGGCTGAGGATATGGGCTTCCCTCATCTCATTGATCTGCGACCACCACCTCGAAGGCTTGATAAACTATATGCTCGCTACCTTCCCTGGCTTTGAGACATGGGACTGATGGGTCCCGGTAAATTGACTGCTCGTCTTCTCCATGAACCACAATTTCCTGATCTTCATATTGAAATTTCACCATCTGGTGGAGAGTGGAAGGTACGGCCCCTGCCGCGTAAATCCAAGGCCTTCCCAAAAGGAAATTATAAGAAGTGTCCATGTCTAGAATCTGAAATGTCACCTCGAAATCCACAGGACCGATAGTCAAGATCAAATCAATCTCGCCTATGGTGTCTCTCTTGATACCGTTAAAGGCATGTACACTGACATTGTTAGGCCTGATTCTCTCAGTCCCAATCTCCATTCTTTGTAAAGTTGAGAGAAGGCATATGTCGACCCCTGATCCACCATCCGCCATCCACCATGACTCTTTTTACATAGTACCCCTCACATTTAACTGTCAAATGGAGGGCTTTGTTGTGAGCGTCCACTTCTGGAGGCAAGTCATTCTTGCTAAAGCAAAATCTGATTGACTGCGAAGAATCTTTCTGTGATCCTTTCCAATTGTTCGACAATGGTTTCAATTGGAACATAAGCTTCGTTGAGGGTCCTTATCAACACTTTCTGATGCTTAGTTGAGCTTATCAGTAGAGACAAAAGGAAGACCTGAGCAGTAGACTTCCAGAGTTGGTCAATTATCTTGTAGTCAGCAGTTTTTATTTTTCGGAAGAACTCCTCTGCTTCTTCGGCACTAACTGGCTTTTTGAGCGGGAAGCGCTTCTGCTTGGCATTGTTCACTTCCTCCAGATTGAGGTATTTCCCATATGGGTTGGTTTCATTTACTTCCCCTCTGATTTCTTTCCCCTTGTACGTCACAATTTCTCTATTGTAGTTCCAGGGGGCTGTAGTGGGGTCTTTCATGGGCCTTTGTTGTGCGCGACTAATGACCACAGGCTCATTCAGACTAGGTGGATTCACTGGTCCCCGTGCCACATAAGTCCCTTTGGGTACATACATCTTAGGTCCCTTATTCAGATCGAACCTCTTAGGAGGACTCAATGCCAACTGTTCTTTCCTGTGAGCTTGGGGAACATAAAGAATGGTGTTTTTAGGGGGTACTGCCCCTGTTTTGTTTTACACAATCTTTTCTTCACTTCGAGGAGCGGAGCTACTCTTCTTCTCCCCCCTTATCTTGCTTTCCGGCAGCCTTTGGCTTCTTTTCCACATCGGCTATGGCAATGATGGCTTTCAGGGCTGGGTCAAACTCTTTATCTTCACAAATTATCCCAATAACTGGCCCGTTGTTGTGGGCCGATTATGGGTTGTTGGTCAATTTGGGGACCTCTTCATCTTTCAGCACTACTCTCTTTTGTTCTATTAAGTTTTCAATTTCCTTTTTGAGAGTCCAATAGTCTTTATTGTCATGCCTTTCTGCTCCCGAATGGTAAGCACATCTAGCACTGGGTCGGTAGGAGGGCGACTCTGGGTTTTCCTGGTTTGGGGTATGGGTTGCAACAAACCTATTTGGACCAGTTTAGGGAAAAGGCTAGAGTATGATTCACCAATAGGCATAAAGTTTGTTCTTCTGGGTGGCTCCCAAGCACGGACATTGTAGGGGAAGTTATTTTGTGGAGGTCGGTGATTTACTGAGCTTGGTGAGGAGGGTTATTTCTAGGAAATGGAGCTCGGTTTTAGTTAAACTATTGTTGTGGCCGAGCATATGACTGGGCGTTCATTACAGCGTACGGCTGAGGAGCCATAGCATAGGCCACATCCTGATGAGGATAATAATGTTGTGGGGTTCTTGGAGGGAAGTAACCTCTAGGTGGACGGGGGGTTCTCAGACTTGAAGATGCCATCGCCACCTCTGGGATGTAGCTCTTATGGAAGATTGGCTCAATATGCGCCCTATTTTCACACTATTGTCGACCATCTCACCAATTTTGATGGCCTCAGCAAACGGTTTCCCCATTGCAAACATTATATTCTGAAAGTAGCCAACCTCTTGGGCTTGTAGAAAAACACTAACCATTTCCATTTCATCCATCGGGGTCTTGACACTAGCCGCTTGTTCGTGCCATTTAACAGCATATTCTCGGAAACTTTTCGATGACTTCTTCTTGAGATTCGACAGAGAATTCCTGTCATGAGCTATGTCTATGTTATACTGAAACTGTCTGACAAAATCTCGAGCCAGATCATCCCAAATGTGCCAATGAGATATGTCCTGATCCATGTACCACTCAAATGCAATGCCAACTAGACTCTCTCTGAAATAAGCTATTAGGAGCTCTTCTTTTCCGCCTGCCCCTCTTAATTGGTTGCAATATCTCTTGAGGTAGGCTATGGCATCCCCGTGCCCATCATACTTTTCGAACTTTGGGGTCTTGAAACCCAGGGGCAAATGTACATATGGGAACATACATAAATCAGCGTAGGATACGCTCTTTTCTCTACTTAAGCCTTCTATATTCTTAAGGCTCTGTTCCATGCTCCTCAGTTTTTGGTTAATTTCCTCTTGCTCGGGGTTCTTTGTAGCCTTCTCCTGTCCCGCGGTAAACTCGTACCGGGTTATTGAGGGTAAGAGTCGGTGGTGAAATGAGTAAGTTCTGGTGGAAAAGATGGTACTTGGAAAGTGAAAGATGATGGATCAAAGCTTAACCTGGGCACAGTTGGTTGTACTGCGCCCGAGGTTGGTGGTGTGGTAAATATGTTGGAGGCCACTCCCGAAACTACCTGGGGGTAAACCTCAGAAGGTGCTCCGGTGAAGTGAGTTGAGATGGTGGGGTATCCAAGTGGGGTATTCGGGTAATTTATCGGGACATTAGAATTTCCACTTGCTCTGGGAAGTAGCTCGGGGAAGCTGGGTATGGCACTTGGCGGTTCTCTACCATTGGACCAGGCGTCCCACATTTCCAGCACGCGAAGGCATAGTGCCCTATTCTCTTCAGCTATCGCTGACTCTGAGGTTGCAATAACTTGTAACGACCCGACCGGTTGTTTTTAGAATTTACGTCTCGATCCCCTGTTAACTACTTTACCCAAGTTTATTTCTGCTATTTTGGTTTGCCGGTACGTTCGGTTTTGAGTTTCGGAGACTTTTGGGACACTTAGTCCCTAAATGAGAGCTTAAGTGTTGGAAAGTTGACTATAGTCATAACAGTGTGAAGACGACCCCGGAATGAAATTTTTTACGATTCTAATAGCTTCATACGATGATTTGGACTTATGCGCATATTCGGATTTGGAAGCCCGTAGGATAATTCAGCGCATTTTGGCGAAAGTAGGGAAATAGAAGATTTTTGGAAAGTTTGACCGAGAGTTGACTTTTTGATATCGGGGTCGGAATCTGATTCTGAAAATTGGAACAACTCCATTATGTCATTTATGACTTGTGTGCAAAATTTGAAGTCATCCCGGATTCATTTGATATGTTTCGGCACGCGCTTTGTAAAAGGAAAAGTTTGAAACTCATAAGTCCGAATTAAGGAGTGAATTGTAGTTTTGATGTTGCTTGGCACGATTTAAAATTCCGAGTAAATCCGCATGACATTTTAGGACTTGTTGATATATTTGGTCGAGGTCCCGAGGGCCTCGGGTGGAGTTTGTATGGTCATTGGAGTTTAACTTGGGCATTTCAAGAATGTTTCGGTGTCGTTCTTCAAGAATAAGTAGTAACACATTAAGCAAATGAGCTCCAAATTCAGTTTTGATTGAAGCATTAGATCCGTATCGAAATTTCGGATCCATAGCAAAAGAATCGTCAAATTCGGACATCGTATGACTGAGTTATGCCCATTTTCGTGTCGGGGAAAAATAATTTCCCATCGCCAATGCCCAAGGTAGCGCGGGGTGCCATCCATGGCGCCAAAATTATTTTTGGCTACTGGAACCATCGCCCGGAGCCACCTGTGGCGCCCGAATCGTAAAACGTTATAAAACGGGGGGTTTGGCCATTTTTGACAAAAATAGAGTTGGGGGAGCTCTGTTTTGGCGATTTTCAGAGGGACTTTCACAAATTTGAATGAGGTAAGTGTTCTTTATCATAAATTCTTTATAGATCATGATTCCATACTTATTTACATCATGAATTTATGGAAGAAAAAAATCAGATTTTTACCAAATCTTCCAAAAACGAAAAAAATACGATTGAAAGCCAATACGATGTCGGAACTTGATAATTTTTGTACGGTTGAACTTGTATCAGAATGGGTTATCAGATTTTGTAAGTTTCGTCAGATTCCGAGACGTGGGCCCGAGGGGCATTTTGGTCATTTCACATAATTTTGCGTATTAGCTTAGATTTTAATTGTAGAATCAGTTAATTGAAGTGTTATTTACATTATGAAATTTAATTGAGTAGATTTGGGCCATTGGAAGTCGAATACTCATGGCAAGAACGTGGTTTCGGATTGATTGTGAGCCGGTTCGAGGTAAGTGGCTTGTCTAACCTTGTGCGGGGGACTCTCCCCTTAGGATTGGAATAGTGGTAATTGAAATGCCTTGTAGGTGAGGTTACGGGCGCGTACTTGTGCTAATTGTTGAAAATCCTATTTTCATTAAAATTAGCCTTAATTGTATTTTCTTCCCTTTTTGTTTACACTACTTGGAATTTAAGCCTGTTGTTATTCTAGAGAAGCATGTCTAATTGACTTAATAAATTTACTTGCTCGAAATGCCTCATTTGGATTATGTGCAACATGCTAGGCTTGAAATACCTGTTTTACCTTGATATGAAACTTGACTGTAATTGTGTATTCTTCGTGTTGATGCTGTGTGTTTACTTTGCGACTACGGATTTTATTCCGGGAGATTCCCCCTGCACACATATTGAACAAGTATATAATGAGGATACCAAGAGATCATCGGGATACCAAGAGATCTCTAGTATAATAAGGATACCAAGAGATCCTCGGGATACCAAGAGATCCCTAGTATAAAAAAATGAGGATACCAAGAGATCTTCGGGATAACAAGAGATCCCTAATGTATAATGAGGATACCAAGAGATCCCCGATTATTATCCTAGTGATTGTTTTAGCCTCTGTTTTGGTTATTGCATTTCCTTACTATCTCGTATCAAAATTTTTATTGCTGGTTGCAACTGAATTACTTATCTTACCTTGTCATACTTTATATCTTATTGTATCTCAGTAGGATCCTGACCTTCCTCGTCACTACTCAACCGAGGTTAGGCTTGGCACTTACTGAGTACTGCTGTGGTGTACTTATGCCCTTTCTGCGCATGTTTTTCATGTGCAGATCCAGGTACCGCTACTCGGGCCTACCATCCCTGAGGGAGGCGATTGCTATAGAGACTTCGAGGTATATCTATCGGGTCCGCAGACCAAGGAGTCCCTTTCTGTTCCCGTTTTAGTATTTATCCCTTCTGTATTATTTGTTCTATTTAGACATTCCAGAGTTAGAGCTATGTACTACTTCTTAGCTTGTGATTCGTTGGTTTCTGGGTCTTGGATTTAGATGTTGGTTTTAAGATCTCTATAAATATGGTGTATGCCGAGCGGCACATTTAATACTTTTATTGCCTTATTTCTGTTTTAAATTGTTTTACTTTCGCAAGTTTAAGCTTACCTAGTCGTAGAGACTAGGTGCCATCATGATGGTTCACTGAGGGCGAACCGGGGTCATGAAAAGTTGGTATCAGAGCTCTAGGTTCATAGGAGTCATGGATCACAAGCCGATTTATTAGAGTCTCGCTGATCGTTACAAAGATGTCTATACTTATCTACGAGAGGCTATGTAACCGTTAGGAAAATTCCACTTCATTTGATTTTCCGGTCGTGCGAGATTTTTGACATCACATTCCTAAACTTCTATCTTCTATTCTCTCACAGATGGTGAGGATACGTGCTACCCGAGATGATCAGGCACCCGTGCCCCCTACTGCAGCCGTCAAAGGCCGGGGCCGGGGTAGAGGCCAAGGACACACACATGGTGCAGCCAGAGCACTTGCGCGAGCTGCCACCGAGGTACCACCAACAGTTCCAACCGGAGTCTAGGCGCCTGATACGCCTACTACCACTACCATTCCAGCACTTCAGGAGACTCTGGCACAGTTCATGAGCATGTACACCACTTTGGCTCAGGCAGGGTTGCTTCCCCTTGTTGCAGCCACATCCCGGGCTGGGGGAGGAGCACAGACTCCCGTCGCCTGCACTCCCGAGCAGCGAGTGCATGTTGATCAGATCCCAGAGGCTATTCTTGTACCGTCTGCAGTGCCAGTTTGACTCGAGGACAGGGCAGTTGTTTTAGAGGATGAGCAGCGGAGACTTGAGAGGTTCAAGAAGTATAAGCCTCCTATTTTTAGTGGTTTAGCATCAGATGATGCTCTGGGATTCTGGATAAGTTCCATCGTATTCTCCGCACTATGGGTATCTCAGGATCAAGGGGGGTTTCTTTCACTACATTCCAGCTTCGAGGGGCCGCCTATGATTGGTGGCGCACCTATAAGTTAGATAGTCCAGATGCGGCTGCTTCACTGACTTGGGCTCAGTTTTCGGATTTGTTCCTAAGAGAGTATGTTCCTCAAAGCCTTAGGGATGCATGGCGTGCGGAGTTTGAGCATTTGCGCCAGGGTGCTATGACGGTTTCAGATTATGTTGTTCGTTACACCAGTTTGGCTAGGCATGCACCAGCTTTGGTTGCTACTGTCCGCGAGAGGGTTCACCAGTTTATTGAGGGCCTTATTCCCAGCATTAGATCTAGCATGGCTTGCGAGTTGGAGATGGATATTTCTTATCAGCAGGTGGTGAACGTTGCTAAAAGTATTGAGGGTATGCATACCAGAGAGAGAGAGGAGAGGGAGGCCAAGAGGTCTCGAGAGTCGGGCTATTATTCTAGTGTCCGTACCCCAGCTTCAGGTCGCCATGGTAGGGGTTATATGAGTCGCCCCGTTCATTCAGCTCTTCTAGTAGCCAGCAGTGCTCCAGCTCCTCCCATATCTCAGGAGTCTTACTATGCACCTCTGATTTCTAGCGCGCCTCCTTGGCGGGGTGCTTTTAGAGGTCAGTCCAGTAGACCTGGCCCGAGCCAGTCACAGCTACTACGTACTCCCAGGGCTTGTTTTGAGTGTGGTGACACCTGTCATGTGGTGAGGGATTGCCCTAGACATGGGAGTGGTGCACCTCCACAGATTTCTTAGCCACAGCGTGCCCCGCAAAATTCTCAGGCTATGATTACAGCTCCAGCTGCTACCCTACCTGCTCAGCCAGCTAGAGGTGGAGGTTAGGGAGGTAGAGGTCTCCCTAGAGGGGGAGGCCAGGCTAGATACTATGCCCTTCCTACCCATACCGAGGTTGTTGCCTCCGATTCTGTCATCATAGGTACTATACTAGTTTGTCATAGAGAGGCATCGGTTCTATTCGATCCAGGCTCTACTTATTCTTATGTGTCCTCTTACTATTCTCCATTTGGGTATATCTCGGGATTCATTGAGTGCCCCTATTTATGTTTCTACTCCTGTGGGAGATTCTCTTGCTGTGGACCGCATTTATCAGTCGTGTTTGGTTGCTCTTAGTGGTTTTAAGACCAGATCCGATCTATTATTACTCAGCATGGTTGATTTTGATATTATCTTGGGCATGGACTGGTTGTCACCCCATTATGCTATTCTTGATTGTCATGCCAAAAACGTGACGCTGGCTATGCCAGGTATACCGTGTGTTGAGTGGAGGGGTGTTTTAGATTACACTCCCAGTAGAGTTATTTCCTTTCTTAAAGCTCAGCGTATGGTTGAGAAGGGGTGTGACGCATATTTAGCTTATGTGAGAGACGTCAGTATTGATACTCCTTCAGTTGATTCAGTTCCAGTAGTACGGGACTTTCCCGATTGTGTTTCTAGCTGATCTTCCAGGCATGCCGCCTGATAGAGATATTGATTTTGGCATTGATCTATTGCCAGACACTCAGCCTATTTCTATTCCTCCGTATCGTATGGCTCCTCCTGAGTTGAAGGAGTTGAAGGATCGGTTATATAAATTTCTTGATAAGGGTTTTATTCGACCCAGTGTTTCACCTTGGGGTGCTCCTGTCTTGTTTGTGAAGAAAAATGATGGTTCTATGCGTTTGTGTATTGACTATCACCAGTTGAACAAAGTTACAGTGAAGAACCGTTATCCTTTGCCTCGTATTGATAATCTATTTGACCAGCTTCAGGGTGCACGGGTGTTTTCCAAGATTGATTTGCGCTCAGGTTATCATCAGTTGAATATTCGGGAGCCAAATATCCCGAAGACTGCTTTCAGGACTCGGTATGGTCATTATGCATTTCTTGTTATGTCATTTGGGCTGACCAATGCCCTAGCAGCCTTTATGCACCTGATGCACAGTGTATTCCGGCCATATCTTGACTCTTTTGTTATTGTCTTTATTGATGACATTCTGGTATATTCCCGGAGTCGGAAAGATCATGAGCAGCATTTGAGGATTGTGCTTCAGACTCTAAGAGAGAAGAGGTTATATGCAAAGTTCTTGAAATGTGAGTTTTGGTTGGATTCAGTGGCATTCTTAGGCCACGTAGTATCGAGTGAGGGTATTCAGGTGGATCCGAAGAAGATAGAGGCTGTGAAAAGTTGGCCCAGGCCATCATCAGCTACCGAGATCCGCAGTTTCCTTGGTTTGGCTGGCTACTACCGTCGTTTTGTGGAGGGGTTTTCATCGATTGCAGCCCCTATGACTAGATTGACCCAGAAGGGTGCTCCATTTCAGTGGACAAAGGAGTGTGAGGCGAGCTTTCAGAAGCTCAAGACAGCTTTGACCACAGCCTCAATTTTGATACTGCCTATAGGTTCGGGGTCTTATACAGTCTATTGTGATGCCTCGAGGGTCGGCCTCGGAGAGGTGTTGATGTAGGATGGTAGGGTGATTGCCTACGCACCCAGACAGTTGAAGATACATGAGAAGAATTACCCTATTCACGATCTTGAGTTAGCTGCTATTGTTCACGCCTTAAAGATTTGGCGTCATTATTTGTACGGCGTACCTTATGAGATTTATACCGATCATCATAGTTTGCAGCATCTGTTCAAGCAGAAGGATCTTAATTTGCGCCAGATGAGGTGGTTAGAGCTGCTGAAGGATTATGACATCACTATTTTGTATCACTCGGGCAAGGCCAATGTGGTGGCTGGCACCTTGAGTCGTCGGGCAGAGAGTTTGGGGAGTTTGGCATATTTACCAGCATCAGGAGGCCTATGGCGATGGATATTCAGGCCTTAGCTAGCCAATTTGTGAGGTTAGATCTTTCGGAGCCCAGTCGGGTTCTAGCTTGCGTAGTTTCTCGGTCTTCTTTATTTGATCGTATCAGGGAGCGGCAGTATGATGACCTTTATTTGTCTGTCCTCCAGGACAAGGTTCAGCACGGAGATGCTAGGGATGTGACTATTGGTGATGATGGGGTATTGAGGATGCAAGGTCGGGTTTGTGTACCCAATGTGGATGGGCTTCAAGAGTTGATTCTAGATGAGGCCCATAGCTCGCGGTATTCCATTCATCCGGGTGCCGCGAAGATGTATCAGGATTTGAGGCAGCACTACTGGTGGAGGCAGATGAAGAAAGATATAGTGGGATTCGTAGCTCGGTGTCTCAACTGTCAGCAGGTGAAGTATGAGCATCATAGACCAGGTGGGTTGCTTCAGCAGATAGAGATTCTAGAGTGGAAGTGGGAGTGGATCACCATGGACTTTGTAGTTGGACTCCCACGGACTTTGAAGAAGTTTGATGCTATTTGGGTGATTGTGGATCGGCTGACCAAGTCCGCTCATTTCATTCCTATGTGTACTACTTATTCTTCGGAACAATAGGCAGAGATTTATATCCGGGAGGTTGTTCATCTGCATGGTATACCAGTTTCCATTATTTCAGATAAAGGAACTCAGTTTACATCACGGTTTTGGAGGGCCGTTTAGCAGGAGTTGGGTACTCGGGTGGAGTTGAGCACAGCATTTCACCCTCAGACGGACGGACAGTCCGAGCGCACTATTCAGATTCTTGAGGATATGCTCCATGCATGTGTGATTGAGTTTGGGGGGTCGTGGGATCAGTTCTTTCCATTGGCGGAGTTTGCTTACAATAACAGCTATCAGTCCAGCATTCAGATGGCACCGTATGAGGCTTTATATGGCAGGCGGTGTAGATCTCCGGTGGGTTGGTTTGAGCCAGGTGAGACCAGGTTACTGGGCACAGATTTGGTTCAAGATGCTTTAGAGAAGGTTAAGGTGATTCAGGAGAGACTTGGGCTTGTAGAAAAACACTAACCATTTCCGTTTCATCCATCGGGGGCTTGACACTGGCCGCTTGTTCGTGCCATTTAACAGCATATTCTCGGAAACTTTCCAATGACTTCTTCTTGAGATTCGACAGAGAATTCCTGTCATGAGCTATGTCTATGTTATACTGAAACTGCCTGACAAAATCTCGAGCCAGATCATCCCAAATGTGCCAATGAGATATGTCCTGATCCATGTACCACTCAAATGCAATGCCAACTAGACTCTCTCCGAAATAAGCCATTAGGAGCTCTTCTTTTCCGCCTACCCCTCTTAATTGGTTCCAATATCTCTTGAGGTGGGCTATGGCATCTCCGTGCCCGTCATACTTTTCGAACTTTGGGATCTTGAAACCCAGGGGCAAATGGACATATGGGAACATACATAGATCAGTGTAGGATACGCTCTTTTCTCTGCTTAAGCCTTGTATATTCTTAAGGCTCTGTTCCATGCTCCTCATTTTTTGGGTAATTTCCTCTTGCTCGGGGTTCTTTGTAGCCTTCTCCTATCCCGCGGTAAACTCGTACCGGGTTGTTGAGGGTAAGAGTTGGTGGTGAAATGAGTAGGTTCTGGTGGAAAAGATGGTACTTGGAAAGTGAAAGATGATAGATCAAAGCTTAGACTGGGCACAGTTGGCTGTAATGCGGCCGAGGTTGGTGGTGTGGTAAATATGTTGGAGGCCACTCCCGAAACTACCTGGAGGCGAACCTCAGAAGGTGCTCCGGTGAAGTGAGCTGAGATGGTGGGGTATCCAAGTGGGGTATTCGGGTAATTTATCGGGACATTAGAATTTCCACTTGCTCTGGGAAGTAGCTCGGGGAAGCTGGGTATGGCACTTGGCGGTTCTCTACCATTGGACCAGGCATCCTACATTTCCAGCACGCGAAGGTGCAGTGCCATATTCTCTTTAATTGCCACTGACTCTAAGGTTGGGATAACCTGTAATGACCCGACCGGTCGTTTTTAGAATTTATGCCTCGATCCCCTATTAATTGCTTTCCCCAAGTTTATTTCTGCTATTTTGGTTTGCCGAGATGTTCGGTTTTGAGTTTCGGAGACTTTTGGGACACTTAGTCCCTAAATGAGAGCTTAGTGTTGGAAAGTTGACCGTAGTCAGAACAGTGTGAAGATGACCCTGGAATGAAATTTTTTACGATTCCAATAGCTTCATACGATGATTTGGACTTATGCGCATATTCGGATTTGGAAGCCCGTAGGACAATTCAGCGCATTTTGGCGAAAGTAGGGAAATAAAAGATTTTTGGAAAGTTTAACCGAGAGTTGACTTTTTGATATCGGGATCAAAATCTGATTCTGAAAATTGGAACAACTCTATTCTGTCATTTATGACTTGTGTGCAAAATTTGAAGTCATCCCGGATTCATTTGATACGTTTCGGCACGCGCTTTGTAAAAGGAAAAGTTTGAAACTCATAAGTCCGAATTGAATAGTGAATTGTAGTTTTGATGTTGCTTGGCATGATTTGAAACTCCGAGTAAGTTCGCATGATATTTTAGGACTTGTTGATATATTTGGTCGAGGTCCCGAGAGCCTCGGGTGGAGTTTGTATGGTTATTGGAGTTTAACTTGGGCATTTCAAGAATGTTTCGATGTCGTTCTTTAAGAATAAGTAGTATCACATTAAGCAAATGAGCTCCAAATTCAGTTTTGATTAAAGCATTAGATCCGTATCAAAATTTTGGAGCCATAGCAGAAAGAATTGTCAAATTCGGACATCGTATGAGTGAGTTATGCCCATTTTCGTGTCGGGGAAAAATAATTTCCCATCGTCAGCGCCCAGGGTAGCGCAGGGCGCCATCCATGGCGCCAAAATTATTTTTGGCTACCGGAACCAGCGCCACAGGCAGCGCCCGGCACCACATGTGACGCCCGAATCGTAAAAACGTTATAAAATGGGGATTTTGGCCATTTTTGATAAAAATAGAGTTGGGGGAGCTCGGTTTGGGCGATGTTCAGAGGGATTTTCACAAATTTGAATGAGGTAAGTGTTCTTTATCATAAATCCTTTATAGATCATGACTCCATACTCATTTACATCATGAATCCATGAATTTATGGAAGAAAAAAATTCATATTTTTACCAAATCTTCCAAAAATGAAAAAAATAAGATTTGAAAGTCAATCAGATGTCGGAACTCGATAATTTTTGTACGGTTGAACTTGTATCGGAATGGGTTGTCGAATTTTGTAAGTTTTGTCGGATTCCGAGAAGTGGGCCTGAGGGCCGTTTTGGTCATTTTACATAATTTCGCGTATTATCTTAGAATTTAATTGTAGAATCAGTTAATTGAAGTGTCATTTACATTATGAAATTTAATTGAGTAGATTTGGTCCATTTGAAGTCGAATACTCGTGGCAAGAACGTGGTTTCGGATTGATTGTGAGTCGGTTCGAGGTAAGTGGCTTGTCTAACCTTGTGTGGGGGACTCTCCCCTTATGATTGGAATTGTGGTAATTGAAATGCCTTGTACGTGAGGTGACGGGCGCGTACTTGTGCTAATTGTTGAAAATCCTATTTTCATTAAAATTAGCCTTAATTGTATTTTCTTCCTTTCTTGTTTACACTACTTCGAATTTAAGCCTGCTGTTATTCTAGAGAAGCATGTCTACTTGACTTAATTGATTTACTTGCTCGAAATGCCTCATGTGGATTATGTGCAACATGCTAGGCTAGAAATACTTGTTTTACCTTGATATGAAACTTGACTATAATTGTGTATTCTTCGTGTTGATGTTGTGTGTTTACTTTGGGACTACGGATTTTATTCCGGGAGATTCCCCCTGCACACATATTGAACTAGTATATAATGAGGATACCAAGAGATCATCGGGATACCAAGAGATCCCTAGTATAAAAATGAGGATACCAAGAGATCCTCGGGATACCAAGAGATCCCTAGTATAGTGAGGATACCAAGAGATCCTCGGGATACCAAGAGATCCCTAATGTATAATGAGGATACCAAGAGATCCCTAGTATAAAAATGAGGATATCAAGAGATCCCTAGTATAAAAAATGAGGATACCAAGAGATCCTCGGGATATCAAGAGATCCCTAATGTATAATGAGGATACCAAGAGATCCTCGGGATACTGAGAGATCCCCGGTTATTATCCTAATGAATGTTTTAGCCTCTGTTTTGGTTATTGCATTTCCTTACTATCTCGTATCAAAATTTTTATTGTTGGTTGCAACTGAATTACTTATCTTACCCTGTCATACTTTATATCTTATTGTATCTCAGTAGGACCCTGACCTTCCTCATCACTACTCAACTGAGGTTAGGCTTGGCACTTACTGAGTACCGTTGTGGTGTACTTATGCCCTTTCTGCACATGTTTTTCATGTGCAGATCTAGGTACCGCTACTCAGGCCTACCATCCCTGAGGGAGGCGATTGCTATAGAGACTTCGAGGTATATCTGTCGTGTCCGCAGACAAAGGAGTCCCTTTCTATTCCCGTTTTAGTATTTAGCTCTTCTGTATTATTTGTTCTATTTATACATTTCGTAGTTAGAGCTATGTACTACTTCTTAGCTTGTGATTCGTGGGTTTCTGGGTCTTGGATTTAGATGTTGGTTTTGAGATCTCTATAAATATGGTGTATGCAGAGCGACACATTTAATACTTTTATTGCCTTATTTCTGTTTTAAATTGTTTTACTTTCGCAAGTTTAGGCTTACCTAGTCGTAGAGACTAGGTGCCGTCACGATGGTTCACGGAGGGCAAATCGAGGTCGTGACATAATCGATAGTGGGCTATCCTCTGAGATGGGAATTGTTGGTGGATGACCTTCTGACAACATATCTACACTGCCTTTGGATCTTGTAAAATACGGGCTTGAAGCCAGGTTACCACAAACCAACCACCTTAAAAACAGAACCTATACTCAACAGTAGACAACAAACCGGTTAGTTTGAAGCAATTAACACATAGGAAATCGTACATTGGGGGTGTGATGCACGTATACAGTTAAATGTGTTTCCACATATTTTACAACGATTGCATGTCTCATCCCAGCTTTGTTTATCTCCCTGATCTTCTCTCTTGCTCTCTTTTGCACTCTCATTTTTTCTCTTGTTCTCATTCTCTTTTCCTTTTTTTCTCTCTTTTCTTTTGGTTTTCTCTTTTCCACATTCCTCTTTTATTTGAGTTATTTAAAAAATCATGACCGGATCCGATGAGTATTGTCTACGTATCACGACGTCGTGTGAATCAGATTATCACGTAGTTCAATAAATAAAACAATTTTAGTTTTTCAAATTTTCATTAAAACAAAACCTTTAATTTTTCTCTATTACAAAGACTCGATCCTACATACTCGAGAATTGAAAACTAAAAACAGACTCGAAATAGACTTTTAGGAATGAAAATACAGACTCAAAAAAGAGAAAACAATCAGGAGTACATCAATGCCTCCAATCCTGGTCTAGGAACACCAATTGGTCTTGTTGCAGGCCTATGCGCCATGTCATCCTGGAGGCGATAGAGATCATCCATTATCTGGTAAACAAAGATCATGACCGTGGCGAAGAACATGGACCTGGTCATGTCCTCACACTCGTTGCATTTCATCACAACGTAGTCGGTGATTCTTCTAACCCTTTCCTTGATGATGCCCTTCTCTTGCAACAACCACCCAATTTGCTGAGATCTAGCCTCCAAGAGCTAAGTGGCAGTATGATTCTGTTCTTGCAAATGTTGTAGGTTTCCCTTTAGTTGTGCCATCAAAATGTATCAATGTTCTCTCTCGGCTTTGAAGCTCTTGGCTTGTTTGGCCATCTCGCTCTCGAGGGTGGTTAGCTTTTTCTTCAAGTTTGTGACTTTTCCATCGTATTTCCTTTTTAGTTTTCGAACAAACTCTGCCCGTCCCTCAGCGTTCTTTGCCAATTGTGCCCGAGCTCTTGTAAACTGCCTTCGGATTTTTCTAAATCATCCCCGTACTCACATATTTTCTTCTTGAGACCATTAATGAGTCTTTCATCTGCTCGGATTCTTTCCGGATTCTCAGTAGCTACCTTCATCCTTTGGATCTGGGCCGGGAGGACTTCATTTTCTTGGGCTAATTTTTTCTTCTCACCCTCATCTGCAGTAGCTTGCACATCACTATCAAACTTAAGGTTTCGGATCTGCCCTTCTAACCTGCTTATGGTGGCCCGGTATTCATTTTCTTTTGTCAACCACTCCCATTGTTCTTGTGGCGCTTCAACAAACTCCTGGAGGTGGGGTCTTTTAGCTGGCCTTCCAAACTCAACTTTCCTTTTGTACCAAGCGAGGTAAATGGGTGACACTTACCTCTGGACAGATCACGTACTCGTGTATTTGCCATCAAATATTGGCACTCACTCCAAATCTGGCGAACCACTGTTTCGTGAAACTGGCCATCAGAACGGATCTCGACCACATGAAGGCTAAGGTCTTCATCCTTAGGCACTATTTGACATCTTCCTAGCTATCTCAAAACCCGGTATGGGGCATAAGGCTGGATGCTTCTGAGACCCATCAAGAGGAAGTGGGGACCGGTGGCTGGCATGTATATGATTTCATCAACAGGAAGCCAACCCAACGTCCATTCTATTTGATTTGCAGTGACAGAGCGGAGGCAAGATATCCATTCTGCGACCCCTTCTGGCATGTTGAACCCATCAACCCTTGTATAAAACTCCTCTATGCAGCTTTCTCCTATCGACCCATAGTTCATGTACTGAGGATGATGACATAGATGCTCAATCATCTACATTTGTAGCAACAAGTTGCACCCTTCAAAAAAGTCTATTCCGGCTTTGCAGGCTGTGAGAGCTCGGAATATTTCAGATACTATCATGGGTGCGAGGATGCTTTTGGCCTGAGTAAGCAAAGTGTTGACGACCCCGACTATCCGTACATCGATACTCCCATCCTTCTTGGGGATTACTAAAAGACCCAAAAATACCACCATGAAAGCGAAGCATCTATGTTTTTCCCATTTAAGTCGATTCCCTTTGATGCAAATTTTGCTTTCTGGATTGTTGAACTCCCCTATGTGTCTGTATCGCTGGTATATGAACTGTGGAGTGGAAATCCCAGCTGCTAAATCTGGGTATTGGACTCCCCTGCTTATCTTTAGCAAATCTAGAAACTTATGCGGAGTGACAGCTCTTGGAGCGACCAAGTATTTGTGTCTCAGAGCTTCAGTACTACCGATATACCCAGCCATCTCTTCCAAAGTGGGCGTGAGTTCAAAGTCCGAGAAATAAAACACGTTGTGGGCGGGATCCCAAAATGTAACCAAGGCTTTTATTATGTCTCCTCTAGGTTTCATCTTCAATAACCCGGTGAGAACCCCCAAGTAATGGTTGACCACATCTCGTCCTGATTTACCTAGATCTTTCCACCACATATACATTTCCAAAGGAATCTTGGCCATGACCTTCATTGGCAAGTTTTGACTCGTGCTCATTCTGCACATTAAAATTAAGGTGATTGGTTTAAAACAAAGCGAGGAAAATTTTGCAAAAACTTAAATAACGCGGTTACTTTTGCAAATACGGCCCTTCAGCACTTTGCAAAAGAAGATTTTAGGGTTGTGCTTGCTAGGTAGCCAAAATTTTGAAAAAGGGCAATAGGTGGTTATTCTTGCAAAAACAGCCTTCTGATGTCCTTTTGGGGACATTTTGGGCTATTTAGACAAGAACGACATTACCTAATTTTATTTATAAAATAACAACATTTCATTTTTTGGGTTATTTTTGCAAAAATAGAGTTAGATCCTGTGAGGGTTGCCTACGTATCCCACATCCGGTGAGAATCAAACTTGAGTAGTTCGGTCAGTTTTGACATAATGAAAAATATGAAATACTTTTTTTCCTTTTTTTTTTGAAATAATTTTCCTTTTTCCTTTTCTCTTTCTTTTCAAAATTTTGGCAGAGTTTCGGTATACTTTGGACAACAGGTTTTTTCAAAGGCGGGTAATTATCTCTCTCATACCTCAATTATTTTTTCCAATTTCCTTCCTACTCTAGCAACTGGTCAACATGCAAATCGAAGCAAATAATTGTACAAATAGCACGTAAGAATGCGTCAGGATGGTCTTTTGATTCTGGGATCCACCTGTCCTAGACGGACCCCAACCCCTGTGTTGAGTCCCCAAAGTCAAATGCACATGATGCAAACATGCGTTCCTACTAGGGATCCGGCATGAGGTTGAGTTATTCTAAGTTTAAAAACCTGGGTGTATTGTTCTAGACTTGGTGTACCCGAGCAGACAACTCGAGTCGGGGGGGCTACGTACCGGGAACCAAAAGGTCATCCGCCTTTGTGACTTGTCCGAGCCTCTTTCTTATTCAAGGTATGACACTAACAGAAAGAGGAGTCACACCAGCGTTAACATCCCCGAAGATGAGAAGAGAAGGGTCTCGTAATAGTTTATACAGTTCAAATAATATCAAAGCGGTAAAAATCGACATTTAGCAATTAGGCCCAAACATGTAATAAAATTAGATAATAAATAAAAGCCAATTATAACAGTTATTCTAAGCTCGAATTCTTGAACCCTGAACCAAAAGTTATGGGTTACTATCCCCAGCAGAGTCGCTAGAGTCACGCCTCATTTTTACCACCCGAGGGTATATGGGAGTTTTTTCAATTAAAGTGACATAAATCGAATATGGGATTAATTAATTTATCAGAATCGCCACTTGGAATAGTTTATTTGGTATCCCAAGTCACCGATTTATTTTAAAATCCCAAATCGAGGAAATTTCGACTTTACTTTATAAGCCTACGAACCAGAAATTCTAGATAAGGAATTCTGTTAACCCACGAGAAGGTGTTAGGCATTCCTGGATTCCGTGGTTCTAGCACGGTCTCTTAAACTATTAATAATTCGCTTATTATCTGATTTACTACATGTTTTAAACCTATTGTGCATTTTTAACTTTATAACCGCTTTTAAATTATTTTATGGAATTATTCTGGAACAAGTCATGATTGTCATGCACTTGTTTGTTTGATACACATTGTGAATCATGTCACGGGAACTATACCCACGATCTACAACATGTTTAATTTATTAAAGTTATTGAAAGTTGTGGCCGGGTCACATAAATGTAACCCCGAATTTGGAAATTAGGTATCATAGCTATGCCACGGGAACCATACTTGTAGCTATGATAATTTATTTAATTAAACACGCCTAAAGTAAACTATGAGAGTTCAAGGCATTTTCTACATTAGTTAAGATATCTATTTGAGGGTCATAGACTAGGTGATTGGATGGCACACCTCAATTTATTTTAAAAGAAAAGATTTATATTTCACTAAGGCAAACTAAAGATGCTCCTACTTAAATCTAATTTAAAATTAGGCATCACAACCACGTCACGAGAGTTGTACCCGTAGTTGAAATAGTTTAATCGCGTGCGTAAAAGCAAACTACGATTGTTTCATGATTATTCCTCTCTAAGTTTAAGATTATTGCAAGGTCAGGAATTATAATATTGGGATTAAAACTGATTCATTAATAAAGACTAAACTAAATGCAAACTAAATTCACGTCTAACGGGCTAAGCTTTGATTCATGCAGCGATTTAGTTTGGAAAAGAAAAGAAAAGGAGAAGGAAAAAACCAGTTTGGTCTTGTTTGCCCACATCTGGGCTTATCTATCCCACTTTAAGAAGGCCCAAAACTAGAGTTTGTACAGAAAATCAAAACAGATAAAGGCCTCCATACGGGAGCTTTACATGCTTTCCAAGCCCAATGTACATTAAATCAAACAATTATAATGGTCTCATCCGTGATCCCAAAACCATATTTAGAAAAACAAAACGCTTCTGCCTACCAAACCATATGAGCAACTCAAAACAATGATATAGGATAGACTGACTTTAACAATCTAAAATTCATGATCCAATTAACGTGTCATATCGGACTTAATCACTTGATTCATCAAAGAAAACAACTTGGCTTTACGGAAAACAAGATGAAAACAAACAAAATTAAGGCTGATTAACTAAGGTTAAACCCAATCCTTAACTGGAAACAAATATCAAGGTAGTTCATTGCATATCATCATAAGTTATTTCACTATTTTATCCAAATTAAAATCTAAATACACATTCATAACCCATTAAAGCAACAGAAGTTCTAACTTTGGTCAACATGAAATAGTTAGGAGGAAATTCAATCAATTCTTAATCATTCAACAAAGCATAATACAAAGGGTTCAAGAATGTCCAAAATCAAACTTAGAGCAGCTGCTATACAGTGTTGTACACATGGACTATACACGAATTTGTTTGGCATTAAGGCACATTTGATTGAATTGAATTCAAACTCTTCAACTCTGTAAAAATATTAAAACACCAACCCGAGTTTCTAAATTTGTTTAAACCATTTTCGGATGGTTGCCCTCACGCTTCAACACCGACAAACAAGTCATTACTATACAATTTTGTGCTGACCCTTTTAAGGGATTAACCAACAGAAAGAAAAAGAAGAAGACAGAAGTTAAGAAAAATTGTATCACAGGCTGATTTCTCATGAACCAACTCATAAACACTACTAATCTAACAAAGTCTCAAGCATCATCACATTTTGATCAATACCAGAACAAATTAAGAAAGAGTGAAGAGATGAACCTGAAATTAGGGCTTTCAATTAACGAAACTTCAGTGATTACAACAATTTAAACTGACTCGAACAAAGCCGCGACTCAAACCTTGAAACGAACAGCAACAAGACAATAGGAATCGACCAACTTGAACCAAATCAACGCTAAGATTTCGAACCCCAAACTCAACTCTAACTTAAACTTTAAATCAAGCTTCCTTTTGAGAACCAGAAATCAAGAGAAAGAATAAATGCTAAAAAATCTGTTTTAGTGATTCTTTTTTTTTTTTTTGAAATTTTCTCTTGAAATGAAGTAAACTCGAATGAAAATGAACTCGGACCATTTGTACTTTTTTGTATTTTTCTAAAGAGAAGCAAACTGAAAAGAAACGGCCTGAAGAAAGTGACAACTTCAAGAACCTTAGAAAATTTTACTCTCCTCAGATTTCGAAAAAAAATTCTTAGATCTTTCTCTGATTTTTTTTTCTACCCCTTAAACAAGAAAACTCACCTTGTATATAACCCTCAAAAATTCCGAAGCTTCTGCCCAAAATCTGAAAAATCCCCTCGTTTTTGAACGATTTTAGGGACAAATTGAAGGCATGGATCTATTTACATCCATCCACGGCTCGCATTCATCTAGCAAATCGCTCCATAGTACATAAATCGTGCAAATTTGGGAGGAATATTCTTTCTTCTCTGACAGAAATCCATTGGAATAAAGTGACATGGAGAGGAGGGGCCCATTTGAGTGAACTCGCCTGAGTTTCAGGCGAGTTGAGGTTGGCTCAGTGAAGAAGATGATGAATGGTACGGGTAGGCATCGTTCTTGTGGTTTCTAGGTTTAGGGTTTGAATTGGGGGGAAACAATATAAGGATCTTATACAGTAAAGGGAGACGGGCGGGTCAAATAAGTGGGTCAGGTGTCATTTTTTGGGGCTGGACTGGTAGGTATTTGGGCTGGGGAGGTAAAAAGGGATTTGGGGTTGGGAGTTAAGACAAATGAATTTCAGCCCAAATCATTTTTCTCTTCTTTTTTTTCTTTTTTTTTTTAATTAATGAAATTCTAAGATAAAAATCCTAAATTATAAAATTAGACTAATTATCTAATTACAAAAATTATAAAAGTTATTTAATCCTAAATTAAAAGATAAAAATTAATAATTTAAAAATAAAGGGGAAAAATGTAGAAATGGGCCATTTTTTGTGATTTTTACTTTTAATAAAGCAAATAATTAATTAATTAATCCTAAAAATGTAAAAAAAAAAATCTAAATGCAATGCATGATATTTTGGCATTTTTTATGATTTTTAATGAAATTAAACGTGCACAGAAAAATGCAAACAATTATTAAAAATTCTACAAAAATTCCCAAAATGGCAAATAATTAAGAAAAAATATATTTTCTTGGGATTTTATAGGAGTAGTTCGTATAGGGCAAAAATCATATGCTCACAAAAAGTACTCAACCACTTCAGTGCAATATCTGGGCTTCTGGCTAACCTAGATAAATCCAATATTTTTCTTGCAGGGATGGATGAGGAATGCAAGCAGGAGATCCTTAATTGCACAGGGTTTTCTTTGGGTTCACTGCCTGTAAGATACCTTAGTTTACCTTTCTCCTCAAAGAAATGGAGCAAAGTGAAATGTCTTGCTTTGGTTGAAAAGATTAAAGAAAGAGTTCGCAATGGTTATTCCAAATTACTCTTGGATGCTGGAAGAATACAAATTATTAATGTTGTTCTCTTCTCCATGTACAATTTTTGGGGAGCAGTATTCATCTTGCCACAAAGTATGGTTAAAAGCATTGACAGAATATATAGAGATTACTTATGGGGGAATTCTATAGGCCATAGGAAGGTATCATTGGTAGCATGGCAAAAGGTCTGTACACCTCAAAAATATAGAGGATTAAACATTAAAGAATGTAAACAGTAGAATATAGCTTTTGTTGGCAAGTTACTATGGCAGTTGGCAACAAAAAGGATATACTGTGGGTAAAATGGGTCAATGAAGTCTATATGAAGTCCAATCACAACATCTGGGACCACTAACCACCACAGGATTGTAGCTAGTATTGGAAGAAACTAAATGCTCTGAAGGAGATTATGGCACAATGGTATACTAGAGTAGTTTACCAACTGACCACTAGTGGTTTGTATTCAGTGTCTAGCATCTATATAGCACTGAAGGGAAACATAACTAGGCTGAGGGAAGCAGAGCTTATATGGAATGTTGTAATGTTGCCAAGACAAAGGGTGATTACTTGGCTGGCATATCAAAACAAACTAACGACTAAAGAAATACTGATAAGGTTGAACATCCCTATCAATGGGGACATCAATTGCATATTGTGTGATTGTAGAGTATCTGAGACTCACCAGCATCTATTTTGTAACGACCCGACCGATCGTTTTGAACTTTTGCACTTTGATCGTCAGTTCCCGGGCATGACTTGCCCTTTGTAACGTATTATGATTGATGTATATTGTTGGTTTTGGTTTTCAGGAAAAATCAGAATGAATTTGAAGGAACAGTCTCAGTTGAAAGCTTTGAATTTGAAAGGTTTGACTAAGAGTTGACTTATTTGTATATGAGCTCGGATCGGAAATTTTATGATTTGTATAGCTTCATTGGGTGATTTATTACTTAAGAGCGCGATCGGAATGCATTTTGGAAGTCCGTGGAAGGATTTGGCTTGAATTGGCAAAGTTAATATTTTGGCGAATTCCGGTTGATAGGTGAGGTTTTCATACGAGGGTTGGAATAGAATTCCGAGAGTTTCTGTAGCTTCATTATGTCATTTGTGATGTGTGTGCAAAATTTCAGGTCATTTGGACGTCGTTTGGTCGACTTTTTGATCGAATTCGGATTTCGGAAGTTTTGGAATTCTTAGGCTTGAATCCGAGGGTGATTTGATGTTTTGATGTTGTTTTGAGCATTCCGAAGGTTGGAACAAGTTTGAATTATGTTATGGGGTGTGTTGTCATGTTTGGTCGGGGTCCCATGAGTCTCGGATAAGTTTTGGAAGAGTTTTTGGAAGATTTTGTCGTTTTGAGGATAAGCATGTAATGATCCAAAGATCCATTTTTATTTCTAGAGATCAAAATTTGATTTCGAGACATCTGAAATTTTGATAATGAATTATAGGACTGATCTGGAAAGTTTGGTCTAATTTCATCAAGTAGCGATTGGGTTTTTGACACGAAACATGAGTTAATTGTTTAACGAGCGAAATGGGTATTGAACTGATCAAATGAGATCCGAATTGAGTTTCGACTGAAGGGCTATGTTCGTATTATTATTTGTGACTCATAGGAACAAGAATCATCGAATTCCAAGTTCATATGATGGAGTTAGAGCCTTTTTAGTGAAAAGAAAAGCTGCTGCAATTTTCTGGGCGGTTTCTGCATTTTTCGCACATGTGAACAGTGACCGCACCTGCGTGAACAGTACCCCATGAACAGTGTAAACGTGGATTCATTATTTCCTACTGCTCAGCCTTTATTTACTCTTATTACTTACTGGGTTGGAGTACTCACATTACTCCTTGCACCTCGTGTGCAGATTCAAGTATATCGGAACCCGGTAGCGGGTGTTGATAGCTCAGCCGCGGAGTCATCAGAGTTAGCAAGGTGGTAGCATGACGTTCGCAGCACCGCTTCCTTCCCCTCATTGTTGCTACTGTATTTAGTACATTTTTAGACTTTTGTTGTATTCAGACCATGATAGTTGCTCATGACTAGTGACACCCCGATGTCGGGCTGGTATTTTATTCCGCACTGTTATTCCAGGATTTTATTATGAAACATTGTTTAATTTAAAGACTTAAAAATGACTCTTAATGCTTAAAGGGTTAAGGTGAGTGTTGTGTCGGCTGGCCTTGTCTTCACGAGAGGCGCCATCACGACCGGGCCGGTTTGGGGTCGTGACATATTTGTGGATTGTATCTAGACCCAAAATATAAGGGTGGCACTGCTCAATTGGTCAGGAATAACTATCCCATCCTATATTGTTAGCAGGAGTTTACAGTGGATCAAGAATAGGCTCTGGAGGCAATTCAGGAAAGAAGTAGCAGTAGCAATCATTGGTGCGATAATATACTACACTTGGCAAGCTCGGAATTGGAAGCATTTCATGAAGATCAATGTAAATAATGCATTTATAAAGATACAAATTAAGAAGGAACTTAGAGAGACGATTAGTATGTTAGCAGGATCGAGAAGAGCTAGAAATTGCCCGATTTTGATATAGAAGCTATGTAGTTAGAGCAGTTAAAACTGATAATAGTTAGAGTTCCTTGTTATTTTTTTTAGAGCTAGAGAGATTCCAATCCTAATGGATTGGAACAGTTGGCTGCTCTTAGTTTGTAAATTATTTGGTTTGTTATGGTAATATTCACAGAGTATTACCAAAAAAATATGGGTATCATGATAAATTATGCACCTTTATTTATTATTTATTAAGGGGTGTGCAAAGTCAATAATGGACAAGAGGGGTTGCTCTGATGGTAAGCAACCTCCACTTCCAACCAAGAGGTTGTGAGTTCGAGTCTCCCCAAGAGCAAGGTGGGAAAGTTCTTGGAGGGAAGGATGCCACTAAGTAGGATTATACTGAATTGTTGTTGTTGTTGTTGTTGTTGTTATGCAAAGTCAATAATGAACAAGTAAAAGTGAACGGAGGGAGTATAATTTAGACGTCATTTTGGTAAGCATTCAGCTAAATGATGTATAAGCAAATGATACAAGTCATTTGGCGGCACCCTCCAATGTTTCATACGATATAACTTATTAATAATAAAACTTTTGACATATAACTTTGCTACACGGAAAATAATAAAATTGGATCATGTGGCGAGAATTTGAATATATGCTGGCAAGTCATAGTTTTATTAAAGAAATTTTGAAAGTCTAGGAAGTTTACACGACATTTTTAAACATATAGGAGGTATGCATGCATAATCATAGAGTGGTTAAAAACTTGAAATGGCTTGTGCACCGACTCCTCCTTCTTGAGAAACCAATTTTTTCATTTGACTTATCAACATCTCAAAATCATGTTGACCCTTCAGCAGGCTGAGCCGAACATAACGATTTTCTGCAAAGAATTTGCTACCTGGACGACCTATGATTTTTGCTACTCTGAAGATTTCAGTGCAGTTTTTATCTTCTTTCCTCTTACACTTCACCCACGCATAAGCTGCCATCAACGCCACAATGATTTCTCTTTTAGAATACCCAACACACACACACAGTGGCATACGCAAGATATATAGTTTTGTATAGGTGGTGCCAGCTTATATATTGTCACAATTCTGCTTGTAAATAGGTCTGATTTGATACTTTAAATGGTTTAAAGAATGCTTACTTCCAATCTCATATTGATACAGTTAAAAATCTCTATAATAATCTCATTTGTGGTGATATTTTTGGCTATTATAGTGAAGATGTATATTATAACATAACATAAAAAATTAGTTCCAAAGAAAACTTGGCTGTTATAGTGAAGTGTTGTTATAAAGGATGACTGTTATAGAGAGGTACGGTATATAATTTGTATTATTTTCAATAAGTGGCAACTTTTGTAGACAAAAAGTGTTCTTGAGTAAAACGAGTTTAAAACAAAGCTATTTTTTATGAAAAAAAAAGTTTGCTCTTTTTATGTAAAAAGTTTTGTTGAGTTAAAAAAAGGTCACCTGGAGATGGTTCTCTGATTCTGTCAAGAAATGTGCAATACTGAGTTGGAATGCGTTGGAGGCTAAAACGTTTAGATAAAGAGAAAATGCGACTCAATTTTTCCCAGCGATGACTTAAGATTTGATGTGCAAAATTGAAGAGTTGCTTGTCATCTCCTTGAGCAACAACTTTCAGTAAAGTTAAGGCTCTCAACTGACCATCCTTTGAGGTCCCCATTTCAGCAACATCAATAAAATCCATCATTCTTTTATATACATTCACATCCTTTACAATTGCCCACCTACTCTTGTCAATGGTAAAAAGGAAAAAAAAAATAATGATATAATTCTTCAAGAATAAACTATCATGATATACAAAATTAAAAAAAAGGGCAGCCCTCCCGCTATGCGCGGGGTTTGACTTTGGAAATTCAGCATGGAGGAAATTTGTGAGATATGAGAAAACAAGTTACTGATTTTCCTACAAATAATTTTCAGTAAAGTAGCCAAAAATCAGATCGTCCTTTTTTTTTCTTTTTCTTTTTCTTTTTCCTGTTTTCCTCATATATATATATATATATATATATATATGTTTTCAACCAATCAAATTTGTTGAATAATTAGTATTAATCATCTAGATTCTAATATTGATAAATCGATTTTAATTAGCATGTTTGCTACGTAAGGTGCGATCTTGTTTGCAAAACATAAGAAATCAAAGTATTTTGGCAACACATTCAATGTTGACACAAATGCATGAGAATGTTTGTGTATAAAATTTGTTTTGCTTAACACTGTTCTATTCTATCTACTAATTTCATGCAAAAAAAAAAAAAAACATTTAAGTATTGGATGTTGTTTACTAGTATTACCCAACTCTGCTTCCAGCATGACCAGTGAGCTTAGATATTGAGAAAATCATGAGATCTTCATCAGCTGGAGCTGGAATTGCTGTGTAATGAGGCCAATAATAAGCACGATCATAAATTGTCTTCACATTTGGGCCTTTTAAAACTGAATTTCTCAAATTCCCATCTGGATTGTTTGGTGAAGTCACAAACTCAATCACATTTCCACCAAAATCTGATTTGTTCTTCAACATGGATGAATCTCCTTCAAATTCGTAATGAAGTGTTTGAAAGAACTCCGTTTGAAATTTATAAGGCTGAGAAGGTTAAATCAAATTAGTTAATTTCAAGTATGCTCAAGAAGCATATATTTATTATGTTCCCTAAGATGGAGATAGCAAACAAAAAGTTACCCTCGAGAACAAATATTTCAAGATATGATTATTTTTACATTGACAGTGCAAATTATTTATATGTTTAGGTAACTTAATAGGTAATAATAAGTATCCGTCGATAAAAAGTGTTCCGGAAACAGCTTCTCTACCTTCTTGAAGGTAAGGGTAAGGTCTGCATATATACTATCCTCCCCAGACCCCACTTAGCGGATTACACTTGGTATGTTGTTGTTGTTGTCATTACCGATAAAAAGTAAAGATTATTAATCTAAAAAATAAAGTACATAACCTTTTTTTTTTCTCTTTTTGGTTTAATCATCCGGAGTTCGTGGCGTGTTTAATCCAGATTCAGGCTGCGGAAAGCCCCACATAGAGAATTTTAGCGCTCCCTACTAAACAATACTCTAATTTTGGCTCTAACTTTATATGTATGTTAAAGTTTGAAATCAAATAACTCAAAGGATCAGTGGGTTCAATGGCATCCCGAGCCTAGAATAATTAAACTATATTAATATTGTAAAACTGAGTTGCATTGCAAGTATATATAAGTAAATTCATAATTTAACTCATGATGTGGATGATTGAGAAGAACGAACCGAATAATAAGGGATTTTATTTGCGACCACTTTCGTAGTGAAGGGAGAGGAAGAAGAACTCTCCATAGAAAGAGCATGAACTGCAGCATTTAGGAGCTGAGTAGAGCCAACTCCAAAAACAATGTATCTTCCATCTGTTATAGCATTCTTGGCAATAGCATGTATCTTTCTTATGTTTTTCTCGAGCTCCTTGGATATGTAAGACTGATTAGGAAAGAAATAACTCATTCTATGCCAACCTGCTACTACTACTGCACTGCTTGCTGCATTTTGCATCCAGAAAGGTTCCAAGAATAGGGGATCCCCACTGCATTAAACAACCAATACATTAGGTGTAGCCCTATGCGTAATAGGTAGCGACTAAGTTTGGAATTTCACTAGGGGTGTTCGAAGCTTTTTCAAAATTTAGTATGTATGTATAGAAAGTAATTTTTTATTTATATACACTATAGTTTTTTGGGGAAGAATATATACTCAACTAGTCACCCTTCGAGCAATATAGTTCCAAGCCAGCAAACATGGTACCCCAAATATAACACAATCCTCCCTTCTTTGATATTTAGCATAACAAATGGAGTACAGTTTTAAACATGAACATGTTTTGTTCCTTACGTTAATTTTATATTTTCCTCTATTTTGTTTAACAAAGTTAAATTATTGTGTTCTTTTTAATTGGATATTTGCTTTTAAACTCACTTATTGCCTTTAACTTACTTTATACGTATGGAGCTAGTTTAAAAACAAATTTGGAAGAATGGATTAAGTGCATGCATCCGGTAGTAAAAATTTAAAACCAAAATAAGTTAGTATTGTTCCATGAAAATAAAAAACATAAAACAAGGGGTAAACTTATCTATTTCTAGGTTACGAAATAGTGTTGTCACATTAAATATGAAAATAGGAACGTTGGTGCAATATTTGACACCACAAGGCAGACATGTATTACAAGCCAAAACCTCATGAATCGAAAGTAAGGAGAAGAGAATATTACCCTTCAACATCAGCAGGACAGGTGGCTAATAACAAAGAGCAATCATTGCCTCCATAACAAGAATAGCATTCACATATAGGTTTTCCATCTACTACAATGCCATCAACAAATACTCTTCCATTTCCTGAGCATGAAATTGCAGCTACTGCTTCTGCTTCTTCTGCTGCTCTTTGGCTCCAACTCAACTTATCCTTCTCATAATACATTTTTCTAAAAAAGAATATATTCACAAGTATTGAGACCAAAAGACACACAACATAACTAAACCTCTGAATATTCTTTGCCATTATTCTAGGCTTCCCTTCTTTCTTTAGATTATTATGGGCTTTGCAATTAATAACATGCAGGGTTATTAAGTATGCCTGCTGTGCTCTCTAATTCTGCTTTTTTATTTATTTATTCTGCTTGATTGTTTGGAAAAGATAAATCAATAAATGACCAATTAAAATCAATATTATTTAATGTTTTTTTTATTTTAAAACAAAAAAAGTATAAAGTATGCAAATGCTAACAAAACAGACCTTCTTTTCCACGTAGGAAGCATAATAAGATAATGAGAAAAAATATTGGAGCATCATAAAGTGAACAAAACAAAAAAGTAAATGTTGAATGCGTGGAATCAAAACACGTTCAATTTGCTTTTTCGAGTAGGTGCGCTTGGGGATTAAGAATATTTAAAACTTCTAGCTGTAAAACTTGTGGAATGAGAAAATGTGTGAATGCTACAAAGATTACTCCCTCTGGCTCAAGTTATCGGCAGTAATTTTTAAATATAGTTGTCTCAAATAATTTATTATATTAGAAGTTCAAGACAGAATTAATTATATTTCTTTTATTTTATCGTTAATAGTAATTATTTTTAAAATGGAGATAACACATAAATAAAGTAAAAATATTAAATTTAGAGGAATTATATCTTATAAATAAAAAAAATAGTCCAAAATTACTTTATTTTTTTTAAGGAACGTGTAAAAGAAAAAAACGCCTAATAATTTGAGAGGAAAGGAGTAACATTTAGTAGGTTGGGACTTGGAATCACTATAATTGGTAATTGTTATCTCATTCTTTAGATCGACTGAAAATAAAGTGCAGGTTCCTGATCACGCACGAAGTTTACTAGTGCTACTTTAGTAGTTTTTCGTATACCCTTTTTCCGCTAAGTCTACACGGATACTTAGAGAATGTGTAGGTCATCAAGAGTTTTAGAATCTAGTTTTGTGTTTCGAAGTCTCAAATATCTCATTTTAGCCTTCTTCGATTTGTGTGCATAGTTCAGATATTTTATTGGAAGGCTTTTATGTTAAAACTAATAAATATAAAATTTTGCCTTTAAATCCATTTAAGTTGACTTCGGTCAACGTTTCGAGCAAACAGACCCGGATCAGTATTTTGACGATCCCTGTGGATCTGTATCGTGATTTAGGACTTGGGCGTATGCTCGGAATCAAATTCGGAGGTTCCTAGCTCGAGTTATCGTATTTTGTTGAAAAATTGAAGTTTAAAGGCTTAATGACTTTGAAAGTTTGGCCAATGTTTGACATTATTGATATTGGGTTCGTATTTTGGTTCTGGAACCCGGTATAGGTCCATTACTATATTTATGACTTGTTTGTCAAATTTTGTGAGAAACGGAGTTGGTTTGACGTGATTCGAACGTCCGGTTGTTAAAATAGAAGTTCATGAGTTTTCTTGTAAATTTCGATTGATTTGGTGTTCGATTCGTAGTTCTATGTGTTATTTTGGCGATTTGATTGCGCGTGCAAGTTCGTACGATATTTTTGACTTGTGTTCATGTTTTGCTTGGAACCCCTGAGGGCTCGGGTGATTTTCGGATAGGCTGCGGAGTTGTTTGGACTTAAAAAAACATAGCTGGTGTGCTTCAGTTCTAGTGCAGGCCTCAGACCTCGCAATTGCAAAGTCAGGCCTCGCATTTGCGACATTGCAGAATCCCTGTAAGGTTCGTAATTGTGAGTTATTTCCTTGCAATTGCGAAGAATAGCTGGGCACCACATGGTTCGCATTTGCAACCAATCCTTCGCATTTGCAAAGTAGGGCTGGGGGACTGTGATCGCATTTGCGATCAAATGGTCGCATTTGCGGGGTGGCAATTGTTCGCAATTTTGAACAAATTGTTGCAATTGTGATGATAGCAGAAATACTGGGACTTCGCATTTGTGGGGTTCGCAATTGTGATATCTGTAACTGGTTAAATATGAGTTAGACGGAATTTTCTCTCATTCTTAAAATTTTCAAATCTATAGAACCTTAGAGGCAATTTTCCCAAGGGCCCTTCTTCCCCAAATCATTGATAACTGATTCTAGCCTATTTTCTTTCAATCTTCCTTTACATTTCATAACATTTCAGCCTAAAATCTAGTATTTTCATGGTGGAAATTGGGGGTTTGGATAGAATTAGAGTTTTTTGTAAAATTAAGATTTAGACCTCAAACTGAGGTCGGATTTCAAAAAAAATTATAGAATCGGGCTGGGGGTGAATGGAAAATCGGGTTTTGGTCCGAATTTTGGTTTTAGACCAAGCGGGCCCGAGAGTTGACTTTTGTTGACTTTTCCAATAATGACCTAAATTGAATCTTTTGCAATCGTGGATAGTTCCTAAGGCTTATTTTGAATCCTTTGGTTGGTAATTTGCTAGATTTTGTTGGTTCGAAGGCTTCTTTGAAAGGCAAAGTTGTGGTTAAACTTTGAGTCGATCTTTGGACTGAGGTAAGTGTTGTGGTTAACCTTGACTTGAGGGATTAGGACTTGTTTGCCTATTTGCTACTTGTTTAAATGTTGGGTAAAATGTATATGTGAGGTGACGAGTACTTATGTGTTGTTATTGGGTTAAAGCATGCGGGTGGGACTTGTTTCTTGTGATTTATGCTTTTCTTGATCATGGTATCCATGCTTAGACTAGTTAATTACTAAATTAATCGTTCTTTCCGCGTTTATAGACTATCTGTGATAATTGAATATTGTTTCTGAAATTGAGGTTGGTATTGTGGGGCTGTTTGACGTAAGTCTTGTTCTTGTTCATTCTATCTCCATGTTGTTATATATTCATTGTTATCTGGTAAGGGAGAGTATTAAGGCACGAAAGGTGATGTCGTATCATATTTGAGTGTTAATGCATGAAGGGTGATGTTGTACCATATTCTGAAAGTTAATGCACGAAGGGTGATGTCGTACCATATTGTGAGAGTTTTAATGCACGAAGGGTGATGCCTGTTACACCCTGCAATATTACATCCTGCAGTACTATATTACGACAATGTTATGTTCTGCAGTAATATTTTACGATAATGTTACGAACTGCAGTATTAAGTGACGACAGTGTTCTACCCAGCAGTATTACATTACAAAGATGTTACGCTTTGCAGTAATAAGTTGCGACAGTGTTGCACCCTGTAGTATTACATTACGGTGATGTTGCGCTTCGCAGTAATAAGTTACGACAATGTTGCACCCTGCAGTATTTTATGTTGAATTTGTCGTAAGGTAATTGACATCAGTCCAAGGAAAAGATTATTTGGGAATTATAAGAATCATGCTATTTCACAAGTGATTAGTAAATTCATGAAGGTGAAAGGGGGAGCAAGTCTAAGAAAACGAATTTTGTCAAAGTTTGGAATTTTGGGATAAAATACGGCCCGAGCTAAAATACCCGGTATTTATGGACTAGTACCATACAAGGTACCTCATGACCATGATAATAAGGTGTATAAGGTGTTATAAAAATGAGTAGTATTTTAAGTAATTTGAGATAATTCTTAATTATGTGGATAACCGATTAATGGTGGAGATAATTGTGGTATTAATTGTATAAGAGCTTTTTTTTGGATTTTCACTTGGCATAAGCTTAGCCAAGGTGGAAAAGCATACAAATGAGTCATTTAGATAAAATGCTATCTTGGTAACACGTGAGGATGGCTGATATCTTTATTGGAGAAATGCAAAAATTTTGCAAAGTTAGGCAAAAACAACATTTCACTCCATTTTAAAAGATATTCCATATTCAAGACTAACCCATAAGAATGGCAATCATTCTTACATCAAAATCTCCTTCCAACCAAAAAACAACGTTAGCTATCTTACATCTTTCAACCAAAATTCTTAAAATCCAGAACATTATCAAGCTTAAACATGACTTTTCGAATCCAAAAAAATCCAACGAGAAGTTTTTTTTAGATGCTTAACAACGTACAAATTTTGTGGTTCTAAAGGGGTACGGTGAAACCTTTTCCAAGAATATCATACGGATTTTTTTCCCTATCTCAGGTATGTTAAGGCTATTCCTTCTTTCTTCTGGCAGGATCCATACGATACGAACGAAACGTGCAAATGCACAAATTCCATGAATGATTCTATTCATAGAAGTATTAAAGATATCTATGTTCTTGAATTTCCGTGTATCATAATATTTTATCATCTGTTCATGGGTCTCAGAAAAAATACGAAAGTTGAAAAGAGTTTACTTTATGATATTACTCAGAGGAAAAATGGTCTTATGACATTCTGAATGATTTTATTGACGTACTTTTCATGCATTGTATTCATGTGCATTGACCCATGACCAGATGGCATTATATACGCGTATATATGTAAATATATGTATATGGGATATGGGAAAAGGTTACGGCGTTATATATGCACCACCACCTGATCAGCTGAGATATGATGATGTTGTTGCCCACAGTGGCCGAAATATGATTCAAACAGTGTTATATATGCATATATATGTAAATATGATTCAAACGGCGTTATATACGCATATATATATGTATGTATATATGTATATGGGATATGGGAAAGGCTATGGCGTTATATACGCACCACCACCTGATCAGCTGGTATACGATGATGATTTTGCCCGTAGTGGCCGATATGATATGATGGGATGCCCTCAGAGGCTGATGATGTTGTGAAACATGTACCTATGCACGACATGGCATTCATACGCATACGCATGATGCTAAAAGTAATTTATGATTTATAAAGTTATTCAGACTTACAGGTTGAGTCATGTACTCTATATGTCTTCCATATCTCTTATGTATTTATTTATGTGCCTTACATACTCAGTACATTATTCGTACTGACATCCCTTTTGCCTGGGACGTTGCGTTTCATGCCCGCAGGTCCCGATAGACAGGTCGATAGCCCTCCATGTAGGCTATCAGCTCAGGGGAAGATGTTGGTGCGCTCCATTTGCTTCGGAGTTGCTTGTTTGGTTAGTATGAGTTAGACGTATATTGTTTGGTATGGCGGGACTCTATCTCGACCTTTATGATATTTATGTATTCTTAGAGGCTTGTAGACATATGTCGTGTACGTGAAAGATTGTACGGCCTTGTCGGCCTATGTTTTGAGTTTATAAATGATTATGTTGGCCTATTAGGCCCATATGTCACGTGTATATAATGATATAATAAGAAAGATATGTTACGTTGGCACTCGGTTGAGTAAGGTACCGGGTGTCTGTCGCGGCTCATCGGTTTGGGTCGTGACAAAAGTGGTATCAGAGTCGTTCTGTCCTAGGGAGTCTACAAGCCGTGTCTAGTAGAGTCTTGTTTATGGGTGTGTCGTGCACCACACTTATAAGCAGGAGGCTACAGGGCATTTAGGATTGTCACTCTTTCTTCTTACTCTAGATCGTGTGGTAGAGCTCACTTATAAGAATTCATATTTCGAGATTCTTTTTTTTATTATTCATAATAAGATGATACTTATATCCGGAAAAGGGGTTGGAAAGAGAGATAGTTGTGGAAGAGCTGAGTGAGAGGAATTGGATTTTTGTATGATGTTTACGATAAGTAAATGTGAGGTCTTTAGCAGACCATGGGTATACTGAAAGGTGTAAGTTTTCTTATAAGAAGTCGTAGGGCAAGAATGTCTATCCATCTTTGTGGTGAAAGACAATGAGAGATTAAGAAGATAAATACAAGTTTCAACAAGCATAAGAAGCAAGATGAAGAAGGGTAAGGGGCTCCCAGTTAATGAAGGTTAACATGGTTTATAATTGAGGCAGAGGAACATAAGATTTTTGAGTTATATTCAATAGTAACAGAGGTATATACAATTGGTCACACCCATTCCGGATATGCCCTATGGGGATTAACAGAAGTAGTATAAGAAGATATGATTGATGAATTATTTGCATTAGTTGACATTTCTGAAGGATATTGCAAATATGCTAATAGATCTCATTATGAGACATCCAGATGGTGCACTCTGAAATATTGCAGCCAGATATGAGTACTATAAAGACATGCACTATAAGCCTTGAAGGGATAAATATTACCTTAGTGTGGCTCGCGTCCCTAGTAAAGCGAGCACATTAAGCAAATTGAAGAGCCATTGGATGGAGTAAAGGGAAACAAAAAGCAAAAGAATGTCTTGTTTAAGTTTTCAGAATAAAGTGATAGGCATAAATGTTAGCGGGAAATAAGAAAAAAGTTAATGAAGCATTATGAGTAAGATGTGATACATGAATCAAAAGATGACAATATTGCAAAATCTATAGTCAAGTGAAGGAAGAAACGAGAAGTGGCAGGCCTTAGGACAACAAAAGAGTATAGGCCATACAATAATGTCCTCATTTCGAGAAATAAGTTCGCAACTCTAGCATGGTTACCAAGAGGAGAAGTTAGACCCCAGAGTAATAGAACCAGTATGGATTGGTGAACAAGATAAACTAAACATAAATTAAGGCCTGAGTGACTGATGATAGTCGCCATCATAAGAATTTCTAATTTTGTTCCGCCAATGATAGAATAGACGACAAAAGAAGATTCATGAGAAATTTAGAGAATGGTCATTTAGAAAGACGCTTCCCTATAGAAAGCAATGTGAGCAAAGTTCAGCTTAAGGGACTATATGTGCCAGTTATACTAAGTTTCACCCTCGTAAGTAAGGAATTTTGTTATCCTTGGTAAGGAAGGATTACCGCAAGGCAAGTAAGGGTCATCGATGATGTGAAAGGATGCCAAAGATGAAAAGGTGAAACATCTATAGGCAGGTCATTGTAGCTCCAGCTCTTAGTACTCCCCTAAAGTGGGGAATATGGAATGATAAAAGGAAGAATGTGATAAAAATGAGAAAGTGATGGGATTGCACTTATCCAAATGCTACACATATGCTACGATTCCAGAACTTTACGCAAACGCAACGTCAAGGAGAAGAACTAAGGGTTCCCGCCCAAGATATTATTGATAATTAAGGATCCAGTGCGCGACGAAAGTTAAGACTAAGGAAATAGCCCAAGAAAGATTACGAGGAATATTGATATCAGAATGGGCCAACGAGTAGTTAGTGGTCAGGAAGATCCCAGTTATGGCTAAATAGGAGGTTACAGATGAGTCATCAGATCGTGCAAGATAAACATAGTAGAACCCAACATGAAGAATTTAGCCTCGAAGAATATTATTATAATACTTGAGATATATTCAAACAAGAGTCAGGGAATGAAAACTCTGGCAAGTGTGGGCACTAAGATAAACTAAGTATGGACGCAACAAGGGGCAGAAAGACCCGGGAAAAAAAATAATTGCACACGTTTAAAGAGAGCCAAGATGCAACGAAAAGAACTATTCGATCAATGATCCTGAGTTACTACGTTATGGATACACTCAAGAATTTGGAGCATTATCTAGGAAGCATATTTGTTGATAATCATATAGCCATAGAAGACTTTGATATAAGTTAAAAGAAAGAATTGAGCCCAGGGCATAAACAAAGGATTGAATTATTAGAAGATTGCACCATGGATATTCCATAACGCCCATGAAAGGATAAGGTAATAACTGATACCATGAGCCACAGATCGGAAGATAACTTAAGCCTACGTAAAAGCTGATCAGAAGAAAGATGAGACTAAAGAATTACATCACCCAAGTAAATCAGGAGTCTGATTATCGGACCTAGAAAAATTATCGAAGTTGTGCTTGAGAACATGACAGAATTGCTCTTAGTATCAGATGTTCAAGAGAGATAGCACAACAACCATGTTCTATAATGACTCTATGATAAAGCCTGTTAGAAGGATACTAGTCTCATAAGAAGTCAGTATGAAACTGCCACGGGATTGTGTATGTACCAGAGGTGCAAGTATTATAATAGAGGTTCAAGTTATGCACGTGAATTACACCTAGGTGTAAGGGAGGTCATGTGAGAGATATAAGATACGATGCAAGATTTTAAGGTAAGTAAGATAAAGGTGAACAACGTACGAGATACACAAAGGTAGAAGATCGTAAATAGTTCATACTTCGGATAAAAGGGGTAGAAGCATGAGGATTCAATATCCAAGAATGATAGTGGTATCATCAGTGGCATATCTTCTAGTCAATGATTTCTAGGTATCGAGAGGACTAGTTAATAAAGTAAAGAAGAGTTAGAGACGATGTGATGTCTCACTTGGTGTTCTAAAATAACACAAGGAAATTTAAGCAAGTTGAAGGAAGATTACAACTAGTATAAATAGATATGTATAGGCCGCAAGCTAAGTATGGTAAAGAGACAAGGTTTTAGGAAGACGGGAATGCAGATAAGAAAGAGCAATGAGAAGGTGTAGAGAATGGATTAGTCCTCAGGATTAGGCCATGAAAATAAGGGAGTTAATGGCTTCTCTATGTTATAGAAAGCTCAGTATAGCTTGAATGGACTCAAAGGAGTTACTCTTCATAAATAACATTTAGAAGAGATGGAATGTTGTCCTAATAGTAGAATAAGGGTGTAATTGTGATAGATAAAGGATGACGTTTGGGCCTTTGATTGAGTAATGATTTGGAGAAAAAAAAGTAAAAGAAAAAGGATACATAAATTGTACAGGATTAAAATACCCACGTAAGAGAATCGCCTTGGAATGTTATAGTATATGGTTATTGCAGTACAGTATCGCCGCTAAGTGGATCAGGAAAATTACTTCGAATATTCCTTGATATAACGTAAGCCCTAGTGGCAAAGTATTGCGTAAGAAGTCTCAAATTATCAGTGGTATATTGTATATCAATATTAAGGTGAATCGACAATGGATGGACAAAAGTTACAAAGTATGAGATGAGATTAGGCCATCATTATAAAGATGAGCAGTAATGAAGAAGCATTAAAGGACTTAAATTTATACATATGGAATAAGCAATGAAAGTAAGCTGGGATTTGGTGGCAGACCTCAGCAAAGATAAATTAAAGTAAGAGTTATGGCAATAAATTCATACGGATGGCTAAACAGACCTATGCGATGAGATATAGCAATATTCGTGAATTCAATAAAGTACCAAGCGAAGAACTTCAGTATACTCATATATGCTTAAAGGGATATCTTATCAAGCTCTACGTATGAATCATAGAGATTGGGTACACTTACAAGGTCAAAATTGTACAGAATGCATGATGAAAGGTAGTAACAGTTGTGATATTAGGAAGATTTCGACCACAGGTCATGATATGAGCAAAAAGACTAAAGGGAGAAATACCCTAGACTTTGGATTTATTCACAGAGCAACTGCTTGAATGGAAAGAAGTGTATTAATGTATTCACAAGAGCGATAAGTTACGAAAACGATAAGAGCATTAGTCAATATTCGAGGACGAATGTTCCAAAGGGGGGAATGATGTTACACCCCGCAATATTACGTCCCGCAGTATTATATTACGACAATGTTATGCTCTGCAGTAATATTTCACGATGATGTTACGAACTGCAGTATTAAGTAACAACAGTGTTCTACCCAGTAGTATTACATTACGAAGATGTTACGCTTTGCAGTAATAAGTTGCGACAGTGTTGCACCCTGTAGTATTACATTACGGTGATGTTGCGCTTCGCAGTAATAAGTTACGACAATGTTGCACCCTGCAGTATTTTATGTTGAATTTGCCGTAAGGTAATTGACATCAGTCCAAGGAAAAGATTATTTGGGAATTATAAGAATCATGCTATTTCACAAGTGATTAGTAAATTCATGAAGGTGAAAGGGGGAGCAAGTCTAAGAAAACGAATTTTGTCAAAGTTTGGCATTTTGGGATAAAATACGGTCCGAGCTAAAATACCCGGTATTTATGGACTAGTACCATACAAGGTACCTCATGACCATGATAATAAGGTGTATAAGGTGTTATAAAATTAAGTAGTATTTTAAGTAATTTGAGATAATTCTCAATTATGTGGATAACCGATTAATGGTGGAGATAATTATGGTATTAATTGTATAAGAGCTTTTTTTTTTGGGGATTGCCACTTGGCATAAGCTTAGCCAAGGTGGCAAAGCATACAAATAAGTAATTTAGATAAAATGCTATCTTGGTAACACGTGAGGATGACTGATATCTTTATTGGAGAAATGCAAAAACTTTGCAAAGTTAGGCAAAAACAACATTTCACTCCATTTTAAAAGATATTCCATATTTAAGACTAATCCATAAGAATGGCAATCATTCTTACATCAAAATCCCCTTCCAACCAAAAAACAACGTTAGCTATCTTACATCTTTCAACCAAAATTCTTAAAATCCAGAACATTATCAAGCTTAAACATGATGTTTTCGAATCCAAAAAAATCCAACGAGAAGTTTTTTTTAGATGCTTAACAACGTACAAATTTTGTGGTTCTAAAGGGGTACGGTGAAACTTTTTCCAAGAATATCATACGGATTTTTTTCCCTATCTCAGGTATGTTAAGGCTATTCCTTCTTTCTTCTGGCAGGATCCATGCGATACGAACGAAACGTGCAAATGCACAAATTCCATGAATGATTCTATTCATAGAAGTATTAAAGATATCTATGTTCTTGAATTTCCGTGTATCATAATATTTTATCATCTGTTCATGGGTCTCAGAAAAAATACGAAAGTTGAAAAGAGTTTACTTTATGATATTACTCAGAGGAAAAATGGTCTTATGACATTCCGAATGATTTTATTGACGTACTTTTCATGCATTGTATTCATGTGCATTGACCCATGACCAGATGGCGTTATATACGCGTATATATGTAAATATATGTATATGGGATATGGGAAAAGGTTACGGCGTTATATACGCACCACCACCTGATCAGATGGGATATGATGATATGTTTCCCACAGTGGCCGAAATATGATTCAAACGGCGTTATATATGCATATATATGTAAATATGATTCAACGGCGTTATATACGCATATATATGTATGTATATACGTATATAGGATATGGGAAAGGTTATGGCATTATATACGCACCACCACCTGATCAGCTGGTATACGATGATGATTTTGCCCGCAGTGGCCGATATGATATGATGGGATGCCTCAGAGGCTGATGATGTTATGAAACATGTACCTATGCACGACATGGCATTCATACGTATATGCATGGCGCTAAAAGTAATTTATGATTTACAAAGTTATTCAGACTTACAGGTTGATTCATGTAATCTATATGTCTTCCATCTCTCTTATGTATTTATTTATGTGTCTTACATACTCAGTACATTATTCGTACTGACGTCCCTTTTGCCTGGGACGCTGCGTTTCATGCCCGCAGGTCCCGATAGACAGGTCGAAAGCCCTCCATGTAGGCTATCAGTTCAGCGGAAGATGTTGGTGCGCTCCATTTGCTTCGGAGTTGTTTGTTTGGTTAGTATGAGTTAGACATATATTGTTTGGTATGGCGGGACTCTGTCTCGACCTTTATGATTGTCACACCTCCTTTTTCCGCACCCGAGGGGGCGCAGGGGGAGTTTTTTCCAATTAAAGGACAATCGAAACGAGATTTGTTTATTTATTTCAGAGTCGCCACTTGGGAGATTTAGGGTGTCCCAAGTCACCAATTTTAATCCCGAATCGAGGAAAATAATGACTCTATATTACAGTCTGCGTACCAGAAATCTGGATAAGGAATTCTGTTAACCCGGGAGAAGGTGTTAGGCATTCCCGAGTTCCGTGGTTCTAGCACGGTCGCTCAACTGTTATATTCGGCTTGATTATCTGATTTTATACAAGTGTGAACTTATGTGCAAAATTTAACTTTTAACCGCTTTTATCATTTACTGTTTTTATCAAGAATTGCAACGTTGTGAAAATGTATCTCGAACCGCGTTACAATCAATGTACCCGTGGTCGTCGACACACTTTGACTCCGTTGAGATTTGGATTTGGGTCACATCAATGTGCACCCGAGTTTAAGGAAATTAAATTATTAAAGGCGCGCCTAAAGCGACTAGCGTATTTATTTTGGGTAGGACCGTGGAATTTTACTAAACGGTCCATCCCGAAGTCTAAACAATTTTTAAAGCAAATATTTACTGAGGGCCCCGCAATTTGTATTTTTATCTGGTGAGGCTCATCTCATTCTTATTTTAAAATGAATTTGCAACGTCATGGACACGCACCTCGAACCACGCCACAATCAATGTACCCGTGATTAGAAACACATTTCGACTCCGTTGAGAATTGGATTTGGGTCACATAAATGTGCACCCGGGTTTAAGAAGGTAAGATTTATTAAGGCGCGTCCTAAAGAGTCTAACGTATTGTTATTTTAGGAGGGTTGTGAGACTTGCTAAACGACCTGTCCTGGAAATTAAATGCTTCGATAATGTATATTTAACGAGGGCCCCGCATCTTGTGCGTTTTTGTCTATCGGGGCTCATCTCGGCTTTATTTTAAAAGGATATCCTATAGCTACTACGTTTCTTGTCGCATTTGTCTCTAATAGTTGAGAATAAAAATGACCCTATTCAACTACACGCTTGCTGGTTATTATAACGGAATTCCGAGTGCCTTTGCAAAAATAAAAAACATGGCCATGCCCATGGGCAGCTAATCGAGCATCGTGGGCCCAAACCCAGCCCACACAGTATCGGCTGGACCTGGGCCAATGCCTTTCCGATGAAAGCCTGCTGGTTCGTTTGATCCGGGCTCGACCTTCGTGAGGTTGAGAAGTGCAGACTTGCACCGTTTATTTTAAGGCAATGGTTTGTCAATTATGAGGAGACAATTTATCAAAAGGGCATGAAATTAACTAGCATGGATAGTTCTATGCATTTAAGGACATGCTAATCATATAAAACCTAGGATACAACCTACTGCATTGGAGACCCTTTTATCTATTAACATACATGTACAAACTAGCATTCAATCACCCCATATTTACATCTACTGGGCACACAGGCTACCTTCAGTATCTAAACAAGAATGCAAACTATTATACATTACATGAATATTTAATGTACAAATCTATGTATAAAATACATTCTTCAGGACTTTCATTTGTATTCATGCTCAAATTTTCCAATTACATTTTTGACAGTGCATTGGTTGTGTACCTGGTATAGAGGACAAAGAAGAAAGGAATGATCAGCTGGGCAGTATGCAGTAAACAACAGCAACAGCAGATACACAGCAACAACACAGCAACAAATCAACAACCCAAGTGTTTTCCACAACCCACAGACAACCAGCAGTATTTCCCAGAACAAAGAGAACCAGCAAATAGTCGAGCACCAAATGAGCAATCCCAGGGAAAGAGTGATGAAACAACAGCAGTAATAGGGTATTCAATGCAGCAACACCAACAGTTCAACAACCACAAACAGCTCGGTCAATGCAAACAACAGAACTTGGCCAAGGCAGCTTGACCAATATGAATTCTTATACAACTTTCAGATAGTGTTTGGTTACAATATTTTTGGAAACTACCTTATGTTTTTTCAGTTTTCTTTAAACTCAGTAGACCTCTCTTCAAACTAAAAGTTCCAGTCTCAAGACTAAAAATTCCAGCCCCTTCTTATGTTCTAAAACAGCTTATTTATAAGCTAAATGACCCAGTGCAGTTAAGCTGCCTTCCTGCTGCAACTTGCAGTCTGCACATACTCTTTTAAGCCCATGCCTAAGCATCTTTTGGTGCCAGCCCCCTGTTCCTCACGCCTGGTTTTTGTTTAATCAAGAGTTATGGGCTCATTTTATTTATTCATTTTAAACCTCATACCCTTGTATCTTGTTCCCCATTGAGCATTAGTTTAATCCTAAATTAGTACCCTACTTGTCAGCTCATTAAAAATAATTTTTCTGTTCTTCTCAAGCCCCAAACTACCCCTGTTAGTCCTTGATTATTACTGTCCTGCATCACTGCAGCCTCAGGACATTTTGAACTTCTGAAAGTTCCATTTCAGAACTGCCCTAGCCTGATCCTTTTAATTGTTTACAACAATGTAGTTACAAACTAGCATTCATAGATAATGTCCAACACTCAAATCATAATACAGGTCCATTCAGTCAAGTGAGGTTGTACATATTAGAATATTTGAACATTCAGTCGTAGGAAATTAATCGACGACATTTATCAGGTCGACTATACTAATTATAACAGGTAATAATCAGTCGCTCATATAAACAATACGTTCAGGGACCTAAAGGGCATCAGACAACTTTTGTTCAATTACTGGGGCCTATATGAATTAACTCATTTGACGACCAATCTAATTGACGATCACGTTTATCATGGGGTACATTCAGAACACAAACAGAAAACAATTGACCAAATAAGAGGCCTTTGACAGAGATGGAAGAAATCCGAATGAAAAATAACAAAATAACAAACAAACACAACGAAGCATGCTGACAACTTAATTAGAACTAAACAAAGAGAAAAGAAAAATTACCGAAAAAGTTTGAAATCAAAACGACCCAAATCTGACTCAACCTCGAACTCTTGAGGCCGAACAAACTTTAATCAGGGTGTTCTCACATGAGAACACCTTGACTAAGGTCTATTAGCCCTCAAACCCCTGTTAAGACTGGCCGGATTCCCCAGGTGCATGTGTTCTAAGGTCCGGATTTTCAGATCTGGTTTTTTGGGAGTCGTGGGTAGATTCGGACCAAACCAAGCTTGGTTTGGTCACGAGGAGGGTCAGGAGAGTGTCTGGTATGAAGATGGGGTAATTTGGCATAGGTCCGGGTTCGGCTCAAATCTTCAAATGAAGATTCGAGACGAAAGAAAGTGATTCGAGGCAAATGGATAGCAGATCCATGTTCAGGAGAGTGAGGGGGACTTAGGGTGTTCAGGAGGTGGTCACCGGCGTTCGTGCCGCCGGGTTCTGGTGAAAGGGAAGCTAGGGCGGCTTGCTAGGGTTTGGGGTTTCAGTGTTTGAGCTTGGGGACGATGAAGGGGGGGTTCAGATAGGGGGCGTGGGGAGTGATAGAGGGTTTACGGGGATAGGGGATTGGATCTGAGCCGTTAGATCAGATGATCTCAACGGTTTGGATCTGATGGTGAGAAATGAGACGGGGTCGTTTGGTAGTTAAACGGGGTCGTTTGGTTTAAGTGAGGGGTTGGGTCAGACTGGTTATTGGGTCGGGTTTTGAAAACATTTTGCTGAAAGAGGTCCTGAGCCGTTGGATCGGCCTGGACGGACGGCTCAGATCAAACGCCTTTATACGGCGTCGTTTGGGGGGGTTTGCCTGAGGCCTGGTTTGGACTGGGTCGGCTCGAATTGGTTTGGGCCTATTTTTGGTTTATTTTCTTGGCCCAAACCGTTTTCTTCATTCTTTTCTTCTCTTTTTTTTTCCTTCTTTTTTTTTCCTTCTTTTTTTTTCTAATTTTTAAAACTAAAAATAAAATGAAGTTCAAACAAACATTAATTTAACACCTAACATAATTATCAAAATATTTAAATAGATTAAATCGCACCCTAGAATATTTTTTGTGAATTTTCTTTTACTGAACGAATTATGGTCTAATTACCATGACATACACATTTTGTATTTTGTTTAATAATGTTAAAAATAGCAAAATGGACAGAACCACACATGACTAGCAGCACGCGTTACGGAAAATTGAAAATTGTACAGCGAGGTCCTTTGTCACTATTTTCTTTCGGAGTGACTGTCCGTGAAGCAAAAATCACGTGCTTACAATGATATTTATGTATTCTTAGAGGCTTGTAGACATATGTCGCGTACGTAAAAGATTGTACGGCCTTGTCGGCCTATGTTTTGAGTTTATAAATAATTATGTTGGCCTATTAGGCCCGTATGTCACGTGTATATGAAGATATAATAAGAAAGATATGTTACGTTGGTACTCGATTGAGTAAGGTACCGGGTGCCTGTCGTGGCTCATCGGTTTGGGTCGTGATAATGCCTTTGAGAGTTAAGGGTGATGTCGTATCGTATCTATTGATTTATGATGAAAGTGAGAGTAAAAGCACGAAGGGTGATGTCGTGTCGTATTATTGTTTCATTGTGAGGTTGAGAGTAAAAGCACGAAGGGCGATGCCGTGCAGTTTTATTCATTGTGTTTATTCGTTTTCCTGGTTAAAGGCATATTAACTGTTCTAGTTATTATTTCCTACTGTATTTATCGTATCTTGTACCCCTTTCACATGTCCCCTCCCAATAGTACATGTTTAGCCTTTATTTGTTGTTATCTTGTACGTATATTGTTATCTGCACATGTTATTTATGTGGGTGTCATGTTACTACCCCGTCGAAGTTAGGCTCAACACTTATGGAGTACGTCGGTTGTACTCATACTACACTCTGCACCTCTTGTGTAGATTTTGGTACTGGTCCCAACTGTCCGTGAGGCGCTTCATCTTGGAACTGCTTTTGGAGACTAGAGGTAGATCTGCTTGCGCCCGCAGATCTTGAAGTCCCCTTCCGCTTTCCCCTTATTTATTGTTTTTATCATTCGAGACAGTTGAACTTATTTCAAACCCTGTATGTTGAAACTTTAGAAGCTCGTAAACTTGTGACTCCAGATCCGGCCGTACTAGATATTAATTTATGTTATTCCGCACTCAGTTTTAGTTTCATTTTGGCTTAATTAATTGTACTTATTGAAATTGATTAAAATTGGCTTAAAGATCCTCTAACGTTGACTTGCCTAGCAAGTAAAATTTTAGGCCTCATCACGGTTCCGAAGGTGGGAATTCCGAATCGTGACAGAATGTAAGTAGATCTTTTGAAATAACTTTGTCAAACGATTTGCTTTATCAAACTCAGTCGATTATAACAACTTGGTATTAGAATGAGATTTCTATTCTAACAATAAATATGTTGGTAACAAAGACTTAATCAAAGTACCAGCTTTGAAGTATGGTATACGTAACTCACACTAATAATGTAGGATGGAATATCAGCATATCGAATCAATTTGAGTCCAGAAAAATAAAATCAATTTGAAGCATAAGTGAGAAGGCCTCTCCATCCTTAATTAGCAAATTAAATGAGGCCTTCTTTGCAGAAGGAAAAGAAAAAAGAAACAGACTAGTAAAACGGAATTCAAGAACGTTGTATCTTTGGAAATTCAGATGAAAAGGTGCTTGAAATCACCAGGGATCATTTACCAAACAAAAGGTACTTTTGTGCAGTGATTGGTAATTAAATTGTAGATAGACTTTAAAGACAGCCAACATGGCTGTAACAACCACTAATTGAGTACTGGATATGTTATCAGAGTACCTAACTCCACCAAACAACAAGATTTAATTCAACCTTCCATTGAACTTATTATAGTGTTAAATTATGGGTTTCAAATTGAATATTTGTTGAAATTTTAGTTGATTTTTACATATATATATATATATATATATATATACTATGTCAAAATGTTCGGGGTTCTCAGATGAACCCATAGCCAAGAGGCTACATATGTATATTGAACGAGTGAAAATCGTCCAAGTATTTGTGCAAATAGATATAATCCATATAACCACATAAACTATCAAAATATAAATAAAAGCTCTGTCAGGAAGCTGCTGCAGCTGTAAGCTAATAAGTACGCAATGTTCTCACTTCTTAATAAATCTGATCTCATTCTTATGGGTTTAAGTGAGTATTGGCTGAAGAGATATGAATTGCCACACCCCAAAATTTCATTATGTCTAAAGGGCGAACATTTTTTAGTTAGGAAAAAAAAAAGAAGTTTTGCAACAATCTGGTGGCTTAAAAGGGTTCGGTAAAATAATTTGGAGCATAAAAATGAATAATTTAACTAAAAATGACATATAATGGTTTAAACATTTAATTCATCTAAAAGTCGAAAAATTATTATTACACTAGCATAATACATGATTCAAAAATAAAAGGATATCATTAGAACTTACACAAATGATCAATTTAGTCATGTTAGTTAAATAATTATGTATTATAGTTTAAAAGTATTTGATGTGATGATGTCTTACCGAACACTTTTTTGTAAATGATTTTTTTTGTATATGTTAATTTCTTTCTAATGCTTTGGTTGCTCTGCCGTAACCAGAACTCTTGTTGTCGGTATTGATATTCATCTTGAAAGTGTAACATATAGTTGTTCGTGCAAGAAAATATATTGCAATAAATATAGTCTAATATTTAGGATGTTTGTCCTTGTGCTTTATTTATTATAATTGTAAAATATAAACATACTTAAAATTATTTTCACACAGATTTAAAAGGAAATTCTTTAATTTCGGAAGACGCAAGTTGAATTCAGAGATAAAAATATACTTAAAAGTACATTGAGCAGTATCATAATTTTTCTATGTACGTGCTATTACGTAAGCTATTCGGCGGATATAAGTTTTTCAGTAGCATGACGCGCATATTTTTTTCCAAAATCAATATATATGCAATGGAAGATCAATTTTAATTTAGTATATTATATATATGATGACGCCCACATATGTAAGAATTAATAAACTTGACAATATACCTGTGTGGTAGAAGGCCATTTGGTATTAAAGTATTTAAGTATTTTTCTTGGTAGTAATTGTTGGTATCATCTTCTGCTAAGTAAAAAACTGAAAAATATTTTTTTTTACCATAAAATTTCGCAATTAACTTTTTATTTAGTTGATCAATATACTCATTTATGCTAGCTAAGATAGCTTTTTAATTTCTATCATGCAATTTTCACAAATTGTATTTTAATATAATGATAGAAATATTTCCCTTATAAATGCACTATTATTTCGAAATTATCTTTTATTAGATGCTCCCCTTCATTTCTGTCACGAAGCAAGAAGTCACCAAATACTCGATCTGATCTTACTTTATATTTCTTGTCAGTTGAATTTTTTTCATTTGAGGCTATAAGTATAATTTTGGCAAGCTAGTTTTTACAGTCTCTGTTTTCATCGATTTTGAAACTATTGGTAGTACTTGATAGAAATCCCCTTCCAAATTATTAATTTTTCACCAAACGGTTCGTTGATATTCAATATATCTCCAGTAACCTCGGGCAATTATTTTGATCATTTGACACTTAGTCTCTTCATCCAATATTATCAATTTTGATTTCCTTATAAATTTAGCAACATTGCTTTGCTTTGATATATTTGTGATGGTTATTTTAGTTGTTTGAAGAGGTATGTCAAATCTAAAGTGAGTGGCCTCGTAATAAAATCATTCCTGGTACACCATTTGTTATTATTGTTAATAGTATCATGCCTTTTGATTGACATTTGTAAGTAATGCATGACATAGAGATATTATTTCGATTTCGATGAAGGCATCTACAAAGGATAATTCCGCTATACCAGAGCCGATTCTTTATAATGTAGTCTTGAAAGCTTATTCTTGTTCAGGATTTAGGTTTGATTATGCTTCAATAGACAATTGTATGGTCGTTTGATTCTCAATACTATACTAATTACTTTTTTAAGTTTGCGTTCTAATTTTTTTAATCTACAATGCTTTTTTTATGGAATAAATTTAAGTACCTTAAGATTTTTTTTAATTTATAAAATAATTTTACTTATATGATGAATTTAATAAATAATTAAATTAGATTCTCTTACTAAATAATTAATTGAAAGATTTTATTGTTTGGTCTTAACATAAAAAATAAATTTTTTATTTTGATTAGATTCTTACTATTAGTTAAAGATTTAATCTTAATTATAAATTATCCACCATAAATTTTATTTTTAAAGAGTAAAAGGATAGATCTGACATTTTACTTTTAGATCTTTATGTTTGTAGAATCATTAGTGATATTGACTCTTGCTAACCATTTTTCTTTCTCTTTCTCACACATTTATATTCTTAAATATTTTCTTAATTGTTGAAATTACATGAAAAACCAATTAAAAATATGTTATTTGAGTAGGAAAACGTTCAAATATAATATAAAAATATAATCGGAGAATTTTTTTTCTCAATTTCAACTCATGAAGGAAAATTTAATTAATGAAAGAATTTTATGTATAATAATACAACAATCATCTAATACCGAAAAATATTATTACATTAGCATAATACATGAATTTAAAGTAAAAGGACATCATCAAAACTTACACAAATGATCAATTTTGTCATGTTAGTTAGATAATTATGTATTATAGATTAAGAGTATTTAATGTGATGGTATCTTAACGAACACTTCTTTGTGAAAAGTATTTTTTTGTGTATGTTCTCTCCTGATGCTTTGGTTGCTCCCCCTTAACCAGAACTCTTGTTGTCGATCTTGATACCCCTCTTGAAAGTGCAACATACAGTTATTCGTGCAAGAAAACATATTGCGGTAAATATAGTCCAATATTTAGGATGTTTGTCATTGTGTTTTATTTATTATATTTGCAAAACATAAACATACTAAAAATTATTTTCGCACAAATTTAAAAGGATATTCCTTAGTTTCGAAAGGCGAAAGTTGAATTCAGGGATAAGAATATACTTAGAAGCATATTGACCAGTATTATAATTTTTGCATGTATGACATTATTGTCAAAACTTCTATATATCACATAAGCTATTCGGCGTATCTTATAAGTTTTTCAGTAGCATAACATGCATATTTTTCTTCAAAATCAACCTATATTCAATGGAAGATCAATTTTAACTTAGTCTGTTATATATACAGTGACACTACTATATGTAAGAAATAATAAACTTGACAACAAACATATATGGTTGAAGGCCATTTGGTATTAAAGTATTTAAGTATTCTTCTTGGTAGTAATTATTGGTATCATTTTCTGCTGAGTCAAAAACAGAAAAATACTTTATTTTTACTATAGAATTTTGCAATGAAACTTTTATTTAGTTGATCAACATATTCATTCCTGCTAGCTAAGATATCTTTTTAGTTCTTCATGTGATTTGCATAAATTGCGTTTTAATCTAATGATAGAAATATTTCTCTTATTAAATACACTACTATTACCATTGGGGTTGATAACCAAGTGTTCAGAAAGAAGCAAAATCATCTTTTATTGGATGCTCTTCTTTGTTTCCGACACAAAGCAAGAAGACATTGAATATTGGATCTGTTGTTACTTTATATTTAATAATAATAAAATATTATTTGAGTAGAAAATCAATTCAAATATAATATAAAAATATATTATCATGGAGATATTGTTTTTTTAATTTTAACTCTTTATGCAGTTATTTAACATTATTTTTATTTTTTCTGGTATTGGACATTATGGAGTAGTAATGTATTGCCAATATGGGAGATTCTTATAAAATTAGTTATTAAACCTTCATGTATATTTTTAAAAAATTATAATTTAATAGGCAAACTATTATTAATTTAAAATATTAAATATTAAAAATTAACATAAAAAGATATTATAGTTAAAAGGGGATCAAATTAAATAAAAAAGGAACGTATTAAACACCTTCCGAAATCTGCATAAGGTGATTTCCATACTTATATTAATTGGAATTATATGATTAAGACATACAAGTTATTATTCTAAGTGAGCTAGGCATTAAAGAAACAATAATTATAAACAATGGAAAAGATAAACTTTAGATACTAATAAGTAAAGTTTTGTACGATAAACCAATTCGAGTACAAACTTTACATAAGGGAAAATAAGTATACAATTTATACTAATAGGATTCCTAAAGATAATCATATAGGATTCCTAACGTATAGTATTATGTCCTAAAATTAATAGGATTATAAGGCTAATATTTAGAATTCCGGTTATGTTCTTTTATTATGAGTTATTATGCTTAATATTATAAGGTTATTTTTGTAAACCGACATTGTATTCATACTTTTATAATAATATAGATATACATACATATATATATAATTTTGCTTAAGGCATTCGGAAAATGAAAAAAGAACAAGAAATAACTATTGCAACTTAATCAAATAAATGAATAAGCAATAGAATAAATAATTGCTAGAGATGAGGATTTGAATGAATTATATCTTTTAAGAAAAGAATGAATACATCGCCTTCGGATAAACAAAAATGAAAATCTAATACCAAATCTTGACCCTGCATTTTGTACAATATTAGCACAATCGCATAAAATCTTAATTACATTCTTTGGCACATGCACAGTATGTCAGTATTTTTTGTTTCTCCGCTGGTATAAATTCTAAAAACACAACTTCTCTCTCTAGCCAAACACCTCACTTTTTTTGGTGCTCTTTTTTTTATTTATATATAAGTATGCTAAAAACAACTACCATTAGCAAAATATTATAGTCGAAATTAACTTATTGGCATGCACTATCATATTTAATCTGCATGGAAACTATAGAAAGAAAAAATAGCTTATTGACATTAAAGAAAGACTGAAGAAAAGAATGAGAATCTTCTTATATCCTTCCAAATAGAAGGGCATCATATTCATGTGTATGAGCATCAAAGGATGTGGTGTAGCGCATGAGGTTGTTCTTCCCTTAACTAGAGATTTCGGGTTCGAGCCTTGGATATGAAAAAATCTTTGGTAATGAACGTTTCACCCCGAATGGGGCTCTACACGGCGCGAATCCTAATATATATAGTCCTGTTCCAATACAAATATCGGATACCAGGTAGGAAATCAAAAAAATATTAATGTGTATGGCCTACCTATTTGCATATGGATATTTCATGCATCACAACTTGACAATCACGAGGTGTCCAACTATAAAAAGTAAACAATAATGCAACAATTAATGTGATTGACCCCAACACTTTTAGCTAACACACGAGATCCTATCGAAATTAATTTTAATTCTTAAGGTTACATATTAACATGCTAAATATGCGCAGCTACTGTCGTATCATGTGATTATAGACCATTAAGCGATAGGTACTGAGCTGGCCTTTTGGAAAAAAGGTGAGCTTTATTTTTGTTTAAAGAAATGGAGAACCCTTTAGTGAAAAGAAAAAGAAAAATTGCCTTTATTTTGAGCTGATAAAGGGAGTCATGTTGGCATATATAACCTTTTAGGTAGAAAGGAACAAGTGATAATTCAAGCTAGTTCTCAGCCTTATTAGCTCATAAACCTTTTGAAAGAAGATAAGAATGATGTTATAAATAGACCGCAGATGTATAATATAAGCACGCGTGCACAAATACACTAAGTGCCTCTACAATAGCAACAAAGAATTGACCCATCCACCTCTTAAATATCGTGCATATAAAAGCGTATTATTTTTTACAGAGAGACTATCAGGCAGAACTTGGGTTAGACTTTGGTTGGGCAATGGTAAGCTAATTTGCTTATGGAATATGTGTGTGTATATATATATATAACCTTATGCATAATATATGTATAATCAGTGTATAATCTATGTATATCGATTAAAAAAATAAATTTTGTGAAGTATTTTTTTTATGTATTGTCTCAATTGAGAATCTAGGATTAAGCTTATAATGGAAAAGAAAGATTGGAGTGTCTTGTTCAAACTTTAAAACCTGCAATTCGAATTGTGACTATTGAATACTCTTTACTAGGGCTGATGATTTGATCCACACACACTTTGCGATTTGTTCTAAGAATTCCTGCTCAGTTTAATCTGTTGGGCTTTTGATGAATTTAGTGGGCTTCATTACAGGTGAAACATTACTGACAAATTAATGTTAGTCACCAAAAGAGTTTGCTGTTATGAAGTTAGGTTTTAAGTAAAAATCTATGAAATTATCACTAAAATTAAATATAAAGACAGAATTTTAACATTCACGTCGCTTCAAATTTTATTTATCAATTTGTCCTTCTTCGTTGTTAAACATAACACTGGAAAATCTATGCTTTTTGTAGATTTGAAGAATATATATGGGGGCATATACTAATTTTCTAGTACAAAAACAGAACAGACAAAGTATATAAAAACTTTTTTTCTCAAGAAATAAATATTATTGCACCACAAATATAAATAAATAAATAAAGTAGTTAAATTGGTCATTAAATCCTTTTCCCTTTAGATATTTTTCCCCACGGATTTTCCAATATAATATGATTGAGTTATTTTACCCATTGTTTCACTCTCCAACCGTCCAAAACTTGCTCTAACTTTTGATTGGTTTCCTTAAGTTTGATTCCACGACTGAGGCAAAATTATAAATAAATAATTAAACCTCCGCTAACAAATCGACACTTGTAAAAATATTAGGTAGGCACGATGTTACAGGTTAGACTTTAGTAATACTAAATTAATTGTAATCCTCAGCTTTCATAAATCGGTGCCGACTTCTAACGTTTTCTCTAATTCTTTTTTATATTATATAATAATTAAGTGCGTAATAGAATTGTCTTAATCATGGAACTTTTCCCTTGTTTCAACCTTCTGGATTGTTCTATTGATTTTCAGAAGATTAGTGGTACTTTTAGTTTGGAATAATCACTTTTGTTCCCTCGGTTATTGTTAAATTCTTATTTCGATCCTTCTAATATTTCATTAAACAGAAGATTTTGTTAGAATATATTATAAGCCATGCGCATTGTTATAGTATTCTTTATGAACAATTATTTATTTATTTGTTTAAATTCAATAAAGTTTCATTTTAAATAGATCATGTGTTGGTTTGTGCGTCCATTGCTTACATAGTAGATGATTTAGTGTATAGAGTTTAGCTTATACACGGAAGATTAAATTTTCGGTTCTTGTAAGACATAAAAGTTAATGTTCACAATCTAATGATGGAATTGGACAAATCATCGGAATGATTGTAGCACAAGATTAAATATAATTTATCTTGATTATGGGAATGGTTTAATTCCAACTTCTTGTGCTAGTACATTTTGTATGTATTGAACGGATCAAGTAGAGATGAGTATTTTATACTGACTTTATAAAATAATTTCTCTAGTCCATTTAATGTACTTATACTCTTAATCCTGATATAATTATTATTAGTTGTGTATGTCACTTGTTGTTTTGATTTATTAAAAGGCGAGATTCTTTCGCGAGTCAATAAGCCTGGTAAATTGGATAACAATGATATACATTGGCGAAGTAATAATTAGTTGATGGAATCCATGTCTCGATTTTGAGATTGATGATACTCCTTTATGAAAGCTTATAAGTTTTCATGTGTAAACCCGGCCGGTGGATTTTGTATCCGACACATGAAATAAGTTAAGTGTAAGTCTAAAGGAAGTAATCAATAAATTAAATAGTCAGTAATTTAATTTGATTGATTAGTATCTGAATCTTAACATGGGGAGTTAAATAAGGTTTTATGGAAGAATTTCGAAATTGAACTAAGGAGTGCAATTACGAATTTTTAGTGGAATAATTCGTAATTTATTATGATGGAAATTAGTTTCAGAATTTCGAAATTAATATCATAATAGGAAGCCTTGTTAATTAAATTCTGTGGTCCCTACTGTGCCTAAATAATAGAAAATAGTGGAAACTGTTACTTAGTGGGAAAGAAAACGTGGAAACCGTCCCTTAGTGGGAGAAGGAAACCTAACAGGTTTTGAAAACGGTTTTGACCTAAAAAACGCAGCTATATATATGGATATAAGGGCTGGACGTTTTTGACATGATTCTGACTGCGGTTTCTACTAGAATTTTGCCCACCCAAAATTCTCCATTTTTCGGTTATTGTTTGGGTAACACAGTAGAAGATTGTGGAAATCTGCTGGTGTGTTTTCAACTGAGGAACTGGAGAACGACATAGATTTGTTGTGTTTACGCTTCAAGAGGTAATCCTAAAATCTCCATACGTGCTAGTTGTTTAGATTACACGTGAATAAGATTCTGTTATTGCTTCCGCTGTGGTATATATTCCAACAATTGGTATCAGAGCCTACTCACGTCTAATTAAATAATTAGGATAAACCATAAGGATTAATATCATGTTCTATATGCAAGTTTTGAATTACATGCAATGTTTGTATTTCTGAAAACCTGCACTATTTTTTGGTGTGATTATCTGTTATGGATTGTGTTGATTATTCTGAAAACTTGATGTATCCTTTTAATATTGGTGATGTTGAGTTAGAATAATGTGAAAGTTGAATTTTATCATGTAAAACGGAAAAACAAGTTTTGCCGAATTAGGGCAGAAAATCGGAGGTCAAAAAGGTGACGGACTCCGATTGACCTGAAACTTGGCAGGTCCATGAGAAACGGCCCAGTGCGCAATACATATGGATTTCACATGACTGAAGTCGTTTTTTGGGCTTTCGGGGTCGTTTAGATGGTGTTTTTGTTGTTTTTCTAAAATTCTAAATTTTTTTTTAGTTGCTTTTAATTCTAGTAATTGTGGGGATCAATTCCCTTGGTCCCCGAGCTTAAAAAATTAGTGATATAATGTTTTTACACGTTGACGTAGGTCTTCTTCCATATCAGATAAAAATATTATGAATAATCACTATGTTATACTAGTCATTGATTATTTGTATTTACGCTCCATCTGAGTATGCATGTTGGTTCAATGGGACTAATATATGTTGAATGTTGATATTCACTTGGCTTAAATTAACAGTTTACTCTCCATCTGAGTATGACCTGTTTAAGTTTATGGAGTGAAAATCTATTATTATATATGTATATTGTAAGAATAGCTTCTTTCCCATTGAAATTTGTTGTTCAAAGTGCATAGATTGTATATATATAATGTGTTTTGAATTTTAGTGTTCATAATACAAACTTATTTGATCTATTTAAATATTTAATGTCTCCCAGATTGACAATGACTGCTTTCAATCCCCTTACTGCCATTCTTACCCAAAACAAACTTGAGGGTCCAAATTATGTTGATTGGAAACGAAATTTGGATATTGTTCTAATTGCTGAAGAGTACAAATTTGTGCTCGATGAGGTGTGTCCAGAAAAACCTGGAGATGATGCCACAGATGATGAACAGAAGGCTTACCAGAAATGGATTAAGGCTGATGAGATGGCGCGGTGTTACATTTTGGCATCCATGTCGAATGTTCTGCAACATCAGCATCAGTCGATGGAGTCTGCTTATGACATTCTGGAAAATCTCAAAGAAATGTTCGGAGATCAGAATCGTGCGGCTAAGCAGACTGCCATGAAAGCCCTTCTGAATACCAAAATGGTTGAAGGTTCATCGGTCAGGGACCATGTTCTGAAGATGATGAGTCTTCTGAATGAACTGGAGGTCCTTGGAGCTAACATTGATAAGGACACGCAGGTTGAAATGATCCTGCAGACTTTGCCTGACAGTTTTCAGCAATTTCGCCTGAATTATAACATGAACAAAATGGATTTGTCCCTTGCGAAATTGTTGAATGAGCTGCAGTCGGCAGAGACTATTATCAAGTCCCAAGCTCCTCCCGTGGCATTGAATTTTGAGGCAGGTTCTTCTTCTAAGCCGAGAGGCGGGCAGAAAAAGAAAAAGGCTCAAAAACCCTCTGTTGGTGGCGTGACTGCTGGTGTGAAAAAGGCTAAGGGCAAGTGTTATCACTGCAAGCAGCCCGGGCATCATAAGAAGCAGTGTCCAACTTATCTGGCCAAGCTGAAAAATAAACCAGGTGATTTACATCTACTTGTCGTTGAAACATTTTTAGCGGCTGTTTCTACCATGTCATGGTGTGTAGATTCGGGAGCCACTAATCATATCTGCACTTATTTGCAGGGGTTTCAGGTAACGCGGCGGCTAAGTAGAGGAGAAATCAATGTTTATCAAGCAGACGGTTCAGCAGCCCCAGCTTTAGCATTAGGAAATATTAGTATTTCGTTTGGTAGTGGTAGAGTTTTAGCTTTAAAAGACACATTATATGTACCTTCTGTTAGAAGGAATTTAATTTCGGTTTCTAGCGCTATGAGAGATGGTTATGATTTTAATTGTCATGACGTTGATAAATGTGTTATTACTCATAATAAGCGTTATCTCTCTTCGGCTACATTGATTAATGGTCTTTTTGTTGTTGACTCTATTCCTAAACCGTTACCACCTAAAGAACTGAATAATGTTGATTTACCAAGCAAGAGAAAACGTTCTTCTGAATTGAGTGAAACATATTTATGGCACTTGCGTTTGGGTCATATAAATCTGAACAGAATTTCCAGGTTGGTCAAGGATGGACCTTTAAGTTCATTGAAAGTGGAGGCACTACCAACTTGTGAATCTTGTTTAGAAGGGAAAATGACAAAACGAAATTTCCCCTCAAAAGGAAATCGGGCAAGTGATAAATTAGAATTAATTCATTCTGATTTGTGTGGTCCAATGAATGTCCAAGCAAGAGGTGGTTTTGAGTATTTTGTGACTTTCACAGATGATTACTCAAAATATGGATATATTTATTTGTTGCGTCGAAAGTCTGAATGTTTTGAAAAGTTCAAAGAATTCAAGACTGAGACTGAAAAGCGACATAATAAACATATCAAGACACTACGATCTGATCGTGGTGGGGAGTACCTCTCTACGGACTTCATTGGTTATTTATCAAAATGTGGAATTACATCTCAATTATCTGCTCCTGGAACTCCACAACAAAATGGTGTAGCTGAAAGAAGAAATAGGACTCTTATGGAAATGGTTATATCAATGATGAGTTATTCCGATTTGCCTTCGTCTTTTTGGGGACATGCCTTAGAAACGACGAATTATGTTCTGAACTTAGTTCCTTCAAAGTCAGTACCCTTGACACCTACAGAATTGTGGACTAGGCGCAAGCCTAGTTTGCGGCATATTCGAGTTTGGTGTTGTCCGGCACATATGCTAAAGGGGAAACGGATAAATTGGAGGCAAGAACGGATGTATGCGTGTTTATAGGTTATCCAAAAGGGACGAAAGATGGTTTATTCTATTGTCCTAAAGAGAAAAAGGTAATTGTTAGCACAAATGCCAAGTTTCTAGAAGAGGACTATTTGATGAACCATGTTCCTAGAAGTAAACTCGTTTTACAGGAACTTAGCAAAGGAATGGAAACTCAGTCATCTGAAAATCAAAAAGACCATATCCAAACCCCGGAAGTCGATTTTTACATACCATTGCACTTTAGTAGTGAGAGAAATGTCAATAGACTTAATGTTCCACAAGAACAAGTGCCCGCAGTCATACTACTACAAAGTAGTGGGAGTCATGTTGAGCAGACTGCACAACAGGAAGAAGTCGTTGATATCCCTGTGGATAACATAGAGACTCAGGTTCCTGATGATGTTGTGGTTCAACCACAAAATCAAAGTGATATAGTTGCAACTGATGTAGTGCGTAGTCGTAGTGGGAGAGAAATAAGACAGCCAGTTCGTTATACGCTCTTGGGAGAATCATATGATAGGATCCCTGAGGAGCCTACCTCCGAACATGTCAATTACGACCAAGCACTACATGATAAGGATGCCGATAAGTGGGTTGCTGCTATGAAATCAGAGATGGAGTCTATGTACTCTAATCAGGTCTGGGATCTTGTAGAACCAATTGATGGGGTTAAACCCATTAGATGCAAATGGATCTATAAGAAAAAGAGAGGTGTAGACGGAAAAGTACAAACTTTTAAAGCAAGGCTTGTAGCGAAAGGGTTTACTCAGAAAGAAGGGATCGACTATGAGGAAACCTTCTCGCCGGTAGCCAAGCTTAAGTCTATAAGGATTCTCTTATCCATTGATGCTCATTATGATTATGAGATTTGGCAAATGGATGTCAAGACAGCTTTCCTTAATGGAAGTCTTGATGAGTGCATCTATATGATGCAACCAGATGGTTTTATGGAAAATGGCAAAGAGCACATGTTGTGTAAGCTTAAAAGGTCCATTTATGGACTAAAACAGGCATCTAGGGCATGGAACACTTGTTTTGATAAGGCGATTAAAACTTTTGGTTTTGATCAGTGTCTTAACGAATCTTGTGTATACAAAAAGTGGGATGGGGACAAAGTGGCATTTTTGATCTTATATGTAGATGACATACTGCTCATAGGAAATAATGTGGGCATGTTGAATTCAGTTAAGCAGTGGTTGTCCACACATTTTGATATGAAAGATTTGGGAGAAGCGGCTCATATCCTTGGGATCAAACTCTTGCGAGATCGCAAGAAAAGGATATTAGGCTTGTCCCAAGGTCTTTATATTGATACAATACTCTCCAGGTTTAGCATGCATGATTCCAAGAAAGGATTCCTTCCTTTCAGACATGGAATTTCTCTATCTAAAGATCAGTCTCCTAAGACTGATGAAGAGATAGAAAAGATGAAGGCGGTCCCTTATGCATCAGCTGTGGGGAGCCTCATGTATGCTATGTTATGCACTAGGCCTGATATCTGCTTTGCCGTTGGCGTTGTTAGCAGATTTCAGTCTAATCCTGGGAAAGAGCATTGGACGGCGGTTAAACATATAATCAAGTACCTGAAAAGGACTAGGGATTACATGTTGATCTACCAATCGGATGACCTGGTACCTATTGGGTATACTGATTCGGATTTCCAATCAGACAGAGATTCTAGAAAGTCTACCTCAGGTAATGTGTTTACTCTTGGAGGTGGAGCCATAAGTTGGAGGAGTATCAAGCAAACTTGTGTTGCTGATTCCACCATGGAAGCCGAATATGTGGCAGCCTCTGAGGCAGCCAAAGAGGCAGTTTGGCTCGGTAACTTCCTGAGAGAGTTGGGTGTGGTTCCTTCGATTCAAGCGCCAATTACGTTTTACTGTGATAATAGTGGTGCGGTTGCAAATTCAAAGGAGCCACGAAGCCATAAGAGGGCAAAGCACATTGAGCGTAAATATCATTTAATTCGTGATATAGTGCAGAGAGGGGATGTAGTGGTCACCAAGATTGCGTCAGAGAACAACTTGGCAGATCCGTTTACTAAGAGCTTACCACAGAAGACTTTTGATAAGCATGTAGAAGGAATGGGTGTCAAAATTGTAGACGCATGGTTATTAGTCTAAGTGGGAGATTGCTAGAATATACTATAAGCCATGCGTATTGTTATAGTATTCTTTATGAATAATTATTTATTTACTTGTTTAAATTCAATAAAGTTTCATTTTAAATAGATCATGTGTTGGTTTGTGCGTCCATTGCTTACATAGTAGATGATTTAGTGTATAGAATTTAGCTTATACACGGAAGATTAAATCTTCGGTTCTTGTAAGACATAAAAGTTAATGTTCACAATTTAATGATGGAATTGGACAAATCATCGGAATGATTGTAGCACAAGATTAAATATAATTTATCTTGATTATGGGAATAGTTTAATTCCAACTTCTTGTGCTAGTACATTTTGTATGTATTGAACGGATCAAGTAGAGATGAGTATTTTATATTGACTTTATAAAATAATTTCTCTAGTCCATTTAATGTACTTATACTCTTAATCCTGATATAATTATTATTAGTTGTGTATGTCACTTGTTGTTTTGATTTATTAAAAGGCGAGATTCTTTCGCGAGTCAATAAGCCTGGTAAATTGGATAACAATGATATACATTGGCGAAGTAATAATTAGTTGATGGAATCCATGTCTCGATTTTGAGATTGATGATACTTCCTTTATGAAAGCTTATAAGTTTTCATGTGTAAACCCGGCCGGTGAATTTTGTATCCGACACATGAAATAAGTTAAGTGTAAGTCTAAAGGAAGTAATCAATAAATTAAATAGTCAGTAATTTAATTTGATTGATTAGTATCTGAATCTTAACATGAGGAGTTAAATAAGGTTTTATGGAAGAATTTCGAAATTGAACTAAGGAGTGCAATTACGAATTTTTAGTGGAATAATTCGTAATTTATTATGATGGAAATTAATTTCAGAATTTCGAGATTAATATCATAATAGGAAGCCTTGTTAATTAAATTATGTGGTCCCTACTGTGCCTAAATAATAGAAAATAGTGGAAACTGTTACTTAGTGGGAAAGAAAACGTGGAAACCGTCCCTTAGTGGGAGAAGGAAACCTAACAGGTTTGACCTAAAACGCAGCTATATATATGGATATAAGGGCTGGACGTTTTTGACAAGATTCAGACTGCGGTTTCTACTAGAATTTTGCCCACCCAAAATTCTCCATTTTTCGGTTATTTTTTGGGTAACACAGTAGAAGACTGTGGAAATCTGCTGGTGTGTTTTCAACTGAGGAACTGGAGAATTACATAGATTTGTTGTATTTACGCTTAAAGAGGTAATCCTAAAATCTCCATACGTGCTAGTTGTTTAGATTATACGTGAATAAGATTCTGTTATTGCTTCCGCTGTGGTATATATTCCAACAAATTTAATCTTAAATTAGTTAGTATTTGTGTTTTGGGTCCCTCTACATAGGAAATATGTTATACTTAGTAGAGAATTATATTCCTACGTAAAAATTGTACGAGTCGTCCTATTTGGTCACCCCCATTTAATCTATATTCATTTTTTAAAAAATTTTAACTTGTACCCACTTTTTAAACAACTCCAGTCCCCTTTCTCCTCCTCCTTCTCCCAATGATCTCCATTATCTCTCCAGAACTTAACATTAATGTAACAATATAATGGCTCGATTTAAGAGCGGTTTCTTCCAACCACTGTTTCTTCCTCATCCTATTGTTAGTCTTTTTTGTTGTTTCTTCCGCTAAGGCACAGAAAGAATCTTCCCCTTTTTATTCCATTTATAGCTTTGGAGACCGTGACTCTGCTTCTACTTCTGATCATTTAACTGTTGTATTTGGTCTGCCTTCTCTATAACATTACACCAACGAAGGCGTTGAGTTCGAGTCCGGTATTAGTTTCATGACGCCTGGAACAACAGTTATAAGTCCCTTTTGTTGAACCAATAGAAGGCTGAAGTTCACCAGTTCCAAATAAAAATTTCAGCTCTAGAGCTGAAGTTCGCCAGTTACAAACAAAAATTTCAGGTCTAGAGCTGAAGTTCGCTAGTTACAAAACAAAAACTTCAGCTCTAGTTCGCCAGTTACAAAAAAAAATCTTCAGCTCTAGAGCTGAAGTTCGCCAGTTACAAAAACAAAAACTTCAGCAAATAGAGAACAAAACTTCAGCTGCGCTTAAGTTCAGTAATTACAAACAAAAATTTCAGCACACTTGGTTCAACACACTTGCTACTTCAGTCCCGTCTACTAGAATGCTGAAGTTTTGCGTGACTGTCTTTGCTACTTCAGCCCCGTATACTGAAGTTACGCGAAAAAGTGGGTACGCTTGCAATATTTTTTGCAAAGCGGACACAAGTTAAAACGTGACAAAAAAACGGGTATAGATGCAAATGCCCCTATTCCTACGAGGAAATGGGCCTTCATGGCCATTTACATATTGAAATTAAGAAAATATTCTTTTTTTATCTCTTATATGTAAGAGCAATTCTCTCATGTCTAAAAAAATAGGATAATAAAACTAAAAATAAGTTTAACGTAATATATTTGCAATTAAATTATTTAATAATTATTAAATTTGTTAAGATTCAACAAGCAAAACAATAAAAAGTGCACATATTAAGTAATTGAAGGTTAAATATGTTGATTAGATATAAGAAACGATCAAAACTAGTTGATACTTCACGGACTAAAAGAACGAAATTCTCTTTTATTTCTAATTATAGTCGATAAAATAATAAAATTTCATTGTCGTTACAAATTTTTTTATTCCACACATTTAATTAAAAATAAAAATAAAATATTTTGAAATTTGCAAATATATGTCAAATCATCAACGGAAAGAGAGGGATTTGAACCCTCGGTACGATTAACTCGTGCAAAGAAATAGCAGTCTATTCAACCATCTCTTCCAATTGAAAAAGAACAGTTTTAGTATGTAACTTTAATTTTTATAGTATAACTGTATAAGAGAACTCTCTTCATCATGGAAGTTCTCTCTTGTTCTATCATTCTAGACAGAGGCAGATTCAAGATTTAAATTTTATGGGTTCAATATTCAAGATTTTTAGCATTGAACCTATTATATTTTTAAAGTTATGGGTTCATATCTATTATTTTTGCAATTTTAATGAATTTTTACATGCAAATTTTTACTCCGTATCAAAAATTATGGATTTAATTGAACCCGTTGGTTCAACGCTACATCCGCCCCTGATTCTAGATAGTTCCATTGACATTAATTATTTAGTGGCACTTTTATTTTTTAAATTGTGGTTTGATTGAGAATTGTACTAACTTTTAAGAGGAGGCAGTAGTAAGAATCTATTAAAACTCTTAGTGTTAGTTGACTACTTTTGACAATAATGTCTTACTTCTAACTTTTTTAATATCTTTAAAGTATCTCCTTTTGACTTTTATGGAATTAAGCTTAGTGGAAATCTATTCTCATTTTCATCCATTAATTAATTTATTTATTTACAATATCTTGGTGTTTGACCTAAGAAGGCACTCATAATAGATTAATTAGTAGTAATTACTTTAGCTGTACATTGGTTTCTTATTTGCCTGGTGTTTTTTTTTTTACTTTTCTCATAGGTATGTATGCCTGAATAACTTTTTTTTTCCTTGCATCTAAGTGAAAATGTGTCATTTCAATAATATCAACTCTTCGTTCACTTGAATAATTCATATATAGTTTTCTTTCATTATCTTACATAAAAGTTATACTTAAAATCAAGTAGAAATATTATCATTCTTTATGGAACTTGTCAATATCTAAGAACAAATTATGGAAGATTTTCAATGTATATGTTTTGTTCGTATACGCCAAAAACTAGTAATTCCGTTTGAAGAATTCCGTCAACAACTAAAGAGTAAAAATTAATGCAACTGAACCGTATTATTAATTATTTTTCATTTTTCGTTCTTGATTATAGTTATAAATGGAAATAACAGTTGAAAGATTTACAGTTTTGTGTTAGCAATCTAGGAAACAAAACGAAGGGAAAGGAAAGTATCCCTTTCGATATTCTCCAAAAGGAGGTTAGTTAACGTGAAATTTTTTAATTAGGATATAGAGCTTTGATTTTCGCAGTATAGCAATTTCCTCAACATTCCACTAAGTTTGATTAGCGAGCTAGTGTCACAGTCCAAAATCTAACTAGTCATGATGACACCTAATTCAGTTTGCTAGGTAGTCCAATTAACAAATATCCAATTTAATGAAATTTATTGAGACAAATAAATGATAAAATATATGAAACTTATACATTTTTCAAGGACCAATAGTACAAATCATGAGCTTCTAAGATTTAGATTTTTACAAAACTGAATTGAAATAAATACAATATCTGTTTGAAATGTAAATGAACATATTCGAAGCTAATGCTACCAAGGATAAGTGATAGCTATCATTGGAACGCAAGTACATCCTCAAATCCAGCTCCCCACGTACGTAGCAACATCGGCATCCAACATCTGCACGCAAGGTGCAAAACTGTAGTATGAGTACAACCGACCACATATACTTAATAAGTAACAAACTTAATCTTAAGTTGAAAGTAGTCACGAATTGGGACAAGGGTCCGAGTCCACCTCCAATAACCCATCACGGTTCATAACAATATAATAAAAATTGTACAAGAAAATAACTTAGAGATAAAATGCTCAACTCGTTCACAGTTACGGAAAATAGGCATGTTTTTCAAGTATATAACAGAAAATTCCCAATTCTTTCACCGAAATCACCAAAATTATGAATAAGTTTGAAAACTCTAATTTTCCCCAAAAATTTTCAACAATAATTAAGATGTTTCATTTTCAGATAGCATGAGGAAATTACACCTCTATACCTACATGTTGATAAGCAAGTGAAATCATAAATGTCGTCAAAATCGGATAGTAAGAGGAAATGCATCTTTATGCATGTATCTCAAGTACGCGTGTCAAATGCAATGCATCTCAGTGATGAACTCATATACTCACACTCTCAGAGTACTCAATCTCACTGTCTTATATTCTCCACTCATCACGCTCAATCACTCGACACACTCAGTCACTCAGTACTGAATAGGGCAGATCCAGCCCAACATAACAATGCTAGCAATGCGCCCACTATGTATATGCAGACTCCGGAAGAGCCGATCCAGCTCAAGCGCCATAATAAGTCAAATCCTGGCATGAATTAATGAAACATGGCAGATCTAGCCCAAGAATAATAAATCTTGTTGCGGCATGCAGCCCGATCCCTTCATGAATCAATAATACAGGGCAGATCTAGACTAAGAATAGTAAATCCTGCTACGACATGCAGTCTGATCCCATCAATAACACTCACAATCCGACCCTCAAGCCCCAACTTAGTCATCAATCTCTCTAGTTTCTCGGGCTCACAACACTCATGCTAAACAGCCCTAATAAATAATACGAGATGTAACAATATACGATAACAGAGACTGAGATATGATATGTAATGATGAATGCGACTGAGCACATAACTATAATTAAGCAAATAACCCAATAGCAAATAACGACCATTATGGGTTCCAATAATACCAGCACATAGCCTAAACATGATTTCTATCATCAATTACAGCTCAGGTGCCCTAACACATGAAGTACAATAAAATGATCAGATAAGATAGCTACACAGTTCTATGAAATTGACTAAATCACAATTCACACGGTGCACGCCCACACGTGCATCACCTAGCATGTGCGTCACCTCAACGTCAATCACATAATACGTAATTCGGGGTTTCATACCCTCAACACCAAGTTTAGAAGTGTTACTTACCTCGAACAAGTCAAATCCAACACCAAGCAAGCCAAACGATACTCCAAAAATGACATCTCGCGCGTACCGGCCTCCAATGGCTCGAAACTAGCCAAAAGCAACTCAAATACATCAAATAATGCCAAAAGGAACAAACTCAATCGATAAAGGTCGAATCTTTAATCGAAAGCCCAAAATAAACCCAAAAGTCAAACCCAAGCCCGCACCTTAGAACCCGATAAAACTCACAAAATCCAACAACAATTCAATTACGAGTTCGACCATATAAGTTTCATTCAAATCCGACTCGAATCAACGTTCAAAACTCGAAAATTTACTCTATGAAACAAGAATGCTTACCTCATTCCATGTGGTGAAATTCCTCTCCAAAGTTGCCCAAATCGAGCTCCAAAATCCAAAAATGCGATAAAAGAAGGGGAAGTTTCAGAATTGTCCAGTATTTAATAAAATATTACAAAATCTCAGTAGCATTAATCAGTTAACAGAAGTAGCAGCAAAAGATTTACAGTCCAATCCATAACGGAATTGTAGACCATCACGTTTGTACCATTCCTTTCCTATTTTATAGCTAATAAAAAATATTCTCCTATTTTAAACCCAAATGCCAAATGATCTATTCCTAATTGTTGCAATGATTCCTTCGATACATGGAAGATCTTTTCTACCATTAAAACCGAGCAAAAATTATATTTTTCGGTAAAAAATCTACAATTTTATCTATATTATACAACCTATTTATTTATTTGCTTACCTAATACATCCTGTATATTATGAAAATTTAGATATCACGCGAAACGTAAGGTCATATATATGTGGTATATGTACATTATATACCATATATACTTATTCCCTTACATATGGTATATTTTACCATAAACCACGTATGGTATAATAAAAAATCTTAGGGATACCATAGTGTATAATTAACAATAACGTATAATCTTAGAATAAATTAGGTAAGTTATTTGTAATACTCTATATATTCACTTATTTCGTGCTTTGTGTATATTTATCATATATGTAGGATAAATATACCACTTATGTATTTATATGTATATTATATGTGTGTGTGTGGTATATAAAGAAAAACTCATTTATACATGTGGTATATCATCTCCAGTAATCACGGTGGCCGAGTAAATCATCTTCTTTGTACCAAATCCTTCAATGCACCATTTTATAAAATGGGTACAACTACACCAAGCTTCTTTCTTTGAAAGCAACAAAAGCATTCATGGTTTTAGAGGTTAAAAATGGGACTATGGTGCCATGGTGATTACATTAGGTTTAAAAAGTGAAGGTGGAAGATAAGACGGGGGAGAAAGAGAGAACGAATATAGGGGGGAGGTGGACAACAAAGTAGCAAAAAAAGAGAAATTAGAGGGGAGAGAAAAAAGGAATAGGTTAACAAAGATCAAAACAGATCCCTCAATTAATTAGTAGGTCTCTGTTTATTTTAAGAATTTGGGATTAAATGTATGGACTTTGACACCTGCTATTTTTATAAATAAATATGTTATTTTTGGAATAAACAAGAAGTGATTTTATTTATATTAATAGTCTTAGATAAGTGACCTACAATGTAAAAATCTCATAAAAATAAAAATAAAGGAACCAAGACCTTGAAATATAGGTTCTGCCCAGCACGGTTCGCATCGACAACCCACTTAGCCACTCGGGACCCCATTCGAATATACCAACAACTCCTATAACATAACGCGGACCTATTCGATGCCTCAAATCACATCAATCAATGTCAAAACGATGAATCGCACCTCAAATCACACTTAATGAACCTTTGAGCTTTCAACTTCCAAAACTAGCGTCGAAACATCTCAAATCAATCCGGAATGAACTCAAATTTTGCACACCAGTTCCAAATGACATAACGAAGCTATTCAAATTCTCAGAACTGCAATCTGAACCCGATATCATCAAAAGTTAACTCCCGGTCAAACTTATGAACTTTCCAAACCTTCAAATTTCCAACTTTTGCCAATTCGCGTCGAAACCTTCTAGAAAAATCCAAATGTAAATCCGGGCACATGCATGAGTCCAAAATCACCATCCAGACCTAACGGAACCATCAAAACTCCGTTTCAGGGTCAAATTCACAAAAGTCAAACTTAGTCAACTATTTCGGCTTTAAGCTTCAACAATAAAATACATTCTTTCAAATCGATTCCGAATAACCTGAAAAACCAAAATCGACGATTAACACAAGTCATAATACATCATATGATGCTGCTCAAGACTTCAAATAGTTGAACGAAATGAAAATGCTCAAAACAATCGATCGGATCGTTATAGTTAGAGATGATTTTAGAACCTTAGCCAACAATTGATTATATCACATGTAAGTCAAATGAGATTGTCAGTGGACGACACCTCTTTTCCTCACTTTCTTTTTTTATTAATTAAAAATTTCTTAGCATTTTTTCAAAGATGGGGAGTTCAGCCAATAAAAGAAAATATAAACAATGAGTTAAGAACCTATTTTTTTCTGAAAAGTACATAATTTTCCTTTTAAGTCTAGTGTCTATCTAAATTAGAAATATGCACTACTAGTCAGGTGCCTCTTTAAGTTAGCCATATGACTGTCTAATTAGAGACGTGGCTAAACGGTTTGCTTTGAACCTTTATCACGGCCATAATTTTTTTTGAAATTATAAACAAAAGCTCTAATTAAAGACACCGTACTCTTTACGTTTGTTTCTTTGTTTATTTAATTCAATTTAAAGTCTCTCCACATTTTACATCTCACATGGAGAAGGACTCGTACAACTGCTGGTGGTTGTTTGAGTTACAATATTAAATTCTCTTAAAGCATACTAGTAAAAAACATTAGGAAACCGACCGACACCTGCCTTTAATAATGGAGTATTTAATATTAACAAGTATTGAGAAAAAGACATCAGGTTCTGTAACTTCTACTGAAAAAATACGCAATTATTATTTAGGACAACAGGTCCTCTCAACAAATAATAACTCGACACGTGTATGTATAACATATCAAATTACATGCCCATAGGTGTACCCCACAAATATAAGAGGTTTAGATCCAAGGACGGAGAAAAATTGAAGAAGATATAAATCTGGCAGATGGTTGATCCACGTATGTACTTAAGTTAGGTCGAATTAATACTACTATTTTGGAATATAAAATCAAGTGCTTGCTTTTCATTGGATACAACTAACTTTAGCTTTAGGCCACCTTGTCTAAATATCTACCAGATATTTCTGTCTTGCCCGTCGATTCCCTGCCCGTTGGTTTTCACCCGCTGGATCTTCCTGCGTATTCGCATCTTCCTTTATTTGATCCGCCTCGGGCAGCTCTTCTGCCCGTTGCCTCTCTTGGGGCTGGTTTTATTTGCAACCTAACTATGCAAATATTATAGTGTAAGGATTGTGATATAAAGATTAATAATAACTGAATTATACATAAGTTCTTCCCGGTGAATATTAATTAATGATATAAAATTTTATAACTTTATACTTGTTTTTAAGTAAATAATAAATAAAATAAATGCAATCTATGTTATTTTGGTCTTTTAAATATTTATCTAGTAAAGCTAATCTTATACAAGTTATATCGTGTTGGATCTGGTATAAATAATATGAACATTGTGGTATGAAATTGTACTTGATGTTAAATAACAATAATAACTACACCTCAGTCCTAAGCAAAGTAGGATTAACGATATAAATTTTTACTTTTTTTTAAGCTCAACCCAAATTATTATTATGCCAAAATAAAATAGGAGTAGCAACAAGAATAAATTAAATATGCATATAAATAATAGTCATAATAATAACAACAATAATAATAATACTTCTCTAAAAAATTTAAAGTTTATTCTAACTAGTAAGTATCAACTATATGAATCTTTTTCTTTCATTGTACATTATCTTTAGCTAGTCTTGCATTGACTCTAAGGAATTGTAGGTGATCTTTTTCTTCCATGTGATTTTAGGCCTACCTCGTCCCAACATCTTCCCTCACCATAGTTTTACATCTACTGACATGCATATCTGTAGGGCGACACAAGCAGAGGCAGACCTATATGGTGAGGTGAGGGGTCACGTGAGACCGTTAGTCTCGGCAAAAACTCTGTATATACATATTATATATATCTATACATATATATAGGACCCCTTAAATATTTTAAGTGTGCTCCTAGAAACAAAGAGGCGGATGAGAGAAGTGGTTGCTTTGGGGCCTTAAATTCCCAACTTTGTTGGGGACGTATGTTCGAAATCCCCTTTAGCCCTTTAGCTTCTTTTTTTTCCTCCTTTCTATTTTTACTCTTTGAGTACAATATAATTTATATTTAATAGCAAATTGCTTTATCTTTTACTTTTATCTCTTTTTTTGAATTCAATTATAATTTAGTACTAATATATAATAGTTAACTTAATTAATATTTTAGTTCTTTGATTACGATATAATTTATATTTAATAGCAAATTATATTTTTTACTTTTATCTTTTTTTTTTTTATATTTCATTTATAGTTTAGTACTAATACACAATAGTCAACTTAATTAATTTTATTTCTTCTCTCCTATAGCACCTATTTTGCGAAGAAATCTCTTTTTCTCATATATATATATATATATATATATATGTTCGGTGTATTTTTCTTCTTCTTTAGAATATTATCGTTGGTGATTAGCATACAGTGGTGCCCCTGTCACGCTCAAATCTTGGGTCCGCCTCTGGACACAAGATATAATTAAACGATCACCGATATAAAACTTTTTCTTTCATTGTGCACTATTTTAGCTAGCCTGCATTGATTCTAAAAATTTGTAGGTCTTTTGAGACAACTTTCTTCCATGTGATTTTAGGTCTCTACCTCGTCTCCTTTTAATACATTTACTCACTATAGGTTCACACATACATACCTATGTCTTTGTAGGGCGATACAAGATATATATATGATTAAACAATCTCAAGCGACCTTCTCTCATTTTATCTTTAATGTGCTCTGTTTGCACCTTTCACGAATGTGTTTAATCTTGTATGACTGCGTATCCATCTTAGTATCCTCATCACTACAACACTATCTTGTGAATATATTGGACTTTAACAGCCAACATTCACTGCCATATATATAACATTACGGGTCCTATATAAATTGTACCTGGTGTTGCTTATCTGGATATCTGGAAACAAAATGCCCGCCAAATTCAGTGTTTTAAAATTGATGCATATTTGGTCTACATCTAATAGACAAAGAACGTGTAAATCACACGCCTCATAGTTGTTCCTGAACTCCATTAAATATAGATATAGAGAAACTAAATGCACACCATGAAAAAAAATTGTTTGAAATACTATTTACTGGAATGCATACTTGTACTTCAATATTATAAAGCGGATCTAGAATTTGAATATTCTTATAACTTCAAGTTCGAAATTTTGCTGCAACTCATTTGATTTATGGGGATCGAACTCTATCACTTGTATTTACTTAGTGAAATTTTTAATGCAGGGTATGACTCAAACCACAGAATTCAAATGAACTTGTAAGTCCTTAACTACATCCTTCCTTACAAACAAGAGGTTAATTCAAACTGGAAATAATTTTCATTGATTAATATTTTACTATGCTCTACCCATTTTTGCAGTTAGATCAAGAAAAACATTTTGATCGAAATCCAAAACAATTACACCACATTATAGATTTTAATTATTTTATTTTTTTCTTTAGTTGGATATGATCTTCTACTCTTATTTATTACTCATCATCTTCTCACCGGATTAGTTGGAACAAAAAGGAAGGACAGATAATGGCATGTCAAAAATCTGCCACAGCTACAAAAAAAGGCTAATCAAGCGGCATTTGCTCTTACAAAACACACATATAAATCACCTGCTACTAGATGTGTAGCAATCACAGTGCTACAACGTAACGTCTTATAATAAATACTCAGTACAATTTAGCTATGAAGGAAAACTTATTCTATTAATATTCCCCTCCTCCATTTGTTGTTAACCTTTTTGTTCTATATTCTGTTGGCTCCACCTACAGCTGGAGCCTCCTCTTGTAATAATTTTAATGTAACTTCTGTATTGGTCAAAATTCGGCAACTCGGTAACTGAAGATAAGTCGTGTCAAGAACGGAGTCGACCACGACATTATAACGAAGAGGTCGCTTCGTAAGGGTCATTGCCGAGGACAAGTAACCGGAGTTGCAATTGTAACGGTAAGACTGGCTTAGAAAAGGACACCAGGAATATTTATATTGTACTTTTTAGGGTTTCTTGAGAATATCCTTATAAGTAGTAAGAGATAGAGAACAAAAAGGGGGACTTCACTTTTTGATAAAAACACATTGTAAAGGTTGACTAAAAGGAATATACAAAAGTTGTCTCGTTCACTAATAGCATTACTCAAGTACACATTGTTCAAAAGATCCAAAGGTTCCATATCACCTTCACTCCTCATCCTTCCACGTCACTGAGAAGGAAGGAACATCCCAATCATACAATAATTGGGTGGTAAATCCTTTCTTATTACATTTATTGCCCTTATCAATATTTATTACATGTTCATGTTATTATATTCGTGGCCAATTATTGATTATTAAATCCGTTATTTAATACTCTTTAACACTGTTCATCTCGCGAATTTCTTGTTTATTTGGTCTAGAATTTACTAAGTTCAACTAAGATTCACCCTTTAATTGATCATTAATTGGTTTAACTGAAAAGTTCAACACTTTTTTTAGTCAAACAATTTGGCGCCGTCTGTGGGGAGGTATTAGTTGAAATTTTAGTTCATTCTAGATCACAAAAAAGGACAGCCATCTCTTCTTCGTTTGCACAAACTAACGATGGCAGAAAAAGGAGAAGCAAGACAGAAAGCAATAGCAGGTGTCACTAACAATATTTTGAACACCATCAACGAGGATGACCGGGAAGACAACGAGAATGTGACGCCAAGCGCTACGCCCAGGCGGAGTGATTCACCTCCCCCTCATAAAAGTGTAACCGCTTCACGCGAGAGAGGAGCATCAACGTACACAACTGAGGAAGCACCGCCAGCAATGAAAAAATTATTGGAAGAGTGGCTGACAAGTACTCTGAACAACATACTCGACAAACCCGTTCAAAGGGAGAATAGAAACACTGCACAAGCAGATACCACTGGCGAACAACCCATCCTCCGAACATGTAACACTTACACCACTGTTGATGCAGGTAATAAAGCACTTGTAGCCATTCTAAAGAAAATGGAAGAAATGGAAAATGAGAACAAAACACTCCGCGATCAAATGAGAGAACATCAAGAAAGGGTAGATAAGATACCGAACGCCCTAAAACTGCTATCAAAGCGGGATGTCGGCCGATTCGTCGAACAATCGGATAGCAAGGAGGCAGCCCCACACGCCATACCCAAGACCTTTAAAATTCCACCATATTTGAAGATATATGATGGCAGCACAGACCCAGAAGATCACATTATTCACTATGTCACAGCGGTAAAGGGAAACGACCTATCAAAGGAGCAAGTACCGTCAGTTCTACTAAAAAAGTTTGGCGAAACCTTAACTGGAGGAACCTTAACGTGGTACTCACAACTACCAGCACGGTCTATAACAACATTCAAGGAAATGGCCGACAAGTTCGTCACCGCCTACGCCGGAGCTAAGAAAGCGAAGGCCAGGGTGAACGACATATTCGTCGTGAAGCAATCGCCTGGCGAGGGACTCAGGGACTTCCTCGCTCGGTTTAATAGGGTAATAATGAGCTTGCCAAACGTATCGGAAGGGATGGAGGTAGCAGCCTTCCAAAACGGGTTGAACAGGAATGGGTTGAGGGCGACCAGAAAGTTGTTAAGCAAGCTTATAAATACCCTCCCACAACTTGGGAAGAAATTCACAACGCCTACTATGCCAAGGTAAGAGCAGATGATGAGGACCTCAATGGTCCAACCCAACGTTTGACGTCGATCCAAACAGAGCCGAGGAAAGATCGTCGTAACGACAGTCGAAGAGACTAGTCATGCCCACGCCTCAATCGGGACAAACATCAACCCTATTTCAGAATAGCCATTCCACCATCCTCTCGACATATGTAAGGGTCGTCCAGGCAGCACACAGGGACTCAATGAAACGAGAGAGGTATGCTCCCACTCTTATCTGCTCACAACTTTTGTGTTTCTCCTTCAAAAATAGTGTACGCACTAGAGAAGCTTGGCACGAAGGTGAAGTGGCTGCAAAAAATAAAGTCTAACCCAAGTACCCGAAAGTCGAACGTCCTTTGTGAATTTCACCAAGCGCGGGGTCACAAAACCGAGGACTGCATACCTTTACAGCAGGAAGTAGTAAACATGTTGAACCAAGGGCACCTTAAGGAGCTGATGAGTGACCGAGGACGAGCCAACTTCGGTCGTGAACGAGAACCGCATCAAGGTCTTCCAAAGCCACCCTCTCCTGCCCACATCATTCAAATGATCATCGGTGGAGGCAATGAAACATCAATCAACCACATAAAGTTTACCACCACACACAAGCTGAAGCGGTCAATCACCCACGATCGGTATGATGACCTCAAAGAAAGTATCATCTTCGATAAGTCAGATACCAACAGTTTGATTTTTCCTCACTCCGATGCTCTTGTCATTACTTTACGTATTTCAGATACTGATGTTAAAAAAATAATGGTAGACGATGGAAGTGGCGCGTGTATTATCTACCCTCGAGTGCTTGTACAAATGCGACTTGAGAACAAGATAGTACAGCGCTGCATAACACTAATATGTTTTAACAATGCAATCGAACGAACCTTATGAGAGATAATGCTGCCCGTTCTAGCCAGGACCGTCACCCTAGAAATGACGTTCCACGTCATGAACCAGGATACAACCTACAACGCAATCATAGGACGACCATGGATACACGCCATGAGGCTATCCCGTCCAGTTTGTATCAAGTGATCAAATTCCCTACTCCATGGGGCATATTTAGCACAATGCACAACCCAAGAATGCTACCACATCGCCCAAGACTGTAAATTTACTCAACAACTAAGGGGAACAAACTCGAAAGCATAGCATTTATGAAAGTCGGGGTCCAAACTCAATGATCAAAAGGACGTCATCAAAGACCCCGACGTTGTGGAAGCCACATGATCAATAATAGAGGATCTCGATCCCGTCCAACTAGATAACAACGACAACAACAAAAAGGATTATATAGGCCATAAGCTCTCTGATCCAAGTAAATTTCATGAGTTTTTAATCAGTAATGCCGATCTATTTGCCTTTTCCCGAGCAGATATGCCAGGTATTCCGAAAGACGTTGCCACACATAAGTTGAACGTCGACCCCTTCTATCCCCACGTACGACAAGGGAGAAGAAATTTCAATGCCACAATCAACGAGGCTGTCAGCGAGGAAGTAGACAAACTACTTGCTAACGGTTCTATCCGAGAATCAAAATATCCCCAGTGGGTCGCCAATGTGGTCATGGTAAAAAAGAAAAATGGAAAATGGCGGATGTGCGTAGATTTCACGGACCTAAACAAGGCCTGCCCGAAAGACTCCTTTCCGTTGCCTCACATCGATTAGCTCATCGACGCAACAACGGGGCACGAATTTTTAAGCTTCTTGGACGCCTACTTAAGTTACAACCAGATCCTCATGGAGAAGGATGACCAGGAAAAGACTACTTTCATCACCCATCAGAGAACGTAGTTTTACAGGGTCATACCCTTCGGGTTGAAGAACGCAGGGGCAACGTATCAAAGACTGGTCACCAAGATGTTCAATGACCAACTCGGCAAAACAATGGAAGTTTACATCGATGACATTTGTAGACATGTAATTTTTTACCCTCCCCGAGTTTTTACTCATTTTAGCTTTTAGATATTTAGTTTAGGCTTAATATCGCTATTTTACCTAGTTTTAACTATTTTACTTTATTGTATCACAAAAATGAAAAATTACAATTTTTTTTTATTTAGCTAATTGATATTTTATCTAGTTAATTTTAGTTTATCTACCTTTCATAAAATTAAAAAATACAAAAATATTATTGATATTTTATTTTTCCAAAAAGATAAGAAGAGAAATTTCAAAAAATATATATCTATAGTTACTTAGTTTAGTTTAAAAATTGTAGGCCTTTAATAAGTATTGAGTAGTTTTTAATTTTTTTTATTATTTATTTATTCGGCTATCATGTTTTCATTTTTAGTAATTTCCTACCAATTAAATAATTAGTTTTTTTTTTGTTTTGTCTTTAAAAACAAAAAGAAGAAATGAAAAAAACAAACAAACAAGAAAGGATGAAATAAAACAAGAAAACAAAGAAAAAAAAAAGTAACGAAGCAAAAGCAGAACGGAAGTGCAAAAACAAATGCAAGAAAAGGAAAATCCAAAATGGTTTGTTTCATTCCTATATATGCACGTGTCCCATTATTTTTACTCCAAGTAATTTACTTTGTCCATTTTATATTCTCTTAACAAATTCAATAGCTAAGGAATAGAGACAAAGGGGCACAAGGTCATTTTTATGAACAGTGCACACACTGACAGTTGGGATTTTCGGCATATTATACGGGCCCACACAGTTTTGGGGTCTTCTTTTTCTCCAAGAAATAGTTCCATTGGAGAGGCCGACACAGAGAAAAAAAAACCCTAGGACACAAGACTAAAGACCCATGGCTGCCATCTTCAACCTAGAGACAACAACGAAACCCTAGTCCCCACAACCACTAGCAGCGCCGCCCACCACGTCCAAGCTATAGCAGACCTTCAGCTTCATCTTCCTCACACATTACACAAAAAGCACAAACCCTAGATGAACCTTTCTTTTTCAAGAAGACAAGAGCTGAACTCAAATCGTCACTCCTCACAGACCCATGGCTGCCTTCCTCGTCTTCCTTAGCTGAACGACCAAACGACCCCTGACCTCTCTAACACCACCAACATCTCCGTTGTCCCTCACCCTCCAGCCCACGACCATAACTCCAGCTCCACACCCATCGTCTCCACCACGAACAGCAGCTGAACCCAAATCTCGCCGGACCTTCTGCTACTCAGGACCAAACGGAATGACCCCAGCTCCCTTCAAAAACGAGCAACCATTTCATCTTCTACTACAAACAAGGAGGCAGCCATGGAGATAGCAGCTGAACCCTTCAGCCGTTTTTGAACAAAACCAAAATTCCTAAGCCAATCTTCTACTTCACCTCGCACTCGCCGGAAAAACCAGCGGCCGCGGCTGCTTACTGACCTCACTCCAAATGCCCAACAACAGAAACCATCGAGCCAGATCCCCCTCATCTCCTTTACCCTACATCGCTAAACACACTGAAGGTCGACTGTATCTAAAAGAAAAATACAGAAACATAGATAGGAGAGATCAGCTAAGGATCTCGTTCGAAAATGGAGTAATGCTGAGGTAGGAGTTCGAAATTTGGGAGTCGTCGTTCGTGTTCCAGTCGCGGTTCGGTTTGAATTTGATTGCTGTCTGGTCGAGTTTTCTGTTCATTTGTCATGATCTAAACGTCTTCCATTTTTTCCGTTCAAGTTCGAGTCGCCGGAATTTGACATTGCTGTGAACAAATTGGAGGTTCATCTTAATATTGGAAAAGTTCTTGTTTATTGAAGGTTCACTCTTATCCTTCTTCTATCTATATAATATCCTTTAGTTTCATGTATGTGATTTCTTGGTGATGCAACTTTGTTGATTAATTTTGTGAGTGTTCTGTTTGATTTCTTGGTGATACATTGCTGTTTGTTAAAGGTTCTGTTTGCTACTTTTTATTTAAGGCAAATAAGTCACAATTTGATAAATGAAAAAAGTTGAATTTGGTCAAGGGGTTAGTTCAATACAAACATGGACTTTGTAAAGGATTACTAGACGGACTGGGAAGGGAATTATAAAAATTTGAGTTCGGATCGATTTTCTTAGTTCTTTATCTTGCTTTGTTGCTTTTAACCGTTAGGTGTATGTTTAGGCCGTCATCACTGGGTAGGCAAACTTTAGGATTTTTGTTATATTTGGGGTGAGAGGTTGTCCCTTAGATAAATTCATCGGGGGAATGCTCCGTAGACTTTGTAAATATTTTAACTCGGGGAATGCCCCGAAGCACTTTGTAAATATTTTGGAGGGCGTAACGCGTTCGTGAAGGAAGCATAGTATAGTATTTTTTTCTTATTTCTATTATTATTTTTCTTTTATTAGGTGGGGACGACCTCGAGCCCTTTTGTGTGTTTATTTTTCTGCGTTTGTTTTACCTCAACTTGAATATTTTAGAAGCTAACTAGATTGAGTACGCAACCGTGACTTTCACGGGACTTAGGGAGTGCCTAACACCTTCTCCCCGAGTCAAATGAATCCCCTTACCCGAATCTCTGGTGCAGACTTAGTTTTGGAGTCTAAAGTATTTTAAAAGGAAAAAGTATTTTAGAAAAACGGTGACCTGACACACCGAAACCAATGTCAGGTGGCGACTCTGAAATATCTTTTGAAACACAATCCTTTGTCACTTTCATAATTGAAAACCCTTTTGAACTTTACAAATCTTTTTATTTAGAGGTATTTAAAAAAGGGGGTGTGACATCTCTGGCGACTCTGCTGGGGACATTTGCGGGTTCGAGCTAGTACTTGATTTTGTTGTCTTTTAGAATATTTGGTTGAGGTTTTTATGCTTTTTCATTAGCTTTACTTAATTTTTATTATGTTTTTATATCTTGTTATTTGCTAGTTGTTTATGTGTTTACAATTTTTGCTTTATGTGTTTACTGCTTTATAACTGTCATCATATGCATTACCCAGTCAATTCTTTCTGCAACAAGTCTCGGAGCACGCATCACGTGCACGGACTCTTTGTTGAGTCACCCTTGATTTAGGAGGGGGGCCGTCGGACGTATGGAGTGGGTGGAAAGCTTGAGCAGCCACCATCGACCATATGCTCCCCCGAATTGCCTTGTTAGTGCACCCCAAACTTAGGTCAGCCTTTAGCTCATTTTTATTTGCATCATGTCATTTAAACCTAGTAGGGCTCGGTCTCAGGTACCATATCCCTTTGTAGGAAGCTTGTCCAAATTTTGTCAAAATGGGCTCGTGGCCCAAAATGACATTTAATCATTCTATGTGCTAAATGTTGCATCTGTGAGGGTAAAAAGGTCATTGGCGGACCGATGCTTGGGAAAGAAGGGTGAAAATGAAGAAAGTAGGGCCCACTCACATTTTTTTCATAGTTTTCCAAAAATCAAAATAAAAATGAAAAATCCAAAAAAGATTTTACACTTTTCCATTATTTTCCAAAAAAAAAATTGAAAATAGAAAATCCAAAAAGATTTAACATTTTCCATCATTTTCCAAAAATTCAAAAAAAGAAAATCCAAAAAGATTTTACATTTTCCATCATTTTCCCAAAAATTCAAAAAGGGAGAAAAAAAAATCCAAAAAAAAAATATTTTTCAATTTTCATCAAAAATACAAAAAAAAAATGGTTTTTCCAAATTAGTTGCATTTTTTTAAAGGCTTCCTCCTATGTTTAATCTTTCCGAACTACGCGAACCTGATTCTCGTCTTCTGGGGAGGGATACATAGGCAACCCACATAGGGTTTGGTCTTCCTAGTAGGTCCTAGGTTCTTGGCTTCCGGGGTCGTAGCCAAATCTTGCATGTATAGCCATATTTGGCCACATTGGCCGTTTTTTTGCAAAAATAGAAGTGTTTTCTCAAAGTAGTTTGTTATCTCTTGTCTTAGGATCTTGAGTCTACAATAAAGTGTCCTCTTAATTCTAAGATTCATTCCTGACAAATTTGCATGTCTAGCCACTTTGGCCACATCGGCCATTCTTGCAAAATAGGGTTATTTGCACAAGAGTGTCTCAATTACCCATGTCTTAGGATCTTGAGTTTATAACTCGGTTTCATATAACTTTAAGGTTCATCCATGTCGTGTTTGCGTCCCTAGCCACATTTGGCCACATCAGCCATTTTTGCAAAAAAAGGGTCCATTTCCGCAAAGTAGTTTTTAAGACCATGATTGTCGGGATATTAGAGTCATGTAAGATTTAAATGGAGTATTTCTCATGCATTAGGGGTCAACTTTGTCAAGTTTGCGCTAATAGCCACTTAGGCCATTTTGCAAATATAGCCAAGTTGTGTCCTGCATTTGTCCACTAGGAAATGTGGTGGGGTCGTGTAGTGTCTCGAATCGCTAACCATGTTTGCTTCATTCAGGTATGGACCCGCTGATTCGATCCAAAATATTGATGGTAGTAAAGATTCCTAGGAAGTTGATCAAGTGGTGGAAAATGTTTTCATCGTTAGAGCAGCATGAGTTAATGTAGAAATTGGGCACCCTAACTTCCCTTCTTGATATCACACCCCGCCCAGACTTAGTGGAGGCGATGCTGACTTATTGGGATCCGCAAAATTTGATTTTCAGATTTGGAGAGTGTGAGATGACTCTTACCTTGGCGGAAATGTCTGGTCTCACTCGTTTAAGCTATATAGGCAAGGACATGAAACTTCCCCGAGACCACTCTAGGACAAGATTCCTCAGCGACCTCGGCCTGAAAGATAATAAGCATTTAAAATGTCTCAAGCTGTCCTTGATATCCTTGGTTTATTTGTTTGCTAGATTTGGACCATAGGATAGTTTTGACGTCTTTTAGGATGAGTTCTGCACAACCAAGGCAAAGTGGCAAAGACGTTACCTCGAAGCTTTCAGCCTTGCTTTGTTGGGATTATTGTTTTTTCCATTAGATGAGAGGTACATTAACACCCGTCTGCAGTCAGTGGTAATGGCACTATTTCATGAGAAGCAACGCAAAATCGTTACCGTTGTGTCGATGATCTTAGCAGAGTTGTACCGAGCCCTGAGTGAGGTTAGGGAGGTGTCAGATATTTTGAGGGAAGTAACCTTTTGCTATAATTGTGGATGATGGAGCATTTGCACACCGCTTCCTTACTTTGTCCCATCGACCGTGCCTTGAGGGTTCGGGTGGTATGCATCGAACGTAGGATGAAATCTCCTAAGTTTACGTACCCAGTAGGCATCACGGCTTGGATTGGGTTCCTTGGTTTGAGGACAAATGGGAATGTTTTGTGGGCTTACATTTGGCTACCTTTGGATGATATCTTGGTAGGGTACCACATGCAGCCTTTCCTGATGCTGATAGGTCTCAAGTGTGTTAGGCCGTACACTCTCATTAGGGTAATGCTGCAATTGGGCAGAAGACAAGAAGAGCCTCCAACTTTGAATCTTCGGAGGCACATCATAAATTTTAGCTAAAAGGCGGCTGATGAAATCAAGTATGTGCAATACTGGAACAATGCAAAGAGGATGAAGAAAAATACATTAGTAGAGGACGTTGGCAGGCCCGAGTGTACTCAAGAGTACTTGATTTGGTTACAGTCCATCCCGCCAGGGGTCAGCAGCCCATTGCCAGCACAACTTAGGGGTCGGGCAGTTCAGACAGATGATTTTGAGGAGGCATCGGACCAAGATCCCTGGGATAAGCTTGAGTTGATAAAGTCTCAATTAGCGGGATTGGCAGCAAACGTGGAGCAGCATGGCTAGTATTTGTTTAGGGTTAGCCTTCAGGATGCGGAGGCACACGCCAGGGCCTTTATTCCGAGCATCGGTGTTTCTTTACGAGGCATGTTACAGAGTTTGAGCATGACGGACAACCCAGGATCATCCTAGCCAGGACCATCGCATTCAGGAGCAGTTTGAGGAGTCATTCTATTTAGGTGTTTTGAGATTGTTGTATGTTGTCTTTTACTTTCGTGTCTTGTCTAGAAGTACTGAGTCCTTTAGGTAGTGTCAAAGTCTATCGTAGTGTAGTTGAGTCTGTCAGGTCTTTTATTATCGCACTTCCCATTGTATTTTAATATCGAAAAGTTTTTAAATGAAAAATCCCAAAAAGATTTTGTTTTTAATTTATTTTCCATCACTTTTCCAGAACTACGCTTGGTCTAATTCATGAGGGACATGATATGTATTCAACCTACACCGGGTTCGATCAAATCATTTTTGGTTCAAAATAAAAAGAGAAAGAAAAAGAAAAGGGTGATAAGCAGTGTTGGAAAAGAAAGAGAAGGAAGGATTGAAATGAGCAAATCAGAATGATGCCATATGAACCTGTGACCCTCAAAGCCATTTTAGAACCATTAATTGTTGCTAGGTGCATTGCACGTAATGTGATATTATTATTTGATGAATGACCTAACGCTAACTTGGTGGTTTTATGTTGTTATCCTCTATTATCTTTATTGAGTTTCAGGAAGGTGGTTAGTTTGTTGGCATCCTGGCAAGTCATCCATACAACACCCGATCAAAGCATCAAACAGTCATGGCTAGCAAGGAAACAGACACTGGAGTTGTAGACCCACTAAGGGAGATTGTTGAGTCGGAATCAGAATTGCAAAAGGAGGTCCGGAGGTTGAAGCACCAGATGGCGGAAATGTATCAAGCCTAGATTAAGGGACACCATCCACCCTCGTTCCCTACCAACTACACAAAAAACCCTATTTCCATTCCATCACTCTCTCAATCCCAGATGCCCAATACTATTGATCTTTCCCCACAACACGCACCTGGCTTTACCCCTTACCACAACTACCCCGGCACTTCAGCCCAAACTGTTCATGCTCCGCCAGCCAAAACAACCTCGTACCCTGCTCCGACATCTGCTCCTATTTTTGTACCCCCTCCGCAAGCTACCCTCCACCGATCCTCTAGTGAGCCCGCATTCCCCGCTACAGATGCCCACTACTATGCACCGGAGCCCACCTTCAAAGTCCCAGATCCTTACTCTTACACTACCCAATTTGAGCCTCATGTTGAAACTGACAAACCACCCAAGAACGCAGAGCAAGAAGAGATGTTTAGGAAGGTACAGAGTCTGGAGCAATCATTGAGAAATATGAAAGGGTTGGGAAACCAAGTGAGTGTGGCCTATAAGGATTTGTATTTGTTCCCCGATGTCCAACTGTCTGCCGGGTTCAAGATGCACAAGTTTGACTTGTATGACGGACATGGGGATCCTGTAGCTCATCTGAGAGGTTATTGCAGTAAAATGAGAGGCGCCGGGGGAAAAGACGAATTACTGATGGCATACTTCAGCCAAAGTCTGAGTGGGGCAGCTTTAGAATGGTACACCCGCCAGGACGCCAACAGGTGGTACATCTGGGATGATATGGCTCAGGCCTTCGCCCGACACTTTCAGTACAATATAGACATTGTTCCAGACCGCCTATCTCTGACCAAAGTGGAAAAGAAACCCAGTGAAAGCTTTAGAGAATATGGGTTCCGATGGAGGGAGCAAGCTGCACGAGTCAATCCTCCGATGGAAGAGGACGAGATGGTTAAATACTTTCTTCAAGCCCTGGAGCCCACTTATTATGGCCACTTGATCTCAGCCATTGGTAAGTCTTTCAATGATGTAGTGAAGATGGGAGAAATGGTGGAAGAAGGGCTAAAGTCGAGCAATATAATAAGCTATTTTGCTATAAAAGCAACCACCCAGGCAATCCAGAGTGGTACCGAAGGTTCGCTAGGCAAAAAGAAGAAGGAAGATATCGTTATGGTTGTCTCTGGATCATGGCATGGCCAGAGGGGTTCACCTCATCAGTACACCCATCCTCGACCCCGACCTCAAACCTATGCACAAGCTCCATATAATCCACTTCAACATTACTTTTCCCCGCAAAACCCCCAATACTCAGCCAGGCCATCCCAATACCTTGTTCACCATGCACAATCATATGCTCAACCCCCTCCTTACCCGCAATGGTGTGCTCCAGCTCCGTAGAATACCTATCCAGCTCCACAAAATACCTATCCACCTCCACAACCCTAACAAAACCCTATTGTTTCAAACTTTCGATCGAGGCCAGAGTATAGAAGGGAGATGCAACAGCGAAAGCAAACTTTTACCCCGCTTGGAGAGTCTTATGCTAGTTTGTTTCAAAGGTTAAGGCAGTTGGACGTCTTGAGGACGATTGAGTCAAAGATACCAAATCCCCCTCCAAGGAACCTCGACTATTCCCTAAGATGTGCCTATTGTTCTGATGCTCCAGGGCATGATATAGAGAAGTGCTGGCATTTGAAAACGACAATCCAAGAGCTTATTGATACCAAACAAATTGTAGTCCAAAGCCTAGATGCGCCGAACATTAACCAAAACCCTTTGCTAGCCCGTGCAGAGACGCATATGATTGAAATAGTTCACAAGGACGGGGAGCCCAGGAAGTCTTCTAAGCCCGTCATGATGATTCGGGCTAGTGAAAGTAATTTGGTGAAAGCTCCTAACTCTACCAAAGTGAAGCCCTTGATAGTTGAAGGGGTGATAGAGAATCCAAGCTCACTCAATTCGAAACCACCAGTGTTGGTCGTGAAAGGGATATCGAAAGATATCGGGGCAAGTCCGGAAAGTTCAAGAGTGGTAGTACCAGGGATTCCAAGTAAGCCTGTCATAGTTGTGAAGGGGGCTCCTATTACCCCTATCATTATTAAACCAGTAATCCAGCTGCCAGTGGTGGATGCCAAGGCTGTTCCGTGGAATTATAAATAAGTGATAGTGACATACAAAGGAAAAGAAATAGAGGAAGAAGTTAATGAAACCAGAGGATTGACTCGTTCTAGGAGATGCTTCACCCCAGAAGAATTAAGGAAAGCCAAGCCATTCAAGGATAACTAAATGCCAGTAAAGAAATCGGTCACCGAGAAAGAGGCTGAGGAGTTCCTGAAAAAGATGAAAGTGCAGGATTATTCCATTATGGAGCAGTTAAGGAAAACACCAGCTCAGATTTCTCTTTTGTCTTTGTTGATACATTTAGATGAATATCGCAAGGTCTTGATGAAGATTTTGAATGAGGCACATGTTCCTGATAAGATCACAGTGAACCACTTGGAAAAGATAGCTGGCAAGATCTTCGAAGCAAATAGGATCACTTTCTCGGATAATGAACTTCCTATACAGGGTACAGAACACAACCGAGCTCTTTATCTCACAGTGAAGTGTGAAGATTCTGTTGTCTCAAGGGTTTTGGTTGATAATGGCTCTAGTGCAAATATTTGTCCCCTGTCTACTCTACAAAACTGAAGATTGGCACCGAAAGAATCCACTTGAACAGTGTGTGTGTTCGAGGCTTTGACGGGGGAGGTAAAGATTCTGTTGGAGATATAATGCTCGAATTGTCGATAGGGCCTGTTGAGTTTACCATGGAATTCCAAGTGTTAGATGTGGCTATCTCCTACAATCTATTGTTAGGCAGGCCCTAGATACATGCTGCTAAGGCAGTCCCATCTTCTCTGCACCAAATGGTGAAGTTTGAATGGGACATGCGGGAAATAGTTGTGCACGGTGACGAGGACTTGTCAGCTTGTAATGATACAATTGTTCCGTTCATCGAAGATGAAGATGATAAGGGACCTTGGGTCTATCAGACTTTCGAAACAGTGCCTGTTGAGAAAATTCCTGAAGGAAAATGCATTCCGGGTCCTAAGCTATCCTCCACGTCCGTCATGGTTGCGAATGAAATGTTGAAGAATGGTTTTGTACCGGGCAAGGGTTTGGGCTCATCTCTGTAGGGTATTTTGTATCCAGTGCACCCCATTGGGAATCCCGGTACATTTGGTTTGGGATTCATGCCCATAGAGAAGGACGTGAAGAGGGTTAAAAATCTGAAACGGAAGGTATGGTCTCTCCCTAAGCCCGTCCCACACATCTCGAAGTCTTTTGTCAAGCCAGGGACCGAAAAACCTCCAACCTCCTCAATCCCAAAACCTGTGGTCGATGTTGATGAAGAGCTGATCAAGAGGTTCCAAAGTCTGTTCGAAGAGGTCAATATGGTAGAAGTTGGTGAAGGCTCTAGTAAAGCAAATGTGCAGCTCGTTGGCCCAAACGTGAAGCTTAGCAATTGGGAAACTACTCCTCTCCCCACCAGGAAGGAGTTTTGGTAGTTTGCTTTGTTTTCCTTTATGTTATCTGGGTTATTCCAGGGTTGTAATCCAGATTTTTAGTTTTTTCTTGTTTTGATGTTCAAACCCTTCTATCCTTTTATTTTCAATGAAATGCAATTTTCCGTTTTCCGTTATTCTTAATAGTGTTTTATTTTGTTCTTTTTTCTTTTGTACAGTTCTTTTTATGCTGGTTACAGTGACATGACATGCATGAAGAGTTTTCAGCTGAGTCTTAAAAGCCAATCTAATTCTGAAATAACAATCCAAGAAGTAGAATATGATGATGAAATAGAATATGATGAAGAAGCAGCATTTGAGGAAATCAGTAAAGAGCTAAAACAATTTGAAGTAAAATTAAATCCTAATTTGAGTGAGACCAAAGCAATCAATTTTGGGGACCAGGATGATGTTAGGGAAACCAAGATAAGTGTGTATTTAGAACCGCAAGTTAAGGAGGAAATAATCAAAATATTGTTTGAGTACAAAGATGTCTTTGCATGGTCATATGATGATATTCCAGGCCTGAGCACTGATCTGGTAGTTCATAAATTACTAACTGATCCAGCATTCCCTCCTGTCAAGCAAATGTTGCGAAAGTTCAAGACTGATATGAGTGTGAAGATCAAAGAAGAAATCACAAAGCAGCTTACTGCAAAAGGTCATTCAAGCCACTCGATATCCCACTTGGTTAGCCAATGTTGTGCCAGTACCAAAGAAGGATGGTAAGACCAGGGTATGTGTTGATTACCCTGATCTTAACAAAGTAAGCCCAAAGGATGATTTTCCATTGTCGAACATTCACATTCTGATCGATAATTGTGCCAAGCATGAGATTGGGTCTTTTGTGGACTGTTACACGGGATATCACTAGATCTTGATGGATGAGGAAGATGTAGAAAAGACAGCATTTATCATGCCATGGGGAACATACTGTTATCGGGTAATGCTATTTGGTTTGAATAATGCTAGGGCAACTTACATAAGGGCGATGACCACCATATTTCATGACATGATACATAGGGAGATCGAGGTTTATGTAGATGATGTGATCATAAAGTCAAAGAAGCAGTCTGACCATGTCAAGGACCTGAGGAAGTTTTTCCAAAGGCTCCGCAGGTACAACCTTAAGCTCAATCCAACGAAATGTGCATTTGGTGTCCCGTCTGGGAAACTACTAGGATTCGTGGTCAGTCGATGCAGTATTGAGTTAGACCCGTCGAAGATCAAATCCATTCAAGAGTTACCACCGCCAAAGAACAAAACAAAGGTGATGAGTTTGCTTGGAAGGTTAAATTACATCAGCAGGTTCATTGCTCAGCTCACGACAATGTGTGAGCCCATCTTTAAGCTGCTGAAGAAGAATGTTGCGGTCAAGTGGACTGACGAATGTTAAGAGGTATTTGATAAGATTAAGAGGTACCTGTCGAATCCACCTTTGCTGGTCCCACCAGAGCCTGGAAGACCTTTAATTCTCTATTTGACAGTCTTGGATAATTCTTTTGGCTGTGTATTGGGTCAACATGATGTCACGGGAAAGAAGGAGCAAGCAATCTATTACCTCAGTAAGAAGTTCACTCCCTATGAGGTTAAATACACTATGCTTGAGAGGACATGTTGCGCCCTGACTTGGGTGGCGCAAAAGTTGAAGCATTATCTATCTTCCTACACTATTTACCTCATTTCTCTCATAGATCCTCTAAAGTATATCTTTCACAAGCCTATGCCCACAAGAAGACTTGCAAAGTGGCAGATTTTACTTATAGAGTTTGACATCATCTATGTGACTCGGACCGCGATGAAAACCCAAGCCTTGGCCGAGCACTTGGCCGAGAATCCGGTGGATGATGAATATGAGCCACTGAAAACTTATTTTCCTAATGAAGAGGTCATGTGTGTTGATGAGGTTGACCATGATGAAAATCTAGGTTGGAAACTCTTATTTGATGGAGCTGCTAACATGAAAGGGGTTGGAATAGGGGCTGTACTTATCTCTGAAACAGGGCAACACTACCCTGTAACAGCCCAGCTTCGATTTTATTGCACCAACAACATGGCTGAGTACGAAGCATGCATTCTGGGTTTGAGGTTAGCTATAGACATGGGAGTCCAGGAAATACTTGTTTTGGGAGAATCAGATTTGTTGGTTCACCAGATTCAAGGAGAATGGGAGACTCGAGATTTGAAGCTCATACCGTACCGATAGTGCCTGCATGATCTTTGTCAACGATTCAGGTCAGTTGAATTTAGACATATTCCCAGGATTCATAATGAGATTTTTGATGCCTTGGCCACTCTAGCGTCAATGTTACATCATCCGAACAAGGCTTATATTGACCCAGTGCATATCCAAGTTCATGATCAACATGCTTATTGTAATGTGGTGGAAGAGGAAATCGATGGCGAACCTTGGTTCCACAATATCAGTGAATACATCAGGTCAGGGGTATATCCAGTACATGCTACAGGTGACCAAAAAAGAACCATTCGACGTCTGGCTAGTGGATTTTTCTTGAGTGGAGGAATCTTGTACAAGAGGACTCCGGATTTAGGACTGCTGAGGTGCAAAGATGCTAAAGAAGCTTCAACTATCATGGCCGAAGTGCATTCTGGAGTTTGCGGGCCGCATATGAACGGGTATGTCTTGGCAAAGAAGATACTTCGAGCAGGTTATTATTAGCTCACCATGGAACGAGATTGTATCAGTTTTGTTTGCAAGTGTCATCAATGCCAGGTACACGGTGATTTGATTCATTCTCCCCCATCTGAGTTACACACAATGTGTGCACCTTGGCCTTTTGTTGCTTGGGGCATGGATGTTATTGGACCAATTGAGCAGGCAGCGTCAAACGGGCACATATTTATTTTGGTGGCCATTGATTACTTTACCAAGTGGGTCGAAGCTGTAACTTTCAAGTCCGTGACCAAGAAGGTAGTGGTGGATTTTGTTCATTCAAATATCATTTGTCGGTTCGGAATTCCTAAGGTGATCATCACAGACAATGCTGCTAATCTCAATAGTCATTTGATGAAAAAAGTATGCCAACAGTTCAAGATCATGCATCGGAACTCCACTCCGTATCGCCCCAAGGCAAATAGAGCTGTTGAGGCTGCTAACAAGAACATAAAGTAGATACTTCGTAAGATGGTGCAAGGTTCTAGGCAATGACATGAAAAATTGCCTTTTGCCTTACTGGGTTATCGCACTACTGTCCGCACTTTAGTAGCAACTCCTTATTCGCTGGTATATATAACTGAGGCAGTTATACCTGCAGAAGTTGAGATTTTATCCCTTCGGATCATCGCGGAATCCGAAATTGATGATGATGAGTGGGTCAAAAACCCGGATCGAGCAGTTGAGTTTGATTGACGAGAAAAGATTGGCTGCAGTATGTCATGGTCAATTGTATCAGAAAAGAATGGCAAGAGTATACAACAAAAAGGTGCGTCCTCGGAAATTCAAAGTGGGGCAGATGGTATTGAAACACATCCTTCCTCATCAAATGTAAGCCAAAGGCAAGTTCGCCCCAAACTGGCAGGTGCCATTCGTGTGACAAGAGTATTGCCCAATGGTGCTTTGTATTTAATAGACATAGAAGGTAAATGTGTAGATATGGCTATCAATTCTGATGTAGTTAAGAGGTACTATGTATGATTTCTTTGCTTACCTTAAGTTATATTTTGTACTTGGCATATTCAAAGTTGAAATGACGAAGACATTTTGTTCCGCTACCCAGACACTTTCATCCTTTGTTACCCATTTTGAGCTTTATTTGTTTTCTTTCATACCCCTCTTTTGGAATCAGTAGTAGAAGTAGAGAATGAAAAAAAATGATGATGAATGAGTGAAAATAAGAAAAACGAAAAAAAGGAAAAAGAAAAGAAAAAAAAAAGGAAGAAAAGAAGGAAAAGGAAAAAAAAGAAAGAAGAAAAAGAAAAAAAGAAAAGAAAAAGGGAAACAAAAACAAACAACTTTCTTTTTGAACTACGTTCGGCCTGATTCCTTTTAAGGATACATAAGCAGCCTCACGGTTCGGTCCCATCAAAATAAAAATTAAAACTCCTCGGACCCAAAGAAACTGGGGCAGAAGTTTTGGTTTTGAAAAGATCTGATTCCAAAAGTTGTAATTTTGACCCCTTTTCATCTTAAGTTAGTTTGAGCCTTCATGCCACCCTTTCTTTCTAACCCTGTCCAAAAGCCTACATTACGGTCCAAAGAAAGACCTTCCGATCAATCTTTGAGGATGCCAGGTCAAGCGAGATAGAGGTATGATTTACATCATGGGTAACACTTTGTTCACGGGTGCAAGAGAGAAAATTTAAAATGAGAGAGTCTTATTGGTGAAAACCCTCACGGGCACCGTAAGGCGATGGTGAGTGAGAGAAAATATAAAATGAGAGAGTCTTATTGGTGAAAACCCTCACAGACACCGTAAGGTGATGGTGAGTTGAGAGATGAACAAATGAGAGAGGCTTGTAGGTAAAAACCCTTCGGGACACTGCAAGTCGAATGAGGCTTGTGACTTCACAAGGGAATTGGATCAGTGAAAGCCCGGTTTTTGAAGTATGAAGACATGACATAAACTGAAAATATGATTGGTTGGGCGGATTAGGCTAATCAGTCCGAAATGCATGTCATGATCATTGGAGCTGGCTGCTTCCCTCAGATAAGTCTTCTTTTTCTCATTCTTCTTTACATAGTCATCTGTGTTCAAAATTTTCATTTGTTCCTTTTGTCAAAAATCATTTTCACCTTGCTCTTTGAGTCTATCTTTATGAGTCTCTTTCGAATTAGCCCTTGTTGAACAAGCAGGAAAGGATTTCAAAGCTTACTACCAGCTTTTAAATTGCACAAAGCGGAGTCCGGCCAAGCACATCACAATTGACTTGATTTAGAATAAGCAATATGGTGATAACTAAGGTTCAGGCAATCAAGTGAATCTTGAATTTTGAGAAAATACAAGGATTCATCAACTTTCAAAATGAAAACATAATGCAACAAGTGAGGGTGAAATATTCATGTCGTGCAGAGGTTTTGTGGCCCAGTTCCAATCAAAAGGTCAAACAACTCCTTGCTAGCCCGAAGCAGCTAATTAGAATGAAGCATGGCAGTAGCGGAAGCAAATGCTCAGCAATGATGCCACAAACTAACCACCACGTTTTCAAACTAACAAGATTTTTCTGAAACAGGGGCAGGAAATATTTTTAATCCACAAGGACTTCCCATGGAAAAGCATGGTTCAGAGAGCAAGAAATTCTGTTCAGAATCCTCCAAGATGAGAGCATGGTTTAGGTAAGTTCATTCTAAGTTCTCAGGACCCACCTGGATAATGTGACTTAATTTTAAGTTTTTAGGACCCTCCTGGATAATGGGATTTAATTTTAAGTTTTCAGGACCCTCCTGGATAATGAGACTTAATTTTAAGTTTTCAGGACCCTCCTGAATAATGGGATTTAATTTTAAGTTTTCAGGACCCTCTTGGATAATGAGATTTAGTTTTTAAATTTTTAGAACCCTCTTGGATAATAGTTTTTAGTTTTTAAATTTTTCAGGGCCCTCCTGGATAATGGGATTTAGCTTTTAAATTATTAGAGCTCTTTTAGGTAACATGATTCGATTAACACTTACAGATGTGCCCAGATTCCAAACTGGGGCAGAAAAATATCTTTTGTTTTGTCTGTTTTGTCGTAATGGCAGACGCCCACCTGGAGAATAAGGGAATACAGTTCAAGTTTTGCAATCAAGCGCCCACCTGGAGAACAAGGGAATACCATTCAAAGTTTTAGCAATCAGGCGCCCACCTGGATAACGAGGGAATATAGTTTCAAGTTTTGGCAATCAGGCGCCCACCTGGATAACGAGGGAATACAGTTTCAAGTTTTTGGTAATCAGGCGCCCACCTGGATAACGAGGGAATACAATTTAAGTTTTAGCAATCAGGCACCCATCTGGATAACGAGGAAATACAATTCAGGTTTTAGTAATCAGGCGCCCACCTGGATAACGAGGGAATACAATTCAAAGTTTTAGCAATCAGGCGCCCACCTGGATAATGAGAGAATACAGTTCAAGTTTTGGTAATCAGGCGCCCACCTGGATAACGAGAGAATACAATTCAAGTTTTTAGCAAGTATGCGCCCACCTGGATAACGAGGGAACACAGTTTCAAGTTTTAGCAATCAGGCGCCCACCTAGATAACGAGGGAATACAATTTAAGTTTTAGCAATCAGGCACCCACCTGGATAACAAGGGAATACAGTTTCAAGTTTTAGCAATCAGGCTCCCACCTGGATAACGAGGGAATACAGTCCCAAGTTTTAGCAATTAGGCGCCCACCTGGATAACGAGGGAATCCATTTCGAAATTATTGTGATTTTCAGGCACCCTCCTGGAAAACGCGGGAATTCATGTTAAAGCTACTTCAATTCGCAAATTCAAGAAGCATCAGGAGCCTGCCTGAAGAACAGGGTCCATTTCTCAATTGCATATTGAAGATCAAGTAGAGATTCACGGAAGATTCAAGACAAGAAGTAGATAGGATCTTTTATTTTTCTTTTACTTTTGCTATAATTTTTCCTTTTTATTTTTGATGTAATGGCAGGAACCGCGGACCGGAACCTCGACGACGGCACCTCAATTGGCTCTCCACCTCGGTACACTCCATCACTGTTCCTACTTTTGAACTACACATGACCTGATTCCTTTATAGCCAAGGATATGTAGACAGCTCAGATACCAGGGCTCGGTCACATTCTCTTCATTTCTCTTAGTTTTTGGTCTCCCTAAATAAGGGTCGGGTAAAAAAAAATCTGTCTAGTCGTTCTTTGTCTGACAATACTTCGTATTTCCAGTCAAAGAGGAGCAGCTGTAGACATGTAATTTTTGACCCTCCCAGAGTTTTTACTCATTTTAGCCTTTAGATATTTAGTTTAGGCTTAATATCGCTATTTTACCTAGTTTTATTATTTATTTATTCGGCTATCATATTTTTATTTTTAGTAATTTCCTACCAATTAAATAATTAGTTTTTTTGTTTTGTCTTTAAAAACAAAAAGAAGAAATGAAAAAAACAAACAAACAAGAAAGGATGAAACAAAACAAGAAAAAAAAAAGAAGAAAAAAAGTAACGAAGCAAAAGCAGAACGGAAGTGCAAAAAAAGAAAAATCCAAAATGGTTTGTTTCATTCCTATATGAGCACATGTCCCATTATTTTTACTCCAAGTAATTTACTTTGTCCATTTTTATATTCTCTTAACAAATTCAATAGCTAAGGAAGAGAGACAAAGGGGCACAAGGTCATTTTTATGGACAGTGCACACATTGACAGTTGGGATTTTTGGCATATTATACGGGCCCACACGGTTTTGGGGTCTTCTTTTTCTCCAAGCAATGGTTACATTGGAGAGGCAGACACAGAGAAAAAAAAACCCCTAGGACACAAGACTAAAGACCCATGGCTGCCATCTTCAACCTAGAGACAACAATGAAACCCTAGTCCCCATAACCACTAGCAGCGCCACCCACCACGTCCAAGCCATAGCAGACCTTCAGCTTCATCTTCCTTACATATTACACAAAAAACACAAACCCTAGATGAACCTTTCTTTTTCAAGAAGACAAGAGCTGAACTCAAATCGTCACTCCTCACAGACCCATGGCTGGCTTCCTCGTCTTCCTCAGCTGAACGACCAAATGACCCCTGACCTCTCTAACCCCACCAACATCTCCGCCGCCCCTCACCCTCCAGCCCACGACCATAACTCCAGCTCCACACCTATCGTCTCCACTACGCACAACATCTGAACCTAAATCTCACCGGACCTTATGCTACTCAGGACCAAACGGAATGACCCCAACTCCCTTCAAAAACGAGCAACCATTTCATCTTTATCTACAAACAAGGAGGTAGCCATGGAGATAGCAGCTAAACCCTTTAGCCGTTTTTGAACAAAACCAAAATTCCTAAGCCAATCTTCTTCTTCACCTCGCACTCGCCGGAAAAACCAGCGGCCACGGCTGCTTACTGACCTCACTCCAAACGCCCAGCAACAGAAACCACCGAGCCAGACCCCCCTCATCTCCTTCACCCTACATCGCTAAAGACACTGAAGGTCGACTGTATCTAAATGAAAAATACAGAAACAGAGATAGGAGAGATTAACTAAGGATATCGTTCGAAAATGGAGTAACACTGAGGTAGGAGTTCGAAATTTGGGAGTCGTCGTTCGTGTTCCAGTCGCGGTTCGGTTTGAATTTGATTGCTACATGGCCGAGTTTCCTGTTTGTTGGTCATGATCTAAACGCCTTCCATTTTTTCCGTTCAAGTTCGAGTCGCCGGAATTTGACATTGTTGTGAACAAATTGGAGGTTCATCTTAATATGGAAAAGTTCTTGTTTATTAAAGGTTCACTCTTATCCTTCTTCTATCTATATAATATCCTTTAGTTTCATGTATGTGATTTCTTGGTGATGCAACTTTGTTGATTAATTTTGTGACTGTTTTGTTTGATTTCTTGGTGATACATTGTTGTTTGTTAAAGGTTCTGTTTGCTACTTTTTATTTAAGGCAAATAAGTCACAATTTGATAAATGAAAAAAGTTGAATTTGGTCAAGGGGTTAGTTCAATACAAACATGGACTTTGTAAAGGATTACTAGACGGGTTGGGAAGGGAATTATAAAAATTTGAGTTCGGATCGATATTCTTAGTTCTTTATCTTGCTTTGTTGCTTTTAATCGTTATGAGTATGTTTAGGCCGTCATCACTGGGTAGGAAAACTTTAGGATTTTTGTTATATTTGGGGTGAGAGGTTGTCCCTTAGATAAATTCATCCGGGGAATGCCCCGTGGACTCTGTAAGTATTTTAACCCGGGGAACGCCCCGAAGTACTTTGTAAATATTTTGGAGGGCGTAACGCGTTCGTGAAGGAAGCATAGTATAGTATTTTATTCTTATTTCTATTCTTATTTTTCTTTTATTAGGTGGGGACGACCTTGAGCCCTTTTATGTGTTTATTTTTCTGCGTTTGTTTTACCTCAACTTGAATATTTTAGAAGTCAACTAGATTGAGTATGCAACCGTGAATTTCACGGGACTTGGGGAGTGCCTAACACCTTCTCCCCAAGTCAAATGAACTCCCTTACCCGAATCTCCGGTGCAGACTTAGTTTTGGAGTCTAAAGTGTTTTAAAAGAAAAAATTATTTTTAGAAAAACGGTGACCTGACACACCGAAACCAATGTCAGGTGGAGACTCTGAAATATCTTTTGAAACACAATCCTTTGTCACTTTCATAATTGAAAACCCTTTTGAGCTTTACAAATCTTTTTATTTATTTAAGAGAATTAAGCGAGGTTTTTAAAAAATGGGGTGTGACAACATTCTGGTCAAATCAAAAAGGAAAGAAGATCATATCGACCACCTAAAAAATGCGCCTTCAGCGTAACCTCGGGTAAATTTCTCGGTTTCCTGGTATCCCAAAGCGGCATCGAGGTAAATCCTGATCAAATCAAAGCCATTAAAGGGATACATGAGGTATTAACCAACAAGAAACATGTGTAAAAACTGACTGGACGCATAGCCACCCAGTCGAGGTTCATCTCAAGGTCATCCGACTGGTGCCATAAATTCTTCAACGTGTTGAAGAAAGACAACGGGCTCCAGTGGAATTCAGAATGCACCAATGCCTTAAGAAAACTAAAGGCGTACTTGTCCTCGCCCCCATTACTCGCCAAAGCAGAACCTGGTGAGCGCCTCCTAATATTTGGCCATATCAGAGGTCGCGGTAAGCGCGGTGTTGGTCCACGAAAACAAAGGGACGCAATCTCCAATTTATTACATTAGCAAAACCCTAGTTGACGCCGAAACGAGGTACCCCCACCTCGAAAAGTTGGCCTTGGCATTGGTCATAGCTTCATGAAAACTTAGACCCTATTTTCAATGTCATCCCATATCGGTGGTGACAACCTTCCCTCTACGAAACATCCTACATAAACTCGAATTGTGGGGAAGATTGGCCAAATGGGCCATATAATTGAGCGAGCACGATATAACATATTAGTCGCGAATAGGGATAAAATCGAGGGTACTCGCCGACTTCGTCGTCGATTTCAGTGCCAAGATAATGCCCGAGGTCAAGCAGAAAGATTCTCGTACCCGTCTTGGACTACCTGACCTATGGGTCTTATATACCGACGGCGTATCCAATGTGTCGGGATCTAGACTAGGACTCGTACTCGAGGTCCCAACAGGTGAAATTATCCGCCAATCCATACAATGCCCCGATATGACTAAACATGAGGCCGTAATTGCAGGGCTTAAGTTGGCTCTCAAATACGGAGCACGACGAGTCATCCTCAGATGCGACTCACAGCTCGTTGTCAACCAAGTCACAACGACTTTCCAATTCAAAGAGCAGAGGCTACAAAAATACTAGGCAGAAATCCATAAACTGCTGCTAGAATTCGATAAATGTCGACTCGACTAGATACCCCGAGCAAAAAATGTCAAGCCAGATGGCCTCGCCACATTAGCAGCGGCCACCAGAAATATTACAAAAGAAAACGTGATCACCCTTCTCCACTCGTCAATACACCAACTTGTGGTATACTTTGTAAATTTGATTTGGGACGGGCGCACCCGTATTATAGTATATTTGCAGGAAGGAGCACTCCCAACAGATAAAAAGGAAGCCAAAAAGCTTCGAATGCAGGCGGCTAGGTACATCATCATAAATCATGACCTGTACAAGAGAACATTTGGGGGGCCCTTGGTGAAATGCTTAGGGCCGAATCAAATAAGGCGCATGCTCAAGGAAGTACACGAGGGCCATTGTGGTGCCCATACAGGCAACCGAGCTCTCATCATATGCCTCATTCGAGCAGGTTATTATTGGCCCACTATGAAGAAAGAAGTCTCCGATTACATCAAGAAGTGTGAATAGTGCCAAAAGTACGCACCTATGATACATCAAGCGGGCAAAAACCTCCACTCTGTCACTTCGCCATGGCCATTCATCAGATAGGGAATGGACATCGTCGTACTCCTCCTAGCAAGGCGAGGTAATGCACGTTTTCTCTTGGTTTTTAACTGACTACTTTTCCAAATGGGTGGAAGCAGGTGCATTCACCCAAACACGCGAAAAAAAAGTCATCACCTTTCATATGGAGAAACATCATATGCCGTTTCGGCATCCCTAAAGAAATCAGCTGTGATAATGGGCCCCAATTCACCGGAAAAAAACCACTGAGTTCTTCGAAAAATGGCACATCAAGCGAATACTCTCCACATCATATCATCCCACCGATAACGGTCAAGCCAAATCCTCGAACAAAACAATATTGAACGTCTTGAAGAAAAAGCTCGAGGACGCCAAAGGATTATGGCTAGAATTGCTACTATAGGTACTATGGGCCTATTGCACTACGCCAAAAATGAGCATAAGCAAAATGCCATATTCACTAGTCTACAGGACTGATGCCATGATACCTATCGAGGTTGGGGAACTTAGCTTGAGATACTCCAATGAAAGCGGACAAAACAGTAACGAGAAAAGAAAATAAGACCTCGACGAGGCAGAAGAATGAAGAGACATGGCGTACGTAAGAATGGTAGCCCAAAAACAGCAAGCAGAAAGGTAATACAACAAAAAGCCAAAATACAACCACTCAAAGTCGGAGACTATGTTCTCAAGGCCAAAACACAGGCGAGCAAAGCCCCGAAAGAAGACAAACTAGGAACCAAATGGGACAGGCCATACAAAATCACGGCAGCAGCAAACAAAGGAGCATTCCAACTAGAAACAATGGAGGAAAAACTACTACAAAACAATTGGAATGTTGCCCACCTCAAATACTTCAACTTCTAAAAATGGACTCCCCTCAAGTCGTACTCTTTTTTCCTCACCGGGTGTCACACTTCGTTTTTACACACCCGAAGGTAGTACAATGGAGTTTTTCCACTTTAAGTGACATTATTCGAAGTGAGATTATTTATTCATTTTTATTCAGAGCCGCCACTTGGGATGGTTTAATTGGTGTCCCAAGTCACCGATTTATTTTGAATCCCAAATCGAGGAAAATTCGACTTTCCTTTTGAAGTCTGCGAACCAGAAATTCTGAATAAGGAATTCTGTTAACCCGAGGGAAGGTGTTAGGCACCCCCGAATTCCGTGGTTCTAGCACGGTCACTTAAACTATTACAGTTGGCCTATTATCTGATTTTAATACATGTTTTAGCCTATGGTACATTTTTAACTTATTAGCCGCTTTTAAATTATTTTTAGGAAGATTCAACGTTATCTAAAACACGTCTTTGGACCACGCCACATGAAATGCACCCGTGATCCATGACATATTCATTTAACGTTGTTGAGATTTGGATTTGGGTCACATGAAATGCACACTCGAGTTTAAGAAGGTAATTTATTAAGATAACGCGTCTAAAACAACTATGCGTTTGCAACTTTGCGAGGGCCATGGAAACTCGTTAAATGGCGCGCCTCAATTTCTAAGGATCAAAACAAGATTAATTAAAATAAGGGCCGTGTAATTATCATTTTGTTTGGCACGACACCCCTCGATTTATTCTAACCAAAAGGTTTCTATGCTAACTCATGAGGGCCATAACTATTTGATCTCATTTACTTATGGCGCACCTCGATTAACAATAGAACTAAATAAAATGAAAATTCAATTCATGTCCACATGTTAACAACCCAAAATTAACGATCAAAGGATAATATGAAAGTGCTGCATATTTCTCGTTTTAGCATTTCAATCCCTTACAATGCACTTTAACTAATCATCACTGCCAAATCGCGACAAGAATTAACCAAGAGTCAGATCATATTATTTTGAGATCTCTACCAATAACTGACCTTAGAAAAGGGCAATTTAAAACCAATCAAATGCAACGAAAAAAACCAAAATTCATGGACAGATCTGTAAAGTTTGGTTCAAAGGAAAAGAAATACAAAAATTGAATAAACTAAACTTTATCAATGTTCTAACACCTCCATTCTCTAAAGAGATCTTATGAACAATAGAAACTTTCCATAAAGCAAAAAAAATCAAATCGCAGAAGGTTTGGCAAATTTGCAGAATTTAAATGAGAATTTAACCAATTCAATTAAACCCAACATGCTTAGATTAACCAACACAAACTTTCATAGCTGAAAACCGGAATCAAACTAATTCGAACAGATATCATACTCCGATGTTTCCAACAATTTCAACCAACTTGAGATGAAATACACATCTCTTACACACTAGAATAATAGAGATCAGAACTGGAACCAATATACAGGAAGCTAAAAGGGAAACCACAATTTTTGATCATTTGAATAAAGCATAAGAGAGAAAGTTTCCACAACTTACCCGATCGCACAAAGCAAAGCTCGAACAAGCCAAATGAAGGCAGAAACAGACTCGACGGAACTCGGATAGCGTATCAATGAACAACTCGACGGACCGGACACGACGACCTGAATAGATTCACTAAACTGGATTTGGGTAGCGAATTCGAGCTGACTTTCGCACTGATTTGGTGTAGTTTCAGGGAGTTTTGGAGCAGGACTTACTGTTGGGTCGACCTCTACTTCACCGGATTCTATGAAAGGTCATCAGAATTACATGTTTCCGGTCAGATTTGGTTCTGTCTAGCGTGGGTCCTACTGTTTCTTGACAACAAAACGGGGAGGTTTTGGGGGAAAACGTGAAGGGGGTGGAGTTGAGAGGTCGTTGGCTTCTGCTTCGTGGAGTGAAGAAGAATTTCAGGGGGTCGTTTCGGTGGGGGATGAAGAAGATGAGATCGTGAGGGGGAGGTCCTTGATGCAAAGCTGCACAGCTTTTTGTTTGCAGAATCTCTGCCTTGTGTATTTCAGTTGCTCTAGGATATAGGTGTTATTTTTTGTTCTTAGGTCCTTAGGGTCTTTTTTATTTTATTTTTTATTCCCAAGAAGAGTCTAGAAGGGTCCCTAGGGTAAGCTTGATGGGTATTGAGTATTGGGCTTAAGGAGTGGGCTAGAAACTTGGGCCTTTATGACTAGCTATGCTTAAAATTAGCTTAATTAACTAAAAATCTATCCATATAGAAATATTATCAAAAATATTAATTAGCCCTACTTAAATAAAATTATTATTAAAATAAAGACTGACCGTTAAAACAAAATTATTTTTTGGTATTTTTCAAGATTAAAATGACTACCAAACATTAATGAAACTACTTTTTTGTAATTTTCATTTTCTTGTAATAAAATAAAGTAAAAGAGTCAAAATTAATTAAAATAACGCTATTAGGCCTAAATTAAATATTTACATACTAAAATATAAAAAATCTTGGGGAGGGTCAAAAATCACATGTCTACATAAAAAATATTTTCCCTTGCACCTTGAACTATTTTCCCTTGAAACTTGAACTGTCTTCCTTCGAAACTGCTTTCCCTTGAAACTCGAGTTGTCTTCCTTCGAAACTGCTTTCCCTTGAAACTTGAGTTGTCTTCCCTTATACTCCAGGTGGGCGCCTGATTACAACAAAACAGACAAAACAAAAGAAATTTTTTCTGCCCCAGTTTACACTAGGAAGATTTGTGAGTTCTTAGCAAAATTGTAAACCACTTGTACTATTGATGCAATGATAAGATTAAACTAAGAATAGACTAGGAAAACTATAAAATAAGCTTGACTAAAGTAAAGACTGACCCTATTCTCCAGGGGGGCCCCTGATTTCAAGAAAACTAAACATTGATAACTTAAGAAAACTAAAAATTGACCCTTTTTTTCAAATCCAGACTTCCCTTTTTTTTTTTCAAAATATCCTAGGAGAAAATTCGTCAAAGTAGGTTTTCTATCTTAGGAGAAAGATTCATCAGACTAAGATGTTAATCCTAGGAGAAAATTCATCAGGCTATGTCCCTTTTCTCTTTTTTTTTTGGTATCTTAAGAGAGAGATTCATCAGACTAAGATTTCTATCCTAGGAAAAAGTTCATCAGACTAAGTCTTCTATCTTAGGAGAAAAATTCATCAGACTAAGATTTTGATCCTAAGAGAAAAATTCATCAGACTAGGTCTCTTTTTTGGTATCTTAGGAGAAAGATTCATCAGACTAAGATTTTGATCCTAGGAGAAAGTTCATCAGGTTTTCTATATTAGGAGAAAGATTCATCAGACTAAGATTTTGATCCTAGGAGAAAGTTCATCAGACTAGGTCCTCTGTCTTAGGAGAAAAATTCATCAGACTAAGATTGTGATCCTAAGAGAAAATTCATCAGACTAGGTCTTCTATCTTAGGAGAAAGATTCATCAGACTAAGATTTTGATCCTAGGAGAAAGTTCATCAGACTAGGACTTTTTATCCTAGGAGGCAAAATGTGACGACCAAATGACAAAATTTCATGCACATGAGCAAGATAGAAAATGCAAAAATTTGAGAAACTTCCCTTTGTCGGCTCTTCTCTTCTTTTCATTTTCGTTTTTTTCTCTCTTTTTTTTTATTTTTCTTTTTTTTCTTTTCTTTTCCCTTCTTTTTTTCTTTTTTTAACCACATTCCTTGCACTGCTTTGTTCTTGTTTCATACAATGAAAAATTTGTCAGTTTTAAAAATGGTGGTCGGTTTGTGGCCTTGTGTCTTGAGCAGCTTGGCTTTTGCTCGATCATCTTGAGTCGGTCTCAAGAAACTTTTGTTTTGCACCAACTCTAATTGTTTCACACCCAGTTCCATTTGTATTTCTGGCTCAATCAGCCTTATCCCAACTGGAGATCTTTGCTTATGTGAGCTTTTCTGATATCTTGAATGACTTCCTGCTTTTTGAGCAATTTGTTTGTCAGAGAGAACCACCAGTTATCTTTCTTGTGCCAAGTAGGATGACAAGAGTCTTTTTTGGGGAAGCCATTATATGAATACTCAATGTATATTGACAGAAACAACTTAGTGCTGGCCAAATTTGCTTTATGCAACTGAAAAGCTGGTAGCAATTTTGAAATCTTTTCTTGCTTGTTTTGACAAGGACTGACTCAGAGTGGAGGACACAATGATGCAAAGAAACAAGTATTAACAATAAATGCCCCTATTGGAAGGACAGAAGGAAGATTTTTTTTTTCAATAACTAGCCTTAATGATCTTGACATGCATTTTGGACTCCACGGCCTGATCTATCAAACTAATCCAATCTTCCCTTATACTATTCTTATGATCTTTGAAGTCGGGCCTATCCATGCCAATCCTTTGCATCAGCTTCACGACTCACTTTCGACTAATGGTGCCCCGAGGAGTTTTCACCAACAAGTCTCTCTCATTTATTCATCTCTTCTTACCGTCGTCTTACAGTGCTCGTGAGGGTTTAATAAGACTCGCTCATTTTTCTTTTTCTTTTTCTTTCCCTCTTTTTGGGAGCAACTCGACGATGTTCTAGGTCGTGTGACAACTGTTGCTCAATGCATGCGTCTCTTGGCATTTTTTAAGGCATATTGGGAGGTCTTTATTTGGAAGGTTTTTGGATAGGGTTGGAAAGAAAGGTTGGCGTGAAGGCTCAAAATAAACTCAAAATGAGGGGTTGTAGACTTACAACTCTTGGAATCGACTCTTTCAAAAATGAAATAAAATCCTTGCCCCAGTTTCAGATGTTGTGGAGTTTTGGATTTTTCTATTTTTTCTATTCTTATTTGGTTGGACCGAACCGTGAGGCTACCTACGTTTCCTTTTTTTAAGGAATCAGGTCGAACATAGTTCAAAGATCTGACCTAACTAATTTTTTCATTTTTCTTTCTGTTGTTTTTTTCTTTTCTTTTTTTCTCTTTCTTTTTATTTTGTTTCAAAACAAGTTGCCCCAGGCCCTATTTTTAGGGTATGGACCTCTGACAAATCTTTTTTTTTTTGAACTTTCTAAGAATTGCCCCAGTTTGTACTCTTAGGACCTGAATTTTTTTTTTACTCTAAACTTGATTCCAAAAGAGGGTAGTCAAAGAAAATAACACAGACTCAAAAGGGGTAGCAAAGGATATAAAGTGTTTGGGTAGCAGAAAAAGGGCCTCCCAACCTCGAGAACGCCAAACATAGTATCTTTTTGCGATCACAGCATTGATGAACATGTCTGTCTTCTTGGTGTGTCATGGTCATAAGACACTTTCCGTCCCTTAATGTCGAAATTTCTAACAAACTTCAATTGATTAAACATCCTCAAGCCCAATCTTCACAATGATTTGAAGGTGAATTTTACTCGACCATAATTCCAAAGTATTTCAACTCTTTATTCATCCTCAAAAATGCCTTTTCCTCAGTTGTCCAACTCAAACTTAAATCAATTTTCTAAGATCTGGCCAAAATTCCGCATGCATGTCATGTTATTAAGACTAGCGGGAAAATAACTAATCATGAAATGACACAAAAGGACAAACTGTATTTCATTAAGTAAACAACAAGACAAATAACCTAAAATTCGAGTTATAACCCTAAATAGCCCGGCTAATGAAAATAGCAACAGAACAGAAAGACAAGACTCACACAAACAGAATAGAGGGATAGAATGGTTTGACTAAATAAAACAAATTAAATTCGGATCACAACCCTAAAATAACCCAGATAATAGAAAAAACATCAAAACAAACTACCAAGATTCCTTCATAGTGCGGAGGGAATGACTTTTCAATTGGTAAGCTTGATATTTAGCCACAAATTTGCTCATCAGAATCAGCAGAGCCTTCTCCAATTTCAAAATCATTAACTTGGGTTAGCAAATTCCCGAGAGGATTCTCATACTCCCTGTCACCACGCATCATCCCCACAAAGTGTGCATCATGATGTGCAGGTAAAGGATTCTGCGCGATATTCTGGGTGTCACTGTCTTGGATCACAATCAGGTTTTCCAGGATCATCCTTTCTATTTCTCTTTTCAAATCCCGACAGCTTTCAACATTGTGCCCCTGGGCATTGGAATGGTATTTACACCTTTTAGAAGGGGCCAAAGCTTCTTGCACGGGGGTCCAGATGATTTGGAGGAATGGGTACAATCATGTCATAATGCTTTAATTTCTCAAACAAGCTTGCATAGGACTCTCCTATTGGTGTAAAATTATCTTTCAACTTTTGCTCCCCTCTATACCTCTGGCCTGGATGTGGGTTATAGGGTACCTAAAAATTTTGTGGAAGCTGGTGGAGATTTTGTGATACTCGTGCTCGCCTTCTGGGGTGTTTTGGTGGCTGGACGACATACTGAGGTGGAGCGACAGAGTATTGAGGGTTCTGAGGTGGATAATACTGCTTAGGGGAGTCATGGAAAACTTGAGGAGGCTGCTCATACCTTCGAGATGTTCTCCTGGGACCTCTTCTCGACCCCGATGTCATCATGATTTCTTCAACCTTCTCATTTGTGTCGCTAAAATTATCAGAATCAACCCGGACAGCCTGAGTTGCGGCTTTAAAAACTGCTTGACTTATAATTTTGCCTGTCTTAAGAGCATTCTCTACCATTTCTCCTATTTTGATTGCTTCCGATAAGGATTTGCCAACTGCGGACATCATGTTTTGAAAATAATCTGGCTCTTGAGCGTGAAGGAAGACAGTGATTAGCTCGTGGTCGTCCATGGGTGGCTTAACTCTAGCTGCTTGCTCTCTCCATTTAATGGCATATTCCCTAAAACTTTCAGTTGGTTTCTTCTTCAAGTTTGAAAGAGAATTGCGGTCTGGGGCAATGTCAATGTTGTATTGGAACTGTTTGACAAAGGCATGTGCCATGTCATCCCAGACATACCAGCGAGACGTGTCTTGATCCATAAATCATTCGGAGGCTACTCCCGTAAGGCTTTACCCAAAATAAGCCATCAACAATTCTTCATTTCTTCCCGCACTTCTCAGTTGATTGCAATACCTTTTCAGGTGGGCTATGGGATCTCCATGTCCATCATACTTTTCAAATTTGGGAGTCTTGAAACCAGGCGGCAATTGGACATCGGGGAACATACATAGATCTTTGAAGGCAACACTTTTTTGACCTGCCAACCCTTGCATATTTTTCAACCGTTGTTCTAAGCTTTTCACTCTTTGGGTCATTTCTTCCTGTACAATCTTTCGGGCAGGCTTCTCAATGTTTGCAGGACGATCAAACGAGTACGAGTGGTACTCAGGAGAGTGATACTGCTCTTGCTGTGTAGCAAAATGTGACTCATGACGAGGCTGTCCTTGACCACTGGCCCATGCTTTATACATTTCGGTCATTTGCTGATTCAATATTCTATTTTTCTCAAACACAGTAGACTCTTGTTGAACCCTCTGACCCTGAGTCTCTGGAGCACTTGTAACAGCTTCGATGTCAGTTATCATTTTTCCTTGGATCTTGTGTTTCCAGCTTACCACAAACCGACCACCTCAACTTTCTTCACAATTCAAAACAATACATATTAGAATGGACTCAGTCAATCCTTATTATTATCAATATTTTTTCATTTTTTTCATTTCTTTTTAATGGTAATCGAACCTGATGTGGGTTGCCTACGTATCATGTGGAAACATGAATCAGATCTTGCATAGTTCAGGAAGATCAGGAATAAAGTAAATAAACCAACTTTTATTTTTGGATTTTGAACTTTTCGAAAGAAAGACATATAAAGAAGAAAGAAAATATTTTTTGGATTTTGATTTTTCTTCAGCAATTTTGCAAAGAAAGACTTTTAAAGAAGAAAGATTTTTTTTCCTTTTTTTTGAATTCGACTTTTATTGTTTTTTTTGGAATTTCGATTGAAAAACTTCTAAAGAAGAAAGAAAATATTTTTGGAATTTTATTTTGAATTTATGAAAGAAATGCTTCTAAAAAAAGAAAATATTTTTGAATTTTGAATTTTCTTTTCAATTTTGAAAGAAGAATGAAAATATTTTTGGATTTTTGGAAGAAATTAAAAGAAAATATTTTTGTATATTTTTTTAAAAAAAAAACAATTAGGGTCTAAAAGAAAGGCTTTCTAAAGAAGCAAGTAATGGAAAATATTTTTTGGATTTTTGAAAATTGGGGTCACAAAAAAAAGACTTTTCTAGAGAGGAAGTAAAGGAAAATATTTTGGATTTTTTGAAAATTATTGGCCGGAACCGATGAGGTTTGCCTACGTATCTCACATCCGGTGAGAATCAGACCCGCGTAGTTCGCCCGTTTTGATGCAACCGGAAAATATGACTTATTGTGAAATGACTTTTTCTCTTCTTTTTTTCAAAATTTCGGCAGAGTTTCAGGATAATTCAAATACCTACTTCTCACTTTTTTTTTTTTCATTTTCTTTCCCTATCTAGAAGCTAGTCAACATTCAAGCCGAAACAAACAGATACACAAGTAGCACGTAAGATGCATCAGGATGGTCTTTTAATTTGGGTACACTTGTCCTAGACAGATCCAACCCCTGTGTTGAGTCCCCAAAGTCAAATGCACGTGATGCAAACAAGCGTTCCTACTGGGGATCCGGCATGAGGCTGAGTTATTCTAGGTTCAAAAACCTGGTTATTTGTTCTAGACTTGTGTACCAGAGCGGACGACTAGAGCCGAGGGGGGCAGCGTACCGGGAATACAGAAGCTTCACCGGTTTTGCAACTTGTCCGAACCTCGTTCTAAAATTTGGGATATGACTCTAACAGAAGAGAAGTCACACGAAGTGCACACTCCTCCATGATTTAGAAGACTCAGAGAGAAGAAGAGTTTCATAGCAGTTTATATACAATTCACAGAATATCAAAGCGGTAAAAGCAACACGTAGCACATTAGGCCCAAACATGTAATAAAACCAAATAATAAATAAAGTCAAGTATAACAATTATTCTAAGCTCGAATTCTTGAACCCTGAACCAGAGATTCTGGGTTCGATCCCCAGCAGTGTCGCCAGAGCTGTCACACCTCCTTTTTACACACCCGAAGGTAGTATAAGGGAGTTTTTCCACTTTAAGTGACATTATTCGAAATGGGATTATTTATTCATTTTTATTCAGAGCCGCCACTTGTGATGGTTTAATTGGTGTCCCAAGTCACTGATTTATTGTGAATCCCAAATCGAGGAAAATTCGACTTTCCTTTTGAAGTCTGCGAACCAGAAATTCTGAATAAGGAATTTTGTTAACCTGAGGGAAAGTGTTAGGCACTCCCGAATTCCGTGGTTTTAGCACGGTCTCTTAAACTATTACAGTTGGCTTATTATCTGATTTTAATACATGTTTTAGCCTATGGTACATTTTTAACTTATTAGCCGCTTTTAAATTATTTTTAGGAAGATTCAACGTTATCTAAAACACGTCTTTGGACCACGCCACATGAAATGCGCCCGCGATCCAAGACATATTTTATTTAACGTTGTTGAGATTTGGATTTGGGTCACATAAAATGCACACCCGAGTTTAAGAAGGTAATTTATTAAGATAACGCGTCTAAAACAACTACGCGTTTGCAACTTTGCGAGGGCCATGAAAACTCATTAAATGGCGCACCTCGATTTCTAAAGATCAAAACAAGATTAATTAAAGCAAGGGCCGTGCAATTGTCATTTTGTTTTGCATGACACCCCTCGATTTATTCTAACAAAAAGGTTTCTAAGCTAACTCATGAGGGCTATAACTATTTGCTCTCATTTACTTATGGCGCACCTCGATTAACAATAGAACTAAATAAAATGAAAACTCAATTCATGTCCACATGTTAACAATCCAAAATTAACGATCAAAGGATAATATGAAAGTGCTGCATATTTCTCGTTTTAGCATTTCAATTCCTTACGGTGCACTTTAACTAATCATCACTGCCTAATCGCGACAAGAATTAACCAAGAGTCGGATCATATTATTTTGAGATATCTGCCAACAACTGACCTTAGAAAAGGGCAATTTAAAACCAATCAAATGCAATGAAAAATACCAAAATTCATGGACATATCTACAAAGCTTGGTTCAAAGGAAAAGAAATACAAAAATTGAATAAACTAAACTTTATCAATGTTCTAACACCTCCATTCTCTAAAGAGATGTTATAAACAACAGAAACTTTCCATAAAGCAAAAAAAAATCAAATCGCAGAAGGTTTGGCAAATCTGCAGAATTTAAACGGGAATTTAACCAATCTCAATTATACCCAACATGCTTAGATTAAGCAACACAAATATTCATAGCTGAAAACCGGAATCAAACTAATTCAAACAGATATCATACTCCGATGTTTCCAACAATTTCAACCAACTTGAGATGAAATACACATCTCTTACACATTAGAATAACAGAGATAAGAACTGGAACCAATCTACAGGAAGCTAAAAGGGAAACCACAATTTTTGATCATTTGAATAAATCATAAGCGAGAAAGTTTCCACAACTTACCCGATCGTACAATGCAAAGATCGAACAAGCCAAATGAAGGCAGAAACAGACTCGACAGAACTCGGACATCGTATCAACGAACAACTCGACGGACCAGACACGACGACCTGAACAGATTCACTCAACTGGATTTGGGTAGCGAATTCGAGCTGACTTTCGTACTGATTTGGTGTAGTTTCAGGGAGTTTTGGAGCAGGACTTACTGTTGGGTCGACCTCTACTTCGCCGGATTCAATGGAAGGTCATCGGTATTACATGTTTTCAGTCAGATTTGGTTCCGTCTAGCGTGGGTCCTACTGTTTCTTGACAGCAAAACGGGGAGGTTGTTGGGGAAGACGTGAATGGAGTGGAGTTGAGAGGTCTCCGACTTCTGCTTCGTGGAGTGAAGAAGAAGTTTAGGGGGTTGTTTGGGTGGGGGGATGAAGAAGATGAGATCGTGAAGGGGAGGTCCTTGATGCAAAGCTGCGCAACTTTTTGTTTGCAGAATCTCTGCCTTGTGTATTTCAGCTGCACTAGGATATAGGCGTTATTTTTTGTTCTTAGGTCTTTAGGGTCTTTTTATTTATTTTTTGTTCCCAAGTAGAGTCTAGAAGGGTCCCTAGGGTTAGCTTTATGGGTATTGGGTATTGGGCTTAAGGAATTGGCTAGAAACTTGGGCCTTTATGACTAGCTATGCTTAAAATTAGCTTAATTAACTAAAAATCTATCCATATAGAAATATTATCAAAAATATTAATTAGCCCTACTTAAATAAAATTATTATTAAAATAAAGACTGACAGTTAAAACAAAATTATTTTTGGTATTTTTCAAGATGAAAATGACTACCAAACATTAATGAAACTATTTTTTGTAATTTTCATTTTCTTGTAATAAAATAAAGTAAAAGAGTCAAAATTAATTAAAATAACGCTATTAGGCCTAAATTAAATATTTACATACTAAAATATAAAAAATCTTGGGGAGGGTCAAAAATCACATGTCTACACCGGGTTTTGTCCCAATTGGGTTTTCTTGGGGATGTTTTTAACGAGGCGACGAAGGGGACGTCTCGAAGTTTAAGTATGGTTTATCGCTCCGCCTGCTGACTTCTTGTCTAGGCCGAACGATAAAGGGACTAGGTACACTAGAACTTCTCCAGTATGTGTGTGGAATAAACAGAAACATGTAACACTCTCCAATGAATGAAATAAAGCAGCATCTTTGCACATCTCCACCAAAGTCTTTCTACATTTTACATTCGACCTCGCTCGAATTGTTTTACATTCGACCTCGCTCGAATTGTTTTACACTCGACCTCGCTCGAATTATTTTACATTCGACCTCGCTCGAATTACTCTACATTCGACCTCGCTCGAATTACTTTACATTCGACCTCGTTCGAATTACATTACATTCGACCTCGCTCGAATTACTTTACATTCGACCTCGTTCGAATTATTTTACATTCGACCTCGCTCGAATTACTTTACATTCGACCTCGTTCGAATTATTTTACATTCGACCTCGCTCGAATTACTTTACATTCGACCTCGTTCGTAAACATAAGAGGCGATTTTCCAAACACTCTTTCTTCCCCAAAACACAAGTAAGTGATTTTTAACTCATTTCTTTTACTCCTTAACTTCTTTTTACAAGATTTCATCCTAGAATCTAGGGTTTCATGGTGGAATTGGGAATTTTGCATAAAACATAGAAATATTGAAATTTGGGGATTTAGACCTCAAATTGAGGTAGAATTCCAAAACCAATTGTATATCCGGGCTCGGGGGTGAATGAGTAATCGGGTTTTGGTTCGAATTTCAGGTTTGGACCAAGCGGGCCCGGGGTCGATTTTTGACTTTTTGGGAGAAATCACTAGAAAACCTATTTTCATACTTTACAATTGGTTCAATTAGCATATATTGATATTATTAAGTAAATTATGGCTAGATACAAGTGAGTTGGTAGTAGAATCAAGAGGTAAAGCGGTACTTGAGGCTTGATTGTGTCAGTGACATTGAGGTAAGTGTTTGGTCTAACCTTAGCTTGAGGTAATAGGAATTGTAGTCTTATTTGCTATGTGTTAATTGTTGAGTACGACGTCGTGGTGACGAGTATCTATACGTTGGTGTCAAGCATGCCCGTGAGTCTTATACTATGATTGTTGTGACTCCGTTATGTATTGTCCGTGCTTAATATGGTAATTTCTAATGTTGAAAAATGATTATGGAAGTATTCTTGGTAATTGACCATTATAGAGCATTGACTCAAGTTGAAAATTGAGTTGTGAAGTAATTGTGAAAAAAAGAAGAGGAGGATGCAAAGATACTTGGACAAAATCCAACTCACGTTACGCCGTTTCAATGAATGAACCCTGGTCCACATACCTCGGGAGCAGAACAGTGAGGCCGTTGCTCTCGCAAACATGGGATCGTCTGTTGAAGAAGATGACCTACTCCCCGGGGCTGTTGTTCAGCTATCCAAATTAGTGGCCGAGGAAGGTCATCCCGAGATTAATTCCACCAGCCTAATATGGGATTGGAGAACTAAATATATTGACTATTTGAAAGATGGGAAACAAGCCACAGATCCAAAGGAATCAAGGGCCCTGCGAACCAAAGCAGCTCGATTCTCGTTCGACGAAAATAGGACTCTATACAGAAGAACCTTCGATGGTCCCCTAACAGTATGTCTGGGGCCGGGAGACACAGATTATGTACTCCGAGAAATTCACGAGGGTACCTACGGAAACCACTCCGGCGCCGATTCCTTAGTCCGAAAGGTGATCAGGGCAGGCTACTACTGGGACAACATGGACAAGGACACCAAGGAATTCGTCTGAAAGTGCGACAAATGGCAGATATTTGCCCCTATGATTCACCAACCCGGTGAACAACTGCATTCAGTCTTATCACGATGGACGTTCATGAAATGGGGAATGGACATCATCGGACCTCTACCAACGGTACCAGGTAAAGCTAAATTTATTTTATTCATGACTTACTATTTCTCAAAATGGGTAAAAGTGCAAGCCTTCGAAAAGATAAGAGAAAAAGAGGTCATTGACTTCATCTGGGACCACATCATGTGCTGATTCGGGATTCCTTCGGTGATAACATGCGATAATGGGAGGTAGTTCATCGGAAGCAAAGTAACATAGTTCCTCGAGGATCACAAAATCAAGAGAATCCTGTCGACGCCCTACCACCCGTGTGCAAACGGTCAGGCCGAGTCTACAAACAAAACCATCATCCAAAACTTAAAAAAGAAGTTGGAAAGTGCTAAGGGAAAATGGAGAGAAAAAATACCCGAAGTGCTATGGGCATACCGAACAACTCCAAAATTAAGCACAGGGGAAACACCTTTCTCTCTAGTATACGGTGCCGAGACTTTGATACCAGTGGAGGTCGGAGAGCCGAGTGCCAGATTCCGACACATCACCGAGAGCTCAAACAACGAGGCCATAATTTCATACTCGGAGAAATATTATAGAATCTTGATTCAAGAGATGTTTTTTCTTTCGATGCTTTTATATACTTTCCATTGGAGTGAGGACATGAAAGAAAGACTAAAGAAGATGTAACTTAGACATAATTTGAGCTGACTTCTAAAGTAGAAGTTACATTATGTCTATTAATTCAAGTAGTTTTTTTTTGTTTCCCATACGGTGTCCGGTACCCACATTAATTCAAGTGCTTGATTTCATGTAAGATGAAGTAGAAGCATACTATCTAAATAACAAGCAGAATATTTGGTGTATTAGAATAATTGGTTATTGTTTGAATATTACTTTGTTACATTGAGCTTTATCTTCAACACAATATTAATATTTTTTATACATAACAAGACATAATGATAAACTAAAGTATTAATCTTAACCAAGTGAGAAAGGGTGATACCAACTTAGTTGATTGTGCAACTGCAAACTATAACGATGTCAAAATAGTAAAACAACACTACTAACAAAATGTGTCTATCTCCCTAGATTTAGACTTCGATTATTCATTTTCATAGGTTCAGACAATATCCAATCATTTTAACCTCAACAAACACATTACCATATGACAATCATCATTAATCATGCATTAATAGAAACTTGTGTTTAATTTTTTATTCATAATTATTTATTTAAAGTTTTTTTTCATAACATTGAAAATCTTACAACGCCGTATATTCTGATCAGTTGCCCTACAGTGCACCACCAGCTCCTATCAGTGCACCTCCGCTCCAGAGTTTTCAGGGTGGTTATCCAGGTTGTTAGGGTCAGTTTCAGGGTCAGTAGTCTCAGCAGCCCAAGTCTTGCTATACTTATGGTGATATGAGGCACATTGCTAGGTTTTTCCCTCGAGCCTCAAGTAGTTCTCAGCACCAGGGTTCTCGTGCTATGGTCCCAGCACCGGGTGTTCCACCACCCGCTCAACCAACTAGGGGTTGGGGTTGAGGTAGAGGCCGGGCTGCTAGAGGTGGAGGTCATGCAGCTAGAGGTGGAGGCCAGCCAGTAGAAGGTCGTCTTAGGGATGCAGTTCAGAGTGGTGGGGCCCAGCCCCAATGTTATGCTATGCCAGGCAAACTTGAGGCTGAGGCCTCCGATGCAGTTATCACAGGTAACGTTTCAGTGTGCAGTAGAGATGCCTCAGTTCTATTTGACCCAGGGGCCACATATTCTTATATATCATCTTATTTTGCCCCCTATCTGGTTGTGCCTCGTGATTCTTTGAGTGCTCCTATATATGTGTCTACACCGGTGGGTGATTCTATTATGGTAGATCATGTTTATTGTGCTTGCATGGTTGTTATTGGGGGTCTTAAGACCTAGGTAGATCTCCTATTTCTCGACATGGTGGATTTCGATGTTATTCTGGGGATGGATTGGTTATCCTCATATCATGCTATATTGGATTGTCACGCCAAGACCATGACCTTAGCATTACTGGGGTTGCCTCGTTTGGAGTGGAGAGGGACTCCAGGTCATTCTACCAGCAAGGTTATCTCATATATGAAGTGTTACGCCCCGAAATATTACATCAATATTATGTCCCGCAGTATTATATTGCGACGATATTATGCACTGCAGTAATATATTATGATTGATATTACGTCCTACAGTATTAAGTTATGACAGTATTGTGCCCGACAATATTACATTACAGTGATATTACGCTTCACAGTAATAAGTTACGACGATGTTGCATCCTGTAGTATTTTACATTGAATTTGTAGTAAGGTAATTGACATTAGTCCAAGGAAAATATTATTTGGGGATTATAAGGATTATGCTATTTCACAAGTGATTAGTAAATTCATGAAGGTGAAATGGGGATCAAGTCTAAGAAAATGAATTTTGTCAAAGTTTGGCATTTTGGGGTAAAATACTGCTCGAGCTAAAATATCTGGTATTTATGGACTAGTGCCATACAAGGTACTACATGGCGATGATAGTAAGGTGTATAAGGTATGTGGAATGTGAATAATATTTTAAGTAATTTGGGGTAATTTTTAAATTATGCGGGCAATTGATTAATTACCGGGTAACAGGATATTACCCAGTTAACCAATAAGTGGATAAATTTTTTATTAAACTAACCCCCCAACGTGGCAAAAAGCCACAAGACTTAGAAGTGACTAAGCAATAACTTTGCCAAATGGCTAAAATATAGCAACCAAGTCATACTTAGACTTGATAAGATTTATAAAAATCTTATCTATAACATTAATAAGTAGTCTTGTAAAGATTTCAAAAAATCAATCCGCCTTTGAGTTTAAAAAAGAACCAAAGACATTCATAAATCCAAGAGCAAGAAACGACAATTTCAATTGGCATGTCTTGCAAACTTTTGACCTCAAACATGCAGCAGATCATCATTAATGGCACTTCAATAAAGGTTTGGATTGTTACTGGAGATAAGCAAGAAACGTACATTATTTCCAAATTCAAATAATCAAGGAACAGACGTGATTCTTAGCAATATGAAATTTTTTGCAATGAAATTCTTGCAAACAATTCCAACGACAATTATTAGAACCGTAGCAACATAAAATTTTGCGGTTCTAAAGGAGTACGGTGCAATCTTTTTCAAGAGTATTATACGGAGTTTTCCTTACTTCAGGTATGTTAAGGCTATCACTTCTTTCTTTTGGCATGATCCATACGATACGAACGAAATGTGCAAATGCGCAAATTCCATAAATGACTCTATTCATAGAAGTATTAGAGATATCTATGTTCCTGAATTTCCATGTGTCATAATATTGTATCATCTGTTCATGGGTCTCAGAAAAATATGAAAGTTGAGAAAAAAAAAGTTTACTTTATGAGATTGCTCAAGACAAAATGGTCTTATGAAATTCTGAAAGATTTTATTAACGTACTTTTCATGTATTGCATTCATGTGCATTGACCATGACCAGATGACGTTATATACGCGTATATATGTAAATATATGTATATGGGATATGGAAAAAGGTTACGACATTATATACGCACCACCACCTGATCAGCTGGTATATGATGGTGATGTTGCCCACAGTGGCTGAAATATGATACAAACAGCATTATATACGCATATACATATGTAAATATGATTCAAACGGCGTTATATACGTATATATATATATATATATATATATATGTATGTATGTATATATGTATATGGGATATGAGAAAGGTTATGGCGTTATATACGCACCACCACCTGATCAGCTGGTATACGATGATGATTTTGCCCGCAGTGGCCAATATGATATGATGGGATGCCCTCAGAGGCTGATGATGTTATGAAATATGTACCTATGCACGACATAACATTCATACGCATACGCATGACACTAAAAGTAATTTATGATTTACAAAGTTATTCAGACTTACAGGTTGAGTCATGTACTCTATATGTCTTCCATGTCTCTTATGTATTTATTTATGTACCTTACATACTCAGTACATTATTCGTACTGACGTCCCTTTTGCCTGGGGACGCTGCGTTTCATGTTCGCAGGTCCCAATAGACAGGTTGAGAGCCGTCAATGTAGGTTACCAGCTCAGCGGAAGATGTTGGTGCGCTCCATTTGCTTCGAAGTTGCTGGTTTGATTAGTATGAGTTATATGTATATTGTTTGGTATGGCGGGACTCTGTCTCGGCCTTTATGATATTTATGTATTCTTAGAGGCTTGTAGATATATGTCGTGCACATAAAAGATTGTACGGCCTTGTCGGCCTATGTTTCGAGTTTATAAAGAATCGTGTTGGCCTATTAAGACCGTATGTCATGTATATATGATGATGTAATAAGAAAGATATGTTACGTTGGTACTCGGTTGAGTAAGGTACCGGGTGCCCATCGCAGCCCATCGGTTTGGGTCGTGACAAAAGTGGTATCAGAGCAGTTCTATCCTAGGGAGTCTATAAGCCGTGTCTAGTAGAGTCTTGTTTATGGGTGTGTCGTGCACCACACTTATAAGCAGGAGGCTACTGGGCATTTAAGACTGTCACTCTTTCTTCTTACTCTAGATCGTGTGGTAGAGCTCACCTATAAGAATTCGATTCCCTAACTTCTATTCGTAATAAGGCGATGCCTACATTCAGAAAGACGATCGATAAGAGATACAACTATGAGATTATTGATTTAGAGGAACTCGATTTTGCATCTTGCTTATGATAAGTAAATGTGAAATCTTTAGAAAATCATAGATGTATTGAAAGGTGTAAGCCTCTTGGTAAGGATCTTGAGGCAAGAATACATATCCACCTTAATGGTGAAAGACAATGAGAGATTTAGAAGGTAAATACAAGTGTCAACAAGTAAAAGAAGTAAGATGAAGAAAAGTACGAGGCTCCCAGTTAATGAAGGTTAACAGTGTTTATAATTCAAGCAGAGGAATATAAGCTTTTTGAGTTATATTCAATGGTAACAGAGGTATGTATAATTGGTCGTACCCATCTCAGTGATGCCCTATGGGGGCTAACAGATATAGTTTAAGAAAAGGACAAGTTATCAGGATCCGGCTAGGGATGTAGTAACCCAAAATAGTGAATGGATTGGTAGAGTTAGTTGACGTTTCCGAAGGATAGTGCAAACATGGTAATGGATCTCCCTGTGAGACATCTCGATGATGCACCCTAAAATAGTACAACTAGATATGAGTACTACAAAGACATACACTATAAGCCTTGATGGGATAAATATTACCTTAGTGTGGCTCGCGTCCCTAGTAAAGCAAGAACGTTAAGCCACTTGAAGAGCCACTGGATGGAGCAAAGGAAATCTAAAAGCAAAAGATTATCGTATTGAATTTTTCACAAGAAAAAGGATATGTAAAAATATTAGCAGAGTAATGAGAAGAGAGATAAGGAAGCATTATGAATAAGGTGTGATACATGGATGAAAATGGTAGAGTGTTACGGAACCTATAATCAAATGAAGGAAGAGAATGAAAGGTGATAGGCCTCAAGACAACGAAAGAGTATAGGCCATAAGGTTATGTCCTCATTTCGAGAAATAAGTTCGTGACTCCAACGCGACTACCAGAGGGGAGAGTTAATCCCAGAGAAACATAAATCAGTATGGACTGGTAAACAAGATAAACCAAATATGAATTAGGGACTGAATAATTGGAAAGTACTCGGCATCATGGGAATTTCAGATTTCATTCCGGCGGTAATAGAATGGACCACAGAAGAATATTCACGATGAATTCAGAGAATAGTCATTCAGGGAGATACTTTCCTAGAGCAAGCAATATGAGCAAAGTTATTAAGAGATTGTATGTGCCAGTTACGCTAAGTGTCACCCTCGCGAGTAAGGGAATTTGTTATCCTTGGTACAGGAGAATTGCTGCAAGGCGAGTAAAGATCATTGATGTTAAGAAACGACGCCAAAGATGAAGAGGAAAACATCTATAGGTAGATCCTCATAGCTCCAACTCTTAGTACTCCCCTAAAGGGGGAATATGGAATGATAAAAGGAAGAATGCGATAAAAATGAGAAAGGGTTGAGATTGCACTTATCCAAATGCTACAAGTATGCTACGATTCCAGAACATTATGCAAATGCAATGTCAAGGAGAAGAAGTAAGGGTTCCTGCCCGAGATGTTATTGATAATTAAGGAGCCAGTGCGAGACGTAAGTTAAGACCAAAGAAATAACCCAAGGAAGATTTCACGGAATATTGACATGAGGATGGGCCAACGAGTAGTTAGTAATTAATTCAGGAAGAGCCTAGTCACGTCTAGTCAAAAGGATACAGACAAGACAGCAGGTCATGCAAGATAAAGATAGTAAAACCCAATATAGTGAATTTAGCCCCATAATTATGACACTGTAATACTTGAGAAGTATTCAAATAGGAGTTGGGGTAGTTAAAGGTACCATATGAGTATTACGAAAATAAAAGATAGTTCCACTGGAAAGACAGTCAAAACTTCAGTTCAGAAGCAGCCGAACGGGCAGATGAGTATGGAGGTAAGTAACTAAAGATAATGACAAGTGAGCACGAACATCAAAAATTCTATCAGGAATACGGTATAATAAGCTCACAGCTTTACGAGAGTCAAGGGCTCTCCCTAAGTACTGCAACGAAAGACTAGCTGAGGAGATAAGAAAGAAGGATTCAACCTAAGCACAACGACCTAAAGAGAAAATGGTCGTGTAACAACAATCTCGCAACAACATTGTAAGCATTCCAAAGGAAAGTGGCATCTACCATGGCTAATGAACGGGTAGTAAGAATTAGAACTAATATTCGAGATCATATGAGTTGTGTGAAAACTCTGGAAAGTGTGGGCACTAAGATAAGCTAAGTAGGGACGCAACAAGGGGCAGAAAGATCAGGAAAAGTAATTACACGCGTTTAAAGAAAGCTGAGATGGAACAAAAGGAACTATTCAATCAATGATCCCGAGTTACTACGTTATGGATACACTCAAGAATTTGGAGCTTTATGTAGGCAACATATTGTTGATAATCATAGAGCCATAGAAGACTCCGATACAAGTTAAAAGAAAGAATTGATCCCAGGGCATAGACAAAGGATTGAATTGTTAGAAGATTGTATCATGGATATTCCATAACGCCCATGAAAGGCTAAGGTAATAACTGATACCATGAGCCACGGATCAGAAGATAGTTTAAGCCTACGTAAAGGCTGATCAGAATAAAGAGGAAACTAAAGAATTACATCACCAAAGTAAATTAGGAGTCTGATTATTGGACCTAGAAAAATTATAGAAGTTGTGTTGGAGAACATGACAGAATCACTCTTAATATCAGATGTTCAAGAGAAATAACACAACAACCATAATCTATAATGGCTTTACAAGGAAGCTAGTTAGAAGAAGTACCAGCCTCATAAGAAGTCAGTATGAAGCTCCCATCGGATTGTGTATGTACCGGAGTTGCGAATATTATAATAGAGCTTCAAGTTATGGATGTGAATTACACCTAGGTGGAAGGGAGGTTATGAAAGAGATAGAAGATATAATATGAGAATTTAAGTAAGTAAGGTAAAATTGAACAACGTACGAGGCACTAAAATGCAAAAAGTTGTGAATAATCCATACTTCGCATAGAAGGTTATAAGCATGGGGATTCAATATCCAGGAATGATAGCGGCATCGTTAGTGGCATATCTTCCAGCCTATGGTTTCTACATATCGAGAGGTGTAGTTAAAAGAGTATAGAAGAGTTAGAGACGATGTGACGTCTCGCTTGATATTCCGAAATAACATAAGAAAATCTATGGTGCAAGCAAGTTGAAGAAAGGTTGCAAGTAGTATAAATGGATATGTGTAGGTTGCAAGATAAATATGGTAGAGCGACAAGGTTTTAGGAAGACAGGAGTAAGGATAAGAAAAGGCGAGTGAGAATGTGACGAGAATGGATAATTCCTCGGGATTAAGCCCATGAAAACAAGAAGAGCTAATGGTTTCTCTAAAGTTATAGAAAGATCAGTATAGCATGAATGAACTCAAAGGACTCTAAGACTCGTAGCATTTAGAAAAGATGGAATGCTGCCTTGATAGTACCATAAAGGTGTAATTGTGATGGATAAAAGATGACGTTTAGGTCTTCGAGTGAGTAATGATTTGAAGAGGATTTCATGGATTGTACGAAATTAGGATACCCCCATAAGGTGAATCACATTGAGACACTATGAAATATGATTATGGAAATCACTTCAAATATTCCTCGATGCAACGTAAGCCCTAGCGATAATGTATTACGTAAAAAGTTTCAAGTCTTCAAGTAGAGGATTATAGATCAACATTGAGGCGAATCAACAATGGTCAGATATAAGTTATAAAGTATGACATGAGATTAGGCCATGATTCTTAAGACGAACGGTAATGAAGGAGCATTGAGGGACTGAGATTTATACCTAAAGGATAGGTAACAAAAGTAACTGGGAGCTTGGTAAACATACCTCAGTAAAGATAGATTGAAGTAAAAACAATTATGGTATAGTATAACCCATGGAAATGCAGTAAAGTCATATGAATGGATAACTAGATCTATGAGATAATTTATAGCCATATTCACAAGTTCTACAAAGTATCGAGCGAAGGACTTCAGAAGGAAGGAACACCCCAATCATACAATAATTGGATGATAGATCCTTTCTTATTACATTTATTGCCCTTATCAATATTTATTACATGTTCATGTTATTATATTCGTGGCCAATCATTGATTATTAAATTCGTTATTTAATGTTCTTGAACACTGTTCATCTCCTGAATATCGTGTTTATTGGGTCTAGAATTTACTAAGTTCAACTAAGATTCACCCATTAATTCATCATTAATTGGTTTAACTGAAAGGTTCAATACTTTTTTTGGTCAAACAACTTCAGCTATAAGGTAATTTTCTTATATATTACTCCACTTACTTGGACTAATTCCATCAGCTATTTGTTACGTTCGACCAACATAAATACCTAATATAATATTAGCTTTTTAAGGACAAAAAAAGGTCACATTCTATATAAACTTATGGCGTGTTTTCCCCACTCTCAATTTGCTCTCCAATAAGCTTAGTTTAACAATCGTTTTCGCAGGATGAAGTGTACAAGCACTACCAATATGTAAACTCCTCATTAATCTTGGGTGGTTTCACTAAAATATCTCATTTAGAGATGCATTGACCCCCTTTTCAATTATTCAACTAATTCTTACAAGTCACAATTACTTTAGCCTTCCAATAATCTTCAAGTGTGATTAGGCTTTCTCCATAGTAGTGTTCGCTATTGAAAAGAAATTACCCTTCTTACAAGTTCCCACTTTTGCAAAATTTAAAGAAGGATTTTTCTTAATAAGCTAAGTTAGTGTATATGGTTCTTTAATATGGGATATTCAAAAGAATGTCCACATAGAATTTGATCACCAATTTAGAAATTACTCTTCATAAAAAGTTCCCACTTTTGTAAAATTTAACGAAGTATTTTCTTTAATAAGTTAGCGTATGTGGCTCTTTAATATGGAATATTTATAAAAATGCCCACATAGAATTTGATCACCAATTTGCCTAAGTAGTACAATAAAAGATTTTTCTTAGTTTACATATGCACCTACCTATAAGCAATCTTTTGGTAGATATTTGGAATTTTAGTTCTCAAAATGTATTACTCTCTCTCTCTCTCTCTCATTAAATCTTCATTTTAGTTGCCATCAAATTCTATGAAATGGGATAAGTTAAGTCTAAAAAATTGACAATTTTGTTGAAATTAGACAACTATTTTAATTTCCTTTCTTTTCATTTCTCAAGCACAATGCTATTATGACAGGAATATGCAAACTCAGATTCAGAAAGGAAACCAAGGATGTTGTCATTTACTTTCACAATATTCAATGTTCTCATTGTCCTATTTGAATTATTGACACATTTTTATAATTAATAATTAAAAGCATGCTTAAGGGAGCTTACACTCAAAACAAGATAGACAAGGCTCCTTAGTCATTCTGTTTAACCTAAGGTTGACAGCTCCCAAACTCCCGAAAATATCTTGGACGAGTCATCCCACTAATACATTTTCTGTTCAACAACTGACCTAATTAAACAATTCTTAGTTTAGCTTCTTCCGTTTATTGTCCTGTCTAATTTCTCCTGGAAGAGGAATAGCACCTTTCCTCTTTTCTTTTTCTTAATTGAGTTAATACCCTAAAACTTCCTTAAATAATTATATTTTTATTAATTTTTTACTTAAATTATCCAATGTCTGCAAACCCTCCTAAACTATACTGCTTTTCGTATTAAAACCCTCGCATCGCTGACCTGTCATAACGTGTGTAAATACTCGCTTGGAAGCGCGTGACAACTGAAAAATTAAAAGCCATCAAAATAGCCCATGTAACAGAAAATAATGGCTAATAGCCTAACCCTCTTTCAAATTTATTTTTTTTAATAAATATTCTTCTTATTTCAGTTATATCCATCTTTCTTCCTCATTTTTCACCATTCTTCCTCGTTTTTTTATCTTTCTTCTTTGTTTTTCACATTCTTCTTTATTTTTTTTACCTTCTTTCTTCAGTTCTCCATATGGGTTTCCTCTGAAATTATTTATTCTCTTTCTTATTTTAGTCTTCTTTCATGTCTTACACATATTTTTTAAAAAATACCAATTTTAATTTTCGTATTAAACTCAACACCCTATAAAAGAATAAAGTTGAATCTCTTGAATATTATTTATGTAATATGAAATTAGAGAATATAATTGCTGGGCAATTAATTTTTTATTTGCGAAATTTTATTTTGTGTAATCTTTTTTATGTAATATGAGATGACTTTTAAGAAATGCAATATTATATGCCTTTATTTATCTTTTTATTGTGCTACAAAGTGAATATAAATAAAGACTTATCAATTCGAGTCTAGCATAAAGCACAATCACAATTAAACCTAAAATTAAAACAGTACATTAGATATTATTTTGGTCAAAACTCCTAGAATTAATCAATTATTCGAGAGTAATACATCAATAATAAACTATATAATTTTTTTTTGTATAAACCATAAGTTAATATAGTTAGACAGACATACCTTTAAAAGTTCAACATGTGGTTTTAATATATAATGAAATATAGTTCAGGGGGTTTTATGGACACCAGATAGTTTAAGCAGGTAACTGACAAAAAAATAATAGTTTGGGGGGGAGAGGGGTTAGGCTGAGTTAAATAGCCACGTGTAGTGTTGCACGACACGATTTTTAGACAATTAGGAGCGTGTACTAGACGCACTTCTAAAAATAAAATTGGGGGGGGGGGGAGGTAATATGAAGGGCAATATAGTTCACTAGATTTTTGGTGACACCGAATAATTTAAGTAAAAAAATGACAAAAATTTAATAGTTTAGGGTGGTTTTAGGGTAGTAACTCTATTTAATTTAAGTTGTTTGAAAAAGAAAAAGAAAGAAAGAAGCAATTCATTTTCCTTGGATATTAAATATAGAAAATAAAATCTGGTTTTGTCTTCCATTTCTAGTAGAGAGGATTTTAGTAGTACAGTTGGATGGCTATATGGGTTATGATTACACATCTTATAATTCCCTACCCATTTCCCTTCCCTATTTACTCTCCCTTTGTATTAAAAAATTATTTTTTTCCTGGTAAGAAATAAAATTAACAAGAGTCTTTTTCTCTCTTCTAACTTTTCCGTAAGAATAAGTGCCCGTTTGGCCATATTTGTTTTTTTCTTTTTTTACTTTTTCGGATATTTTTTTTCGAAATCAGTGTTTGGCAATAAAATATTCAAAGAATTTCGAACTTTTTCAAAAATTTGAAAAACTTCAGAAAATTATTTTTCAAAATTTTCACTTCAAATCACTCACAAAACTCAAAAATACTCTAAAATTATATTCATATCCAAACACAACTCTAATTTTCAAATATCATTTTCACTTAGAAAAAAATACAGTCTTTAGTCCAAACGTCCATTCAGAAAACGAAAACACCAATTCTCCTTTCTTCTCACTCAACTTAGATTACAAGGCTCAAAATATACTTTATCCCCTCAACTTGTAAAAAATTTCCATAAACACCTAAACTACACGGCTGACTGATTTCACACCTCATTTTACCATTAATACCCCCTGACATTGTGCATGACCACTTTAAATGCATAACATGAGCCCAACACCTTTGGAAAATTTGATTTGGCTGGACAAGATCCCATTTCATATATAAATCTTTGATCTTTCTTAGAGTTTTAATTTGAATGTAACAACTAACAAACCAAGAAGATGAAGTTAGATGTATTTATACTAGTCTACTTTTTCGGTCACTATTCATCTCACAAAGAGAATAACTTTGTGAATAGCTTTGAAAATATGATCTTTGGCCAATTTTAACATCCCACATGCTTTGATTCTTGGCTTAGTAAGCGCATGCCACGTGGAAATTTGGGGAGTCTTAGATCCATTTTTATGTATGTTGGTGAGTGTCAAAGGTCACTCAAATTAAGGTGTGTAAGGAAAATTAAAATTTGTACATTGATGGAAAAATATATATTAAAACTAAATTAAATAAAGAAAATAGAATCGTCTTTCCATTCATACCTCTCTTTTCTCTATTATTTTATTACAACTTACAAAAGTAGATGACTTTTCTCATTTTGATTTTATCTTATATATTATTGGTTCATTCTTGAATAAAAATTTATAATTTCTTAAGTAAGTTCATAAATCAAGGTTTTTATATAATTATAAATAGAGAAAATTTATTTGTTCCCTTTTTTTTGTGTGAAGAAAGTGAGAAATGCAATTATTAATTTTTTATAACGTTTTCTATCAACCAAATTAGTTTTTAATCATATCAATATTAACTTGCTGCTCATAGTGAATCCAAGATGTTCTATGATTTCTTCTCAAGTTCATACTAATTAATAATTGGATTAAAATAGTATCAAGGAGCAAGTTATATATTGACATAAAAAAAAGAAAAAAAGAAAAGTGAGATGTATGTATGCATGTGATGATGAAGCATAGTAGCGATGGTTTAGAATCCACTTGATTGCCACATGGCGTCTTAAAATCTGAGGAAAATATCATTGCCACGTATGCAATCCCAAGGAAGAGAGAAAACATAGTTAAAGATCTCCTCCTCTCTGCTCCATATCTTTTTCTCTTCTTATAAACTCTCTCCTCTCTTCCCCTTTTATTTTTCTCTCTCTATCTCTAAATCTAATTTCTCTCCACACAAATCTAAAATAAACCTTCAGTTTACCCAAAATCTACTACCACCAATTTTCAGGATTCCAATTTCTGGTAAAATTCCTTTTTTCATTTTTCTTTGAATTTTTGAAAATATTTACCTTCATTTTTTCTCGTGCGTAATATGTCATGTTTAAACTAGTGATCTTGTTGACGTGCTTATATATGTTGACCTGTATTTGTTTTTAATTCTAATTTAATAATAATTTCTTTTTGCTAATCAGCTTTTTTAAACTATTTTCAAAGTTTTTATTGGAATAAGAAATAGTACTCCATATAATTGGAGAATTGATTGATTTTTCAAAAGGTGCTAATTTTGTTGTGCATTTTTGTAACTGTTTGAGGATTTGTTTTTTTGGTTTTGCAGGACTAAGGGATATATTATTTATCTTCCTACTGTTAAAATAGTGAAATTTACAGCTGCCATAGTTTTGAAGAGACAAGCTTGAAGCTCTAAGGTGAATTTTTCTTGATAAGAGACGTGGATGGACCATCCTCGGATTGGGATCCAAATATGTTGAATTACAGTATTTTGATCCTTGATTGGTAGAGGCTATAGTAGCGGGCGGTTGATGGCTTTACCAGTCAACAGAATTTTTATCATATCACTAAAATTCTTGGATTGTCAAACAGTTATATATGGCTGCTGCTGCTGCTGCAAGCGAAAGGTGGATTGATGGTCTTCATGTCTCCTCGTTGTTTTGGCCTCCTCCGCAAGATGCACAACAGCGGAAGGTGCGCTTTTTTTACTTTGCTATAATATCTTACCGTGGCTATCGTCAGCATTGTGTGGAGAAATGCACATTCTTGGAGACTTGGATATAATATGGAACAAAAAGTTGAAGAAAAAAATTGCTTCTTTTAGGGAAAAATTGAAAAGATTATCATATCGGCTAAGTTTAAGTTGCTTAAGTGGTCAAGTTTTTTTGTATATTGTGATAAGAGAACAATGCTTGTGGTTAGGTAGAAGGGTATACAAAAAGGAGGAATACAATGTTGCCGAATCTAATGTACTATTCTATGTGCCAAAAGAGGCCCTCCAATCTAATTAAAGATAAGTTGAAGGAATCATGCAACATGCCTATTAAAATAGAATGACTACCTTATCAGAAAGAGGAAAGAAAAAAAGAACATAGAATGACTATTTTCCCCAAACATGCTTAGTTGAAATAAATGGGTTTTGGAATGTCAAAAAAATCTTAGCTTTATGGGAAAGAGATTGAGGATAGTTTGACATAAACAGGCTTAAGCATTATCCATAGACCACACCATAACTAATGAAGCATGCAGCCAAAGATTACCATTATGTGTGACTAGAGCTTCGGTGTTTAACACCACAAATTAATGAGGTAGATACAAATAATCTTTGCTGCAATTATCTTGCAAAAGAACAACTTGCAAAATAGTTCAGCTACTTCGGTTTGTCATTTGAAAAGCCTTCTTAAATGTACCTTATACTAAGTGTTAAACCTCTCATGTTCCAACATTACGTAAATGCCTTGATATTTGGTGAAACTTTAGCTGAAAGGTATTCTCCTCAAAAGTGGTGACAGAATTTTGTAATAAGATTCCAACCATTAAGAACGTCACATGTCAACGACAATGATAAGGATTTGCATGTGAATTTTTTTTCAAGGGTTGGAAAGAATGACGTTAGTGATAGATTCGAAGATCTTGTAGTAACATTTACTTCTTCATAGTTTAAGCCCATATAGAAATGGAATCCAAGAAAAAGAGTTACTTTTCTGGTGGTAAAAAGATGAGAATGATAAAGTGGGAATATAATAAACGCTTGAAAGCCAGTCTTGATTTTATGAGATAGTAAGGAGCATCTCTAACCCAATGGTCCTACAAAAAGCAAGTTATTGCACCATGGTTTACTCTTTCTAGAGCAAGAGGACAAATGAAGGATATAGATGTGAGATACACTTTAGACCTTCAAGTACCCCCGAGGATATCCTTGTGGATGGCTCATGGGAGTAACAATTTGGAGATCCTAGGTTTGAATCCCATTTAAAATACTTTAAGTGAGCTCTTATGTCCAACCTTGGTGGATATGATTATATTCGCAGCCTGTTCCTTGTGGACCGAACAAGTTGCCAGTGAATTAGTCGAGGTGAGCCAAATTAACCTGAACACTGTTGATATTAAAAAAATTAGTTCATGGACTTTCATGTGTGATATTTGTACTTATAGAGACCATACTTGCTGCTAATCGCCTTGTAGAGAGAATTAGGTTCGTCAATTGGCCACCCCAACTTTCTTCCTACTAAAGTAAGTGATTTCTATGTCGCGCATGTTCCGTTGTGACAGCTTGTTTATAAGTTGATTGTCTGTCAAGTGGGTAACATGACTAATTAGCACGTAGAAGTGTGTAAAACGTGCAGGATATTACAATGAGGATTGGTTGACACATACTTCAAATGGATAAACAAGAAAGTTTCTTTCGAGGGGTGTCAGTGTTGTATAGTGTTCAACAAGGAAAGCACCCAATTGTGTGGCATAATGGTTAATAAAGTGGGTGCAAACCTTAGAGATCGGGGTTTAAGTCCCAACAGAGACAAAAAGCACTAGGATTCTTCCATTTGTCTTAACCCTTGGTCGGTAGACACTACCTGTTGGCGGGAGTAGTAGGAACCCAGTAGATTAGTTGAAGTGTATGCAAGTTGGCCCGAACCCAACTTTATCAAAAAGAATGTTCAACAAGGAAAATGTTGACCAAGAAACAAACAATTCTAATTTGAGATGCAAGATGAAAAAATGTGCTCCTTACAGAGGGAGCAAATGGTGAGTAGTAAAAGGGACATAACCTGAAAGGCCAGCAGGTAGGTAGCAACTTCTTGAGGATTAGGCCTCTTATTAAATTTCGAGAAAAATCTCCATGAATTGTGCACTACTTAAAGATCTCTGATGCAGGATTCCGTCCTTCCTATGCTATTTGTTGGACTTGGAATGAGTTGAGTTAGTCTCATTGCAAATTAACGAACTCCCATCTCACATTCTTCTCAAGTGCATTCATCTCCTCCATCATCACCCGATTATCATCTTAAACTTTTTAATGCCTGAAAGACTTCTGTTCTTCTTTGTTCTCTATGGTCTGCATTTTGTATGTACACTCATGGCAAACCTCTTTTTATATTCTCTTCACAGGCTCAAACTGCTGCGTATGTTAAGTACTTTGGTCAGTCTACATCAGAACAATTTCCTGAAGATATAGCTGAGGTATTCAGTGAATTCTGAAGTGTTAAGTTTTTTCTTATAATTTTCAATATCTAGACTAAGTTTTATTCATTCTTCCCTGTAAACTAACTGCATGTGTTTAATTTGGAAGCTCATACGGAACCGGTATCCATCAAAGCAAAACCGACTTTTTGATGATGTTTTAGGTATGATTAATTCTTACTTATTATTTAGCATTTACGATATCACTTGCACCTATTTGTGATGCTTGATTGACTTACTTCTGTTTTTTGTTGTTTGTTTCAATTGTCAGCGACTTTTGTTCTTCATCACCCAGAGCATGGACATGCTGTAATTCATCCAATTATTTCATGCATCATTGATGGTACACTGGAGTATGATAAAAGTAGTCCACCTTTTGCTTCTTTTATATCGTTGGTTTGCCCAAGCAGTGAGGTATTCAGATTCTTTAACAATTAATTTGATTAATCTCATCATGCTTTTTTACTCCATGATTTGTTTAAAGCCTATCATGAATATCATAGTCTGGATCTTCCTACTAATTGTTAACCCTTAACGTAGAATGGATATTCTGAACAATGGGCTCTTGCCTGTGGAGAGATTTTACGAATCCTAACACACTACAACCGCCCGATTTTCAAAGTTGATCGTCATGAGAATCGAGCAGATAGAAGCACCAGTGGAAGCCATGCTTCAACTAGTAAATCTGCTGACAGTGAACCTGGTGTGCCTTCTATACAACATGAGAGAAAAACCCTGAGACCATTGTCTCCATGGATCACTGATATATTGCTTGCTGCACCACTAGGGATTAGAAGTGATTACTTCCGTTGGTAAGCATGTCTTTTATTGTGTCTTACGGGTTAGATGTTCCATTACACTTTAAAATTCATCAAGATGCAAGAGAACTTCATTAGCATTAGTTGAAAATGAATATTTTTTATCCATATTGTTCCTTCTACCGAATGCTTTCCAGCACTCGCTGTGAAAAATTCTTCTAAATTTAAATGGAAACTTACTTGACATTACCTCTGAGAAAAAAAGTTGTTTCACTTGTGTTTTAACATAACAGGACTTGATGTTCACCTAAACGGTGAACTAACTCATTCCGGCTCTACTCTCTGCAACTTAGACTGTTTCTCCTTATATATGGCTTGCCCATTAAGTTCAAACACATACGAATTTAGAGATTTATCATGTAAAGCGTTATGCGGTCATTGATCTTGAAAGCATATGTAATACTTGTGAACAGATTGGATGGATTTGTTCTTCGGAATTGTTTAGGGAGAAGGCGAACTGTGACATTGACTCAAGGTCTTTTTATGATTGTGAGGGAGAGCATGATGGTTACTTACAAAGTTTATTCCTGCCTCTTGCTTGTCTTGGTTTAGCACGAGTCCACTGATTGCTCATTTAACTATGTCCTTTTACTCTCTCCGGGTCATTGTGGAATTACTTTTTTTATTTCCTGATTCCTTGTGACAAAACTTGGCAATCTGATCAGCCTTGTGGTCTGCTTTTTTCTGTCTTTCTTGCATGTGTTTAGGCTTAACACCATAATCCCTGGCTGGTATGCGATGTCAATCAGGCTCTTTCAGTTTTTCTGCTATTACCATTTAGAAAGGACATGAGATATAATTGTGCTTTATGCCCAATTCATGTACTGTCGACCTACATTGCCCCCTTAAAAACTACTAAGAATTAATGTACCTTTATATTAACATTGCTCAATGGAATGTGAAGAGATCTATGTTGGATGTTCAAGCATGTCGAAACAAATAGTATTTGTATCTTTGACAATTTCTCTCAACCATTTAAGAAGTTATGGATGCCCTAGGATGCTCCTTATGTTTCTCCATGCTCACTGGCTTAACATGATAGGATTCTTTACCTCCTACACATTTGTTTCTTCTCCTGTTTCATCTTGTATGGTTCTTCGCGAGAGACATGTTATGCTGGTAAAGCGCATGGAACAATGCTCATTTTTTAATGGCATGGTGGTGCGCTTCGCCTCGTTAAATCTGAATCAGCACTTTGGTGCAAGCATTTAAGCGCTAAGCCATGCCTCATCGTCCATGGGTTCTGTCGAGTAGAGAGCAATACTGTATTATAAATACTTCACCTAATTGTATCCTTTTCAATTCTTTTGTTTAAACAATCGTGGTTTGGATTTATAATGATTATTCTTGGAGTGTATGCCTTTCTACACTAAAGCCCCTGCTTTATTAGCTCTTTGTGTTTAAAGTCCCAACAATTTTCAGAAAGCTTTTTTTTCTTTTCACTTTCCACAGTATGACTCTGCTTTTGAGTCCATCTGTCCTTCAGAACTCCCAATGCTAGTAGGTGTTTATCTTCTCCTTGGTGCTTTTCAAATTAATTTTTAGGAATATTAAAGTTAAAGCCAGAGGCGGATCCAGGATTTCCGGAGGATGGGTTCACCATTACTTTAAAAAAAAAAAATTAAAACAAAAGGTTGGTAGGGATTTGATCCCCTAACTTTAGGCTATTGGAAATAAGAGACCAAAACCAGTGCACCACTTGGTCTCTTTTGACCATGTGTTTCATCAAGTATATATATCTAATTTTGCCAAATTATGTACATTATATTTATACTTTAATCCGAGGACCACGGGTTCACGTGAACCATGTTTTACTTGGTAGATCCGCCCCTGGTTAAAGCCCTCGCTTTGTGCTTACAGGCCCAATAATCTTCAGAAAGCTCATTTGCACTTTTTGCCTCTGATAACACTCCTTTAACTACATTTGTATCCTTTAGAACTTGTCCCAATGCTAAAAAAAAGGGCAGCCTGATGCACTAAGCTACCGCTATGTGCGGGGTCCGGGGAAGGGCCGACCACAAGGGGTCTATCGTACGCAGCCTTACCCTGCATTTCCGCAAGAGGCTGTTTTCAGTGCTAGTCTGTATTATTTTCTTTTTGGTGCTTTTCAATTTAATGAACTATTGGAATACTATCGTTTTGTAGACCTGAATTTTTTTCATTGCAATTTTCTACATTGCTGAGTTGTGGAGTTTGAGACTGATGAATCTGGACAAATGGAAACTACACTATCCCGCTCTAAATATTGTGAAATCTTTCATGCTTGTGTAGGTGTGGTGGTGTAATGGGAAAGTATGCTGCTGGAGAACTCAAGCCCCCTTCAAGTGGTATGTGGACTTTCTTTTCGTGAAATGTTTGCGCCTGTTTACGGTTCTAGACCTGCACTTTCAATATTTAGTTTTTAACACCTAGTTGTGCAATTCCTATGGACGCTGATAATGTGCTTGAAAATCTATGCAAGAAGTAGTTTCTTACCATGCTAAGTAAAATATGGGAATAGATTATTGACATCTTTTTTACTTACCCTATGTATTGTCATCACCTAGCTAGTGAAAATAATGCACTGAGCTCATGTTTAGAGAGATGGCATTTCAATTCACTGTAATGTTTCCTGCGTATTATTCTTGCCGTAGTATCTTACTATCTGTCTCTGTGTGTGTGTATGTTGTTGTTGTTGGGGGTGGGGGGTGGGGGTGGGGGTAGGATTGCCTTTTTACATTCACAGCACCTTTTCTCCTACCGTTCCTACCAGAGGTGAATTGCTTCCTTCTGCTCCCACAGGATTAGTGACCTTTGAAACTATAGGCAACCAAGTCTTGCAAATTTTTTTTTATCTTCCTCACATTAACATTAGTTCTTTTCCCTTTTTCTAGATTCTATTTCTTAAAAAGAATAAAGAAACAGGACCTGTTTTTCCTGTCCGCCACTGCAGTTTTGCTCTAATTGTGAGATGAATTCTGATAATGTGAAAGAATCTAAGTGTCCACCCAAAAAATCTTAAGGCAATGGGCGGAGATCCACGATCTTCATAAACCACTTTGGAAGCCCTTATACTACCTATTTGGGAACACTATATAGCTCAATATTCAATACTTTTTCGCACATGTAAGATTCACATGCAAATTCTGGTGCAGACTTACTAGTGAGAGAATGGAATTACCCGACGTTGTGTTTGATACTATGTGAAACTATCCAACTCAAAACCTTAAGGTTATGGGTAGAATAGTTAAAAACGTTTATAAATTTATTTGGAAGCTCTTACTATCTATGTGGGACAACTAATATAACTCAACGTATAACGTAAATTTGCTTTGTTTCTCTTCATTTTCTTCCACTTGTCCTCCTATCAGACGTTGAGTTTCTTAACTTTCTTCTGGAAGGCTGAGATATTAATTTTAAAGAGTTTTCATATGTTAGAATTGCAGCAAACTGTTATTGACTTGACGTTTTATTTTAGCTGCTTCTCGTGGGTCTGGGAAGCATCCACAACTTCTGCCTTCAACTCCAAGGTGGGCTGTAGCTAATGGTGCCGGTGTCATTTTAAGTGTTTGTGATGAGGAAGTTGCTCGCTACGAGACTGCTACCCTGACTGCAGCCGCTGTTCCTGCACTTCTGCTTCCACCTCCAACGACGCCTATGGATGAGCATCTCGTTGCAGGACTGCCAGCACTTGAGCCATATGCACGTTTATTTCATCGGTAAGACTAAAAGCATTTAACTTATTTTATAGGCTTTGAAACAAGGAACTCATTTTAACTTCTGTTTCTGGATTAGTTATTATGCAATTGCTAGTCCAAGTGCCACCCAGAGGCTTCTTGTTGGACTTTTAGAAGCTCCACCATCTTGGGCTCCGGATGCACTTGATGCTGCGGTACAACTAGTGGAACTTCTACGAGCAGCTGAAGATTATGCATCTGGATTGCGTGTAAGTTATAAAATCTTCCTTCAAATTATCATGAACAAGATTATGTGAGCATCAATCTGATATTTGTCCGAACACCTTAGTCACTTTTGTTCATTTCTGTGTTTTCTTCGGGGTTCTTTGTACAACTGTAAGGTTCCATATTTTAACCATCTATGCTATGTCGGAACACATGATTGAATTAATCTGTATGAATTGTATATAAACTTGTCCAAAAACTACTATGCTCTCTAGTTCTAAATGAGCATATCTGTACACAGAAAGAATTCATTGGTTGCAGTCTCAATATATAATTAATTTCAATATGTTGTATATAAACTTGTCCCAAACTACTATGCTCTCTAGTTCTAAATGAGCATATCTGTACACAGAAACAATTCATTGGTTGCAGTCTCTATATATAATCAATTTCAATATGTTGAATTGACTTAGTTGCTCTTCTCAAAGAGCTTAAGTTGTTCAAAAGGAGCACTTTTGTTTCATCACCCAATTCTGCAACATGCTCCTTCATTTGCGGGTCTGATTCTTTTTTATAAACCGAATTAATGAAAATGTTTTTATTGGTGGGTGATGGTGATAGTAGACAGGGGTCTAAATGGAGCGGCTTGAATAATAAGCTTGAATAGTAAGAATCTATACAGTGGATCCCAACTAGGTCGGGTTACATAGTTGCTGTTGTTGTTGGTGCTGGTGGTGGTACTGTTAATAGTTGAATTACTCTGGTACCATGTTGAAATATGTTAACCGTCTTATCTATAAGTGTTTAAACTGCTAGAGAGGAGATAATTTAATCATACTATGTTTGGTTCGTAACATGTGATATATGTGAGATATGAGAGAAGAGTTTGACAGAATGTGTAAGACAAGTGTCTTACTACTAGGGCTTATATAGATATGTACAAGGTGTAGTACAAGACAACAGTCCAAGTTAGCACACCTTTAACCACCTTCATTTTTTTTAGACAACTTATTATTAGAATGAAAGGGCCCCAGATATATCAAAATTGATGTTGAGGATCCATATAGCCAACCCGAACTAGTTTGGAACTGAAGCATAACTGTTGTTGTAGACTTGCAGTTTTATATTTCTGTCTCCTTGCTTTCACCTATCCTTGAAATCCGTTGCATAAGCTATGACCTCTGGAATGTTCTCCACTAAAACATATTTCTAATGAGTAAACTTATTGATTCTGTTGCTTGAGTACACCTCCTGTCCTCAATTAATGGAGGTTTATCTTTTTATGTATCTTTTCTTAGGATCTCCTGTAGAATTCCTAACATTTTATGTATTGCCAAAGCTTCCTAGGAATTGGATGCATTTGCATTTCTTGCGTGCAATTGGAATTGCCATGTCCATGAGAGCAGGAATTGCTGCAGATTCTGCAGCGGCTTTACTTTTCCGAATACTTTCTCAACCTGCTTTGCTTTTTCCTCCCTTACGGCAAGTTGAAGGAATTGAAGTTCAACATGAACATGTGGGTGCAGAAGCCACCATTGAAGCCACAGTTGAAGCCACTGCCCAAGGGATTGCATCAATGCTTTGCGCACATGGTCCAGAGGTTGAATGGAGAATATGTACCATCTGGGAAGCTGCTTATGGCTTGATTCCTTTAAGTTCATCTGCGGTTGATCTCCCTGAAATTGTAGTTGCTACCCCTCTACAACCACCCATTCTTTCATGGAACCTGTATATACCCCTCCTTAAGGTTCTAGAGTATCTTCCTCGTGGGAGTCCATCGGAAACTTGTCTCATGAAAATATTTGTTGCTACCGTTGAAGCAATTCTCCAGAGAACGTTCCCACCTGATTCCTCTAGAGAGGAAAACAGAAAAACCAGATACGTTTTTGGCTCTGCCTTCAAGAACCTTGCTGTGGCAGAATTGCGAACCATGGTTCATTCGTTGTTCTTGGAGTCATGTGCCTCGATAGAGCTTGCTTCTCGTCTTCTTTTCGTTGTCTTAACTGTATGTGTCAGCCACGAAGCAAAACCAAATGGGAATAAAAGGCCTAAAGGCGAGGATTCTCACCCACCTAGTGAAATAGGGGTAGACACACTCGCAACCGTTGGAGAAGAGAAAAAGATAGGAAGTAAGAAAGTGAAAAGACAAGGACCTGTCGCTGCATTTGATTCTTATGTTCTTGCAGCTGTCTGTGCTCTTTCTTGTGAACTTCAGCTCTTCACTTTGATTTCAAGAGGGACAAATCAGCCAGATCCGAAAATCATCATGGATGAAGCAAAACCTGCAAATGATTCATCTATTGAGTTACAAAATGGGATTCATTCTGCCGTCTGTCATACTCGGAGGATATTGGCAATTTTAGAGGCACTGTTTTCCTTGAAGCCATCTTCTGTTGGAACTTCATGGAGCTACAGCTCAAATGAGATAGTTGCTGCAGCTATGGTAGCTGCTCATATTTCTGATCTGTTTAGACGTTCCAAGGCTTGCATGCGTGCTCTTTCTATCTTGATACGGTGTAAGTGGGATAATGGAATTCATTCCAGGGCATCTTCACTATATAACCTAATTGATATTCATAGCAAAACTGTCGCATCAATTCTCAACAAGGCTGAACCATTGGAAGCTTATTTAATACATGCACCAGTACTAAAGGAGCGGCCCAGATGCTTAAATGGGAAAAAACATTATAAATACACAAGTCGTACAGCAGAACAGCCATCAGTGCCTCAGTGCAAAGACTCTGATTGTAAAGCTTCAATTGTGTGCGGAGAAGGTTCACACTCAAGTGAGGTTGCAGGGTGCACCATCAGCAAAGTGTTTGCAAATTTCTCTTTAGATGCTTCAGATTTGGCCAATTTTCTGACAAAGGACAGGCATATAGGATTTAATTGCAATGCACAAGATCTTTTAAAATCAGTGCTTGCGGAGAAACAAGAATTATGTTTTTCTGTTGTCTCATTGCTCTGGCACAAGTTAATTGCATCACCTGAAACCCAACCCAGTGCAGAAAGCACTTCTGGCCAGCAAGGATGGAGACAGGTATCTACCTTGTTACTTGTGTTAATCATTGTTAACGAATTGACTATTTTCTGTGGCAATTGTCCAATAAGAAAAATATATCATCCTCGAGTAAGATACAATGTACCTGATAAGCATATACTATGTGCAATGCGAGCTTGATATCACAGTTTAATATTTTGAAGTTGATTTTTTCATAATCCTTCTCTCTTGAAGTTTCAAATTGGTGGTTTTGTTGTTAGCTTTGGCGTCAAAAGATGTGAAACCATGTTACTTGAAGAACAAAGCACCCCCCTTAAACAACATGATTTTCCTTTTCTTTACATGTGTGGTCCAATCCTATTTCCTTTTCCTGCAACTCTCTGTACGTGATATTAGTTTTTGCTAGGAAGAGTCCTGTTTGCTAACACTTACTCTGCTGAAAATTAGAATCTTTTAAGTGACAATCCCAACTTTACTCCCTCAAAACTTCTTTTTCTTCCGAGGAAAAATAACAATCTTCACCTCCCTCAAAGCATGTTAAGCTCATGTCAAAGGAGACGGGAATAACAGGGACTTTTCCTATTAGGTCATGGTAGCACCAATCTCTTCTTCTATTTAAATTTCTCTATGAATATGAATTTGCTATCTCACGTCGTGCACTCCATGCAGAAGCAATATGCACATTCAAAGTAGCGGTAAATACCAACAACTTTAATTAGAACTGCATGATACATGCAGCATAACAAAAAAATCATTGAACTGTCTTCAAGAGGTGGAAAATGTTATGATAGCAGAAAGTGAACGTGTTAGGTTTTGGGAGTCAAAAATGAGAAAATGTTGCTTTTACGATTATTGTGCAGTGGGTTTTTGATAGCAAGAAGAATGCCTGTAATCAAGTTAGAGCACATGATGCTTTTTGCAATGTACATTCAAATACACAAGATACTTAGTACTGATTTATATGGTGCTGACAATCGTCCATAACTACAGGTGGTCGATGCACTATGCAATGTTGTATCAGCGTCACCTGGAAAAGCTGCAACAGCCATTGTTCTTCAGGTCCAGATTTCGCTTTAACTGTATTTGGTCAAAATAGATCATGAACCTTTTTTTGTTAGGCTGCTGCTATTGTGCAAAGTTTCTATTTATTAGGATCCAAAGGGCTAACAGATACACATGCTTTTAAAAAAATTCAAATTTATGTTTAGGGAAAAGGGACAAAATTGTCCTTGCACTATTCGTAGTTGAGCAACTTTGCCCTCTGTTAAACTTTTGGTTTAACATTACCCGTTCCGTTAGGAAAAAGTATCATTTTTGCCCTTGACCCCTAATGTAGCTCCAACCTGAGAGTAATTTTAAACCATAGTCAAAAGATGGGTAAATTTAGACCTTTTATTTCCAGAATTTGGACATGTGGAATCCAACCATTTCGCTTTGGAGCTCCATTAATGGAAAGGGAAAAGACGAGACGATTTGATAAGAGTAAGGGAATAAATGGACCAAAAGCGTAATAGAGGACAAAATTGAGCAATCTTGAATAGTACGGGGGAAAATTTGCACCTTTTCCCTTTTCTCTATCATATTTTCGGCCTTGTACACATGACAAATACATCTTTTTTACGACAATGGGTACAGCACTTGTCTGGGTCCGAAGCTTCTTCAACTTGCATGCTAATAGTTATCATAACTTGCTTCTAGGTGTATTTAGGTCTTCATCACCATATTTGTTTAGTCACTTCATCATAACTTGCTTCTAGGTGTATTTAGGTCTTCATCACCATATTTGTTTAGTCACTTTCTTGCCAAACTTTACTTGTCAGGCTGACAGGGAATTGCAACCATGGATTGCTAAAGATGATGATCTTGGTCAGCAGATGTGGAGAATCAACCAACGTATAGTAAAGTTGATAGCAGAACTAATAAGGAATCATGATATAGCAGAATCTTTGGTTATTCTGGCTAGTGCCCCAGACCTCCTTTTACGGGCCACAGATGGGATGCTTGTCGATGGAGAAGCATGCACCTTACCGCAACTGGAGGTAATGACATCTATAATTTCTGGTTTAGGTAACTTTTATAGTGGTTCTCATTTCCCACTGTGATGAATCTATGATTCAGAAAGCTAAGACTTCCTATATGTTCGTGACTACTTGAATAATAATTGATTCATCATACTCCTTATCTTTTGCATATTTTGATGTATTTACATCCTTGCTCTTAAAAATATTTGAGCAGCTTCTGGAAGTGACAGCTAGAGCAATTCAACCAGTGCTTGACTGGGGAGAATCCGGACAGGCAGTTGCTGATGGCCTCACAAACCTCCTGAAGGTGATACTCTTTGCTCGAATTGGGGAACAATAGAAGTGAAAAATGACCTTGTCTTCTTTGAATTTTACTTTAGCACTTAAATGATGAGACACATTTTGGGTTACAACACTGACAGATTCATTTCATTAAATACATTGCAGTGTCGCTTAACAGCCACAGTTCGCTGTGTTTCTCATCCAAGTGCACACGTCCGTGCTCTCAGCACATCGGTTCTTCGTGCCATTATGTATGCTGGTTCAGTAAGATCTTCAAGTGCTAAACAAGCAGATGTAAATGGTTTCCACAGTCCTGCTTATCAGTACCTAAGCATAAGCATCATTGACTGGAAAGCGGATATTGAGAAATGTTTGATGTGGGAAGCAAATAGTCGGCTTGAAAATGGGATGTCTGCTCAATTTCTTGATACTGCTGCTAGGGAATTAGGCTGTACTATATCAATCTGAAAATTCACTATTCTGGGGCCTATATTAGGTTTCTCTGTACTTATCTTGGTAAAGTCACTTTTTGTTGGCTTGAGGATGAGGAAAGGACAGAATGCAAATGATATGTAGTTAGAAAATGATATTTAAAGAGTCCTTTCGGCCATCCACCGTTGGTGTACAATGGAATGTAGATAGTCCTCCTCCATTTTTATGTTTGTTGTATGTCCAGAAACGAACATGTTTGTGAAAGAAGTAGATGTAACAGTGTATATTCGAGTGAGTTACAAAAGGCTGGCTCAGCTTTAGAATTTTTCCTCGAGTCGCCTCCATGTAATAACACTTTGTTGTACATTCAGCAAGTAAATGATATTTGGAGTTTTTGTTTTTATTCTCCTCTCATTTCCTTTTTTTATCTGGTTTCTGATTTAGATAACTAATGGCTGTGTAAATGGCCTCGCAATCTGCTCATAGTAAGGAAAAGGGATTAACTAATGGTGGCAGTTAAGCAGATCAACATGTTTTCGTGGGTGTCACCTTCTTCCATTTTTAGATGGCATAGGAGGCTCAAATAAGGTTTATGATTACGCAAAATACAAGTTATATGGTTAATGCCAAGCAATCATAAAACTACGGTCTATAGCCACTCAAAATTTTAATAGCTCATTTTTTTTTGCCCATTGACAGAAAAATGGCCATTCGGTCCAAACATATTACATCTAATAGTCCGAAATGTCTATTTTGTATATTTTTTGTATAGGGATAATCTATTTTGTAAATTTGTTGCATAGTGACAGTCTATTTTGTATAATGAAAGTCTATTTTGTATAAATTTTTGTATAGTTACAATCTATTTAGTATATATTTTGTATAGTGACAGTCTATTTTGTATAGTGACAGTCTATTGTATAAAATTGTATAATGACAGTCTATTTTGTATATTTTTGTATAGTGACAGTCTATTTTGTATATATTTTATATAGTGACAGTTTATTTAGTATATTTTTTGTATAATGAAAGTCTATTTGTATATTTTTTGTGTATATTTTGTATAGTGAAGACTATGCATGAGATACAAAATTAAAGAGAATTAAGACCTAAAGTTAGACTATGCATTAGTTTCCGCCATCTTTGTTTCTCCCGCAAAATGCAATAAATCAAAAGCCTTCAGCTCCATTACCGCTGCTATGGCCACAACAACACAAAGAAACCTCTCAATTTTCTACACTAGAAGACACTTCACCGTCGTCGGAGCCAAAGTCACCAGAATGAGGTCTCCGCCAACATCGACGATTGGAAACTTACTCGTCGTCACTTTAATTACAAAAGCTTTGACAGCACCAGGGGGAACACGTAACATAGAAAAATACAATGGTTTAGTTCCCCTATCAGAAACCCTAGTCCTCCAAATCCTCCTGGCTTTAGGTATGTATAATACGACGATATTGAAGATCTCAAATTCCTGCTTCTTATCTTAGATTTCATTTTTCTATTTTGGAACTTGAGTTGGAATTGGAGAAGAGGGGTTTTTGGATGAAGGACGGAAGTGTGTAAAGATGGGGTTTGAAATATAAGGAAAACTGTGTTTCGGTGATAGTTGGGTCGGTGGCTAGCCTTTTAATTAGTTTTGGGCTATAAAATGCATACTGTAATTTTGTGGCTAGTGGGTGATATTAGTTTCTAGCGGCTAGTCATAAATGAAGTTTGGTCATCATTTGGGATTTTTACGTTCCTATACACTATTTGAAACTTTTTACAAAAATTGTTCATGTTTTGTTATTTATCCGACCTACACAAGTTTTATCTACAAAATATATACATTCCACCTTAAAAGACTCTCAATCCATTATTTGTGCCTTCAATCAAGGTATTTAGTTACACCCTTTTCCTTTTTTCCCCCCTCTTTCCCCTTTTATATCCAGATCTTCCACCCTTGCAGCAATTTAAGCCAACTACTGTATCCCTTGATTTTAGTTTCCAGCATTTTTTAAGTCTATCAAATGTGGCTGCGACTCTAATCATATCATAGAAAATATATTTTCTCCTTTTCTTTTTCACTTTAAAAAAAATGTGTTCACATCGCCACTGTTTCAGAGACGCGTTGTTTCAACATAACTTGAAAAAAAAATTAAAGAATTATATATATGTTTTAAACTAAAAATAATTGATAGACATATAATATATAATTAGTACATAATTTACATATATTGACTAAAAAAAGCAAAGTGTGAATTTAAGTGACTATTTTTGTAATAATCCCTTGAATAAACAGTCCACATCATCCCAAGAAAAAATAAACAGACCACATATGTGATGACCCAAAAGGTCATCACTTATTTTAAAAATAAATTCTGTGTTTCGAGGCTTTAAAAAAATATCTTTCAGTATCATCTCGATTTGCGTGCGCACCCGGAAAGCTATTATGTGATAATATGTGAAAAATAATAAATTTTGCCTTTAAAATGAACTTAAGTTGACTTCGGCCAATATTTTGAGTAAACGGACCGGACTCGTGATTTGACGGTCCCGGAGAGTTCGTAGGAAAATATGAGACTTGGGCATATGCCCGGAATCGAATTCCGAGGTCCCAAGCCCGAGAAATGAATTTTTGAAGAAAATTATTTTCTGGAAAATTCATGAGTTTTTAGAAATGAAAAATATTTGGAAGTTGTTGGTATCGGGCCCATATTTTGGTTCCGGAGCCCGGTATATGTCTTACATGTGGTTTAAGTTGAGTCTGTGAAAGTTGGTAAGAAACGGAAGTCATTTGATGTGATTCGAATATGTAATTGTAAAAATTGATACTTTGAAAGTTTTGAGGTTTTTCTTAGATTTCTATGCTAAATTCATTGTTAAAGATGTTATTTTGGCGATTTGATCGCACAGATAAGTTCATATGATATTTTTGAGTTAGTATGCATGTTTGGTTTGGAGCCCCGAGGGCTCGGGTGAGTTTCTGATAGGTTTCGGAAGTTTTTAAAACATAGAAAAAGATGCAGGTTTTCAGTTCTGGTGTGTTGGTCTTCGCGTTTGCAGAAGGACTCTCGCGAACGCGAAGGGTAAGTCAGGCTGAAGGAATTTTCCTTCTACGCGAACGCAAGACACAGGATGCGAACGCGAGACACAGGATGCGAACGCGAAGCTTTGGGAGTGTTTCCCTTCGCGAACACGGACCTGCTATCGCGAACGCGAAGGCCTTTGGGCCTGGGCAGGGAATAAGGATTTTACTCTATGCGAAAGCAAAGGCTCTGGGGGTTGAAGCTCCGCGAACGCGAGCCTGTTATCGCGAACGCGATGGCCAATTGGGCCTGACCCATCGCGAACGCGACAGACTCATCGTGAACGCGATGAAGGTCTGCCCAGTGATTTTAAAACAGAAGCAAAAAACGGGCAGAACCCATTTACTTCATATTTTCAAAATTTGGGAGCATTAAGGCGCTTTTCAAAGAGCAATTTCTTCCCCAAAATATTGGTAAATGATTCTAAACCTTTTTCTTTCGATTTCCATTGCATTTCATCAATTTTCATCCAAAAATCTAGGGTTCTTATGGTAAAAACTAGGAATTTGGGTAGAGTTAGGGCTTTTTGATTAATTGAGATTTAGACCTCGTTTTGGGGTCGAATTTCGAAACTAATTGCATATTTGGGCTCGTGGGTGAATGGGCGATCGAGTTTTGGTCCGAACCTCGAGTTTTGACCTAGCGAGCCCGGTGTCAATTTTTGACTTTCTGGGGAAAATGATAGAAAACCTATAATTAAGCATTGGGTATGAATTCTTTAGCATTTATTGATGTTGTTGAATCAATTTGGACTAGATACGAGTAGTTTGGAGGCGAATTCTAAAGGAAAATCGGTGTTTGAGGCTTGAGTTGGTCGTGGAAGTTCGAGGTAAGTGTTTGGTCTAACCTTAGCTTGAGGGATTTGGAGTTGTGTCCTATTTGCTACGTGTTACTTGTTGTGTACGACGTATAGGCATGGTGGCGAGTGTCTCTACGTTGGTGTCAAGCATGACTGTGAGTCTTAAATTGAAATTGTTGTTTTCTTAATAAGTACTACGAATGCCTAAGTTGTTGATTCTCTGTGTTGAGCAAGGATTATGATTGTTCTCGTGGAAATTGCTTATGGTTGGGTATTGGTGCTAGTTGAGGTTTTTTTGTGAAGTTAGATATTGGAACAAGTTTGGTTATAGCTGATTTACCCTTGCCGGGACGCATTTACTTATACTGTCGATTCCCTTGTCGGGATAGGGTTGTTTTCTTTATTGTTCCCTTGCCGGGACTCTCTTTGTGATTGGTGTTGAACTGTATATGTGGATCGGGTTGCACGCCACAATAATATTATATTTCGATTGGGTTGCACGCCGCAACAACATTATGTTTGGATCGGGTTGCATGCCGCAACAATAATATAATTGGATCGGGTTGCACGCCGCAACAGTGATAAATGATGATTGGGTTGCACGCAGCAACAATGTATTTATAATTTGGATCGGATTGCGCGCCGCAACAATAGATAATAAAAGTGTTTATTGATTGATAACGATTTCCTTATTCTTTTGCTGTGAATTTTAATAGTTTTTATGATTTTTTCTCAAATTACTGTTGGTAAATGATATTCCCCGCAGCATTGTCCCTTCTATCTTTAATTGTCTATTTCTGTTTATTTTCCGCTGTATATGATATAACTGCACAGGTTTATTTAGTAGTCTGGTCCTAGCCTCATCACTACTTCGTCGGGGTTAGGCCAGACACTTACCAACATATGGGGTCGGTTATGCTGATACTACACTCTGCACTATATGCAGATCCCAGAGCGGAAGCTTTTGGACCATAGCTTTGGGTGGCTGTCTTCAGTCCAGTCGGAGATTCCGAGGTAGTCCTGTAGGCATCCGCAGGCCCTGGCGTTCTCCTCTATCTTTATATTCTATTTTCATTTACTTCGGAGACAGATTGTATCTTTCTTTCCAGACAATTGTTTGTAGTATTCGTAGATGGTCTGTGATATTGTGACACCGGTTTCGGGTAGAGATGTACTTGGTATTGTCGTACTTGTTTTTGGCTAAGTTATCATATTATGTCTTCCACATGTCTTCATTATTTGTTAATATATCACTGTTAATCGTATGTTGTTTTAAACTGTTAAAAAGGGCTTAATAAAAAAGTTAGTGAATCTATAATACTCGGCTTGCCTAGCTTTCACGAGTAGGCGCTATCACGACTCCCGAGGGTAGGAAATCTGGGTTGTGACAAGTTGGTATCAGAGCTCTAGGTTACATAGGTTTCAAAATTCACGGACAAGCTTAGTAGAGTCTGAGGGATCGGTATAGAGACGTTTGTATTTATCCCCAGAGGCTACATAGTTAGGAAAAACTTCACATTTATTCTTTCCTGTTGTGCGGTTTGGTTACACAATGCTAATTTAATTTCTACTCTGTTCTTTCGCAGATGGCGAGAACATGCGCTTCCTCATCCACCGATCAGCAGCCCGAGCCCCCAGCAGCAGCTCCCACGAGGGGCAGAGGTTGAGGCCGTGCTAGAGGCCGAGGTAGGGGTAGAGCTCAGCCACTACAAGAAAGTGGAGATATGACGACATTTAATAAATGTCGTATTATGTTGTTTAAATGTCACAAATTTATTTACCGACATTTAATTTACATTTGCATCAAATGTCGTTAATTTCAATGTCGGTAATTTTCCGACATTTAGGTAAATGTCGGTAAGAAATTATGACACTTACTTTACGACATTTAGGTAAATGTCAATAAGAAATTATGACACTTATTTTACGACATTTTGGTAAATGTCGATAAGAAATTTGCGACACTTACTTTGCAACATTTAGGTAAATATCAATAAGAAATTTATGACATTTAATTTACGATATTTAGGTAAATATCGGTAAGAATGTTACGACATTTGATTTACAACATATAGGAAATATCACTTAAAATTTTCGACAATTAGATTAATGCTACTAAAAGAATACGACATTTACGTATGATCTTCACAAAATGTCATATTGAAATATCTGACATTTTGGTAAATGTCACTAAGAAAATTCACAACATATACAAAATACCGTTTCCACTTTATGTGAATGTCATTAAAAAAAATTAGTGACATATCTTTCACAACATAGCAAAATGTCGCATTAAATGTTTGACATTTAAATTAATGTCGCTATCATATTTTTTTGAATGTAAATAATAATGTTCTGTTTAGTTTCATCATGAACACATTTACTGTAACGACCCGATCGATCGTTTTGAACTTTTGCACTTTGATCGCTAGTTCCCGGGCATGACTTGCCCCGTGTAACGTATTATGACTGATGTAGATCATTGGTTTTGGTTTTCAGGAAAAATCGGAATGAATTTGAAGGAACAGTCTCAGTTGAAAGCTTTGAATTTGAAAGGTTGACCGAGAGTTTTCTCATTTTTGGAGCTATGGAGCTCAGATTGAAGCGATTTTTACCATATGGATTGGAGTAAGTGTTCTATATCCAAAGGTGATTATATTTAATGATTCCATGGTTATTTTCATCGAGAATTAGTGAATCAAATGGAAGAAATTGGAGAAAATTTGTAAACTTTTCAAAAACGAAAATTCTAGATTTGGAGGCCGAATTGTTGTCGAATTTTGGTAAAATTTGTATGGTTAAACTCGTGGAAGGATAAGGGACCCGTTGATGTAAAAATTTATGAGTTTTGAGAAGTGGGCCTGGGGCTCGAGTTTTGCTAATATCGGGATTTTTGATACTTTTCGATTGTTTTCGCTTGGGCTTTGCTCCCTTAGCATATTGTGATGTATTCATTCTGACTTTGGATAGATTCGACGTGCGTGGAGGCCAATTTGAGGGGCAAAGGCATCGCGAGCTAGAGATTTTGCCGGTTCGAGATAAGTAATGATTGTAAATACTGTCCTGAGGGTTTGGAACCCGGATTATACGTCGTTGTGTTACTTTGAGGTGACTTGCATGCTGGATGACGAGCGTGGGGTAGGGCACCGCTGGGGATTGTGACCTAGTCCACCCCGAACGAATATTTTAATGCGTATTTGATAGTTAATTATTTGACATTATTATATTTTTGGGTCGTATGCCATGTTTGGGGCCTTGTGCCGACTTGTTGAGACCCTTAGGGGCCTTTTTTTATCTTTCCTTACTCTATTTGTTTGAAAGCATATTCTCAGTCATGTTTTACCTGTTTACTGCTCAAATCTGGCTTTATCACTATATTTTTAAAATGTGGAAATTGTTTTGGGCTGAGTTCCCTGTTTTACTGAGATAGACCGAGGGTCTGATTGTGAGATTGATGACTGAGATAGACTGAGAGTCTGATGGTGAGGTTAATGACTGAGAGAAGCCGATGGCCTAGTTGTGAGGATTATATATCTATGGATCAGGCTGCACGCCGCAGCAATGTATATATATATATGTATATGGATCGGGCTGCATGCCGCAGAGATACTTATATGGATCGGGTTGCACGCCGCAACAATATAGCGCTTGGGCTGTAGGAGCCCCTCCGGAGTCTGCACACCCCCAGTGAGCGCAATCGACTATTTATATGGATCGGGTTGTGCGCCACAGCGATGCATGGATTGGGCTGCACGCCGCAGCGGTTACTTTGATTTCAGTTATTGTGAGAGATATACGGATCGGGCTGCATGCCGCAGCAGTTACTATATGGTACCAATTGAACGTGAATGCTGAGTGCGATTACTAATTGGTAAGAGTTGAGTCACGAGTGACAGAGAGGCTAGCTCGAGGGACGATAGATATATACATGCATATGAGTGATGTTTTTGCCTGAGAGGCCTGTTTATGGACTTATTGATTTCACTCTTCTTTAAAGTGAATTTCTATCGAATATGTTGATTTATCAACTGTTTTCACTCATCTTTATATTGAGCCTCTGTCGGAAAGTTGAACAAATGTTTTAAAACAACTTTTATTTAAATTGGGGTTTATGAGATGTTCAGAAATTAATCACTGATTTGGCATTGGTTATTTCCACTGAGATTTTTAAGTTATGAAGTGTTTATGATTACTGTTTTGCTCGAGGGGTTGTTTTACAAACTCTGTTTTGCCGGAGGGGCCGATGATGGCTTTAATCTCTATTATTATCTTAAATGGTACTGAACCCCTACCGAAACTGCTGGAAAGTATTTCAAAATGATTTTTACTAAAAGCTGGATTTTAAAAGGGAAGATTGACTCATATTATGATTTGAAGGCCTGTTGTGTTTATTGAGCCTAACGTGAATGTGGATTCATTGTTTCCTACTGCTCAGCCTTTATTTACTCTTATTACTTACTAGGTTGGAGTACTTATATTACTCCCTGCACCTCGTGTGCAGATTCAGCTATATCAGAACCCGGTAGCGGGTGTTGATAGCTCAGCCGCGGAGTCATCAGAGTTAGCAAGGTGGTTGCATGACGTTCGCAGCACCACTTCCTTTCCCTCATTGTTGTTACTGTATTTAGTACATTTTTAGACTTTTGTTGTATTCAGACCTTGATAGTTGCTCATGACTAGTGACACCCCGATGTCGGGCGGGTATTTTATTCCGCACTGTTATTCCAGGATTTTATTATGAAACATTGTTTAATTTAAAGACTTAACAATGACTCTTAATGCTTAAAGGGTTAATGTGAGTGTTATGTCGGTTGGCCTTGTCTTCGCGAGAGGCGCCATCATGACCGGGCCGGTTTGGGGTCTTGACAAGTTGGTATCATAGCCTAGGTTACATAGGTCTCACGAGTCATGAGCAGGTTTAGTAGAGTCTCGCGGATCGGTACGGAGATGTCTGTATTTATCCTCGAGAGGCTGCAGAACCTTTAGGAAAACTTCACATTCTTGAATTCTTATCGTGCGTCCTTTGATTCAGCTTGAAATGTAACTCTTTAAATTCCTTCCACGCGTTCGTGTGCGCGCATGAGTGCTCAGTGTCAGATATGCCTTGATGGCTTGTGATTCCCTGATCGAGGGGCGAGATACGATCTCTGTGTGTTGATATTTGGCCAGTCTGGAGGACTTGAGGTCGGATTTCTGTCTATAGCTTGAGCACCGAGGTGCTGATTGTGTGAGCAAGTATTTTTAAACTTATATGTTCGGTAGTGTCCCTATTAGTGGGAGCGATGGGTGGATAACTATGTGATGAGTATGTTAGTATTGCGAGATGTATCCATCTTGATTTGAGGTATAGCCCCGAGTTATGGGTGTGCAAAGAGTCTTTTCATGTGTCCTAGTTGGGAGTGAAGTAAATTTCATGTTGCGGTATGAGTTCAGACTTAGGAAGACTAAGTGACTGCGTAATGGTTATGACAGTGGAAGGTATACATAAATGTTAGTTTAAGGCGAAGAAGGTGGGTTATCTCATGCGAAGTGTTCCGAGGTTGTACGATCATTATGTGTCTATTAGATTTGCGAGTGAAGGATACGTGTTGCAACTTAAATTGGGTCGCTTAGTGAGTGGGCGTAATTGTTGCGAGAGTGGAATGCGAGATTTGCAGAAGAGTTATAATTCTAGATGATCTGTGTTTTCACAAGCTTATAAAAGATTTGAGTTTAATCTCATTATGGTATCATGGCATCAATAGAGTATAATCATTATGAGTTATTGAACGTGTGTTGATCTATGGATTTGAGCCAAGTGGGGGAGTCTGCTATTGAATAGTTGATTGCACGGTTATGTGCTCTAATGGTTCCAGTTCGAGGCGTATTTGTAAATCAGTTGTGGCTCGAGTAATGGAAATTTCAATAAAGGCTATGTTATGTTTTATGGGTGTACAAGAATCGGGGAATGACTTGAGTTGTGGTTGGTAACGAATGCTCGGTGCATAGAGTAGGAAGTTGCTTGGTTATATTGGAATGAGGTCACATTCTACAGTGTCAGAGCGAAAATGAAGCATAGGTTGTTCGGTTCGCTTAATCAATCTAACTGCGATTTGAGTAGAGTGGATGCCTCTAGGGAATGGTCCTATTGTGTTCAAAATTTTACATGCAATAATTGGAAGCTTTCAAGTTGTACTTATGGATAGAAACTGAGTTTCCTTGGAAGATGTCAAGACTTGTGGTGTTTTCCATATTAATTGTGGGATTCTATGTATCAGTATCAGGAGGTAACAGATTTAGATCCGCAGGAAGTTCTTCAGAGCGAAGTATTTCGAATGTGGTGCTTTTGGGAATATTTAAGAGAGAATATCAAGTTGAAGATGAATCAGAAGGAAATTTAGATAGATGGGGTAGCTTGATAGTAGACCAAATCGGTATGGTAAGGATATGATTAATTCCTGGTGTGTGTTCGAGGTAATAAGTTCTTTCAGGTATTTTGCAGTGATGCTCTTAGGTTTTGATGGCTTGCTTATCTTGATTGAGTTAGAAGGATTCAGTCCTGACAGGTCCGATTTGTGCAAAGGGAACTCGGAGAGTTCTTGATGGTTTTACCGCAGTTTGGAGATGTATATTTTCTATGGGCATGCGTAGCATGGGATGTATAATGATTTTCTTCTAGATGGGACCAATGGAAAGTTCTTGACTGGTTGAGTACGTAGATGTTTGTGGCTCGGAAGGGATATGAATTTCTCGCGGTTATCCGAGAGTGGTACGGTTTATACGGTATGTTGGGTAAGACTGAGATTTGCATGTGTAAGGTCACGGTTCAGATTTGAATGGAAGGTCATAAATTCTTAGGCAACACGGACAGTTTCAGATAATTAGAGAAATGAACTTCAGATGATTTGAGAAGGGATCTCCAGATGATTAAGGAAATGATAATGCTAATTGAGGTGATTTGACGAGGGTATATGTTCCAGAAAGAGTCAATACGATTGAGTTGATGGTACTTCGGTAGTATTGCAGCACTTATCGTTAGGTTGGCTGCTGATATTCGGGTTTGCTTGGTAGCACCGAAGAATCTTAGAGTATCTCACGTGGGGTGATTGGGTACTAGAGGCGAGTTATATATGAGAGTAGCGGAATTTGGATCAGATATGGTAATTCATGTGTTTTATGGACTTTTGGACTAAGAGTTCTCATATACAGGTTAGCTTGTGGTTGTGGATGGCAAAATGTAGGTAAGTTAGTCAGATATTAGTATGTGCTATGCTTCAGTCATTGTGGACCTTCGAAGGATTATTTATCTGTTGTGGGTAACTGGAGTTGATGTATGGTCCATTGGTAGACCTATATGGGATATGTGTCCGGCATCAAGACAGTTTTGTTGACTTCAAGTTGCTGTTGGCGAAGGATATGTGGCTTCGATTGTTTTGAGCTATTAGCAATTATGGGGATCTATGCGTTACCTTTCTGTGTTGTGAGACGATATGATCTGTTGGTTATAGGCACCTATGGTATGGTTCTATCGGAGTTTCATAATGGAAGTCGAGCGGGAAGAGTAATTTGGTGTTGCTCGGTGAACGGCGTATCGGTTATGTCCTATCGGGTGTGCGTGGTGTATGTTATTTGCTTCACCACGAGTATGATGAATTGCTTTGGTTCCAGATATCAAATTGTATGTGGTTGTCGTTTTCGGGCACAGTGACTTAAGGTGGTTCCATGTGGAGCAGTGTTTAAATAAGGTCGCGCATTGCAGTAAATATATGTGGAGGTATGCCCTTGCAGGTTATATTCGTGTGTTATGTTCCTATGATGTGAGACGGGTTCTCAGTCTTGTGTTGTGGTGGTACTAGTGAACTTGAGGTTCAGCTCTTTCATTTGAGTCATTTTCATGATTTGAGTATGTTCGGATTGTTGCGTATTGATGCGTGTATTGTGCAAGTTGTGGCTTAGGTCTGTATGGATGTGTCATGTCACCAGAGTAATGTGTTGGATTAGAGGAGATCGTTGGGGATCATTAATAAATACAAACGGATTCGATTTCAGCATGTTTGATGGGTAAATATCGAGGTTCGATTCAGAAATTTGCTATGGTCCTTGCCAAAGGAGAAGTAACCTTATGGATGACTGATCTGAGAGATGGTTATGATTTATTGTGTGTTTCATTTAACATTGGCAGTATATGGAAGTGTTGGAATGAGACTTTAGTTGATAAGAGGTTTCTACCGATATTCGGGTGTTGTGTGCAGCTTCTGTGAATGGAAGTTATCGCTACATGTGTTTGAGTTACGTGGTATATCGGATAATTGCACTTGAGTTTGCAGGCATGGGTTACTACAGCTAGTTCGGGTCTATTCAAAGTATAAATGTGAGGTTTTGATCGTATTGATGTTTTCAGAAGTGAAAATGTGGTTCTATGGTCTATGAGCTAGATTGGATTATGTAATTTTAGTTAAACGGTGTTATCAGACCTATATGAGATAGGGTGACGTGGGATCACCCCCGGCTATATGCATGGTAAGGTTATTCATCGATTGGTGGGCTTTTAGAACAGCTCTGGGTACGTTCGAGGACGAACGCGTGCTTAAGTGGGGGAGGATGTAACGAACCGACCGGTTGTTTTGAACTTTTTCACTTTGATCGCCAGTTTTCGGGCATGACTTGCCCTGTGTAACGTATTATGACTGATGTAGATCATTGGTTTTGGTTTTCAGGAAAAATCGGAATGAATTTGAAGGAACAGTCTCAGTTGAAAGCTTTGAATTTGAAAGATTGACTAAGAGTTGACTTATTTGTATATGAGCTCGGATCGGAAATTTTAGGATTTGGATAGTTTCGTTGGGTGATTTATGACTTAGGAGCGCGAGCGGAATGCATTTTGGAAGTTCGTGGAAGGATTTGGCTTGAATTGGCAAAGTTAATATTTTGGCGAATTCCGGTTGATAGGTGAGATTTTGATCATGGTTGGAATGGAATTCCGAGAGTTACTGTAGCTTCGTTATGTCATTTGTGATGTGTCTACAAAATTTCAGGTCATTTGGACGTCGTTTGGTCGACTTTTCGATCGAATTCGGATTTCAGAAGTTTTGGAATTTTTAGGCTTGAATCCGAGGGTGATTTGATGTTTTGATGTTGTTTTGAGCATTCCGAAGGTTGGAAAAGTTTGAATTATGTTACGGGGTGTGTTGGCATGTTTGGTCGGGGTCCCATAAGGCTTGGATATGTTTTGGAAGAGTTTTTGGAAGATTTTGGCATTATGATTATAAGCATGTAATGATCCAAAGGTCCATTTTTAGTTCTAGAGATCGAATTTGATTTTGAGACTTCCGGAATTTTGATAATGAATTATAGGACTGATCTGGAAAGTTTGGTCTAATTTCATCAAGTCGCGATTGGGTTTTTGACACGAAATATGAATTAATTGTTTAACGAGCGAAATAGGTATTAAACTGAGCAAATGAGCTCCGAATTGAGTTTCGACTGAAGGGCTATGTTCGTATTATTATTTGTGACTCATAGGAACAAGAATCATCGAATTCTGAGTTCGTATGATGGAGTTAGAGCCTTTTTAGTGAAAAAAAAGCTGCTGCAATTTTCTGGGCAGTTTCTGCATTTTTTCGCACATGTGAACAGTAATCGCACCTGCGTGAACAGTATCCGTATACAGTACCATGTACAGTAAAGATGAACAGTATCCGTGTACAGTACCTATGTACAGTACATATGAACAGTATGATTCGGGCAGTCCGAGAGTTTTCTCATTTTTGGAGCTATGGAGCTCGGATTGAAGCGATTTTCGAAGCGATTTTCACCATATGGATTGGGGTAAGTGTTCTATATCCAAAAGTGATTATATTTAATGATTCCATGGCTATTTTCATCAATAATTAGTGAATCAAATGGAAGAAATTGGAGAAAATTTGTAAACTTTTCAAAAACAAAAATTCTAGATTTGGAGGCCGAATTGTTCTCGGATTTTGGCAATATTTGTATGGTTAAACTCATGGAAGGATAAGGGACCCGTTGATGTAAAAATTTCTGAGTTTCGAGAAGTGTGCGCGGGGCTCGGGTTTTGCTAATTTCGGGATTTTTGATACTTTTCGATTGTTTTCGCTTGGGCTTTGCTCCCTTAGCATATTGTGATGTATTCGTTCTGATTTTGGATAGATTCGACGCGCGTGGAGGCCAATTTGAGGGGAAAAGGCGTCGCGAGCTAGAGATTTCGCCGGTTCGAGGTAAGTAATGATTGTAAATACTGTCCTGAGGGTTTGAAACCCGGATTATACTTCGTTGTGTTACTTTGAGGTGACTTGCACGCTGGATTACGAGCGTGGGGTAGGGCACCGCTGGGGATTGTGACCTAGTCCATCCCAAACGAATATTTTAATGCGTATTTGATAGTTAATTGTTTGACATTATTATATTTTTGGACTGTATGCCATGTTTGGGGCCTTGTGCCGACTTGTTGAGACCCTTAGGTGCATTTTTAATATCTTTCCTCACTCTATTTGTTTGAAAGCATATTCTCAGTCATGTTTTACCTGTTTACTACTCAAATTTGGTTTTAACACTATATTTTTAAAATGTGGAAATTGTTTTGGGCTGAGTTCCCTGTATTACTGAGATAGACCGAAGGTCTGATTGTGAGATTGATGACTGAGATAGACTGAGAGTCTGATGGTGAGGTTAATGACTGAGAGAAGCCGAGGGCCTAGTTGTGAGGATTATATATCTATGGATCAGGCTGCACGCCGCAACAATGTATATATATATGTATATGGATCGGGCTGCACGCCGCAGAGATACTTATATGGATCGGGCTGCGCACCGCAACAATATAGCGCTTGGGCTGTAGGAGCCACTCCGGAGTCTGCACACCCCCAGTGAGCGCAGTCGACTATTTATATGGATCGGGCTGTGCGCCACAGCGATGCATGGATCGGGTTGCACACCGCAGCGGTTACTTTGATTTCAGTTATTGTGAGAGATATACGGATCGAGCTACACGCCGCAACGGTTACTATATGGTACCAATTGAGCGTGAATGGTGAGTGCCAGTACTAATTGGTAAGAGTTGAGTCACGAGTGACTGAGAGGCTAGCCCGAGGGGCGATAGATATATACATGCATATGAGTGATGTTTTTGCCTGAGAGGCCTGTTTATGGACTTATTGATTTCACTCCTCTTTAAAGTGAATTTCTATCGAATATGTTGATTTATCGACTGTTTTCACTCATCTTTATATTGAGCCTCTGTCGAAAAGTTGAACAAATGTTTTAAAACAACTTTTATTTAAACTGGGGTTTATGAGATGTTCAGAAATTAATCACTGATTTGGCATTGGTTATTTCTACTGAGATTTTTAAGTTATGAAGTGTTTATGATTACTGTTTTGCCCGAGGGGCTGTTTTACAAACTATGTTTTGCCCGAGGGGCCGATTATGGCTGTAATCTCCATTATTATCTTAAATGGTACTGAACCCCTACCGAAACTGCTGGAAAGTATTTCAAAATGATTTTTACTAAAAGCTGGATTTTAAAAGGGAAGATTGACTCATATTATGATTTGAAGGCCTGTTGTGTTTATTGAGCCTAACGTGAATGTGGATTCATTATTTCCTATTGCTCAGCCTTTATTTACTCTTATTACTTACTGGGTTGGAGTACTCACATTACTCCTTGCACCTCGTGTGCAGATTCAGGTATATCGGAACCCGGTAGCGGGTGTTGATAGCTCAGCCGCGGAGTCATCAGAGTTAGCAAGGTGGTTGCATGACGTTCGCAGCACTGCTTCCTTCCCCTCATTATTGTTACTGTATTTAGTACATTTTTAGACTTTTGTTGTATTCAAACCTTGATAGTTGCTCATGACTAGTGACACCCGATGTCGGGCGGGTATTTTATTTTGCACTGTTATTTCAGGATTTTATTATGAAATATTATTTAATTTAAAGACTTAAAAATGACTCTTAATGCTTAAAGGATTAAGATGAGTGTTATGTCGGCTGGCCTTGTCTTCACGAGAGGTGCCATCACGACCGGACCGGTTTGGGTCGTGACATTTACATTCACAAATGTCAACTTTTATAACAAACATGAAATAAATGTGAAGCAAATATTTTTGCACAGTAACCAAATAACAAAATAACAATATAAAAAGTACTTAGTACAAGATAGATAATGTCAAATCAAATGATTTGTTCTCACGTAAAACCACTAACTAAATCATAAAGGATAGTAATTTCAATGTGTAAGTACTTTAAGATCGCTCCTAATTCGAATTAATTTTCCTCAACTTCTAGAGTAAATATTATAAAATCAACTCTCCACAAGTCAAGCTTTTTACTGCCAGTAATTGACATCACTTTCTTCAAGAATGCTGCACAAGAAGTCACAAGAAAAAAAAAGAATTATACCTTTATAATAAAGTGAATTCTTTCCTCCTCTAAAACAATTGGAATACCAAAAATAATTACATTAATATGTTCTAAAAGAGAAACAAATTGATAATGAATGTAATACTAGCAATTGAAGAGAGAAAGAAACAGACAACATAAGCAATAATCCAAGAAAGTGAACGCAACCGCCCAAACCGAACAACAACTGAAATATTGCAATATCATAATGCAGTTGATGATATTTTTTTGGTTGTGGGGGGATGTGAGGAGAAGGGAGAAAATATAACTCCACCCGATGGAGGTTCTGCTAAATTTAAATAAATATAAACACGATCAGGCCTAAAAAGCTAAATACAAGTAAGCACACATAAAGCTACCTGCCCAAGAAAGGTTAAAACAAAATCTAAATGAGATAGCTCATTTTGGAGAATCTATTTACCTCTAAGATAATAATGAATTTTTTGCAACAAATGCTATATCAATAGTCAATAATGCACTTTCATATCAGAGTTCAGCATCGATTTTGTACTAGAAAAATGGTGTTCAATACAATACACAATTTCACCCTTTACCAAGGAAAAGAAAATGTTCAGCTATTCTCAATTCATCTTGCACTTAAGAAAACCATTCCCTACTCTTTTAGTTTTTATTTTTCTTCGAGACTGAGGCAAAAACAGGGTGGGAGAGGGGAGGGTTGAATTATAAAATATTAGTTTCCGTAAATTGTATACTGAGATGAAAAATAATGAATGTTATATAAGTTTTGCAAACTATAACATGAAGGGTTTCTCCCTTTGAAAAGAAGGAACAAGAACCTTGTAATTTTTTCAAACTTATCCGCTTCTTTTTCTTTGTGTCAACTTCACTAACTCCAGTCTTCTTGATTATGTTAACCTGAAAAGAAATATTAGATTAGTTACTCTGGTAGTTTACAAAATTTATAACTTAAAAAATTGTGAATACAAGATATAAAAAAATAGAACAAAGTCATATAAAACAGAACACTTTTATGGAACAAAGACCAAAACTTTCTATAGCATATTCATACTAATTAGCAGCAGTGAATATTATCTGGAGGAAGAAAGAATGTGCCCAAATATTATACACACTGCAGAGTGTGACATGATCAAATACAGAATACAACAATGAAAGCGTCTACCCTCTTCTGATAAATAGGCTTCACTCCATTAATTTATGGTAACTTATATATAGTATACCTTTATAAGGAGGATGCAATCAATTATTAATGAGCAGAATAAGTTGTGCCAATAAATTCAATCTTTAATCATATATTGAACAGGGAAAAGCAAACATGTGCAGAATGCTACCATGCTTTATGGCCTTTGTTACAAAACTAGGGGAACAATTCCACAAGAGCTCACTAACCCAGATATGGCTACGCATACAACGTGGTAGACATGAAAAAGATTTAGTTAAAATGAGTTTACGAACTCACCATCTTTGTGTGAACAAGTGAAACAGGTGATAGTGATTGTTGGTGATCGTCCATTGAGTTAGCAGAAACCTATAACAAAAGAGAAAGGTTGCTACAATTAAAAGAATACTAAATTACAAGATTATCTTAAATACAATAAATATTTGCTAAAAGGCACAATATTTTTTACTTGTTCATCACCAGATAATTTCTTAATTGAGCCAATAGTAATACCCAATGATTCTAGATATGCATGTATACCAAGCTTTACTTTATCGTTTATTTTTGCATCCATATCCTTTGATGCTTCTAACATTTTTCCCCCAACGCTTTTATTTATTCTTTTGCTTCAAATAACTTTTTCTCCGTCGCTTCTATTTCTTCTTTTGCTTCAGACAATTTTTCTTCCATTGCAATTCTCATAGCGGAGGTAGCTTTTTCAACTTCTATCTCAACCCTTCTATCAAAATCTCTTTGCTCAGCCTGGGATAGCTTATATGCAGGGCCATAAACAATACTTGGAGCTGCTCCTTTTCCTAAAGTTCGAACATTTCCATAAGTGTCTGGTCCCATAACCTGTGCATACACATCATTGGGAGCACTTCTAAGGACATTTAACTCGGGATACACCTTAGCAAGTTCATCCATTTCTTTCTTTTGGAAGGAAATGGTAAAGCAATACAAAGTTAATAAAATTTTATATTGGAAAGAAAGTAATTCATATTCATAAAGAATGGGAATTTACCATAGTTTCATCAGCTATCTCATTTACTAGTTGTTTATTCTTTCTCGTATGTGTTTCTTTGAATACATCGATACGACTTGATTTTACACCATTCTTCTTTGTCATATGTTTAAATAGTAAAAAATTTGTTGCCAATATATTCAAGAAAATTAGTATTGATATATAAATTGGAGAAAAGCTTATAGTAAATATGGTATACATCATCTACAATTTGAGAATGACTTTTTCTTCCTGATGTGTGTGGCATACTCAACTTCCTTCGACTTTCTTTGTTCCTTTCGCTCTTTTCCTAAAAACGTTACACGTAATTTTATATATTAGAGCTAATTCATGGCCAAACCTTAGACAAAAGAATAAAACTTTTAAAAGAAAAAAGAGAAAAGATAACAAGAATTACAGAGGAAAAGCATAAAAATATTTAAAGGAAAAAGTGTGATCCGCATAAGGAATGCGCTAATAGCATGTGCTAAGGGCAAGAGAAGAAGATGTTTGATGCTCGGAGAATACCATTGCTTCGTTAGAGCTCCAATAATGAACTAATGCACGCCATTGGTCTTCTTCTATCATGTTTGGATGTTTAGCTAAGCGCTCGATATTGTTGTTGTATGGCTCATAACCAATCATTTTTGCTTCATGCTTCCATTCTTTCCATTTAGATCCAACCTATATCATCAACATATGTATCATATCCTCAGTTGCATCAGTATTTTCCTGCAAACATCAACATATAACACATGTATACAAGCATAAAATCAATAAGCATCTTAGTATATAACCTTTTTCTTTAATTTTTTAAGCACCTTAATATGAGCCCATATCCTATTCTTGTACAGTTTAGGCACAAGCCTCCAATCTTTATGATTTAAAGGAGCGAAAATGCCATTTCGTTCTATAACTACAAGTTTTGAACTCAATCTAGCTGCATCAGGTCCAATAGCTTGACTAAGATTATTCAACTCAACATGTAAAATGCCACCATCTTTTCCCCATCCTGAGTGCATCATAGTAGGACCTCTAGGTCGCTTAGATTGCTCTTCATTAGCACTAGAGTCTACAATGACCAAATATAAAAAAGAGAGTCATCCATAACTAGTAAAACTCAATTAATTTTCCTTTTTCTTCTTTTAAATATTCACATATAAACACACCATTAATACCAAGGGATTAGAATAATATAGTGATAGAGGAAAAACTGTTGAAAATGAAGCATATATGTTTTTGGGAAAAGAAACTACAACAATACAGGTAGGTATAGTGATATGAATTCTTTCTTGGATAACGTATCTGCTAGACTATTAGGGCCTCAGCTAGATCCATTAACATCTCTTTCTTATTTCTTTTTTCCTTTTTTGGTTAAAAATAAGTAATTGTATATGACACTCTTAAATATAATTTAATTAATCCTGGACAGATTACATTGTAGTATATCCATAGTGTAAAGTACAACACTTCAATTATTAACAACCAGAAATAGTGGAGGGCAACACACAGACCAAGCGTGTTATACACTCAGTTGTACAGAATACATACCTAAGAAATTTTCTGTTTCATGTGAATCATTTCTTGATTTACCAGATCGGATAGCTTGTCCTTCATGTTGTGGCCAGTTTTGAGGTGGTTGAGGCATCACCGCACCGCCCATTTCTTCTTCTTGTTGCTCCGAAAAATCAGGCAGAAGCATTTCTTGACTGGAATTTTTATGTCTTTTTCTTGCCATCACAATAAAATTGCTCAAAAACTACAGTTCCTGCAAAATTGAAAAATATTTTCCACTATCCAGACGTATAAAATAATATCAAACTAGCAGGCCAAACAAAAAGACACATACACACATGAGATTTAAACAACTAAAAAGCATAATAAGAAATCTCAAACTCGATGATCTATGTTTAATAACAATCTTTACTAAAATAGTGACAAAAATAATAAAAGTAACTAAGATATGTCGTCTTCTTCATCATATGTTTCAATACTTTCCAAAGTAAGTGGGTCAATTTCTATTTCCGACACACCTTCTCTAACCCATTTAATAGCCTCTTCATTTTCAAATATAATATCATCTAGCTGTTGTTCGGGCCACAATTCCATGTGCTCTTCCATTTGCTCATTTACTGGTTTGTTTTCACCTAAATTATAACAACCTCTTGGTTTAATTTCCACTACAATCTGCCATTCTTTTGCTATTGGATGATGGACATAAAACACTTGTTGAGCTTGAGAAGCAAAGATGAAAGGTTCATTTGACGGATGCTGCCTTTTGTAGAGTAGCTGAGAAAAATTAACAAGAGTAAATCCATAATCATCTTCCACAATAAGACCCTTTTTGTTGTCCACCCATTCGCATCTAAATAGTATAAACTTGAGGTTTGCGATATAATACAACTCAATTATATCCGTGAGAATTCCATAAAAGGTGACTTCTGCTAATATAGGATTTCTGTCTCTTGCGCTTGCATAGCTCTGAGTGGTAGCCTTTACCATAACTCCACTATTTTGTGTTTTTAGCTTTGCATCACGAGACTTTGTTAAGTATCTAACTCCATTACTTATATATCCATTCATCCTTTTTGCTTGCTTTGATGGGCCAATAGCTAGATTTTGAATTTCTTCTGGTATTTGCTCACCTTCCATGTGTATCTTCTCAACCTATAAATAAGCAAGAACTAATTAAAAATTGATACTATATATAGTGTGTGTGTGTGTATATATATAAAAGCATTTAAGCTGGTTCACAGTTACATGTTTTCTAAACCATATGTGAAATTTTTCATTGTGAATTTGATCCACATCATGTCTCGATAGACGAGGATTTTGCTTCTTGATTTCTTTTATATGCTCACTACAAAAGTAAAACATATAAAAACTTAATAAAAGAAATTATAAATACTATTACTTAATAATTAATTATAAAGCAAAATATTATTGAATACTTACTCGCGGTATGGCGTTATGGTAGCAGAATTAAATAAAACATATCTGTGTGCTTGGGCATGAGTAATGTCATCAAGCATAAACCCCTCTATTTTAGTTGACTGACGACCCTCTTGATTTGGAATCTCATTATACAAACCATAATTTCTCAAAGGTCGATTTAACTTTGTCTCCACATCATGTAGATATCTTGAGCAGAATGTCATGCACTCTTCTATCCAATATCCCTCTGCAATTGAACCTTCTGGATGCCTTCTACTCATCACATAATTTTTAAGAGTAAGCAAGTACCTAAAATAATAAATAATATTATAGTTCAATATAATACTTCATAAGTACAATAAATAAGAATAACGAAATGATACCTTTCAAATGCCCACATTGAACGATATTGTGGAGGTCCACCAATCTTTGCTTCTTCAGCTAAATGGATGACTAGATGTTCCATGATATCGAAAAAAGATGGAGGAAATATTCTCTCCAAATGACAAAGAGTTATTGCAACTCGATCTTGGAGCTTTTCTAATTCACCTATGTTCATAACTGTTGAACAAATGCCCCTAAAAAATTATTTAATTCAATCATTGGCTTAAGGACATTCATTGGAAGGAGACCTCGCAAAGCAATAGGAAGGAGTTATTGCATTAAAATATGGCAGTCACGACTCTTCAATCCATGCACAATGCGTTGCCTAAGATCAACACAATATGATATATTTGAAGCATATCCATCTGGTACTTTCACATCTCTTAAAACTTGTAAGAGCATATCTTTTTGTACATTGCTCAAAGTGAAACATGCAGGAGGTAGATAGTATTTGCCATTAGCTCTTTTTTTAGGGTGCAAAGCCTTTCGAATCCCAATCTCTTGTAAATCCAAACGAGAATTCGGATTATCTTTTCCTTTCCCCTCAACATTTAGTAATGTCCAGAATATATTGTCAAATACATTCTTTTCAATATACATTGTGTCAAGATTATGACGAATCATGTTGTCTTTCCAGTAGTCTAACTCAAAAAATATGCTCTTTTTCTTCCATAAATATTGCAACATGGCATCGTCAACATGATCAGAATTCTTCCATTTTCTTTTATTGGATTTGGCCGATAGATGTTTTCCGAATTTATTTTTAATACCTTTCAATTGCTTAAAAACTTCAATACCTGACAAACATTTAGGTGCTGCCTCTAACTCCTTAAAACCATCAAACGAAACTTTATCTTTTCGAAACTTGTGCCCATGGGGTAACCAACGCCTGTGCGACATGAAGCAATATTTTCGCCCATATTTCAATCTCAAAAATTTAGTCTTGGTCAGACAACATGGACAAGCATATCTTGTTTTCACACCATATCCTGATAAGTTACCTAGTGCTGGAAAATCACTGACTGTCCAAAGCAATGAAGCACACATTTGAAACATATGATTCTTTGACGCATCATAAGTTTCAACACCAACCACAATTCTTTTAACTCATCAATTAACGGTCATAGATATATATCAATATCATTTCCTGGTGCATGAGGGCCATCAATAATCATTGATAATATCATGTATGGTTGCTTCATGCACAACCAAGGTGACAAGTTATATGGAACCAAGACAACTGGCCATGTGCTATGTGAGATATACATAGACTTGAATGGATTAAATCCATCTGAAGCCAACCCAAGTCTAACATTTCGAGGATCTTGAGAAAAATCTTGATGCGATTCATCAAATTTTCTCCAGGCAATACTATCAGCAGGATGCCGCATTACCCCATCTTTAGTGCGACCTTCCGCATGCCATCTCATATCGGTAGATGTTTTAGATGACATGAATAATCTTTGAAGCCTCGATATCAATGGGAAGTATCTAAACACCTTTGCTGGAATTTTTGAGGTTTCCAAACTACCAGATTCACCAACAAATTATTTGTATCTTGGAGCTTTGCAAAACTTACAATCAGTTCGATCTTTTGTGTCACTCGAATAAATCATACAATCATTTGGACACACATGTATTTTTTGTATTCGAGTCCTAAATCTTTAATAATTTTTTTTGCATCATTAAAGGACTTAGGTAATATTTCACCTTCAGGAAACACATCTTTTAACAACTCTAACAACATGGAAAATGAATTATTACTCCACCCATTGAGACACTTTAAATGTAATAGACGAACAAGAAAAGAAAGAAGTGAATATTTGCTTCCAGGATATAATTCACGCTCAGCTTCTTTCATTAAGTTAAAATTTTTTTCAGTTTTCTTATCAAATCCCACATTATGTTCATTTGACCCACCAAAACTATCACCATGAGTGTCCATATTAATAAAGTCACTAGTAGGAGGAATCTAAAAGCATCATGTACCAAGTCTTGTATGTCATCACCTCTATATAATCTATCAACAGACATTGATGAAGATGATGCCTCACCTTGAAAAATCCAATTAACATAACTAGGTAGAAATCCATCAACCACAATATGTTCAACAATCAACTCTTTCAAGATAAATTTCATATTACGACACTTCCGATATGGACACAAGATTTCAGATGCATTAGGCCTATCCTATGAAGCAAAATGAAGAAACTTTTTGGCTCCATTCTCATATAGAGGATCATTCCTATTCAATATGTTTATCCAACTCTTATCCATTAAGAATAACCTATACATATAGCAAAAAAATCAACTAAAAAAGAGTACTTATTGATAGAAACTAGAAAGATTATAGCACAGACTATATGTATAGACAACAAAAACTTTTACTTGATAAAAATTAATATAAATATATTTATTAAAAACAACAAAACGAGGTACTCCTCACAAAGATTAACACCAAACCTTCTCTCTCTCACACACACCAAAAGAAATACAAGATCCAATTTTTTCAACCAAAGCGGACAACAAAAAGAATAACCAATATGTTACTATACAATAATCAACCCTTTAATCACCAAGAAACCAATAATTTAACTGAACTCAATAATCTACCATTAAATAGTGAAAATCTTATATCCAACTTTATCAATGTAATAAATAACAAACGTCCAGAAATACACTGTTTGACCACCAAAAAATCAAAATCAATCTACCAATCAATACCTAAAAGAGAAAATTCTTAACCCAAATCCGAACAATTAAGAAAAAGAAAGAAATCTGTTAACCCAAATCCGAACAACTAAGAATAAGGAAAAATATATGTTAACTAAATTGGGTACCTTGAATTTATAGCAAACAAGCTTTGTGGATCTCAGCAGAAAAAGCCTTAGCGATTTTCGTCTCCAAGTATCTATTATAGCACAGTAGAATGCAAAAAATTAGGTCTTTTTGTAGAATTCTAACTAAGGAAGGAAAACTATATTTTTTAGAATTGGGAGGAGGGAAGCAAAATTCTTACCGCCAAAATCTTTTCCTTCTAAATCTCCAATACTTTCCATACATAGCTCCTTTTGAGTCTTGGGGTGGAGGGAGCGGACTTGAGAAATTTTGTCAAACCCAATTTGAGATTTTGAGCCAAAATTGATTTTGAGAGAAGAGAGGGGATGAGTCCTGGTGCTTCTAAGGCTTACGGCTTAGCTTTCTCAATTGTCTATTGGTTCCTTGATTTCATATATATTTTTGTTTTATTTTAAATATTTCATATTTAAATTTAACATCTAAAAAGTTGTAGTAATAATAATATTTTGTTTGAATAAACATTAATATTTTAATTAAAAGCTTTAAATCGGCAATTTTTTTTAAAAGGCAAGGCATATGACGCGTGGGCATTTCACTTAATATCGGGGGGAGGCGTAAGCCTTATGAATCTTTAAATTTTTTAGTTCAAAAAATCAAAAAAAGTATATATATATATATATATATATATATATATATATATATATATATATATATATATATATATATATATACATAAAAATATAGAAAGTACATTAAAAGTTTAAGAAAATCATAGGATTAAGGAAACTGATAAAAAAAAAATATCTAACATGTTTTACAAGTATAAACAATGCAATAGTGTTAAAATTGTTATCAAACTACATATATTTGATTACTTCCCTAACAGCTTGTTTGGATGGTTGTTACGCATCGTGTCATAATGTATCGTATCGTAATGTATCGTATTGTACTGTATCGTTTGATAAAACAATGTTTGGATAGATTGTGTCATTTGTCATCGTTTCATGATATCACGCACCAGCAATATGAAGAATAAACTTGTAATATTATAAAGAAAAATTATGATACAGGGTGTATTATATTACAATATAAAAAGATAGGGTAAATGATAAAATAAAATTATTTAATAATAATAAAGGGTGAGATTGAGAGAAAAAGACAAGGTAACAACGCAACCACACCAAATCGGTTGTTACATAAAGTGACACATTTCGTCATTATGTATCGACGAATTTAACAATACGATACAATAAAATTTAAGTAACAATCAAAACAAACATCGTATTTAAAGTAATAACATGATACAATACAATGGATAACAACCATCCAAACAAGCTGTAAAAGGCTAGAAGTTACAAATTAAATTATTCTCAAATTACACATTTAATTACCTTCCTTAATAATCAATAAACTTTATCAATATTATAATTCAAAATATTACCCCTTCAGAAATAAATACAAAGCATTAAAGTCTCTTTTGGTAGAAAAAAAACTAAGAAATAAAAATTAATAGCGAGTGAATATATATAGTTTGACTATCTATATATTCAGAGAAAATGTTCAAATAATATTAACCCTCACGATGTTCTCACTTAGTGAATATACAATACTATGACTCGTTATTTGAGTTAAGATCATTCATTTGTTAATGTATTTTGAGGGTCAGCACTATTAATCAGAAAATTGAATAGTTGATTTACCTAGTACTTATTGAGCGAGCGCAAACGCTGAGCAATAGGCGTGTAGGATGCATAATCTTATGTTTGGGGTGCATGTAATTAAGCCTCTCAAATTAAGCCCTACACTTGAGCCGCCTCAAGACATTGTGCAAATGCCTCGCCCAGGAGCTAGTCTTGGACAAGCCATTTAAAATATTAAGCAACAAGAAGCGAAATCGTCTATATTGTCGGTAATTATAATATTTTAACAAATTAAATATTAAATATAAAGGGTGTGATATTTTTTTTAAGACAAAGAATGATTAAAAATTTAGAAAATATAGAGAAATTTCCAATTGTAGATGTTAATGTTCGTAATTACCGACAAATAATATGACATTTAAAGTAAGGTCATATTTTTTTGTCATTTGTATCAAAAGTTTTTACAACATTGTTAAAGTGTCGTATTTTTACTATAGTTTGGACCAAATGTCATTATTTTTATGACATTTTATACCAAATGTCATTCTTTTTATGACATTTTGTATCAAATGTCTAATTTTTACGATATTTTGTAGCAAATGTCGTACTTTTTAAGACATTTATTAAAAAATGTCATTATGTTGATGACATTTTGTATCAAATATCGTTGTTTTAATGATATTTCCTATCAAGTGTCATTTTTTACAACATTTAGTATCAAATGTCATTATTTCTATGACAATTAATATTAAATGTCGTAGTTTTTACGACATTTTGTCATAAATGTCAAAAAAGGAAGTTTTCCGACATTTATTTCAAAAGTCACTAAATAAATATCGACGTATCCTCAATTTCCTGTAGTGGCCCAGAGCAGCAGCGCCAACGATGGAGCCTCAGTTTGACTTTGATGATGAGGTTCCAGCCCAAACAGTTCCGGTAGGCCCAACTCAGGTCCCAGAGGGGTTTATTGCTGCCGCAGCACTCCAGGATACTCTGGTCTGTCTAATGGGCCTTATGGAGATTGTCACCCGGACAGGCTTGCTTTCTGTAGCACCAGAAGTCTCTCGGGCTAGAGGAGGAGCCTAGACTCCTGCTACTCACACTCCGGAGCAGATGACTCCCCAGTTTCAGACTCCAGCAACTCAGCCAGTTGGAGCAGTTTAGCCGGGTGTGGTAGCTCAGACCGGTGATGGAGCAGTTGTGTCTGCCGATGCCTTGTGGAGATTGGACAAGTTCACCAAGCTCTTCACTACTACTTTTAGCGGTGCATCTTCTGAGGATCCCCAGGATTATCTAGACAACTATCATGAGGTTCTCAGGAACATTGGGATAGTGGAGACCAATGGGGTTGACTTTGCTACTTTCCGCTTGTCTGGATCCGCCAAGACTTGGTGGAAAGATTATTGTTTGGTTAGACCGGCCGGATCACCAGCTTTGACTTGGGAGCAGTTTACTCAGCTATTTCTGGAGAAGTTTCTCCCTATCACTCAGAGAGAGATCTATCAGAGGCATTTTGAGCGTCTCCAGTAGGGTTTTATGACCGTTACTCAGTATGAAAACAAATTCATTGACTTGGCCTGTCATGCTCTTATCATACTTCCCACCGAGAAAGAGAGAGAGAGAAAGGGTGAGGAGGTTCATTGAGGGACTTATTCAGCCGATTCGACTTCAGATGGATAAGGAGACAGGGAGTGAGATTTCTTTTCAGGAGGCGGCCAATGTGGCAGGAGAGTGGAGATGGTTCTATCGCAGGGAGGTGGTCAGGGGTCTAACAAGAGGCCTCATTATTCAGGCGGATTCAGTGGTACCTCGTCTAGAGGAAAGGATTCGTATGGTAGAGGCCATCCTCCTAGGCCTTTTCAGCCAGCACTTCAGGTTTCTCACGGTGCTGTAAGTGGCCGTGATTCTCATATGCAGTATTCTGATCAGCAGCCCTACAATGCACCACCAGCTCCTATCAGTGCATCGCCGCTCCAGAGTTTTCGGGGTGGTCATTCAGGTCGCCAGGGTCAGTCTCAGTTTTCTTAGCTGCAGCACTCAGGTGGATGCTTTGAGTGCGGTAAGTATGGTCATATCCAGAGGGCTTGTCCAAGAATGGTGGGTATTCAATCGCAGCAGCAGGGTTCCCGTGCTATGGTTTAGGCACCAGGTGTTCCACCGCCACTCCGCCAGCTAGGGGTGGGGGTAGAGGTGCTAGATGTGGAGGTAGAGGTATTAGAGGTGGAGGTCAGGCAGCTAGAGGTGGAGGTCAGTCAACAGCAGGCCGTCCCAGAGATGTAGTTCAGGGTGGTGGGGTCCAGCCCCGATGTTATGCTCTTCCAGCCAAGCCTGAGGCTGAGGCTTCCGATGTAGTTATCACAGGTACTGTTCTGGTTTGCAGCAGAGATGCTTCAGTTTTATTTGATCCAGGATCTATATACTCCTATGTGTCATCTTATTTTGCACAGTATTTGGTCATGCCTAGTGATTCCTTGAGTGCTCCTGTATATGTGTCTACACCAGTGGGTGATTCTATTATGGTAGATCGAGTCCATCGTTCGTGTATAGTTGTGATTGGGGGTCTCGAGACTCATGTAGATTTATTACTTCTGGACATGGTTGATTTTGATGTCATATTAGGGATAGACTGGTTATCACCTTACCATGCTATCTTGGACTAACATCCCAAGACTGTGATCTTAGCCTTACCGGGTTTACCTCGTTTAGAGTGGAGAGGGACTCCTGATCATTCTACCCGTAGTGTTATCTCTTATGTGAAGGCTTGGCGTATGGTAGAAAATGGGTGTTTGGCCTATGTTCGTGATTCTAGTGCCGAGGTTCCTTCTATTGACTCTGTGCCTGTTGTTCGTGAGTTACCTACCGGGTATGCCACCTGATAGGGATATTGACTTCTGCATTGATTTAGCTCCGGGTACTCAGCCCATTTCTATCTTGCCGTATCGTATGGCCCGCCTGAGTTGAAAGAGTTGAAGGATCAGTTGCAAGATTTGCTTGAAAAAGGTTTCATTAGACCTAGTGTTTCTCCTTGGGGTGCGCCGGTGTTGTTTGTTAAGAAGAAGGATGGATCGATGAGAATGTGTATAAATTATCGGCAGTTGAACAAGGTTACAATCAAGAATAAGTATCCACTGCCGGGGATTGATGATTTGTTTGATTAGCTTCAGGGTGCCAAGGTATTTTCGAAGATTGACTTGAGATCTGGCTACCATCAGTTGAGGATTAGGGCATCCGATGTCCCTAAGATAGCTTTCCGCACTCGGTACGGGCATATGAGTTCTTGGTGATGTCATTCGGGTTGACAAATGCCCCAGCAGCTTTTATAGATTTGATGAACCGAGTGTTCAGGCCTTACTTGGATTCGTTCATGATAGTCTTCATTGATGATATTTTGATTTATTCTCGCAGCCGGGAGAAGCACGAGCAGCATCTTAGAGTGGTTCTTCAGACTTTGAGGGACAGTCAGTTGTATGACAAGTTTTTGAAGTGCGAGTTCTGGTTGAGTTTAGTTGCATTCTTGGGTCATGTTGTATCAGCAGAGGGTATTCAGGTTGATCCAAAGAAGATAGAGGCAGTCGAGAACTGGCCTAGACCCGCATCAGCTATAGAGATCTGGAGTTTCTTGGGTTTGGCAGGCTACTATCATCGGTTTATGGAGGGGTTTTCGTCCATTGCAGTCCCGATGACCAGGTTGACCCAGAAGGGTACCCAGTTCATGTGGTCAGATGAGTGTGAGGCGAGCTTTCAGAAGTTGAAGACAGCTTTGACTATGGCACCGATGTTGGTTTTGCCCACAGGTTCAGGGCCATATACAGTTTATTGTGATGCATCTCGTATTGGACTTGGTGCAGTGTTGATGCAGGATGACAAAGTCATTGCCTATGCTTCGCAGCAGTTGAAGATTCATGAGAAGAACTATCTGGTTCATGATTTGGAGTTAGTAGCCATTGTTCACGCGTTGAAGATTTGGAGGCATTATCTGTATGGCATGGCATGTGAGGTGTTCACGAATCACAAGAGTCTGCAGTATTTGTTCAAGCAGAAGGAGCTAAATTTGAGGCAGAGAAGGTGGTTGGAGATATTAAAGGACTATGATATCACCATCTTATATCATCTGGGAAAGGCCAATGTGGTGGCCGATGCATTGAGTAGGAAGTCAACCAGTATGGGCAGTCTTGCTTATATATTGGTCAGTGAGAGACCGCTTGCCTTGGATGTTTCTGAGCCCAGCCGTGTGTTAGCTTGCACAGTCGCGAGCATATCCGAGATCGACAATATGATGATCCTCATTTGTGTGTCCTTAGAGACACGGTGCAGCACGAAGGTACCAAGCAGGTTACCTTAGGAGATGATGGAGTTTTGAGATTGTAGGGTCGAGTTTGTGTGCCTAATATGGATGGACTCCGAGAGTTGATTTTAGAAAAGGCCATAGTTCCTGGTACTGTATTCATCCGGGCGCTGCTAAGATGTATCAGGATTTACAGCAGCATTATTGGTGGCGGAGAATGAAGAAGGACATTGTTGCATATGTAGCTCGGTGTTTGAACTGTCAGCAGGTTAAGTACGAGCATCAGAGGCCCAGTGGTTTGTTCCAGAAGATTGAGATTCCTGAGTGGAAGTGGGAGCGTATCACTATGGACTTCGTTGTTGGACTCCCACGGACTAAGAGGAAGTTCGATTGCAGTGTGGGTTATTGTTGATAGGCTGACCAAGTCAGCACATTTCATTCCTGTGGCAGTCTCCTATTCTTCTAAGAGGTTAGTTGAGATCTATATCCGGGAGATTGTTCGTCTTCATGGTGTGCCCGTGTCTATCATTTCGAATCGAGGTACGTAGTTTAATTCACATTTCTTGAGAGCAGTTCAGCGAGAGTTGGGCACATGGGTTAAGTTGAGCACATCGTTTCATCCTCAGACGGACGGGCAGTCTGAGAGGACCATTCAGATTTTGGATGATATGCTCCAAGCTTGTGTCATTGACTTTGGAGGCTCGTGGGATCAGTTTTTGCCTTCATCAGAGTTTGCCTACAACAACAACTACCAATCGAGTATCCAGATGGCTCCTTATGAGGCTTTGTATGGTAGGCGGTGTCGGTCGCCGGTTTGATGGTTTGAGCCGGGAGAGACTCGGTTGTTGGGTACAGATCTAGTTCAGGATGCCTTGGACAAGGTCAGGATTATTTAGGATAGGCTCCGTACAACTCAGTCCAGGCAAAAGAGTTATGCCGGCCGTAAAGTTTGTGATTTGGCTTTCATGGTCGGTGAGCGGGTATTTCTTCGAGTGCCGCCCATAAAGGGCATGATGAGATTTGGGAAGAAGGGCAAGCTTAGCCCTAGGTACATTGGCCCGTTTGAGATTCTTGATCGAGTGGGAGAGGTAGCTTACATACTTGCATTGCCACCGAGCTTATCAGCCGTGCATCTAGTGTTTCATATGTCCATGCTTTGGAAGTATCACGACGATCCATCCCACGTGGTAGATTCCAACACTATCCAAATGGACAAGGACTTGTCCTACGAGGAGGAGCCGGTAGCTATTCTAGACCGACAGGTTCGTCAGTTGAGATCGAAGAGTTTCCCTTCTGTTCGTGTTCAGTGGACAGGTCAGCCTACTGAGGCATCTATCTGGGAGTCCGAGTCCGATATGCGGAGCCGTTATCCCCATCTTTTCTCCGACTACTTCCTTCTTATGTCCGTTCGAGGATGAACGATTGTTTTAGAGGTGGAGAATGTGATGACCCAAAAGGTCATCACTTATTTTAGAAATAAATTTTGTGTTTTGAGGCTTTAAAAAAACCTCTTTCAGTATCACCTCGATTTGCGTGCACAGTCCGGTCGCGTAGCCGAAAAGCTATTATGTGAAAATCTATGAAAAATGATGAATTTTGCCTTTAAAATGAAATTAAGTTGACTTTGATCAACATTTTAGGTAACGGACCCAGACCCATGATTTGACGGTCCCGGAGGGTCCGTAAGAAAATATGGGACTTGGGCGTATGCCCGGAATCAAATTCTGAGGTCCCAAGCCCGAGAAATGAATTTTTGAAGAAAATTATTTTTTGAAAAATTTATGAGTTTCTAGAAATGAAAAATGTTTGGAAGTTGTTGGTATCGGGCCCGTATTTTGGTTTCGGAGTCCGGTACAGGTCTTATATGTGGTTTAAGTCGAGCCTGTGAAAGTTGGTAAGAAACGAAAGTCGTTTGATGTGTTTCGGACCCGTAGTTATAAAAATTGATACATTGAAAGTTTTGAGGTTTTTCTTAGATTTCTATGCTAAATTTGTTGTTAAAGATGTTATTTTAGCGATTTGATCGCACAGATAAGTTCATATGATGTTTTTGAGTTTCAGATAGGTTTTGGAAGTTTTTAAAACTTAAAAAAAGTTGCAGGTTTTCAGTTCTAGTGTGTTGTTCTTCGCGTTCGCAGAAGGACTCTCGCGAACGCGAAGGGTAAGTCAGGCTGAAGGAATTAACCTTCTACGCGAACGCGAGACACAGGATGCGAACTTGAAGCTTTGGGGGTGTTTCCCTTCGCAAACGTGGACCTGCTATCGCGAACACGAAGGCCGTTGGGCCTGGGCAGAGGAGAGGGGTTTTACTCTACCCGAACGCGGCTTCCCGACCGCGAACACGAAGGCTCTGGGGGCTGAAGCTCCGCGAACGCGAGCCTGTTGTCGCGAACGCGATGAAGGTCTGCCAAGTGATTTTAAAACAGAAGCAAAAAACGGGCAGAACCCATTTACTTCACATTTTCGAAATTTGGGAGCATTGAGGTGATTTTCAAAGAGCAATTTCTTCCCCAAAATATTGGTAAATGATTCTAAACCTTTTTCTTTCGATTTCCCATTGCATTTCAACAATTTTCATCCAAAAATCTAGGGTTCTTATGGTAGAAATTAGGAATTTGGGTAGAGTTAGGGCTTTTTGATTAATTGAGATTTAGACCTCGTTTTGGGGTCGGATTTCGAAACTAATTGCATATTTGGGCTCGTGGGTGAATGGACGATCGAGTTTTGGTCCGAACCTTGAGTTTTGACCAAGCGGGCCTAGGGTTAATTTTTAACTTTTTGGGAAAAATGATAGAAAACCTATAATTAAGCATTGGGTATGAATTCTTTAACATTTATTGATGTTGTTAAATCAATTTGGATTAGATACGAGTTGTTTGGAGGCGAATTCTAAAAGAAAAGTGGTGTTTGAGGCTTGAGTTGGCCGTGGAAGTTCGAGGTAAATGTTTGGTCTAACCTTAGCTTGAGGGATTAGGAGTTGTGTCCTGTTTGCTATGTGTTACTTGTTGAGTACGACGTATAGGCATGCTGACGAGTATCTATACGTTGGTGTCAAGCATGACCGTGAGTCTTAAATTGAAATTGTTGTGTTCCTAATAAGTACTACGAATGCCTAAGTTGTTGATTCTCTGTGTTGAGCAAGGATTATGATTGTTCTCGTGGAAATTGCTTATGGTTGGGTATTGGTGCTAGTTGAGGTTCTTTTGTGAAGTTAGATGTTGGAACAAGTTTGGTTATAGCTAATTTACCCTTGCGGGGACGTAGTTACTTATACTGTCGATTTCTTTGCCGGGATAGGGTTGTTTTCTTTATTGTTCCCTTGCCGGGACTCTTTTTGTGATTGGTGTTGAACGTATATGTGGATCGGGTTGCACGCCGCAACAATATTATATTTGGATCGGGTTGCACGCCGCAACAACATTATGTTTGGATCGGGTTGCACGCTGCAACAATAATATAATTGGATCGGGTTGCACGCCGCAACAGTGATAAATGATATGGATCGGGTTGCACGCCGCAACAGTATTTTTGTGATTTAGATTGGGTTGCGCGCCGCAACAATAGATAATAAAAGTGTTTATTGATTGATAACGATTTCCTTATTTTTTTCTGTGAATTTTAAATAGTTCTTTATGTTTTCTCTCAAATTACTGTTGGTAAATGATATTCCCCGCAGCATGTCCCCCTCATATCTTTAATTGTCTATTTCTGTTTACTTTCCGTTATATATGATATAACTGCACAGGTTTATTTGGTAGTCTGGTCCTAGCCTCGTCACTACTTCACCGGGGTTAGGCCAGGAACTTGCCAACACATAGGGTCGGTTGTGTTGATACTATACTCTGCACTGTGTGCAGATCCCGGAGCGACAGCTTTTGGACCGTAGCTTTAGGTGGCTGCCTTCAGTCCAGTCGGAGATTCCAAGGTAGTCCTACAGGCATTCGCAGGCCCCGACGTTCTCCTCTATCTTTATATTCTATTTTCATTTACTTCAGAGACAAATTGTATCTTTCTTTCCAGACAATTATTTGTAGTATTCGTAGATGGTCCGTGATATTATGACACCGGTTCTGGGTAGAGATGTACTTGGTATTGTCGTACTTGTTTTTGGATAAGTTATCAGATTACGTCTTCTGCATGTCTTCATTATTTGTTAATATTTCACGGTTGATCGTATGTTGTTTTAAATTGTTAAAAAGGGCTTAATAAAAGAGTTAGTGAACCTATAATGCTCGGCTTGCCTAGCTTTCATGAGTAGGCGCCATTATGATTCCCGAGGATAGAAAATCCGGGTCGTGACAACATCGTTCAATTTCTCCTCACTTTTAAATTCTTATGTAAAGAAATACGTCTTTTCTGTTTTTCCAAATCACTCGAAATAAAGTTTTTCCTTCGAATAAAGTTTTTCCTGTTGTGTTTACAACTCATCTGCAACTTTCATACATTGTTTTTACCCAGTTATATATAACTACAATATCATACCACTTATATGTCTTTTATATATTTTGTATCTGATTTATACATAGTAAAAACAACTGTCATACAACTAATTATATATTATACAATTTATCTACAACTTTCACACATTATTTCTATCCAGTTATATAACTACAATATCATATCACTCAAATACAATTTGTATACAAATTTTATACAATATGTCTTTTGTATATTTTGTATCTGATTTATACATAGTAAAAATAAATTTCATACAACTAATTATATATTATACTACTTATCTATAACTTATCTACAACTTTCATACATTATTTTTACCCAGTTATATATAACTACAATATCAAACTACTTAAATACATTTTTTATACAAATTTTATACAATATTGTTCAACTTATATATATATAATTTCGTAAACTTTACTACTTTACGAAATTGTAGTAAAGTTGTAGTAAAATTGTAACTTTACTACAATTTCGTAAAGTTTACGAAATATATATATATATATATATATATATATATATATATATATATATATATATATATAACACAGCAGAATACACCCTCAAAATCAAGTCTAATCTTCACCAAAATACCCTCAAAATTGAGATATAAACTCCAAATAATATTTCCAATTATTTGCAACAACACTCAATCCAAACAAATAATGGTTTTTGAAAACCCAAATTCGAATTCAAAGTTTCAAAGCTTTTTAATGGTTGTCAATGGTGGAGAGTCAAACACCTTCAAAATTTATTGATTGACAATTTCAATTTGAACACCAATTGTGCAACATTACTGGAATTTGAACACTAATTGTGCAACACCTTCATCTCTACATTATTGGAATTTCAATAAGCATAGAATTGTTGCTCTCTTTCCCTTTGCTCTAAATTACTGGAATTAGGAATTAAGAGATAGAGATAGAGAGAGAGAGAGAGAGAGAGAGAGAGAGAGAGAGAGGGAGAGAGAATAAGGATGGAAAATAATTGATTCTTAATATAAAGGGATACTCATTTAATTCCTAAAGTGTATATAATTTGTATATAGGATGAAATTAAATTGAAACTTGAATAGGGAGAGTAATAAAATTTTAAATAGTGTATAGAAATGTAAAAATTCCTTTATTCATACCTCGATTAATCCACCGTCTGTCCCGCGCACAAGTATATCTTTTTTTTTTCGAGCTACCATGATTGGAAGGGATGGACTCTCACCAAATATTGTAGCTGACATTTAGTGGCCGTTTGGACATAACAATTGTAAAATTCCAAAAAAAAAGTAAAGTAGTTTTGTGAGTGACTTGAGTGAATTTTGAAAAACGATTTTTTGGAGTTTTTCAAATAATTTCAAAATTCATCTTCAAGTGAAAACTGAAAATTTTATGGCCAACACTAATTTCGAAAAAAATTTAAAAAATTTTGACAAAATTGAAAATTTTTCTCATGTTCAAACGGGCTCTTAAAGTTGCGATCCGGACATCATGACTATAACTTTGGGGCCTATTGTCAAGCAATCATTCCTACATCTAATCTCGAACCTAAAAACAGGCATGCTAGGCTGGGAAGACTCCCCCACGTAGGGTTGATATCGTAGAAGGTGATTCACATTTTTATTTTATTAAACTATTTTTTGTAATATAAAAATCATTCAACTTTGTTAAAGTATCATAGGAATGACTAAATTATTATTTTTTGTAACAAAAAGATCATTCAACTTTGCCTAAGAATCACAACAAGTCACTAAACATAGTTTAGTCACTTTAGTGCAAATAAAAAGAAGTTGAGTGACCCATGAAATCAACCCTCCATGTATGATTATTTCCGTGAAAGATTTTACCATGACAATTACAAGGTGGAGAGTTGTAGCAGTTTTGGAAGGAGGAATGGAACTAGACAGTCATTGATCTAAAAGAGATCTTCCCTCAATCATTCTACTACAATATAGACCTCCAATTGGACCTTTCTCTAAAAGGATGCAAATCATATTACCTCTCTACATAAACAGTAAACAAGTACCTAGTAATTCTTTATCCTCAAGTCACACCAACATTCATAAATACAAAATTTCTTCTTCAAGAATACTGAACCGAACGTCAGCCCAAATAAGTAACTCAAGACTGCTTAGAAGACAAAAATGCACGCGATTTTTTTTTATCAGCATATAAATTATGATCACGGAACACAAAAGAATGACAGAAACCACGCTCCATACTCAAGTCTCAATCCCTTCTGCCTCATGTTATATTATAGTAGTAGTAGTAGTAAAAAGAAGATTTATAACATTAAGAGAATCTAATTTGATCGATTTCGGGAGGTGTATCTAGAGTCAGCTGGCTAAAAAATATCCTGGTATTTGCTATTTCTTCTGTTTCAGCTCCAACGCTAGAGAATCTTACACCTTATCATCAACTTGTGAAGAATCTGATCCATGCTTAACTGAATGGGTTCGACGCTCTTTGCCACCAGGTTTAGACGAGGCATTGCCATACCAGATCATTCCAAAAACTGCTATAATCATGCCAACTACAACTTGTATGTTTAGACCTTCTTTCCCGAAAAACAAAAATCCCAGTATCAAAACGAGGATCGTTTTCATATGGCCAATAACTTGGAATGAAACGGCAGTAAATCTGCCAATGCATATGAACTGACTGAGATTGGTGCCCACAGCTATAGTGCATGAAAGAATTATGAACACCTGCAGAAAAAGAAAAGTGTAAGGGACAGCTACAAATCTCTCATCTTTGTTTGATAGAATGAAAGGTGCATGCATCGACAAGCATACAGAATATTGTTCACATCAGAGAGATGGCATAAATGAACTGTAATCCTGTCATCGCATGAAACGTGTGTTAAACATACATCGGTGGGCACTAAAATCCTAATCTCTTGAAAAGAGAAGTCAACAGAGTAAAGCAAGTTAGGCATGAGATGAACATTTTCTGTATGTTCCACATCAGCTTTATTCAGCACTAGCAAAAACTGAAACCTGTTCGTACAATTCCCCAATTCCCCCCCCCCCCCGAGTTTAAATGAAGCCAGCTCATACAACAATTAACATCAAACAGATACATCCTGAAGTCGTAGTTCATCATTATTGCAGGTTTATGACTAATTTACCGAAGGAAAATAACAAAATATAGATTGATGTATCAGACAAGAAAAACATAGACCTTAGCCTTCTCAAGCTTTCGAATTGCATGAATCCAAGGATTATAAGTAAGAAGTATTTCAAAGCGCATTCCCACCAACATAAGAATCATCTTACAAAATCAACAGCAATTCATGACAAAGAGCAGAGTACTAACAAGAGATGGAAAATTGAAGGCAAAGTGATCAATTCTCTTGTTCGTCAACCAATAATCCACAAACGGGCCTAATATCAGCAAACTTGCAGCCTGAACTGGTGCAGTATGTCCCAGCAGATTGAAAGAACTAAGGGAGTATTTCCTTTGAAGGTAATGAACATACTGCAAACACAAAACCAAGTGCAAATTTCAGTTTTTAACCAAGTGCCATTACATTCAAAAATAGAAGAGCTTCAAGAAAATAGAAAGACTAAGAATTACGTATAAAATATTATTTTCAAATCTAAGTGAAGTACAAAAGTGACGAGTTTTATACAATTACCCACGAAACAAGTTTTCCATTTCTCTTATAATAAAAGAGGGTTAGGTCTTGTTTGATTTCTGGACAAACTTTGCATTAATAATACGTCTGATTTTACTTATCTAAGGAATGGAGAAAATGCCTGACTAGTATCGGGTGTGATTTCCCGTATAAAACTCTAGATCACGAATACAACTCTGCCTTGCTGATACAACCTTTGGTTTCCGATATAAAACTATTCATAAGTAATACCTGCATATCTTATGCAGAGCTCATTAATGTTTTATATCCCCCCCGTTTTTTTTCCATCTCAGAAAAAGGGATACAATGTAGATAAAGTACATGCAGAAAAAATACATCTATAAGACCACCCTAAACACAAAAATGCCTTTAATGCAGGGGACTTATTTTCGTAAATAAGAATAAAAAATTTCAATAAAAAACAAAAATAATTATAATATTCTATAGTAAGAATTTTTACATAATTTTTAAACTAGTAAAAATTTGTACAAGTTAAAGCTAAACTTGAATTTGGTACGTATTATTATTACTGCATGCATCTTTTAGATTATAATCCATGTATAGCAACTTTTTTATGACAGTTGTATCAAACCCAACTTGCATGCAACTCAACTAATCCACTAAGCTGACTGGAGACCACAAGTATATTTTTGGGTAAACCTGCGTGCTAAGACTAGAATATTTTTGCTCATACTAAGTTTTGTAACTGGATTTGTATCTAGGATCTCCGGGTTGTTACTCTTATACCCCCAAACACTCAACCGAACCCTTGGGCCATAATACCTGCATTACTGGTCCGGTAATCAAGTGACACCTTATTGATGGTGCATCTATTCCCTTCATGTTTTGGTGTATTGGTTAAATGATTCAATCAAGCTTTTCAAGATGACATAAGATATTTAATTGCCGAGACAACTTACATACTGTTGCAGTGCAGTGCTCCATACAGCTACAAAGGCAGCAATGAAGCCTTTGGTATTAACACTCACGTCAGTAACTGTGCACACAGCAACACCTAGGAGTACCACAACAATACTCAGCTTTGTGTCCCTTGAATAACGGATCTTGTCAAAGGCAACTTCTAGTAAGCAGGACACAGGGATCATACTCAACTTTGCAATCTGCGAGTGATAATGGAGATTAGTATTTGATTTCCTCAATAGAATCAGAAGAGCAGGTTGAGCATAGAATTACCTGGTAGAATCCCACCGAGTTCCACATTAAACTGATGTTCATCCCAACGATAGAGAAGTTTGCAAACAGTACAAATTTTAGAAGATCTGGAAGGGGTAAATGAGAAGCTTGGATGTATCCGAGCCACCTAAGAACAATAGTCATCAAGGTTGTTGTGGCAAAATGCATCCCGGTTAATGTTGTTGCTGCAAAGATTGTTGTAATCAGAAGCTAGAACAATCATATCACAAAAGGACTGAAAAGAATGTATAGTAATGTTAAATCTTCATTCTCCACCAAGTAAAAGAAACATGTATCAGTTTTAACATGGAAAGTGCCCATATAGCAAAACCCTCTTAGATTCAAGTTTCTCCTAGAGTCTCTTCTTACTGTATATCAGCTAAGTATATTTTGTAAATTTTGAGTTTCAGTTCAAATGTGTTTCCCTTCTGACTTCTTCCTGCCAAATGTACCATCAGACTTGTCATTTTATTGCTTTTCTTTTTTAAAAACAAACGCGTCTAGCTATAACACACTATAGGTCTTAGGGTTTATGCATATTATATTCCATCATTCCATGACATTATATCCTTCAAATTAAAATGAATAGATATAACTAATGCTACTTGAATCTTAACACAAAAGAATGCTGTCTGATATAATGACAAAAATCGCGTAGAAATTTACCAAAGAAAAAGCCATAGTTAGCCATTAAAGCCTTGTTGACAATAATGATTCCAACTGAAGTGACCACATTGAACATCCATGCAGCCACATCACCTGCAGCCTTCTTATCAGCTTTGCTTGCAGGAGCCATTTGCCTTTATCTTTTGCTGCGAGAAACAAGTTTTACCCTCCAAGCAGCAAAAAGAAGCATTCACACTTCCACATCAAAATTTCCAAATCTTCTATTTGCTCTTCCCCACCTAAAATACGTAGAAGAAAACATTATGATCCTAATATATCAGGCAAACGGAACACTTCCCTTCTATAACCCAAAGACATAAATAAGGAAGTGGAGTTAATAATACCATTTCCATAATTGAAATGGTCTAATAAGCTGTAAAAGCAAAATTAGGGTAAAAGAAATACAACAACCAAAGAAAGAAACAATTCCTCATATGATCAAGTACCAAAATAAGCTTTTAGTGAAACTTCAGCAGCAGTAACCTTCATTAATGAAAATACTTTTTTTTTTCCTTTTCCTTAAAACTTCTATTTTTCTAGTCGAAAAGCAGCGTCAGCTAGTAAAAATCACAGCTTCACAGAAAAGATCAATGAATTCTCAAGGATAAAACCCAAATGACCTAAATTAACTCAATCTCTCTATAATTACAACTACATCTCAATCCCAAACTAGTTGGAATCAACTAAAGAGTTTTAAGTTCTATAAATTGACAGTACAACAAATATATACACATTCAGGTCGTTTATTAGGGAATTACAAGTAAATCACTTGATAAGCATTAATTAGAAATCCAGTAAAAATAGTAACTAACCTACTATCACAGGTTAAAATTTACTGAATAATGTTTACCCTGAAAACGTATATAACTTAAATTATTAAGTCTATATGAATCCTCCACAGGTTAAAATTTACTGAATAGTGTTTACCCTGAAAACGTATATAACTTAAATTATTAAGTCTATATGAATCCTCATGATCCATCCCACTCCATTTCGACCGTATAAATCCAACTGCCACAGTAAAAAATCAGATAAAAATCACAAGATAACTAGAATGGCAACATTTGCATCAATCACAAATGCAGATCCACATACTTTTATATGAAAAAAAACATAAACTTCACTTCAAATAAAAGGAGACCTGCACTACTCCATTCTCAGATCTAAATGAAAAAACACCCAAACTGCACTCAATTAATAAAATTCTCACAAAATCATTCAACAGATCTACAAGAATCAATCCATTAACATCACTAACCCCGTCCCCAAATAAATAACTACTGACCCGTCAGATGAATTGAATTCAGATCTTAACTTACGAGCTGGGTTTTATTAGTATGTATTAACAGATTGAACAAAGTTAGATTGTATTTGTGTGTGTAAAAACTAAAAAGTTATGAATTGTGAATGTAAGATGTAAGAAAAATTGAAATGGAGGGATTAAATTGAAGGGAAGAAGAAAGAAGAGAGGGTTACAGAGTATGAGGGAAGATGCTGCTTTATTGGCCCTTGTTCTTGTTTTTGTCAGCAACAATTGACAAATAAGAAGTACAAGTTCAAGAAACAACAACTGTATTAAGTGTATGACATATTGTGTATTGTTACATGTAAATGAAGTGAGAGAGGAGGGTGTCGTGGGATGTACTATTTTCTATGTTGGTCCATGTGCTTCCTTTTTTTTTTTTTTTTGCAATTAATTGTCGCGTCAATCGGAAACAATTTCTCTGTCCTTTTGCATACATCTTAAGGATCCAGACTCCTGTCTATTATGTTAGTCGGACTTTAGGTAAAGCCGAGACCCGGTACCCACACAGAAAAATTAGCGCTTGCTTTAATAAGCACCTCTAGGAAATTGAAACCATATTTTCAATGTCACCTAATTTGTGTTGTAACCACCTATCCCCTTCGCAACATTTTGCACAAGCCCGAACTTTCGGGCCGATTGGCCAAATGGGTCGTCGAGATCAGCGGGTATGATATCGAGTATCAACCCCAAACGACCATCAAGTCTCAAATCTTGGCAGACTTCGTGGCCGACTTTACGCCAGCCCTCATACCCGAGGTCGAAAAGGAGCTATTATTAAAATCGGGTACATCATCGGGGGTGTGGACCCTCTTCACGGACGGCGCTTCGAATGTGAAGGGCCCCAGGATAGGCATCGTTTTGAAGCTACCCACAGGTAATACAATTAGATAGTATATCAAAACTTCTAAATTAACTAACAATGAGGTCGAGTATGAGGCCATGATTGCAGGTCTTGAGTTAGCTAAGAGCTTAGGAGCGGAGATCATCGAGGTCAAGTGCGAATCTCAACTTGTGGTAAATCAAGTCAACAGAACTTTCGATGTTCGAGAAGATCGAATGCAGAGATACTTGGACAAACTGCAGGTGTCCATACATCGATTTAAAGAATAGACCCTACAACACGTACCCCGAGAACAAAATAGCGAGGCCGATGCCCTTGCAAATTTGGGTCATCCATCGAAGATGATGAACTTAGCTCGGGGACTGTCGTACAAATTTCAAGGTCAGTGATCGAAAAAGGACATGTCGAGATAAGCTCCACAAGTCTAACCTAGGATTGGAGGCATAAGTACATCGAATACCTAAAGAACGGGAAGCTTCTATCGGATCCTAAAGAATTAAGGACTCTACGCACTAAGGCCGCGCAATTCACTTTGGCCGAAGATGGAACACTATATAGGAGAATGTTCGATAAACCGCTAGCAAAATGTTTGGGACTAGGAGACACTAACTACATTCTACGAGAAATTCACGAGGGCACTTGCGGAAACTATTCTGGCACCGACTCATTGGTTCACAAAGTCATCAGAGCAGGATACTATTGGGTCGATATGAAAAAAGACACTAAAGAATTTGTTCGAAAATGCGACAAATGTCAAAGGTATGCATCAATGATCCACCAGCATGGAAAGCAACTCCACTCAGTCCTTTTCCCGTGGCCGTTCATGAAATGGAGAATGGATATCGTCGGCCCCCTACCATCGGCCCCAGGTAAAGCTAAATTCATTTTGTTTATGACTGATTATTTTTCTAAATGGGTTGAAGCACATGCCTTCGAGAAAGTCAGAGAAAAAGAAGTTATATACTTCATCTGGGACCACATTATATGCCGGTTCGGAATGCCTGCCGAGATCGTATGCGACAATGGAAACCAATTCCTCGGCAGCAAAGTGACATTTTTTCGAAGACCACAAAATAAAAAGGATCCTATCAATGCCGTATCATCCTAGTGGGAACGGACATGCCGAATCGATAAATAAGATCGTCATCCAAAATCTAAAGAAAAAACTGAACGAAGCCAAAGGAAAATGGAGAGAAGTATTGCCCGAGTTCCTTTGGGCATATCGAACAACGCCGAAATCCAGTACGGAGGCAACACCATTCTCTTTAGTCTACGGTGCCAAAGCTTTAATCCCGGTTGAAGTCGGAGAACCTAGCTTCAGGTTTTGGTATACAATGGAGGAATCAAATCACGAGGCTATGAATACGAGCCTAGAATTGCTAGATGAAAGATGGGAGGCCGCCCTCGTTCGAATGGCCGCACAAAAATAGCATATCGAAAGGTACTACAATCGAAGATCCAATCTTTGACACTTTAAAATCGGGGACTTAGTTCTGAGAAAGGTCACCCTCAATACTCGAGACTCAAACAAAGGAAAACTTGGCCCGAACTGGGAAGGACCATAGCAGGTCCTCGAAATCGTCAGAAAGGGATCTTACAAACTCGGCACGATGGATGGCCAGCAATTACCAAACAATTGGAACATATCACTCCCCAAACGATATTACTGCTAAGGTACGACCTTCTCCATTTTCATTTGTATTTTATACTAACCAATTGCAGGTGTCCGATCGAAGACATCGAGGAACTCTCCAATACAAATTCCTTAGGTTTTAAAGCACGTGTTGCACTCTTTTTCTCTTGGACTGGTTTTTGTCCTAAGTGGGTTTTTCCGGCGAGGTTTTTTATGAGGCAACCATTATTTGTGCTACCTTGAGGTAATTCAACAGTATTCGAGGCTTCTTTACAATCAACCTCGAATACTTGGGGGGGCATCACCCTCGGAAGGTACTTCGTGTCAACATGGTCTCGATAGGTAAAACTTTTTAAGGGCCAAACGGTCAAATGAATCGTGCCCATGTAGATTACTCGAGCCCTAAAGACAAACATTTACGCATGTATAATCTATTGAGAGAAGTATTTTTCCTTGCCAAATATTTCATGCCTTAGAGAAAAATTTACTTTACAATTTCTTACTTTTGGTCTGTTGTGGAAACAAGCTTAAGGGTCGATAATAACTGAAGTTCGAACAACTTACTCCGTACGTGAGGACTGCCATATGAAAAATTGATGTAATCGAACTATTAAAATCTCGAGATTATAAGACCTTAAAAAGGCAACCCTCATTTTTATATGGCACGGCCACCCCACTCGGGGACTGACACTTTGAACAAGTCAAATTTCGTAATAAAATAGGCCTTCAAATATTTTCATAAAACTGGTTTAAAAAGGCTACCCTCGGCAAATTTATAAAGGGTTTCAATCACATCAACCCTAAGGGGTGCCAAATTGTTCGAACTATCGAATGAGCTTATTTCACGCTAAGGCGTGATGAAACAAAGGGTTTCGACAACACTAACCCTCGAAAACCCTAATAGGTACAAATTTATCTCGTGCTAAGGCAAAATAGATTTTTACATGATTAACTTTCTAAGCCGAAAAGGGTGAAAAACCATTCCTTTTAAGACCATATTGCCCTAATTCAAGAGCCTAAGGGCCATTATGTTTTTGGGTTCGAGAAGTCAACCTCACTCAACTAAAACCTAAGGGTCATCCTACTCCGAGTTTGAACAAGTATTCACTCGATCACAAAGACTACATTAGTCTGACTTTGACCGAATTGCCTAATGAACAAGGTATGAAGGAAACAGAATTTTCATAAGGTAGAAATTGAAATGAAGACAAGTCAGAAAGCAAAGAGACCTTTTATACATATGAAAGTAATTACAAAGACCGATCAGGGTCCTACACAAAAATTAAAAAAATAAAAATCCTAAGTGCCTAATTTTCCTCGGGAGCTACATCCTCGCCATCGGGATCTTCTCCTCTCTTAGATCCACTCACACTCCCTGAATCATCGTCATCAGAAGAGAGCAACACTTTGGCTTCAGCCTCAAGTTCTTTCACAATCTCGATCTCAACATTATGGTTAAAGCCACGAGTGTGAATCTCAAGAGTCTCTCTTCGAGACTGAGATTTGACATGCTCAGCAACCCAATATGCTCGAGCCTGAGAAGCATCAGAAACTTATTTTGCTCGAGCTTGAGCGGCCTCAGCGTCAGATCGGTAGACAACCGTGATCGCCTCAGCATCTGCCTTAACCATCTCAGCCTCAGATTTTGCCGCTGCAATTTTCCGTGTCCAATCGAGCCTGTAGCTCCTCAATCTTCTTGGCTTGTTCTAAACTCTTCTCTTTCATGCCATGGAGTTGGCTTTCGGTTGAGGATAATTGAGCTCGAGATGCTTCTTTCTCCAAGGCGAGGCGATCCATCTTTTGCTTCCACATTGAAGTCTCTTCCTTTTCCTCATCTACCTCTACTCGAAGTTGCACGCTCATTTCATGTAACCGCTGGACCTATGAGATCAAATTATTAGCCATCACTCTCAAACCGAGGCCATAAGCGTCTAAGACTTTATTTACCTACTCGGTCAGTTCACTCTGTTCTTTCTAGGCCATGACTAACTTAGCTTGGAGACCTTTGATTTCTTTTTTTTTGCTTGCCAAGAAGCTTGAGAGCATTTTTCTCCTCGGTAAGCCCTTGAATTTCAACTTCATATCGGCTTAACTCTCTTCGAGACTTGAAGAAAGCCTCATGATGAAGTACTGAGGCATGCATAGATAGAAGAGAAAGAATTAGGCAAAAAGAGAAAAACACAAGTATAAAGACCAGCGTCAATAGAAAAGGTTAGGGCTTAACCAATTCAAAGCTTGTTGAGCCTCATTAAAGAGGCATGGCGCTCCCACCTCGTCCATCAGAGCTTGATCCTCCTTGGTGACCAGACCTTGAAGATAACTGGCCACCCCTACGGTGGGGGGGGGCAAAAACTCGTGCGTCCTCCAGAACTATAATGATGATGGTCCGTTTGCCGTTTGCACTCAGGATCGACAATAGGGGCTGGGAACAAGCTTGTCGATCTGAAACTCGAGGAGGTTTCACCTAAACTTCTCCTCGATACACCCAAGTCATTCAAGCCGGCAACATCATCGACCCCGGCAAAACAACTTTGGAAAAGGTCCTCCCCTACAAGGACACCTGCTACCTGAGGGGCCTTCATAGCCTGAGCCTCCCGAACTTCCCCTTCCGAGAATGAAGGAAGCGGCGGGGAGTCCCCAATTTCTATTACCCCAAGTGAATCACTTGGAGCATTCTCTTCGTTTCTAAGGGCCTCGAAGCTGGCCCTTTCGGACATACCTACTAATTGCTCATCTCGGCAAGAGCCGTCTTTAGTCTCCAACAGCTCGGGGACTTTGCCCGCATCCTCTTTCGAGACCCCTTCGGTTTAAGGCTAAATTTATCCAACCCTCACCGACTCTGAGGACTTTGGGGCCTCGGTGCTCCTCTTCACTCGGGCCACCAGCTCGGAGTCGTCGCCCTTGTTTTCTTCTTCTTCTTCTTCTTCTTCTTCTTCTTCTTCTTCATCATCTCTTAGCCACTGAACTACCTCTGCGGGCAGGACGACGATGTCTTTCTTCGCTTTATGAGCCTTACTTTTTTTGGGCTTTGGGTCCTCGGAGGATGATACCCTTTTTCTTTTTTTTTTCCTTCACCGATTTCGGGGCTGAGGGCAACACCACTTCCTCCCCCGATAGGGGCCTCATGACAGCATTTTCTCCGAGGCTTGTATGGAAGGAAATCAAGTGAGTATGGAAAGAAACATTTCAGAAAAGATCATATAATACATGAAAGGGGGCTTACCATGAATTTTGGCCTCCCATCGACCCCTTGCCAAATCACGCCACGAGCGCTCAGCATACGTAGAGGTCGAAGCCAATTTTTGAACCCAGCTCTCGAGGTTAGGAATCGTACCGGGCATCCAAGAAACCTCTACATCTTAGGAAAGGATATCGATAAGAAAAAGCAAAGGGAACAAAACAATAAATGGAAGCTATAGGTGGGATTATACTTGCGCTTCATATTCCATTTCTCGGAAAATGGCATTTTCTCGGCCGAAATTAGGTTTGAAGTTTTCACTCGAACAAACCGGCCCATCCATTCTCGATCCTTGTCCTCGTCTATGCTCGAGAACAACACCTTGGTAACCCGATGTTGAAGCCTTATTAACCAGCCTTGATAGAGACGTGAGCTGTATAGCCTGATAAGATGGTCAAGGGTGAAAGACATCCCTCCGACTTTGCTCGAGAAGAATCGGAGCAGAATGACAATCCGCCAAAAGGAGGGATGGATCTGACCTAGGGTTATTTGGTATTGGCGGCAAAAATCGATGATGACGGGATCGACAGGCCCAGTGTGAAAGGGTAAGTGTAAACACTCAGAAACCCTTTCACATGGGTGGTGATGTCTTCTTCGAGGGTCAGAATCACCACCTCTTTATCTTCCCAGTGGTAGTCTTTCTTCACTTGCTCAAGGTCATCCTCAGTTATCGAGCATATATATCTCGACATTGGCTCGCATCGACCAGGGACCGACGAAGTTTTCTCAACTTTGAAGTCGAAAGTAAGTTCATACCCCCCAAGAACACACTCCTCAAGGCGTGGATCTACCATTGTTTTATCGCTTTCCGGCCGCGATGAAGAAGCTTTTTCCTTTTGAGGAACATTCTTTGACGTTTTGGCCATTTTTTGTATAAGTTTGAAGAAAGAAGAAAAGAGTAAGTCTTGGTGTTTTGAGGGAAGGTTGATAACAAAGCTTGAAGATTTTGAAGAAATAAAGAGCTTAAGAGATGTAAAAAGCTTAAGGGATTAGAAGGAAGTGAAAGTAAAGATTGAATCAATGAGAGAAGGGGCCTATTTAAGCGATTCACGATGACAGTTCAAAGGTATTGGTTGCCGACCACCAACTGACGCTCATTAATGACTTTGGGAACTGTACCGACGGGACTTTTCAATCACTTCCATTGCTTACATCACGAGGATGACATCATGAAAGATCGGAGTATAAAATCAAAGGCTCAATTCGTTTCTTCTCATTAAATTCCAAGAAACAAGGGGACTATCTGTATACGATTAAAACGGGGCCTACCTGATTCTACTATTTAATCGAGACCAGGGAGTTGCATCGAGGGTTAACCTCGTAAGTGGAGCAGATCGAAGTGACGAAGACAAGGTATCGAGCTCGAGAATCGAAGTACCTGCCAAGATCGAGGCCGACAGCGATCGAGACCAAATAGGGCAGACTTCGAGCAAAGCACAACAATAAGAAAGCGAGATATCCGTGACTGGTCGAAGATCATAGCAAGAATCTCAGAACGGATCAAATCAAAGGCAGTTGTTTAGGCTAATCATAGGATTTACTTTCGTAAATAGAATCGTACCATAGATAGGATTCCCTCTACTATATAAAGAGGATCCTAGTCATTTTGTAAGCACATTACATTCTGAAATATCAAAGCAATATAACGCCTTTTCTATAGTTTATATTCTTGTTCACCAACTTGTTATATTTTAACTGTTCTTGCATAAACTAGTTCGAGGGTATTCAAGCTCGGGGGCTGAATTCTGTTCAAATACTGGTTTGCTTTATATTATTGTTAATTTCTATTATTACTCTTTGCATTTATCAATTGGTATTAGGTGAAATCACGTATCCTTAAAATCACATTATAAGTTTAATTGTTATCCAATTTAATGGGTAAACAAACCTATTAGGAGTCATTTGGTATGATGGTAAGCAAAAATAATTCTGATATAAAAATTTAGTACCGCTTTATTAATTATTTGGTTACTAATGCTGAGATAAGTTATCCCAGCATTAAAAATAGTACGGCGATAATTTATACATGCGAGAGGGTGGAATAGTAATTCCATGATAAAGCAGTAAAATTGATAATAGTAAGATTAATACAACATACCAAATAGTCAACAAAAAAATAATACTAGTATAACTAATCCCAACATAATTAATTTCAGTATAACTAATCACAACATAACTAATCCCAACATAATTTGTCTTCAAACCAAACGAGCCCTTAGTGATTCACTAGTCCTTACTCACCAACAAATTCAGACTCACGTGACATAATTCACTTATTTTGCTTGTAAAAATCTTCATTATATATTATTCTCTTTTTTTTCTTGATAATTTTTTATATCAAAATTTCGTATTTATACTTATATCTACTAAATAAATTCACAAATAGCCAATTTTAGAACTGATAATTGAAAATAAGCTACAATTTTTAAATTAATTGAACTTTAGCCACTTTTTTTATGCCGAAGTAATACCTGGATAAAAGTACCCCTAAAAATCCTAAGTTGCTTCTTCTTCACTTTGCAACTATGGATGAAGCTGATACAAAAACTCCAGCACAATATGCTGTATTTCAAACTTTTACAAGTGAAATCCCAGTATATTATGTAGTAGTTTATGCAAATTTTCTAGGTTTATGCAAAATTTTTTTACCCAAACGCCATTTTTACTAGCAATGAAGCTCCAAAACCATCCACTTTCACTTTGTTATATAGAAAAACAAAGTGTTCGGCAGTATTAATAGGGTACCCATTTTTACACAGTGTTGTATATAATGAAGACTCCTTAGCATAATTTATGAAAAGTGCATCTCAACGGAATTCAAAGCAAGCATAATTTATGAAAAGTGCATCTCAACGGAACTCAAAGCACCTACCATCGTCGACAAGCTCTAGACAGATTTTGATGGTGAAAAATTGGCCGGTGTAGAATCGATTCCGGTGACTCTACATACGTGGTCTGTACATGTCTGCAAAAATGAATTCTATAGTAGAAGTTTTTAGTTGTGGGTGTCATTATTTTCTTCACATTCAGTAGGTATTCTCTCAAAATCCAGTACAATATACTAGGATTTTCACTTATAAATCTATAAATTCCAGCATATTGCGCTGGAGTTCTACAGGTACAGAGTGTTTAATCCACTATAATGTGCTGAAATTTTACTTGTAAAAATGTTGAACTGTCACGACCCAAAATTCTACCTTAAGGATCGTGATGACACCTAGTCTCCAAACTAGATAAGCATGTCACTTAACATTATAGAAGCATGATATAACGAAAACAGAATTAAACATAAATGCGATAATGAGAGTAATACAGCCCAAAACGGCAATATTCAACATAACTTTCCAAAACTAGGCGACACAAAGTCACAAGCTCTAATTAAATACATGAGAACATCTAAAAAATACAGTATTATCTAAAATACATAAAAAATAGAAATGAAATAAAAGGGTGACTCTGAGGCCTACGGCCGGATCATGTAGGGATTACTTGAAATCTCTAGTGTACAAAATTCCTTACTATCAATCAGCCCGATCCGAAGTACCTTGATCTGCACAAAAATATACATAAATATGGTATAAGTATACCACAATCGATACCCAGTAAGTATCAAGACTAACCTCGGTGGAGTAGTGACGAGGTTTAAGTCGTTTAATACTTACTAGACAAATAGCCTGGGCAATGATTATATCGAAGAAAATTGATAACACTAATATAATGAAAAACAATAACAACAACCCCTCTAGAACGAGCAATAACAACTCAAAGTGATAAATCCACCTTTGATCCCAAAATATCAAATAGAGATAGAGGTATCTGATAACACGCAGTTATTAACTAAAATAAGGGCAAACCAGAAGCTTTCAGAAGCAATTATAAAAATGAAAACATCAATCTCGTCTTAACGCAATCATAACAATAATAAGGACAACCCGAAATATCACATAACTTCATCAACAATGTCACCCTTATTACGACGCATGTGTACATAATAATGGTATGCCACCCTTATTTCGTCACATGCGCATATAGCCACCCTTATTTTTCTATGTGGGCTGCCCGAGATAACGCTACCCTTATTTCGTCCCACACGCACAATAATAGACACAATCACATGGTATAAATCTCGTGCTGACACCCCTAATCAATCCGCTCAACATGTCCACAAGTGTCACAACACCTCAAAACAATAATACCAAGTGCCACAATATCGCAAACAATGATACCAAAGTTCCATCATGTTGTAAGCTCACAACTTTCAGCAACAGTGCACATGGACATAACAATAATCATAAAAACGAAGGGGCGTACAATAAATATAGCATGATAATGGCTAAGTCAATGTAACGATCATAATCAAATAGTCATAAAAGATCTCAACATGGTTCATATAAAGTTCATTATCACATTAAAGAGTCGTTTGGTAAGAGGTTTTAGAAAAAATAATGCAAACATTAACTCTGTGTATTACAAATTCCTTGTTTGGTACATTTTTTTCAACTTGTGTATTACTAATGCTTGTATTTGTTATACATCATACTTGATATTTTCCTATGTATAAGTAATGCATAGAAAATCATAACATTAGTAATACCAAGGCTATTAATGCATGCATTAGTATGATTAAAGGTAAAATTATCATTAAAGTCCTTTAAAATTAGAGAATATGGAGGGCATTTTTGTAAACATCTATTTTGCTTAAAATTTATGCAATGCATTATAATTTTTAATATACCATACCAAACACTAGATAAAAAATAATATCTGCATAACTAATGCTTGCATTACTAACCCATGCATTACTAATCCCTGCATTACTAATACACTTTATTCCACACTATTCTTATACACCCTACTAAACGACCGCTAAGGCATATTAATAGCCTATGGTCTATTCCGGTCAAATTCATACATAGCTCGTCACCTCATGTAAACGTCACATTCACATCATAGAAATCAACATAATAGGACTAGTACCTAAGGGGTATTCTCCCACACAAGGTTAGACAAGATACTTTCCTCAAAGAAGCTAAATCATTACTCTAACAAGCCCTTTCTACGTAAAAAAACCTCTGGACGGCTCGAATATAGCCAAAATAACTTAATATCATAAATAAAAGTCAAAGAAAATGATTCCGAATAATAAATCTTTGATCTTTAATTAAAACCAAAAAGTCAACCGAAGCCAGATCCCGAAACCCGACAAAACTCACAAATTCCGAACACGCATTCCAATATGAGTCCAACCATACCAATTACATCCAATTCTGACCTCAAATCGATCTTTAGATCATCAATTTTTGTTTTAGAAAAGTTTTTACTAAAATCCCCAATTTCTTCAATTCATATAATCAAACAATCGCTAGATTCAAGGTTGGAATCATGAAATATAAACAAATTCGAATAAAAAATACTTACCCCAATATAAATCATGAAATTCCCCTCCAAAATCGCCCAAATCCGAGCTCTATAACTCAAATTATGATAAAATAACAAAAGCCCTCGAAATTGAGTATTAAATAGGTCTGCCCAGGCATACCCTTCGCGATTGCGGAACCGTCTTCGCGATCGCGAAGCACATCCAAACACTGCCTCCAAATAACCCTACATGAACGCGAGGCCAAGGACACGAATGTGACGCACAACACACTCTTGACCCTATGCGAACACGGGCAACTCATTGCGATCGCGAAGGCTTACAGCCGTATGCCCCCAGTCGGCCTCCCTTCTACGCGAACATGTCGACCCTCATGCGATCGTGAAGGCCACTGCCTCCCAAAGCATTGAGAACATGTTCATAACTTCGCGAATGCAAAGAAAAACCCACCTGCCATAAAAAATACCCTACGCGATCGCGACTACCTTTTGTGATCGCAAAGAAAGAAACCATGCATAAGAAATCTACATTGCCAAAAACATGGAGAAATGGTCCGAAACTCATCTGAAATACACTTGAGGCCCCTAAGACCCCGTCCAATAAGACCAACCCATCCCAAAACATAACACGGACTTACTCGAGGCCTCAAATCACACCAACCATCATCAAAACTACGAATCACACCTCAATTCAAGTTCAATGAACTAATGAACTTTCAACTTCTAAAACTCATGCCGAACCATGTCAAATCAACTCGGAATGACCTCAAATTTTGTATGCAAGTCCTAAATGACATAACTGACCTATACCAACTCCCGAAACCACAATCCAAACATGATATCAATAAGGTCAACCCTCGGTCAAACCTATTAACCTTCCAAGCCTTCAACTTTCCAACTTTCGCTAATTCAAGCCAAAACAACCTAGGAACTTCCAAATCCAAATCAGAACATACGCCTAAGTTCAAAATAACCATACGAAGCAATTAGAACTATCAAAACACCATTCTGGAGTTGTCTACATAAATTAAAACTTCGGTCAATTCTTACAACTTAAGCCTTCAACCTAGGGACTAAGTGCCCCGAATCAATCCAAAACACTCCCTAAACAAAATCAACCACCCCGACAAGTCCTAAAAGCATATATACACATATGTAAAACATCAAATAGGGGTAACATGGATAAAATACTCAAAATGACCAGTTGAATCGTTACATTCTCCCCCTCTTAAATAAACGTTCGTCCTCGAACGAGTATAGAGACGTACCTGAAGTGCCAAAAAGGTGAGGATATCGGCTCCGTATATCATGCTTGGTCTTCCAAGTTGCCTCCTTAACTAGTTGACCTCTCAACCGAACCTTCACCAATGCAATGTTCTTCGACCTCAACTTTTGGACCTGCTTGTCCAATATAGCTACCGGCTCCTCAACAAAATCAATTCCTTGTCCAATTGCACTGAGCTGAAATCTAACATATGTTATGGATCACCTTAATACTTTTGGAGCATGGAACCATGGAACATTCGGTGGACTCACGATAAGCTGGGTGGCAAAGCAAGTATGTAGGCCATCTTACCCACTCTATCAAGAATCTCAAAAGAACCAATATACCGAGGGCTCAACTTTTCCTTTTTCCTGAACCTCATCACACCCTTCATGGGTGAAACTCTAAGCAAAACCCTCCCTCCTACCATGAATGCCACAACACGAGCCTTCCGATCCGTATAACTTTTTTGCCTGGACCATTCTGTATGAAGCCGCTCCTGGATCAACTTCACCTTTTCCAAATTATCATTGGACCAAGTCTATGCCAACAACCTAGCCTCCCTAGGCTCAACCAACCAACCGGAGAACGACATCGCCTCCCATATAAGGCCTTGTAAAGAGCCATCTGGATGTTCGAATTATAGTTATAGTTGTAGGAGAACTCTGCTAGTGGTAGAAACTTGTTCCATAAACCCCTAAAATCAATAACACAGGCACGAAACATTGTCGCTCCCCCTTTTCTCGTGAAATCGGGTTTCAACATGTGACTACTCTTTTAAATGGGAGATAGAATGTTAAAAAAAAGAGTCGCCACCTAATGATTTTTAAGGTGTGTTAGGGCACCTATTATGCAGATAACTTAGTTTAACTTGTCAACACCACCAAAGATCGGGTAAAGGATCAAATTACCTCAAAGAGAAGGTGTTAGGCACTCCTCAAAGTCCACAACTGTGGGTCCCGACCGAACTTAAGACTATGTGAATTTTGATTAGGCGAGATGATCAAATAAACAAAGAGGATAAAATATAGGAGAGTCTTATTATAACACAATGAGAATTGGTACAAATCTTAAGGACTACAAGGATACAATTATAACAGTATATATTAGATGACTAAATGTATAAAGTAAGGGGGGATGGGGGATCCTATATATTTTAGCCTAATGATCACTCAGTGTAACATAAATAATACTTCACAACTCCTTTTAGATAGGAGTTGCTCATATTATGCAGCATGCACAAACTATCATCTCTTGCTACCAAATTACTATGTTAAAGTTGTTTACCTAAAGTGTTCTAATTCAATTCTAGGTCGCGTCTTATGTGTGCACTACCCGTCCCACACCTATGGTCCATGAGGCTTTGGACCTACTATTTGGGTGGTTTTAGACTTTACTTAGGTTGCTCAAAAATGATAAAACTAGGCAACATTCAAAACAAATAGGACTTCATGTAAAGATAGTTAAAGGCCCAAGTTAGCCTCCACATATAAGCAACAAATGCATGCGGGCAGATTCTTACATTAGGCAGTAGACAATTTCAGAATTGAGGCAAATTAGAGGCATTAAGTCCTACAGACATGGTTTCTATGTGATTTTGATTTTAGGCATACACGCAGTGCTAATTGTTTTAAAACAACGAATTTGCAGATTATAGGTATTACAAATCCTATAGGCATGATCTCTAAATTATTTGTGAAATGAGGCAATAAAACCATTTGAAAACCTAATAATGCCCGCGTTTGATCTTATTAGCATACCTTTTAGGCGAGTAACAGTATCCTATAGGCAGGATTTCTAGGAGTTGGCAATTGAAACTGGTTCTGTAACACTTCATCCCTATAGACATGTTTTCTAGGCGAGCAATGTAATAAAAGTAGCAATAACAGTAGCTAATTAGTCAATTAAGGTCTCATGGACATGATATCTAGATAAACATCAATGTGATCCTATAGGCATGGTATCTAGTGAATACGCTATAGTTGCATAAGTTTAACGAACAACTATTGACACTGGTTTCCTATAGGCAGGCCGTATAACGATGCATAGCAGTAGGCATAGTAAAATAAGTTGAGTGAGTGTGGGATTCCCTATAGGCATGGTTTCTACTAGTGTTCAATTCTTGAAAAACCAGATGGCATATATAGTATGTTGGATAGAATAACAAGTAGGTCACATAAACCCTATAGGCATGTTTTCTACCCTTTTATGCAAACATTAGAATATACCCGCTTCCCCAATTTCACTAACTCTCCAATTGTTTGTTATTACAAATTATTATAGGCCCAAAGAACATAAATATAAATATTACACGTGAATAAAACTACAGTCCCAAGAGCATTCCCAAAAATGAAGATAACCCAACGTTGCTTGAGCCTTCAACAAGCTCAGTTTCCACAAATAGCATGCCCAGATCCAAGCATCTATCAAACAGGAGACTATGCCCATCAGCACATCCCAAAGTCACATAGGAACTCATATCAGGCCAAACAGTTACAAATTGACCATATGACCCAAACAAATTATCGAATCACACAAAGATCAATTAAGTAAACCCTGAAGGATCACCTAATAGGGACAAGATCGCATAACATTTAGCAGTATTCACACAAAACATGTTGGTATTTCAGAAGCAAGAGCGATAGGAGTGATTAAACAAAAGAACATGAGAATCAATAGGATCTAACTCCAACATGGTAAATTTGACATGACAAACTAACAACATAAGTTCAATTGTGGAGGATAGACATAACATTAAGAGAATTGAGGAGACATGTCACTTAGAGTAATGGGGCATGCATACAAGATGAACATGCTAAGCATTTCAAAACGAATTTAGAGTGCAAATTGAGAATCTAAGTCATGGAGGTCTAATAGAGTTGTAGTTTGAGGATGGAGATCACACATAGCAAACAAGAAAATAGGCATGGTCCACAACAACCAATAAGAATCCTGATCATGATGAGTATAACACAAAGATTCTTAAATTCAAAGATATCATGGTGGGAAGGCATGTCAACTTAAGGTCAAGTAGAGCAAACATATTTAAGAACTTAAATTAGTCCCTATACATGATCAGGAAAAATAAATGTAGTAGGACTCAACTAGAAGCACAAACAATGCCAAAGAGTATCGGATTAACCAAATACAATAATAAGTTTGACTAAAACATCATGGTAACTGATTCGATTCAAGTAAGCAAGTAACAACAGAGTTCACATAAAGGACTTAAGGCAAATTCTGGGATGGAACTAGTTCCCTAGGAGTTCAAGTATAAAAGAAAGGTAAGATATGAGACATGACTCATAACAAATAACCAATAAATGAATTCAAGCATACTTAAACGACCATAAAATGAGCATAACAATGAGAAAGTCTCCCAAATTGAATATACTAAATGAACATACAGGGACTTATACAGATTCTGATGAGGAACTATAACATGATTTCAAACAAGGTTGACACTGTCATATTGGTTCGAATAGCATGAGTTTACGAAGCACTAGAAACAATAAAAATAAAATAGAATTGTAGAGTCAAGAAACTCACAAGTTTGAAGATTCAACAAATAAAATAAGAGAGAAAAATTGAGTGTCAGAGACTGCTTGAGTTCCACCGGCAAAGAGAATGGTCAAAAGACCTAAATCCTAGTGCGTCAGAGTTCACAAGAGTCTCAAATGGACCCCGAGCAGTGCTCACACTAACGAGGTCGATAGAGAGAGTTTTGGTGGCCTTGGCTTTTGATAACTATGGATTCTAGCCTATCTTATTGTTACAACTCGCATTTTTTGTACGTTAAAAATTTCGTTTTCTGTTAACCGACGTAGACTCGGGGGTGAGATCATCTTGACGTTAACGTACTTACGCTATTTATAACAAGCGATAAATAAGTGTTATGAAGGATAAAAGGGTACACGGATTAAAGAAAACGAGTTTCGTTGAAAGTGACCAATTTGGAATAAAATACGGGTAGAGAGATAATACCCGATAATTATGAACTAGTACCATATGACCACGGTAGTATAATATATAAAGTATATATGAAGTATTTTAAAAATAAACAGAATTTTAAGTAATTTGTGATAATTTTTAAATTATGCGGGTAATTGATTAATTACCGGGGAACATGACATTATCCGGTTAACTAATAAACGGATAAAAACTTAATAATTATCCCCCAAACAACGTGGCAAGAAGCCACCAAGATACAAAGTGACTGAGTAGTCACTTATTGCCACCTAGGCATAAGCAAGAATTGGATAACTAAGTTATCTGCTAAAGTGGTATCTGAACCAAAAATGACTCCAAAGAAAATGTGATTCTTTCCAAATTGCAAAGAATCAGAAACATTTTCCTCTAAAGATTTCAAACTAAAAAAAACGTCGGAGCAAGTTTTAGTTTAAGTCCATTTTTTAGTTCAAAAACGTTAAGGAATAGAATCCATTCGTCCAAAAATTTAGAATCCAAAACCAATTTCATTCCTCAAGTTCAAAAGCGCAGAAACTTAAATCCGATTTTTTGGGTTCTAAATTCAATCCACGAAGGTTTCCAATGGGATAATTATACGGAGTTGTTCCTACTCTAGGTATGTTAAGGCCATCCCTTCTTTCTTTTGGCATGGTCCAAATTATATTAAAGAAACGAGCAAATACACAGTTTCTATAAATTACTCTATTCATAGGATTATTAGGGGTGTCTATATTCTTGATTCCCCATGAAAATTATTATTATTTTCTGTTCATGGGTCTCAGAATAATACGTAGTTGAAAAAGTTTATCCGGATGGAATATTGAGATTATTACGTATTTTTCATGCATTTCACTCATGTGCATTGACCTATGACCAGATGGCGTTATATACGCGTATATATGTAAATATATGTATATGGGATATGAGAAAAGGTTACGGCGTTATATACGCACCACCACCTGATTAGCTGGTATATGTTGATGATGTGCCCACAATGGCCGAGACGATATTATGGTGTCGCACCCCCTTTTTCCCCTCGCGGAAATCGAGTTCATGACATTTTTGGTATGGGACAACTCTTTTCCATTTGGGAAGGGGTATGCAATTTTTTGAAGAGTCGCCACCTAACAATTTTTAAGGTACGTCAGGGCACCTATAAGGTTCATCTACAACTACGTTTGCTAACCAGAGATAGGGTAAGAGCTTGAAATTTTCCTAAGGGGAAGGTGTTAGGCACCCCTCAGGATCCACTAGTGTGGTTCCCGTCCAGACAGCTTTTGTGAATTTTTGCAATCAGCAAGTAAACAAAGTAGGGCTCAAATAATAGGAGAGTTAATTTAAAGTACACAAGTGTTTGAAAAAAAAACGTTTAACAAAAGCAAGGTTTTGAAAAGAGTTATAATCTAAGTATACTTATAAAAATAAAAGGGCTATCCTAGGTTTGTTTGTAATATGGATCACATCGATGCAATACCCGGTATGACACTCCTCAGAAGAGGGAATACATGTGGTATTAGTGCACCGGTCATTATATCCATATCTATCCTTTCCTTCCCCGTTAAGGTAATTACAGCGAGGGTTGGTCTCGACCTCTATTGTATGTTGTTACCTGTCCCTTCCTATCAGTCCTAGAGGAATTTTAGGACTCATATTCCTAATAAGATGGAGGTTCTAGGCAGACCCTCAGGTTTAATGCTAAAGAGACGTACAAAACATATATGACTACAATTAGGGGGAAACATATTAAGCAGATAGAAGGCTCAGTTATACCTCTGCAAACAGTGCACATAGACAGCACGACTTATACACAGTTAAGGTCTGAATTTTAAAATCCTAAAGCAGGGTTTTAAGTCAGAACCAGATTCATTATATAACTCAGAAAAGAAGTAATTACCTAAGGCTTGCGTAGCAGTATTCAGTAGTTATTCAGAATTGCTAAGACGGTTTGGAGCTTATTATTACCTAAAACATGTTGTTCTAGTTGCGCAGATTATTACTAGTTATTCAGAAACTTCGCAATGTAAAAATTATTTTCTTACTACCTTTTTCATGAATCAGTGATTAACTAGGCGTTTTTAAACAAAATACAAACAAGATTATAGGACATGATATCTAATATGCACATGTAGATGACAAAATTCCTAAGGCATGATTTATAAATATACGAAAGAGTTGCAGACTTATTAAGAAACGACTTCATGAGTAACAGTTTTTTTTATTCGTCCTAGAAGTAGGATTTCTAAGCGATGGACATGAAGCATGGAGTAATGAATGAGATGCTGAAGCAAGAAACATGAATCCTAAGAACAGGATTTCTAATGCATTGTACAAATCCTGGACATGGTTTACAAATCTTGGACATGGTTTCTATTGCACAATTTGGAATATAAACCTAATAACATGTTTTTCTACCCTTTAACAACTATATCATGCATATTTACCCCATCCCTTTTCACTAGCCAACCCCGTAATTGTTTACAAATTATTACAAACCATGTGATAGAATTGCATAAGAAATGCAAAATAAGAAGTTACAACCATAGGAAGCCTGATCCTGACTTCCTCTCTGAGTTATGTATTAAACCACTTCAAATGTCAGTACTGTTCCAAAGCATTTTCATATCTGGGTGTGTCAGAGTTCCCTAAGGACCTTGGGTAGTGCTCAAACCTAGATTGCATAACCAAGAGAGTTAGTACAGTATGGAAGGGCCGACTCTTATGTGTCCAGGTTCAGAGGGAGCTCAAGTGTCCCAAAGCAAGGCTCACACAAGAGGGGCATAACCTAATGATCTAAGAGTGCATGTGAGAGTGCTGTATATAGACTCACAGGAGTTGAGTTGGAAAATAGTTTAGAGACAACATGTTTAAAGTGGGTTTGTAAAATAGCAGAAGAATTGCCCAATAAAACAGTTTTTGAAAGGGAAGGGGGGTAGGAGCAACAACAACACACACATAACCAGTTGAGAGAGAATTACATGCTTCAACAGTTATAAACAAGAGAGTAGGGGGTTGGGGACATAGAGGACCCAAGTGAGAAGCACACAATTAGTCATGAGTTAGGTACATTATAGACATGCTAGTTGAAGGACATAAATAGGAACAAGTAAACATACTGGTCACATTTGAACAAAGGAGGGTAGAATTTTAAGCATGCTAAGTAAGGCAATAAATAAACAGTACAACTCAACATCTTGAGCCATTAAGTTAGTGTAGAAAGAGACAAGGGTTGACAAACAAGGGAACACATAGAGTTAAGTTTCAGAATTCAAATTAAGAACATACCAGTTGAAGGAGCAAAGTGCAGAAAAAGTAAAGTAATCAGAGTTCCAAAGTCTAGCCTTGGCTTTCAGTCGGATAGACAAGGCAGTAACACAAGTAGTAGAGAGAGAAAGAGAGTTTGAATGTGTACGTGTGTATTTTTGAACTCAGTTGTTTGTCTATTTAGAGAATAGAGGGTAGGGTATTTATAACTTTGAAAACGATTAGAAAATAAGGTAACAAGTAAAAGTTTAACACAAATATAGAAATAATCACAATCAGAATCCCATTAATACAAGTACTTCCCTTTAATCAAGAAATTACTGCTGAACGGATACCAACAGGGATAATTAAGGAAAGAAATCAGTTTTGAGAAAGATTGATTCTTACCCTGTAAGGGAGTAGTAAAGGTATAGAGTAAATAATTAAGTCTAAGTACAAATATACTTAATTTTGGGAAAAGATTCAGCAGGGGTAAAACATCACAACAAAGGAAGGGAATCAATCAATTTAAGCAAAACGAGTAAAACTAGGGGTTTATAAGAAAACCTTGCAATCAAACCGTAACTTAAGGAAATCAAGATCAATCAAGAAGGGGTCATGATTCTGCACTTCGACATATAAATAGAAAAGAATGAACAGGAGTATCAGACATGCAAGGCCAAACATACTAGCAAAAGAAGCAACTAGAAGCATACAACAATAACACGAGTAGGCTAAGGATTCAGTAGTAAGAGAACCTACTCGAAGCATGGTAGTCAACAAAGTCAAGTAGTCACATAAAACCAAAAAAATGAAGGAAACAGTCTAACACATAGCAATAGGAAGAGGAGATCAGACCAACACACCGAGATAAATAAAAGAAATCTCCAAAAGCTCACAGTAACAAGTGAGGAAAGTTTTAAGAAATTAGGGTTTTAACAGAACCGAGTTAAAAAAGGTAAGAACTAAGAATCAGTCAAGTGAAACAAAGAAAAAGATTTAAACACAATGAACTCAGTCGAAACAAGTATACAAAATAAAAGACGATTTCAGAACCCTGGATAAAACCAAAGATATTTAGGGTTTTCAACCTGCTGAATCAGGTAGAAGAAAAGCATAAACAAATCGTTTGAACATAGTAAAATCATAAAATAACACTAAAAATTGGAGAAGAGATCTTTTAAAAGAGGTTAAGAAAACCCTAATCGTTGAAGACGAAGAGTTGCTTTGAAAAATCGGAAAACCTTAAAGGAAAACACTTAAGAGGTTCATAATATATATAGATCTAAGACAAATCTAAAAGAAAATCGGAAAGCCTTTAAAGCTAGGGTTTTGGAGAACCCAAAAAAATGAGAAAGACTTCGAAAAGTTACCGATCTAGCCGGAATAGCCATGGATCTGACTCGAACGGCCATGGATAGCCGGGGAAAGACCATAGATAGAAGTTGAGCCAAGACTGGACTAGATCTCTTTGAGATCTGTCCATGAAATCATAAAAACAAGAAAGCAGGAGACATAGGAGACCGACACACGTCTCAAACAGCTCTGGGAGTCCATGGATTAGGTGAGAATCGAAGGGGATTAGGGTTAGTTTGGGTGGCGGAGGCTAGGGTTTGGGTGAGGTTGTAGAGAGTATTGGAGAGGAAGGGGATTCAAGGGCGGCGGGTTGGTGAAAATGAAGTAGGTTAAGGGGGGTCGTTTGGGTTTATTTTAGGCAGGTGAAATGGTGGTCGTTGATCTGAATGATCAACGGCCTAGATTAAATGGGGTAGGTAGGGATATGGTTTGGGCTTGGTTTAAAATTGGGTTAGGGTCAGATTTAAATTGGAATTGTGGATTCGATTTGGGCTAGATTTTAAAGCCAATTTTGGCTATAAGTTAAATAGCCATTTTCCCTTTTAATTTTATAAAAATAATAAATAATTTCTAAAAACTTATTTAAAAGGCTAAAATGATTTATAACATATGAATAAAAATTTAAAAATATAGGATCCAATTTTATGAATATAAAACCTAATTAAACCTTAAAAAGGGCTAATATTGAAATTATATGCAATTTAGCTTTAAAAATACTAAATAAAATTGTAAAAATATGTAAAAATTACCTTAGCCATATTTTGGCATAAATATAAAAATCTAATAGTTTAATTATCAAAATAATAATTTTGGAAATAATTATTGGAATTTTATGGATAAAAAGGGAGAAAATAAATCCATTAAAAAACCTTTAAAAATGTGGAAAAATAATAAAATCCTTGGACATGCTTATATATGCATACATATGTTATTTTGAAGGTAGTTTGCATATTGAAAATATATAGAGAAAAATTGGGTATCAATAGTTGCCCCTCTTTACCCGGGAAGGATGAAAGAGTTTTCGGGTAAAGAAATGATGGCCAATTTTGACTGAGCGAAACGGTTTGAAGAGGTTAGGCCACTCCTTGGCTTCTAAGCTGCCTAAATATACCTGGTTTTATAGGAATCCGGCCGTATGTAGTTGAGGATCCATCGACGGAGTATACCAATGAAGACCTTTCAAGAACGGACGCAATATCTAGGGCTGGGTAAGTGAACGATTTACAGGACTGGTTAGGTTTGACTTGGCTTGGGGGAACTGGAGTGAGACCGCTCCTTCCAGTATGGCCGTTGCTTGCTGGTTTACCTGTAGAAACAATACAGGCGTATACTGTGCATAAATTTAAACATGGTGCAAATTCCCGTCGGAACATGAATGTTGTCTTTGGACGGTTAGGATGATGTCTTTAGACCATGATGTCCTAGGCCATGAAGCATATGATAAAGGATTCGCAGGCCATGAAATGATGCTCTCGGGCTATGAGGATGGTGCCTCCGAACCATGATGCCTTTGAATAATGATATGCAAAAGATTGAAAGAGATCCTCAGGCGATGACACAGTGTTCTCGGGCTATGAAGATGGTGCCTTCGAACGATGATGCCTTTGGATGAATTGGCGATATTTCAGCCCATGAAAGATGCAGTAATATGATGTGGGCAAGACAGAGCTTATTCTTGCCATTTGAAGGGCAGAGCTTAGCCCGTAAGAAAAGAGAAATAAATAGTGCTTGAGATGGCGCTTAAAAAATAGCTTTTTGATGAATCGACGACTGTGATGTGGTTCGAGATGTTGCAACCTCTCTTGCTACAGAATTTTGAGGGTCCTCCTCTTAATTTTACCCCAGTTTGATAGGTTGACGCTTCTGACTATTGCTCGTGCGGCAATTGGCTGAAATTACTTCGGAATTTTGAGGGTCCTCCTCAAAATTCTGCCCCAGTTTCCAATTGCGGGGGGAAATTAAATTTTTTTGAATTGTGACCGAACCCATAGGGCTGCCTACGTATCCCCTCTTAAACGGGAATCATGTCAGGTATAGTTCAATTTACATCATATAAGGAAAGTATAAAGATTACACATAGTAGCACTTGACTGCATCTGAATTGATCGGCTTTGGCCAAACTTCTCTGTCTATTTCTGCAAGTATGAGGTCTCCTCTTGTCAAAATCCGGTGAACCATGTATGGACCCTTCCAGTTGGGAGAGAACTTCCTTTGGCTTCATCTTGATGCGGAAAAATTTTCTTTAACACCAACTGCCCCGGTGTGAATTGTCTTGGCTTGACTCTCTTGTTGAGGGCTGTGGACATTCTGTTCTGATAGAGTTGACCATGGCAAACTGCGTTCATTCTCTTTCTATTTATAAGGGTTAGCTGCTCATAACGACTTTTTACCCACTCTGCGTCATCGAGCTCAGCTTCTTGCATGATCCTTAGGGAATGAATTTCTACCTCAGCAGGAATAACAGCCTCTATACCGTAAACCAACATATAGGGGGTTCCTCGGTTGTTGTGCGGACTGTGGTACAATACCCCAATAGAGCAAATGATAAATTCTTGTGCCATTATTTATGCTTTTCTATCATTTTCCTCAATATCTTCTTGATATTCTTGTTGGCGGCTTCTACAGCTCCATTCATTTGAGGCCTGTAGGCTGTGGAATTCTTGTGTTTGATCTTGAAAGTTTCACACATAGCTTTCTCAGCATCTTCTTCATCCATCCAGATATGGTGATAACCAGCGAAGCAATCTACAAATGACTGCATCTCATGCTTGGCGTAATTGTCAATCAGGATGTGTATATTCGGCAAAGGGAAGTCGTCTTTCGGACTGGCCCGGTTGAGATCCCGGTAGTCAACACAAACTCTGACCTTCCCATCCTTCTTTGGCACTGGCACAATGTTGGCTAACCATGTCGGGTATTCTACTACCCTGAGAACCTTAGCTTTAACCTGCTTGGTGACTTCTTCCTTGATTTTCAAACTTATATTAGGTTTGAACTTTCTGAGCTTTTGCTTTACCGGTGGACACGTTAGATTGGTTGGCAGTTTGTGAGCCACAATAGACGTACTCAGACCAGTTATGTCATCATACGACCAGGCGAATATGTCCTCATATTCCTTTAAAAATTATGTGTATTCTTTCTTTTCTGATAGTGATAGGTGAACGCTGATTTGTGTTTCCTTGATGTTTTCTGCATCTCCCAGGTTGACAATTTCGGTCTCGTCCAGGTTGGACTTAGGTCTATTCTCAAAGTTCTTAACTTCTTTGATGATCTCGTCAGGTATGTCCTCTTCTTTTGAATCAATATCCATTTGTTGCGTTGTCTCGTTGCATGTCACAATCATTGGTTCATCAAGACAAGTAATAGTAATGCTGTATTGGTAAAGCAAGGAGGGAAAATGATAGCAATAAATATTAATTCATAAGAAAAATCAGAATGCTTTTGATAAGTTGAATAACTGTTTTGAACATTGAAGATCTTTATGCGGGAATTAAAAATGCGAAAAGAAAATCATTTAATAAAAATAATGAATAATGCTTGTTTTAGCCTTGCTACCCCGAGGCACGTCGGGCTTTGGTTGTCCTGATGGTCCAATTATTGAGATGTGCACCTCTGCTCATAGCCTGTATGGAAGGGCCTTCCTCCCCCTCCTCTTCGAGAATAACACAACAGTCCATATCACTGTCCTCTAGAAACAAGTTCTTCACTACTGCAAGTGCTTCTTCTTTATCTGACCCATAAATAATGTCGGCATGTTGGAAGGTTTGCTCCAATTTTGGTATTGGCTGCTCAAGTGGATAGTAAGAACCGCGCCATGGTGGTGACCAGCTATTGGATTCTTACCAGGTGTATTCATATCCCACGTAGATATGAGTGTTATGGTGGCCTGGTGTGTGGAAATGGTCATTTGTGGAGTTCTGAGGTTCTGGGATGAGTAGTGGAGTGTTGTTTGGGGTATGGCAGGTGTTACATTGGTTATTTGGTGGAGCAGCGTGATGGTGAGGAGCGAGATGATTCTACTGTTTTGGGATATTTTGAGGATGTGTAGGGTTTTGAGTGTTGGGGAAGTTGACATCTGGGGTGCTGAGGGAGAATGATAGGCTCGCCAGATTCCAAACCTGATCGAGCTCTTCTTGGAATCTTAGTAGTTTTTGCACAAGTTGTGACACATTCTCGTTTGGAACCCGAATACCCTGGCTTTCAATGGCCTCTACCAGTTTAGCCGTGTTCTCCTTCCTGATGTTGTTCAAATCTTCCATCTTGCCTTTGTTCTTGCTTTTAACAGGACTAAGAGGAGGAGTAGGTAGAGGGCCCCTGGATCATGTGAAATACGATAATAATGCCAGAATGCACGAACTAACCTTTGGGGAGGGGATTAATAAAACAAAAACAAAAATAAAAACAAAAAGGTAATCAAGTCAATGAGGATTATAAAAAGTATTGCAATATTTAAACACATAGTGGGGAATGTAAAGCGCGTCCGAATTTGGGAACCCCTTTGTGCCCGAGGTAGGTCTAGCGACAAATTGATTTGGAGAACTTAAAATGCTAAATGCCTCATTTTATCAATAAAAAATAAACGAATCCCAAAATGACACTAAATAAGCAAGAAATAAAAGTCACTAATGGCCATTGGCCGTATTACATTCATAAAGCGAAAAAGTAAACTCCTATCTACTTGGTCCCAGAAGGACCTTCCCCAGATTCGGCATCCTTGGCTCCATCAAACAGCTTCCCCAGCTCGCGAAGTCCCAGCAATAGGTATGCTCTGGCCAGTTGTCCGCCTTTGGTCCCTTCAGCATTTTGACAATCTTCAACCCTTTTGAGAAACTTTCTCTCCAATTCTACTATGCCTCGCTACAAGTATCCTAGCCTCGTGTTGGTACTGATAGCCATGTCTTTCCATTCCTCAATCAGCTTCTGGCTGGACTTTTGTATCTTGCAGTGTTCGCTTTCACATTCGCGGATCCTTTTGCGCAGCTGGTTGTACTTGACTTGCGCCTCGACCCTTTCATCTATAATTCTGTGACCTCGAACGAACCATGGCTGGCCTAGACCATCATGATTGTCTTCCAACCAACCTGAATAGAAAGGAGTATATCCAGCATGATATCTGTCTAGATCGATGGTGTCTTTCCCCGTCACGATCTTGCAATGCCACATGTGTTGAGCTTGGCACTTGTAGGGACTATCATCATTTTGGAAGTTGGCTTGGAAATGGCTTATCCTGTCGACCCTGGGTATAACTTGCTTCCTACCATCTTGCCTCATAACTCGAAGAGGGACGTAAGGGTATGTTCCTCTTAGACTGATTAGTATTAGGAAAGGTGCATCTCTAGATCGGGCGATGAATTCCTCTGTCGGAAACTACTCGAACATCTATTGAACTTGTTCTTCAATCAGATTATCAAATAGCTCAATCCATCCTTTGGCATTCTCAGGCTGAGCGAACATGTCGGGGATGTAATTCATTCGCTTTGGATGGTAGAAAGTGATGTGGTCATCCCAGTCCCTTCGCTGAATTTCTTGTCGGTATTCGCCTCTTTGGAGATGTTCCATGAGCCAGAGTTGAAGTAGTAAATTGCAGCTTTTGAAGTGTTTTGCTCCTTGTTGACACTTCTCTAAAGCTCGGTATATGTCTGCAATGATCATAGGTACAATGCTGAATGTATGCCCATTGATCCCCTCCATTAGGGTCTTGGTTACCATAGCCAGCCTAGTATGGATTCTCCCTTTCTTCATCGAAAACACGATCAGACCCAGGAAGGAGAACATGAAGACGAAAACCCTACGATGGATGTATCCCAAGGATGTGATGGCAAACTCGTCAGGGTAGGTATGGTAGGATTTGTTGTGACCGCACCTTTCATACAAGTAGTCAAAAGGGATGTATAATTCCTTCAGGCATGTCAATTCTGCATTCTTCTTCAAACTCATCATTTTCAGGAAACCCTTGCCTTTGCGGTTTTCAGGCATTAGCAAACTCGCAGTTTCCCACACTGGACCAGCCAGTCCTCCTATCTCCTCTAGCAAAGGTGTCATTTCAATGTCCCCAAAACGGAACACAACCCTTTCATAATCCTAGAACAACGTAGCAGCTTCTATGATCATGTTGTTAGGTTGGACCTCCAAGAGGGATGGTAATTACCCAGATATTTTCTGACGAGAGTTTGGTCACTTGAGGGTAAATATCTCCACCAGCTTAGCAATCTTGGGTGGATGTTGGTGACCATGCCGAATCTGGGGACTTCGTGCCTCATATTTCTGCAAGACAAATATGTTTAGGCCCTTACCCCCTCTAGACTCTACTATTTAATATCAACAATTAGCATGAAACATTTAGTTCTCCAAATAAATGTACAGAACGTGATTATGTCCGTTTGGATTTAGGGAAACCTAGTGGACTTTGGACAAGGCTATCTTAAAGAATCATTATGTGAACAACATAACTGAACTAGCTAGGTTTGACGATGATGCATGCACAATTTAAATAGAGTAAGGTTTCTATGGGGTTTTAGACTGGTACCCTTGAGTGGACAACTCAAGTGGGAAGGCACAGAACTGTCGACTGCACCGCTAATCGACTAGTTTTACCGCAAATATGCCTTTTTGAATTTAGGGGGCAATGATATAGGAATAGTGTAACCACTCATCAACCGTTGCTATAGTATTTGTTTGGCACGAGTGGAGTATGATGTTGAGCATGATTATGCAATAATTAAAAGCATGTTGACATGTATTTGCATGTTAAGAAAGCGATAAATACAACAGTTTTATAATTTAAAGCAACAGTAAAGGAAAGAAACAAGAAAGATATGTCAGTTTTGCTTTTGAAAAAGAAATTAAATGCTTAAAAGAATTAAACAAATAATTGCACATAGGGAGGTACAAATTCATAAGAACAATCTGAAATGGTAAAAGCCTAAAAATTCCCAGCAGAGTTGCCTTGCTGTCGCACCCCCTTTTTCCCTTTGCGGAAATTGGGTTCATGACATTTTTGGTATGTGACAACCTTTTTCCTTTTTTGAAGGGGTATGCAATTTTTTGAAGAGTCGCCACCTAACGATTTTTAAGGTGAGTTAGGGCACCTATAAGGTTCATCTACAACTAAGTTTGCTAAACAGAGATAGGGTAAGGGCTTGAAATTATCCTAAGGGGAAGGTGTTAGGCACCCCTAAGGATCCACTAGTGTGGTTCCCGGCCAGATAGTTTTTGTGAATTTGTGCAATTAGCAAGTAAACAAAGTAGGGCTTAAATAATAGGGGAGTTAAGTTAAAGTACACAACTGTTTGAAAAAAAACGTTTAATAAAAGCAAGATTTTGAAAAGAGTTATAATCTAAGTGTACTTATAAAAATAAAAGGGGTGTCCTAGGTTTGTTTGTAATATGGATCACATCGATGCAATACCCGATATGACACTCCTCAGAAGTGGGGATACACGTGGTATTAGCGCACCGGTCATCATATCCATATCTACCTTTTCCCGCCCCGTTAAGGTAATTAAAGCGAGGGTTGGTCTTGACCTATATTGCATGATGTTACCCGTCCCTTTCTATCAGTCCTGGAGGAATTTTAGGACTCCTATTCCTATAAGAAGGAGGTTCTAGGCAGACCCTCAGGTTTAAAGGTAAAAATGCTAAAGCTACATACAAAACATATAAGACTGCAATTAGGGGGAAAACATATTAAGCAGATAGAAGGCCCAGTTATACCTCCGCAAACAGTGCACATAGACAACACGACTTATACACAGTTAAGGTCTGAATTTTAAAATCCTAAAGTAGGGTGTTTAAGTCAGAACCAAATTTATTATATAACTCAGAAAAGGAGTCTGAATCAGGCCTGCCTTCTAGTTGTAGCAGTTGATAATTAAACAAAAGCAGTTCTAGTTTTATTTAAGTAATTACCTAAGGCTTGCCTAGGCGTAAGCAGTATTCAATAGTTTTTCAGAATTGCTAAGATAGTTTGGAGCTTATTATTACCTAAAACATGTTGTTCTAGTTGCGGAGATTATTACTAGTTATTCAGAAACTTCGCAATGTAAAAATTATTACCTTACTACCTTTTTCATGAATTAGTGATTAACTAGGCGTTTTTAAACAAAATGCAAACAGGATCCTAGGACATGATATCTAATATGCACATGTAGATGGCAAAGTTCCTAAGGCATGATTTCTAAATAGACGAAAGAGTTGCAGACTTATTAAGAAATGACTTCATGAGTAACAAATTTTATTTATTCGTCCTAGAAGCGGGATTTCTAAGAGATGGACACGAAACATGGAGTAATGAATGAGATATTAACGCAGGAAACATGAATCTTAAGAACAAGATTTCTAATGCATTGTACAAATCCTGGACATGGTTTCTATTGCACAATTTGGAATATAAACCTAATAACATATTTTTCTACCCTTTAACAACTATAGCATGCATATTTACCCCATCCCTTTTCACTAGCCATCCCTGTAATTGTTTACAAATTATTACAAACCATGTGATAGAAAGCCTTTAAAGCTAGGGTTTTGGAGAACCCAGAAAAATGAGAAAGACTTCGAAAAGTTACCGATCTAGACGGAAAAGCCATGGATCTGACTCGAACGACCATGGATGGTCGGGGAAAGACCATAGATAGAAGTTGCGCCAAGACTGGACTAGATCTCTTTGAGATCTATCCATGAAATCATGAAAACAAGAAACCAGGAGACATATGAGACCGGCACACGTCTCAAACAACCATAGGAGTCCATGGATTAGGTAAGAATCAAAGGGGATTAGGGTTGGTTAGGGTGACGGCGGCTAGGGTTTGGGTGAGGTTGCAAAGAGGATTGGAGAGGAAGGGTATTCAAGGGCGTTGGGTTGGTGGAAATAAAGTAGGTTAAGGGGGTCGTTTGGGTTTATTTTAGGTAGGTGAAATGGTGGCCGTTGATCTGAATGATCAACGGCCTAGATTAAATGGGGTAGGTAAGGATTCAATTTGGGCTTGGGTTAAAATTGGGTTAGGGTCAGATTTGAATTAGAATTGGGGATTCGATTTGGGCTAGATTTTAAAGCCAATTTTGGCTATAAGTTAAATAGCCATTTTTTCCTTTTAATTTTATAAAAATAATAAATAATTTATGAAAACTAACTTAAAAGGCTAAAATGATTTATAACATATGAATAACAATTTAAAAATACATAATCCAATTTTATGAATATATAACTTAATTAAACCTTAAAAGGGCTAATATTGCAATTATATACAATTTAGCTTTAAAAATACTAAATAAAATTGTAAAAATATGTAAAAATTACATTAGCCATATTTCGGCATAAATATAAGAATCTAATAGATGAATTATCAAAATAATAATTTTGAAAATAATTATTGGGATTTTATGGATAAAAAAGGGAGATAATAAATCAATTAAAAAACCTTTAAAAATATGAAAAAATAATAAAACCCTTGGACATGCTTATATATGCATACATATGCTATTTTGAAGGTATTTTGCATGTTGAAAATATATAGAGAAAAATTGGGTATCAACAGATGGGATGCCCTCAGTGGCTTGATGATATTATGTACACCCATACCTATGCATGACATGACATTTATTACACACGTGCATGACATTATAAGCGTTTCAGAATTATAAAGTTATTTAGATTTAAAGACGTGTTTCTATATTCCATGTGTCATCTATGTCTTTTACGTACTAATTTTCATGTCTTACATACTCAGTACATTTCTGTACTGACGCCCTATTTCATGGGGCCTGCATTTCATGCCTGCAGGTACAGGTAGGCAAGCTGACGGTCCCTTTTCTTAGGATCCCTGATCAGTGAGAGTTGGCGTGCTCCATTTGATCCGAAGCTGCTTTTGATTTTGGTACGATATGTTTGTATATATATATATATATATATATATATATATATATATATGGGTATGACGTGGATCAGTACCGTCTTTGTACAGTTATGTTTCTGTTAGAGGTCTGTGGACAGTATGTGTAGTTGGGTTGTATGCAGCCTTGCCGGCTCACCCAGTGTATTCTGCATGTATACGTACATATGTCTTGATGACAGGTTTCCTTCACGTATGTTATTTTCATAATGCAAAAGATGTTATTCAGGTTCATATCTTAGATGCATGCTTAGGGGTGTTTGACAGGTAGGACTCAGGCACCTATCGCGGCCCATCGATTTGGGTCGTGACAAAAGTGGTATCAGGGCAGTTCTGTCCTAGGGTTGTCTACAGACCATGTCTAGTAGAGTCTTGTTTATGTGTGTGTTGTGCACCGCACTTATAAATAGGAGGCTACAGGACATATAGGATATTATCCTTTCTTTTTATCTCAGATCGTGTGATACAAGAATTCATGTTCCTAATGGTACGTTATATTCTCAGCGATGCCTCCAAAGAGTACGGTCGCCCAGAAGGGAAAGTCCGTGGCTGGTGAGACTACTAGTCGAGCACCACAAGTTACCAGGGCTCGGGGAGAGTCTCATGGTGAGGTTCCATCTCAGACTTCACATACCTTGCCATTTCTAGTAGAGCTCCGAGGGGCACCAGCTCCAGTGCCCGCCCTTGTTCATTTAGCACCTCAGTCGGATGCGCTAGGTCAGGAGATGAGAGATGCTATTCAGTTATTGACCCGATTAGTAGTCGCGCAGGCTCGGTGTCAGGAAATAGGTATTGGTCATACATATAGGTCTGTTAGTGCGAGGGTTTGTGACTTCATTAATTTAGACCCTCCAGTATTTACCGGGGCAGACCCGAATGAGGACCCTCGGGTATTTATTCATAGAGTGCAGAGGACGTTACGGGTAATGAAGGCCACTGTGGATGAGTCAGTTGAGCTAGCTTCCTATAGACTCCAAGATGTTGCAGTTAATTGGTACGAGTCTTGGGAATTTTCCAGAGGTGAGGATGCCTCTCCAGCAGTATGGCAGGAGTTTACAAAAGCTTTTCTTCATCATTATCTACCACCAGAGCTTAGACAGGACAAAGTTGATACATTCTTGACCCTTCGACAGGGTAACATGAGTGTTCGGGAGTACAGTCTTCAGTTTGATTCGTTGGTTAAGTATGCTCCCACTATTGTATCTAAGATGTAAGATCGGGTTCACCAGTTCATGATAGGGTTAGAGCGTCACTTGCTTAACGATTGTATGTCAGTCTCACTTCAGCCAGATATGGATATTTCTCGTATTTAGGCATACGTTCAGGGTGTAGAGCAGCGTAAACAGAAATAGAGGGCCGATCGTGAGCATGATAGGGCCCAAATAAGAGAGCGATGTCTTCGGGTCCTTCTGGTGAGTTTTGAGGTGGTCAGAGGCAACAGTACCTGAGGTATCCAACCCAGCCATCGGCTAGTGCACCCCCTCAGTTTGGTGGTAAGAGATTCGATTATTCCACATATTCAGGGTTTGGTCAGAATTTCAGGGCCTCAGTATAGGGGTGAGTCAAATCAGATAAGGTCGCCCTTGCCACGATGTACTGAATGTGGTAAGCAGCATACCGGGTAGTGCCGTATGGGATTAGGTGTTTGTTATACTTGTGGTTATCTGGGCCACGTTATGAGGGATTATCCGATGAGAGATGATGCAAGCATAGCTCAGCCAGCGGGATCTGTAACTAGTTTGCCATCATTAGTACGCCCCCCTGAGCAAGGTCTCCAAGCACCAATGAGTTGTGGTAGAGGCAGAGGTGGAACATCTAGCTCGAGAAGACTTTAGAACCGCATTTATGCATTGGCAGGACGACATGATCATGAGTCATCACCTGATGTAGTTACAAGTATATTATCAGCCTCCTCATATGATGTATATGCACTGATTGACCCAGGTTCCACCTTCTCATACGTTACTCCGTTAGTTGCTGGTAAGTTTGGAATAAAACCTGAATTGGTTAAACCTTTTGAGGTATCTACACCTATTGGGGACTCGGTGATAGCTAAGCAAGTATATAGGGATTGTATAATAGTAGTTCATGGTCGGTCTATCGTAGCAGATCTAATCGAATTAGATATGGTAGAATTTGATATTATAATGGGTATAGATTGGTTGGCTTCTTGTCATGCCAACGTTGATTGTAGATCAAAGATAGTCCGATTTCAATTTCCAGGGGAGCCTGTTTTGGAATGGAAAGGTAATATGGCATCGCCGAGAGGAAGATTCATTTCCTATCTCAAGGCAAGGAAGATGATCTGAAAGGGCTATATTAATCACTTAGTTGGGTTCAGGATATGGAAGTGGAATCACCAACCATTCAGTCCATTCCTCTTGTGAATGAGTTTCCCGATGTTTTCCCCGATGAGATTTCGGGTCTCCCGCCATAGCGAGAAATTGAGTTTTCTATTGAACTACTACAAAAATCTCACCCAATATCTATTCCTCCATATAGAATGGCCCCCGCAGAGCTGAACGAGTTGAAAGAACAACTAAAGGCCTTACTTGAAAAAGGCTTTATCAGACCTAGTACATCACCGTGGGGAGCACCTATTTTGTTTGTAAAAAATAAATATGGTTCCTTACTAATGTGTATTGATTATAGGCAGCTGAATAAGGTGACGATCAAGAATAAGTACCCGCTCCTGAGAATTGATGATTTATTTTATCAGTTGCAAGGTGCCAAGTGTTTTTCAAAGATAGACTTGAGGCCCGGGTACCACCAAGTAAGGGTTAAGGATGAAGATATTCCGAAGACAACATTTAGGACTAGATATGGGCACTTTGAGTTTCGGGTTATGTCGTTTGGTCTGACCAATGCCCCAACAGTATTCATGGATTTGATGAATCGTGTGTTCAGGACTTTTTTAGATCTATTTGTAATTGTATTTATTGATGATATATTGGTGTATTCTCGTTAAGAGGATGAGCATGTTGGTCATTTGCGTAATGTGCTCAGAGTTCTGCAAGGAGGGAAGTTGTATGCAAAATTTTCTAAATGTGAATTCTGGTTGAACTCTATAACTTTTCTTGGCATATAATTTTGGGTGAAGGAATCTGGGTGGATACACAAAAGATTGAGGCAGTAAAGACTTGGCCTAGGCCCACAACACCGACGGAGGTTGGTAGCTTTCTCGGTTTGGCAGGTTATTTTAGGAGATTCGTGGAAGGATTTTCTTTCCTTTCAACACCTTTGACAAAGTTGACTCAAAAGGGAGCAAAGTTTTAATGGACTAATGCTTGCAAACGGTGTTTCCAGGCATTAAAAGATAGATTAACATCACGCTTCCAGAAGGGACCAATGGTTATGTGATCTATTGTAATGCTTCAGGCGTTGGATTGAGTTGTATGCTGATGCAGCATGGTAAGGTTGTGACTTATGCTTCTAGACAACTAAGAAAGCACGAGAAGAACTACCCGACCCACAATTTAGAGTTAGCCGCGATGATTCATGCACTAAAGATGTGGAGGCACTACTTGTATGGCATTCATGTTGATATCTATACGGATCATAAGAGCCTCGAGTACATCTTCAAGCTAAAGGAATTGAATCTACGTCAAAGGAGATGGTTGGAGATACTTAAAGACTATGAAATTGATTTTATACCATCCAGAGAAGGCGAACGTAGTAGCCGACGCCCTCAACCGTAGATCTATGGGTAGCCTGTCGTATTTATGGCCAGAAAAGAGGGGAATAGCCCATGAGGTTCATCAGCTAGCTAGCCTTGAAGTTCAGATACTGGACTCAGGTGATATTGGAATTACTCTTCAGGATACAACAACATCCTCTTTAGTAACTAAAGTAAAGGAACACCAGTACGGGGATCCTATGTTAGTTCGTTATAAGGATACCGCCCTTTAGAAGGAGAAGACGCCGTTTGAAATTATAGAAGATGGGGTCCTCATATATCGAGGATGATTATGTGTGCCTAATGTTGCAGAGCTGCGTCGACAAGTTATGGGAGAAACTCACTATTCTTGTTATTCTATCCATCCAGGAGCAACAAAGATGTATCAGGATATCAGGGAAGTGTATTGGTGGGACGGAATGAAAAAGGATATAGCAGAATCTGTTGCCCAGTGCCCTAACTATCAGCAGGTTAAGATTGAGCATCAAAAACTCGGTGGATTATTGCAGGCTATGGAGATTCCGACTTGGAAATGGGAAATAATCAATATGGACTTCATCGTAGGCTTACCTCGTACCCAACGTAAGTTCGATTCGATATGGGTGATTGTTGATAGGCTTACAAAGTCAGCCCATTTTTTTGCCCGTTAGAACTACATATTCCTCAATGTATTATGCAAGGCTTTATATTAAGGAGATAGTACGACTGCATGGTGTCCCTGTATCTATTATTTTGGATAAAGAAACTCAATTTACAGCTAACTTTTGGAGGTCCTTCCAAAAAGGATTGGGGACTTAAGTAAGTCTTAGTATAACATTTCATCCCCAGATAGATGGACAAGCTGAGCGTACTATTCAAACACTGGAGGATATGTTACGAGCTTGTGTTATAGACTTCAAAGGTAGTTGGGATGATCATCTGCCACTTATTGCATTCGCATATAATAATAGTTACCATTCCAGTATTTAGATGGCTCCATACGAAACTCTTTACGGACGACAGTATAGGTCGCCTATAGGGTGGTTTGATGTTGGAGAATCTGGATTACACGGGCCAAACCTGGTTCAGCGAGCCATAGAAAAAGTAAGGTTGATTTGGGATCGACTATTGACAGCTCAGAGTCATCAGAAGTCATATTTTGACGTGCGGCGACGAGACTTAGAGTTCGGGGTTGATGACTGGGTATTCTTAAAGGTGTCACCTATAAAGGGTGTGATGAGTTTTGGCAAGAAAGGCAAACTTAGCCCACGGTATATTGGGCCTTATAGGATCATTTGGAGAGTGGGCCAAGTAGCTTATGAGTTAGAACTACCCTCGGAATTGGAGTCTGTCCATCCGGTTTTTCACGTATCTATGTTACGGAAGTACATTGGCGATCCTACCCGAGTGATGCCCACAGATGATGTACAGATTATAGAAGACTTGTCATATGAGAAAATTCCAGTTGCCATCTTAGACCGACAAACCCGCAAGCTGCGGAATAAGGAGGTAGCCTTCGTGAAGTACTTTGGAGGAACAACAATGTGGAAGAAATGACTTGGGAGGCCGAGGAAAACATGAAGTCTAGATATCCCTACCTATTCCCTCCTCTAGATAAGGGTCCGACTGAGACGTCATAATCATAAGGTACATGTATAAATTCTTATGTTGGTTATTGTCATTGGTCATGTGAGACCATTGTTGTTATTGATAATTGTGGTCCAGTGTGGCGTTGGATTATTAAGCTTCTACAGGGAGAGTTGGTAGTAGTGTTGTTACAAAGGCGACCCTGCCAAAGTTATATGGATCACGGGGAGTTGAACATTCGAGGACGAATGTTTCTAAGGGTGGAAGGATGTTACATCTCGCATTTTTCGTGCGTTAAAAATTTCACTTCAGTTAACCGACGTAGACTTAGGGTGAGATCATCTTGACGTTAACGTACTTACGCTATTTATAACAAGCGATAAATAAGTGTTATGAAGGATAAAGGGGTACACGGATTAAAGAAAACGAGTTTCGTTAAAAGTGGCCAATTCGAAAAAAAATACGGGTCGAGCGATAATACCCGATAATTATGAACTAGTACCATGCAAGGTACCATATGACCATGGTAGTATAATATATAAAGTATATATGAAGTATTTTAAAAATAAATAAAATTTTAAGTAATTTGTGATAATTTTTAAATTATGCGGGTAATTGATTAATTACCTGGTAATAAGACATTCTCAGGTTAACTAGTAAGCGGATAAAAACTTAATAATTATCCCCCAAACAACGTGGCAAGAAGCCACCAAGATACAAAGTGACTAAGTAGTCACTTGTTGCCACCTAGGCATAAGCAAGAATTGGATAACTAAGTTATCTGCTAAAGTGGTATCTGAATGAAAAATGACTCCAAGGAAAATGTGATTCATTCCAAATTGCAAAGAATCAGAAACATTTTCCTCTAAAGATTTCAAACCAAAAAAAATTATTGGAGCAAGTTTTAGTATAAGTCCATTTTTTAGTTCAAAAATGTTAAAGAAGAGAATCCATTCGTCCAAAAATTTCAAATCCAAAACCAATTTCGTTCCTCACGTTCAAAAGCGCAGAAACTTAAATCCGATTTTTTGGGTTCTAAATCCAATCCACGAAGGTTTCCAATGGGATAATTATATGGAGTTGTTCCTACTCCAGGTATGTTAAGGCCCTCCTTTCTTTCTTTTGGCATGGTCCAAATTATATTGAAGAAATGAGCAAATACACAGTTTCCATAAATTACTCTATTTATAGAATTATTAGGGGTGTCTATATTCTTGATTCCCCATGAAAATTATTATTATTTTCTGTTCATGGGTCTCAGAATAATACGCAGTTGGAAAAGTTTATCCGCAGGGAATATTGAGATTATTATGTATTTTTCATGCATTTCACTCATGTGCATTGACCCATGACCAGATGGTGTTATATATGCGTATATATGTAAATATATGTAAATATATGTATATGGGATATGTGAAAAGGTTACGGCATTATATACGCACCACCACCTGATCAGCTGGTATATGTTGATGATGTGCCCACAGTGGCTGAGACTATATGATGGGATGCCCTCAGTGGCTTGATGATATTATGTACATCCATACCTATGCATGGTACAACATTTATATGCACGTCCATGATATTATAAACATTTCAGAATTATAAAGTTATTTAGATTTAAAGACGTATTTCTACATTCCATGTTTCATCTATGTTTTTATGTACTAATTTTCATCCCTTACATACTCATTACATTCATACTAATGCTCTATTTCACGGGGCCTACGTTTCATGTCTGCAGGTGTAGGTAGGCACGCTGACGGCCCCTCTTCTTAGGATCCCTAATCAGCGAGAGTTGGGTGCTCCATTTGATCCGGAGCTACTTTTGATTTTGGTTCAATACGTTTGTGTATATATATATATATATATATATATATGATGTGGCTCAGTCCCGTCTTTGTACAGTTATGTTTCTGTTAGAGGTCTACGGACAGTATGTGTAGTTGGGTTGTATGCAGCTTTGCCGGCTCGCCCACTGTATTCTACATGTATACGTACATATGCTTTGATGGAAGGTTTCCTTCACGTATGTTATTTTCGTAATGCAACAGATGTTATTCAGGTTCATATCTTAGATGCATGCTTAGGGGTGTTTGACATGTAGGACTCAGGCACCCGTCGCGACCCATCAGTTTGGGTCGTGACACTTATGCTTTTGTTTGCTTAGGTTTTAGATAAAAAAATGTGTAAAAGTATTCCCGAAAACTGACTTATTGTGCTTGTTTGCAGGGCTTGGTCAAAATGAGGCAAGAAAGACATAAACAACTCATGAAGGAGTTAAAATTACACAAGTTCAAAGCTGAGATGAAAGCGCTGACTGCGAAGGAAAAGAGCGGCCGTAGAAGTTCCACCGCTGAAGCGGCCACAATTACGCTATTCGCGGAATTGAGATTCAGAAAAGGCATTTTTTGGGGTATAACAGGGACCGCTAACCGCGATGAAATAGAACGGCAGCAGAATACCTGACGCGACCGCGATGCAAATTCCACTGAGGGCGAGATAGAGATTTAGAGGCCTTGCAATATGAGCTTAAGTAAGGAACGCGACCCGCGAACATTTTACGCGGCTATGATTGAAGCCAACGCTGATACGACAGAATTTATGATGTCCGCGAAACCTAGCCCAGTCCAGTCCAAAATTGAAAAAATGCAGTCCGCGCTTGTTTTTGCGGGGCCACGAAAGTTCATGCTCTGAGGCGCCCAGTATTCCGCTGACAGCGGAACCTCCGTAGGGGTATTTTTGTCCAGTAATTTTAGCTGTGTATAAATAGATTTTTTTCACATTTTTAGGTCATCTTTTGTATCAGGGAGCTCGTGAACAGTTGTACTTTATTATTTAGAGTAACTTTAGAGCAGCTTTAGCTTAATTTCTTAGATTTTATTCTTGTAAACAACTTTTATGGCTTATATTTTATCTTTATATTTAATTTCTACCTTGATTATGAGTAGCTAAACCCATTAGATAGGGTTGTGACTCAACCCTAGTATGGGTATTTAATGGGTCTTCAATTTTAGGGCTTAATTGTTTATGGGTTAGTGATATTTAGCTTGATTCATGCTTTAATTGTAGAAGTGGTGGTTGCAAACACTGATTTGTGTCTTTATGACTTAGTCTCTTCTTCAGAAAGAGGGATTAAGTCTAGGAAAATTAGGCTAACAAGGAATTGGGATACATTCAAGAGATTGATAGCCCCAATTAAAGGGTTAAACCTAGAGATAGTAATACCCGACTTGAGCCAATTTTACTTGCATTGTTTGAACACCCAATTAGGCTTGAGAAAGCCAATTAGGGCAAAATCACTCAAACTACCCAGAGGTATAGAGTGAGTAATTATGTGTAAAGGTTATATCACGACCCTAAATATAACAAGCTTGTCCTAAATTTTAGATTCGATTAGATACTCGCCTAGGTGTAAGTCACTTCCCTAGTGCTTTTTATCAATTGAGAAAACTCTTACAAAAATATTGTACTTAGATTATTTTCAGCAATCAAAAACATTAAAAGTAGAATAAAAACAAATCCAAGCATGGTTAGAAGTGCAATTAAAAGCAACACACGTAGCTAGATTAGATAGAAACCCAACTCCCAACCAATATTTACTCCCTGTGGAAATCGATCCCGACCTTTCGGGTAAAAGCTATATCGACCACTCCTCATCATTATATGGTGGTGCAGGGTTGGAGCCGATCACTTTTTGGCGCCATTGTCGGGGTGTTAAACGGTTTTAGCTATCTATCTGACCAGTTGTGTGTCTTGTTTTTTCCTTCTATTTTACTAACTTGTGTGAGTTAATCGATTCATGTACAAAATTGCAAATAATGATCCTATCGAAAATGTTCTCCCAAGGGAGGAGGTAGATGATAATGCTGAGGATGAGGTGCCTCTAGCACCTCAAGCTCAAAGAAGAGGCTGCCAGGCCAATGAAAATATTCCAGACCCTCCCCCAACTCCTCCATGAGTAGCTCCTCGGGTGCTTCCAAATGAAGGGTACGCAAGTGCAATTGTCCTACCTCGGATCCGGGCGGGCAATTTCCAGATTTTAAACGTCATGTTGACCTTATTGGAGCAAAGAGGGTACTTCACAGGCACTCTCCCTCAGAATGCATATAAACATCTAAATGGCTTTGTGGATACCTGCTGGGGAAGCAAACAAACAAATGTGTCGGAGGATGCATTAAGATTGAGAATGTTCCCTTTTTCACTTAGAGGGAAAGCTTTAAACTGGCTCGAAAGACTCCCCAACCATTCCATCACTATGTGGGATGAGTTGGTCAACAAGTTTATAGCCAAGTTTTTCTCACTGGGACATATGTCTGCATTAAGGGATGAGATCTTAGCTTTTAAACACGAACCAAATGAACCCCTTTATGAAATCTGGGATATATATAGAACTATGGTTAAGGAATGGCCCAACAATGATATGACTGAAGCAATGAGCCAGCATACATTTTATCGGGGTGTAAACACGACCAATCAATATGTGGTAAACCAGCGAGCAGGGGGTAATTTTATGAAGCTGCCTTATGCTGAGGCCTACGAGATTCTTGATGAGATGGCTGACACTTCCTCAACCTGGCAGAGTCGGGCAAATATTCCTCAGGGGTACCCTCATGTCATAAATCTTCACAAGGAACTTCAAGACCACGGACAAGCCATAACTGAGTTGACAACAACCATGAACCAGTTAGCCAAAGCACATTTTCAACAAATTCAGGGACCAAAGCAAGTAAACGCAATGAAAATGGTTAATCTATTGGTAAACAAGAAGAGACCACATGGTCAACAAATGCAAAGCAATCAAGACCAATATGAGCAAGGTAGGATTGGTTACAACCAAGACGATGGGTATGGTGAGCAAAGTGAAGAGGTTTTGTATGCCAACAACTATCAAGGACAACGGGGTAATGCTCCAAATCAACAATGGAGATCGCAAGGGAATAATAAGAATTGGGGCAACAAAGGCCAAGGAAATTGGAACAATAACAACAACTCCAACGATTGGGGGAACAACAACTACAATTGGGGTAACAATAGCAATTGCGGTGGCAATAACAACCAAGGGGGTTGAAATAACGGTAATCAAGGTAATCGGGGGCTGGGTTTTCACCGGCCTCCAATTTTTCAACAACCAAGCAATCTGCCTCCATTTCCGTCCAAAGGTCCTAGCTCGTCCAATAATGAGATGGGGTGGATTGAGTCAATGTTTGAGCAAATGATGAAGAAGAACGCCGACTCCGATGCCCAATTGGCATACCATAATACTTCTATCCACAATCTGGAAGTCTAACTTGGCCATATTTTGCAAGCTTTGAACACTCTCCCTAAGGGGGCACTACCTAGTGACACGGTAGTAAACCCGAAGGGTGGGAACAATACCGGCATGCAATGGCGGTGACCACTAGGATCGGTAGAGGTGGTGAAACAAGTACCTCCAAGCAAAAGGAAGTTGTGAGTGATGATGTTGAAGTGCAAAATGATTATGATCCAATAGTTGATGAGCAAGTGAGTGAAGAGAAGTTGGATGGTGAGGTGAGGATTGATATTCATGACAATGAGGAGGAGACTCAAAATGACGTGAACCCGTCTAGGGAACACGTGATAGACATACCAGAAACTACCTAAAGACAAGGATCCCTTGCCAAAGCCTTCTCCACCTTACCCTCAAAGACTTGCAAAGCAGAAGAATGAAAACCAGTTCAAGAAGTTTATTGAGATGATGAAAAGTTTGTCGATCAATGTGCCCTTGGTGGAAGCTCTTGAGCAAATGTCGGGATATGCAAAGTTTATGAAAGACTTGGTAACTAAAAAGAGATCTATTAATTGTGAGACCATCAAAATGACTCATCAAGTGAGTGCCATTGTGCACTCGATGGCTCCAAAGCTTGAGGATCCTGGCGCATTCACCATTCCATATACCATTGGGAGTGCAGATTTTGCTAAGGCCTTGTGTGATTTGGGAAAAAGTATAAATTTGATGCCTTACTATGTATTCAAAACTTTGGGTATTGGTCAACCAAGAGCTACTTCAATGAGATTCCAAATGGCGAATAGAATAATGAAAAGGCTGCTTGGTATTATTGATGTTGTTCTTGTCCGGGTTGACAAGTTTATTTTGCCTACAAATTTTGTGATTCTCGACTGTGAAATTGACTATGAGGTGCTGATAATATTGGGAAGGACCTTTCCTAGCAACAGGGAAGGCATTGGTTGATGTGGAAGCAGGGGAGATCATCTTCCGGGTGGGTGGCGATAAAGTTGTCTTCCACGTGTGCAAATAAATGAAGCAGCCAAATAGTACTGAGGTTTGTTCTTTTATGGATCTGGTGACGGAGGTGATAGTTGATGACACGAGTGCCATGATCAATGTGGAGGATCCTTTGGAAGCTCTATTGTTAAACCATGATGTGACTGAGGATGAAGTCTTGGTAGAGTATGTCAATGCCTTGCAAGGAATGGGTTCTTACTCCTATGATCCCCGTAAACTCTCCTTCAATCTTGAGAATAGAAAGACTCCACCAATAAAGCCCTCAATCGAGGAACCTCCCATATTGGAGTTGAAACCTTTGCCTCCACACCTCAGGTATGAATTCTTGGGGCCTTGTTCAACATTACATGTTATTCTTTCTGCGTGCCTTACTAACGTGCATGTAGATGCCACCCTTGAGGTGCTCCAACGAAGAAAGAAGGCAATTGGATGGACTCTAGCTGATATTCAGGGGATAAGCTCCGCCTTTTGCATGCACAAGATTATACTTGGGGATGATGCCAAACCTTCCGTGGAACATCAAAGGAGGTTGAACGAGGCTATGCAAGAGATCGTTAAGAAGGAAGTTATCAAGTGGCTAGATGCAGGGGTTGTGTACCCCCTCTCAGATAGTTCATGGACTTCACCTGTACAATGCGTGCCGAAAAGGGGGGGGGGGTATGACTGTGGTCAGAAATGAGCAAAATGAGTTGATCCCTACTAGGACTATCACCGGATGGAGGGTATGCATGGACTACCGGAAGATGAACAAAGTGACCCGCAAATATCGGTTTCCATTTCCCTTTCTTGACCAAATACTGGATAGACTTGTTGGGCGTTCCTACTATTGCTTTTTGGATGGGTACTTAGGCTACAACCAGATTATGATTGCATCGGAGGACCAGGAGAAAACCACCTTCACATGTTCGTATGACACCTTTGCATTTTCACGAATGTCATTTGGTTTGTGTAATGTATCGACTACATTTCAGCGGCACATGATGGCTATATTTACAGACATGGTGGAGGACTTCTTGGAAGTGTTCATGGATGATTTTAGTGTTGTGGGTGACTCTTTTGAAGAATGTTTGGGTAATCTTGACAAAGTATTGGACCGATGTAAAGAGACAAATCTAGTGCTTAATTAGGAAAAATGCCACTTTATGGTTGAGGAGGGCATTATCCTCGGCCATAAGATCTCAAATAAAGGTATCGAAGTAGATAAAGCGAATATTTAAGTGATTTCAAAACTCCCTCCTCCGACTTCGGTCAAAGGAGTGAGGATCTTTCTTGGGCATGCGGGGTTCTACCGAAGGTTCATCAAGGACTTCTCCAAGGTGGTAAATCACTTTTGCAAATTGTTGGAAAAGGATGCAAAGTTTGTGTTTAATGATGAGTGCATGAAAGCTTTTGAGCTTCTCAAGTACAGATTGACTACCACTCCCATCATCACCGCACCCAATTGGAGCTCGCCATTTGAGCTCATGTGTGATGCTAGTGACGTTGCAGTTGGAGCGGTTTTGGGGAAAAGGGTGAACAAGATATTTCATCTGGTGTACTATGCAAGCAAAACTATGAATGATGCCCAGGTTAATTACACGGTGATGGAGAAAGAGTTTCTAGCAATTATGTTTGCAATGGAGAAGTTTAGACCTTATCTCATGGGTGCCAAAGTGATTGTTCATACTGATCACGCAACACTCCATTACTTGATGACCAAAAAGGACTCTAAAGCTAGATTGATGAGATGTGTTTTGTTTCTTCAAGAATTTGACCTAGAGATTGTTGATGGGAAAGGAAGTGAAAATCAAGTGACAGACCACTTGTCCCGCTTGGAAGAGGAGGGGAGACCCAAAGATGGTCTCGAAATTAATGATGCATTCCTGGATAAACAACTCTTCTCAGTGTCTTTGAATTGTATTCCTTGGTTCACTGATGTGGCTAATTTTCTTGTGACCGACATTGTTCTGAGTGAGCTCTCTTCTAACCAAAGGAAGAAGCTTAAACGGGACAGCTTGGATTATTTCTAGGACTAACCTCATATTTTCAAGATTTGTAATGATGGTGTGATCCGGAGATGTGTTCCGGAAGAGGAGCAAATGAGTATTCTTGATGCTTGCCATTTCCTCGCCCTACGGTAGTCATTATGGTGGGGCGAGAACTGCTTCAAAGGTTCTTAGCTGTGCTTTTTATTGGCCTACTCTGTATAAAGATGCTGGCGAGCTTGTCAAGAGATGTGATGAGTATCAGAGAGCTGGTGGAATTTTCAAGAAGGATGAAATGCCTTTTACCACTATTCTTGAGGTTGACATTTTTGACGTGTGAGGCATAGACTTCATGGGGACTTTTGTGAGTTCATGTGGCAACACTTACATTCTGGTGGCCATAGATTATGTTTCCAAGTGGGTTGAGACTGTGGCTTTTCCCAACAACGAAGACCGGAGTGTAGTGACGTTTCTCAAGAAGAATATCTTTACACGGTTTGGCACTCCTTGAGCAATCATCTGTGATGGGGGTCACTGCAAATAAACCAGCATTTAGCGACGGAATTTAGCGACAAGAGATATTCCATAGCTACATAACGACGGATTAGCGACGAATTTTGTAGTTTGTCGCCAAATAAGCTACAAAAAGAATTGTATCAAATATAGCGACGGAATAGCGACAAAAATCAATATTCGTCGCTAAAATTGGCGCTAAATATTAGTGCCTTTATTTTACCTAAAAAAATTAGCGACGAAAGTGCAACGACAAAAAGTATTAAAATCTAGCAATTCAACGTCAAAAAATCCGTCGCTGCATTCATTTTAGTTATTAAGACATTCCAAAATTGATTGCAACAAAATTTTTCGTCGCTTGTTTCCTTAAAATAAAGCTTCATTAGATGATAGTAGCAACAGAAATTTGGTCCGTCGCTATTTCTGTTGCTAATATCTAGTTCCATTAAAGTAAATTTTCATTAGTTATTATTAGCGACAGAATTTGATCCGTCGCTATTGTCGTCGCAAAAATTCTGCCTAAAAAATAAAAATATCTTGCTCAAAAGACAGACTATTCGAACAATTAGGGCAACAACCCACTTTCTCTCCTCTCTATCAGACTCCTTCACTCCTTCAACAATGTAATTTTTTTTTCTTCAAATACAAAAATTGGGCGTGAATCTCAGGTTATTGTATGAAAATTAGAAGAAAACTTTTGTAATTGCAAAATTTTTGCTACATAACTCTGAAATTCGAAGTCGTATGTGATTTCTCTTGTGAAAGGATAAGCTTCTTTGTGATTCTCTTCCTTCTCATTCTACAGAAAGACATACAAAATCTGTTGGGTTCTTCTTGAGCATCCAGGTCTTCATCCGCTTCTCCCTTTTTATTTCTTCCTAATTTAAAAAAAATTGGTATGTTTATACCCTTATTTTCCATTGATATATACACTATGAATAGACATCATACTTGTTGAATTAGATATGAGTACATGCAGCGATGGAAGTAAATCCAATGTACTATTCTCATCATTATTCCACCGAATTTTTACAACTTTGTTAGAAGAAAATGATTCCAATGATTTTTCATTTTTCAGTTTGGCATTTAATAGTTGCTTTGAAATGTCCCTGGACTTCCCTGGTCCCTCTTAGAAATTCCTTGTAAACTACTTGTGCATGAACCAATTTTTCTACTCCACCTTTTTATTACACATTTGATTATCAAAAATTGGATTCCTCGGGTTTGATATTTTAACTAAACTAGATATGCATCTGAAAAAGACTTGAAGTTCGAGAGAAGGTTGTATACTATTAAACCTGTGCCGACACAGAAATTAGACTCTTAGATTCTACTTATTGTGTCAAAATATAGTCTTATACATTACTATCTGACCAGGAAACATGATTTTTAGTAGTGCTGATCTTCATTTGCATAAAGCGCGATGGATTTACTTAGGCTAACAGTTATATTCTGTTTTTATCTTTGATAACATGCTTTGTTTTCTTTTGCATGTTTTACTGTCTTCTACTTGTTTTGTCCCTTCAAATTTTCTGCCATCTAGTGCTGATAAGGTATCCTCCCATGCCTTTGATTTGCGTCCTTACCCTAATTGTCAAGCAATCCAATGTGTTGATGCATTGTTCCACAAATTCCTCTTCACTGCTCGGCCCACACAGACTATAGTAGTAGAGTTGCAAAATTAAAGGGAAAATCCATCATGTAAAAAATGAAGAGTTTGAAAATTAGTGTTTTTCTGATTGTAATTTTTCTTACTAAATGTGAATGGAGAATATATATTTAGTACCAGGTAACAGAGAAGAGGGCTTTTTCTGACCCAAGACTAACATAGAAACCTCCAGCTTCTTCACTTGGCTCATTACAGTTGCCATCTTTGGTCCTTGTATTACTAGTGCTTCCACTTCAACCTTTTAATTTTTTTTTGAATATAGGGGCTGGAAGGAAGATCACTCTCACAAGAATATAGAAAGTCAACCCTCTTTATAGTAACTCTATCATGAAGCCCACATATAAGAAAATGAACTGAAAAGATTAGTTGAATCTGGAAATTTAAAGGGAATGAGTACCATTAAATGTCATAAAATCATATTCATACAATAAATATTGGATTGTGGAAAAAAATACTGTCCATTTAGTTTTGAATTGTGAAGATTTTTGTCCTACTTTTGCATTTTCTATACACTAATTTATTTTCCCTTTGTTTGAAAATTTTCTTTGCAGGTCGACAAGAATTTATGTGGTAAAAGTTCTCGAAAAGATTCAGTTTTTATTAGTCTTCATGCTTGATCCAAAAGACATTTCAGGGTCTGGTGAGTTCTCATGTCCTTGTTCTGTTGATTGTGCTTTTTTCTATTGCATTGGTTTAATTGAATAATTTATAAATTACATTTTGGGGCATTCTAATTAGTATAATTTTCGACTTATGTAATCCTTAATATATATCATTTCATTTGTCTATTTGAGGTTCTTATTTTGGTCAAAGAAAGGAACTGAGCATTCAAAGATTTGTTTTCATTCCAAGATTGTGGTATTAGTATTCTCATCTTATTCTAATGTCAACTTGTTATTCATTTTAGAAAGCATTCTGATGTCTTATTAAATAAAGAACTCTAAGGTCTTGTTTATTTTAATATTAAATAGGAACATGGACAATCTAGAGCGTGATTGAATGTACAAAAGGTTGGATGGCCGAGGGGGTATTAATTCAAGTTTCATAATTGGTGTGAACAAGTTTCTCCAATTTGCTTGTTCTCAGTGCAATCGCATGAGTGGTGACAATGTTAGATGTCCATGTAAAAAATGTCACAACTATATTTTTATTGAATTTTATTTTTCTAGTAATCTGTATGGTATGTTATAAGTCATGTATCTATTTTGTAGTATAATCTATAGAGAATCGAATCGAATACCACGTTTTTAATAATCTAAATGATATAGTACTCTTCTAGTTTATGTTATGTTGTGCCTCTTTTTACATTAGTCTGACTCTTTTTTGTAGCAGTAGAATAATATTTCTTATCAAATTAATAGGGTTACCTGATAAATCTATCTAAATTAAGAATTAATTGGAGCCAAGATCGTTGTATTTTGGTCTAAAGAAGTTATCAAATTCAACAATATATTCAGAGAGTTACTTCCTCCGTTGGCTCATGTGTTTAGACTGGTTGTCAGTACATGAAAGTACATGATATTTTAGACAAGGAAAGGCTTAGTCATTTTACTGAATAGTAATAACAACATGCTGAGAACAAGCATGCATTTTTCTACTTTGTGTTGCTTCAATACTGGATTCTTTTGATGAATCTACCTTTGTTTCTTTGCTTCTAAAATAAGTTAAAGAAGCAAGCTTATTAACAGAATCAGCAATTTCTTTGACACAAATGACGATATCGATTAGTATTGATGCAACTGCAGCCACTGGTATGACTTCTAGTAAGTTAATATCTTCCCAAAAACCTGATATGAGAAGTGATTTCAGGTTCTTGGCTGCTGTTTTGGCGTTTGAGACATGTTTATTAACTGAAAAGGGAGAAGTCATTGTTTTTATAGAACGTGCTAGTTCTTTTAGTGCTTTCCCAGATTCTATGCTCATTTTTGTTGTTGTTTCCTTGATCATTCCCTTGATCTCTTCAGGTGCCTGCAATGGAGTTTAGTAGCTTATGTTAGTTCAAATATAAGAGTTTAACTTAGTTTCTATGAGTTGATACGTTACACTATTACTTGACAAAGCAAGGGATCTAATTTATGAAATCTGATAAACTTGTAAAATTAAAATGCTAACTGAGTTTTAAATGCAACTGCTCCTTTGATGGAATTTATGGGATAGATTGAGATTCACTTTCAATATGCTGCTATACAAAGCTTCAGTAGTCTCATTTTGAACTACATCGAGATGGAGAACTGGATCCTCTTGATGTATAGCCAAAACTGTGAATTTGGGCCTCTTAATCATTCATCTGCTTCTCAATGCGACATGCTACTTACTCATACATTTTCACATCAATTGGTCGGATAAATGGTTTTTTCTTTAATTTTCTGTAACTTAGCTTCTGCTTGTTTGAATTTTCAGAGACTATACTACTCAGGTTAAGTTGGAGCAGCCCATTGCAGGCTAAGAAAAGGAGCAATTGGAAATATGCCTCGAGGTAGAGGTCGAGGTAGCGCATGCCGTGTAGGTAAATCTTCAGTTAGGGGTAATCTTGCTACTCGTGAAAATATGGCTACTGTTCCCATTCCCACTATCAATCCTCAACAAGGTGGTACGAGTTCCTCAGGTGGACCGGATCACATCAATCAAGTTCAAACATTAGGTCCTAGTAGTACGCCACATATTCAAACATCAGGCCATGATAGTACCCCAACTATTAATTTGGAACCATCTCCAAATACCCCTAATCAGAGCAACACAATAGGTGAGGGTACATCTTCTCAAAGCAACATAATAGGCAAAACTGAGTGTAGCAGTACCCACCGACCGCAGATGCTTCTTACTATTTCTCCTACAGGGTTAGTCTATACTTGTACTATTACTTTTGGTATATTGTTATTGATACATTGTATTCCTTTAAATAATGTCTTCTAATTTGTTCATGTTAGAGCCTTCATATGAATGCTCTGAGTTTATAACTAAGTCTTTCAAGAATGAACTTGATCCTAATGGATTCAACTGAAAAAACGTCTCAACTGAGTTAAAAAAATTTTATTTTGGAGAATTCAGGGTATAATCTATCACAATTAGATTTTGAAAGTATATTAACTTTTATATGTAACTTATTAATGTTATTACTTTATAAAATTATTTCAGAAGGCTTTCTACTGGGATTCTTCAATTGATAGTGCGGTACAGATCCAATGGGAGCGTAGGGCAGCAAAAAGATATAGTGATTTTGTTAGCAAACTAAAAACAAATATGGTGAAACCGGACACTATTCTAAATAATGTGTGGGAAAGTTGGTTGAGACTTTGGAAAGATCCTAAGTGTGTTGAAAAGTCAGAAATAAATGCAAACAATCATTGTGGTGGGAGCGAAATTGCCACTAGGACTCATACATGTGGCTCTATCAGTGTTGGGGAGCATCGCAAGAGACTTGTGTATTTATAACTTTTTCCTCTCATTGATAGTAGAATTAGCAATCTGCCATGCCCCTTTGAGAATAGAGGTTTCTCCAACTAGCACTCTTCTTTGTCTCAAATAGGTTATTACTACTTGTTTCAAGTAAGTCAAAATAAACCAAATGATTCCTTGGAAGTGGGATATGCAATTAATTGACTGTCCATTTCCTGATTCTCTCTATAAACTGAAAATTGGGACAGAAGATTCTTTCAATAAGGGCATCTTAAGTTGGCTCATCGAGTCCTGGAAGCCTCTCTTTAGTACTGGCCCACCAAATTGCAGAAGACATAAATGATAGACTATATTACTACTAGAAAACAAAGAGCATTTTGTTTCAGCTTTTGGTAGGCTGTGATTCATGGGTGCTGTTGGTAGCTCAAATGGTTATTATAGTATAAATCACCTAAAAAGACGGTGTAAATGATCTTTTGCATGTCTTTTGAACCAAAAAGGTTTATAGATTTTTTAATGTGGTAGTTGCTTTTACCATTATAATTCATCTTTCCTCCTTTTGCCTATTCTTAATCAGTGTCATGGAGGAGAGCATGGGGGCAGTGTCATGAATCAGTGTAAGAGTGTAACTGTGAGAGTGCTGGCAAAACAAAAATTCTCAACTATCAGCAGTTCATAATATACTGATAATGTGCTAACGTTATGTGAAGAAATACTAAAAGATGTCTACATTAACCTAAGCCTGCTGTTGGTTACAACAACAAGAACATACCCAGTAGTAGGAATATAATTTGGAATAGGATGTTTGGAAATGGAATACATTTGAGATGCAATACTGAAGAAAGTCAACTTTTAACATGCTAGGATGTTTATTTCTTTGGTTCTTTATTTTCGGTTTAAGTAAGGTCACTCTCTTTGTAATTTCTTCATTACTTGAGGGTACCTTAGAAGCTCAGTGAGTATCCATTCTATTGATGTGGCTGAAATGTCCATTGTTGCAATAAGCATGTCCTATATATTTAAAAGGAAGCAAAATCAATATTAAAGATAGTTGTATTTTGAGCTTATATTAGTATGTGAATAAGATACAAATACATACAAATCAGTGATGTGACATATCTACTGAATTTGTTTTCAGTTGCCATGTAGTTCCACATATGGTTTCATTGGTTACTTGTCCTACCTGGAATAATTTCATTGGTTACTTGTCCTCCATATAGTTCCACATATAGTTGTAATCCCTGACTAGAATCTGGATTGTTCCTAGAGTATTATTGCTGCCATTAGTTCCTAATTGCGCAACTATACCCTTTTGTTTCTCTATCTTCTTAATTGAATAATATTTGTATAGGCTGTTAAAAAGGGTGGAGATCCAACACCAAGTGAGTTGCATTTGCACGTCCATACTCATGGTAATGATGGAAAATCTTTTGTTGCTGAAAAATCCCGAATTGTACATGTAAGATAACTTTTTAATTGACTTTACTTTCATATATTTTTTCATTTTATAAATTGAATGTTCTTATTAACTCTTCTACAGGAAAAATATCAGGAGATATTACAGCAATAAACACAAACTCAATCTAACATTGATCAGTGTAAAGCATATTATCAAGCCGCCGGAGGAGAAAAGAAAAGAAGAGTATATGGTCTTGGATCGTAAGCAAAATGCTACTATGGGCCAAATCTTCATGGCTCTCTTGGATCTGATGCTACATCGTCAGCAACACCTCCAAATTCTCAATCAACACCGACAGGGAATCTGGATGAGTTAGTGATGTGATTGATTCCTGCACTGACAGATCATATAGTTCCTGTAATCGTTGAGCGAGTATGCGAATTAGTTTCCTTACCTTCGCATCAGCCAAATATTGATATGGCACCTACAGTTCCAAGATCTTCTACAACTGCTAACATTGATGATGTTCATGCATTGGATTCTGATGATGACCATAACTCTCCAGCCTAGCATATTTAGCTTACTTTGTTTGGACATTATTGTTGGTCCTTGTGGATTTTTTGTACTTAATGATACTGTTATATGTATTATGCTATATATTTTGGACCTTGTTGAATTTATATTAATATCAGTGACTTTTTATTAAGTATATTTAATAGTTTATGTAATATGTTTGAACAGAGTACATTTAAATTAATAAATAAAAAGAATTTTAAAAAACCAGCAATATAGTAAAAATAAATCAGTGACGGATACGTTCCATAGCTAAAATTATCGTGTAAAATTAAATCTTACGATGAGTTGGCGACAAAAGGTTTTTGTTGCAAAAAGCATGGACAATTAGCTATAACACGGCTAGCGACGGACAATTTCGTCGCTATAAGAACAAATGACAAATTTTATTATGTATTGCAGCGACGAAAGACATCAAAATAGTGACAGAAACAAGCTATATAGCGACAGATATTTCCCTCGCTAAACTTTTCTACAAAAATATGTCGTCGCTACTCCGTCGCTAATTCTGCGACGGTTTGGTATTTTTCGTCGCTATAATCCTAGCAACGAGAATTTTAGGGACCAACTTGAATCCGTCGCTATTCCGTCTCTAAACAACCTTAGCGACAGAAAACATTGATTTAGCGATGGAATGCGGCCGTCGCTAAATGCTGTTTTTTTTGTAGTGGGTTCTCATTTCTGCAATAGGGCATTTGACACTTTGCTTGCAAAGTATAGTGTCAATCATAAGGTATCAACTCCTTATCATTCTCAGGCTAGTGGACAAGTTGAGATCTCCAACAGGGAGATAAAAAGCATATTGTCAAAAATTATCAATGCAAATAGGACTGATTGGTTAAGGAAACTAGATGATGCTTTGTGGGTTTATGGGGCAGCTTATAAGACTCCAATTGGTATGTCTCCATATCGTTTGGTATTTCCGAAAGCATGCCATCTTTCGGTTGAGTTAGAGCATAAGGCCATGTGGGCTTTGAAGCGGTTAAATCTTGAGTGGGATGTTGCAGCAAATCTTCGAGTAGAGCAACTCAATGAGCTAGATGAGTTTCGATTTCATTCCTATTCCATATCATCCTTGTATAAGTACAAGATGATGTACTTACATGACAAGTATGCCCAGAGCAAGGAATTCAAGGAGGGTGACTTGGTTCTCTTATTCAACTATCGGTTACGACTGTTTCCGGGAAAGCTCAAGTCAATATGGAGTGGCCCTTTTGAAGTGGTGCATGTAACTCCATTTGGTGCTCTTGATTTGAAGAATAAAAATGGTGAAGTTTACAGAGTTAATGGGCACCGAGTTAAATACTATCTGGGATATTTTGATGATAGCCACATGGTGGCTTTGATCAATTTCAAATGATGATGGTAACATGCGTCGTGCTGCGACGTTAAATCAGGTGCTTCTTGGGAGGCAACCCATGTGTTTTTTCTTCTTAGTCTAGTATTTGTTTTGTACTAACTGGTTTTGAGATTTGTGTAGGAATTTTTGATACAGTGCAGGACGAATACTAAAAAATTTGGCTAAGTATGTAATTGGACCGCTGACCGCGCTCGAAATTCCGCAGTTAGTGGAAGTTTTTTCGTGGGGGCGTGATTTGGTAGTGGACGCGGACTTGAAAAGTCCTAAATGTGACCTCTCTGAAGTTTCAACCGCGTCCGCGGTGGCTTTTTCGCGGTCAGCGAACCTTGTTTCGCGGTCACGCTCACTTTTCCGCTCTCAACAGTAGTGTTGATCTTGCAACTCTTCAAAACAGCAAAAAGTGCGGACCGCGGTGGAATTCCGCGGCCGCGTCAGGTAGGTTGGTGTGGGCCCTCAGGGTTTTAGTATAAATAGGAGGGGCCTCCTCCTTTTACCCCGTTCGCACCTTTCACTCTCAACCGAAATAGCTTACTGTTCATCACCCCAAATCTGATCCCAATAGCATAACACTAATCATAGGTTAATTTCCAACACACTTCAAACAACTGGTTTGCTCAAATCATCACATTGGTTTTATATTTTTACTTTTCTTTTCTTTTAGTTTTAACTTCTTCTTTTTAATTAAGGTTTGATTATCCCATAATCTAGGCTTTGATATTAAAAATTCATGTGGGTACTTGTTATCCATGCCTAATAGGGGTAGGGTTGTTCATTTTAGCACCTAAATCGCCTAATTTTTATGCTAAGTGAAAACCCTAGAGTGCCCGTTCATTTTGAATTCCGCGGCCACAACCGTAATTTCGCAGTCAGCATTCATGCAATGTCCTGAGTTAAAAATGATTGGTTTTCCGCGGTCAGTGGTGGAAATTTCGCTGTCAGCGGCCTGCTTTAAGTGGCCACACTTCTTTTTTCGTAGACCGCGGACTTTAAGTTCAAAGAATTGCCAATTAGGGACCTCGGCCGCGCTTCCTTTTTTCGCTCTCAGTGGTACCTCAGATTCAGAGATTAGGTAGTCTAATTCTCAACATTTCGCGGACGCGGTGCTTTTTCTGCAGTCCGTGGTTGCCTTTACGTGGTTGCGCCTATTTTTCCGCGGTCAGCGGATCCTGATTCTGAGAGGCAATATATGCAAGTGCTCTGCTATGCTTTAGTTCCATGTGCAATGTTTTAACTTCAACTTCAATGCTTAACCATATGATTGATTCATCGTTCTGACTTTGTTTCATGGCTTATTCTCTACATACAATGGTTCGATCTAGAGGTGCCGGTGATACATAAAAGGGAGGGCTGAATCCTCCTGAGGTAGGGGAAGAGGAGGACAAGGAAGGACCAAATTACCACTAGCAGTCCAGAAATCTATAGGGAAGCTGTGGAAAACCATCAAAGTTGCGGACAAAGTCGCAAAACATTCTGAAAGAAGTGAGTATGTCCCTTCCCGGGAAGTTTCGAAAGGAGACTCAATGCCAACACATATTCCCACAGACTTTCAAGGGAAATTTCAGTTATGGGACGAGCCTACACCCCCTACTTCCTCTGCTTCTTCTGAGTCGTCTGATGGCTCAGAGGAAAGTAGTGAGGCTTCAGCATTAGCTTCTCCACCTGCCACACCTTTGGCCTCACCAGCAGACCATATTGATGTAGATGCTGATATCCCTAATGACGGGAGGGGTGTGACACCCAGATAGGAGGGTTGGGGAGATCAAGGAACCCTGTGGTATGACAGAAATGTTTTGTGAGTGAAAAAGGCTACCACAAGTTTCGGGAGTGGTGGCCTTAGAGGTCACTTACACATGAGAGGGTTTTTATTGAGCGAGATCTGCTACCTCACAACCCGAATGTCAAGATGCACTTCAATGAGAAAGTGGGGTGGCAGTTTTTCACCAGCAACTTACCAGATGCCAATGAACACTTGGTCAAGGAATTTTACGCGAATGTCGCCAACATAAAAAAGGGCACATTTTTTTTACCAAAGTCTGGAACAAGAAGATTAAGTTTGATGGCAAGACCTTAAATATTATGCTAGATTCAATGACGAGGATGAGTCCCTGTATCTGGAGAAGGTGGCTATGGATGAGTTAGCTAGCCCTTGGCTTGCATCAGTTATGGCTCTTCCGGGGACTAGTCCAGCTTGGTTGTTACCTAGGTCCCGATATACAGGAACACTTTGAGCTTCGGGGTGAAGGGTTGGGAAACTTTTGTGTGCAGCTGGTTAGACCTCACTACGCGTGATAGTGATACGTCGGTCTCCTGAGCTATTATTATGGGGGATATCATGGCGGGGTACCCGATCAACGTCGGGAATATTATGGCCAGGGTGATACTAGAGTGGTTGGAAAAGATGAGAGCTCGTACCCTTTCCCAAACTTCCTCACCATGTACCTGGAGGATCAGGAAGTCGAAGGAAGGGACTTTGACACTAAGGTGAAACCAAAGAGGCCATTCTCCTGGTACATCCTTCAGGGTCCAGACAACCCCAAGTCCAAGGCCAAAGCCACCACTTCTACTGGCCAGTCTAAAGAGCCAGGGGTGGTGGCCACTGGTTCTGAGCTGTCCACTGCCATGCCACATCCTCCCTCCGGACTATCTACTTCTATGCCTTCTTCAGTGACTTCTTCATCAGCATACCCTCTAACTACACTGAGTGTTAACCAGACTCTTTCTAGCATCAACAACTGGATGCAGGCAGCTACATCAAAGCTTTCTGTCCTATCCAGCACAGTGGCAGCTTATGAGCTCCGGCACAACCTCAGGTGCCTGCTTCAGTGGAGGAATCACTCAAGGAGCTTCTGGACAATCAAAAGAAGATTCTGGACAACCAGGAGATTATAATGGCCACTTTGGATGCTCAGGGAAAACAATCATAGAACTGGGCAAACAAACGAAGAAGATGAAAAAGACTAGGGCCTCAAAGGAGTCCGTAAAGATGTTGCGCAAGGAAGTTGAGAAGATTAGATCAGCAGGAGACATCCTATTGGACCTACTCTTGGAGGAGCCAGTTCTAGTAGCTTAGGCAACACAGACACTAGAGCAGGAGGCTGACAGAGAGACCATGACGAGAAGTGTGATCCCCCAGATTGAGGATTTGGAGATTGAGATGGAGGACCCCGAGGGAGGTGACTCAGGCCAGCCACAGGACCCAGCCAGTTTCCCATGCAGATAGAGGCATCATAGGGAGTTTTTCTTTACTCTCTACCCTTCCCCTATTCTATTTTTGTTAATAGCATTGAGGACAATTGTTACGCCCTACAAAATTACATTGATATTACATCTCGCAGTATTATATTACGATAATATTACATCCTGCAGTATTATATTACGATGATGTTACATCCTGTAGTATTATATTACGATGATGTTACAACTTGTAGTATTATATTATGATGATGTTACACTTTGCAGTATTAAATTACGATGATGTTTCACCCTATAGTATTGTACGTTAAATTTGTCGTAAGGTAATTGACATCAGTCCAAGGAAAAGATTATTCAGAGTTTATAAGGATTATGCTATTTCACAAGTGATGAGTAAATTCGTAAAAATAAGACGAGAAGCAAGTAAAAGAAAATGAATTTTCATCCAAGTTTGGCATGTTGGGATAATATACGGGCCAAACGTTAATACCCGGTATTTATGGACTAGTGCCATACAAGGTACTACATGACCATGATAGTAAGGTGTATAAGGTGTGTTAAAAATGAGTAGTATTTTAAGTAATTTGAGATAATTCTTAATTATGTGGATAATTGGATAATTATTGGTTAATGGGGGATTAATAATTAACTAAGATGTTGGTGGTTGATTGGTTGAGTATGGATATGCTAAAAGGGGGAAGCCATAGAGGTCTTGAATAAATGACTCATTAGTCACATGCCAAGGTGTCTTATTTAGGTAAATCATGGGACTTAGTCATCAAAGATGTGGGGCCCACACCCACTTAGTAAAGACATTTCAAAGAATTAAGAAAGGGATGTTTGAATTAAGAACTCAAGGTTACTACTGGAGAAGCTCACAACTTTGAGAAATTTCATAAGACTTCTCCAACTCAAAGTAACATGAGGAATTTCATAAGACTTCTCCAATTCATACAATGATTAGCAACATGAATCCAACGAGATTCTAATGAAATTTCTTAGCACCTTAGCAACATGAGATTTTCCAATTTTAAGGAAGTACATGATCTTTCTCAAGAAAATCGGTTCAGGTATGTTAAGGCTATCCCTTCTTTCTTTTAGCATGATCCATACGATACAAAAGAAACGAGCAAATGCACAACTTTTATAAATGATTATATTCATAGAAGTACTAGAAATGCTTATGTTCTTGATTCACCTTGTGTCATATTATTCTATCATCTGTTCATAGGTCTCAAAAATAATGTATTTGATTAAGTTATCCGAAAGGCATATTGAGTTTTATGGCATTCCGAGAAAATCTTATTAACGTATTTCTTATGCATTTCATGCATTTATACATGTATATTGACCCATGACTCAGACGACGTTATATATGTATATGTATATATATATATATATATATATATATATATATATATATATATATATATGTATGTATGTATGTATATGGGATATGAGAAAAAGGTTACGGCGTTATATACGCACCACCACCTGATTAGCTAGTATACGTTGGTGATTTTGCCCACAGTGGCCGAGATGATATGATAGGATGCCTTCAGAGGCTGATGATGTTATGCAACATGTACCTATGCACGACATGACATTCATACATATATGCATAACACTATAAGTATTTCATGATTTACAAAGTTTTCTAGACTTACAGGTTGAGTTATTTACTCTATATTTCTTCCATGTCTGTTATGTACTTATTTATATGCCTTAAATACTTGGTACATTATTCTTACTGACGTCCCTTTTTCCTGGGGACACTACGTTTCATGCCCGCAGGTTCCGATAGACAGGCTGAGAGCCCTCCAAGTAGGCTATCAACTCAGCGGAAGATGTTGGTGCGCTCTATTTGCTTCGGAGTTTCTTGTTTGGTTTGTATGATTTAGACGTGTATTGTTTGGTATGGCGGGACTCTGTCCCGACCTTTATGAAAATTATGTATTCTTAGAGACTTGTAGACAAATGTCATGTACGTAAAAGATTATATGGCCTTGTTGGCCTATGTTCAGTACACGAGTGGTTATTTTGGTCTTATAGGCCCGTACTTCATATGTATAAGTTTGTATCCCCTCATGCTTTACTCCAGTTCATTTAGCTATTATAGAATGATATGAAAGATACGTTACATTGGTACTTGGTCGAGTAAGGTACTGGGTGCCCGTCGCAGCCCATCGGTTTGGGTCGTGACAAATGTAGTATCAGAGCAGTTCTGTCCTAGGGAGTCTACAAGCCGTGTCTAGTAGAGTCTTATTTATGGGTGTGTTGTGCACCACACTTATAAGTAGAAGGCTATATGGCATTTAGTATTATCACTCTTTCTTCCTACTCTAGATCATGTGGTAGAGCTCAGTTGTAAGAACTCAATTTTCTAAACTCTATCTTACTTATAGTATGATGATACCTACATCTAGAATGACGGCTGGTAAGAGATATAGCTGTGGAAGACTTGAGTCAGAGGAACTCAATTTTTGCATCATGCTTATAATGGATAAATAAGAGGTATTCAGCAAATCATGTGTATACTAAAATGTGTAAGCTTCTTGACAAGGATCCCTAAGGCAAGAATGCCTATCCATTCTTACGGTAAAAAGGAATAAGGAGGGAGACACAAGTTTCAGCAAGTAAAAGGAGCAAGGTGAAGAAGGGTACAAGGTACCCAGTTAATGAAGATTATCAGTATTACAGTTTTGGTAGAAAGATATAGGCATTCTGAGTTACCCTCAACAGTAATAGAGGTATGTATAATTGGCCACACCCATCTCAGTATACAATATTGGGGGCTAACAGGTGTAGATTAAGAAGAGGACGGGATATCACGATCCGGGTGGGGTTAGAGTGGCCCAAAATAGTGAATGGATTGTTTGCTTTAGTTGACATTTCAGAAGGATATTACAAATGCGCTAATAGATCTCCTCGTGAGACACCTAGATGGTGCACCCTAAAATAATAAAGCTAGATATGAGAACTAGAAGCCTTGAAGGAATAAATATTACCTTAGTGTGACAACCGTCCCCAGTAAAGAAAGAATGTTAGGAAACTCGAAGAGCCAAGGGATGAAGCAAGGGGAGCCAAAAGCAAAAGAATGTTTTGTTCGAATTTTTCAGAGTAAAGCGGTAGACATAGATAATTAGCGGAAGATAAGAAGAGAATTAATGAAGCATTATGAGTAAGATGTGATACATGGATGACAACGGTAGGTCAAAAAAATTGATGACAGTATTACAGAGTCTACAGTCAAGTGAAGGAAAAGACGAAAGATGGCAGGTCTTGAGACAATAAAAGAATATAGGCCATAAAGTCATATCCTCATTTCAAGAAATAAGTTCACAACTCTAACGTGATTAACAGAAGGAAAAGTTAGACCCTAGAGTAATAGAAATCAATATGGACTGGTGAATAAGATAAACCAAAAATGAATTGGGAACTGAGTGTTTTGATGATAGTTAGCATCATGAGAATTTCAGATTGCATTCCGGCAATAATAGAATGGACAACAGAAGAAAATCCATGTTGAATTCAGAGAATGGTCATTCAGAGAGTCGCTTTCCTAGAACAAGAAATATAAGCAAAGTTAAGCTTAAGGGACTGTATGTGCTAGTTACACTAAGTGTCACCATCGTGAGTGAGGAATTTTGTTATCCTTAGTACAGAAGGATTACTGCAAGGTGAGTAAAGGTCATGGATGAAGTGAAAGGACACCAAAGATAAAGAGGAAAAATATCTATAGGCAGGTCATCATAGCTTTAAGTCTTAGTACTCCACTAAAGGAGGGAATATGGAATGATAAAGGAAGAATGCGATAAAAATGAGAAAGAGATGAGATTGCACTTATCCAAATGTTACAGATATGCTATGATTCTAGAAAATTATGTAAGCACGACGTAAAAAAAAGGGAAGCAATGGTTCCTGCCCGGGTGTTATTGATAGATAAGGAGCCAATACGTGAGATAAGTTAAGACAAAGAAATAACCCAAGAAAGATTACGTGGAATATGGATATGGGAATGGGCCGATGAGTAGTTAGTAGTCGATTCAGGAAGAACCTAGTCATGACTATACAAGAGGTTACAAACAAATCAGCCGATCATGCAAGATAAATATAGTAAACCCAACATGGAGAATTTAGTCTCGTAGTAATGTCATTATAATACTTGAGATATATTTAAATAGGAGTCGGGGTAGCTAAAGGTACCGTATGAGTGTTACGGGGCTAAAAGAGAGTGCCACTGGAAAGACAGTCAAAATGTCAGTTCAGAAGCAACCCTACAAGCACAAGGGCATAGAGATAAGTAACTACGGATAAGTATAGGCAAGGAAGGACATCAGAAGGTCCGTCAAATATACAATGTAATAAGTTCATAGCTTTACAAGAGTCAGAGGATCCTCCCTAAGTACTACAATGAAAGACTAAGCTGAGGAAATAAGGAAGAAGGCTTCAACCTAAGAAAAATGACCTAAAAAGGAAATGGTCTTATAACAACAGTCCCACAACAATATTGCATGCACTCCATAAGAAAGTGGCACCTATCCTGGCTAATAAACGGGAAGAAGAAAAGAAACAAAGAATGATATTCAAGATCATATGGGTTGTATGGAATTCCAATATGTGTTGGCACTAAGATAAGTTAAGTATGCACACAACAAAGGGGCAAAAATACTAGGAAAAATAATAGCTTACGCTGAAAGAGAGCTAAGATGGAACGAAAGAAATTATTCGATCAATGATCCAGAGTCGATTATGTGATGAATGCACTTAAGGGTTCAGAGTTTTATACATGCAGCATATACAACCATAAAAGATTCTGGTATATGTTAAAGGAAGGAATTGAGCCCAGGTCATAAACGAAGGATTAAATTGTTAAAGAGTGTATCATGCATATTCCTCATCGCCCATGAAAGGATAAATAGAATAACTAATACCATGAATCACAGATCGAGAGATAACTTAAGCCAAAGTAAAGGCCGATCAGAAGAAGGAGGAAACTAAAGAGTTACATCAACGAAGTAAATCAGGAATATGACTATTGGACCCAAAAAATTATAGATCTCGTGATTGAGAACATTGTAGGATTACCTTTTAGATATCATAGGTACACGAGAGATAGTACAGTAGCCATATTCTATAATAGCTTATGATAAAGTCAGTTAAAAAGTAACAGCCTCATAAGAAGTCATTTTGAAGCTCCCACTGGATTGTAGTATTATAATAGATCTTCAAGTTGTGGTGTGAATCATACCTATGTGGAGAGGAGGTTATGAAAGAGAAAGAGGATATGATGTGAGATCTTAAGTAAGTAAGGTAAAGGTGAACAACGTATGAGATACTCAAATGCAGAAGGTTGTGATAGTTCATACTTCGGATAGAAGGCTAGAACCACGAGGATTCAATAACCGGGAATGATAGCGGCATCGTCAGCGGCATGTCTTCCAGCCTATGGTTTCTAACTACCGAGAGGTCTAGTTAAGAGAGTAGACGAGGGTTAGAGACGATGTGATGTCTCGCTTGATGTTCCAGAATAACATAAGGAAATCTATGGTGCAAGCAAGTTGAAGGAAGGTTGCGAGTAGTATAAATGGATACGTATAGGTCGCAAGCTGAAGTATGGTAGAGCGACAAAGTTTTAAGAAGACATAAGTAAGGATAAGGAAAGGCAAATGAAAAGGGGACGAGAATGGATAAGTCCTCGGGATTATGTCCATGAAAACAAGAGAGCTAATGGTTTATCTAAGTTATAGAAAGTTCACTATAGCCTAAATGAACTCAAAGGAGTCTAAGACTAATAGCATTTAGAAGAAATGGAATGTTGCCCTGTATGGAATGAGGGTGTAATTGTGATAAGTAAAGGATAACATTTGGTCCTTCGATTGAGTAATGATTTGAAAACAAAAATAAAAAAAAATAGAAGAGGGGGATTTCATGAGTTGCACAGGATTAAAATACCCACGTAGGGTGAATCACATTGGGATGCTATGAAATACGATTATGGAAATCACTTCAAATATTTGTCGATGAAATGTAAGCCCTAGTGACAAGGTATTACGTAAGAAGTTTCAAGTTATCAATGGTATATTGTAGATCAATATTGAGACGAATCATAATGGATAGACAAAAGTCACAAAGTATGAGCTGAGATTAGTTCGTCATTCTTAAGATGAACAGTAATGAGGAAGCATTAAAGGACTTAGCTTTATACATATAGGATAAGCAACGAAAGTAACCTGGAGTTTGATCGCAGACCTTAGTAACAACAAATCGAAGTAAGAGAGATGGTATACTAACCTACTTAGATGTAGTAAAGTCATACGAATGGATAATCGAGTCTATGAAATAAGATATAGCAATATTCGTAAATTCGACAAATATCGAGCAAAGAACTTCAGTATACTTATAGATGCCCAGAGGGACATCTCACCAAGCTCTGTATATGTTCACAAAGTGAGGACTAAAGATTGGCTAAAAGCTAGAGGAAAAAGGAGAGAGGATCGCATGGGCATACTTACAAGGTTAGAGTCGTATAGGCTGCATGAAAGAAGGTAGCAACAGTTACAAGATTGGAAGGATTCAGGCCACAAGTCGTGGCATGATAAAGAGACCTAAAGGGGGGGGGGAATGCCCTGGCCTTTAGATTTATTCATAGAACAACTGCCTAAATGGCAAGGAGAGTATGAAGGTATTCACAAGAGCTATAAGTTATGAAAATGATAAGAGTATCAGTCAACATTCGAGGACGAATGTTTCAAAGGGAGGAATGATGTTACTCCCCGCAAAATTATGCCAATATTATGTCTTGCAGTATTATATTATGATAATATTACATCCTGCAGTATTATATTACGATGATGTTACATCCTGCATTATTATATTACGATGATGTTACGTCTTGTAGTATTACATTACGATGATGTTATGCTTCGCTGTATTAAATTACGAGGATGTTGCACCCTATAGTATTGTACGTTGAATTTATCATAAGGTAATTGATATCAGTCCAAGGAAAAGATTATTCGGAGTTTATAAGAATTATGCTATTTTACAAGTGATGAGTAAATTCATAAAGATGAGAGGGAAAGCAAGTCAAAGAAAATGAATTTTCGTCCAAGTTTGGCATGTTGGGATAATATATGGGCCGAGCGTTAATATCCGGTATTTATGAACTAGTGCCATACAAGGTACTACATGACCATGATAGTAAGGTGTATAAGGTGTGTTAAAAGTGAGTAGTATTTTTAGTAATTTGAGATAATTCTTAATTATGTGGATAATTGGGTAATTATTGGTTAATGAGGGATTAATAATTAACTAAGATGTTGGTGGTTGATTGGTTGAGGATGGATAAGCTAAAAGATGGCAGCCATAGAGGTCTTGAATAAATGACTCAAAAGTCACATGCCAAGGTGGCTTATTTAGGTAAATCATGGGACTTAGTCTTCAATGATGTAGGGCCCACACCCACTTAGTAAAGACATTTCAAAGAATTAAGAAAGGGATGTTTGAATCAAGAACTCAAGGTTATTGTTGGAGAAGCTCAAACTCAAAGTAACATGAGGAATTTCATAAGACTTCTCCAATTCATACAATGATCCAACGTTAGCAACGTGAATCCAACGAATTTTTTAGCACCTTAGCAACATGAGATTTTCCAATTTTAAGGAAGTATAGTGCAATCATTCTAAAGAAAATCAGTTCAGGTATGTTAAGGCTATCCCTTCTTTCTTTTTGCATGATCCATACGATAAAAACGAAACGAGCAAATGCACAACTTTCATAAATGATTCTATTCATAGAAGTACTAGAAGTGCTTATGTTCTTGATTCCCCATGTGTCATATTACTCTATCATCTGTTCATGGGTCTTCAAAAATACGTATTTGATAAAGTTTATCCGAAAGGCATGTTGAGTTTTATGGCATTCCGAGAAAATCTTATTAACGTATTTCTTATGCATTTCATGCATTTATACATGTACATTGACCCATGACTCAGACGCGATTATATATATATATATATATATATGTATATGTATATGTATATGGGGGATATGTGATATGGGAAAAGGTTACGGTGTTATATACGCACCACCACCTGATTAGTTAGTATACGTTGGTGATTTTGCCCATAGTGGCTGAGATGATATGATGTGATGCCCTTAGAGGCTGATGATGTTATGAAACATGTACCTATGCATGAAATAACATTCATACGTATATGTATGACACTATATGTATTTCATGATTTACAAAGTTTTTCAGACATACAGGTTGAATTATTTCCTCTATATTTCTTCTATGTTTGTTATGTACTTATTTATGTGCCGTACATATTTGATACATTATTCGTATTGACGTCCCTTTTACTTGGGGACGCTGCATTTTATGCCCGCAGGTCCCGATAGACAGGTCGAGAGCCCTCCAAGTAGGCTATCAGCTTAGCGGAAGATGTTGTTGCGCTCCATTTGCTTCGGAGTTACTTGTTTGGTTAGTATGATTGTAATGACCCGACCGGTCGTTTTGAACTTTTACACTTTGATCGCCAGTTCCCGGGCATGACTTGCCCCGTGTAACGTATTATGACTAATGTAGATCGTTGGTTTTGGTTTTCAGGAAAAATCAGAATGAATTTGAAGGAACAGTCTCAGTTGAAAGCTTTGAATTTGAAAGGTTTGATTAAGAGTTGACTTATTTGTATATGAGCTCGGATCAGAAAATTTATGATTTGGATAGCTTCTTTGGGTGATTTATGACTTAGCAGCGCGATCAGAATGCATTTTGGAAGTCCGTGAAAGGATTTGGCTTGAATTGACAAAGTTAATATTTTGGCGAATTCCGGTTGATAGGTGAGATTTTGATCTGAGGGTCGAAATGGAATTCTAAGAGTTGGTGTAGCTTCGTTATGTCATTTGTGGTGTGTTTGAAAAAATTCAGGTCATTTGGACGTCGTTTGGTCAACTTTTTGATTGAATTCGAATTTCGGAAGTTTTGGAATTCTTAGGCTTGAATACGAGGGTGATTTGATTTGATGTTTTGATATTGTTTTGAGCGTTCTGAAGGTTGGAAAAAGTTTGAATTATGTTATGGGGTGTGTTGGCATGTTTGGTCGGGGTCCCATGAGGCTCACATATGTTTTGGAATAGTTTTTGGAAGATTTTGCCGCTTTGAGCATAAGCATGTAATGATCCAAAGGTCCATTTTTAGTTCTAGAGATCGAAATTTGATTTTGAGACTTTCGAAATTTTGATAATGAATTATAGGACTGATCTAGAAAGTTTGGTCTAATTTCATCAAGTCGCGATTGGGTTTTTGACACGAAACATGAGTTAATTATTTAACGAGCGAAATGGGTATTGAACTGAGCAAATGAGCTGCGAATTGAGTTTCGACTGAAGTGCTATGTTCGTATTATTATTTTTGACTTATAGCAACAAGAATCATCGAATTCCGAGTTCGTATGATGGAGTTAGAGCCTTTTTAGTGAAAAGAAAAGTTGCTGCAATTTTCTGGGCAATTTCTGCATTTTTCGCACGTGTGAACAGTGACCGCACCTGCGTGAACAGTACCCATGTACAGTACACGTGAACAATACGTGAACAGTAAAAATGTATGAATAGTACCCCCAAAATTCTGGACAGTTTTAAGTCCAGCAGTCCGGTTTTTGGTCATTTTTTTGACTACCAAGCTCGGGTTTTGGGCAATTTTGAGCAAGAAATCACGGGAATTCTTAGGGTAAGTGTTCTTGAATCCCTTGTGATTTTATTTCATGAATAAATCTTCTTTTTGGTGTTAGATTATTGATACTTGAAGAGAAATGGAGGAATTTTCTAAAATTCCATAAAGATGAATTAGTATGATTTGAAAGCCAATCCGATGTCGGATTTTGGTAAAATTTGTTTGGTTAGACTCGTGGTTGGATGTGTGTTCATATTCCGTGACTTTTGTCATATTCCGAGATGTGGGCCCCACGGGCAAATTTTGAGTGCAATTTCGGATTTTTAATGGAAAATGTAGAATTTCATATGGAATTAATTCCTATAATTTTTATTAGCTAAATCGAATTATTGTGGCTAGATTCGAGGATTCGGAGGTCGATTTGAGAGACAAAGGCATCGCGAGCTAGAGGATTAGCCGGTTCGAGGTGAGTAATGATTGTAAATGATGTCCTGAGTGTTTGAAACCCCGGATTTGCACATCGTAGTATTATATTGAGGTGAGACACGCTGGATGATGAGCGCGAGGTCTCTTACTACCGGGGATTGTGACTTGGTCCATCCCGATTGATGATTTTACGCATATTTGATTGAAACTTATTTGTTATCATCATGATTTGGGTTGATTGCCATACTTGGGCTTCGTGCCAATTATTTGAATCCTTCGGGAATTTTTATCACTATTTCCTCACTATTTTGAATTATATTTAAACTCAGTCCTGTTTATAATTATTGTTTTACAAACTCAGCCGCTTTTATGCAGATTTGAAAACTCAAATGATATTTCTATATGGTATTTTGGGCTGAGAACTATTGTTTTACAAATGCCCGAGGGGCTTATGATGATTTCCGGACTGAGTGAGGCTGAGGGCCGTATGTGAGGATATGCCGAGTGATATGAGGCCGAGGGCCTGAGATACTTTATATGCCACGCGGTGGCTTGAGTGATGTGAGGCCGAGTGATATGAGGCCGAGGGCCTGAGATACTTTATATGCCATGTGGTGGCTTGAGTGATGTGAGGATATGCTGAGTGATGATGCCACGAGGTGGCTTGATATAGTGCTTGGGCCAAAAAGGGCCCCTCCGGAGTCTGCACACCCACAATGAGCACGGGTACCCATTATTCCGAGTGATTGATACAATGCCCGAGGGGCTGATATGAGTGATTGTGAGGTAGCTCGAGGGGCTGATACTATTCTGAGAGTGAGCCCGAGGGGCTGTTACTGATCTGTTATTGAGCTCGAGGGGCTATTGCTGTTCTAATATTGAGCCCGAGGGGCTGGCACTGTTCTGATATTGAGCCTGATGGGCTGGTTCTATTGATATTATGCCCGAGGGGCAGTTTGTTGTACATGTTTTGCCCGAGGGGCCGTTTACATTTCTATCATTTTTGTTACTCACTTGTAAACTACTTGCTTTACTTGTTGGAAAAAAGGGATTTTCACTTGATTTCTCACTGCTTTACTATTTAAAGTGATTTTATTGCTTCAGTATGGAATACCTTATGTTTTTGCGTGATTTCTTGCCTTCAGTCTTTATTTATTGTGAGTAAATTACTTCCTGCACCTTGTGTGCAGATTCAGGTATGTTTTGGCTGATCGGAGGCAGAGTCATCAGGGTTTAGCAAGGTAGCTGCCGGCGTTCGCAACACTGCTTTTCTCTCTCTTTATTTCATTATTCTGTATTTGTGCACTCCAAGCTTTCAGTTGTATTTATACCCTAGTAGATGCTCGTGACTTGTGACACCCCGGTTAGGGTTGTGTCGGGTTGTGCTTCCGTTAGTTATATCATTAAATCATATTTAAACTGTTTATTAATGTTTAACTATTTTTGAAAAGGCAATATGGGTTTGTTGGGTGGCCTTGTTTTCACGAGAGGCGCCATCACGATCGGAGCAGGGTTTGGGTCGTGACAAGTTGGTATCAGAGCCTAGGTTACGTAGGTCTCACAAGTCATGAGCAGGTTTAGTAGAGTCTCGCGGATCGGTACGGAGACGTCTGTATTTATCCTCGAGAGGCTGCATAACCTTTAGAAAAACTTCACATTCTTGAATTCTTATCGTGCGTCCTTTTATTCAGCTTGAAATGTAACTTTTTGAATTCCTTCCACGCGTTCGTATGCACGCATGAGTGCTCAGTATTAGATGTGCCTTGATGGTTTGTGATTTCTCGATCGAGGGGCGATGTGTGATCTCTGTAAGTTGATGTTAGACCAGTCTGAAGGACTTGAGGCCGGATATTTGCCTATGGCTTGAGCACTGAGGTGCTGATTGTGTGAGCAAGTGTTTTGAACTTATATGTTCGGTATTGTCCCTATTAGTGGAAGTGACGGTTGAGTAACTATGTGATGAGTATGTTATTACTGCGAGATGTATCCACATGATTTGGAAATGACAAGAAGGGTATGCTGGAGGATAGAAGAACTATTAGGTACTTGAATTCCATCTTGATTCGAGGTATAGCCCTGAGTTATAGGCGTGTGAAGAATCTTTTCATGTTTCCCAGTTGTGAGTGAAGTAAAAAAAAATTCATGTTGTGGTATGAGTTCAGACTCAGGAAGACTAAGTGACTGCGTACAGTTTATGATGGTGGAAGGTATACATAAATAATAGTTAAGGCGAATCAGGTGGGTTATCTCCTGCAAAGTATTCTGGAGTTGTGAGATCTTTATGTTGTCTGTTAGAAGATCCCATTTACAAGTGAAATATATATGTGAATTTAATTTGGGTCGCTTAAGAGAGTGGGCTTAATTGTTATGAGAGTAAATACGAGATTTGTAGAAGATATGAAGTACCAGATGATTTGTGTTCCACGAGCTTATGAAGGATTGAGTTAATCTCACTATGGTATTATGACAGTAATAAATCGTATGTGTTATGAGTTATGGTGCGTGTTTGACCTATGGCTTTGAGCCAAGTGGGGGAGTCCGTTATTGAATAGTTGATTGCACGGTTATGTGCTCTAATGGTCCCAGTTTGAGGCGCATTTGTGAATCAGTTATGGCTCGAGTAAAGGAAATTTCAATAAAGGCTATGTTATGCTTTATGGGTGTACGAGAATCGGGGAATGACTTGAGTTGTGGTTGGTAAGGAATGCTCGGTGCATAGGGCAAGAAGTTGCTTGGTTATATTGGAATGAGGTCACATACTGCAGTGTCGGAGTGCTAATGAAACACAGGTTGTTCGGTTCGTTTAATCAATATAACTACGGTTTGAGTAGTGTGGATGACTCTAGAGAATGGTCCTATTGTGTTCAAAACTCTACATGCAATAATTGGAGGCTTCTAAGTTGTACTTATGGATAGAAACTGAGTTTTCAGTGGAAGATGGCAAGACTTGTGGTATTTTCTATATTAATTATGGGATTCTATATATCAGTATCGGGAAGGTGAAGGTAATGGATTTGGGGAACACTTAAAGAGTATTCAACGGCTTAGGAGCCTTAGACGGTGTAGCTTTATGCTTGGGTTTCGTGTGATAAGCCTAGGATGAGGAAATTGTGGTGCTACAACAAGAAGGAATATCAAGTTGAAGATGAAGCAGAAGGAATTTAGATAGATGGGGTATCTTGATAGTAGACCAAATCAGTATGGTAAGGATATGATTAATTCCTTGTGTGTGTTCGAGGTAATGAGTTCCTATAGCTATTTTGCAACAATGCTCTTGGGTTTTGATGTCTTGCTTAGCTTGGTCTAGTTAGAAGGATTCAGTCCTGGCAGTTGAATTTGTGCAAATGGAATTGGGAGAGTTCTTATTGATTTCTACCGTGGTTGGAGAGGTGCAATTTCTCCGAGTGTGAGAAGCATAGGATATGTAATGATTTTTCTTCTAGATGGGATCAATGGAAGTTCTTGGCTAGATGAGTTACAGTTCAGTTCTGAAAGGAAGTTCATAAAACTCTTAAGAAGCGGGTGGCCTTAGATGATTAAGGAAATGGTACTGCTAATTGGAAATGATTTGACGAAAGTCTATGTTTTAGTAAAAGGGCAATGTTATTAAGTTGATAGCATTTCGGTAGTATTACGGCACCTTCTTTTTAGATCAACTGGTGATATTCGGGTTTGCTTGGTGGCACAAGGAAATTTTAAAGTATCTATAGTGGAATGATTGGGTATTAGAGGTGTGACATATATTCGGATGGCAAAATTGGGATAAGATATGGTGATTCATGTGTCGTATGTATGTGGAGATGGAAGTTCTCATATTCAGGCTATGTTGTGATTGTAGATCGTGTGTATCAACACTGTTTAGTGACTATCGAGATTTGGAGGCCCGAGTGGATCTTTCTTTGCTTGGTATGTTGGATTTTGGATGTGATGTTGGGGATTTAGACTGATCGTCTCAGTATTGGGTTATTCTGGACTATTACATTATGGGCTAGGTTGGAAATGGCAAAGGTTGAGTGGCGATGTGCATCATGTTGTGTTCTAGTGGAGTGGTTTATATTTCATAGACCCAACGGACAGCTGGGAAGGATTGCTTTTCTTAATTGGGCCTTCGTGATGGATGTCAGTACAGAGGTTTCTACCATTGATTCAGTTCCGGTGTTGAGGGACTTTTCGGAAGCGTTTCTTGTGGCCGGGCATGTCGTCGGGTGAGGTTGTGGATTTCGGTATTTATGTGATGCCGAGCACCGTATCGTGTGGCTCCGACATGAGTTATGGTTGTTGAAGGAGCAGCTTTAGGCTTCCTTGGTAAGGAGTTCGTTGGCAGGACAATGTGGATGCGTGTTCTAGCTCGAGTCGGCTTGGTTGGCCCCGAATTGTATTGTTGAGAGATAGGTTGATTCGACCGTTATTGAGCTTATTAGTGATCTGGGGAGATCTATGAGTTGCCTTTCTGTGTTGCGAGACATTATGATTTATTGGTTATGGGCACATATGGTGCAATTCTAATGGGGTTCATAGTGGAAGTCGAGAGGGAAGAGTAATCAGGTGTTGCTCGGTGAATGATGTATCGGTTACGTCCTATCGGGTTTGCATGGTATATGTTACTTGTTTCACTGTTAGTGTAATGATTTGCTTTGGTTCTAGACGTCAAATTGTGCGTGGTTGTCAATTTCGAGCATAGTGACTTGAGGTGTCCCATGTGGAGTAGTGTTTGGATAGGATCGCGCATTGTAGCGATGCTATGTGGAGATATGACCTTGCGGGTTAGATTCGTGTGTCCTATTCTATGATGTGAGATGGGTTCTCAGCCTTGCATTGTGGTGGTACTGGTGAGCTTGAGGTACAACTCTTTCATTTGAGTCATTTTCATGATTTGAGTATGTTCAGACCGTTGCTTAATGGTGCGCGTATTATGCTAGATGTGGCTTAGGCCTCTATTGGTATGACATGTCACCAGGGTAGTGTGTTGGGTCAGAGGAGATCGTTGGGATCATTAATGAAAATAAATGGTTTCGATTTCAGCATGTTTGGCGAGTAAACATCGAGGTTCGGTTCAAAACAAAATTTGCTATGGTAATTGCCAGAGGAGAAATGGCTTCATGAATGGTTGATCTGAGAAATGGTTATGGTTTATTGTGTGTTTCATTTATCGTTGGCAGTATATGAAAGTGTTGGAATGAGACTTTAGCTGATAAGAGGTTTTCTATCGGTATTTGGTTGTTATGGGTAGCTGCTGTGAATAGAAGTTATTGCTGCGAGCATTAGAGTTATATGGTATAACATGGGATTGCTCCCGAGGATGGGTTACTACGGCTAGTTCAGGTCTATTCAAAGTATAGGTGTGAGGTTTTGATCGTATTGATGGTTTCAGAAGTAAAAATGTGGTTCTATGGTTTATGGGCTAGATTGGATTGTGTAATTTTAGTTAAACGGTGTTATCGGACCTATATGAGATAGGGTGACGTGGGATCACCCCCGGCTATATGCATGGTAAGGTTATTCAGCAATTGGTGGGCTTTTAGAACAGCTCTGGGTACGTTCGAGGACGAACGTGTGTTTAAGTGGGGGAGGATGTAACGACCCGACCGGTCGTTTTGAACTTTTGCATTTTGATCGCCAGTTCCCGGGCATGACTTGCCCCGTGTAACGTATTATGACTGATGTAGATCGTTGGTTTTGGTTTTCAGGAAAAATCAGAATGAATTTGAAGGAACAGTCTCAGTTGAAAGCTTTGAATTTGAAAGGTTTGACTAAGAGTTCACTTATTTGTATATGAGCTCGGATCGGAAATTTTATGATTTAGATAGCTTCGTTGGGTGATTTATGACTTAGGAGCGCGATTAGAATGCATTTTGGAAGTCCGTGGAAGGATTTGACTTGAATTGGCAAAGTTAATATTTTTGCGAATTCCGGTTGATAGGTGAGATTTTGATCCGAGGGTCGAAATGGAATTCTGAGAGTTGTTGTAGCTTTGTTATGTAATTTGTGATGTGTGTGCAAAATTTCAGGTCATTTGGACGTCGTTTGGTCGACTTTTTGATCGAATTCGGATTTCGGAAGTTTTGGAATTCTTAGGCTTGAATCCGAGGGTGATTTGATGTTTTGATGTTGTTTTGAGCATTCCGAAGGTTGGAACAAGTTTGAATTATGTTATGGGGTGTGTTGGCATGTTTGGTCGGGGTCCCATGAGGCTCGGATATGTTTTGGAAGAGTTTTTGGAAGATTTTGCCGTTTTGAGCATAAGCATGTAATGATCCAAAGGTCCATTTTTAGTTCTAGAGATCGAAATTTGATTTCGAGACTTCCGGAATTTTGATAATGAATTATAGTACTGATCTAGAAAGTTTGGTCTAATTTCATCAAGTTGCGATTGGGTTTTTGACACGAAACATGAGTTAATTGTTTAACGAGCGAAATGAGTTTTGAACTGAGCAAATGAGCTGCGAATTGAGTTTCGACTGAAGGGCTATATTCGTATTATTATTTGTGACTCATAGGAACAAGAATCATCGAATTCCGAGTTCGTATGATGGAGTTAGAGCCTTTTTAGTGAAAAGAAAAGTTGCTGCAATTTTCTAGGCAGTTTCTGCATTTTTCGCATGTGAGAACAGTGACCGCACCTGCGTGAACAGTACCCATATACAGTACATGTGAACAGTACATGAACAGTCACGTGAACAGTAAAAACGTATGAACAGTACCCCCGAAATTCTGGACAATTTTAAGTCCAGCAATCCGGTTTTTGGTCATTTTTTTTGACTGCCAAGCTCGGGTTTTGGGCAATTTTGAGCAAGAAATCACGGGAATTCTTGGGGTAAGTGTTCTTGAATCCATTGTGATTTTATTTCATGAATAAATCTTCATTTTTGGCGTTAGATTATTGATATTTGAAGAGAAATGGAGGAATTTTCTAAAATTTCATAAAGATGAATTTTTAAGATTTGAAAGCCAATCCGATGTCGGATTTTGGTAAAATTTGTTTGGTTGGACTCGTGGTTGGATGGGTGTTCATATTCTGTGACTTTTGTCATATTCCGAGATGTGGGCCCCACGGGCGAATTTTGAGAGCAATTTCGGATTTTTAATGGAAAATGTAGAATTTCATATGGAATTAATTCCTATAATTTTTATTAACTGAATTGAATTATTGTGGCTAGATTCGAGGATTCGGAGGTCGATTTGAGAGACAAAGGCATCGGGAGCTAGAGGATTAGCCGGTTCGAGGTGAGTAATGATTGTAAATGATGTCCTGAGGGTTTGAAACCCCAGATTTGCACATCGTAGTGCTATATTGAGGTGAGACACGCGCTGGATGATGAGCGCGGGGTCTTTTATTGCTGGGGATTGAGACTTGGTCCATCCCGATTGATGATTTTATGCATATTTGATTGAAACTTATTTGTTATCATCATAATTTGGGCTGATTTCCATACTTGGGATTCGTGCCAATTATTTGAATCCTTCGAGAATTTTTATCACTATTTCCTCACTGTTTTGACTTATATTTAAACTCAGACCTGTTTATAATTATTGTTTTACAAACTCAGCCGCTTTTATGCAGATTTGAAAATTCAAATGATATTTCTAAATGGGATTTTGGGCTGAGAACTACTGTTTTACAAATGCCCGAGGGGCTTATGATGATTTCCTAACTGAGTGAGGCCGAGGGCCATATGTGAGGATATGCCGAGTGATATGAGGCCGAGGGCCTGAGATACTTTATATGCCATGCGGTGGCTTGAGTGATGTGAGGCCGAGGGCCTGAGATACTTTATATGCCACGTGGTGGCTTGAGTGATGTGAGGATATGTTGAGTGATGATGCCACGAGGTGGCTTGATATAGCGCTTGGGCCGTAAGGGGCCCCTCCAGAGTCTGCACACCCACAGTGAGCGTGGGTACCCATTGTTCTGAGTGATTGATACAATGCCCGAGGGGCTGATACGAGTGATTGTGAGGTAGCTCGAGGGGCTGATACTATTATGAGAGTGAGCCTGAGGGGCTGTTACTGATCTGATATTGAGCCCGAGGGGCTGGCACTGTTCTGATATTGAGCCCGAGGGGCTGGCACTGTTCTGATATTGAGCCTGAAGGGCTGGTTCTGTTGATATTATGCCCGAGGGGCAGTTTGTTGTACATGTTTTGCCCGAGGGGCCGCTTACATTTCTATCATTTTTGTTACTCACTTGTAAACTACTTGTGTTTTTGCGTGATTTCTTGCCTTCAGTCTCTATTTATTATTATTACTCACTGAGTTGGAGTACTCACATTACTCCCTGCACCTTGTGTGCAGATTCAGGTATGTTTTGGCTGATCGGAGGCAGAGTCATCAGGGTTTAGCAAGGTAGCTACCGGCGTTCGCGGCACTGCTTTTCTCTCTCCTCATTTCATTAGTCTGTATTTGTACACTCCAAGCTTTCAGTTGTATTTATACCCTAGTAGATGCTCGTGACTTGTGACACCCCGGTTAGGGCTGTGTCGGGTTGTGCTTCCGTTAGTTATATCATTAAATCATATTTAAACTGTTTATTAATGTTTAACTATTTTTTAAAAGGCGATATGGGTTTGTTGGCCGGCCTTGTCTTCACGAGAGGCGCCATCACGACCGGAGCGGGGTTTGGGTCGTGACAATGATTTAGACGTGCATTGTTTGGTATGGTGGGAATCTGTACCGAACTTTATGAAAATTATGTATTCTTAGAGGCTTGTAGACAGATGTCATGTACGTAAAAGATTGTATGGTCTTGTCGGCCCATGTTCAGTACACGAGTGGTTATTTTGGTCTTATAGGCTCCTACTTCATATATATAAGTTTGTATTCTCTCGTGCTTTACTCCGGTTCATTTACCTATTATAGAATGATATGAAAGATACGTTACGTTGGTACTCATTCGAGTAAGGTACCGGGTGCCCATCGCAGCCAATCGGTTTGGGTCGTGACAACAATGCTACTTTTTATTTGAGGGAGGGTGGCCTTATTTTGATTTTGATGATGACTCAGATATTGTTATGCAATAGCTTTGATACTATTTCTTTTCTTTATTTTTTTACTTATCGTACTTTATTTTCGTACTTTTGGTATGTATATAAAGTTATCTTTCCATGTATATATTCATTCCCCTTTTATGTATATTCGTCTCAATCCCCTATTGTACATATTCAGTTTACTTTCCGTATATTGCTTTATAACTTCTTTTGCAATTTTCCTTAATAACATAGCTTCTTATTTCATTTAGTAGTTTTTGTTTTTTTTTCAATTTGTAGCTTCTTACTTTTACATGTTTTCGTGATCAATAAGCCTTTGATTTTCTTAATGCCATGGTTCTTTCCAAAGGTGAAATTTGTGTGAACCGGGTGGCTCTTCCCGATGATGGATGGCATGACAAACCTTTTAAGGGTTTGAGTCCGCTTTCCTTATGTTTTTGTGTAAATAGTAGTAATGAATAAAAGTGTCTCAGGAAAATCTTCACTTGGTCCTAACACATTTACCTTTGATATTATGGTTAGAAACAAGTTGATTTGAAAAGAATGGTGCTAGTTGTGACCTTTAGACTCTTGTGTTGGCTAAACAATCATCCAATAGTTTTTCGAGACCATTTGTGTTGCTCAATTCTTATCTAAGGTTGTTGTGGGCCCTTGACTCTATTCTCTTTAGCAATCCAATAGCTTGTGAGCTGAGGAAGAAAAAAGGAGCAGAAGTGATAAAAGGTACAAAAAGAAGAAAAAGGGAAGGCAAAAAGAAAAAGAAAGAAAAGCCAAAAAGTCAAAAAAAGTGAACAATATAGAAAAATGAAGGGATTCAATAAAATCAATGATGAAATGCTTGGAATGATTAGAAAGGAGAAAAATGGTCGTCATGAACAAGAAAGAGTGATAGTGTGTCTCTCTAGTCCCCTAAGGAAGAAGAAAATGACTCAAAGAGTCAAGAAAGTGTGAGCCGAAATGAGAAAATAAAGTGCTTAAGGAAAGATGAAACCTTCATAGACCGATATATCCTACCTTGAACCAAAAGCCTTCATTATATTCCCGCTAAAACCCTATATGATTTCGAGTTGAGTGATCTTACATTAGTGGTGATTCATATAAGGGTCAAACATATTGTACTTAGAGCCGGACATGTGACCTTCTTTTAAGAGAGATGAGTGTATTTTTCCACAATCCTTGTATTGAGTGCTATAATATAAAGTGAGATTTGCTTATGGAGAGTAGAGGAGAAAGAGTTCGAGTTCCACAATGACCTACGTAGTAGAGGGAGCTTCCTTGATGAGTTAAGTCAACTCTTGATGCTCTTGTGTCGCACTAGAGCCATGGTGCTAAAAAGGTTGTGTGTTGTTGATAATGCATTTGTGTTGAGGGTAATTGTTAGTCACAATTGATACTTGATAAAGTCACCTTAGAACAACTGAAATTTTCCTTTCTTTTATCTTGTGGATATAGGAATTACTTTGTTTGCTTGAGGACAATCAAAAGCTTAAGTTTGGGGGAGTTGATAACTATGGATTCTAGCCTATCTTATGCTCTCTTTTGCTTAGGTTTTGGATAAAAAATGTGTAAAAGTATTTCCGAAAACTGACTTATTGTGCTTGTTTGTAGGGTTTAGTCAAAATAAGGCAAGAAAGCCATATCCAACTCACGAAGGAGTTAAAATTGCACAAGTTCAAAGCTGAGAAGAAAGTGCTGACCGCGAAGGAAAAGAGAGGCCGCGGAAGGTCCACCACTGTAGTGGCCACAATTACGCTGTCCACGGAATTAAGATCTAGAGTAGGCATTTTTGGGGTATAACAGGGACTCCTAACCGTGGTGAAATAGCGCGGCAGCGGAATACGTGACGTGGCCGCGATGCAAATTTTGCTGAGGGCGAGATAGAGATTCAGAGGTCTTGCAATATGATCTCAAATGAGAAACGCGGCCCGCGAATATTTTACGCAGCCACGATTGAAGCCAACGCTGATGCAGAAGAATTTATGCTGTCCGCGGAACCTAGCCCAGTCCCAGTCCAAAATTGAAGAAACGCAGTCCGTGCTTGTTTTTGCGCGGCCGTGAAAGTTCATCCGCTGAGGCGCCCAGTATTCCGCTGACAGCGGAACCCGTAGGGTTATTTTTGTCCAGTAATTTCAGCTATGCATAAATAGATTTTTTCACATTTTTAGGTCATCTTTTGTATTAGGGAGCTCGTGAACAGCCGTACTTTACTTATTAGAGTAACTTCAGAGCAACTTTAGCTTAATTTCTTAGATTTTATTCTTGTAAACAACTTTTATGGCTTATATTTCATCTTTATCTTTGATTTCTACCTTGATCATGAGTAGATAAACCCATTAGCTAGGGTTGTGACCCAACCCTAGTGTGGGTATTTAATGGGTCTTCAATTTTAAGGCTTAATTTTTATGGGTTGGTAATATTTAGATTGATTCATGCTTTAATTGTAGAATTGGTGGTTGCATACACTGATTCGTGCCTTTATGACTTAGACTCTTCTTGATAAAGAGGGATTAAGTCTAGGAAAATTAGGCTAACAAGGAATTGCGGTGCATTCAAGAGATTGATACCCCTAATTAAAGGGTTAAACCTAGAGATAGTAATACCCGACTTCAACCAATTTTACTTGCATTGTTTGAACACCCAATTAGTCTTGAGAAAGCCAATTAGGGCAAAGTCACTCAAACTACCCAGAGGTATAGAGTGAGTAATTATGTGTAAAGGTTATATCACGATCCCAAATATAACAAGCTTGTCCTAAATTTTAGATTCTATGGTGTAAGTCTCTTCCATAGTGCTTTTTATCAATTGAGAAAACTCTTACAAAAATATTGTACTTAGATTATTTTCAGCAATCAATAGCATTAAAAGTAGAATAGAAACAAATCCAAGCATGGTTAGAAGTGCAATTAAAAGCAACACGCGTAGCTAGATTAGATAGAAACCCAACTCCCAACCAATATTAACTCCCTGTGGAAATCGATCCCGGACTTTTGGGTAAAAGCTGCATCAACCACTCCTCGCCATTATATAGTGGTGCAGGGTTGGAGCCGATCAGCTTTCAGCCGGCCAAGAGCAACAGATTCAGAATAATATAGATAACAAGTGAGAGTGAGAGAACAGTAATTAAGGTCCGTCCAAAAGGGAAATAGGGGAGAGATTTATATAGTAGTAGAAATTGAGCAAACAAATAAGGAAACATTGTAAAATCAAACATAATAAAGGAAGTAATAGCATGTAGAATTAATTTAAATTTGGATTAGGAGAAAAATCAGGTAAACCCTAGTTCATCATGGAGAACCAAAAATAGTCAAAAATCTCACTAAATCGGATCCGTATGACCTTGCCATGATGCATATAGACGTTATATCGTCCAAATATCGAAGGGTAAAGCTGATCTCCCTTGATTCAGAGACTGGTATTTGCCAAAAATGGGGCAAATACTAAGTAACATCACATTCTTGTAAGTAATACTGAGGTAGCACGTAAAAGGTAAGAAAATCACAGAACGAATCCATGATTGAACCAGATTCAGAAGGGTTTCTGAATAAGGGAGGTGTTTGAGAGCGTATAGAGGTGGCGGATGAGTGCAACGGGTTAGGGTTTTATGGGTGAGGGGAGATAAAGAGATGGGTAGGTTTAGTATGGGTCGTTGATCATTTGAGATCAACGACCAGGATTAAAAGGGGAAGCGGGAGGGGGGGAGGTTATTTTAAAGAGTACCGACCGAGTTAGGGAATTAGGGGGATCTGGTTTGGGCTGGGGACCTGGGTCAGGTATTTGGGCTTTGATTTGGTCCAATAATAACTCAAAATTGGGCTATAAATTAAAATACACGAAAATTGTTATTAAATAATTTATAAAATTATTTATTATATAATAAAATATTATGTGTGCAATAAAGTGATTGAAAATAATAACTTAAAATTATAAAAAATATAAAAATACTATTTTAGCACAAATAATGTAATAAAATACAATTATGTAGGAATATAAGTTGTTATCGCAAAATCATGTAAATAGCTTAAGAAAATACAAATATACTTACCTAAAATAAAATAAAATATTTTGAAACATATATGTTGATGCAAATAATAACTTTAGATAATTAACCCATTATAGAATATTTTAAGGGATAATTAATAAATAATCAAGTAATTTAAATGCGAAGAAATCAATTTGAAGCTCTAAAAAATGTGAAATATTATAGAAAATACTTGTATAATTCTTATAAATTAAGTAATGATGTAAATATGATATTTTGAAAGCATATATACTATTTTTAAAATATGAGGGCAAAATTGGATATCAACAGCTACCCCTCTTTACCCGAAAATGATGTAAGAGTTGCCGGGTAAAGAAAATGATGATCAATTTTGGCTGAGTTGAATGGGGAATGATGTGATTTAAAAATGGAGGCCGAACCCTGGTTCTTGAATTGCCTATATATCATTGGTGGTATGGGAATCAGGCCTTGTATAATTCTGGATCCAACGGTGAGTGAAACCGATGGAGTTGTTATAAGAATTATTATATGTCCTGAAGAGATCTCTTTGGGTAGGGTAGTGTTGTATGTAATGGACAATTTAGATGGGGTTATGAAAGCAAATTTTAGACGTTACGTATGTATCACAATCAAATATCTGAATGGTCGTAAGGTAAAAGGTATGCAATTACTGGTAGTCGGTTACGTTTGAAGCAATCAAAGGATGTGAACGTTGAGAATGGAAATCGGAGTGAGGATTGCTCCCGTATGTAGAACGGTTACCTCCCGAGTTACCTGCAAAACTTAAAACACGGTGCATGCGAATATATATGTGTTATTGCAAAAATTTAAGCATGATGCAAATTTCCTTTGGACCATGAAGGTTGTCTTTGGACAATGAGGATGATATCCTTAGACCATGACAAGCTGGGACATTAAGTGTATAATAAAGGATTCGCAGGCCATGAAATAGTGTCCTCGAGCCATGAGGATGGTGCCTCTAGACTATGACGCCTTTGAAAACTGATGTGCAGTTTTGAGAAATCCTCAGTCCATGGAATGGTGTCTCCCGACTATGAGGATGATGCCCTCGGACTATGGCGCCTTCGGACAAACATGGCAATATTTCAGCTTATAAAATGCAAAGATAGGATGCTTGGTCATATGCGAGGACGAGACAAGACAAGGCTTCGTCTTGTGTGAGTTGAGGGCAATGCTTAGCTCTAGATGAATAAAATGGATCGTGCTTGGTCTTAGGTAGTGTAGTGGGGATAATATTTAGTCTTATGCAAAGGAAAGACAATGCTTAGCCTTACGCAATTACGGAGGCAATACTTAGCCTCATACAAAGAAAAGCAATGCTTAGCCTTATATAATTACGGAGGCAATGCTTAGCCTCATGCAGGAGATGGAGACAATTCTTAGTCTCATGCAAGGAAAGACAATTTTTAGCCTTATGAAACGAATAGAGGCAGTGCTTAGTCTCATGCAAGAAAGAGAGACAGTGCTTAGTCTCATGCAAAGAAAGGAAGTGCTTAGCCTTATGCTTTTATGGAGGCAATGCGTAGCCTCATGCAGGAATTGGAGACAGTGCTTAGTCTCATTCAAAGAAGGGAGACAGTGCTTAGTCTCATGCAAGGAAAGGCAATGCTTAGCCTTATGCAATTACGAAGGCAATGCTTAGCTTTGCAATGAGGGAGGCAATGCTTAGCCTCATGCAGGAAATGGAGACAGTGCATAGTCTCATGCAAAGAATAGCTGTGAGAGTAAAGTATTTCTTAGCTGGATGTGTTTGAGTTTGGTAACTTGTCATCATGAAGGTAGTGATTTGATGTATTTGCAAATATTCATGTCTTATCGTATCTGCATTCAAAGAAAAATCATGAGTTTTATAGGGGGAAGGTCGGTTCGTGTTCTTGACTCCTTGCTTTGCCTTCACTCTTGTCTTGAGATCCTGTTTGAGTTACCCTAGGTAATGTCTGGCTATCACAGAAACAAAGTTTTCGAAAAATATGTATGCACTTGACAAATTATTTGCGAAGATATAGTTGTTTGAAATGTATTGCAGTATGTGATATCAAATAATTTAGATGAACCGGTGACCGTGACACATTTAGAGACATTACAACCTCCTTGCTTTAGAATTTTGAGGGTCCTCCTCAAAATTCTGCCCCAATTTAAGTGTATACTTCTGACAACACATTATTTGGTTGTTCCAAACATGTCAAAATCGTCTAAACTTGCGATCTTGCCCTAGTTTCTGATCATGGGAAAATGAAGATTTTATTAAGATGTGATCGAACCCACAGAGCTGCCTATATATCCCCTCTTAAATGGAAATCAAGCCAAACGTAGTTCAGTTACAACAAATGAAGAAATGCAAGCAATCCTAAACATAATATCTCTTGATTGTGTCTGAGTTGATAGGTTTTGGCCACATCTCTCCATCCATTTCTGCAAGTATGAGTGCTCCTCCTATTAGTACTCAATGAATCATGTATGAACCTTTCTAGTTGGGGAGAACTTCCCCTTGGCTTCATCCTGATGCGGGAAGATTTGGTTTAGCACCAATTGCACCAGTGTGAATTGCCTTAGTCTGACCTTTTTGTTGAAAGCTCTTGCCATTCTGTTCTGGTAGAGTTGACCGTGACATACCACATTCATTCTCTTTCCATTAATGAGAGCTAGTTGCTCATATCGGCTCAGTACCCATTCTACATCGCTGAGCTCAACTTCTTGTATAATTCTTAGAGAAGGGATTTCTACTTCGGTAGAGATAACTGCCTCAGTACCATAAACCAATATGTAGGGAGTTGCCCCAGTTGATGTCTGAACTGTGGTACGATAACCGAGCGGAGCAAATGGAAGCTTCTCGTGCCATTGTTTGTAACTATCTAAAATTTCCTTAGTATCTTCTTGATATTCTTGTTGGTGGCTTTTACAGCTCCGTTCATTTGCGGCTTGTATACTGTGGAATTCTTATGCTTGATTTTGAAAGTCTCACACATGGATCTCATTAGATCATTGTTCAGATTGGCGGCATTGTTAGTGATGATTGACTCTGGTACTCCGAACTGAAAAATGATGCGATCCCGAACAAAATCTACGACGATCGTCTTAGTTACAACTTTGTAAGATGCAACTTTAACCCATTTTGTGAAGTAGTCTATGGCTACCAAAATGAACCTATGCCCATTCGAAGCGGCAGATTCGATTGGACCGATGACATCCATGCCCCAAGCAGAGAAAGGCCAGGGTGAACTGGTTGCATTGAGTTCATTGGGTGGTACTCGTATTATGTCAGCATGTATCTGGCATTGGTGACACTTCTAAACATACTTGATGTAGTCTGTTTCCTTAGTCATCCAAAAGTACCATGCTCTTAGTATCTTCTTGGCTAGGATGAATCCATTTATATGCAGTCCGCAAGTTCCATCATATATTTCCTCGAGCAATCTGGATGCCTCCTTAGCATCGACGCACCATAATAACCCCAAGTCAGGAGTCCTTCTATACAGAATTTCTTCGCTTTGAAAGAAATGGTTGGCTAACCTCTGAAGTGTGTGCTTCTGAGTATGGGTTGCGTGCTTTGGATACTCTCCCTTTGCCAAATATTCCTTGATGTCATGGAACCACGGGTTTCCATCGCTTTCTTCTTCAACATGCACACAAAGCTGGCTATTTATGAATTCCTATTGGGATAGGATCAATGAAATTCTTGTCTGGTTGTTGTATCATGGAAGACAAAGTGGCTAATACATCTGTGAACTCGTTCTGAACCCTCGAAACATGTTTGAATTCTATCTTTGTGAACCTTTTGATTAGATCTTGTATACATTACAAATATGGAAATATTTTGGTATTCTTTGTAGCCCATTCTCCTAAAACCTGATGCACCAAAAGATCGGAATTTCCAATTACCAGCAGCTCCTGAACATTTATGTCAATGGCCAACTTGAGTCCCAAGATACAAGCTTCATATTCTTCCATATTGTTGGTACATGGAAACTTGAGTTTTGCGGATACCAGATAATGTTGGTCGGCTTCTGATACTAAGACATCTCTGATACCCACTCCTTTGAAGTTTGTAGCTCTGTCGAAGAACATTATCCAACCATCGTATGCATCAATGATATCTTCTCCTACAAATGATACCTCCTCATCGGGAAAATATGTTTTCAATGGTTCATATTCTCCATCTACGGGATTTTCTACCAGATGATCTGCCAATGCTTGCCCTTTGACTGCCTTCTAAGTTACGTAGACGATGTCGAATCCACTCAGCAATATTTGCCATTGTGCTAGCTTACCGTAGGCATGGGTTTCTAGAAAATGTATTTTAGCGAGTTCATCCTTGATATGAGATATGTAGTGTATGCACAAAATAATGCCTCAACTTCTGAGCTATCCATGTCAAAGCACAGCAAGTGCGTTCCAGCAAAGAGTATCGGGCTTTGTAAGGTGTTGACGAGGCCAATGCGTATAAGATTTTGCTACTCGTACTTTGTCAAATTCTAATATAGTTTATGATATCGTCCCACAGAGATTGGAGAATCTAGCTACAAACTTATAATATTCTTACTACTATTTGAGAGAATCAGATTGATAAAGTTTTGTTCGTTGAAAATTTAAATTGCTTAAGTTGAAACAAAATATCTTTCGAAAAATTTATATTTAAAAAGAGTTGGGAATCATTGAATTCACTCGATAGCGTGATAATAATAAAATCTTAGCTTCTACATGTATTTCTCTTAGGAATAACTATTTATTGCTAATACAATTGATATATGACTCGTGACAATTAAACTGAAATAGTTTTCTTGCCTGAATTGTGCTAAAAGATAGCAAAAACCTCTTGCAATTAATTTTTACTAAAAATAAATAATCTTGCCAACTACAACTCCTCTGTGAGAATTAGAATGGAAGTAAGTAAGATTACAGACTTGGAATGATAGCTTAAAAAGAATTACTCTCACTCTATTATTTTACCCAATAGTTACCGTATATTAATTTTGCTTCATGAGAATTACAAAATTGACATACAACTAACTTTGGAGAATAAATAGATAGAAGTGATAATAATTAATTAAAACTAATATTCCAGCACAATATAGAAATATAATTAGAAAGTTTCAGGTCAAGCATGTAGTAAAATTGAGATTAATATTATAACGCTATCGAGCTTCATCAACTATCCCAACAAAAGAGATTACTCCATTATGGAGTATTTAAATCTCACAAAGAAAGAAATTCTTAAAATACTATCAACACTCTTAGAAAATTCAAAGACTACAAGATAAAAATGAAATAGATAAAGAGAGAAGTAAAGACCAAAGCTAGAGAAAAGTTTGCTAATTAGGCACGTATATCGCTTCCTTTCAACACAAATATCCTATTTATAGAAATCAAATCTCATAAGGTGCCACGATGCCTCATGGTTCTTTTTCCATGATGGGTCATGCTTTTATTGCCATGATACGTCGTGCTTCTATTGCCATGATGCCTCGTGGTTCTTTTGCCATGATGCCTCGTGCTTCTCTTTTATTCCTTTATTTTCTTTATCATGATATTTTTATTTCCTGCAAAATACTATTAGAAAATGCAAATAATTGACAGATTATATATATATATATATATATATATATTATTTAAAATAATTTATTTTTAAGTATATAATATATGAATATTTTATAGTCATCAAACTCCCCCGCACTTGAATCTTGCTCGTCCTCGAGACAGTAATTTTATTAATAATTGTTGTTTCTTGTAGAGTAGAAAAGTAAAAAAATAAAGTTTCACATAAAATTCAAAACCTATAAAAATTTTCAAGTCGCCAAATCTATACCTTGTTTCTGCTTCTGCTTTTGTTTGCCAAAAACTTTCAACTCCTCTTTTGATGAACCTTTTGAGATTGATAACATTATGATTACAATTTCGAGTTTCTCAAATTTTGTCCATAGGCTTGCCCTTCATGTCAGTCTCCACTAATGTAGAATCAACACTAATTTCTAAAATTATTTTAGGACATTTTCAGTCTTGTAATGATAGGCTTAATGCTGGTAAGGTAAAATAATATATTTGTAGTGACTTTGTTCCATCCAGCTTTATTATGAGAGCCGATTATTTTATCAAAGTAACTATGTACAACTCAATACAAGAAAATAACTCTAGAGATTGGGCTAAAGGTCCCGGTCTCCAATTTCATAATTAACATCACTTAATTCATCATTTCTCTCAATAGATTTCTTAAATTCAAGCTTCTTGAACCAATAATTTATTTTACAGGTATATACAGCTTGTTTTCCTCCTTTTTTTAAGAGTAAAATAGAACATTTACTCCATAGGTATTCCTTCATCGCTTGTTTTAATAATCATTTTTGCTCAACTATAGCCGGAAGGAGTAGTATCAATCTTTTTGTAAGGTAAACCAATATGGTGTATCAATAAAAGTTGGTTTATCCCTCTTTTTTTTTTCTTTCTTTTCTTTTTTTTGGGGGGGGGGGGAGGCTCAAAGTTAGGTGCTAAAAGGTAAAATATAAATATTTGTGGTTAAAAATAGATAGGCTAAAAAAAGGTGTCAAAGAAAGCTAATTTCATTCTAAAAATAGTGTTGTCTAGAATTTCGCTTTGATAGACATTTGGGGCAAGTTCTAGCAGAATTTTATTGATTCTACCTGTTGAGATCATAATGCTTCTCAATTCCAACACTTTCTCAAATTTGAAGATACTCGTTCTTGCCTTCACAAAAATAAAATCACAAACTTGGAAGGTATATGGCATAACTGAAAAAATTATGTTTGAAAAATATGTAAACTTTTACTTTGAAACTTTAATATTGTACAAAAACAACAATTAAGAATAAAATAAAAAATGGATATATATATATGTAGGGAGAGAGAAGAAAAAACTTGAAAGAGTGTGTGACAACACATGTTTTATATGTAATAGACTGACTAATTTAAGACCATATCAGTCATTTGGTTCTGGTTTAAATATCAACCAACAAATTTACTTGTGCCAACATTTTGAATTGATTCATTAAATGGTTAATCAACCAGTTACTTAGGCATACTGATCACCATGGAGTTACTCCTGCACATGTGACTCTGATGTTGTAGAGGCCTTCATGAGATGTTCTGGTTGTATAATAACCCGGATATTAACCAGATCAATTTATTAAGCATTTAATTACCCAAATCTATGTCGGGCTTATGAGGCTCCACTGCTTCTCCCTCAATGGCTACGGGTTTGTATCTTAGTTCTGAGTTTAACGTCGTCAGCTTGACTTATTAATTGCAGAATTCATCAGTCTATCAAAGTAACTGATACATGTTGTTCAAAAGGTCTTCCATAGTACAATTTTAGCCTGTGACCATTTACCTTAAACTTGTCTCCTCCATTTTTTTGAATTTCAATTGCCCCGTACGGAGTAACACCTATAACATTGTAAGGACCCGTCCACCTGGATTTTAATTTTCCTAGGAATAACCTGAGTCGGCTATTGTAAAGAAGTACCTGATCTCCAATTTTGAAACTCTTTGGTCGGATCAACTTGTCATGCCATATTTTTGTTTTTTCTTTAAAGATTTTAGCATTTTCATAGGCTCCCAATCTCAGTTCTTCCAATTCATTAACCTGAATAAATCGCTTTTTACCAGCGGAGGTTAAATCAAAGTTCAGTGCTTTCAATGCCTAAAAAGCTTTATGTTCTAATTCTACGGGCAAATGACAAGCTTTTCCAAAGACTAATCTATATGGAGATGTTCCAATTGGCGTTTTGAAAGCCGTTCGGTACGCCCATAATGCATCATCTAATTTTAAAGCCCAGTCTTTTCTTGAGATTCCAACCGTTTTTTCAAGAATTCATTTTAACTCGCGGTTGGAAACCTCAACTTGCCCTTGAGTTTGAGCATGATATGGTGTTCCTGTTTTGTGAGTCATATTATATTTTGACAGTAAAGCAGAAAATTGCCTATTGATGAAATGAGTTCCTTGGTCACAAATGATGACTTGCGGTGTGCCAAATCTGGTAAAAATATTTTTTCTAAGAAAATTACACACCGTACGAGCATCATTCTTTCTTGTAGGGATGGCTTCAACCCATCTTGACACGTAATCCACAGCCACAAGGATATATTCAAAAGAGTGAGAAGAAGGAAAAGGACCCATAAAATCTATTCCCCAAACATCAAATATTTCACATACCTGTATTGATTGCAGTGGCATCTCATCTCTCTTGGTGATATTACTTGTTCTCTGACACCTGTCACATTATGCTACATATGCTCGTGCATCTTTAAAGAGTGTTGGCCAGAAGAATCCGGCTTCTAAAACTTTAAAAGCTGTTCGATTTGCTGCATAATGTCCTCCAATTGCTCCATCATGACAGTGATATAGAATTTTATTCATCTATTCTTCAGGTACACACCTTATAATGATATTATCTGCATAATTTTTGAATAAGTAAGGTTCATCCCATAGATAATACTTTGCATCAGATATAAGCTTTTTTCTTTGCTGGTAAGAGTAATCTTGCGGTATCCACTTTCCAACCAAGTAATTCGCGATATCTGCAAACCAGGGTGGTTGAGTCACAATTGTGTCAACTGAAAAAATATGTTCATCAGAAAATTCTTCTTTTATCTCATTAAACTCAAGGGGAGGAGTTTCTAATCTAGACAAATGGTCAGCTACTTGGTTCTCTGTCCCTTTTTTGTCCTTTATCTCAAGGTCAAATTCTTGCAGAAATAAAATCCATCTTAATAATCTAGGTCGAGCATCTTTCTTAGCTAAGAGGTATTTTAAAGCTGCATGATCAGTAAAAACAGTAACTTTGGTTCCTATTAAATAGGAGCGAAACTTATCAAAAGCAAACACTACTGCTAGTAACTCTTTTTCTGTCGTGGCATAATTCACTTGTGTCTCACTCAATGTCCTACTAGCATAGTAAATAGGATGAAAAATCTTATCCCTTATTTGGCCTAAAACATCTCCAACTTTTGTATCACTAGCATCACACATGACCTCAAAAGGTTGGTTCCAATCAGGGGACATAACTACAGGTGCAATTGATAACTTTTCCTTAAGGGTTTCAAATGCTTTTACACAGTCACCTAAAAAATCAACTTAGTGTCTTTCATCAAGAGGTTAGTCAGCGGTTTTGAAATCATTGAGAAGTCTTTTATGAATCGTCTGTAAAAACCTACATGACCTAGAAAGCTTCTAATTCCTTTCACAGTTGTGGGAGGGGGTAATCCTGCTATAAGATTAATTTTTGCCTTATCAACTTCTATCCCTTTAGCAGTGATTTTATGTCCTAAAACAATTCCTTCTGTAACCATAAAATGATATTTTTTCCAATTAAGAACTAAGTTTGTTTCTTCACATCTTTTAAGAACTAAGGTCAAATGGTTAAGAAAATCCTTATATGTTTTGATAAATAGTGTAAAATCATCCATAAAAATTGCAAGAAATTTGTCAGTCATGTCAGCAAAAATTGCCGACATGCAACGCTGAAATGTAGCAGGGGCGTTGCACAGACCAAATGGCATTCTTCTATAGGCATATGTTCCATGAGGGCATGTGAAGGTTGTCTTATCTTGATCTTCTGGAGCAATTGGTATCTGATTATATCCTGAATAGCCATCAAGAAAATAGTAAAAACCATATCCTGCAATTCTTTCCAATATTTGACAATAAATGGCAAAGGAAAATGATCTTTTCTAGTGATATCATTGAGACGTCTGTAATCAAATAGTCTCTCCATCCTGTAACAGTCCTGGTAGGTATGAGCTCATTATTTTCATCTTTTATAACTGTCATACCTCCTTTCTTTGGTACTACCTAAACGGGACTTACCCATGCGCTGTCAGAAATGGGGTATATAATACCTGCTACAAACAGCTTTACGATCTCTTTTTTCACTACTTCTTGCTTTGCTAGATTCAATCTTCTTTGCGGTTGGACTATTGGCTTGTAGCTATCCTCCATGAGGATTCTGTGTGTACAAATAGTCGGACTAATCCCTTTAATATCTTCTACAGTCCACCCTAAGGCTCCTTTGTGTGCTTTCAATACTTTAATCAAACTATTTTCTTGTTCTGCAGTAAGAGAAGACAAAATAATTACTGAAAATAATTCTTTCTCAAGATAAACATATTTCAAATGAGAAGGGAGAGTTTTGAGTTTAATTTTTGATTGAACTTGTTCAGATTTCATCTCTTCTTCTTCTGAATCTTTGTTCAATATTTCAGCTTCTCTTCTGATGGTGGGATCAACGTCCTATGTGGTGCCTAATTTGATCAAGCATTTTTCCATTGAATCTGGAATAAATTGATCATCTTTGAATTCATCTTTAAGATAATTAATCATGCCAATTGAAAACATGAAGATGATGTTTCATCTCCTGAATATCTTAGTATCTTTTGCATATCAAATATGACTCTTTCTTCATCAACTCTTAAAATTAATTGTCATTGATGAACATCTATAATTGCTCTTCCTATAGCAAGAAATGGTCTACCTAAAATTATTGGTTCATTAGGACATTCTTTCATTTCAAGTACTATAAAATCTACAGGGAAAACGAACTTATCTACTCTTACAAGTACATTTTCAATTATTCCTTTAGATTTCTTAGTACTTTGATCTGCAAACTGAAGAGAAACACTTGTGTCTTTTATTTCACCAAGATCTAAATTTTTAAAGATAGAAAATGGCATTAAATTTATTGAAGCTCCAGAATCACAAAGTGCTTTTTCAAAATATACTCCTTCCAAAGTGCATGGAATTGTAAAACTGCCTAGATCACCAAGTTTTTGTGGTAGCTTATTTTGAAGTATAGCACTGCATTTTTCCGTAAGCATTACCACAGAAACCTCTTCTAATTTTCTTTTACTTGACAAAATTTCCTTTAAAAATTTGGCATATGAAGACACTTGTAACAAAGCATCCGTAAAAGGAATATTGATGTGAATTTATTTTAAAATCTCAAAAAATTTTGCAAATTGGTTGTCAAGCTTTTTTCTTTTCATTTTTTATGGAAAGGGAAAATTCACAGGGAAAGGAGTCAAATTTTCAATATTTTTTTCTTCTTTTTTCTTGACTTTATTCTTTCCAGATGGTTCAGAGGGTAGTTCAATATTCTTACCGTTGTTTACCTGTTGTTCTGACTGGTCTGCATAGGGTTCATCAAGCTCCTTACCTGACCGTAAGGTGATGGCCTTAAGGTGCTCTTTTGGCTTTTTCTCTGCATTTCAGTAAGAAAAATTTGATGAGGCCTCGTCAAATTTTGAATCAAAATAAACCAGGTCTAGCAAAATCTGATTTTGATTCTTAAGCGAAAATCGTCTTAAAATTTTGCGATTCAAAATTTTCGTTCTTGCCTTCACAAAAATAAAATCACAAACTTGGAAGTTACATGGCATAAATGAAAAAAAATATATTTGAAAAATATGTAAACTTTTACTTTGAAACTTTAATATTGTACAAGAACAACAATTAAGAATAAAATAAAAGATGGATATATATATATAGGGAGAGAGAATAAAAAACTTGTAAGAGTATGTGACAATACATGTTTTATATGTAATAAACTGACTAATTTAAGACCTTATCAGTCATTTGGTTCTGGTTTAAATATAAACCAACAAATTTACCTGTGCCATCATTTTGAATTGATTCATTAAATGGTTAATCAACCAGTTACTTAGGCATACCGATCACCAAGGAGTTACTCCTGCACAGGTGACTCTGTTGTTGTAGAGGCCTTCATGAGATGTTCTGGATGTACAATAACCTGGATATTGACCAGATCAATTGATTAAGCATTTAATTACCCAAATCTATGTTGGGCTTATGAGGCTCCACTGCTTCTCCCTCAATGGCTACGGATTTGTATCTTAGTTCTGAGTTTAACGTCGTCAGCTCGACTTATTAATTGCATAATTCATCAGTCTATAAAAGTAACTGATGAATGTTGTTCAAAATGTCTTCCATAGTACAATTTTAGCCTGTGACCATTTACCTTAAACTTGTCTCCTCCATTTTTCTGAATTTCAATTGCCCCGTACGGAGTAACACCTATAACATTGTAAGGACCCGTCCACCTAGATTTTAATTTTCCCGGGAATAACCTGAGTCGACTATTGTAAAGAAGTACCTAATCTCCAATTTTGAAACTCTTTGGTGGGATTAACTTGTCATGCCATATTTTTGTTTTTTCTTTAAAGATTTTAGCATTTTCATAGGCTCCCAATCTCAGTTCTTCCAATTCATTAACCTGAATAAATCGCTTTTTACCAGCGGAGGTTAAATCAAAGTTCAGTGCTTTCAATGCCTAAAAAGCTTTATGTTCTAATTCTACGGGCAAATGACAAGCTTTTCCAAAGACTAATCTATATGGAGATGTTCAATTGGCGTTTTGAAAGCCGTTCGGTACGCCCATAATGCATCATCTAATTTTAAAGCCCAGTCTTTTCTTGAGATTCCAACCGTTTTTTCAAGAATTCATTTTAACTCGCGGTTGGAAACCTCAACTTGCCCTTGAGTTTGAGCATGATATGGTGTTCCTGTTTTGTGAGTCACATTATATTTTGACAGTAAAGCAAAAAATTGCCTATTGATGAAATGAGTTCCTTGGTCACAAATGATGACTCGCGGTGTGCCAAATCTGGTAAAAATATTTTTTTCTAAGAAAATTACACACTGTACGAGCATCATTCTTTCTTGTAGGGATGGCTTCAACCCATCTTGACACGTAATCCACAGCCAAACATCAAATCTATTATTCAAAAGAGTGAGAAGAAGGAAAAGGACCCATAAAATCTATTCCCCAAACATCAAATATTTCACATACCTGTATTGATTGCAGTGACATCTCATCTCTCTTGGTGATATTACCTGTTCTCTGACTCCTGTCACATTATGCTACATATGCTCAGGCATCTTTAAAGAGTGTGGGCCAGAAGAATTCTGCTTCTAAAACTTTAAAATCTGTTCGATTTGCTGCATAATGTCCTCCAATTGCTCCATCATGACAGTGATATAGAATTTTATTCATCTCTTCTTCAGGTACACACCTTCTAATGATATTATCTGCACAATTTTTGAATAAGTAAGGTTCATCCCATAGATAATACTTTGCATCAGATATAAGCTTTTTTCTTTGCTGGTAAGAGTAATTTTGCGGTATCCACTTTCCAACCAAGTAATTCGCGATATCTGCAAACCAGGGTGGTTGAGTCACAATTGTGTCAACTGAAAAAATATGTTCATCAGGAAATTCTTCTTTTATCTCATTAAACTCAAGGGGAGGATTTTCTAATTTAGATAAATGGTCAGTTACTTGGTTCTCTGTCCCTTTTTTGTCCTTTATCTCAAGATCAAATTCTTGCAGAAGTAAAATCCATCTTAATAATCTAGGTCGAGCATCTTTCTTAGCTAAGAGGTATTTTAAAGCTGCATGATCAGTAAAAACAGTGACTTTGGTTCTTATCAAATAGGAGCGAAACTTATCAAAAGCAAACACTACTGCTAGTAACTCTTTTTCTGTCGTGGCATAATTCACTTGTGTCTCACTCAATGTCCTACTAGCATAGTAAATGAGACGAAAAATCTTATCCCTTCTTTGGCCTAAAACAGCTCCAACTGCTGTATCACTAGCATCATACATGACCTCAAAAGGTTGGTTCCAATCACGGAACACAACTACAGGTACAATTGATAACTTTTCCTTAAGGGTTTCAAATGCTTTTACACAGTCACCTGAAAAATCAAACTTAGTGTCTTTCATCAAGAGGTTAGTCAGCGGTTTTGAAATCTTTGGGATGTGTTTTATGAATCGTCTATAAAAACCTACATGAGCTAGAAAGCTTCGAATTCCTTTCACAGTTGTGGGAGGGGGTAATCCTACTATAAGATAAATTTTTGCTTTATCAACTTCTATCCCTTTAGTAGTGATTTTATGTCCTAAAACAATTCCTTCCGTAACCATAAAATGACATTTTTCCCAATTAAGAACTAAGTTTGTTTCTTCACATCTTTTAAGAACTAAGGTCAAATGGTTAAGACAATCCTTATATGTTTTGCCAAAGAGTGTAAAATCATCCATAAAAATTTCAAGAAATTTGTCAGTCATGTTAGCAAAAATTGCCGACATACAACGCTGAAATGTAGCAGGGGCGTTGCACAGACCAAATGGCATTCTCCTATATGTATATGTTCCATGAGGGAATGTGAAGGTTGTCTTATCTTGATCTTCTGGTGCAATTGGTATCTGATTATATCCTGAATAACCATCAAGAAAACAGTAAATACCATATCCTGCAATTCTTTCCAACATTTGATCAATAAATGGCAACAGAAAATGATCTTTTTTAGTGATATCATTGAGACGTCTGTAATCAAATAGTCTCTCCATCCTGTAACAGTCCTAGTAGGTATGAGATCATTATTTTCATTTTTTATAACTGTCATACCTCCTTTCTTTGGTACTACTTGAACGGGACTTACCCACGGGCTGTCAGAAATGGGGTATATAATACCTGCTGCCAACAGCTTTACGATCTCTTTTTTCACTACTTCCTGCATTGCTGGATTCAATCTTCTTTGCGGCTGGACTATTGGCTTTTAGCTATCCTCCATGAGGATTCTTTGGGTACAAATAGCTGGACTAATCTCTTTAATATCTTCTACAGTCAACAAAGATAAAAATATTTCAAATGAGAAGGGAGAGTTTTGAGTTCAATTTTTAATTGAACTTTTTCGGATTTCATCTCTTCTTCTTCTAAATCTTTGTCCAATATTTCAGCTTCTTTTCTGATGGTGGGATCAACGTCATGTGTGGCGCCTGATTTGATCAAGCATCTTTCCATTGAATCTGGAATTAATTGATCATCTTTGGATTCATCTGTAAGATAACTAATCATTTCAATTGAAAAACATGAAGATGATGTTTCATCTCCTGAATATCTTAGCATCTTTTGCATATCAAATATTACTCTTTCTTCATAAACTCTTAAAATTAATTGTCCTAGATGAACATCTATAATTGCTCTTACTATAGCAAGAAATGGTCTACCTAAAATTATTGGTTCATTAGGACATTCTTTCATTTCAAGTACTATAAAATCTACAGGGAAAACAAACTTATCTACTCTTACGAGTACATTTTCAATTATTCCTTTAGGTTTCTTAGTACTTTGATCTGCAAACTGAAGAGAAACACTTGTGTCTTTTATTTCACCAAGATCTAACTTTTTAAGGATAGAAAATGGCATCAAAATTTATTGAAGCTCCATAATCACAAAGTGCTTTTTCAAAATATACTTCTCCCAAAGTGTATGGAATTGTAAAACTGCCTGGATCACCAAGTTTTTGTGGTAGCTTATTTTGAAATATAGTACTGCATTTTTCCGTAAGCATTACCACAGAAACTTCTTCTAATTTTCTTTTACTTGACAAAATTTCCTTTACAAATTTGGCATATGAAGGCATTTGTAACAAAGCACCAGTAAATGGAATATTGATGTGAATTTGTTTAAAAATCTCCAAAATTTTTGCAAATTGGTTGTCAAGCTTTTCTCTTTTCATTTTTTGTGGAAAGGGAATATTAACAGGGAGAGGAGTCAATTTTTCAATATTTTTTCTTCTTTTTTCTTGACTTCATTCTTTTGAGATAGTTCAGAGGGTATTTCAACATTCTTACCGTTGTTTACCTGTTGTTCTGACTGGTTTGCATATGGTTCATTAAGCTCCTTACCTGATCGTAAGGTGATGGCCTTAAGGTGCTCTTTTGTGTTTTTCTCTATATTGCTTGGTAAGGGACCTTGAATCTTTTCTGAAACAAGAACTGCCAATTGGCTCAACTGTATTTCCAGATTTTGAGGGATGAATTTTGGCTCTACATCTTTTCATCAGTGACTTTAATATACTTATACAGAAGATCATCAAGACTTGAATGAGCTTGTTGAGTCCTTTGTTGATAGGGCCCTGCTTGTTGATAAGGTCTAATGTTTAATTGACCATGGTTTGGATTCTAGTATCCGGGTGGACCCTGAATTTGTTGCTTCTGGAAGCTTTGAGAGTTCTCTGCACCATTTGGATTGCTCCATTGAAATCCTGGATGTTTCTGTGGCATTGGACTTCCAAAAGGATACTGCTTGTAACCGATGACATTGATATATTCATCATTGTGATTAGTTGCTTGACATTCATAGTTCTGATGATTTCCTCCACACATGTCACAAGCCTCAAATTGTCTTGGTTGTTGTGTATTCACCTGAAAAGTTTCAACCTTTTGTGCCAAAGAAACAATTTGTTGTGTTTGTGTATTTAAAGCATCAACCTGATTTACTATAGCGTCCTTCTTGATAATTATACGCTCAGATGGCATGGCATTCTCAGAAATTTCATTCAACAATTGCAACACTTCCTCTGTTGTTTTTCCCATTACTGAACCTCCTGCAGCTGCATCTATCACATTTCCAGAAGAGGGTTTTAGCCCGTGATAAAAAATATACAATTGCATATGTTCAGGAATATCGTGGTGTGGACATTTTCTTAACATTGCTTTTAACCTTTCCCAAGCTTGATAAACTGCCTCTGTGTCAGTCTGCAAGAAATTAGATATGTCTTGTCTTAACTTTGTGGTTTTAGCACGGGAAAAATATTTATTTAAAAATTTCTGAGTCATTTGATCCCATGTGGTAATGGAACCTTGTGGCAAACTTCGCAACCAAGTCTTGTCATCTCCTTTTAAAGAGGAAGGAAATAGCCTTAACTTGATAGCTTCAGGAGGTACTTTATTATACTTAGCTGTTTCAACAAGTTCCAAAAAGTCAATTAAATGACTGTGTGGATCTTCACTTGCGTCTCCAGTGAAGATGCAAGACTGTTGAATTGTTTGAATTAGGCCAGTCCGGATTTCAAAGTTGTTGGCTGCCACTGGAGGTTTTCTGACACTAGATTCACAGTTGAAGCCGTCAGGTCTAGCATACAATAGCCAATTGAGAGTGGCTATCGTATAGAATATTTTGAAAATTTTGAATTGCAAAATATTTGTAATCTCTGTATTTTATTTTGATAAAATAAACCAGGGCATAAGATTTTGGCCTCGTCAATATCGTTGACACCTTTTTTTAGACTATCTATTTTTAACCACAAATATTTATATTTTACCTTTTAGCACCCAACTTTGAGTCCCCCCCCCCCCAAAAAAAAGAAAAAAAAGAGAGGGATAAACCAACTTTTATTGATAACCATATTGGTTTACCTTACAAAAAGATTGATACTACTCCTTCCGGCTATAGTTGAGCAAAAATGATTATTAAAGCAAGAGATGAAGAAATATTTATGGAGTAAATATTCTATTTTACTCTTAAAAAAAAGAAGAGGAAAACAAGGTGTATATACCTGTAAAATAAATTATTGGTTCAAGAAGCTTGAATTAAAGAAATCTATTGAGAGAAATGATGAATTAAGTGATGTTAATTATAAAATTGGAGACCGGGACCTTTAGCCCAATCTCTAGAGTTATTTTCTTGTGTTGAGTTGTACATAGTTACTTTGATAAAATAATCAGCTCTTATAATAAAGCTGGATGGAACAAAGTCACTACAAATATATCCTTTTACCTTACCAGCATTAAGCCTATCATTACAAGCCTGAAAAAGTCCTAAAATAATTTTAGAAATTAGTGTTGATTCTACATTAGTGGAGACTGACATGAAGGGCAAGCCTATGAAAAAAATTTGAGAAACTCGAAATTGTAATCATAATGTTATCAATCTCAAAAGGTTCATCAAAAGAGGAGTTGAAAGTTTTTGGCAAACAAAAGCAGAAGCAGGAAAAAGGTATAGATTTAGCGACATGAAAAACTTATAGGTTTTGAATTTTATGTGAAACTTTATTTTTTTACTTTTCTACTCTACAAGAAACAACAATTATTAATAAAATTACTGCCTCGAGGACGAGCAAGGATTCAAGTGCGGGGGAGTTTGATGACTATAAAATATTCATATATTATATACTTAAAAATAAATTATTTTAAATAATATATATATATATATATATATATAATATGTAAATTATCTGTATTTTCTAATAGTATTTTGCACGAAATAAAAATATCATGATAAAACAAATAAAAGAATAAAAAGAGAAGCACAAGGCATCATGGCAATAGAAGCACGACACATCATGGCAAAAGAACCACGAGGCATCGTGGCACCTTATGAGATTTGATTTCTATAAATAGGATGTTTGTGTTGAAAGGGGAGATAGATCATACGTGCCTAATTAGCAACTTTTCTCTAACTTTGATCTTTACTTCTCTCTTTATCTATTTCATTTTATCTTTGTCACGACCCCAACCCCGGTCATGATGGAGCCCAACACACTACTAGGCATGCCCGACCATTCAACAACATTATCCCAAATTCTTATTCAGATTATAGATAAATATCATAGAGAATTTACTAAATCATCACTTTCAAGTGTATAATTAATAATAAAATCTGTGAAAGTTCAACTAAAATACCACACCATAGCCCAATAGAATCCGGTGTCATGAATATGAGCCTCTAATACAGCATATCCACCTATTACAAGTCTATCTAGGAAAAATTCGGAATAAAAGATAGAGATAGAGGGGAGAGATCAAGGTTGCGAACGCCATGCAGCTACCTCAATACTCCCGGATACTGCTGCTCAGCTAAACAAATCCTCACTCAGCCTGTGGTGTACATGGATCTGCACGCAAGGTGCAAGGAGTAATGTGAGTACTCTGACCCAGTGAGTAATAAATATAAATAATGGCTGAAAGCAAGAAAACGCGTAAAGGCACAAAGCATTCTATACAGAAGTAGTAAAATCACTTAAAACAGTAATTTAGTGAAATATCAATGAAATCTCTTTTAAAACCAGTAAAACAGGTAATTTGGCAATAATTAACAAGTTGAAATTTGCCCCTCAGGCTCAGTATCAAAATAACAAGTAGAAATCTGCCCCTCAGGCACCGTATCAGTCACTCAGTACAGTATCAGCCCCTCGGGCTCACTCTCAGAACAGTATCACTCATATCAGTCCCACGGGCGTAGTATCAATCACTCAGCATAATGGGTACCTGCGCTCACTGTGGGTGTGCAGACTCCGGAGGGGCCCCTACAACCCAAGCGCAATAATAACATAAGGCCTGAAAGCCTTCTCACATCACTCATGAGGCCTGAAAGCCTCCTTACATCACTCAAGCCACCACGTGGCGTAAATAGTATCACAGGCCCTCTGCCTCATATCACTCAGCATATCCTCACATATGGCCCTCGGCCTCACTCAGTCCGTAAATCATCATAAGCTCCTTGGGCATTTGTAAAACAGTAGTTCTCAACCCAAAAATATCATTTAAGTTTCAAATCTGTATAAAGTGGCTGAGTTTGTAAAACAATAATTTTCAATGGGACTGAGTTCAAATACAAGTCAAAATAGTGAGGAAATAGTGATAAAAATTCCCGAAGGATTCAAACAATTGGCACGAAGCCCAAATATGGCAAACAGCCTAAATCATGATGATAACAAATAAGTTTCAGTAAAATACGCAGTAAAATCATCAATCGGGATGGACCAAGTCACAAATTCCCAGTAGTAAAAAGATCCCTCGCGCATCATCCAGCGCGTGTCTCGCCTTAATATAGCACTACGATGTGCAAATCCGGGGTTTCAAACCCTCAGGATATCATTTACACTCATTACTCACCTCAAACCGGCTATTTCTTTAATTCGTGATGCTTTTGCCCCTCGAATTGGCCTCCACATGCGTCAAATCTGCCCCAAATCACAACGAATATGTCACATAATGCTAAAGAGACAATACCCAATCGAAAGCACTCGAAAAATATCAAAATTCACGAATTTGGCAAAACCCGAGCCCCGGGTCCACGTCTCGAAATTCAGAAATTTTTTTATGTCATCGGGTTCGTTATCTTGCCACGAGTTTATACATACAAAAATCTCTCAAATCGGACCACAAATGGCCCCTCAAATCCCAAATTTAGAATTTCAATTTCATGCCCTAATTTCTTACAATTTGGCTATATTTTCATGAATTTCAAGGATGATTTCACAATATAATCATGTATTTAGTTCATAGAACTTACCTACAATCAATCCTCTTCGAATCCCTCTTCAATTGCTCCCAAGTAGCTCTCAAAATGCCCAAAAATATGGTGAAAGAAATGACTTAGCTTGCGGATGAAACCTCTGTAAACATTCTGCCCAGAATTTTTTTCGGAAGTACTGTTCAAACGCGCAGTTATTGTTCACGCGCGGGGTTACTGTTCACCCGCGATTACTGTTCACCCGCGCGGTTACTGTTCATGCTGCTAAAAAAAATACAGCAGCAACCAGAAATTGCAGCACTTTTTGTTTTTACTAAAATGGCTCTAACTCCATCATACGAACTCGGAATTCGATGATTCTTGTTCCTATGAGTCACGAATAATAATACGAACATAGTCCTTCAATCTAAACTCAATTCGGAGCTCGTTTGCTCAGTGCGATATCCATTTCGCTAGTTAAACAATTAACTCATGTTTCGTGTCAAAAACTCAATCGCGACTTGATGAAATTAGACCAAACTTTCTAGATCACTCCTATAATTCATTATTTAAATTTTGGATATCTCGAAATAAAATTTTGATCTCTAGAACTAAAAATAGACCTTTAGATCATTACATGCTTATGCTCAAACGGCAAAAATCTTCCAAAAACTCTTCCAAAACTTATCCGAGCCTCATGGGACCCCGACCAAACATGCCAACATAATTCATAACATTATTCAAACCTCTTACAATCATCAAAACACCTCAAACAACATCAAATTACCCAAAACTCATCGAATTCAAGCCTAATTTTCTAAAAACTTCCGAAATACACTTTCGATCAAAAACCCGACCAAACCACGTCCGAATGACCTGAAATTTTGCACACATATCCCAAATCATCTAAAGAAGCTACAATATCTCTCGGAATTCCATTCCGACTCTCGGATCAAAATCTCACCTATCAACCGGAATTCGCCAAAATACTAACTTCGCCAATTCAAGCCTAATTCTACACCGGACCTCCAAAATTACTTCCGATCACACTCCTAAGTCACAAATCATCCCCCGAAGCTAATCGAATCATCAGAATTTACATCCGAGCCCTCTAACTCATAAGTCAACATCCGATTGACTTTTCCAACTTAAACCTTCTTAAAAGAGACTAAGTGTCTCATTTTCTATCAAAACCAATCCGATTTAACTCTAACACACCGAATACCGATAATGAAACATGAAGAAGCATAAAATGGGGGAAACGGGGTGGTAACTCACGTGACGACGGGCCGGGTCGTCACAATCTTGTAGTCTTTGAATTTTCTACGAGTGTTGATAGTATTTTAAGAATTTCTTTCTTTGTGAGATTTAAATACTCCATAATGGAGTAATCTCTTTTGTTGGGATAGTTGATGAAGCTCGATAGCGTCATAATATTAATCTTAATTTTACTACATGCTTGACCTGAAACTTTCTAATTATATTTCTATATTGTGCTGGAATATTAGTTTTAATTAATTATTATCACTTCTATCTATTTATTCTCCAAAGTTAGTTGTATGTCAATTTTGTAATTCTCACGAAGCAAAATTAATATACGATAACTATTGGGTAAAATAATAAAGTGAGAGTAATTCTTTCTAAGCTATCATTCCAAGTCTGTAATCTTGCTTACTTCCATTCTAATTCTCACGGAGGAGTTGTAGTTGGAAAGATTATTGATTTTTAGTAAAAAATAATCGCAAGAGGTTTTTGCTATCTTTTAGCACAATTCAGGCAAGAAAATTATTTCAGTTTAATCGTCACGAGTCATATATCAATTGTATTAGCAATAAACAGTTATTCCTAAGAGAAATACATGTAGAATCTAAGATTTTATTATTATCACGCTATCGAGTGAATTCAATGATTCCCAACTCTTTTTAAATATAAATCTTCCGAAAGTTATTTTGTTTTCAAAGCAATTTAAATTTTCAACAAACAAAACTTCATCAATCTGATTCTTTCAAATAGTAGTAAGAATATTATAAGTTTATAGCTAGATTCTCCAATCTCTGTGAGACGATATCATAAATTATACTAGAATTTGACAAAGTACGAGTAGAAAAATCTTATACGCATTGGCCTCGTCAAACTTTTGAGCCAATGGAGAGTGGCTATCTGTAATCTCCGTTCCAACATTACAGGTTTTGATTTCTGTAAATTTTGATTTTGATTAAATCAGGGTTATTTTATTATATACGCATTTTGGCTTAAGAATCAAAATATTCTATACGCATTGGCTATCTGGTTAATGTACCAAACCATTAAATACATTTTAATCTATACGCATTGCCGGTGCCAAATCTGGTAAAAATATTTTTTCTAAGAAAATTACACACTGTACGAGCATCATTATTTCTTGTAGGGATGACTTCAACCCATCTTGACACGTAATCCACAACCACAAGGATATATTCAAAAGAGTGAGAAAAAGGAAAAGGACCCATAAAATCTATTCCCCAAACATCAAATATTTCACATACCTGTATTGATTGCAGTGGCATGTCATCTCTCTTGGTGATATTACCTGTTCTCTGACACCTGTCACATTGTGCTACATATGCTCGGGCATCTTTAAAGAGTGTGGGCCAGAAGAATCCGGCTTCTAAAACTTTAAAAGCTGTTCGATTTGCTGCATAATGTCCTCCAATTGCTCCATCATGACAGTGATATAGAATTTTATTCATCTCTTCTTCAGGTGCACACCTTCTAATAATATTATTTGCACAATTTTTGAATAAGTAAGGTTCATCCCACAGATAATACTTTGCATCAGATATAATCTTTTTTCTTTGCTGGTAAGAGTAATATTGCGGTATCCACTTTCCAACTAAGTAATTCGCGATATCTGCAAACCATGGTGGTTGAGTCACAATTGTGTCAACCTTAAAATACTATCAACACTCCTACTGAACATATGCAATTGTATATTTTTTATCACGGGCTAAAACCCTCTTCTAGTAATGTGATAGATGCAGCTGCAGGAGGTTCAGTAATGGGAAAAACAACAGAGAAAGCGTTGCAATTGTTGAATAAAATTTCTGAAAATGCCATCCAATGGCCATCTGAGCGTATAATTATCAAGAAGGCTGCTACAGTAAATCAGGTTGATGCTTTAAATATACTAACATAGCAAATTGTTTCTTTGGCACAAAAGTTTGAAACTTTTCAGGTGAATACACAACAACCAAGCCAATTTGAGGCTTGTGACATGTGTGGAGGAAATCATCAGAACCATGAATGTCAAGCAACCAGTCACAGTGATGAACATGTCAATGTCATCGGTTACAAGCAGTATCCTTTTGAAAGTCCAATGGCATAGAAACATCCAAGATTTCAATGGAGCAATCCAAATGGTGCAGAGAACTCTCAAAGCTTCCAGAAGCAACAAATACAGGGTCCACCCGGATACCAGAATCCAAACCATGGTCAAACAAACTTTAGACCTTATCAACAAGCAGGGCCCTATCAGCAAAGGCCTCAACAAGCTCATTCAAGATTTGATGATCTTCTGGATAAGTATATTAAGGTCACTGATGAAAAGATGGAGAGCCAAAATTCATCCGTCAAAAATCTGGAAATACAGTTGAGCCAATTGGCAGCTCTTGTTTCAGAAAAGATTCAAGGTCCCTTACCAAGCAATACAGAGAATAACCCAAAAGAGAACCTTAAGGCCATCAGCTTACGATCAGGTAAGGAGCTTGATGAACCCTATGCAGACTAGTCAAAACAACAGGTAAACAACGGTAAGAATATTGAAAACCCTTTGAACCATCTGAAAAGAATGAAGTTAAGAAAAAAGAAGAAAAAAATATTGAAAAATTGATTCCTCTCCCAGTGAATATTCCCTTTCCACAAAAAATGAAAAGAGAAAAGCTTGACAACCAATTTGCAAAATTTTTGGAGATTTTAAAACAAATTCACATCAATATTCCTTTTATTGATGCTTTGTTACAAATGCCTTCATATGCCATATTTTTAAAGGAAATTTTGTCAAGTAAAAGAAAATTTGAAGAAGTTTCTGTGGTAATGCTTACGGAAAAATGCAGTGCTATACTTCAAAATAAGCTACCACAAAAACTTGGTGATCCATGCAGTTTTACAATTCCATGCACTTTGGGAGGAGTATATTTTGAAAAAGCACTTTGTGATTCTGGAGCTTCAATAAATTTAATGTCATTTTCTATCTTTAAAAATTTAGATCTTGGTGAAATAAAAGACACAAGTGTTTCTCTTCAGTTTGCAGATCAAAGTACTAAGAAACCTAATGTGATGACCCAAAATGTCATCTTTAATTTAAATAATTATCTCGGTATTTTAAGACCTTGAAAAGTGCTATCAATAAATCCTCGACTTGCGTGCGCAGTTCGTATAATTTTCCGGAAGGTTCTTATGTGAAAATGGATTAAATTGTGAACTAGAGCTTTAAAACTCAACTGAGTTGACTTTGGTCAATATTTTGAGCAAACGAACTCGGAAAAAAGCTTTGACCATTCCGGTAGTTCCGTATCATGATTTGGGACTTGGTCATATGCCCAAAATCGAATTTGGAGGTCCCTAGATCAAATTATCGCCATTTAACGGAATCTAAAATTCTAAGGCTAAAGATTTCTTATGTTTGACCGGAGATTTGACTTTTTGATATCAGGGTCGAAATCCAGTTCTAAAATATTTCATAGTTTCGTTTTGTCATTTATGACTTGTGTGCAAAATTTGAAGTCAATCGGATTTGATTTGGTAGGTTTTTGCATCTAATATAGAAGTTGGACATTCCTAGTTTCATTAGGCTTGAATTGGGGTGTGATTCATGGTTTTAGCATTATTTGATGCGATTTGAGGTTTTGACTAAGTCTGTATCATGTTTTAGGACTAGTTGATGCATTTTGTTGAAGTCCCGAGGGCCTCGGGTGAATTTCGAAAGGTTAACGGATAAAAAAAAAAGCTGCTGAATTTTTCTCTTTGGACAGTTGCTGATTTTTCTACAGCATGTGAACAGTATCCGTGAATAGTGATTGTAAACAGTACCCGTGAATAGTACCCCTATGAATAGTGTCGGTGAACAGTACTCCATGAATAGTGTAGTGAACAGTACAGCATAAACAGTACCCAAACGCGTGAACAGTGCCCCCGACATTTTCTGGGCAGATTCTTAAGTTCTGAAAATGGGACTCGTCCCATTTTCCATTTTTATCAAATTGGAGCTTGGGGAGAGGCGATTTTCAGAGAAAACAACGGGGTAAGTGTTATTAACTTAATTTTGGTTAGATTATCTGAATCTATTACTAGTTTTAGAATTAAATATGTGAATTTAGTTGGAAGAGTTTGAAAACCCTCTCGGATAGATTTGAGGATTTAAGGGTCATTATCGAAATTTAGTAATTTTGGTATGGTAAGACTCGAGGTTGGATGAGGTTTCATATTTCGCAACTTTCGTCGAATTCCGATACGTGGGCCCCACGGGGGAATTTTTAGTGCAATTTCGGATTTTTAATAGGAAATGTAGAAATTCATATAGAATTAATTCCTATAATTTTTATTGACTGAATTGAATTGTTTATGACTGGATTTGAGAATTTCGGGCACGAATTTGTGAGGCAAAGGCTTGTTGGAATTTTGAATTGGTTGCAAAGCAAGGTAAGTGTTTGGTCTAACATTAGCTTGAGGGATTAGGAGTTGTGTCCTATTTGTTATGTGTTATTTGTTGAGTACGACGTATAGGCATGGTGACGAGTATCTATACGTTGGTGTCAAGCATGCCCGTGAGTCTTATACTTTCATTAATATGACTCCGTTTTGTATTATATATGTTCTATATGATAATTTCTACTGAGGAATATGACTTGTGGAAGTATTATTGTTAATTCAACATGGTAGAGCATTGGCTCAAGTTGAGAATTGAATTGTTGAATATTGTAGAGCATTGGCTCAAGTTGAGAATTGAATTGTTGAACATTGTAGAGCATTGGCTCAAGTTGAGAATTGAATTGTTGAACATTGTAGAGCATTGGCCCAAGTTGTGAATTGAGTTGTTAAGTAAACGTGAAAGAAGAAAGGAGAGAGAGAGAGAGAGTCATGATATTTTCTCCCTTGTCGGGATGTTATTGTTTTGATGTTGTTTCCCTTGCCGGGATTTGATTGTGGTACTATTGTTCCTTTGCTGGGATTTTATTGTGATTTCGTTTATTTCCTTGCCCTTATTCCTTGTGATTATTGTTTGGGCGAGGAAGAGTGTTAAAGCACGAAGGGTGATGTCGTGCATGATTTGGTGAGGAAGAGTGTTAAAGCACGAAGGGTGATGCCGTGTATGATTTTGTGAGGAAAAGTGTAAAGCACGAAGGGTGATACCGTGCACTTTATATTGATTCTTATGGTGAGGACGAGAGTAAAAGTACGAAGGGTGATGTCGTGCACTTGTCCTTGATTTTTCCTAATTCTAATTGAGTTATGTTGTCCTTTACGCTTATTACTAATTTTCTGTTGTTACTTGATTTTATTTCGATGTTATAGATTCCCTTATCCTTATTTCATGTGATTGATGCTTGGGTGAGGAAGAGTGTAAAGCACGAAGGGTGATGCCGTGCATTGTTTTGGTGAGAGAGTGTTAAAGCACGAAGGGTGATTCCGTGCACTTTCTATTTGTTGTGTTTACTTGTTATTAACTGTAACGACCCGACCGGTCGTTTTGAACTTTTGCACTTTAATCGCCAGTTCCCGGGCATGACTTGCCTCGTGTAACGTATTATGACTGATGTAGATCGTAGGTTTATGTTTTCAGGAAAAATCGGAATGAATTTGAAGGAACAGTCTCAGTTGAAAGCTTTGAATTTGAAACGTTTGAGTAAGAGTTGACTTATTTGTATATGAACTCAGATCGGAAATTTTATGATTTGGATAGTTACGTTATGTGATTTATGACTTAGGAGTGTGATCGGAATGCATTTTGGAAGTTCGTGGAAGGATTTGGCTTGAATTGGCAAAGTTAATATTTTGGCGAATTCCGGTTGATAGGTGAGATTTTAATCCGAGGGTCGGAATGGAATTCCGAGAGTTGTTGTAGCTTCGTTATGTCATTTGTGATGTGTGTGCAAAATTTCAGGTCATTTGGACGTCGTTTGGTCGACTTTTTGATCGAATTCGGATTTCAGAAGTTTCGGAATTCTTAGGCTTAAATCTGAGGGTGATTTGATGTTTTGATGTTATTTTGAGAGTTCCGAAGGTTGAAACAAGTTTGAATTATGTTATGGGGTGTGTTGGCATGTTTGGTCGGGGTCCCATGAGTCTCAGATAAGTTTTGGAAGAGTTTGTCGTTTTGAGCATAAACATGTAATGATCCAAAGATCCATTTTTAGTTATAGAGATCGAAATTTGATTTTGAGACTTCCGAAATTTTTATAATGAATTATAGGACTGATCTGGAAAGTTTGGTCTAATTTCATCAAGTCGCAATTGGGTTTTTGACACGAAACACGAGTTAATTGTTTAACGAGCCAAATGGGTATTGAACTGAGCAAATGAGCTCCGGATTGAGTTTCGACTGAAGGGCTATGTTCGTATTATTATTTATGACTCATAGGAATAAGAATCATCGAATTCCGAGTTCGTATGATGGAGTTAGAGCATTTTTAGTAAAAAGAAAAGCTGCTACAATTTTCTGGGCAGTTTCTGCATTTTACCGCACGTATGAACAGTACCTCGTGAACAGTACCATGTGAATAGTACCCCGTGAACAATCGTGAACAGTGTGAACAGTACCGGACAAAATGTTAAGTTCTGGAAAATGGGTCGAATCCCATTTTCTATTTTTACCAAATTGGAGCTCGGGGAGAGGCGATTTTTGGGAGATTTTCAGCGAAAATAATGGGGTAAGTGTTCTTAACTTAATTTTGGTTAGATTACCCGAATCTATTACTAGTTTTGGCATTTAATTGGTGATTTTAGTTGGGAAAATCTTTAAAACCCTCTTGGTTTTATTTGAAGATTTGAGGGTCGAGGTGATGTCGGATTTTAGTAAAATTGGTATGGTTGGACTCGTGGTTGGATGAGATTTCATATTCCGTAATTTTTGTCGGGTTCCGAGATGTGGGCCCCACGGGCGAATTTTGAGTGCAATTTCGGATTTTCAATGGAAAATGTAGAATTTCATATGGAATTAATTTCTATAATTTTTATTAACTGAATTGAATTATTGTGGCTAGATTCGAGGCATTCGGAGGTCGATTTGAGAGACAAAGGCATCGCGAGCTAGAGGATTAGCCGGTTCGGGGTAAGTAATGATTGTAAATACTGTCCTGAGGGTTTGAAACCCCGGATTATACGTCATTGTGTTACTTTGAGGTGACTTGCACGCTGGATGACGAGCGTGGGGTAGAGCACCGCTGGGGATTGTGACCTAGTCCATCCCGAACGAATATTTTAATATGTATTTGATAGTTAATTGTTTGACATTATTATATTTTTGGGTTGTACACCATGTTTGGGGCCTTGTGCCGACTTGTTGAGAACCTTAGGGGCATTTTTACTATCTTTCCTCACTCTATTTGTTTGAAAGCATATTCACAGTCATGTTTTACTTGTTTATTGCTCAAATCTGTCTTTATCACTATATTTTTAACATGTGGAAATTGTTTTGGGCTGAGTTCCTTTTTTTACTTAGATAGACCGAGGGTCTGATTGTGAGATTGATGACTGAGATAGACTGAGAGTCTGATGGTGAGGTTAATGACTGAGAGAGGCCGAGGGCCTAGTTGTGAGGATTATATATCTATGGATCGGGCTGCACACCGAAGCAATGTATATTATATATATATATATATATATATATCGGGCTATACGCCGCAACAATATAGCACTTGGGCTGTAGGAGCCCCTCCGGAGTCTGCACACCCCCAGTGAGCGCAGTCGACTATTTATATGGATCGGGCTGTCCTCCACAGCGATGCATGGATCGGGTTGCACGCCGCAGCGGTTACTTTGATTTTAGTTATTGTGAGAGATATACGGATCGGGCTGCATGCCTCAGCGGTTACAATATGGTACCAATTGAGCGTGAATGCTGAGTGCGAGTACTGATTGGTAAGAGTTGAGTCACGAGTGACAGAGAGGCTATCCCGAGGGGCGATATATACATATATATATATATATATATACATATATATATGCATATGAGTGGTGTTTTGCCTGAGAGGCCTATTTCTGGACTTATTGATTTCACTCCTCTTAAAATGAGTTTCTATCGAATATGTTGATTTATTGACTATTTTCACTCATCTTTGTATTGAGCCTCTGTCGGAAAGTTGCACAAATGTTTTAAAACAACTTTTATTTAAACTGGGGTTTATGAGATGTTCAGAAATTAATCACTGATTTGACATTGGTTATTTCCACTAAGATTTTCAAGTTATGTAGTGTTTGTGATTACTATTTTTCCCGAGGGGCTGTTTTACGAACTATGCTTTGCCCGAGGGGCCGATTATAACTTTAATCTCTATTATTATTTTAAATGATATTGAACCCCTACTGAAACTGTTGAAAGGTATTTCAAAGATGATTTTTACTAAAAGCTGGATTTTAAAGGGAAGATTGGCTTGTATTATGATTTGAAAGACTGTTGTGTTTATTGAACCCAGCGTAAATGTGGATTTATTGTTTCCTACTGCTCAGCCTTTATTTACTCTTATTACTTACTGGGTTGGAGTACTCACATTACTCCCTGCACCTCGTGTGCTGATTCAGGTATATCGGAACCCGATAGCGGGTGTTAATAGATTAGCCGCAAAGTCATCAGAGTTAGCAAGGTGGCTGCATGACGTTCGCAGCACCGCTTCCTTCCCCTCATTGTTGTTACTGTATTTAGTTCATTTTTAGACTTTTGTTGTATTCAGACCTTGATAGTCGCTCATGACTAGTGACACCCCGATGTCGGGCTGATATTTTATTCCGCACTGTTATTCCAAGATTTTATTATGAAACATTGTTTAATTTAAAGACTTAAAAATAACTCTTAATGATTAAAAGGTTAAGGTGAGTGTTGTGCCGGCTGGCCTTGTCTTCACGAGAGGCGCCATCATGACCGGGCCGGTTTGAGGTCGTGACAAGTTGGTATCAGAGCCTAGGTTACATAGGTCTCACGAGTCATGAGCAGGTTTAGTAGAGTCTTGCGGATCGGTACGGAGACGTCTGTATTTATCCTCGAGAGGCTGCAGAACCTTTAGGAAAACTTCACATTCTTGAATTCTTATTGTGCGTCCTTTGATTCAGCTTGAAATGTAACTCTTTGAATTCCTTCCACGCGTTCGTATGATCACTCAGTATCAGATGTGCCTTGATGGTTTGTGATTTCCCTATCGAGGGGCGAGGTGTGATCTCTGTAAGTTGATGTTGGGCCAGTCTGAAGACTTGAGGCCGGATCTTTGCCTATGGCTTGAGCACCGAGGTGCTGATTGTGTGAGCAAGTGTTTTGAACTTATATGTTCGGTATTGTCCCTATTAGTGGAAGTGACGGTTGAGTAACTATGTGATGAGTATGTTAGTACTACAAGATGTATTCATATGATTTGGAAATGACAAGAAGGGTCTGCTGGAGGATAGAAGAACTATTAGGTGCTTGAATTCCATCTTGATTCGAGGTATAGCCCTGAGTTATAGGCGTGTGAAGAATCTTTTCATGTTTCCCAATTGTGAGTGAATTAAAAAAAATAATTTTGCGGTATGAGTTCAGACTCAAGAAGACTAAGTGACTGCGTACAGTTTATGATGGTGGAAGGTATACATAAATGTTAGTTAAGGTGGAGCAGGTGGGTTATCTCCTGCAAAGTGTTCTGGAGTTGTGTGATCTTTATGTTGTCCGTTAGAAGATCCCATTTACAAGTGAAATATATATGTGAATTTAATTTGGGTCGCTTAAGAGAGTGGGTTTAATTGTTATGAGAGTAAATACGAGATTTGTAGAAGATATAAAGTACCAGATGGTCTTTGTTCCATGAGCTTATGAAGGATTGAGTTAATCTCACTATGGTATTATGGCAGCAATAAAGCGTATGTGTTATGAGTTATGGTGCGTGTTTGACCTATGGCTTTGAGACAAGTGGGGGAGTCCGCTATTGAATAGTTGATTGCACGGTTATATGCTCTAATGGTCCCAGTTCGAGGCGCATTTGTGAATCAGTTATGGCTCGAGTAAAGGAAATTTCAATAAAGGCTATGTTATGCTTTATGGGTGTACGAGAATCGGGGAATGACTTGAGTTGTGGTTGGTAAGGAATGCCCGGTGCATAGGGCAAGAAATTGCTTGATTATATTGGAATGAGGTCACATTCTGCAGTGTCGGAGTGCTAATGAAGTACAGGTTGTTCGGTTCATTTAATCAATCTAACTACGATTTGAGTAGTGTGGATGACTCTAGAGAATGGTCCTATTGTGTTCAAAACTCTACATGCAATAATTGGAGGCTTCTAAGTTGTACTTATGGATAGAAACTGAGTTTTCAGTGGAAGATGGCAAGACTTGTGGTATTTTCTATATTAATTATGGGATTCTATATATCAGTATCGGGAAGGTGAAGGTAATGGCTTTGGGGAACACTTAAAGAGTATTCAGTGGCTTAGGAGCCTTAGACAGTGTAGCTTTATGCTTGGGTTTCGTGTGATAAGCCTAGGTTGAGGAAATTGTGGTGCTACAGCAAGAAGGAATATCAAGTTGAAGATGAATCAGAAGGAATTTAGATAGATGGGGTATCTTGATAGTAGACCAAATCGGTATGGTAAGGATATGATGAATTCCTTGTGTGTGTTCGAGGTAATGAGTTCCTACAACTATTTTGCAACAATGCTCTTGGGTTTTGATGGCTTGCTTAGCTTGGTCTAGTTAGAAGGATTCAGTCCTGGTAGTTGAATTTGTGCAAATGGAATTGGGAGAGTTCTTATTGATTTCTACCGTGGTTGGAGAGGTGCAATTTCTCCGAGTGTGAAAAGCATAGGATATGTAATAATTTTTCTTCTAGATGGGATCAATGGAAGTTCTTGGCTAGATGAATTACAGTTCAGTTCTGAAAGGAAGTTCATAAAACTCTTAGGCAGCGGGTAGCCTCAAATGATTAAGGAAATGGTACTGCTAATTGGAAATGATTTGACGAGAGTCTATGTTTTAGTAAAAGGGCAATGTTATTAAGTTGATAGCACTTTGGTAGTATTGCGGCACCTTCTTTTTAGATCGACTGGTGATATTCGGGTTTGCTTGGTGGCAAAAGGAAATTTTAGAGTATCTATAGTGGAATGACTGGGTATTAGAGGTTGTGAGATGATACAATCTGTTGGTTATAGGCACCTATGGTGCGGTTCTATCGGAGTTTCATAATGGAAGTCGAGCGGGAAGAGTAATTTGGTGTTGCTCGGTGAACGGCGTATCGGTCATGTCCTATCGGGTGTGCGTGGTGTATATTATTTGCTTCACCATGAGTATGATGAATTTCTTTGGTTCCAGATATCAAATTGTCCGTGGTTGTCGATTTCGAGCATAGTGACTTAAGGTGGTTCCATGTGGAGCAGTGTTTAAATAAGGTCGCACATTGCACTGAATATATGTGGAGGTATGACCTTGCAGGTTAGATTCGTGTGTTCTGTTCCTATGATGTGAGATGGGTTCTCAATCTTGTGTTGTGGTGGTACTAGTGAACTTGAGGTTCAGCTCTTTCATTTGAGTCATTTTCATGATTTGAGTATGTTCAGATTGTTGCGTATTGATGCGTGTATTGTGCAAGTTGTGGCTTAGGTCTGTATGGATGTGTCATGTCACCAGAGTAACGTGTTGGATTAGAGGAGATCGTTGGGGATCATTAATAAATACAAACGGATTCGATTTCAACATGTTTGATGGGTAAATATCGAGGTTCGGTTCAGAAATTTGCTATGGTCCTTGCCAAGGGAGAAGTAACCTTATGGATGATTGATCTGAGAGATGGTTATGATTTATTGCTTGTTTCATTTATCATTAGCAGTATATGGAAGTGTTGGAATGAGACTTTAGTTGATAAGAGGTTTCTACCGGTATTCGGGAGTTGTGCGCAGCTGCTGTGAATGGAAGTTATCGCTACATGTGTTTGAGTTACGTGGTATATCGGATAACTGCACTTGAGGTTGCAGGCATGGGTTACTACAACTAGTTCGGGTCTATTCAAAGTATAGGTGTGAGGTTCTGATCATATTGAGGATTTTAGAAGCAGAAATGTGGTTCTATGGTTTATGGACTAGGATGGATTGTGAAATTTCAGTTATATTGTGTTATCGAACCTATATGAGGTAGGGTAACGTGGGACCACCCCCGGGTATATGCATGGTAAAGTTATTCAGCAATTGGTTGGCTTCTGGAACAACTCTGGGCACGTTCGAGGACGAACGTGTGTTTAAGTGGGGGAGGATGTAACGACCCGACTAATCGTTTTGAACTTTTGCACTTTGATCGCCAGTTCCCGGGCATGACTTGCCCCGTGTAATGTATTATGACTGATGTAAATCGTAGGTTTTGGTTTTCAGGAAAAATCGGAATGAATTTGAAGGAACAGTATCAGTTGAAAGCTTTGAATTTGAAAGGTTTAACTAAGAGTTGACTTATTTGTATATGAGCTCGGATCGGAAATTTTATGATTTGGATAGCTTCGTTGGGTGATTTATGACTTAGGAGCGTGATCGGAATGCATTTTGGAAGTCCGTGGAAGGATTTGACTTGAATTGGCAAAGTTAACATTTTGGCGAATTCCGGTTGATAGGTGAGATTTTAATCCGAGGGTCGAAATGGAATTCCGAGAGTTGTTGTACCTCCGTGAAGAGTCGTGAACAGTGTGAATAGTGTGAATAGTACCAGATAGAATGTTAAGTTCTGGAAAATGGGACGAATCTCATTTTCCATTTTTACCAAATTGGAGCTCGGGGAGAGGCGATTTTTCGGAGATTTTCAGAGAAAACAACGGGGTAAGTGTTCTTAACTTAATTTTGGTTAGATTACCCGAATCTATTACTAGTTTTGGCATTTAATTGGTGATTTTAGTTGGGAAAATCTTGAAAACCCTCTTGGTTTAATTTGAAGATTTGAGGGTCGATGTGATGTCAGATTTTAGTAAAATTGGTATGGTTGAACTCGTGGTTGGATGAGGTTTCATATTCCATAAGTTTTGTCGGGTTCCGAGATGTGGGCCCCACTAGCGAATTTTGAGTGCAATTTCAGATTTTTAATGGAAAATGTATAATTTCATATGGAATTAATTCCTATAAGTTTTATTAACTGAATCGAATTATTGTGGCTAGATTCGAGGCATTCAGAGGTCGATTTGAGAGACAAAGGCATCGCGAGCTAGAGGATTAGCCGGTTCGAGGTAAGTAATGATTGTAAATACTGTCCTGAGGGTTTGAAACCCCAGATTATACGTCATTGTGTTACTTTGAGGTGACTTGCATGATGGATGACGAGAGTGGGGTAGAGCACCGCTGGGGATTGTGACCTAGTCCATCCCAAACGAATATTTTAATGTGGATTTGATAGTTAATTGTTTGATATTATTATATTTTTGGGTTGTATGCCATGTTTGGGGCCTTGTGCCAACTTGTTGAGAACCTTAGGGGCATTTTTACTATCTTTCCTCACTCTATTTGTTTGAAAGCATATTCTCAGTCACGTTTTACCTGTTTATTGCTCAAATCTGGCTTTATCACTATATTCTTAACATGTGGAAATTGTTTTGGGCTGAGTTCCCTATTTTACTGAGATAGACCGAGGGTTTGATTGTGAGATTGATGACTGAGATAGACTGAAAGTCTGATGGTGAGGTTAATGACTGAGAGAGGCCGAGGGCCTAGTTGTGAGGATTATATATCTATGATCGGGTTGCACGCTGCAACAATGTATATATATGTATGTATATGGATCGGGATGCACGCCGCAGTGATACTTATATGGATCGGGCTGTGCGCCGCAGCAATATAGCGCTTGGGCTGTAGGAGCCCCTCCGGAGTCTGCACACCCCCAGTGAGCGCAGTGACTATTTATATGGATTGGGTTGTGCGCTACAGCGATGCATGGATCGGGCTGCACGCCGCAGCGGTTACTTTGAATTCAGTTATTGTGAGAGATATACGGATCGGGCTGCATGACACAGCGGTTACTATATGGTACCAATTGAGCGTGAATGCTGAGTGCGTTTACTGATTGGTAAGAGTTGAGTTACGAGTGATAGAGAGGCTATCCCTAGGGGCGATATATATATATATATGCATGTGAATGGTGTTTTGCTTAAGAGGCCTGTTTATGGACTTATTGAATTCACTCCTCTTAAAATGAGTTTCTATCGAATATGTTGATTTATTGACTGTTTTCACTCATCTTTATATTGAGCCTCTGTCGGAAAGTTGCACAAATATTTTAAAACAACTTTTACTTAAACTGGGGTTTATGAGATGTTCAGAAATTAATCACTGATTTGACATTGGTTTTTTCCACTGAGATTTTCAAGTTATGAAGTGTTTTTGATTACTATTTTGCCCGAGGGGCTGTTTTACGAACTATGTTTTGCCCGAGGGGCCAATTATGACTTTAATCTCTATTATTATTTAAAATGGTATTGAACCCCTACTGAAACTGTTTGAAGGTATTTCAAAGATGATGTTTACTAAAAGCTAGATTTTAAAGGGAAGATTGACTCGTATTATGATTTGAAAGCCTGTTGTGTTTATTGAACCCAGCATAAATGTGGATTCACTGTTTCCTACTACTCAGCCTTTATTTACTCTTATTACTTACTAGGTTGGAGTACTCACATTACTCCCTGCACCTTGTGTGTAGATTCAGGTATATCGGAACCTGGTAGCGGGTGTTGATAGCTTAGCCGCGGAGTCATCAGAGTTAGCAAGGTGGTTGCATGACGTTCGCAGCACCGCTTCCTTCCCCTCATTGTTGTTACTGTATTTAGTACATTTTTAGACTTTTGTTGTATTCAGACCTTGATAGTTGCTCATGACTAGTGACACCCCGATGTCGGGCTGGTATTTTATTCCGCACTGTTATTCCAGGATTTTATTATGAAACATTGTTTAATTTAAAGACTTAAAAATGACTCTTAATGCTTAAAGGGTTAATATGAGTATTGTGCTGGTTGACCTTGTCTTCACGAGAGACGCCATCATGACCGGGCCGGTTTGGGGTCGTGACATTAACAATTCAAGTGTATTAACTGTTTAGATCCCTTTACTGTTGTAATCCTTTGTGTTGGAATCCATAGTGTTTACAATACCTCGCCTTATTTTTTTTATATGTTCAATACTTCAAATTTCAGAATTTGTTACATTTTAACTCAATTGATTTCTCAATTAAATTTTCCTTAAACCGTTTGAGGTTGTACTTTACTTAAAAAGGAATTTTACTATGTTTTGATTTATTGATTTCTCGTATTAAAGGTAATGATTCATTCGATATTGTACTTTAATTGAAAAGGGTATTTTCTTTATCAAATGATTTCTAAGAATAACTTCATCTTTTCTTGTTGGTTTTCTAATTGGGTTGGAAGTTGTACTCTACTTTTTGTTAAGTGAATGAGGCTCTTTGAACATTCTTAATTGTATTGGGTTATGGAACCTATGAACTGAGTAACATGAGGATATTGTTGTGCAATGTGAGGCAGAAATATGTGGGCACGTGGTGCCGGAGAAAATATTATGTTTTTATATAATGGCACGTGAGTTGTTCGTACGATTGTGATATAAATATGGGCACGAGGTGTCGTGAAAATATGAAAGTGGGCGGAGACCTATATTATTTATGATTATGAAATGAGGCTTCACAAGGTGACCTTTACTCGAAAGAATTATATTCGAAAGATGCTTATTTGAAGGATATTTATTTAAAGGAAATATATTCATTGAAAAGCATATTATCTTAGAGATTTATATCTGAAGGACTTGATTAGTTGATTGCATTTGTATCTTTTATTTGTTGAGAAACATTTACGGTGTTCTTGTTGCCTGCTATCTATATCACTGATTGATCATTGTTGCCATCATTGTTATCTGCTTCGTATTATTTTTGTACGCCATAACCCACATGTTTATTTGGTAGTCTGGTCCTAGCCTCGTCACTACTTTGCCGAGGTTAGGCTAGGCACTTACCAGCACATGGGGTCAGTTGTGCTGATACTACACTTTGCACTATGTGCAGATACTGATGCCGGAGTGCTTGGACCACAGTGAGGGTGCTGTATTCAGTCCACACAGGCGACACGAGGTAGTCCTGCAGACGTCCGCGGGCCTTGGCGTCATCTCCTATCTTTTCCTTTATCCTGTTTCCTTTACTCATTTCAGAAACAGTGTATATTTTATCTTTCAGACTTTGTATGTAGTATTCTTAGACCGTTTGTGAAACTGTGACACCAATTCTGGGTAGAGTTGTATTTAGACTTCCGCAATTTTGTATTAAGATAAATTTTCAGATTTTGTCTTCCGCTTAATTATTTTTTGCTATTTGCATGATATCTACGCATCACTGATAATGGTTTAAAACTGGGAAAGGTTAAATAATTAGAATGATTTGGCTTGCCTAGCTTTCACCAGTAGGCGCCATCACAGCTCTTGAGGGTGTGAAATCCGGGTCGTGACAAGTTTTGACGAGTCTAGGACCAGACACTTACCAGCACATGATGTCGATTGTGCTGATACTACACTCTGCATTGTGTGCAAATACTGATACCGGGGTGCTTGGACCGTAGTGAGGGTGTCGTCTTCAGCCCACACAAGCGACACGAGGTAGTCCTGCAGATGTCCGCGGGCCTTGGCGTCACCTCCTATCTTTTCCTTTATCCTGTTTTCTTTACTCATTTCAGAAATAGTGTATATTTTATCTTTCAGAATTTGTATGTAGTATTGTTAGACCGTCTGTGAAATTGTGACACCAATTCTGGGTAGAGTTGTATTTAGACTTCCACAATTTTGTATTAAGATAAATTGTCAGATTTTGTCTTCCGCTTAATTATTTTTTGCTATTTGCATGATATCTACTCATCACTAATAATGGTTTAAAATTGGAAAAGGTTAAGTAATTAGGATAATTTGGCTTGCCTAGCTTTCACCAGTAGGCGCCATCACGGCTCTAGAGGGTGTGAAATCCGGGTCGTGAAAAGTTTTGACGAGGCTAGAACCAGACACTTACCAGCACATGGGGTTGGTTGTACTGATACTACACTCTATACTGTGTGCAGATACTGATACCGGAGTGTTTTTGGACCGCAGTGAGGGTGTTGTCTTCAGCCCACACAAGCGACACGAGGTAGTCCTGCAGACGTCCGCGGGCCTTGGCATCACGTCCTATCTTTTCCTTTATCCTGTTTCCTTTACTCATTGCAGAAACATGTATATTTTATCTTTCAGACTTTGTATGCAGTATTCTTAGACCATCTGTGAAATTGTGACATCAATTCTGGGTAGAGTTGTATTTAGACTTCCACAATTTTGTATTAAAATAAATTGTCAGATTTTGTCTTTCGCTTAATTATTTTTTGCTATTTGCATGATATCTACTCATCACTGATAATGGTTTAAAACTGGGAAAGGTTAAGTAATTAGGATAATTTGGCTTGCCTAGCTTTCACCAGTATGCGCCATCACGGCTCTCGAGGGGGTGAAATCCGGGTCGTGACAAGTTTTGACGAGGCTAGGACCAGACATTTACCAGCACATGGGGTCCGTTGTGCTGATACTACACTCTGTACTGTGTGCATATACTGATACCAGAGTGCTTGGACCGCAGTGAGGGTGTTGTCTTCAGCTCACACAGGCGACACGAGGTAGTCCTGCAGACGTCTGCAGGCCTTGACGCCACCTCCTATCTTTTCCTTTATCCTGTTTCCTTTACTTATTTCAGAAACATTGTATATTTTATCTTTCGGACTTTGTATGTAGTATTCTTAGACCTTCTGTGAAACTGTGACACCAATTCTGGGTAGAGTTGTATTTAGACTTCTGCAATTTCATATTAAGATAAATTGTTAGATTTTGTCTTCCGCTTAATTATTTTTCGCTATTTGCATGATATCTACTCATCACTGATAATGGTTTAAAATTGGGAAAGGTTAAGTAATTAGAATAATTTGGCTTGCCTATGTTTCACCAGTAGGCACCATCACGGCTCTCGAGGGTGTGAAATCTGGGTCGTAACACCTAAGGGAATAATTGAAAATGTACTCGTAAGAGTAGATAAGTTTGGTTTCCTTGTAGATTTTATAGTACTTGAAATGAAAGAATGTCCTAATGAACCAATAATTTTCGGTAGACCATTTCTTGCTACAAGAAGAGCAATTATAGATGTTCATCAAGGACAATTAATTTTAAGAGTTGATGAAGAAAGAGTCATATTTGATATGCAAAAGATACTAAGATATTCAGGAGATGAAACATCATCTTCATGTTTTTCAATTGACATGATTAGTTATCTTACAAATGAATTCAAAGATGATCAATTAATTCCAGATTCAATGGAAAGATGCTTGAACAAATTAGGCACCACACAGGACAATGATCCCACCATCAGAAGAGACACTGAAATATTGGACAAAGATTCAGAAGAAGAAGAGATGAAATCTGAACAAGTTCAATCAAAATTTGAACTCAAAACTCTCCTTTCTCATTTGAAATATGTTTATCCTGAGCAAGAATTATTTCCAGTAATTATTTTGTCTTCTCTTACTGCAGAACAAGAAAATAGTTTGATTAAAGTATTGAAAGCACACAAAGGAGACTTGGGGTGGACTGTAGAAGATATTAAAGGGATTAGTCCAGCTATTTGTACACACAGAATCCTCATGTAGGATAGCTACAAGCCAATAGTCCAGCCGCAAAGAAGATTGAATCTAGCAATGCAAGAAGTAGTGAAAAAAGAGATCGTAAAGCTGTTGGCAGCAAGTATTATACACCCCATTTCTGACAGCCCGTGGGTAAGTCCCGTTTAGGTAGTACCAAAGAAAGAAGGTATGACAGTGATAAAAAATGAAAATAATGAGCTCATATCTGCCAGGACTGTTACATGATGGAGAGTTTGTATTGATTACAGACGTCTCAATGATTTTACTAGAAAAGATCATGTTCCTTTGCCATTTATTGATCAAATGTTGGAAAGAATTGCAAGATATGGTTTTTACTGTTTTCTTGATGGCTATTCAGGATATAATCAGATACCAATTGCACCAGAAGATCAAGATAAGACAACCTTCACATGCCCTCATGGAACATATGCCTATAGGAGAATGCCATTTGGTATGTGCAACGCCACTGCTACATTTCAACATTGCATGTCGGCAATTTTTGCTGACATGACTGACAAATTTCTTGAATTTTTTATGGATGATTTTACACTATTTGGAAAAACATATAAGGATTGTCTTAACCATTTTGACCTTAGTTCTTAAAAGATGTGAAGAAACAAACTTAGTTCTTAATTGGGAAAAATATCATTTTATGGTTACAGAAGGAATTGTTTTAGGACATAAAATCACTGCTAAAGGGATAGAAGTTGATAAGGCAAAAATTAATCTTATAGCAGGATTACCCCCTTCCACAACTGTGAAAGGAATTAGAAGCTTTCTAGGTCATGCAGGTTTTTACTGACGATTCATAAAAGGGTTCTCAAAGTGTCACGACCCGGATTTTCCACCCTCGGGAGTCGTGATGGCGTCTACTATTGGGAGCTAGGCAATCCAAACATTAATTACTTTATCATTAACAACATAATCCTTTCTAATAATTACCAGCATTAAAATAAAAGTAACTGATTTAACTAAATAAGCGGAAGTCTTAAATTAACGAAAAACTGAATAGAAATGAGGAAGAATTCAACATAAGCCTCTACCCAAGACTGGTGTCACAATACTCACGAACTACTAAGAGTGCTAAATACAACCGTTTGAAAGAAAACATAAACTATTTATCTCGAGTACAAAGAGATAACAGACTGAAATAAAGATAGAGGAGACGTCGGGCCTATGGATGCCTGCAAGTCTACCTCGGTGTCTCGCTGGACTGAAGGCTGGCTCCCGCGCTACTTCTGCTGTCCAATACCTGGATCTGCGCAAAATAGCACAGAGTGTAGCATCAGCACAACCGACCCCATGTGCTAGTAAGTGTCCAGCCTAACCTCGGCGAAGTAGTGACAAGGCTAGGACCAGACTCCAAATAAACCTATGCAGTTCATATATATATATATATATATATAACGGGAAAGGATACAGGAATAACCAGTCAATGCGGGTAGGGGAAACATGTTGTGGGGGTGAATATAGTTCCGAATAGAAAGGCATCAAGTAAGGAAGAAACAACATAACTAGAATATCAACAAGGAAGTAGAAATCAACAATTTGCACGGCATCACCCTTCGTTCTTTTACTCTCGTTCTCACCAAAATAATACACGGCATCACCCTTCGTGCTTTACGCTCTTCCTCACCCAAACAACAATCACAAGGCAAATAGGGTAAGGAAATCTAATACCTCAAAATAATCAAATAACAACAGGTAATGAAAGAAACAACATAACTCGGATATCAACAAGGAAATCAGAAATCAACAAATGCACGGCATCACCCTTCGTGCTTTTACTCTCTTTCCTCACCATATAATCAATAAAATCGGCACGGAATGGTACATCGTGCGGCACGACATCACCCTTCAAGCTTTACACCCTTTCCTCACAATATCAAGAAGTGCACGGCATCACCATTCGTGCTTTACACTTTTTCCTCACAATATCAAACAATGCACGGCATCACCCTTCGTGCTTTATCACTCTTCCTTACCCAAACAACAATCACAAATAAGGGGCAAGGAAGTAAACAAATAATGATAAAAATCCCGGCAAGGGAATTTAATTAAACAGTTAAATCCCGGCAAAGGAACAATATCAATGAGTTGCTATATCCCACCAAGGGAGAAAATCAACAAAACAACGAAACATTCCAGCAAGGGAATAAACCAATAACTCTTTCTCTTTCTTTCACTTTCATCTCATAGTTCACATTATCACTTTAGCCAATGCTCCAAAGATTTAATTATCTCATATACCTTCACAATTTGTACTTCAACTCGAGCCAATGCTCCACAAAGTTCAAAGATCACAATATCCTTTCACATACTCTTTACCACATATAGAAATCATCAATTAAGTATGGAAGTTATAACAAAACCAGGATATTTGCAATATAAGGACTCACGGTCATGCTAGAAACCAATGTATAGATACTCGTCACCATGCCATAACATCGTACTTGACAATTAGCAAGTACCAAATAAGACTCAACTCCTATTCCCTCAAGCTAAGGTCAGACCAAACACTTACCTCAAACTTCCACAGCCAAATAATCCACAACAACCGCTTTCCCTCTCGAATTCGGCTCCAACTCAATCAAATCTATACAATAATGACTTCATAATATCAATATATGCTAAACAAATCAAACCCAATGCCTAATTATAGATTTCCAAGCTTTCTTCCCAAAATTCCATAAATCGACCCCGGGCCCGCTTGGTCAAAACACGAGGTTCAGACCAAATTCATATCACCCATTCACCCACGAGCTCGAATATATAATTTGTTTTCAAATTCGACCCCAAAACGAGGTCTAAATCAAGAAAAAGTAAAAAGCCCTAACTCTACCCAATTCCCCCAATTTCTACACTAAATTACATGTTTTAGGCTTAGGAATTCAATAGATATTGATGGAAAATGAAGAAAACGAGTTGAAATTTACTAACCCAAGTAGTGTTGGTGAAAGAGAGCTTCAATGGACGCCTAAGGACCTTGGAGAAGAAGGAGTTCATGTGCTATTATGAAAATCCCGCAACTACACTGTTTAGGAATTAAAAATTATAACTGGGCAAAATTGCCTTTCGCGTTCGCGGAAGGAAGGTCGCCTTCGCGAAGGGTAAACTTGGCAGACCATCGCATTCACAATATGAAAAGTGCGAACGCGAAGAGAAAAGGCTGGGGGTCCAGGAATTGGTCTACGCGAACGCGTGGACCTTCACGCGAACGCGATGAAAGGAATCTGCAAGACTACACGCTCGCGAGGTTGTATATGCGAACGCGAAGAGGAAAAAGGAAGCTGATCCTCAGAGTCAAATGACTCAACGCGAATGTGAGGCAGGAATGCGAACACGATGAAAGGAAAATTCAGAGCTTCGCGAACGTGGATGATGTGTCGTGAACGCGAAGAAGAAATGGCCTGAAACTGCTGAAGCCAAAAACCGCAATCTTTCTAAGTCTGAAACCACTCTGAAACACTCCCGAGCCCTCGGGGCTCCTAACCAATCACATGCACTAACTCCACAACATCCTACGAACTTAACCGCGCGATCAAATCGCCAAAATAACATCAAAAACAACGAATCAAGACTCAAAATCACTAGTTTTTCTTCAAACTTCATAAACTTTCAAATTTACAGTTTTAAGTCTGAAACACGTCAAATGACGTCCAATTTCAAACAAACTTCACAGAAATATCTTAAACTACATATAAGACTTGTACCGGGTGCCGGAACCAAAATACGGGCCCGATACCAACACGTTCTAACCAATTTTCATTTCAACTTTCTTTATAAATTTCAGAAAAACAATTTTACTCAAAAATTTATTTCTCGGGCTTGGGACCTCAGAATTCGATTCCGGGCATACGCACAAGTCCCATATTTTCCTACGGACCCTCCAGGACCATTAAATCACGGGTCTGGGTCCATTTACCCAAAATGTTGACTGGAGTCAAATTTACTCATTTTAATATCAAATTTTAGCATTTTTAACAGAATTTCATATTTAAGCTTTCTGGCTACATGCTCGGACTGCGCACGCAAATCGAGGCGACTAAAATAAGGTTTTCAAGGCCTCGGAAGCACATAATGGGTAAGAAAATAGGTGATGACCCTTTGGGTCGTCACATTCTCCACCTCTAAAAGAACCGTTCATCCTCGAACGGACAAAAGAAGGAAGTACCTAAGTCGGGGAATAAATGAGGATAACGGCTCCGCATATCGGACTCGGACTCCCAGGTCGATGCCTCATGAGGCTGACCTCTCCACTAAACACGAACAGAAGGGAAACTCTTGGATCTTAACCGACGAACTTGCCGGTCTAGAATAGCTACCGGCTCCTCCTCATAGGACAAGTCCTTGTCCAACTGGACAGTGCTGAAATCTAACACGTGGGCTGGATCACCGTGATACCTCTGAAGCATGGACACATGAAAAACTGGATGTACGGCTGATAAGCTAGGCAGCAATGCAAGTCTATAAGCCGCCTTTCCCACTCGATCAAGAATCTCAAACGGGCCAATGAACCTAGGGCTAAGCTTGCCCTTCTTCCCGAATCTCATCACGCCCTTCATAGGAGACACTCGGAGCAATACCCGTTCACTAACCATGAATGCCACATCTCGAACCTTGCGGTCTGCATAACTCTTTTGCCTGGACTGGGCTGTACGAAGCCTATCCTGAATGATCCTGACCTTGTCCAAGGCCTCCTGAACCAAATTTGTACCCAACAACCGAGCCTCTCCCGGCTCAAACCATCCAATCGGAGATCGACACCGCCTACCATATAAAGCCTCATGAGGAGCCATATGGATACTCGACCAGTAGTTGTTGTTGTAGGCAAACTCTACTAAAGGCAAGAACTGATTCCACGAATCTCCAAAGTCAATAACACAAGCTCGGAGCATATCCTCCAATATCTGAATAGTCTACTCGGACTGCCCGTCTGTCAGAGGATGAAATGCTGTACTCAACTCAACCTGGGTACCCAACTCTCGCTGAACTGTTCTCCAGAAATGCGAGGTAAATTGCGTACCTCAATCCGAAATGATAGACACGGGCACACCATGAAGACGAACAATCTCCCGGATATAGATCTCAGCTAAATTCTTGGAAGAATAAGAGACTTCCACAGGAATGAAATGTGCTGACTTGGTCAGCCTATCAACAATAACCCACACTACATCAAACTTCCTCTGAGTCGGTGGGAGTCCAACAACGAAATCCATAGTGATACGCTCCCACTTCCACTCAGGAATCTCAATCTTCTAGAACAAACCACCTGGCCTCTGATGCTCGTATTTAACCTGCTGACAATTCAAACATCGAGCCACATATGCAACGATACCCTTCTTCATTCTTATCCACCAATAATGCTGCCGCAAGTCTTGATACATCTTCGCGGTGCTCGGATGAATAGAGTACTGGGAACTATGGGCTTCCTCTAAAATCAACTCTTGAAGCCCATCAACATTAGGCACGCAAACTCGCCCCTCCAATCTCAAAACTCCATCAGCATCTAATGTGACCTTCTTGGCACCTCCTCGCTGCATCGTGTCTCTAAGGACACAAAAATGGGGATCATCAAACTGCCGATCACGGATACACTCCAATAATGAAGAACGAGCGACTGTGCAAGCTAATATCCGACTAGGCTCAGAAATATTCAACCTCACAAATCGATTGGCCAAATCCTGAACGTCCAAAGCAAGAGGCCTCTAACTGACCAGAATATAAGCAAGACTGCCCATACTGGCTGACTTCCTACTCAAAGCATCGGCCACCACATTGGCCTTTTCCGGGTGATATAAGATAGTGATATCATAATCTTTCAACAACTCCAACCACTTCCTCTGCCTCAAATTCAACTCCTTTTTCTTGAGCAAATACTGAAGACTCTTATGATCTGTGAACATCTCACACGACATGCCATATAGATAATGCCTTCAAATCTTCAACGCGTGCACAATGGTTGTTAACTGCAAGTCATGAACCAGATAGTTCTTCTCGTGAATCTTCAACTGTCGCGAAGCATAGGCAATGACCTTGCCATCCTGCATCAACACTGAACCAAGCCCAATATGAGATGCATCACAATAAACTGTATAAGGCCCTGAACTTGTGGGCAAAACCAGCATTGGTGCCGTAGTCAAAGCTATCTTGAGCTTCTAAAAGCTCGCCTCGCACTCATCCGACCACCCAAACTGGTCACCCTTCTGAGTCAACCTGGTCATCGGGACTGCAATAGATGAAAACCCCTCCACGAACCGACGATAGTAGCCTGTCAATCCCAAGAAACTCCGAATCTTTGCACAGGATGCTGGTCTAGGCCAGTTCTTGACTGCCTCAATCTTCTTTGGATCAACCTAAATACCCTCTACTGATACGACATGACCCACGAATGCAACTAAACTCAGCCAGAACTCACACTTCGAGAACTTCACATATAGCTGACTATCCTTCAGAGTCTGAAAAACCACTCTAAGATGTTGCTCGTGTTCCTCTCGGCTGCGGGAATATATCAAAATATCATCAATGAAGATGTCACGAACGAATACAAATAAGGCCTGAACACTCGATTCATCAAATCCATAAAAGCTGTTTGTCATGACCCAAATCCCGGTTGTGATGGCACCCAGCACACTACTAGGCAAGCCCGACCATTATTCAACACTTAACCCAATTTATCAAAAATAGCAGAAAGAAATATCAATTAAGCAAGATTAAAGTACTGAAGATTTTAACAAAATACACAATATAATCTCACTAGGACCCGGTGTCACGAATCTGAGCCTCTAGAATACAGAATATCATCCTAATACACGGTATATCCAAAGTCCGATAATGCGGAAATAAAGAGATAGGATAGGAGGGAGAAGATCAATGGCTGCGAACGCCGTGCAGCTACCTCGATACTCCCAGAGGCTGGATCTGCTGATCAACTGGATCTACTGAGCCTGAGACTGCCCTGGATCTGCACACAAGGTGCAGGGAGTAAAGTGAGTACTCCGACCCAGTGAGTAATAAAAGTAACTACAGTCCGAAGATAAGAAAATCCAGTAAATACACAAAGTAAGCTACAATCCGAATATACAGCAACATATGGAACTGAGCAGCTAAACACCAGTATAAATACAAATACATGAATGCAATGCAATGCATATGATGGTACATTCCAGTACCCACTGCGGCGTGCAGCCCGAGCCATCCATATTTATTTATCGTCGACGACGCTCACTAGGGGTGTGTACAGACTCCGGAGGGGCTCCTACAACCCAAGTGCAATATCTTGGTTAGTCATTGTTACCTGACCGGTCAGCCATTGTTACCTAACCAGTTTATATCACCGGTCAGCCATTGTTACCTGACCAATTTATATCATACAGTGCCATTGTTACCACTGTTCAAGTATATCATCCAGTGTCATTGTTACCACTGTTTCAAGTATATCACACAGTGTCATTGTTACCACTGTTTCAAGTATATCACACAGTGTCATTGTTACCACTGTTTCAAGTCACTTTATAATCAGTCCAGAAAATAATATAATAAGCCCCTTGGGCATTTACAAAACAGAAGTTCCCAGCCCGGAATACATTTAAAAATATCATTTAAGTTTTCAACACTTAGAATTATGGCTGAGTTTGCAAAACAGCATTTAAAACCTTGGACTGAAATTAAATGATATGCAAATCATGCTAAGCAGTAATATCAATCCTCGAAGGATTTTACAAATCGGCACAAGGCCCCAAACATGGCATCAAGCCCAGTAATATCAATGAAGTATGTGTATCAATCACCAGTATAGTATAAACATCACACGGGATGGACCAAGTCACAATCCCCAATAGTATCCGACCCCGCACTCGCCATGGAGAGTGTGTCACGCCTCAATATAGCGTTACGATGTGAAAGTCCGGGGTTTCAAACCCGCAGAACAACATTTACATCTATTACTCACCTCAAGATGGCCAAAAGTCTACTCCGCGATGCCCTTTCCTTTCGAATCGACCTCCTTGCACGTCGAATCTTACCAAAACCACAAGGAATATATTACAATAGGCTAAGGGAATATAACCCAATCGAAAAGACTCGAAAAATATCGAAAATCACGAAATTTGCAAAACCCGAGCCCCGGGCCCACTTCTCGAAAAATTACGAAAGTCACATCACCGGATTCCTCGTCTCGCCATGAGTCCGTACATATAAAATTTACCAAAATCGGAGTTCATTTGACCCCTCAAATCACCAAATCTTATTTTCAAATCCCTAGGCCTAAATCCTCAATTTTTCTACAATTTTCATGCTCAAATCCATACATAATTGATGTACTTAACTCAAAATAGGTGGGGATAACTTACCTTCACATTGATGATGAAAATCCCCTCTTGAAGCTCCCCAAAAATCGTCCATACTTTGAAGAAATGAAGAAAAGTGAGCTAAATCCGTGTATAAAAGAATCTGTCTGTGCTTCGTCGAGTTGTACCTTGCACTTGTGCTATACAAGTTGTACATCCTATTAAAATTGTTCCTTGTCGGACACCTTCTGTTTAAACACCCATAACGTCTTGTATAAATATCCAAATGACAAACGGTTTGAAGATTTAGAAACTACACTCAAAGATATTTAATTTGATAGGTTGTACACCATATAACTCTTTATATATCCCGAGCTATGAGCTTCTAAATTGCATCGTAAATTCTGCCAAAATTGCTCCAGCAGCCCTTTTCGATCTATCGTAACTTTCTGAGATGATATCCAAATCGCAAATGGTTTAACTTTGCGAAAACTAAAATGTATGGGCTACAACTTTAGTGTTTTGCATTTTTTTTTATTTCTTATAGATTACAAGATATGAGCTTCCAAACTGGACTACTCGCACCTAAAATTTTCTGGGCACAGCAGAATTTTCTGCAATTTTTTCCAAGTCCGAAATCACTCTGAGACACCTCTGAAACACTCCCGAGCCCTCAGGGCTCCAAACCAAATATGAACACTGACTCTAAAACATTACACGAACTTACTCGAGCGATCAAATCGCCAAAATAACATCAAAATCAATGATTTGAGCCTTAAATCCAAGAATTCTTTCAAATTTCATAAACTTTCAAATTTTCCAATTTAAGGTCGAAACCCGTCAAACAACGTCCGTTTGTAACCAAACTTTACAGGAAGCGCTTAACCAACATATATGACCTGTACCGGGCGTCGGAACCAAAATACGAGCCCGATATCATTACTTTCTGATCAAATTTCATTTTCATTTTCCTTAAACATTTTCAAAAAACAATTTCACGAAAAAATTCATTTCTCGGGCCTGGGACCTCGGAATTCGATTCCGGAAACACGTTCAACTCCCATATTTTTCTATGGACCATTCGAGACCGAAAAATCACGGGTCCGAGTCCGTTTCCCAAAAATGTTGACCAAAGTCAACTTTAACAATATTAAATATCAAAATTTTTCAAATTTTTCCCATAATTCATATATTTCAACACAAAGATATTCCGGACACACTTCTAAGTCCCAAATAACCTAACGAAGCTATCCAAACCATATAATTCGCATTTCGAATCCGATATCAAATTTCATAAACCTTCAAGTTTCCATCTTTAGCCGAACGGTTCCAAAATGACCTACGGACCTGCGAATTCACTTCCAATCGCGCTCCCAAATCCAGAATCACCATACGAAGCTACTCCCAGTCTCGAAATCCCAAACGAACATCAATAACACTGAAATGCATTTTAAACCAAACTGATGCAATTTCTTCTAAAATGCTATCTTCCACAATAGGCGCCAAAATGCTCCCGGGTTATCCAAAACCCGATCCGGGCATACGCCCAAGTCCGAAATCATCATACGAACCTGCTGGAACCTTCGGATCCCAATTCCGAGGTCGTTTACTCAAAATTCCAATCCTAGTTCATTTCTTCAATTTTAAGCTTTCAAAATGAGAATTTCCATATAGATTGACTCCAAACTTCCTGAATTTTAATTCTGACCATACACACAAGTCAATATACCTGAGATGAAGCCGTTCATCGCCTTAAACTGCTGAATGATGCGCCAGAACTCAAAACGACCGGTCGGGTCGTTACACTGCTGGGGCATTTGTCAACCCGAATGAAATAACCAAGAACTCATAATGCCCGTACCGAGTGCAGAATGCTGTCTTAGGGACATCGGATGCCCTAATGCTCAATTGATGGTAGCCAGATCTCAAGTCTATCTTTGAAAATAATTTGGCACCCTGAAGCTGATCGAACAAATCATCAATCATCGGCAGTGGGTACTTATTCTTGATTGTGACCTTGTTCAACTGCAGGTAATCAGTGCACATTCTCATCGACCCGTCCTTCTTCTTAACAAACAATACTGGCGCACCCCAAGGCGAAACACTTGGTCTAATGAATCTCTTCTCAAGCAAGTCTTGCAACTGCTCCTTCAACTCCTTTAACTCTGGCGGGGTCATGCGATACGGCGGAATAGAAATGGGCTGAGTGCCCGGAGCCAAATCAATACAGAAGTCAATATCCCTGTCAGGTGGCATACCCGGCAGGTCTGAAGGAAAAACCTCAGGAAACTCGCGAACCACAGGCACAAAATTAATAGAGGGGACCTCAGCACTGGAATCACGAATATAAGCCAAATAAGCCAAACACCCCTTATCGACCATACGTCGAGCCTTCACATACGAAATAACACTGCGGGTAGAATAACCAGGAGTCCCTCTCCACTCTAAACGGGGCAAATCCGGTAAGGCTAAGGTCACAGTCTTGGCATGATAGTCCAAGATATCGTGGTAAGGTGATAACCAGTCCATCCCCAATATAACATCGAAGTCAACCATATCTAAAAGCAACAAATCAACACGGGTCTCAAGACCCCCAATCACCACAATACAGGAATAATGAACTCGATCGACCACAATAGAATCACCCACCGGTGGAGACACATAAATAGGAATACTTAGTGGATCACTAGGCAGAACCAGGTACGGTGCAAAATAAGAGGACACATACAAATACGTAGACCCTGGATCAAATAACATTGAAGCCTCCCTATCACAAACCAGAATAGTACCTGTAATGACTGCATCTGAAGACTCGGCGTCGGGCCTAGCTGGAAGAGCATAACATCGAGGTTGTGCCCCACCACCCTAAACTACCTCTCTGGGATGGCTTGCTGTTGGCTGGCTTCCACCTCTGGCGGCCTGAGCTCTACCTTTAGGACCTCTACCTCCACCTCTAGCACCTCTACCCCCACCTCTAACTGGTTGGGCGGGCTGTGGAACACCTGGTGCCTAAACCATAGCACGAGAACCCTGATATTGAGAGCTACCTGGAGCTCGAGAGCAAAACCTGGCAATGTGACCGGGATCACCACAAGTGTAACAAGCCCTCGGCTACTAAAGCTGATGGCCCTGTCGACCTGAATGACCACCTCAGAAACTCTGAAGTGGCGGTGCAGTAATGGGAGCTGGTGGTGCACTGTAAGGCTGCTGATTAGAATAGTGCATCTGAGAACCACGACCACTTGAAGTACCATAAGAGACCTGGAGAGCTGACTGAAAGGGCCTAGGAGGATGGGATCTACCATATGAATCTGTACCTCCAAACAAGGTACCACTGAATCTGCCTGAATGACGGGTCCTCTTATCCGACCCATGACCACCTCCCTATGACAGAACTATCTCAACTTTGTAGGCCACATTGGCTGCCTCCTGAAATGTGATCTCACTCCCGGCCTCCTTGGCCATCTGAAGACAAATCAGCTGAATAAGACCATCAATAAACCTCCACACCCTCTCTCTCTCTCTCTCTCTCTCGGTGGGAAGTATAACAAGAGCATGGCGAGCTAGATCAATGAATCTGGTCTCATACTGAGTGACCGTCATGGAACCCTGCTGAAGGCACTCAAACTGCCTCCGAAAGGCCTCTCTCTAAGTCAGGGGGGAAACTTCTCCGAAATAACGATGTGAACTACTCCCAAGTCAAAGATGGCGAACCGGCTGGTCTAGCTAAGTAATAATCCCTCCACCAAGTATTGGCGAATCCAGACAGACGAAAGTTAGCAAAATCAACTCCATTGGTCTCAACGATCCCCATGTTCCGAAGAACCTCATGACAACTATCCAGATAATCCTAGAGATCCTCAGTAGATGCACTGCTGAATATAGAAGTGAAGAGCTTGGTGAACCTATCCAGCCTCCACAAAGCATTAGTAGACATAGCCGCTCCATCGCCGGTCTGAGCTACTACACCCGGCTGAACCGCCACAACTGGTTGAACCACTGGTATCTGAACTTGGGGAGCTACCTGCTCTGGAGTGCGCGTAGCAGGAGTCTGAGCCCCTCCTCCAGCCTGAGAAGTGGCTGGTGCTACAAGAAGCAAACCCGCTCGGGTGACACTCTCCATGAGGCCTACCAATCGGACCAGAGCATCCTGAAGAACTGGGGTAGCAGTGAACCCCTCTGGGACCTGAGCTGGGCCCATCGGAACTTCTGAGGCTGGAACCTCCTCCTCAAAATCAACTTGAGGCTCCGCCACTGGTACTATTGCGCGGCGCTGAGCTCTGCCCCTACGGCCTCGGCCTCTGCCCCTGGTGGGAGCTGCTGTTGGGGGCTTGGGCTGATGAGCGGTAGATGAGGAAGCGTGTGTTCTTGCCATCTGCGAAAGAACAGAGTAGAAATTCAATTAGCATTTGAGGAACCAATCCGCACGATAAGAAAGAACAAATGGGAAATTTTCCTAACTCTGTAGCCTCTGGGGATAAATACAGACGTCTCTGTACTGATCCCTCAGACTCTACTGAGCTTGTCCGTGAGTTGTGAGACCTATGTAACCTAGAGCTTTGATATCAACTTGTCACGACCTGGATTTCCCACCCTCAGGAGTCGTGATGGCGCCTACTATTGGGATCTAGGCAAGCCAAACATTAATTACTTTATCATTAACAACATAATCCTTGCTAATAATTATCAGCATTAAAATAAAAGCAACTGATTTAACTAAATAAGCGGAAGTTTTAAATTAACGAAAAGCTGAATAGAAATGCGGAAGAATTCAACATAAGCCTCCACCCAAGACTGGTGTAACAATACTCATGAACTACTAAGAGTGCTAAATACAACTGTTTGAAAGAAAACATAAATTGTTTGCCTCGAGTACAAAGAGATAACAGACCGAAATAAAGATAGAGGAGACGTCGGGCCTGCGGACGCCTGAAAGGCTACCTCGGTGTCTCGCTGGACTGAAGGTTGGTTCCCGCGCTACTGCTGTTGCTATCCAAAACCTGGATCTATGCAAAATAGCACAGAGTGTAGCATCAGCACAACCAACCCCATGTTCTGGTAAGTGTCCAGCCCAACCTCGACGAAGTAGTGACAAGGTTAGGACCAGACTCCAAATAAACATGTGCAGTTCATATATATATATATATATATATATATATATATACAGCGGGAAAAGATACAGGAATAACCAGTCAATGCGGGTAGGGGAAACATGTTGTGGGGGTGAATATAGTTCTGAATAGAAAGGCATCAAGTAAGAAAGGAAACAACATAACTAGAATATCAACAAGGAAGCAGAAATCAACAATTTGCACGCCATCACCCTTCGTGCTTTTACTCTCGTTCTCACCAAAACAATACACGGCACCATCCTTCGTGCTTTACGCTCTTCCTCACCCAAACAACAATCACAAGGCAAATAGGGTAAGGAAATCTAATACCTCGAAATAATCAAATAACAGCAGGTAATGAAAGAAACAACATAACTTGGATATCAACAAGGAAATCAAAAATCAACAAATGCACGGTATCACCCTTCGTGCTTTTACTCTCTTTCTTCACCATATAATCAATAAAATTGTCAGGAATGGTACATCGTGCGGCACGGCATCACCCTTCATGCTTTACACCCTTTCCTCAAAATATCAAGCAGTGCACGGCATTACCATTCATGCTTTACACTCTTTCCTCACAATATCAAACAATGTACGGCATCACCCTTCGTGCTTTATCACTCTTCCTTACCCAAACAACAATCACAAATAAGGGGCAAGGAAGTAAACAAATAATGATAGAAATCTCGGCAAGAAAATTCAATTAAACAGTTAAATCCCGGCAAGGGAACAATATCAATGAGTTTCCATATCCCGGCAAGGGAGAAAATCAACAAAACAACGAAACGTCCTGGCAAAAGAATAAACCAATAACTCTTTCTTTTTCTTTCACTTTCATCTCATAGTTCACATTATCACTTTAGCCAATGCTCCAAAGATTTAATTATCTCACATACCTTCACAATTTGTATTTCAACTCGAGCCAACGCTCCACGAAGTTCAAAGATCACAATTTCCTTTCACATACTCTTTACCACATATAGAAATCATCAATTAAGTATGGAAGTTATAACAAAACCAGGATATTTGCAATATAAGGACTCACGGTCATGCTAGACACCAATGTATAGATACTCGTCACCATGCCTATACATCGTACTCGACAATTAGCAAGTAGCAAATAAGACTCAACTCTTATTCCCTCAAGCTAAGGTCAGACCAAACACTTACCTCAAACTTCCACGGCCAAATCAATCCACAACAACCGCTTTCCCTCTCGAATTCGGCTCCAACTCAATCAAATCTATACAATAATGACTTCATAATATCAATATATGGTAAACAAATCAAACCCAATGCCTAATTATAGATTTCCAAGCTTTTTTCCCAAAATTCCAAAAATCGACCTCGGGCCCGCTTGGTCAAAACACGAGGTTCGGACCAAATTCATATCACCCATTCACCCACGCGCTCGAATATATAATTTGTTTTCAAATTCGACCCCAAAACGAGGTCTAAATCAAGAAAAAGTAAAAATCCCTAACTCTACCCAATTCCCCCAATTTCTGCCCTAAATTACATGTTTTAGGCTTAGGAATTTAATAGATATTGATGGAAAATGAAGAAAACGAGTTGAAATTTACTAACCCAAGTAGTGTTGGTGAAAGAGAGCTTCAATGGACGCCTAAGGACCTTGGAGAAGAAGGAGTTCGTGTGTTATTATGAAAATCCCACAACTACAATGTTCAGGAATTAAAAATTATAACTGTGCAAAATTGCCCTTCGCGTTCGCGGAAGGAAGGTCGTGTTCGCGAAGGGTAAACTTGGCAGACCATCGCATTCACAATATGAAGAGTGTGAACGCAAAGAGAAAAGGCTGGGGGTCCAGGAATTGGTCTACGCGAACGTGTGGACCTTCACGCGAACGCGATGAAAGGGATCTGCAAGACTACGCGTTCGCGAGGGTGTATATGCGAACGCGAAGAGGAAAAAGGAAGCTGAGTCCTCAGAGTCAAATGACTCTACGTGAACGCGAGGCAGGAATGCGAACGCGATGAAAGGAAAATTCAGAGCTTCGCGAACGCGGATGATGCGTCGCGAACGCGAAGAAGAAATGGCCTACAACAGCTGAAGACAAAAACCTGCGATCTTTCTAAGTCCGAAACCACTCCGAAACACCTCCAAAAGACTTCCGAGCCCTCGATGCTCCTAACCAATCACATGCACTAACTCAACAACATCCTACGAACTTAGTTGCACGATCAAATCGCCAAAATAACATCAAAAACAACGAATCGAGCCTCAAAATCACTAGCTTTTCTTCAAACTTCATAAACTTTCAAATTTAGAGTTTTAAGTCCGAAACACATCAAATGACGTCCAATTTCAACCAAACTTCACAGAAATATATTAAACTACATATAAGACTTGTACCGGGTGCCGGAACCAAAATACGGGCCCGATACCAACATGTTCTAACCAATTTTCATTTCAACTTTCTTTATAAATTTCAGAAAAACAATTTTACTCAAAAATTTATTTCTCGGGCTTGGGACCTCGAAATTCGATTCCGGGCACACGTCCAAGTCCCATATTTTCCTACGGACCCTCCGGGACCGTCAAATCACGGGTCCGGGTCCGTTTACCCAAAATGTTGACCGGAGTCAAATTTACTCATTTTAATATCAAATTTAGCATTTTTCACAGAATTTCATATTTAAGCTTTCTGGCTACACGCCTGGACTGCGCACGTAAATCAAGGTGACTAAAAATAAGGTTTTTAAGGCCTCAGAAGCATATAATGTGTAAGAAAACAGGTAATGACCCTTTGGGTCGTCACATAAAGATTTCAAAACCGCTGACTAACCTCTTGATGAAAGACACTAAGTTTGATTTTTCAGGTGACTGTGTAAAAGCATTTGAAGCCCTTAAGGAAAAGTTATCAACTGCACCTGTAGTTGTGTCCCCTGATTGGAACCAACCTTTTGAGGTCATGTGTGATGCTAGTGATACAGCAGTTGGAGCTGTTTTAGACCAAAGAAGGGATAAGAGTTTTTGTCCTATTTACTATGCTAGTAGGACATTGAGTGAGATTCAAGTGAATTATGCCATGACAGAAAAAGAGTTACTAGCAGTAGTGTTTGCTTTTGATAAATTTCGTTCCTATTTGATAGGAACCAAGGTCACTGTTTTTACTGATCATGCAGCTTTAAAATACCTCTTAGCTAAGAAAGATGCTTGCCTAGATTATTAAGATGGATTTTACTTCTGCAGGAATTTGACCTTGAGATAAAGGACAAAAAAGGGATAGAGAACCAAGTAGCTGACCATTTGTCTAGATTAGAAAATCCTCCCCTTGAGTTTAATGAGATAAAAGAAGAATTTCCTGATGAACATATTTTTTCAGTTGACACAATTGTGACTCAACCACCCTGGTTTGCAGATATAAGCTTTTTTCTTTGCTGGTAAGAGTAATCTTGCGGCATCCAATTTCCAACTAAGTAATTCGCGATATCTACAAATTAGGGTATAAGATTTTGTTACTTATAATATAGCTATTGGAATTAGAATCGTCTCAAGCTGACGAGGCCAACTTGGGACCTCTGTAGCTAGAAAATGTGTTTTTAAAGAAAGCATCTTTAAAAACAGTTATCCCAACTCTTTTTAGAAGATTTATATTTAAAAAGAGTTGGGAATCATTGAATTCACTCGATAGCGTGATAATAATAAAATCTTAGCTTCTATATGTATTTCTCTTAGGAATAACAGTTTATTGCTAATATAATTATATTTTGTTCGCTAAGAAATAACCAATTAATAACACTCCGCGAGGTTATGTAAATCAATTGATATATGACTCGTGACGATTAAACTGAAATAATTTTCTTGCCTGAATTGTGCTAAAAGATAGCAAAAACCTCTTGCGATTAATTTTTACTAAAAATCAATAATCTTGCCAACTACAACTCCTCCGTGAAATTAGAATGGAAGTAAGCAAGATTACAGACTTGGAATGATAGCTTAAAAATAATTACTCTCACTCTATTATTTTACCCAATAGTTATCATATATTAATTTTGCTTCGTGAGAATTACAAAATTGACATACAACTAACTTTGGAGAATAAATAGATAGAAGTGATAATAATTAATTAAAACTAATATTCCAGCACAATATAGAAATATAATTTGAAAGTTTCAGGTCAAGCATGTAGTAAAATTGAGATTAATATTATAACGCTATCGAGCTTCATCAACTATCCCAACAAAAGAGATTACTCCATTATGGAGTATTTAAATCTCACAAAGAAAGAAATTCTTAAAATACTATCAACACTCTTAGAAAATTCAAAGACTACAAGATAAAATGAAATAGATAAAGAGAGAAGTAAAGACCAAAGCTAGAGAAAAGTTTGCTAATTAGGCACGTATATCTCTCTTGGTGATATTACATGTTCCCCCCTTGAGTTTAATGAGATAAAAGAAGAATTTCCTGATGAACATATTTTTTCTGTACCAGTTACTTAGGCATACCGATCACCATAGAGTTACTCATGCACAGGTGACTCTATTGTTGTAGAGGCCTTCATGAGATGTTCTGGTTGTACAATAACCTGGATATTGACCAGATCAATTGATTAAGCATTTAATTACCCAAATCTATGTCAGGCTTATGAGGTTCCACTGCTTCTCCCTCAATGGCTATGGGTTTTGTATCTTAGTTCTGAGTTTAACGTCGTTAGCTCGACTTATTAATTGCAGAATTCATCAGTCTATCAAAGTAACCGATGGATGTTGTTCAAAATGTCTTCCATAGTACAATTTTAGCGTGTGACCATTTACCTTAAACTTGTCTCCTCCATTTTTCTGAATTTCAATTGCCCTGCACGGAGTAACACCTATAACATTGTAAGGACCCGTACACCTGGATTTTAATTTTCTTGGGAATAACCTGAGTCGGCTATTGTAAAGAAGTACCTAATCTCCAATTTTGAAACTCTTTGGTCGGATCAACTTGTCATGCCATATTTTTGTTTTTTCTTTAAAAGTTTTAGCATTTTCATAGGCTCCCAATCTCAGTTCTTCCAATTCATTAACCTGAATAAATCGCTTTTTACCAGCGGAGGTTAAATCAAAGTTCAGTGCTTTCAATGCCCAAAAAGCTTTATGTTCTAATTCTTCGGGCAAATGACAAGCTTTTCCATTGCCAAAGAGTGTAAAATCATCCATAAAAATTTCAAGAAATTTGTCGTTCATGTCAGCAAAAATTGCTGACATGCAACGCTGAAATGTAGCAGGGGCATTGCACAGACCAAATGGCATTCTCCTATAGGCATATGTTCCATGAGGGCATGTGAAGGTTGTCTTATCTTGATCTTCTGGTGCAATTGGTATCTGATTATATCCTGAATAGCCATCAAGAAAACAGTAAAAACCATATCCGGCAATTCTTTCCAACATTTGATCAATAAATGGCAAAGGGAAATGATCTTTTCTAGTGACATCATTGAGACGTCTATAATCAATACAGACTCTCCATCCTGTAACAGTCTTGGTAGGTATGAGATCATTATTTTCATTTTTTATAATTGCCATACCTCCTTTCTTTGGTACTACCTGAATGGGACTTACCCACGGGCTTTCAGAAATGGGGTATATAATACCTGCTGCCAACAACTTTACGATCTCTTTTTTCACTACTTCCTGCATTGCTAGATTCAATCTTCTTTGTGGCTGGACTGTTGGCTTGTAGCTATCCTCCATAAGGATTCTGTATGTACAAATAGCCGAACTAATCCCTTTAATATCTTCTACAGTCCACCCCAAGGTTCCTTTGTATGCTTTCAATACTTTAATCAAACTATTTTCTTGTTCTGCAGTAAGAGAAGACGAAATAATTACTGGAAATAATTCTTGTTCAAGATAAACATATTTCAAATGAGATGGGAGAGTTTTGAGTTCAATTTTTGATTGAACTTGTTCAGATTTCATCTCTTCTTCTTTTGAATCTTTGTCTAATATTTCAGCTTCTCTTCTGATAGTGGGATCATCGTCATGTGTGGTGCCTAATTTGATCAAGCATCTTTCCATTGAATCTGAAATTAATTGATCATCTTTGAATTCATCTGTAAGATAACTAATCATGTCAATTGAAAAACATGAAGATAATGTTTCATCTCTTGAATATCTTAGTATCTTTTGCGTATCAAATATGACTCTTTCTTCATCAACTCTTAAAATTAATTTTCCTTGATGAACATCTATAATTGCTCTTCCTGCTACCTAAAATTATTGGTTCATTAAGTGTCACGACCTAATTCCCCGAATCCGATCGTGATGGCGCCTCTCGTGAAGACAAGGCCAGCCAGACCAAAACAGACCACCTTTTTAAAATAGTTAAATACCATAAGTAGTTCTAAAACATGATATAATAACCATAATTTGCGGAATTAATGATAACAACAGTAGAAACCATCCCGACACAGCCCAAACCGGGGAGTCACAAGTCATGAGCAACTAAGAAATCCAGATACAAGTCTACTGAACACTAAATCCGATACAATAGTTCTAAAAACATGAAAATGATAAGATAAGGGAGGCACGAGGCTACGAACGCCAACAGCTACCTCGTAGTCTCCAAATCACTGTCTGGACTGGGAGAATCAGCACTTAGGAGCGGACTCTGCAATGCCTGAATCTGCACATATGGTGCAAGGAGTAATGTGAGTACTCCGACTGAGTGATAAATAATTATAAATAATGGATGAAAATATGAAAACACATAAAGGCACAAAGAAATTCCATATCAAGCAGTATAATCACTTAAAGCAGTAATCAGTGAAGAAATCAAATGATATCTCTCTTTTTTAAACAAGTAAAACATGTAATTTAATAGGTAAAAAATAACAAGTAGAAATCCGCCCCTCGGGCATAGTATCAATCGCTCAGAATAGTATCATCCCCTCGGGCTCACTCTTAGTACAGTATCAGCCCCTTGGGCTCAGCATCAATCACTTAGAACAGTATCAGCCCCTCGGGCTCACTCTCAGATCATAATGGGTACCCGCGCTCACTGTGGGTGTGTAGACTCTGGAGGGGCCCCTTACGGCCCAAGCGCTATATCAAGCCACCTCATGGCATCATCACTCGGCACTCGGCCTCACATCACTAGGCACTCGACCTCACATCACTCGGCACTCGGCCTCACATCACTCAAGCCACCTCGTGGCATATAAAGTATCTCAGGCCCTCGGCCTCATATCACTCAGCATATCCTCACATATAGCCCTTGGCCTCACTCAATCCAAAAATCATCACAAGCCCTTTGGGCATTAGTAAAACAGTAGTTGTCAGCCCAAAACATGATGTAGAAATATCATTTAAGTTTCAAATCTGAGTAAAAGTGGTTGAGTTTGTAAAACAATAGATATCAACAGGACTAATTTCAAATAATAAGTCAAGCAATGATAAAAATCCTGGAAGGGTTCAAATAATTGGCACGAAGCCCAAATATGGCAATTAGCCCAAATCAAGATGATAACAAATGAATTTCAGTCAAATATGCAGTAAAATCATCAATCGGTATGGACCAAGTCACAATCCCCAGTAGTAAAAGACCTCACGCTCATCATCCAGCGCGTATCTTGTCTCAATATAGCACTACGATGTGCAATCCGGGGTTTCAAACCCTCAGGACATCATTTACAATCATTACTCACCTTGAACCGGCTAATCCTCTAGCTCGCGACACCTTTGCCCCTCGAATTGGCCTCCAGGTGCGTCAAATCTATCCAAAATCAGAACGAATACATCACAATATGCCAAGGGAACAAAGCCTAAGCAAAAACATTCAAAAAATATCAAAAATCCCGAAATTAGCAAAACCCGAGCCCCGGGCCCACGTCTCGAAATCGGGTAAAATTTACATTTACAGAATCCTCATATCCTCACAAGTCTCACTATACCAAAATTATCCAATTCCGATACCATTTGGTCCTTCAAATCATCATTTTACATTTTTGAAAGGTTTCACAATTTTCTTCCCAAATTCCATCCCAAATCACGAATTAAATGATGAATTCAGTGATAGATTTATGTATTCTAGCCAAATCTGAGTTAAAATCACTTACCCCGATGAATTTCTTGAAAAACCTTCGAACAATCGCCAAAATCCGAGCTCTCTAGGTCAAAATATCAAATAAAACCCAAAATCTTGTATTTATAGAGTATCCCTCAGATTTCACCCTCCGCGGGCCGTACAAAACCGACCGCAGTCCGCACAAACCAGTGAGGTCCGCACAAAAACGACCGCGGCCGCACAGCTTTCCTCTGTAGTGACAGGCTTTAGTATTTTGGCCATAACCTTTTCTACATATGTCCAAATTGCAATATCTTTACCTTTCTCGAAACGAGACATGAAGGGCTACAAATTTTGTTTTTAAATCGTCTCCAAATTCCTTGTAGATCAAACGATATGAGCTTCCGAAGTTGGACTGATGACCTGCGGATCTTCATGACCGTGGACCACCACGCCCAGCACTAAACCGCCGCGCCTAACACTAAATCCACTGCGCCCAACACTAAAACTTCTGCCCCCATCCATTTTCTAAGTTCAGGAATGTTCGTACTCGCTCAAAACTCACCCGAAACACACCCGAGGCCCTCAAACCTCAACCCATACATACCAACACCTCCCATAACATCATTAACACCTTGTCGAGCTTTCGAATCACTCAAAACAACATCAAAACACCAAATCAATTTCGGATTCAAGCTTAAGAACTTAGAAATTTCAAATTCCACAAACAACACCGAAACCTATCAAATCAGGTCCGATTGACCCCAAATTTTGCACACAAGCCATAAATGACATAATGGAGTTATTCCAGCTTCTTGAGTCAGATTTTGATCTCGATATCAAAAAGTCAACCCCTCGGTCAAATTTCCAAACTTCGGCTTCTCATTTTCGCCATTTCAAGCCTAATTAAACTACAAACTTCCAAAAAAATTCCGGGCGCGATCCTGAATCCAAAATTACCATACAAAGCTAACCAAATCATAAAAATTCCGATCCGAGATCATATACAAACAAGTCAAATATTGGTCAAACCTTTCAAATTTTAAGCTTTCAACTGAGACTGTTCTTCCAAATTAAATTCTGATTAACCTAAAACCCAGCACCAATGATTTACATAAGTCATAATATACCACACGGGGCAAGTCATGCCCGAGAACTGGCGAGCAAAGTGCAAAAGCTCAAAATGACACCGTTCGGGTCGTTAAATCCTCCCCCACTTAAACATACGTTCGTTCGCGAACGTGCTCAGAGTTGTTCCAAAAGCTAACCAATCGCTGAATAACCTTACCATGCATATACCTGGGGGTGATCCCACGTCACCCTATCTTACATAGGTCCGATAACACACAGTAACTGAAATTTCACAATCCAATCTAACCCATAAGCCTTAGAACCACATTTCCACTTCTGAAATCATTCACAATATCAGGATCTCACATCTATATTCAGAATAAGCCCGAACCAGCTGTAATCACCCATACTTGCAATCTCAGGTGCAATCACTTGATATACCACATGACTCAAACACTCGTAGTGATAACTTCTAATTACAGCAGCTGCACACAACAAATGAATACCGATAGAAAAACTCTTATCAACTAAAGCCTCATCCCAACACTTTCATATACTGCCAATGATCACTAAAACACGCGGTAAGCCATAACCATTTCCCAGATCAACCATTCAAGAAGTCACTCCTCCTTTGGCAAATGCCACAACAAATTTCTGAGCCGAAGCTCTATATTATCCTTTCAACATGCTGAAATCAAATCTGTTTGCAGACATTAAAGACCCCGATAGTCTCATCTAATCTAACACAACTACTCTTGTGACATTGACACCTCAATATAGACTAAAGCCACGATTTGTGCAATCCATGCACCAATAAGCCACAATCCGAACCTACTCAATTCCTGAAAAATGACTCAAATGAAAGAGCTGTACCGCAAGCTCACTAGTACCACCACACACAATGCCGAGAACCCATATCACATCATAAAAATAGAACACATAAATCTAACCCGCATGATCATACCTTCCCATAGCTTCGCTCCAACGCGACCTTATCAAAACACTGATCCACGTGAAAACACCTTAAGTCACTCTTCTCAAAATCGACAATCGTGCATAATATGATGGCTAAAACAAAAGCAATCATCATAACCACCGCAAAGTAATTGATATAACATTACACATACCCGAAGGGACACAACCGATACGCTACCCGCCGAGCAATACCCGATACTCTATCCACTCGAATTCCACTGAGAGGACCCAATAACGCCGCACCACATGTGCCTATAACCAACAAACTTTAACGCCTCGCAACATGGAAAGATAACCCATAGCTCCCCGTGATTACTAATAACTCAATAACAACTAAATCAACACATCTCTCACCATTGAAAACTAGAAGTCAACCAAACCATCGTGATACAGAACACACATCCGTATAGGTCTACCAATGAACCACACATCAAGTCTAGTCACACACAATAGATAAATAATCCTCCGAAGGTTCACAACGACTGAATCATAGAACATACTACCCTCTGACCAACCTTAGCTATTTTCTCACAGTCCACAACCACAATACATATGATGTATTATTAACTCAATCACATTTCCCTCTTTCTGAAGTGCATACCGTTATCAAGACACACCATTTAGTAATATCATTTACCTAGTCATCTAAAACTGCATGTGTTGTCTAAGAATTTATGACCTTCCTTTCAAAACTGAATTGCGACCTTACATATGCCAATCTCCGCCCTACACAACATACCACATATAATATGCCATCATATGATAAATATGATAACTTCAAAATTCCTTTCCGAGCCACCATCAACTACATACTTAACTAGTCAAAAAATTTCCATTTGATCCCATCTAGGAGAAAATCACTATACATTCCATACTCCTTATGCCAGCAAAATTATACATCTCTATCGTGGTAGAAATTATTAAGAACTCTACAAATCCCTCTTTCCATAAAACCAAACCACCAATACTGACTTATTTTAACTCAACCAAGATACACAAGCTATCCAAAACCTAAGAGCATTTCCACGAAACACATATGGAAACTCATTACCTTGTAAACACCCAAAAAACTATTCATATCCTTACCATACCGATATGGCCTACTACCAAGCTATCCCATCTATCCGAGCTCCCTTCTGATTTACCTTCACTTGATACTCCTTCTTGCTATAACATCATATTTCCTCAACCTAAACTTACCACACGAGACCCAAGCATAATACCACACAACCTAAGGCTCATCACCCGCTGAATACTCTTTTTAATGTTTCCCCAAAGCACCATATTCAAGATACCGACTCTGAAAGGACTTACTGCGAATCCGAAGCCATTACCTTCACCTTCCCAATACTAATATATGGAATCCCATAATTAATATAGAAAATACCACAAGTCTTGCCATCTTCCAAGGAAAACTCAGTTTCTATCCATAAGTACAACTTGAAAGCCTCCAATTATTGCTTGTAAAATTTTGAACACCATAGGACCATTCTCTAGAGGCATCCACTCTACTCAAACCGCAGTTAGATTGATTAAACGAACCGAACAACCTGTGCTTCATTTGCACTCCGACACTGCAGAATGTGACCTCATTCCAATATAACCAAGCAACTTCCTGCTCTATGTACCAAGAATTCGTTACCAACCATAACTCAAGTCATTCCCCGATTCCCGTACACCCATAAAGCATAACATAGCCTTTATTGAAATTTCCTTTACTCAAGCCACAACTGATTTACAAATACGCCTCGAACTGGAACTATTAGAGCACATAACCGTGCAATCAACTATTCAATAGCGGACTCCCCCACTTGGCTCAAAGCCATAGATAAACACACGCTCAATAACTCATAACGATTATACTTTATTGATGCCATGATACCATAATGAGATTAAACTCAAATCTTTTATAAGCTTGTGAAAAGACAAATCATCTAGAATTTTAACTCTTCTGTAAATCTCGCATTCCACTCTCGCAACAGTTACACCCACTCACTAAGCGACCCAATTTAAGTTGCAACACATATCCTTCACTCGCAAATCTAACAGACACATAAGGATCGTACAACCTCAGAACACTTCGCAGGAGATAACCCACCTTCTTCGCCTTAAACTAACATTTATGTATACCTTCCACCGTCATAACCATTATGCAGTCACTTAGTCTTCTTGAGTCTGAACTCATACCGCAACATGAAATTTACTTCACTCCCAACTAGGACACCTGAAAAGACTCTTTGTACACCCATAACTCGAGGCTATACCTCAAATCAAGATGGATACATCTCGCAGTACTAACATACTCATCACATAGTTATTCAGCCATCACTCCCACTAATAGGGACACTACCGAACATATAAGTTCAAAAATAATTGCTCGCACAGTCAGCACCTCGGTGCTCAAGCTATAGGCAAAAATTCGGCCTCAAGTCCTCCAGACTGGCCCAACATCAACACACAGAGATCACATCTCGTCCCTCGATCAGGGAATCACAAGCCATCGATGTACATCTAATATTGAACGCTCATGCATGCATACGAACGCGTGGAAGGAATTTCAAGAGTTATTTTTCAAGCTTAATCAAGGACGCACGATAAGAATTCAAGAATGTGAAGTTTTCCTAAAGGTTCTGTAGCCTCTCGAGGATAAATACAAACGTCTCCGTACGGATCCGCGAGACTCTACTAAACCTGCTCATGACTCGTGAGACCTATGTAACCTAGGCTCTGATACCAACTTGTCACAACCCAATTCCCCAAATCAGATCGTGATGGCGCCTCTCATGAAGACAAGGCCAGCCAGACCAAAACAGACCACCTCTTTTAAACAGTTAAATACCATAAGTAGTTCTAAAACGTGATATAATAACAATAATTTGCGAAATTAACGATAACAACAGTAGAAACCATCCTGACACAGCCCAAACCGGGGTGTCACAAGTCATGAGCAACTAAGAAATCCGGATACAAGTCTATTGAACACTAAATCTGATACAATAGTTCTAAAAACATGAAAATGATAAGATAAAGGAGGCACGGGGCTGCGAACGCCAACAGCTACCTCGTAGTCTCCAAATCACTGCCTGGACTGGGAGAATCAGCACTTAGGAGCGAACTCTGCGATTCCTGAATCTGCACACATGGTGTAGGGAGTAATGTGAGTACTCCGACTCAGTGATTAATAATTATAAATAATGGCTGAAAGTATGAAAACACATAAAGGCACAAAGCAATTCCATATCAAGCAATAAAATAACTTAAAGCAGTAATCAGTGAAGAAATCAAATGATATCCCTTTTTTTAAACAAGTAAAACAGGTAATTTAATAGGTAAATAACAAGTTGAAATCCTCCCCTCGGGCACAGTATCAATCGCTCAGAACAGTATCAGCCCTTTGGGCTCACTCTCAGTATAGTATCAGCCCCTTGGGCTCAGTATCAATCACTCAGAACAGTATCAGCCCTCGGGCTCACTCTCAGATCATAATGGGTACCCGCGCTCACTGTGGGTGTGCAGACTCCGAAGGGGCCCCTTACGGCCCAAGCGCTATATCAAGCCACCTTGTGGAATCATCACTCGGCACTCGGCCTCACATCACTCGGCACTCGCCCCCACAACACTCAATCCACCTCATGGCATATAAAGTATCTCAGGCCCTCGGCCTCATATCACTCAACATATCCTCACATATGGCCCTCAGCCTCACTCAGTCCAAAAATCATCACAAGCCCCTTGGGCATTAGTAAAACAGTAGTTCTCAGCCCAAAACATGATGTAGAAATATCATTTAAGTTTCAAATCTGAGTAAAAATGGCTGAGTTTTTAAAACAGTAGATATCAACGGGACTGAGTTCAAATAATAAGTCAAGCAGTGAGGGAAACAATGATAAAAATCCTGGAAGGGTTCAAATAGTTGGCACGAAGCCCAAATATAGCAATCGGCCCAAATCATGATGATAACAAATGAATTTCAGTCAAATACGCGGTAAAATCATCAATCGGGATAGACCAAGTTACAATCCCCAGTAGTAAAAGACCCCACGCTCATCATCCAGCGCGTATGTTGTCTCAATATAGCACTACGATATGCGATCCGGGGTTTCAAACCCTCAGGACATCATTTACAATCATTACTCACCTCGAACCGGCTAATCCTCTAGCTCACGATGCCTTTGCCCCTCAAATTGGCCTCCACGTGCGTTGAATCTATCCAAAATCAGAACGAATACATCACAATATGCCAAGGGAACAAATCTCAAGCGAAAACACTCGAAAAATATCAAAAATCCCGAAATTAGCAAAACCCGAGCCCCGGGACCACGTCTCGGAATCGGGTAAAATTTATATTTTTAGAATCCTCATACCCTCACGAGTTTAACCATACCAAAATTATCCAATTCTGATACCATTTGGTCCTTCAAATCATTATTTTATATTTTTGAAAGGTTTCACAATTTTCTTCCCAAATTCCATCCCAAATCACGAATTAAATGATGAATTCAGTGATAAATTCATGTATTCTAGCCAAATCTGAGTTAAAATCACTTACCCCGATGACTTTCTTGAAAAACCTTTAAAGAATCGCCAAAATCCGAGCTCTGTAGGTCAAAATATCAAATAAAACCCAAAACCTCGTATTTATAGAGTACCCCTTAGATTTCACCCTCCGCGGGACGCACAAAACCGACCGCGGTTCGCACAAACCAGTGCGGTCCGCACAAAAACAACCGCGGCCGCACAGCTTTCCTCTGTAGTGACAGGCTTTAGTATTTTGGCCATAACTTTTTCTACATATGTCCAAATTGCAATATCTTTACCTTTATGGAAACTCAACACGAAGGACTACAACTTTCGGTTTTGAATCATTTCAAAATTCCTTGTAGATCAAACGATATGAGCTTTCAAAGTTGGACCGACGACCTGCAGATCTTCATGACCGCGGACCACCGCGCCCAGCACTAAATCCACTGAGCCCAGCACTAAAACTTCTGCCCCCATCCATTTTCTAAGTTTAATTATGTCCGGACTCGCTCAAAACTCACCCGAAACACACCCGAGGCCCTCAAACCTCAACCCAAACATACCAACACCTCCCATAACATCATTAACACCTTGTCGAGCTTTCAAATCACTCAAAACAACATCAAAACACCAAATCAATTTCGGATTCAAGCTTAAGAACTTAGAAATTTCAAATTCCACAGACAACACCGAAACCTATCAAATCAGGTCCGATTGACCCCAAATTTTGCACACAAGTCATAAATGACATAATGGAGTTATTCCAGCTTCTTGAGTCGGACTTTGATCTCGATATCAAAAGGTCAACCCCTCGGTCAAATTTCCAAACTTCGGCTTCTCATTTTTGCCATTTCAAGCCTAATTAAACTACAAACTTCCAAAAAAAAAATCGAGCACGATCCTAAATCCCAAATTACCATACGAAGCTAACCAAATCATAAAAATTCCGATCCGAGATCATATACAAATAAGTCAAATATTGGTCAAACCTTTCAAATTTTAAGCTTTCAACTGAGACTGTTCTTCCAAATTAAATTCTGATTAACCTAAAATCCAACACCAACGATTTGCATAAGTCATAATACACCACACAGGGCAAATCATGCCCAAGAACTGGCGAGCAAAGTGCAAAAGCTCAAAACGACCGGTCGGGTCGTTACATTAGGACATTCTTTCATTTGAAGTACTATAAAATCTACAGGGAAAACTAACTTATCTACTCTTACGAGTATATTTTCAATTATTCACTTAGGTTTCTTAGTACTTTGATCCGCAAACTAAAGAGAAACACTTGTGTCTTTTATTTCACCAAGATCTAACTTTTTAAAGATAGAAAATGGCATTAAATTTATTGAAGCTCCAGAATCACAAAGTGCCTTTTCAAAATATATTCCTCTCAAAGTGCATGGAATTGTAAAACTGCCTGGATCACCAAGGTTTTATTGTAGCTTATTTTGAAGTATAGTACTGCATTTTTTCGTAAGCATTACCACAGAAACTTCTTCTAATTTTCTTTTACTTGACAAAATTTCCTTTAAAAATTTGGCATATGAAGGCATTTGTAACAAAGCATCAGTAAAAGGAATATTGATTTGAATTTGTTTTAAAATCTCCAAAAATTTTGCAAATTGGTTGTCAAGCTTTTCTCTTTTCATTTTTTGTGGAAAGGGAATATTCACAGGGAGAGGAGTCAATTTTTCAATATTTTTTTCATCTTTTTTCTTGACTTCATTCTTTTCAGATGATTCAGAGGGTATTTCAATATTCTTACCGTTGTTTACTTGTTGTTCTGACTGGTCTGCATAGGGTTCATCAAGATCCTTACCTGACCGTAAGGTGATGGCCTTAAGGTGCTCTTTTGGGTTTTTCTCTGTATTGCTTGGTAAGGGACCTTGAATTTTTTCTGAAACAAGAGCTGCCAATTGGCTCAACTGTATTTCCAGATTTTTGAGGGATGAATTTTGGCTCTCCATCTTTTCATTAGTGACCTTAATATACTTATACAGAAGATCATCAAGACTTGAATGAGCTTGTTGAGGCCTTTGCTGATAGGGCCCTGCTTGTTGATAAGGTCTAAAGTTTGATTGACCATGGTTTGGATTCTGGTATCCGGGTGGACCCTGTATTTGTTGCTTCTGGAAGCTTTGAGAGTTCTCTGCACCATTTGGATTGCTCCATTGAAATCCTGGATGTTTATATGCCGTTGGACTTCCAAAAGGATACTTCTTGTAACTGATGACATTGACATGTTCATCATTGTGATTGGTTTCTTGACATTCATGGTTCTGATGATTTCCTCCACACATGTCACTAGCCTCAGATTGGCTTGGTTGTTGTGTATTCACCTGAAAAGTTTCAAACTTTTGTGCCAAAGAAACAATTTGTTGTGTTAGTGTATTTAAAGCATCAACCTGATTTACTATAGCGGCCTTCTTGATAATTATACGCTCAGATGGCCATTGGATGGCATTCTCAGAAATTTCATTCAACAATTGCAATGCTTCCTTTGTTGTTTTTCCCATTACTGAACCTCCTGCAACTGCATCTATCACATTTTTAGAAGAGGGTTTTAGCCCGTGATAAAAAATATACAATTGCATATGTTCAGGAATATCGTGGTGTGGACATTTTCTTAACATTGCTTTTAACCCTTCCCAAGCTTGATAAACTGACTCTGTGTCAGTTTGTAAGAAATTAGATATGTCTTGTCTTAACTTTGTGGTTTTAGCAGGGGAAAAATATTTGTTTAAAAATTTCTGCGTCATTTGATCCCATGTGGTAATGGAACCTTGTGGCAAACTTCGCAACCAAGTCTTGGCATATCCTTTTAAAGAGAAAGGAAATAGCCTTAATTTGATAGCTTTAGGAGGTACTCCATTATACTTAGTTGTTTCAACAAGTTCCAAAAAGTCAATTAAATGACTATGTGGATCTTCACTTGCGTCTCCAGTGAAGATGCAAGACTGTTGAATTGTTTGAATCAGGCGAGTCCTGATTTCAAAGTTGTTGGCTACCACTGGAGGTTTTCTGACACTAGATTCACAGTTGAAGCGGTCAGGTCTAGCATAATTCCTTAGGATTCTGTTTGCTGGCCTTGGCGCCACTTCATCAAATTGATCCTCTATTTGTACTGGTGGTGGTACTTCGCGTGGGTTGATATTTTCTACTTCCTGATTCTCCATACTTGCACAAGCTATGCTTTGGGAAGATAATGATTGTCCTTTCTTGCGTAATCGAATAAATCTTTCAGTTTCAGGATCGAAATGACCAACTCTTTTATAGAAAAGCGGGTCATAAACTACTCAAAATTCTAAAAAAACAAACTGAACTTAACTCCTAAAGTGGTAGTAGTAGTAGTAGTACTTAGAAGAAAATAATTAAAAGAAAGTGATGAATAACAAGGACAACAAAGATGACAAAAATAATAAGCGATCAAATAAAAATAGTAGTATGATAATGTTGTTGTTGTTGTTGTTATTATTATTATTATTATTATTAATAGTAGTAGTAGTAGTATATGATAATAGTAATTATATTAGTACTAATTAGCAATAGATGTTATGAAGAAAAAAATGGTAAACGAAATCAGTTAGTAGTAACAGTAACTAACGATAAAAAATAATAATATAATACTAATATAGAATATAGTTACAAGTAGTACTAGTATTAATAATAGTGACTGCTATGCTATAATGATGATAAGAAGGATAAATGATAATAACAATTGTATAAGATGTTAGTACTTGTAATAGTAAAAGTAATAGTAGTAATATTTAGTACACATTGATAGCAAAGATAATAATACTAATAGTAAGTTTCCAAATTAGTAACAGAATATTTAGTCTGAAGTAGACTTTGTGCCAATCACCGGCAACGGTGCCAAAAATTTGACGAGGCCAATGCGTATAAGATTTTGCTACTCGTACTTTGTCAAATTCTAGTATAATTTATGATATCGTCCCACAGAGATTGGAGAATCTAGCTACAAACTTATAATATTCTTACTACTATTTGAGAGAATCATATTGATGAAGTTTGTTTGTTGAAAATTTAAATTGCTTAAGTTGAAACAAAATAACTTTCGGAAGATTTATATTTAAAAAGAGTTGGGAATCATTGAATTCACTCGATAGCGTGATAATAACAAAATCTTAGCTTCTACATGTATTTCTCTTAGGAATAACTATTTATTGCTAATACAATTATATTTTGCTCACTAAGAAATAATCAATTAATAACACTCCGTGAGATTATGTAAATCAATTGATATATGACTCGTGACGATTAAACTGAAATAATTTTCTTGCCTGAATTGTGCTAAAAGATATCAAAAACCTCTTGCGATTAATTATTACTAAAAATCAATAATCTTGCCAACTACAACTCCTCCGTGAGAATTAGAATGGAAGTAAGCAAGATTACAAACTTGGAATGATAGCTTAAAAAGAATTACTCTCACTCTGTTATTTTACCCAATAGTTATCGTATATTAATTTTGTTTCGTGAGAATTACAAAATTGACATACAACTAACTTTGGATAATAAATAGATAGAAGTGATAATAATTAATTAAAACTAATATTCCAGCACAATATAGAAATATAATTAGAAAGTTTCAGGTCAAGCATGTAATAAAATTGAGATTAATATTATAACGCTATCGAGCTTCATCAACTATCCCAACAAAATAGATTACTCCATTATGGTGTATTTAAATCTCACAAAGAAAGAAATTCTTAAAATACTATCAACACTCTTAGGAAATTCAAAGGCTACAAGATAAAATGAAATAGATAAAGAGAGAAGTAAAGACCAAAGCTAGAGAAAAGTTTGCTAATTAGGCACATATGATCTCTCTCCCCTTTCAACACAAACATCCTATTTATAGAAATCAAATCTCATAAGGTGTCACGATGCCTTGTGGTTCTTTTGCCATGATGCGTCGTGCTTCTATTGCCATGATGTGTCATGCTTCTATTGTCATGATGCCTCGTGCTTGTCTTTTTATTCCTTTATTTGTTTTATCATGATATTTTTATTTTCTACAAAATACTATTAGAAAATACAGATAATTGACATATTATATATAATTATATATATATATATATATATATATATATATATATATAATTTAAAATAATTTATTTTTAAATATATAATATATGAATATTTTATAGTCATCAGGTGTGAATTTCTTGCTCAGATAGTATATCGTCTGCTCCTTTCTTCCAGTCTCATCATGTTATCCCAGTACACAACCAAAAGCTTCGTCCAATACGGACAAATAAAGCAATAGAGGTCTTCCTGGTTCTGGTGGGACCAGAACGGGTGGTTTGGATAAATACTCCTTGATTTTGTCGAAGTACTTCTGACATTCTTCAGTCTAGCTTGTTACAGCATCTTTCCTCAGCATTCTGAAGATCGGCTCACATATCACGGTTGATTGTGCTATGAAATGGTTGATGTAACTGAGACACCCTAAAAAGTTCATCACATCTTTCTTATTATTTGGAGGTGGCAGGTCCTAGTTAGCTTTGACTTTTGACGGGTCTAATTCAATCCCTCGGCAACTGACAATGAATCCTAACAGTCTTCCAGCAGGGACTCCAAAGGAACATTTTTGCAGGGTTCATTTTCAGATTCTACCTTCGAAGTCGATCAAAGGATTTCTTCAAGTCTGCTATGTGATATGTACTCCTTTTGGATTTGATGATAACATCATACAGTACACCTCTATTTCCTTGTGTATCATGTCGTGGAAAATGGTTGTCATGGCTCTTATATAGGTGAATCCAGCATTCTTCAAACCAAACAGCATCATTTTATAGCAGTATATCCCCCATGGTATGATAAAGGCAGTCTTTTTGGCATATTCTTCATCCATCCAGATTTGATGATATCCCGCAAAGCAATCCACAAAGGATTGGAGTTCGTGCTTGGCACAGTTTTTGATCAATATGTGTATGTTAGGCAACAGGAAATCGTCTTTAGGACTTGCTCTATTCAAATCTCGGTAATCAACACATACTCTAACTTTCCCATCTTTCTTCGGAACTAGCACATTGTTGGCCAACCAAGTCAGATATTCGACCACTCGGAGAACCTTGGCTTTGATTTTCTTGGTGACCTCCTCTTTTATCTTCAAACTCATATCCGGCTGAACTTTCTGAGCTTCTGCTTTACGGGTGGACACATGGGATTGGTGGGTAGCTTGTGAGCCACTATGGATGTGCTCAAACCAGTCATATCATCGTAGGACCATGGAAAGATATCTCCATACTCTTTTAGAAATGTGATGTACTCTTCCTTCTTTAACGGTGATAGATGAATGCTTATACGTGTTTCCTTGACCATTTCATAGTCCCCTAAGTTAACTACCTCAGTTTCGTCCAAGTTAGACTTCGGTTTGTTGTCAAAGTTTTCCACTTCTCTGACGATTTCCTCAGGTACTATATCATCTTCCAGATCCTCAAAATCACTATCCTTATGTTGCTTGTCTCATTACATATGACAGTCGTAGGTTCATCGGGATAGGTAATAATAATGTTGTAAAGAAAAATATAAAGAATAATAATAAATACGAAAAATAGCAACGCGTTAATAAAATCTTGAAAATGTCAACAAGTGCAGCTCAATGACTTGAGTATTTCAAAACAAAATACTGAAAATGTCTTAAATGCTCAAAACTATTTTTAAAATAATTGATGCTAATTTGCGAGACTGCCTAGGAACTCGACGGGCCCGGGATGGTGCAGCAGTCCAGCTTTTGAGAATAGCTCGTTTCTCCACGGTCTGAAGGGTAAGGTCTTCCTCCTCCTCCTCCTCTGCACTGCAGTCCATATCTTCTTTATCTAGAAACAACTTCCTTATGCCAGCTAAGACTGCATCTTCCTCAGATCCCCACATCATATTAGCTTGATGAAATGTCTGGTGCAGAGGTGGTACTAGTTGTTCCAGTGTATAATAAGGACCACTTTATGGCCGAAACCAATCCTGGTATTCTTGCCAAGTATATTCATATCCGAGCCCAAAAGTTGTGCCATGACACTATGGTTGTACGTGTTTGGTAATCCCTTGGAGGTTTTTGCCGAGACCTTTGCCAGGTTCATACCCTGTACATAGCAGTATGCTTTCTATCTTGTTGCTCCACAATTTGTCTTTTTTAATTACATTGATGCGCTCGATGTGATGGTACGTTTCTCCATCCAGCTTCTTCATGTTCTTAATGATTGGAACGGTCTGATTGGTGTAGATAAGATTACTTCCATCTCTATGAATAATTACTTCCTAGTGATTCCAGTCGAACTTCACAACCTGATGCAGAGTTGAAGCCATTGACCCAGCAGCATATATCCAGGGCCGCCCCAATAATAGGTTATAGGTAGCAGATATATCCAGCACTTGGAACTCGACATCAAACCAGGTAGGGCCCATCTGTGGGCTGAGGTTGATTTCTCCGATGGTGGCTCTTTGACATCCATCAAATGCCTTCACATTCATTCTTTCCATCCGTATTTCATGCAAGCCTTTACCTAAACTCCTCAGAGTAGTCAGTGGGCATATGTAGAGACGTGAACCCCCATCTATCAGGACCTTGGCGATGAACTTATCCTCAAATTGCACTGTGATGTGTAGAGCTCTGTTGTGACTTAGTCCCTCTAGTGGTAACTCATCTTATGAAAGGTGATTTTGTGTTTTCCAGTACCTGCAGGACCATGTTGGCAATCTCCCCACTAGTGATGTTGGTAGGTACATAAGCTTCACTTAGCATTTTCATCAACGTATTCATGTGTGTGTCGGAGTTTTGCAGCAACGACAAGATGGATATCTAAGCAGGATTTTTGTTCAAGTGGTCAACAATAGAATCATCTCTCTCTTGTACTTTTTTCCAAAGGTCATCGGTACCGGTCTCAACAACAGTCGGCTTAGACACAGCTTCTTTGCTTGTTCCTCCCAGGTGCTTAGGTGTATAAACTCTGCCAGTTCTTGTCATGCCTTGTGCCGCACCTGTTTCTTCCAATTTTGCTTTTCCTTTTCTCCTTGGTTCTGCAACATAATCCCATGGGATAGTATCAGACTTGTAAGATGGCATGAGAGCTACCATCACAATGAAGGGTGTAGTTACCTCGACTTCAAATGGTACTTGGGTTTGTACCACAATGGGTGTGAGGGTGACCAGAGATGTTTTAGGATTATCTCCCTCTCGAATGAGTCCGATTGACCCCTCTAGATCCCATTCCTATTCAGTCTTTATTACATTTACTCCCTCACCTCTATGGTCCGGAAGAGGATTGTTACGAACATTTGGTGCAGCTTCCATTACTTGTATGACCTTAGTGTCAATAAATGTCTGGATCTTGTCCTTCAGTATGCGACACTCATCAATAGTGTGACCTTTCATGCCTGAATGATAGGCACATGTTTTAGTCTCTCGTATAGTTGGTCTATGGGTTCAGCAATTGGGTTATATTGTCTAAATGGTCTGCGGTCGAAGTTTGGTTTTGGTTTTTGGTAATTTTGGCGGGCGGGTGGGGGTGAGTAATAATATGTGGGTCAAGTGTTATAGGCGTGGTAGGTAGTAGCAGGCTGTTGGTATCTAGGGGTGAAAGTCGGTATGTGGATGGAGGTGTTTGGTATGTGAGAGGATACTTAAGACCTCGGGCTACCGTCACAGCACCTACTTCTTTCTTCTTCGAGAGACCTCCCGATTGTAAGGCTTTATTTGTGGCCTACAGTGCCTCAAAATTTATCACCATTCCACTCTTAATCCCTTCTTCTATTCTTTCTCCTAGCTTGATGATGTCGGAGAATTTATGATTTTCAATAACCATCAACCTTTCATAGTTTTGCGGGTCTTGAGCTCTGACGAAGAACTTATTCATTTGTTCTTCTCCAAGCGCTGGCCTTACTTTTGTAGCTTCAGATCTCCACTGAGTAGCGTACTCATTGAAGGTTTTTGTTGGTTTCTTTTTAAGATTTTGGATGTAGAAAACGTCTTGTGCATTTTCTGTGTTGAACATGAATCTGTCCATGAAATTTGATGCCATTCTTGCCCAATTAACCCACTTTTTCGGGTTCTGACTGATATACCAAGACAATGCATCTCCTGTGAGGCTTCGCATGAACAGTTTCATGTGGATTCGTTCATCTTTTCCCACTCCTACACGTTTGTCACAATACGTCCTCAGATGCACTTTCGGATCACTAGTTCCATCGAACATTTCGAACTTGGGATATTTGTAACCCTCTGGAAGTTCCACATCTGGTTAAATGCACAAGTCCTCATAGTTCAGACCTTTAATGCCTTTACCTCCTTCGACACTCTGAACCATGCCAGCGAGCTTCTTGAGTTCATCTACCATGTTCTTAATGAGCAGGTCTTTCTGAGTTGATTCAGGTATGTATAAGGTTTGTTGCGAGGTATGGGGTAAACTTTCCACACATATGGGATTGCTTTGATGAACTCTGGGAATCTGGGTATAAGGGTGGTCATTGGTTGAGTTTTGGGGATCAGAAGTAGGTTGTGGTGTATTTTGGGGAGTGTGATACGTGGTGGTTTGTGGTTATTGAGTTGGATCATGGTGGTGTTGTTGAGGAGTAGGTATTGGTGGAGGGTTAAGGTTCTAAGGAGGTGTGGGTACTAGTATGGTGCAGGAGGATTTGGTGGTGGATTTTGGTTTTGTGTGTTTTGGGGGTGGTGTTGGGTTTTGGGTATTTGGATTTTCTTGGTTAATATCAGGGAAATTTAAGGTGAGAGAAAGGTTTGCCAAGTTTTGGACCTGCTCAAGTTCTCCTTGTAGCTCCAGAATTTTCTGTTCCAGATGTAAAACTAGTTCGTTCTGTGCCGGAGTACTTCGGCCATATGAAGTTTCGACGTTCTCTGCCATAGTAGCACTGTCCTTCCTAATACCACTCAAATCATCCATTTTCCCTTTCTCTTTGGTTTTTACTTTAGGATCACTTGGTGGAGGAGGAGGCGGAGGACCTCTGGATCTAGTGTGATATGCTGACGATGCCAGTATGCACGAATCAACCTCGGGGAATGAGAATAATCAAAAGAAAGAAAAAGCAAGGGGTAACCAAGTTAGTAAGGGATATTAAAAGGATGCTTGCAGTATTAAACATGTTTTGCAAAGTCATGCAATAAATTTGCGTCCTAATTTGGGGGACCTCGTTGTTCCCGAGATAGGCCTAAGCGATACATAGACTTGGAGAAAATTGATGCCAATAATTGTGTCAATTCATTAATGCGAAAATGAGTTAAACCCTAATTAAATCGACAATAATGATAAAATTACTAATGACATTTGGCCTTATTACTATCGAAATCTAAAACTAAGCTAGAAAACAATAAAGAACATCATTTCCTAATCTTCTTGGTCCCAGAAGGACCTTCTCCATGATTGGTTCTCTTGACTCCATCAATTAGGTTCCATAGATTGCGCATATCCAATAATAAGTAAGCCTTTGATAGATTTCCTCCTTCACAGCCATCCGTGTTTTGACAATCTGAGAGCCTTTTTTTCATCTTTCCCTCAAGCTCCATCAATCCTTGTTCTAGATATTTCAATCTCTATGTTGACTTAGTGGCAATTTCCCTCCATTTATTTATTGCCTCCATATCCACTTTGTGTTGTTCCAGATGTCTAGCTTCAGACTCGAAAACCCTTTTGTGTAGCCTCCTATTCTTGACCTGTGCCTCAGCATCATCATCTATGATCCTGTTTTTCAGATTGACTCCCGGCTTGACGTCTTCAGCTATATCGTCTACCAACCATGATTAGAAGTACATATGACCGACATAATACCTATTTGGCTCAATTGTTTCTTTTTCCACAATGATCTTCTGGTTCCACATATGTTGTGCTTCGAACTTGAATGGAATGACGTTCCCTTTAAAATATGCTTTGTATTGGACCATGTTGGAAACCCGAGGTATGACCTATTTTCTTCCCGCTTGTCTCATTACCCTTATATGAGCATAAGGATAGATGCCCCTCAACCCGATCAGTACCAGATGAATAGTCTCTCTTGACCTGATGATGAACTCGCTGCTAGAAAACCATTCAAACATCCAATATACCTGCTCATCTGTTAGATTGCTGAAGAAATGCACCCAACTTATAGCATATCTAGGATGTGCAAACCTGTTTGGGATAAATGTCATTTTCTTTGGATGATGGTAAGTTATGCAGTCATTCAACAGCCGTCGCAGAAGCTCTTGATGATATTCTCCCCTCTGAAAGTGTTCCAATAACCAGACTTGCAATAACAAATTACAACCTTCAAAGTGTCTGAATCCCTGCTTGCACCGATCTAGAGCACGGTACATTTCAGCTAAGATCATGGGGATGATAGTATAAGTTTGTCCCTCGATGCCTTCCATCAAATCCTGGCGACCATGGATTAATGGGTATGAATCCTTCCCTCTTTCATTGGAAATATCAACAACCCCGAGAAGCAGACAATGAACACATAAACTCGTTGGTGCGTCCAACACGAAGAAGTAATGGCGAATTCATCATGATGAAGGCGATATGACTTATTGTGCCTGTAATGCTCATAAAGAAATTCAAATGGGATATATGATTTTTTAAAATAAAGAAACTCATCATTTTTCTTAAAACCTAGCACCTTTAGAAAACCGCGAGGGGTGCGATTCTCTGGCACTAGTAATCCTGGACTATCCCACGGCAAGTTAGTGAAACCTTCTATTTCTTCTAGGAGAGGAATCATTTCTATGTCACCAAAGTGGAAGACATCCCTTTTCTCGTCCCAAAACATGGTAGCGGCCTTAATCAATGCCATATTTAAGCAAAGATGGCAAGTCACCAAGTACCCTTCTCACATGATTCTTGTCGCAATGCGCAAGGTCTTTCCACTATTCAAGTAGCAGAGGTTGGATGTTTTGGACTATGCCAAACCTGGGGACTTCATGCTTCATATTATGCAAACAAATAAGGTTAGCCCTTTCCCCCTCCAGACTTGACCATTTACACAGTAATGATCAATAGCGGACTATTATGTTAACAACGTTCTAACCCATACTAGGTTTAACATGATGAATGTACATTTGATATTGGAGTAAGGTTTCTAGAATGGTCTAGACTGGTACTCTTCAAGTGGACAATTTGAGAGGGAAAGGCACGGGACTGTCGATTGCACCGCTGATCGACTAGTCTACCGTAAATAACTCTTTTCGATTAAAATAAAAAAGGTAATTTTGGAAAGTGCGGACACTCATCAAGTGCCGCTATGTTAATAATTGGAACAAGTGGAGTATGATGTGGAGCATGCTTTATGCAGAGATAATAACACGTTGCCAAGTATTTGCATGATAAAGCAGTATAAAAAAAGTAAGGCAAACATAAAAAACATAGAAAAGCAAGAAAAAAGGAAGAAGTTAGTTCGTGGGATATATTCGAGAATATAATAAAGCAAGTAAGGGAGTAGGGATGGTAGAGGCATAATATGGCAATCTTAGACAAAATGAAGAGCAATGAAGAGTGGTTATAGCAAATAGAGGCGAATGGGGAAAATGATGTGCACGTAATAGCAAATTTAAGCAAATAAAGGTGAAGAAGGGATGTGCATGTAATAAAGAAAGTAATCCACATAAGTCAAGTTCATTATGGTAAGAGCCTAAGTATAAATCCTCAGCAAAGTCGTCATGCTGTCGCGTCCCTTTTTCTCGCGAAATCGGGTTTCGACGTGTGACAACTCTTTTAGTAGGAGATAGAGTGTTAAAAGAAGAGTCATCACTTAATGATTTTGAAGGTACGTTATGGCACCTATTATGTAGCTAACTCTGTTTAACTAGTCAATGCCACCAAATATCAGGTAATGGATCAATTTACCTCAAAAAGAAGGTGTCAGGCACTCCTCGAGGTCCACAACTGTGGGTCCTGGCCAAACTTAAGACTATGTGGATTATGATTAGTCGAGATGATCAAATAAACAAAGAGGATAAAAGATCGGAGAGTCTTATTATAACACAATGAGAATTTGTACAAATCTTAAGGACTACAAGGATGTAACTATAATGATCTATATTAGATGACTAAATGTATAAAGGAAAGGGGGGTCCTAAGTTTTTTAGCTTAAAGGATCACCCCGCGCAACATAAATAATACTTCGCAACTTCTTTTAGATAGGAGTTGCTCATATTATTCAGCGGGCGCAGACTATAATCTCCTGCTACCCAATTACTATATTGAAGTTGTTTACCTAAAGCTTTCTAATTCAATTCTAGGTCGTGTCCTATTCGTGCACTACCCGTCCCACGCCTATGGTCCAGGAGGCTTTGGACCTACTATTTGGGTGGTTCTAGACTTTACTTAGGTTGCTCAAAAATGATAAAACTAGGTGACATTCAAAACAAATAGGACTTCATGTAAAAACAGTTAAAGGCCTAAGTTAGCCTCCATATATAAGCAACAAATGCATGCGGGCAGATTCTTACATTAGGTAGTAGACAATTTCATAATTGAGACAAATTAGAGGTATTAAGTCCTATAGACATGGTTTCTATGTGATTTTGATTTCAGGCATACATGCAGTGCTGATTGTTTTAGAACAACGAATTTGCAGATTATAGGTATTACAAATCCTATAGGCATGATCTCTAAATTGTTTGTGCAATGAGGCAATAAAATTGTTTGAATACTTAAAAATACTCGTGTTTGATCTTATTAGCATACTTTCTAGGCGAGTAATAATATCCTATTGGCAGGATTTCTAGGAGTTGGCAATTGAAATTGGTTCTATAACACTTTATCCCTATGGGCATGTTTTCTAGGCGAGCAATGTGATAAAAGTAGCAATAACAGTTGTTAATTAGTCAATTAAGTTCCTATGGACATAATATCTCGATGAACATCAATGTGATCCTAGGCATGGTATCTAGTGAATACGCTGCAATTGCATAAATTTAACGAACAACTATTGGCACTGGTTTCCAATAGGGAGGCCGTATAACGATAAATAGCAGTAGGCATAGCAAAAGAAGTTGAGTGAGTGTGGGATTCCCTATAGGTATGATTTCTACTAGTGTTCAATTTATGAAAAACCAGACAGCATATATAACATGTTGGATAGAATAACAAGTAGGTCACATAAACTCTACATGCATATTTTCTACCCTTTTATGCAAATATTAGAATATACCCGCTTCACAAATTTCACTAAAACCCCAATTGTTTGTTATTACAAATTATTAAAGGCTCGTAGAACATAAATATAAATATTACACGTGAATAAAACTAAAGGCCCAAGAGCAGGCCTAAAAATGAAGATAACCCAACGTTGTCTGGGCCTTCAACAAGCTCAGTTTCCACAAATAGCATGCCCAGATCCAAGCATCTCTCAAACAGGAGACTATGCCTATTAGCACAACCCAAAGTCACATAGGAACTCATGTTAGGCCAAACAGTCACAAATTTACCAAACGACCCAAACAAATTATCGAATCACACAAAAATCAATGAAGCAACCCCTGAATGATCACCTTATAGGGACATGATCGCATAACATTTAGCAGTATTCACACAAAACATGTTGGTATTTCAAAAGCAAGAACAACAAGAGTGATTAAACAAAAGAACAAGAGAATCAATAGGATCTAGCTCCAACATGGTAAATTTTACATGACAAACTAACAGCATAAGTTCAATCATGGAGGATAGACATAACATTAAGAGAATTGAGGAGACATGCCACTTAGAGTAATGGGGTAGGTATACAAGATGAACATACTAAGCTTTTCAAAATGAATTTAGAGTGCAAACTAAGAATCTAAGTCATGGAGGTCTAATAGAGTTGTAGTTTGAGGATGGAGATCACACATAGCAAACAAGCAAATAGGCATGGTCCACAACAGCCAATAAGAATTCTGATCATGATGAGTATAACACAAAGATTCTTAAATTCAAAGATATCATGGTGGGAAGGCATGTCAACTTAAGGTCAAGTAGAGCAAACATATTTAAGGACTTAAGCCAATCCCTATACATGATCAGGAAAACTAAATGTAGTAGGACTCAACTAGAAGCACAAATAATGCCAAAGTGTACAGGACTAACCAAATACAACAATAAGTTTGACTAAAGCATCATGGTAACAGATTCGATTCATGTAAGCAAGTAACAACAGAGTTCACATAAAGGACTTAAGGCAAATCTGGGATGGAAATAGTTCCCTAGGAGTTCAAGTGCAAAAGCATGTTAAGACATGATACAAGACTCATAACAAATAGCCAATAAATGAATTCAAGCAAACTTAAACGAGCATAACAATCAGACGGTCTTCCAAATTGAATACACTAAATGAACATATAGGGAATTATACAGATTCTGATGAAGAACTATAACAGGATTTCAAACAAGGTCGACACAATGTCATATTGGTTCGAATAACATGAGTATACGAAGCACTGGAAACAAGCAAAAGGAAATAGAATTGCAGAGTCAAGACACTCACCTGTTTGCAGATTCAACAAATAAAATAAGGGAGAAAAGCTGAGTGTCAGAGATAGCTTGAGTTCCACCGGCAAAGAGAATGGCCAAAGAACACAAATTCTAGTGCATCCGAGTTCACAGGAGTCTCAAATGGACCCCGAGCAGTACTCACACTAGCGAGGTCGATAGAGAGAGTTTTGGTGGCCTTGGATTTCAACATGCCAATAGCAATAGATTCAGAATAATATAGATAACAAGTGAGAATGAGAGAATAATGATTAAGGTCCGTCCAAAAGGGAAATATGGGAGAGATTTATATAGTAATAGAAATTGAGCAAACAAACAAGGAAACACTATAAAATCAAACATAATAAAGGAAATAATAGCATACAAAATCAATTTAAAATCGGATTAGGAGAAAAATTAGGTAAACCCTAGTTCATCATGGAGCACCAAAAATAGTCAAAAATCTCACTAAATCGGACCCGTATGACCTTGCCATGATGCACATAGACGATATATCGTCCAAATATCGAATGGTGAAGTTGATCTCCCTTGATTCAGAGACTGGTATTTGCCAAAAATGGGGCAAACACTAAGTAACATCACATTCTTGTAAGTAATACTGAGGTAACACTTAAAAGGTAAGAAAATCACAGAAGGAATCCTTGATTGAACCGGATTCAGAGAAGATTGAGAAGGGGGGCTAGGGTTTCTAAAGGAGGGAGGGGTTTGAGAGCATATAGAGGTGGATGACGAGTGAAATGGGTTAGGGTTTTTTGGGTGAGGGGATATAAAGAGATATGTAAGTTTATTATGGGTCGTTGATCATTTGGGATCAACGGCCAGGATCAAAAGGGGAAGCGGGGCTAGTTATTTTAAAGGGTACCGACTGGGTTAGGGAATTAGGGGGCTCTGGTTTAGGTTGGGGACCTGGGTTAGGTGTTTAGGCTTTAATTTTGGTCCAACAATAACTCAAAATTGGGCTATAAATTAAAATACACGAAAATTGTTAATAAATAATTTATAAAACTATTTAATATATAATAAAATATTACTTGTACAATAAAGTAATTGAAAATACTTACATAACATAATAAAAATATAAAAATGCTATTTTAGCACAAATAATATAATAAAATAAAATTTTGCATGAAAATAGGTCGTTATTGCAAAATCACTTTAATAGCTTAAGAAAACACAAATATACTTACCTAAAATAAAATAAAATATTTTAAAACATATATGTTGATGCAAATAATAACTTTAGATAATTAACCCATTACAGAATAATGTAAGGGATAATTAATAAATAATCAAGTAATTTAAATGTGAAGAAATCAATTTGAAGCTCTAAATAAATGTGGAAAATTATAGAAAATACTTGTATAGTTCTTATAAATTAAGTAATGATGTAAAAATGACATTTTGAAAGTATATATACTATTTTTAAAATATGAGGGAAAAATTAGGTATCAACAAACATGTCCTCCAAGATCTGAATAGTGCACTCGGACTGTCTGTCCCACTAGGGATGAAATATCGTACTCAGCTCGAACTATGTGCCTAACTCATGCTACACGGCTCTCCAAAAATGCAACTTGAACTACGTGCCTTGATCCAAGATAATAAACACTGGCACACCTTGAAGGCAAACAATCTCTTGAAGATAAATTCGAGCCAGCTGCTGTGAAGAGTAGGTAGTCATAACTGGAATGAAGTGTGTAGTCAGTATGTCCATAATAACTCTCAAAAAGTCAAATATCCTCAAGGTCCGTAGAAATCCAACTACTAAATCCATAGTGATATGTTTCCATTTTCACTTTGGAATATCAAGCCTCTAAAGCAAACCACCCGGTCTCTGATGCTCGTGCTTCACCTGCTGAAAGTTCAGACATCGAAAAAATACTCAGCAATATCCTTTTTCATTATCGGCCACCAATAGTGCTGCCTCAAGTCCTGGTACATCTTTGCGGTAACTAGATGAATGGAGTACTGGGAACTATTGGCCTCCTCAACTATCAACTCACGCAACCTATCCACATTCGGAACACAGATCTGACCATGCATCCTCAACACCCCATCATCCTAAATAGTAACGTCCTTGGCATCGTCGTGTTGCACCATGTCCTAAGTACAAGCAAGTGGGGATCATCATACTGACTTGCCTTGATACGCTCAAATAAAGAAGATTGTGAAACCATGCAAGCAAGAACCCAGCTAGGCTCCGAAATATCCAACCTCATGAAACTATTGGCTAAAGCCTGAATATGCAATGCTAACAGTCTCTCCCCATATGGAATAAAAGCAAGACTACCCATTGTAATGATCACACCGGTTGTTTCGAGCTCTAACATGTCGTTTGATGGTTCAAGACCTTGAGTAGCTTCACTTAATGTATTATGACTTGCGCATGTTGTGTGTTTTGATTTTTGGGAGGTTCAAAGTTGATTTGAAAGAACAGTTCTCAATTCGGAAGCTTTAAGTTGGAAGAGTTGGCCAAAGTTTGACTTTTGAGTAAAGGACCTCAAAAGGGATTTGAAGATTCCTATTTGTTTGTAAGGTAATTTCAGACTTGGCCGTATATTTAGGTTGATTATCGGATGGTCTGGAGCATGTTGGTACTTAATATCGGAAGTTTGCATTTTGAAGGCTTTGAAATTTACTAAGTTTGACTTGGAGTATGCTTTAGTGTTATTGGACTCTAGGTGGTGTTCGGGGACCTTGGATAGGTTCATTAGTTGACTGAAACTTGTGCGTGAAGTTTGATCAAGATCCAGTATGTCTAAGGGTGATTCAGACGCATTCAGAAAAGTTTGAAGGTTTGAAAGTTAAAAGAGGATATTGATCGCCGATTTGTGGTTTTGATGTTATTCGTGGCGTATTGAGCCTTTGAATATGTTTAGATAAGGTATTGGGAATTTTTAGTATGATTGGACGGGGACCTTGGGTGTGATTCGGGGTGGTTTTAGACAATTTCTCCTTGTTTTGCAACAGCTAGTTTCTGGTGTTCATGGTATGCATTGTGATCGTGGAAGGCGTGTCGTGATCGCGAAGAGTGACTGGAGATGGGGAGAATTTCTTTCATCGTAAATGCAGTTAGGAGTCCGCAATTGTGAAAGGGAATTTTGCAGGGCTGGAAAGTTAGCCTTTGCATTCACGGAGTTGGGCTCGCGTTCACGTAGGCTTGGCAGGTCGTGAAACGCGATTGCGAGAGAACCTCACGTTCGCAAAGAAGGAATCCTAGGCGAGGTTGGTTTGGCCTTCGCCATCGCGAGGTGCTTCTGCGATCGTGAAGAGGACTTTATAGGCAGCTGTAATTTTGTCTTCACGATTGTAAGGGTGCTTCTGCGATCGTGAAGAGGAAAGGCCTGAGCAAAATATAAGTTACAAAACGGGAATTTGCTCATTTTAACTCATTTCTCTCTTGCTAAGGCATTTTTAGGCGATATAGAGGAGCCATTTTCATCATCTATCACGAGGTAAGTGATTACTACTCATTGTGAGTTATATACATTGATTATGTATGGATTTGGACATGAAAATTGGTAGAAATTATGGAATTTTTGAAGAAAATCTAGAAATGGTATATTTGGATTTTGACCACGAAATTGAATATGGAATTGGAAATAAATTGTATATTTGAGTTTGTGGTGCTAGGGGTAATATTTATTTTCAAAACTTTTTGAAATCCGGTCAAGTTGGCCGGGGGGTTTGACTTTTTATATGGAGTTGAAAATTATTACTAATTGTTAAATTACGAGTCATTGGATATATTTTGATTGGTTAGCAGGTTGTTTGACTAGTTTCGAATCGTTTGGCATTGGTTTGAGGCATTAGAGAGGCGTTGGAGCCGGTTATTAGATTTTGGAGCGAGGTAAGTCTCATGTCTAACCTTGAGAGGGGAAAATTACCCCCTAAATGTTATATTTGTTATGTGCTACATGTTGTGGGAGCTAAGCATGTATGAGGTGAGGAATATCTATGCGTATGTTAGAATTCCTTATTAGGTCCGGGTAGACTTAGACTCACACCATGTCTTAATTGTACTATTTGAGTTATTCTTGCATGATTTAAATATTTTAAATTAGAATTTTAGCGTGAGACTAGACTTGAGTAAGGTATTGGACTTGTTATTTTAGATATTTGGCGAGCTACTTGATTAGCTATAGAAATTATAATTTCTTTCACGGATTCCTCCTGCATTGTGCGTATTTGTCTGAAAGTTTCTTAAATTTCACAACTCACACATATATTCGTGAGTGGGGCCAGTGACCCGTCAAGTTTCATTATTCCTACAGGATCGGGCTAAACACCTCAATAGTACTATTATGGATTGGGTCATATGACCTCGGCAATATTATGAGATGCATTTATTTTTTGGGCTCCTTGACATCGGCAATATACACGATTATTATGGGATCGGGTCGTACACCACGACAGGAAATCGTGCCATTGCTCTTTTGGGATCAGGCCGCTTGCCTCGACATAATCGTGCGAAATAATTAATAAGGAGTCAATGTACTTATGAGTTTTTCTGACTTGAGATGTGACATTTTATCTTGTGTTGACCATAATATATTCAATTCGAGGTAGTATCTGGCTATTGAGGACTTCGTATTATTTCTTCTGTTGAAGATCATGTTATGTACATAGATTTGATCTTATTGTTTTACTTGCCATGCTTCGTACCTGTCTACTTTTATTATACTAGATTTATTGGACCACTAGTAAGTGTCGATGTCGGCCCCTCATCACTACTTCTTTGGGGTTAGGCTAGATACGTACTAGGTACGCATTGATTTATGTACTCATACTACACTTCTGCACTGATTGTGGAGGTACCAGGACATTTACTATTGGTGGTCTTTTGAGTGCGTAGGGGTAGTCGCTGAGGAGTTGTTGTGAGTTGCTCTCTATGTTATGATCCATAACACACAAAGTCCGTGATCTATCCATTAATTATATTTTGTCTATTTCCTGTTCCAGATAGCTATTGTAATAATATTGTATATTCTGGTAGATGCTCATGCACTTGTGATACCGGGTTTTGGAGATTAGATTTTACTTGTGGTTATTTTCTGTTATGATTCTACGTTTATATTTTGGCCACATCTGAACATTTATGATTTTTATGAAAGCGAACGATTTTTACTCTTAATTTCTTTAATTGATTTAATATACATTTTGGATTTTCTATTAACGTATTGATTTAATTGTTGTCTTGCCTAACAACAGTGTTAGGCAGCATCACGACCTACAGTAGATTTTGGGTCATGACATCCATGCTCTCAGTCTTCCTACTCAAAGCATCGACCACCATATTAGCCTTCACGAGGTAATAAAGAATGGTGATATCATAGTCCTTTAGTAGCTCTAATCACCTATGTTGCCTCAAATTCTGATCTTTTTACGTGAATAGGTGTTGTAAACTCCTGTGATCCATGAACACCTCACAAACCACACTGTAGAGATAGTGCCTCCAAATCTTCAGTACGTGAACAATGGTTGCCAACTCCAAATCGTGCACTGGGTAGTTCTTCTCATGGGGCTTCAACTGAAGCGAAACATAAGCAATCACTCTAGCCTCATGTATCAACATACACCCGATGTCAATCCGTGAAGCATCATAATAGACTATATAAGAACCCGATGTTGAAGCCAAACAGAATTGGAGCTGAAGTCAAGGCAATCTTGAGCTTCTGAAAGCTCTCCTCACACTCGTCAGACCACCTGAATGGGACACCCTTCTGAGTCAGTCTAGTCAAAGGAGTTGTCATGGACAAGAAACCCTCCACGAAATGACAATAACACCCAGCCAATCCAAGGAAACTCTGTATCTCAGTAGTAGAAGCTGGTTTAGGCCAACTCTGAACGACCTCAATCTTCTTCAGATCCACCTTAATTCCCTCACTGGACACTACGTAGCCCAAGAATGCCCCTTAATCAAGCCAAAACTAGCACGTGAAGAATTTAGCATTAGCCTTCTTCTCCCTCAAAGTTTGGAGCACGATCCTCAAATGATGCTCATGATCCTCCCGGCTGCGAGAATACACCAATATATCATCAATAAACACAATAATGAATGAATCAAGATATGGTTGGAACACACTGTTCATTAAGTGCATAAAGGTTGTTGGGGGCATTGGTCAGCCCAAAAGACATCACTAGAAACTCATAGTGATCATAGCAGGCCCTGAAAACCGTCTTCAGAATATCTAAAGCTCGGATCTTTAGCTGATGGTACCCTAATCTCAAGTCAATCTTCGAGAATACCTTAGTACCCCTGAAGTTGATCAAATAAATCATCAATACACGGTAGTGGGTACTTGTTCTTGACTGTGACCTTGTTCAGCTGCCTGTAGTCAATACACATCCTCATAGAACCATTTTTCTTCTTCACAAATAGAACTGGAGCACCCCAAGGTGAGACACTCGGTATGATGAAACCCTTATCAAGAAACTCCTGAAGTTGTTTTCTCAATTCCTTCAACTCCACTAGTACCATGCGATATGGTGGAATAAAAATGGGCTGAGTGTCCAGCACCAAGTCAATATAAAAATCAATATCCCTATCGGGTGGCATGCCGATAGGTCTGCTGGAAACACGTATGAAAACTCTCTCACTACCGAAACTGACTCAACGGTATGAGTATCAGCACCGACAACCCTCACAAAGGCTAAATATGCCAAGCACCATTTCTCAACCATCTGATGTTCCTTCAGAAAAGACGTCACCCCCACTAGGAACAAGACCAAATGTACCTCTCCACTCTAACCTCGGTAACCCCGGCATGGCCAATGTCACGGTCTTAGTGTGATAATTTAGAATAGCGTGCTATGGTGACAACCAGTCCATGCCCAAAATCACATCAAAGTCCACCATATTGAGTAGTAGAAGGTCAATCATGGTCGTATAACCCCTGATATTAACTAAACACAACCGATAGACATGGTCTACTATAATAAAATTCCCAACAAGCGTAGAAACATAAACTTGGGTACCCAAAGAATCACCAGACATAAGAAAATATGAAGCAAAATTGAATGACACATACAAATAAGTGGAACCCGAATAAAATAAAACTGTTGCATCCCTATGACAAACCGAAACAATACCTATGATGATTGCGTCTAATGCAACAGCCTCAGTCCTACTAGGAAAAGCATAACAACGGGCCTAGCCTTTCCCTCTAGGACAACTTCTACCCGTCTGTCCTCTACCTCTAGTAGGTTGTGCAGGTAGAGTAGAAACTGGAGCAGCAACCATGGCTTGTGTATCCTGTGGAGGTCTATCCCTCCTAAGTCTAGGACAATCCCTCATAATGTGCCTCGTATCGCCACACTCAAAACAACCTCTCTACGGGCATGGCTGCTGATACTGATCTAGACTCGGTCGGCTAGAGTAGCCTCTGTAGGAACCCCATGCAGAAGGTGCACTTAAAGATGATTGTACCATATATGTACCCTAAGGACCCTGACTAGCTGGAGCACCACGAGTAACCTGAAGTGCATATTGAACTAATCAACTAGTAAAACCTCTGCCATGACGGAGGTTGCCCCAGAGTAGGAGCCTCCGAATCCTCCAAAACCATGAGGCTTCTTAGCCTCCCTATCCTCCCTATCCTGATAGCGAATACGCTCCAACCTCCTAGCGATCTCCACGACCTACTTAAACAGAGTATCTGTATCCAACTCCTGTGCCATCCTAAATCTGAGGTTGTAGGTCCTTAATAAATCTACAAACTCTCTCTCTAGTAGTGGAAACCAAAGCAGGTGTGTGAAGAGACAACTCAACAAACCTCATAGCATACTCAGACAGAGTCATAGTCCCCTGGCGTAGTTGCTCAAACTCTGTGCTTAATGCATCCCTAAGGGTATGTGGGATGAACTCCCTCAAAAAGAGTCAGAGAATTGAGCCCAAGTAAGTGGTGGTGTGTCAATAGGCCTATTCTTCTCATAAGCCTACTGCCATCTATATGCCAACCCCGTCAGTTGGAAAATAGTGAGGTCACCCCCTCTCACCTTCACTATGCCCATAGTGCGTAGAATACGGTGACACTGATCTAGAAAACTCTGTGTATCTTCAGAAACTACACCGCTGAAAGTAGGAGGAAAATATTTCTTGAACATTTCAAGCCTCTTCTGCTCTTCCTCTGATACCACTGGCCTGACCTTGAATTGCAATCATGGGCTGTACAGGCATAACACCCAGAACCTGATCAACATAGGCCCGCTTCTCTAAAGTATAGGCGGTGGGATTACGGGCTCTTCACCAGCCTGAGATGTAGCTGGTGCAACTTGGATCAATCTAGACTGAGCCAAGGTACAAACATGCTCAGGAAATATGCCAATGTCTCCTATAGTCCAAGGGTAGTAACACACACCTCAGGTTCCTGCTCCCCTATCAGAGCTACCGGTGGATCCTCAGTCGCTGCTTTGGCAAGTATTCTAGATGTATCATGTGCCCCTCCTCGGCCTCTATCTCAGCCCCGACCTCTCGCGGCTCTAGTAGGGGGTGCGTGTGATTGCTCAGCTGATCTGGTAGTGCGTGTCCTCACCATATGTGAGAGAGTAGAAAGACAAAAGCTCAAGCTCTGAAATTAATAACTCCGTACGAAAACAAATGAAAGAAGTGAAATTTTTTATTAGTTCCATAGCCTTTCGAAGATAAGTACAGATGTCTCCGTACCGATCAGCAAGAGTGTACTAAACTTGCTCGTGACTCGTAGAACTTATGAACCTAGAGCTCTGATACCAACTTGTCACGACCTGAAATCGCACCTTAAGGATCGTGATGGCACCTAGTCTCCAAACTAGGTAAGCATGTCACTTAACATTATTAAGTGTTAGAAGCATGACATAATGAAAATAGAATTTAACATAAATGCAAAAATAAGAGTAATATAGGCCAAAGCGATAATACTCAACATAACTTCCCAAAACTAGGCAGTACATAGTCACAAGCTCTACCCGAATACACGAAGACATCTCAAAAATACAACACTGTCTGAAATACATAAACAATATAAATAAAATAAGAGGGTGACTCCGTGGCCTACGGTTGGATCATGCAGGGATACCTTGAAGTCTCCCGCGTACCAAATACCTCACTGCCAATTAGCCTGATCCAAAGTACCTGGATCTGCACAAAAATATACAAAAGTGTATTATGAGTACACCACAATCGGTACCTAGTAAGTATCAAGACTAAGCTCGGTGGAGTAGTGACGAGGTTCAAGTCATTTGATACTCACTAGACAAATAACCTGGGAAATGATTATATCGAAGAAAACTGATAACAAGAATATAATGGAAAATGGTAACACAACCCCTTTAGAACGTGCAATAACAACTTAAAGTGATAAATCCTTCTTTGTTCCCAAAAAATCAAGTAGAGGCGAGGTGTGTGATAACACGTCAAATTCAGTCACTAACTCAAATAAGGGCAAAACAGAAGCTTTCAGAAACAATTATAAAAATAAAACTATCAATCCCGTATCAACATAATCACAACAACAACAAGGACAACCCGAAATATAATATAATATCATCAACAGTGCCACCCTTATTACGCTGCATGTTCATATAATAATGTTATGCCATATTTATTTCACCATATGCGCATATAACTACCCTTATTTCGCCACGGGCAGCCCGAGATAACGCCACCATTATTTTGCCTCACGCGCACAATAATAGACACAATCACACGACAAAAACCTCGTGTTGATACTCTCAATCAATCCGCTCAACATGTCCACAAGTGCCACAACACCTCAAAACGATAATACCAAGTGCCACAATATCGCAAATAATGATACCAAAGTTCCATCATGTTGTAAGCTCACAACGTTCAACAACACTACATATGGACATAAAATAATCATAAAAGCGGAGGGGTATACAATACATATAGCATGACAATGGCTAAGTTAATGTAATGATCATGATCAAATAGTCATAAAAGAATTTAAACATATTTCATACAAAGTTCATTATCACATTAAGGCATATTAATAGCGTACGATCTATTCTGATCAAATTCACACATAGTACCTGTATACACGCTCGTCACCTCTTGTACACGTCACTTTCACTTTATATAAATCAATATAACAGGACTAGCACCTAAGGGGTATTCCCATACACAAAGTTAGGTAAGATATTTACCTCAAAGAAGCTAAATCAATACTCTAAGAAGCCCTTCTCGCGTGAAACAACCTCTGGATGGCTCGAATCTAGCTAAAATCTTAATATCATAAATAAAAGCCAAAGGAAATGATTCCGAATAATAAAGCTTCGATCTTTAACTAAAATAAAAAAAATCAACTCAAAAGTTAACCTCGGGTCCGCATCCCGGAACCCAACAAAATTCAAAAATTCCAAATACCCATTCCGATACGAGTACAACCATACCAATTTCACTCAATTCTCACCTCAAATCGACCTTTAAATCATCAATTTATGTTTAGAAAAGCTTTTACTAAAATCCCCAATTTCTTCAATTCATATCATCAAACAATCGCTAGATTCAAGGTTAGAATCATGAAATATAAACCAATCCGAATAAAAAATACTTACCCCGATCCAAATCATAAAAATCCCCTCCAAAATTACCCAAATCCGAGCTCTATAATTCAAATTGTGATAAAATAACAAAAGCTCTCGAAATAGAGTATTAAATAGGTCTGCCCAGGCATACCCTTCGCGATTGCGGAACCGTCTTCGCGATCGCGGAACCGTCTTCGAGATCGCGAAGCACATCCAAACACTGCCTCCAAATAACCTTATGTGAACGTGAGGCAAAGGACATGAACGCGAATGCAAAGCACAACACACTCTTGACCCTACAGGAACGCGGGTGAATCGTTGTGATCGTGAAGGCTTACAGCCACATGCCCCCAGCCGACCTCCCTTTTACGTGAACGCGTCGATACTAATGCGATCGCGAAGGCCACTGCCTCCCAAAGCATTGCGAACGCAAAGAAAAACCCGCCTGCCATAAAAAATACCCTACGCGATTGCGACTACCTTTTCGCGATCGCGAAGAAGGAAACCAGACATTAGAAATCAGCAATGGCAAAAACATGGAGAAATGGTCCGAAACCCATCTAAAATACACCCGAGACTCCCGGGACCCCGTCCAATAACACCAACCCATACCAAAATATAACTCGACTTACTCGAGGCCTCAAATCATACCAAACATCATCAAAACTACGAATCACACCTCAATTCAAGCTTAATGAACTAATGAACTTTCAACTTCTAAAAATCATGCCGAAACATATCAAATCAACTCGGAATGACCTCAAATTTTGTATGCAAGTCCGAAATGACACGACATACCTATACCAACTTCCGGAACCACAATTCGAACTAGATATCAATAAAGTCAACCCCCGGTCAAACCTATCAACCTTACAAGCCTTCAACTTTCCATTTTTCGTCAATTCAAACCAAAACAACCTAGGAACCTCTAAATTCAAATCCGAACATATGCTTAAGTCCAAAATCACCATACGAAACTATTGGAACCATCAAAATACCATTGCGGAGTCGTCTGCATATAAGTTAAACTCCGATCAACTCTTACAACTTAAGCCTCCAACCAAAGGATGAATCAATCCAAAACTCTCCTTGAACCAGACCAACTATTCGACAAGTCCCCAAAAGTACATATACACATATGTAAAGCATTAAATAAGGAAAACATGGCTAAAATACTCAAAACAATCGGTCGGGTCATTATATGAACTCCAGTCAATTATGCTGAAATTTTTTTCGAATCTTAGTTACGGGTATTTTGTCCAAATTTTATCGCCGCATTAAAAATTGCTATTTTTAATTACTTTTTGAACGGTGGTTACTTTTCAATTACAGTCACAAAATGGCTACCCGCACCATTTAAACAAATTTCATATGATTGTGGTAAAAACAAAAAACTATTAAGACAATTTGACAGAAGTACTTTATTTGTAGGTTAATTTTGACAATTTGACATAAATACTTTGTTTGTAGGTTGATTTTTGTAAAAAGAACAAGGCCAACTTATAAAAGCTGAAAATGGAAAATTTCAAATAACCAGATTTATTAATCAAAATAGAACTTTTAAAATGGAATCAATCGGAGCTTTTTTGGTTTAAATTTGAATTGTAATTTTTAAATCCAAAAACATAATTTTTTTTCATAATCCAATCCGAACTGTCCATCCCTACCAAGTACTGTATTTCATACCCAAACCACCCCTAACACTTGCTTACAAATACAATTGCGTCCTATATCACACAATCCTCCAACCTCCGCCGCGAAATCGTCGGAACCTATCTACCAGAATATCGCCTGAGATTTTTCCGATTATCGAAAAACGGCTATAGAAAAGATAAGTTAAAAGAGATAAGAAGGGAAATCTCGCGTTGAAGAATGGGGAAGAAACGGAAGTCGCTAGCAACGAGCCTCGATGAGGTGGATCGAACCATGTATTCAACTTTCTGTAGCGCTGCCAACTCCCTTTCTCAGCTTTATACTCAAGCTATGAACCAACAGAAACTCTCTTTCCTTTCCGGTGAACGCCACGGAATGGTATTTGTACTTCCTTCTTTGTTTGGTTTCTTAGTATATGCTATAAATATTTGTTTTTTGTTTGTTTTGTATTTTTATGCTTAATTTCATATCTAGGGATTGTCTTATGTTTTTCTATCTGAGTTCTAAGGTATAGCTGGTCTCAATAAAGGAGTAGAGTTGCTGGGGGATGAAAGCCCATAGGAAAATATTGCGAAAAAATTACTTTAACTATGAGGATTATTTAGTCAACACCAACTAGTTTGGGTTGATACATTGTTTTTACTTTTTTTTTGGTATAATTTTGGAATTTGAACTTTGTCTGTGTGACCTTTGTAAAGTATAGTGGGTCCCGTGTAAAGGAGGAGGATTGCCGTTCCAATAGAGGCTGCACTATGTGAATTTTTCCTCTGGCTGAGCCATGATGCGAAGAGGAGTTAGTTAACTAAGTCCTTTATTGGTGGGAGGTAGCAAGTGCTTGAGGTGACCACAAGCTAGCTCAAACACCACCATTATATAAAAAGAGTAGGATTCCAAGTTCCATTTCAGTACTAAACTTCAGACCTTGTGCTCCCATTCAGCTACATCAGAAGTAAGGAATTCTTATGGGATTAGCTTGCTGAAGGAGGTAATAAAAGAAAACATGTTTTATGGTGTATAGGAATAAGAGTAGGAAATGGTATAAGGATTTGGTTGGGAGAAGAGTGTGGTGGAACAGCTCTAGAGGAAGCAGTCAAGCCGAATTTGAAGTAGTGATTAGCATGACGCTATAGTGTCTGACGGTTTGAGTAGCGAAATCCATAGCAAGGTCCAATAATCGGAGGGGATTGAGGAATTTCTTCATAGGTGTATGAGTGACTATAGGAGGTGAGGGGATGATAGGATAGTATGGGGGAAGAAGAGAAAAGTCATCTATCTAAAATACATAATGTATTAACTATCCTGAGATGGAGACAGGAAACAGTTATAGAAAACGTTTGGGATACCAAGGCACCTAAGGAAGCAGATTTCTAGTGGTCTATGGTGCAAGATGCAACTTTAGCAGCAGATAATTTAAAGAAAGAGGATTGCATTCTGTTGCATTGCATAGCTGTGGAATCTTGCACTTTTCTTGTTTGATATTAGGTCGATAATGTCAAGCAGAGTAACAAACGTTATAAAATAATGTCAAGCAGAGTAACAAGGACAATCACTTGTTGGAGAATACGGAAGACCGAATAGGAGAACAAGGTAATTTGGAGAAGCACACCATTGTTGCAACTGTAATTAGCGGAATAGGAGATTATTCCATAATAGAGAGAGCATACCCGTGTACTTAGATGATTGTGTTGAGATGAGTGGATAACTTCATTGACAATTGTGGTTGAGCTACCCTCTCCCTTTGTAAATACTTTTGATACCGTGGTGGTATGTAATCAATGAAATGATCTGACTTGTAAAAAGAAAAAGTGGTGCATGTGAACTTGATTAGGCTGTACAACTATGAAGTTTTTCCCATACTTATATGTAGTTATGGCTTCACACTAGATTGTGACTGCAAGTACTTTTGATTTCTAAGCTTAAATTAAATGTTTCAGAAGGAAATGTTTCTTAGTACCAAGGCTTCTAAATCTTTTTCTTGGAAGACACATGCTGTGTTATTTTAATATAAATGATCTACTTCCGTTTGTTGGGATTTTATCTTTCGATGAATCCTAGTTGTTGCCCTTTTGACTGCGAATCATGATAACTAACATACCATTGTTTTAATAGGAAAAACTGTACCAATGGATCTTGAGGCAACAAGAGGGTGGATCCAGAGTAACAACTGTTGACATACTGAACTACCTGCAGGTTTCTTTTCTATTATCTTGATTATCTAGCCACCTTTTTATGGTTGATATGTTTGATTTTCCTTTCATGTTTATTCTATGGAGCTTCATCTACTTAGCAAAGAGCATAGGAGATCCTTACTCTTCTTAAAAGTGCAATATAATCCTGAAAGCTTGATCCTTAGCTTTTTATAGTCAATGAATCTCCACATGATCCTTTTCCCAACCAAAAAAATGAATAAAAAGAAAACAAAACAAATCACGGAGACTCATTTTTTTTTTCCAATCAGAAAGTGAGAACCCTTATGCATTGTGATTGGCGATATTGTAGATAACTTGACAAAAAGAACATAAAGTTTTTCTTGTATGTTAATCAAAATTTTCTTCTTGAAAATCTTGGACATAACTGATAACATGGTTCTGCTTGTGAATGGTTAGACTCTTCGGAGGTACGTCCTCAATTTCACTACTCGGGATCAAGAACATATAATGTCCAAATCCAATTTTTGATTGACTTAGACTGAAAGAGGCAGATTTAAAGACCCGATATTTAGAAACAGTCAATGGATTCAAAATTATGAAAAAGGCTTAATGGAATTAAAGAACATGAGGTTTTTGTTTTACCCCAACTTTGTTTGGGACTGAGGCATAGTTTTGTTGAGGTTTTTGTTTTTACCCAGATTCCTTCTATCCAAAGATTCTCTTGATCTGGTTATCCAGAATTAGTGTTAGGGACCTTTTGAGGTTCGTTGCAAATGCTTAATTGCTTCTAGGAGAGAGTGAGAAACCAGTGGCTTCTCTGTAGTTTTTGTGTGTGCAATCATTTGAGGTAAATACTGATTGAGCTTTAGAGCATGTGAGTCTTGTTGTTTCCGCATGCATTTGTCCAGATCTTTCAGCAAGTGAATGAATCGCGCAAGCAGAACTGGGACACTATGTATAGTAATGCGACTGACATTGATAGGTTGCTCTTGTGTCTCCCGTCACCACTGTCTGAAATGCAAGATGACGAATTAGATTGTAATTTTTTTTTAACGAATACAAAGGACTGTCATTGGAACTTGCTCTAGCTGGCCTTTAATCCAATGTTTCAGTCTGTAGTTCATAAATTCCTGCATAATGTTTATGCAAAGTGACCTTAGATCTTGGCTTATCATATGAGGTGTGAAATTACTTTTACCTGAAAACGCTAACAAAATGAGAATGAAATTTTATTGGAGTTCGGTGGAGGTAGTAGGAGCTCCCAAATTGCTTTTGGATAGACCGAGCTGGTTGAGCTACCTGGATATGCTCTTTTCCGGAAAAGGTTGCATGAGCTTACTCATCCTTGTTGATTTATGACTTGGAGATGACTCAGTAAACAATCTTGCTGTTTATCTGTTGGATGGTTTGAAATTTTTGTGCGCTTTGTTATTATTAAGAAGGACCTTGATGTCATAAGGGTACCAGCACTTACCTTCCTTGCTATTGTGAAATCTTTCCATGATGATTTTAAGCCTGACATTGAATCCTATGATGTTGTATATGAATAAAGAATGCCATGATGGCTATTGATTCTTCTTGGCAGTTGATGTTGAATTTTACATGACAGAGAAATTTGTATCAAAAGAGATGTGATACAGCCATCAATTAGCTCAACCTTATGATTAATTTATTTTTTTCCTTCTAGTCAGGGTTTTGGGGGCTTGCGTTTTCAAGAATTTTATTAATCTTGAATGGATCTTGTGTCTGTTTTAGACATGGTGTATGGTGTATCTGTTAACCTGTTATCTTTGTGAGAGTTCTTATTTGACATTAAATGATTACTGGATTATAGATTGCAAGATCCCTCTTGATACATTTGATCTGATTATATTCCATTATTAGTTTTCATAGTGATGACTCGGGTCTTCACAGAAATGGGAAACCATTGGCTTCTCAGGCTCTCAGCTATACTGAAACCATTGGCTTCTCAGGCACATGTTTAAGTTACTTTCCTCTAAGGCTTGATTTTTTTATTTAAATATATTTTTCTCAGAATCATCTCTCAATATGCAGATTGGATACTTAGAATTTCTTTTTGCGGATAGTATCTTTTTTTTGATAAAAAAAAAAACAGAACAACATTTTTAAGATTAAAATAAATTGTACACTTGACCGGCCATTCTTGTTCATAGTGGTTGAGACTTGAGAGATTCCTTTTCATGCCACCAGGTCAAGAGTTCGAGCCTGGTACTCTGTCAAACCAAAAAAGAAATTGTACACTTGTTTTCTACATGTAATAAACTTTATGAAGTAGCGAAAGTTTCGCGTATGTATCTGTTTGATGTCAAATTGTTGAAGAAAAAAGAAGCAAAAAGGAAGAAAAAAGTGATGATGGTGGGTCCTTCTTGGGTATAAGCTGTCGAGATCTCGTGATTTTGTAGTTTATAGATAAGAGCCTGATTTCCTGCTTTCTTCAAATCTTATTTAAGTATGTACTGTTTACCTACTGACTGCACTGAACTTATGGAAGATGTATCAGTAGTTTGCCTATTTCACCATTCTGGTTGCTATCTTTTTACAAAACCAGTCCTGGGTTTGCCTATTTCACCATTCTGGTTGCTATTTTTTTTACAAAACCACTCCTGGTTTGACAACATCTGACAGCCCTGTTTTGATGTGTCTATGCATCTATGGATTTGCCAGTCCGAATTGGATTGTAATGGAGAGGACCAGTCAATGTCGCCTAGGCCACCACCTCAGCATCAGCATTCCCAGCCGATGCATTTTGCAAACTCAGGCTTCCATGTCTCTCCAGGTCCAGTTGGCGTAGCAGCTCCAGGTCATGGCTTACGTTCTGATCATGATCAGCAACCAAAGAATAACGTTTTCTCAAATGCTCTTTCAAGTCCTGTTCGCCGGAGCTTACAGAATTATCACATTGCTCAAGGGGGTCAGTTTTCGAACAATGTTCAACCTCCCAATGGTACAAGACACATTGAAACAAACTCCCAACACCAAAATAGAGATTCTAATAGTTATATCTCTGCCGATGCATCCATGGATATGCATTCCGATAGTCCAGGTCATGACTCTACTTACTGATTAATTAATGTTTTGGAAGCTGCCTTTTGTCATGCCAGGGTGGTCAGACTGCAAGTTCAGGTAAATTGATGTATTCTGTCGTGCAGATGTTATAGGAGAAAAAGTAGATTATGAGATTGGCTGCTTGCTGATAAGACGAGAAGTGTCCAGACATCAATATCGTTGTGCACATGCTCATCGATAGAATGCTATTTGATGAGTACCATATTTTGAATACAATCCTGTTGTTTTTGGGACCAGCTAGTTTCCTTTGGGTCTTTTGTGATACTTATGAATTGTTTCATTATTTACCATACTATGTGATTGGTGTCAGTGTTGTTCCTTGTGTTATGCCTTTACAGAATGGAATATTTCTTAGACCAATTTGCTAATGATTTTCCAAGTTATGCCAGTGTAAAGAGAGATAATCTTTGCAATCAAAGTGAAACTAGAGCATAATCCAGATTCTAGACTATTTTAGGGCCTGACCCAGGTTTATTAGTTTGTAATTTATGCTGCCCTTATGCATTTGAGTTATTATTATTTAAGTAATTATCATTGTCGAAGGTCTTGTCCTCTCCAGGTTTTGAAGTCTCTTCCTTTCTATTAAATGTAAATGAGAATAACAAAACATTTTTTAGTAGGTGGAAAAGGTCTAAAAATACCCCTAACCTATTCAATTTGTTTCACCATTGCTCTTAGTTAACCTATTTGGTCCCCTAATGCCCTCACAGTTATTTCTTGGCTCATATTTGTCCCTAAAATAAACTGTCCCTTTTAAGAGCTGAAACTGAGATGACATGGCACTCTCTTATTGGTCCATATATAACCCAAGTTTGCATTAAATACCTGCTCGTCTATACATATATTCGGACCACCCATACAAATCCGAAATTTCTAACAGAAGCCCCGGCCGATCCTTTTCTCCATTCGCGTGACCTTCTTACTTCATCTAAGTAGAAGTTCTGCAATTCTGTCTCTTTTTTTTTGGCGTTTTCGTATATATACCATATATGAAACTATATTAGCAAATATGTTCATAGTTTGCTTATTACCCTTTATGTTAATAGTATTTCTACCTAATATATATAATGCATTAAATAAGAAATTACTGTAGCTTTATGATTCCTTATTTTGCGCGCTAAAAAAGGGGAGTTAAATATTTTCCAGATCTTCCCCAACGCAAATCACGCACATTCCATAATTATCGTTGGCTTCACTTTGATCTTCCACAACGCAGAACAAGATTTTCTATATTCTGTTTTTGCGATACACTCTGTTTCAAGAAATTCTCTCTATATCTCTCTCTATTTCTGAATCGCAAATTTCAGTAATACAAAGCAAATGAAAAGAGAGCAGCAATTCCACCATTGACAACCATTAAAAAACTTGAAAACTTTGGATTCAAATTTAGGTTTTCAAAAATCATTATTTGTTTGGATTGGGTGTTGTTGAAACTAATCGGGAATATGGTTTGGAGTTTATATCTCAATTTTGAGGGGTTTTAGTGAAGATTAGACTTGGTTTTGACTGAATTTCAGATTGAAACTTGAAGAAGAAGAAGACATATTGCAGAAATTATAGGTAAATTGTAGATTATTTGTATTCTGATTGTAGATGCTTTATTTTCTATTTTCACAAATAAAAACTTCTACAAATCTTCTGAAAAACGCAATTATGTCAAAAATCCCAATTATGCTACAATTGAATGAGAATTGGGATATAAAAATTCAATGTACCCAGTTTGTAGATATTTTGTAGATAAATTGTAGATTTTTTGTATTCTAATTGTAGATGCTTTGTTTTCTATTTTCACAAATCCAAAACGACTAACTGCAAAAAACGGAATTATGTCGAAAATACCAATTAAGCTACAATTGAATGTGAATTGGGATATTAAAATTCAATGTACCCAGTTTGTAGATATTTTGTAGATAAATTGTAGATTATTTGTATTCTAATTGTAGATGCTTTGTTTTCTGTTTTCACAAATCAAAAACGACTAAAACTTCTACAAATCTTCTGCAAAAAACAGTCTACAATTTAGTATAAATGTAGTAATTATGTAGATACCCTTACAAATAATACTACTTTATACATACTTAAACTGATTTGTTGTATATTTGTAAATTTTTTGTAGAAAACATACTGAAAGATATGTTCTTTCAGTGTATATCTAGCATATTCTCTGTTGCTAATTGATTCTGTTTTCATCTTATCTCTAACTGGAACGGTTCTGATGGATGTTTGAATTGGGAAATGTTAAGGTAAGATTTTCAGTTAATATTACTGAACATTCCCAATTATTCACCAAAAGCTGCTACTGATTTTTCATCACAACTAATAGCATCATCTGGAATATATGGAAGAACCAAAAGTAATATTTTGGATTAGGCTTCAACGAGAAACTTATTGCATCGAAGAATGAATATTGGAGGAATCTGCATCCAAGAATGCCTGGATTAAGCACTTCAAATTCTGTTCTCATATAAACAAAGAAGAATTTTCAGATTCCTTTAATTAAGGAGTAAAAAACGTACAATTAATTATACCCTTAATTAATTATGGTATAGAATTGGTAATTTGGTATACTAAGTGTAATTAAGTCAAACCTTAAACATTGAGAGTAATAAGGTTTCCTATGTGGCATAGGAATGCAAAAATTCCTTTTTTTTCCTGTTGAACAGAAAGCACTGAGATGTTACTGTAGGCATATAAATTTTATTGAAATTAAATCTATAAAATAACTTGGATTAATATTTTAAATAAATATTATGGACTAATATAATTGGGTTAATTATATAAGTCCAATATATATGAGTTAAATAAATAAGTCTAAATCCATTGGGCTAGCCTACGAGTGACAAACGGGCGGCTTGGGTCGGACATAGTTCGGGTAAAAAATGAGTAATGAAAAAACAGAAAAATTATTCGACCCGACCCATATTTAATACGGATAAAAAATGGGTTAACCGGCGGATAATCTGAGTAACCATATTATCCATGACTTCTTGAATATGATTAATTTTGGGAGAATTCCTAATCTCCCAAACTTGGGGTACCCCCAATTTGATGATTTACAAATGTAAAAGTTAAACTCATTAGTTATCCATTGTTTACTCATTGGTTATCCATTTTCTAAATGGATAATATGGTTCTTATCCATATTTAACTCGTTTTTAACAAGTTCATTATCCAACCCATTTTTTAGTAGATAATATGGGTGGTTAACTGTTTTCTTTTAACCATTTTGCCACCACTAGGCTATCCCATTTAATTGGGCTACAAATGATGAGCCCATTTCATTAGGCCCAAGATGTCATTTTCCTAGAGGCCCAGTTTGGTGACACGTGTGAAATGACGTGTCACGCCAGGTCAAACGGAAGAGCCAATAAGATCATGCCACATGTCAAAATGACAAGGCAAACCAAGTCAAAATACTACGATTGCTGCAATATTTTTCGGTCTAGATTATTTTCTTAACGTAATTTTATTGTCTACAAATTTCGGCACGCCTAGTGGGATAATCTCTACCTCTCATCTCAACTTTTCAATCATCAAAATTCAAGAACAATGAAATGGATTCAAAGAAAATCAACTCCCGATCAACTTCCACCATGACTACTAATTCTAGGTTCTACATTGATGTAGAAAATATCCTCGATATTACCTTTGGAAGCTTTGGACCAGTTACATAGAGCAAAGCAAGCTCTTTAGGACGACAATCACTCCAAGTGCCATCCGCATCAACCCCTATTTTCGGATCTTCATCCTCAATGAACGCACTTGAAGGAGAAAGCAATGTTGCTGAAAAAATTAAGAAAACTCTAGCTTTGCTTAACCTCTTAGGATCCAAGAACTCTATTGTGAAGGAAGATGATGGTACTTCAAGTGACGGATCCTCCCCACTTACACCACATAGCGTGAGCCAATCGAGGATCAATCTATATGATAATCCATGCTATTCTCCGTCGTCCATAACGATCATGTAAATATTGATGACGAACGCTTCATCTGTGGAAGAGAAGTTGGCAAACTTGACAGAAGCAATTGCTGGCTTGACCAAGTTCATGCAAAATAAAGATGCTAGAATTGACAAGTTGACAGATAGAGTGGGAATCTTGATGGAAGAAGAGTCCAGCCATGCACCTGGTAAGCTCCTAGATGTTCCAAGGAATGATCCTCTCCCAAGACAAGTAGCATCCGCTAATGCTATCCTTGTCTCATCTGAAGGTATGATTCCAATCGATCAACTAAAGGAGTTCATTAAAGGGACTATCAAAAATAAGTATGAAATTGCTTCTAAGTCCTTTCTTACATACGCAAAGTTGTACACTGCAAGGATCTATATGTTGAATATGCCTACTGGTTATCAACCTCCAAAGTTCCAACAGTTTGATGGCAAAGGCAATTCAAAACAACATTTGGCGCACTTCGTTGAGACATGCAACAATGTTGGGGCTTATGGATATTAACTTATCAAGTAGTTTGTCCGCTCGCTAAAAGGAAATGCTTTTGATTGGTATACATGCTGTCACACCTCCTTTTTCCGCACCCGCGAGGGCGCGAGGGAGTTTTTTCCAATTAAAGGACAATCGAAACGGGATTTGTTTAATTATTTCAGAGTCGCCACTTGGGAGATTTAGGGTGTCCCAAGTCACCAATTTTAATCCCGAATCGAGGAAATGAATGACTCCATATTACAGTCTGCGTACCAGAAATCCGGATAAGGAATTCTGTTAACCCGGGAGAAGGTGTTAGGCATTCCCGAGTTCCGTGGTTCTAGCACGGTCGCTCAACTGTTATATTTGGCTTGATTATCTGATTTTATACGAATATGAACTTATGTGCAAATTTTAACTTTTAACCGCTTTATTATTATTGTTTTTACAAGAATGTGAACATCGCTTAAAACACGTCTTTGGACTGCGTCACATGAAATGCACCCACAATCCGGAACGCATTTTATTTGATGTTTTGAGATTTGGATTTGGGTCGCATGAAATGCACACCCGAGCTTAAGAAAGTAAATTATTAAACACGCGCCTAAAGAGACTATCGCGTTATTATTTTGCGGAGGCCGTGAAATTCGCTAAACGACCCTCCTGAATTCTAAGTAATTTTAAACAAGTATTTACTGAGGGCCCCGCAATTTGTGTTTTTATTCGGCGAGGCTCATCTCATTCTTATTTTTTAAAGGGATTTGCAATGTCATGGAAATGCATCTCGGGCCACGCCATAATCAATATACCCGTGATTAGAGACACATTTCGATTCCGTTGAGATTTTTAGATTTGGGTCACATAAATGTGCACCCGAGTTTAGGAAAATTAAATTATTAAAGGCGCGCCTGAAGCAACTAGCGCATTATTATTTTGGGTAGGGCCGTGAATTTTGCTAAACGGCCCGTCCCGGAATCTAAGTGTTTAATACATATATTTTGTGAGGGCTCCGCAATCTGTACATTTTTATTTTTGGCGAAGGTAGTCTCGTTTTTTTTTGTTTATTTATTTATTTGTTTTTATTTACTTTTTTTTTTATTTTTTTTAAAAGGATGCCATTTTTACGCCTTTAACAATACTAAACCTTACGACTTTTTTACAACTAAAATCTCATAACTTGTCAAAAAAAAAAATAATAAAAATGAGTTTAGTGAACGAGTGTTTCGGGCGTAGCAAGAGCATGTACTAATAATAATTTTGTCTGAATGACCTAAGCAAAGGAAAGGACGAACAGATTAACGTCAAACTTGTGTCATAGAACAACTAGTCCAACTTAATTAAATGACATCGGATAAACAAGAATCACGTAAAACAAAAATGAGCAAAAATGCAGACGATGAAAACATAAGCAGAAAATTATCGTACCAATTTCTATATTGCATCTTCGAACATTTAACGTAACATTTCCTTATCTAATACTTGAGGTTTACTAACCTTTGAACCTCGGCAAACTCAGGACGACAAACACGACCCCGACGGAACTCAAGCCGGGCCTCACTGGACGAGGAACAACAACGAAACCTCGGACAAACACCTCGACGTACCGGACCTCGACGAACCAACGACGACCTCGATGGAAAGCTTGGACCCCAAAACTGTCAACGCCCAGAGATTTGGGCTGTTGTTGATTGTTCTTCGACGCAGCAGGCCAAGACGAGGGGATGGAGCTGAAGGGGTCGAGGGATAGCGACGACGCAACAGTGGTTCCGACGAGGAAGCAGCAGCAACTGCTTGATAGCAGCTGGGGCATGGGGGGGGGGGTCGTCTGTGGGTTTGGCTATTGAGGAAGACGATGGGGAGTTGGTTGCGTTTGGACGTGGAGATGAGACGATAAGGCTGGACGATGCAGACGGTGTAGTAGTACGACTGGTTTTGGAAGAGTGACGACGAGCAATGGTGGGTGCGTGGGGGTGCGACTGGTTTCAGTAGGTGTTTGGACGTGGTGTTTGGGTGTGACGACGAGGGCAGAGTTGGGTTATGGGGTAGTGGTCGTGAGGCGGAGAGGGGGGTCGTTTTTGGTGGTGTCGGACGGTGGTGATGGGGCAGTGACGAACGCTGCTGCTACTCGTCGGGCTGTGTAGTGATGATGGTCGAGCTGGGAGGAGGAGGGTGTTTTGGGTAGTGTAGATGGCGTGGAGGTGACGGACTGGTTATGGCATTTTGGACGTAGGGTCGACGATGGAGGGAGTTGGTCTGTTGATGAGAGGATCGTGGGTTTCTTGTAGGGTTTTGTTCATTTTTCTTGAGGAAGAAGACGGAGGAACAGTTCCCTCCTTCCAAAAATTTTCAAAAAAAAGCCCCCATTTCCAAATGTTTCATCCGTGTATTATAATGGGTTTGCCCCAAAAAATGAGCCCACGTGTGGTGGGGTTCAAGGTTTGTGTCCCCCACGCATGGTGGGGTTCCCCATGTGTCCTGGACACGGTTTATTATGGGTTAGGTCCGAAATTAGGCCTAAAACCGGGTAGTTTGAACCCGAATATTATTCTTTTGTCCGGACCCGAGAAATAGGAACACGTTGCTTAACTAGTCCTATGTAAGCAAAATAACTACCAAAAATAAGACTAGTATTTAAACAAAACTATATCTTTTTTTAAATATTTTTCAAGATTTAAAATAGCTACAAAATATTAATAAAATTATTTTTTTTTGTAATTTTTTTTTAATAAAGACAAAAATATGAAGTAATATTTTTTTTTTGTATTTTTCAAAATTATAATGACTGCAAACATTAATAGAACTATATATTTTGTAATTTTCGAATTTATATAAAGTACCAAAATAAAGTACAATTTTTGTATTTTTTCCACGTTTATGAGAAATGCATAAACTAAAATTTATATATGTATTTTTTGTGATTTTTTCTTTTTGCAACGAAATAAAGTAAAAATAGTTAAAATGGCTATATTAGACCCAATTTCACATATTCACGCTAAAAATGTGAAAATTCTCGGGGAGGGTCAAAAATCACGTGCTTACAGCTGCCCCTCTTTGACTGGAAACACGAAGAGTTTTCCGACAAAGAATGACTAGACGTGTTTTTGACCCGACCATTACTTGGACGGACTACACTTAAGGAAAGGGAGGGAATGTGACCGAGCCCTGGTATCTGAGCTGCCTACATATCCTTGGTTTTACAGGAATCAGGCCACGTGTAGTTCGGATATGAGAGAGATAGTGAAGTGTACCGAGGTGAAGAGCCGATCGAGGTGCCGTTCCGTTGAGGTTCCGGTTCCGCGGTCCTGTCATTACAACAAAAATGAAAACTGAAAAAGACTAACTAAGCCTATCAGCTACTAGTTACAAGGATTCCTATCTCTTAAGTCTTCTGAAACTTGGTCTTGAGTCTTGAATGGTGCTTCATACAGACTTTGGATTTGAACCTTGATACTTGCTAGTTGTAGGTGTTAGTTCTTGAGCAGACCACATCTGTTCTCCACTTCCGTATTTTTCTCTTTTTTGTTTTTCTCTTTTCTTGTTCTTCTTCTTTTTTTTTCTTGTTTTTTTTTGTTTTGTTTTTGTGACCAGCTTATGTTGATCATCCCAGACTATTGATTCGCGTTCTTGAGGCGAGCTTCTAACTTGGATTGAATGCTGGGGATTTCTGTTGTAATCCTTCTGCTTTCCAGTGGGTCACTGCTTGATCTTTGACAGGCGGACTCCTGACTTCTTCGATCTTTGACATACCACAAACTCCGTTCTACAGGCGGGTCCCTGACAATCAAAACAAACAAAACAAACAAAATTTCCTAACCCAGTTTGCACTGGGGAGGTTTGTGAGTCGTTAGCAAAATCGTAGCCCACTGATACTACTGATGCAGTGCTGAGAGTGAACTAAACACTAGATTAGGATGTATTCCCTTGTTATACAGGTGGGCGCCTAACTTCAATGCTTGAAATGTAAGGACTGAAATGTATTCCTCTGTTCTATGGGCGGGCTCCCAACTTCAACACTTGTAATGAAAAAGACTGAAATGTATTCCTCTCGTTATACAGGTGGGCGCCTGGTTTTAGGAAAATGACTCTTTTTTTTTCAAACGTTTTTCTTTTCTTTTTTTTTCTTTTCTTCTTTTCCTTTTTTTTTGGTATCTTAGGAGAAAGATTCATCAGACTAAGATTTTGATCCGAGGAGAAGGTTCGTCAGACTAGGTCTCTATATTAGGAGAAAAATTCGTCAGACTAAGATTTTGATCCTAGGAGAAGGTTCATCAGACTAGGTCTCTATCTTAGGAGAAAATTCATCAGACTAAGATTTTGATCCTAGGAGAAGGTTCATCAGACTAGGTCTTTTCTTTTTGTTATCTTAGGAGAAAGATTCATCAGACTAAGATTTTGATCCTAGGAGAAGGTTCATCAGACTAGGTCTTTTTTTTGTTATCTTAGGAGAAAGATTCATCAGACTAAGATTTTGATCCTAGGAGAAGGTTCATCAGACTAGGTCTTTTTTTTGTTATCTTAGGAGAAAGATTCGTCAGACTAAGATTTTGATCCTAGGAGAAGGTTCGTCAGACTAGGTCTCTATCTTAGGAGAAAAATTCATCAGACTAAGATTTTGATCCTAGGAGAAGGTTCATCAGACTAGGTCATTTTTTGTTTTTTGGTTATCTTAGGAGAAAGATTCATCAGACTAAGATTTTGATCCTAGGAGAAGGTTCGTCAGACTAGGTCTCTATCTTAGGAGAAAAATTCATCAGACTAAGATTTTGATCCTAGGAGAAGGTTCATCAGACTAGGTCATTTTTTGTTTTTTGGTTATCTTAGGAGAAAGATTCATCAGACTAAGATTTTGATCCTAGGAGAAGGTTCATCAGACTAGGTCTCTATCTTAGGAGAAAATTCATCAGACTAAGATTTTGATCCTAGGAGAAGGTTCATCAGACTAGGTCTTTTCTTTTTGTTATCTTAGGAGAAAGATTCATCAGACTAAGATTTTGATCTTAGGAGAAGGTTCATCAGACTAGGTCTTTTTTTTTGTTATCTTAGGAGAAAGATTCGTCAGACTAAGATTTTGATCCTAGGAGAAGGTTCGTCAGACTAGGTCTCTATCTTAGGAGAAAAATTCATCAGACTAAGATTTTGATCCTAGGAGAAGGTTCATCAGACTAGGTCATTTTTTGTTTTTTGGTTATCTTAGGAGAAAGATTCATCAGACTAAGATTTTGATCCTAGGAGAAGGTTCGTCAGACTAGGTCTCTATCTTAGGAGAAAAATTCGTCAGACTAAGATTTTGATCCTAGGAGAAGGTTCATCAGACTAGGTCATTTTTGTTTTTTGGTTATCTTAGGAGAAAGATTCATCGGACTAAGATTTTGATCCTAGGAGAAGGTTCGTCAGACTAGGTCTCTATCTTAGGAGAAAATTCGTCAGACTAAGATTTTGATCCTAGGAGAAGGTTCATCAGACTAGGTCATTTTTTTTATATCTTTAACAACCACTTAGGAGGAAATGCATCTCCTATGGGTAAAACATAAACTTAGGAGGAAATGCGTCTCCTATGGGTAAAAACAAACTTAGGAGGAAATGCATCTCCTATGGGTGAAACTTAAAGTTAGGAGGAAATGCGTCTCCTATGGGTAAAACTTAAACTTAGGAGGAAATGCTTCTCCTATGGGTGAAACTAAAACAAACCGAGGAGGAAATGCGTCTCCTATGGGTAAAACTAAAACAACCTTAGGAGGAAATACATCTCCTATGGGGTGAAACTAAAACAATCTTAGGAGGAAATGCACCTCCTATGGGTAAAACTCAAACTTAGGAGGAAATGCATCTCCTATGGGTGAAACTAAAAACGAACTTAGGAGGAAATGCATCTCCTACGGGTAGAACTCTAATGATTTCAAACTAGGAAGTGCGTCTCCTATTAATGAAACCTTCGCTTTCTTTTTTTTGAATTATTTACTTACCTGTGTTGTCCTCCCTCGAAACTGTTGGGGATTATTTAGATGGGGATGACTTTTTACCCTTTTTTTCATTATTATCTTTTTATTCTTTTTTTTTATTCTTTTTTTTTTGCATAGCTTCTTCCTTCAAATACTACCTCCCTTGAGAGTCGTTTTGCCTTTCCCCGAAAGGAACCGCTGAGGATACCGACTTTCCAACCTTGTGTTGGATTCCTCGCAACTGCTAGGGATAACATTGTTGGGGAATTATTTACTTACCTGCTAGAGATAACACTGTTGGGTAAAATGTTATCAGCTGGGGGTACCTGACTTCCAGAAAATTTTCTAAATGGAAGGAAAATTTTCTGCCCCAGTTTGATAATATCCCTTGTGGCATGCGTTTCTGCATCAATGCCATTTCCTTTACCTGTTTCAAATCAAACAAAATTTGTTAGTTTAAAACATGGTGGTTGGTTGTGATACTCCTACTGGGATGGCTTTCCCTTTCTCCTTCCTTGCTCTGCGTTCAACAACTTGTTGGGGATGATATTATGTGCTGGGGATAATCCCTTCCTGCTGGGGGATATCCCTCTTCTTTTGTGGCATAGCTTGGAAACTGGCATTTCCCCGACCTTTTAGTCTAGTATGGATTTCGCCAAATCATGCTCACTGCTCTCCTTGCTTTGTTCACGGGCCTTGTCTTTGAGGTTTATAACCTTGGTTTTGGCAAGGATATCCCTCTTGACGCTCGTCAATCCTTTTGTCAATTCCCTTTTGCTGGGGATATCTTTATTGACACTGGCCTCGCGCTTGTTCCTTGCTGACTATACCATTTGGATGTACTAGTCAGATCTCATCTTGAAAAGCTGATGGCATATTTGAAGTCATTTCATACTTGTTCTGGCCCGACAGACTCTATTGGGGAATTTTTCTATGAAAGGAGAAAGATAAAAGAAACAAAATAAAAGACAAAGGAAACGAATGACTCTTTTACAAAAGAAACTATAAATAAAAATCTATCAAACGCAGATACCGACTCTAATGGCCATGACATGCGTATGTGGCCTATCCTCTGCCGTCAATCATCTTTTAAGATCTTCAATTGGCGATTCCCCCTCTGATTCTCAATCTTATTCGACTTGTAGTGCCCGAAGGGTTTTCACTATCAAGTCTCTCTCATTTTTGGGTTCTTCTCTCAGCTTTCATCGCCTTATGGTGCCTGTGAAGGTTTTCACCAATAAGACTCTCTCGTTTTATATCTCTCTCCAGCTGGGGATTTGGAGTGTTGCTGGTATGACTCTTTCTGTTGGAGATTAGAGTCCTTTCTGCTGTGGAACAGAATGTTATGTTCGCCGGTAAGACTCTTCATTTGTCTGACTTGGCATTTTTTGAAAACTGATCAGAAGGTCTTTCTTTGGACCGTAATGTGGGTTTTTGGATAGGGCTAGAAAAAAAAAGGGTATTAAACGCTCAAGAAAAATGCATTAGTTTTGGGTTATTAGTTACAACCTTCGGAATTAGATTTATTCACAATAAACGCAACCTTTGCCCCAGTTTCTTGCTTGGGGATATTTTACTTAATTGTTTTTTCATTTTTCAAAACTATGACCGAGCCGTGAAGCGCCTACGTATCCTCTTTGAGGAATCAGGTCAAACGTAGTTCCCAATTCCTCTTTTTCATTTGATTTTCTTTTTTTCTTTGTTATCAATTTTCTTTTCTTTTCTTTTCTTTTTTTTTTCTCTTTTGTTGTTTTCTTTCTTTCTCTCTTTTTTTCTTCGTTGCTACTGATTCCGAACGAGGGGTATGAAAGAAAATAAATAAGGCTCAAAAGGGGTAACGAAGGATAAAGTGTTTGGGTAGCAGAACAAAATGCCTTCGTCATTTCAGTCTTCAAAACATGCCAAGTGCAAACAACACACTTTAAATTTGTAGTCTCTTCTGATGGTGCTGGACTTGACAATTATGTTAAACATTTTATTTTTCCTTTGTCATTTCTAAGCACCGTTGGGCGACACTCTCATTATCATGACCGACCCTCATGCCAATTTGGCGAATCTTGCTTTTAACGGTTTTCTTTGTGCTTAACTTGCCCCAGTTCCACATGACTCGAGCTCTGAATAATCTCAAACCGTCCTTATTTTCTTTAAATGGTCTGATCACCTTTCCAAGGTTTTAGGATTAACCTTAAAGACTAGGCCCAAAGTGAGTGCGCATGTCATGTCCCTAGAATCGGCATTGAATGAAATGATAAAAGGACTAAACAAAAGACGACTGGAACTAACAAAAGACCGACTTTGTATTAGACTACCGGCGAAATGGTTTGAATAATAAAACAAACAAAACAACCAGAATAAAATCCTAACACAAACTGGACAAAATTTAAACAAACTGCTATGACAAAATGGAAAGATAAGAAGGTTTGACACATGACAAAATCCCAATTACAACCTTAATAATCCGAACAACAGAAATGACCACAAAATAAGCCACCACAAGCTTCTCTCTTGCTGACCAAGGAACGAAGCGTCCTCCCAAAAAATTGGCATCTTAGCCACTGAGCTTTGCATCAATACTGCCAAGACCATTACCCGCTTCAACATCGTCACCCTCTGTCAACAAGTTCTCGATAGGGTTCGAGTGCTCCATGTCACTGTTATTGATCACAATCCGCCCTTCTTGGATCATTCTTTCTATTTCTCTTTTCAAATCCCGACAGCTTTCAACATTGTGCCCCTGGACATTGGAATGGTATTCACACCTTTTAGAAGGGTCAAAGCTTCTTGCACGTGGGTCCACACGATTTGGAGGAATAGGTGCAATCATGTCATGATTCTTTAATTTCTCAAATAAGCTTTCATAGGACTCTCCTATTGGTGTAAAATTATCTTTCAACCTTTGTTCCCCTTTATACCACTGGCTTGGCTGTGGGTTATAGGGCATCTGAAAATTTTGTGGAGACTTCTGGAGATTTTGTGATGCTCGTGCTCGCCTCCTGGGGTGTTTTGGTGGCTGGACAACATACTGAGGTGGAGCGACAGAGTATTGAGCGTCCTGAGGTGGATAATACTGCTCAGGGGAGCCATAGAAAATCTGAGGAGGCTGCTCATACCTTCGAGATGTTCTCCTGGGACCTCTTCTAGACCCTGATGTCATCATGATTTCTTCAATCTCCTCATTTGTGTCGCTAAGATTATCTGACTCAACCCGGATAGCCTGAGTTGCGGCTTTAAGAACAGCTTGACTTATAATTTTGCCTGTCTTAAGACCATTCTCTACCATTTCTCCAATTTTGATTGCTTCCGAGAAGGTTTTGCCAACTGCGGACACCATGTTTTGAAAGTAATCTGGCTCTTGCGCTTGAAGGAAGACAGTAATTAGCTCGTGGTCATCCATGGGTGGCTTAACTCGAGCTGCTTGCTCTCTCCATTTTATGGCATATTCCCTGAAACTTTCACTTGGTTTCTTCTTCAGGTTTGAAAGGGACATGCGGTCTGGGGGAATGTCGATGTTGTATTGGAACTGTCTGACAAAGGCCTGTGCCATGTCATCCCAGACATACCAGCGAGACGTGTCTTGATCCATAAACCATTCGGAGGCTACTCCCGTAAGGCTTTCCACAAAATAAGCCATCAACAATTTTTCATTTCTTCCTGCCCCTCTCAGTTGATTGCAATACCTTTTCAGGTGGGCTATGGGATCTCCATGTCCATCGTACTTTTCAAATTTTGGAGTCTTGAAACCAGGCGGCAAGTGGACATCGGGGAACATACATAGATCTTTGAAGGCAACACTCTTTTGGCCTGCCAACCCTTGCATGTTTTCCAACCATTGTTCTAAGCTTTTCACTCTTTGGGTCATTTCTTCCTGTACCATCTTTCGGGCAGGCTTCTCAGTTTTTGCAGCAAGATCAAACGAGTACGAGTGGTACTCAGGAGAGTGGTACTGCTCTTGTTGTGTCGCAAATTGTGACTCATGACGAGGAACCCTCCGACTCTGAGTCTCTGGAGCACTTGTAACAGTTTCGACGTTAGTTGTCATTTTTCTTTGAGACACAAACCAACCACCTCAACTTTTTTCACAATTCTAAACCAAATATGTTAGAATGGACTCAGTCGGTCCTTATTATTATCAATATATATATATATATATATATATATATATATATATTTATTTATTACCTTTGTTTTTCCTTTTTTCTTTTTTTTTCTCTTTTTCATTTTTTTTTCATTTTTTTTTGTTGTGGTCGAATCTTATGGAGATTGCCTACGTATCATGACCCCGCATGAATCAGACCTTGCGTAGTTCGGACCAATAAAAGATAAACAATAGTAAACATTTTTCAATTTTCATATTAGAACAAACTGAGTTTCAAAGGTTTGAAGATGACCTACAAACTTGAAACTCAGGCAACCCACATTATTCTAATCAAGAGATTTATAAACTCAAAAACAAAAGGCTAGCTCCCTTTCTCTGTTCGACAAATGCAACCAAACAGTTATTTTTGCAAATGTGGCCCCTTCCAATTTTCACATGAATTTTGAGGCTGGGGAGGATTATTTTGACACTTTACAAACTTGTCCATTCTTTTACGAAAATAACCTTTCGACAACTGAAAGATACTCTAAGGCTATTTCGGCAATAACGGTTTAAGACGCGGCCGAAACTGGCTCGGCTTATTATGACAAAATTTGAACGGTATTCACCTGACCGTCGACTCTTTTTTTTTCAAATTATAATAAAAACTTGGTGTTGCAAAACACGGCCCTTCAGCGTCTCGGGGACGAAGCTTTTTAAGGCTGTGTGGGTCAACTGGACCAAACTCCTAGACATGACCCAAAAGGTGGCTGTTTATGCAAAGTCAGTCTTCCGGCGTCCCTTTCGGGAACATTCGGCTATTTATGACAAACAACATCTCCTGACTTAGTTATGACTCTTTTATTGTTTTTCAAAAATAGGAAACCCAATACTGCAAACACGGCCTGTCAACGTCTCGGTGACGAAGATTTTAAGGTTGTGTGGGTCAACTGGACCAAACCTTAAAAAATGACCCAAAGGTGGCTGTTTATGCAAAGTCAGCCTTCCGGCGTCCCTTTCGGGAACATTCGGCTATTTATGACAAAACAACATCACCTGACTTATTTATGACTCTTTTTATCGATTTTCAAATTAGAAAACTCAATACTGCAAACACGGCCTTTCAACGTCTCGGGGACGAAGATTTTTAAGGCTGTGTGGGTCAACTGGACCAAATCTTAAATATGACCCAAAGGTGGCTGTTTATGCAAAGTTAGCCTTCCGGCGTCCCTCTCGGGAACCTTCGGCTATGTATTGATAAAACAACGTCACCCGACTTCTTTATGACAAAATTAAAATTTGACATATTATTCTTTTATTATTATTTGTTTTTGGCTTTTTAGCAAAAGGTGGGGTTGGACCCGATGAGGGTTGCCTACGTATCTCACATCCGGTGAGAATCAAACCCGCGTAGTTCGGGCAATCAGGAATAAGTAGATGAACTAACTCATTTTTTTGTGAATTTGTGAAAGAACTACTTTAAAAGAAGAAATGAAGTATATTTTTTTGGATTTTTGATTGATTTTTTTGAAAGAAATACTTCTAAGATATATTTTTGAATTTCATTTGCTTTTTTTTATTCTAAAGAAGAAGAAGAAAATATTTTTTTGGAATTTTACCTTTAATAAAAGAAATGCTTCTAAAATGTTTTTTTTTGAATTTTGAATTTTCTTTTCAATTTTTGAAAGAAGAATCAAAATATTTTCGGATTTGTTTTTTTTATATTATATATATATATATATATTTTTTTTTTAAAAAAACAATTAGAAAGACTTTCGAAAGAAGTCAATAATGGAAAATATTTTGGATTATTTATTTTGAAAATTGGGATTCTAAAAACGTTTGGCAAGACAAATGTTCTTGCAACAGATAAAGATATATATACAGTTTTTGGAAATAAAGAAAAACTTTTTTGGATTTTTTTATATATATATATTTGCAATAATAAAACCACTTTCAATGCCCGACTTTTTTTTTATATTTTTTTTGGCATTTTCATAGACAAACAAAATAAAATAAAATAAAATAAAACATTTTAAAAACCAGACTCTTTTTCATTTCCATTTAATGGCAAAACAAACTATTTTCTTTTCTATATTTTCTGAAAAAACAAGATAGAACAATGATGATTTTTTCCTATTTTTCCTTTGCTTTTAATATAACAAACCAATAAGACATTTCTTTTCATTTTCTCAAAATTTCGGCAGAGTTTCGATACTACTTGGACATTGGTTTTTCCTTCTAAAAATAAGTAGTTATATCTCTACACTGCCATTTTCTCATCTTTTCACGATTTTCTAATTTGTGGAAAATGATGACAACATACAAAATCTTTTTGAATTTTCCAATGCTCTTTTTTATTTATTATTATTTTGTTATTATTTTCAAAAATGTGGCATTGGGGACATAATGATTTCCAAGACTTCTTGGATTCCGCAAATGCTCCCCATGCGCTTCTCCCAACATATGAAGCATGAGGGACATAGGGAATTCCAAGACTTCTTGGATTCCACAAATTTTCCCCATTTGCTTTTCCCAAAAATGAAGCCGTGAGGGACACAGGGAATTCCAAGACTTCTTGGATTCCACAAATGTTCCCCATGTGCTTTTTCCCAAAAATGAAGCATGGGGGACATAGGGAATACCAAGGCTTCTTGGATTCCACAAATATTCCCCATGCTTTTATTAGAATAACATCAGGTTGGAAATGACCAATTGACCCTTTCGCCCTTGACTAAATACAACATGCAGCACATAGGACGCCAAAAGCTGGTCTATTATTTTCAGGTTGCTTGCCCTAGACGGACCCAACCCCTGTGTTGAGTCCCCTAAGTCAAATGCGCATGATGCAAATAACGTTCCTACTAGGGATCCGGCATGTGGCTTTGTTATACCAGGTTCAGACCTGGGTGTTTGTTCTAGACCTGGCTTACCCGAGCGGACAACTCGAGCCGAGGGGGAGCAGCGTGCCGGGAATACAGAAGCTTCGCCGGCTTAGCAACTTGTCCGAATCTCGTTTTAAATTGGGATTTGACACTATACAGAAAAGAAGTCGTACGAAGTACACCCTTCTTCATGATTTAGAAGACTCAGAGAGGAGATGGGTTTCGGCACAGTTTATATGTACAGTTCAAATAATATCAAAGCGGTAAAAGCAGCATTTAGCACATTAGGCTCAAACCATGTAATCAAATCAGATAATAAATAAAGCCAAATAATAACAATTATTCTAAGCTCGAATTCTTAACCCTGAACCAGTGGTTCTGGGTCACTCGTCCCCAGCAGAGTCGCCAGAGCTGTCACACCTCCTTTTTCCGCACCCGCGAGGGCGCGAGGGAGTTTTTTCCAATTAAAGGACAATCGAAATGGGATTTGTTTAATTATTTCAGAGTCGCCACTTGGGAGATTTAGGGTGTCCCAAGTCACCAATTTTAATCCCGAATCGAGGAAATGAATGACTCCATATTACAGTCTGCGTACCAGAAATCCGGATAAGGAATTCTGTTAACCCGGGAGAAGGTGTTAGGCATTCCCGAGTTCCGTGGTTCTAGCACGGTCGCTCAACTGTTATATTTGGCTTGATTATCTGATTTTATACGAATATGAACTTATGTGCAAATTTTAACTTTTAACCGCTTTATTATTATTGTTTTTACAAGAATGTGAACATCGCTTAAAACACGTCTTTGGACTGCGTCACATGAAATGCACCCACAATCCGGAACGCATTTTATTTGATGTTTTGAGATTTGGATTTGGGTCGCATGAAATGCGCACCCGAGTTTAAGAAAGTAAATTATTAAACGCGCGCCTAAAGAGACTATCGCGTTATTATTTTGCGGAGGCCGTGAAATTCGCTAAACGACCCTCCCGAATTCTAAGTAATTTTAAACAAGTATTTACTGAGGGCCCCGCAATTTGTGTTTTTATTCGGCGAGGCTCATCTCATTCTTATTTTTAAAGGGATTTGCAACGTCATGGAAATGCATCTCGGGCCACGCCATAATCAATATACCCGTGATTAGAGACACATTTCGATTCCGTTGAGATTTTTAGATTTGGGTCACATAAATGTGCACCCGAGTTTAGGAAAATTAAATTATTAAAGGCGCGCCTGAAGAAACTAGCGCATTATTATTTTGGGTAGGGCCGTGAATTTTGCTAAACGGCCCGTCCCGGAATCTAAGTGTTTAATACATATATTTTGTGAGGGCTCCGCAATCTGTACATTTTTATTTTTGGCGAAGCTAGTCTCGTTTTTTTTTGTTTATTTATTTATTTGTTTTTATTTACATTTTTTTTTTATTTTTTTTAAAAGGATGCCATTTTTACGCCTTTAACAATACTAAACCTTACGACTTTTCTACAACTAAAATCTCATAACTTGTCAAAAAAAAAAAATTAATAAAAATGAGTTTAGTGAACGAGTGTTTCGGGCGTAGCAAGAGCATGTACTAATAATAATTTTGTCTGAATGACCTAAGCAAAGGAAAGGACGAACAGATTAACGTCAAACTTGTGTCATAGAACAACTAGTCCAACTTAATTAAATGACATCGGATAAACAAGAATCACGTAAAACAAAAATGAGCAAAAATGCAGACGATGAAAACATAAGCAGAAAATTATCGTACCAATTTCTATATTGCATCTTCGAACATTTAACGTAACATTTCCTTATCTAATACTTGAGGTTTACTAACCTTTGAACCTCGGCAAACTCAGGACGACAAACACAACCCCGACGGAACTCAAGCCGGGCCTCACTGGACGAGGAACAACGACGAAACCTCAGACAAACACCTCGACGTACCGGACCTCGACGAACCAACGACGACCTCGATGGAAAGCTTGGACCCCAAAACTGTCAACGCCCAGAGATTTGGGCTGTTGTTGATTGTTCTTCGATGCAGCAGGCCAAGACGAGGGGATGGAGCTGAAGGGGTCGAGGGATAGCGACGACGCAACAGTGGTTCCGACGAGGAAGCAGCAGCAGCTGCTTGATAGCAGCTGGGGCGTGGGGGGGGGGAGGGGTCGTCTGTGGGTTTGGCTAGTGAGGAAGACGATGGGGAGTTGGTTGCGTTTGGACGTGGAGATGAGACGATAAGGCTGGACGATGCAGACGGTGTAGTAGTACGACTGGTTTTGGAAGAGTGACGACGAGCAATGGCGGGTGCGTGGGGGTGCGACTGGTTTCAGTAGGTGTTTGGACGTGGTGTTTGGGTGTGACGACGAGGGCAGAGTTGGGTTATGGGGTAGTGGTCGTGAGGCGGAGAGGGGGGTCGTTTTTGGTGGTGTCGGACGGTGGTGATGGGGCAGTGACGAACGCTGCTGCTACTCGTCGGGCTGGGTAGTGATGATGGTCGAGCTGGGAGGAGGAGGGTGGTTTGGGTAGTGTAGATGGCGTGGAGGTGACGGACTGGTTATGGCATTTTGGACGTAGGGTCGACGATGGAGGGAGTTGGTCTGTTGATGAGAGGATCGTGGGTTTCTTGTAGGGTTTTGTTCATTTTTCTTGAGGAAGAAGACGGAGGAACAGTTCCCTCCTTCCAAAATTTTTCAAAAAAAAGCCCCCCTTTCCAAATGTTTCATCCGTGTATTATAATGGGTTTGCCCCAAAAAATGAGCCCACGCGTGGTGGGGTTCAAGGTTTGTGTCCCCCACGCGTGGTGGGGTTCCCCATGTGTCCTGGACACGGTTTATTATGGGTTAGGTCCGAAATTAGGCCTAAAACCGGGTAGTTTGAACCCGAATATTATTCTTTTGCCCGGACCCGAGAAATAGGAACACGTTGCTTAACTAGTCCTATGTAAGCAAAATAACTACCAAAAATAAGACTAGTATTTAAACAAAACTATATCTTTTTAAATATTTTTCAAGGTTTAAAATAGCTACAAAATATTAATAAAACTATTTTTTTTGTAATTTTCGTTTTTTAAATACAAAAATATGAAGTAATATATTTTTTTTGTATTTTTCAAAATTATAATGACTGCAAACATTAATAGAACTACATATTTTGTAATTTTCAAATTTATATAAAGTACCAAAATAAAGTACAATTTTTGTATTTTTTCCACGTTTATGAGAAATGCATAAACTAAAATTTATATATGTATTTTTTGTGATTTTTTCTTTTTGCAACGAAATAAAGTAAAAATAGTTAAAATGGCTATATTAGACCCAATTTCACATATTCACGCTAAAAATGTGAAAATTCTCGGGGAGGGTCAAAAATCACGTGCTTACACATGCGTCGATGCCGGATCTATTGATAGTTGAGATCAACTAGAGCAAGAGTTCCTCAGTTGCTTTTGTAGCACAAGTCATACTGTGAGCATGGTGGAACTTACAAATACTCGTCAACGAAAGGGTGAACTAGTTATCGACTTTATTAATCGTTGGAGGAATACAAGCCTTAACTGCAAAGACAAGCTTAGTGAAACTTCTGGCATAAAGATGTGCATCCAAGGCATGCATTGGGGACTGTGCTACATATTGCAAGGTATCAAGCCTAACACATTTGAAGAACTTGCAACTCGTGCCCATGACATGGAATTGAGGATGGCCTCCACTGGAAATGAAAGACTGCCTATCTATGAGCCTCGCGAAGGAAACGACAAGAAAGAAGTCAAAAAATGGAGCAAGTTAGTACCCAAGTCTGAAAGCAAAGAAGCTATGAATGTCAACACATCACCTGTGAAGTTCACAACAAAGGTAAGCAAGAAGCAGAGTACGAAATCACTTCTTTTCAAAATAAACTAAGTGAAAAGTTAACTCTAGAAGAAATGCAAGAGAAGGAGTACCCATTTCTAGATTCTGATGTCCCTGTAATTTTTGAAGAACTCCTTGAGCTAAAGCTCATTGAGCTTCCGGAGATGAAACAACCAAATGAAGCTGAGAAAATTAATGATCCAAATTACTGCAAATATCACCGACTTGTGAGTCACCCTCTTGATAAGTGCTTTGTCTTCAAGGATAAAGTTATGAACTTGGCTCGTGAAAAAAAGATCGTGCTTGAAGATGAGAAGGCAAGCGCGAACCAAGTATCTATCACCTTTGGCTCATTCCATCCAGATGAGTTATGCAGTCTTGAAGAAAGTAAAAAAGGAAATACTAGCGAATAACAAAGTCGAAGTTGATCAGCCTAATGATGATGAAGGTTTGATGTTGGTGACTCGTAGGCGTCATAAAAGAAGCCCACGAAAAGAATCAATAGAACAATCAATAAGGAAAATAATGGTAAAAAGACCAAAAATATAGAATCCAGTTAAGCATTTGAGGAAAGCGAAAGTGGAGGTGCACCACCCTTAAAAGCCACGACGTCCAGTGACATTGGAGGAGTTTTTGCCAAGTTGGTTCTGCACAATGATTTTCCATGACGGTATCGAGGTTTAATAGCCCAGCCCGCTAGTGATACTGTCCGCTCTAGGCCTAGGCCCGCACGGTTTTAAAACGCGTTACTAGAGTCTAAGACATGTCTACTTATCCCAGCATCTCTCCCGTATTTTGTCAATGTGGGATTTGCCTAGGGTGTCACATACACCCCCTTAGGGACTCAGCGTCCTCGCTGAGGTTTTCCCCACCACCATTCAAGGTTGCATGCGGAGTGGCTCTGATGCCATATTTAACAACCCAACTCGCTAGTGATATTGTTCGCTATGGGCCTAGGCCCTCATAGTTTTAAAATGCGTCACTAGATCTAAGGCATGTCTACTTATATACCCAACATCTCTCCCGTGTTTTATTGATGTGGAATTTTCCTAGAGTGTCACACGAGGCCTCTTGTTGCAATGCTGATAAAGAAGAAGAAATGAATAATGGCTTACCCTTAACAATATCTTTTAAAAATCCCATTGAGTCTATTCATCAAGAAGTTAATGTTTGCGAGGAAAAGGTCATATTTATGCATGATGACCTTCTACTATGTGACACTCCTGATAATTGTCCATAATACATGGTTGGTTAGATGCACGATAAAGGGTAAATCAAATTTTGATTGATGGAGGATCCTCAGTAAAACATCTTGCCAATTATGAAAGAACTTGGCATTCCCATGGATGAACTCTCGGAAAGCCGCTTGATGATTCAAGTATTCAACCAAGGGTGAAAAAGAGTGATAGGCACAATCAAATTGGGGATTACTATCGGAGATATGCAATCAAATGCATGGCTACATGCAAAGACTTCACATAACATCTTTCTTGTAAGGCTTTGGATTCATGAGAATAAAGTGGTTCCATCTACCTACCATCAATTTTCAAGTACTGCACGGATGGGGTCAAGAAAAAGATAACTGCTGATGACAAGCCATTCATTGAGGCCGAGTCACACTTCGCCGATTCAAAGTTCTATTTGAGCAACCATGTTGTGAAAGAACTAAAAGCTGATGATGTCATGAAGAGTAAGAATGACGAGTCCACGACTAAAAGAGCTGAGGTTCCTGTTGATAAAGACAAAGTTGTTGCTAAGGAAGTATGTTGATAACCAATTTTTCCCTAATATATTTTAAAATGTGCAAACATATTTTTAAAATATTGTACATGTAGCTACAAACACGCACAAGTGTTTTCAATTTTTTTTATAGTTTTTAAAGGCCTTAAATCAATTTATTCTGTATTTTTAATTATATAAATCTTCAATAATTATCCCCCATATTAGTTTATAGTGATTTAGTCATCTAAATTCATCATTTTTGCTCATATAAGTGTTGAAATATTTTAATTGCATTTTTTACAATTACGTTAAGACTATAATTGTATATTTTGCAAAAATAGCCCCTACATATGCATACCTACATTATCTATACAAAAATGACTTCTTACATTTTTATAATGATGAGTAATTATTTTAAATCACCTCATGAATGAAATTTATTTTTTATCATTTAATTACCTATTTTTAAAATTATTTTATTTAGTAAATTGGGTATTTAACAAATATCCCCTAATTATACCCAAAATCGGACCTTCCCCAGCCCAATTTAATTTAACCTAAGCCCAAATAACCCCAGCCCAAAACCTAAAGACCTCTACCCGATCCAAAGCCCTCTAATCTTGGCCGTTGATCTCTGAGATCAACGACCCCCATTCCCTCTTTCCCTTTTTAACCCAAACGACCCTCTAACCCTAGCCATTCTCTAAAGACAACCTCCCTTAGATCCCCTTCTTCTTCAGTTCTCTCTGAAACTAACCCTAACCCTAGTGCCGTCACCTAAATTCCCCCCCCCCAAAGCCTTAGATTATTACCCGTTCCATGGGTTCCCTAGTGATTTGAGGCCCCTACTGGCCTCTTACCTATTCTGGTTGTTCGATTTTGTTATTTCATGAAGGGATCTCGAAGAGATCCAACCCAAATTTTGTAACCATTTAAGAATCTACCTACGGCCATCTCCGTTATGAGTACTATTATCTTGTGTTTATGGCTCGAATCTCTGGTTCCAAACCATATTTTCTTTCATCTCTGTCATTTTCTCAAAAACTTTCATCTCTTACACTTTGAATCTGTTCAGATCCTTGTAGATCTGAAACGTTTTCAAGTTTATATGATAGTTTTCTTTAAAATTTTCCTGTTCTTCTTATCATCGACTGAATTTAATGTTCATCCAAATTAGGGTTTTGATTCTTTATTATTTACTGTAGATCTGAAGTGGTTTCGAGTTTCTATAGTATTTTTCTTTAAAGGTTTTCTACTTTCATTACTGTTAATCGACCCTAATGTTTTCTAAGAACTAGGGTTTCAATTCGTTTTGTTTCTGGAAAACTTTTCTAAAGTTCCTATGTGTTTGATTATCTTTTTTCTACTGATTCTTTCATGACTATATTACAGTCTTTAGTTTGTTTGATTATCTCATTATTCACTTCCATATTTGCCCGTTATTCCTTGAGTAATTGATTGATTATCTGACTGTCTATGGTTCGAAATTTGCTTTGTTCTACTGATTACGTCCTATAATTTCTGCCTACTTTCCTTATTTTGGGACTCCCGATTGACACTACTTGCCTTAATTACTGTTACTATGCTTAATTTAGGGGAATTGGTTGTTTTACCAACCCCGAATGATCACTAATTTACCTATTTACCTTATTTGTGTGACTAATTGTCCTTGCTACTGGCCGGAGTTTGGTGTTCTAACTCTAATTGATTACCTACCTTATCTGTACCTCAATTCCGAGTTATTTTTGGATACAATCCCATGATTTTTTGCCTATTGATTGGCCTTGTCATTCCTAATAGATGGACTGATTGCTTTCTTTGCATTATTTTCAAACCTTCAAACTGCTTTACCTTATTTACTCTACTCTACTGAATGCTATATAAGCCTCACTATTTTTCTTTAACACACACACACACACAGACATAGAAAAAGTACACAAAGTTCTTGCTTTCTTCCTCTATCACAATATTCTATTCTTTGTTTGTTGCACTATCTAGCGGGCTGGAAGCCAAGGTGTTACACCCCGCAATATTACGATGATGTCACGTCTTGCTATATTATATTACGATGATATTACGCCTTGCAGTATTATATTACGATGATGTTACGCTTCATAATATTAAGTTACGACAATGTTGCACCCTGCAGTATTACATTACGATGATGTTACGCTTCGCAGTATTAAGTTACGACGATGTTGCACCCTGTAGTATTGTACCTTGAATTTGTCGTAAGGTAATTGACATCAGTCCAAGTAAAAGATTATTTGGAAATTATAAGGATTATGCTATTTCACAAGTGATGAGTAAATTCGTGAAGGTGAAAGGGGAAGCAAGTCAAAGAAAATGAATTTTCGTCAAAGTTTGGTATTTTGGAGTAAAATATGGTCTGAGTTAAAATACCTGGTATTTATGGACTAGTGCCATACAAGGTACTACATGACCATTCTAGTAAGGTGTACAAGGTATGTTAATAGTAAGTAGTATTTTAAGTAATTAGAGATAATTCTTAATTATGTGGATAATTGATTAATTACCGGGTAGAGGGATATTACCTAGTTAAATTAATTGAAAACTTTGGATAAGTGTCAAGGCAATAACGTGACAGCAAATCCCCTTATTAATAACATGACTATTAGTCTATTATTAGTAGGTGGCATCCTAGTTCTTTAAACAAAAGACACCTCCACTTTAAACTTTCAAGAACACCATTCAAGAATGTTACTATTCTGAGAAGTCATTCACAAAAGACATTTTCAATCAAAAATGCAAACTCTTCCCTACCATTTCAATACCAAGGCTTTGTAATAAGCAGAGAAGAAACATTAGCAATCCTCTTTGTGACAAAATGATTCCAGCAAGATTTAGCAACGTAAAATTTTGCGATTCTAACGGAGTATGGTGCAACCTTTCCGAAGAATATCATATGGAATTTTTCCCTACTCTAGGTATGTTAAGGCAATCCCTTCTTTCTTTTGGCATGATCTATACGACACAAATAAAACGAGCAAATGCGCAATTTCAATAAATGTCTCTATTCATAGAAATGCTAGATATGCTTATGTTCTTGATTCTCCATGTGTCATATTAATCTATCATCTGTTCATGGGTCTCAAAGAAATACGAAAGTTGAAAAGAGTTTACTTTATGATATTACTCAAAGGCAAATGGTCTTATGACATTCCGAAAGATTTTATTAACGTACTTTTCATGCATTGCATTCATGTACATTGACCCATGATCAGATGGTATTATATACACGTATATATGTAAGTATATGGTATATGGAAAAGGTTATGGCGTTATATACACACCACCACCTGATCGGCTTGTATACGTTGATGATTTAGCCCACGTTGATGGGATGCCCTCAGAGGCTGATGATGTTATGAAACATGTTCCTATGCACGACATGACATTCATATGCATATGCATGATACTATAATTATTTTGTGATTTACAAAGTTATTCAGACTTACAGTTTGAGTCATGTACTCTATATTTCTTCCATGTCTCTTATGTATTTATTTATGTGCCTTACACACTTGGTACATTATTCGTACTGACATCCCTTTTGCTTGAGGACTCTGCGCTTCATGCCCGCAGGTCCCGATAGACAGGTCGAGAGCCCTCCAAGTAAGCTATCAGCTTAGCGGAAGATGTTGGTGCGCTCTATTTTCTTCGGAGTTGCTTGTTTGGTTAGTATGGGTTAGATATGCATTGTTTGGTATGGTGGAGCTCTATCCCAACCTTTATGAAAGTTATGTATTCTTCGAGGCTTGCAGATAGATGTCATGTACGTAAAAGATTGTATGGCCTTGTCGGCCTATGTTCAGTGTTCAAGTGGTTATTTTAGTCTTAGAGGCCCATATGTCTTATGTATAAGATGGCATTACCTATTGTATTATACCTATTTCACGGCAGCCTATTTAGCTCTGTTATTTATGATAGTATGATATGAAAAGATACGTTATGTGGGTACTTTGTTGAGTAATGTACCGGATACTCGTCATGGCCCATTGGTATGGGTCGTGACATAAGGCTAGACCTTTGGACCCTCTTTGCTTCAATCTTATATTGCTATCTCTTAACTGCTATGCTTTCACTACTGCTATTCAATTAAACCTATGTGTTTCCCTACTCAGCATATTTACTACTATTCAATTTAACTATGTGCCCTGTTATCAACATGTCTACTTAATCTCATTAGATCCCTGTGCTTTATGTTTATTGTTCCTAACCAACATGTTTACTGCTATTCAATTAAGCTATGTGTCCTATTATCAGCATGTTTTCTTCTATTTAACCTATGTGTTCAACCTGTCTACTTATGTTTAATCAAACCTATGTGTTTCCTGCTTTCAGCATGTCTACATGTCTGTTTATATGTAAATTAAACCTATGTCTATTTATTTCTCAACTAACATATTCCTCTTGTCCTGTTTTAAGTACTCATCCCTAACAAACTCCTGATTGATTCATGATTTCTATATTCTCAACCTTATTGACTTCCTATATGACTATCCGACCTTAATATGCTGCCCTATGACCAATATCTGCATGTATGATCACCTAGTAATAGCTGATGGATTAAGGCCATGTGAAAGTTTGCCTTGTCTGTTGTTGATTGATAGAGTTCAGGGCTGAACTCCTTCTACTAAGTGTGTGCTTATTGTGATTCTTGCAATCTAATAATCTGCTATCGCGCTTATGAAACCCAAGCTATCTTTCTAAAAAACAAAACTGTCTCTTATTATAATACACTGTTTTCAACTCCTACTCTTAGAACATCTAGGGTCCTGACCCTCTAGTGTGAGCATGGTCTAGGAGTCCATGAAACTCTTCTGAACTTTGACACACTGGGGCTGGCTCTCTAAACTTGCTCACAAAAGGTTTCTTTAAAAGTTTTCTGGTGTGATCATTGCCCGGGGTCCCTGAGGCCTTTAGGAACTTTAACACACCACGATACCATTGGCTGCACTATGAGAATATTGGCATGTTCATACTTGGTTAAAGGCCTGGTATTTCCAGTTTTACTTTTTGGGCCCATCCAGGCTCCCTATAGTTTTAGCAGTCTCACTTCTGTAATTCATTATTTATGTTTGGCTTGTAATAATAATATTCTTATAAAATAGATATTGGGGATATTAGTAAAACTAGAAGGGGTTCTTATATGTATTTTGTTAGGAAAGGGTAGATACTATGCCTATAAGGTTTATAATCAGTCTTGCATTCTAGATACCATGCCTATTGGTTGTTGCGATGTTGTTTGCTTATGCACATTTAGATACAATGCCTATGAATTTAAAATCAGTCCTACGTTATAGATACCATGCCTATAGGTTACTATGATGTTCGTTTATTTGGACACCATGCCTGTAAGTTTAAAATTAGTCTCTACATGCCAACAAGGCTTAAATCAGTTTCTGCATGCAAATAAGGTTTAAATCCGTTTCTGCATTTATATAGAATGCCTATATGGTTTAAATCAGTTCTCGCATTTAGATACCATGTCTATAAGTTTAAAATCAGTTTCTACACCCAGACAACATGCCTATAAGGTTTAAATCAGTTTCCCGCATCTAGATACCATGTCTATAAGTTTAAAATCAGTTTCTACAGCTAGACAACATGTCTATAGGACCTAATGAACCAAATTGCCTGCTTAAAATCGTTTACTGGTTTATTGCGGTTCTGATTGACGATTAGATATCATGTTCATAGGACATCTCTGATCCACGCCTAGGCAAGCCTGTAGGGCATTTAAAATCTAAAAATTATAAAACTATGCTTTGTTTGTGAATTGCCCAGATTCAGCTAGTCTTAAAATCAGTCGGCAACTGATTAAGTACCTCCTGCCTCGCTTTAATAAAATACTGCATATGTTCTACTTTGTGCTCACCTAGATATCATGCTATAGGACTTCTAAAGTGTCTAAAATACTGTTGTTTGAGACGTGCAATTGCTTGCTTATTTGTGGAGGTAAAATGCGAGCCTTTAATTGTTCCTTTATCTGACAGTCCTATTTGCTTTGCTTGCCGCTTAGATTTTCTCCTTCTAAACACTATAGGAGAGTCTAGATCCACCTTAATTAGAAGTCCTAAACACCTCCAGGACCATAAGTAAGGGACAAGTAATGCACACATAGAGTACATTTAGTTAGAATAGCTTAGATAACCACAAAGGGGAGGGTAATGGGGTAATAAATGATATAATGACTTGTGCGCTAATGCTATGTGTAGCACCCCAACTTGGGGACGATTACCAAGTATTGCATAAAAGTGATCCTATAGGCTAAAAAACCTAGGACCTCCTTTATTCCTTATCTTAAATGTAATATCCATTTGTCCAAATTGCTTTATTTGTTTATAAGACTAATTCACCTAATTCGAGTTTGGCCGGGACCCATCGTTCTTGACCTCGAGGGGTGCCTAACACCTAGCCCTCAAGGTTATTTCGAGCCCTTACCCAATCTCTAGTAATGCAAACCAGTTTTATGAGTTACTTGCTTTAGGTGCCCTAACACATCTTAAATCCGTTAGGTGGTAACTCTTCAAATTCCATACCCAATTCCCAAAAGGAAATGAGTTGTTCCCAAGAATTTCGAAACCCGGACTTCCGCGAAGAAAAAGGGGGCGCGATAACATGGCGACTCTGCTGGGGATATTTTAGGCTCTTACCATAACGAACTTGTTTTTTTGTGAACTAGTCTTAAGCATGCTTTATTCTATTAATACATGTGCAGCCCTTTCCCCTTATTTGGATTTAATTGCCTATTTATCAAGCATTCATGATTTCTTTATTTCCTGAAACTGACTTGTCTTCTTGTTTTCTCTCTTAATTGTCTTTCAATTATTTAAATACTGCATTTATCATTTTTAACGCGCAAATACGTGACAACATACTATTTATTGCTGCATAAATCATGCTCAATATCATATTCCACTCGTGCGCAATTAATCCTATAGCAACGCTTGATGAGTATTTGCACTCTTCCTATATATCACCCTTTAAATTTAAAAAGGCATATTTGCAGTAAAACTACTCGATCAGCGGTGCAATCGACGGTTATGTGCCTTCCCTCTCAAGTTGTCCCCTTGAGAGTACCAGTCTAGACCTCTGTATAAATCTTACTCTGGTTAATTGTACATGCATCATGGTCAATTTAGCTGGGTTAATATGCTGTCCACATAGTAACCCTTTAAGACAAGCCTCATCCAATGTCCATCGGGTTTTTCATAATCCCAATGGACGCAACCACGATTATGTGCATTAATATTGGAGAAATAAATGCCAATATGCTAATCATTATTGTATAAATAAACGAACCTAGAGGGGGAAAGGGCCTAACCATGGTCAAAAAATGAGGCACAAAGTCCCCAGGTTCGACATGGTCAGTAACATATCCTCACTATTGCTAGATTGGTGGAGGGATCTTCCATCAAGTGACCAAAATCATGTGAAAAGGGTCTTAGAAAATTTGCCTTCTTTGTTGGACCTACAGCCAAACAAAATGTTGATCGAGGCTACCACCATGTTCTGGGACAAAGAAAGGGATGTGTTCCGCTTTGGAAACATAGAAATGACCCATCTCTTGGAAGAAATAGGGGGATTCGCTGGGTTGCCTTGGGATAGCCCTAGTTTATTGGTACCTAAAAATCGCACCATTAGGGGATTTCTTAAGAAGATGTGGTTAAAGAAGAATGATGACTTGGAGTGCCTGAAAAACTCCTACATACCCTTCGACTTCCTCTATGAACGATACGGTCACAACTGGTCTTACCATATTTTTTATGACGAATTCTCCATCACCTCTTTGGGTTGTATTCACCGCAGGGTCTTTGTGTTCATCATGTGTTTCTTAGGTATGCTAGTGTTCCCGATCCAAGGGGACAAAATCCACACTAGGCTGGCCATAATGGCCAAAACTTTGATGGATGGGATCGAGGGGCAGACATACACCATTGTCCCTATGATCATTGCAGATATGTATCTGGCGTTGGAGCACAGTCAGAAGGGGTTAAGATACTTCGAGGGTTGCAATTTGCTACTGCAAGTTTGGCTGTTAGAACATCTCCAAAAGGGTCAATACCGTCAGGAATTTCCACAAATGCCGTGGAATGATCATATAGCCTTCTATCATCCCAAGAAAATGACCTATATCCTAGATAGGTTTGCTCAACCAGAGGATGCTGTAGGATGGGTGCAATTTTTCAAAATTTGACGGAGGACCAGGTTCAATGGATGTTCGAGTGGTTCCCTACCGACGAGTTCATCATCAGATCCAGGGATGTTCCATACTTGGTATTGATTGGGTTAAGGGGTATATACCCTTATGCTCCCCTCAGGGTTATGAGACAGGTAGACAGGAGGTAGGTTATACTGCGAGTTGTTAAAATGAGTCACTATAGGTCATATTTTCAAGATGACGACGTCCCATACAAATGTAAAGCTCAACACATGTTGCACTTGAAAATTATCGTGGAAAAGGATACCATCGAGCTAGATCGATATCATGCTGGTCATGTGTACTTTTACCCATCATAGTTAGAGGATAACATAGCAGGAATATTCGAGCCAAGGGTTGGTCTAGGAAACAGAGTCATAGACGAAGTTGCCGAAGCACATGTGAAGTATAACAAATTGTGCAAAAGAGTTCACGAGTTTGAAGCCGAGCATATAGAGAAACATAAGGTCGATATGGAGATAATCAATGAATGAAAAGGGAGGGCTGTTAAATCAAGCGAAAGGCTGAAATATCTGGAGTACAGTCTGATGGAATTGGAAGGGAAAATGAGGAAGAGAGTTACCGATTGCCAAAACGCTGAGGGAAACGAAGGAGGACATTTGGCAAGGGCATTCTTACTGCTGAACCTGCACGAACTGGGGGATTTGATCGATAAGAGCATCCAGCCAGAAGAAGGTCCTTCTGGGACTAAGTAGATTAGGTTTACTTACTTTTCACATGTAATAAGGCAAAGTGCTATTAGTGACTTATCTTATTTAGTATCGTTTTGGGGTTCGTCTATTTTATCTTAATGAAATAAGGCAATTATTAGCACTGAATTTCTCCAAATCTATTTGTCGCTAGGCCTACCTCGGGCATAACGAGGTTGTCAAATTAGGATGCAAATTTACATTCCTGCAATATGTGTTTAAATACTACAAACTTTTCAGAATCCTTACTAACTTGTTTACCTTTTGTTTTTCTTTATTTTTATTATTATTCCCATCCCCTAGGGTTGGTTTGCACATACTGGCATCATCAACATATCACACCAGATCTAGAGGCCCTCCACCTCCTCCTCATCCAAGTAATACGAAAAGCAGAGGAAAAGCTAAGAGGGATGACTTGAGTGGTATTCGAAAAGAAAATGCTAAGAATGCGAAAACTTCAGACGGTCGAAGTACTCCGGCACAAAATGACTTGGTTTTGCGATTGGAACAAAAGATACTGGAGTTAAAAGGAGAACTTGAGCAGGTCCGCAACTTAGCAAACCTCTCCCTCACTCTGAACGTCCCAGATGTTAACCAACAAAATACCAAAAACCCAGCACCTCCCCAAAATACACCAAACCAGCATCCACAAAATCCTCCTGCACCCCATCAATATGCAACTCAACCTCAAAACCCCAATCCTTTACTGATACCAACTCCTCCACAACACCATCATCAACCAACCCAGTACCCACAAACCACTACCTATCACACTCCTCAAAACACACCACAACCCATTCCCGATCCTTAAAACTCAACCAATGACCACTATTATACCCAAATTCCTGGCACTCACCAAAACAACCCTATATATGTGGAAACCAAACCTCACGCCACTAAACCAATCTCCTATAAACCAAAATCCACTGAGAAGGACCTGCTCATCAAGAACATAGACGAGGAACTCAAGAAATTGACAAGTTGAGTTCAGGGTGTTAAAGGAGGAAAAGGGATAGAAGGTCTGAATTATGAGGATCTGTGCATACAACCAGATGTGGAACTGCTGGAGGGTTACAAACCTCCCAAGTTTGAAATGTTTGACGGAACAGGTGATCCCAAGGTTCATCTGAGAACTTACCATGACAAGCTCGTGGGGGTCGAAAAAGATGAAAGGATTCGAATGAAGCTTTTCATGAGAAGTCTTACCGGAGATGCCCTGTCCTAGTACATAAGCCAGAACCCTAAGAAATAGGCCAATTGGGTAAGCATGGCATCAGAATTTATGTACCAGTTTAGGTTCAATATAGATGATGCACCAGATGTCTTCTATATCCAGAACCTAAAGAAGAAACCAACCAAGACTTTCCACGAGTATGCTACTTGGTGGAGGTTGGAAGCAGCCAAGGTAAGCATTAGAAGAAAAACAAATGAACACGTTCTTTATTAGGGCAAATGACCCACAGTATTATGAAAGGCTAATGGTCATTGAGAATCACAAGTTCTCCGATATCATCAAACTCGGAGAAAGGATTGAAAAAGGTATCAAAAACGGGATGGTGACAAATTTTGAGGCACTGTAGGCCACAAACAAAGAATTGCAATTAGGTGGCATATCAAAGAAGAAAGAAGTGGGGGCAGTAATGGTGGATCAAGGCCCAAAAACCCCGCTCACATACCAAACACCTCCCCCCACATACCAACCCTCATCTCCCAGATATTCTCAACCCTACACCGCCTATCACACTTATAATATCCAGCCAACCTACTATCATTCACCCCCAACTCATCCAAATTACTAGAAACCCCGACCTAACTTTGATCGCAAACCACTAAGACAATACACCGCTATTGCTGAACCCATCGACTAGCTGTATGAAAGATTGAAGGCCGCTGGTTATGTTGACCCTATTTCTGCTGTGGCAATGGAGAACTCATCTAAATGGCTCAACCAAAACAAAACCTGTGCATATCATTTCGGTATTAAGGGGCACACCATTTGACGAGTGCCAAACATTGAAAGATTAAATCTAGACATTGATTGATAACAAGGTCTTACAGACAAAGGAAGCTGCGCCCAACATCTACAACAATCCTCTCCCAATGATAGGGTATATGTGATAGATATAGATAAAGAATGGGATCCTGAGGGGTCAATCAGGCTTATTCGAGAAGGCGATGACTTTAAATCCACAGTCACACTCACTCCTATTATGGTGCAGACGCAGCCCTCAGTCGAGGTTGAGGTAACCACATCGGTTTCATTTGAGGTAGAGGTAGTTCCACCTGTAGCCACACCTATTCCATTTGATATAGAAGTAGCCACACTTTTCATAGTGACAGTATCAATCACACCTCCTTTCAACTCCAACGCCATACCTTAGGATTATGTTGCCGAAGCTAGGCGAAGAGTATGATGCCACAGAAGGAATGACCAAAACGGGAAGGATCTATACACCCGAACATTTGGGAGGATCGAGCAAGGAGGTTGCTACCAAGCAACCTGTCATTGAAACAGGACCGGATGATATTTGGAGGAAAGTACAAGAGAGGGAATACTCTGTCGTCGATCATTTGAACAAGACCCCCGCCCAGATCTCTATCATGTCATTATTGCAAAATTAAGAAGCGCGTAAGAATGCTTTAACAAAAGTGTTAAATGAAGCTTATGTGTCCAACAATATCACCTACAAAGAAATGGCCAACATGGTAGGGCAAGTGCTGGAGAGTCATAAGATCACCTTCCACGAGGATGAATTACCACCTGAAGGTTAAGTCACAATCGGGCATGGCATAGCACGGTACAATTTGAAGACAAATTCATTGCCAGGGTCTTAATAGATGGGGGTTCAAGCCTCAACATTTGCCCGTTGACTACTCTGAAAAGATTGGGCAAAGATTTCCACGAGATACGGGCAGGAAGTATGAACGTGAAAGCCTTTGATGGTTCTCAAAAGGCCACGATTGGGGAAATTAATCGTTGCCTGCAGATAGGTACAACTTGGTTCGATGTTGAATTCCAAGTGCTTGACATATCAGCTATATACAATCTTCTGTTGGGTCAACCTTAGATACATGCCGCTAGGGATGTGGCTTCCACACTACACCATGCCGTGAAGTTCGAATGGAACCATCAGGAGGTGATCATTCACGGAGATGGAAGTAACCCCATTTACACTAGCCAAACTATCCCGGTTATCGAGAATAGAAGGAGGCTAGGAGGGGAAACTTATCACCACATTGAACATGTCAATGCAGTTGAGAAAGACAAATGGTGGAGTAACAAAATAGAAAACATACTAGAATGGTCTGGGTATGAACCTGGCAAAGGGCTTGGGAAGAAACTCTAGGGCATTACCAAGCCGTTACAGTTGAAACGTCATGGCACGACTTTCGGGCTGGGATACCAATACACCTGGCAGGAGTACAATGATTGGCAGCCGTCATGGCGTGGTCCTTATTACCCTCTCGAGCAACCAGGGCCACATCTAGGTCAGACTTTTCACCAGGCTGATACAATATGGGGAACTGTAGAGGAAGAACCTTTAGCTGGGCTGAGGAATTTATTTCTAGAGAATGAGGATATGGATTGCAGTGAGATAATTGAGGAGGAGGAGGAAGAAGGTTTCACCATTCAGAGTGTGGAGAAGGGAGCTGTTCTCAGGAATTGGACTGCCACACCATCCCGAACCTGCCGAGTCCCTGGGTAGCTTGGCTTATAGCCTAAATTTATTTCTATAGCTATGCTAGGCATTTCAGATGCTTTCAGTAATTTTGTTTTAAAGATGCGTTTTGTTTCAAAATAATTGCTCGATTCATCGAGACATACTTGTTTTGGATATTTTCAAAATTTAATCAATGCATTGCTATTTATTATTCATTATTATCTTTCACATTTTTATTTCTACAATGTTATTTTTACTTTTCCTGATGAACCAATGACTGTGACATGTAATGAGACAATACAACATAAGGATATCGACCCAGAGGATGAGGATGAAATACCTGAGAAAATTGTTAGGAAGGTTGAGAACTTTGGAAATAAACCTAAGTCCAACCTGGACGAGACCGAAGTAATAAATTTGGGAGACATCGAAACCGTCAAGGAAATTCGCATAAGCATCCACTTATCATCGTCAAAGAAGGAAGAGTACACTCATTTTCTGAAGGAATATGAGGATATCTTTGCATGGTCATATGATGACATAACCAATCTGAGCACATCCATAGTGGCTCACAAGTTGCCTACCAATCCAATGTGTCTGCTAGTAAATCAAAAACTCAGGAAGTTCAGACCAGACATGAGCCTACAAATCAAGGAGGAAGTCACTAAGCAGATCAAAGCCAAAGTCCTCAGGGTAGTTGAGTACCCAACCTGGCTAGCCAACATTGTACCAGTTTCGAAGAAAAATGGGAAAGTTAGAGTATGTGTTGACTATCGAGATTTAAATAGAGCAAGTCCCAAGGACAACTTTCCACTGCCAAATATACATATCCTGATCAAAAACTGTGCTAAGCATGAACTCGAATCCTTTGTGGATTGCTTTGCGGGTTATCACTAGATCTGGATGGATGAAGAAGACGCAGAGAAAACAGCTTTCATCACACTGTGGGGGATATACTGCTATAAGATGATTCTATTTGGTCTAAAGAATGCTGGAGCTACTTACATGAGATCCATGAAAACTATCTTTCATGATATGATACACAAGGAAATAGAGGTGTATATTGACGATGTCATCATCAAATCCAAGAGGGATGCAAATCACATATTAGAATTGAGAAATTTCTTTGACAGGTTAAGGAGGTACAATCTAAAATTGAACCCTGCAAAATGTGCATTCGGGGTTCCCGCAGGAAAGTTGTTGGGATTCATTGCTAGCCACCGGGGAATCGAGTTGGACCCGTCCAAAGTTAAGGCTATTCAAGAGTTACCACCACCAAAAAACAATAAGGACGTGATGAGTTTCCTAGGACTTCTCAATTACATCAGCCACTTTATAGCACAGTCCATAGTTATATCCATCTTCAAAATATTGAGGAAAGATGATGAAACGAGCTGGACCGTGGATTGTTAGAACGCTTTTGACAAAATCAAGGAATACCTGTCCACACCGCCAGTCCTGGTCCCGCCAGAACCTGGAATACCTTTTCTACTCTATCTATCTGTATTAGATGGAGCTTTCGTATGTGTTTTGGGACAACATGACGAGACGGGAAGAAAAGAGCAAAACATATACTACTTGAGTAAGAAGTTCACACCTTATGGAGCACGATATTCTCTACTGGAACGCACTTGCTGCACTTTGACCTGGGCGACCCAGAAATTAAGGCATTACTTCTGTGCCTACGCTACATACCTCATATCCAGGATGGACCCTCTGAAGTATATCTTTCAGAAGCTCATGCCAACCGGGAAGTTAGCCAAGTGGCAGATATTGTTAAGTGAGTTCGACATTATCTAGGTAACTCAAAAGGCGGTCAAAAGACAAGCATTGGCTGACCATCTCGCTGAAAATCCTGTGGAAGGAGAATACGAACCCTTTAAAATGTATTTTCCTGATGAATAAGTATCATTTGTAGGAGAGGACACTGCTGAAGCTTACGACAGTTAGAGAATGTTCTTCGATGGAGCTGCAAACTTCAAAGGAGTAGGCATCGGAGCAGTTTTGGTATTAGAAACAGGTCAACATTACCCTGTATCCACGAAGCTTAGGTTTTCCTGCACCAAAAATATGGCAGAATACGAAGCTTGCATCATAGGGCTCAATTTGGCCGTCGATATAAATATACAAGAGCTGCTGGTAGTTGGTGATTCGGATCTTCTAGTACACTAGGTTCAAGGAGAATGGGCTATGAAGAACACCAAGATACTGCCATACTTGTATCATGTGCAGGAGTTAATGAAGAGATTCACAAAGATAGAATTCAAACATGTGCCCAGAATTCAAAATTAGCTTGCAGACGCACTGGCCACCTTATCATCAGTGATACAACATCCAGACAAGAATTTCATTGATCCCATCATGGTGAAAGTCCATAACCAACCGGCTTACTGTGCTCATGTTGAAGAAGAAACGGATGGAAAACCTTGGTTCCACGACATCAAAGATTATTTGGCACAAGGAGAATATCTAATGCAGGCAAACCATACTCAGAAACGCATGCTGCGGAGGCTGTCCAATCATTTCTTCCAAAGCAGAGGGACCCTGTATAGAAGAACTCCTGATCTGGGGTTGTTAAGGTGTGTTGATGCAAAGGAAGCTTCTAGACTGCTCGAGGAGATACATGTCGGAACTTATGGACCACATATGAATGGTTTTGTTCTAGCCAAGAAGATACACAGAGTCGGATATTTTTGGATGACCATGGAAACGGATTGTATCTGGTACATACAGAAATGCCAACAATTCCAGGTACATGCAGACATGATAAAGGTACCACCAAACGAGCTCAATGCAACAAGTGCACCTTGGCCTTTTACTGCCCGGGGAATAGATGTCATTGGTCCGATCGACCTCATTGCTTCAAACGGGCACCAAATCATTTTAGTGGCTATCGACTATTTCACTAAATAACTTGAAGTTGCATCTTACAAAGCCATGACCAAGAAAGTCATCGCATATTTTGTCAAGGATCGTATTGTTTGCCGATTCGGGGTTCCCGAGTCCATTATCACTGATAATTCCACCAATCTCAATAGTGACTTGATGAAAGCCATGTGTGAAACCTTCAAAATCAAGCACAGAAACTCCACATCATACAAGCCTCAAATGAATGGAGCTATCAACGATGCTACAAGAACATCAAGAAGATACTAAGGAAGATGGTACAAATCCACAAACAATGGCACAAGAAGTTACCCTTTTCCCTATTAGGGTACCGCACTACGGTCTGCACATCAACTGGGGCAACTCCCTATTTACTGGTTTATGGTACCAAAGCTCTCATTCCAGCCGAAGTAGAAATTCCTTCTTTAAGGATCATACAGGAAGCCGAACTCATAAATGCAGAATGGATAAGGAGCCGCCATGAGCAACTGGACCTTATAGATGAAAAAAGAATGAATGTAGTATGTCACGGTCAGCTTTATCAGAATAGATTATCCAGAGCTTTCAACAAAAGGGTCAAACCAAGACAATTCTCACCGGAACAGTTGATGCTGAAGAAGATCTTCACGCATCAAGATGAAGCCAAAAGGAAATTCTCTCCCAACTAGAAAGGTCCTTACATGTTTCACCGGGTGCTAATAGGAGGAGCACTCATACTTGTAGAAATGGACGGAGAAGTCTGGCCAAAACCAATCAATTCAGACGCAGTCAAGAGATACTATGTTTAGACTATTTACATTTCTTCATATGATGTAACTGAACTATGCTTGACCTGATTCCCGTTTAAAAGGGGTTACATAGGCAGCCCTATGGGTTCGGTCCTATCATAATAAAATCTTCATTTTCTCCAGCACCAGAAACTAGGGCAGAATTTTGAGGAGGACCCTCAAAATTCCGGAGCAAGTCTAGCTAACACCATCATATGCTAGATAGTTAGAAATTGGTTAAGAAACTGGGGAAGAATTTTGAGAAGGATTCTCAAAATTCTTGAGAAGGTTAATCAAGTTTCATCGCACGCAAAACGGTTGAAGGATCATTTACCAAACTGGGGCAGAATTTTGAGGAAGACCATCAAAATTCTAAGATGCAATGTCTCTAAATTGTGTTACAGTCACTAGTTCATCTAAAATTACTCGATATTTCACTATGTTTTCTAACAATAACTCAATTTTCATCGATAAATGCATATTTTCGAAAACCCTATTTTCGTAATAGCCAGTCGCTACCCGGGGCAACTCAAATAGGGCCTCCAGAATGGAGCAAAGCACCACCTGCCAGTAGACAAAGGCACGAACCAACCTCCCCTTACAAAACTCAAGACTTTTCTTTGGGTGCAGGCACTGTGGACATAACAGGATTATTTGCAAACATACACATATCAAAGTCACTATCAATCAGGCCACCAGATGCAAATATATCTTCAGCTAAGAAATATTCTGCTCCTATTTGCTACTTGTTCACTGCATAAGGCTAAACACTGCCTTCTGTTTGCACGAGACTAATCGCTATCTCCAATCTTGCATGAGGATAAGCCCTACCTCCATATTTGCATAAGGCTAAGCACTACCTTCTCCTTGCATGAGACTAAACCTTGTCTCAAATCTTGCATGAGGCTAAGCCATGCCTCCATATTTGCACAAGGCTAAGAGTTGCCTTTCCCTTGCATGAGACTAAGTCCTATCTCCAATCTTGCATGAGACTAAGCCCTGTCTCAAATCTTTTATGAGGCTAAGCCTGCCTCCATATCTGCATAAGGCTAAGCCTTGCCTTATCCTTACACGAGACTAAGCCTTGTCTCAAATCTTGCACGAGGCTAAGCCCTGCCTCCACATCTGCATGAGGTTAAGCATTGCCTTCTCCCTATATGAGACTAAGCCCTGTCTCCAATCGTGCATCAGGATAAGCCCTGCCTCCATATTTGCATAAGGCTAAGTGTTGCCTTCCCCTTGCATGAGACTAAGCCCTGTCTCCAATCTTGCATGAGACTAAGCCCTGTCTCCAAACTTTCATGAGGCTAAGACTTCCCTCCCTATATACATGAGACTAAGACTTCCCTCCCTATCTACATGAGATTAAGCCCTTCTCAAATCCTGCATGAGGCTAAGCCCTGCCTCCGTATTTGCATAAGGCTAAGCACTGCCTTCTCATGACACTAAGCATTGTCCCTCCCTGCATAAATGTTGCTCTATTCTAAACTTTGCACTATCTTCTTCCCTCGGGCTAAGCTCTGCCCCCAAACTCCGCACAAGACTAAGCTTTGTCTTGCTATCTCTTTTGGTATCCTGTCTCTACATTTCATGGGCTGATGTATAGCCAATTTGTCCAAAGGAATCATAGTCTGAAGGAATCATCCCCATAGCCTGAAGACACCATGCCATGGCCTGAGGATCCCTCAAACTTGCACAAAATTATTCAAAGGCATCATGGTTTAGAGGCACCATCCTCATAGCCCGAGAATATCATTTCATGGCCTACGAATCTCCTATCTCATAATTCATGGCCCAGGACATCATAGTCTACATACGTCATCTACACTATCCTAAAGACAATCTCTCATGGTCCAAAGGGAATTCGCATCATGTTTAAATTCTCGTAGTAACCTATATACTTGCATGCATCGTATTTTGAGTTTTGCAGGAAATCCAGGTGGTAACCGTTCTTCAAATAGTAGCAACCTTCGCTTCTGTTTCTGTTCATACCATTTTCACTTTGCCATTATAACTGATCCCCATCAATTAACCACCTTACTCTGTGACCATTAAGATATCTACCCTATAATACACCCGTTAGACTCCAAACTCACAATCACAACTCCATCCGACATTACCCTTCACAAAGGAACCTTTTCCATCGGCTTCATTCACCGTTGGGTCCAGAACTAAACATGGCCTGATTCCTGTAAAACCAGGGATATGTAGGCAACTCAGAGACCAGGGTTTGACCTCTATTTTTTTTTCAAAACATCCATTCGGATAAAATCGGTCATCATTTCTTTACCCGAAAACTCTTTCATCCTTCCCGGGTAAAGAGGGGCAGTTGTTGATACCCAATTTTTCCCTCATATATTTTAAAATATGCATACATATTTTCAAAATATTGTACATGCATCTACAAACATGCACAAGTGTTTTCAAAATTATTCTATAGTTTTTAAAGGCCTTAAATCAATTTATTTCTACATTTTTAATTATATAAATCTTCAATAATTATCCCCCATATTACTTTATAATGATTTAGTCATCTAAATACATCATTTTTTCTCATATAAGTGTTCAAATATTTTAATTGTATTTTTTACAATTACGTTTGCATTTTAAGACTATAAATGCATATTTTGTAAAAATAGCCCCTACATATGCATACCTACATTATCTATACAAAAATGACTTTTTATATTTTTATAATGCTGGGTAATTATTTTAAATCAGCTTCATGCATGAAAATTATTTTTATCATTTAATTAGCTATTTTTAAAATTATTTTATTTAGTCAATTAGGTATTTAACAAATAGCCCCTAATTATACCCATAATCGGACCTTCCCCAGCCCAATTTAATTTAACCTAAGCCCAAATAAACCCAGCCCAAAACCTAAAGATCTCTACCCGACCCAAACTCCTCTAATCTTGGCCGTTGATCTCTGAGATCAACAACCCCCATTCCCCCTTTTCTTTTTTAACCCAAACGACCCCCTAACACTAGCCATTCTCTGAAGACAGCCACCCTCATATCCCCTTCTTCTCCAGTTCTCTCTAAAACTAACCCTAGCTCCGTCACCTAAAATTTCCCCCAAACCCTTCGATTATTACCCGTTTCATGGGATTCCCTGGTGATTTGAGGCCCCTACCAGCCTCTTACCTCTTCTGGTTGTTCGATTTTGTTGTTTCATAAAGGAATTTCGAATAATCCAACCTAGATTTTGTTCGAAACCATTTAAGAATCCACCTACGATCATCTCCGTTTGTGAGTACTATTATCTTGTGTTTATGACTCCAATCTTTGGTTCCAAACCAGATTTTCTATCATCTATGTCATTTTCTCAAAAGCCCTTATCTCTTACACTTTGAATCTGTTCAAATCCTTGTAGATCTGAAACGTTTTCAAGTTAATACGGTAGTTTTATTTAAAATTTTCCTGTTCTTCTTATCATCGACTGATTTTAATGTTCCTCCAAATTAGGGTTTTGATTCTTTATTATTTGCTGCAGTTCTTAAGTAGTTTTGAGCTTCTATAGCATTTTTCTTTAAAGGTTTTATGCTTTCCTTACTGTTAATCGACCCTAATGTTTTCTAAGAACTAGGGTTTCACTTCGTTTTGTTTCTGCAAAACTTTTTTAAAGTTCCTATGTGTTTGATTATCTTTTTTCAATTGATTCTTTCATGGCTATATTACAGTCTTTAGTTTGTTTGATTATCTCATTATTCACTTCCATATTTGCCTATTCCTTGAGTAATTGATTGATTATCTGACTATCTAGGGTTCAAAATTTGCTTTGTTCTGCTGAGATGATTACTTCCAGTAATTTCTGCCTACTTTCCTTGTTTTGGGACTCCCGATTGACACTACTTGCCTTAATTACTGTTACTATGCTTAATTTAGGGGAATTGGTTGTTTTACCAACCCCGGATGATCACTAATTTACCTATTTACCTTATTTGTGTGACTAATTGTCCTTGCTACTGGCCGGAGTTTGGTGTTCTGACTCTAATTGATTACCTACCTTATCTGTACCTCAATTCCGAGTTATTTTTGGATACAATCCCATGATTTTTTGCCTATTGATTGGCCTTGTCATGCCTAATAGATGAACTGATTGCTTTCTTTGTATTATTTTCAAACCTTCAAACTGCTTTACCTTATTTACTCTACTCTACTGAATGCTATATAAGCCTCACTATTTTTCTTTAACACACACACACACACACATATATAGAAAAAGTACACAAAGTTCTTGCTCTCTTTCTCTATCACAATCTTCTATTCTTTGTTTGTTGCACTGTTGTTACATCCCGTACTTTAATATTAGGATTAGTCATAGTAATCTATATGAGCTTGAAGGGATTAAGACCATTTATGAGATTATAGAGGATTTGTGACTATTAAGATCCTGTAAGTTTACAACCCTGATACCGTTAGATATTATGTTAGTGTAGTATTTTATTTTAAGTGGAATATTTTAGTAAAAGTTTTATGAGTATAACTTTGGTAGCTACCATTATTACTATTTTCGAATATGGTAAATTATTCATATAATATGAGAAAATTTATGAGATTTTTTTGTTGTAAAGATAGAAATTATTTTCTAACAAGAAAAGTAGAATATCTTTTTACCATTTTAAGAATTAAGCGTACGAGAATTTTTACTCTTTATACGAGAATAGCAAAATTAGAAGTTGAGAAAAAATATATTTTTTTACATGGATATTTTAACGAAATAATAGTATATGATTTTTGAATGATAGTTATATAATGATAAGAAAGATTAGTGTTACTGGAGAGAGATTAAGAAGAAGTTAAATAGAAAGATTAATGCAAAAGAATAACATAAAAAGTAGTAAGTATATGACACACAAGTATACATGAAGCTATAATGGAATTAATAGAGATACATATGATAGTTAATGGTGTAAAAGTAAAGAAGTGTAACGTATAAAAGCATGTAAAATTACAAAAAATAAAAGATGCCAATGATATTGTAAAAACATATAGGTATAACAAATGTTTATTGATTTTTGATTAATTTTTCAAATACATTAGTGTTATGATAAAAACGTTGTATCAATGTTAACTTGTAAAAGAAGAGATTATGGGCACATTGTTATAAAATTAACTGTTTAGAGATGTGATAGAGGTAATGTGAATTTGAACATAAGATAATATAAATAAACTGAAATGTATGTAATAACACAAAAGTATTAACAATAACTATTGTAAACAAAACTGCAAGTGTTTTAGTTAATAAATTACACAAGAAAGGGATGGGTTATAAAGGTACTTACTAATGACAACATGTTTTTTTTTATAATAAAAAATAACAAGACACTATGTATGACAATGTAAAGCCAATTTTTTGTAGTGCAAACATTGAGAAGAATACGCTGTTTATGAGTCGGTTATGTAAAATGTTGATGGAGTGAAAGAAATTATGTGATGTAGTGGTATGAATGTGTATTTTTACATGGCTATTTTTTAATAAAAATAATAGTGTATGTATTTATTTTATGTGGTACCATATGACTATAATAGTATGATGTATAAAGTATATAATAAAAATAAGTAGAATTTTAAGTAATCTGAGACAATTCTTAATTATGCGGGGAATTGATTAATTACCGGATAATGAGACACTACCTAATTACCTAATAAGTGAATAAAGATTAAAATATCCTATCCCACCCCCACGTGGCATCCACATAGAAATGTATTAAGTGACTCATGTATTATAGGTGTCATCAGCCAAAAGGCAAGGGGGTTTCATGTCCTTAAGGCTCTAGGGATCAATATATGTTCCCTTTATTCTTTTTCCTTTTTCTGTTTTCAACATGTCCAGCTAGTTCTTCATAGTGGTGGAAAGTATTTGAATTCTGAGTTAAGCTAATTTTAAGATTCTGATGAGGTTTTATTTAGGATATAGAATTAGATGAAGATTGGTTACAAAGATTGAAACTTTATGAGATGGGGTTGAAGATGTACTATAGTTTATTGAAGTGACTCAAGGTGTTGGATAGTTAAAAGATTTAGGAATATGACAACTCCAGTTGAACCTTCAAAGGGGATTAGGACCCCGGGGAAGCATTACTATTCAATGTGGCAATCTTTGTTTGAGATTGACACAAAGTATGTTCCCATCAAAACAATCGGTAAAAGAGCATATGGAATTGTTTGCTCTTCTGTTAACAAGGAAACCACTGAGAAGGTTGTAATCAAGAAGATTAACAATGCCTTATTCAGGCAGTCATGGTTCTTCGATGCTGTTTTCCTTATTCCGTCGTTCAATTTTGAGTATTAGAAGTAAACAACAGGTATGTTAAGGCAATCCCTTCTTTCCTTTGACATGGTCCAAATTATACAGAAGAAACGAGCAAACGCACGATTTTCATAAATGACTCTATTCATAGAAATGCTAGAGATACTTATATTCTTGATTCTCCATGTGTCATATTATTATATCATTTGTTCATGGGTCTCAGAAAATACGTAAGTTGAAAAAAGTTTATTTCATAAAATTATTCAAAGGAATAATGGTCTTATGACAATCTGAAAGATTTTATTAACGTACTTCTCATGCATTGCATTCATTTACATGTGCATTTACCCATGACTCAGACGATATTATATACACGTATATATATATATATATATATATATATATATATATATATATATATATATATATATATATGTATATAGGATATAGGAAAATGTTACGGCTTAATATACGCACCACCACCTGATCAGCTGGTATACGATGATGATATTGCCCGCAGTGGCTGAAATATGACTCAGATGACGTTTCATACACGTATATATGTATATATATGTATATGGGATATGGGAAAAGGTTATGACATTATATACACACCACCATCTGATCAGCTGGTATACGATGATGATGTTACCCACAGTGGCTGAAATATGACTCAAACGGCGTTATATACGCGGATATATATATATATATATGGGATATGGAAAAAGGTTACGACGTTATATACACCACCACCTGATCAGCTGGTATACGTTGATGATTTGCCCACAGTGGCTGAGATGATATGATGGAATGCCCTCAGAGGCTTGATGATGTTATGTACGTACAGTCTATGCATCATATGATATTTATATGCATGTGCATGGCATTATAAACATTTCATGATTTACAGAGCTATTCAAACTTACAGGTTGAATCCTTTACTCCATGTTTCTTTTATGTTTTTAAATAAATGTTGACTTACCATTATATTTCAGTTATGCCTTACATACTCAGTACATTATTCGTACCAATGTCCTTTTGTTAAGGACACAACATTCATGCCTGCAGGTATGGATAATCAGTTTGACGAGCTCTCATAGTAGACGAGATTGGCATTCAGTGAAGGATCAGTAAGGCTCCACCTCACTCGGAATGTAGCCGAGTCTATGAGTCATCGTGTCAGAATATTGCTACAAACTTATGGGTGTCGACGCCCCCTTTTTCTATGGGTCGAAATCGGGTATACGACATTGGGAGGACAACTCTATTCCCTTTCGAGAATTGGGTTTTGGAATTTTGAAGAGTCGCCACCTAATGATTATAGTGCATTAGGACACTTTAAGAAAGGTTTGAGTTGGAAAAAAACCAGAGTTCGGGTAAGGGCTAGAAATTATCTCGAGGGGAAGGTGTTAGGCACCCCTCAAGATCCATGTTACAATTGTGACTTTACAAGTAAACAATCAAGGCTCAAATAAGGACTTGCATACAACATTGCAATTAGGTTGAAAACTTTTGAAGGTAAGTAGAGAGGTCAGAAATTTATGAAAAAAAGATTTGAATGGTTTCACGAGAAGAGATGAATGCAAATAAAGGGAGGGGGGGTCCTAGGTTTACGATTAATATGGATCACTTCAATGCAATATCCATCAATCACTCCTCAAAAAAGAGGGGTCGCACGTGATATTAGCGCATCGGTCATCATCTCCATATCTACCCTTCCCACCCCGTTAAGGTATTAAAGCGCGAAATAATATCGTTACTTATTGCATGCTATTACCCGTCCCTATCCTATCAGTCCCGGAGGCATATGGGACTACTAATCCTAAAGGGGAGGGAGCTAGGGCTTTTGCAGTTTTTTAAAAAGGATAAAATTCTAAGGCGACATTCAGCAAGTATTGGGAAAGCAAGTAAGCATATATGGCTCAAATAAACCTCCTTAAATCAGAGAAAATCATATAGTTTAGCATGTCTTACTGATCGCAGCAGACTCAACCTAAGGATGAGTGGACGCTAATACTTTTACCCAATAGCGATATCGGGGTCGATTTTTCACAGGGAACTTCAAATTGGAGTCGAGTATTTGTATGGTCTAGGATAGTGTTTTACCTCATAATTGATCTTCTAACATTTTTGGTTTTCTTTTGTTTAAGAGCTACAATTTATCAACTACAGTTGTAAAGCTAGGTTATGCTAAAATTAGGATTCTAAATTGTATGAAAGATAGATAAAAGCACTAGGGATGCATCATTTACCTAGGTGGTCCACTAACGGGTAGAAATTCCTAATGCAAGAATGACAAATATGGGGCTTATGCTATAACCGTTGCACCTTTTACACCCACTCTCACACCTCTTGGTAGAGATAGTGATTTTGCCCAATTGACTCTCTCGAGACCAATTGGGTAGGCTAATTTGCCCAAGCAACTTATGGTTCAAGTTGGATAATTACTCTCTTGAGGTTTATCCCGTTAATTGGGACTACCATTCTCATGGGTCCATCCCGATTCCTTGTTGGAGTTAATCTTGAGGTCATAGACTCTCTTTCTCAAGAATAGTCAAGACCCACTAAGCTAGACTTAGTGTTTGCAACCACCAAATCTTAGTGAAAACTTAAGATTAATCCAAATAGAAAACACCCAACATCATTCTTGCACTAAACAATCACACCCATCAATTTCCCACACTAGGGTTGAGCCACAACCCTAGATAATGGGTTTAGCTAGACATAGTAGTAACAAAAATCAAAGAAATAATAGATGAAATTGATATAATAGTTAACTACAATGTTAATCTACTTGATTCCCCTTTAAAACTAGAAGAAATGGCCCAAAATAGGCTAATAATAGGGTAACACGAGTTCAGCTGCTCTCTACTCTCGAACCGCCTTCTCAAAAACTCCGTGCTAAAAATTAAAATGTTCTATATATACTTCACAGGAAAAACCGGACAAAAATACCCCTGAGGGTCTGGCGCGGACCGCAAACAAATGACGCGCGACCGCATATGGATCTGGGTCTTCATTACTTGCATCTGGTACTGGGGGGCACGGACCGCACAAAAGTGACGTGCGGCCGCATGAACTTCATCCACGCGGACCGCACTGATTAGGTGCGCGGTCGCATGAGATTTTGTCTCAAGTGATTGCTTCTCTGATTCTCTTAGGTGCGGACCGCACAAAAAGGGACGCGGACCGCGTTGGAACTGGGTGCGGACCGCGCGAGAAGAGGCGCGGACCGCGCAACTTATCTTAAAAATATCATGGCCTCTGAACTTTCCTGCGCGGCCGCGTGGCAAAATAGTGCGGTCCACGCAGGTTGAACTTGGATATGCCCAGCTTCTGAACTCTCCTGCGTGGTCGCGTGACAGAACAATGCGGACCGCGCAGGGCCTTTTGATCCCCCCTTTCAGTTGTCTCTTGACACTCGGCAGATTTCACTCCTTTTTTGAGCCGATCTTTAGTATTTGTCATATTGTCGCTCAAACCTGCAATCAAGTGTCATTTGTAAGCATTTTGGGACTATTATATGACAATAAATGCACAAAGCTCAGATAAGAATGGGTATAAAAAACATGTAGAAATCGCAGTTATCAACTCTCCCAAACTTAAACCTTTGCTTGTCCTCAAGCAAATAGAATGAGACCTACCCCTCAATGGAAAACAACCAAGTAATTCCTGTTTATCCTAAAGTAACCTCAGCAGGCATCAATTGGGACTAGCAGTTGCCCTCAATGCGAATGCATCCTCAACATATTTAAACTTGCAAACTTGTGGATCAAGTGCGACACAAGAGCATCAAGAGTTGACACATTTCATCACGGAACCTTTCGCAATTTCTTTGGTCATCATGGAACCCAAACTCACACATCCTTGACTTTCTCTAAGTGAATCTCACCTATTAGGGTATTTGCACACAAATCGAGATGAATGGATTTCTCTCTCGTCTCTCACAAAGAAGAGGCCCTGAGTCCGGCTCTAAGTACCATATGCTTGCCCCTTATGTAAGTATCCACTAATGTAGGCTTCCCTCAACTCAAGATCATATAGGGCTTTTGAGGAGTCATTGTGAAGGCTTTTGGTAAAGGTAGGACGTGTTTTTGTTCAAATGGGTTTAATCTTCCCTTAAGCCCTTCTTTTGATTTATTTTGGCACACTTTCTTGACTCAATTGAGTAGTTCACTTCTTTCAAGGGGTTAGAGGGACACATTGTCACTCTTTCTTTTGCAATTCAAATCCTTTCTCCTTTTTATCACTTTTCTACACCTTTTTCACTTCTTTTTGTCGTCCTTGGATTCCCTTTTTGGTTTTTATTCATTTTTGTCTTTCTTTTTGTCTTTTTCTCTTTTTCATTGCCTTCCTTTTCTTTTGCTTTTGCATCTTTTTGTCTCTCCCCCCAAACTTAGACATTTGCCATTTACTCAAGGGAAGATTTGGGTGCCAAGAGGGGGTTTCGTTAGGAACGGGTATAGGTTTTTAGCTTGGTTCATGAACGAAAAAGATTTAAGGCTCAAAAGGGTTGAACTAGGGATTATTTCATTGGTAGGTCATGAAAAGTGTTCAAATTTTGCATTTTGGATCAAGGAGAGCCTATACTCACGTCTCAAGTCAAGTTCTACCTATGATTTCGCCTCAACAAACATTCAGGGCAAGTTCTAGACCATCGGCTCGGTACTTGGGCTCGCAATTCGAATTCTCACCACACACACTCAAGGGTTGTCTAAGATAGAGTCGAGGGCCCACAACAACCTTAGATATGATTCAAGCGCCGCATGGCCCAAAATGACCACGTGATGATTATTTGGTCAACACAAGAGTCTCAAGGCCACAACTTTCACCATCCTAAACACAACATAATGTCTTCGACCATAAGATCAAAGGCAAATGTGTTAGGCCCAAGTGAGGCTTTGCCTGAGGTATCCTTAACTACAAAAACTTGAAGATCAGAAAAATCAAAAACGGACTCAAACCCTTAAGAAGGTTGTCACACCATCTATCATTGGGAAGAGCCACCCGGTTCGCACAATATCTACCCTTGGAAAGAACCGTGGCATTAAGAAAACCAAGGGCTTATTGCAAACGCCAAAACAAAACACAAAGGCTACGAGCCTAACTTTGCAACTAATAAAACGAAAAATAGGATATCAAGATGAAAACCTAATGAATATGTACAAACGGGGAGTAGAATATACAACCAGGGGGAAATGAATATATACATAAACTCTGAAGATCATCTGGAATGAACAGTTATATACAAACCATCTATCCACTACTAATGTATAGAAATTAAAAGAAGGTAAAATAATATATACAGTCATCCTGACAGTTAATCCAAATAGTAGGGCCACACCCCCATGAATAAGAGCTAGCATTGTCCCCAATGCTAACCAACAAATAAGACATCAAAAATCAAAAATAAGCAAAGGATATAGAGCGACCCCTCAAGCCTCATCAAACTGGTCCCCAGCCTGCTGATGTGCTGCTGGGACAGGTGTCTGCTCATGATCCTGCTCATCAACTGGTGGAACTGAAAAGGGCTCAACATCTGCTGTACTAGACGGGGAAACCACCTCGATCACTATTCCCTCTGTATTCGGGAGCTTCCTTTTCTTCCTTGGCCTATCCTCCTCTGCTTGTGGCTGCTCTGTTGCTGGCTCTCCAGCTGGATCTCCAAATAATAAGTCGAATGGCATCTGATCCGCTAGCAGCTTGTCCACATCCGCTCTCAACTGTGCAATTGACTCCTTGGAAGCTTTTTGTTTCCTTAGCTTTTTGTGCTCCCGAGCCACTTTTTCCAAAGCTTTTCCATGTTCCCCAACCGCCTTAGTCAAGGTATCCTGTGTTGCCATCATCTTTTCCTGGTTGGCTAGGATCTTTTTCAAAACATCCTCAATGGCGGAGGGAATCTCTACAGTAGCTGGTGCTCCCTGTTCCTGCACAACAGCGGTCAAAGAAGATAACTTGGATGTCGCAACTGACATCCAGTTGTTTAAACTGGCAAGAGAGTGTGCTAGCTGGTTGGCAGTGAACCGGTGAGTCTTTGATGAAGGAATCACCGGATCAGATGCAACTGATGGACCAGCTGTGGAGGAAGGATCTGGGGGAAGTGTCTCATCAGGAGTAGGGTCAGAGGGCTGCTCTGTCGCAACTGGCTCTTCAGACTGGCTAGGTGCGGAGAAGGTAGAAGCTGGAGTTTTCTGTCCTCTCTTTGGGTTGTCCATACCCAACTGATCATACCATGAGTAGGGGGCCACTGGAGGTACCGTAACATCATATCTTTTCTTCGTCACTTTTAACTCTCTGAAGTAAAGGGAGAGTGTGTTTGGAAAGGGGAAGTTTGTTTTTGTTTCGTTCCCGACTTGATAAATCACCCCCGACATTATGTTTCCCACATTCAGAGGGAAGCCCGCCATGATAGCTGCCACCAAGACAGCCCGAGGAAGGGGGACAGAGTGATCGTGTGTAGACGGGTTAAGTCGGCTACACACGAAGGTTAACCACCCTTTTGCTTCAAAGTTGAGGGTGTTCCGCAAAATCTTTTCCTGTGCCTTCAACCACACAGGGACTGTACCTGGAGCTGCTAAATGCTCGGCCAACCACGGACGAACCTCCTCTTTCAATGCCAGCTTCTCAAGATATTGAGACTCGTCCTCATCTGCAAACCCCAAAAAGTCATTCAGCGACTTCCCATCAAAGACTACTATCTTGTCCCTCACTTTTGTTGCTTTGGAGTTCCGAACTGTGTGGTGAACATTGCAATAAAACTCCTTCACCATATGCTCGTTTGCAAATTCAACTCTTTCTTTGAAGAATCCCCAACCCTCTCTAGTGCGAAATTGTGCTTGCACGTGAGGGTTGAGTGGGACAAGATCGGCGTCTATGAACCGCCTTTCCGGAATCAAGTTTCTCTTCGGCCACCATTCCCTGAATTTGTGGAAAGCGACCTCGATGACAAACCTATCCTCCCATGCTTCTGGTTTCCTGGTTCTCTCTATACCTCCAACCTGTGGTTCACCCCCTTCGGCATATCCTCCACTATCCCCTGATATTGAAGCTGTGGGAGACGTGGAGTAAGTGCTCCCCTTGTCTTTTTCTGCTTCGGACTCATCAGACGAGTCCGAGATAACATCGACCGGCTCCTTGGAAGAGGCTATATCAACATGATTCGGGTAAGGAGGGTCACAGAGTTGGAATGAAGTAGCCCTATGTGTTGGAGAAGACTCCGAGGTAATGCTCCGTGATGGAGCATACTCACTCCCCGTGGAGTGAGATGCAGATTTATCTGCTTCCCTGGTCTTAGGATTTAGCTTTCCAATTCCTTTTCCCCTTCCCCCACGGGAGGAACCACCTCTCTCGGATTGTATTTGTTTCCCCGTTCGCTTCTTAGCCATATGTTTTTGAACCATTGTCTGCAAGGAGGACATGTCTAGCATTGTTAGTAAAAGCACATGATATGAAATGGACAGTTCAATTGAATGAAAGAATTGCAGACACAGTTTTACAGACAGAGGAACGCGGACCGCACCAAAAGGCACGCGGTCCACGCAGTTTACTGATTCACACAATGGTTTCTCTGAATGAACCGACGCGGTCTGTACTGTTTTGCGTTGCGGCCGCGTAACTTCAATGCGGACCGCATAGAGATGGACATGGACCGCACAGGTGAACTGCCAAAATGGTGACTTCTCTGAACTTTTCACACGCGGTCCGCACTATTTTGATGCGCGGCCGCGCTGGACTCACGCGGACCCTATAGAAATGTCATGCGGACCGCATGTAGGCGATTCATCATAGCACACAAAAATGTTGCCCGATCAGTTGGAAGTGACATACCACGCGGACCGCGCAAAAATGTTGTGCGGCTGCATAGGGAAGATTTAACTGAGGCAGAAATTTTTTTCTCTTTAAGTCCCATTTTGATCGGAATTTGACCCCTCAGTATCCCTACCCAATTATTTACATGGATTTATGCCCCTAAGTCTCACTAAACAATAGAAATCCAAACTAACAGTCATTAAGAAGAAAAAATGAAAATAAGAAGTTATACTAGTAGAGAGTAATGAGAAGAAACAAAAAATTAGGCTATGCAGGAAATGAACAAGATTTGTTACCAGGGATTAGTGAAAAATCGACTAAATGAGCAGGGAGTGCGGATGACAGTGAAAATTTAGAGCTCAAGATGAAAATTTGCGAAAAGGTTCAAATGAGGCCCAAGGCTTCTATTTATAGAAAAACCCTGGGGCTTTCAGCTTAACTACCAGCGCGGCCGCACAAAAATGGCCGCGGTCCGCGCTGGTTTCTTTTAGTCACATTTTGACTACTCAGCCCACGCGGACCGCACTGATTTGATGCGCGGCCGTGTGGGAGTTTATTAAAGACTTGGTAATTCCAGCTTCTCACACGCGGACCGCACAGAAAGGGACACGGACCGCGTTGATTTTTTTTTTTCTGAGGATGAACTCACTGCTGCTCAAGTCCACGCGGACCGCATTGCTTTGATGTGCGACCGCGTGGGGCTATTTCTGTGGATTGATCATTTTTTTTGTACTTCTTCCCTGCACTGGTTCAACAAAATCCCTACAACACTTCACAAATTATCAGCTCAAAAATCCTACTCTACAACAGAAAAACAAAGAAAAGGAAAAAGACATGGGTTGCCTCCCACGAAGCGCCTGATTTAACGTCGCGGCACGGTGCATGTTACCATCACAGTCATTTCAAATGAATGCACGCCACCACATGGCTGTCATCAATCTTTCCCAAATAATGCTTGACGCGATGCCCATTGACTCGGAAGACTTCATCATTTTTATTTTTGAGATCAATGGCACCAAAGGGTGTTATCCCAACCACTTCAAAATGGTTGCTCCACTTGGACTTCAACTTGCCCGGAAATAACCTCAACCGAGAATTGAAAAGAAGAACCATATTACCCATTTTGAATTCCTTCCCTCTGGCATACTTGTCATGAAGGTACTTCATCTTGTCCTTATACAAGAACGAGCTGGAGTAAGCATGAAACCTAAACTCATCAAGTTCATTCAATTGCTCCACCCGAAGATTTGCAGCTACATCCCATTCTAAGTTCAACTTTTTCAGCGCCCACATAGCTTTATGTTCCAATTCTACCGGAAGATGACAAGCCTTCCCAAACACCAACCGATACGGTGACATACCAATCGGCGTCTTGAAAGCTGTACGATAAGCCCAAAGAGCATCATCCAACTTCTTCGACCAGTCAGTCCTATTTGCATTGACATTATTGGATAAAATACTCTTAATCTCACGGTTGGACACCTCAACTTGGCCACTCGCTTGAGGATGATAAGGAGTGGTTACCTTGTGATTTACCCCATACTTGGCTAACAGAGAGTCAAAAGCCCGGTTGCAAAAATGAGAACCCCCATCACTAATTATGGCACGTGAAGTGCCAAACCTCGTGAAGATACTCTTTTTCAAAAATGCCACCACACTTCGAGCTTCATTATTTGGCAAAGCTATGGCTTCAACCCATTTCGACACATAGTCAACCGCTACCAAGATGTAAGTGTTGCCACAGGAACTTACAAATGGTCCCATAAAGTCTATCCCCCAAACATCAAAGATGTCAACCTCTAGAATTGTGTTAAGGGGCATCTCATCTTTTTTCGAAATCCCTCCGGCACGTTGGCATTCATCACATCTTTTCACAAAGTCACCGGCATCCTTAAACAACAAAGGCCAATAGAAACCACAGCTCAACACTTTAGACGCCGTCCTTGCCCCACCATGATGGCCACCATAGGGCGAAGAGTGACAAGCTTCCACAATACTTAGTTGCTTATCTTCAGGAACACACCGGCGAATTATACCATCGGTGCAGATTTTAAAAAGATACGGCTCATCCCAATAGTAATCCAAGCAATCCCTCTTGAGCTTCTTCCTTTGGTTAGAAGAGAGCTCATACGGAACCACACCGGTAACAAGATAATTGGCAATGTCGGCAAACCATGGCATGTCTAGCATTGAGACCGAGAGGAGTTGTTCATCCGGAAAAATATCATTTATCTCAAGGCCGTCCAAAGGCCTCCCTTCCTCCTCCAATCGAGACAAGTGGTCCGCCACTTGGTTTTCACTACCTTTTCTATCAATGATCTCCAAATCAAATTCTTCAAGAAGAAGCACCCATCTCATTAACCTCGCTTTAGAATCTTTCTTTGTCATCAAATACCTAAGGGCGGCGTGATCGGTATGAATAATCACTTTGGCCCCCATAAGGTATGGGTGAAACTTCTCCATGGCAAAAACAATGGCAAGCAATTCCTTTTCAGTGACCGTATAGTTCCTTTGAGCTTCATTCATTGTCTTACTTGCGTAGTACACCGGATGGAACATCTTGTTGATTCTTTGGCCCAAAACCGCCCCCACCGCAACATCACTAGTGTCGCACATGAGCTCAAAGGGCAAGCTCCAATTTGGTGCGGTAATAATGGGGGTAGTCGTCAACTTTTGCTTTAGAAGCTCGAAAGCCTCCATATATTTCTCATCAAACACATATTTGGCATCTTTCTCAAGCAATTTACACAACGGGTTAACTACCTTAGAGAAGTCTTTGATGAATCTTCGGTAGAAACCCGCGTGTCCAAGAAAACTCCTCACCCCTTTGACAGAAGTAGGGGGAGGGAGCTTCGAGATAACCTCAATTTTCGCTTTATCAACCTCAATCCCTCTTTTTGAAATTTTGTGACCCAACACAATGCCTTCTTCTACCATAAAATGGCATTTCTCCCAATTGAGAACCAAGTTTGTATCTTCGCATCGGACCAATACACGATCCAAGTTTTGCAAGCAATCACCGAAAGAGTCCTCGACCATACTAAAATCATCCATGAAGACCTCCAAAATGTCTTCCACCATATCGGTGAAGATTTCCATCATACATCGTTGGAAAGTCGCCGGTGCATTACATAACCCAAATGGCATTCGAGAGAAGGCGAATGTGCCATAAGGACATGTGAAAGTTGTCTTTTCTTGGTCTTCTAGGGCAATGAGAATTTGGTTATAGCCTGAATGCCCATCTAGAAAATAATAGAAAGCCCGGCCTGCAAGACGATCAAGCATTTGGTCCAAGAACGGTAGTGGGAAATGATCCTTTCTAGTCACCTTGTTCAACTTCCAGTAGTCCATGCATACCCTCCAACCCGTCACAGTGCGAGTCGGAATAAGTTCATTATTGTCATTAGTCACCACAGTCATTCCTCCCTTCGTTGGCACACATTGCACTGGAGAAGTCCACGAACTATCAGAAATTGGGTACACCACACCGGCGTCAAGCCACTTGATGACTTCCTTTTTAACCACCTCTTGCATGGCTTAATTGAGTCTCCTTTGATGTTCAAGAGACGTCCTAGCATCATCCTCCAATATTATCTTGTGCATGCAAAACGCGGGGCTAATACCCCGAATATCCGCCAAGGTCCATCCAATTGCCCGCTTGCTCTTTTGAAGAACCGCCAAAGTGGCTTCAACCTGCACGTTAGTCAAGCAAGAAGAAAGTATAACCGGCAAAGTAAAATTAGGACCAAGAAATTCATACCTGAGGTGAGGATGAAGTGGTTTCAACTCCAACACCGGTGGCTCCTCAATAGATGGCTTGGTGGGAGGAGTATTGCGATTTTCAAGATCAAGAGATAACTTCCTTGGTTCATAAGAATATGAGCCCATGCCATGTAATGCATTCACACACTCCACCCATCTAGCATCATCATCAACATCCATGTTCAATAGCACGGCCTCAAGTGGGTCCTCAACATTAGCCATAGCGCTTGTGTCATCCACTATCACTGCCGTGACAATGACAACAAACGAGCACACCTCGTTGCTATTTGGTTGCCTCATTGATTTGCATACGTGAAACACCACCTTTTCATCACCAACACAGAAGGTCAATTCTTCCATTTCCACATCAACCAAGGCCTTTCCCATATCTAGGAAGGGCCTCCCAAGAATGATAGGCACCTCAAAATCCACTTCACAATCCAAGATCACGAAATCGGCTGGCAATATGAACTTATCAACACGAACAAGGACATCATCAATAATTCCCAAAGGCCGCTTCATTGATCGGTCCGCCATTTGAAGCCTCATAGAAGTTGGACGAGGTTGTCCGATTCCCAAGGTCTTGAAGACCGAATATGACATTAAATTGATACTTGCCCCCAAGTTGCAAAGGGCTTTTGCAAAGTCGGCACTTCCAATGGTACATGGGATAGTGAATGCACCGGGATCCTCAAGTTTTGGAGCCATAGAATGCACAATTGCGCTCACTTGATGGGTCATCTTGATTGTCTCACACTCCATTGATCTCTTTTTTATAACCAAATCTTTCATGAACTTTGCGTATCCCGGCATTTGCTCGAGTGCCTCCACCAACGGCACATTGATAGTCAAACTCTTCATCATTTCAATAAATTTCTTAAATTGGTTGTCACCCTTTTGCTTGGCCAACCGTTGAGGGTAGGGCGGAGGAGGTCTAGGCAAGGGTGCCTTGGCTTTTGGCACCACCGGTTCGGGCATATCAATGACGTGTTCCCTAGACGGGTTCACGACCTCTTGAGTTTTCTCCTCACCCTCATCAATTTCAATTCTCCCATCATCATTTGCACTTGGTTCGACAACATCCTCAACTACCAATGGAATCTCATCATTTTGCAACTCATCTTCATCTACCGGAACTCGGTTATCTCTTGAGGCATGCACATCACCGCCTCTTCTACTTCGTGTTGTCACTGCCATCACATGATTGTTGTCCCCTCCCTTGGGGTTTACTACCATGTCACTTGGTAAAGCACCCTTTGGGCGAGTATTTAAAGATTGAGAGATTTGGCCTAATTGCACTTCCAAGTTCCTGATAGATGTGTTATGCAAAGCTAATTGGGCCTCAAAATCTTGACTTTTTTTCATCATTTGTTCGAACATGCTCTCTATTCGGCTCATGTCATTGCCCGACGAACTCGACCCTTGAGATTGGAACGGAGGCGGGTTATTGGGCTGTTGATACATTGGGGATCTTTGATAGCCTTGCCCCCTATTACCTTGACCACCATTGTTGTTGTTCCAATTGTTGTTCCCGCTCCAATTTCCTTGATTCCCAGAGTTATTGTTCCCCCAATTGCCTCCTTGATTGTCGTTGTAATTCCAATAGCCGCCTTGTTGATTGCCTCAATTACCTTGGGGTCTCCATTGCTGATTCCCTTGGTTGCCTCTATTCCATTGGTAGTTGTTGACATATTGGACTTCCTCACTTTGGTCATCAAAACCTTCATTCGAATACCCACCACCATCATTGTTGTTGTCATATTGTTCACAATTACCTTGAGGTTGTTGTCCTCTTTGCCTCCTTTTCAACATAGAAACACCTTCCATTGCATTGACTTGGCGCGGGTTTTGGACTTGTTGCAATTGCGCCTTTGCTAATTGATTCATAGTTGTTGTAAGTTCGGCTATCGCTTGGCCATGATCGTTCAATTCCTTGTGCAAATGGATGACCGTGGGGTCACCTTGTGGCACGTTTGCTCGGCTTTGCCATGCCGAAGAGGTGTCGGCCATTTCATCAAGTACATCACATGCCTCTTGGTAAGAAAGTTTCATAAAATTCCCTCCGGCCAATTGGTTCACAATGCATTGATTTGTGGTGTTGATGCCCCGATAAAATGTTTGTTGAATCATAGCCTCGGTCATGTCGTTATTAGGGCACTCCTTCACCATTGTTCTATATCTTTCCCATATTTCATGCAAAGGTTCTGTTGGCTCCTGCTTGAAAGTTAGAATTTCATCCCGAAGAGCTGCCATATGACTTGGAGAGAAGAACTTGGCAATAAATTTGTCCGCCAATTCATCCCATGTTGTGATAGAATGATTGAGGAGCATTTCTAACCAATCCAATGCTTTACCCCGAAGAGAGAACGGGAAAAGCCTCAATCTCAACGCGTCCTCGGACACGTTTGTCTGCTTGCTACCCCAACAAGTATCCACGAACCCCTTCAAGTGCTTGTAGGCATTTTGATCGGAGGCACCCGTGAAATAACCTCGTTGCTCGAGCAAGGTCAGCATAACATTTGTGATTTGAAAGTTCCCCGCCCGGATTCGGGGAGGAACAATAGCACTGGCGTATCCTTGATTTGGTAGAACTCTGGGAGCCACTCTCGGCGGTTGCGGAGGAGGGTCTGGAATGTTGTTGTTCTCATTTGCATTTATATTGACATTCCGGCCTCTCCGTGGAAGTTGAGGTAAGACCTCATCTTGTTCTAGATCTTCTACCTCCTCCCCCGCTATCACATTGCCGAGAGGGTCATTTGCATTAAGATCCATGGTACATGATTGATCAACACACAAAATTAGTGAATAAGAAGGAAAGAGAAGCAAAACACAATACTAGCTACACAGATAGTCAACACCGTAAAGTTCCCCGGCAACGGCGCCAAAAAGTGATCGCAGCAGACTCAACCTAAGGATTAGTGGGTGCTAATACTTTTACCCAATAGCGATATCAGGGTCGATTTTCAACAGGGAACTTCAAATTGGAGTCGAGTATTTGTATGGTCTAGGATAGTGTTTTAGCTCATAATTGATCTTCTAACATTTTTGGTTTTCTTTTGTTTAAGAGCTACAATTTATCAACTACAGTTGTAAAGCTAGGTTATGCTAAAATTAGGATTCTAAATTGTATGCAAGATAGATAAAAGCACTAGGGATGCATCATTTACCTAGGTGGTCCACTAACGGGTAGAAATTCCTAATGCAAGAATGACAAATATGGGGCTTATGCTATAACCGTTGCACCTTTTACACCCACTCTCACACCTCTTGGTTGAGAGAGTGATTTTGCCCAATTGACTCTCTCGAGACCAATTGGGTAGGCTAATTTGCCCAAGCAACTTATGGTTCAAGTTGGGTAATTACTCTCTCCAGGTTTAACCCGTTAATTGGGACTACCATTCTCATGGGTCCATCCCGATTCCTTGTTGGAGTTAATCTTGAGGTCATAGACTCTCTTTCTCAAGAATAGTCAAGACCCACTAAGCTAGACTTAGTGTTTGCAACCACCAAATCTTAGTGAAAACTTAAGATTAATCCAAATAGCAAACACCCAACATCATTCTTTCACTAAACAATCACACCTATCAATTTCCCACACTAGGGTTGAGCCACAACCCTAGCTAATGGGTTTAGCTAGACATAGTAGTAACAAAAATCAAAGAAATAATAGATGAAATTGACATAATAGTTAACTACAATGTTAATCTACTTGATTCCCCTTTAAAACTAGAAGAAATGGCCCAAAATAGGCTAATAATAGGGTAACACGAGTTTAGCTGCTCTCTACTCTCGAACCGCCTTCTCAAAAACTCCGTGCTAAAAAGTAAAATGTTCTATTTATACTTCACAGGAAAAATCAGACAAAAATACCCCTGAGCGTCTGGCGCGGACCGCATACAAATGACGCGTGGCCGCGTAGGGCTCTGGGTCTTCATTACTTGCATCTGGTACTGGGGGGCGCGGACCGTACAAAAGTGACGTGCGGCCGCATGAACTTCATCCACGCGGACCGCACTGATTAGGTGCGCGGTCGCATGAGCTTTTGTCTCGAGTGATTGCTTCTCTGATTCTCTTAGGTGCGGACTGCACAAAAAGGGACACGGACAGCGTTGGAACTAGGTGCGGACCGCGCGAGAAGAGGCGCAGACCGTGCAACTTATCTTAAAAATATCATGGCCTCTGAACTTTCCTGCGCGGCCGCGTGGCAAAACAGTGTGGTCCGCGCAGGTTGAACTTAGATATGCCCAGCTTCTGAACTCTCCTGCGCGGCCGCGTGACAGAACAGTGCAGATCCTTTTGATCCCCCCTTTCAGTTGTCTCTTGACACTCGGCAGATTTCACTCCTTTTTTGAGCCGATCTTTAGTATTTGTCATCTTGTTGATCAAACCTACAATCAAGTGTCATTTGTAAGCATTTTAGGACTATTATATGGCAATAAATGCACAAAGCTCAGGTAAGAATGGGTATAAAAAACATGCAGAAATCGCAGTTATCACTTACAAGTACTGATTAGGTCTGAATTAAACTTAATATTAAGGCAGGCTGATTTATCACATATTTTCAGATAAGAAGTCCGAATTATGCCTGCCTACTGGTTGTAATTATCAAAGACTGATGCAATTATAGTTTTTACCCTAAAGCTTGCCTAGGTGTTAAACGGAACCTATAGGCATGATATCTATTAGTTTCAGAAATAAAAAAGTAAACTGATTGCAGAAAAAAGAATTGTCAATTACAGGGACATAAGATCTGCAGGCGTTACACATTATTGCTACTGATTTTAGGCTTATGAGCGAGTTGACGATTCAGGGTTGGTTGATAGCTCCTATAGGCATGCTTTCTAGGTGTTACTGATTTTAAGCGCTGTTATTGTCATGCAGAAATCCTATAGGCAGGTTATCTATATGTAGTTAGTTATTTAAATCTTATAAACAGGTTTGCCTAGTGACAGATGCATATGCAAAATGCAGGAAGTCCTATAGGCATATTACCTATATGATATGCAGAATTTCAAAAACGACTTATAGACATGGTATCTATATGAAGTGCAGAAAAACCTATGAACATGGTATCTACATGAAATGCAGAATTTCAGAAGTATAAGAAAAACCTATGAACATGGTATCTACATGAGATGCAGAATTTCAGAAGTATAGTAATTCCCTATGAACATGGTATCTACATGAGATGCAGAATTTCAGAAGTATAGTAATTCCCTATGAACATGGTATCTACCCCTTTGCATGCAAGACTAACCCTCCCTTTTTCACTAACACCCCAGCAGTTTATTACAAGATTATTACAGACCAGAATGAATAAGAAAAAAATAAGAAATATATCAGAAATTAAAGATTCCAACCAAGGAGAGCTAATTCAGACCCCAGGTCTGAAATATAAAATAAACCAACTTCCAAAGATCATATTTCCAAACCCTTTCTCTTATTTGGGATGTGTCAAAGTTCCAAGGAGCTTCAGAACTCCAGGCAATGCTTACACCCCCAAATATCATTGCAGAATCAGATTATAGTGCAGTGTGGAAGGGCTAACCCTCAAATGTCCAAGCTTAGAGGGAACTCAAAGTCCCAAGGCAAGGCTCATATGAGGGCGGGGGGGGGGGGGGGGAAGTCCAGCATAAACTGGTGGTCATACCTAACAATAAGGAGTGCTGGCACACCCTAACCAGTCTACTAGGCCACATTTTGGGAGTTAAGGTCCATTGAGTATCAGGTTCAGACCTGAGCAGCAATTTGGATACTGCCAGGCCATAAACCTTAACTCAAACACATAGAAGGGAGTAAGGGTACGGGGAATTCATAACAAACAGCAGATGCAAAGAGAGAGTAGCATATTCAATACAGAACATGAACACGAAAGTAGCCAAGAGTGTAGAAACTGTAAAGTAAACACATAGGGATGATTTTGGAATCAAAATTAGGACATACCAGTTTCAGGGAAACAAATAAGTGAAAGCAGAAGTCTTGTAAGCCAAATTGCAAGCAAGTAGTACAAAAGATCTCAGAAGAGAGTAGAGAATTGAAAGAGTATTGTAATTGAGAGTGTGTGTGTGTAAGAGTATGCAATTCAAAGTATGTTCAAGTGCAGAAGGGTAGTCCCTTTTTATAGTGCAGAAAACAAGTAAGAAAAGGTAAGGAAATAGTTTGCAATCAATCACATAAAGTCTCCCTTTGGTTAAGGGATTCTGATTTCTAACGGGCATAAGACAATTAAGGAAAGAATTTGATTAAAACCTTTTCCAAAGTAACATAATAAGGGTAAATACATAGGGTTTATTTAAGGCAAAAGTCCAATGGTACATGGTTTGTGAAAAATAAGGAAAGGGAATCAATCAAACAGCCAGTAAAATCAAAGTTGCAAGCTTTGTTCGAATGAACCAAGTCAGAAAAAGGGTAAAGAAAGGTTCAATTAGGGAAAATCAGTAACAATCAAGTAAACACCATTAAAGGAATTCAGAATCAATTAGTAGTTGGCAAAACCTTTCGAAAGAAGAGTTCTCATATATAAAGCACACAAATATGTGAATCAAGAAGAGGTTGTCAAATTATTTAGAAGAGAGTTTAATCGAAGAGAAGTCCAGAATCATAAGCAAAAAGATACAGGTTCAATTTGCAGACTCATAGTGAGTCTGAGAGTTTAGGGTCCCAAAGTGGAGCCTTAACTCGAACACAAAAATCAAAATCGTCAAAGGAAACCCCCCAATTCCTAGGGTTTCAAATTGAATCAGACATTGAAGTAAGAAAGCAAGTCATTTGTTTCAGAGACTCAACAAAACAGATATGATAACATGTTTGAATGACAAAGGAAGAAAAATCATGAAGAACATATTTGAGAAAACTCGGAAGCTAAACAAGTTTAGAAGAAGGAGATAATACAAACGTGAACACAAGTAGATGAAGCATGTAATAACATGAACATAGTCCAGTAAACAAGATCAAATAACTTAACTGTAAACACACATAGTAAAAGAGTAAAGAAAACTAAGCAGGGATTAACAGGAGTAACATGCATAGCAGAAAAGAAAAGGTAGAAGACAGTACATGCGTAATAAAGAGTAATCACACCAGCAGGGTATGGACAAACACACATAAAGTAAAGAAGAAGAAAAATCAGAAAGATTTTTCCCAAAAAATCCTTTCAGAAACCCTAAAATCGAAGAGAAACGATTTTGAAAAGAAACTTTTGGGGAAAACACTTTAGATGGTAAGAAAAGCATAGATACAATATAGATCTAAGAAAATAACGGTGAAAGGACCTTGAATAGCTTAGGGTTTCGGAGAAACCCTAGAAATGAGAAAGGCTTGGAAATAGGTCCGATCTTGAGTCGGAGAGGTTAAGAATCAGGCTCCTGAGTCTTGAATATGCCGGAGCATGGCCGGAGGAGCCATGAAATTAAAGGTCTAAGAAGATCGGAGAGGGAATCATCGAGGTCAGGCCTCGAAGCTTCGAACAACCCTGGCTTACTGGTGAAGATAGGTGAGTACCAACTATCCATGGCCTGAGAAGCCATGGATTCTGGTGATCGGTGGTTGAAAAGGGGGTATGAGGAGGCTAGGGTTTCAGAGAGTTTTTGTGAGGATTTGAGAGGGTTTGGGATTCAAAGGCGGCGAGCCAGGTGAGAATGAGGGATTAGGGTAGTCACCTATGTTTAATTATGGTAGGGCGAATAGTGGCCGTTGATCCGAATGATCAATGGCCTAGATTTAAGAAGGTAGGTGGGGAACCGAGTTAGGTCGTTTGAGTTGGTTTAGGGGTTGGGTCACAAGGAATTGGGCTGGTCCAAATTTGAGTTTCAAATTGGGTCAATTTTAGGCTAAAATCAAAATGTAATGGGGCTACAATTGAAACGAACTGAGGCCAAAATTTAAATAGCCAATTTTTCCTTTTTATTTTATAAAAATAGTAAAAAATGATTTTGAAAGCAAATTAAAAGCACTGGATCCGTTAATAGTATATAAATTTAATTTAAAAATGCTGGAACCAGTTTCATAATTATAAAATGCTATTAAATCTTAAAGCAGACTAAAATTACAATTATATGCAATTTAACTTTTAAAATACCAAATTAATTTGTAAAAATATATGAAAAGTAACCTACCTATATTTTGGTATAAATATGAGAATAAAATAAGTTATTCACCAAAGTGATAATTTTGGGAATAATTATTGAGCAATAAATCAATTTAAAAATCTTTTAAAAAATTGGAAAAATACTAAAACACTTGGGCATACTTATATATGTATGTATATGATATTTGAAAGTATTTGGATATAAAAGAAATACATAGGGAAAAATTAGGTATCAACAATGAGTAGGCCGGTACCCTGTCCCATTTGATGTCAAATAATTTTAGAGGCTTTGTAGATAAAAGTTCATTTTGTATAGTATGTCAGAGGCCTTGATGGCCTATATGCATTCATGTTTTAAGAAAAATGGTTCAGTGATACAGTGTTGCCCACTTATAGTTATACGTTACGAGTTGTGGCCATGTTGGCCCATGATAATTACAAAAAAAGAGTTATAAAGTGGTTCACTCGGCCAGTATGACACCGAGTGCCAGCCACGCCTCCCCAGGTTCGGGGCGTGACAACTGTCTAGCTGGATGGAAGCCAAGGCTAGACCTTTGGACCTTGTTTGCTTCACTCTTCTATTGCTATCTCTTAACTGGTATGCTTTCACTACTGCTATTCAATTAGACCTATGTGTTTCCCTACTCAACATGTTTACTGCTATTCAATTTAGCTATGTGCCCTGTTATTAGCATGTGTACTTTATCTCATTAGATCCCTGTGCTTTATGTTTATTGTTCCTAACCAGCATGTTTACTGCTATTCAATTAAGCTATGTGTCCTATTATCAGCATGTCTGCTTCTGTTTAACCTATGTGTTCAACCTGTCTACTTATGCTTAATCAAACCTATGTGTTTCCTGCTTTCAGCATGTCTATATGTCTGTTTATATGTAAAATTAGACCTATATTTATTTATTTCTCAACTGGCATGTTCCTCTTGTCTTGCTTTAAATACTCATCCCTAACAAACTCCTGATTGATTCATGATTTCTATGTTCTCAACCTTATTGCCTTCCTATATGACTATCCGACCTTAACATGCTGCACTATGACCAATATCTGCCTGTATGATCACCTAGTAATAGCTAATGGATTAAGGCCATGTGAAAGTTTGCCTTGTCTGTTGTGATTGATAGAGTTTAGGGCTGAACTCCTTCTACTAAGTGTGTGCTTATTGTGATTCTTGCGATCTAATAATATGCTATTGTGCACATCTAAAACCCAAGCTATCTTTCTAAAAAACAAAACTGTCTCCTATTGTAATACACTATTTTCAACTCCTACTCTTAGAACATATAGGGTCCTGCCCCTCTAGTGTGAGTATGGTGTAGGAGTCCATGAGACTCCTCTGAACTTTGACACACTGGGGCTGGCTCTCCAAACTTGCTCACAAAAAGTTTCTTTAAAAGTTTTCTGGTGTGAGCATTACCCGGGGTCCCTGAGGCCCTTGAGAACTTTGACACACTTGGATACTATTGGGTGTACTATGAGAATATTGGCATGTTCATACTTGGTTAAAGTCCTGGTATTTCCAGGTTTACTTTTTGGGCCCATCCAGGCTCCCTATAGTTTTAGCAGTTTTACTTCTGTAATTCATTATTTATGTTTGGCTTGTAATAATAATATTCTTGTAAAACATATATTGGAGATATTAGTAAAACTAGGAGGGGTTCTTATATATATATATATATATATATATATATATATATATATATATATATATATATATATATATATTTTGTTGGTAGGATTGATTTTAAACCCTATATATATTTTGTTGGGAAATGGTAGATACTGTGCCTATAGGGTTTAATATCAGTCCTGCATTCTAGATACCATGCCTATAGATTGCTGCGATATTTGTTTGCTTATGTACATTCAGATACAATGCTTATGAATTTAAAAACAATCCAGCATTTTGGATACCATGCCTATATGTTACTGTGATGTTCGTTTATTTGGACACCATGCCTGTAAGTTTAAAATTAGTCTCTGCATGCCAACAACGCTTAAATTAGTTTCTGCATGCAAATAAGGTTTAAATCCGTTTCTGCATTTATACAGCATGCCTATAAGGTTTAAATCAGTTCTCGCATTTAGATACCATGTCTATAAGTTTAAAATCAGTTTCTACACCTAGACATCATGCCTGTAAGATTTAAATATGTTTTCCACAACTAGATACCATGTCTATAAGTTTAAAATCAGTTTCTACACCTAGACAACATGCCTATAGGACCTAATGAACCAAACTGCCTGCTTAAAATTGTTTACTGGTTTATTGTAGTTCTGATTAACGATTAGATATCATGTTCATAGGACATCTCCGATCCACGACTAGGCAAGCCTGTAGGGTGATTAAAATCTGAAAATTATAAAATTGTGCTTCATTTGTGAACTGCCTAGATTCAGCTAGTCTTAAAATCAGTAGGCAACTGATTAAGTACCTCCTGCCCCGCTTTAATAAAACACTGCATATGTTCTGCTTTGTGCTCACCTAGATATCCTGCTATAAGACTTCTAAAGTGTTTGAAATACTGTTGTTTGAGACGTGCAATTGCCTGCTTATTTGCGGAGGTAAAATGTGAGCCTTTAATTGTTCCTTTATCTGATAGTCCTATTTGTTTTTCTTGTCGCTTAGATTTTCTCCTTTTAAACACTATAGGAGAGTGTAGATCCACCTTAATTAGAAGTCCTAAACACCTCCAGGACCATAAGTAAGGGACGCGTAATGCACGTATAGAGTACGTTTAGTTAGAGTTGCTTAGATAACCACTAAGAGGAGGGTAATCGGGTAGTAAAGGATATGATGACATATGCGCTAATGCTATGTGTAGCACCCCAACTTGGGAACGATTACCAAGTATTGCACAGAAGTGATCCTATAGGCTAAAAAACCTAGGACCTCCTTTACTCCTTGTCTTAAATGTAATATCCATTTGTCCAAATTGCTTTATTTGTTTACAAGACTAAATCACCTATTTCAAGTTTAGACGGGACCCACCATTTGTGGACCTAGAGGGGTGCCTAACACCTTCCCCTTAAGGTTATTTCGAGCCCTTACCCAATATCTGGTAATGCAAACTGGTTTTATGAGTTACTTGCTTTAGGTGCCCTAACGCACCTTAAATCCATTAGGTGGCGACTCTTCAAATTCTATACCTAATTCCCAAAAGGAAATGAGTTGTTCCCAAGAATGTCAAAACCCGGACTTCCACGAGGAAAAAGGGGGCACGACAAGGTACACCTTAACTCGAATAAATCTTATAGAGGTAACATTGTGTCTTATGGTAAGAAAGTAACTCATATGCTCCTCCATGTCCCTATACAGTAGAAAGATGAGGGTGAATCATCCAATCTCCAAATCAATATGCTAAGAGGGTAACTCTTTTGATTTAACTAATTGAGGCGGTAAAGATATCCTACACGCTACTTGGAGGGTTTGTGGCCCAAAATTATTTGCAGAATGTGGCACTCCCTACAAAGTGTACAAATAAAGGCTTTGATCCTAATGCTTACATGCTATTTGCAAAATATGGGTATAAGCCTAATAAGCCGTCAAATTAGAGAAGCTACTGTCAGAAACTACTACAAGGCAACCACGTGAAGGTCTGGGATACATGAAACCGTCAGCCATTCGCATCTCTATAAGAAGGGAAAACAATAATCATATCACTATGGAAGATGAACCTGGCACTTCCAATAGGCCTTCCATCTTTGATCAACTTGAAAAATAAATTGTGAGGACTTCCGTATTTGAGATATTAGGTCCACTGAAGAAGAAGAACAAATTCCAAAAAGATAATAAAAGCATAAGAACACCCGCTTCTCTAAGAATTCAGAAGATCTCTAAGGATTTCCAAAGTTTGGTTCCTTCTAGAATGAGGTGACGAACAAAACTTGTGGTTTCATGTAAAGACGTACTGAAGGTAAATCCATATACTATGGTCTATAGTAAGAAACGTGATGAAGACGAATAAAGTGTAGATTCTTTGTATCATGTTACTGCACAAGGCGAGCATGGTGTTTCATCTCTAATGGAGGATGATGAGAAATTGGAGAATGTTTCACTGTATTGTCATATATCCTTTAACCACGGGGACCCTCAAGAAAATTAAGATTCAAAAGATGCTCCACCTGAACTTGAAGAATGGGTAAGACAACAGTTGGCGCTTTGAAATAAGTAAACCTTGGCACTAACGAAGAATCGAAGCCTACTTATCTAAGTGCTTTACTAGCAGTCGATGAAGAAAACATTTATATTGAGTTACTCAAGGAGTATATGGATGTCTTTTCTTGGTGTTATAAAGAGATATCTAGCTTGGACCCAAAAGTAGTAGTCCATCACCTTGCAGTCAAGAATGGTGATCGTCCTGTTAAGCAAGCTCAAAAATGCTTTAGGTCGGATTTGGTTCCCTTGATTGAAATTGAAGTTAAAAAGCTCATCAAAGCTAGATTTACTCGTGAATTTAAATTCCCAACATGTGTTTCAAGTATTATCCCTGCAAGGAAGAAGAATGGCTAGATTCTAGTCTGCGTTGACTTCAAGGATCCCAACAATGCGTGTCCCAAAGATAAATTCTGATTTTCTATTCTAGAGTTGATGATCGATGCTACTACTGGTTATAAGGCGATGTTTTTCATGGATGGTTCATCGGGATATAACCAAATATTCATGGCACCAAAAGATGAAGGGCTTACTACATTCCGCACCCCTAAGAGAATTTATTTCTACAAGGTAATTCCTTTTGACTTTAATAATGCTGGTGCTACTTACAAAAGGGCTATGCAGAATATTATTTATGACCTTCTCCACAAGAATGTCGAATGCTACATAGACGACTTGGTGATAAAATCAAGAAAGAGGAGCAACCACTTGAAAGACATGAGAATGGTGTTTGAGTTGCTCCGGAGGTACCAACTTAGGATGAATCCATTGAAATACGCCTTTGGAGTTACTTCTGGAAAGTTCCTTGGTTTAATTGTCTGGCATCGAGGGATCAAAATTGATCAAGCCAAAGTAGATGCAATTTTGATAATGTCTGAGCCTGAGATATTCATGAAACGAAAAGACTGCAAGGAAAGATAGCATACCTTAGGAGATTCATCTCAAACTTAGTTGGGACCATTCAGTCGCATCATGAAGAAAGGTGTTCCTTTAAAGTGGGACCAATCTTGTAGCAATGCCTATAAAAGTACTAAAACTTACTTGATGAGGCCTCCAGATTTGGAAACTCTATGCCTAAAAAGCCGTTGATACTATATATTTTGGCACAAGAAAGTTTTTTTATAGCGCTGTTGGTCCAAGAAAATAGTGAAGGGAAAGAAAACTCCTTTTACTACTCGAGTAGGATGATGACACCAAATGAGTAGAATTATTTGCCAATTCGAAAATTTATGTTTGGCGCTAGTCTTCTCAATCCAAAATTTGAATCACTACTTTCAAGCTCAAGTCCGTAGTCTTGTTTCTAGAGCATATCCTATTAAGTTTGTGATGTCGAAAGCTGTCCTTAGTGGTCGACTAGCATGATGGTACCTCCAGTTTCAACAATTTAAAATTGTGTACATCCCTCAAATGGCTATAAAACGACAAGTATTATCAAACTTCTTAGCAGATTATCCTACACCTGATGATTGGGAGCTAACTAACGAACTACCCGATGATGATGCAATGGTAATAAAAGTTCAACCTCTATGGACTATGTACTTTGATGGTGTTGCACATCGCAGATGAGCTGGTGCTGGTGTAGTATGTGTCACTTCTCAAGGTGAGGTTATGCCTTACTCTTTTATGTTGACGCAACTATGCTCCAACAATGTTGCTGAGTATCAAGTATTAATACTTGAGCTTGAAATAGCTGTCGAAATAAAGAAGTTACAATTGCAAATCTTTGGTGACTCCCAGTTAGTGATCAACTGTATTTTAGGTAGTTACGAGGTCAAGAAACTTGAACTACGCCCATATCATGATTATGCTAAAAAATTAATGGGGTGAGTCGGTGATGTGACTTTCAACATGTGCCTAGGAAAGAAAATAAGCAAGCTGATGCTTTAGTTGCTCTAGCTTCATCGTTAACTTTGGCTGATCAACCGCAAGTTACTATCTGCCAAAAATGGGTAGTACCACTGCCAAATGAGCATGAAAGTGAGGAAAATGAGCTCGAGCAACTTGTCGCTGTTTTTGAAGCTGAGAGGGAAGAATTAGCGACCAACCATTATCAGCTACTTGAGTTATGAGATATTTCCAGAAAATCCAAGAAGAAGGACTGAGATCCGCCGTTGCGTGATGTGTTTCCTTTACTATAAGGATACCTTAAATAGAAGATCATTCGAGGGAGTACTTTTACGATGCATAGGGGAAGATGAAGCACTCCAAGCTTTGAAAGAAACATATTCTAGGGTATGTGGATCGCATTAGTTTGGATCAAAGCTACCACTTTCATATAAAAAGGATGAGATATTATTGGCCAACGATAGTAAAAGATTACTTAGACAATGCTCGAAGATGCAAGGCTTGCCAGTTCCATATAAATTCTATTCATCAGCCTCATGAAGTGCTATATCCAACTGTTTCATCATGGAGATTCGATACTTGGGGATTAGATGTCGTCGGACCGCTACTAAAATCTTCTAGCGGACATTTATATATCTTGGTTGCAAGCGATTAATTCTCAAAATGGGTGGAAGCCATTGCTCTCAAGGAAGTAAAAAAGGAGAATATTGCAAACATCATCCGAGTAAATATCATCTATCGCTTGGTATCTCTCATTACATAATAACGGATAATGGCAAACCATTCGACAACAAGTTGATGAACAAGATTTATAATCTCTTTGGCTTCAAGCAACATAACTCTTCTATGTACAATGCTACTGCCAATGGCCTAGCTAAGACATTTAATAAGACTCCATGCAACTTGTTGAAGAAGGTTGTTTCCAAATCCAAACGAGATTGGCATGACCATATGTAAGAAGCTCTGTGGGCATATAGGACAACTCACCGCGTATGGAAGAAGCTTTGTTGAAAGTAGGGCCAGTGACACCTAATGGAAGGGAACCTTTATTAATTTGGTGAGCCTGAGTTGGGTCTTTTCTTTTTGAACTTCTTTATGTGGAGGTCCCTTCATTTTGCATGGTGCAACCACTTTAGATTTTAATGTAGTGGCTTGTCTTCCTTGTTGTGCTCTCGAGGTATGTCCTCCAAAGAGGTAATAAATTTTGGCCCAGCATTGTCCACCAAAGTTTGTAGATTATCCTTAAGAAACTTCTCATGCGCTTTTTCCCACCAAGACGTATAAATTTTTTGGAGAGAAGCGTATTTAAAGAAGCTCTCGTTGGGAGAAAAGCTGCTCGTGACATAGATCGATGCAATGTACAAATCTGCCAAAACTTGAGTCCTTCATCCAAAGAGGCACTACGAATGTCATTCTCAAAAGAATCAAGGATATTTTGGTAAAATCCAAACTGACGCCCGAACCAATGCAATTTATAGGACTCGATAATGAAAGAATTTCCATACATTAAAGTGAGATAGTTAAAACGTAATCTCATGAAGTAATTTTACTCCAGATCCGTGCGGAAGATCGTTGTCCACATAATAATAGGGATGTGACTTAGCTAACATGGTTGCAGTCCAAACTGTATTTTCTATATGATAGTTGTGTTTTCTTGCATCAATCTTGTCAGAGTATCTTGATGCGCCCTCTTCCCAGTATGCCACCATTAATAGAATAGATAGACCATTGGGTAGCGTATAGTGGGTTTTGAAGTAATAGGCAAGCTAACTGTAAACGTAATAGATAAGAAAAAAAACTTTGACTTCCTCAAGATGTGAAGAACATGAAATCTTATTTAAACCATTATAGATACTCGTCAAAACTAGAGCTACAAGACTAAACTATCGTCCGATTGCCATCATACTTGCTATTTTAAAAGTCTGGCCGAATAAAGTCTTCTGCCTTATGGGAAAATACGAAAAATGCACAACCAACATGATAAGAAAGCAGTGATATATGTTTTATCTTTCTTTTTAGACCTTACTCTAAGCTTGGAAAATATCGCTTTTTCATCATAGGACCATCCAGTTGTCTTGAGTATTGCCCCATTGGGGTTATGTGTTGACTTTAAGTGCGCAGTTTTCTTTTTCTTCCTAAGTGGGGCAGGTCCACATCTTAAAGCTTTCTTATACCAAAATTTTACCCACTTGCTTAAGAAAACCTTTTGTTAACACCCGTACCTTCTTTAAGATGGTAAAAGACATTAAACAAGTATTTTCAAGACCGAGGAATGAATATTAGTTTCTTTTCATCTTAACTGGTGAGCTCCTTGGCTTCAGATATTACTTTCTCGTAGGGGGAATCCTCGATGGTTAAGCCTTCAAGGGTATGTAAGTCCCAAAGAGAGATACATAGTTCTCCGGCTGATGTAAGAAGTATGTTCATCTTGGGGCACCAAGCTTCTCAAAATACTTGTAGAATATTTGAATTTCGATCATAAGTAAAAAGTTAGGCATAGACAATATCATAAATCTTGGCTGCATTCAAAGCTTGTTGGCTTCTACCAAGTATGTCTTCAGCCCATTCCCGATACCCTAAAATGTGACGATACTCATCCTCGATTGTTACAGTGTTTCCCCTAACATATTTCTCCTTGAATTATGCAATGCCCTAAGCTCGAAAGGATGCTAGAAATATTTACACAATGGACCGACGCTTGGAGGGACCATGTCTTTGATGATCGACCGAAGCTTGGTTTATGCTCCAAAGTCTAATTGTCTACATGAAGCGTATTCCTCAAGGAATTCCACGAGCAAGCATATCGTCCGATTTGTGATGTATGAATCAAAATCTTGGTTTGTTCTATGCCATCTTGAGTCTCAACTATAAGATATCTAAGTTTGGAGGAAGAGGAAATATAGTCTCTGAAATTTACCATCTTTTCGAGTTGCAAGGCACCATAAAAAAGTTATCAAAGTCCAAATCATAAATATAGGAATGAGTACAAAGATCTAAATGAATGAACCTGTTGCCGATTTTCGGACGGGGATGAGTTGTCATCCCTTTGCTCCCGAAGATTATCCCACTAATTTTTTGGAGTTGCCATTCCTTTGCGCCCGAAGATTACTCCATCGATTTTCAAACTGGGACGAGTTTCCATCCCTTCGCGCCCGAATATTATCTCACCAATTTTCAGACGGGGATGTGTTTTCATCCCTTTGCACCCGAAGATTATCCCATCGATTTTCGGACGGGGATGAGTTGCCATCCCTTTGTACCCAAAGATTATCCCTCTGATTTTCGTATGGTGATGAGTATCTATACCTTGACATCCTAAGATTAACTTATTTATGCATGGAAGAATTTACTCTTACTTTATTGGCCTGCAAAAAAAAGGGGACGAGAAAGAAATTACGCAAAAGGAGAAGAAAAAATATATTTACCTGTGAAGCAGAAAGTCGTAAAAGTTTGCAATGAATTGATGATACTCACGATTGGAGAGCATGAAGCTATATATATAGATGTCAAAGATTTCTTTCAAGAGCATATTAACGATTTGGGAGTCAGATAATACAATTGGTCTCTCAGAAGGATTCAGTTGAGGGTGACGGCCGGTTACTCATGGGGCAACGTCAAGTAGGATTTGGAGGTTTTCAAGAACTCCTTGTATATTCGGTGATCTGGATGGTAATGATATATGAATAGAAGTCTTCTGATCATGGATATTTGCATGCCGGTGGTGTAAATTGCTATGTCAAGTTAAAATGAAAACTTTTCTTTAATATAAAGAATGACAAAAGTTTTTACAAGTTTGTCCTACGTGATGTGACTGATTTTGGTCATTATTTATCTTTATACATACCATTAGTAATATGATAATTATTTTCTTGACTCAAGGAAAGAGAAAATTCAATTCCAGATAACTTTTAAGAGGACAAATATGTCTTCTATGTGTACTTCAAGCCTAATCCTTGAGTCTCGATTAGTCTATACTCTGATAAGCCTTGAGGTAAGGGTATTTGTAGGCATATATATTTTATTAAAATTAAATCGATAAAATAACTTGGATTAATATTTTTGATAAATGTTATGGGCTAATATATTGAGTTAATAATATAAGTCCAATATATATGGATTAAAAAAATAATTTTGATTCCATTGGACTTGCCCATTTAATTGGGCTACAAATGATGATCCCACTTTCATTAGGCCCCAGATATCATTTTTCTAGAGGCCAAGTTTGGTGACACGTGTGAAATGACGTGGCACGCCAAATCAAACGGAAGAGCCAATAGGATCATGCCACACGTCATAATGACAAGTCAAATTAAAAGGGAAATGCAATCGCGCCACATGTGCAAGTGACATATTCTAACAAATCAAATGCGACATTGTCACACTTCAATCTGATTGGTCGGAAAGAGTTTGTTCTCATCACAACTGTTCCTTCCCACAACTATAAATTGGAGTCTTCATAACTCAGAAAAGACACCAGAAATCATAACAAGAAGTAAGAGAGCTCGTGGATCAAACATCACAAATTTTTCTAAAGCAATCAAGTTCAAGATCAAGAACAAAATCAAATATAAGGTGTTCAAGAACAATATTACTTTTTCTTATCACTGTTCGCTGCGATCATCAAAGCATTCATGAGTGATAAATCCAATTAAACTCAAATTCAAGATCAAACTCAAAGGCTCTTAAATTTATTTAACATTGGAAAGAAGAATTAGAAGAATCATAGAGATTGTAACACTCATATTTGTTGAAATCAAATACTACGATTGTTGAAGTATATTTCGGTCTCGATTATTTTTTTGACGCAATTTTATTTTCTACAGTTACATCAATTCATTACCAAAGGTCGACCACACATATACACGATCATTTAGCTGAAAATGTGATCATATCTATGGATGAAGCAAAATGCTTTCTCTAACTATATCTATACACTAACATCGTCATTCCTCACCACATCCCTTCCCTTCCCCAAATTTTTAGTATATAAGAGAAAAAAAATCTATTGGTCACTTCTTTACCAAAAAAGAAACTTAAACTAGTCATCCTTAAACCAATCATATACTTGTGACTTATCCCCTGCAAAGAAGAGTCCTGAAACTGTTGCAGATAAGAATCCTGTGGAACACCAGAGGGAAAGAAGATTTCTTGTTGAGAAGCATGGGGCCACCAAACATTTATTGAGGATTCTCCTCCATGCAGAGAAGAATATCCTTGTTGCAGAATATGAAATTGAGCAGAGGTTTGGTCAAAAGTATGGAATAAAGTTAAAGGGGTAGAGGTTAAAAGCCATTGTTAATGGTAACAATGTTTGAAGGGGTAGAGGTTAAATGTCCTTGTTGCAGAATGTGAAATTGAATAGAGGTTTGGTCAAGTGTGGAATGCAGTTAAAGGGGTAGAGGTTAAAAGTCCTTGTTGCTGGAGAAAATCGTTTATAGCCAATAGTTGAGAAGAGGTGCATTCAGGTTCAGAAGTACGCAATAGAGGTGGAACCATAGAGGGCGGCAATCTTTGTGGCCAATAGTGTTTTTAGGCAGTACTTGAGAAAAGGTGCGTTCATGTCCAAAAGTAGGCAATAGAGGTGGAACTATAGCGGGAAGCAATCCTTGTGGCCGAACATGGTCAGCTTCTTGTGGAGGTTCTCAACTTTTCTGTCTCTTCCATGATGGAGAAACCTGGATAAAGCTGTCACACCATCTTGTAATGGTTTTCAACTTAGTGATTCTTGCTGCACGTGTGTTGTAATGAGGGATCCTTTTTATGGCATCGTAAACTTATAAATTCTTCAGGACAAATGTCAAACAACCCTTTTGGGCCTCCAGGCTTCCCTCTCATGTCCATCCTCTCTACCTCTACATGGAATATGAAGTGCTCGTTACCCAAAAGTTCTTTTATTAGGGTGTCTATATATGGCAAAAATCGGCGGTTCGATTTTACGGTCACCAAGGCACCTCGAAGGAACTGCCTCCCCTGAAAGATCGAAGCTTAGCTCGGGGCCCTGGCCTCGAAGGTTTTTGGTAATCTACATTGAGGTAGCGTAAGCAACGATTGGCCTCGAGGAAAAGTAAATCAATGGCGTCGGTGGATTGGTGTGAAGTTCCCAAGGCATGTGACTAGAGCTGATAAAGTCTATTAGGCTAATCCAAATCTATAGCGTAGCATTACAAGGCTGTACCAGCCCCATATCTTTGTAATAAATGCATTTGTACTATATGGATTCCCCCTCATATATAAAGGGGATATTTATCATTTTGTAGACACCTGATGCTCAATACTAAATACACAAGAACATTCTCTCTGCTCTATAACATATTATCTTGCTCTCATTACTCCCATTTATTGCTTATATTTATTGTGTTCTATTTATTGTTCATCAAGGAGATCAACAAGTAGTCCAAAAAACCCCGGCTCGGGAGGAATATGAGGTCATCCTTTACGTTATTTTTTGAGATGTTACAGACACAACAGCTAGCAATCACTCAGCTACAGAGCCACCAAAAAACCCCAAGTATAGCGGCCTCGGGAACAGCCCCTCAGACCGAACATGCACCAGAAAGATCAAGCAACAATGGGTCGGCAGCCTACCCCGCCATCTTAAAGATGCTCAAGGACCTCACAAAGAGGATCGAGTCGGGCGAGAAAAAGATAGAAGCCAACGATAAGAAGGTCGAGACCTACAATTCCAGGGTCGACCAAATTCCGAGCGCACCCCAGATCCTGAAAGGCGTGGATTCAAAGAAGTTCGTACAGAAGTCGTTCCCACAGGAAGTGGCTCCAAAACCCATTCCAAAAAAGATCAGAATGCCAGACCTTCCGAAGTACAACGGAACCTCAGACCCCAATGAGCACGTTACTGCTTACACTTGTGCAGTGAAGGGAAACGACCTAAAGGACGACGAGATCGAGTACGACCTACTAAAGAAGTTCAGAGAAACACTCTCAAAAGGGGCCATAATGTAGTATTACAACCTATCTCCTAACTCTATAAACTCATTTGCCACGTTGGTAGATTCTTTCATAAAGGCACATGTCGGTGCCATCAAAGTAGCAACAAGTAAATCCGACGTCTTCAAGATCAAGTGGAGGGAGAATGAGATGCTACGAGAGTTCGTATCTCACTTTTAAATGGAACGAATAGAACTACCACCGATTTTCGACGACTGGGTAGTGCAGGCCTTCACTCAAGGTTTGAACGAACCAAGCTCGGTGGCTTCGAAACAGCTAAATTAAAATTTGGTTGAATACCTCATCGTGACCTGGTCGGATGTTTACAATCGATATCAATCGAAAATCAGGGTCAAGGACGACCAATTATGAGCCCCCTTTGGGCTCGGTATACTCAAGTAGGCTTCTAGCAAAGGAGCCAAAACCAAACAAAGAAAGGTACCAGCCGTACACCGAAGACAGGAGAAATGCCCCGAGGCATAACATATCACAGAATGATCGAAGAACGGACCGAGGGCAGAACCCTCGGGGACTCATCAGCAGAGCCGAGTTCGATAGACACACATGGCTGACGGAGGCACCCAGCTTGTCGGAATACAACTTCAACGTCAATATTTCAGATATCATGTTTTCCATCAGTAAAACCAGAGACACCAGGTGGCCAAGGCTTGTACAATCAGATCCTTCACAAAGGAACCATAACTTAGTGTGTGAATTTTACAACACACATGGTCACAAGACCGAAGATTGCCGGCAACTCCGGGAAGAGGTAGCCTGGCTACTCAGCAAAGGTCACCTCTAGGAATTCCTTAGCGACCAAGCCAAAAATCAATTCCAGGAAAGAGAGGCGGCCAAAAAGAACGAAGTAGATGAGACACAACATGTCACCCATACGATCGTTTGAGGTGTCGGTGCCCTAGAAGAACCCACAGTCAGGAGAACAAAAATATCCCTCACCAGGGAAAAGCAAACTCGAGGCTCTTTCTCAGCCCCATAATGACGCACTGGTAACTTTTTCTCTTGTGAATACATTTCAAATTAAACATGTATTTGTGGATCCAGGTAGCTCGGGCAATATTATCAGGTTGAGGGTGACAGAGCAACTCAGATTACTTGACCAAATTATTCTCGCCTCTCGAGTCCTCAACGAGTTCAACACGGCGAGTGAAACAATGAAAGGGGAAACCACCGTCGATGTGGCCGGCACAACCCAAAACACCAATATCTCCACCATCAAAGGAGCTGAAGGATAAACAAGTAGTGAAATAGAAACCACGAGACACGTTCTCGGCTATACTCGAATGAACAAATAAAGGACTGTACCATGTCCTTAGAGCAAATAGTGAAGGCCTACTAAGGCTCAAAGCGCCATCGCCACTAAGGTATAACCATCTCCCTTTTAATTTATACTTCACACTAACCTTTATGCAGGTGTCCAACTGAGACAGTCGAAGCGCTATCCAGTCCGAAGACATTAAGGTTCCATAGCATACGTTTCACTCTTTTCCTTCGATCAGGTTTTTATCCCGAAACGGGTTTTACCGGAAGGTTTTTAATGAGGCAACATCTATATGCTACCTAAGGAAAACTCAACAAGTATTCAAGGCTTCTTTTGCAATCAACCGCGAACATTGGGGGGCATCCCCCCGGAAGGTCACCTACTCGAAGAAGCCAAGATGCACTAAATGGGGTCTCGATAGGAAAATAATGTAGCGGGACAAACGGTCGAACGAACCGTGTTCGTATAGAATAACTGAGCCCTTAAACAACAAAAGACATGTATACTTGTGCCAAGTAATAAAAAAATACTTTCCAAAAGCATTTTGCGTTCCAAAGAAGCTCGATATTTTTGCAAAAATGGCTCCTCTGTCAAAAACTTCCTAAACACTCTAAGACTAGCGTCAACAAACAATGCGACCCCCGGGTCGGAGCTTCAAACTCGTAAGCCCTCAATGAGGCAACACCAAGATCATAAAACAGCTCTAGAGCCAAAAATGTCCTAACACTTGTGACTGGCGTCGAAAACTCAAAGCCACATGACCTCCGTGTTGGAAACCCCAAAATCATAAGCCTTCAATGAGGCAATACCGTGTTTACAATGGAATGGCTCCCGAGCCAAGAAACCCTCAATGACTCGGGGACTGCCGCCAATTGCCACGCCCATCGACTTATCAAAACCTGAGGCCATAAGATCACATGCGGCCAGCCTCGGTCTTGTAAGACCTATATAAGGCAATAACAATATCTGTAAGACCTCAAGAAAGGCATGAACCATACTTATACCAAGTAACCAAAACTGTAAGACCTCAAAGACATGAAAAACTTATAAGACCTTACTAAAGGCATACCCCGATCTTAAAGTTAAGGCTATATATCGAACTTGTAAGATCCCTAAAAAGGCATACCCTCGATATAGATGCCGAAACTATTTCACTCGGGAATTTAAAGGCTCCGTACAAACACAATGACTACGGTCACAAGGCTGTACCAGCCAAACTAACGCGACTCAGGGATGCCCGACCGTCGCTATAAAATCATAGGCCTTTAATTACTTCGAAAATACTTCGAAAAGAACCGGTTAAACAGGATACCCTTGACATTGGCAAAAGAGCTTCGACCATGTTAGCTCCAAACTATAAGGCTTCGAGATACTCAGCCACCGAGCCAAACCTCCCGAGGTGCTCAATCATCGCCATATAATGACTCACAGTCGAGGTTTCTATCAAACTGTCGAAGAGTCAGGCAAACACAATTTCAAAAAGTCCTTAGCGAGGAAAAAATAAAGCCCATATAAAAAGGTCGTACCGACCCAAGGTGTAAGAGCCACTATCGTCAGCCCATATAAGAGGTCATACCGACCCAATGCGTAAGAGCCACTGTTGCCAGCCCATATAAGAGGTCATACCAACCCAAGGCATAAGAGCCACTATCGTTAGCCCATATAAGAGGTAGTACTGACCCAATGTGTAAGAGCCACTGTTGCTAGCCCATACAAGAGGTCGTACCGACCCAACACGTAAGAGCCTAGGGCCAGCATTAAATTCAAAAACTTGAGGGTCGAATGAGCTTGAGTCGACATCCGACTCGGAGACTGAACCCAAAATAGTGAATTAAATATGCCTAAGAACAAAAGCATAAGAGCTCGAACACCGTCTTATATTAAAAAGTCGTACCGACCAAGCGCATAAGAGCCTACAGGCCAACCCAATGAGCCCTAGGGCCATACCATAAATCTGAGGTTTCCTTTTAACTCGAAGGCCTGTTCATCTGGCTAAAATCAAAGCAAAGAGAAATTCATGAAAAATAAAACCGCAAGGCTTCCTTTTATACATGTATGCGAAAAAATACAAGCTTTATTTACAAATGTTCTTCGAAATCACTATACGTAGAATAAGGAAGGCCTAATGTACGTCCCCTCGGGAACTATGGCCCGTCGACCTATTTCTCGCTATCCTTGGCATCGGACAGAAGGGACCTAGCATCATGTTCTTCCACCTTTGCCTGCTTCACCTCTTCATAGAGGTCAAAGCCTCTAGCAAGGATCTCGAGGGTTTCCCTTCGAGATTTGTACCGAGCATATTACTTCTTTCTACTCTCACGATCAAGAGCCCTTCTCAGCTCAGCTCGAGCATCGACAGTGTTCTATAAATAGACCGCCACTTTCTTGTCAGCCTTAGTACGACTCATTATGGCCTAGGCCCGGGCATCCACAACTTCGGCCTTCACCTTCGAAAGCTCAGACTCAAGCCTTGTAATCATATTTGCTCGGACAGAGCTGTTTGCACGAGCATTCCAGAGTTGCACCCCGAGGGAGGAAGCCTTAGCCAAAGCATCCTCCTTGGTCGCAACTTGGACATCTGCCTAGGCCTTTAGCTAGTTACACTCACATTTAACCCGTCCAACTTCGCCCCAAAGTCGTTCCAGCTCCTCCGTTTTACTCTTCAACTGAAATATCAAAATATTAATCTCCAAAAGTAGAAGGGGGAGCACACATCGACACAAAGTATAGGTTACCTGTCTTTTGAGATGGCTCTCGTAGTTCCGACTTCGATCCGCCTTATACCGCCTCATACCGTAGGTATACCAGATCATCTTCCTTTTTCGTGCAAATAAGCCTAAGGGACTTCTCCCCATTCAAAGCTTTCTGCAGCCTGGCCTCATGGCAAAGTAGATCGAACTTAAGCTTGTTAAAGGCCTGTAAAAGAAAGCTCGATAAGAAAGATGCAAAACTAAAAGAAGCCTATACCAGCTGCCAAAACTTACCATGGTGCTAAGCCGCCAAGCCTCACGAAAGGTCAAGCATACATCCGATGGCTTAGCTTCCCCCGAAGTACCTTCTGTAGGAGAAGAGGGAGGGGCTAGATGACCCTTGTCCCTCGAAGTACCTTCGACGGGAACGGGAAATGTTTTTTTGAAAACAGAGGCCTCCGAAGCCGAAAGATCGGCCGACTCGTCTCTTTTGAACCTCAGAGAAGGAATTGCCCCGCCGTGAGCATCCTCATACCTCGAAGACTCTTCCATTTATTATTGATCCTTGACCCCGATGTTGGAAATCTCTCCTCCTCCCCAGGGGACATGGCCTCATCTCGGAAACACCTCCAACACCTGGGGCGGTAGAGTTAGTGCGCTAAAAAGAAAGTACCTTTCTAAGGAAATAAGCCACTAAACACCTACCATGATGCTTTGCCTCCCATCTCCCCTTGTACAGGTCTCGCCATTTGCGCTTATCATAGGTCGAGCAAGCTACCAGCTTACGAGACCATTCAGCCAGGTCAGAACCTCGTCCAACAACCAAGGAATCGCTAAAGAGAATGAAATGAAAAAACATCTTTATAGAGCCCGCCTCCACTATGGACAAAGTGATAAAAATACGAATATACCACTTACGTATGAAATTCCATTTCTTAGGAAATGGCAAAAACTCTCTAGGGACAATATCGGCTATCCGTGCTCGAACAAACTAGCTCATTCACCTTCGATCCTCGTCCTCTTCGTCGTTAATGGCAGGGGACTGGGTGGATCAGTGTAGCAGAGTAATCAAGCCCCGGTAATGTAGAGGCCGATATAACCTAATAGATGGCTAAGGGTGAATTCAATCCCGGCCTTATCTGCAAAGTACCTTATCATCAGTACTATCTTCCAAAGGGATGGGTAAGCCTGCGCCAGGGTAACCTTATACCTCCTACAAAACTCAAGCACGACCCTATTAGGGGAGCCAACGTGAAGGGATACGTATACACATTCAAAAACCCCTAGACATGGGTCATGATTCTCTCCTCTGGGGAAGGTACCTGTAGTACCGCTTGTTCTCCCCATCCGCATTCTTTCCTAATCATCTCAAGATGTTCCTCCCCTATTGAGGAGATGAACCTCGATGCATGCTCCTGATGCCCTTGAACCTTGGGAGTTCTCTCCAACGTAAAGTCTCTCCTCGAGACAAAGCACCTCGAGGTCGGCTCACCGGCTACCGGTGGTGTACCACTGACCGAATGCGGAATAGAGGCAGAACTCTCCTCTCTTTGATGAATGGATTTCGATGTAGCCGCCATAGCTACGGTAAAGTAGGAATAGGAGGATGAAGATTTGGGCGAAGGCTTTGAGTTGAAATGACGAGAGAACTAGCACAAAGTACAAAAGTTCTATGAGAGGGATAGTTACCTAGAGTAGCACAATCCCCAGTTAAGAAATGAGCGAATGCATATATAGAGGCGAGCGGCGACTGTTTGCCTTCCAAAAGACCATTTAGGTATAACCATGACAACACCACTTTTTGGGAAATGTACTAGTGGGACCACGCCGGGCCCCCCACTATCTTGTCGCATGAATAATGCAGTCACGCAGTGCTCTAGAAATATTGAGACCCCGAGGACTTCGACTATTATAAGCATCAGCCTCGATCTCGAGGGTCCTGATTGGCCCCAAATATGGACTCCTAAAGTCGAATTCAAAATTCGAAGACTAAATTCTGCATGATCACTGAAAAATAAAGAATGCAAGGCTGGAAACAAGAAATCTTTTTTTTACAATATCAAAAATATGTTTGTAGGGGGAACATTTATAAGACATGTTTCCCTGGGAATACATACAAAAAAATGAATAAGAAAAGGAAAGGTGACATAGGCCAACTCTTCATCGCCACTGTCCTCTAAACCATCTCCGGGATCTTCATCCAAATTAACCTAGTGCCATTTCTTCCTCCGAGTTGCGGGCCTTCTCGATCTTAGTTGAGAGATCGACACCTTTAGCACTGGCTTCCTCTAAGGCTTGCCTCCTTGCCTTTGCGCGAGCATAAGTGATAGTCTGAATCAGCTTTTGTTCGGCCTCCTCTGATATCTCTCGGGCTAGTTGATTTGCAGTGGCGGCGTCCCTCAGATATGTAGCGACATTGTCTTCGACCTCGGACTTGGCTGCAGATAGCAGATCAACCTCTTCTCGAGCATTTCGGAGAAGACCCTGGGTGGATTCCAACTTCGAGGTCACAACCTCATTTTGTCTCCTCAGCTCGAGGATCTCCGTGTTCATAGCTGCAATTTCTTCCCGAAGTCGCCCAGCGAGAACATCCTTCTGCCCGATCTGCAAAGGAAAAGATAAGTTAGTAAACATCAAATTATGAGAATGGCGAATGAATTTATGAATAACAAGTTACCTGATCAGTAAGGCCAGCCTTTTCTCGGAGTGCTCCCTTCAAATTTGCCTGAAGCTCGCTTAACTCCTCCTCATTTAGGGCAAAGGAGGCCTCCGACTTCTGAAGTCATGAGGTGATCTTCTCTATCTCCTTTCCATGGCATGAAAGCTCATCTTGGAGCCTAGAAAAGGTGTGATCATACATCTTCTTAGCCTACAACAAAATAGAATAATCAGAAAAACGAGGAAAGGTACTTGAGGCTAGGAAAGTGTACATAAAAAGCTATCACCTTCTGCTGGAACTTATCTGCTTCCTGGATAACGTTGGGAGTGTGGAGATCGAAGTCCTCGTTGACATCATCAACTCCATCAAGGAAGTTAGCAAGTTTATCTCCCCCTTCGAGAGGACCCTCCACGTTGGTAACCTTTAGGTCCTGAGCGTCCTGATTTCCCCAAGAGAGAATCGATAGGCCACCCAGGGCGTTGATATCGCCAAAGGGAAAATTCCATCCCCGAGAAGCTCCGGGCCTACGTCTGGCCAGGGGCTCAAGGACTGTATCCGTGCTCTTCTCAAGGTCCTCTGAAGTATGGGCTCGAGCCGAATCAGTCATTCCCGACTTAGCGGCCATTGACACAGACACTTAGGGTGGGTGGGGGGGAGGGGGAGGGGAATCCGTGACCGACCTCTTCCTTTTACCAAAGGGTTATCGTCATACTCTTCATCCTCATCCTCATCATCGAAACCCGCTCCGGAAGGTGAAGACGAGACCTCGACCTCAGCTCAAGGCCTGCGAGACTTGGGTTTCTTTGATACGGGGGAATCGACAGCCGATGCCTTTTTCCTCTTCTTACCCTCACCAGACTTAGAAGACCCTCCCTTGCCGACAGGGGGTGGTCTCATCTGTACTCCATCGCCAAGGCCTACGCAAACATAGTAATCAAAGTTTATTAGCACGGAGGATATGGGGAAGAAATATAAAACATGATAAAGGCGACAAGAAGGAGTTTACCATGATTCTTGGCCACCCACCGCATTTTAGCCAACTCAAGACAAGAATGCTCGGTATAGGGGAACGAGGAATTTAATCCCGTAATCCACCCTAACAGGTCCGGAATGGATTCATGATACCAAAGGGCGGTTGCATGAGCAAAGGGAAAGTTAGCCTTTTGAGAAGAAAGTAAGAAGACAATAAAGCATACTCAAAGAAGAGGCACTTACGCTTCATATTCCACTCCTCTAGGAATGACATCCACCCAGCTGGAATAATGTCCGAGGTCCTTACTCAAACAAATTGGCTCATCCACCCCCGATCCTTATGCTCATCGATACTCGAGAAAAAGGGTTTCAATGATCGAGGGTGAAACTTAATCAAGACTTGAAAAAGACGGGGGTTGTACAGCCTGATTAGATGATCAAGGGTAAAAGTCGTACTCTTGGCTTTGCTGGGCAAGTAGCAAAACATGTAAAGTACCCTCTAGAAAGAGGGGTAAATCTAGCCAAGTGTCACCCGGTATTTATAACAGAAGTCGAGAATGATCGGGTCTATAGCCGGAGAAGAAGGGTCCGAGGAGTCTACACGGCCCAAGGTGAACGGGTATGTGTACATATAAAGAAAGCCAGCCTTATAGTCTGTTATGCTCTCTCTAGGGCTAGGAATAGCGACCAACACCTTTTTATCCCGTTGGCAGTCCGCCTGCACTTTGTCTATATCTTTTACAACACTGATGAACAAGGATATGTGTTCGCATCGACCTAGCGTAGATGAAGGTCTCTTGATGGAAAAATCCTACATGCTATTGAACCTAGTGGGTGTACACTGATCGGTGGTAGGAGCCACTTTGGGCTTACCTTTGGATTTATTCTTGGATGTTCGAGATGAAGTGGCAGCCTCATCTTTTTGAGGCACTGTCTTGGAGGTTCTAGCCATGGCAACCAAAAGTTTTCTTTTCTCGAGAAAGAAGGTAGGAAATCAAGAGCGAAAGAAAGAAGGGTGTAGAGGAAGATAGATTTGGCTCTGAAAGCTTGAAAGAGTCACCAAAGTTGAGCCATTAAGCAATTGGGGTATTTATAGAAGTCGTATGGGCAGCGGAGAAGCCAAACCAAAAAACTGTTCGTGGGCTTTTCTATAGTTGTGCTGACAACGACCCTTGCGCGGCTTTTGGGTTATGGCATTTAATGCTCTGATAGGCTGACATCATGATGATAGTGCCTAAGGAATAGGAATTCAAAGCCGTTTCCTATTATTTTATTCTAGGAAATGCGGGGACTATCTGTATACGGAAAAAATCGGCGGTTCAATTTTATGGTCAACAAGGCACCTCGAAGGAAGTACCTCCCCTAATAGATCAAAGCTTAGCTCGGGGCCTTGGCCTCGAGGATTCTTGGTAATCTACTTTGAGGTAGCGTAAGCAACGGTCTGACTCGAGGCAGGGTAAATCAGTGACATTAGTGGATTGGTGTGAGGTTCCCAAGGCACGTGACTAGAGCTGACAAAGTCTATTAGGCTAGTCCAAATCCGTATCGTAGCATTAAAAGGTTGTACCAGCCCTATATCTTTGTAATAAATGCGTTTGTACTATGTTGGGATTCCCCCTCATATATAAAGGGGATCTTTGTCATTTTGTAGACACCTGATGCTCAATACTAAATATACAAGAACATAAAGGGGATCATACTAAATCTTGCTCTCATTACTTTATTTATTTCTTGTATTTATTTTGTTCTATTTATTGTTCAACCTTTATTGCTTATCATTGATCATAAAGAGCCACCATCGCATCTCTCATAACTGTTGTCTTCCCTTGGTCGCTCTAAGCCGGCCACTCAACTCGACCCCGAGGCCTCTTACACGACAACTCGAGGCCCCGATCTCCGGCCATTTGGTTCGATTATCATATCGCTTTTAAGCTATAATCTTGCCTTATAATCTTTTATTTAGCATCCATTGCCTAAACAACTAGCATAAAAATAGATCACGTATTTTTAGAACCACAAAATTAAATTTAATTGTTATTACCATTTTCATGCTAAATAGTATCTCAATGAAACAACCTGACCCTCTTTTCCATTTTATTAAGCGAAATGATGTCAAAACCTATTGATGATCATTCCCACCTAAACATCTTCTCAATCTGTTTCCTTAACTGTATAATGGTAAAGTCTGATTCTTTCTACTCAAAGACTCTGCTACTCCCCGAGTTGACAAGCATAACGACAACAATGGGATAATGACCAAATGGGGTAAGCTCTTCATTTCCCACTTTCTCTTTTCCTTTTGATGTTAGCAAAGGTGTAGCAAGCAAAGCTTGATCGTTTCCTTAAGCTGAAACCAAATTCTGTTTTTTTTCTTTTGATGTTAGCAAGGGTTCAACAAGCAAATATTGATCTTTTCCTTGAGTAGAAGGGAGCCACCAAACATTTATTGAGGATTTCCTTCCATATAGAGAAGAATATCCTTGTTACGAAATATGGAATTGAGTCGAGGTTTGGTCATAAATGTGGAATGAAGTTGAAGGGGTAGAGGTTAAAAGTCCCTGTTGATGGGGAACCGTGTTTGAAGGGGTAGAGGTTAAAAGTCCTTGTTGCATAATATGGAATTCAGAGGTTTGGTCAAAAGAGTGGAATAAAGTTGAAGGGGTAGAGGTTAAAAGTCCTGGTTGTCGGGGAACAATGTTTATAGGCAATAGTTGAGAAAAGGTGCATTTAGATTCAGAAATAGGCAATAGAGGTGGAACCGTAGAGGGCAGCGATCCTTGTGGCCGAATAGTGTTTTTAGGCTGTACTTGAGAAGAGGTGCGTTCAGGTCCGAAAGTAGTTAATGGAGGTGGAACCATAAAGGGAAGAAATTCTTGTGGCCGAATATGGTCAGCTTCTTGTAGAGGTTCTCAACTTTTCTAACTCTTCCGCGATGGAGGAACCTGGATAAAGCTGTCACGCCATCTTATAATGATTTTTTTGGATGTTCGAGATAACCTTTTTCAACTTAGTGATTCTTGATGTCTGTGTGTTGTAAAGAGGGCTCCTTTTTTGTGACATCGTAAACCCTTATAGATTCTTTATGACGAATGTCAAACACCCCTTTTTGGTTATTCAGGATTCCGTCTCATGTCCATCCTCTCTACCTCCGCATGGAACATGAAGTGCCCGTTATCCAAAAATTCTTTTACTAGAGTGTCTCAATGCAACAACCTGACCCTCTCTTCCATTTTAATAAGAGAAATGATGTCAAAACCTATTGATGATCCTTCCCACCCAAACACCTTCTCTATCTGTTTTCTTAATTGCACAATGGTAAAGTTTGATTGTTTCAACTCAAAGACTCTGCTACTCCTCGGGTTGACAAGTGTAGAAATAACAATGAGATATTGACCAAATGGGGTAAGATCTTCATATCCCACTTTTAGCAGAAACCAAATTCTGTTCTTTTCCTTTTGATGTTAGCAAATGTGAAACAAGCAAATCTTAATCCTTTCCTTGAGTAGAAACCTAATTCTATTCTTGTCCTTTTGATGTTAGCAATGGTGCAACAAGAAAATCTTGATCCTTTCCTTGAGGAGAAACAAAATTTTGACCTTTCACTGCAAAACCAAAATCTTATTTTTTTGGTAAAATAAATTTCATTAATACCAAATAGTAATATTTACAACTCCAAATAAGTGCAGACCACCTATTTCTAAAAATATTGAGAAAACAAACTTTACTTACAAGAAAAGCTTATGAAAATCAAAAAACTATTACAAAACAACTAAACTTTATCATCAAATTCTAGTAGTTTCTTGAGGTCGCTCCCAGTATGTGATTGTGTATTGAACTTCCTTGCAAATTCTATCTGGTTGATAAGTATCATTCTGAAGCCTAATGCTATTTCTTTCTCTCCATATGGTAGCAAAAACACAGCTAATTATTGTTGCCAATCCATACTTCTTCTTTGCCCAACTGCATGTCCACTAATTCTCCATTTGCCAATTTGCTATTGTTCTTTGAAAGCCAAGCCAGGTTAGTAATCTCTACCATAATGCTCTTGTGATAGAACAATCAAGAAAAGATGCTCAGAAGTTTCCACTGCTATATGACAAAAGATATAGTGCTAAGCGACATGTGTGCTAGACTTGAGCAACCTATCAGTTGTTGCTAACCTTTTCCTCACAGTCAAACATATTTATGTCTTGATTGAATCTTTAGTTGCCAAAGTGATGGTCATCTAGAGGAATTTCTGGTGGTGTGGCAATAAGGAGACATATTGTTGTTCATTGAAAATTATCTTCTATTTACCATAAAGGCTGAATAATAATGCTGATCTAACTCATAGGGAGAGGATCAAGAGGTTCATTGATGGCCTCACATTTCAGCTGGGGGTGCTTATGACTAGAGAGAGAGTGTCTGGTGCTACATTCGAGGAGGTTGTTGATATTGCTCGGCAGATAGAGCTGATATGTAGCCAGGAGCAGGTTGAGAGGGAGACCAAGAGGTCTCAAGGATTAGGTGATTTTAGTCGTGTTCCTTTCGGGGGTCAATTCCACCACGGCAGGGGTCATCCTTACAGGCATGCCTTGACGACTCAACCAGCTCATCGTGGTGCATCAATCAGCCACGGTTATCATATTGCTCGCTCAAGCCAGTCTTTGTTTAGTGACTACCAGCACAGAGTTCTCAGCATGCCTTGTCCGTTCAGGTTTCTACAGGTAGTTCCTCGGGGTATCAAGAGTAGCAGTTCAGTTAGAGGAGGGGTTGTTTCGAGTGTGGGGATCTTGGTTATATCGAGAGATATTTACCTAGGTTGTTGCGTGGGACTCCACAATAGAGTTCTCGACTGATGGTACCAGCACCAGCAGCTACACCACCCACTCAGCCAGATCGAGGTGGGCCCAAATAGCTAGAGGTCGCCCTAGAGGGGGAGACCGATTAGGTGGCGGCCAGATGCCAGACCAGATGCCATTGCTTCAGATGTAGTGATCAAAGGTATTATCTTAATTTTCCACAGGGATGCCTCTGTATTATATGATCCTGGTTCAACTTATTCATATGTGTCATCGTATTTTGCTCATTATTTGGATATGACCCGTGAGTCTCTAGTTTCATCTGTTCATGTATTAATGCTTAGCTTAAAGTATATATATTTTTATGTATATCGCCTCATAATTTAATCTTGTTTCATGAATTTGGGATGTTAAATTCTATCATTTATATTAATTTGAAGTGTTTTTACTTGTAGGAATGATTTGGGAGCAAGTAGGGGCAAAACGTGCAAGATTTGAGCTAAAACGAACAAAATCGGAAAAAGAAGCCAATTGGGCGCCACAGGCAGCGCCTGGCGCCACCTGTGGCGCTGAAAACAGTATGCACAATTTGGGCAGCGCCTGGCACTGGGCTGGGCTCCAGTGACGTGAATTTTCTGCAATTTCGCTCGGAACAAGGTTATTTCGGTCCTAGACCTACCCAACACGTATAAAAGCAAGACTAAACCTATTTTTGAAGAGGAAGATGCACTTTGGAGCAAAAATACACACAAGAAACATTGAGGAGTAAGAATATCTCGGAATTCTTCATCCTTTCTAGTATTTTTCGATTAATCAAAATTTATGCAATTGTTTTATTACATCATGAGTGGCTAAACACCCATTGTTCTAGGGTTATGATTTAGCCATGAATATTGTTGTTTGATATTAGCTTGACCTTGATTATAATTCACCAATATATGGTTGTTTCTTCAATTCTAGGTTTAATTGCTTAATTGTCTGGCCAGCAGTTAGGTTCTATTTACTATCTATGCTATGCTTGGGAAAGTCGTGTTTAGATTAGAGAAGAATTGAAGAGAGCATGATCTTAACCATTAGGGGGAGCGAATTTGTGGTTAGGATAGGAATATACCTAGTCACCGTGCTTAATTAAATATCGTAGTCTTAATGCGTTCTTTATAGATTGATTTCATAGGAATATATGCGTTAATCTATTGAGAAAAGGTGAGTAGTACTTCGGGAGAAGGTTATGAGAGCATTTATCGATTAATTAGCAACCATGAGTGAATTATATGAAAGGGAGAGTTAATTAGAACACAATACGAATGGTGAATCTATCACAACCCTAGAATACTTGTCTCTACTGAATACACAACAATCAACTTGTTACTTGATAATTTAGTTATTATTTAGAATTGTAGTATCATATAAGTATATATTTGGACTTTGATTTTAGCTGGATTGAATAACAATTTTAGCGATTTAGTGAGTAGTTTACACAAGTTTATATGGGTTCGACACTCAACTTATCATTATATTACTTGTCGACCACGTATACTTGCGTGTGCGTTTGAGAGCAACAAGTTTTTGGCATCGTTGCCGGGGACATGAATATAATCTACTTTCTAGTTTTTGCTTTAATTTTTTATTTTGTCTAGTCTAACGTTACTTGATTGTTGCTCTAATCTCAGAAACTTTGATTGAATGCGTAGGGTCAGAAGCCAGGACAGACTCAACGGCTTTGACCCCGAACTTGAGAAAACATTTCACAGGAGGTTGAGCGAAGCAAGGGATACAAAGAATAATCAAGCACTCATTCAATTTCCTATGAACATGGCAGAGAAGCAACATATGGTTGTTCAGGAGGTAGCAATGCCCGGTATTGCTAATGTTACCTCCAGCATAGTGAAGCCCAGAATCACTGGGCACTTGGATCTGAAATAGAGCATGATCCAACTACTTCATGCAAACAGGCAGTTTATGGGTCTTCCACACGAGGATCCACAACAGCATATTCTGAATTTCTTGAAGATTAGTGATACTTATATTACTAACGGGGTCACTCCAGATTATGTGAGGCTCACACTTTTTCCATTCTCTTTGTTGGGAGAAGCTAAGCGATGGCTAAAGGCAAAACCAGCTAATTCCATTACATCACGAAATGATTTGGCAAGAAAATTTCTGGCAAGTTTCTTCCCTTCAGGCAAAACTGCAAAGATCAGAAGTGAGATAGTTGCCTTCAAACAGAAAGTAGGGGAATCTTTATACTTAGCTTGGGAAAGGCTCAAGGGGCTACTCAGAGACTGTCCTCATCACAATCAGACGAATGAAGTGTTATCTCACACTTTCATAGAAGGGCTCCATCCCCAAACAAAAATTATAGTCGATGCTGCAGCTGGAGGTCAAGTATTGGAGAAAAGCTTCGATGAAATTTATGCATTATTGAACAAATTCTCCAAAAGCAATCTGGATTGGCAAGGAGAGCTGGGTCGGAACATGGTACAAAAATACCAGGGGTTCTTGAATTAGATGTTATCTCAGCATTGTTAGCACATGTCTCTACGCTGACCAACCAAGTCAATCAGATGACCATGATCATTAACAAGCAACAAGCCAAGCCAGTGCAACAAGTTCAAATATTTTGTGAAGTATGTGGAGAGGGTCAAATGAGCAATCTATGCCCAGCAAATCCAGAGTCTGTATATTTTGTGTGTAATGCAAATCGAGGCCAAACAAATCAGTATGGGGACAACTACAATCCCAATAGGAGGAATCACCCAAACTTCTCTTGTGGTGGAAATCAAGGCAATCAGAATCAATACCGGCCTCAAGCACTTCAACAAAAATCCAGACCACCTCAGGCTGAACAACAAGCTAGCCTTGAAGGGATGATGAAGAAATTGATGGCCGACCAGTAAGCCCTCAATCAGAAATTAATAGCAGATCAACAAACTTTAAAACAGAAAATAATGGTTGATCAGCAGGCTCAAGCCGCAACACTGAGAAATTTGGAACATCACGTGGGCTAACTTTCCAGAGCCCAAAATTCTAGACCAATAGAGGCTCTTCCTAGTGATACGAAGCCCAATCCTAAAGCTCAAGTCAATGCAGTTACCTTGAGAAATGGAAGAGCATTAGAAAAAGCTCCAAAGAAAAAGAAGAATACAGCTTATCATGAAGGAGAATTAGTTCCCAAGCCAGTTGAGGGGAATGAGAAAGATGATAAAGCACCCAAGCCAGTAATTGAGACTAGTCCACCACCTCCATTTCCACAAAGACTGCAGAAGCAAAAAGATGATGCTAAGTACAAGAAATTCCTAGATATTTTGAGCCAAGTGAGTGTGAATTTGCCTTTGGTGAAAATTTTGCAGGAAGTGCCTAAGTATGCAAGGTATCTCAGAGATATTGTGGCAAACAAACGAAGACATGCAGAGTTCGAAACAGTTTCACTTACTGAAGAGTGCAGTGCCAGAGTTCAGAGTAAACTTCCTCCTAAGTTGAAGGATCCTAGGAGTTTCACAATTCCTTTGTCTCTTGGAAAACAAAAAGTTGGTAGAGGCCTGTATGATTTAGGGGCTAGTATAAATTTGATGCCATCCTCTTTGTTCAAGCAACTCGGATTGGGGGTGCTTAGACCAACTACAATCACTTTACATTTAGTAGATAGGTCACTAGTCATGCCAGAAGGAATTATTGAGGATTTGTTAGTTCGAGTGGGAAAGTTTATTCTTCCTGTTGATTTTATTATTCTTGATTACGAGGTAGATGAGGAAGGGCCCATTATTTTTGGGCGACCATTCTTAGCTACCGGTGAGCAATTATTGATGTGAGGGCAGGGAAGTTAAAAATGAGAGTTGACGATGAGAAGGTCACTTTTAATGTGTACAAGGCACGTAAGCTCCCTAAGCATTATGAGGATTTGTGCATGATTACTATGGTCGAATTGAAGGGAATAGAACAGAGTCAACATGTGAATTATAGTGATCCAGATGGGACAACTGAGTTAGAGGAGGTGGTGTTTCCAGCTGAGCGTGTAAAGATGATTGAGAAAAGAACCATAGATGAAAGAGGAGACCTTCCAAGAGCGTGCAAAAAGGCTAGACTTCATGGGAGAAAGAAGAAGAGAAAGCACCCAACCTGAGCAGAGTAGCAGAGTCGTGCCGCAACTATAAACAAAGCGCTTGTTGGGAGGCAACCCAACCTGTATATCTTTTATTTATAGATTATTTTTTTAGTGTCATGTTTTGTGTTGTTTTTGTTTTGCAGAGTAGGGGAAGTCTGAGTACCCAAAGTTGAAGTTGAGGATCATGTTTGAGCCTAAGTGTGGGGTAGTCCTGACCCTTAATATTGAGGATCATGTCCGAGCTAGGCCTGAGAGGGCCTCAGGGAGTATTTCTCACCCTTGTTTTAATATTTTTCTCTATGATCATGCATCGAGGACTATGCATAATATAAATGTGGGGTGGGGAAACTACTTTCTGAAGTGTAATTGTATAAAATTATTTGTTTTTAGTTTTTCTTTTAGAACTCATAGTAGACATAGTCTAGGTTAAAAAATAAAATAAAAAAATAAATAAAAACGAAAATTGAAAAAAATTAGTAAAAGTTCAGATTTTTCCCGACGATGGATATTTTGGACAATTTCCTTGAGGGAAAAAGTTCGATTAAAAATACCAAAAAGATTTTTCATTTTCTAAGATAGTTAGGTAGTATCCCTTGGTTTTCTTTGGGCGCCGGTTCTTTATTAAGGATGTAGCTCAAACCGGATACATTTTTTAACGAGTAGTTTAGAAAGAAACTGAGTCGTTATAAGATACTCATTGACATGATTGATGCTGGCACATTAGGCTATGACATGCATTTTATTTTCCCGTGTATTTGGTTTGAATTGTGAAGCCTGTTACACCTCCTTTTTACACCTACACCCCCAAAAGAAGGGTGTAAAAGAGTTTTTTCAAGTAAAGGACAAGCGGGACGGGATTTAATTATTAATATTCAGAGTCTCCACTTGAGAGATTAATGGTGTCCCAAGTGACCGGTTGAATTCCGAACCGAGGAAATTTATGACTCTATTAACAGTCCACGAACCAAAAATCCGAGTAAGGAATTCTGTTAACCCGAGAGAAGGTGTTAGGCATTCCCAGATTCCGTGGTTCTAGCACGGTTGCTTAACTATTGTATTTGATTTTATCTGATTTTAATACATGCTAGCTTATATGCCTTTTATTAATCTTACATCGCTTTTATTATCATTATTTTTAAGAATTGCGACGTCATGAAAAACGCATTTCGAACCACGTCGCAAACAATGCACCCGTAGTTGTCAACACATTTCGACTTCGTCGAGATTTGGATTTGAGTCGCATCAATGCGCACTCTAATTTAAAGAAGGTTATTAATTAAATCGTGCCTAAAGATACTAACGTAGTGTTATTTTGGGGAAGAGCCATGAAGTTCGCTAAGCAGCCATCCCAAATTCTAATTGTTTCGATAATTATTTACTAAAGGCCCGCATTTATTTATATATTCTTTTCGGTGAGGCTCGTCTTTAATTTGTGACTCTTTTCTATCATTATTTATTTTTAGGAATTACGACGTCATGAAAACATGTTTCGAACCACGTCACAATCAATGCACCCGTGATTTATCAACACATTTTGATTTTGTAGAGATTGGGATTTGGTTCGCATCAATGCGCACCCGAGTTTAGGAAAGTAATTTTTAAGTAGTTCGTGCTTAAAGATTCTAACAGATTGTTATTTTGGGGAAGGCGATGAAATTCATTAAACAACCTTTCCAAGTCTACACAATGAAATAATTATGCTATTAATTACTCGAGGATCCTAATTGATTAAGCCTAAAATTTGTTGAATTTGAATTTGAACATCCAGGCAGAAAAATTGAGAAAATTGGGCTCCCAGCCCATAAAGTCCAATTCATGCCATTGCACCTACTGCAGGCGCAGACTTCTGGCGCTTTTCGCATTGGGCCAAATACGGGCCAGACTTCTAACGTATTGACAAAACCGTTACAGCCCAGGGATCGAGCCCCTTGAGTCACTTTTTATTTATCTAATTCTTAAACCTTGATGCACCTAGGCCCCGATTCAATTATCACCTAGCAAAAGTCTGGGCCAACTGTTAATATGCTAGGCCTAAAACTGGCCCAATATGAAGCTGTTAAATATGCAATTCATACTAGACCAAACTTAAAATCAGCCATGCATATGGAACTCCAAATCAACTATAACTTTACAGATTTAACTTCAACATACTGGGGAACTTAAACCAATTGAAAACGACAATTGCATAAACATGAAATGCATAATTTAGTCCACGACCTGGACTACATACATGAATCTAAATACCACAATGTCCTCTTACTAATCGAAATGAGCAAACTCACACTTGACAGTTTATCAGTCCAAATTATACAAATCAGTTATTGGCTCGAATCAACACCAACTAAATTAATTATCAATAGTCAGACAATTTAAAGAAACTAAGCTATGAAAAAGACAATCATCAGACAATGTTTCAACAGAATACCAGTAGCATTCTCATTTTCTCCACTTCAAACTTGGAGTTACATAGATGCAAGTCAAGGAAATGTACCTGGGAAGTGAAATGGAAATAGAGAAAAGGAAAGGAATCAGCTACTTTGAACAGCAACAGCAACAAACCCAGCAATGTTATACCACAGAAATACAGGAAGATTGCTTTGAAAAACCAAAAATATAAGCAGACTCCCACAGATCAGTTTAACATGCTTCAAATATACCCCTGACCCTTACAGTTGCACCTAAGCACCTCCGTAAGAGGGCTAAACCAAAACCCAGAATTGGAATCCAAGACTAGTGATGAAACTGTGAAGTTGTTTCGGATTTCTCCATTTTTTGATGTTTTTGTTTTCTGAATAATCTTAGAATTGAAATATTGACTGAAATTAAAAGTAGGAATGAAAGCTTAAATTGAAACTTAGGGCTGAAGGCAGAAAATTGAGAGCCGCCCCCTTTCCAAGGCATCTCATACCCTTTTATAAGCAACCCCAAAGAGAATAGATTAGGTTCTGATTTGCCAATCAGTCCCTCTCTATTTTCAATTTAGTCCCTCTAGTTTTATCTTGCTAAACAAGTAACTGCACTACAATTATCAAAATCTACACTTGCACCCCATTCTAGAAGGCCCTAAGGTATTCCTTTACCCATACAATACCTATACTGCCCTTCCCTATACCTTGATATTACTATTCCTATCAGAACTACCCTTTTCCATACCCAGATTACCCCTGAAAGCCTTTCAAAATCACTGAACCTACCCTCATCCTTAACAGCTATACCCAATATCCTAAACCATTCTGAAACCAACTGAAATTAATTAACTAGCATTCAGAAACCAACTAATTAGACTAACCAAAACCAATTCTGTTCAATTATACCACTCAGAAAAGCTAAACGAATTTAAACTGAGCTTAAGTTACCACGATTAATATTAAATGAACTTAAAACTAATTCTTAAACCATGAACTTATAAACATTCAACCAAATATCAAGCTCAGAATCAATAGTAATTAACAAAACATAAACTAACACATTCAAACCATAAAATTAACAGAACAAATAACGAAACAACAACTGTGAATAATACTTCAATCATGCGAGTAAAAGAAGCAGTAAAAAAAACTTACAAAGGCATAAGGGATTCCGGCCAGTCATGAACATCTGAATCCTTTCAGATTTTTGACGCGTAACATCCCTAACCATGTGTTCTGACAAGAGAACACATGGTTAATGATACTACGGTTCGAAATCAAAAGGATTTGGTTTTAGGGTTTATCCAGAAATTCTTAGATCTAAGATTTGGGCCGTTTCATGGTGATTTGAAAGAAAACAACCACGGATTAGTGTTGAGGAAGGGCTGGGGGTTGTGGGGTGTGATTTTGGACTGATTTGGACGAATTTGTCACCTGGCCGGAAAACTTCAAATTAAGATTCGAAGAGTTCCGGCCTTGTTCAAGGTGAACCAATAGGTGCAATGGAAAGGGGAGAGTGAGGGGGATCTGTCGTGTTAATCTCAGGGTGAACGGCATAGTTTGTGTTCACCGCCGGCAAGGGATTTAGGGGCGGCGCGGATTAGGGTTTGGGGAGAAGGGGTGGGGTGAAGAAGACGATGCAAATGGGGGTAGGGGGAAGGTTCGGACACTTAAATACCTGTAACCTAGTTAGTTCCGGACCGTTGGATTGATGAGATCCAACGGTCCTGATCGAAGGACCCCGAAACGACGCCGTTTCATTTAGAAGGGGGCAGACCGGGTAAGGACCTGGGCTGGACTGAATTAACATGTTTGAGGCGTTTGGGCCTGAAAGGTTTTAGTGCATTTGGCCCAAAATTGGGTCTTAAATAAAACCACTTTTATACTCTTATTATTTTTTTTTCTTTTCCTTCTTTTTATAATTTTTATAATTTTTATTTTAATTTTTATAAAGATGTAAACTAACATGAAATCCTGATTTTTCAAAACAATGACTAATTAATTCCTAAAATTGTTCAAAAATAATAAAATCATTAAAATGCAAAAGTGAACTATTTTTGTGATTTTCATGCTTTGTTCTAAACAAATTAATCTCTAATTGATACTAAAATATAAAACTAAAACCTAAATGCAAAAAAAATGCGTATTTTTCTATTTTTAAGAAAAAAAATTAACACGCACAAATAAAATGCAACAATTATCAGAAGATGACACCACAACGCACAAAATTGTAAAAATAAAGAAAAAATCATTTTGTTTGAATTTTGGGAATAATTCATATATAGGGCAAAAATGCTCAGTTATAAGGTCCTGACAACTTACACTTATTCTAATCATGCCAACTTTGTAATCAAATTTGATTCCCCTTATGCATTTCAGGGTTATCTTGTATTTAATCAAACCGCACTTTGCAATTAAACCTGGTTACTGCTCGTTTTCCTTCTTGGAGAGTTCCCTTTCAACGACTAACTTTCTGCCCCTGTTATAATCAAAGAAAATTTTGTCAGTTTAAAATGGTGGTTAGTTGATGGCATTCTTGTTGAAAACCCTTCCCCTGCATTGCTTTTGTGTTGACCGATTTCCACATACTGGCCCTAAACCGCTTGACTTCCTGACCAACTTTTAAATTTCCCAACATCTGGCGACCGAAATGTTTTACACCCCTGCTGTTGTTTTACTTTTCTGACCTTTTTGTTTGAGCTTTTGCCTTTCCCACGACATTCCCCAATCATTTCCTCGATGAAAATTCCGTTAGCTCCCTGTATTCCACTTTACATCATGTTGTTTTTGACATGCTCTGACCACGTTGTGCTTTACAATTTCGGAAACTGGTAGTGAGCTTTGAAGTCCCTTCTGCTTGCTTTGACCAAAACTAGCACTGGAATATCTCAGTTAGATAAAACCCTCAACAGAAAAATGAAATGCAACGATTTTTGAGTTAAGGATAAGAAGAATCCAAAACCATATGACTGTTTTAAGAAGAGAAGGAAAAGAAGCTTATCTGAGCGAGACGACTGATACCCATGGTTATGACATGCATTTTGGATTAATCAGCCCAATCTGTCCAAATGACCAGCTTTTAATTGCCGTACCTTGTTGTCCAGAACTCCCATCAATGGTTTGAATCACCCAGACCTTACCCTTGTTTTCCTGCGGTACCTCGAAACATTTTTCCAACCACAAACCTTTTGCCTTTTAACCTTCTTTCAACTCTCTTTCGCCTCAAGGTGCCCACGCAGGTTTTCACCAATAAGACTCTCTCATTTATTTTTCTCTCGGCTCCCGTCGCCTTACGATACCCGTGATGGTTTTCACCAGTAAGACTCTCTCATTTTACTTTCATTTTTTCCTTGCTTGAACCAGAGTGTCGCCACTGATACGGATTACCGTCACCTGCTCGACCTGGCATTTCTTAGAAATTGATCAAAAGGTCTTTCTTTGGACCGCAATGTAGGCTTTTGGATTGGGTTAGAAAGAAAGGTATAAAAGGCTCAAAACGATTCGAATGGGTTCAAATTACAACTTTCGGAATCCAACTTTCATAACAATCACAACTTCTGCCCCAGTTTCTTGCTTGGGGCTTTTAGGATTTCCATTTGATATGACTGAACCTCGGAGTAAGGCTGCCTACGTACCCTTTAGGGATCAAGTAAAACGTAGTTCACTATATTTAACCTTTGTTATTGTGCTTTTCTTTCTTCTCTTTTCTTTCGCTTTTCTTTCTTTTCCTTTTTTTCTTTTCTTTTCTTTTCTTTTTCTTTTCTTTCTTTCCTTTTTTTTGTTTTTATCTTCTTTCATTTCCTTTTCTCTCTTTTCTTTTTCTTCTTCTCTTTTTCCTGCCTTTCTTTTCTTTCTTTTCTTTTTGTTTTTATCTTCTTTCTTTTCCCTTTGTTTTTCTCTTCTCTCCTTTATGTTCGGCACCTGTGTTCCCTGATAGTGCCGTTGATTCCGAAAGAGGGGTATGAAAAATAAGTAAGGCTCGAAGGGGATAACAAGGGAGAAGAGTGTTTGAATAGTTGGACAAAATGCCTTCATCATTTCATTCTTTAAGATATGCCAAATACAAACAGGTACATCCAAAAATAAAGAAATCATACATAGTATATCTTGACTGCATCAGAATTGATGGCCATCTCTATATATTTTCCTTCCACATCTGTCAAATACAATGCTCCATTAGACAACACTCTGGTTATTACAAATGGTCCCTGCCAGTTTGGGGCAAACTTTCCTTTTGCTTCAGCCCAATGAGGCAAAATCCGCCTCAGGACTAATTGCCCGACTTCGAATTTCCTTGGATGCACTTTCTTGTTGTATGGTCTTGCCATTCTTCGTTGGTATAGTTGGCCATGACACACTGATGCCAATCTCTTCTCGTCAATCAAACTCAGCTGCTCAAGACGGCTTTTCACCCATTCATCATCATCGATCTCAGCCTCGGCAATGATCCGCAGGGATGGGATTTCCACTTCTGCGGGTATCACTGCCTCGGTACCATATACCAGTGAGTAAGGAGTCGCCCCCACCGAGGTACGAACGGTGGTGCGATATCCTAACAATGCAAAAGGCAATTTCTCGTGCCATTGTCTAGATCTTTCAACCATCTTCCGGAGTATTTTCTTTATATTCTTATTGGCTGCTTCAACCGCACTATTTGCCTTGGGACGGTACGGAGTAGAATGCCTGTGAGTAATCTTAAACTGCTCGCATGTCTCCTTCATCAAATGGCTATTAAGATTAGACCTATTATCTGTGATGATTACCTTTGGGATCCCAAATCGACAAATGATATTTGAATGCACGAAGTCAACTACAGCCTTCTTGGTCACAGACTTGAACGTCTTAGCTTCCACCCATTTGGTAAAATAATCTATAGCTACCAAGATAAACCTGTGCCCATTTGATTCCACTGGATCAATTGGCCCAATAACATCCATGCCCCACGCAACAAAAGGCCATGGTGCGGACATCGTATGTAATTCTGATGGTGGAGAATGAATCAAATCTCCATGTACTTGGCATTGATGACACTTACGCACAAAACTGATACAATCCCGCTCCATCGTGAGCCAATAATAACCCGCTCGGAGAATCTTCTTTGCTAGAACATACCCACTCATATGTGGCCCACAAACTCTAGAGTGTACCTCAGTCATAATAGTTGTGGCCTGCCTTGTATCTATACATCTCAACAACCCGAGATCTGGAGTTCTTTTGTACAGCACTCCTCCACTAAGGAAAAACCCGCTTGCCAATCGCCGAATTGTTTTTTTCTGATCATCGGTGGCCTGTGTTGGATATACTCCTGCTCTAATGTACTCTTTGATATCATGGAACCACGGCTCTCCTTCGATTTCCTCCTCTATCACATTACAGTAAGGATGCTGATCATGGACCTGAATCTGCAATGGATCAACATAAGCCTTATCTGGATGGTGCAACATTGAAGCCAAAGTCGCCAAAGCGTCGGCAACCTCATTATGAATCCTTGGAATGTGCCTGAATTTTATGGCCTGAAAATGCTGGCAAAGCTCATGCAGATACTGCCGATACGGTATAAGCTTTAAGTCCCGTGTTTCCCATTCCCCTTGAATCTGGTGTACCAGTAAGTCCGAGTCACCCATGACCAAGACTTTCCGTACACCCATATCCACCGCTAATCTCAATCCCAATATGCATGCCTCATATTCTGCCATGTTGTTTGTACAGTAGAAACGAAGCCGAGCTGTAACAGGGTAATGCTGACCTGTTTCCGAAATAAGTACTGCTCCTATTCCCACGCTTTTCATATTTGCGGCCCCATCAAAGAAAAGTTTCCATCCCGACTTCTCAGCTTGTTCCAATTCATCAATGTGCATCACCTCTTCATCAGGGAAATAAGTTTTTAAAGGCTCATAATCTTCGTCAACGGGGTTCTCAGCCAAATGATCGGCTAATGCCTGTGCTTTCATGGCAGTCCGTGTCACATATATAATGTCAAATTCTGTAAGCAAGATCTGCCACTTTGCAAGCCTTCCTGTAGGCATGGGTTTCTGAAAAATATACTTCAACGGGTCCAAGCGAGATATAAGGTAAGTAGTATAAGATGACAAATAATGTTTCAGCTTCTGTGCCACCCAAGTTAGGGCGCAACATGTCCTCTCCAGATGGGTATACTTAACCTCGTAAGATGTGAACTTCTTGCTGAGATAGTAAATAGCCTGCTCCTTTCTGCCCGTAACATCATGTTGCCCCAGTACACAGCCGAATGAACTGTCCACAACTGTCAGATATAAAATCAAAGGCCTCCCTGGTTCTGGCGGAACCAACACAGGTGGGTTTGACAAATACCCCTTTATCTTATCAAAAGCCTCTTGACATTCATCTATCCAATTGACCGCGTCATCCTTTTTCAACAACTTGAAAATTGGTTCACATGTCGCCGTGAGCTGAGCAATGAACCTGCTAATATAGTTCAATCTTCCCAACAAACTCATCACCTCGGTTTTGTTTTTTGGAGGTGGCAACTCCTGAATAGCTTTGATCTTTGACGGGTCTAATTCAATACCCTGTCGGCTGACTATAAACCCCAACAACTTCCCTGATGGCACCCCGAAAGCACACTTTGCAGGATTGAGCTTAAGATTGTACCTGCGAAGCCTTTGAAAGAACTTTCTCAAATCTCTGACATGGTCGGATTGCTGTCTAGACTTCACGATCACATCATCCACGTATACCTCAATTTCCTTATGTATCATATCATAGAAGATGGTTGTCATGGCCCTCATATAAGTTGCCCCAGTATTTTTTAAACCAAACGGCATGACCCGATAACAATATGTTCCCCACGGCGTGATGAATGCTGTCTTTTCTGCATCCTCCTTGTCCATTAGAATCTGATGATAACCCACATAACAATCCACAAAAGAACCAATGTCATGTTTGGCGCAGTTGTCGATCGGTATGTGGATGTTTGGAAGTGGGAAGTTATCTTTTGGACTTGCCTTGTTAAGGTCTCGATAATTGACGCACACCCGGGTCTTGCCATCTTTCTTTGGAACAGGCACGACATTAGCTAACCAAGTAGGGTACCGTGTAACCTGAATGACTTTTGCCTCAAACTGCTTGGTAATCTCTTCTTTGATCTTCACACTTATGTCCGTTTTGAACTTTCTCAACTTCTGCTTGATAGGAGGGAGTGCTGGATCAGTGGGTAATTTATGAACCACCAAATCAGTGCTTAGACCTGGCATGTCATCATATGACCATGCAAAAACATCTTTGTACTCATGCAATACTTTAATTATCTCCTCCTTGAGTTGTGGCTCCAAATGAACACTTATTTTTGTTTCCCGCACATTGTCCTGGTCCCCTAGATTAACCGCTTCTGTATCATTTAGGTTAGGTTTGAGTTTTTCTTCAAAATGACTTCATTCTTTACTAATTTCCTCATAGGCTTCATTATTGTTACAATCCACCCCATCATCACACTCGATCTCTTGTATTACTACTTCTGAGCTAGATTGGCTTTTAAAACTGCGCCGAAGGTTCCTCATGCATGTCATATCATTGATATCAGCATAAAAAGAACTGTACAAAGAAAGAAAAAGAAAAGAAAATGGAAAGAGAAATAGGGACGAAGAAAATTGCATTTCATTAAATGTAAAGACAACAAGGTTTTAACTCATCCAAACGGACGGAACATAGCAACTGGATTACAAACCTTGGAATAATCCAGGTGACAAAAAGGAAAACAAAACCCACTACCACGACTCCCTCCGAACTGGAAGAGGAGTAGCTTCCCAATTATTGATGTTAGCATGTGGTCCGATGTAGTGTATGTCTGCTCCGCTTGACCCTTCCCCGGCCTCAACCATGTTTACTTCAGCAAATACTTTCTCAAACACCTTATCCAAATTCCCCTCTGCCCCAATTAACGAACCTGACATCTTTGCCAATGACTGTTTCTTGATACCCGGCCTAACGAAGGACCTAGACAAACTAGGAATTGGTTTAGGAAGTACCCAAGATTTCTTCTTCAGTTTACGGGCCCTTCTGACATTTGCAGCTGTTGGTTTGAACCCTAACCCAAAGGTGTCCAAATTTTTGGGCAAAGACACAGGTTGAGTAATGCCCTGAAGTTCAACCCCCAAACCTTTCCCGGGCACGAACCCGTTATTCAACATTTCTGACACTACCATGATGGTCGCAGCTGGCACCCTGGGACATGGCATGCTTTTACCCTCGGGCACCCTACTTACCGGAACCGTGTCAAAGACCTGATAAACCCATGGTCCTCTATCTTCTTCAGTCTCTATAAAGGGTACAATGGCATCATTCATGGCGCATGTAGGATCCTCCCCATGTAACACAATTTCTTATCTGTCCCACTCGAATTTGACCATTTGGTGCAGCGTGGAGGGCACGGCTTTGGCCGCGTGAATCCACAGTCGACCCAGCAAAAGATTATAGGATACCTCAGCATCAACCACCTGAAATTCCATCGCGAACTCGACTGGGCCAATAGTCAATTCGAGTACAATATCCCCTACTGTGTTTGTTCCCCCTCCGTCGAACCCTCGAACACAAATGCTATTTTTTCGGATTCTATCCTCATCGATCTTTAACTTGTTCAATGTGGATAATGTGCAAATATTAGCGCTCGACCCGTTGTCGATTAGTGCCCGAGTAACCATTGACCCTTCACATTTGACCGTCAAATAAAGAGCCTTGTTGTGTTCTGTGCCTTCCATAGGCAATTCATGATCAGAAAATGCTACCCTGTTCACTTCAAAGATCTTGTTGGCAATTGTCTCTAGATGGTTCACTGAAATTTTATCGGGTACATGAGCCTCATTCAATATTTTCATCAAAGCTCGGCAATGCTCATCGGAGTGAATCAGTAATGACAACAACGAGATTTGAGCCGGTGTTTTTCTTAGTTGTTCAACAATGGAATAATCTTGTATTTTCATCTTCTTCAGAAACTCTCCTGCCTCTTCTTCCGTCACAGCCTTTTTGACTGGAACTGGATTGTCTTTAGCGCCCTTAGCCTTTCTTAACTCTTCGGGAGCGAAACAACGTCCCGACCGGGTTAGTCCTTATGCTTCACAACTCTCTTCCTCAATTTCCTTTCCTTTGTATGCCACCACTACCTTATCATATCTCCACGGTACGACTTTGCTGTCAACCACGGGTAACTAGACTACCGGTTTTATGATAACTGGTTCTACATAAGCTCTTTTCACCACCACCACGGGTGCAGATGATGACCCTGGTACCATTAATTTGACTGGCTCCAGGTTTTTTGCAGCCGCAAATGGTCTCTTTCCCATTACCACCACTGGCTTGTCTTTTATTGCTTTTAACTGAACCGCTGGCCTTGCACTCACTATTTTTTCTTTGGTTTCCGTAGAACGAATCACCATAACCACCTGCGACGGTTTCTTAAACTCTGCCCCGTTATGTATCAGTTCGATCATGTTGGCCTCATAATGCACTGGTAATGGACTTTGATTGATGTTTGGGGCTTCCGGAGCCTGTACTTCAATACAGCGATTATTGATGAGCTCTTGTATCGCGTTTTTCAACTTCCAACATTTTTCGGTATCATGCCCCGGCATCCCTGAGCAATACTCGTAGTTAACAGAGTGGTCCAGGTTTCTGGGAAGAGGGTTTGGTGCTTTGGATTCAATCGGGGTTAGAATTCCCAACTGTTTCAATATGTGGAAGAGAGCGGTATAATATTCTCCCAGCGGAGTAAAGGTTTCCCTGTTTGGGGCCTTCTCACTTTTAAAAGCTTGGTTCGGGCAGAAGTTGGTTCCTGGTCTGTTAGCCCTGGGAGGTGGATAGGTGTTTTGTGGGTGTGGCTGTGTATTTTGGGGACTTGGTGTACGCCATTGCGGGTGCACTGGGGGTTGAGTGTAGGTTTGGGCGTGGTGGATAGAAAAGTGTGGTTCTGGTGGTTTATAATAGTGTTGCGGTAGGCCATATGCGGTATATTGGTAGTTTGGGTGGTGGGATCTGGGTCGGTTGTAACAGGGTGGAGGGTTATTGGGCCTGGACCAAGCACTAGCTTCAACTGCAACAACTTCTTCTTTCTTCTTCTTCCCAAGCACACCACCCGTACCGCTTTGGATGGCCTGGGTGGTTGCTTTCAACGCCGAGTAACTCAATATCTTGTTAGATTTAAACCCTTCTTCAATCATGGCTCCCATCTTTACCACTTCATTAAATTATTTTCCGACAGATGTCACTAGATGACCAAAATAGGTAGGTTCTAATGTTTGCAAGAAATAATCTACCATTTCACTCTCCCTCATGGGAGGATCAACCCTTGCAGCTTGTTCCCTCCAACGGAAATCAAACTCTCTAAAACTTTCCCCAGGTTTTTTCTCCAATTTCAACAATGACAGACGATCGGGGACTATCTCGAGGTTATATTGAAAATGGCCAATGAATGCTTGTGCCAAATCATCCCATGTATACCATCGGCCGGGGTCTTGCCTCGTGTACCATTCTAGCGCTGACCCTCTCAAGCTTTGACCGAAATATGCTATCAATAATTTATCCTTTCCCCCAGCACCTCTCATTTTTCTACAGAAACCACGCAAATGGGCTACTGGATCACCGTGCCCCTCATAGTCAAACTTCGGCATATTAAACCCCGCAGGCAACTGGACATCCAAAAAAGGGCACAAATCTTTGTATACGATGCTAACTTGGTTACCTAAACCATGCATGTTCATGAAGGATTGCTCCAGGCTTTTGACTTTACGAATCACTTCCTCTTGTTCTGCATTCTTAACCGGTTTCTCAACTTCTCCCGGGATTTCAAAATGGGGAGAATAGGTATATGGCTCAGGCGCTTTGAAAGTGGGTTCGGGAGGGTAATATTGGGTGTCATGAGCTTGGAATAGCGGCTCACTGGATGATCTATGTAGTGGAGTTGGGGGAGGTGCCACAAAGACGGGAACCATGGGTGGTGGAGGGTTCTGCTTAGGCGGTGGAGCTGGGGGAGCGTATGAAGTGGTACCATAACCCTGGGCCTGATAAGGGAAAGCTGAAGATGCGTGGGGAGTGGTAGGCTCCTGAGCTTGAGCCAAGGGTGGGATGTAAGATGGGTTAGCATGATATAGTGGTGCCGGATGTCCTTGAGACCATGCCCGATGCATTTCAGCCATTTGTGCCTTTAATTTCCTCATCTCTTCTTTCATAGCACCCACATCTGTTACCTCAACCTCATTCGAAGGGTCTACGATGCTGATTTCCGAATCCTGCCCTGTCATTTTTACTTGATCTTATGACCGTGTGTTGTACGGGTGAGTTGCCAGAATTGCCAATCAACTAACCACCTGCCTGGACTCACACATTTAGACAACCACTTTGTTAGCGATTAGGTCTTATCAGAGTTTAATAACCACACGTTGGCATGAATGCACTTATACAGTTATTCATTTCTATTATGCATTTGCTCGATTGCATGCGTCATCCCGGTATTTCGTTCCTTGTTTCTTTTTACCATTCTTTCGCCTTATCCCTCTCTTGTGCTTTTCTTTCCCTCTCTGTTTTTCTGCTCTTTTCTTTCTTTCTCTTTTTCTCGGTTTTCCTTCTATTTTCCTTTTCCTTTTTTGTTTGTTTTCTTTATGGTTATGGTCAAATCCTATGGAGATTGCCTACGTATCGTGACCCCGCACGAATCAGACCAAGCGTAGTTCGTGAAGATAAATGTAAAAATAAGGGTGGAAATAAAATGCTCAACTTTCATTAATAAAACAGACTCTTACAAACCCGACATCTTTTGTTTTGGAGAGAAACTAACAAACGCAACCTGAAAACAAACCAAAAACTCTAAGCCTGCAAACATACTCAATCCAGAAAGATAACGGACGTACAAAAGACTGATTCGAAATGGTAGACACTCACAGACACGGACTATGCATATTCTAGTGCTTCAAACTTAGGTGTCCGCGGGGCGTCGTTCGGCCTCGCCGCAGGTCTAGGATCCAAATCCCTTTCAAGCTGCTCTAACTCATTCATGGTTCGCTTCACATAGATCATCACTGCTGAGACAAAAGTAGTACGCGTCATGTCTTCACAAACCCGGCATCTCCTGACAATAGCATGGGCAATGGCTCTAATCCTGTCTTTTGTTTGCTTCTTTTCTATGAGCAAGCGTCTTATCTGATCGCTACACGTCTTTAAAGCTCAGGAGTCTTGCAAGTGCTGGTCTTGCAGCTGTTGCACTTCTGCCTCCATTTGGGCCAACAAGTTGTAACAATGTCCGCTTTCAGTTTCAAAGTCTCTAGCCTTCCTAACCGCTTTACCCTTCAAGGGCAACCACTTTTCTCTTTAAATTGGCAACAATTTTCTCATGGTCCCTTTTCAACTGATTCAAGTATTGGCGACGCTCTTCGGTTCTTGTCGCCCACTGTGCTTTAAGTTCTGCCATGACATTTTCAGATTTTCCTAACTCATCCAGCCATTCTCTGACTTCGCTTTTCAATCTTTTTACCAATTGTTCATCGGATCGGCTCCTCAGTTGCTTATCGATGGTTATCTTCAACTGTCGGATTTGGGCCCTAAGTGCTTCATTTTCTCTGGTTAGTCTATTCTTTTCCCCCTGATCTGCGGCAACCTATACACTGTTCTCGAATTTCAGACTCTCAACTTGCTGCTTTATTTTACCGATCCCGATTCGATAAATTTCTTCCTTGGCTAACCAATTCCACTGCTCTTGGGATGACTTGGCGAAATCTTCGAGGTGAGGTCTTTTAGCCGGCCTCCCACATGCCACGTCACCTTTGAACCACTCGTGATACCCTGGAGCAACTTCCCCTTTGACCCCCTATCTGACACGCAAGTGTTGGCCATCAAATGTTGGCACTCGCTCCAAATTTGGCGAACTTCTTCCTCGGGGAATCGACCGTCAGGACTGATTTCGACCACCTGGGTACTTAGATCTTCATCTCTTGGTACTACTTAATATTTCCCGAGTTGCCTCAGAACTCGATATGGTGCATAGGGCTGTATGCTCTTGAGTCCCATCAACAAAAAATGCGGTCGGGATGCTGGCATATATATGACTTCTTCAATAGGCAACCATCCAAGCACCCACTGTATCTGGCTGGCGCTGAGGTTCCAAAATAGTAATGCCCAGGCCGCGACTCCTTCAGGTAGACTAGCCCCTTTGATTCTTGTATAAAATTCACCTATATAAGTTTTCTCAACCGAACCATAACTCAATAACTGAGAGCGACGGCACAAATGATCAGTCATCCACATCTGTAACAACAAGTTACATCCCTCAAAAAAATTGCCCCCAGCTTTACACGCGGTGAGAGCTCTGAAGATATCAGCCACAATCATAGGTGCTAAAGTGCTTTTCCCCATGGTTTGCAAAGTACTGACGACGCCCGCTACTTTCAAATTAATATTACTATCTTTCCTTGGGAATATTACGAGGCCCAAAAAAGCTATCATAAATGCCGCTCTTCTGTGGTCTTCCCATTTTTGTCAGCTATTTCTGCTGCAAAGCTTAAAGTCTGGGTTATTGAACCCGCCCACATGGCCATATCTATCATACATGAAGCGGAAACTGCAGAAACCTTTTGCAAAATCTGGTTGATGAACTGTTCGGGGTATTTTCAAGGAATCCAGGAATCGGTGTATGGTAATGGCCCTAGGAGCAATTATATATTTGAATCTCAATGGAGCTTGATCACTTCAGACCTTTTGATCAATTTCTAAGAAATGCCAGGTCGACCAGGTGACGGTAATCCATATCAGTGGCGACACTCTGGTTCAAGCAAGGAAAAAATGAAAGTAAAATGAGAGAGTCTTACTGGTGAAAACCTTCACGGGCACCATAAGGCGACGGGACCCGAGAGAAAAATAAATGAGAGAGTCTTATTGGTGAAAACCCGCGCGGGCACCTTGAGGCGAAAGGGAGTTGAAAGAAGGTTAAAAGGCAAAAGGTTTGTGGTTGGAAAAATGTTTCGAGGTACCGCAGGAAAACAAGGGTAAGGTCTGGGTGATTCAAACCATTGATGGGAGTTCTGGGCAACAAGGTACGGCAATTAAAAGCTGGTCATTTGGACAGATTGGGCCGATTAATCCAAAATGCATGTCATAACCATGGGTATTAGCCGTCTCGCTCAGATAAGTTTCTTTTCCTTCTCTTCTTAAAACAGTCATATGGTTTTGGATTCTTCTTATCCTTAACTCAAAATTCGTTGCATTTCATTTTTCTGTTGAGGGTTTTATCTAACTGAGATATTCCAGTGCTAGTTTTGGTTAAAGCAAGCAGAAGGGACTTCAAAGCTCACTACCAGTTTCCGGAATTGTAAAGCACAACGTGGTCAGAGCATGTCAAAAACAACATGATGTAAAGTGGAATACAGGGAGTTAACGGAAGTTTCATCGGGGAAATGATTGGGGAATGTCGTGGGAAAGGTAAAAGCTCAAACAAAAATGTCAGAAAAGTAAAACAACAGCAGGGGTGTAAAACATTTCGGTCGCCAGATGTTGGGAAATTTAAAAGTTGGTCAGGAAGTCAAGCGGTTTAGGGCCAGTATGTGGAAATCGGTCAACACAAAAGCAATGCAGGGGAAGGGTTTTCAGCAAGAATGCCATCAACTAACCACCATTTTAAACTGACAAAATTTTCTTTGATTATAACAGGGGCAGAAAGTTAGTCGTTGAAAGGGAACTCTCCAAGAAGGAAAACGAGCAGTAACCAGGTTTAATTGCAAAGTGCGGTTTGATTAAATACAAGATAACCCTAAAATGCATAAGGGAATCGAATTTGATTACAAAGTTGGCATGATTAGAATAAGTGTAAGTTGTCAGGACCTCCCTGGATAATAGGATGTAGTTCAGATAACCGAAAATCAGGAGTCCGCCTGGAAAACAGAGACATACATTTTATGTTCAGCAATCAGGAGTCCGCCTGGAGAACAGAGACATACATTTTAATTTTGGTAATCAGGAGTCCACCTGGACAACCGAGACATACAATTTAATTTTGGTAATCAGGAGTCCGCCTGGAGAATAGAGACATACAATTTAATTTTAGCAATCAGGAGTCCGCCTGGAGAATAGAGACATACGGTTCAATTTTAACAATCAGGAACCCGCCTAGAAAATGGAGGTGTTGAATATTTTAAGCAGTCGAAATCAGGAGCCCGCCTGGATAATAGAGGAGCAGTTTCAATTTTAAGTTCAGCAATTAGGAACCCGCCTGGAAAATGGAGGTGTTGAATATTTTAAGCAGTCGAAATCAGGAGCCCGCCTGGATAATAGAGGAGCAGTTTCAATTTTAAGTTCAGCAATCAGGAGCCCGCCTGGAAAATGGAGGTGTTAAATATTTTAAGCAGTCGAAATCAGAAGCCCGCCTGGATAATAGAGGAGTAGTTTTGATTTTAAATTCCAGCATATCAAGAGCCTGCCTGTATAACAGAGGAATACATACATTTCAAGTTTTGGAAGTTGGGGGTCTACCTAAGGGAATGACAATGTGGATTTTATCAAGAAAGCACAAGACAATGAGACAACAAGAAAGAACAAGACAACAAGGCAACAAGGAAGTACAAGAGCAAGTTTGAAGAATTTAGATAGGATTTTTACAATTCATAGAGCATAGTTAGTTTAGCTTCTTTTGTTTTTTGACACGATGTAATAAGGGAGGTCAGCAAGCAGCAACAGCAGCAGTAACAACAACAGGCGCAGTGCAATCACAGTTCCTGCTAGTCCCAGCTACCAGACACTCCCGAACTACACTGACCTGATTCCTGTTTAGCCCGGGATATGTAGGCAACCTCCGAAGCAGGATGCGGTCAAGTTTTTCAAAAAATGCTTCGCACGGAATTTTCGAACGGGCAAAAATCGCTCGTATTTGCTCACTTGTCTTTGCCCGGAAACCTTTCGCGTTTCCGAGTAAAGAGGGGCAGCTGTGAGCACGTGATTTTTGCCTTATATATGAATTATTCCCAAAATTCAAAGAAAATGATTTTTTCTTTATTTTTACAATTTTTGTGCGTTGTGGTGTCATCTTCTGATAATTGTTGCATTTTATTTGTGCGTGTTAATTTTTTTTCTTAAAAATACAAAAATACACATTTTTTTTTGCATTTAGGTTTTAGTTTTATATTTTAGTATCAATTAGAGAACAGTGTACAGGTTGCCGCAGATCAGGGGGAAAAGAATAGACTAACCATAACTCAATAACTGAGAGCGAGGGCACAAATGCTCAGTCATCCACATCTGTAACAACAAGTTACATCCCTCAAAAAATTTGCCCCCAGCTTTACACGCGGTGAGAGCTCTGAAGATATCAGCCACAGTCATAGGTGCTAAAGTGCTTTTCCCCATGGTTTGCAAAGTACTGACGACGCCCGCTACTTTCACATCAATATTACTATCTTTCCTTGGGAATATTACGAGGCCCAAAAAAGCTATCATAAATGCCGCTCTTCTGTGGTCCTCCCATTTTTGTCGGCTATTTCTACTGCAAAGCTTAAAGTCTGGGTTATTGAACCCGCCCACATGGCCATATCTATCATACATGAAGCGGAAACTGCAGAAACCTTTTGCAAAATTTGGGTGATGAACTGTTCGGGGTATTTTCAAGGAATCCAGGAATCGGTGTATGGTAATGGCCCTAGGAGCAATTAAGTATTTGAATCTCAATGGAGCTTGATCACTTCCAATGTACCCCGCTATTTCTTCCAATGTTGGGGTGAGTTCAAAGTCTGAAAAATGAAATACATTATGTGCTGAATCCCAATGGGCGACCAACGCCCTGATAATATCCCCCCGAGGCTGGATGTTTAATAAATCCGGAAGGTCTTTCAAATATTTTCTCACTTCGTCTTGCCCTTCTTTTCCCAAATCATTCCACCAAAATTGCAGATCAAAAGGGATTTTGGTCATTATTGAAAAGGGCTCATTTACCATCGTGCTCATCCTGCACATTTATTAAAGCGTTTAAGCAAAAAGAAAACTTTTATCTAACTCCAAAAAAAACTATTTGTATTATTGACTCAAAATTACCCCTATATTTTCAAATGAAGAACTCAATTCTCAAACGCGGCCTTTCCGCATTTCGGGAACAAAGATTTTTAAAATCGCGGAAGTCAACCGGTCACACCTTAAAAGGCCGTTTTTGCAAATTCAACCTTCCGGCGTCCCCAAATTACTTGTTTTTTCTTTTAAGATAAAAAACCCGGTATTGCGACACGGCCTTTCAACGCCTTAAGGGTGAAAATTTTAAGGCTATGAGGGTCAAAAATCAAAATACGACCATAGGTGGCTGTTTATGCAAAGTCAGCCTTCCGGCGCCCCGTTTGGGAAGATTTGGCTATTTTTGACAAAAACGGCATCACCTGGTTTATTTATGACAAAATTGAAATTTTGATATTTTTTGGTTATTTTTGCAAAGGGGAGGTTGGACCCGATGAGGGTTGCCTACGTATCTCATACCCTGTGAGAATCAAACCATGCGTAGTTCGGGCAAATTAACCGAACTATTTTAAAACATGACTCTTTTCCATTTTTATTTTTTTGCATTTCATAAGCGAATAAAACTATTTTCAGAAACAAGACTCTTTTTCTTTTTCTTTTTAACAAATAATGAAACAACCTATTTTTCCAAACTAAAAATAACAACCCCTTTTTTTCTCTTTTTTTTTCACAGATAATAAAACAACCTATTTTCCAAACTAAAATAAAAGACATTCTTCTTTTTTTTTCTTTCCTTTTTCAACAAATAATGAAACAACTTATGTTTTTCAAACTAAAACAAAAACTTTTTTTATCCTTCCTTTTCAACAACCAACTTTCCAAAAATAAAAGACCTTTTTTTTTCTATTTTTCTTTGCTTTTTTTTTTTCTTAGTAAAGCAAAATAAAATATTTCCTTTTTTTTGATATTTCGGCAGAGTTTCGCCAGTAATTGATTTTTATTTCTAAAATAATCAATTAACTCCCTAACCGACATTTTTCTCTCTTTTTTTCCTCAATTTCCAACATTCCCGAGATTCAAAAACCGGTCAACATGCAGGTTCGAAACAAATATATGTAAAGAGCAAGTAGGATGCATCAAGATGGTCTTTTCATTTCAGGTTGCTAGTCCTAGACGGACCCAACCCCTGTGTTGAGACCCCTAAGTCAAATGCAACGTGATGCAAATAAGCGTTCCTACTAGGGATCCGGCATGAAGTCATGTTATTCTATGTTCAAAACATGGGTCAGTGTTCTAGACTGTGTACCCGAGCGGACAACTCGAGTCGAGGAGGGGGCAACTTACCGGGAACCAAAAGGCCATCCGGCTTCGTAACTTGTCCGGCCTCTTTCTTATTTCAAGGTATGACACTAACAGAATAGGGAGTCTCAACCAGTAAGCACATCCCCGGAGGTGAAAAGAGAAGGGTGTCGGCACAGTTTATATACAGTTCAGATAATATCAAAGCGGTAACATTTAGCACATTCAGCATAAAACATGTAGGAAAATCAGATATAATTAAATACAATAATTTATCTAAGCTTGAATTCTGAACCCTGAACCAAAGATTCTGGGTTCCGTCCCCAGCAGAGTCGCCAGAGCTGTCACACCTCCTTTTTACACCTACACCCCCGGAAGAAGGGTGTAAAGGAGTTTTTCCAATTAAAGGACAATCGGGACGAGATTTAATTATTAATATTCAGAGTCGCCACTTGAGAGATTAATGGTGTCCCAAGTCACCGGTTGAATCCCGAACCGAGGAAATTTATGACTCTGTTAACAGTCCACAAACCAAAAATCCGAGTAAGGAATTTTGTTAACCCGGGAGAAGGTGTTAAGCATTCCCGGATTCCGTGGTTCTAGCACGGTCGCTTAACTGTTGTATTTGATTTTATCTGATTTTAATACATGCTAGCTTATATGCCTTTTATTAATCTTACATCGCTTTTATTATCATTATTTTTAAGAATTGCGACGTCATGAAAAATGCATTTCGAACCACGTCGCAATCAATGCTTTGTCAACACATTTCGACTTCGTCGAGATTTGGATTTGAGTCGCATCAATGCGCACTCTAATTTTAAGAAGGTTATTTAATTAAATCGTGCCTAAAGATACTAACATAGTGTTATTTTGGGGAAGAGCCATGAAGTTCGCTAAGCGGCCATCCCAAATTCTAATTGTTTCGATAATTATTTACTAAAGGCCCGCATTTATTTATATATTCTTTTCGGTGAGGCTCGTCTTAAATTTGTGACTCTTTTCTATCATTATTTATTTTTAGGAATTACGACGTCATGAAAACATGTTTCGAACCACGTCACAATCAATGCACCCGTGATTTATCAACACATTTTGATTTTGTCGAGATTGGGATTTGGGTCGCATCAATGCGCACCCAAGTTTAGGAAAGTAATTTTTAAGTAGGTCGTGCTTAACGATTCTAACGGATTGTTATTTTGGGGAAGGCGGTGAAATTCATTAAACAACCTTTCCAAGTCTACACAATGAAATAATTATGCTATTAATTACTCGAGGATCCTAATTGATTAAGCCTAAAATTTGTTGAATTTGAATTTGAACATCCGGGCAGAAAAACTGAGAAAATTGGGCTCCCAGCCCATAAATTCCAATTCACGCCATTGCACCTACTCCAGGCGCAGACTTCTGGGGCTTTTCGCATTGGGCCAAATGCGGGCCAGACTTCTAACGTATTGACAAAACCGTTACAGCCAGGGATCGAGCCCCTTGAGGCACTTTTTATTTATCTAATTCTTAAACCTTGATGCACCTAGGCCCCGATTCAATTATCACCTGGCAAAAGTCTGGGCCAACTGTTAATATGGTAGGCCCAAAACTGGCCCAATATGAAGCTGTTAAATATGCAATTCATACTAGACCAAACTTAAAATCAGCCATGCATATGGAACTCCAAATCAACTATAACTTTACAGATTTAACTTCAACATACTGGGGAACTTAAACCAATTGAAAACGACAATTGCATAAACATGAAATGCATAATTTAGTCCACGACCTGGACTACATACATGAATCTAAATACCATAATGTCCTCTTACTAATCGAAATGAGCAAACTCACACTTGACAGTTTATCAGTCCAAATTATACAAATCAGTTATTGGCTCAAATCAACACCAACTAAATTAATTATCAATAGTCAGACAATTTAAACAAACTAAGCTATGAAAAAGGCAATCATCAGACAACGTTTCAACAGAATTCCAGTAGAATTCTCATTTTCTCCACTTCAAACTTGGAGTTACATAGATGCAAGTCAAGGAAATGTATCTGGGAAGTGAAATGGAAATAGAGAAAAGGAAAGGAATCAGCTACTTTCAACAGCAACAGCAACAAACCCAGCAATGTTATACCACAGAAATACAGGCAGATTGCTTTGAAAAACCAGAAATATAAGCAGACTCCCACAGATCAGTTTAACATGCTTCAAATATACCCCTGACCCTTACAGTTTCACCTAAGCACCTCTGTAAGAGGGCTAAACCAAAACCCAGAATTGGAATCCAAGACTAGTGATGAAACTGTGAAGTTGTTTCGGATTTCTCCATTTTTTGATGTTTTTGTTTTCTGAATAATCTTAGAATTGAAATACTGACTGAAATTAAAAGAAAGAATGAAAGCTTAAATTGAAACTTAGGGCTGAAGGCAGAAAATTGAGAGCCGCCCCCTTTCCAAGGCATCTCATACCCTTTTATAAGCAACCCCAAAGAGAATAGATTAGGTTCTGATTTGCCAATCAGTCCCTCTCTATTTTCAATTTAGTCTCTCTAGTTTTTATCTTGCTAAACAAGTAACTGCACTACAATTATCAAAATCTACACTTGCACCCCATTCTAGAATGCCCTAAGGTATTCCTTTACCCATACAATACCTATACTACCCTTCCCTATACCATGATATTACTAATCCTATCAGAACTACCCTTTTCCATACCTAGATTACCCTTGAAAGCCTTTCAAAATCACTGAACCTACCCTCATCCTTAACAGCTATACCCAATATCCTAAACCATTCTGAAACCAACTGAAATTAATCAACTAGCATTTAGAAACCAACTAATTAGACTAACCAAAACCAATTCTGTTCAATTATACCACTCAGACAAGCTAAACGAATTTAAACTGAGCTTAAGCTACCACGATTAATATTAAATGAACTTAAAACTAATTCTTAAACCATGAACTTATAAACATTCAACCAAATATCAAGCTCAGAATCAACAGTAATTAACAAAACTTAAACTAACACATTCAAACCATAAAATTAACAGAACAAATAACGAAACAACAACTGTGAATAATACTTCAATCATGCGAGTAAAAGAAGCAGTAAAAAAACTCACAAAGGCATAAGGGATTCCGGCCAGTCATGAACATCTGAATCCTTTCAGATTTTTGACGCGTAACATCCCTAACCATGTGTTCTGACAAGAGAACACATGGTTAAGGATACTACGGTTTGAAATCAAAAGGATTTGGTTTTAGGGTTTAGCCAGAAATTCTTAGATCTAAGATTTGGGCCGTTTCATGGTGATTTGAAAGAAAACAACTACGGATTAGTGTTGAGGAAGGGCTGGGGGTTGTGGGGTGTGATTTTGGACTGATTTGGACGAACTTGTCACCTGGCCGGAAAACTTCAAATTAAGATTCGAAGAGTTCCGGCCTTGTTCGAGGTGAACCAATAGGTGCAATGGAAAGGGGAGAGTGTGGGGGATCTGTGGTGTTAATCTTAGGGTGAACGACATAGTTTGTGTTCACCGCCGGCAAGGGATTTAGGGGCGGCACAGATTAGGGTTTGGGGAGAAGGGGTGGGGTGAAGAAGACGATGCAAATGGGGGTAGGGGGAAGGTTCGGACACTTAAATACCTGTAACCTAGTTAGTTCCGGACCGTTGGATTGATGAGATCCAACGGTCCTGATCCAAGGACCCCGAAACGACGCCGTTTCATTTAGAAGGGGGCAGACCGGGTAAGGACCTGGGCTGGACTGAATTAACATGTTTGAGGCGTTTGGGCCTGAAAGGTTTTAGTGCATTTGGCCCAAAATTGGGTCTTAAATAAGGCCACTTTTATACTCTTATTATTTTTTATTTTCTTTTCCTTCTTTTTATAATTTTTATTTTAATTTTTATAAAGATGTAAACTAACATGAAATCCTGATTTTTCAAAACAAAGACTAATTAATTCCTAAAATTGTTCAAAAATAATAAAATCATTAAAATGCAAAAGTGAACTATTTTTGTGATTTTCATGCTTTGTTCTAAACTAATTAATCTCTAATTGATACTAAAATATAAAACTAAAACCTAAATGCAAAAAAAAAAAATGCGTATTTTTGTATTTTTAAGAAAAAAAATTAACACGCACAAATAAAATGCAACAATTATCAGAAGATGACACCACAACGCACAAAAATTGTAAAAATAAAGAAAAAATCATTTTGTTTGAATTTTGGGAATAATTCATATATAGGGCAAAAATCACGTGCTCACAAAGCCTAAGTAAGGTAAATAGCCTATTTTGTGACGCCCTTTTTCAGTTATTTGACTCATATGCCACATAGTGCAATATTGCTTAAATTTCTCAATTATGTGTGCTTGCTTGACTTGAGAGTTGAACAAAACCGTCTTGATTGAGTCATGTGCAACGTGTGTGTGAGAATTTATGATTTTCTGTGCTATCTTGTGTAGTCTAGAACTTGCCCCGTGTGTTAATTGAAGCGAAATTGTAAGTTGTGCTAATCTAGGAGATGACGTAGGCATTTTTTTGCTTGATCATGGATGTGCTTGTCACATAAAAATAAAAGTTTTCGTTGCTAGCCCTTTTGAGCCTATAGACCATTCTTTTGGCACCCACATTACAAGCCATCCCCCATTTTATTCTTAATTTGATATTGATTGAACCTTTACCTCCTAAGGCACTTAGGTGCCAAAAGAAGTAAGGTTAGAAATTGGGGAGCATCTTTTGAGTGGAACCATAGAAGGGCCCATTGGTGCACTAAAGTTGAAATTAAAGGTCACTAGCTGATGAACCTTACTGTATGGAGTGTGTGAAAAAGAGAAAAAATAAATGATAGTGAAAGTATGTAGAAAAATAAACACCTCGAATTCTTATTGATTTATGCTAGTGAAAAATAGAAAAGTGCTTAATTGAAAAGAGGGCTATGTTGTATATGGCAAGTGATTTGGTTAAGAAGAGTATGTAATCGAATTGTAAATGTAGCGTATTAAAGTGCTTAGGAGGGTTAGCCACTATTTCTAAATGTATCATACCTGTCACTTAGCCTATATTACAACCTTAAAGTCCTAATTGATCCTAGATCTGGCGAGCTTAAATTTGTAGAGATATACACTACGGGCAAGCTTATGGTATTACCACGGTATGCATATGAATTCTTTGTGAGAGTGAGCGAATTTTGTTCAATTGTGTGATGTCCTTAATCTATACACAAAGCATATTTGAATGTGTGGACCAATTTATATTCACTCTTTTGTTTGTTGGTGAGGGCACATGATCTCATGAATATTGGTAATGTTGTAAACTTTCTTGTTGGGTAAGTGCATGAACTGAGGGTGCTTAGTGGTTGCAAGTCGACTTGTGAGGTTGGGTGGTGACGAATAGGTTATTGGAAATTATTGAATTGAAATATTATACTTGGGTATGCTTAAACGGGAAGAATGTGAATTTTTGAGTGTTCATGCTTGTGTGCCGATATTGATCATAGTCAAGGGTATAGTGTGTGGTTAAAAGTTAAGGTGCTCCTCTATGATTGAACTTTGTACGTAGTTGGGGGTTTATTAGATTGTCCAATTGCTCGAGGACGAGCAAGAGTCTAAGTGTGGGGTGTTGATGCTTAGCCTAAAGTATATATATTTCTATTTATATCGCCTCATATTTCACTCTTGTTTCGCGAATTTGGGATGTTAAATGCTATGATTTATAATAATTTGAAGTATTTTTACTTGTAGGAATGATTCGGGAGCAAGTAGGGGCGAAACGTGCAATATTTGAGCTAAAACGAACAAAATCAGAAAAAAAGTCAATTGAGCGCCACAGGCAGCGCCTGGCGCCACCTGTGGCGCTGAAAATAGTATGCATAATTTGGGTAACGCCCTGGTGGATGCCTGGCACCGAGCTGGGCTCCAGTGACGTGAATTTTCTCAAACTTAATCAAGTATCAAATTTAGCAATTTAGGTCCGAATCACGTCAAACGAACTCCGTTTTTAACCAAACTTTATAGAAATGACTTAAACCATATATAAGATCTGTACCGGGCACCGGAACCAAAAAACGGGCCCGATACCATCTCATTCTAATCAAACTTTATTTCAAATTTCCTTACAATTTTTCAGAAAACAAGTTCCTTTAAAAATTTATTTCTTGGGCTCGGGACCTCGAAATTCAATTCCGGACATACACCCAAGTCCCATATTTTCCTACAGACTCTCTGAGACTGTCAAATCACCGATCAGGGTCCGTTACCCAAAATGTTGACCGAAGTCAAATTTATTCATTTTACAATCAAAACTTATCATTTGTTTTCATATATTATCATATTTAAGCTTTCCGGCTACATGCCCCTACTGCGTATGCAAATCGAGGTAACTCTAAATGAGGTTTTCAAGGCCTCGGAGACACAGGATTCAATTAAAATCAAGTGATGACCTTTTGGGTGATCACTCCTTGGGGCACACCAGTTATGTTCGTGAAGAAGAAGGATGGCTCTATGAGAATGTGCATTGATTATAGGTAGTGATGACCTATTGATGTTCTATTTTACCAGGTTTAGGGAGAGAGGGTGTTCTCCAAGATTGATTTGAGGTCAGGTTATCACTAATTGAAGATTCGGGACTCGGACATTCTTAAGACAGCTTTCAAGACCCGTTATGATTATTATGAGTTCCTTGTGATGTCGTTTGGGCTAACCATTGCCCCAACAACGTTCATGCATCTGATGAACAGTGTGTTTCTGCCGTATCTCGACTTGTTTGTTATTTTATTCACTGATGATATCCTGGTGTACTCTCATATCCAGTAAGAGCATGTCCAACATTTGTGGATTGTGTTGCAGCAGTTGAGGGAGGAGAATCTGTATGCTAAATTCTCCAAGTGTGAGTTTTGGCTCATTTCATTAGCATGCTTTGGACACATGGTGTCCAATAAGAGTATTCAGGTGGATCCGAATAAGATAAAGGCAGTTCAGAGTTGGCCCAGATCGTCCTCAACTACGGAGATTCAAAGCTTTCTTAGTTTTGCTATTTTTTACCGTCGATTTGTGTAAGGTTTCTCGTCATTGCATCGCCCTTAACCAAATTGACCTTAAAGGGTTCTCCTTTCAGGTGGCCGGATGAGTATGGGGAGAGCTTTCAGAAGCTCAAGACTGCCTTGACCACAGCTCCAGTTCTAGTTCTACCATTAGCTTTTGGTTCTTATATAGTATATTGTGATGCTTCTCAGATTGGTATTGGTGTGTTTTGATACATGAGGGCAGATATTCTTCATGCCAATTGAAACCCCAAGAGAAGAATGACCCTGTTCATGATTTGGAATTGGGTGCCATTGTTCATGCGTTGAAGATTTGGAGGCACTATCTCTATGGTGTGTCTTGTGAGGTATTTACTAATCATCATAGGATCCATCACTTCTTCAAATAGAAGGATCTTAATTTGAGGCAGTGGTGATGGTTGGAGCTGCTAAAGGACTATGATATTACTATTGTGCATCATCCGAGAAAGGCCAATGTGGTGGCCGATGCCTTGAGCAGAAAGGCAGTGTGTATGGGTAGCCTTGCATTATTCTTGTTGGTGAGAGACCTCTTGCAGTTGATGTTCAAGCTTTGGCCAAACAGTTTGCGAGATTGGATATTTCGGAGCCCATTCGGGTTCAAGCTTGTGCGGTTTCTTGATCTTCTTTATTTGATTGCATCAGAGAGCACCAATATGATGATCCTCATTTGCTTGTCCTCAAGGACAAGGTTCAGCATGATAATGCTAGATATGTGACAATTGGAGATGATGTGGTGTTGAGGATGCAGGGTTGCATATGTGTTCCCAATATAGATGGGCTAAGGGAGTTGATTCTTTATTAGGCCCACAGGTCGCTGTATTCCATCCATCCGGGTGCCGTGAAGATGTACCAAGACCTGAGGCAGCACTATCGGTGGAGGAGAATGAAGAAGGATATAGTTGGGTTTGTAGCTCGGTGTCGCAACTGTCAGCAAGTAAATATGAGCATCAGAGACTGGGTGGATTGCTTCATATAATAGAGATTCCGGAGTGGAAGTGGGAGCGTAACACTATGGATTTCGTAGTTGGGCTACCACGAACTTCGAGAAAGTTTGATGCTATTTGGGTGATTGTGGATCGACTGACCAAGTCCGCATACTTCATTCTAGTGAGTACTACTTATTCTTCTGATCGGTTGGCTGAGATTTACATTAGAGATATTGTTAGCCTTTATAGTGTGCTAGTTTCCATCATTTCAGACAGAGGCACATAGTTTACATCGCAATTTTAGAGAGTCGTGCAGCGGGAATTGGGCACTCAGGTTGAGTTGAGCACAGTATTTCACCCTTAAACAAACGGACAGTCTGAGCGCATTATTCAGATATTGGAGGACATGCTACGCACTTTTGTCATTGATTATGATGGCTCATGGGACCAGTTTTTGCCGCTCGCGGCATTTTCTTACAACAACAGTTACCAGCCAAGCATTCGTATAGCTCCGTATGAGGCTTTATATGGGAGACGGTTGTCACACCTCCTTTTTCTACCTTGCAAGGGTGTATAAGGGAGTTTTTTCCAATTTAAGTGACAATCAAAACAGGATTATTTATATTAAATTCAGAGTTGCCACTTGAGGTAATTTATGGTGTCCCAATTCACCGGTTTAAAATCCTAAATCGAGGAAATTGACTCTTATTTATGTTCAGCGAACACAGAAATTCGGATAAGGAATTCTGTTAAACCGGGAGAAGGTATGAAGCATTCCCAAATTCCGTGGCTTTAGCACGGTCGCTTTAATCATTCTTGTCTTAACCAATTGTCTAATTACTTATTTTAGAACCTATGTGCATTCACCTCTTTTAATTAAGAAATTATCTTAAAAACAGGTCCCGCACACGTGTTACCATTTGTTTGGCGCGTCAAGAATCATGTCACGCGAACGTGTCCATAATTAATAATGCTTTGTTATTATTAAGAAAGTTTAGTCAAATTTGCGCGAACTCATATTCCGATTTTATTTTTGAAAATCGTAATTATGTCACGCGAACGTGTACATAATCTTGATGATAGATTAGTCGCGCCTAGAGAAAACTACGATGATAGTATGCAATTCTTAATTCGTTGATTGTGAGCTAAAAGGCCCGAGATTATGGAGTGTTTTAACTATATCTCAAGCTCATTCCCTTTTAAGCCTCTAATCTCATACATGTGAACAAGCCCAGTTCCTAAAATATATGAATGATTTTGATCACCAATGGTCTAGGTCTTTCCCAATTCTCACGCACAAACTCGTTCATACAACATGAAATAGAATGCAAATTACATAAATAAAATGGAAATTGGAATATGATATTGTAAATGAATAAAATAGAAGAAACAAACTACCAACACATTCTAGAAAATGTTAGACCTACAATTCAATGCATGCTCGGGCGCAATTTTACTATGGTGTTAAAAAGTGGAAGAAAATTGAACCACATTCTTAGAAATGTCAAACATGGGATCTCATAGATGATACTCAAATTCCATTACAACACTTCACTTTGGATTTTTAGGAATAATAAATCATCAACTCACAACTTTGCCTTCTAATTTCAAAAATTAAACTTTCGCTGAAGCTCCCATCACATTATCACATTCACTTTTATTCATGGTCCATCCAACTTAGATGCAGTCATTATCAGATCATGGTATTGTTCAGGCAAGCATTCACAGTATCAATTCTAAGTTGTATCCGAGGAACTTAAGCTTTAACGAGCTTTAATCAATAGGAGGTGATTTAACGTAGATTAAGTTCAGACAGTGGATTTGCTTACAATCAAAGAGCACAAGACATGGACATAGCTAATATCATTTCAAATAAGTAAGATCTCACTTAATCAAACAATAAATTGGCACACAAATGCACATTTTACATTGAGAGAAACAAGCAACAGACTTGGACAGGTACATTTCTTCTTCAATTGTATAATTTTAAACTTAAACTTTCAGGTCTAATAGAATTAACAACTCAGGCACATAGGATCAAGCATTTAATGTTCACACTCATTCTGGCTTTTGACACATGAACTCCAACACCAATTGTTTTACACATTCATAGCTTGGACACTAAGTTACCAAGCCAACATGAATTGATGTTCAAATTTCTGCAAGCAAGAACGAACTTACAGCAGCGAAATAGCATGGATTTGATTCATTTAAGCCTAAATATATGCATATGCTGCTCACACCAATACAAATCAAACAATACTAACAGGAAAACTTTGCAAAACAACAAAGGAACTAGTCGAACCCTTTTCAGCAGTAACATGGCATACTCCCGTAAACCATACAATCACAAACAAATTTTAACTTCAATCAAACCTGTCGAAATCAGGCAGATTTGAGATTGTATGAAATTTGTGCTCAAAAACAACAAAAAAAAACAGAACAGATTTGCACACCATAGAGAATTCATCCAGACTCATCGTTAATCCAAAACCAACAATTTGCTTTTATTAGCGCTCAAACTTAAACATTTTAGAAATTTAAATGAATCCTAATTGTTTATCCTAGGCTCTCTTCATACTTTAATAACACCAAAGAATAAAATAAGAGGAGGAGTCAGTCAAAGCACCTGAAATCGAGAACTGAACTAGCCCAGAACTGAAATTGAACAAAAAACAACATCGACTGGAAATCAACGCATCGAGCAGCAACCGACTCAAACTTCTCAATCAAATTCTGTTTTAACAAATTCCAGATTGAAATGAAAAGACAAAATTTATAGATTTCAAAATTTTTAGCCAATAATCGACATAAAAATGGAAGCGTAGAACATTTAACAATATTTCTTTTATTTTTCTATTTTGGGACTAAAAATGAAGAACAACAATAGAAAAGAAGAAGAATATTTTTAGAACCCTAATTTTTCTCTCTCTTAATTTTCTCTCCGAAAATTTCTCTCAAGACCTTCGAACATGAAAATCCTTAACTTATATAAACTCAAAAATTCTCGAACCTTCTGCCAAAAATCCGAAAATTCCTTTCAATCTCTTTGTGAATGATTTTAGGGACAAATGGAGGGCATAGATTGATTTCCATCCATCCACGACTCCCATTCATCCAACAAATCGCTCAAGAGGCTAAAGAACATGTGAAAATCCAGAAGGAATCTTCTTGTTTGTTAGAAATCCGTTAGGATTGGAGTGACGTGGAGAGATGGGGCCCATGTGCGAGTGAATTGCCTATGTTTGGCGAGTTTTGGGGTGGGTTGAGGCGCGACAGAGATTGGGTCGAATGGGTAGCGCTGTTTCAGTTTAGGAGATTAGGGTTTCTTTTGGGGGGATACATTATAATAGGGTTTATGCATGGAGGGGTGAGGGGCAGGTCGGGTTTGGGCTGGGTAGGGGTGGATCCAAGCAAATAAATTTGGGCTCAGCATTTTAATTAGCCCAATTTGAGTTCCAAACAAAGTTTTCCCCTTTTTATTTATTTTTCATCTTTTCTTGATTTTTTAATTACTAAATTTAATTAAAAATACTAGACTAAAATTTAATTTATAAAATTATATTATTTATTTAGAAAACATAAAAATGATTAATTAACTCAAAGCTAAATCAAAGAAATTACTGATTTGAGACTAATAAATAAAACTGCAAAAATAGCCAATATTTTTGATTTTTTTAATAAAGAAATTAATTAACTAATTAATCCTAAAATTATGAAGACAAGATATAAATGCAATACATGGTATTTTGCACATTTTTTCATGATTTTGACAGAATTAGACATGCACAAAAATATAAACAATTAACGAAATTCTACAAAAATCCTATAAAATTGCAAACAATTTGGGACAAATCTATTTCTTCAATTTGTAGGAGTATTTCACATAGGGCAAAAATCACGTGCTCACAGCTTCCCCTTTTTTCTCGGAAACACGAAGAGTTTTCGGGCAAAGATAAAGTGAGCAAATACGAGCGATTTTTGCCCCTTTGGATACTTCATAGGAAGCATTTTGAAAAGCCTCACCGAACCTTGCTTCTGAGGTTGCCTACATATCTTTGGCTATAAATGAATTAGGTTGGTGTAGTTCTGGAAGTTTTGGTAGCTGGGACTGCCGAGAAGCTGTGATTTCACTGCTGCTGCCATTGCTATTGCTTGCTGTACTCCTTATTACACCGATACAAAATGAAAAGAAGCTAGACTAATCTATGATCTATGAGTTACAAGAATCCTATCTATATATCCTCAAACTTGATCATGGAATCTCTACGGTTCTACCACGTATCTTGCACTGTAGACTTGCGCTTTTGAGGCGAGATGCTGTTATTCCTAACTTGAATTGACCCCATTCTTCAAGCGGGTCCCTGCCGTTGTCTTCGGCTTAACTCTGAACTGTGTTCCTTTGTTTCCCTAGGCGGGTACTACAAAATTTGAGATCAATTCCCTTGTTCTCCAAGTGGGCGCCTGATGCTTAAGTTCGAAATGAATTCCCTTGTTTCTCCAGGTGGGCGCCTGCTGCAAGTACTTGAAATGAATTTTCTTGTTTCTCCAGGTGGGCGCCTGCTGCTAATACTTAAACTGAATTCCCTTGTTTCTCCAGGTGGGCGCCTACTGCCAATACTTGAACTGAATACCCTTGTTTCTCCAGGTGGGCGCCTGATGCCAATACTTGAACTGATTACCCGTATTTCTCTAGGTGAGCGCCTGCTGCCAACACTTTAACTGAATTCTCTTGTTTCTCCAGGTGGGGCGCCTGCTGTCAATACATGAACTGAATTCACTTGTTTCTCCAGGTGGGCGCCTACTTCTAATACTTGAATTGAATTCCCTTGTTTCTATAGGTGGGCACTTGCTATCAATACTTGAACTGAATTCCCTTGTTTCTCCAGGTGGGCGCCTGATGCCAATACTTGAACTGAATTCCCTTGTTTCTTTAGGTGGGCACCTGCTGTCAATACTTGAACTGAGTTCCCTTGTTTCTCTAGGTGGGCACCTGCTGTCAATAGTTGAACTGAATTCCCTTGTTTCTCTAGCTGGGCGTCTGCTGTCAATACTTGAATTGAATTCCATTGTTACTTCAGGTGGGCGCCTGATGCCAATAGTTGAACAAAATTCCCTTGTTTCTCTAGGTAGGGCACTTGCTGTCAATACTTGAACTGAGTTCCCTTGTTTCTCCAGGTGGGCACCTGCTGCCAATACTTTAATTGAATTTCCTTGTTCCACCAAGTGGGCGCCTGTTGTCAATACTTAAATTGAATTCCCTTATTTCTCCAGGTGGGCGCCTGCTGTCAATACCTGAACAGAATTCCCTTGTTTCTCCAGGTGGGCGCCTCATGCCAACACTTGAACTGAATTCCCATATTTCTCCAGGTAGGCGCCTGTTGTTAATACTTGAACTGAGTTCCCTTGTTGCTACAGGATGGCGTCTGCTGCCAATACTTGAACTGAACTCCCTTGTTTCTAGAGGTGGGCGCCTGATGTCAGTACTTGAACTGAATTCCCTTGTTTCTCCAGGTGGGCGCCTGCTGCCAACATTTGTATTGAATTCCCTTGTTTCTCTAGGTGGGGCGCCTGTTGTCAATACTTGAACTGAGTTCCCTTGTTTCTCCAGGTGGGGGCGCCTGTTGTCAATAGTTGAACTGAATTCCCTTGTTTCTCTAGCTGGGCGTCTGCTATCAATACTTGAACTGAATTCCCTTGTTACTTCAGGTGGGCGCCTGATGCCAATAGTTGAACAAAATTCCCTTGTTTCTCTAGGTAAGGCACTTGCTGTCAATACTTGAACTAAGTTCCCTTGTTTCTCTAGGTGGGCACCTACTTCCAATACTTTAATTGAATTTCCTTGTTCCACCAAATGGGCGCCTGCTGTCAATACTTGAATTGAAATCCCTTATTTCCCCAGGTGGGCGCCTGCTGTCAATACCTGAACTGAATTCCCTTGTTTCTCCAGGTGGGCGCCTCATGCCAACACTTGAACTGAATTCCCATATTTCTCCAGGTAGGCGCCTATTGTTAATACTTGAACAGAGTTCCCTTCTTTCTCCAGGAGGGTGTCTACTGCCAATACTTGAACTGATCCCTTGTTTCTAGAGGTGGGCGCCTGATGCCAGTACTTGAACTGGATTCCCTTGTTTCTCCAGGTGGGCGCCTGCTCCCAACACTTGTATTGAATTTCCTTGTTTCTCCAGGTGGGGCGCCTGTTGTCAATACTTGAACTGAATTCCCTGGTTTCTCCAGGTGTGGAGCCTGCTATCAATACTTGAACTGAATTCCTTTGTTTTTTCAGGTGGGCGCCTGATTCCAATACTTGAATTAAATTCCCTTGTTTATTAGGTGGGCCGCCTGCTGTCAATACTTGAACTGAGTTCCCTTTGTTTCTCTAGGTGGGCACCTATTGCCAATACTTGAGTTGAATTCCCTTGTTTCTCCAGGTGGGGCACCTGTTGTCAATACTTGAACTGAATTTCCTTGTTTCTCCAGGTGGGCGCCTGCTGCCAATACTTGAACTGAATTCCCTTGTTTCTCCAGCTGGGCGCCTACTGCCAATACTTGAACTGAATACCCTTGTTTCTCCAGGTGGGCTCCTGATGCTAATACTTGACTTGAATACCCTTATTTCTCTAGGTGAGCGCCTGCTGCCAACACTTGAACTGAATTCCCTTGTTTCTCCAAGTGGGGCTCCTACTGTCAATACATGAACTGAATTCCCTTGTTTCTCCAGGTGGGCGCCTGCTGCCAACACTTGTATTGAATTCCCTTGTTTCTCCAGGTGGGGTGCCTGTTGTCAATACTTGAACTGAATTCCTTGGTTTCTCTAGGTGGGGAGCCTGCTGTCAATACTTGAACTGAATTCCCTTGTTTTTCAGGTGGGCGCCTGATTCCAATACTTGAATTAAATTCCCTTGTTTATCCAGGTGGGCCGCCTGCTGTCAATACTTGAACTAAGTTCCCTTTGTTTCTCTAGGTGGGCACCTACTACCAATACTTGAGTTGAATACCCTTGTTTCTCCAGGTGGGCGCCTGTTATCAATACTTGAACTGAATTTCCTTGTTTCTCCAGGTGGGTGCCTGCTGCCAATACTTGAACTGAATTCCCTTGTTTCTCCAGGTGGGCGCCTACTGCCAATACTTGAACTGAATACCCTTGTTTCTCTAGGTGGGCTCCTGATGCCAATACTTGAACTGAATACCCTTGTTTCTCTAGGTGGGCGCCTGCTGCCAATACTTGAACTGAATACCCTTGTTTCTCCAGGTGGGCTCCTGATGCCAATACTTTAACTGAATAACCTTATTTCTCTAGGTGAGAGCCTGCTGCCAACACTTGAACTGAATTCCCTTTTTTCTCCAAGTGGGGCGCCTCCTGTCAATACATGAACTGAATTCCCTTGCTTCTCCAGGTGGGCGCCTGCTGTCAATACTTGAACTGAATTCCCTTGTTTTTCAGATGAGCGTCTGACGCTAATACTTGAACTAAATTCCCTTGTTTCTCTAGGTGAGGCACCTGCTGTCAATACTTGAACTTAGTTCCCTTTGTTTCTCCAGGTAGGCGCCTACTGCTAATACTTGAATTGAATTCCCTTGTTTCTATAGGTGGGCGCTTGCTATCAATACTTGAACTGAATTCCCTTGTTTCTCCAGGTGGGCGCCTGATGCCAATACTTGAACTGAATTCCCTTGTCTCATCAGGTGGGCACCTGCTGTCAATACTTGAACTGAGTTCCCTTGTTTCTCCAGGTGGGCGCCTACTATCAGTAGTTGAACTAAATTTCGTTGTTTCTCTAGCTGGGCGTCTGCTATCAATACTTGAATTGAATTCCCTTGTTACTTCAGGTGGGCGCCTGATGCCAATAGTTGAACAAAATTCCCTTGTTTCTCTAGGTAGGGCGCTTGCTGTCAATACTTGAACTAAGTTCCCTTGTTTCTCCAGGTGGGCACCTGCTGCCAATACTTTAATTGAATTTCCTTGTTCAACCAAGTGGGCGCCTACTATCAATACTTGAATTGAATTCCCTTATTTCTCAAGGTGGGCGCCTGCTGTCAATACCTGAACTGAATTCCCTTGTTTCTCCAGGTGGGCAGCTCATGCTAAGACTTGAACTGAATTCCCATATTTCTCCAGGTAGGCGCCTGTTGTTAATACTTGAAATGAGTTCCCTTGTTTCTCCAGGTGGGCGTCTGTTGCCAATACTTGAACTAAACTCCCTTGTTTCTACAGGTGGATGCCTGATGCCAGTACTTGAACTGAATTCCCTTGTTTCTCCAGATGGGTGCCTGCTGCCAACAATTGTATTGAATTCCCTTGTTTCTCCAGGTGGGGGCGCCTGTTGTCAATACTTGAACTTAATTCCCTTGTTTCTCCAGGTGGGGCGCCTGCTGTCAATACTTGAACTGAATTCCCTTGTTTCTTCAGGTGGGCCCCTTATTCCAATACTTGAACTAAATTCCCTTGTTTATCCAGGTGGGGCACCTGCTGTCAATACTTGAACTGAGTTCCCTTGGTTTCTCTAGGTGGGCACCTACTGCCAATACTTGAGTTGAATTCCCTTGTTTCTCCAGGTGGGCGCCTGCTGTCAATACTTGAACTGAATTCCCTTATTTCTCCAGGTGGGCTCCTGATGCCAATAATTGAACTGAATTCCCTCATTTTTCTAGGTGGGCGCTTGCTGTCAATACTTGAACTGAATTCCCCTGTTTCTCCAGGGTAGACACTTGCTATCAATACTTGAATTGAATTCCCTTGTTTCTTCAGGTGGGCGCCTGATGCCGATGCTTGTACAAAATTCCCTTGTTTCTCCAGGTGGGGCACCTGCTGTCAATACTTGAACTGAGTTCCCTTTTTCCTCTAGGCGGGCGCCTGCTGTCAATACTTGAACTGAATTCCCTTATATCTCCAGGTGGGCGCCTGCTATCAATACTTGAATTGAATTCCCTTGTTTCTTCAGGTGGGCACCTGATGCCAATACTTGAACAAAATTCCCTTGTTTCTCCAGGTGGGGCACCTGCTGTCAATACTTGAACTGAGTTCCCTTGTTCCTCTAGGCGGGCGCCTGCTGTCAATACTTGAACTGAATTTCCTTATTTCTCCAGGTGGGCGCCTGCTGTCAATACCTAAACTTAATTCCATTGTTTCTCTAGGTCGGGCACCTGCTGTCAATACTTGAACTGAGTTCCCTTTGTTTCTCCAGGTGGGCGCCTACTGTTAATACTTGAATTGAATTCCCTTGTTTCTATAGGTGGGCGCTTGCTATCAATACTTGAACTGAATTCCCTTGTTTTTCCAGGTGGACGCCTGATGCCAATACTTGAACTGAATTCCCTTGTTTTTCCAGGTGGATGCCTTGTTTCTTCAGGTGGGCACCTGCTGTCAATACTTGAACTGAGTTCCCTTGTTTCTCCAGGTGGGCGCCTACTATCAGTAGATGAACTGAATTCCCTTGTTTCTCTAGCTGGGCGTCTGCTATCAATACTTGAACTGAATTCCCTTGTTACTTCAGGTGGGCGCCTGATGCCAATAGTTGAACAAAATTCCCTTGTTTCTCTAGGTAGGGCGCTTGCTGTCAATACTTGAACTGAGTTCCCTTGTTTCTCCAGATGGGCACCTACTGCCAATACTTTAATTGAATTTCCTTGTTCCACCAAGTGGGAGCCTGCTGTCAATACTTGAATTGAATTCCCTTATTTCTCCAGGTGGGGCGCCTGCTGTCAATACCTGAACTGAATTCCCTTGTTTCTCCAGGTGGGCGCCTCAAGCCAACACTTGAACTGAATTCCCATATTTCTCCAGGTAGGCGCCTGTAGTTAATACTTGAACTGAGTTCCCTTGTTTCTCCAGGTGGACGTCTGCTACCCATACTTGAACTGAACTCCCTTGTTTCTACAGGTGGACACCTGATGCCAGTACTTGAACTGAATTCCCTTGTTTCTCCAGGTGGGCGCCTGCTGCCAACAATTGTATTGAATGCCCTTGTTTCTCTAGGTGGGGCGCCTATTGTCAATACTTGAACTTAATTCCCTTGTTTCTCCAGGTGGGGCGCCTGCTGTCAATACTTGAACTAAATTCCCTTGTTTCTTCAGGTGGGCGCCTGATTCCAATACTTGAACTAAATTCCCTTATTTATCCAGGTGGGGCGCCTGCTGTCAATACTTGAACTGAATTCCCTTTGTTTCTCTAGGTGGGCACCTACTGCCAATACTTGAGTTAAATTCCCTTGTTTCTCCAGGTGGGGCGCCTGCTGTCAATACTTGAACTGAATTCCCTTATTTCTCCTGGTGGGCTCCTGATGCCAATAATTGAAGTGAATTCCCTTATTTTTCTAGGTGGGCGCTTGTTGTCAATACTTGAACTGAATTCCCATGTTTCTCCAGGTAGGCACTTGCTATCAATACTTGAATTGAATTTCCTTGTTTCTTCAGGTGGGCGCCTGATGCCGATACTTGAACAAAATTCCCTTGTTTCTCTAGGTGGGGCACCTGCTGTCAATACTTGAACTGAGTTCCCTTATTCCTCTAGGCGGGCGCCTGCTGTCAATACTTGAACTGAATTCCCTTATTTCTCCAGGTGGGCGCTTGCTGTCAATACTTGAACTAAATTCCCTTATTTCTCCAGGTGGGCGCCTGCTATCAATACTTAAATTGAATTCCCTTGTTTCTTCAGGTGGGCACCTGATGCCAATACTTGAACAAAATTCCCTTGTTTCTCTAGGTGGGGCACCTGCTGTCAATACTTGAACTGAGTTCCCTTGTTCCTCTAGGTTAGCGCCTGCTGTCAATACTTGAACTGAATTTCCTTATTTCTCCAGGTGGGCGCCTGCTGTCAATACCTAAACTGAATTCCATTGTTTCTGCATGTGGGCACCTCATGCCAATACTTGAACTGAATTCCCTTATTTCTCTAGGTGGGCGCCTGATGTCAATACTTGAACTGAGTTTCCTTGTTTTTCCAGGTGGGCGCCTACTGCCAATACTTGAATTCAATTCCCTTGTTCCTCCAGGTGGGCGCCTGCTGTAAATTCTTGAACTGAATTCCCTTGTTCCTCTAGGGGTGCCTGCTATTACAACAAAATAGGCAGAACAAAAGATACTTTTCTGCCCCAGTTTGGTTTCGGAAACAGCTATGAGTGTTAATCAAATCTTGTTATCAAAAGAGCTATAAGAAATCAAAAACTAAATCTCATTATCCAATAGGGCCCTGAAAAAGAAAGTTAAATTTCATCTTAAGAGTGAAAACTTGAAAGCTAAATTCAACATCCTAATGGTGAAACTTATGCGAAATCTCATTATCTAATGAAGGTCTTAAAACTAAGTCCCATTATCGAGGAGGGTCCTGAAAACTTAAGGTTGTACCTATCTGACGCACACTTTCTCCACAGAGGGTTCCTCTAAAACATGAAATTCTTGCCCCTATTTTAATCAAAGAAAATCTTATCAGTTTGAAAATGTGGTGGTTAATTTGCGGCATTCTTGCTGAAGGTGACCTTTCCACTGTCATGCTTTATTTCGATTGGTTGCCTTGGGCTGGCAAAGAATTGTTTAACCTTCTGATCGAACCTCAACCACATAACCCTAAATGACCTAAACGCCTCAATCTCCTCCTTCTGTTTTGTATTTTTGTCCTTCCCATTTGAACCTCTATATTTCCTCAAAGTTCACGAAACCACTTGACAACTTGAACTCCGCACTAACACCTTATTTCTCATTTTGCATCATGCTATACCTGGTATATTTTGGCCGCACTTTTCTTCATGCAATTGAAAGATGGTAATAAGCTTTGTAATCCTTTCTTGCTTGCTTAACAAGGCTAACACTAGAAAATATTAGAGAAGTAGACCCAAAAGAAAAAGGAAATGCAGTGATTTCAAGAATTAGGAAAGAAGAACATTTGAAATAGATGACTATTTGAGGAAGAAAGGAAAAGAGACTTATCTGAGTGAAGTAGCTGGCACCAATGATCATGACATACATTTCGGACTAATCGGCCTAGTCCATTCAACCAACCACCTTTCAGTCTTTATACTTTATGCCTAGGGTTTTTCCATATTCCAATCTCTCTGCAAAGTCACTAACCTTATTCGACTTATGGCGCCCTGAAGGGTTTTCGCCAACAAACCTCTCTCATTTGTTCATCTCTCAACCCACCGTCGCCTTACGATGTCCGTGAGGGTTTTCACCATTAAGACTCTCTCATTTTAATTTTTCTCAGCTTTCCATCGCCCAAAGGTGCCCGTGAGAGTTTTCACCAATTGGACTCTCTCATTTATTTACTTTCATTGTGTGTAATAGAGTGTTGCCCATGATGCGAATTATACCTCTAACTCGCCTGACTTGGCATTCCTCAAAGATTGATAGGAAGGTCTTTCTTTGGACTGTAATATGGGCTTTTGGATAGGGTTAGAAAGAAAGAATATCATAAGGGCTCAAAATAGCTTAAACGGGTTCAGAATTACAACTTTTGGAATTAGATCTTTTACAAAACCGCAACTTCTGCCCTAATTTCTTTGCCTGGGGAATTTTGAATTTTATTTTGATGGGAGAGAACCGTCAGGCTGCCTATGTTTCCTTAAAAGGTATCAGGTCGAACGTAGTTCATGACATAGGAATTACTTTGTTTTTGTTCTTTTCCCTTCTTTTTTTCTTTTCTTTTCTTTTCTTTTTCCTTTTCTTTTCTTTCTTTTGCTTTACTCTTTTTCCATTTTTCCTATTCTCTCTTTTTTACTTCTCTTTTCCTCTTTTCTTTTTCTTTTTTTTATTTACTTATATTTTATGTATCTGTATTTCTAAACTTTGCTTCTGATTCCAAAAGAGGGGTATGAAAGAAAATAAATAAGGCTTAAAAGGGGTAGAAAATGATGGAGTGTCTAGATAGCAGAATAAAATGCCTTCGTCATTCCAATCTTCAAAACATGCCAAGTACAAACGACACAATTAGACAAACCAAAGAAATCATACATAATATCTTTTGACTTTGTCAGAATTGATAGCCATATCTACACATTTGCCTTCTATATCTGTTAAATACAAAGCACTATTGGACAACACTCTTGTTACAATGAACAGCCCCTGCCAATTTAGGGCAAACTTGCCTTTAGCTTCAGCCTGATGTGGAAGGATGTGTTTCAATACTTGCTAGCCCACTACAAATTTCCGGGGATGCACCTTCTTGTTGTATGCTCTTGTCATTCTCTTCTGATTCAATTGACTATGACACACTACCGCCAGTCTTTTCTTGTCAATCATACTTAATTGCTCCAAACGAGTTTTAACCCACTCATAATCATCAATTTTAGCTTCAGCAACAATCCAAAGAGATGGAATTTCAACTTCCGTGGGTATCACTACTTCGGTACCATATACCAACAAATAAGGAGTTGCACCTACTAAAGTGCGAACAGTAGTGCGGTAACCCAGTAATGCAAAAGGCGACTTTTCATGCCATTGCCTAGAACCTTGCACCATCTTTCGAAGTATCTTCTTTATGTTCTTGTTAGGTGCCTCAACAAATCTGTTTTTCTTGGGGTGATACGGAGTAGAATTTCGATGCGTAATCTTGAACTGTTGACATACTTCTTCCATCAAATGACTGCTAAAATTAGTACCATTGTCCGTGATGATTACCTTAGGAATTCCGAACTGGCAAATAAGGTTTCAGTGGACAAAATCAACCACTGCCTTCTTGGTCATAGATTTGAATGTCACAGCTTCAACACACGTAGTGAAATAATCGATGGCCACTAGAATAAACCTGTGCCCGTTTACTGCTGGCTCAATTGGTCCAATGACATCCATGCCCCAAGCAACAAAAGGCCAGGGTGCGGACATTGTATGCAACTCAGATGGTGGGAATGAATTAAATCACCGTGTACCTGGCATTGATGACACTTGCACACAAAGCTGATGCAATCTCGTTCCATGATGAGCCAATAATACTCTTCTCGAAGAATTTTCTTTGCCAGAACATACCCACTCATATGCGGCCTGCAAACTTTGGAATGCACTTCGGTCATGAAAATTGTGGCTTGTTTAGCATCTATGCACCTCAACAGTCCAAGATCTGGAGTTCTCTTGTACAGAATTCCCCCGCTCAAGAAAAATCCACTAGCCAAATGCCGAATTATTTTCTTTTGATCACCTGTGGCCTATACTTGATTATCTCCATCTTGATGTATTCCCTGATATCATGGAACCACGGTTCACCATCAAGTTCTTCCTCAACCACATTATAGTAGGCATGCTAATCCCGAACTTGAATATGCAGAGGGTCAACATAAGCTTTGTCCGGATAGTGTAACATTAACGCCAAAGTAGCCAAGGCATCGGCAACCTCGTTATGGATCCTTGGAATGTGCCTGAATTCGACTGATTGGAACCATTGACAAAGATCATGCAAACATTATCGATACAATATGAGCTTTAAATCCGAGTCTCCCATTCTCCCTGAATTTTGTACACCAAAAGATCTGAATCTCCCAAGACCAAGACTTCCTGGACTCCCATATCTACAACTAACCTTAAACCCAAAATGCATGCCTCGTACTCAGCCATGTTGTTATTACAATAGAAACGAAGCTGGGCCGTAACACGGTAGTGATGCCCTGTTTCAGAAATGAGCACAACCCCTATTCCTACACCTTTCATGTTGGCGGCTCCAACAAAGAAAAGTTTCCAACCTGGCTTTTCATCCCGCTCCACCTCATCAATCTACATCACCTCTTCAGCAGGAATATAAGTTCTCAGTGGCTCATACTCTTCATCCACCAGGTAGTCGGCCAAATGGTCGGCCATTGCTTGGCCTTTCATCGCGGTTCGAGTCACTTAGATGATGTCAAACTCTATTAGAAAAATCTGCCACTTTGCAAGTCTTCCCGTGGGCGTAGGCTTCTAAAAGATATACTTTAGAGGATCCACACGAGAAATGAGGTAAGTAGTGTAGGACGACTTATAGTGCTTCAACTTTTGTGCTACCCAAGTCAGGGCACAACATGTCCTTTCAAAGGGAGTATACTTAACCTTATATGATGTGAACTTCTTGATAAGATAATAGATGGATTGCTCCTTCCTGCCAGTGATGTCATGTTGACCTAACACACAACCAAATGAATTATCCAGGACTGTCAAATAGAGGATTAAAGGTCTCTCGGGTTCCGGCGGGACCAACACAAGTGGGTTCGACAAGTACCCCTTTGATATTATCAAAGCCTTCTGGCACTCATCAGTCCATTTGACCCAACATCCTTTTTTAGCAACTTAAAGATGGGTTCACAAGTTGTCGTGAATTAAGTAATAAACCTGTTGATGTAGTTTAAATGCAGAAGAAAACTCATCAACTCAGTCTTATTCCTTGGCGGTGGTAACTCTTGGATAACTTTGATCTTTGACGGATCCAACTCAATACCTCGCCGACTGAATATGAACCCCAACAGTTTCCCAGATGGAATGCCAAATGCACACTTTGTAAGGTTATGCTTAAGATTGTGTATATCTCTTCGACATAAACCTCAATCTCTTTGTGTATCATTTTATGAAACACAATAGTCATTTCCCTCATGTAAGTTGCCCCAGCATTTTTCAAACCAAATGGCATTACCCGGTGGCAATAATTTCCCTATAGTGTGATGAACGCTGTCTTTTCTGCATCTTCCTCATCCATCAAAATATGGTGGTACCCTGCATAGCAATCCACAAAAGACCCGATCTCATTCTTAGTATAGTTATCAATCAAAATGTGGATACATGGAAATGGAAAATTATCTTTTGGACTTGCTTTGTTGAGATCACAGTAATCAACATTAGCTAACCAAGTAGGGTATTGCATGACTCGAATGACCTTTGCGTCCAAATGTTTTGTGATTTCTTCCTTGATCTTCACACTCATATCAGTCTTGAACTTCCTTAACTTCTACTTGACGGGAGGGAATGCCAGGTCAGTTGGTAATTTGTGAAACACCAAGTCAATACTTAGACCCGGCATGTCGTGATATGACCATGCAAAAATGTCTTTATATTCAAATAGTACTTCGATTATTTCCTTCTGTTTCATCATCATAGTCTATTTCTTGGATTATTACTTTAGAGTTAGATTGGCTTTTAAGACTTGACCGAAGATTCCTCATGCATGTCATGTCATTAAAACCAACATAAAAAGAACTGTACAAAGAAAGAAAAAATGACACTATCATGAGTAATGGAAAAAGGGAAATTGCATTTCATTAAAAATAAAGGATAGGAGGGTTTGTACATCAAAACAAGAGAAAAATAAAAATTTGGATTACAACTCTGGAATACTCCAAATAACAGAAAGGAAAACAAAGCAAACTACCAAGACTCCTTCGAGTAGGGAGAGGAGTAGCATTCCAATTATTAAGCTTCACTTTCGGCCCAATATACTGCACGTCTGCTTGGCTAGAACCTTCCCCAATTTCTACCATGTTCACCACTTCAAATAGACTCTGGAACCTTTTAACCAAATCTTCATCAAAGTCAACCATAGGCTTTGGAACTGCTGACACTGGATGCTTCACGACCTCTGACTTGATGAAAGACCGGGAGAGACGTGGGATAGGCTTAGGAAGCAATCGCGCCTTCTTTTTCAGCTTTCTAGCCTTCTTCACATCATCCTCTGTAGGCTTAAACCCCAGACCAAATGTACCCAGATTTTGAGACACTGCCTGCATGATACCTTGCAAAGATGCACCCAGACCCTTGTCCGCCAGAAAATCATTCTTCAACATTTCATTTGCTACCATGACGGTCACAGAAACTAACATTGGATCTGGAATGTATTCCCTTTCCGGAACCTTCTCAACTGACACTGTTTCAGAAATTTGGCCCCTTATCAGCTTCAACCTTAATAAATGGGACGGATGTATACTTGTAAGCACAAAAGTTCTCATCACCATGCACAATGACTTCCTGTCTGTCCCACTCAAACTTTAAAATCTGGTGCAAAGAAGACATGACTGCTTTGGCAACATGTATCCAAGGCCTACCCAACATCAAATTGTAAGAGACAGCCACAACCAGTACCTGGAACTCCATGGTAAATTCAACTGGTCCTATTTTTAGTTCAAGAACGATATCGCCAATAGAGTCTTTTCCCCCTCCATCAAAACCTTGTATACATATACTGTTCTTGTGGATCCTCTCAGCATCAATTTTTAACTTGTACAGAGTAGAGAGAGGGAAAATGTTTGCATTTAAACCATTGTCAACTAATACCCTTGTGACCATAGAATCTTCGCATTTCACTGTGAGATAGAGGGCCCGATTGTGTTCCGTACCCTCCAGAGCAATTCATTATCCGAAAAGGTAATCCTGTTTGACTCAAATATCTTAGTGATAATCTTCTCCAAATGGTTCACTGTGATCTTGTCAGGAATATGAGCTTCATTCAGAATCTTCATAAGGGCCTGATGGTGCTGTCTAAATGTATCAATAATGATGGAAAAGAAATCTGAGTGGGGGTCTTTCTTAATTGTTATACTATGGAGTAATCATGCACCTTCATTTTTCTCAAAAATTCTTCTGCTTCCTCTTCGGTGACTAGTTTCTTCACTAGAATTGGACCATCTTTGGGCGGTTTAGTCTTCCTTAATTCCTCTGGAGCAAAGCATCTCCCCGAACGAGTCAAACCCTGGGTTTCATTTACTTCTTCTTACACCTCCTTCCCTTTGTAAGTTACTATCACTCGCTTGTAATTCCATGGAACAACCATGGTGTTTTTTATCGATAACTGGGTCACTGGTATTATAATAACAGGGGCAATGCGGGCCCCTTCCACAATAATGACAGACTTACTTGCTATCCCCCGCATGACCACTTTCGGCTTTCCTTGCTTTGTTCCATCATCACCTGGTAACCCCTTCGCGACTACCACAGGCGGCTTATCATTTGGCCTGCTTAGCTTGTCTGTCAACCCTTCAACTATCAAAGATATTGCCTTTGTAACATTGGGAGTTTTGACTGGCTTACTTTTGCCGAAACGGATCATCATAACAAACTTTGAAGGTTTCTTGGGCTCCCCATACTTATGCACTATCTCAATCATGTGCGTTTCGGCATGGGCTGGCAATGGATTTGATTAATGTTCGGAGTTTCTGGACTCTGGACCACAATTTGGTTTGTATCGATGAGCTCCTGGATGGCGTTATTCAAATTCCAACATTTTTCTGTGTCGTACCCCGGAGCATCAAAACAATATGCACATCTGAGGGAATAATCCAGGTTCTTTTGAGTGGGGTTTGGTAATTTTGACTCAATTGGCCTCAGAAAATCCAAGTGCCTCAACCTCTAAAATAAGCTGGCATAATACTCCCCAAGCAGGGTGAAAGTTTTCTTCCGCTTCAGCCTTTCATCTCTATAATCTGGTCTGGGATAAAAGCCTGAACCAGTAGGGTTTCAGTTTGCTCGTGGAGTGGGTTAAGGATTTTGTGGAGCTAGTCCACGCCATTGCGGGTAAGGAGGGGTTGAGCATATGACTGTGCGTGGTGGACATGATATTGGGTGGCCTGACTGAATACTGAGGCTCTATTGGTGGGAAGTAGGGTTAGGGTGGATTATATGGAGTTTGGGTGTAGGTTTCAGGCTGGGGTCGAGGCTGGGTATATTGGTCATGCTTACCCGTTGGGTCATGCCAATATCCTGAGACGACCATAGCAACATCTTCTTTCTTTTTTTTCCCTAACACGCCCCCGGTGCCATTCTGGATTGCGTGCGTAGTTGCTTTGATAGCAGAGTAACTTATGATCTTGATCGATTTGAGTCCTTCCTCTACTATTCCTCCTATCTTAACCACTTTATTGAAAGACTTACCTATCGCCAAGATCAGATGACCCAAGTAAGTAGGCTCCAAGGCCTGAAGAAAATGCTCCACCATTTTATCTTCCTCCATTGGAGGGTAGACATGTGCTGCCTGTTCTCTCCAGCGAAAACCATACTCCCTGAAACTCTCACTAGGCTTTTTCTCTATCTTAGTCAAAGACAAGCGGTCTGGGACAATCTTTACATTATATTGGAAATGTCGAGCAAACGCTTGGGCCAGATTATCCCAATTGTATGACCTGATGTTGTCCTGGCGGGCGTACCACTCCAATGCTGCACCACTCAGACTTTGGCTAAAATATGCCATTAACAGTTCATCTTTCCCGCCGGCTCTCGTCATTTTGCTGCAAAATCCTCTCAAGTGGGCCACGGGGTCTCTGTGCCTGTCATACAAATCAAACATGGGCATTTTGAATCCAACAGGTAGCTAGATATCAGGAAACAAGCATAGATCCTTATAAGCCACGCTCACTTGGCCCCTAACCCTTGCATATTTCTCACGACTGCTCCAAGCTTTTTACCTTCCTAAATATCTCCTCGTGCTCCTTGTTTTTGTGTGGCTTCTCAGTTTCAATAGGAAGCTCAAAGTGTGGAGTGTAGGAGTAGTGATCTGGGACTTTGAAGGTGGGCTCTGGGGAATAATACTGGTTATCTTGGGTTTGAAATACCGGCTCACTAGAAGATCGATGGAGTGTAGCTGGTAGAGGTGCTACGAAGACAGGGGTAGCTAGTGGGGAGGGGGGAGGGTATCTGGTTGCTATGGCTAGTTGAGCTTGGGTGGCATGGGAAGTGGTGCCATGATAGTGGTTGTTAGGGGTGAAGCTAGGTGCGTGTTGTGGGGATAAATCATTAGTGGGGGCCTCTTGAGATTGAGCCAATGGTGGAATTAAAGCAGGGTTAGTGGGTCATGATGGTGGAGGGTGCCCTTGCATCCATACCTGGTACATTTCGGTCATCTTGTGCTTCATCTTATGTAACTCCTCTTTTAAACCAGGCTCAGATTCTTCCTCCTCTCTCGGCGGGTCAATAATACTCGCGTCCAATTCTTTGCCAGCCATGATCAACTTGTGTTTAAACCTGTTGTTGTACAGGTGTGTTGCCAGAATGCCAAACAAAATAACCACCTTCATGTTCTTAATGACAACAACAAACTTGTAAATGTTTAAGATTTAACAGATAGGCAACTGCACGTTTGGGGATGCAATGCACTTAAACAATTAAAAGTTTCTACTATGTATTTTAACGGTTTCATGCTTCATCCCGGCCTTAACTAACTCTTTTCATTTTGCACTTCCTCTTCTCTCTTTTCTTTTCTTTTCACTCCAGCCTTTCTTTAGTCACTATTGACCTTTCCCATTTGGTTCTTGTCGCTCCCCTTTTATTTTGCACTTATTTTTCTCTCTCGTTTTTGCCATTATTTCTTTTCACTCAAATTTCCTTCTCTTTTATTTTCCCTCTCTTTCCTTTTTTCTTTCTTCTCTATCTTTTTATTTTTATTTTAGGGTTATGATCGAATCCTATGGGGATTGCCTACGTATCATGATGCCGCATAAATCAGATCATTATGTAGTTCAGGGGATAAATGAAATATAAAACAAAGAAATATTTTTGGTTTTTCAAATTTTCATTAGATAAAACATTCTGATTTTCCTATATTACAATGACTCCGCCCTATAGACTTAAACATAAAAAGCTAACAGACTCAATACAGACTCGAAAGTGGACTTACAGACTCCAAAAGAATCTGAAAATATAGATTTGAAGGTGGGCTAACAGACTCCAAAAGAAACTACAAATACAGACTTGAAAAACAAAATCAGAAATACATAAGTGCCTCAACTACTGCTCTGGGGGCCCGCGGGACATCAGTCGGTCTCGCCGGGGGCCTACATGCCATATCTTCTTTGAGGCAATATAGGTCATCCATTATCTGAGGACAAAAATCATAACTAAAGTGAAGAACATGGACCTGGTCATGTCCTCGTATTCGTTGCACTTCTTCACAATACAATCAGCAATCCTTCTAACCCTCTTCATGATGATACTCTTCTCTTGTAGCAGCCATCCAATTTGTTGAGATCTAGCCTCCAAAACCTGTGCGGTCGTATGATTTTGCTCTTGCAGTTGTTGTAGGTCTTCTTTTAGTTGCGACATCAAGGCATAACAATGTTCTCTTTTTGCTTTGAAGTCTCTTGCCTGCTTGGGTCAGTTCGCTCTCAAGGGCATTGATCTTTTCCTTCAGACCCATGATTCCTTTGTCATACTTTTCCTTCAACTGTGGAACGAAGCTTGACCGTCCCTCCTCATTCTTAGCTAACTTTGCTCGGGCCTTTGCTAGTTCACCTTCAGTCTTTTCCAAATCAAATCCATAGTCACATACTCTCCGCCTGAGGTTGTCTATAGGTTTCTCATTTTTTTCACTTCTGGTACGGTTCTCAGCTGCTATTTTCATCTTTCAGATTTGGGCTCGAAGGGCTTCATTTTCTTGGGCAAACATCCTCCTTTTACCTTCCGCTTCTTGCGCCTGGAAATCATTATTGAATTCGGCGTTTCTTAATTTTTCTTCTAGGGTGTGAATGGTGGCTTGATACTTTTTCTCCTTTTCTCCCTAGGCCAACCTTTCTCGGACTTTAACATCGAAATCTTGAAAATGAGGTCTCTTGGCGGGCCTTTCAGGCTCGGGCTCCGGCCTATTATTTGCACAAGACCTTCTCTTAAACCACACGGCATAATCTAGATCCACCTCCCCCTTTTCAACATCTGGCAATGTAGCTTCTGGATGTAGCTTAATAACCTGGGTGGTTAGGTCTTCATCTTTGGGCACCACCTGATATCTCCCTAACTGCCTTAAGACCATTTGCGGTGCATATGGCTGGACACTTCTCAAACCCATCAACATTAGGTAACCCTTTGTAGCCGTCATATGTATGATTTCCGTCACAGGGAGCCATCCTATAGTCCACTCGACCTGACTTGCTTTTAGAGTTCCCAAGTGGGAGACCCAGGCTTCAAACCCTTCTAGAGCATTGTAGTCTTTCACCCTTTCCTTATAACTCTTGATGACATTATCTTTGCTTGAACCATAGCTTATGAATTTGGGGTGATGGTGGAGATGCTCAATCAACCACATTTGTAGAAGAACATTACAACCTTCAAAGAATTGAGCCCCAGACTTACACTATGTCAATGCTCGATAAATGTCTTCCAGCACTAACTGAGCAAGTGTGTGAACTTTTTTAGTGACGAGGTGCAATTTTGGCCATGTGGATATCCATTATCCCTTCTGCATTCTGAAAGACTATAATTCCCAAAAATTCCACTATGAAAGCGAACCGACAATGAATTTGCCAGATGCTCTTATCCTGTTTGTTGTTTAATCCCTTTTCATGCATTTCGAACCCAGTTGAGTTCCCTAACCCGAAATACAAGAAGTAGAAGGAACAATATCCTCTATTTACATGGGCCTTCTTTATTTGCTTACTGATATTCAGGAGATCAAAGAATTTGTGCACAGAGGGAGCCCTTGGGAATATAAGTTGGTTTTTCCTCAAGTCCCGGTCAAAGTCAATATATCCGGCTATTTCCTCCCGTGTAGAGGTGAGCTCAAAATTCGAGAAATGGAAAACATTGTGGACAAAAACCCAAAAAGTTACCAAAACCTTGATTAGATCCTCCGGTAGTTTGATTTCCATAATGTCTATAAGGGCACCCAACTGCTCTTTTACCCAATCCCGACCATCTTCATGTAGATTATTCCACCACATACGAAGTTGCAGCCGAGCCTGTTCTATGACCAATTTTGACGGGTTCTGGACAGTATTCATTTGTACCTGTGGATGGTTAAGGTTAGGGTTGACTCCGGTGGACTCTTTTGTGAAACAAGTTTTCAATTTCTAAAAGAAAAAATCTATGGAAAATGGCCCCCCTATGCTATGTTAACAAAAGTGGTCGTTTTTGTAAACATGGCCCCTTCACAATTCTAAATTAAATTTTGAGGCCCGGGGAAGGTACTTTATGGAAAAATGACACCTTATCGATAGACTTATCCGTTCTTTATGAATATAGCCCTTCGACAATTGAAAGATATTCTAAGGCTATTCCGGCAAGAATGGCTTAAGACATAACCGAAGCTAGGTCGGCTTATTCCCTTGAAAAAACCCTAAACTACATTTTATTTTATTATTACTTTTTCTTATTTTGAAAAAATAAAGTCAAACCTTATGTAGTTTGCCTACGTATCCCACATCCGGTGAGAATCAGACATGTGTAGTTCGGCCAATTTTGACAAAATCGGAAAAGACATGTTATTGACTCATTTTGAAATGACTCTTTTTCCTTAACTCTTTCTTTTTTGAAAATATTCGGCAGAGTTTTGAGTCATATTAAAATACCGGGGTTTTCAGAACCGGGCTTTATTTCCTTCTTACGTCACTCTTGGATTTTCACTTGATTTTCTTTTCCTACCCAGTCAACATGTAAGGCGAAACAAATAAATGTTCATATAGCACGTAGGATGCATCAGGATGGTCTGTTATTTTGGGTACACCTGTCTTAGACGGACCCAACCCCTGTGTTAAGTCCCCAAAGTCAAATGCACGTGATGCAAAAAAATTTCCTACTAGGGATCCGGCATGAGGTTATGTTATTCTAGGTTTAAACCTGGGACTGTGTTCTAGACCTAGCTTACCCGAGGGAACAACTCGAGATGAATATGGGGAAATGTACCGGGAGCACGAAAGTATGCCCGGTCTTGTTGCTGGCCCAGCCTCTTTCTAATTGGTATGGCTTTTAACAAAAAGTGGGCCACGCGTACGTGTGCACCGTATTTTAGAAGACTCAGAAGGGTGGCGTACAAAGGCATTTTAATAAAATTCAAACAATATCGAAATGGTAAATAAACAACAATTAGCACATTAAGTTCACAAAAATACAGTAATATTAACAATAAATGAAGCCAAATAAAATCATATTAAAAATCTCGAATTCTTGAACCCTGAACCAGAGATTCTGGGTTATTGGTCCCCAGCAGAGTCGCCAGAGCTGTCACACCTTCTTTTTCTACCCCGCAAGGGTATAAGGGAGTTTTTTTTCAATTTAAGTGATAATCGAAACGGAATTATTTATATTGAATTCAGAGTCGCCACTTGAGATAATTTATGGTGTCCCAAGTCACCGGTTTAAAATCCTGAATCGAGGAAATTGACTCTTATTTATGGTCCGCAAACACACAAATTCGGGTAAGGAATTCTATTAACCCGGGAGAAGGTGTTAGGCATTCCCGAGTTTTATGGTTTTAGCACGGTTGCTTTAATCATACTTGGCTTAATCAATTGTCTAATTACTTATTTTAGAACCTATGTGCATTCACCTATTTTAGTTAAGAAATTATCTTAAAAATAGGTCACCGCACGTGTACCAATTTGTTTGGCGCATCAAGAATTATGTCACGCGAACATGTCCACAATTAATAATACTTTGCTATTATTAAGAAAGTTTAGTCAAAGTTGAGCGAAAACATACTCCGATTTTGTTTTTAACATCGTAATTATGTCACATGAACGTGTACACAATCACGATGATAGATTAGCCATGCCTAGAACAAACTAGATATTCATAGTATGCAATTCTTAATTCGGTGATTGTGAGCTAAAAGGCCCGAGATTATGAAGTGTTTTAACTATATCTCGAGCTCATTCCCTTTTAAGCCTCTGATCTCATACATGTGACCAAGCCCAATTCCTAAAATATATGAATGATTTCGATCACCAGTGGTCTAGGTCTTTCCCAATTCTCACGCTCAAACTCGTTCATACAACTTGGAATACAATGCAAATTACATAAATAAAATAGCAATTGAAATACTGTATTGTAAATGAATAAAATATCATAAACAAACTACCAACATATTCTAGAAAATGTCAGACCTACAATTTAGTGCATGCTCAGGCGCGATTTGACTATGGTGTTAAATTGAACCACATTCTTAAAAATGTCAAAAATGGGATCTCAGAGATGATACTCAAATTCCATTACAACACTTCACTTTGGATTTTTAGGAATAATAAATCATCAACTCATAGATTTGCCTTCTAATTTCAAAAATTAAACTTTTGCTGAAGCTCCCACCACATTCTCACATTCACTTTCAATCATGGTCCATCCAACTCAGATGCATTCATTATCAGACCATGATATTGTTCAGGCAAGCATTCATAGTATCAATTCTAAGCTGTATCCGAGGAACTTAAGTTTTAACAAGCTTTAATCACTAGGAGGGGATTTAACGTGGATTAAGTTCAGACAGTGGATTTGCTTACAATCAAAGAGCACAAGATTTGGACATAGCTAATATTATTTCAAATAAGGAAGATTTCACTTAATCAAACAATAAATTGGCACACAAATGCACATTTTAGATTGAGAGAAACAAGAAACAGACTTGGACATGTACATTTCTTTTTCAATTGTATAATTTGAAACTTAAACTTTCAGGTCTACTAGAATTAAGAACTCAAACACATAGGATCAAGAAGTTAATGTTCACACACATTCTGGCTTTTGACACATGAATTCCACCACCTATTGTTTCACACATTCATAGATTGGACACTAAGTTACCAAGCTAACATGAGTCGACGTTCAAATTTCTGCAAGTAAGAACAGACCTACAGCCGCGAAATAGAATGAATTTGATTCATTTAACCCTAAAGATATGCATATGGTTCTCATACCAGTACAAATCAAACAACACTAATAGGAAAACTTTGCAAAACAACAAAGGAACTAGTTTGTCGAACTCTTTTCAGCAGTAACATGACATACTCCAGTAAACCACACAATCAAAAACCAAATCTGACTTCAATCAAAGATGTCGAAATCAAGCAAATTCGAGATTGTATGACATTTGAACACAAAAATAACAAAAAAAAACAGAACAGATTTGCACACCATGGAGAATTCATCCAGACTCATCGTCAATCCAACACCAACAATTTACTTTTATTAGCACTCGAACTTAAAACATTTTAGAAATTCAAACGAAACCTAATTGTTTATCCTAGGCTCTCCCCATACTTTAATAACACCAAAGAATAAAATAAGAGGATGAGTCAGTCAAAGCACAAGAAATTGAGAACTGAACTAGCCCCAGAACTGAATGTCACGACCCAATCTCCGAACCCGATCGTGATGGTGCCTCTTGTGAAGACAAGGCCAACCAGACCAAAACGGAACACCTCTTTTGAACAGTTAATCATCATAAACAGTAATAACATATAATATAATGCTCATAAATTGCGGAATTTAAAGATAATAACAGCAGGAACCATCCCGACACAACCCAAACCGGGGTGTCACAAGTCATGAGCTACTACAAAATCTACTATATGTCCACAAAGTACGGAATCCGATACAACGGTCTGAAGAAAACATAAATGATAGAGGATAAGAGAAACAAGGGGTTGCGGACGTTAACCACTACCTCGTAACTCCAAATCACTGCCTAGCCTGGAGGAATCAGCGCTCAGGTGCAGACTCTGCTATACCTGAATCTGCACACACGGTGCAGGGAGTAATGTAAGGACTCCGACTCAGTGAGTAATAATTACAAATAATGGCTGAAAGTATGAAAACACGTAAAGGCACAAAGCAATTCCATATCAAACAGTAAAATCACTTAAAGTAGTAAATCAGTAAAGAAATCAAATGATATTCCTTTTTAAAACAAGTAAAACAGGTAATTTAACAGGTAATTAACAAGTAGAAATCCACCCCTCGGGCACAATATCAATCGCTCAGCATAGTATCATCCCCTCGAGCTAACTCTCAGTACAGTATCAACCCCTCGGGCTACCTCACAATCACTCAGCATAATGGTCAGCCATTGTTACCTGACCAAATTGCATCAAACAGTGTCATTGTTACCACTGTTTCACATCACATGGGTACCCGCGCTCACTGTGGGTGTGCGGACTCCGTAGGGGCCCATTACGGCCCAAGCGCTATCTCAAGCCACCTCGTGGAATCATCACTCAGCATATCCTCATATCACTCAAGCCACCGCATGGCATAAATAGTATCTCAGGCCCTCGACCTCATATCACTCAGCATATCCTCACATATGGCCCTCGGCCTCACTCAGTCCAGAAATCATCATAAGCCCCTTGGGCATTAGTAAAACAGTAGTTCTCAGCCCAAAACATGATGTAGAAATATCATTTAAGTTTCAAATCTGAGTAAAAGTGGTTGAGTTTGTAAAACAATAGATATCAACAGGACTGAGTTCAAATAATAAGTCAAGTAATAAGGAAACAGTGATAAAAATCCCGGAGGGTTCAAATAGTTGGTACGAAGCCCAAATATGGCAATCAGCCCAAATCATGATGGCAACAAATGAGTTTCAGTCAAATATTTGGTAAAATCATCAATCGGGATGGACCAAGTCACAATCCCCAGTAGTGAAAAACTCCACGCTCATCATCTAGCGCGTATCTTGCCTCAATATAGCACTACGATGTGCAATCTGGGGTTTCAAACCCTCAGGACATCATTTACAACCATTACTCACCTCGAACTGGCTAATTCTCTAGCTCACAATGCCTTTGCCCCTCGAATTGGCCTCCACGCGCGTCGAATCTACCTAAAATCAAAACGAATATGTCACAATATGCTAAGGGAACAAAGCCCAAGCGAAAACATTCGAAAAATATCAAAAATCTCGAAATTAGAAAAACTCGAGCCCCGGGCCCACGTCTCGGAATCAGGTAAAAGTTACATTTTCAGAATCCTCATACCCTCACGAGTCCAACCATACCAAAATTATCCAATTCCGATACCATTTTGTCCTTCAAATCCTCATTTTGCATTTTTGAAAGGTTTCACAATTTTCTTCCCAAATTCCATTTCAAATCACAAATTAAATGATGATTTCAGTGATAGATTCATGTATTCTAGCCAAATCTGAGTTAAAATCACTTACCCCGATGAATTTCCTGAAAAACCTTCGAAAAATGGCCAAAATCTGAGATTTTTAGGTTAAAGTATTAAATAAAAACCAAAACCTCATATTTATAGGTACCCCTCAGGTATCAGCTAGTGCGGGCCGCACCAAAATGCACGCGGTCTGCGCAAGCCAGTGCGATCAGTGAAAAGGCAACGCGCGGCCGCACAGGCCTCCTTCTGTAGTGACAGGTTTTAGTATTTTGGACATAACCTTTGCTACAGATGTCCAAATTACAATATCTTTACCTTTCTGGAAACTAGACACGAAGGGCTACAACTTTTGTTTTTTAATCACCTCAAAATTCCTTGTGGATCAAAAGATATGAGCTTCTGAAGTAGGACCAGCGAATCGTTCCCCACCGCGGCCGCACACCACTTTGTGCGGTCCGCATGACACCTACCGCGGCCGCATCCGACTTTGTGCGGTCCACACAGAACTCACCGCGGGCGCACTCACTTTTGTGCGGACCGCATGACTGAGTTCTGGGACCTGCAACCCCTGTAGGCCTGCTAAAACTATGATTTTTGCACTAAAACATCCCGGAACCTACCCGGAACTCCCGGAACTTCAAACCAATTGTACCAACACATCTCATGACATCGTTCAAACTTGCTCAAAACTTCGGAACGCTCACAACAACATCAAATCATCAATTTAACATAGGATTCAGGCCTACGAACTCCAAGAACTCTTAAATTATGCTTTCGATCAAAAGGTCTATCAAATCTCGTCCGATTGACCTGAAATTTTGCACACACATTCCAAATGACAGAATGAAGCCACTGCAACTCTCAGAATTCCATTCCGACCCCTATATCAAAATCTCGCCTATCAACCGGAATTTGCCAAACTCAATTTCGGAAATTCAAGCCTAAATCTTCTCTACAACTCCAAAACCTATTTCGATCACGCTCCTAAGTCACAAATCACCTCCCGAAGCTAACCGAACCATCGGAACTCATTTCCGAGCCTTCTAACACATAAGTCAACATCCGATTGACTTTTCCAACTTAAGCCTTCTTAAAAGAGACTAAGTGTCTCATTTCTTACCAAATCCTCTCCGAACTCGAACTAATCATCTCGATCACATAAAACATGGATAACGAAGCGTAAAGAAGCTGAAATGGGGGAAATGGAGCGGTAACTCATGAGACGACTGGCCGGGTCGTCACACTGAAATTGAATTAAAAACAACAGCGGCCGGAAATCAATGCCTTGAGCAGCAACCGACTCAAACTTCTCAATCGAATTCCATTTTAACAAATTCCAGATTGAAATGAAAATATAGAATCTATAGATTTCAAAATTTTTAGACAATAATCGACATCAAAATGGAATTGCAGAGCATTTAACAATGCTTTTTTTTTTATTTGTATTTTTTTATTCTGGGACTAAAATGAAAAACAACAATAGAAAAGAAGAAGAATATTTTTAGAACCCTAGTTTTCCTCTCTCAATTTTCTCTCTGAAAATTTCTCTCGAAACCCTCACACAAGAAAATCCTTACCTTATATAAACCCCCAAAATTTTTGAACCTTCTCCCAAAAATCCAAAAAATCCTTTCAATCTCTTTGTGAACGATTTTAGGGAAAAATGAAGGGCATGGATTGACTTCCATCCATCTACGGCTCCCATTCATCCAACAAATCGCTCAAGAGGATAAAGAAAACGTGAAAATCTGGGAGGAATCTTGTTGTTTGTTAGAAATCCATTAGGATTAGAGTGACGTGGAGAGATAGGGCCCGTGTGCGAGTGAACTCGCCTGAGTTTGGCGAGTTTTGGGTGGGTTGAGGCGCGGCGGAGATTGGGTCAAAGGGGTAGCGCAATTTCAGTTTAGGTGATTAGGGTTTCTTTTAGGGGGATATGTTATAATAGGGTTTATGTATGGAGGGGTGAGGGTCAGGTCGGGTTTGGGCTGGGTAGGGGCGGATCCAAGCAAAAAAATTTGGGCTCAGCATTTTAATTAGCCAAATTTGAGTTCCAAGCAAAGTCTTCCCCCCTTTTATTTATTTTTTTTTCTTTTCTTGATTTTATTAATTACTAAATTTAATTAAAAATACTATACTAAAATTTAATTTATAAAATCATATTATTTATTTAAAAAATATAAAAATGATTAATTAACTCAAAGCTAAAGCAAAGAAATTGTTGATTTGAAACTATAAGCTAAAAATGTAAAAATAGCCAATATATTTGATTTTTTTAAATAAAGCAATTAATTAACTAATTAATCCTAAAAATATGAAGATATGATCTAAATTCAATGCATGGTGTTTTTAATATTTTTTCAGGATTTTGACAGAATTAGAGATGCACAAAAATGCAAACAATTAACCAAATTATACAAAAATCTGATCAAATTGCAAACAATTTGGGAAAAATCTATTTCTTTAATTTGTAGGAGTATTTTACATGGGGAAAAAACTACGTGCTCACAACGGTGTAGATCTCTAGTGGATTGGATTGAGTCGGGCGAGGCTAGGCTATTGGGTACTTACTTGGTTCAGGATGCTTTGGACAAGGTTAAATTGATTCAGGAGCGGCTTCACACGGCGTAGTTGAGATAGAAGAATTATGCCGACAGGAAGGTTCGTGATGTGTCTTATATGTTCGGGAAGAAGGTACAGCTGAAGGTTTCACCCATGAAGGGTGTTATGAGGTTTAGGAAGAAGGGCAAGTTGAGTCCTCGGTTCATTAGGCCTTTTGAGGTACTTCAGAGGATTGGGGAGGTGGCTTACAAGTTTGTCTTGCCACCTAGCTTGTCGAGTGTATATCCAATATTTCATATTTCTATGCTCCGAAAGTACATTGGTGATCCATATCATGTTTTGGATTTCATCACTGTTCATTTGGATGGTGATTTGACTTATGATGTGGAGCCGGTGGCCATTTTGGAGCAGCATGTTTGAAAGTTGAGGTCAAAGGATATAACTTCAGTGAAAGTGCTGTGGAGAGGTCAGCCCATGGATGAGGCTACTTGGGAGACCGAGCGGGAGATGTGGAGCAGATATCCACACCTATTTGAGACTTCAGGTATGTTTGTAGATCTGTTCGAGGACGAACGTTTGTTTAATTGGGGGATGATGTAACGACCCAGCCAGTCATTTTGAGAGTTGTAGTCTCGTTCTCCCATTAACTGCTTCTTTTGTGTTCTACAGCTGTTATATGACTTACTGGGTTAGTTGGTTCTGGTCCGAAGTGATTTTAGAATAAATTGTGACACTTAGTCTCTTAATTGAAAGCTTAAGTTAGAAAAGTTGTCCGAATGTTAATTTATGTGTACACGAGCTTATATTTAAATTTTGATGGTTCTATTAGCTCTATTAGGTGATTTTAGACTTAGGAGCACGTCCGGATTCTGAGTTGGAGGTCCGTAGTGGGATTAAGCTTAAATTGGCGAAAGTTGGAATTTTGAAAAGTTTGACCGGGAGCGGACTTTTTGATATCGGGGTCGGATTGGATTTACGGAAGTTGGAATAGGTTCACGGTGTCATTTATGATTTTTGTGCAAAATTTGAGGTCAATCGGACGTAATTTGATATATTTAAGTATCGTTTGTAGAGTTTGGAAATTTCAAAGTTCATTAGGCTTGAATCCTTGTGTAATTCGTGCTTTTGATGTTGTCAACTAAGTTTGTATTATGATTTAGGACTTGTTGGTATATTTGGTTGAGGTCACGAGGGCCTAAGGTTTATTTCGGGTGGTAAAAAGACTTGGTTTTGAGTTGGTGAAGAAGCTGAAGTATTGCTGCAACTGGTGTAACCACAACTAAGGAGTGGGCACCGCAGGTGAGAGCCCGCATAAGTGGGAAGATAGCTACATAAGCGGGCTACCTTTCTGGAAACTAGACATGAAGGGCTACAACTTTCGTTTTTTAATCACCTCAAAATTCCTTGTGGATCAAAAGATATGAGCTTCCGAAGTAGGACCAGCGGATCGTTCCCCACCGCGGCCGTACACCACTTTGTGCGGTCCGCATGACACCTACCGCGGCCGCATCTGACTTTGTACGGTCCGCACGGAACTCACCGCGGGCGCACTCACTTTTGTGCGGACCGCATGGCTGAGTTCTGGGACCTGCAACCCCTGTAGGCCTGCTACAACTATGATTTTTGCACTAAAACATCCCGGAACCTACCCGGAACTCCCGGAACTTCAAACCAATTGTACCAACACATCTCATGACATCGTTCAAACTTGATCAAAACTTCAGAACGCTCACAACAACATCAAATCACCAATTTAACATAGGATTCAGGCCTACGAACTCCAAGAACTCTTAAATTATGCTTTCGATCAAAAGGTCTATCAAATCTCGTCCGATTGACCTGAAATTTTACACACACATTCCAAATGACAGAACGAAGCCACTGCAAAAACTCAATTTCGGCAATTCAAGCATAAATCTTCTCTACAACTCCAAAACCCATTCCGATCACGCTCCTAAGTCACAAATCACCTCCCGAAGCTAACCGAACCATCGGAACTCATTTCCGAGCCTTCTAACACATAAGTCAACATCCGATTGACTTTTCCAACTTAAGCCTTCTTAAAAGAGACTAAGTGTCTCATTTCTTACCAAATCCTCACCGAATTCGAGGTAATCATCTCGATCACATAAAACATGGATAACGAAGCGTAAAGAAGCTGAAATGGGGGAAATGGAGCGGTAACTCATGAGACGACTGGCCGGGTCGTCACACTGAAATTGAACAAAAAACAACAGCGGCTGGAAATCAATGCCTTGAGCAGCAACCGACTCAAACTTCTCAATCGAATTCCATTTTAACAAATTCCAGATTGAAATGAAAATATAGAATCTATAGATTTCAAAATTTTTAGACAATAATCGACATCAAAATGGAATCGCAGAGCATTTAACAATGCTTTTTTTATTTGTATTTTTTATTCTGGGACTAAAAATGAAAAACAACAATAGAAAAGGAGAAGAATATTTTTAGAACCCTAATTTTCCTCTCTCAATTTTCTCTCGAAAATTTCTCTCGAAACCCTCACACAAGAAAATCCTTACCTTATATAAACCCCCAAAATTTTCGAACCTTCTCCCAAAAATCCAAAAAATCCTTTCAATCTCTTTGTGAACGATTTTAGGGAAAAATGAAGGGCATGGATTGACTTCCATCCATCTACGTCTCCCATTCATCCAACAAATCGCTCAAGAGGATAAAGAAAACGTGAAAATCTGGGAGGAATCTTGTTGTTTGTTAGAAATCCGTTAGGATTAGAGTGACGTGGAGAGATAGGGCCCGTGTGCGAGTGAACTCGCCTGAGTTTGGCGAGTTTTGGGTGGGTTGAGGCGCGACGGAGATTGGGTCAAAGGGGTAGCGCAATTTCAGTTTAGGTGATTAGGGTTTCTTTTGGGGGGATATGTTATAATAGGGTTTATGTATGGAGGGGTGAGGGTCAGGTCGGGTTTGGGCTGGGTAGGGGCGGATCCAAGCAAAAAAATTTGGGCTCAGCATTTTAATTAGCCCAATTTGAGTTCCAAGCAAAGTCTTCCCCCCTTTTATTTATTTTTTTTCTTTTCTTGATTTTATTAATTACTAATTTTAATTAAAAATACTATACTAAAATTTAATTTATAAAATCATATTATTTATTTAAAAAATATAAAAATGATTAATTAACTCAAACCTAAAGCAAAGAAATTGTTGATTTGAAACTATAAGCTAAAAATGTAAAAATAGCCAATATTTTTGAATTTTTTATATAAAGCAATTAATTAACTAATTAATCCTAAAAATATGAAGATATGATCTAAATTCAATGCATGGTATTTTTAATATTTTTTCAGGATTTTGACAGAATTAAAGATGCACAAAAATGCAAACAATTAACAAAATTATACAAAATTCTGATCAAATTGCAAACAATTTGGGAAAAATCTATTTCTTTAATTTGTAGGAGTATTTTACATAGGAAAAAAACTACGTGCTCACAATGGTGTAGATCTCCAGTGGATTGGATTGAGTCGGGCGAGGCTAGGCTATTGGGTACTTACTTGGTTCAGGATGCTTTGGACAAGGTTAAATTGATTCAGGAGCGGCTTCACACGGCGTAGTCGAGATAGAAGAATTATGCCGACAGGAAGTTTCGTGATGTGTCTTATATGTTCGGGAAGAAGGTACAGCTGAAGGTTTCACCCATGAAGGGTGTTATGAGGTTTAGGAAGAAGGGCAAGTTGAGTCCTCGGTTCATTAGGCCTTTTGAGGTACTTCAGAGGATTGGGGAGGTGGCTTACAAGTTTGTCTTGCCACCTAGCTTGTCGAGTGTATATCCAATATTTCATATTTCTATGCTCCGAAAGTACATTGGTGATCCATATCATGTTTTGGATTTCATCACGGTTCATTTGGATGGTGATTTGACTTATGATGTGGAGCCGGTGGCCATTTTGGAGCAGCATGTTTGAAAGTTGAGGTCAAAGGATATAACTTCAGTGAAAGTGCTGTGGAGAGGTCAGCCCATGGATGAGGCTACTTGGGAGACCGAGCGGGAGATGTGGAGCAGATATCCACACCTATTTGAGACTTCAGGTATGTTTGTAGATCTGTTCGAGGACGAACGTTTGTTTAATTGGGGGATGATGTAACGACCCAGCCAGTCATTTTGAGAGTTGTAGTCTCGTTCTCCCATTAACTGCTTCTTTTGTGTTCTACAGCTGTTATATGACTTACTGGGTTAGTTGGTTCTGGTCCGAAGTGATTTTAGAATAAATTGTGACACTTAGTCTCTTAATTGAAAGCTTAAGTTAGAAAAGTTGTCCGAATGTTAATTTATGTGTACACGAGCTTATATTTAAATTTTGATGGTTCTATTAGCTCTATTAGGTGATTTTAGACTTAGGAGCACGTCCGGATTCTGAGTTGGAGGTCCGTAGTGGGATTAAGCTTAAATTGGCGAAAGTTGGAATTTTGAAAAGTTTGACTGGGAGTGGACTTTTTGATATCGGGGTCGGATTAGATTTCCGGAAGTTGGAATAGGTTCATGGTGTCATTTATGATTTTTGTGCAAAATTTGAGGTCAATCGGACGTAATTTGATAGATTTCAGTGTCGTTTGTACAGCTTGGAAATTTCAAAGTTCATTAGGCTTGAATCCTTGTATAATTCGTGCTTTTGATGTTGTTGACTAAGTTTGTATTGTGATTTAGGACTTGTTGGTATATTTGGTTGAGGTCCCAAGGGCCTCAGGTTTATTTTGGGTGGTAAAAAGACTTGGTTTTGAGTTGGTGAAGAAGCTGAAGTATTGCTGCAACTGGTGTAACCACAGCTAAGGAGTGGGCACTGCAGGTGAGAGCCCGCATAAGTGGGAAGAGAGCTACATAAGTGGGCTTGGTGGAGAAGGAAGTGGTCGCAGGTGCGATGTTCCTTCCGCACCTGCGAGGACGCAGATTCGTCGAGAAGGGCGCAGGTGCGAAGTTTGAAGGTTTAGTTGTTTCCGCAGAAGCGGACAAATGGCCGTAGAACTGCTTTCGTAGGTGCAAGACATAGAGCGTAGGTGTGTGGAATAACCGCATAAGTAGTCCCGCAGGTGCAGATAAATGACCACAGGTGCGAAAAGCCTGGGTAGAATGATTAATAACAAGGGCTCGCGATTTTAGTGTCATTTCAACATTTTGAACTCGGACTCAGATAATTTTGGAGAAAATATTCGAGTTTTTTTTAGGTAAGCTTCTTGTACTCGTTTTTGATCAATAATCATGATTCCCCATTGTTTTTCCCACCTGGATTATGTGGTGTTGAGGTGAAATTTGGGGGTTTGAGGTTAGGGATTTGGAGAATAAATTTTGGGGATTTGAATGACCATTTGGTGTCGGATTTATGCAAATTTGGTATGGTTAGACTCGTGAGTGAATGGCCTTTTAGGTTTTGTGACTTTGATCAGATTTCGAGACATGGGCCCAGGGGCCGGGTTTGAGCCGATTTCGGATTTTTGGCTATAATTTAGTACCTTTGTTGTGGAATTGATTCGTTTAGCCTATATTGATTGTATTGTACTACTTGTGGTAAAATTTGGGACATTTGGAGGCCGACTCGCGAGGCAAAGGCATTTTGGAGTATCATTTTGCTCGGATTGAGGTAAGCAACAATTATAAAAGTCCTGAGGGTATGAAACCCCAAATTTTGTATCATGTGATTATTTAGGAGGTGACGCATCTGCTAGGTGACAGGTGTGTGGGTGTGCACCGTGGGAATTGTGACTTGGTCCGTTCCGTGAAACTGTAAAGTTGAATAACTTGTTGTTAGCTATATGCTCTCTTTGTGTTATAGAAATTTCACTATAAATTATGTTACAAACCATGTTTAGGCTATGTGTTGGTATTGTTAGGACCCACAAAGGCCGGGTTACGTGTTGAACTGCCTGCTTAATGCTATTTGTACTCAGTCTCAGTTTTTACACGCATATCATATCTTAGTCTCTTTTATTCTTATTGATACATCATGTTATTATTGTTTGGGCTGGTTATCCTGATTTCTGAGATTCCGAGAGACTAGAGAGGTTGATAAATAAGTGAGGCCGAGGGCCTGATGGCGAGATATTAATACCATATCACGTGAGTTTTTTGTGCGGATCTAGATATTTATAATGTAACACGTGAGTTGCCCGTGCGGATCTTGATATTATATTATGGCACGTGAGTTGTCCATGCAGATTATAGCACTTGTTGCTATCACAAGAATTGCAAAACCTTATGGAAACCCTAATATTCTTCCAGAATTTATAGCTGGACAATTAAAGAATAGAGTTTCTTTTCGAAAAGAAATGAAAAAGGCTATTGAATTAACAGAACAAGCAGATACAAAAGGAATTCAAATACAAATTGTGGGGTGTATCGATGGAAAAGAAATTGCACATGTCTGTACACCCCCAGTTAGCCCATGTTCCTATTGAGTGTGAGTGTTGAGGGCTGAGAGCTGAGTGATTGAGTTATTGAGAAAGATTGAGTGACTGATGCGCTAAGAGGTTGTACTTGTTTTCATTGTTGTCGCACTTGTCTGCTATATATCACTGTTTGAAACTCCTGAGAGATTTTGTATCTGATTTTTTTACTTGAACTTTAAACTGTATAAAAATGGTTTGACTTAAATTGCCGGATTTGAAAGCATGTCTACTTCTTGCTGAGATTACTGAAAATGAACTATAACTATGTTGCTCGTCACCATCTTTCAGTTCCTTATTTATTATTGCTACTTAGAGTTGGTTGTACTCTTGCTACACCCTGCACTGCATGTGCATATCCAAGAGTTTCTGGACGCGGAAGGTGTTGATAGTTCTCATAGCTGATTGTTGGAGATAGCGAAGTAGCTGTCTGGCATTCACAGACCTTACTTTCTTCTTCCTTATAACTCCTTTTCGTTGTATTTGGTTTTAGACTGTGATAGTCGTGTTATTTTCAGACTAGTTATGTTTAGATGCTCATGACTTAATTACACCCCGACGGGCTATCTTTTCGCACTTCTATTTTGGGTTTAACCCCTGTTTTATGAAAACTTTGTTTATTTAAAACTCTAGATTTATCTTTCGGTGTAATATTGGAAGTATTTTGAAATGTCGGCTTGCATAGTACCATCGATAGGCTCCATCACGACATGTTAGGATTTGGGTTGTGACATCCTAAAAGGAACATCTTTAGCAAATAAATAGTGTAGGATTGGGTATATTTAACAACTATGTTCTCTCTTCTTTTGATTGAGGCGGTGCGGTTACCGATTTTCCGTTTAGCAGAAGTAAGTTTGGTCTCCTGACACCTACACTATTACACTCTTCTTGTTACACCCCATATTTTCATACGTGAAAGTACACCATAAGTAAATTGATGAAAGCTCGGAGATAAGATGTTACATCCCGCATTTTCATACGTTAAAGTTTCGTTGTCAGTTAAACGATGTAAGCTCGGGAATGAGATTGTTTTGAGATTATAAGTATTATGCTATTTCAATCAAGTGATAAGTAAATTCGTGAAAGTGAGAGGGTGAGAAAATCGAAGAAAATGAGTTTCGTTGAAGTTTGATATTTTGGGATAAAATACAGTCTAAGCTATAATTGTCACGACCCCAAATACCTGGTCGTGATGGCGCCTACCACATTATTAGGCAAGCCAACCCAAACCATCAATCACATCGAATTTCTTTTACAAAACCATTTTCCAACATAGGAATAAATATCGGTTTTCATAAGAAGTGTTTAAACCAACTAAAATAATGCAGAATCCAATAAAAAACATAAAACAACACAACCCCAAATATCTGGTGTCACGAGTCTAGAGCGTCTAATACATAACTGATCGTCTGATACAACAAAAGCTTAGCAAAATGCGGAAAACGAATAAGATAAGAAGGATATAACAGGGCTGCACGCCATGCAACTACCTTGAAATCTCCAGCAACCTCTGAATCAACTGGGGACCCTCACTCTACCACTCGGGCACCTGGATCTGCACACACGGTGCAGGGAGTAACATCAGTATGCCAACTCAATAAGTAACTAAAGTAAATAAGGACTGAAAGCAATGACGAGCAATTCGAATAAAGCATATAACTAAATAATCAATAGAATATCAGATCAATGTTACAGTTTAAAAACCAATTTCACTATAAATCAACATTTTTAGTTTAAAACACTTGAAATCATATACTTAGCAGTATTTCCAATAGAGGCTTGTTTAAAAGAAGAGTGAAATCAGTGAAATAATCATAAACTGGCCCCTCGAGCAAGGAATCACTCAGAATGTGGCCCCTCGGGCAGCCTCTCAGTCACTCATGACTCAACTCTCGTCACTCAGTACTCACTCTCAGCACTCGGCTCATTAGTATCTTATAATAATAGAAATCATAGTAACCGCTGCGGCGTGCAGCCCGATCCATAGTTTATAGTCGACTACGCTCACTGGGTGTTTAAAGACTCTAGAGGGGCTCCTACAGCCCAAACGTCAACGGCGTGCAACCCAATCCAATATATATATCGATATGGCGTGCAACCCGATCCATATAAGTATCGCTGCGGCGTGCAGCCCGATCCATAGAACATATATATACAAATATCCTCACAATTTGGTTCACAACCTCTCTCAGTCCTTAACCTCACAGCCTCTCGGGCACAACAATAGAAATTAGGGAACTCAACCCAAACAGTCCTCACGATTATGAGTAGAGTAATAAAACCAGTTTTAAACATTTGAATAGGTAAAACATGACTGAAGATATGCTTCTAGCAAGTAAAGTGAGGAAAACAGTCAAAATGCCCCTAAGGGTTTCTACAGGTCGGCACAAGGCCCCAAACATGGCATACAACCCATAATACAGTATAAATATCCAAAATACAGAGTAATATAATATTTTCAAATCAAATACGCGGCTTAATAGTCACTACGGGACAGACCAAGTCATAATTCCTACCGGTACATGCCCACACGTTCGTCACCGAGAATGTGCATCACTGCATTTATAAAAACAAGTCAAATACCGGGGTTTGTACCCTCAGTTCCAAATTTACAATGGTTACATACCTCGAACAGGTGAAAATACTACTCTATGATTCCTTTGCCCCTCGAATCGGCCTCCACTTGCATCGAATCTATCCAAAATCAGAATCACGACGTCAAAATATGCTAAGGGAAAGAAGCCCAAGCGAAAACAATCAAATTATACCAAGAATCCCAAAATTACCAAAACCCGACCCCCGGGCCCATATCTCGAAATTCGATAATTTTTACATCAACGAAAGCCTTATCCTCTCACGAGTCTATACATATCAATAGCACTGAAATCGGAGTCCAAATGACCCCTCAAATCCCCATTTGAACGCCTTTTAAACTCATGCCCTAATCCCCAATTTTTCTTCCTTAATTTTTGCAACTGCGACCAGACTTCCGCTTCTGCGGCACCACATTTGCGATCAAATAGCCGCTTCTGCGGCTTTAACTTAAATTCCCAAAATCGCATCTGCGACCCCATAGCCGCACTTGCGCCATCGCATGTGCGGTCCACCAACCGCATCTGCAGCTCCTGCACCTCTCCTCCTTGTCCGCTTCTGCAGTTTCCTTTGCCGCATCTGCGAGATCGCACCTGCGGTCCCCAATCTGTAGGTGAGGAATTACCAGAAGCAGAAGATTTCTGCAACTTCAACAACATCTCAACTCCCTGTCAACCATCCGAAATCACCTCGAGGCCCCTGGGACCTCAACCAAAAATACCAACATATCCCAAAACATTATTTATACTTGTTCCAATCATCAAGACACCTCAAACAATACCAAAGAACCCAAAACACATCGGATTCAAGCCAAACTTTCTAAAATTTTCCTAATTCGCTTTTGATCAAAAACCCAACCAAACCACGTACGAATGACCTAAAATTTCGCACACACATCCCAAATGACACAACAGAACAACTGCAACTCTCAGAACTCCATTCCGACCCATATATTAATATCTCACCAATCAACTGGTAATCGCCAAAAAATCCAATTTCGCCAATTCAAGCCTAAATCTACTCCGAACCTCCAAAACTCATTCCGATCATGCTCCTAAGTCACAAATCACCTCCCGAAGATAACCGAAACCTCGGAATTTACTTCCAAGCCTCTAACACATAAGTCAATATCCGGTTGGCTTTTCCAACTTAAGCTTTCTTAAAAGAGACTAAGTGTCTCAAACCGTACCAATATCATTCCAAGTTCGATCCGACCAACCCAATATCACAAAACACCGATAACAAGGCATAAAGAAGCAGAAATGGGGAAAAACGGAGCGGTAACACATGAGACAACTAGCCGGGTCATCACATCCTTCCCAACTTAATCAAACGTTCGTCCTCGAATGAATCAAGAAACATACCTGAAGCCTCAAACAGGTGAGGATATTTACTCCGCATATCCCGCTCGGTCTCCAGGTAGCCTCCTCCATAGGTTGACCTCCCCACTGCACTTTCACTGAAGCTATATCCTTTGACCTCAACTTTCAAACCTGATGACCCAAAATAGCTACTAGCTCCATATCATAAGTCAAATCATCATCCAACTGAATCATGCAAAAATCCAAAACATGAGACAGATCCCCAATGTATTTCTGGAGCATGGAAACATGAAATACCAGATGCACACTCGACAAGCTGGGTGGCAAAGAAAACTCATAGGCCACCTCCCCAATCCTCCGAAGCACCTCAAAAGGTCCAATGAACTGCGGACTAAATTTCCCTTTCTTCCCGAATTTCATAACACCCTTTATGGGCGAAACTTTCAACAGAACCTTTTCACCGACCATGTAGGACACATCCTGAACCTTCCTGTCAGCATAACTCTTTTACCTCGATTGTGCTATACGAAGCCTCTCCTTAATCATCTTCACCTTTTCTAAGGCATCCTGCACCAGGTCTGTCCCCAATAGCCTAGCCTCCCCGGGCTCGAACCAACCAACGGGAGATCTACTTCGCCTCCCATACAAAGCCTCGTATGGAGCCATCTGAATACTCGACTGGTAGTTGTTGTTATAAGCAAACTCTGCGAGCGGTAGAAACTAATCCCATGACCCTCCGAAATCAATTACACAAGCGCGCAACATGTCCTCCAATATCTGAATAGTGCGCTCGGACTGCCCGTCCGTCTAAGGGTGAAAAGCTATGCTCCATTCAACCTGAGTACCCAACCTAGCTGCATAGACCTCCAAAACTACGAAGTAAACTGAGTGCCCCTATCTGAAATGATAAAAACTGGGATACCATACAAACGAACAATCTCCCGGATATAGATCTCTGCCAACCGCTCTGAAGAATAGGTAGTACACACAAGAATGAAGTGCGCGGACTTGGTCAGCCGATCCACAAACACCCAAATAGCATTGAACATTCTGAAAGTCCATGGAAGTCCAACAACAAAGTCCATAGTGATACTCTCCCACTTCCACTCGGGAATATCCATCTACCGAAGCAAGCCACCCGGTCTTTGATGCTCATATTTCACATGCTGACAATTGGGACATCGAGCTACAAATCCCACAATGTCTTTCTTCATTCTTCTCCACCAATAATGCTGTCTCAGATCCTGATACATCTTTGCGTCACCCAGATGAATGGAGTACCGCAAGCTATGGGCCTCATCCAAAATCAACTCCCGAAGCCCATCCACATTGGGCACACATATCTGGCCGTGCATCCTCAACACCCCATCATCACTAATGGTCACATCTCTAGCGTCATCATGCTGAAATCTGTCCTTCAGGACAAGAAAATGCGGATCATCATACTGGCGCTCTCTAATGCAACCATATAAGGAAGACCAAGAAACCACACAAGCCAATACCCGGCTGGGCTCCGAAACATCTAATCTCACAAACCGATTGGCCAAGGCTTGAACATCTACTGTAAGAGGTCTCTCCCCAGCTGGAATATATGCCAGACCCCCTATACTCACCGCCTTTTGGCTCAAAGCATCGGCCACCACATTGGCCTTCCCTGGATGGTACAATTTAGTGATATCATAATCCTTTAGCAACTCTAACCATCTCCGCTACCTCAAGTTAAGATCCTTCTGCTTAAATAAGTGTTGGAGGCTAGGATGATTAGTAAACACCTCACAGGACACACCATACAAGTAATGCCTTTAAATTTTCAGCGCGTGCACTATGGCAACCAACTCCAAATCATGAAGGGGGTAGTTCTTCTCATGGGGCTTCAACTGACGAGAAGCATAAGCAATAACTCTACCCTTCTACATCAACACACAACCAATCCCAACTCTCGAAGCATCACAAGACATGGTATGCGACCCTGAAGCTGATGGCAAAACCAATACTGGAGTTGTGGTCAAAGCTATTTTGAGCTTCTAAAAGCTCTCCTCACACTCGTCCGACCATACAAATGAAGCACCCTTCTGAGTCAACTTGGTCAAGGGCGATGCGATAGATAAGAATCCCTAAACAAACCAGCGATAATAGCTTGACAAGCCAAGAAAGATGCGAATCTCTGTGCCTGAGTACGGTCTGGGCCAACTCTGAACCGCCTCTATCTTCTTCGGATTAACCTGAATACCCTCGTTGAACACCACGTGCCCCAAGAAAGCCACTGAACTGAGCCAAAACTCACACTTGGAGAATTTTGCATAAAGTTTCTCCTCCCTCAATCTCTGCAACACCACTGTCAAATGCTCCGCGTGTTCCTCCTGACTATGTGAATACACAATAATATCACCAATGAAGACTATGACAAACGAGTCAAGATAAGGCCGGAACACACTGTTCATGAATGCTGCTAGGGCATTGGTCAGCCCAAAAGACATCACCAAGAACTCATAATGACCATACCGGGTCATGAAAGCTGTCTTAAGAATATCCGAGTCCCTGATTTTCAACTGGTGATAACCTGAACAGAGATCAATATTGGAGAACACTCTCGCTCCCTCAAGCTGGTGGACTAAATCATTAATGCGAGGCAAATGATAATTGTTCTTAATTGTTACTTTGTTCAATTGCCTATAATCAATGCACACTCTCATAGTGCCATCCTTCTTCTTCACAAATAGAACTAACGCACCCAGTGTGACACACTAGGTCGAATGAACCCTTTATCAAGGAGTTCTTGAAGCTGTTCTTTTAATTCCTTCAACTCCGCTGGTGCCATACGATACGACATAATAGAAATGGGCTGAGTGCCCGGCACCAGGACAATACCAAAATTAATGTCCCTGTCTGGTGGCATGACCAGCAGGTCTGCAGGAAACACATCGGGAAAATCCCTCACGACTGGGATAGAATCAATATTGGGAGTTTCAGCTCCGACATCCCTCACAAAGGCTAGATAAGAAATACATCCCTTCCCAATCATACTCTAGGATTTCAAGAATGAGATCACTCTACTGGGAACATGATCAGTCACACCTCGCCACTCGATCCGTGGCACACCTGGTATAGCCAATATGACTGTCTTGGCATGATAGTCCAGAATAGCACGACATGAATATAACCAGTCCATGGCCAAAATGATATCGAAATCTACCATACACAATAATAAAAGATCCACTCGGGTCTCTAGACCCCCAATAGTTACCACACACAACCAATACACACGGTCTGCGATAATAGTATCATCCATTGGAGTAGATACATGAACATGTGAAATAAGAGACTCACGAGGCGTATCCAGATAAAAGGCAAAATATGATGACATATAAGAAAAGGTGGAACCGGGATCAGATAATACATAGGCATCTCTGTGGTAGACTGAAACAATACCTAAAATCACAACATCAGAAGCAGCAACATTTGATCTACCCGGAAGAGCATAGAAACGGGCCTAACCACCACCTGACTGAAGAACTACTGAAGCTTTCCTTTCAATTTGGTTCAAATAATGTGTTGTTTGAACTGATGCGTTCAATTTTTTGGCATTACCAAGATCACTTCACGTTTTTGTAGATACTGATTAAGAATTCATAATACTTCATCTTCTTTTGTAACTTTGCCAAGTATTGTATACCTTTGCCATATAATGAAATGACTTTAAGAGTCATTCTTTTAATATGTGACATGTTGCCACGTTACTCTTTGGTATAATTAATTAAATTTCTCCACTTATTAGTTAACTGGGTAATATTTTGTTACCCGGTAATTAATCTATTACCTGTATAATTGAGAATTATTCTCACTTACTTAAAATACTACTCACTTTTCATATACATTATACACCTTACTATCATGGTCATGTGGTACCTCGTATGACACTAGTCCATAAATACCGAGTATTTTAGCTCGGGCCGTATTTTATCCCAACATGCCAAACTTGGACGAAAATTCGTTTTCTTTGACTTGCTTCCCCTCTCACCTTCACGAATTTTCTTATCACTTGTTTGAAATAGCATAATACTTAAAATCTCAAAATAATCCCATCCCCAAACTTACGTCGATTATTTACGACGAAACTTTAACATACGAAAATGCGGGATGTAACATCATTCTCCCCTTTGGAACATTCGTCCTCGAATGTTAACTGGTGCTCTTATCATTTTCATAGCCTATGTCTTTCGTATACTTTAGTAGTCCTCTTTCCATCTAGGAAACTGTTCTGTGAATAAGTCCAAAGTCTAGGGTATTCCCCCCTTTTAGCCCTCTTTCCCACGCCATGACTTGTGATCAAATTCCTTCCAATCTCATAGTTGTTGCTACCTCCCATGTGCATTACGATACTGACCTTGTAAGTGTGCTTATGCGACTCTCCTCTCCTTTTTCCTCTAGTTTTTAGTTCCTGAAGTTCTTCGTTCCTTTTTTTTGTCGAACTTACGAATATTGCTATATCTTATTCTATAGACGTGGTTATCCATTCGTATAACTTTACTGCATCTACATAGGTCATACTATACAATAATTCTTACCTCGACTTCTCGTTACTGAGGTCTGCTACCAATCCCAGGTTACTTTCATTTCTTATCCCATACGTATAAATCTATGTCCTCTAATTCTTCCACATTACTGTTCATCTTAAGAATGACGACCTAATCTCTTCTCATATTTTATAACTTTTATCCATCAATTGTTGATTCACCTAAATTTTCATCCATAATCCACCCCTGATAACTTAACCTTTTATGTAATATTGCTTATAGGATTCACGTTTTATTGGGGAACATCTGAAATGATTAGATTGATCCACCTGGGGCGATACCCTGCTTTCATAACCGTATCTCATAGCATCCCAAAGTGATTTACCTTGCGTGGGTATTTTAATCCTGTCCAATTCATGAGATACCTTTCTTTTATTTGTCAAATCATTACTCAATCGAAGGCCTAAACGCCATTTTTTTCTATAATAAGTACACCCTCATTCTATTAACAGGGCAGCATTCCATCTCTTCTGAATGTTATTAGTCTTAGACTCCTTTTGAGATCATTCAGGCTATACTGAAATTTCTATAACTTGGAGAAACCATTAGATTTCTTGTTTTCATGTGTTTTAATACCGAGGACTTATCCATTCCCGTCACCCTTTCACTTGCCTTTCCTCATCCTTACTCATGTTTCGTTAAAACTTTGTCGCTCTACTATATTTTAGCTTGGGACCTATACATATCTATTTATTCTATCTGCGGCCTTCCTTCAACTTGCTTGCACCATAGATTTCCTTATGTTGTTCCGGAGCATTAAGCGAGACATCACATCGTCTGTAACTATCCTTTACTCTCATAATCAGGCTTTTCGATACCTAGACCATAGGCTGGAAGATATGCTACTAACGCCGCTGCTATCATTCTTGGATATTTAATCCCCGCGCTTATAGACTTCTATCCGAAGTATGGATTAGTCACGATCTTCTGCCTTTGAGTATCTCGTACATTATTTACCTTTACCTTACTTACCTTAAAATTTCGCATCGTATCTTCTATCTCTTTCATGACCTTCCCTCCATATAGGTATAATTCTCGTCCATAACTTGAAGCTCTATTATAATACTCGCACCTCTGCTACATACATTATCTGATGGGAGCTTCGTACTGACTTCTTATGAGGCTGGTACTTTTTCTAACTGGCTTTCTTGTTGAGCCATTATAGATTATGGTTGTTATGTTATTCCTCTTGAACATCTGATTTTAAGAGTGATTTTGTCATGTTCTCAAGCACAACATCTATAATTTTTCTAGGTCCAATAATCAGACTCTTGATTTACTTTGGTGATGTTATTCTTTAGCTTCCTCTTCCTTCCGATCAGCCTTTATGTAAGTTTACGCTACATTCCGATTTGTAGGTCATGTATCAGTTATTACTTTAGCCTTTCATGGGCATTATGGAATATCCATGGTAGAATCTTTTAACAATTCAATCATTTGTCTATGCCCTGGGCTCAATTCTTCTTTTTAACTTATACCAGAGCCTTCTATGGCTGTATGATTGCCAATAAATATAATGCTCCAAAATCTTGAGTGTGTCCATAACGTACTACCTCTGGATCATTTATCGAATAATTCCTTTCGTTCCATCTCAGCTTTCTTAAAACGTGTGCAATTACTTTTCCTGGTCTTTCTGTCCCCTTGTTGCGTCCATACTTAGCTTACCATAGTGCCTACACTTGCCATAGTTTTCATACAACTCATATGATCTCGAATATTACTTTTAATTTTTACTTCCCGTTTATTAGCCACGGTAGGTTCCATTTTCCTTTGGAATCCTTAGGTTGAAGCCTTCTTTCTTATCTCCTTAGATATTCTTTTATTGTAGAACTTAGGGAGAACCCTTGGCTCTCCAAAAGCTATGAGCTTATTACGGACTTTTTTTTGATGTCCTTACTTGCCTATAATCATCCGTAGTTGCTTACTTTCATGCCCTTGTGCTTGTATGGTTGCTTTTGAACTGATATTTTGACTGCCTTTCCAGTGGCACTTTTTTATCCCCGTAATACTCATATAGTACCTTTAACTACCCCGACTCTTGTTTGAATATGTCTCAAGTATTATAATGAGATTCTTTGAGGCTTAATTCTCCATGTTGGGTTCTACTATGTTTATCTTACATGATCTGATGACTCATCTGTAACCTCGTATTTAGTCATAACTGGGATCTTCCTGACCAATTACTAACTACTCGTTTGCCCATTATCATGTCAACATTCCTTGTAATCTTTCTTCGGTTATTTCCCTTGTCTTAACTTATATCTCGCACTAGCTCCTTATTTATTAATAACAGCTCGGGAAGGAACCTTTACTTCCTCTCCTTGATATCGTGCTTGCACAATATTCTTGAATCGTAGCGTATCTGTAATATTTGGATAAGTGCCATCTCATTCCTCCTTTACCATTCCATAGTCACTAGAACCACTTAATTTTGACTTAATGTCACATCACTCCATATTCCTCCCTTTAGGGGTGTACTAAGACTTGGAGCTATAACGACTTGCCTATAGATATTTTTCCTCTTCATTTTTGGCGTCCTCTTACATTATCAATGACCCTTACTCACTTTGTGGTAATCCTGTTGTACCAAGGATAACAAAATCCCTCGCTCGCTATGGTGACACTTAGTGTAACTGGTACATATAGTCTCTTAAGCTTAACTTTGAGTCAGAGGAATTGGATTTTTGTATGATGCCTACAATAAGTAAATATGAGGTCTTTAGCAGATCATGGGTGTACTGAAAGGTGTAAGCTTCCTGAAAGAAGACTTAAGGCAATAATTCCTATGCATCTTTATGGTGAAGGACAATGAGAGATTAAGTAGATAAGTACAAGTTTCAGCAAGTAAAAGGAGCAAGGTGAAAAAGGGTACGAGGTACCCAGTTAATGAAGGTTAACAACGTTTGTAATTGAGGCACAGGAACATAAGCTTTTTGAGTTATATTCAATAGCAACAGAGGTATATACAATTGGTCGCACCACTTCCAGATATGCCCTATGGGGGTTAACAAAAGTAGTATAAGAAGATATGATGGATGAATTATTTGCGTCAGTTGACATTTCTGAAAGATATTGCAAATATGCTAATAGATCTCCTTATGAAACATCAGATGGTGCACTCTGAAATAGTGCAGCCAGATATGAGTACTACAAAGACATGTACTATAAGCCTTGAAGGGATAAATATTACCTTAGTGTGGTTCGCGTCCCTAGTAAAGAGAGAACGTTAAGAAACTTGAACAGCCGATGAATGAAGCAAGGAGAGATAAAAGCGAAAGAATGTCATGTTAAAGTTTTCACAAGAAAAGGGATATGCAAAAATAATAGCAGAATAATGAGAAGAGAGATAAGAAAGCATTATGAATAAGGTGTGACACGTGAATGATAAAGGTAGAGTATTACAGAACCTATAGTCAAATGAAGAAAGAGACGAAAAGAGATGTGCCTTAAGAAAACAAAATAGTATAGGCCATACAGTCACATCCTCATTTCGGGGAATAAGTTTATGACTCTAACGTGATTACCAGAAGGGAGGATTAAACCCCAGAATAATAGAAATCAGTATGGACTAGTGAACAAGATAAACTAAATATGAGTAAGGAATTGAGTGATTTGATGATAGTCAACATCATGAGAATTGCAGTTTGCATTCCGGAAATAACAGAATAGACAACAGAAGAAGATCCATGATGAGTTCAGAAAATGGCCATTCAGGGAGACGCTTCCCTAAAGCAAGCAATGTGAGCAACTTTTCCACAACAATCTCTCTTTCAACCTTCTTTCCGGATATTGGTACCGTCTTATTACGAATAGAAGTTCGGGACTTGAATTATTATTAGTGAGCTCTACCACACGATCTAGGGTAAGAAGAAAGAGTGACAGTCCTAAATGCCTTGTAGCCTCCTGCTTATAAGTGTGGTGCACAACACACCCATAAACAAGACTCTACTAGAGACGGCTTGTAAACTCCCTAGGTCAGAACCACTCTGACACCACTTTTGTCACGACCCAAACCAATGGGCCGTGACGGGCACCTGGTACCTTACTTGACCGAGTACCAATGTAACGTATCTTTCTTATTACATCATCATATACACGTGACATACGGGCCTAATAGGCCAACATAATAATTTACAAACTTAAAACATAGGCCGACAAGGCTGTACAATCTTTCGCGTAAATGACATATGTCTACAAGCCTCTAAGAGTACATAAATGTCATAAAGGTCAGGATAGAATCCCGCCATACCAAACAATACACGTCAAAATCATACTAACGAAACAAGCAACTCTGAATCAAATAGAGCGCACAAAAATCTTCCACTGAGCTGATAGCCTACTTGGATGGCTCTCGACCTGTCTATCAGGACCTGTGGTCATGAAACTTAGTGTCCCCAAGCAAAAGGGATATCAATACGAATAATGTACCGAGTATGTAAGGAACATAAATAAGTACATAAGAGACATGGAAGAAATATAGAGTACATGACTAAACCTGCAAAAAGAATAAGTTTGTAAATCATAAATTACTTTTAGCGTCATGCATATGCGTATGAATATCATGTCGTGCATAGGTACATGTTTCATAACATAATCAGCCTCTAAGGGCAACCTATCATATCATATCGGCCACTGTGGGCAAAATCATCGTCGTATACCAGCTGATCAGGTGGTGGTGCGTATAACGCCATAACCTTTCCTATATCCCATATACATATATATACATGCATATATACGCATATATAACGCCGTTTGAAAACATACATATATACACATATATAACGCCGTTTGAATTATATTTTAGCCATTGTGGGCAATATCATCATCATATACCAGCTGATCAGGTGGTGGTGCGTATATAATGCCGTAACCTTTTCCCATGTACCATATACATATATTTACATATATACGCGTATATAACTCCATCTGGTCATGGGTCAATGCACACATATAAATGATTGAAATGCATGAAAAATACGTAATAATCTCAATATTTATTTCGGATAAACTTTTTCAACTGTGTATTATTCTGAGACCCATGAACAGAAGATAATATATTATGACACATGGAAATTCAAGAACATAGATATCTCTAATACTTCTATGAATAGAGTCATTTGTGAAATTTGTGCATTTGCACGTTTCGTTCATATAGTATTGATCATGCCAAAAGAATAGAAGGGATAGCCTCAACATACCTGGGGGTTTGGAATACTCCGTATAATACTCTTGGAGAAGATTGCACCGTAGTCCCTTAGCATCACAAAATCCCGTTACTATTTACGTAGCCTCGTACGATTTCTTTTTGTGGAAAAATCATGTTTTTTTAATGAACTACATCAGTGCTTTGTGCACAACGCTCTAGTTTGACCTTGATCATGCCCATATTCAGACAATCATCTTTGTACTGCTTTACTCTTAGCTCCATATGGTTTGGCACTATAGAAAATACATGCGCATGTGCCAAGTTTATTACAACAATTAAACTTAGTTAACTTAATTGACAAGAGGTGTTTGGATCAAATGGGGAGAATTGAGATGTTTGACTCCCAAGCCTAAATCTATAAATTGAGTCACACTAGGTAACTGATGAACTACTGAAGCTTTCCTTTCAATTTGATTCAAATAATGTGTTGTTTGAACTGATGTGTTCAATTTTTTGGCATTACCAAGATGACTTCACGTTTTTGTAGATACTGACTAAGAATTCATAATACTTCATCTTCTTTTGTAACTTTGCCAAGTATTGTATACAGTTTCCACATAATGAAATGACTTGAAGAGTCATTCTTTTAATATGTGGCATGCTGCCACGTTACTCTTTGGGATGATTGATTAAATTTATTCACTTATTAGTTAACTGGGTAATATTTCGTTATCCGATAATTAATCTATTACCCGCATAATTGTGAATTATCCCCACTTACTTAAAATACTATTCACTTTTCACATACCTTATACACCTTACTATCATGGTCATGTGGTACCTCGTATGGCACTAGTCTATAAATACCGAGTATTTTAGCTCGGGCCGTATTTTATCCCAACATGCCAAAATTGGACAAAAATTTGTTTTCTTTGACTTGCTTCCTCTCTCACCTTCACGAATTTACTTATTACTTATTTGAAATAGCATAATACTCAAAATCTCAAAATAATCCCATCCCCGAACTTACGTCGATTAACTTACAACGAAACTTTAACATACGAAAATGCGGGATGTACCAGTACGAATAATGTACTGAATATGTAAGGCACATAAATAAGTACATAACAGACATGGAAGAAATATAGAATAAATGACTCAACCTGTAATTCTGGATAACTCTGTAATTCATGGAATAATTATAGTGTCATGCATATGGGTATGAATGTCATGTCGTGCATAGGTACATGTTTCATAACATCGTCAGGCCTCTGAGGGCATCCCATCATATCATCTCGGCCACTATGGGAAAAATCATCAATGTATACCATCTGATCAGGTTGTGGTGCGTATATAACGCCATAACCTTTCCTGTATCCCATATACTTATATATGCATATTTATATGCGTATATAACGTCATCTGGTCATGGGTCAATGTACATGTATAAATGCATGAAATGCATAAGAAATACGTTAATAAGATTTTCTCGAAATTCCCTAAAAAATTAATATGCCTTTCGGATAAACTTTATCAAATACGTATTTTTCTGAGACCCATGAACAGAAGATATAATAATAATTCACATGGGGAATCAATAATATGGATATCTCTAGTATTTCTATGAATAGAGTCATTTATGAAAGTTGCGTATTTTGCTCGTTTCATTTGTATCGTATAGATCATGCTAACAGAAAAAAGGGATAGCCTTAACATACCTTATCCTAAACATATATTTATTAGAGACAGTGATGTTAGTATTTGGGATGGGGTTGTATGAGCTTTTTATCAACAATATTGACAATGGAAAATCCATGTCAACTCCATATAGATCAAATCTCTTCGGCATGTTCACTCTAAAGTTTTATATGTTGTACTCTCTTCTTCTTGCTTTTCTAATCATGACCAATGTCATGAATGAATTCCATAGAATATGATTCTATTTGTTAACAAAACATAATTGGAAGGAACAACCAAGATGGTTGGAAACATTACCAAATTTTTTCCAAAGTTTCATTTTGTTATTGTATTGAGAATGTTGGAATTTATGTGTTTTATACTTAGCATCTTAGGTTGCCACCTAATAGATAAAGACTAAGTGTCATTCTTTTAACATGTGGCCTGCTGCCACATTTTTGGAGGTTAATCTTATCTTATGATTTTTATTAATTAATTAGGTAATGTCCTGTTACCCGATAATTAACCAATTACCAACATAATTAGGAATTATCTCAAACTACTTAAAATATTACCCACTTTTAATACACCTTATACACATTACTATCATGGTCATGTGGTAATTTGTACGACACTAGTCCATAAATACTGGGTATTATAGCTCGGACCGTATTTTGTCCCAAAATGCCAAATTTCAACGAAATTCACTTTTTTTGATTTGCTCACCCTCTCACCTTCACGAATTTACTCATCACTTATTTGAAATAGCATAATACTTATAATCTCACAATAATCTCATTCCCGAACTTACGTCGATTTACTTATGATAAAACTTTGTCATACGAAAATGTGGTTGTAACTTCTCATTTCCGAGCTTTCATTAATTTATTTATGGCGCACTTTCACGTACGAAAACATGGGGTGTAACATCATTCCCCCCTTTGGAACATTTTCCTCGAAAGTTGACTAATGCACTTATCATTCTCATACCCCATACCTCTTACGAATACTTTAATATTCTCCTTTCCATATAGACAACTGTTCTTTGAATAAATTCAAAGGTCATGGAATTCCCCCCTTTAATCATCTTTCTCACACCATGACTTGTAGTCAAAATCCTTCTAATATTGTAACTATTGCTACCATCTATCATGCATCCTGTACGACTCTAACTTTGTATGTGCACCTATGCGATGCTTCTCTTCCCTTTCCTCCAGCTCTTAGCCAATCTCTAGGCCTCACTTTGTGAACATATACAAATTTATGTCCAGTTGTCCCTCTGGGCATCATTAGCTTTACTACATCTAAGTAGGCAATACTATGCCAAAATTCCTACTTCAATTTATTGTTACTGAGATCTGCAACCAAACTCCAGGTTACTCTTGTTGCTTATTTTATATGCATAAAGTTAAGTATTTTAATGCTTCCTCATTACTACTCATCTTAAGAATGATGGTTTAATCTCATCTCATACTTTGTATTTTTTATCCATTTATTGTCGATTCACCTCAATGTTGATCTATAATCTTCCATTAATAACATAAAACTTCTTACATAATACATTGTCACTAGGGCTTATGTTGTATCAAGGAATATTTGAAGTGATTTTCCTGATCCACTTAGGGGTGATACGTACTTCAATAATCGTATTTTATAGCATCCTAATGTGATTCACTTTAAGTTTTAATTCGATACAATCCATGAAATACTCTTCAAATTATTACTTAGTCGAAGGCCCAAATGTCATCCTTTATCTATCACAATCACACCCTCAATCCACTACCAAGGAAACATTCCATTTTTTTCATAGATATTATTAGTCTTAGACTCCTTTGAGTTCATTCAGGCTATATAACATAGAGAAACCATTAGCTTTCTTGTTTTCATGGGTTTAATCCCGAGGACTTACCGTTCTCATCACCTTCTCACTTGCCCTTTCTCGTTCTTACTCCTGTCAAAAAACTTTGTCGCTTTACTATACTTTATCTTGGGACCTATACAAATCTATTTATACTATTCGCGACCTTCCTTCAACTTGCTTGCACCATAGATTTCCTTATGTTGTTTTGAAACATCAAGCGAGACATCACATCATTTCTAACTCTTCTTTACTCTCTTGACTAGATCTCTCGGTACTTAAAAAACATAGGCTGGAAGGTACGCCGGTGATGATGTTGCAATTATTCTTGGATATTGAATCCTAGTGCCTCTAGCCTTCTATCCGAAGTATGGACTATTCACGATCTTCTGCCTTTGAGTATCTTGTACGTTGTTCACCTTTACCTTACTTACATTAAAATCTCGCATCGTATCTTTTTATCTCTTTCATGACCTCCCTTCTATATAGGTATAATTTAGGTCCATAACTTGAAAATCTATTATAATACTTGCACCTCTGGTGCCTATACAATCTGGTGGGAGCTCCATACTGAATTCGTATAATGGTGGTATTTTTCTATCTGGCTTTATCGTAGAACCGTTATAGAATATGGTTGTTCTACTATCCCTTTGGTACCTCTAATATTAAGAGTGATCCTATAATGTTCTCAATCAGGATTTCTATAATTTTTGTGGTCCAATAATCAGATTCCTGATTTACTTCGTTGATGTATCTCTTTAGTTTCCACCTTCTTCTGATCAACCTTTATGTTGGCTTAAGCTACCTCCCGATATGTGATTCATGGTACTAGTTACTACGTTTAGCCTTTCATGGGCGTTGAGGAATATCCATAATACAATCATTTGTCTATGACCTGGGCTTAATTATTTATTTTAAATTATACCGAAATTTTCTACGACTGTATATGCTGCATGTATAAAACTCCAAACTCTTAAGTGTGTTCATAACGTAACTAACTCTGGATCATGAATCAAATAATTCTTTTTGTTCTATCTCATCTTTCTTCAAACGTAAGCAATTAATTTTCCGGGTCTTTCTGCCCTTTCTTGCGTGCATACTTAGCTCAACTTGGTACCCACGCATATTGGAATTCCATAGAACTCATACGATCTTGAATAACACTTCTGATTTTACTTCCCATTCATTAGTCACAGTAGGTGACATTTTCTTATGGAGTGCATACAATGTTGTTGTGAGACTATCGTTATAAGACCATTTCCTCCTTAGGTCACCCAGCTTAGGTTGTAGCCTTCTTCTTTATTTCCTCAGCTAGTCGTTCGTTATAGTACTTATGTAGAAACCTTGACTCTTGTAAATTCGTGAGCTTATTATGGACCTTTTGATGTCCTTCCTTGCCTATAATTATACGTAGTTGCTTACCTTTATACCCTTGTGCTTATAGGGTTGCTTCTGAACTGATATTTTGACGATTTTCCCCGTGGCTTTCTCTTTTTTTCCCAGTAATACTCATATTGTACCTTTAACTACCCCGACTCCTATCTGAATATATCTCAAGTATTAAAATGACATTACTGCAAGGCTGAATTCACTATATTGGGGTTTACTATGCTTATCCTGCACAATTTGCTGATTTGCCTGTGTCCTCCTGCCTAGCCATTAACTAGGCTCTTTCTGAATCAACTACTAACTACTCATTGGACCATTCTCAAATCAATATTCTGCGTAATCTTCCTTGGGTTATTTCCTTTATCTTAACTTACTTCTCCTACTGGCTCCTTATTTATCAATAACATCTCGGGCAGGAACCCTTACTTCCTCTCCTCGACGTCGCGTTTGCATAATGTTCTAGAATTGTAGCATATCTGTAGGCTCTGAATAAGTGAAATATCGTCCCTTTTTCATTTTTAGTGCATTCTTCCTTTACCATTTCATAGCTACTAGAATCACTTAATTCTGACTTAATACCACATCACACCATATTCCCCCCTTTAGGGGAGTACTAAGAGTCGAAGCCACGAGGATCTACCTATAGATGTGTTACCTCTTTATCTTTGGCATCTTTTCACATCATTGATGACCCTTCCTTGCCTTGAAGCAATCCTTCTGTACCAAGGATAACAAAATTCTTTACTCATGATGGTAACACCTAGTGTAATTGGCACACACAAATCCTTGAGTTTAACTTTACTCACATTGCTTGTTTTAGGGAAGCGCCTGCCTGAATGACCATTCTCTGAATTTCTCATGAATCTTCTTTTGTGGTCCATTCTATTATCACCGAAATGTAATCTAAAATTCTCATGATGCTGACTATTATCAAATCACTTAGCCCCTAATTCATGTTTAGTTTATGTTGTTTACCAGCCAATACTGATTTCTATTACTCTGGGGATTAAATCTTCCTTTTGATAGTCGCGTTGGAGTCACAATCTTATTTCTCAAGATAAGGATATAACTTAATGGCCTATACTCTTTTGTTGTCTCAAGGCATGGCTCCTCTCGTCTTTTCCTTCACTTGAGTATATATATCCTATCATACCATCACATTTTTTTCTACCGTTGTCATCCATGCATCACATCTTACTCATAGCGCTTCATTAACTCTCTTCTCATTTCCTACTAACATTTCTGTCTAACACTTTATTTTGAAAATTTCAACAGGACATTCCATTGTTTTTAGCTCCCCTTGCTCCATCTACTGGCTCTCCGGGTTGCCTAACATTCTTTCTTTACTAGGGAAGAGAGCCATACTAAGGTAACATTTATCATTTCAAGGCTTCCAGTGCCTATATTTATAGTACTCATATCTAGCTGTATTATTTCAGAGTGTGGAAAAATGCGATCCTGTGTCGAATTTGCGATCGCAAATCTGTTGCATTTTTGACTTTGCGATCGCAGATCTGTCGGAAATTGGGCTAGTGTTGCCGAGTTTTGGGCACCTATTATGCGGTGCATTCTGTGGCCCATGTTCTTGTTTTGCGGTCCATTCTGCGTTCGCAAACCCCGTTTTGGAGGGTTATTTTTCCTATTTTTATAACCCAACCCCATTTTAAAATATAGGCTTTGGAGTTCATTTTGGGGTCATTTTCTACTGATTTTAGAGAGAGATGAGAGCATATAGAGAGATAAAGGAGGGGCCTAACTTCATAATCATCCAAATATAGGCTTTGTTGCTATTGAATATAACTCAAAAAGCTTATGTTCCTGTGCCTCAATTACAAACGTTGTTAACCTTCATTAACTGGGTATCTCGTACCCTTTTTCACCTTGCTCCTTTTACTTGCTGAAACTTGTACTTATCTACTTAATCTCTCATTGTCCTTCACCGTAAAGATGCATAGGCATTCTTGCCTTAATTTTTCTTTCAGGAAGCTTACACCTTTCAGTACACCCATGATCTGCTAAAGACCTCATATTTACTTATTGTAGGCATCATACAAAAATCCAATTCCTCTGACTCAACTTTTCCACAACAATCTCTCTTTTCAAACTTCTTTCCGGATATTGGTACCGTCTTATTACGAATAGAAGTTCGGGACTTGAATTATTATTAGTGAGCTCTACCACACGATCTAGGGTAAGAAGAAAGAGTGACAGTCCTAAATGCCTTGTAGCCTCCTGCTAATAAGTGTGGTGCACAACACACCCATAAACAAGACTCTACTAGACACGGCTTGTAAACTCCCTAGGTCAGAACCACTCTGACACCACTTTTGTCATGACCCAAACCAATGGGCCGCGATGGGCACCTGGTACCTTACTTGACCGAGTACCAACTTAACATATCTTTCTTATTACATCATCATATACACGTGACATACGGGCCTAATAGGCCAACATAATAATTTACAAACTCAAAACATAGGCCGACAAGGCCGTACAATCTTTCACGTAAATGGCATATGTCTACAAGCCTCTAAGAGTACATAAATATCATAAAGGTCAGGATAGAATCCCGCCATACCAAACAATACACGTCAAAATCATACTAACGAAACAAGCAACTCTAAAGCAAATGGAGCGCACCAACATCTTCCACTGAGCTGATAGCCTACTTGGAGGGCTCTCGACCTGTCTATCAGGACCTGCGGGCATGAAACTCAGTGTCCCCAGGCAAAAGGGATGTCAATACGAATAAATTACCGAGTATGTAAGGCACATAAATAAGTACATAAGAGAGATGGAAGAAATATAGAGTACATGACTAAACCTGCAAGTTAGAATAAGTTTGTAAATCATAAATTACTTTTAGCGTCATGCATATGCGTATGAATATCATGTCGTGCATAGGTACATGTTTCATAACATAATCAGCCTCTAAGGGCAACTCATCATATTATATCGGCCACTGTGGGCAAAATCATCGTCGTATACCAGCTGATCAGGTGGTGGTGCGTATAACGCCATAACCTTTTCTATATCCCATATACATATATATACATGCATATATACGTATATACAATGCCGTTTGAATACATACATATATATGCGTATATAACGCCGTTTGAATTATATTTTAGCCATTGTGGGCAATATCATCATCATATACCAGCTGATCAGGTGGTGGTGCGTATATAATGCCGTAACCTTTTCCCATGTACCATATACATATATTTACATATATATGCGTATATAACTTAATCTGGTCATGGGTCAATGCACACATATAAATGAGTGAAATGCATGAAAAATACGTAATAATCTCAATATTTCTTTCGGATAAACTTTTTCAACTATGTATTATTCTGAGACCCATGAACAGAAGATAATATATTATGACACATGGAAATTCAAGAACATAGATATCTCTAATACTTCTATGAATAGAGTCATTTATGAAATTTGTGCATTTGCACGTTTCATTCATATAGTATTGATCATGCCAAAAGAATAGAAGGGATAACCTCAACATACCTGGGGGTTTGGAATACTCCGTATAATACTCTTGGAGAAGATTGCACCGTAGTCCCTTAGCATCGCAAAATCCCGTTACTATTTACGTAGCCTCGTACGATTTCTTTTTGTAGAAAAATCATGTTTTTTTTAATGAACTACATCAGTGCTTTGTGCACAACGCTCGAGTTTGACCTTGATCATGATCATATTCAGACAATCATCTTTGTACTGCTTTAGTCTTAGCTCCATATGGTTTGGCACTATAGAAAATATATGCGCATGTGCCAAGTTTATTATAACAATTAAACTTAGTTAACTTAATTGACAAGAGGTGTTGGATCAAATGGGGAGAATTGAGATGTTTGACTCCCAAGACAAAATCTATAAATTGAGTCACACTAGGTAACTGAAGAACTACTGAATCTTTCCTTTCAATTTGATTCAAATAATGTGTTGTTTGAACTGATGTGTTCAATTTTTTGGCATTACCAAGATGACTTCACGTTTTTGTAGATACTGACTAAGAATTCATAATACTTCATCTTCTTTTGTAACTTTGCCAAGTATTGTATACATTTGCCACATAATGAAATGACTTGAAGAGTCATTCTTTTAATATGTGGCATGCTGCCACGTTACTCTTTGGGATGATTGATTAAATTTATTCACTTATTAGTTAACTGGGTAATATTTCGTTATCCGATAATTAATCTATTATCCGCATAATTGTGAATTATCCTCACTTACTTAAAATACTACTCACTTTTCACATACCTTATACACCTTACTATCATGGTCATGTGGTACCTCGTATGGCACTAGTCTATAAATACCGAGTATTTTAGCTCGGGCCGTATTTTATCCCAACATGTCAAACTTGGACGAAAATTTGTTTTCTTTGACTTGCTTCCTCTCTCACCTTCACGAATTTACTTATCACTTGTTTGAAATAGCATAATACTTAAAATCTCAAAATAATCTCATCCCCGAACTTAATTCGATTAACTTATGACGAAACTTTAACATACGAAAATGCGGGATGTACCAGTACGAATAATGTACTGAGTATGTAAGGCACATAAATAAGTACATAACAGACATGGAAGAAATATAGAATAAATGACTCAACCTGTAATTCTGGATAACTCTGTAATTCATGAAATAATTATAGTGTCATGCATATGGGTATGAATGTCATGTCGTGCATAGGTACATGTTTCATAACATCGTCAGGCCTCTGAGGGAATCTCATCATATCATCTTGGCCACTATGGGAAAAATCATCAATATATACCATCTGATCAGGTGGTGGTACGTATATAACGCCATAACCTTTCCCATATCCCATATACCTATATATGCATATTTATATGCGTATATAACGCCATCTGGTCATGGGTCAATGTACATGTATAAATGCATGAAATGCATAAGAAATACGTTAATAAGATTTTCTCGAAATTCCATAAAAAATTAATATGCCTTTCGGATAAACTTTATCAAATACGTATTTTGCTGAGACCTATGAACAGAAGATATAATAATAATTCACATGGGGAATCAATAATATGGATATCTCTAGTATTTCTATGAATAGAGTCATTTATGAAAGTTGCGTATTTTGCTCGTTTCATTTGTATCGTATAAATCATGCTAACAGAAAAAAAGGGATAGCCTTAACATACCTTATCCTAAACATATATTTATTAGAGACAGTGATGTTAGTATTTGGGATGGGGTTGTATGAGCTTTTTATCAACAATCTTGACAATGGAAAATCCATGTCAACTCCATATAGATCAAATCTCTTCGGCATGTTCACTCTAAAGTTTTATATGTTGTACTCTCTTCTTCTTGCTTTTCTAATCATGACCAATGTCATGAATGAATTCCATAGAATATGATTCTATTTGTTAACAAAACATAATTGGAAGGAACAACCAAGATGGTTGGAAACGTTACCAACTTTTTTCCAAAGTTTCATTTTGTTATTGTATTGAGAATGTTGGAATTTATGTGTTTTATACTTAGCATCTTAGGTTGCCACCTAATAGATAAAGAATAAGTGTCATTCTTTTAACATGTGGCCTGCTGCCACATTATTGGGGGTTAATCTTAACTTATGATTTTTATTAATTAATTAGGTAATGTCCCGTTACCCGATAATTAATCAGTTACCAATATAATTAGGAATTATCTCAAACTACTTAAAATATTACCCACTTTTAATACACCTTATACACATTACTATCATGGTAATGTGGTAATTTGTACGACACTAGTCCATAAATACTGGGTATTATAGCTCGGACCGTATTTTGTCCCAAAATGCCAAATTTCGACGAAATTCACTTTTTTCGATTTGCTTACCCTCTCACCTTCATGAATTTACTCATCACTTATTTGAAATAGCATAATACTTATAATCTCACAATAATCTCATTCCCGAACTTACGTCGATTTTCTTATGATAAAACTTTGTCATACGAAAATGTGATTGTAACTTCTCATTTCCGAGCTTTCATTAATTTATTTATGGCGCACTTTCACGTACGAAAACATGGGGTGTAACATCATTCCCCCCTTTGGAACATTTTTCCTCGAATGTTGACTAATGCACTTATCATTCTCATACCCATACCTCTTACGAATACTCTAATATTCTCCTTTCCATTTAGACAACTGTTCTTTGAATAAATTCAAAGGTCATGGAATTCCCCCCTTTAAGCATCTTTCTCACACCATGACTTGTAGTCAAAATCCTTCTAATATTGTAACTATTGCTACCTTCTATCATGCAGCCTGTACGACTCTAACTTTGTATGTGCACCTATGCGACGCTTCTCTTCCCTTTCCTCCAGCTCTTAGCCAATCTCTAGGCCTCACTTTGTGAACATATACAAATTTATGTCCAGTTGTCCCTCTGGGCATCATTAGCTTTACTACATCTAAGTAGGCAATACTATGCCAAAATTCCTACTTTAATTTATTGTTACTGAGATCTGCAACCAAACTCCAGGTTACTCTTGTTGCTTATTTTATATGCATAAAGTTAAGTATTTTAATGTTTCCTCATTACTACTCATCTTAAGAATGATGGTCTAATCTCATCTCATACTTTGTATTTTTTATCCATTTATTGTCGATTCACCTCAATGTTGATCTGTAATCTTCCATTAATAACATAAAACTTCTTACGTAATACATTGTCACTAGGGCTTATGCTGTATCAAGGAATATTTGAAGTGATTTTCCTGATCCATTTAGGGGTGATACGTACTTCAATAATCGTATTTTATAGCATCCTAATGTGATTCACTTTATGTTTTAATTCCATACAATCCATGAAATACTCTTCAAATTATTACTCAGTCGAAGGCCCAAATGTCATCCTTTATATATCATAATCACACCCTCAATCCACTACCAAGGCAATATTCCATTTTTTCATAGATATTATTAGTCTTAGACTCCTTTGAGTTCATTCAGGCTATATTAAACTATCTATAACATAGAAAAACCATTAGCTTTCTTGTTTTCATGGGTTTAATCCCGAGGACTTACCGTTCTCATCACCTTCTCACTCTCCCTTTCTCGTTCTTACTCCTGTCAAAAAACTTTGTCGCTTTACTATACTTTATCTTGGGACCTATACAAATCTATTTATACTATTCGCGACCTTCCTTCAACTTGCTTGCACCATAGATTTCCTTATGTTGTTCTGAAACATCAAGCGAGACATCACATCATTTCTAACTCTTCTTTACTCTCTTGACTAGATCTCTCGGTACTTTAAAACAATAGGTTGGAAGGTACGCCGGTGATGATGTTGCTATCATTCTTGGATATTGAATCCTAGTGCCTCTAGCCTTCTATCTGAAGCATGGACTATTCACGATCTTCTGCCTTTGAGTATCTTGTACGTTGTTCACCTTTACCTTACTTACATTAAAATCTCGCATCGTATCTTTTTATCTCTTTCATGAACTCCCTTCTACATAGGTATAATTTAGGTCCATAACTTGAAACTCTATTATAATACTTGCACCTCTGGTGCCTATACAATCTGGTGGGAGCTCCATACTGAATTCTTATAATGGTGGTATTTTTCTATCTGGCTTTATCGTAGAACCGTTATAAAATATGGTTGTTCTACTATCCCTTTGGTACCTCTAATATTAAGAGTGATCCTATAATGTTCTCAATCAGGATTTCTATAATTTTTGTGGTCCAATAATCAGATTCCTGATTTACTTCGTTGATGTATCACTTTAGTTTTCTCCTTCTTCTAATCAGCTTTTATGTTGGCTTAAGCTACCTCCTGATATGTGGTTCATGATACTAGTTACTACGTTTAGCCTTTCAAGGGCGTTGAGGAATATCTATAATACAATCATTTGTCTATGACCTGGGCTTAATTCTTTATTTTAAATTATACCGAAATTTTCTACGACTGTATATGCTGCATGTATAAAACTCCAAACTCTTAAGTGTGTTCATAATGTAACTAACTCTGGATCATGAATCAAATAATTCTTTTTGTTCTATCTCATCTTTCTTCAAACGTAAGCAATTACTTTTCTTGGTCTTTCTGCCCTTTCTTGCGTGCATACTTAGCTCAACTTGGTACCCACGCATATTGGAATTCCATAGAAGTCATATGATCTTGAATAACACTTCTGATTTTACTTCCCATTCATTAGTCACAGTAGGTGTCATTTTCTTATGGAGTGCATAAAATGTTGTTGTGAGACTATCGTTATAAGACCATTTCCTCTTTAGGTCACCCAACTTAGGTTGTAGCCTTCTTCTTTATTTCCTCAGCTAGTCGTTCGTTATAGTACTTATGTAGAAACCTTGACTCTTGTAAATCCGTGAGATTATTATGGACCTTTTGATGTCCTTCCTTGCCTATAATTATACGTAGTTGCTTACCTCCATACCCTTGTGCTTATAGGGTTGCTTCTGAACTGATATTTTGACGATTTTCCTAGTGGCTTTCTCTTTTTTTTCCCAGTAATACTCATATTGTACCTTTAACTACCCCGACTCCTATCTGAATATATCTCAAGTATTAAAATGACATTACTGCAAGGCTGAATTCACTATATTGGGGTTTACTATGCTTATCCTGTACAATTTGTTGATCTGCCTGTGTCCTCTTGCCTAGCCATTCACTAGGCTCTTTCTGAATCAACTACTAACTAGTCATTGGACCATTCTCAAATCAATATTCTGCGTAATCTTCCTTGGGTTATTTCCTTTATCTTAACTTACTTCTCCTACTGGCTCCTTATTTATCAATAACATCTCGGGCAGGAACCCTTACTTCCTCTCCTTGACGTCGCGTTTGCATAATGTTCTAGAATTGTAGCATATCTGTAGGCTCTGAATAAGTGAAATATCGTCCCTTTTTCATTTTTAGTGCATTCTTCCTTTACCATCATAGCTACTAGAATCACTTAATTCTGACTTAACACCACATCACACCATATTTCCCCCTTTAGGGGAGTACTAAGAGTCGAAGCCACGAGGATCTACCTATAGATGTGTTACCTCTTTATCTTTGGCGTCTTTTCACATCATTGATGACCCTTCCTTGCCTTGAAGCAATCCTTCTGTACCAAGTATAACAAAATTCTTTACTCATGATGGTAATACCTAGTGTAATTGGCACACACAAATCCTTAAGTTTAACTTTACTCACATTGCTTGTTTTAGGGAAGCGCCTGCCTAAATGACCATTCTCTGAATTTCTCATGAATCTTCTTTTGTGGTCCATTCTATTATCACCGGAATGTAATCTAAAATTCTCATGATGCTGACTATTATCAAATCACTTAGCCCCTAATTCATGTTTAGTTTATGTTGTTTACCAGCCAATACTGATTTCTATTACTCTGGGGATTAAATCTTCCTTCTGATAGTCGCGTTGGAGTCACAATCTTATTTCTCAAGATAAGGATATAACTTAATGGCCTATACTCTTTTGTTGTATCAAGGCATGGCTCCTCTCGTCTTTTCCTTCACTTGAGTATATATATCCTATCATACCATCACATTTTTTTCTACCGTTGTCATCCATGCATCACATCTTACTCATAGCGCTTCATTAACTCTCTTCTCATTTCCTACTAACATTTCTGTCTAACACTTTATTTTGAAAATTTCAACAGGACATTCCATTGTTTTTAGCTCCCCTTGTTCCATCTACTGGCTCTCCGGGTTGCCTAACATTCTTTCTTTACTAGGGAAGGGAGCCATACTAAGGTAACATTTATCCTTTCAAGGCTTCCAGTGCCTATATTTATAGTACTCATATCTAGCTGTATTATTTCAGAGTGTGGAAAAATGCGATCCTGTGTCGAATTTGCGATAGCAAATCTGTTGCATTTTTGACTTTGCGATCGCAGATCTATCGCAAATTGGGCTATTGTTGCCCAGTTTTGGGCACCTATTATGTAGTGCATTCTGCGGCCCACGTTATTGTTTTGCGGTCCATTCTGCGATCACAAACCCGGTTTTGGAGGGTTATTTTTCCTATTTTTATAACCCAACCCCATTTTAAAATATAGGCTTTGGGGTTCATTTTGGGGTCATTTTCTACTGATTTTAGAGAGAAATGAGAGCATATAGAGAGATAAAGGAGGGGCCTAACTTCATAATCATCCAAATCTTGCTCAAGTCTTCAAGAATCAAGGAAGATAACCATAGATTGTCCTCCATCCGGGTAAGTCCTACTTCCAAAACTTCATGCAATAGGTTAAAGGTTCAAATATGTTGTGGGGGTCAGAAAAAGGCCATGCATGTGAGACTAAGTTGTAGTATGTGATGTTAAAAACTAATATGGGTAGTTAATGTTAAAATTGGTTGAGGGAGGAAGGAATTGCCATTTCTAAATCTTGTAGTCTACTTCACATGTAAGGTGTTTGATAAAATTCCTAAGGGAGTTGCACCATGGATAATCTTCCTAATTATTAATCGATTTCTGCTATCTCCTTATAGATTGTTATTGCTAGAGGTGTTGGTGTATTGTAGAGATTTAAGGAAATCTCCATTGAGGTATGTATGGCTAAAACCCCGTCTCTTACAAATTGATCTTCCATGGTGCCCGTGTAAATGTTGTAAGTTCGAAACGTGATTGATACAATACTTGTTACGTTAAGTGGATTATTATTGTGAAAATGTATGTGGTAGGTACTTCTTCATGTGTTTAATGTGTTATTCATTGTAAATGGAGGATGTGTGGAGAACATGATCTATGCGCTAAATACCCAAATGTCATACCAAGATTACTTTGGGACTAATATGCCAAACTTGATGAATTCCTCTCTATGCTTATGATTTAAATTGGCTTTGTATGTGCCTGTGATCTTAAGTGGCAAAGTAAATGTTGAAAATGTGAATAATGTGAAATGTGAATTATGGAATATAAATCATGTATTGAAATCTTTAGACCTTAAATTAAGATCGAAGCTGCATATGTTGTGTCCTCTATGTGAAGTCTCATCTATACTTACAATTTTATTTGCTCTTGTGTACACATATCATCCTAAATCACAAATCTAACACTGAAATTGGGAATGATGTAAAATGTGACCTAATGCCAAATATATGACGTGATAGTTGTGGCCCCAAGTGCCTATGAAATGATATATATGAAACAAGGATCAAATTGAGATGATTGATGGAAAATGGTAACGTCTCGGGGAGACGGCTTAGCCGATCGGGCCGTGATCGGACACCACAATATATATACACGTGGTGGGAATGTATTGATGATTGAAACTGGAAAGTGTGAATGAAATAATGGTAACATCTCGGGGAGATGGCTTAGCCGATCGGGCCGTGATCGGACTCCGCTCACGAAAGTGGTGGTAATATGGATAATGATGCAACAGTGTGGAATGCTCCAATCTAAAATTTCAAGAAGTATGTGAAAATCATGTGAACCTCCTTATATTGTTGACATGGTGCTTATTTGAAACTTGTTGTCTTTATGATTTCCTCTTTATTCTCGTATGAAAGTTCTTTCTAACTAGATGGTGTTTAGTTATACATACTGGTGCTATTCGATGGCACTAACGTCCCTTTTGCCGGGGGCACTATGTCTTTAAATGGATGTAGATGTTTCTATAATAAGCAGTGTTGTTCGCAGCTAGTGTCGCATCATCCTTTCAGCTGACTTGGTGAGCCCCACTTCATTTCAGGGTCTTATTTCATCTGTTCATCATGTACTTTGTATTTTAGGTTTAGCTGGAGCCTTGTTACCGACATTTCCATATTACATTACTCTTCAGTTGTGTTTATAGGCTCCGTAGACAGGTTGTGGGTAGTGTCGGGTATCGGAATTAAAGTAAAAATATTGATGTTTTGCAATGATTTATAAAACTTGTAATATTTTGATAATTATGATTTAAGCTGCTAATGGAAATGAAATAGAAGTTGATAATGAAATACTTACTATGTTTGATTAATGGAGTCCATCACCTATTTATTCATGAATTAGTTTGGGTAGAATGAAACCTAATAGGCTTTCTCAGTAGGGTTTACTCGGTTGAGCGCTGGTCGCACTCCTCGATTTTTGGGGCGTGACAAACTTGGTATCAGAGCCTAAAATTTTAAAGTGTCCTAGGATGTCTTGGAGCCGTGTCTAGTAGAGTCCTTCTTATTGGTGTGTAGTTGACCACATCTATAAGTTGGAGGCTATTCAGACATTTAGGAATTTCACCCTTCATTGATACTCCAATCGTGTGATAGAGCTCAAGTTAGAGAGTTAGTTTTCTCTCTAAGACTTACTCTCAAAATGAGTAATCATGATACCATAATCCGTGAATTTGAAGCCATGAGAGGGTAGTGATCCCATCATTGAGTTTGAGTGGATTGACCAAGGACTTGTTAGGAGAATGTATTGAGCTGTGGAGGGATTGGTAGAACCTATCTCTAAGAGGGGAGTGCCCTTATTCCTATTAATCTCACTGCACCACTAGATAATGTAGTATATTAGTATGTTACCGACGTGTGTTAGGGATGAGGAGTCGAGGGGTATAGATTAAGTTATTGCCCTATCAACCTAAAGTCACCTAGTAAGTTACTCCCTAGTACATTATTATGAACAGCAAAAAAATTTACTCATTGCATGTGTACATCCTTATTGAAGAATTCTCATAAACATGGTTTTAACAAGGTTTTGAATAACAAAACATTGCATGTATCGACTCTTTGAACGAGACGCATTATTTGTGAATCCACTCTATTACAAATCCTCTTATTTATATTCTCGTGGAATTAAGTTCTATAATTGTGTCCTTGAATGGAGTTATGACTCTAGGATTAGCACTTCCGACTTTCTTTATTAAATTCTCAACAAGGGACTATATCCAATGAATTTCTTACAATTTTTTTTATGGACAACGTCTGCTCATTTGTGTCTATGCATGCACCGTCATAAAGTTTACATATGTGGTATTAAGTTCCATGTAAAGCATCGCAGTGTTGAGATCCTTCTCGAGTCACTCTTTTACTCAGTTGTGTATATGGCTTATATGGTTTGAAAAATCAATCTACTCTCTTGCGAGTATCATCATGAAAGCTTCTCGTTGTCTAGTTACATAAGAGCATAGTTTAGCACCTATCACATGAGTGCATGTCAACCGAAATGGTCACCATGTGCATAAAGTCTATCTAAAAAATTAAGATCCTCACATCCTCGTCATAGGAAGATCTTGTATCGCCATCTTAGTATAACTTTCATGTCCACTTGGGACATCCCACAGTAGCTCACGTTGTCTGAGTAACGGGTTGCCCATGGCGTGGTCGTGTATTGCAGTTGGGAGTTAATATAGTAGAAGCATGTACAGCTTATAACAAATGTTTATTTTCTCGTTACACCTCCACAATGTGTGATAATTGTGTTCCTTAGTTAGTGAATTCATTGTACTAATTTCCCCACACCTGCTCGATAACCATGAGAGAACATATCCTTCTATGAGACATTGTAACACTTCCTTTCTCGTGAGGACTCTTACTAGGCTCTCCGTCAAGACCAAGTGCACCTTTGGAGGTTATCATAGCACAACTCCTGTTTCTCTTGTCTTTCTGTCTTTTATTAGCATCTCGATATTTCTCAAAGTCAAAATCCATGGAGAACTCATTATGAACATCTGCAAACCTTCCATGATTATTTTATATTACCTCATTGGGTTCCCACCTCACTTCAAGTTCATCAAGGGTTGATAGCATGCTGCAATTGCTGAGATTGAATGATCTACTTTCGATAATGGATTATCTACATATGTGCTAGTCCAACGATTTGCTTATCAGTCTAACTCTTGCCTTTTGGTTTTGGGTTGACCAAGAAGCAATACACCTAGTAACACATTCGTATGCCAAAACTTTTCTCTCAGTCAAGTCTTATAGCGTCTCAAGGTCAGTCGGAAAGTGGACGACGATAGCAACCCGTGAATTACATTGATTAGATTGCCAGCTGGGACTCTGTTTGGGATTAACAGGGGGTACCTCATTGCTAGGCACCAACTTGTTGTTTAGCCATGATGGTCAGATTTAGCCTCAATGTTCAAGTAGCAGACTGAGAGTTTGACATTTTCAAGCAAACCTAAAACTGGAAATTTAAAGAATAATCGTAAAATAGAGTTTGTTATAGAAATTTAAATCGAATTACCATTATTATCCTTAGCCCCATGGTGGGCGCCAAACTATTTACCCTTAAAATTGGATAACAATTAAATTTATATGCAGTTTTAAGGATATGTGGATTAATTTAATACAAGTGATTGATAAAATTAGATAAGCGAATTAAAGGTGAAATAAATAGCCAAACTAGTTGTGTTGTTGACTTCGGGCTCGAACCTAACCTAACAGTTGTTCTGCCTTGGATTTAGAGCCAAATTATATGTGAAGAACTATGAGCAAAACAAGAACTTTGAAACAACTTAGAAGCAGATTGCCTTGATATGCGTGTTGCCAAAGTGTCTATTGAATAATAATCTTCCCCTTTATATCGTAGGGGAGTTTTACCATAAGTACTGTAAACATGTGATTTTTTACCCTCCCCAAGATTTTTCATATTTTAGCACATAAATATTTAATTTAGGCCTAATTGTAAGGCCCAGGAAAATTTTGCTAAGTAATCTAGGATTTTGTGGTGCCGCATAGGCTAATTATAATATTTTATGTGCTATTAACATGGTGTTCATCAATTGTATTTGGTAAATAAGTGTACAAGTCTTATGGTAAGTAATTTGGGGCCCAAGGAAAGGCCTAAGCCTAAGTCAGATTGGAAAATTTCATAATAGGCTAAGATTCCAACTGAGTTTGCACAAGACCACATTTTGAACAAGCATATCTAAATATTTATAAGGTTTATTTGATGCACAACCTATCAAATTAAAGGTCTGTCAGTCTAGTTTCCAACACTTCAAACCGTTTGTCATTTGGACATTCCTACACAAAGTTATGATCAAATTACCAAAGGCTGGAAAAATGTGATCCTGTGTTGAATCTGTGATAGCAAATTTGTCGCATTTTTGAATTTGTGATCGCAGATCTGTCGCAAATTGGGCCAGTGTTGCCCAATTTTGGGCACCTATTATGTAGTACAATCTGCGGCCCACGTTCTTGTTTTGAGGTATATTCTGCAATCGCAGACCCGGTTTCGGAGGATTATTTTTCATATTTTTATAACCAGACCCCGTTTTAATATATAGGCTTTGGGATTCATTTTGGGGTCATTTTCTACTGATTTTAGAGAGAGATGAGAGCATATAGAGAGATAAAGGAGGGGCCTAACTTCATAATCATCCAAATCTTGCTCAAGTGTTCAAGAATCAAGGAAGATAACCATAGATTGTCCTCCATCCGGGTAAGTCCTACTTCCAAAACTTCATGCAATAAGTTAAAGGTTCAAATATGTTGTGCGGGTCAGAAAACAGCCTTGCATGTGGGACTAAATTGTAGCATGTGATGTTAAAGAACTAATATGGGTATTTCATGTTAAAATTGGTTGAGGGAGGAAGGAATTGCCATTTATAAACCTTGTAGTCTACTTCACATGTTAGGTGTTTGATAAAATTCCTAAGGGAGTTACACCATAGATAATCTTCCTAATTATTAATCGATTTTTACTATCTCCTTATAGATTGTTATTGCTAGAGGTGTTGGTTAATTGTAGAGATTTAAGGAAAGCTCCATTGAGGTATGTATGGCTAAAACCCCGTCTCGTACAAATTGATCTTCTATGGTGCCCGTGTAAATGTTGTAAGTTCGAAATGTGATTGATACAATACTTGTTATGTTAAGTGAATTATTATTGTGAAAATGTATGTGGTCGGTACTTCTTCATGTGTTTAATGTGCTATTCTTTGTAAATGGAGCATGTGTGGAGAACATGATCTATGCACTAAATGCCTAAATGTCATACCAAGATTACTTTGGGACTAATATGCCAAACTTGACGAATTCCTCTCTATGCTTATGATTTAAATTGGCTTTGTATGTGCCTGTGATCTTAAGTGGCAAAGTAAATGTTGAAAATGGGAACAATGTGAAACGTGAATTATGGAATATGAATCATATATTGAAATGCTTAGACCTTCAATAAAGATTGAAGCTGCATATGTTGTGTCCTCTATGTGAAGTCTCATTTATGCTTACAATTCTATTTGCTCTTGTGTACACATATCATCCTTAATCACAAATCTAATATTGAAATTGGGAATGATGTGAAATGTGGCCTAGTGCCAAATATATGATGTGATAGTTGTGGCCCTAAGTGCCTATGAAATGATATATGTGAAACAAGGATCGAATTGAGATGATTGATGGAAAATGGTAACGTCTCGGGGAGACGGCTTAGTTGTTCAGGCCGTGATCATACGCCACGATATATATACACGCGGTGGGAATGTATTGATGATATAAACTAGAAAGTGTGAATGAAATAATGGTAACATCTCGGGGAGAAGCTTAGCCGATCAGGCCGTGATCGGACTCCGCTCACGAAAGAGGTGGTAATATAGATAATGATGCAACAGTGTGGAATGCTCCAATCTAAAATTTCAAGAGCTATGTGAAAATCATGAGAACCTCCTTATATTGTTGACATGGTGCTTATTTGAAACTTGTTGTCTTTATGATTTCCTCTTTATTCTCGTATGAAAGTTCTTTCTAACTAGACGGTGTTTAGTTATACATACTGGTGCTATTCGATAGCACTAACATCCCTTTTGTCGGGGGCGCTACGTCTTTAAATAGATGTAGGTGTTTCTATAACCAGCAATGTTGGTCGTAGCTAGTTCGCATCATCTTTCACCTGACTTGGTGAGCCCCACTTCGTTTCGGGGTCCTATTTCATCTGTTCAACATGTACTTTGTATTTGAGGTTTAGCCGGAGCATTATTACCGGCATTTCCATATTACATTACTCTTCACTTGTGTTTAGTGGCTCCGTAGACAGGTTGTGGGTAGTGTCGGGTATCGAAATTAAAGTAGAAATATTGATGTTTGGCAAAGATTTATAAAACTTTTAATATTTTGATAATTATGATTTAAGATGCTAATGGAAATGAAATGGAAGTTGATAATGAAATGAATGAAACCTAACAAGCTTGCTCAGTCGGGTCTACTCGGTTGAGCGCCGGTCGCGCTCCTCGAATTTTGGGGCATGACAAACTTGGTATCAGAGCCTAAGGTTTTAAAGTGTCCTAGGATGTCTCGGAGCCGTATCTAGTAGAGTCCTTCTTATTGATGTGTAGTCGACCACTTCTATATGTTGGAGGCTATTCGGAAATTTAGGAATTTTACCCTTCCTTAATACTTCAATCATGTGATAGAGCTCAAGTTAGAGAGTTAGTTTTCTCTCTAAGGCTTACTCTCAAAATGAGTAATCATAATACCATAATCCGCGAATTTGAAGCCATGAGAGGGTAGTGATCCCACCATTGAGTTTGAGTGGATTGCCCAAGGACTTGTTAGGAGAATGTATTGAGGTGTGGAGAGATTGGTAGAACCTATTTCTAAGAGGGGAGTGCCCTTATTCCTGTTAATTTCACTGCACCACTAGGGATGTGGAGTTGAGGGGTATAGATTAAGTTATTGCCCTATCAACCTAAAGTCACCAAGTATGTCACTCCCTAGTACATCATTATGAACAACACAAAAATTTTACTCATTGCATATGTACATCCTTATTGAAGAATTCTCATAAACATGGTCTTAATAAGGTGTTGAATAACAAAACATTGCATGTATCGACTTTTTGAACGAGACGCATTATTCGTGAATCCACTCTACTACTAATCCTCTTATTTATATTCTCGTGGAATTAAGTTCTGTAATTGTATCCTTGAATGGAGTTATGACTCTAGGATTAGCACTTCTGACTTGCTTTCTTAAATTCTCAACAAGGGACTATATCCGATGAATTTCTTACAAAATCTTTTTTATGGACAACTTCTTCTCATTTGTGCCTATGCATGCACAATTGTAAAGTTTACCTATGTGGTATCAAGTTCCATGTAAAGCATCCCAGTGTTGCGATCCTTCTCGAGTCACTCTTTTACTCAGTTGTGTATATGGCTTATATGGTTTGAATAGTCAATCTACTCTCTTGTGAGTATCATCATGAAAGCTTCTTGTTGTCTAGTTACATAAGAGCATACTTTAACACCTATCACATGAGTGCATGTCAATAGAAATGGTCACCATGTGCATAAAATCTCTCTAATAAATTGAGATCCTCACATCCCCGTCATAGGAAGATCTTGTGTCGCCATCTTAGTATACCTTTCATGTCCACTTGGGACATCCCGTAGTAGCTCACGTTGTCCTAGTATCGTGGTTGCCCGTTGCGTGGTCATGTATTGAAGTTGGGAGTTAATATAGCAGAAGCATGTCCAGCTTATAACAAATGTTTATTTTCTCTTTACACCTCCACAACATGTGATAATTGTGTTCCTTAGTTAGTGAATTCATTGTACTAATTTCCCCACACCTGCTCGATAACCATGAGAGAGCATATCCTTTTATGAGTTATTGTAACACGTCCTTTCTCGTGAGGACCCTTACTAGGCTCTCCGTCAAGACCAGGCGCACCTTTGGAGGTTATCGTAGCACAACGCCTGTTTCTCTTGTCTTTTTGTCTTTTATTAGCATCTCGGTATTTCTCAAAGACAAAATCCATGGAGAACTCATTATGAACATCTGCAAAGCTTCCATGATTATTTTATATTACCTCATTGGGTTCCCACCTCACTTCAAGTTCATCAAGGGTTGATAGCATGCCGCAATTGCTGAGATTGAATGATCTCCTTTCGATAGTGGATTATGTACATATGTGCTAGTCCAATGATTGGCTTATCATTCTAACTCTCGCCTTTTTGTTTTGGGTTGACCAAGGAGCAATACACCTAGTAACACATTCGTATGCCAAAACTTTTCTCTCAGTCAAGTCTTATAGCGTCTCCCAATTTGGCTGGTAATAGTTGGTTGTATAGAAGTGTGCTATAGTGCTTCATTGGGAAATAAATTGCTAAATATAATTGGATTTTTGAATTCTGGAGCTATACATCACGTGACTACATACAGATATCTTTTTTCAAAAATGTAGCTTCTCGTAATCTCTTTATATTACCACAATTCCTAGTGGTTACAATGTAAAAGTTACTTCCATAAGGCTCTCTCACTTTCTTTTCATTTGTATTGCATCATGTGTTGATTACCCGTAATCTTCAATGCTATATTATCTCAATCTATCGACTAGTTATCCAACTATATGATCTGATTTAATTAACCTCACTTTTATGTACTCTACAAGCACCCTGAGAGGGGGCAAGTTTCCCCTTTTGTACAGACTTCTAATGTCTTCAACTCTGTTTAAGCTTGTCGATTCCAAGCGATGCTCTTAGTTGTGTCGCCTTACTATCTATTTTCATCTATTAACTCTCCTCGTGAATCTAATTTTATGCCTTATGGCATCAAGGGTCAGGGTATGCTCCTTTTGTTAGGTTAAAAAGATATTGCTCGCACTCCTTATGAGATTTTCTCCTAACAATCATCTACCTGCTCTACTTGTCCATATGACTAGATAACTTAGGTTACTCTTCTCCGATAAGTGCATCAATACTTTTCACCCTTTCATAATTATTCATATGGTCGGTTCGAGGCCTTATTCTATACTAGCTCGTAATGATTTTAAGTACTTTCCTACCATTGTTGACGATTCTCTAGGACTACGAGGGATTGTCTCATGGGTTTCAAAAGTAATGATTTGCCTTAAAGTGCAAGCTTAAATTGGCATGATTTCAAATGAAAGTGTGTCCCCTTTTTTCAAAAAAGTCATGAATGGGTCGGATTTGATGAGGTTATGTGGCTCTCTGCTCACTCGGCTTCTAGGAGTATTGACAACGTCATTGGCATGTATGGGAATTTTGCTACCTCTAGCATTCCACTGCCTTAGGAAAGGTTAGATTGTTCGAATTATGATAATCTCATAAGTATATGACTTCTTTTCCATCCCCATACGATTGTGAAATAAAGTCCTTGTGTCGCTTATTGTTAGGAGTGAAATCAAATTCCATGTATTTCATTTGTGGCCTCAATCACACCCATGTTGCAAGAGTCTTACCATTTGAGCTCAACTACTTACCTTACACTCAGGGACATAACTGGTGCATCCTACTTGATCACCTCTTTAAAAATCTCAAGTTCACACACATGGTATCCACCTTATCTTAGAATATTAGTTACCACTATGCTTCATCTATCTGATAATTGATGTAGTCACCTGGATTAAACCATGTCAGCCTCATTAATAGAAATCCTCGTGTCTCTTAGTATGTAACCTCATGAAATACTCTGCTCAGCGCATAAATGGATTCCTGAATAATTCTATCCCAATCTTGAACTCTGTTGTTCCTTCCTGTATTAGATCTATTTGGTATTGAAGTTTCAAACGTGTCAAAGTCATCCTGTGATCACATATATTCAGTAGGTAATTTTATGGTCAATTTATTATAACACATCTTAGAGTAATCGTGAAGCTCACCACGAGTTTAGTTTAGGTGTTCGCATAGAGATTTAAAATTCAGGAGGGTGAACCGGTTATTCTCAAAATTCTCCCCTGTAGAGGTTATGTGAGTTGATTATGAAGGGTACGTAAGCGCATTTCCCATTAGGTCGCAATAGGAGTATGATGTTTCCCCATAGTTGTTCCTCATAAATTTGTGTTTTTATATGTCTATGTCTAAGAAGGTAGGTGGAGATCATTTGTGTATCATCCTGGTTAAAATTAATGAAGGTGAATGTTAATAGATAGTTAGCTTATGCGAGGTATCTAGCTATCATCCTTGTTAGATAAGTTTGGAGTTTGGGGTTGTTTCCGCGAATGTGTTATGGAAGAGCCTATATAAGAGGCTACATTGAAGGCCAAGAGTATTGTGGAAATAAGGTATTTTCTCTTGATTGTATAACAGTTGGTTTTGATTTGAAAAGTACCTTCTAGGTGTTATGATTTAAAAATGTACAGTCCATGTCCAGGTATCATCATGATAATGTAGTGCATGTAATGCTGAGGTTATTGTTATTAATATATACATTGTGGTGCTTTGTCGAGTTATGGATGAGTTTTAGGATGGTTTTGGGTGATTCTCTGACAAGTGGATAGGCCTAGTTACAAAAGAGATGCTGCCGAAATTTCTGAAAAATTTGGGAGTTAGTCAAAATTTAGGGACTTCAGGTAGGGTAGAAAAGAGATATGTTATATTAGGTATTTGGGTCAGGCTCTGCTCCTCATTTGAGGATGAATGATCCTAAGGGGGAGGAATGTAAGGCCCCGGAAAATTTCGCTAAGTAATCTAGGATTTTGTGGTGCCACATAGGCTAATTATAATATTTTATGTGCTATTAACATGGTGGGCATCAATTGGATTTGGTAAATAAGTGTACAAGTCTTATCATAAGTAATTTGGGGCCCAAGGAAAGGCCTAAGCCTAAGTCACATTGGAAAATTGCATAATAGACTAAGATTCCAACCGAGTTTGCACAAGACCACATTTTGAACAAGCATATCTAAATGTTTATAAGGTTTCATTTGATGAACAACCTATCAAATGAAAGGTTTTTCAGTCTAGTTTCCAACGCTTCAAACCGTTTGTCATTTGGACATTCCTACACAAAGTTATGATCAAATTACCAAAGGCTGGAAAAATGTGATCCTGTGTCGAATCTACAATCGCAAATCTGTCGCATTTTTGACTTTGCGATCGCAGATCTGTCGCAAATTGGGCCAGTGTTGCCCAGTTTTGGGCACCTATTTTGCAGTGCATTATGCGGCCCACGTTCTTGTTTTGCGGTCCATTCTTCAATCGCAGACCCGGTTTCAAAGGGTTATTTTTCCTATTTTTATAACCCAACCCCATTTTAATATATAGAATTTGGGGTTCATTTTGGGGTCATTTTCTACTGATTTTAGAGAGAGATGAGAGCATATAGAGAGATAAAGGAGGGGCCTAACTTCATAATCATCCAAATCTTGCTCAAGTATTCAAGAATCAAGGAAGATATCCATAGATTGTCCTCCATCCGGGTAAGTCCTACTTCCAAAACTTCATGCAATAGGTTAAAGGTTCAAATATGTTGTGGGGGTCAGAAATAGGCCATGCATGTGGGACTAAGTTGTAGTATGTAATGTTAAAGAACTAATCTAGGTAGTTCATGTTAAAATTGGTTGAGGGAGGAAGGAATTGCCATTTCTAAACCTTGTAGTCTACTTAGCATGTTAGGTGTTTGATGAAATTCCTAAGAGAGATACACCATGGATAATCTTCCTAATTATTAATCGATTTCCGCTATCTCCTTATAGATTGTTATTGCTAGAGGTCTTGGTGTATTGTAGAGATTTAAGGAAAGCTCCATTGTGGTATGTAAAAACCCCGTCTCTTAGAAATTGAGCTTCCATGGTGCCCGTGTAAATATTGTAAGTTCGAAACGTGATTGATACAGTACTTGTTGTGTTAAGTGGATTATTATTGTGAAAAGGTATGTGGTAGGTACTTCTTCATGTGTTTAAATGTTATTCTTTGTAAATGGAGGATGTTTAGAGAACATGATCTATGTACTAAATGCCTAAATGTCATGCCAAGGTTACTTTTGGACTAATATGCCAAAATTGACGAATTCCTCTCTATGCTTATGTTTTAAATTGACTTTGTATGCGCCTGTGATCTTAAGTGGCAAAGTAAATGTTGAAAATGGGAACAATGTGAAACGTGAATTATGGAATATGAATCATGTATTCAAATGCTTAGACCTTAAATTAAGACTGAAGCTGCATATGTTGTGTCCTCTATGTGAAGTCTCATCTATGCTTACAGTTTTATTTGCTCTTGTGTACACATGTCATCCGAAATCACAAATCTAACATTGAAATTGGGAATGATGTGAAATATGGCCTAGTGTCAAATATATGACGTGATAGTTATGGCCCCAAGTTCCTATAAAATGATATATGTGAAACAAGTATCGAATTGAGATGATTGATGGAAAATGGTAACGTCTCGGGGAGACGGCTTAGCCGATCGGGCCGTGATCGGACGCCATGGTATATATACACGTGGTGGTAATGTATTGATGATATTCGATGGCGCTAACGTCCCTTTTGCCCGGGCGCTACGTCATTAAATAGATATAGGTGTTTCTATAACAAGCAGTGTTGGTTGCAACTAGTGCCGCATAATCCTTTCAGGTGACTTGGTGAGCCCCACTTCGTGTCGGGGCCCTATTTCATCTATTCATCATGTACTTTGTACTTGAGGTATAGCCAGAGCCTTGTTACCGGGATTTTCATATTACATTACTCTTCAGTTGTGTTTAGAGGCTCCATAGACAGGTTGTGGGTAGTGTCGGGTATTGGAATTAAAGTAAAAATATTGATGTTTGACAATGATTTATAAAACTTGTAATATTTTGATAATTATGATTTAAGCTGCTAATGAAAATGAAATGGAAGTTGATAATGAAATACTTACTATGTAAGATTAATGGAGTCCATCTCCTATTTATTCATGAATTAGTTTTGGTAGAAAGAAACCTAACAGGCTTGCTCAGTCGGGTCTACTCGGTTGAGCGTCGGTCGCGCTCCTCGGATTTTGGGGCGGGATACTAATATCGCTATCTCAACTAATTTTGATTCTTTTACTTTATTTATTACAAGAAAATAAAAATTACAAAAAAAAATAGTTTCATTAATGTTTTGTAGTCATTTTTAATCTTGAAAAATACCAAAAATAGTTTTGTTTTAACGGTCGGTCTTATTTTAATAGTTATTTTACTTAAGTAGGACTAACTAATAAATGAGATCGTATTTTAGTCTTGTTCGCGAGGAAAGAATAAATTCGGGCTCAAGCAACCCATTTTTAAGCATAATTTTTGGAACTAGCCCATAATTCCTAGGCTCATACCCCTAACCTAAAAACCCCTACAAAATCTAAGCTATATTCTAATATAAATCAGTGGATAACACTCTAAGACCCTAGAATAGAAATCAGCCGTTCCATCCAGATTTGACAAAACAAAAATCTCTAAAAATCAGCTGAAGATACAAGCTAGATTCAAACCTAACGCCTAAAACTAGGGACAAGGACAATCCGCCGTTTTCCAAAAAGAAGACCCCACGTCCCCTGTCATTGTCTTCTTCAGAATAGAGAAACGAACGAACCGAAAATCCCACCAAAAAGATGAAGCCTTAGGCGTTCCCCCTTTCTCCATTAGCAAATAAAAACCCATCTCTAACCTTCAAAAATTAACCACCCCATCTCCCTGAACCTAGCAACCAAAGGTCTAAAGGAAATTAGCAGTAACTTGCGGAAAAGAAAAGAAAACAAAAGTGAAGAGACAAAAACGAGCTAATAACCACTGGTTTCGATCTCACTTCAGTTACTTTTGTCGTTTATTTGATGTTACGTGAAATTCAGGTCTGACCGGAAATTTACTTACGAGCTGACCGGAAAAATAATTCGGCGACCACCAACAGGCTTCCTTCCCTATTGTCAACTTCAAAACCAGTCTTAAACCATTGAAAAACTACCCTGAACCAATGTGAAAATCAGCCGGTCGAGCTAGGTCTATTCGAGGTTGTGATTTCGGTTCTAGTTTCTAGTCTATAACTGGTTTGGGATTACTGTTTTGGAGCTTCTCTTTTAATGTACCTGCTAGAAATTTCAGCAATAAAGTGGCAATAGGCGTTATGGTCTTAATACTCAACTAGGTCAGTTCCTTTAGCTCTTTTTTTTTGGGGGGGGGGTATAAATTTCTCTTTTGGCTTAATAGGGATTTAATTTGATCATTTCTTGATTTTATTCATATTAATTTCTTTGAATATCAAGTTCTTGATTTACGATAGGGGTTTGGTTCACTAGAATCCAAGAATCGTACCTTGTGAACATTTGATTGAAAGAACTTTAGTTGTTTAATCGTACCTTGTGAACATTTGATTAAAATATGTTGATCGTAAAAATGGGTTCTCTTGTACTATTTGTGTATTGATACTAATTTATTATCTTGATTATGTATATATTCGCGTGACATGATTATGGTTTCTAAGATGAATATTCGTAGAAAATGCTTTAAGCGCGACTTAATCTATCTAAAAACAAACCCGGAGTATGCGTTCGTGCAACTTTGACCAAAATATTTTAATAATAATAAAGTGTGATAAATTGTGGACACGTACGCGTGACATGATTTTTTACGCGCCAAATGAAATGAGTACACGTGCACGTGATCCGTTTCAAGATAATTTCCTAATTAAAAGAGGCAAATGCACATAGGTTTTAAAATCATTAATTCGACAATTCTATTAAGCCAAGTATGATCAAAGCGACCGTGCTAGAACCACGGAACTCGGGAATGCCTAACACCTTCTCCCTAGTTAACATAATTTATTACCCGGATTTTTGTGTTCACAGACTGTAAATAGTGTCAAATCTCCTTGATTCGGGATTTTAAACCGGTGACTTGGGACACCATAAGTTATCTCAAGTGGCGACTCTAATCTTAAATAATAATCTCATTTCGATTGTCACTTAAAATGGAAAAAACTCCCTTACACCCTCTCGGGGGTAGTAAAAACGAGGCGCGACAGCTCTTGCAACTCTATTGGGGACAAGAACCTAGAATCTCTGGTTCAGGCTTCAAGAATTCGAGCTTGTTAATATGATTTTTACTTAGCTTCATTTATTGTTCATATTGTTGTATTCTCTGAACCTTTTGTGCTAAATGCTATATGTTTACCGCTTTAATATTTTTTGAATTGTATATAACTTTCTTCTTACGCCACCCCTCTGAGTCGTCTGAAAATGTTGCACACATTCGCGTGGCCCACTTTTTATGTAGAAAGTATTCCAAATAGAATGAGGTTGGTCCAGCAGCAAGGCCAGGTAGACTTTAGTGCTCCCGGTACGTTGCCCCCTCTCTTCGGTTGTCCGCTCGGGTAACCCAAGTCTAGAACATAACCGCAGGATTTAAACCTAGAAAAACACAGTCTCATGCCAGATCCCAGGTAGGAACGTTTGTTTGCATCAAGTGCATTTGATTTAGGGGACTCAATACAGGGGTTGGGTCCGTCTAGGACATGTGTACCCAAAATAACAGACTATCTTGATGCATCCTATGTGCTACATGTTGCATTTCTTCAAGGGTAAAAGGGTCATTTAGCGGACCAATAATTGTTGAGGGAAAATGAATAGGAAAAAAAAAAGAAAAAAAAAAGAGAAGGTGAAGTGTGAGAATAAAGCAAGTAGGACCTAATTATGTTTTTCTGTCATATTTTTGTTAAGAAAAAAAGTGAAGAATTCAAAAAAAAAAAGATTTTGCACTTTTTCATCATTTTCCAAAAATCAAAAAAAACATCCAAAAAGATTTTACATGTTTCATCATTTTTCAAAAAAAAAAAAAAGAGACAATTTTTTTTCTCTAAATTAGTTGTTTTTTATTCTCGCCTGTATCCAATTTGCCTGAACTACGCATACTTGATTCTCGTCTTTCGGGGCATGATACGTAGGCATACCACATAGGATCCGGTCTTCCTAGGGAGTCTTACATTCTTGGCTTCCCTAGGTCTTAGCCAAATCTTGCATTTTTAGCCACTTTTAGCCACATAAGTTAGTTTTAGAAAAATAGTCACAATCATGTCTTGCATGTGCCTAACAGGAAGGGTTATTGTCTCACATAGCGTTCTAGTCTTTAACTTTATTTTTTTTAATTTTCTCATGGGGTGTGGATCTACTTACCGGAGTTTGAACATGACAGACACCTCGGGACCATCCAGTCAGGATCGCTCATTCAGGAGTTGCTCATTCAGGGTTATTGTAGTTAGTTTTTTATGTTTTCAGTCTGTTTTTCTTTTTATGTCGTCTTTTACCTTCTAGTTTTGTACAGTAATGTCGAATATTTTGTTATTGTACTTTCTATTTTGTATTTCAAAAAGTGTGTTATAACTCAAAAATCAAAAAAAAAAGAGAGAGAGAGAGAGAGAGATTTTGCATTTTATATTTCCGTTAGAAGTTTCTTTAGCATACCAATTCTAGAAATAAAATAAAAAATAAAAAAATTCTTTTGAAGTGGTTTGCCTTAGGAAGTTAATATCTATAACTTAAAATAAAAATTTATTTTATATTTCCTTTTGTATATTAAGACTAAAAATTTAAAAAAAAAAGAGAATTTTCTTCAATACCTCTTTAGAAGTTTTCTTAAGATATTAATTCCAAAAATCCAAAAAAAAAACTTTCTTTTGAGGTTCTTCTTCAGGAAATATATATAAAAAAATTAAAAATATTCTTTTTATTTTCACTAAAACTTTAGGATATTGTACATAGAAGAAAAAAAAATACTTTATATATTATTTATCGTTAGAGTTTCTTCCTTAGGCAATCAAAAACTAAAATCCAAAAATATTTATTTTATCTTGTTCATTTCCTGTTTCGAAATCTTTCCTCAAGATATCAAACGAAAATTCAAAATACTTTTCTTTGGTTTACTCTTTAGATTTCCTTCCTAAAAAAAGGAATCAAAGAATATTTTTCTCTTCTAGGGTTTTTCCTTAATAATTCCCATAAAGTGTTTGTTTCAAAAAGAAAAAATAAATGCTCGTTAATCTTGAGTTTAGAATAGGTTATTGAACATTAAGTCTAGAAAACTCAAAAAAAAGACATTTGTTTCTTTTATTTCCCTTTTCTCGTCAGAGTAGTCATTAAGGTAAAAAAAAGAAAAAAAATAATAAAAAAAGAGAACGTTAGTTTATTTCCTTTATTCCCGATCTTCCCGAACTACGCAAAGATCTGATTCATGTTGTGTCATGATACGTAGGCAACCTACATAGGGTTCGATCAAATCATTTTTTTTATTTAATAAAAGGAAAAAAGGGAAAAGCAAAAAAGAGGTGAAATTATGGGATGTGGGAAATGAGAGGAAAGAAAAGAGCGATAATTAGAAAAAATGAGGGAGAAAAATGAGCAAGCCAAGAAGTGCTAGAAAAGAAAGAAAAGAGAAGATTGAAATGAACAAATTGGGATAATACCAAGTGACCTTGTGACCCTAGAAGTCATTCTAGAACCATTAATTGTTACTAGGTGCATTGCACATAATGTGATATTTGCAGCTGTTAAATGCCCTAACGCTAACGTGATGACTTCATTTTGTTCCTTTTTGTTATCTCCATTATAGCAGAAGGGTGGTTGGTTTGTGGTTCTTAAACTGGTCACTCTTCCATACAACACAAGGTCAAAGAGTAAGGTAGTCATGGCTAGCAAAGACTTGGACACAGGAGTTTTTGACCCGTCGAGGGAGTTTGTGGAGTATGAGTCTGAATTGAAAGAGGAGGTCCAAAGATTGAAACAGCAGATGGCAGAAATGTATCAGTCTTGGATCAGAGGGTGTCCTCCACCTTCATTCTCTACTAACTACAGTGAAAATCCTGCAACTATCCTACCACTATCACAAGCCCAGGTTCCCACTGTTGATATTTTCCCACAACCTTTTCACACTCCACCCCTCAAAAGCACATCATATCTCGCTCCTTTGACCACTCATGCTTTTATAGCTCCTCAACCAGCTACTATTACTCGATCCTCTAGCGAGAGTATGTTCAAATCCCCCGATGCCCAACACTGTGCTCCAGAACCAATTTTCAAGGCCTCAGGTCCGTACTCTTACGCTCTTCATTTTGAGTCCCCCGGTGAGACTGCAATGCCTGCTAAGACAATGGATAAAGATGAGCTATCCAGAAAGTTGAAAGGGTCTAAAATGCCAAAGCTTAATTTATATGATGGACGTGAAGATCCAGTAGCCCATCTGAGAGGTTACTGTAGTGAAATGAGAAGTGTTGGTGGGAAAGATGATTTGTTGATAGCGTATTTTAGTAAGAGCTTGAGTGGGGCAGCTTTGGAATGGTACACTCATTAGGATGTCAATAAGTGGCATGCATGGGATGACATGGCTCAAGATTTTGTTCGACACTTTCAGTACAATCTAGACATTATCCCAGACCGCTCCTCCCTATCTAATATGGAAAAGAAACTGGGGGAAAGCTTTAGGGAGTTTGGGCTCAGATGGAAGGAACAAGTTGCTCGGGTCAGTCCCCCGATTGGTGAAGAAGAAATGGTTGAGCTTTACCTACAAGCCTAGGGGCCCACGTACTTCAGTTATTCGATCCCGGCCTTGGGCAAACCTTTCAATGATGTGGTAAAAATGGGGAGATGGTAGAAGAGGGAATCAAGTCAGGCAAAATCATGAGTTATCCTGCATTGAAAGACACTACAAAAGACATTCAGAACATCTTAGTAAGTTTGGATGGAAGAAAGAGAAATAGAAAAGATGTTGTTGTGTCACGCCAATGACAGGATCCATTGGGCATTCCTGCTCAATGCTTTCAGCCTCGATATCGACCCCATGGATATCCATGTGCTCCAGATAATCCTCCCCAATGCTACTTCTCTCCACGAAATCCCCAAAGTCATACATCACCTTCCCAGTACTGCATCCACAATGCACCACCATATGCTCCACACCCACGAGACCCGCAATGGACTACACCACTTCCACAAATATCTTACGTGGCCCCTCAAGTATACCAACCACCTACCCACAAAAGGTTCCAACCGAGGCCAGAATACAAGATGAAAAGGCAAAAGCAAAAGGAAAAGACGTTCACTCCCATTGGAGAATCATATGCCAGTTTGTTCCAAAGGTTGAGGCAATTGGACATGTTGAAGCCGATTCAGATAAAAATGTCGAACCCTCTTCCAAAGAATTTTGATTATTCTCACAGGTGCGCATATTGCTCCGATGCCCTGAGTTGCAACATAGAAAAGTGTTGGCATCTGAAAAAAAGCAATTTAGAAGCTTATTGATGCAGGTGACATTGTCGTGCAAAATCTAGATGCAGTAGACACTAGCCAAAGTCCATCGCTTGTTCATAATGAGACATATATGGTGGGTATGATTTGTTTTGAAAAGGAATATGAGAATTCTTCTGAGATCCTCGGAGGTCCACGTGCTGCAAAGCTTTCAGTGCTATCAGGGGTTGATCTTAAGAACGAGCCGACAAAAGGGACCCAAATGCAATTTGCTAAAATCAATGTGATGGAGACTTGTGAAGGTCCTAGTAATGTTGATGAGGAACTCAGTCGCTGAGATGTCGTGCTTCGTAATTGGAAAGATGCTCCATCTCTTTGCTAGCCGGGGAGGAGTCTTGGCGGTTTATTTTTTTGTCATTTCTGTTGTCCGGGTTATTTTTAGGGTTGTAATCCGGATATTGTCTTGTGACTCAAACTCTTTTATCCTTTTATTTTGCATAGTTTGTTTAGGTGTAGTAGCTCATTTAGTGTTGTCTAGTTTTGTTCCAGGGTTGTAATCCCAGCTTATTTTACTTGTTTTGTTGTTCAAACCCTTTCAACATTTGTCTACTGCAATTTCCTGTTTTATGTTATTTCTAGTTAGTGTTTGTTTAGTTCTCTTTTCCTTTTATAGTTCTTTTCCTGCTGACTCTAGTGACATTACATGCACGTATAATTCTAGGCATGGTCTTAAAATTAGCCTAATCATGAAGCAATGAAATAATTTTGAAGATGATAGGGACACTTGAGGGAAATAAGTACAGATTTGGACATTTTGAGATCATTTGAAGCCCGAACCATGGGAAGCTAGGGCAAATGATTTGGGAAGATAATAGGGTGACAAGAATTCGTTAAAGGAGAGTGCATCCCATCTCGGACGATTTAAAGCAAGCAACTTTGAGTTCAAGTGCATCTCAAGTTACAAGATAAAGTCAAGGGAGTTTGCTCCAAATAGACGGAGGGTGCCCATCGTGAAGAAGAAATAACCCAATGAGAGTTATTACTTGACAAGGCACTAAAAAGGTGGAAAGCATATCAATGATAGCTATGGCGAAGTTGTAAAGAAAATATTGTGTGTGCTCTTCTTTTTTCATTTCAGGTCGCATGTGTTATACTTGGTATTCTTAGAGATTGGGAGGCCCTCTTTCAGCTATCCAAATACTTTATACCATTTGATACCCTTTTGAGCCTGTACTAATTTATTTGACCTCCCCTCTTTTGGAATCAAGTTAAAGTCATGAGAAAAAAGAAAAAAAATGTTTATGTCCCCATAGGTTTATTTTAAAAGGTTCATTCCAAAAGGTAAATTCAAAAAAAAATTAAAGAAGAAGAGAAAAAATGGGAAAAAAAAAAGAAAAGAAAAAGAAAAATAGTAACAAAAGTAGTCTTGTGAACTACGTTTGACCTGATTCTTGTCACCACAATATACGTAGGCATCCTTACGGTTCGGTCATACCAAATAAAATATTGCATAATCCCACAAAGTCGAGAGTGGGACAGTCTTTCTTAGTAACTCCATCAAAAAGAAAAAAAGGGGAAAAATAGATTCAAATTCCCCTGTTTTAGAAATTGGGGAAAAGTTTTTATAATGGATTACAAAAGTTGTAAATAAATTAACCTCGTTGTCTTAGTGATTTTGAGCCTTTATGATATCCTTTCATTCTAACCCTGTCCAAAAGCCACATTACAGTCCAAAAAAGACCTCCCAGATAATCTTTGAGAGTGCTGAGTTTAGACATGCCAAGAGTATATGATGTTTTTACCATGGTAAATGCCTTGTCGTCTACAGAATCAGAGGAAATAAGAAGAAAAGAACAAAATGAGAGAGTCTTATTGGTGAAAACCTTCATAGGCACTATAAGGCGATGGTGAGTTGAGAAAGAGAACAAAATGAGAGAGGCTTGATGGTGAAAACCCTTCGAGCACTACAAGTCGAATAAGGATTGTGAATCAGATTGGATAATCGGAGCATTGAAGCCCAGTATCACAATTTAGGGGTATAACAAGAGTTGAACATCAGACTTGCTTGACAGATTAAGCCAGTTTATCCAAAGATGCATGTCATGGTCATTAGAGTTGGTCTCCATATCTGATAAGTTTCTACTTTGTAGTTTTCTTGAGAGGAATCATGTTTTTCCATTGTCCTTTACTCTGTTCCTTTTGTCTTGGTTACTTCCTCTTCTTGAGTCTGTTTGGTCAGAACAAGTGAGAAATGACTTTAAAATTTGCCACCAACTTTCCAATTGCACAAAACGAGATCTGGTTAGCACATCAAAGTGGCATAAGTCAGGAAAGAACAACGTGCACACTGAGTTGGTAACAATCAACATGCTTTGAGATTTATGTGAAATACAAAGGTTTGGTATATGTCAATTCATGAACAATGCAACAGATAGAGGATGTTGGTTGAATGGATCAAAGGTATTTTTTGTGATAAGGTTGACAGAGAAAGTGGTTCCAAGTGAAAATCAAAGTTATCATGGCAAGTGAAGAAGCAATAGACCTCAAAGCCAAGGCCAATAGCATATGTCAGGAAAGAACAACAAGCGCACTGAGTGGGTGACAATTGACGTGCTATGGGATTCGTGTGAAACACAAAGGTTCGGTATATGTCAATGCATGAGCACAATGCAACAGATGAATGGTATTGGGTTTGAACGGATTAGAGGTATTTTCCGTGATAAGGGTGACAGAGAAAGTGGTCAGTCAATAAACAGGCAAGGTCTTTCGAGTTGAAATCGCAGTTATCATTGGAAGTGAAGGAGCAATCGCCCACAAAGGCAAAGCCACAAACCAACTACCATGTTTAAACTCACAAGTTTTTCTTTGATTGAAACATGGGCAGGAAATTTTGTTTGTTCCGGAGAAACCCTCCGTGAGGAAAGCAGGTACCAGATAGGCTCGGCAGTAAGTTTGTAGTACCCTCCTGGATAGCGGGATTTAGTAAGTTCTGAGTCCCTCTAAGTGACAAAGTCTGACAAGAATTTTACTTTTGGGAAGTGTAATTTAGCATTTATGTTTTTCACTTTAGTTAGAACTTATTTTGATAACAAGAATTGGTTAACACTCACAAATGTTCCCAATATCAAAATGGGGTAGACAAATTTCTTTGTTTTGTCTGTTTTGTTGCAATCAAGCACCCATCTGGAGAACAAAGGGAAAGCAACAGTTTCAGAGGAGTCAGTTCGAGTTCGGAAATCAGGCACCCACCTGGAGAACAAAGGGAAGACAGTTCAAGTGTTGGCAATCAGGTACCCACCTGGAAAACAAACGGGAAACAATTCAAGTTTCTGAGGAAAGGAAGATAATTCAAATGTTGGAAATCAAGATCCCACATGGAAACAAAGGGAAAACAGCAATGTTCAAAGAAAGACGTTTCAAGTTCAGTAATCAGGAGCCCACCAGGAGAACAAAGGGAAAACGAGTCAAGTTTCGAGGGAAAAGCAGTACAAGTATTGGAAATCAAGAGCCCACCTGGAGAACAAAGGGAAAACGAGTCAAGGGAAAAGTAGTACAAGTGTTGGAAATCAGGAGCCTACCTGGAGAACAAAGGGAAAGGAACTCAAGTGTTAGTAATCAGGAGTCCACTTGGAGAACAAAGGGAAATAGTTCAAGTCTCAAGGAAAAACAGTGCAAATGTCGGTAATCAGGCACCTACCTGGAGAACAAAGGAGATCAGCAATGTTCAAAGGAGGATGGTTCAAGTTCAGCAATTAGGAGCCCACCTAGAGAACAAATGGAAAACGAGTCAAGGGAAAAGCAGTACGAGTGTTGTAAATCAGGAGCCCACCTGGAGAACAAAAGGAAAGCATCAATGTTCAAAGGAAGACGGTTCAAGTTCAACAATCAGGAGCGCATCTGGAGAACAAAGGGAAAATGAGTCAAGGGAAAAGCAGTATGAGTGTTGGAAATCAGGAGCCCACCTGGAGAACAAAGGGAAAACAATTCATGTTTCAGAGGGAAGGAATACAATTCAAATGTTGGTAATCAGGCGCCCACCTGGAAAAACAAAGGGAAAGCCATTCAAATTTCAAAGGAAGGCATCACAGGTTTCAAGGGAAAACAGTTTAAGGTGACAAAGGGAATACAATTCAAGTTTCGGTAATCAGGCGCCCGCCTGGAGAGCAAAGAAATACAGTTCAAGTTTTGGCAAACAGGCGCCCACCTGGAGAGCAAGGGAATATAGTTCAAGTTTTGGTAATCAAGAGCCCACCTGGAGAACAAGGAGAAGCCTGTCCAAGTTTCGAAGGAAGACAGTTCGAGTATTGGCAATCAGGCGCCTACCTGGAGAATAAGGGAATTCACTTTTGAATGCAATTCAAGCCAGCAACAAAAAAAGCTCGCGGCAAGAATGCAAGTCAACAGTCCAAGGTGATCAACAGAAGTTAGTCACAATCCAGAATAAAAAAAAAAGAGAAAGGCAAGAAGTGAATCCAAATGCAGAAGTTGATGAAAGATGTGGGCTGCTCAAGACATGGCTGAAGTTACAGACATGGTATGTCCGATTTTGATCTGAAAAGCTAAAGAATAATGAACTAGCACCTGCAACTAGCAAGCGTCAAGGTTGAAATCCAAAGTCTGCATGAAGAACCATTCAAAAGTCAAAATCAAGTTTCAGAAGACTTATAGATAGAAATCTTGTAACTCGTAGTTGATAGGCTTAGCTAGTCTTTTCTCATTTTTTGATTTTTGATGTAATAACAGGACCGCGAACTATGACCTCGATGGAACGACACCTCGACCGACTCTCCACCTCAGTATACTCCATCACCTCATTCACTTCTGAACTACACGTGGCCTGATTCCTTTATAGCCAAGAATATGTAGGTAGCTCAGATACCAGGGCTCGGTCACATTCTCCTTTCTTTTAGCTTTTGGTCTTTTAAATAAGGGTCGGGTCAAAAAACCTGTCTAGTCGTTCTTTTTTCTAAAAATACTTCATAACCAATCAAAGAGGGGCAGCTGTAAACATGCGATTTTTTACCCTCCCCAAGATTTTTCATATTTTAGGACGTAAATATTTAATTTAGGCCTAATATCGCTATCTCAACTAATTTTTATTCTTTTACTTTATTTTATTACAAGAAAATAAAAATTACAAAAAAAATAGTTTCATTAATGTTTTATAGTCATTATTAATCTTGAAAAATACCAAAAATAGTTTTGTTTTAACGGTCAGTCTTATTTTAACAGTTATTTTACTTAAGTAGGACTAGTTAATAAATGAAATTGTATTTGTCTCGTTCGCGGGGAAAGAATAAAATTCGGGCTCAAGCAAGCCATTTTTAAGCCTAATTTCCGGACCTAGCCTATAATTCCCAAGTCCATAATTCCTAGGCCCATACCCCTTAACCTAAAAACTCTACAAAAACTAACCTAGACTCTAATATAAATTAGTGGATAACACTGTAAGACCCTAGAACAGAAAGCAACTATTCCATCAAGATTTGACAAAACAAAAATCTCTAAAAATCAGCTGAAGATACAAGCTAGAAACAAACCTAACGCCTAAAACTAGGGACAAGGACAATCCGCCATTTTCTAAAAAGAAGACCCCACGCCCCCTATCATCGTCTTCTTCAGAAGAGAGAAATGAACGAACCGAAAATCTCTACCAAAAAGATAAAGCTTCAGTCGTTCCCCCTTTCTCCATTAGTGAAGAAAAACCCATCTCTAACCTTCAAAAATTGACCATCCCATCTCCCTGAACCTAGCAACCAAAGGTCTAAAGGAAATTAGCAGCAACTTGCGGAAAAGAAAAGAAAACGAAAGTGAAGAGACAAAAACGAGCTAATAACCACTGGTTTCAATCTCACTTCCGTTACTTTTGTTGTTTATTTGCTGTTATGTGAAATTCAGGTCTTGCCGAAAATTTACTTACGAGCTGACCGAAAAAATTAATTCGGCAACCACTAGCATGCGTCCTTCCCTATTGTCACCTTCAAAACTAGTCTTAAACAATCGAAAAACCACCCTGAACCAATATGAAAATCAGTCGGTCGAGCTGGGTATGTTCGAGGTTGTGATTCCAGTTCTAGTTTCTAGTCCATAACTGGTTTGGGGTTACTGTTTTGGAGCTTCTTTTTTGTTGTACCTGCTTGAAATTTCAGCAATAAAGTGGTAGTAGGCGTTATGGTCTTAATGCTCAACTAGGTCAGTTCCTTTAGCTATTTTTTTTGGGAGGGCTATTTTGGGGGTAAATTTCTCTTTTGGCTTAATTGGGATTTCATTCGATTGTTTCATGATTTAATTTATATTAATTTCTTTGCATATCAAGTTCTTGATTTACAATAGGGCTTTGGTTCACTAGAATCCAAGAATCGTACCTTGTGAACATTTGATTGGAAGAACTTTAGTTGTTTAATCGTACCTTGTGAACATTTAATTAAAATATGTTGATCCTAAAAAGGGGTTCTCTTGTACTATTTGTGTATTGATACTAATTTATTATCATTATTATGTATACGTTCGCGTGACATGATTACGGTTTCTAAGATGAATATTTGTAGAAAATGCTTTAAGCGCGACTTAATCTATCTAAAAACAAACCCGGAGTATGTGTTCGTGCAACTTTGACAAATATTTCTTAATATAATAAAGCATGATTAATTGTGGACACATACGCATGAAATAATTTTTTACGCGCCAAATGAAATGAGTACAAGTGCGCGTGACCCGTTTCAAGATAATTTACTAATTAAAAGAGGCAAATGCACATAGGTTTTAAAATCAGTAATTGGACAATTCTATTAAGCCAAGTATGATCAAAGCGACCGTGCTAGAACCACGGAACTCGGAAATGCCTAACACCTTCTCCCGGGTTAACAAAATTACTTACCTGGATTTCTGTGTTCGCAGACCGTAAATAGAGTCAAATTTCCTCGATTCGGGATTTTAAACATGTAATGACCCAATCGGTCATTTTGAGCTCTTGCACTTTGCTCGCCAGTTCTCGGGCATGACTTGCTTCGCGTAATGTATTATGACTTATGTAAATCGTTGGTTTTGGTTTTCAGGGTAATCGGAATGAATTTGGGAGAACAGTTCTCAGTTTGAAGCTTGAAATTTGAAAGGTTTGATCAAGATTTGACTTGTTTGTATATGATCTCGGATCAGATTTTTTATGATTTGGTTAGCTTTGTTAGGTGATTTAAGACTTAGGAGCGTGATCGGAATGCATTTTTCGAAGTCCGTGGAAGGTTTAGGCTTGAATTGGTGAAATTAAGATTTTGGCATTTTTCGGTTGATAGGTGAGATTTTGATATAGAGGCTCGAATGGAATTCCGGAAGTTGCAGTAGCTCCTTTCTGTCATTTGTCACGAATGTGCAAAATTTCAGGTCATTCGAACGTGGTTTGGTTGGGTTTTTGATCAAAAGTGTAATTCGGAAAATTTTAGAATTCTTAGGCTTGAATTGGATGCAAATTTGATGTTTTTATGTTGTTTTGAGCATTCCGAAGGTTGGAAAAAGTTTGAATGATGATATGGGATATGTTGGCATGTATGGTTGAGGTCTCGAGGGCCTCAGGGTGATTTCGGATGGTTGACGGGAAGTTTGAAACCATGTTGCAGCTGCTGGAATTGCTACTTCTGGTATTTCTGCACTTGCGGATTGGGGACCGTAAGTGCGATTTCGCTGGTGTGTAAAGGAGACCGCAAAAGCGGTGCTAGCAACAAAAGTGGAGACATTGACCGCATCTACGGGACCGCAGGTGCGATACTTGGGTCGTAGATGTGGAATCTGAAGGAGTAAGTGAAATCTGCAGAAGTAGGTGTTTTTCCGCAGAAGCGGAAGCGCAGGTGTGCTTATGGTATCGCAGGTGCAGAAGTGCTAGCCGGAATGTATAAAAATGCCCCTTCGCGATTTTCAGTCATTTGTTGACCATTTTTGTGTGATTTTGGAGCTCCAAGCTGCTATTTCACGAGGGAATCTAGCGTTGATAGAGAGGTAAGCTACTTGGGCTTCGCATCTTTTGTCTATGGTGATTATTTCATTGTTTAATCATGAAATTTGTGGTAAGAATTAGAGAAAGAGTTAGGGAAAATAGGGCTTGAAACTGGAGAGTTAAATTAGGGATTTAAGAGGCCATTTGAAGTCTGATTTTGATGATCTTGATATGTATGGACTCGTGGGAGGATGAGGATTCTATTGATGCGATTCTTATTAGATTCCGAGACATGGGCTCGGGGGTCGGGTTGGACCAATTTTCGGAATTTTAGATTTAATTTGATTATTTTCGTGTGGGATTTGTCCCTTTGGCATGTATTGATGATATGATTCTAAATTTGGCTAGATTCGGGGCGATATGAGGCCGAGTCAAGAGGCAAGGTCATCGCGGGCTAGAGATTGGACCGAATCGAGGTAATTAATGATTGTAAATGTTGTCCTGAGGGTTTGAAACCCCGGATTTCACATCATTATGCTACTTTGAGGTGACTCACATGCTAGATGACGAGCGTGGAGTCGTGCACTGCTAGGGATTGTGACTTTGTCCATCTGATACAACTATTAAGTCGCGTATTCGATTTGAAATCTTATGATATTCCATATTTTAGAGATTGATATTATATTTTGGGTTGTATGCCATGTTTGGGGCCTTGTGCCGACCTGTTGAGACCCTTAGGGGCATTTTTACTATTTGTTTCATCGCTCTATTTGTTTTGAAAGCATATCCTCAGTTACGTTTACCTGTTTATTATTTAAATCTGATTTTATTACTTTACTTATTAAAATGTGAAAACTGTTTGGGCTGAGTTCCCTGTTTTACTGATGGTCCGAGTGATCGTGAGGTTTATGACTGAGATAGACCGAGGGTCTGATTGTGAGGTTAATGGCTCAGAGAGGACGAGGGCCTGGTTGTGAGGATTATATATCTATGGATCGGGCTGCACACCGCAGCAATATATATATATATATATATATATATATATATATATATATATATATATATATATATATATATATATGGATTGGGTTGCACGCCGCAGCGATATGTATATGGATCGGGTTGCACGTCGCAGCGATATGTTGGATCGGGCTGCACGCCGCAGCGATATAGCACTTGGGCTGTAGGAGCCCCTCCAAAGTCTGCACACCCCCAGTGAGCGCATTCGACTATATATATGGATTAGGCTGCACGCCGCAGCGGGTACTATATGGTACCTATTAAGTGTGAGTGTTGTGAGCGCTGATTTGTAAGAGCTGAGTCACGAGTGACTGAGAGGCTTGCCCGAGGGCTATAGATATACATGTACATGAGTGATGTTTTGCCCGAGGGGCCTGTTTATGAACTTACTGCTTTTACTCCTCTTTAGACCGAGCCTATATTGGAAATGTTGAACAAATGTTTTAAATAATATTTCATTTAAACTGAAGTTTTTAAGTTACGAAAATGGTTGTGAATTTCTGTGATGCCGAGGGGCTGTATACGAACTAAGTTTTTGCCCGAGGGGTCGATTATGGTTTTCATCTCTTTTATTATAAATGGTATCGAACCCCTACTGAAACTGTTTGAAAGCATTTTTAAATTATTTTTTTCCAAAAGCTAGATTTCAAATGAGACGATTGACTCGTATTCTGATTGAAAGTTGTTGTGCTTATTGAGTTATCATATTTGCGGATTCATCGTTTCCTACTGGTCAGTCTTTATTTACTCTTATTACTTACTTGGTTGGAGTACTCACATTACTCCCTGCACCTCGTGTGCAGATTCAGGTATTTCGGAACCTGGTAGAGGGTGTTGATTGCTCAAACGCTAAGTCATTTGAGTTAGAAAGGTGGCTGCACAACGTTCGCATCACTGCTTCCTTCATCTCATTTTCATTATTGTACTTAGTACACTTTTGACTATTTTTGTTGTATTTAGACCTTGGTAGATGCTCATGACTAGTGAGACCCTGATATCGGGATTGTATGTTATTTCTGCATCATTCGTTTAGACTTTTATTATGAGACATTTGTTAAATTATATGCTTAAAATGACTCTTAATGATTAAAGGGTTAAAATGGGTGTTGTGTCGGCTGACCTTGTCTTCACGAGAGGCGTCATCATGACCAGGTCTGAGTTTTGGGTCGTGACAAGATGGTATCAGATCCTAGGTTACATAGGTCTCACGAGTCATGAGCAGGTTTAGTAGAGTCTCACGGATCAGTACAAAGACGTCTGTACTTATCATCGGGAGGTTGCAAAACCTTTAGGAAAAACTTCACACTCTTGAATTCTTATCGTGCATCCTTGATTCAGCTTGAAAAGTAACTCCTGGAATTCCTTCCACGCGTTCGTATGCGCACATGAGAGCTCGATATCAGATGTGCATCGATGGCTTGTGATTCCTTGATCGAGGGGCGAGATATGATCTCTATGTGTTGATATTGGGCCAGTCTGGAGGACTCGAGGCCAAATTTTTGCCTATAGCTTGAGCACCGAGGTGCTGATTGTGTGAGCAAGTGTTTTTGAACTTAAACGTTTGATAGTGCCCTATTGGTAGAAGTAATGACTGGATAGATGCGTGATGAGTATGTTATGACTGGGAGATATGTTCATATAAACCGAATGAGGCGAGAAGGGTCTGCTATGGGGCATCAAGGACTATTTGGTGTTTGATTTCCATCTTAATTCGAAGTAGAGCCCCGAGTTATGGGTGTGTGAAGAGTCTTTTCATGTGTTCTAGTTGGGAGTGAAGTAAATTTCATGTTGCGGTATGAGTTCAGACTTAGGAAGACTAAGTGGTTGCATGGTGTTTATGACGATGGAAGGTATATAGAAATGTTAGTTGGAGGCAAAGTAGGTGGGTTATCTCCTGCGGTGTGTTCTGAGGTTGTGTGATCCTTATGTTATCTGTTAGGAGGTCTCATTTACAAGTGAATTATATGTGTTGAAATTCAAATTTAGGTCGCTTAAGAGAGTGGGCTTGACTGTTACGAGGGTGAATGCGAGATTCGCATAAGATTTAAAGTACTAGGTGGTCTGTGTTCACGAGTGTATCAAGGGTTGAGTTTAATCTCACTAGGGTATTATGGTAGAAATAGAGTATATGCATTATGATTTATTGAGTGTGTTTTGATCTATGGCTTCGAGCCAAGTGGGGGAGTCTGTTATTGATTAGTTGATTGCACGGTTATGTGTTATGTTGGTTCCAATTTGAGGTGTACTGGTGAATCAGTTATGGCTTACGGAGATTGAGACCGAGGATGGCTCGAGTAAAGGAAAATTTGGACAAAGGTTATGTCATGCTTCATAGGTGTGTGAGAATCACGGAATGTCTTGAGTTGTTGTTGGTAAAAGATGCTCGGTGCATAGAGCAGGAAGTTGCTTGGTTGTATTGGGATGAGGTTGCATTCCGCAGTGTCTGAAGTGCTAATGAGGCACAGTTTGTTCGGTTCTTTTGATCGAGCTAATTGCGGTTTGAGTAGAGTAAATGAATCTCGAGAATGGTTCTAATGTGTTCAAGATTTTACATGTAACAATTAGGTATTTTCAAGTTGTATGTGTGGCTAGAAACTGAGTTTTCATTAGAAGATGTCAAGATTTGTGGCATTTCTATATCAATTATGGGATTTGTAGGAAGTCTCTTCAGAGTAAAGTATTTTGAATGTGGTGCTTTTGGGAATATTTAAGAGAGTATTCAGCGGCTTATGAGTCTTAGACGGTGTGGTTTTGTGCTTGGGTATCGTGTGGTGAGTCTGGGTTGAGGAATTGTTCTATTGTAGCAAGAAGAAGTGTCAAGCTGACGGTAGATCAGAAGGAAACTCGGGTAGATGGGATAGCTTGGTAGTAGGCCGGATCGGTATGGTAAGGATATGATTAGTTCTTTGGATGCTTACGAGGTAATGAGTTTATATAGGTGTTTCGCAACAATGCTCTTGGGTTTCAGTGGCCTGCGTAGCTTGGTTGAGTTAGAAGGATTCAGTCTTGACAGGTTAGTTTTAGGCAAATGAAATTCAGAGAGTTCTTGATGACTTTCTGCCACGATTTGGAGGTGTACGTTTTCTACTAGCATGAGGAGCGTGGGAGGTGTAGTGATTTTCTTCTAGATAGGTTCAATGGAAAGTTCTTGACTAATTGAGTATGTAGCTTGTGGCCCGGAAGGGATATAAAGTTCTCGTGGTTATCCTAGGATGGTACATTTTATGTGGTATGTTGTGTAGGATTGATATTTACATGTGTAAGGACACGGTTCATATTTGAAAGGAAGGTCACAAATTCTTAGATACCATGGGCAGCTTCAGGTGGCTAGATAAATGAGATCACTAATTGGTGTGGCTTGATGAGGGTATAACATTTCGGAAAGGCGATGTGTTCAGGTTACAGATGCTTTATTGGTATTGCGGCACTATCTTGTCTAATCGACAGATGATATTCGAGTTTGCTTGGTGGCTCAAAAGAATTATAGGTGTACCTCTCATGAGATGATTGAGTACTAGAGGTGTGTTATATATGCGAGTGGCGGAATTGGGATCAGATATGGTAATTCGTGTGATTTATGGACTTGGAGATTAGAAGTTCTCATATATAGGTTAGCTCGTGGTTGTGGACGACAAAGATGTGGATATGTTAGTCAGATGATAGTGTGTGCTATGATTCAGTCAATGTGAACCTTCGGAGGATTATTTATCTGTTGTGTGTAACTAGAGTTGATGTGTGGTTCATTGGTAGACCTATATGGATGTGTGTTTTACATCGAGACAGCTTTGTTGACTTCAAGTTGCCATTGGTGAGGGATGTGTTGATTCGGTTTTTATTGAGCTATTAGTAATCATGGAGGATCTATGAGTAACCTTTTCGTGTTGCGAGCAGTTAGGATTTGGTGGTTACAGGCACATGTGGTGCGATGTTATTAGGACCTCTCAGTGGAGTTCGAGAGGGAAGAGTACTGGGTATTGCTCGGTAGATGGCGTATCAGTTATGTCCTTTTGAGGTGTGTGGTGTTATTTAATTGCTTCGCGGTGGTTATGATGATTGCCTTGGCTTTAGACATCATATTGCACACGGTTGTCGATTTTGAGCATAGTGACTTAAGGTGTTTCATGTGGACCAGTGTTTGGATGAGGTTGCGCATTGGAGCAAAGCTATGTGGAAGTATGATCCTGCGGGTTAGATTCGTGTGTTCTGTTTCTACGATATGTGGCAGGTTCTCAGCCTTATGTTGTGGTAGTACTACTGAGCTTGCGGTACAGCTCTTTATTTGAGTCATTTTCATGATTTTAGTATATTTAGATTGTGGCTTATTGGTGCACGGATTGCACAAGTCGTGGATTTAATCTGTATTGATGTGTAAATGTCACCATAGTAGTTGTGTTGGATTAGATGAGATCATCAGGATCTTTAATGACTGCAAACGGATTTGATTTCAGCATGTTGGAAGGATAAAATCGAGGTTTGGCGCAGAAATTTGCTATGGTCTTTGCTAAAGGAGAAGTGGCTTTATGAATGGTTGATCTGAGGAACCGTTATGGCTTACTGCGTGTTTTATTATCATTGGCAGTGTATGAAAGTGTTGGAATGCCACTTTAGCTGATAAGAGGTTTCCTATCGATGTTCGGTTGTTGTGTGCAGCTGCTGTGATTAGAAGTTATCGCTGCAAGTATTTGAGTTATGTGGTATATCATTTAATCACACCAAAGTTGCGGGTACGGGTTATTACATCTTGTTTGGGCTTAGACAGAGTATAGATGTGAGATTTTGATCTTGTGGATGATTTCGGTGGTGGAAATGTAGTTCTAAGGTTTATGGGCTAGGATGAATTGTGAAATTTCAGCTATATTGTGTTATCGAACCTATATGAGATATGGTGACGTGGGATCACCCCCGGGTATATGCATGGTAAGGTTATTCAGCGATTGATTGGCTTTTGGAACAACTCTAGGCATGTTCGAGGATGAACGTATGTTTAAACGGGGGAAGATGTAACGACACAACCGGTCAATTTGAGCTTTTGCACTTTGCTCACCAGTTTTCGGGCATGACTTGCTCTGCGTGATGTATTATGACTTATGTAAATCGTTGGTTTTGGTTTTTAGGGTAATCAGAATGAATTTTGGAGAATAGTTCTTAGTTTGAAGCTAGAAATATGAAAGGTTGGACCAAGATTTGACATCTTTGTATATGATCTCGGATCAGAATTTTTATGATTTGGTTAGCTCTGTTAGGTGATTTGAGACTTAGGAGCATGATCGGAATGCATTTTTGGAAGTCCGTGGAAGGTTTAGGCTTGAATGGCGAAATTGAGATTTTGGCATTTTCCGGTTGATAGGTGAGATTTTGATATAGGGGTCGTAATGGAATTTCAGAAGTTGCAGTAGCTCCGTTGTGTCATTTGTGACATGTGTGCAAAATTTCAGGTCATTCGGACGTGGTTTAGTCGAGTTTTTGATCAAAAGCGTAATTCGGAAGATTTTGGAATTCTTAGGCTTGAATTTGATGCAAATTTGGTGTTTTAATGTTGTTTTGAGCGTTCCGAAGGTTGGAACAAGTTTGAATGACGTTATGGGATATGTTGGCATGTATGGTTGAGGTCCCGAGGGCCTCGGGGTGATTTTAGATAGTTGACAGGAAGTTTTGAAACCTTGTTGCAGCTGCTGGAATTGCTGCTTCAGGTATTTCTGCACTTGCGGATTGGGGACCGCAGGTGCGATGTCGTTGGTGCATAAAGGAGACCGCAAAAGCGGTGCTGGCCGTAGAAGCGGAGACATTGACCGCATCTGCGGGACCGCAGGTGCGATACCTGGGTCGCAGATACGGAATCTAAAGGAGTAAGTAAAATCTGTAGAAGCGGAAGCGCAGGTGCGCTTATGGGATCGCATGTGCGGAAGTGCTGGGCAGAATGTATAAAAATGTCCCTTCGCGATTTTCAGTCATTTGTTCACTATTTTTGTGCGATTTTAGAGCTCCAAGCTGTGATTTCAAGAGGGAATCAAGTGTTGATAGAGATGTAAGCTACTTGGGCTTCGTATCTTGTGTCTATGGTGATTATTTCATTGTTTAATCATGAAACTTATGGGAAGAATTAGAGAAAGAATTGGGGAAATTAGGGGTTGAAATTGGAGAGTTAAATTAGGGATTTGAGAGGCCATTTGAGGTCCGATTTTGATGATCTTGATATGTATGGACTCGTGGGAGGATAAGAATTCTATTGATGTGATTCTTATTGGATTCCGAGATGTGGGCCCGGGGTTGGGTTGGACCAATTTTCAGGATTGTAGGTTTAATTTGATTATTTTCGTGTGGGCTTTGTCCCTTTGGCATGTATTGATGATATGATTCTGAATTTGGATAGATTTGGGGCTATATGAGGCCGAGTCGAGAGGCAAGGGCATCGCGGGCTAGAGTTTGGACCGAATCGAGGTAAGTAATGATTTTTAATGCTGTCCTGAGAGTTTGAAACCCCAGATTTCACATCATTGTGCTACTTTGAGGTGACGTACACGCTAGATGACGAGCGTGGAGTCGTGCACCGTTAGAGATTATGACTTGGTCCGTCCCATACAATTGTTAAGTCACGTATTTGATTTGAAATCTGATGATATTTCATATTTAGAGATTGATACTATATTTTGGGTTGTATGCCATGTTTGGGGCCTTATGTCGACCTGTTGAGACCCTTAGGGGCATTTTTACTATTTCTTTTCCTCACTCTATTTGTTTTGAAAGAATATCCTCAATCATGTTTTACCTGTTTATTATTTAAGTATGGTTTTATTACTTTACTTCTTAAAATGTGACAACCGTTTGGGCTGAGTTCCCTGTTTTACTGATGGTTCGAGTGATCGTGAGGTTTATGACTGAGATAGACCGAGGGTCTGATTGTGAGGTTAATGGCTGAGAGAGGCCGAGGGCCTGGTTGTGAGGATTATATATCTATGGATCGGGCTGCACGCCGCAACAATACATACATATACATATATATGTATATATATATATATATGTATATGTATGCATATATATGTATGTATATATATGTATGTATATATATGTATGTATATGTATGTATATATATGTATGTATATGTATGCATGTATATGTATGTATATGTATGTATGTATATATATGTATATATATGTATGTATATGAATCGGGTTGCACGCCGCAGTGATATGTATATTTGATCGGGCTGCAGCCGTAGCAATATGTTGGATCGGGTTGAACGCCGCAGCGATGTAGCTCTTGGGCTGTAGGAGCCCCTCCAGAGTCTGCACACCCCCAATGAGCACAGTCGACTATATATATGGATCGGGTTGCACGCCGCGGCGGTTACTATATGGTACCTATTGAGTGTGAGTGCTGAGTGTGAGCGTTGATTGGTAAGAGTTGAGTCACGAGTGACTGAGAGGCTTGCCCGAGGGGGAATAGATATACATGTACATGAGTGATATTTTGCCTGAGGGGGCTGTTTATGAACTTACTGTTTTTCACTCCTCTTTAAAGTGAGTTTCTATTGAATATATTGATTTAATTACTGCTTTCACTCATCCTTAGACCGAGCCTCTATTGGAAATGTTGAACGAATATTTTAAATAATCTTTCATTTAAACTGAAGTTTTTAAGTTACGAAAAGGGTTGTGAATTTCTGTTATGCCAAAGGGCTGTATTCGAACTAAGTTTTTGCCAAGGGGCCGATTATGGTTTTCATCTCTTTTATTATAAATGGTATTAAACTCCTACTGAAACTGTTGGAAAGTATTTTTAAATGATTTTTACCAAAAGCTGGATTTTAAATAAGACGATTGACTCGTATTCTGATTGAAAGCCTGTTGTGCTTATTGAGTTATCATAATTATGGATTCATTGTTTCCTACTGCTCATTCTTTATTTACTCTTATTACTTACTGGGTTGGAGTATTCACATTACTCCCTACACCTCGTGTGCAGATTCAGGTATTTCAGAACCCAGTAGCGGGTGATGATTGCTCAAACGCGGAGTCATCAAAGTTAGCAAGGTGGCTGCATGACGTTCGCAGCACTACTTCTTTCCTCTCATTTTCATTACTGTACTTAGTACACTTTTGACTATTTTTGTTGTATTCAGACCTTGGTAGATGCCCATCACTAGTGACACCCTGATGTCGGGCTTGTATGTTAATTCTTCACCGTTCATTCAGACTTTTATTATGAGACATTTGTTAAATTGAAGGCTTAAAAATGACTCTTAATGATTAATGGGTTAAAATGGGTGTTGTGTCATCTGGCCTTGTCTTCACGAGAGGCGTCATCACGACCAGGTCTGAGTTTTGGGTCATGACAAAACCGGTGACTTGGGACACCATAAATTATCTCAAGAGGCGACTCTGATCTTAAATAACAATCCCGTTTCAATTGACACTTCAATTGAAAAAAAAACTCCCTTACACCCTCTCGGGGGTAATAAAAAGGAGGTGTGACAAGTACAGTTCTAAGAAAGGTAAAAATCTTTTTTTTCGTTAATCACTGATTTGCTGCCGATACGTGCCTAGATCCACGCCGTGATATCCGGTTCAAGGGGCGTCATCTCAATGTCTCCGATAGTAAGCGCTTCGCTCAAGACCTGGTATGAGGGTTCCAAGCTCCGATTTCCTATAGTTAAGTCCTTGCTTCATTTGCCCCTCAGAAAATCAGGGTGCTTATTAGCCGTGTTTTTACTCGTATAAAGACGGAAAAAATGAAAGCTTAATTAGTTTTTCTATATATATATATATATATTCATTTTGTATATATCTCAACACTCTTTCAACATGCACCCCCACACCTTATGTTGCTTGTATATTGAATTTGGTGAAAATTATTTTAGATTTCTTAGTAAATTTGGGACACTCATTGTCCTTGTGAATAGGTTTGGAATACCGATTATCCTGGTAGGTTTGTCAAATGGTTTTTAACACACTTGGTCGATGGGTCAAAAAATTTATAATTCCCAAATAAATATGCAAAAAAATACATTTATTATGTATAACATATATATATATATAGCTAATACGTGGTAGTGTAGCATCAATAAGACCCACAAATGTGGAACTCGGTAATAGACCTATGCAAAGGAATAGTAGTGGCAGACTTTATAAAAACTTATAATGACACAGATGCAGAAACAATGTATAAATATATGGAGACTTTCTTAGGAGAATCAACAAAGGGTTTATGGGAAGCCTATAAGTCAGAGTTTCCACAAGATTTTTAAACCTTAATAGCAATGGGACCAAATCCTTATAATTTCACAAATAAAATACATAGCTTAATCACAGGCGAAGATCCAAATAGTGGATTAGTAGTATTAAAGAAGAATGTTTTAATAAAATTTGAACAATTAAGTATAAGCAGTTGGTTTCATATAAAAAGTTTTTAAATGATTATTTTTATTATTGTACTATTAGTGGAACATTTTTGATCAAGATCCGGGTAAAAAATTATTTAATAAACTACCCGGAGTCTTAGGAAGAGAAATAGAAGAACGATGGTATAAAAGAGAGAGAGCAATACAAAATTCAAATGCAAAATAGTCTATAGGGCACAAAGTACAATATATAATGGAAATATTACAAGAAAAATGTACCCATATTCAGATACAAAAACAACTAAAACTGAATAATATGAGTTTTTGCAGATCAACTGTGTATACAACACAAAGTTATGACTAAATTGAATATAAAAAGAAAAAAAATAGGAAATATAAACCTCAATACAATAAGGGATACAATAGAAAAAATTATTATCCTAGAAAATCATCAGCTAGAAAACCATACCTAGATAAAAATAGACATGTTAGAAAGTATAGAACAGATAGAAACTATAAAAAAAAATTGGAATGTTTTACTTATGGTAGTGTAGAACACTTAGCAAATACGTGCCCAAAAAGAATTAATAATAAAACAAGAAATTCACAGTTAATAGAGGATTTTTGTGATAACCCAAAATGTCATCTTTAAATTAAATAATCATCTCGGTATTTTAAGACCTTGAAAAGTGGTATCAATAATTTCTCGACTTGCGTGTGCAGTCTTTATAATTTTCCGTAAGGTTTTTATGTGAAAAATGGATTAAATTATGAATTAGACCTATAAAACTCAATTGAGTTGACTTCGGTCAACATTTTGAGCAAAAAAAACCCGGATCCAAGTTTTGACCATTCTGGTAGTTCCGTATCGTAATTTGAGACTTGGTCATATGCCCGAAATCGAATTTGGAGGTCCTTAGATCAAATTATCGCCATTTAACTGAATCTAGAAATCTAAGGCTAAAGATTTCTTAATTTTGACCAGAGATTTGACTTTTGAGCAAACGACCCTGGAATGGAATTTTGATGATTCCAATAATTTCGTATGGTAATTTTGGACAAAGGAGCATGTTCGAATTTGGATTTGAAAGTTTGTAGGACAATTCGGCGCATTTTGGCAAAAGTTGGAAAATAGACGATTTTTGAAAAAGTTTGACCGAGGGTTGACTTTTTGATATCGGGGTCGGAATCCAGTTCTGAAAACTTTTATAGCTTTGTTATGTCATTTATGACTTGTGTGCAAAATTTTAAGTCAATTGGATTTGATTTGATAGGTTTTTGCATCGAATATAGAAGTTGGACGTTCCTAGTTTCCTTAGGCTTGAATTGGGGTGTGATTCGCGATTTTAGCATTATTTGATGTGATTTGAGGTTTCGACTAAGTTGGTATGATATTTTAGGACTTGTTGGTGTATTTCGTTGAGGTCCTGAGGGCCTCGGGTGGATTTCGGAAGGTTAACAGATCAATTCGGACTTGTATTTATCTGTTGAAATTTTCTAGGCAGTTTCTGCATTTTTCGCACGTGTAAACAGTGACCGAACCTGCGTGAACAGTATCCGTGTACAGTATCTGTATACAGTATCCGTGAATAGTATCCGTGAATAGTAACATGCGTGAACATTATCACAAAATAATTCAGGACGGTGCATAACGAGCTGTCCGAGTTTTCTTTCATTTTTGGACTCCCAAGATCGGTTTGGGCGATTTTCAGATGCAAGTTTCACCACAAAACTTGGGGTAAGTGTTCTTGACTCTCTTGTGATTATATTCTATGAATAAGTCTTCATTTTTGGCTTTAGATTATTGATATTTGTATAGAAATGGAAGAATTTTCTAAAATTTCATAAAAATGAATTTTCAAGATTTGAATAACGATTCGGAGTCGGATTTGAGTAAAATTAGTATGGTTGGACTCGTAATTGAATGGGTTGTCATATTTTGTGAGTTTTGTCATATTCCGAGACGTGGGCCCCACCGACAATTTTTGGGTTAATTTCGGATTTTGTTGGAAAATTAGTATTTTCATATGGACTTAATTCCTAGAATATGTATTGAATGAATCGAGTTAATTGTGACTAGATTCGGGATGTTTGGAGGCCGATTTGAGCGGAAAAGGCATTGCGGAGTAAGACTTTGCTCGGATTGAGGTAAGTAACGGTTATAAATCTGGTCCTGAGGGTATGAAACCCCGGACATTGTATCGTATGACTATTTTGGAGGTGACACACATGCTAGGTGACGGGCGTGTGGGCGTGCACCATAGGGATTGTGACATGGTCCGTCCCGCGAGACTGTGGAATCAATTGGCCTACTGTTTAATATATGTTCCCTCTGTTTTCATAGAAATTGAGTGTACTTCATGTTAGAAATCATGTTTAGGCCTTATGTGACCATTGTTGAGACCTGAGAGGTCATGTACTTGCTGAATTAGCTGCTAAATTACTGTTTGTACTCAGTCATAACTTTTCTTGCTTGTTATGCCTTTGTCTCTTACTTGTTTATTATTGACACATGATATTACTTTTGTTTGGGATGTTTATATGTTTTTTGAGAGTCCGAGAGACTGGAGAGATTGATGACTGAGTAAGGCCGAGGGCCTAGTTGTGAGATATTGATACTATAGCACGTGAGTTGTCCGTGCAACACGTGAGTTGTTCGTGCGGATTCAGATATTGATACTATAGCACATGAGTTGTCCGTGCGGATCTAGATATTGATACTATAGCACGTGAGGTGTCTGTGCAGCACATGAGTTGTCCGTGCGGATTCAGATATTGATACTATAGCACGTGATTTGTCCGTGTAGCACGTGAGTTGTCCGTGCGGATCCAAATATTATATTATAGCACGTGAGTTGTCCATGCAGATTATAGCGCTTGGGCTGAAGGAGCCCCTCCGGAGTCTATACACCCCCAGTGAGCGCAGGTACCTATTGAGTATGATTATTGAGGGCCGAGAGATGAGTGATTGAGCTGTTGAGATGAGCTGAGTGATTGTTTCCTTGAGAGGCCATATTTGTTTTCTGTTATTTGCTACACTTAGTTGCTATTTGTCCCTATCATACATATTTCTGGATTATTTGATATCTGGTTCATTTGAGTATGCACTGATGAGACTTAAATTGTTAAATTGAAAGTATGACTACTCTTATTTGAAAGTTATTGAGATAACTGTATTTGCATAGCTCGTCACTACTTTTCAGTTCCTTATTTATTTATGTTACTTACTAAGTTGGTGTAGTCACGTTACCCCCTGTACCTCATGTACAGATCTAGACACTTCTGGTCACGACTGTTGCTGATTGAGAAATCAGACTCAAGAGACTATTGAGGTAGCTGCATGGCATTCGCTGACCTTGACTCTCCTTTCCTTTCATGTTGTACTGTTCTATATTTCCAAACAGTGTTTTATCAATCGGATGTTGTTATCATTTAGATGCACATGCACTCAGTGACACCGGGTTTTGGGGATGGATTGTTTAGTACTTTTGGAGTTATATTCTGTTCTAAAAGTTTTATTTAATATTAATTGCTCCGCCTTTATTTAAAAGTTCTACTGTGTAGAGATGTAGAGTTGAGGCTTGCCTAGTACCACGATAGGCGCCATCACGACAGGTAAGATTTTGGGTCGTGACAATTTTCAAGAAAGTCTAATAAATGTAGACGAATATATAACAGATAATAAAAGTATATACTCTATAGTAAGTGTAGATATAGAAGAAAAAACTCAAATAGATACCTCAGAATCAGAAGAAGAAGAAGAAGAAGAATTAATAAATGACATAGGATTAGAAAAATTAGATTTAGAAGAAAATACTTTTGTAAACATATCAGAGGAATGTACCCATAATTTTGAAAGAAATAAAGGATTAGATAGTAATCAGTATTTTATATGCAAATGGTACCCTAGTAGAAATAAACGGGCTAAATGTATACTATGCTATCTAGAGGGATGTATTTCATGTATAGAAAAAAAATTTGAAACAAAAATAAATAAGGAAGAAAAATACCAGGAGATAAATGATTCTACTATGAATTTGAGAATAATGACATTTGAAGCCAGAACTAATGAATTAGAAAAAAGAATACAAAAAAATGGAAAAGGGAAAAGAGAAATTAGGGGACATCAGAGAAAACATAACAAAAGTAGAGGAAGAACTAATGAGTATAGCAAACTATGATGCGCTGATATGTAATGAAGATAAAAGATTAAGTACAATAAATTTTTTAGCAAGAATAAAAATAGAAGATTACGAAATAGAAACATTAGTTTTAGTAGATTCCGGATGCACAAGATGCATAATAAATAAAAAGATAGTTCCCCCAAATTTAATCAAAACTTTAGCTAAGCCAGTTGCAGCGATGCAGATGGATGGAACCCACAATATATACAAACCTTACGTAGATAAATTACAGATTAGCTTTATAAATACATGTTTAGATTTCTATAAACCAAGCTACAAGGTAGACAAAATTTGGGTAAGAGATTTAAATATAAATATAGACTTTGTATTAGGATTGAGTTTAATATTACATAATAATGGTAGTTGCCTACCCAGTAGAGATGGAGTAATATTCTTTGAAAATATTACACAGACACCAGTACAAACAATAGAAACTGCAACCAGGATAAGGACACGATTGAACGCAAATGTGATGACCCGGCCAGTTGTCTCATGAGTTACCGCTCTGTTTCCCCCATTTTCGCTTCTTTATGCTTTGTTCATCCGTGTGTCGTGGTATCGGATTGGTCGGATCAAATAATGATCTTGGTAAGGTTTGAGACACTTAGTCTCTTTTAAGGAAAAATTTAGTTGGAAAGGCAATCGGATGTTGACTTCTTTGTTAGAGGGCTCGGATGTGAGTTCTGGTGGTTCGGTTAGGTTCGGGAGGTGATTTGGGACTTGGAGGTTTGGAGTAGATTTAGGCTTGAATTGGCGAAATTGATATTTTGGCGATTTCCGGTTGGTAGGTGAGATTTTGATATAGGGGTCAGAATGAAATTTCAAGAGTTGCAGTAGCTCTGTTGTGTCATTTGGGATGTGTGTGCAAATTTTCAGTTCATTCGGACGTGAATTGGTTTGGTTTTTCATCAAAAGCAGAATTTGCAAATATTTTAGAAAGTCTGGCTTGAATCTGATGTGTTTTGGGTGATTTGATGTTATTTGAGGTATTTTGATGATTGGAACAAGTTTGAATAAGGTATTAGGTGTGTTCATGCCTTTGTTTGAGATCCCGAGGGCCTCGGGTGAGTTTCGAGGGGTTGAGCGGATCATTTTGGAGTTAAGAAAATTGCAGAAGTTGCAGATTCAGTTGTTGCAGGTTTTTACTCTTCGCGTTCGCGAGTGGACCCTCGTGTTTGTGAAGAGTCAGTGAAAGTCAGTGGATTTTTGGCCTTTGCGTTCGCGAGAAGGGCTTCGCATTCGCGGAGGGCTGGGAAGTGAAGCGTCGCGTTCGCGAGAAGGGCTTCGCGTTCACGTAGAGGAATTGGGTCAGCTGGGTTGAGGTCAAGTTGTTCATCACGTTCGCGGGAGAGGTAGTGCATTCGCGAAGAGTAAGTATGAGGAACCATCGCATTCGCGATGGTCATGTCGCGTTCGCGATGGTCATGTCACGTTCGCGATGGTCATGTCGCGTTCGCGTAAGAGTAAAAGTTGGTCAAAGTAAATTTGTGCTTCGCGAACGCGAGGGTTTGACCGCGTTCGCGAAGAAGGAAATTGGGCCTGGGCAGAAGGTTTTTAAGCTCGTCTTGTCCGCGATTTTGGGGCTTATTTCCTCCATAGCTGATCGTTCTTGGAGATTTTTGATGGAGATTGAAGAAGTATTCAAGGGGGAAACGTTTGGAGGTAAGAATTTTGGAGTTAAAACTCGATTATTATGAAAATCACGGAATCTAAGCCTAAATATTCAAGAACTAGGGCTTGAAATTGGAGACCAAACATTTGGGATTTGAAGGGTCATTTGTGGATGGATTTTGATGTTTTTGATATGTATGAACTCGTGGGGAGATAAGGAATATATTGGTGTAAAATTTCTGAATTTCGATACGTGGGCCCATGGGTCAGGTTTTGGTAATTTCGGGAGTTGTGCCCTTTATTGATTTCTTTCACTTGAGCTTCGTTCCATTAGCATATTTTGACATTCTCGTTCTAATTTTAGATAGATTCGACGCGTGTGGAGGCCGATTTGAGGGGCAAAGGCTTCACGAGCTAGAGCTTTGATCGGTTTGAGGTGAGTAATTATTGTAAATGATGTTCTGAGGGTTTGAGACCCCGAATTGTACATCGAAGCACTATATTGAGGTGACGCACACGCGTGAAGACGAGCGTGGGGTCGTGCACTGTTGGGGATTGTGACTTGGTCCGTCCCGAATGACTATTTTACCACGTATTTGACTGAAACCTATTTGCTATCATCATGATTTGGGCTGTCATATTTGGGCCTTATGCCAATTATTTGAACCCTTCGTGGATTTTTACTGGTATTTCCTCACTATTTTGACTTTATACTTGAACTCAGTCATGTTATAGTTCATTGTTTTCGTACTCAGCCATGTTTACTCTATTTTAACACATACATGATCTTTGAAATGATATTTTTTGGCTGAGAATCATATTTTACTATTGCTCGAGTGGCTTGTGAGGATTTTGACTGAGTAAGGCCGAGAGCCTATGTTGTGAGGAAACGTTTGACACTGATTATGAGGCTGAGGGTTTGAGATATGTATGCCACGAGGTGACTTGATTGATATGAGGCCGAGGGCCTAGTGATGACGCCACGAGGTGACTTGATATTGCGCTTGGGCCGTAAGGGGCCCCTCCAGGAGTCTGTACACCCCTAGTGAGCGCGGGTACCCATTGTGATGTGAGATTGAGCCCGAGGGGCTGGTATTGTTCTATGCGATTGCCCGAGGGGCTGGTACTATTCTGAGATGTTGCCCGAGGGGCGAATTTGTTGATACTGTGCCCGAGGCGCGAGCCTTTATGTGTTTACTTTTCATAATTGAACGTCCATTACCTGCTTAATTATTGAAAGAGGCTTTCATGAAACTACATTTGAGTTAAAGGATTTTACCTATCTTTCACTGATTTACTGATTTTAAATGGTTTTACTACTTCATTATAGAATGCTTTGTGCCATACGTGATTTCTTGCTTTCAGTCTTTATTTGAATTTTTTACTCACAGAGTTGGAGTACTCACTTTACTCCATGCACCCCTGTGTGCAGATTCAGGCATTCCTGATCCTGCCAGTACGAGTTGAGAGCTCTCGGCGGACATTCGGAGTTCACGAGGTAGTTGCTTGACGTCCGTAGACCTGTGTTTCTACCTCTTTATCATTTCTATTTCTGATTAGACAATTGTAATAGTTTATAGACTTATCAGATTTGTACTATGATTTATAGATGCTTTTGACTAGTGACACCTCGGTATCGGGCTGTGTTGGGTTGCCCTTCCGCATATTTATGATATTATCTGCTACTTAGTATTATTAAATCATGTTTTAGACTGTTTTCTTGTTGTTTAACTGTTTAACATCGAATTGGGAATAGTTGGCTAGCCTTGTCTTCGCTTGTGGCGCCATCACGACCGGGTCCGGGTTTAGGGTTGTAACAAGTTGGTATCAGAGCCTAGGTTACATAGGTCTTACGAGTCATAAGCAGGTTTAGTAGAGTCTCGCGAATCGGTACAGAGACGTCTGTATTTATCCTCGAGAGGCTGCAGAACCTTTAGGAAAAACTTCATATCCTTGAAATTCTTGTCGTGCGAATTTGTTGATCGGAGTACTAAACTTCTGTTATTCTATTCTCTCACATATGGTGAGGACACGCACTACCGGTCACGATGGACAACCACCAGTACCACTGGCTATGGCCACCAGAGGTCGAGGATGCGGCCGTGGTCGTGGTAGGGGTAAAGCAGCTAGGGCAACACATGCAGATTGTTGATACCCAATTTTTTTCTGTATATTTTATATATGCAAAATACTTTCAAAATATCCTATGTATGCATACATAAGTATATCCAAATGTTTTAGTATTTTTCCTAATTTTAAAAGATTTTTAAATCAATTTATTGCCCTATTTTAGCAATACAAAAATTAATAATTATTCCCAAAATCATTATTTTGGTGAATAATTTATTTTATTGTAATATTTATACCAAAACATAGCTAAGGTAATTTTTACAAATTTATTTAGTATTTTTAAAGATAAATTGCATATAATTGCAATTTTAGTCTATCTTAAGATTTAATTACGTTTATAATTACAAAATTGATTCTAGTATTTTTAATTTAATATTTATACATTATTAATTAATTTAGTACTTTCAATTTGTTTTCAGAAATTATTTTACTATTTTTTATAAAATAAAAGGGAGAAAATGGCTATTTAAACACTAACCCTATTTTATTTCAATTTTAGCCTAAAATCAGCCACAATTAACCCCAATTTCAAATTCAAATGGGCCAGCCCAATTCCTAAAATAACCCGCTCCTAACCTGCTTATCCGACCTGCCCGGTTTCCCCTTTTGATCCAGGTCGTTGATCATTTTGATCAACGACCAGAATTTCCCCTTTCCCTTTTTAATTCCCAAACACCCCCAACCCTATCCCATTTCTCACCAACTGCCGCATCTGAATCCTCTCATCTCTCAAACTCTCTCGAACCTTCCCCTAACCCTAGCATCCTCTCGTCATCCTCACCTCAAAACCCACCGGAATCCATGGCTTCTCAGGCTATAGAAACCATATACTCAGCTCCCTTGGCTCTTATACACTTGGTTCTTGAATATTCGAGGTCTGACCTCAAAGGTTTTCGTCCAGATCTCTGCCAATTCAAGGTTCTACGGCCATCTCCGGCTTTGCTCCGGCGTATCCTGGTCTTATGAGCTTGTTTCTGACTTATCCGACTCAGATCGGAGACCTTTTCAAATCCTTTCTCATTCTAGGGTTCTTCTGAAACCCAAACCCTTTGAGGTCTTCTCTGATTTTTCTTAGATATATTCTATATCTGTGCTCTACTTTAGTTTTTAAACGTTTTCCCCAATTTTTCTTTCAAAAATTACTTCTTTCCGATTTAGGGTTTCTTAAAAAGCTTAAAATGTTTCTCCGACTCTTCTTTTCCTTTCTTTGTGTATATTTGTCACGCATGTGCTTCTACTGCTTTCTTATGCTATACATGTTCTTCTGTGCTTTGTTTTTCTACTATGTTTTGTACCATGCTCGCATGTTTATCTTGCTGTATTTTCCTATAAGATCTTTTGCAATGCTTTTCCGATATTTTTTGTGTTCTTCTACTATATGTATTTCCTTCTGAGTTCTTAAGTTTTGTTTGCCTTCTGCTGAACTTTGTCTAAGTTCTTCTAAAAGACCTCTTTAAACATGTTACTTCTACGGTTTTCTTAAGTGTTATACCATCTATTTTCTCTTCTGAACCTTGGCTAAGTTCCTTCTGAAAAGTACTTTCTTATGAACCTTTTTGGGTTTCTAAAAGGTTTTCTTAAACATGTTTCTTTTACTGTCGTGACTATTCTCTCATTATGCTCCTACACTCTGTCTGCTTTGAATGTTATTTGTATTTTCTTGTCTTCTCATGAGATTCTGAAAAGAAATCTCTGGTATGAACTAAGTGTGAACTTCTTTTGTTTGCACATAATTCTGATTCTCCTACACTAGACTTTTCTATTGAATAGCATGACAAATTTCTTCATGTTTAACGTGTCTGTGTGCTTTTATATATGAGGAATCTTTCTTCAAAATGGTTTTCCAACTTGTGATTGATTTAGAATTCCTATTAATAAGTTTAATTGATTGGTACTAATTTTCCTTAAGTCGAAATCCTTCCCATCTTTCTGACCTGGTTCATTTATACGAAATCCTCAATTTCTGATTTACTAGCTGTTAATTGATTTCCTTTCCTTATTTGCACAAACTATGTACTATCAAGACTTTGTCCTTAAATAAACCTCTATGCATTTACCCCTCTTGTACTGCTCTAGAAAAGTTTTGATTAACCCCTTTCCTTAATTATTTAGCCCGTTTGAAATCAGATTCCCTAATTAAAGGGAGACCTTGTGTTATTGATTTCCAAACTATTTTCTTACCTATTTCTATTTGCTTTCTGCAGTATAAAAGGGAACGACCCTTCTGCACTTTGGTACACCTTCAATTCAATACTTTTTACACTTCAGACTTCACAATGCTCTTCTAAACTCATAGCATTCTGATTGCTCGTTTACACTTTGGCTTTACAAGACTACTGCTTTCTCTTTGTTTGTTTTCTCTGAAACTGGTATGTCCTAATTTTAGGTTCAGCATCCCCAATGTGTTTACTTAAAGTTTTTATATCCATGGTTACTTTACTGCTTATGTAGAGTTCAATATTTAACTTAACATGCCTATGTTTTAACTACCTGTTTCTACTGTGAATCTTTGCTCCCTACCCCATTACCCCTATGTGTTTGTAAGTGGTGACTTAGGGCATGTCAACATGAGTTGGTGCCCATGACCTAAGTTCTGAATCCGTGAGGTCCTAACCTCTAACAGGCTGGAGGGTGTGCCAGCATATCCCATTGCTAAGTATGCCCATCAGTCTACTTTTCTTGTGTTCTTGCAAATTCCCTACTCCCCTATACCCCTCTAGGCACTGATTTCAAGTTATTCCCCTCTTCTCTTTCCTTTTTTTCTAGAATTTCACTCCTACACTCGTACTCTTTCTTAGCTTCTAAGTTCTGCCCCCCTCTTGTGATCCTTGCCTTGGGACCTTGAGTTCCCTCTGAACTTGGACACTTGAGGGCTGGCCCTTCCACACTGCACTATATCCTAATATGGTTACACATTTAGGTGTGAGCACTGCCCGGAGTCCATATGAGGCTCTTAGGGAATTCTGACACATCCAAATGAGAGAAAGGCTTTGGTTCATGATCTATTGAAGTTGGTTTATCTCATACTTCAGACATGGAGTCTGAATTAGGCTCCCCTTGGTTGTACTTTAATTAATGATGTAATTTTGCTTTTCTGATTCATTCGGGGCTGTAATAACTTGTAATAAACGATTGGGGGCGTCTAGTTAAAAGGGGAGGGAATAAATGTATGCAAAGGGTAGATAACTTGCCTATATGTTTCCTAATTTCTGCATTCACATAGATATCCTGCCTATAGGCTTACTAATTTCTGCATTCACGCAGATATTCTGCCTATAGGTTTATTATTTTCTGCATTTACATCCTGTCTACAGTTTACATATGAATTTCTGCATATCATGTAGACATCTTGCCTATAAGAGTTTCTTTCTGAATCTATGCACTCACATATAGAAATCATGCCTATAGAATTCTGCATTCGCATATAGACAACAGGACTATAAGAACTTTTGCATTCTCATCTTTTGATAACATGTCTATAAGAATTTCTGCATAGATACCATGGCTATAGGATGCACATGCATGTAGATAATATGCCTATAGGACCTTTCTGATTCTTGCATAGTCCTCTCTCATTAGGCAAACATAATTATAGGCCTTAATAATCAGTGTAAGTAGATATCACGTTCGTAATAAAATACAACACCAAGACAACACGTTTCTGCACTTCTCTGTAATAGTGTTTTAAGTTAACAAACACTTAGAAAGCGTGCCTATAGGGTTTCTAATCAAAATCTGAATCGCCTCACTCGTTTTAAGTTTAATTTGTCAGTAGTAATGTGTTATCAATCGTAGAACTTGTTTTATTCTGTTAAAACTGGCGACCTTTCTGTAATCAGTTTACCTCTTTGTTTCTGAAACCAATAGGTTACTTGTTTCTCTCAACCTTCTTTTAATTCTTCCCAACTTTGTTTATATGTAACCATTATGTGAAAACTCCCTATTACTTGAAGTTGTATTTGCCTACGTGTTGTTTGTGCTTAAAGTCACAATAATTGTTAGGCCGAGAACCACACTAGTGGATCTTGAGAGGTGCCTAACACCTTCCCCTTGGGATAATTTCAAGCCCTTACCCAATATCTGGTTACTCAAAACAAACCCTTTTAGTGTCCTAATTCACTTTAATCATTAGGTGACGACTCTCCAATTCAAACCCAATTCCCGAAGGGGAACGAGTTGTCCTCCCAAATTTCCTAAACCCGATTTCGCGAGAAAAAGGGGCACAACAGCATGGCGACTCCACTGGGGATATACTTTTAGGCTTTCACCATTTCAAGCTATTACTGTGACTTTACATTTCTTATCTGCCTTATTTGTTTGATATCTTTAAGCATTTAATTCCCCCTTCTACTGCAAAAACTGACTTGCCTCTTGTTTCTTTCCTTTGTTTTTTTCTTCACTGCTTTCCTTTACTGCACACCTTTATTGCTGTTTTAAATTATTGTAATTATCACTTTATGAACGTGAAAATACGTGACAACTTGATTTAATTATTGCATAAACATGCTTTCAACATCATATTCCACTCGTGCCAAACAAATACCATAACAACGCTTATAATGAGTGGTTGCGCTCTTCCGATATTATCACCCATTAAATTCGGCAAAGGCGTATTTGTGGTAAAACTAGTCGATCAACGGTATAGTCGACTGTTCCATGCCTTTCCCTCATGAGTTGTCCGCTCAAGGGTACCAATCTAAAACCCCCATAGAAACCTTACTCTATTTTATTGTGCATGCATCATGTCAAACGTAGCCGAGTCAGTTATGTTGTCCGCATAATGACTCTTTAAGATAGCCTTATCAAAAGTCCACTAGGTTTCCCAAAAATTGAAATGACACTATCACGTTTTGTGCATTTATTTGGAGAACTAAATGATTTTATGCCAATTATTGGTATTTAATAGTCGAATCTGGTGGAGGTAAGGGCTTAACCCTTTTGTCTTGCAGAAACATGAGAAACAAAGTCCCTAGATTCGGCATAGTCACAAACATCCACCCAAGCCTGCTAAGTTGGTAGGAGGATCTTCATTCCAGTGATCAGACTCTTGTCCGAAAATACCTAGGAAATCTACCTTCCCTCCTGGAGGTCCAACCCAACAACAAAATCATAGAAGTTGCTACTCTATTCTGGGATTGTGATAGGTCTGTGTTTCGCTTCGGAGAGATTGAGATGACACCCCTGCTAGAGGAAATAGGAGGATTGGATGGTATACCATGGGAGACCCCAGGTTTGTTAATGCCGAAAAATCGCAAGGGTAGAGGTTTTCTCAAAATGATAGGCCTAAAGAAGAATCTAGACATGACATATTTGAAGGAGTCCTACATTCCCTTTGATTATTTCTACGAGAGGTACGGTCATAGCAAATCATGTCGTACCTATCCGGATGAGTTCGCCCTTACATCATTGGGGCATATTCACCGAAGGGTCTTTGTCTTCATGTTCTGCTTCTTGGGAATGATAGTGTTTCCAATGAAGAAAGCAAGGATCCACACCAGGCTAGCCATGGTAACCAAAACTTTGATGGAGGGAATTGGTGGACAACCATTTAGCATAGTGCCCATGATCATCGCATAGATATACCGAGCCTTGGGAAAGTGTCAACAAGGAGCCCCACACTTCGAGGGCTGCAACTTGCTACTCCAACTCTAGCTCATGGAGCATCTCCAAAGGGGTGAATATCGGCAAGAGATTCAACGTAGAGACTGGGATAGTCATATAGCCTTCTATCAACCAAGGCGAATGAACTACATGCCCAACATGTTTGCTCAGGTAGAAGATGCCAAGGGATGGGTGGAGCTGTTTGAAAATCTGACTGAGGATCAAATACAATGGATGTTTGAGTGGTTCCCTACTGAAGAGTTCATCACCCGATCCAGGGACGCACAATTTCTAATACTGATCGGTTTGAGAGGAACGTACCCTTATGTCCCTCTCTGAGTTATGAGACAGGCTGGTAGGAAACATATTATACCAAGGGTCGACAAGATGAGTCATTTCCAGGCCGACTTCCAAGCTAATGATAGTCCTTATAAGTTCCAAGCTCAGCATATGTGGCATTCAAGATCATCATGGGGAGAGATACTATCGAGCCAGACAAATATCATGCTGGCTGCACCCCATACTATTCAGGATGAGTGGAGGACAATCACAATGATCTGGGCCAACCTAGTTTGTTCGAGGTCACAGAATCATCGATGAAAGGGCTAAAGCACAGGTCAAATACAACCAACTACGCAAAAGGATTCGGGAATGTGAAAGCGAGCACCTTGAGATTCAAGAAGCCCACCAAAAACTGATTGAAGAATGGAAAGACATAGCTGTCAGTGCCAACAAGCGATTAGGATACCTGGAACGAGGTTTAGTGGAGCTAGAAAGGAAGTTTCTTAAGAGGATTGAGGACTGCCAGAATGCTGAGGGAAACGAAGGTGGACACTTGGACAGAGCCTACCTGTTGCTGGGACTTCGTGAGCTGGCAAAGCTGTTCGATGGAGCCAAAGATGCCGAGTCTGGGAAAGGTCCTACTAGAACCAAATAGATAGGAATTTACCTTTTCGTTTATGAATGTAATAAGGTTAATGTCCATTAGTGACATTTTTATCTTCTGTTATTTAGTGTCGTTTTGGGATTCGTCTTATTTTTTTCAATAAAATAAGGCATTTAGCATTATAAGTTCTCCAAATCAACTTGTCGCTAAGCCTACCTTGGGCACAACGAGGCTCCCAAATTAGGACACGACTTACATTCTTGCACTACGTGTTTAAATATCGCAACGTTTCTTTCATAGTCCTCACTGACTTGTTACCTTTTGTTTTTATTTTTTATTTTTTCCCCTCCCCAAGGTTAGTTTGTGCACTCTGGCATCATCATCGTATTCCACAAGATCCAAGGGCCCTCCACCAACTCCTCCCCCTAGCCCTGTCAAAAACAAGAACAAAGGAAAGATGAAAGATTTAAACAATACCAGAAAGGAAAACTCAACTGAACGGGTAGAGGTCACTCATGGTACTCTGGTTCCTAAGGAAAGTGCATCCTAGTTTGAATAAAAGCTGCTGAAATTCCAAGAAGAACTTGATCAGGTCCGGAACTTGGCGAGCCTATCATTTTCCCTCACCACCCCAGATGTCAATTTTCCTAACACTTAGAACCCTACACCTCCACAAAATATCCCAAAACTACAAAACCATCCTGCTCCTCACCACCACTGCAACACCTGTCATACTTCCAACAATACTCCACTGCTCATCCCGATGTTGAACTACCCGAGGGGTACAAACCTTCGAAGTTCGAGATGTTTGATGGTACAGGAGATCCGAGGGTCATTTGAGAACATACTGCGACAAGCTGGTCGGAATAGGAAAGGACGAAAGGATCCGCATGAAACTCTTCATGAGGAGTTTGAAGGGAGATGCTCTGTCTTGGTACATTAGCCAAGATATGAAGAAGTGTTCGAACTGGGTAAGCATGGCGTCCGATTTTATGGACAGGTTTAGGTTCAACACAGAAAATGCGGCAGATGTGTTCTACATCCAGAACCTAAAAAAGAAACCCACGGAGACATTCTGCGAGTATGCCACTCGCTGGAGGTCAGAAGATGCTAAGGTAATACTGGCTCTAGAAGAAGAACAAATGAACAGGTTTTTCGTCCGAGCTCAAGACCCACAGTACTATGAAAGGTTGATGTTGATTAAAAGCCAGAAATTTTCTGACATCATCAAGCTAGGTGAGAGGATCGAGGAAGGCATCAAAAGTGGTATGGTCACAAACTTTGAAGCTTTGTAGGCTACCAACAAGGCTCTACAATCTAGTGGAATGACCAAGAAAAGGGACGTGAGCGTCGTGATGGTTGCACAGAAAACCAAGTCCCCTATCAAATACCAAACCTACCCGATGCCTCCACTCCCATATCAACCTAACCCAAATTTCCAAACACCCTCGCCCTCTTACCAAACTCCACCACCTACTTACCAATCACCTCCACCTCCCACATATCAGACCCGCACATGTCTACCAAGCCTACAATACTCAACCCTCTCACTATCAATCACCTCCCACTCGCCAATCCTAGACCCCAACCAAATTTCGATCGCAGACCTCCCAAATAATATACCGCCATTACCGAACCAATTGACCAACTGTACGAAAGGCTCAAAGTTGCTGGTTATGTCACCCTTATCCCCATTATAACTCCTGAAAACCATTCCCAATGGGTCACTCCTAATAAATCATGTGCATACCATTCCTGCATGAAAGTGCATACCATTGACGAATGTCGCTCTCTGAAAGATAAAATCCAAGCACTAATTGATAACAAGATTATTGTGGCAAAGGAGCCCACTCCAAATGTTAGCAATAACCCTCTATCAGACCACACAGGTGGAGGCATTCACATGATTGAAATAGAGGATGACTGGGACCCCAAGGGGTCAATAGGCTTGATCACAGAAGGCGACAATCCAAAGAAACCAACAGTCACCCTTAATCCGATTGTAGTCTAGATTTACCTTTCTGGGGATGCTAAGGTGAACATGTCCATACCACTTGAGTTTGAAACACCATCCTCTGCAAAGACGCCAACACCGATCGAGGTCGAGTTTAGGTCCCCGGCAAATGTACCTGAACCATTTGAAGTTGCGGTCTTGCCTTCCAAAATACAAGCTCTGTTCGGAGTAAAGGTGCCCATTACAGTAGCAATGTCAGCTATAATGCAATTACATACAAATGCTATACCTTGGGACTATACAGCCGAGGCAAAAAGGAAAGGGAAAGCTAAATCCGGAGAAGCAGTCGCGGCACAGGGTATGACAAAAACTGGCAGAGTATACACCCTAGAACATTTGGCTGAATCGAGCAAGCAGGCCTCTAGACGGCCAACCATCACTGAAGCTGGGCCCGATGATCTCTAGAGAAGTAGTACTCAGTCATCGATCAGTTGAACAAAACACCAACACAGATCTCTATCCTAGCTTTGCTGCAAAGCTCCGATGTACATAGGAACACATTGTTGAAGGTGCTGAGTGAGGCATATATACCGAGCAACATCACTGGAGGAGAAATGGAAAACATGGTAGGGAAGGTATTGGAGAGTCACAAGATCACTTTTCATGAAGATGAGTTGCCACCAGAAGGGTTGAGTCACAACAAGGCGTTGCACATCACTATGCAATGCGAGGATTATTTCATCACTAGAATCCTGATTGACGGTGGGTCCAGCCTCAACATTTGTCCGTTGGTGACGCTCAGGACATTAGGAAAGGGGCTGCATAAGATTAGAGACAGGGCCATCAATGTCAAAGCTTTCGACGGTTCCCAAAGGTCTACTATTGGGGAAATTAGCTTGTGTTTGCAGATGTGGCCTACTTAGTTTGATATCGAATTTCAAGTAATAGACATGCCGACATCTTATAACTTGCTTTTGGTACGGCCTTGGATTCATGCCGCTGGGGCTGTAGCATCGACCCTACATCAGGCAGTGAAGTTTTAGTGAAATCATCAAGAGGTGATCATTTACGGCGACGATAGCAATCCCATATACAGTCGCCAAACCATCCCAGCGATCGGAGGTAAAAGAAAGATAGGCGGAGAGACCTATCGCCACATCGAGCGAGTCAACGCCATTGATAACGAATAATGGTGGGACAACAAATTGAAAGCATATTTAACTGGAGCGGATATGAACCTGGCAAGGGACTTGGCAATAACCTCCAAGGAATCGTCAAACCTATCAAACTGAAGAAGCATGGCACCACTTTCAGTCTGGGATACAAGTACACTTGGGAAGAGTTCAACAACTGGTCGCCACCATGGTACAACCCTTACTACCCACTGGAGTAGCCAATACCACATTTGGAACAGACTTTCAAGTCAGTCGATGTTATATATGGGTCGGAAGAAGAGAAAGCACTGGCAGAAATGAGGAATTTATTCGTGGAAGACGATGACATGTATTGTTGTGTCATTTTCAAGGAGGAAGGCCCTTCTATACAAGTCGTAAGCCGAGGAGCATGCATTAACAATTGGACCATCAGAACCACCAGAGCTCAGAAAGCCTCGGGGTAGCAAGGCTGAACAAAGCATCATTCACTATCTTTCATTTTTTTGCTATTTGATTTTCCTTTTGCATTTTTGAATTTTCGTAATAAGATCTTCAATATTCAAAACAGTTATGGAATTTAGCAAAACATTTCAATTTTCCCTATAAATCTTACTCTTATTTTTTTTCTCTCATTACTTTACTCATATAGCATTACTATTACTTATCTTGATGAACCAATGACTGTGACATGCAACGAGACGAAATACTAGAAAAGATTGTTAAAGAGGTTGAAAATTTTGAGAACAAACCTAAGTCCAACCTGGATGAGACCGAGGTTGTTAACCTGGGAGATGCAGAGAACATCAAAGAAACGAGAATCAGTGTCCACTTATCGCCATTAGAAAAGAAGGAATACACAGAATTCCTTAGGGAATAAGAAAACATGTTCGCTTGGTCGTACGATGACATGACTTGTCTGAGTACATCTATTGTGGCTCACAAACTACCAACCGATCCGACATGTCCACTAGTAAAGCAGAATTTCAGAAAGTTCAAGCCTCATAAGTTTGAAAATCAAGGAAGAACTCACTAAGCAAGTCAAAGCTAAGGTTCTCAATGTAGTAGAATATCCGACATGGTTAGCCAACATTGTGCCAGTTCGAAAAAGGACAGGAAGTTCAGAGTCTGTGTCGACTACTGGGATCTCAACCGGGCCAGTCCAAAAGATGACTTTCCCTTGCCAAACATACACATCTTGATTGACAATTGCAGCAAGCATGAGTTGCAGTCATTAGTGGATTGCTTTGCTGGGTATCATCAGATCTGGATGGATGAAGAAGATGCTGAGAAAACGACTTTCATTACGTCGTGGGGAATGTACTGTTACAAGATGATGTCGTTCGGGTTAAAGAATGTAGGGGCCACCTACATGAGGTCCATGACTACTATTTTCCACGATATGATACATAAGGAGATTGAGGTGTATGTAGATGATGTCGTCATAAAGTCCAAGAAAGCCACTAATCACATGGAAGACTTGAGGAAGTTCTTCAACAGACTGAGAAGGTACAACCTGAAACTAAATCCCGCGAAATGTGCATTTGGGGTTCCTGCCGGAAAACTACTTGGGTTCATTGTGAGTTGCCGAGGGATAGAACTGGATCCATCAAAGGTCAAAGCTATTCAAGAACTGCCACCACCAAAGAACAAAAAGGACGTAATGAGCTTCTTGGGGAGACTCAACTACATCAGTCGGTTCATAGCTCAATCTACTATCATCTGTGAGCCAATCTTTAAGATGTTGAAGAAGGACGCCTCTACCAAATAGACTGATGACTGCCAAAGGGCCTTCGATAGAATCAAGGAGTACCTGTCCACACCGCCAGTTTTGGTCCCGCCTGAGTCGGGTAGACCCCTATTACTCTACCTTGTAGTTCTAGATAGAGAGTTAGGTTTTGTTCTAGGGCAACATGATGAAACGATGAGGAAGGAGCAGGCCATCTCCTATCTTAGCAATAAGTTAACCCCTTACAAGGCCTAGTATTCTCTACTAGAACGCACCTATTGTGCTCTGACTTGGGTAGCTCAGAAGTTAAGGCACTATTTCTGTCCCTATACTACGTATCTCATATCAAGGATGGATCCATTGAAGTACATCTTTCAGAAGCCCATGCCCACTGGCAAGCTAGCCAAGTGGAAAATCCTGCTGAGTGAATTTTGACATTGTCTACGTGACTCATAAAGCGATCAAGGGACAGGCTTTGGTAGATCATCTTGCCAAGAATCCCATGGATGGAGAATACGAATCCTCAAAGACGTATTTTCCTAATGAAGAGATATCATTCATAAGAGAAGACATTGAAGAATCCTATGACGGTTGGAAAATGTTTTTCAATGGAGCAGCAAATTTCAAAGGAGTTGGCATAGGAGCAGTCCTAGTGTCAGAAACCGGTCAACATTATCCGGTGTCTGCCAAACCCAGATTCCCTTGCACCAACAACATGGTTGAGTACGAGTCCTGCATCTTGGGACTCAAGATGGCCATTAACATGAACATCCAAGAGTTGCTAGTAATCGAGGATTCAGACTTACTTATACATCAGGTCTGAGAAGAATAGGCAACCAAGAACTCCAAGATACTCCCTTATATGCATCATGTACAGGAGTTGAGAAAGAGGTTAACAAAGACAAAGTTCCAGCATGTTCCCAAAATCCAAAATGAGTTTGCCGATGCATTGGCTACCCTATCATCCATGATACAACATCCAGGTAAGAATTTCATTGACCCTATTCCAGTAAAGATCTACGATTAGCCAGCTTACTATGCTCACGTCGAGGAAAAAGTGGATGGAAAACCTTGGTTTCATGACGTCAAGGAATATTTGGCGAAAGGAGAATACTTAGAGTTTGCAAACCCTATTCAAAAGCATACACTTCGAAGATTATCCAACAATTTCTTCCACAGCGGAGGAATCCTGTATAGAAGGACTCCTGATTTAGGATTACTAAGGTGTGTTGACGCAAAGGAAGCATCTAAATTACTAGAAGAAATCCATGTTGGGACCTACGGGCCACATATGAATGGTTTTGTCTTAGCCAAGAAGATACTCCGAGATGGTTATTTTTGGATGACTATGGAAACGGACTGCATCCAGTATGTCCGGAAGTGTCGCCGCTGTTAGATACATGCATATATGATAAAGGTGCCTCCAAATGAGCTTAATGCAACAAGCTCACCATGGTCGTTCGCCGCTTGGGGAATGGATGTTATCGGACCAATCAAATCTGCCACATCAAATGGGCACAGGTTCATCCTAGTGGCAATTGATTATTTCACCAAATGGGTTGAAGCAGCATCATACAATGCAGTGACTAAGAAAGTCGTAGCAGAGTGAATCATTACTGATAATGGCTCCAACCTCAATAGTGATTTGATGAAATCCATGTGTGAAACCTTCAAGATCAAACACAAGAACTCTACAGCTCATAGACCTCAGATGAACGGATCCATAGAGGCTGCCAACAAGAATATCAAGAAGATACTAAGGAAAATGATAGAGAAGCAAAAGCAGTGGCACGAGAAGCTCGCATTTGCTTTATTGGGATACCGCACCACAGTCCGCACATCGACACGAGCAACCCCTTATATGCTGGTCTATGGTACAGAGGCAGTCATTCCCACCGAGGTGGAAATTCCCTCATTAAGAATCATACAGGAAGCAAAGCTAGACGATGCAGAATAGTTGAAGAATCGTTACGAGCAGCTAGCTCATATAGATGGAAAGAGAATGAATGCAGTTTTCCATGGTCAACTTTATCAGAATAGGATGTCCAGAGCATTTAACAAAAGAGTCAAGCCCAGACAGTTCACACCGGTGCAACTGGTGTTAAAGAATATCTTTCCACATCAAGATAAAGCCAAAGGGAAATTCTCTGCCAACTGGCAGGGTCCATACATGGTTCACCAGGTTCTGACGGGAGGAGCCCTCATACTGAAAATGGACGGATAAGTTTGGATAAAGCCGATCAATTCAGACCTAGTCAAGCGATACTATGTGTAATCTTTATGCTTTCCTTATATGATGTAATTTGAACTACGCATGACCTGATTCCCATTTAAGAGGGGATACATAGGCAGCCCTATGGATTCGGTCACAATTCAATAAAATTTTATTTTCCCCCGCTATTGGAAATTGGGGCAGAATTTTGAGGAGGACCCTCAAAATTCCTAAGTGATTTTAGCCATTCGCCACGAGTAGCCATCAGAAGCAGTAACCCAGTAAACTGGGGCAAAATTTTTAGGAGGACCATAAAAATACCATAACAAGAAATGATGCAATGTCTTGGACCACGTTGCATGTCGTTGGTTCGTCTATAAGAAATTATCCTTATTTATGCATTTATATTTTTTCTAAAATCATGCATGTGTATTTCTGAAATCGCTATGTTTAGCAACGCTACACCAATAATACAGGCAGTATCACCAGATAAAAGCTGAGCAGGTCAAGCAAAGTCAGCGGGGATACGAACTAAACTTTCCCCTTTACCAAAACTCACGATTTTCTTTGGATGCAGGCACCTGAGTTGGAAAATCAACGAATATACTATACACTCATACTTATTAGGAATTCACAACTGCTATCCGCACAATAGTGTCCCCAGCTGGCACAATATCCCCAGCAATCACGATACTACAATCCGCTATCAGCTAAGTAAATTTTATTGCCATTTGCCATTTTTACTTCCTGCATAAGGCTACCATTCTACCTTCTGAGGTTAAGTTCTACCTCCATCTGCATTCTCTACATTGCATAAGGCAACCATTCTGCCTAAGCTCTACCTCCATCTACATTGCATAAGGCTACCATTCTGCGTTCCGAGGTTAAGCTCTACCTCCATTTGCATTCTTTGCATTGCATAAGGCTACCATTATGCCTTCTGAGGTTAAGCTCTACCTCCATCTGCATTCTTTGCATTGCATAAGGCTATCATTCTACCTTCTGAGACTAAGCATTGTCTCCATTTGCATTTCTTGCATTGCATAAGGCTAGTATTCTGCCTTCCGGGACTAAGCACTGTCTCAATCTACATTGCATAAGGCTACTATTCTACCTTCCGAGACTAAGCTCTATCTCCATCTACACTTGCATGGCTAAAATATCGCCACTTTATTTACACCTTGCATCGGCTGAAAGATCGCCACTTCATTTACACCTTGCATCGGTTGAAAGATCGCCATTTTATCTTGCATAGGCTAAAGGATAGGCACTCATTGCATTTCATTGGCTGAAAGATCGCCACTTATTGCATTTCATTGGCTGAAAGATTGCCACCCTACTGCATCTCATGGGCTGAAAGATCGCCAAATTATCCGAGGGCATCATTGTTTTGAGGCACCATTTGCATAGCACGATAACACCATGCCATGGCCCGAGGATCCCTTTTAATCTTTTGCATATCATTATTCAAAGGCATCATGGTTCGAAGGCATCATCCTCACAGCCCGGGAGCATCATTTCATGGCCCGTGAATCCTTTATTATATGCTTCATGTCCCAGGACATCATGGTCCAAGGACGTCATCCTAACCTCCAAAGACAACATTCATGGTCCAATGGGGATTTGCATCATGTTTAAATTTACGCACAATATACACTTGTATTGCTTATTTGCAGGTAAACCGGCTAGCAATGACCGTCTTAGCAGGAGCGATCCCGTTCCCGTTCCCGTTCCCGCAGCCTAGTAGACTTTGACCATCCGCCTCGACCTAAATATCTCGTACGTTTTTTGAAAAAAATCTCAATCGGCATATTCCGCCGACGGATCCTGAACTACATATGGCCTGATTTCTATAAGACAAGGGATATGTAGGCAGCGCAGGAACCAAAGCATAGTCAGATTCTTCAAACCATTTTTTTCGGTCAAATTGGCCATCATATCTTTATCCGACAACTCTTTCATCCTTCCCGGGTAAAGAGGGGCAGCTGTTGATACCCAATTTTTCCCTGTATATTTTATATATGCAAAATACTTTCAAAATATCCTATGTATTCATACATAGGCATATCCAAATGTTTTAGTATTTTTCCTAATTTTAAAAGAATTTTAAATCAATTTATTGCCCTATTTTAGCAGTACAAAAATTAATAATTATTTCCAAAATCGACATTTTGGTGAATAATTTATTTTATTCTAATATTTATACCAAAACATAGATAAGGTAATTTTTACGCATTTTTACAAATTTATTTAGTATTTTTAAAGCTAAATTGCATATAATTGCAATTTTAGTCTATCTTAAGATTTAATTACGTTTATAATTACAAAATTGGTTCTAGTATTTTTAAGTTAATATTTATACATTATTAATTAATTTAGCACTTTTAATTTGTTTTCAGAAATCATTTTACTATTTTTTATAAAATAAAAGGGAGAAAATGGCTATTTAAACACTAGCCCTATTTTATTTCAATTTTAGCCTAAAATCAACCCCAATTAACCCCAATTTCAAATTCAAACGGGCTAGCCCAATTCCTAAAATAACCCGCCCCTAACCCGCTTATCCAACCCGCCCGGTTTCCCCTTTTGATCCAGGCCGTTGATCATTTTGATCAACGACCAGAATTTCCCCTTTCCTTTTTTAATTCCCAAACACCCCCCAACCCTATCCCATTTCTCACCAATCGCTGCATCTGAATCTTGTCATCTCTCAAACTCTCTCGAACCTTCCCCTAAATCTAGCAGCCTCTCATCATCCACACCTCAAAACCCACCGGAATCCATGGCTTCTCAGGCCATGGAAGACTTATACTTAGCTCCCTTGGCTCTTATACACTTGGTCCTTGAAGATTCGTGGTCTGACCTTGAAGATTTTCGTCCAGATCTCCATCAATTCAAGGTTCTACGGCCATTTCCGGCTTTACTCCGGTGTATCCTGGTCTTATGAGCTTGTTTCTGACTTCTCCGACTCAGATCGGAGATCTTTTCAAAGCCTTTCTCATTCTAGGGTTCTTCTGAAACCCTAACCCTTCGAGGTCTTCTCTGATTTTTTCTTAGATTTATTATATATATATATGCTCTACTTGAGTTTTTAAATGTTTTCCTCAATTTTTCTTTCAAAAATTACTTCTTTCCGATTTAGGGTTTCTGAAAAAGCTTAAAATGTTTCTCCGACTCTTCTTTTCCTTTCTTTGTGTATATTTGTCACGCATGTGCTTCTACTGCTTTCTTATGCTATACATGTTCTTCTGTGCTTTGTTTTTCTACTATGTTTTGTACCATGCTCGCATGTTTATCTTGCTGTATTTTCCTATAAGATCTTTTGCTATGCTTTTTCGGTATTTTTTGTGTTCTTCTACTATATGTATTTCCTACTGAGTTCTTAAGTTTTGTTTTTCTTCTACTGAACTTTGTCTGAGTTCTTCTAAAAGACCTCTTTAAACATGTTTCTTCTACGGTTTTCTTAAGTGTTATACCATCTCTTTTCTCTTCTGAACCTTGGCTAAGTTTTTTCTGAAAAGTACTTTCTTCTGCTATATCTCCTATTGTGTTCCTAAGTGTTATTGCTTTTTCTTCTACTGAACCCTATTTAAGTCCTTTCTAAAAGGTTTTCTTAAACACGTTTCTTTTACTGTCGTAACTATTCTCTCATTATGCTCCTACACTCTGTCTACTTTGAATGTTATTTTATTTGCTTGTCTTCTCATGAGATTCTGAAAAGAAATCTCTCAGCTTGTTGCCACCTCATCTCTGTATTCGACTCGAGTCGGAAACCCTAGAATTTGGGGGTTTCCTCCGAGTTTGGTCATATGATCAAACTAGGGTTCAGTTTGAGGACCCTTGACTCTTTCAGACTTATTTCTGGGTCTATGAACTAAGTGTGAACTTCTTTTGTTTGCACACAATTCTGATTCTCCTACACTAGACTCTTCTATTGAATAGCATGACAAATTTCTTCATGTTTAAGGTGTCTGTGTGCTTTTATATATGAGGAATATTTCTTCAAAATGGTTTTCCAACTTGTGATTTATTCAGAATTCCTTTTAATAAGTTTAATTGATTGGTACTGATTTTCCTTAAGTCGAAATCTTTCCCATCTTTCTAACCTGGTTCATTCATATGAAATCCTCAATTTCTGATTTACTAGCTCTTAACTGATTTCTTTTCCTTATTTGCACAAACCATGTACTATCAAGACTTTGTCCTTAAATAAACCTCTATCTATTTACCCCTCTTGTACTGCTCTGGAAAAATTTTGATTTACCCTTTTCCTTAATTGTTTTGCCCGTTTGAAATCAAAATCCCTTAATTAAAGGGAGACCTTGTGTTATTGATTTCCAAACTATTTTCTTACCTATTTCTAGTTGCTTTCTGCAGTATAAAAGGGCACGACCCTTCTGCACTTTGGTACACCTTCAATTCAATACTTTTTACACTTCAGACTTCACAATGCTCTTCTAAACTCATAGCATTCTGATTGCTCGTTTACACTTTGGCTTTACAAGACTACTGCTTTCTCTTTGTTTGTTTTCTCTGAAACTGGTATGTCCTAATTTTAGGTTCAGCATCCCCAATGTGTTTACTTAAAGTTTTTATATCCATGGTTACTTTACTGCTTATGTAGAGTTCAATATTTAACTTAACATGCCTATGTTTTAACTACCTGTTTCTACTGTGAATCTTTGCTCCCTACCCCATTACCCCTATGTGTTTGTAAGTGGTGACTTAGAGCATGTCAACATGAGTTGGTGCCCATGACCTAAGTTCTGAATCCGTGAGGTCCTAACCTCTAACAGGCTGGAGGGTGTGCCAGCATATCCCATTGCTAAGTATGCCCATCAGTCTACTTTTCTTGTGTTCTTGCAAATTCCCTACTCCCCTATACCCCTCTAGGCACTGATTTCAAGTTATTCCCCTCTTCTCTTTCCTTTTTTTCTAGAATTTCACTCCTACACTCGTACTCTTTCTTAGCTTCTAAGTTCTGCCCCCCTCTTGTGATCCTTGCCTTGGGACCTTGAGTTTCCTCTGAACTTCGACACTTGAGGGTTGGGCCGTCCACACTGCACTATATCCTAATTTGGTTACACATTTGGGTGTGAGCACTGCCCGAAGTCCCTATGAGGCTCTTAGGGAACTCTGACATATTCAAATGAGAGAAAGGCTTTGGTTCATGATTTCTTGAAGTTGGTTCATCTCATACTTCAAACATGGAGTCTGAATTAGGCTCCCCTTGGTTGTACTTTAATTGCTGATGTAATTTTGCTTTTCTTATTCATTCGGGGCTGTAATAACTTGTAATAAACTATTGGGGATGGCTACTAAAAAGGGGAGGGAATAAATGTATGCAAAAGGTAGATAACTAGCCTATAAATTTACTAATTTCTGCATTCACATAGATATCCTGCCTATAGGTTTACTAATTTCTGCATTCACATAGATATTCTGCCTATAGGTTTATTAATTTTTGCATTTACATCTTGTCTACAGTTTACTTATGAATTTCTTCATATCATGTAGACATCTTGCCTATAAGAGTTTCTTTCTGAATCTATGCACTCACATATAGATATCATGCCTATAGAATTCTACATTCGCATATAGACACCGGGACTATAAGAACTTCTGCATTCTCATCTTTAGATAACATGTCTATAAGAATTTCTACATAGATACCATGGCTATAGCATGCACATGCATGTAGATAATATGTCTATAGGACCTTTCTAATTCTTGCATACTCCTCTCTCATTAAGCAAACATAATTATAGGCCTTAATAATCAGTGTAAGTAGATATCACGTTCGTAATAAAATACAACACCTAGACAACATGTTTTTGCACTTCTATGTAATAGTGTTTTAAGTTAACAAACACTTAGAAAGCATGCTTATAAGGGTTCTAATCAAAATCTGAATCGCCTCACTCGTTTTAAGTTTAATCTGACAGTAATAATGCGTTATCAATCGTAGAACTTGTTTTATTCTGTTAAAACTGGCGACCTTTCTGTAATCACTTTACCTCTTTGTTTCTGAAACCAATAGGTTTCCTGTTTCTCTCAGCCTTCTTTTAATTCTTCCCAACTTTGTTTATATGTAACCATTATGTGAAAACTCCCTATTACTTGAAGTTTTATTTGCCTACGTGTTGTTTGCGCTTAAAGTCACAATAATTGTTAGGCCGGGAACTACACTAGTGGATCATGAAGGGTGCCTAACACCTTTCCCTTGTGATAATCTCAAGCCCTTACCCAATCTCTGGTTACTCAAAACAAACCCTTTAGTGTCCTAATTCACTTTAATCATTAGGTGATGACTCTCCAATTCAAACCCAATTCCCGAAGGGGAACGAGTTGTCCTCCTAAATGTCCTAAACCCGATTTCGCGAGAAAAAGGTGCACAACAGCATGGCGACTCCGCTGGGGATATACTGTTAGGCTTTCACCATTTCAAGCTAATATTGTGACTTTACATTTCTTATGTGCCTTATTTGTTTGATATCTTTAAGCATTTAATTCTCCCTTCTACTACAAAAACTGACTTGCCTCTTGTTTCTTTCCTTTGTTTGTTTCTTCACTGCTTTCCTTTACTGCACTCCTTTATTGCTGTTTTAAATTATTGTAATTATCACTTTATGAACGTGAAAATAAGTGACAACTTGTTTTAATTATTGCATTAGCATGCTTTCAACATCATATTCCACTCGTGCCAAACAAATACCATAAAAACGCTTATAATGAGTGGTTGCGCTCTTCCGATATTATCACCCTTTAAATTCGGCAAAGGCGTATTTGCGGTAAAACCAGTCGATCAACGGTGTAGTCGAATGTTCCGTGCCTTTCCCTCTTGAGTTGTCCGCTCAAGGGTACCGGTCTAAAACCTAGCCGAGTCAGTTATGTTATCCGCATAATGACTCTTTATTATAGCCTTATCCAAAGTCCACTAGGTTTCCCAAAAAGCGAAACGACACTATCACGTTTTGTGCATTTATTTGGAGAACTAAATGCTTTTATGCCAATTATTGGTATTTAATAGTCGAATCTGGTGGAGTTAAGGACCTAACCCTTTTCTCTTGCAGAAACATGAGAATCGAAGTCCCCAGATTCAGCATAGTCACAAACATCTACCCAAGGCTGCTAAGTTGGTAGGAGGATCTTCATTCCAGTAATCAGACTTTTGTCCAGAAATACCTAGGAAATATACCTTCCCTCTTGGAGGTCCAACCCAACAACAAAATCATAGAAGCTTCTACTCTATTCTGGGATTGTGATAGGTCTATGTTTCACTTCGGAGAGATTGAGATGACACCCCTGCTAGAGGAAATAGGAGGATTGGATGGTATACCATGGGAGACACCGGGTTTGTTAATGCCGGAAAATCGCAAGGGTAGAGGTTTTCTCAAAATGATGGGCCTAAAGAAGAATCTAGACAAGACATGTTTGAAGGAGTCCTACATTCCCTCTCATTATTTGTATGAGAGGTACGGTCACAACAAATCATGTCGTACATATCCGGATGAGTTCGCCCTTACATCGTTGGGACATATTCACCGAATGGTCTTTGTCTTCATGTTCTGCTTCTTAGGAATGATAGTGTTTCCAATCAAGAAAGCAAGGATCCACACCAGGCTAGCCATAGTCACCAAAACTTTGATGGAGGGAATTGGTAGGCAACCATTTAGCATAGTGCCCATGATCATCGCAGAGATATACTGAGCCTTGGAAAAGTGTCAACAAGGAGCCCCACACTTCGAGGGCTGCAACTTGCTACTCCAACTCTGACTCATGGAGCATCTCCAAAGGGGTGAATATCGACAAGAGATTCAGCGTAGAGACTGGGACAATCATATAGCCTTCCATCAACCAAGGCGAATGAACTATATGCCCAACATGTTTGCCCAGCTATAAGATGCCAAAGGATGGGTGGAGCTATTTGAAAATCTGACTGAGGATCAAAATATAATGGATGTTTGAGTGGTTCCCTATTGAAGAGTTCATCGCCCGATCCAGGGACTTACCATTTCTGATACTGATCGGTTCGAGAGGAACCTACCCTTATGTCCCTCTCTGGGTTATGAGACACGCTGGTAGGAAACAGGTTATACCAAGGGTCGACAAGATGAGTCTTTTCCGGGCCGACTTCCAAGCTGATGACAGTCCTTATAAGTGCCAAGCTCAGCATATGTGGCATTGCAAGATCATCATGGGGAGAGATACTATCAAGCCAGACAAATATCATGCTGGCTGCACCCCATACTATTCAGGATGGCTAGAGGACAGTCACAATGATTTGGGCTAACCTGGTTTGTTCGAGGTCACAAAATAATCGATAAAAGGGCTGAAGGACATGTCAAATACAACCAACTACGCAAAAGGATTCGGGAATGTGAAAGCGAGCACCTTAAGATTCAAGAAGCCCACCAAAAACTGATTGAAGAATAGAAAGACATGGCTGTCAGTGCCAAGAAGCGATTAGGATACCTGGAACGAGGTTTAGTGGAGCTGGAAAGGAAGTTTATTAAGAGGATTGATGTCACGACCCAATTCCCAAACCTGGTAGTGATGGCGCCTCTCATGAAGACAAGGCCAGCCATTCAACCCAATTCATCATTTTAAGACACTTAATTAATACAATTATAGTATAATCATGGTTTAATAATATCGAATAGTGGAAACTATAGATAAAATACGGAAATCCAACCCAACTCAGCCGTAACCGGGGTGTCACAAGTCATGAGCTACTATAGAGTTTACTAAAATTCTACAAAGTATGGAATTAGGAACAAAGTCTGAAGATATCATAAATAACAGAAGATAAGGGAGAAAACGGGTCTGCGAACGCCATGCAGCTACCTCGATAACTCCGATGAAAACTGAATAGCAGAAAACTCGCTCTATGCCTCAGGAATACCTGTACCTGCACACATGGTGCAGGGAGTAATGTGAGTACTCCGACCCAGTGAGTAATAAATATAAATAATGACTGAAGGTAAGAAAACACGTTAAGGCACACAACATTCTATACAAAAGCAATGAAATCATTTAAAATAACAATTCAGTGAAACATCATGTGAAATTTCTTTTAAACCAGTAAAACAGGTAATTTGGCAGTAAAATGACGAGTAGAAATCTTCCCCTCGGGCTCAATATCAAAACAACAAGTAGAAATCTGCCCCTCGGACTCAGTATCAAAATAACAACTAGAAATCTGCCCCTCGAGCTCAATATCAAAATAATAAGTAGAAATCTGCCCCTCGGGCTCAGTATCAAAATAATAATTAGAAATCTTCCTCTCGGGCTCAGTATCAAAATAATAAGTAGAAATCTGCCCCTCGGGCTCAGTATCTCAGAACAGTATCAGCCCCTCAGGCTCAGAACAGTATAAAGCAACCAGTCAATGAAACAAGAGCACATATTTATTATGGCAGATAATGCAGATAAAGAATAAATGCATGAGTGCAATGCAATGCATATGACGCTACCCTCTGGTACCCACTGCGGCATGCAACCCGAGCCATCCATATTTATTTATCGTCAACGGCGCTCACTAAGGGTGTGTACAGACTCCGGAGGGGCCCCTACAGCCCAAGCACAATATCAAGCCATCTCGTGGCATCAAATCTAGGCCCTCGGCCTCAAATCAATCTCAGTATAATCACCCAGGCTCTCATCCTCAATATCAATGTAATCAACCAGGCTCTCGGCCTTAATATCAATGTAATCAACCAGGCTCTCGGCCTCAATATTAATATAACAGTGCTGCGGCGCGCAACCCGATCCATGCTCAGTCCAGAAATCATCATAAGCCCCTTGGGCATTTGTAAAACAGTAGTTCTCAGCCCGAAATATCATTTAGAAATATCATTTAAGTTTTCAAATATTAGAAAGATGGCTGAGTTTGCAAAACAGTATTTAAAACCTTGGACTGAGGTCAAATGATATGCAAAATATGCGAAAGCAGTGATATCAATCCCTGAAGGATTCAAATAATTGGCAAGAAGCCTACAATTGGAAACATGACTGAGGATATAAATTCTTTAACAAAATAAGTGAGGAAAACCAGTCAAAAATCCCCTAAGGGTTCTACAGGTCGGCACAAGGCCCCAAGCATGGCAACAAGCCCAATTCACAATAATAAAGTATACGTCTCAACCAAAAATGTAGTAAAATATCTCTCGGGACGGACCAAGTCACAATCCCCAACGGTGCTCTACCCCACGCCCGTTATCCGGCATGCAAGTCACCTCAATATAGCGTTACGATGTGAAATTCCGGGGTTTCAAACCCTCAGGACATCATTTACATCTATTACTCACCTCTAGCCGGCCAAATACTACTTCGCGATGCCCTTTCCTTTCGTATCGACCTCCTTGCGCATCGAATCTGGCCAAAACCACAACGAATACATCACAATAGGCTAAGGGAATATAACCCAATCGAAAAGACTCAAAAAAATATCAAAAATCACGAAATTTGCAAAACGTGAGCCCCGGGCCCACATCTTGAAATTTTTACATCAAAATGTTCCTTATCTCGCCACGAGTCTATACATACCAAATTCACAAGAATCGGAGTCCATTTGACCCCTCAAATCTCAAATTTAGAATTTCAATCTCAAGCCCTAATTTCTTATAATTTGGTTATGTTTTCATGGATTTCTAGGATGATTCTTCAATAAAATCATGTATTTAACTCATAAAACTTACCTCCAATCGATCTTAGTTGAAACTCCCTTCAATCCCCATCTAAAAGCTCTCAAAATGACTAAAAATGGTGGAGAAATGGGGTATTTTTCGCGAATGAAATGTAAACATTCTGCCCAGAATTTTTCGGAATTACTTTTCACCTCGTGTTACTGTTCACCCGTGTTATTGTTCACGGATACTGTTACGGTACTGTTCACGGAAACTGTTACGGAGTACTGTTCACGGCACTATTCATGGATATTGTTACGGGGTACTGTTCACGGCACTATTCAGAGATACTGTTACGGGGTACTGTTCATGGGCGCTGTTCATAACTACTTTTCATAGTGCTGTAAAAAAATGCAACAACTTTATTTTTTTGTGCCTAAATCGATCTGTTAACCTTCCGAAATACACCTGAGGCCCCCGAGACCTCAACTGAAAGCACCAGCATGTCTTAAAACATTATCCAAACTTGCTCCAGTCGTCAAAACACCTCAACTAACGCCAAAAATCATCAAATTATATCGAATTCAAGCCTAAGTTCTTTTAAAACTTCTAAAACACACATTCGATCAAAAACCCGACAAAATGATGTCCGAATGACCTGAAATTTTTCACACATATCCCAAATGACACAATGAAGCTACAACAACTCTCGGAATTTCATTTCGACACCTGGATCAAAATCTCACCTATCAACCGGAATTCGCCAAAATACTAACTTCACCAATTCAAGCCTACTTCAACACCGGACCTCCAAAATTACTTCCGATCCTGCTCCTAAGTCACAAATCACCTCTCGGAACTAACCGAACCGTAGAAATTCACATTCGAGCCCTCTAACTCATAAGTCAACGTCCGGTTGACTTTTCCAACTTAAACCTTCTTAAAAGAGACTAAATGTCTCATTTCTTATCAAAATCGCTCCAAATAAATTCTAATGCACCCAATACCGATAATGAAACATGAGGAAGCAGAAAATGGGACGAGCAAGACAGTAACTCATGAGACGACGGGTCGGGTCATCACATTCTCCCCAACTTAAACAAACGCTCATCCTCGAGCGTACCCAGAGTTGTCCTAGAAGCCAACCAAAAGCTGAATGACCTTATCAAGCATAAACCCGGGGATGATCCCACGTCACCCTATCTCACATGGGTCCGATAACGCATTGTAACTAAGATCACACAATCTAGTCCAGCCCATAAATCATAGAGCCACATTTTACCTTTTTGGAATCATACACAAGATCAGAACCTCACACCTACATTCAGAATAAGTTTGAACCAGCTGTAATAGACCATGCCTGCAACCTTAGGTGCAATTGTATGATATACCAATAACTTAAACAAATGCAGCAATAACTTCCATTCATAGCAGATGCCCACAACAACCAAATACCGATAGAAATATCTTATTAGCCAATGTCTCATTCCAACACTCTCATATACTGCGAATGATAATTGAAACACGCAATAAATCATAACCATTGCTAAGATCAACCATTCATGAGGCCATTTCTCCTCTAGCAATTATAGTAACAATTTTTTTTAAAACCGAACCTCGATATTACCCATCAAACATGCTGAAATCAAATCCGTTTGTATTCATCAATGACCCCAATGATCACCTCGAATCCAACACACCACTCTGGTGATATGACACCTCAATACAGGACTAAGCCACAACTTTCATAATACGGGCACCAATAAGAAACAGCCTGAACATACTCAAGTCATGAAAAATGACTCAAACGAAAGAGTCGTACCTCAAGCTCATCAGTACCATCAGCGGACCCAACAAGAACATGCCGCAACACTACCGAAATATAATTAGTTTAATAACATTACCTTTTTATGAGACATATACTCTCGTCAAGTCACTTTCAATTAGCAATACTATTTCCCCAATCATCCGAAGATCATTCGCCCTAATCATCTGAAGCTTTTTTTTTCTAATCACCTAGAAGAAAATCGCTACACATCTCATGTTCTGCATGATGTACATAGGTATTGTTCTAACTCTTACAATATTGACATGACGGATGAGGTATGCATAAATTCATGACCACTGTCGAGACAACGATTCGTTGGTTCTATACTCCTGGCAAGAACTATAACCTCATTTTGAGCAAAATCATGGTCTTAGCTCCTTAATTTACTTCATATACTCAGATTGCACTAATCTCAAATTCAATGATCTCATCTCACCCAGTACGAACTGCTCAGGCAATAAGCCACCCCAGACATAATCAAAAGTCGCATATGATGCCTCAATATGCCAATAAGCTACCAATTCGAATGCAGTACAAAAGGAAAACAAACTCTGGAAGGAATTACCAATCTAACACACTAATGCAGACTTTCCTTAGAAAAAAGGAAGTAAGGCATACAAAATAGCATATAGAAAACTATACTCAATATCACACTGTTGCGGCATACAACCCGATCTAGATAACATACCCATGGCGGCGTGCCACCCAATCCACACATAGATCTCACATAAGGAGATGCACATCGAGCCAAATTTGCTCATTACAACAAAATACCGAGTATCGGTCGTAAGCATGCTAAGTGCATAATAATATCTCCGAGGGACATATAGCGTTATAAGCTACAAAACTCAAGAACAACTGAGGTGCGATGTACAATCTGAATTTCAAGAGCCAACATGCTCATATAACGTCATTCCTACACAGATTCTCAACACATAGCAATTTCTCAAGTCGTCTCACAACTCACACGGCGCAATGTATCACTACGCGAAATATCTGACAATGAAACATCAACCTAACTACTCCTCCATGAGGACCGCGTTACTAAAATGCACACATCTGGCCTGATATAGAGCCATTATTCATATTAAATCTATCCATCGACTTAAAGACGATTCTGATCACACTGGACTAGTCTGATAACCTTTCAAAGGTCCATAATAACTCCCATTTTTCTCATAACACACAAGAACAACCATCACAATCGGGGTAATCCTCCCCAGTTCACAACCCAATATGCCAAGTGCCCTCCAGGCATGAATCTTTAATTTAACGACACCATCACAAACTTCATACTTGGTTTACATCTTTAATCAATCAAGTGATCACATGTCACACTTATATAATCTTCCCGTGGGACACACTCCCACAACCTACCACAACAATATCTGGAGCGTACCTCCAAACCATCGATCGCCCTAACGCTGAAGAGCGATCAAGAGTCATTAACTAGGACGTAAAACCCTTTTTACAAAACACCGATCTTAGGTGACGCTGAAGACAATTCCAACTTACCGCAAACATCGAAACTTATCTCCTGATCATCCGAGCTCATGACATCTTGTCAAAAAATTTCCTTCACTCGTGCCATTCTCGGCCTAATTTCCACAACTAGAACTGATTCACCAACATGCATCAAATTGGAACTAACATAGTACATAACCGTACAATCCGCTAACCAATAGCAAGCTCCCCAACTTGGCTCGAAGCCATAGATCACAACACATATACTCTATTGATGTCATAATACCATGGTGAGATTAAACTCACTCCTTCATAAGCTTGTGAAAACACGAATCATCGGAAATTTTAACTCTTCTGCAATTTTTGCATTCACTCACACAATAGTTAAGCCTACTCTTTAGGCGACAAATTTTTTTACTAAGTCCCAAATTTTTCAAAAATTTCGGCAGAGTTTCCTTTGTAATTGGGCCTATCCACCTGCCAGAGAATCACCAAAACCATCCTAACAACACGTCCACAACTTGACAAAGCATCACAATGTATATCAACAACATTAATCTCAATATTACATGTATTATATTATCAAAATTGATACATGGACATGCGTTGCACCTATTTGAATCATAACACATAGAAAATACCTTTCAATCCTCCATTATTGGGCTATTCAACCGAGTAAGAACATATTCTTTCTTTAATGTTTTCGACCCTCAAGGTGGTCTCCTTGACTCAACGATTTCGTCATAATACATTTACAGAAGCGATCTCAGCTCCCAGACTTATCTAACTAGTATGACAAATAGATTCCCCTCATAAGCCAATTACCCACTAGCTTTACCTTTAGTTAATATTTTTTGTATACCTTCCACTGCCATACACATTACACAATCACTTAATCTTCCTGAGTCTAAACTCATACTGTAACATGAAATTTACTTCACTCCAAATAGGAGACATAAAAAGATTCTTCACGCACCCATAACTTGGGACTACACATCCTATCACAATGGAAATCATACACTCAATAGTTCATCTATCATCCAGTAGACCTTCCTCGTCACTTCCAAGTCATATAGATACATCTCGCAGTACTATCATACTCCTCACGTAGCTATCCAGCCATGATTCCCACTAATAGGGACAATACCGAACATAAAGGTTCAAAACACTTGCTCGCACAATCAGCACCTCAGTGCTCAAGCCATAGGCAAGATTCGACCTCAAGTCCTCCAGACTGGCCTAACATCAAACTCATCAAGATCACGTCTCGCCCTTCTATAGGGGAATTAAAAGCCATCAAGGTAAATCGAATAATGAGTGCTCGTTCACGCATACGAACATGTGGAAGGAATCGTAAGAGTTACTTTTCAAGCTGAATCAAGGACGCACGATAAGAATTCAAGAATGTGAAGTTTTCCTAAAGGTTCTGCAGCCTCTCGAGGATAAATACAGACGTCTCCGTACCGATCCGCGAGACTCTACTAAACTGGCTCATGACTCGCGAGACCAATTAACCTAGGCTCTGATACCAACTTGTCACGATCCAATTCCCGAATCTGGTCGTGATGGCGCCTCTCATGAAGACAAGGCCAGCCATTCAACCCAATTCATCCTTTTAAGACAATTAGTTAACACAATTATAGTATAAACATGGTTTAATAATATCCAATAGCGGAAAGTATAGATAAAATACGGAAATCCAACCCAACTCAGCCCTAACCGGGGTGTCACAAGTCATGAGCTACTACAGAGTTTACTAAAATTCTACAAAGTATGGAATTAGGAACAAAGTCTGAAGATATCATAAATAACAGAAGATAAGGGAGAAAACGGGTCTGCGAATGCCATGCACCTACCTCGATAACTCCGATGAAAACTGAATAGCAGAAAACTCGCTCTATGCCTCAGGAATACCTGTACCTGCACACATGGTGAAGGGAGTAATGTGAGTACTCCGACCCAGTGAGTAATAAATATAAATAATGACTAAAGGTAATAAAACACGTTAAGGCACACAACATTCTATACAGAAGCAGTGAAATCATTTAAAATAACAATTCAGTGAAACATCATGTGAAATTTCTATTAAACCAGTAAAACAGGTAATTTGGCAGTAAAATGACGAGTAGAAATCTGCCCTCGGGCTCAATATCAAAACAACAAGTAGAAATCTGCCCCTCGGGCTCAGTATCAAAATAATAACTAGAAATCTGCCCCTCGAACTATCAAAATAATAAGTATAAATCTGCCCCTCGGGCTCAATATCAAAATAATAATTAGAAATCTGCCCCTCGGACTCAGTATCAAAATAATAAGTAGAAATCTGCCCCTCGGGCTCAGTATCTCAGAACAGTATCAGCCCCTTAGGCTCAGAACAGTATAAAGCAACCAGTCAATGAAATAAGAGCACATAATTATTATGGCAGATAATACAGATAAAGAATAAATGCATGAGTGCAATGCAATGCATATGACGGTACCTTCTGGTACCCACTGCGGCGTGCAGCCCGAGCCATCCATATTTATTTATCGTCGACGGCGCTCACTGGGGGTGTGTACAGACTCCGGAGGGGCTCCTACAGCCCAAGCGCAATATCAAGCCATCTCGTGGCATCAAATCTAGGCCCTCGGCCTCATATCAATCTCAGTATAATCACCTAGGCTCTCAGCCTCAATATCAATGTAATCAACCAGGCTCTCGGCCTCAATATCAATGTAATCAACCAGGCTCTCGGCATCAATATCAAAATAACACTGTTGTGGCGCGCAGCCCGATCCATGCTAAGTCCAGAAATCATCATAAGCCCCTTGGGCATTTGTAAAACAGTAGTTCTTAGCCTGAAATATCATTTAGAAATATCATTTAAGTTTTCAAATCTTAGAAAGATGGCTGAGTTTGCAAAACAGTATTTAAAACCTTGGACTGAGGTCAAATGATATGCAAAATATGCGAAAGCAGTGATATCAATCCCTGAAGGATTCAAATAATTGGCAAGAAGCCTACAATTGGAAACATGACTGAGGATATAAATTCTTTAACAAAATAAGTGAGGAAAACCAGTCAAAAATCCCCTAAGGGTTCTACAGGTCGGCACAAGGCCCCAAGCATGGCAACAAGCCCAATTCACAATAATAAAGTATACGTCTCAACCAAAAATGTAGTAAAATATCTCTCGGGACGGACCAAGTCACAATCCCCAATGGTGCTCTACCCCACGCCCGTTATCCGGCGTGCAAGTCACCTCAATATAGCGTTACGATGTGAAATTCCGGGGTTTCAAACCCTCAGGACATCATTTACATCTATTACTCACCTCTAGCCAACCAAATACTACTCCGCGATGCCCTTTCCTTTTGTATCGACCTCCTCGCGCGTCGAATCTGTCCAAAACAACAACGAATACATCACAATAGGCTAAGGGAATATAACCCAATCGAAAAGACTCGAAAAATATCAAAAATCACGAAATTTGAAAAACCCGAGCCCCGGGCCCACGTCTTGAAATCCAGAAATTTTTACATTAAAATGTTCCTTATCTCGCCACGAGTCTATACATACCAAATTCACAAGAATCAGAGTCCATTTGTCCCCTCAAATCCCAAATTTAGAATTTCAATCTCAAGCCCTAATTTCTTATAATTTGGCTATGTTTTCATAGATTTCTAGGATGATTCTTCAATAAAATCATGTATTTAACTCATAAAACTTACCTCCAATTGATCTTTGTTGAAACTCCCTTCAATCCCCGTCCAAAAGCTCTCAAAATGACTAAAAATGGTGGAGGAATGGGGTATTTTTCGCGAATGAAATGTAAACATTCTGCCCAGAATTTTTCGGAATTACTGTTCACCCCATGTTATTGTTCACCCGTGTTACTGTTCACGGGATGTTGTTCACGGATACTGTTATGGTACTGTTCACGGATACTGTTATGGGGTACTGTTCACGGCACTCTTCACGGATACTGTTACGGAGTACTGTTCATGGGCGCTGTTCATAACTACTTTTCATAGTGCTGTAAAAAAATGCAACAACTTTATTTTTTTGTGCCTAAATCGATCTGTTAACCTTCCGAAATACACCCGAGGCCCTCGAGACCTCAACTAAAAGCACCAACATGTCTTAAAACATTATCCAAACTTGCTCCAATCGTCAAAACACCTCAACTAACGCCAAAATCATCAAATTATATCGAATTCAAGCCTAAGTTCTTTTAAAACTTCTAAAACACACATTCGATCAAAAACCCGAACAAACGATGTCCGAATGATCTGAAATTTTGCACACATATGCCAAATGACACAATGAAGCTACAACAACTATTGGAATTTCATTCCAACACCCGGATCAAAATCTCACCTATCAACCAGAATTCGCCAAAATACTAACTTCGCCATTTCAAGCCTAATTCAACACCGGACCTCCAAAATTACTTCCGGTCCTGCTCTTAAGTCACAAATCACCTCGGGGAACTAACCGAACCTTCAAAATTCACATCCGATCCCTCTAACTCATAAGTCAATATCCGGTTGACTTTTCCAACTTAAACCTTCTTAAAAGAGACTAAATGTCTCATTTCTTATCAAAATCGCTCCAAATAAATTCTAATGCACCCAATACCGATAATGAAGCATGAAGAAGTAGAAAATGGGACGAACGAGATAGTAACTCATGAGACGACGGGTCGGGTCGTCACAATTGAGGACTGCCAAAATGCTGAGGGAAACGAAGGTGGACACTAAGCCAGAGCCTACCTGTTGCTGGGACTTCGCGAGCTGGTGAAGTTGTTCGATGGAGCCAAAGATGCCGAGTCTGGGGAAGGTCCTACTAGGACCAAATAGATAGGAATTTACCTTTTCGCTTATGAATGTAATAAGGTTAATATCCATTAGTGACATTTTTATCTTCTGTTATTTAGTGTCATTTTGGGATTCGTCTTATTTTTTTCAATAAAATAAGGCATTTAGAATTATAAGTTCTCCAAATAAACTTGTCGCTAGGCCTACCTCGGGCACAATAAGGCTCCCAAATTAGGACACGACTTACATTCTTGCACTACGTGTTTAAATATCGCAACGTTTCTTTCATAGTCCTCACTGACTTGTTACCTTTTGTTTTTATGTTTTATTTTTTCCCCTCCCCAAGGTTAGTTTGTGCACTCTGGCATCATCATCGTATTCCACAAGATCCAAGGGCCCTCCACCCACTCCTCCTCCTAGACCCGTCAAAAACAAGAACAAAGGAAAGATGGAAGATTTGAACAACACCAGAAAGGAAAACCCAACTGAACGGGTAGAGGTCACTCATGGTACTCTGGTTTCTAAGGAAAGTGCATCCCAGTTTAAACAAAAGCTGCTGAAATTCCAAGAAGAACTTGATCAAGTCCGGATCTTGGCGAGCCTATCATTTTCCATCACCACCCCAGATGTCAATTTTCCTAACACTCAAAACCCTACACCTCCACAAAACATCCCAAAACTACAAAACCATCCTGCTCCTCACCACCACTACAACACCTGTCATACTTCCAACAATACTCCACTGCTCATCCCGATGTTGAACTACTCGAGGGGTACAAACCTCCGAAGTTCGAGATGTTTGATGGTACAGGATATCCGAGGGTTCATTTGAGAACATACTGCGACAAGCTGGTCGGAATAGGAAAGGATAAAAGTGTCACGACCCGATCCCTGAACCCGGTCGTGATGGCGCCTCTCGTGAAGATAAGGCCAGCCAGACCAAAATGGAACACCTCTTTTAAACAGTTAATCATAATAAACAGTAATAACATATAATATAATGCTCATAAATAGCGAAATTTAACGATAATAACAGCAGGAACCATCCCGACACAGCCCAAACCGGGGTGTTACAAGTCACGAGCATCTATGAGAATGAAATTTCCACTTTACAGTCTAGAAATACACTGAACAAGAGTAATAAATAACATAGAAAGACAGTGGTGCTGCGAACGCTGGCAGTCACCTCGCTAAACCTCTACAACTCTTCCTCCACACAGCCAATACCCGCTACCGGGTGAAAAAATACCTACAACTGCACGCGAGGTGCAGAGAGTAAAGTGAGTACTCCAACTCAGTGAGTCATAAAAGTAAATAATAACTGAGTAGCATGAAATCACGTAAAGCAACCAACATGCTATGTAGAAGCAGTGTAAAACTCCTTGAGAAAAATCAGTGAAACTGTGAATTCTTTAGAAAATACCTTGGCTCGGTTCTAAACCTCTTTTGAAAATGATTTTTTCAACAGTTGTGAAATAATTTCAAAACAATTGGTGCCGCTATGCACAGAAATCTGCCCCCCCGGGAACAAATACCACAGTTAAACAAGTAAAAGACAAGTAAGTATGCAAAATGAACACATAAACCTCGCCCCTCGGGCAATCATATAGAATAGTACCAGCCCCTCGGGCACAAATTAGTTCCTGGTCAGCCATTGTTACCTGACCGCACGGTGTTATTCCTGGTCAGTCATTGTTACCTGACCAAATTGTATCATACAGTGTCATTGTTACCACTATAACCTCACAATCACTCATATTAGCCCCTCGGGTATAGTATCAATAACTCAGCATAATGGTCAGCCATTGTTACCTAACCAAATTGCATCATACAGTGTCATTGTTACCACTGTTTCAAATCACATGGGTACCCGCTCTCACTGTGGGTGTGCAGACTCTGGAGGGGCCCCTTATAGCCCAAGCGCTATATTAAGCCACCTCGTGGCATCATCATTCAGTATATCCTCACATCACTCAAGACACCTCGTGTCATATAAAGTATCTCAGGCCCTCGGCCTCATATCACTCAGCATATCCTCACATATGGCCCTCGGCCTCACTCAGTCCAAAAATCATTACAAGCCCCTCGGGCATTAGTAAAACAGTAGTTCTCAGCCCAAAACATGATGTAGAAATATCATTTAAGTTTCAAATCTGAGTAAAAGTGGCTGAGTTTGTAAAACTGTAGATATCAACAGGACTGAGTTCAAATAATAAGTCAGGTAGTAAGGAAACAGTGATAAAAATCCCTGAAGGGTTCAAATAGTTGGCACGAAGCCCAAATATGGCAATCAGCCAAATCATGATGATAACAAATGAATTTCAGTCAAATATTCAGTAAAATAATCAATCGGGATGGACCAAGTCACAATCCCCAGTAGTGAAAAAACCCACGCTCATCATCCAACGCGTATCTTGCCTCAATATAGCACTACGATGTGCAATCCGGGGTTTCAAACCCTCAGAACATCATTTACAACCATTACTTACCTCGAACTGGCTAATTCTTTAGCTCACGATGCCTTTGCCTCTTGAATTGGCCTCAACGCGCTCGAGTCTATCCAAAATCAGAACGAATACGTCACAATATTTTAAGGGACCAAAGCCCAAGCGAAAACATTCGAAAAATATCAAAAATCTCGAAATTAGAAAAACCTGAACCCCGGGCCCACGTCTCAGAATCGGGTAAAATTTACATTTTCAGAATCCTCATACCCTCACGAGTCTAACCATACCAAAATTATCCAATTCCGATACCATTTGGTCCTTCAAATTATCATTTTACATTTTTTAAGGGTTCCACAATTTTCTTCCCAAATTCCAACTCAAATCACGAATTAAATGATGAATTCAGTGATAGATTCATGTACTCTAACCAAATCTGAGTTAGAATCACTTATCCCGACCAATTTCTTGAAAAACCTTCGAAAAATCGCCAAAATCCGAGCTCTCTAGGTCAAAATGTCAAATAAAACCCAAAACCTCGTATTTATAGAGTATCCCTCGGATTCCGACACCACTGACCACACAAAAATGACCGCGGTCCGCGCAAAGCCAGCGGGGTCCGTGCAAAAACGATTACGGCCACGCAGGTCTTGCTTTGCAGGGACAGGCTTTAGTAATTTGGCCATAACTTTCGCTACAGATGTCCAAATAGTGATATCGTTACCTCTTTGGAAACTAGACACGAAGGGCTACAACTTTTGTTTTTGTATCACCTCACAATTCCTTGTAGATCAAAAGATATAAGCTTTAGAAGTAGGACCAGCAACCTGCAGTCTTCACGACCGCGGCCGCGACCACTTTGACGTGGCCAGCACTAGGCCAGCGCGCCCAGCGCGAAAAGGAGCGCGGTCCGCGCCAAAACTGCTGCTCCCTCCATTTTTCTAAGTTCCGGGGTGTCCGTACTCGCTCAAAACTCACCCGAAACATACCCGAGGCCCCCGGGACCTCAACCAAAAGCACCAACGCATCCTAAACATTATTCAACCACGTACCAATCATCAAAACACCTCGACTAACCCCAAAATCATCAAATCACATCGAATTCAAGCCTATGAATCTCAAGAACTTCCAAATTCCATTTTTGATCAAAAACCCAACCAAACCACGTCCGAGTGACCTCACATTTTGCAGACAAGTCCAAAATGACATAACAAAGCTACAAAAACTCTCGGAATTCCATTCCGACCCTCAGATCAAAATCTCACCTATCAACCGGAATTCGCCAAAATACTAACTTCGCCAATTCAAGCCTAATTCTACACCGTACCTCCAAAACCACTTCCGATCACTCTCCTAAGTCACAAATCACCTCCCGAAGCTAACCGAACCATCAGAACTCACATCCGAACCCTCTAACACATAAGTCAATATCCAGTTGACTTTTCCAACTTAAGCCTTCTTAAAAGAGACTAAGTGTCTCATTCCTTACCAAATCCTCTCCGAACTCGAACTAATCATCTCGATCCCATAAAACACGGATAACGAAGAGTAAAGAAGCTGAAATGGGGGAAATGGAACGGTAACTCATGAGACGACGGGTCAGGTCGTCACATCTTCCACAACTTAAACAAACGCTCGTCCTCGAGCGTACCCAGAGTTTGTCCTCGAAGCCAACCAATAGTTGGATAACCTTACCAAGCATATACCCGGGGTGATCCCACGTCACCCTATCTCTCATAGGTCCGATAACAACACATAGCTGAAATTTCACAATCCATCTAGTCCGTAAACCATAGAACTACATTGCACCTTCTGAAGCCATACACACGATCAGAACCTCACATCTATACTCAGAATAAGACCGAACCAGCTGTAATAACCCATACCTGCAACCTCGGTTCCATTACATGATAAACCACCTAGCTCTAATGCTCGCAACCATAACCCCTATCCGCAGTAGCTGCACACAACACCTAAATACCGATAGAGAAGCTCTTATCGATTGAAATCTCATTCCAACACTTTCATATACTGCTAACGATACCGAAACACGCAATAAACCGAAACCGTTTCTCAGGTTAACCATTCATGAGGTCACTTCCCCTTTGGTAGTTACCATAGCAAATTTGAACCGAACCTCGATATTAACCCCTTAAACATGCTGAATTCGAGTCTGTTTGTATTCATTGATGATCCCAACGATCCCTCCTGACCAAACACACCATCCAGGTGACATGACACATCAATACGAGCCTAAGCCACAACTTGCATAATACGCACACCATTAAGAAACGGTCTGAACATAATCAAATCATGAAAAATGACTCAAACAAAAGAGTTGTACTTCAAGATCATCTGTATCGTCACAACACAAGGCTGAGACCCCGTCTCACATCATAGAAATAGAACACCTGAATCTACCCCGAACAGTCATATCTCTACGTGGCCTCGCCACAATGCACGATCCTATCCAAACACTGTTACACATGAAACCCACTCATGTCACTATGCTCAAAACCGACAGCCATGCACAATTTGATGTCTGGGACCAAAGCAATTCATTATACCCATGGTGAAACAAATAACATACGCCACGCAACCCGATAGGTCATAACCAATCCTCCATCTACCGCACAACACCCAATTACTCTTCTCGCTCGAATTTCACTATGAATTCCCCAGTAGAACCGCACTACATGTGCCCATAACCAACAAATCATAACGTCTCACTACACCGAAAAGCAACCCATAGCTCTCCTCATATCACTAACAAGCTCAATAACGATCGAATCAACCTATCCCTCAACAATACAATTCGGGGCCAACTAAGCTAACTCATGCTAAACGCGTATCTAGATTGGCCTACCAACGAACTCATTACCAAGAAAGCCTAAAGCTTCTGCTTCCACTACTACAAATCATGCCAGAGCCGTACGATATAGTGCCTGACATCAAATAAATATTGAAATCCACATCCTTGCCTGGCGACATGCCCAGCCACAAGAAATGCATCCGAAAAGTCCCTTAACACCGGTACGGAACCAATGGTAAAAACCTCTGCAATAACAATCATCGCGAAGGCCCAATTAAGAAAAACAATCCTTCCCCGTCACCCGCCGGGTCTTTAAAATATAAGCCACTCTGCTAGAACATAATCCAATGCACCTCGCCACTCAACCCATGGCATTTCCGGCATAGCCCATAGCGCAATAGTTCAGAATCACCTAATACTCAGACAACCAGTCTGAATTTCAACATCACATCCAAAATCTAACATACTAGCAAATAAAGATCCACCCGAGCCTCTAAATCTCGATTGCCGCTCCACGGTGCCGAATACATACAGTCCACAACCACGACATAGCCTGTACATGAGAACTCTCAGTCTCCAGCACCATATAGCACACGAATCATCGCACCTGATCCCAATTTTGCCGTCCGAAAGCAAACCATACCTTAATACCCAACAATTCCATGATAGATACTCTAAAATTTCCTTGTGTCACCAAGCCAACGCGAATATCACCAGTCGATCTAACAAGAAAGTGCCGCAATACCACCGAAGTGCCATCCATTTGATCACATTGCCTTTTTCTGAAACATATACTCTCGTCAAATCCCTTTCAAATAGCAGTACAATTTTCCTTGATTATCTGAGGCTACCCACTGCCTAAGCATTTTATGAGCTTCCTTTCTGAACTGAACTGTAACCTAATACACGCAAGCCTCGGTCCTCCACAACATACCACATATAACATACCATCCGAGGATACATGAAAACCTTACCTCCCTTCCGGGCCACAGACATCTATGCACTCCACCAGTCAAGAACTTCCATTAATCCCATCTAGAAGAAAAATCATTACACATCCCATGTCTCTCATATTCGTAGAAAATGTACCTCTTCAACCACGGTAGAAATCAACAAGTACTCTTTCAATTCCGTTTGCATAAATTAAACTGCCAGGACGGAATCCTTCTAACTCGACCAAGCTAAGCAAGACAACAAATCCCAAGAGCATTGCTGCCAAATACTTGTACGAACTCATTACCTCGAACACATACAAAGAATTAATCATATCCTTACCATGCCGATCCGGTCTACTATCAAGCTACTCCATCTATCTAAATTTCCTTCTAATTCATATTCAACTTGATATTTTCCTTGTTATAGCACCACAGTTCCTCAACCCAGGCTCACTGCACGAGACCCACACGCAAAACCACATTGTCTAAGACTCATAAGCCACTGAATCCTCTCTCAATTATTTCCAGATACACCACATTCCAACATACTCCACTCCGAAGAACTTCCTGTGAATCTAAATCCGTTACTTTTACTTTCCAGATACTAATATATAGAATCCCATAATTAACATAAAAATACCACAAGTCTTCACCTCTTCCAATGGAGACTCAGTTCCTAATCTCATATGCTACTTTAAGATACCCCATTATTACATGTAGAATCTCGAACACATTAGAACCACTTTCGAGAGCCATTCACTCTATTCAGCTTGCATTTAGCCCGCTCAACCAACAAAACCACCTGTGCCTCATTAGCACTCTAACACCGCAGGATACGACCTTATCCCAATACAAACAAGCATCTTCCTTCTCTATACGCTAGGCATTCTTTACCAACAACAGCTCAAGATATCTTATTATTTTCACACATCTACGAAGCACCATATAACCTTTATTAAAATTTTCCTTCACTCGGGCCATCCTTGGCTCAATTCCATAATCAGAACTAATTCGCCAACATGCCTCAAATCGGAACCAACAATGCAACACCACCGTACAATCAGTTAACCAATAGCAAGCTCCCCAACTTGGCTCGAAGCCATAGATCAGAACACACAATACTCATAACACTTTTACTCTATTGATGCCACAATACCATAGTGAGATTAAACTCGAATCATTTATAAGTTTGAGAAACTCATATTGTCTAGTAATGTAAACCTTCTGCAACTCTCGCATTCATTCTCGCAACAGTTAAACCCACTCTCTTAAGCGACCCGAAATTCCAAATTCAGTACGTATTCTTCAATTACACATGAGATCTTCTGACACACACATGAGGATCACGCCACTTCAGAACACTACGCAGGAGATAACCCACCTGCTTCGCCTCAATACAACATTTCTGCACACATTCCATCGACATAAGCATTACGTAGTCACTTGACCTTCTTGAGTCTGTACTCATACCGCGACATGAAATTTACTTCACTCTCAACTATGAGTATTGAAAGGATTATTCACACGCCTATAATCTCGGAACTACACTTCCACTCACAATGGAAATCATACAGTTAGTAGTCCATCTATCATCCAGCAAATCTTTCTCAACACTTCCAGGTCATATAGAAACATCAGGCAGAATTAGCATATTCATCACGTAGCTATCCAGCCGTCATTCCCACTATTAGGGACAATACTGAACATATAAGTTCAAAACACTTGCTCACACAATCAGCACCTTGGTGCTCAAGCCATAGGCAAATATCCAGCCTCAAGTCCTCCAGACTGGCCCAACATAAACTCACAAAGATTGCATCTCGCCCCTCACGGGGGATCACAAGCCATCAAGGCACATCTGATACTGAGCGCTCATGCGCGCGTACGAACACGTGGAAGGAATTTCAAGAGTTACTTTTCAAGCTGACTTAAGGACGCATGATAAAAGTTCAAGAATGTGAAGCTATTTCCTAAAGGTTCTGCAGCCTCTCAAGGATAAATATAGACGTCTCCGTACCGATCCATGGGACTCTACTAAACCTGCTCATGACTCGTGAGACCTAAGTAATCTAGGCTCTAATACCAACTTGTCACGACCCGATCCTAGAACCCGGTCGTGATGGCGCCTCTCGTGAAGACAAGGCCAGCCATACCAAAATGGAACACCTCTTTTAAACAGTTAATCATCATAAACAGTAATAACATATAATATAATGCTCATAAATTGCGAAATTTAACGATAATAACAGTAGGAACCATCCCGACACAGCCCAAACCGGGGTGTCACAAGTCACGAGCATCTATGAGAATGAAATTTCCACTTTACAGTCTAGAAATACACTAAACAAGAGTAATGAATAACATAGAAAGACAATGGTGCTGCGAACGCTGGTAGTCACCTCGCTAAACCTCTACAACTCTGCCTCTACACAGCCAATATCCGCTACCGGGTGAATAAATACCTGCAACTGCACACGAGGTGCAGGGAGTAAAGTGAGTACTCCAACTCAGTGAGTAATAAAAGTAAATAATAACTAAGTAGCATGAAATCACGTAAAGCAACCAACATGCTATATAGAAGCAATGTAAAACTCCTTGAGAAAAATTAGTGAAACTGTGAATTCTTTAGAAAATACCTTGGCTCGGTTCTAAACCTCTTTTGAAAATGATCTTTTCAATAGTTGTGAAAATAATTTCAAAACAATTGGTGTCGCTATGCACAGAAATCCGCCTCTCGGGCACAAATACCACAGTTAAACAAGTAAAAGACAAGTAAGTATGCAAAATGAACACATAAACCTCGCCCCTCGGGCAATCATATAGAATAGTACCAGCCCCTCAGGCACAAATTAGTTCTTGGTCAGCCATTGTTACCTGACCGCACGGTGTTATTCCTAGTCAGTCATTGTTACCTGACCAAATTGCATCATACAGTCTCATTGTTACCACTGTAACCTCACAATCACTCATATTAGCCCCTCGGGCATAGTATCAATCACTCAGCATAATGGTCAACCATTGTTACCTGACCAAATTGCATCATATAGTGTCATTGTTACCACTGTTTCAAATCACATGGGTACCCATGCTCACTGTGGGTGTGCAAACTCCGAAGGGGCCCCTTACGGCCCAAGCACTATATCAAGCCACCTCGTGGCATCATCACTCAGCATATCCTCACATCACTCAAGCCACCTCGTGGCATATAAAGTATCTCAGGCCCTCGGCCTCATATCACTCAGCGTATCCTCACATATGGCCCTCGGTCTCACTCAGTCCAAAAATCATTACAAGCCCCTCGGGCATTAGTAAAACAGTAGTTCTCAGCCCAAAACATGATGTAGAAATATCATTTAAGTTTCAAATCTGAGTAAAAGTGGCTGAGTTTGTAAACAGTAGATATCAACAGGACTGAGTTCAAATAATAAGTCAAGCAGTAAGGAAACAGTGATAAAAATCCTCGAAGGGTTCAAATAGTTGGCACGAAGCCTAAATATGGCAATCAACCCAAATCATGATGATAACAAATGAATTTCAGTCAAATATTCAGTAAAATCATCAATCGGGATGGACCAAGTCACAATCCCCAGTAGTGAAAGACCCCACGCTCATCATCTAGCGCGTATCTTGCCTCAATATAGCACTACGATGTGCAATCCGGGGTTTCAAATCCTCAGGACATCATTTACAACCGTTACTCACCTTGAACTGGCTAATTCTCTAGCTCACGATGCATTTGCCTCTTGAATTGGCCAACACGCACGTCGAATCTATCCAAAATCAAAACGAATACGTCACAATATGATAAGGGAACAAAGCCCAAGCAAAAACATTCGAAAAATATCAAAAATCTCGAAATTAGCAAATCTCGAGCCCCGGGCCCACGTCTCGGAATCAAGTAAAAATTACATTTTCAGAATCCTCATACCCTCACGAGTCTAACCATACCAAAATTATCCAATTCCGATACCATTTGGTCCTTCAAATTATCATTTTACATTTTTAAAGGTTCCACAATTTTCTTCCCAAATTCCAACTCAAATCACGAATTAAATGATGAATTCAGTGATAGATTCATGTACTCTAACCAAATCTGAGTTAGAATCACTTATCCCGACCAATTTCTTGAAAAACCTTCGAAAAATCGCCAAAATCCGAGCTCTCTAGGTCAAAATATCAAATAAAACCCAAAACCTCGTATTTATAGAGTACCCCTCGGATTCTGACACCACTGACCACAAAAAAATGACCACGGTCCGCGCAAAGCCAGCAGGGTCCGCGCAAAAACGACCGCGGCCGCGCAGGTCTTGCTTTGCAGGGACAGGCTTTAGTAATTTGGCCATAACTTTCGCTACAGATGTCCAAATAGTGATATCGTTACCTTTCTCAAAACTAGACACGAAGGGCTACAACTTTCGTTTTTGAATCACCTCAAACTTCCTTGTGGATCAAAAGATATAAGCTTCCGAAGTAGGACTAGCAACCTGCAGTCTTCACGACCGCGGTCGCGGCCACTTTGACGCGGCCAGCACTAGGCCAGCGCGCCCAGTGCGAAAAGGAGCGCGGTCTGCGCCAAAACTGCTGCTCCTTCCATTTTCTAAGTTCCGGGGTGTCCGTACTCACTCAAAACTCACCCGAAACACAACCGAGACCCCTGGGACCTCAACCAAAAGCACCAACGCATCCTAAACATTATTCAACCTCGTTCCAATCATCAAAACACCACGACTAACACCAAAATCATCAAATCACATCAAATTCAAGCCTATGAATCTCAAGAACTTCCAAATTCCATTTTTGATCAAAAACCCAACCAAACCATGTCCGAATGACCTCACATTTTGCAGACAAGTCCAAAATGACATAAAGAAGCTACAAAAACTCTCAGAATTCCATTCCGACCCTCGGATCAAAATCTCACCTATCAACCGGAATTCGCCAAAATACTAACTTTGCCAATTCAAGCCTAATTCTACACCGTACCTCCAAAACCACTTCTGATCACTCTCCTAAGTCACAAATTACCTCCCCAAGCTAACCGAACCATCGGAACTCACATCCGAACCCTCTAACACATAAGTCAACATCCGGTTGACTTTTCCAACTTAAGTCTTCTTAAAAGAGACTAAGTGTCTCATTTCTTACCAAATCCTCTCCGAACTCGAACTAATCATCTCGATCCCATAAAACACGGATAACGAAGTGTAAAGAAGCTGAAATGGGGGAAATGGAGCGGTAACTCATGAGACGACGGGTTGGGTCGTCACAGGAAGGATCCGCATGAAACTCTTCATGAAGAGTCTGAAGGGAGATGCTCTGTCTTGGTACATTAGCCAAGATACGAAGAAGTGGTCGAACTGGGTAAGCATGGTGTCCGATTTCATGGACAGGTTTAGGTTCAACACAGAAAATGCGCCAGATGTGTTCTACATCCAGAACCTAAAAAAGAAACCCATGGATTGAAAAAGAACCTAAGGTAATACTGGCTCGAGAAGAAGAACAAATGAACAGGTTTTTCGTTCGAGCTCAAGACCCACAGTACTATGAAAGGTTGATGATGATTGAAAGCTAGAAATTTTCCGACATCATCAAGCTAGGTGAGAGGATCAAGGAAGGCATCAAAAGTGGTATGGTCACAAACTTTGAAGCTTTGCATGCTACCAACAAGGCTCTACAGTCTGGTGGCATGACCAAGAAAAGGGATGTGAGCGCCGTGATGGTTGCACTGAGAACCAAGTCCCCTATCAAATACCAAACCTACCCGATGCCTCCACTCCCACATCAACCTACCCCAAATTACCAAACACCCTCGCCCTCTTACCAAACTCCACCACCTACTTACCGATCACCTCCACCTCCCACATATCAGACCCGCACATGTCTACCAAGCCTACAATACTCAACCCTCTCACTATCAATCACCTCCCACTCGCCAATCCTAGACCCCGACCAAATTTCGATCGCAGACCTCCCAAATAATATACCGCCATTACCGAACCAATTGACCAACCATACAAAAGGCTCAAAGCTGCTGGTTATGTCGCCCCTATCCCCATTATAACTCCTGAAAACCATTCCCAATGAGTCAATCCTAATAAATCATGTGCATACCATTCCTGCATGAAAGGGCATACCATTGACGAATGCCGCTTTCTAAAAGATAAAATCCAAGCACTAATTGATAACAAGATTATTGTGGCAAAGGAGCCCATTCCAAATGTTAGCAATAACCATCTACCAGACCACACATGTGGAGGCATTCACATGATTGAAATAGAGGATGACTGGGACCCCAAGGGGTCAATAGGCTTGATCATAGAAGGCGACAATCCAAAGAAACCAATAGTGACCCTTAATCCGATTGTAGTCCAGATTTAGCTTTCTGGGGATGCTGAGGTGAACATGTCCATCCACTTGAGTTTGAAACACCATCCTCTGCAAGACGCCATCACCAGTCGAGGTCGAGTTTTGGTCCCCAACAAATGTACCTGAACCATTTGAAGTTGCGGTCTTGCCTTCCAAAATACAAGCTCCGTTCGGAGTAAAGGTGCCCATTCCAGTAGCAATCTCAGCTATAACGCCATTCCATACAAATGTTATACCTTGGGACTACACAGCCGAGGCAAAGAGGAAAGGGAAAGCCAAATCCGGAGAAGCAGTCGTGGCATATGGTATGACAAGAACCGGCAGAGTATACACCCCAAAACATTTGGTTGAATCGAGCAAGCAGGCCTCTGGACGGCCAACCATCACTGAAGCTGGGCCCGATGATCTCTGGAGAAGGAGTACTCAGTCATCAATCAGTTGAACAAAACACCAACACAAACCACTATCCTAGCTTTGCTGCAAAGCTCCAATGTACATAGGAACGCATTGTTGAATGTGCTGAGTGAGGCATATATACCGAGCAACATCACTGGAGGAGAAATGGCAAACATGGTAGGGCAGGTATTGGAGAGTCACAAGATCACTTTTCATAAAGATGAGTTGCCACCAGATGGGTTGAGTCACAACAAGGCGCTGCACATCACTGTGCAATGCAAGGATTATTTCATCACTAGAATCCTAATTGACGGTGGGTCCAACCTCAACATTTGTCCATTGGTGATGCTCAGGACATTGGGAAAGGGGATGCATAAGATTAGAGACAGGGCCATTAATGTCAAAGCTTTCGACGGTTCCCAAAGGTCCACTATTAGGGAAATTAGCTTGTGTTTAAGATGTGGCCTACTTGGTTTGATGTCGAATTTCAAGTAATAGACGTGCCGACATCTTACAACTTACTTTTCGTACGGCCTTGGATTCATGTTCCTGGGGCTGTAGCATCGACCCTACATCAGGCAGAGAAATTTTAGTGGAATCATCAAGAGGTGATCATTCACGGCGACGATAGCAATCCCATATACAGTCGCCAAACCATCCCAGCGATCGGACGTAGAATAGAGATAGGTGAAGAGACCTATCGCCACATCGAGCGAGTCAATGCCGTTGATAAGGACAAATGGTAGGACAACAAATTGAAAGCATATTGAACTGGAGCGAATATGAACCTAGCAAGGGACTTGGCAAGAACCTCCAAGGAATTGTCAAACCTATCAAATTGAAGAAGCATGGCACCACTTTCAGTCTGGGATACAAGTACACTTGGGAAGAGTTCAACAACTGGTCGCCACCATGGTGTGGCCCTTACTACCCGCTGGAGCAGCCAATACCATATTTGAAACAGACTTTCAAGTCAGTCGATGTTATATATGGGTCAAAAGAAGAGAAAGCACTGGCAGAAATTAGGAATTTATTCTTGGAAGACGATGAAATGTATTGTTGTATCATTTTCAAGGAGGAAGGACCTTCTATACAAGCCGTAAGCCAAGGAGCATGCCTTAACAATTGGACCATCAGAACCACCAGAGCTCAGAAAGCCTCGCGGTAGCAAGGCTGAACAAAGCATCATGCACTATCTTTCATTTTTTTGCTATTTGATTTTCCTTTTGCATTGTTGAATTTTCGCAATAAGATCTTCAATATTCAAAACAGTTATGGAATTTAGCAAAACATTTCAATTTTCCCTATAAATCTTACTCTTATTATTTTTTTCTCTCATTACTTTACTCATGCAACATTACTATTACTTATCTTGATGAACCAACGACTGTGACATGCAATGAGACGACATACCAGAAGAGATTGTTAAAGAGGTTGAAAAGTTTGAGAACAAACTTAAGTCCAACCTGGATAAGACCGAGGTTGTTAACCTGGGAGATGCAGAGAACATCGAAGAAACGAGAATCAGTGTCCACTTGTCTCCATTAGAAAAGAAGGAATACACAGAATTCCTAAGGTAATACGAAGACATGTTCGCTTGGTCGTACGATGACATGACCGGTCTGAGTACATCTATTGTGGCTCACAAACTGCCAACCGATCCGACATGTCCACCGGTAAAGTAGAATTTCAGAAAGTTCAAGCCTGACATAAGTTTGAAAATCAAGGAAGAAGTCACTAAGCAAGTCAAAGCTAAGGTTCTCACGGTAGTAGAATATCCGACATGGTTAGCCAACATCGTGCCAGTTCGAAGAAGGAAAGGAAGGTCAGAGTCTGTGTCGACTACCGGGATCTCAACCGGGCCAGTCCAAAAGATGACTTTCCCTTGCCAAACATACACATCTTGATTGACAATTGCAGCAAGCACGAGTTGCAGTCATTTGTGGATTGCTTTGCTGGGTATCATCAGATCTGGATGGATGAAGAAGACGCTAAGAAAATGGCTTTCATTACGCCGTGGGGAATGTACTATTACAAGATGATTTCATTCGGGTTAAAGAATGCAGGGGCCACCTACATGAGGTCCATGACTACTATTTTCCATGATATGATACACAACGAGATTGAGGTGATGTCATCATAAAGTCCAAGAAAGCCACTAATCATATGGAAGACTTGAGGAAGTTCTTCAACAGACTGAGAAGGTACAACCTAAAATTGAATCCCGCAAAATGTGCATTTGGGGTTCCTGTCGGAAAACTACTTGGGTTCATTGTGAGTCACCGAGGGATAGAACTGGTTCCATCAAAGGTCAAAGCTATTCAAGAACTGCCACCGCCAAAGAACAAAAAGGACGTAATGAGCTTCTTGGGGAGACTCAACTACATCAGCCGGTTCATAGCTCAATCTACTATCATCTGTGAGCCAATCTTTTAGATGTTGAAGAAGGACGCCGCTACCAAATAGACTATTGACTGCCAGAGGGACTTCGACAGAATCAAGGAGTACCTGTCCACACCGCCAGTTTTGGTCCCGCCTGAGCCAGGTAGACCCTTATTACTCTATCTTGCAGTGCTAGATAGAGCGTTAGGTTTTGTTCTAGGGCAACATGATGAAACGAGGAGGAAGGAGAAGGCCATCTACTATCTTAGCAAGAAGTTCACCCCATAAAAGGCCCAATATTTTCTGCTAGAATGAACCTGTTGTGCTCTAACTTGGGTAGCTCAGAAGTTAAGGCACTATTTCTGTGCCTATACTACGTATCTCATATCAAGGATGGATCCGTTGAAGTATATCTTTCAGAATCCCTTGCCCACTGGCAAGCTAGCCAAGTGGCAAATCCTGTTGAGTGAATTTTGACATTGTCTACGTGACTCAGAAAGCGATCAAGGGATAGGCTTTGCAGATCATCTTGCCGAGAATCCCGTGGCCGGAGAATATGAATCCTTAAAGACGTATTTTCCTAATAAAGAGATATCATTCATAGGAGAATACATTGAAGAATCCTATGACGGTTGGAGAATGTTTTTCAATGGAGCAGCAAATTTCAAATGAGTTTGCATAGGAGCAGTCCTAGTGTCAGAAACCGGTCAACATTATCCGGTGTCTGCCAAACTCAGATTCCCTTGCACCAACAACATGGTTGAGTACGAGGCCTGCATCTTGGGACTCAAGATGGCCATTAACATGACCATCCAAGAGTTGCTAGTGATCGAGGATTCAAACTTACTTATACATCAGGTCCGAGAAGAATAGGCAACCAAGAACTCCAAGATACTCCCTTATATGCATCATGTACAGGAGTTGAGAAAGAGGTTCACAAAGACAAAGTTCCAGCATGTTCCCAGAATCCAAAATGAGTTTTGCCGATGCATTGGCTACCCTATCATCCATGATACAACATCCAGATAAGAATTTCATTGACCCAATTCAAGTAAAGATCTACGATCAGCCAGCTTACTATGCTCACGTCGAGGAAGAATTGGATGGAAAACCTTGGTTTCATAACGTCAAGGAATATTTGGCGAAAGGAGAATACTTAGAGTTTGCAAACCCTATTCAAAAGCATACACTTAGAAGATTATCCAACAATTTCTTCCACAGCGAAGGAATCCTATACAGGAGGACTCCTGATTTGGGATTACTAAGGTGTGTTGATGCAAAGGAAGCATCTAAATTACTAGAAGAAATCCATGCTGGGACCTACGGGCCACATATGAATGGTTTTGTCTTAGCCAAGAAGATACTCCGAGCTGTTATTTTTGGATGACTATGGAAACAGACTGCATCCAGTATGTCCGAAAGTGCCGCCGCTGTCAGATACATGCATATATGATAAAGGTGCCTCCAAAAGAGCTTAATGCAACAAGATCACCATGGCCGTTCACCGTTTGGGGAATGGATGTTATCGGACCAATCGAACCTGCCGCATCAAATGGGCACAGGTTCATCCTAGTGGCAATTGATTATTTTACCAAATGGGTTGAAGCATCATCATACAAGGCAGTGACTAAGAAAGTCATAGCAGACTTCGTTCGCGACCGTATCGTTTGTCGGTTCGGAATTCCAGAGTCAAACATTACTGATAATGGCTCCAACTTCAACAGTGATTTGATGAAATCCATGTGTGAAACCTTCAAGATCAAACACAAGAATTCTACAGCTTATAGACCTCAGATGAACGGAGCCGTAGAGGCTGCCAATAAGAATATCAAGAAGATACTAAGGAAAATGATAGAGAAGCAAAAGCAGTGGCACAAGAAGATCTCATTTGCTTTATTGGGATACCGCACCACAGTCCGCACATCGATAGGAGCAACCCCCTATATGCTGGTCTACGGTATAGAGGCAGTCATTCCCGCCAAGGTGGAAATTCCCTCATTAAGAATCATATAGGAAGCAAAGCTAGACGATGCAGAATGGGTGAAAAATCGTTACGAGCAGCTAGCTCTTATAGATGGAAAAAGAATGAGTGCAGTTTGCCATGGTGAACTTTATCAGAATAGGATGTCCAGAGCATTTAACAAAAGAGTCAAGCCCAGATAGTTCACACCGGTGCAGCTGGTGTTAAAGAAAATCTTTCCACATCAAGATAAAGCCAAAGGGAAGTTCTCTCCCAATTGGCAGGTTCCGTACATGGTTCACCAGGTTCTGACGGGAGAAGCCCTCATACTAAAAATGGACGGAGAAGTTTGGCCAAAGCCGATCAATTCAGACGCAGTCAAGCAATACTATGTGTAATCTTTATGCTTTCCTTATATGATGTAATTTTAACTACGCATGACCTGATTCCCGTTTAAGAGGGGATACATAGGCATCCCTGTGGATTCGGTCACAATTCAATAAAAATTTTATTTCCCCCCGCTATTGGAAATTGGGGCAGAATTTTGAGGAGGACCCTCAAAATTCCGAAGTGATTTTAGCCATTCGCCGCGGGCAGCTGTCAGAAGTAGTAACCCAGTAAACTGGGGCAGAATTTTGAGGAGGACCATCAAAATTCCATAACAAGAAAGGATGCAATGTCTTGGACCACGTTGCATGTCGTTGGTTCATCTATAAGAAATTATCCTTATTTATGCATTTATATTTTTTCTAAAATCATGCATGTGTATTTCTGAAATCGTTATGTTTAGCAACGCTACCCCAATAATATAGGCAGTATCACCAGATAAAAGCTGAGCAGGTCAAGCAAAGTCAGCGGGGATACTAACTAAACTTTCCCCTTTACCAAAACTCATGATTTTCTTTGGATGCAGGCACCTGAGTTGGAAAATCATCAAATATACTATACACTCATATTGATCAGGAATTCACAACTGCTATCCGCACAATAGTGTCCCCAGCAGGCACAATATCCCCAGCAATCATGATACCGCAATCCGCTATCAGCTAAGTAAATTCTATTGCCATTTGCCATTTTTACTTCCTGCATAAGGCTACCATTCTGCCTTCTGAGGTTAAGCTCTACCTCTATCTGCATTCTCTGCATTGGATAAGGCAACCATTCAGCCTTTCGAGGTTAAGCTTTACCTCCATCTACATTGCATAAGGCTACCATTCTGCGTTCCGAGGTTAAGCTCTACCTCCATTTGCATTCTTTGCATTGCATAAGGCTACCATTCTGCCTTCCGAGGTTAAGCTCTACCTCCATTTGCATTCTTTGCATTGCATGAGGTTACCATTCTGCCTTCTGAGACTAAGTACTGTCTCCATTTGCATTTCTTGCATTGTATAAGGCTAGTATTATACCTTCCGGGACTAAGCTCGATCTCAATCTGCATTGCAGAAGGCTGTTATTCTGCCTTCCGAGACTAAGCTCTATCTCCATCTACACCTGCATGGATGAAAAATATCGCCACTTTGTTTACACCTTGCCTCGGCTGAAAGATCGCCACTTCATTTACACCTTGTATCGGCTGAAAGATCGCCACTTTATCTTGCATCGGCTAAAAGATAGCCATTCATTGCATTTCATTGGCTGAATGATCGCCACTTATTGCATTTCATTGGCTGAAAGATTGCCACCCTACTGCATCTCATGGGCTGAAAGATCGCCAAATTATCCGAGGGCATCATTGTTTTGAGGCACCATTTGCATAGCCCGATAACACCATGTCATGGCCCAAGGATCCCTTTTAATCTTTTGCATATCATTATTCAAAGGTATCATGGTTCCGAGGCATCATCCTCACAGCCTGGGAGCATCATTTCATGGCCCGTGAATCCTTTATTATAAGCTTCATGGCCCAGGACATCCTGGTCTAAGGACGTCATCCTAACCTCCAAAGACAACATTCATGGTCCAATAGGGACTTGCATCATGTTTAAATTTACGCACAATATACACTTGTATTGCTTATTTGCAGGTAAACTGACTAGCAACGACCGACTCAGCATGAGCGATCCCGTTCCCGTTCTCGCAGCCTAGTAGACTTTGACCATCCGCCTCGACCTATTTTTGAAAAAATCTCAATCAGCATATTCCGCCGACGGATCCTGAACTACATATGGCCTGATTTCTATAAGACAAGGGATATGTAGGCAACTCAGGAACCAAAGCACAATCATATTGTTCAAACCATTTTGTTCGGTCAAATTGGCCATCATATCTTTACCCGACAACTCTTTGATCCTTCCCGGGTAAAGAGGGGCAGCTGCTGATACCCAATTTTTCCCTGTATATTTATATATGCAAAATACTTTCAAAATATCCTATGTATTCATACATAGGTATATCCAAATGTTTTAGTATTTTTCCTAATTTTAAAAGATTTTTAAATCAATTTATTACCGTATTTTAGCAGTACAAAAATTAATAATTATTTCCAAAATCATTATTTTGGTGAATAATTTATTTTATTCTCATATTTATACCAAAACATAGCTAAGGTAATTTTTACGCATTTTTACAAATTTATTTAGTATTTTTAAAGCTAAATTGCATATAATTGCAATTTTAGCCTATCTTAAGATTTAATTATATTTATAATTACAAAATTGATTCTAGTATTTTTAATTTAATATTTATACATTATTAATTAATTTAGTACTTTCAATTTGTTTTTAGAAATCATTTTACTATTTTTTATAAAATAAAAGGGAGAAAATGACTATTTAAACACTAGCCCTATTTTATTTCAATTTTAGCCTAAAATCAGCCCCAATTAACCCCAATTTCAAATTCAAACGGGCTATCCCAATTCCTAAAATAACCTACCCCTAACCCGCTTATCCAACCCGCCCGGTTTCCCCTTTTGATCCAGGCCGTTGATCATTTTGATCAACGACCAGAATTTCCCCTTTCCTTTTTAAATTCCTAAACACCCCCAACCTTATCCCATTTCTCACCAACCACCGCATCTGAATCCTATCATCTCTAAAATTCTCTCGAACCTTCCCCTAACCCTAGCAGCCTCTCATCATCCTCACCTCAAAACCCACCGGAATCCATGGCTTCTCAGGCCATGGAAACCTTATACTCTGCTCCCTTGGCTCTTATACACTTGGTCCATGAAGATTAGAGGTCTGACCTCGAAGGTTTTCATCCATATCTCCACCGATTAAAGGTTCTACGGCCATCTCCGGCTTTACTCCGGTGTATCTTGGTCTTATGAGCTTGTTTCTGGCTTCTCCGACTCAGATCAGAGATCTTTTCAAAGCCTTTCTCATTCTAGGGTTCTTCTGAAACATTAAACCTTCGAGGTCTTATCTGATTTTTTCTTAGATCTATTATATATATATGCTCTACTTGAGTTTTTAAACGTTTTCCTCAATTTTTCTTTCAAAAATTACTTCTTTCCGATTTAGGGTTTCTGAAAAAGCTTCAAATGTTTCTCTGACTCTTCTTTTCCTTTCTTTGTGTATATTTGTCACGCATGTGCTTCTACTGCTTTCTTATGCTATATATGTTCTTCTGTGCTTTGTTTTTCTACTATGCTTTGTTTTTCTATTATGTTTATCTTGTTGTACTTTCCTATAAGATCTTTTGCTATGCTTTTCCGGTATTTTTTGTGTTCTTCTACTGTATGTATTTCCTACTGAGATCTTAAGTTTTGTTTTCCTTCTACTGAACTTTGTCTAAGTTCTTCTAAAAGACCTCTTTAAACATGTTTCTTCTACAGGTTTCTTAAGTGTTATACCATCTTTTTTCTCTTCTGAACATTGGCTAAGTTCCTTCTGAAAAGTACTTTCTTATGCTATATCTCCTATTGTGTTCCTAAGTGTATTGCTTTTTCTTCTACTGAACCCTATTTAAGTCCCTTCTAAAAGGTTTTCTTAAACACGTTTCTTTTACTGTCGTGACTATTCTCTCATTATGCTCCTACACTCTGTCTGCTTTGAATGTTATTTGTATTTGCTTGTCTTCTCATGAGATTCTGAAAAGAAATCTCTCAGCTTGTTGCCTCCTCATCTCTGTATTCGACTCGAGTCGGAAACCCTAGAATTTGGGGGTTTCCTCTGAGTTTGGTCATATTATCAAACTAGGGTTCGGTTTGAGGACCCTTGACTCTTTCAAACTTATTTTTGTGTCTATGAACTAAGTGTGAACTTCTTTTGATTGCACACAATTCTGATTCTCTTACACTAGACTCTTCTATTGAATAGCATGACAAATTTCTTCATGTTTAACGTGTCTGTGTGCTTTTACATATGAGGAATATTTCTTCAAACTGGTTTTCCAACTTGTGATTTATTCTGAATTCCTCTTAATAAGTTTAATTGATTGTTACTGATCTTCCTTAAGTCGAAATCCTTCCCATCTTTCTGACCTGGTTCATTCGTATGAAATCCTCAATTTCTGATTTACTAGCTCTTAACTGATTTCTTTTCCTTATTTGCACAAACCATGTACTATCAAGAATTTGTCCTTAAATAAACCTCTATGTATTTACCCCTCTTGTACTGCTCTGGAAAAATTTTGATTGACCCCTTTCCGTAATTATTTTGCCCGTTTGAAATCAGAATCCTTTAATTAAAAGGAGACCTTGTGTTATTGATTTCCAAACTATTTTCTTACCTATTTCTAGTTGCTTTCTGCACTATAAAAGGGCACGACCCTTCTGCACTTTGGGACACCTTCAATTCAATACTTTTACACTTCAGATTTCACAATTCTCTTCTAAACTCATAGCATTCTTATTGCTCATTTACACTTTGGCTTTACAAGACTACTGCTTTCTCTTTGTTTGTTTTCTCTGAGATGTCCTAATTTTAGTTTCATCATCCCCAATGTGTTTACTTAAAGTTTTTATATCCATGGTTACTTTACTGCTTATGTAGAGCTCAATATTTAACTTAACATGCCTATGTTCTAACTGCCTGTTTCTACGGTGAATCTTTTCTCCCTACCCCATTACCCCTATGTGTTTGTAAGTGGTGACTTAGGGCATGTCAACATGAGTTGTTTCCCATGACCTAAGTTCTGAATCCGTGAGGTCCTAACCTCTAACAGACTGGAGGGTGTGCCAGCATATCCTATTGTTGAGTATGCCCATCAGTCTACTTTTCTTGTGTTCTTGCAAATTCCCTAATCCCATATACCCCTCTAGGCACTGATTTCACGTTATTCCCCTCTTCCATTTCCTTTTTTTTCAAGAATTTCACTCCTGCACTCGTACTCTTTCTTAGCTTCTAAGTTCTGCCCCCCCTCTTGTGATCCTTGCCTTGGGACCTTGAGTTCCCTCTGAACTTGTACACTTGAGGGCTGGCCCTTCCACACTGCACTATATCCTAATTTGGTTACACATTTGGGTGTGAGTACTGCCCGGAGCCCCTATGAGGCTCTTAGGGAACTCTGACACATCCAAATGAGAGAAAGGCTTTGGTTCATGATCTCTTGAAGTTGGTTCATCTCATACTTCAGACATGGAGTCTAAATTAGGCTCCCCTTGGTTGTACTTTAATTGCTAATGTAATTTTGCTTTTCTTATTCATTTGGGGCTGTAATAACTTGTAATAAAGTATTGGGGATGGCTAGTGAAAAGGGGAGGGAATAAATGTATGCAAAAGGTAGATAACTTGCCTATAAATTTACTATTTTCTACATTCACATAGATATCCTGCCTATAGGTTTACTAATTTCTACATTCACATAGCTATTCTGCCTATAGGTTTATTAATTTTTGCATTTACATCCTGTCTACAGTTTACTTATGAATTTCTTCATATCATGTAGTCATCTTGCCTATAAGAGTTTCTTTCTGAATCTATGCACTCACATATAGAAATCATGCCTATAGAATTTTACATTCGCATATAGACACCGGGACTATGCGAACTTCTGCATTCTCATCTTTAGATAACATGTCTATAAGAATTTCTGCATAGATACCATGGCTATAGGATGCACATACATGTAGATAATATGCCTATAGGACCTTTCTTATTCTTGCATACTCCTCTCTCATTAGGAAAACATAATTATAGGCCTTAATAATCAGTGTAAGTAGATATCACGTTAGTAATAAAATACAACACCTAGACAACATGTTTCTGCACTTCTCTGTAATAGTGTTTTAAGTTAACAAACACTTAGAAAGCATGCCTATAGGGGTTCTAATCAAAATCTGAATCGCTTCACTCATTTTAAGTTTAATTTGTCAGTAGTAATGCGTTATCAATCGTAGAACTTGTTTTATTCTGTTAAAACTGGCGACCTTTCTGTAATCAGTTTACCTCTTTGTTTCTGAAGCCAATAGTTTTCCTGTTTCTCTTAGCCTTCTTTTAATTCTTCCCAACTTTGTTTATATGTAACCATTATGTGAAAACTCCCTATTACTTGAAGTTTTATATGCCTATGTGTTGTTTGCGCTTAAAGTCACAATAATTGTTAGGACGGGAACCACACTAGTGAATCCTGAGGGGTGCCTAATACCTTTCCTTTGGGATAATTTCAAGCCCTTACCCAATCTCTGGTTACTCAAAACAAACCCTTTTTAGTGTCCTAATGCACTTTAATCATTAGGTGGCGACTCTCCAATTCAAACCCAATTCCCGAAGGGGAACGAGTTGTCCTCCCAAATGTCCTAAACCCGATTTCGCGAGAAAAAGGGGGCGCGACACAGATCCACCAGCTGCCCCAGTTTAGGATTAGGTCCTAGTTATGGACACTCCAGCAGCACCAACTCAGGCACCAGCTGGGCCCATTGTGATTTCGGGTCTTCGGGAGGCCTTGGCTCAGATCTTATCAGTTTGCACTGGCCTAGCTCAGGCGATTTTAGCCACTACAGCCGCAACTACTTCTCATGCTGAGGGAGGAAATTAGACTCCCGCCGCTTGCACACCTGAGCAGGTCGTGCAAGGACTTCAGACGCCGGGGGCACATCCAGCCCAGCCGGTTGCATCTGCTCAGGACTATGTAGTTCCTGCTATGTCGGAGGATGAGCAACGTAGGTTGGAGAGGTTTGGTAGACTACAGCCTCCGAACTTTAGTGGTGCAGAGGGCGAGAATGCCCAGGGTTTCTTAGATAAGTGTTAGAGGATTTTTCGTACAACGGGTATTCTGAAGATCAACGGGGTCGTTTTTACTACTTATCAGTTTTCGGGAGGTGCCTTCACTTGGTGGGAGGCTTTTGAAATGCATAGGCCTATTGGTGTAACACCCCTTACCTATCAGCAGTTCTCCATTCTCTTTTTGGAGAAGTATGTGCCACAGTCCCGCGGAGAGGAGATGCGTAGGGAGTTTGAGTGCTTGCGTCAGGGAGAGATGACTGTGATGCAGTACGAGATGACATTCTATGAGTTAGCTCGTCATGCTATTTGGATGGTTCCGACCAATAGGGAGAGGATTAAGAGGTTTGTTGATGGCCTCACTTATCAGGTTCGTATTCTCATGACCAGGGAGAGGGCGATTGGTGCTACCTTTGAGGAGGTTGTAGACATTGCTCGGGAGATTAAGTTTGTTCGTCGCTAGGAGCACGATGAGAGGGAGGCCAAGAGTACTCGAGGATCTACTAGTTACAGTGGTACTCCTTGAGAGGTCAGTTTCAGCACGGCAGAGGCCGTCCATTCAAGCATGCTCAGCCAGCTCGCCCAGGTTATCATGGGCCATCATCGGGTCATGGTTCTTATAGTTCTCATCAAGGCCAGTCATCACTTAGTGCCCTTCCAACTCAGAGTTCATCTCGTGCTCTATCAGTACATTGCTCTTCTATACCGAGTCCATCTACTAGTCACTCCAGTGCGAGGGGTGACCTCCAGTCCCCTTCTTAAGCACCTAGGAGTTGTTATGAGTGTGGTGAGATGGGTCATATGTGGAGGCAGTGCCCTCATCGTCTTGCGAGCTCATCTCAGCAGAGGGGTCAGTCATCGGCTTCAGCGCCAGTTACTTCATCACCACTCGCCCAGCCAGCTAGAGGTCACCCCATTGGGGGAGGTCGATCAGGTGGCGGTCAGGCCCGTTTCTATGCACTTCCAGGCAGACCCGATGCTATTGCTTCAGATGTTGTTATCACAGGTATTGTCTCAGTCTGCCACAGAGATGCCTCTGTATTATTTGATCCTGGTTCCACCTTTTCTTATGTGTCATCATACTTTGCTCGTTATTTAGGTACGCCCCATGCGTTTCTTGCTTCACCTGTTCATGTATCTACCCTAGTGGGTGATACTGTTATTGTAGACCGTGTGTACTGGTTGTGTGTGGTGATTATTTGGGGTCTGGAGACCCGTGTGGATCTTTTATTATTGCGTATGGTGGATTTTGATGTCATTTTGGGCATGGGTTGGCTATCTCCTTATCGTTCTATTCTGGACTGTCATGCTAAGACAGTCACGTTGGCTATACCAGGTGTGCCACAGATTGAGTGGCGAGGTATGACTGATTATGTTCCTAGTAGAGTGATCTCATTCTTGAAAGCCCAACGTATGGTTGGGAAGGGTTGTCTCTCGTACCTAGCCTTTGTAAGGGATGTCGGTGCTGAGACTCCCAGTATTGATTCTGTTCCAGTTGTGAGGGATTTTCCCGATGTGTTTTTTGCAGACCTGTCGGGCATGCCACCGGACAAGGATATTAATTTTGGTATTGACCTGGTACCGGGCACTCAACCCATTTCTATTCCACCGTAGCATATGGCACTATCGGAGTTGAAGGAATTAAAAGAACAGCTTCAGGAACTCCTTGATAAATGGTTCATTCGGCCTAGTGTGTCACCTTGGGGTGCACCGGTTCTATTTGTGAAAAAGAAGGATGGCACTAAGAGAATGTGCATTGATAATAGGCAATTGAACAAAGTAACAATTAATAACAAGTACCATTTGCCTCGTATTGATGATTTATTCCACCAGCTTGAGGGAGCAAGAGTGTTCTCCAAGATTGATCTCTGTTCAGGTTATCACCAGTTGAAGATCAGGGGCTCAGATATTCTCTAGACAACTTTCAGGACCAGATATGGTCATTATGAGTTCTTGGTGATGTGTTTTGGGCTGACTAATGCCCCAGTAGCGTTCATACATTTGATGAAAAGTGGTGTTCCGTCCTTATCTTGACTCGTTTGTCATAGTTTTCATTGATGACATTCTGCTATATTCACGTAGTTAGGAGGAGCATGCGGAGCATTGAGAGTTTTGTTGCAGAAATTGAGAGAGAAGAAGTTTTATGCAAAATTCTCCAAGTGTGAGTTTTGGCTTAGTTCAGTGGCTTTCTTGGGGCACGTGGTGTCCAGCGAGGGTATTCAAGTTGATCCGAAGAAGATAGAGGCTGTACAGAGTTGGCCTAGACCGTCCTCAGCCACAGAGATTCGCAGTTTTCTTGGTTTGGTGGGTTATTATCACCGGTTTGTTTAGGGATTCTCATCTATCGCATCGCCCTTGACCAAGTTGACTCAAAAGGGTGATTCATTTGTATGGTCGGACGAGTGTGAGGAGAGCTTTCAGAAGCTCAAGGCATCTTTGACCATAGCTCCAGTGTTAGTTTTGCCATCAGCTTCAGGTTCATATACCATGTATTGTGATGCTTCAAGAGTTGGTATTGGTTATGTATTGATGCAGGAGGGTAGAGTTATTGCTTATGCTTCTCGTCATTTGAAGCCCCATGAGAAGAACTACCCCGTTCATGATTTGAAGTTGGCTGCCATAGTTCACGTGTTGAAAATTTGGAGGCATTACTTGTATGGTGTGTCTTGTGAGGTGTTTACTAATCATCGTAGCCTCCAGCACTTGTTCAAACAGAAGGGTCTCAATTTGAGGCAGCGGAGATGGTTGGAGTTTCTTAAGGATTATGATATCACTATATTGTACCATCCGGGAAAGGCCAATGTGGTGGCCGATGCTTTGAGTCGAAAGGCGGGGAGTATGGGGAGTTTGGCATATATTATAATTGGGGAGAGACCTCTTGTAGTTGATGTTCAGGCCTTGGCCAATCGGTTCGTGAGGTTGGATATTTCGAAGCCTAGTCGGGTATTGGCTTGTGTGGTTTCTCAGTCTTCCTTATATGATCATATCAGAGAGCGCCAGTATGATGATCCACATTTACTTGTCCTTAAGGACAGAGTTTAGCATGATGATGCCAGAGATGTGACCATTGATGATGATGGGGTATTGAGGATGCAGGGCCAGATTTGTATGCCCAATGTGGATGGGCTTCGGGAGTTGATTCTAGAGGAGGCCCATAGCTCGCGCTATTCCATTCATCCGGGTGCTGCGAAGATGTATCAATATTTGAGGCAGCACCATTGGTGGAGAGGAATGAAGAAAAACATTGTGGGATTTGTAGCTTAGTGTCTCAATTGTCAGCAGGTGAAATATGAGCATCAGAGACCGGGTGGCTTGATACAACAAATGGATATTCCCGAGTGGAAGTGGGAGAGGATCACTATGGACTTTGTAGTTGGACTTCCACAGACTTTGAGGAAGTTCGATGCTATTTGGGTGATTGTGGATCGGCTCACCAAGTCCACGCACTTCATCCCTGTGTGTACTACCTATTCTTTAGAGTGGTTGGCGTAGATCTATATCTGGGAGATTGTTCGTTTGCATGGTATCCCAGTTTCCATCATCTCAAATAGGGGCACTCAGTTTTCATCACAGTTTTGGAGGTCTGTGCAGTGAGAGTTGGGTACTCAGGTTGAGTTGAGCACAGCTTTTCACCCTTAGACGGTCGGGCAGTCTGAGCGCACTATTCAGATATTGGAGGACATGTTGCGTGCTTGTGTCATTGATTTCAAAGGGTCATGGGATCAGTTTCTACCACTTGCAGAGTATGCTTATAACAACAACTACCAGTTGAGTATCCAGATGGCTCCATATGAGGCTTTGTATGAGAGGTGATGTAGTTCTCCAGTTGGTTGGTTCGATCCCGCTGAGGCTAGGCTACTGGGGACAGACTTGGTGCAAGATGCTTTAGAAAAGGTGAAGGTGATTTAGGAGAGGCTTCGTACAGCACAGTCGAGACAAAAGAGTTATGCTGACAGACATATGAATTTAATCACAAAAGATATTTCTATTGTTAATGTCTATTAATCGTAATAATTATACCCATCCAGAAAGCTTGCTAGAAGCCTTATCTCAAATTTAGAAGAGGTTAAATTAGACGTAGAAACTGGATTTTATTCGATAATAGATTTAGCCGTACATTTTATATACCTACAATAAAATAGTAGTATTTGTTCAGATATATATAGAAAACAACTGCATTTGCTACTTTTAATATTATCATATCATCGATCATACTACCTAAGAAGAAAATTATAATCTTAATAAAGACAGACCTTACCATCTTATAATATAAAGAATTTATTTTATATCCAACCCCATCACCGCAAAAAGACAAACTTAGATTAAGAAAACCACAAAGATGGACCTTTTTCCAGGTGGGTCAAGAACAATGAACGAAGAAAGATCACGAATAAGTTTTTCCGATAATAGAATAGGTAATAATATATTAGCGAGAATTTTAACTAGGAAAAGACAAGAAGAAAACCAGAAATTAAACAAAATAATAGATATAGACAAAGACAAACAAATTTTTCAACAAAATCAACTAAGGTTACTTAATCCGAGAATATTATATAATACAGGATATTTTTCAAATAATTCTCAATTATATAGGCATTACAGAGAAGAGCAATTATCAGCCATAGGAAATAAAGTTGCAATATTAAATTTAATTAACCCAAAATCAGTAAGATAAATAAAGAAATAGATGATTTTCAGTAGCAGATGCAGTTGTTTTATATATATAAAATGTACGGCTAAATCTATTATCGAATAAAATCTGGTTTCTACGTCTAATTTAAACTTTCTAAATTTGAGGTAAGGTTTCTAGCAAAGCTTTCTGAATGGGTATAATTATTAAGATTAATAGACATTAACAATAGAAATATTTTTTGTGATTAAATTTTTATGTTGTAAAAATCCTACTCGGTACTCTCTCTCTTATTTTATAGACTTGTATTGTTACAGTATTATCTAAATTATGAACTAAAATTACCCTTTTTATACTTTTTTTAATTACTTCACTTTGTTCATCTCTTCTTCCCGGTCTTTTAAGGAAATAAATCTATTCTTAACTCTTTTTTCTTTAACCTTACCCTGGCCACGGTTAAACACATATACCCATTCTTGATTATTTTCGAGTTTTACTTAATCGGTTTCTCCTAGAAATTTAAAGGTTAATCCATCAAAGTTGTTAAGAAATTGAAAGCTAACAATATACTAAGAGTGATGTCTGATTATTATCAAACTAATAATTGAGGAATAATAAGTATAAAGCTGTACAAAATAATATAAAGCTGAAAAACAGGGGTAATATCTAGAAATATAATTTAGATAAAGATAAGTAACTTACATGTTTACAGGAGAGAGATTTCCCTTTCGGAAAACCCGAAAGAGTCTACTGAACTTGAGAATTAAAAACGAACACACATAAGCCTTAAGGATTTATTTATTTTTACAGGCTTAGAGGAGGAACTACTGAGGCATACATAAGGAAATATTTTACAAAAGTATTTGGTGATAGAGGAGGGTGTTAGGATGGTTTTCTTTAGAGTGGTTTCTTTTCGACTTGTATCTTGTTTCTCTTCTTCTATCTTCTCCCTTTTATAACTAAGTTTTTTAAACGGATTTGAAAAATAGACTTCAAACATTTCAGAAATCTTTCTTGTCTAGCCTTGTAGGGTACTTCATTGGGCCCCATCTTCACATGGCTTGAGCAGAGATTCCATTAGTGCTTGCCACTTTTTCTTCCACTCAAAACTTCAGCTTTTCTTGTAGCACCACTAGCATTACGTTTTGTCACATCTTCTTTTCTTTATGTCATTTCTTTTCTTCTTTATGTCACATTCTTTTTTCTTTATTGTCTTTCGCATTGGCACGCCAGCATTATTTCTCTTTCTTTGTCTTTGCTATTCTTAGTTTCTTTTGACTAAGACCTTACTTCCTTTTACGTATCTAAATTATGTAGAGCTATTGAATCAAAACTCATTCATGAATCATCTTTGTATGGATCTTAAGCATCTTGATAATTTAGGTGGTGTTCGTAATTATCATCTTCCCCTGAACTTTAAGACCTTTCTGGACATGGATTAGGACTTGGCCTTGCATTAGGACTGGGACTTTTAACCATATGTTTGTCTTGTTCTTCTTTTTCTTGAAAGAAATTTTCTAATGTTTGTTTAATTATGTTTTCTGTTTTTTCATTTTTTTTCTTTTTAGAAATTATACCCTTCCTTTTTAATGTTTCTCCTTGTGTTAATGTTCTAGGTAGTCTTCGTCTTAATGAACCTTCATCTTCACTTTTTGGCAAAGTGACAGCCATAAACGGATTTGATGTGTCTTTATCGGTCACCATTTGAACCGGACTAGTTGTATCATTATCCGATACAGTAGATTTTGCTGCATTCATTGGGGAATGCACACCCTTCTCATCCATTTTTTCTTTAGATGGAGAACTCTTTTTTGGACTGCTCATCTCTGTATCTTGTTGAGAAATAAGTTGAGGCTGGAATTGTGTCAATTCAAATCTTAACGCATGTACTCTCTGTTCTAGTATCTTCACTTGCTCCATAAGTTTTATTTTTTCTTGTGCCAGGATTTCATTCTTCTGGTTTATTCGTTTGAAGGCTTTTGTCATTGATGAGCAATGATCACAGAATATTATCTTGCCGTTGTCTTTTTGGATATTATATTGGGGGGTCTTTTCTGGGTTTTGTCTGAGTGCTGGGGAGATATAGTAGTTTGGTCCTAGTATTCCTCTTGCATATTCTAATGCTTCAGTGAAATCATTGAAACCTTTGAAAAGCGGTTTTTCTACATCATTAATAGAGTCTAGTACTTCCAACTATGTCTGGAAAATACCATTTGTCTTACCATGTATAACTACTTAGTATTTAAATCTTTTATCTTGGTTTATGTTTGTAAAATACTGTCCTAAGGCATTAAGAGCCGCGATAAAATACTTAGTGTCTTTTTTATTATATACTATCCATAAGTTATCAATTATACAACTTTAAGGTCTATCTATGACACATTTTGGTAAAACTCTAAATAATATGTTTGATGGTGGAAAGAATATTAAATTATGTTTTCCAAAACTTATCCTTTCCATATTAGTGTGTTCTGCAAAAGATTGAGGCTTAAAATGAAGATTACCTAATACTGTCTGCAAGTATTTGTCTGAGGGTGAGGCTTGAATGCCCTTCCCCTTGTCTTCAGTCTTGGGAACTGTTGGTCTCATGTTGTACATGTAAAATACTTTTTATTAATTGACAGTAATTTTAAGCCTACTTAATTGATCTGCTAGATTATTATCTTTTCCTTTAATATGTTCAAAAACCAAATTATTTATTGATATAGTATCATTAAAATTTAACCATCTTCTTCTACTACTATTCTTTGCATTTATCTTTTGGTGAAACTTAACTATAGCTTCGCAGTCAGTTCTAATTATCACTTCTTGTTTATTCAATATATATAATTTAAAGCTATTTAATCCGTAAATTACAACTAATATTTCTGCATCTATACTACTTTTATTTTCATTTTCTCTATATTACCACTTTGGTAGGCACATATTTTTTCTGTATTTTATCACTGTATTTATTTGGTTTTGCTTTCAAAACTGCTCCTCATCCTTCAAAACTACTGTCTATTTCTATAATCAAGTATGTAAATACCTGACTGGTCGTTTTGCCTTTTAGAACCCTGTTACCTTAAATAAAGCTTTTCGCGCTTGCTTTAGATAATTTAAAACTTGCGGGGACGGTTGGTTCGGGATTTGGAAGAGTTTGGGTTGAAATATACTCATTGGATTCCTTAGGATTTTCTTAAAAGGCCAAGTTTGACTTTGGTCAATATTTTGGGCAAACGGGTCCGGATTCGTGATTTGACGGTCCCGGAGGGTTTGTAGGAAAATATAGGACCTGGGCATATCCCCGAAATCGAATTCCGAGACCCCTAGCCCGAGTAATGAATTTTTATTAGAAATTGTTAATCTGAAGTTTTAAGGATTTAAAGAAACTAATTAAGGATTGATCACATGGGTATCAGGCTCATATGTTGGTTCCGAAGCCCGGTTTATGTCTGAAATAACATTTAAGACTTGCCCGCAAAATTTAGTGTCAATCTGAGTAGTTTAAGTGTATTTGGGCTCATTAGAGGAAATTTAAGAACTTGAAGTTCAATGTTTGATTCAATTGGTTTAAGGGGTGATTCTTATATTTAGCATTGTTTCGGGCATTCCGAAGGTTTAAGTAGGTCCATCTCATGATTTTAGACTTGTTGGTATGTTCGGGCGGGGCCCGGGAGCCCCGAGCGTCAATTGGACGAGGCTCGAGTGAAGTTGGAAATTTTGAGGAGTGCTGAAGCATCTGCTTTTGTCATAACTGCACCTGCGGTTGGTTGACTGCAGGTGCGAGACCGCATAAGCGGTCCTCCCATCGCAGATGTGGCCCAGGGCAGGCCAGGCGAGGAACCGCAGAAGTGGCTCTCAAGCCGCAGAAGTGGCATCAAGACCGCAGAAGCGATCCCAGCCCGCTTGGGCCATTTTCGCAGATGCGGTCTCTTCCCCGTAGATGCGGAAATCGCTGAAGCAGTGAGCTTCATTTAATATGGGTTCTAAGTTATTTTTACCACTTTTCACTCCTCCATTGGAGATTTTGGGAGTTTTTGAGAGAAGACTTCCACCTAGAATCTTGAGGTAAGTTTATCCCACTAATTCTTAGTTTAATTCTTATGTATTAGGTAGATTAAACACTAGAATTTAGGTAAAAACAAGGGGGTTAGAGCAAAACATAGGGTTTTAATAAAAGTTTGATTTAACCACGAAATTTGTTATGAAATAAATTAGAAATTGTATATTATTGATCCTTGGGTTATAGAGAACAACTTCCTTCGAGAAATTTCGGAATCCGGGCACGTGGGCCCGGTGTCGGATTTTAGGAAACTCGTGTTGAGGATTGGGAAATTTCTTAAATAGCTAGAATACACTCTTGTGAGCTTGTATTGACTAGTTCTTACTTCATTTAACTAGTTTTGGGTCGTTCGGCTCCAAATTGAGAGTTTGGGCTCGTTCTTGGCATTTGGAAGTATACTTGGAGCGAGGTAAGTCTCCTTTCTAACCTTGTAAGAGGGAATTGTCTCCATAGGTGTAATAATTGAATTAGTTTCTACTATATGTGGGGGCTACGTACGCACTAGGTGACGAGAGTCCGTGCGTAGCTACTATTATGTTAAGTCCAGGTAGTCTAGGACCCAAAAGCATGCTCTATGTGATATTCTTGTAACTTGATATTTAATTCGGATTCGTATAAATCATGTTGATTAAGGTGATGAGACTAGTAAGAGGAACCTTATCTCCCCTGACCGTTTTAAATAGAAATGGAATATTTCTGGAATAACTGCTTCTCAGATATACACTATTGTCTGCTTGTTATTGAGTTTATTTATATTTGACCGCGTCGCACATGTGATTCACGAGCGGGGTAATAGATGCATCTATGGTTCGAGCTGTTCGACCCTCGGCAGTGCACAACTTACTTTTATGTTGTATCGGGCCGTACGTCCCTCGGTGTTACATGTGCATGCTTTACTTGGCATTTCTCTATGGACTGAACTTCATGTATGCCTTGAAACGTAAATGGATACCCATGATATTATCTGGAAAAGAACTGTTATTCATTGCCATACAATGTTAATTAATTGTGCTATCCATGCTTATTATAAATTCTTCCTCATATTATTTGACCCTAGTAAGTACCAAGTCGACCTCTCATCTCTACTTCTTCGAGATTAGACAGGATAGTTATTGGGTACATATTATTTATGTACTCATACTACGCTTTTGTACTTAATTGTATAGGATCCGAGGCAGGTGTATCTGGCTATCAGTCTGGTGCGCATCCCTGAGCGGATTTCGAGACTTCTACGATGAGTTGCTTCCCTTCCCATGTCGTTCAGCAGCCTGAAGGAGTCTCTCTTATGTATTTTTGCTATCTATTCCATTTCGGACAGTAGGATAGTGTGACTCTTTTGTATATTCTACTAGCTGCCCATAGCTTGTGACACCAGGTCTTGGCACGCACAATAATAGACTGTATTTTTTGGGGTTGTATGATTATTTTGGCTTTACTGATCATTTCTGATTTTATTTCAACTTAAAGAATCATTGCAACTATTTTTGGTAAAAGTAAGTGAGAGCTTTTTGTACTAGTGGCATGTTTAAATCAGGAATATTTTTTATTTTTTCTTTAACTTTTTGTAGTAATTTAATGTCTTCTACGTTGAAATGTTTTTGTCCTGTGGAACCTGTCTTAGTATATAATGGTCCTGTTATTTTTCCTAAGTCTTTTATAAAATTTCTCTCATAATTTACTATTCCTAAAAACTTTTGTAGCTCTTTAGTATTGTCCAATTTATCTGGCATTTCTAGAGCCTTTTTGGCTATATGGGGTTGTAATTGAATTTTTCCATCACCTAAAATTACTCCTAGAAAATTTATATAATTTTTACATAGTTGCATTTTCTTTTTACTAATTATTATTCTATTGTCTACTAATAACCTAAATACTATCTGTAGATGTCCTAAGTGTTTTTTAATATCTTTACTAAATACTAATATATCATCTACATATACTAAAACAAATATCTTATATTCTCCAATATACTATCCATTTTTCATTGAAAAATTGGTGGGGCTGTTTTTAGCCCAAACGACATACTAACCATTCGAAATGTCCTTCTGGACAAGTAAATGTTGTCCATTAAATGCTTTTTTCATGCATTTTTACTTGCTAATACCCTGATTTATAGTCAAACTTACTGAATATTCTTTTTCCTTGTATTCTATTTATCAGTTCTGTTTTATCAGGTAAGTTATATCCATCTATTCTAGTGTTATCATTAACTCTCTATCATGACCCAAACCCGGACCCGGTCGTGATGGCGCCTCTCGTGAAAACAAAGCCAGCCGACATTTCCCTTTTTTTTTAAATTATTAACATTTAAGCATTAAGAAACAGTCGAAACATGATAAAATAATCCAAAGTAGCAGATAATGTCAAAAATATGCATAAAAACAAACCAACACAGCCTGATACTGGGGTGTCACTAGTCATGAGCATCTATAAAACCTAATACAAGTCTGAAAAATCCGCAAACTATTACAAACTTCTGATAAGAGATAAAAAAGATAAAGAGGGAGAAACACGGGTCTGCGGACGTCAAACAGCTACTGCACGAACTCCGAATGTCCACCGAGAGCTCTCAACTCGCACTGGCTGGATCAACAACGCCTAAATCTGCGCACAGGGGTGCATGGAGTAAAGTGAGTACTCCAACTTAGTGAGTAACAAATGTAAATAAAGACTGAAAGCAAGAAATCACGTAAGGCACAAAACATTCTATAATGAAGCAGTAAAACCATTTAAAATCAGTAAATCGGTGAAAAGTAGGTAAAATCTTTTAACTCAAATGTAGTTTCATGAAAAACCTTTTTCAATAATTAAGCAGATAATTGGCAGTCAAATATGAAAAATAAACACATAAAGGCTCGCCCCTCGGGCAACATCGCAGAATAGTACCAACCCCTCGGGCTCAATCTCACATCACAATGCGTACCCGCGATCACTGGGGGTGTACAAACTCCTGGAGGGGCCCCTTACGACCCAAGCGCAATATCAAGCCACCTCGTGGGCATCATTACTAGGCCTTCGGCCTCATATCAATCAATCCACCTCTTGGAATACATATCTCAGGCCCTCTGCCTCATAATCAGTATCAAATGTTTCCTCACAACATAGGCTCAGCCTTACTCAGTCAAAAATCTCACAAGCCACTTGGGCTATAGTAAAACAGTGTTTCTCAGCCCAAAAAATCATTTAAAAATATCATTTAAGTATTAAAACTGAGTAAACATGGCTGAGTACGAAAACAATGGAAAATAACGTGACTGAGTTCAAGTATATAGTCAAAACAGTGAGGAAATATCAATAATAATCCATGAAGGGTTCAAATAGTTGGCACGAAGCCCAAATCATGATGATAACAAATAGATTTCAGTCAAATACGCGGTAAAATAGTCATTCGGGACGGACTAAGTCACAATCCCCAACAGTGCACAATCCCACGATCGTCATCCAGTATGTGCCTTACCTCAATATAGCACTACGATGTGCAATCTGGGGTTTCAAACCCTCAGAACATCATTTACAATCATTACTCACCTCGAACTTGTCAAATCTCTAGCCCACAACGCCTTCACCCCTCGAATCGGCATCCACTCGCGTCGAATCTATCCAATATCAGAACAAGGACGTCAAAATATGCTAAGGGAACGAAGCCTAAGTGAAAATAATCAAAATATGACACAAATCCCGAAATTACCAAAACCCGACCCCCAGGCCCATGTCTCGGAATTCGATAATTTTTACACCAATAGATTTCTTATCTCCCCACGAGTTCATACATATCAAAAGTTCAGAAATCCGACCCCAAATGGTCTTTCAAATCCACAATTAAAGGCCTAAATTTCCAAGCCCTATTTTCCATAATTTTAACCTTTAATTTCCATAATTTCTAGCTCTAATCCATGAAATAATAGCATAGGAACGAGTTTTAGGTCCAAATCCCTTACCTCAATGAAGTTTCCTCGAAATTCCTCTTTCAAATCTCCCAAAAAGCTCCCAAGATGAGATAAAAATGGTGAAATAGCTCAAAATTCGCGAAGGCTACAATTTATACCTTCTGCCCAGTCATATTCGCATCTGCGGCACAATACCCGATTCTGCGGTACCACATATGCGGTTCTTCTTCCGCTTCTGTGGAAATCACTTAATGGACCAAACCGCTTCTGCGAGCAATCTTCCTCATCTATGCCTTTGTAGGTGCGGTCCATCCACCGCATCTGCGGTTGCTGCCTTTCCAGCCATTCCCGCTTCTGTGATCCCTTATCAGCATTTGCGAAGCCGCAGATGCAGTCCCATTAGCCACTTCTGCGATTCCTGCTCCTCTACCCCTTTTTCATTTCTGCGGCCTATCTCCTGCACATGCAGCACCGCACCTGCAGTCCACAATCTGCAGGTGCGGAAATACCAGAAGCAGTTGAGATTCTGCAATTTCACAAGTCTCAAACCTTTCCGTCAACCATCCGAAATCACCCCGAGGCCCCGGGGACCTCAACCAAAAGCACAAACATATCCTAATACTTTATTCAAACTTGTTCCAATCATCAAAACACCTCAGACAACATCAAATCACCCAAAACACCTCGGATTCAATCCAAACTTTCTAAAATCTTCCGAATTTCGCTTTTAATCAAAAACCCAACCAAACCATGTCCGAATGACCTGAAATTTTGCACACACATCCCAATTAACACAAGAGAACCACTGCAACTCTCGGAACTCCATTCCGACTCCTATATCAAAATCTCTCCTACAACCGGAAATCGCCAAAATACCAACTTTTCCAACTCAAGCCTAAATCTACTCTGAACCTCCAAATCTCATTCCGATCACGCTCCAAAGTCACAAATTACCTCCCGAAGCTAACCGAACCCTCGAAACTCATTTCCGAGCCCTCTAACACGTAAGTCAACATCCGGGTGACTTTTCCAACTTAAGCTTTCTTAAAAGAGACAAAGTGTCTCGAACCTTACCAAAATCATTCTGGGTTTGATCCGACCAACCCGATACCACATAACATGGATAAACAAAGCATAAAGAAACATAAATGGGGAAAATGGAGCGGTCACTCATGAGACGACAGGCCGGGTCGTCACAGTCTCTGTCATTACCCAAAATCCACTAAGGGTCGAGATGGCGCCGGACACCACTGTCAGGCAAGCCAACCAAGATACTTAATTAAATTCTCGTTTTAATAATTTTGAAAGCTATGATTTTCCTTCAATTTTTACCAGTAAAAGATAATCGTTTCAAATCAAATATAAATGTTAAGAAGTTAATACAAGATACCCCATAATCATCCCAGAACCCGGTATCACAAATGCAAGAACATTTACTAGGAATGAAATAAAATACAGTAATTGTCCGATATACAAATTGACAAAAATGAAAATACAGTACAATACTCCAAAGGAGACTCTGCTTGCTAAGGTCGTCTCGATAAATGCAACTCACCTGAGTCTCTATATCAACCATGCCGTTATGCCACTAGCCGCACATAAACCTGTGCAACAAAAATGCATGGCAAGTGTAGTATGAGTACAAAAACAACGTGTACCCAATGAGTATCCCGTTTAATCTCGAAGAAGTAGAGAAAAGAGGTCGAGTTTGACATTTACTAGTGGTCCAATGGTAATATATTATTAATGCGAATAATCATGGCTTTATTAAGAACGACAGAAAATTCAAATAAGTCCCGAACAAGTAAAAGTTCCTTTTTATATTAAAAGTTTCCGGATTCATAATCTATTAATTTTCAATTATCTCAAGGCTAGGAGGGCAAATATCAATATCAATAAACTTCAAGGCAACCAATACCAGCATGCGCAAACCCTACCGAGGTCGTACGGCCCGATCTAACAAAAATGTAAAATGTGCACTGCCGAGGGTCGAACAACGCGAACCATAGATGCATCAATTACCCCGCTCGCGAATCATCCATGCGACGCGGTCAACATAAAATAAGCAAACACCCTGCCGTGAATCATACATGCGATGCAGGTACACATAGAATCACATATTTAAACAGTTAATCAAGGCTTCATTAGTAAAGAACAATCCAGGAAAAAAATCCAAATCCTCCTTTTTTTAATGATTTAAGAAAAAAAATGAAGTACAATCCTTTTAGAAATTCATTTACCAATTCGATAGAATTTAAACAATTCAAACTGTCAATAGGATCATAAATATTTCCAAGTACAGCATGCTTTTGGGTCATAGACTACCCGGACAATAGCATAATAGTAGCTACGCATGGACCTCGTTACCTCGTGTGTACGTAGCCCCCACAAATAGGAGCACATAACCAATTAACTCACCTATGGGGACAATTCCCTCTTATAAAGTTAGAAAGGAGACTCACCTCGCTCCGAAGATCCATAACCGGCCTTCCACGCCCTTCCGAAGACTCGAATCGATGCACAATGCTCCAAAACTAGCCAATATTTATGCAAATCCATTAATATATGTCAATTACTCATTACAATCCAATTTACAACAATTCCTAACCCCGATCGAAAACTTGACAAAATTGTCCTCTGGCCCATGTGCCCGGATTCCTAAATTTTTCGAAGATAAACTTTACCCATAACCTCACGAACTCAAATATATAATTTACTCTCAACTTCATACCTAAAATCGTGATCAATTTCCAAGAATACCGATTTTCAAGGTTTTCCCTCAAATCCCAAGTTTCTACAAATTTCATGCTCAAATCCATACATAATCAATGTATTTAACTCAAGATAGGTGGGGATATCTTACCTTATTGTTGATGATGAAAAACCCCACTTGAAACCCTCCAAGAATCGCCCAAGCCAAGAGAAATATGAGAGAAAATGGCCAAATCCCAATTTTTAAAACACTCACTGCCTCCAGTCCTTTCGCATCTCCGGTCCATTGATCGCTTCTGTGGTCCCGCATGTGCAGACCAATTACCTCTTCTGCGGTCTTCCCCCAAGCCTTCAACTTCCGCATATGCGCTTCTCCTTCCGCAGGTGCGGTCCTGTATCTGCGGCAAAATGAACGCATCTGCGGTCCCAGCCTAGCCGTCCATTTTTGCTTCTGCGGCGCGAAGGCCGCTTCTGTGTCTCCGCATCTGCGGCCCTAGTGTTGCAGGAGCGTTTACACCAGCAACCAGCAAATTTAGCCTTCTCTAAATTCCATTTTTGATCCGTTAACCACCCATAATCCACCCGAGGCCCCCGGGACTCCAACCAATCATACCAACCAGTACCAAAACACATTACGGACTTTCTCAAAGCCTCAAATCATATCAAACAAAGCTAAAATCATGAATCGATTCCCAATCCAAGCTTAAGGAACTTTAGAATTTCAAACTTCTACATTCGATGACGAAACCTATCAAATCACGTCCGATTGACCTCAAATTTTGCACACAAGTCGTATTCGATATTACGGACCTACTCCAAATTCCAGAATCAAAATCCTACCCCGATATCAAAAAGTCAACTCTCGATCAAACTTTCCCAAAAACCTTCAAATTTCTATCTTTAGCCAAATGACTCAAAAATGACCTACGGACCTCCGAACTCACTTCCGATCGCGCTCCCAATACCAAGATCATCATATGGAGCTATTCCCAGACTCGGAATTCCAAATGGATATCGATAACACCGAAATGCACTTCAACCCAAATTTATGAAATTTCTTCCAAAATGCTAACTTCCACAATAGGCGCCAAAACGTTGTCGGGTCATCCAAAACCAGATCCGGGCATACGCCTAAGTCCGAAATCATCATACGAACCTACTAGAACCTTCAGATCCTGATTCTGAGGTCGTTTACTCTGAAATTCAATCTTAGTCAATTCTTCCAACTTAAAGCTTCCGAAATAATAATTCTCTTTCCAAATCAACTCCGAACTTCCCGAAATTCAATTCCGACGATGCATACAATTCATAATACCTAAAGTGAAGCTGTTCATGGCCTCAAACTGCTGAACGACGCGCTAGTGCTCAAAAGGACCAGTCGGGTCGTTACAGTATCTTATAGTTTATTACCATTCTTGCTTTTACTCTTACTATCTCACTATGATTTCTAACCATGAAGGCTGCTGACCTATGTTTAGAAATGGATCTCCTTATTACACCTAAATTCAAGAGCTCTTTAATTTGAATTTTGAAGTCTTCTAAATCTTGATTTGTAGCTTCTATTGAAGCTGTTCTAATTATATATTCTGGATTAATTATATCTAATTTACACATAACTTTATTATTTTCCCAATGTTTTAAAGGTTTTTCTCCTATTATTTCTATTTCATCTAATGTTTTTATTATATTATCCAGATCCTTTTCGTTTTTTATTATTCCTATTTTTTGCATTCCTTTTTTAAAATTGTATAATTCTGTTTCGATATCTATTAAAGTATAGTCTTTTTCTAATATATCTTTGTCTTCATTTTCTTCTAGTATTAAGGTTTTAAATTCCTCTTTAATCTTACATCATGTATTTTTATCTTTACATTCTTTCAACATTCTTTCTGATTTTCTTGCAGGTTTTTCTGGTTTGCGTTCAATCATGTCCTTATCCTGGTTGCAGTTTCTATTGTTTATACTGATGTCTGTGTAATATTTTTAAAGAATATTACTCCATCTCTACTGAGTAGGCAACTACCATTATTATGTAATATAAAACTCAATCCTAATACAAAATCTACATTTATATTTAAATCTCTTACCCATATTTTGTCTACCTTGTAGCTAGGTTTATAGAAATCTAAACATGTATTTATAAAGCTAATCTATGATTTATCTACGCAATATTTGTATATATTGTGGGTTCCATCCATCTGCATAGCTGCAACTGGCTTATCCAAAGTTTTGATTAAATTTGGGGGAAATATCTTTTTATTTATTATGCATCTTGTGCATACGGAATCTACTAAAGCTAGTGTTTTTATTTCTTAATCTTCTATTTTAATTCTGCTGAAAATTTTATTGTACTTAATTTTTTATCTTCAATACATATCAGCGCATCATAGTTTTCTATACTCATTAGTTCTTCCTCTACTTCTGTTATGTTTTCTCTAATGTCTTCTAATTTCTCTTTTCCCTTTTCCATTTTTTGTATTCTTTTTTCTAATTCATTTATTCTAGCTTCCAATGTCATTATTCTCAAATTCATAGTAGAATCATTTATCTCTTGGTATTTTTCTTCCTTATTTATTTTTGTTTCAAAATCTTTTTCTATACATGAAATACATCCCTCTAGATAACATAGTTTACATTTAACCATTTTATTTCTACTAGGGTACCATTTGCATATAAAATATTGATTACTATCTAATCCTTTATTTCTTTCAAAATTATGGGTACATTCCTATGATATGTTTACAAAAGTATTTTCTTCTAAATCTAATTTTTCTAATCCTATCTCATTTATTAATTCTTCTTCTTCTTCTGATTCTGAGGTATCTATTTGAGTTTTTTCTTCTATATCTACACTTACTATAGAGTATATACTTTTATTATCTGACATATATTCGTCTACATTTATTAGATTTTCTTGAAAATCCTCTATTAACTGTGAATTTCTTGTTTTATTATTAATTCTTTTTGGGTACGTATTTGCTAAGTGTTCTACACTACCATAAGTAAAATATTCCAGTTTATTTTTATAGTTTCTATCTGTTCTATACTTTCTAACATGTCTATCTTTATCTAGGTATGGTTTTCTAGCTAATGATTTTCTAAGATACTAATTTTTCTATTATATCCCTTATTGTATTGAGGTTTATACTTCCTATATTTTTCTTTTTATATTCAGTTTTGTCATAACTTTGTGTTGTATACACAGTTGATCTGCAAAAACTCATATTATTCTGTTTTTGTATCTGAATATGGGTAAATTTTTCTTGTAATATTTCCATTATATGTTATACTTTGTGTCCTATAGACCATTTTGCATTTGGATTTTGTATTACTCCCTCTCTTTTATACCATCGTTTTTCTATTTCTCTTCCTAAGACTCCTGGTAGTTTATTAAATAATTTTTTTACCTAGATCTTGAACAAAAGCGTTTCCACTAATAGTACAATAATGAAAATAATCATTTAAAAACTTTTTTATATGAAACCAATTGCTTATACTTAATTGTTCTAATTTTATTAAAGCGTTCTTCTGTAATACTACTAATCCACTATTTGGATCTTCGCATGTCATTAAGCTATGTATTTTATTTGTGAAATTATAATCATTTGGTCCCATTGCTATTAAGGTTTGAAAATCTTGTGGAAACTCTGACTTATTGGCTTCCCATAATCCCTTTGTTGATTCTCCTAAGAAAGTCTCCATATATTTATACATTGTTTCTGCATCTATGTCATTATAAGTTTTTATAAAGCCTGCCACTACTATTCCTTTCCATAGGTCTATTACCGAGTTCCACATTTGTGGGTCATGAGATGCTATATTTAGTATTTTACCCTTACTTCCTCCTTCCTGTAACCTTATAGGTTCTTTTATAGGCATCCTTTTTCCTGATGGTTGTACATTTTCTTTTTCTGTCTCTTGATCTACTCTATATACTTGTGACGACCCGGCCAGTCGTCTCATGGGTTACCACTCCGTTTTCCCTATTTCTACTTATTTATGCTTTGTTATCTGTATTTTGTTGTATCGGGTTAGTCGGATAGAATCCAGAATAATTTTGGTAAGGTTTGAGATACTTAGTCTCTTTTAAGGAAGCTTAAGTTGGAAAAGTCAACCGGATGTTGACTTCTATGTTAGAGGGCTCGAAAGTGAGTTCCGAGGGTTTGGTTAGTTTCGAGAGGTGATTTATGGCTTAGGAGTGTGATTAGAATGAATTTTGGAGGTTCGTAGTAGATTTAGGCTTGAATTGGCGAAGTTGATATTTTGGCAATTTCCTGTTGGTAGGTGAGATTTCGATATAGGGGTCGGAATGGAATTCCGAGAGTTGTAGTAGTTCCATTGTGTCATTTGGGAAGTGTGTGAAAAAATTCAGGTCATTCGGACGTGGTTTGGTTGGGTTTTTGATCAAAAGCGGAATTCAGAAGATTTTAGAAAAGTTTGGCTTAAATCTAATATGTTTTGGGCGATTGATGTTATTTGAGGTGTTTTGATGATTGGGATAAGTTTGAATAAGGCATTAGGATGTGTTTGTGCCTTTGGTTGAGGTCCCGGGGGCCTCGGGTAAGTTTCGGGTGGTCAACTGGATCATTTTAAAGTTAAGAAAGTTGTAGAAATTGCAGGTTCAGCAGTTGCAGGTATTTACTCTTCGCGTTCGCGAGTGGACCCTCGCGTTCGTGAAGCATCAGTTGAGGGAGGTGGAAATTTATCCTTCGTGTTCACGAGGCAGGTTACGCGTTCACGAAGTGCTATGAGATTGTGCATCACGTTCGCGGGCATGTAGTCGCGTTCGCATAGAAGGAATTGAGAGGCTGAGTTTCAGTGGAATTAACCCATTGCGTTCTCGATGGATGGAATGCGTTCGCGAAGGTTCGTCTGGCTAAAGCAAGTAGTTCGCTTTCCACTTCCGAATACCAAAGAGCGATTGAGAGAAAAGCGAGGGTCTTGTCGCGTTCGCGTAAGAGGAATTTGGTCAAAGTTATTTTTGTGTTCGCGAACGCGAGGCTTTGACCGCGTTCCCGAAGAATGATTTTCAGGCCTGGGCAGAAGTTTAAAAGGTCGTCTTGTCCGCGAATGTGGGGTTTATTTCCTCCATAGTTGGTCATTTTTGGAGCTTTTTGAAGGAGATTGAAGAGGGATTCAATGGGAATCACTTGGAGGAAAGATTCTTGGACTTAAAACTCGATTATTATGTGAATTCCACCCAGAAAATCATGGAAATTAAGCCAAAAATTAAAGAACTATGGCTTGGAAACTTAGACCTTCAATTGAGGATTTTAAGGACTATTCGGGGTCGGATTTGAGAACTTTTGATATGTATAAACTCGTGGGGAGATAAGGAATCTATTGATGTAAAAATTATCGAATTCCGAGACGTGGGCCCGGGGGTCGGGTTTTGGTAATTACGGGATTTGTGTAGTATTTTGATTATTTTTGCTTGGACTTCGTTCCCTTAGCCTATTTTGACATCCTCATTCTGATTTTGGATGGATTTAACGCGAGTGGAGGCCGATTCGAGGGGAAAAGGCGTCGCGATCTAGAGATTTGACCGGTTCGAGGTGAGTAATGATTGTAAATGATGTTCTGAGGGTTTGAAACCCCAGATTGCACATCATAATGCTATATTGAGGTGAGACACACGCTTGATGTCGATTGTGGGGTCGTGCAATATATGGGATTGGGACTTAGTCCATCCCGATTGATGATTTTATCGCGTATTTGACTGAAATATGTTTGCTATCATCATTATTTGGGTTGAATGCCATATTTGGGCTTTATGCCAACTATTTGAACCCTTCGAGGATTTGTACTGGTATTTCCTCACTATTTTTACTTTATACTTGAACTCAGTCATGTTATATTTCACTGTTTTCGTACTCAGCCATGTTTACTCCATTTTAACACTTACATGATCTTTTAAATGATATTTTGGGCGGAAAAACATGTTTTACTACAGCTCGAGTGGCTTGTGGGGATTTTTGACTGAGTAAGGCCAAGGGTCTATGTTGTGTGGAAACATTTGATACTCATTATGAGGCTGAGGGCCTGAGATATGTATGCCACGAGGTGGCTTGATTGATGTGATGCTGAGGGCCTAGTTATGATGCCACGAGGTGGCTTGATATTGCGCTTGGGCCATAAGGGGCCCCTCCAGAGTCTGTACACCCCCGGTGAGCGCGGGTACCCATTGTGATGTGAGATTGAGCTCGAGGGGCTGGTATTGTGATCTGAGATTTGAGCCCGAGGGGCTAATACTGTTCTGAGATGTTGCCCGAGGGGTGGATTTGTTGATATTGTGCCCGAGGGGCAAGCCTTTATGTGTTTACTTTTAATAATTGACTGTCATTTACCTGCTTAATCATTTGGAAAAAGGTTTTTCATGAAACTACATTTGAGAAAAAGAATTTTACCTATCTTTCACTAATTTACTAGTTTTACTTGGTTTTACTGCTTCATTATAGAATGCTTTGTGCCTTACGTGATTTCTTGCTTTCAGTCTTTGTTTACATTTATTACTCACTGGATTGGAGTACTCACTTTACTCCCTGTACCATGTGTTCAGATTCATGCGTTGCTAATCCTGCCAGTGTGAGTTAAGTGGTTTCAGCCACTACAGCTGCATTTACTTCTTACGATGGAGGAGGCAATCAGACTCCCGCCGCTCGCACACCTGAGCAGGTCGTGTAGGTACTTCAAACACCGGGGGCACATCTAGCCCAACCGGTTACAGCTGCTCAGGACTATGTAGTTCTTGCTATGCCGGAGGATGAGCAACGTAGGTTGGAGAGGTTTGGTAGACTACAACCTCCGACATTCAGTGGTGCAAAGGGTGAGGATGCCTAGGGTTTCTTAGATAAGTGCCAGATTATGCTTCGTACAACGGGTATTCTGGAGACCAGCGGGGTTGCTTTCACAACCTATCAGTTTTCTAGAGCTGCCTTTACTTGTTTGGAGGATTTTGAGAGGCGTAGGCCTGTTGGTGCAGCACCTCTTACCTAGCAGTTGTTATCTGTTCTCTTTCTGGAGAAGTATGTGCCGCAGTTTCGTTTAGAGGAGATACGCAGGCAGTTTGAGTAGTTACGTCAGGGAGAGATGACCATGTCGCAGTATGAGTTGAGGTTCTCTGAGTTAGCTCGTCATGCCATCTGGTTAGTTCCGACAGATAGAAAGAGGATTAGGAGGTTTGTTGATGGCCACGCTTATCAGCTTCGTATTCTCATGATCAAGGAGAGGGTGACTGGTGTACCTTCGAGGAGGTTGTGGATATTTCCCATGAAATTGAATCTGTTCATTGCCAAGAGCGCAAGGAGAGGGAGGCCAAGAGGCCTCGAGGATCTGGTAGTTATAGCGGTACTCCTTCGAGAGGTCAGTTTCAGCACGGCAGAGGCTGTCCATTCAGGCATGCTCTGCCAGCTCGCCCAGGTTATCGTGGGGCATCATCGGGTCATGGTTCTCATAGTTCTTATCAGGGCCAGTCATCACTTAGTGCCCTTCCAGCTCAGAGTTCGTCCCGTGCTCCATCAGCTCAGGGCTCTCTATGTCGAGTGCATCTGCTAGTCACTCCTGTGCAAGGGGTTCCCTTCAGTCCCCTTCTCCAGCACCTGGGAGTTGTTATGAGTATGGTGATATGGGTCACATGTGGAGGCAGTGTCCTCATCGTCTTGCCAGTTCATCTCAGCAGAGGGGTCAGCCATCAGCTTCAGTGCCATTTGTTTCACTACCACCTGCCCAGCCAGCTAGGGGCGGGGGTCAGTCAGCTAGAGTCCGTCCCAGAGGGGGAGGTCGATAAGGGGGCGGTCAAGCCCGTTTTTATGCACTTCCAGGTAGACCCGATGCTATTTCTTCATATGCTATCACTACAGGTATTGTTTTAGTCTGCCAGGTATACCCCGTGAGTTTCTTGCTTCACTTATTCATGTATCTACCCCGGTGGGCGATACTGTTATTGTAGACCATGTGTACCGGTCATGTGTGGTGACTATTGGGGGTCTGGTGACCCGTTTGGATCTTTTATTATTGTGTATGGTGGATTTTGATGTCATTTTGGGCATGGATTGGCTATTTCCGTGTCGTGCTATTCTGGACTTTCATGCTAACACAATTACATTGGCTATACCGGGTGTTCCACTGATCGAGTGGCGATGGGTGATCGATTATGTTCCTAGTAGCGTGATCTCGTTCTTGAAAGCCCAACATATGTTTGGGAAGGGTTGTCTTTCGTATCTAGCCTTTGTGAGGGATGTCAGTGCTGAGACTCCCAATATTGATTCTGTTCCAGTTGTGAGGGATTTTCCCGATGTGTTTCATGTAGACCTACCGGTCATGCCACTGGAGAGGGATATTGATTTTGGTATTGACCTGGTATCGGTCACTCAGCCCATTTCTATTCCACTGTATCGTATGACACCAATGGAGTTGAAGGAATTAAAAGAACAACTTCAGGAAGAAGAAGGATGACACTATGAGGATGTTCATTGGTTATAGGCAATTGAACAAGGTAACAATTAAGAATAAGTATCATTTGCCTCACATTGATGATTTATTCGACCAGCTTCAGGGAGCGAAAGTGTTCTCCAAGATTGATCTCTATTCAGGTTATCACTAGTTGAAGATCAGGGAATCAGGTATTCTTAAGACAGCTTTCAGGACCCGATATGGTCATTATGAGTTCTTGGTGATGTCTTTTGGGCTGACCAATGCCCCAACAACGTTCATGCATTTGATGAACAATGTGTTCCGGCCTTATCTTGACTCATTTGTCATAGTCTTCATTGATTATATTCTGGTATATTCGCCTAGTCAGGAAGAGCACGCAGAGCATTTGAGAGTTGTGCGGAGATTGAGAGAGGAGAAGCTTTATGAAAAATTCTCCAAGTGTGAGTTTTTGCTCAGTTCAGTAACTTTCTTGGAGCACGTGGTGTCCAGCAAGGGTATTCAGATTGATCCGAAGAAGATAGAGGGCGATTCAGAGTTGGCCCAGACTATCCTCAGCCATAGAGATTCACAGCTTTATTGGCTTGGTAGGCTATTATCGTTGGTTTGTTCAGGGATTCTCATCTATCGTATTTCCCTTGACCAAGTTTACTCAGAAGGGTGCTTCATTTGTATGGTCGGACAAGTGTGAGGAGAGCTTTCAGAAGCTCAAGATAGCTTTGGCCACAGCCCTAGTGTTAGTTTTACCATCAGCTTCAGGTTCATATACCGTGTATTGTGATTCTTCGAGAGTTGGTATTGGTTGTGTTATTGATGCAGGAGGGTAGAGTTATTGTTTATGCTTCTCATCAGTTGAAGCCCTATGAGAAGAACTACCCCGTTCATGATTTAGAGTTGACAGCCATAGTTCACGCATTGAAAATTTGGAGGCATTACTTGTATGGTGTGTCTTGTGAGGTGTTTACTGATCATCGTAGCCTCCAGCACTTGTTCAAGAATAAGGATCTCAATTTGAGGCAGCGAAGGTGGTTGGAGTTCCTTAAGGATTATGATATCACTATATTGTACCATCCGGGAAAGGCCAATGTGGTGGCCGATGCTTTGAGCCTAAAGGTAGTGAGTATGGGGAGTTTGGCATATATTCTAGTTAGGGAGAGTCCTCTTGCAGTCGATGTTCAGGCTTTGGCCAATCATTTTGTGAGATTAGATATTTCGGAGCCTAGTCGAGTATTAGCTTGTGTGGTTTCTCGGTCTTCCTTATATGATCGCATCAGAGAGTGATAGTATGATAATTCGCATTTGCTTGTCCTTAAGGACAGAGTTCAACATGATGATGGTAGAGATGTGCCCATTGGTGGTGATGGGGTGTTGAGGATGCAGGGCCGGATTTGTGTGCCAATGTGGAACGGCTTTAGGAGTTGATTCTGGAGGAGGCCCATAGCTCATGGTATTCCATTCATCTAGGTGTCGCGGAGATTTATCAGTATCTGAGACAACATTATTGGTGGAGAAGAATGAAGAAAGACATTGTGAGATTTTTAGCTCGGTGTCTCAATTGTCATCAGGTGAAATATGAGCATCAGAGACCAGGTGGCTTGCTTCAGCAGATGGATATTCCCGAGTGGAAGTGGGAGAGGATCACTATGGACTTTGTTGTTGGACTTCCATGGACTTTGAGAAAGTTCAATGCTATTTGGGTGATTATGGATCAGCTAACCAAATCCGTGCATTTCATTCCTGTGTGTACTACCTATTCTTAAGAGTGGTTGGCAGAGATCTATATCCGGGAGATTGTTCGTTTGCATGGTGTCTTAGTTTCCATCATTTCAGATAGGGGCACTCAGTTTACTTCACAGTTTTGGAGGTCTGTGCGGCGAGAATTGGGTACTCAAGTTGAGTTGAGCACAGCTTTTCACCCTCAAATGGACGGGCAGTCCGAGCGCACTATTCAGATATTGGAGGACATGTTGCGTGCTTGTTTCATTGATTTCGGAGGGTCATGGGATCAGTTTCTACCGCTTGCAGAGTTTGCTTATAACAACAGCTACCAGTCAAGTATTCAGATGGCTCTATATGAGCCTTTGTATGGGAGGCGGTGTAGATATCCAGTTGGTTGGTTCGAGCCTTATGAGGCTAGGCTATTTGGGACAGACTTGGTGCAGGATGCTTTAAAAAAGGTGAAGGTGATTAATGAGAGGCTTCATACAGCGCAGTCGAGGCAAAAAAGTTATGCTGACAGGAAGGTTCGGGATGTGTCCTACATGGTTGGTGAAAAGGTTCTGTTGAAAATTTCACCCATAAAGGGTGTTATGAGATTTGGGAAGAAAGAGAAATTGAGTCCTCGGTTCATTGGGCCTTTTGAGGTGCTTCGGAGGACTGGGGAGGTGGCTTATGAGCTTGCTTTGCCACCCAGCTTATCGAGTGTGCATTCGGTATTTCATGTTTCTATGCTCCGAAAGTATATTAGGGATCCGTATCATGTTTTGGATTTCAGCACGATTCAGATGGATGGTGATTTCCCTTATGATGTGGAGTCAGTAGCTATTTTGGGTCGTCAGGTTCGAAATTTTTTGTCAAAGGATATAGCTTCAGTGAAAGTGCAGTGGGGAGGTCGGCCCGTGGAGGAGGTTACCTGGGAGACCAAGCGGGAGATGCAGAGCACATATCCTCACCTGTTTGAGGCTTCAGGTATATTTCTTGATTCGTTCGTGGACGAACATTTGTTTAAGCTGGGGAGGATGTGACGGCCCGGCCAGTTGTCTCATGGGTTACCGCTCCGTTTTCCCTATTTCTGCTTCTTTATGCTTTGTTATCCGTGTTTTGTGGTATCGGGTTGGTCGGATAGAATCCGAAATAATTTTGGTAAGGTTTGAGACATTTAGTCTTTTTTTAAGGAAGCTTAAGTTGGAAAAGTCAACCGGATGTTGACTTATGTGTTAAAGGGCTCGAAAGTGAGTTCCGATGGGTTGGTTAGCTTCGGGGGGTGATTTATGGCTTAAGAGCGTGATTGGAATTAATTTTGGAGGTTCGTAGTAAATTTAGGCTTGAATTGGCGAAGCTGATATTTTGGCAATTTCCGTTTGGTAGGCGAGATTTTGATATAGGGGTCGGAATGGAATTCCGAAAGTTGTAGCAGTTCCGTTGTGTCATTTGAGATGTGTGTGCAGAATTTCAGGTCATGTGGACGTGGTTAGGTTGGGTTTCTGATCAAAAGCACAATTCGGAAGATTTTAGAAAAGTTTGGCTTGAATCCGATGTGTTTTGGGTGATTAACATTATTTTAGGTGTTTTGATGATTGGAATAAGTTTGAATAAGGTATTATGATTTTTGTGCCTTTTTTGAGGTCCCGCGGGCCTCGGGTGAGTTTCGGGTGGTCAATCGGATTATTTTGAAGTTAAGAAAATTCCACAAATTGCAGGTTCAGCAGTTGCAGGTATTTACTCTTCGCGTTCGCGAGTGGACCCTCGCGTTCGCGAAGAGTAAGCTGAGGGAGGTGGAAATTTAGCCTTCGCGTTCGGAAGGCAGGTTACACATTCGCGAAGGGTTACGAGATTGTGCATCGCATTTGCGGGCGTGTAGTCGCGTTCGCATAGAAGGAATTGAGAGGCTGAGTTTCAGTGGAATTAACTCATTGCGTTCGCGATGGATGGAATGCGTTCGCGAAGGTTCGTCTGGCTAAAGCATCGCGTTCGCGAGGGTCTTGTCACGTTCGCGTAAGAGGATTTTGGTCAAAGTTATTTTTGTTCTTCGTGAACGCGAGGCTTTGACCGCGTTCCCGAAGAAGGATTTTCAGGCCTGGGCAGAAGTTTAAAAGGTCGTCTTGTCCGCAAATGTGGGGTTTATTTCCTCCATAGTTGGTCGTTTTTGGAGCTTTTTGACGGAGATTGAAGAGGGTCAAGGGGAATCACTTGGAGGTAAGATTCTTGGACTAAAAACTCGATTATTAAGTGAATTCCACCTAGAAAATCATGGAAATTAAGCCAAAAATTGAAGAACTAGGACTTGGAAACTTAGACCTTTAATTGAGGATTTGAAGGACCATTTGGGGTCGAATTTGAGAACTTTTAATATGTATGAACTAGTGGGGAGATAAGAAATCTATTGATGTAAAAATTATCGAATTCCGAGACATGGGACCGAGGGTCAGGTTTTGGTAATTTCGGGATTTGTGTAGTATTTTGATTATTTTCTCTTGGGCTTCGTTCCCTTAGCCTATTTTAATGTCTTCGGTCTGATTTTAGATAGATTCGACGCGAGTGGAGGCTGATTTGAGGGGCAAAGGCATCGCGAGCTAGAGATTTGACTGGTTCAAGGTGAGTAATGATTGTAAATGATGTTCTGAGGGTTTGAAACCCAGGATTACACATCGTAATGCTATATTGAGGTGAGACACATGCTTGATGACGAGCATGGGGTCGTGCACTATTGGGGATTGGGACTTATTCCGTCCCGATTGATGATTTTACCATGTATTTCACTGAAATCTATTTGCTATCATCATTATTTGGGCCTAGTGCCATATTTGGGCTTCGTGCAAACTATTTGAACCCTTCGAGGATTTTTACTAGTATTTTCTCCACTTCCAACAAAGAGGTTGTGAGTTCGAGTTTTCCCAAGAGCAAGGTGGGAATTTCTTGGAGGGAAGGATGCCGAGGGTTTATTTGGAAACAAACTCTCTACCCGAGTGTATGGGTGAGGTCTGCGTACACACTATCTTCCCCAGACCCCACTAAGTGGATTATACTAGGTTGTTGTTGTTGTTGTTGCAGTCATGTTATATTTCACTATTTTCGTACTCAGCCATGTTTACTCCATTTTAACACTTACATGATATTTTGGGCTGAGAAACACGTTTTACTACTGCCCGAGTGGCTTGTGGGGATTTTTGACAGAGTAAGGCCGATGGCCTATGTTATGAGGAAATATTTGATACTGATTATGAGGCCGAGGGCCTGAGATATGTATGCCATGAGGTGGCTTGATTGATGTGAGGCTGAGGGCCTAGTGATGATGCCACGAGGTGGCTTGATATTGTGTTTGGGTCGTAAGGGGCCCCTCTAAGAGTCTGTACACCCCCAGTGAGCACGGGTACCCATTGTGATGTGCGATAGAGCCCGAGGGGCTAGTATTGTGATCTGAGATTTGAGCCCGAGGGGCTGGTACTTTTCTGAGATGTTGCCTGAGGGGCGGATTTCTTGATATTGTGCCCGAGGGGCGAGCCTTTATGTGTTTACTTTTCATAATTGACTGTCATTTACCTGCTTAATAATTTGGAAAAGGCTTTTCATGAAACTACATTTGAGAAAAAGAATTTTACCTATCTTTCACTGTTTTACTAGTTTTACTGTTTCATTATAGAATGTTTTGTGCCTTACGTGATTTCTTGCTTTCATTATTTATTTACATTTGTTACTCACTGAGTAGGAGTACTCACTTTACTCCCATCACCCTGTGTGCAGATTCATGCGTTGCTGATCCTGCCAGTGCGAGTTGAGAGCTCCCTACGGACATTCAGAGTTCACAAGGTAGATGTTTGACGTCCGCAGTCCCGTGTTTCTCCCTCTTTGTCATTTCTATCTCTATATCAGACAGTTTGTAATAGTTTATAGACTTCTCGGACTGGTATTAGAACTTGTAGATGCTCATGACTAGTGACACCCCAGTTTCGGGCTGTGTTGTGTTGTTCTTCCGCGTATTTATGATATTATCTGCTACTTTGGATTATTTTATCATGTTTTGAATGTTTCTAAATGCTTAATTGTTAATAAAATTGGAAAATGGGAAGTATCGGCTGGCCTTGTCTTCACAAGGGGCGCCATCATGACCGGGTCCGGGTTTGGGTCGTAACAATACTCTTCTTCTAGGTACATTACCCGTGCTAGTATCTATTGTACTTTGATGAGTTGTTCTTTGAAATGGACAGGGACTAGAACTAGTTGATTCCATTAATTCTTTTAGACTTATTAGAGATTCTGTTTCTGTTTCTTCATAACTATCTTTTATTTCTTCAAAAATTTGATCAAATTTATCTGATTTTTTCTGTGAAATATTTTCCTTTCTATGTCCCCAATTATCTATTCTTAATTCGCATTTATTAAAATGTTCTTCTACGTCGCTTAAGGTTAATCTTCCAAGTTTACATCCTTTACATTGGAAAGTCTTATTTTTATTTACTTTAACTAGTCTATGACGACCTGGTCAGTCGTCTCATGAGTTACCGCTCCCTTTTTCCCATTTATGCTTCTTTATGCTTTGTTATCCGTGTTTTGTGGTATTGGGTTGGTCAGATCGAATCTGGAATGATTTTGGTAAGGTTCGAGACACTTAGTCTCTTCTAAGAAAGCTTAAGTTGGAAAAGTCAACCAGATATTGACTTATGTGTTAGTGGGCTCAGAAGTGAATTATGATGGTTCGGTTAGCTTCGGGAGGTAATTTGTGACTTAAGAGTGTGATCGGATTGAGTTTTGGAGGCTCGGAGTAGACTTAGGCTTGAATTGACGAAGTTGATATTTTGGCGATTTCCGGCCGGTAGGCGAGATTTTGATATAGGGGTCGGAATGAAATTTCGAGAGTTGCAATAGCTCCGTTGTGTCATTTGGGATGTGTGTGCAAAATTTCAGGTCATTCAGATGTGGTTTGGTTGGATTTTTGATCAAAAGGGGAATTTGGAAGATTTTGGAAACTTAGGCTTGAACTGATATGTTTTGGTTAATTTGATGTTGTTTGAGGCGTTTTGAAGATTGGTATAAGTTTGAATAAGGTATTAGGAGGTCCCAGGGGCCTCGGGTGTGTTTCAGGTGGTCAATCGGATCATTTTGAAGTTAAGAAAGTTGCAGAAATTGCAGGTTCAATAGTTGCAGGTATTAACTCTTAGCGTTCGCGAGTGGACCCTCGCGCTCGAGAAGAGTCAACTGAGGGAGGTGGAAATTGAGACTTCGCGTTCGCGAAGCAGGTTACGCGTTCGCAAGAGGCTACGAGATTGTGCATCGCGTTCGCTTACGTGTAGTCGCGTTTGCATAGAAGGAATTGAGAGGCTGAGCTTCAGTGGAATTACCCATCGCGTTCGCAATGGATGGAACGCATTCGCGAAGGTTCGTCTAGGTAAAGCATCACGTTCACGAGGGTTTTGTCGTGTTCACGTAAGAGGATTTTGGTCAAAGTTATTTTTGTGCTCCACGAATGCGAGGCTTTGACCGCGTTCGCGAAGAAGGAAATTTAGGCCTGGACAGAATGTTTAAGTACTTGTCTTGTCCGCGATTTTGGGGTTTATTTCCTCCATTGTTGGTCGTTTTTGGAGATTTTTGAAGGAGATTGAAGAGGGATTCAAGGGGAATAACTTGGAGGTAAGATTCTTAGACTTAAAACTCGATTATTATTTGAAGTCCACCTAGAAAATCATGGAAATTAAGCAAAAAATTGAAGAACTAGGGCTTGGAAATTTAGACCTTTAATTGAGGATTTGAAGGACCATTTGGGGTCGGATTTGAGAACTTTTGATATGTATGAACTCGTTGGGAGATAAGAAATCCATTGATGTAAAAATTTTGAATTAGGAGATGTAGGCCCAGGGTCGGGTTTTGGTAATTTCGGGATTTGTGTCGTATTTTGATTATTTTCGCTTGGGCTTCGTTCCCTTAGCATATTTTGATATCCTCGTTTTGGTTTTGGATAGATTCGATGTGAGTGGAGGCCGATTCGAGAGGCAAATGCGTTGTGAGCTAGGAATTTGACCGGTTCGAGGTGAGTAATAATTGTAAATGATATTCTGAGGGTTTGAAACCCCGAATTGCACATCATAATGTTATATTCTTGTGAGACACACGCTTGATAACGAGCGTGGGGTCGTGCACTATTGGGGATTGTGACTTGGTCTGTCCCAATTGATGATTTTACTGCGTATTCGACCGAAATCTATTTGCTATCATCATTATTTGGGCTTCGTGCCAACTATTTGAACCCATCGAGGACTTTTACTGATATTTCCTCAGTCTTTATTTACAGTTGTTACTCACTGAGTTGGAGTACTCACTTTACTCCCTGCACCCTGTGTGCAGATTTAGGCGTAGCTGGTTCCGCTCCCGAGTGCTGATCCTTCCAGCTTCAGGCAGACATTCGGAGTTCACGAGGTGGCTGCTTGACGTCCGTAGTCCCGTGTTTCTCTATCTTTATCATCTCTATCTCCTTTCAGACAGGTGTACTAGTTTATAGACTTAGCAGATTTGTATTATGACTTATAGATGCTCATGACTAGTGACACCCCGGTTAGGGCTGTGTTGGGTTGTTCTTCCACGTATTTATGATATTATCTGCTACTTTGGATTATTTATTCATGTTTCGACTGTTTCTAAATACTTAACTGTTAATAAATTGGAAAATGAGAAGTGTCGGATGGTCTTGTCTTCACGAGAGGCGCCATCACGACCGGGTCCGGGTTTAGGGTCATGACATAGTCTCCTTGCTTTTTCTAAAGCTCTGTCTACTTCAAATTCGTCTTGTATCATTTCAACATTCATACACTCAGTATCATTATCTTCTACGTACTTTCAGTTCTACCATCTATTTCTTTATGGGTAGAATAGTTATAATCAATAAACCTATTTGAGGTTTCTCCTTTTGAATTTATGTACATCAAATGAGATTCTGGTTTGAATATTTTTGGCTTTGCAAAATCTTCTAGATTTCATTCTAATCCAGCATATTCTTCTGGGTTTATCTTAATAGATTTTATTAATTTTATCCCTTTATTTCCCATTAATTCGACTACATCTTCTACCTTAATTTTAAATTTTGTATTATTATTAGTTGCCATTTTTCCTATGAAACCTACACATATCAGTAGATTATTTCCATTATTCATTTCTTCGTACCCTTTAGTCTGTATTCCTATTTTAATATTTTTTTCCGAATTCTGCTAAATTTATCATGAAGTCTGGGCTAATATAAAATATTCCTCTATTGTTGGTTTTGTCTACTGCTGTTAAACCTATTATAGATTTCTTTTGATCTGACCATCTGTCATCATATACCACTACTAGTACTTTAGTTCCTACATTCTTTCTAGTTAGTCCTTTTAATCCGATTACTATTAATCCCATATGCATTAAACATTTTTTATAATTTTTTGTTTGTCTTACTGATTCTGTGTTAATTAAATTTAATGGTGCAACTTTATTTCGTATGGCTGATAATTGCTCTTCTCTGTAATGCCTATATAATTGAGAATTATTTGAAAAATGTCACGACCCCGGTTCGCCCTCCATGAACCATCCTGGCAGCAAATAATTTCTACGACTAGGTAAGCCTAAATTGCGGGAAAAAACCCAAAATTTGCGGAAGTAAAAATTTTTAAAACAGTAATAAAGTAATAAAAGTGTTTAAATGTGCCGCTCGGCATACACCATGTTTACCTCTCACTATCCAATACATAGATCCAAGACCCAGAAACACACGAATCACAAGCTAAGGTCAATACTACATAGCTCTAACTCCGGAATGTCTAAAAAGACCAGAAAAATATAGAAGGGATAAATACTAAAAGCAGGAATAGAAAGGGACTTCTCGGTCTGCGGACGCGGCAGATGTACCTCGAAGTCTCTAGAGCAGTCGCCTCCTCAAGGATGATAAGCCTGAGTAGAGGTACCTGGATCTATACATGAAAAACATGCGCATAAGGGGCATGAGTACACCACAGCGGTACTCAGTAAGTGCCAAGCCTAACCTCGGTTGGGTAGTGACGAGGAAAGATCAAGGCCCTATTGAGGTTAAATAAATATAAAGATGACAGGATAAGGTAAGCAGTACAATTGAAAATCTCCAGTAAGGATCTATACAGGTTAATAAGAGTACAATAACAAAAACAAAAATAAGGGCAAACACCAGGAAATACCACTCATAACCAGGATGATAGCCAGGGATCTCTTGGTATCCTCAATATATACTAGGGATCTCTTGGTATCCTCAATATACGTGCCAGGGATCTCTTGGTACCCCGAGGATCTCTCGGTATCCTCAATTATGTGCTAGGGATCTCTTGGTATATCAAGGATCTCTTGGTATCCTCAATATACGTGTCAGGGATCTCTTGGTATCTCACACCTCAGTTCAGATCATAAATACGGACAGGGGATCTCCCAGGATGTCGTCTCATAGTCCCAAAGTAAAAACACACAGTAGCAACACAAGAATACCCAATTAACCTAAATTTCGTACCAAGTAAACAGTTAATTCTAGCCTAACATGCTTCACATAATGCAGTTAAGGCAGTTTAGGCAAATCGGCAATTAAGTCAACTAAACATGCTTTCCTAAACTAGCAACAGGCTAAATACGCAAGTAGAATAAAATAGGAAAAAGAACTCAATTGAAATACTTAAGGAAAAATGGGATTTTCAACAATTAGCTCAAGTACGCGCTCGTCACCTCACGTACAAGGCATTTCAATTATCAAATATATCATATCCTAAGGGGAAGGTCCCCTACAAAAGGTTAGACAAGCCACTTACCTCGAACTAGCTCAAAATCAACCCGATACCACGTCTTTGCCACGAGTACTCAACTCTGAATGGTCCAAATCTATTCAATTCAATTGCATAATGTAAATAATGCTTCAAGTAACTGATTGTACAATTAAAGTCTAAGCTAATACGCGTAATTATGTAAAATGACCAAAACGCCCCTCGAGCCCACGTCTCGAAATCGGGCGAAATTTACATTTTCAAAAATATCTTACTATCATGAGTCTATACATAACAATAACACTAAAATCGAAGTCCAAATGACCCCTCAAATCCTCATTTAAAGGTCTCCTAAACTCAAGCCCTAATTACCCATTTTTTCCCAAATATTTCACCACTAATTAGGTCTTTAATCACATAAAAAGTCAAGGATGTTACCTCCAAGTGATTCCCCTTTGTTTTCCTCAAAAACCTCTCTCAAAAGCTTCAAACCCAAATGAAAATGGTGAAAGAATAGCTCAAAATCGCGAAGGCAACTATTTATATGTTCTGCCCAAGCATTTTCGCATCTGCGGCCCTGGTCCCCCTTTTGGGGACCAAAGGTCGCACCTGCGACTTTCACTTAAAGACCAGAAACCGCATCTGTGATTACCCTTTCACATATGCACCACCACTTCTGCGGTATTCCTCCCGCATTTGCGGAACCTGAATACCCTCCCTAGATCTGCTTCTGCGATGGCTCCGCCGCTTCTGTGGCTCCGCACTGTTGATACCCAATTTTACGTTTTATTTTTATATACAAAATACCTTTCAAAATAGCATGTATGTGTGTATATAGGTATGTCCCAAGGTCCAATTATATTTTCCTAATATTTCAAGGATTTTTAAATCAATTTACTGCCCTATTTTATCAAGAAAACCCCAATAATTATCCCCAAAATTATCATTTTGGTGATTCATTTATTGGAGTCTCAGTTTACACAAAAATATGGCTAATATATTTTTATATATTTTTTTACAAATTTATTTGGTATTTTAAGGATTAAATTGCATAATTGCAATATTTGCCATTTTTAGGTTTAAATTCGTCTCGTTATTATAAAATAGGGTCTTATATTTTTAAATTATTAATTTTATATTATAAACCATTTTAGCACTTTCAATATGTTTTAAAAATTCATTTACTATTTTTATAAATTAAATGGGAAAATAGGGGCTATTTAACTTATAACCAGATTTGGATTTATATAGCCTAAATTACACCAGACCCCAAGCCAAATTAAACCAGCCTAAAGACCCAAGCCCAATCCCTAAATCTACCCGACCCAAACCGGATTAAATCTTGGTCATTGATCAAAATTGATCAACGGCCCAAATTCAATCTTACCAAATTAAACCCAAACGACCCCCCCCAAACCCCTCTCATTCCTCACTCAACCGACCCTCTTCTCTCTCTCTCTCTATCTCTAGTTCTCTCTAGAACCTTCCCCCTTCCCCTCTGCTCCGATTAGCTCCACCCGCCTTCTCCGGTCACCTCCTGAACTGAATCCATGGTGGTCTAACCACCTACCAACCTACTATGGTTCCTACACGCTTGGTTACTAAAGACTCATGACTTGACCATGAAGAAGCTGGATCCAGACCTTGTTTGATTCGAGTTCCATGGCTATCTCCGGCAAGCCATGTTTGTTTGAGCCTGACCTCCACTCCTCCTGTTTAGATCAACGACGATCCAAGTCTTTCTCACCATTTGGGTTCCTCTGAAACCCTAGCTTTTGAGGTTCTTCTGATTTCCTTAGATCTGTTCTAGATCCATGTTTTCCCTAAACTTTTAAAACGATTTCTTGACTTTTTTTTTTAATATTATGCTTTCAAAACCTTTATTTATTCTGATCTAGGGTTTTTAGTTATGTTTCTCTGATTTTCTTTTTTTTCTTGTATGTTTCTCTGATTTTATTTTTCTTTGTGTGTTTCTTCTACTATGTTGCTTCTACTGCGTTCCTTGTGTGTTTCGTCTACCTCGTCTTCTCCTACTGTGTTGTTGTTAGGTTTTTTTCACCATGTTCTTATTTGTTTCTTCTACTAGTTCTTCTATTGGTTTCGCATGTTGTTCTTTTACTATTCCTATCATGAGTTCCTACAACTAAAAGAGCACGTTAAAGGACTCAGTTCCTTTCCGAGACCTCTGAACCTGTTTCAGTTACTATCTTCTCCCTTAATCATTTTTCCTATCGTCTCTACACTCGGTTATGGTAAGAACCCTAAATTTGGGGGCTCATCCGAGTTTTGAAACCCTTGGCTATGTGATTTACTTGCTCTTCATCTTCGAACTTGTTTGATTTCAGAAAACCCAACTCTTTTGGACTTATTTGAAGTTTTTTGAATTTGTTAACTGGGTCTTGAAATCTCCGTTTCTTTAAGCGATTCTGATTTTTCTACTAAAACTCTTCTAAGGTCCTTATAATGGACCCTTTGTATGCTATTTGATACTATCTCTTCTAACCTAGGTGACTACCTACTGATTTGGCAATGGCATGACATTTTCTTTGCTCTAAATTAAACCTAGCATATGTGTGTGCTCTTAATATGTGTTGAACTTCCCTCTAAAAATGGCTTTCAATTTTGATTGATTTCAGACTTCCCTTGTATAAGTTTGATTGATTTCTTTCCTTGTTTGCCGATTTCCCCGTTACTTGATTTGAGTCGAAAACTTTCCTTAGACCCTTCATGAGCCAGTAATTTCAAACCTCTGACCCCTTGATTTACTGTATCCCATAATTAAAACTCCTATGTATATAGCCCTAATTGCCTACTTTGTACAGGATGTTTATTTGATTTCTTTCCTTGAATAGTTTTACCGTTTGAATTTGATTCCTTAATTAAAGGAAGTCTTGTATTGATTGATTTTTAATTGATAACCAGTTCCTTAATTGTTTTCTTACCATTATTTCTACCAGTTTTCACACTATAAATAACGACTCTTTCATTGACACAAGGACATCAATCCATCACTCGTAGTCTTTCTAAACTTATACTTACACTCAAAGTATTCTCTCTTGTTGCTTGAACTGTGCCCTGTTTACAAGACTACTACCTGCTTTTCTCTATTTACTTCTTTGAAACTGGTATGTCCTGATTTAAGATTTCAACTTCACAACAATGTGTTTATTTATTACTTTTTGTATCTATGTCTGCTTACTGCTTCTGTGTAGTTCCACACTTGCCTAGCATATTGATTTCTTTCTGCCTGCTCTATTATGAATCCCAAACCCTTGCCTCATTATGTGTTTAAGCTGTAGTTTGAGGCATGGCAATACTGCAAGTTATTGACCATGAATCAAATTCGATCCCTTGGGATCCTAGCCTCTAAATAGTGTGTTCTGGCAGGTTTGAGAGTATGTTAGCATCCTCCATTGCTGAGCATGCTTGAAGCCTACCCTTGCCTAAGCAATAGGCTCTTTACAATATCCCTATTCCCTATTACCCTATGTGTACTTATTTGTAGATGTTTCCCTCTTCTTTTCCCCTTTCAGAATTTTGTTTCTGCACTTGCACCCTCTCTTACTCTTTAAGTTTTGCCCCCCTCTTGTGAGCCTTGCCTTGGGACCCTTTGAGCTCCCTCTGAACTTGGACATTTTAGGGCTAACCCTTCCACACTGCACTTGTCATAATCTGATAATACATTTGGGTGTGAGCATTGCCCGGAGCCCCATTGAGGCTCTTAGGGAACTTTGACACATTCAAATGGGAGAAAGGCTTTGGATCATGATCCCTTGGAGTTGGTTTACCTCATATTTCAGACATGAAGTCTGAATCAGGATCTCCTTTGGTTGTACTTTTATATTTTCTGATGCATTTTTTTTACTTTATTCCGGGCTGTAATAATTTGTAATAAACTCTTGGGGATGGCTAGTGAAAAGGGCGGGTAACTATGTATGCAAAGGGTAGATACTATGCCTACAGGTCATTCTAAATTCTACATTCTCACATAGATACCATGTCTATAGGTGTTTTTGAATTTAATGCATATAGAAATCATGCCTATAGGGGATTCTGAATGTCCATTTTCACGTAGAAATCATGATCATAGGATTACTACATTCGTATAGATATTATGCTCATAGGTTTTAAACAAATGCTGCATCTAGATATCATGCTCATAGGTTTTTCTGCCAGTTAGATACCATGTTTATAGGTTAAAACCAGTCTTATGCATTTAGATATCATGTCTATAAGGCTTCTGCATTTTTTTTACCATGTCTACAAAAGGCTTAAAATAAATTATGCGTAGAAAGCAGGTCTATAGGAATTCCTAATCGAACCCGAATCACTTCATTCACGTATAGAGCTAAAACCAGTAATAATAAGTACCACTAGTTGCAGAACTTATAACCTTTGTTAAAACTTGCCTTTTCTTTTTGACTACTGTATTCATTTTTTTAGACCTTGTTATTTCATTGCTTTCTGAATTCAGTAGATGTCATGCATATAGGATCCTTGTCCAAACACTTAGGCAAGCCTTAGGGTAAAGTTATAAACTGAATCAGTTTTATTAACTACAACAGGCAGGCAGGCCTGATTCGGTCTTCTTATCTGAATTATGTAATAAATCAGTCTGCCTCAACCTTTAAGTCCTCTCATGTTAGTATTTAATCAGGCCCTAAACAGTATGTGTAAGTCATGCTAATTACGTGCTTCTTTGTTTAAAGGAGGTGTATTCGAGCCTTTTTTGCTTGTTATGTGCTTTCCCCAATTTCCTATACATGTTTTGTGTGTCGCCTAAGAATTTTGCCTTTGAAACTACAAATAAGTCTAATACCCCTCCCCTTTAGGATTAGTAGTCCTAAATTCTTCCGGGATTGATAGGATTGGGATGGGTAATAGCGTGCAATAAGTAAAACGAGACTATCTCGCTCTTTAATACCTTAACGGGGTAGGAAAGGTAGATATGGATTCAATAATGTCACGTGTAGCCCCTCATTAAGGAGAGATTACCGGGCATTATGTGGGGTGATCCATATTATTAATAAACCTAGGACCCCCTTTCCCTTTGTTTCTTTGTTTCTTCTAAAGATTTCAAACTATATCTTTAAGGAAAATCAGCTTTCTTTTAGTTCTTTCCAACTTTGTTTATTTGTCAACCTTTATGTGAAAATACCCTCTTATCTGTAGTTTCATTTGCTTACATGTCATTTGCGCCTAAAGTCACAACAATAGTCTGGCCGGGAACCACACTAGTGGATCTTGAGGGGTGCCTAACACCTTTCTCTTGGGATAATTTCAAGCCCTTACCCAATCTCTGGTTACTCATATCAAAACCCTCTTGGTGTCCTAATGCACCTTAATCATTAGGTGGCGACTCTTCAATTCAAACCCAAATTCCCAAAAGGGAATGAATTGCCCTCCCAAATGTCATAAACCCGATTTTGCAAGAAAAAGGGGGCGCGATAGCATGGCGACGTTGTTGGGGATCTTTTAGGCTTTTACCATTTCAGACTATTACTGTGGCTTGACATTTTCTTTATATGCCTTTATTTGTTTAATACCTTTAAGCATTTAATTCCCTTTTCAACTACAAAACTGACTTGTCTTTTGTTTCTTTCCTTTCTTTCCTTTACTTCTTTTCTTTATTACTGCTTTAAATTATGAAGAACTGTTGTATTTACTGCTTTCTCAACGTGCAAATACATGACAACCTGCTTTAGTTATTGCATAAACATGTTTTCAACATCATATTCCCCTCGTGCCAAACAAAATACCATAGCAATGCTTAAAATGAGTGGTTGCACTCTTCCGATGTAATCACCCCCTAAATCCAGCAAAATTATATTTGCGGTAAAACCAGTCGATCAACGGTGTAGTCGACGGTTCCACGTCTTTCCCTCTCTAGTTGTCCGCTCAAGGGTACCAGTCTAAAACCCTATAGAAACCTTACTCTGTTCAATTGTGCATGCATCATGGTCAAACCTAGCCAAGTCAGTTATGTTGTCCGCATAATGACTATTTAAGATAGCCTTGTCCAAAGTCCACTGTGTTTCCCTAAAACCCAAACGGACACTACAACATTTTGTGCATTTATTTGGAGAACTAAATGTTTTATTCCAATTATTGATATTTAATAGTCAAGTTTGGTAGGGGTAAGGGCCTAACCCTTTCGTCTTGCAGAAATATGAGGCACGACGTACCCAGATTCGGCATGGTCATCAACATCCACCCGAAATTGCTAAGCTGGTGGGAGGATCTTCATTCGAGTGATCAGACTCTTATCCGGAAATACCTAGGAAATCTACCTTATTTCCTGGAAATCCAACCTAACAACAAGATCATAGAAGATGCTACTCTGTTCTGGGATTGTGACAGGTCTATGTTCTGCTTCGGAGATATTGAGATGACACTCCTGCTGGGAAATAGGGGGATTAGCCGGTAGACCATGGGAAACTCCGGGTTTGTTAATGATGGAAAACCGCAAGGGTAGAGGTTTTCTCAAAATGATGGGTCTGAAGAAGAATCCAGAACTGACATGTCTGAAAGAATCTTATGTCCCCTTTGACTACTTGTTTGAGAGGTACGGTCACAACAAGTCCTATCGTACCTATCCCGAATCATTAGGACATATTCACCTAAGGGTAATTGTATTTATGTTTTGTTTCCTGGGGTTGGCAGTGTTCCCAATGAAGAAAGCAAGGATCCATACCAGGCTAGCTATGGTATCTAAAACTCTGATAGAGGGAATTGGTGGGAAACCATTCAGCATAGTGCCCATGATCATTGTAGAGATTTACCGAGTCTTAGAGAAGTGTCAACAAGGAGCCGGACACTTCGAGGGCTGCAATTTGGTACTCTAGCTCTAGCTCATAGAACACCTCCAAAGGGGTGAATACCGGCAAGAGATTCAGCGAAGGGACTGGGATGATCATATAACTTTCCATCATCCAAGGCGGATGAATTACATGCCTAACATATTCGCCCAGCCAGACGATGCTAAGGGATGGTTAGAGTTGTTTGAAAACCTAACTGGGGATCAAATACAATGGATGTTCGAATGGTTCCCTACCGAGGAGTTTTTCGCCCAATCCAGGGACGCGCTATTTTTGATATTAATCGGTCTGAGAGGAACCTAGCCTTATGTCCCTCTTCGAGTTATGAGACAGGCTAGTAGGAATTATGTTATACCAAGGGTCGACAAGATGAGTCACTTCCGGGCTGACTTCCAAGCTGATGACAGTCCTTATAAGTGCCAAGCTCAGCATATGTGGCATTGCAAGATCATCATGGGAAGAGATACTATCGAACCAGATAGATACCACGTTGGTTGTGCTCCCTACTATTCAGGCTGATTAGAATCTAATCACGATGGTCTGGGTCAGCTAAGACTTTTTAGGGGCCACAGGATCATAGACGAGAGGGCCGAGGCACACGTCAAATACAATCAACTACGCAAGAGGATTCGGGAATATGAAAGCGAGCATCGTGAGATACAAGAAGCTCACCAAAGTCTGATTGAAGAGTGGAAAGACATGGGTGTCAGTTCCAACTAGCGACTGGGATACTTGGAGCGGGGTTTAGTAGAGCTGGAAAGGAAATTTCACAAAGGAATCGAGGATTGCTAGAATGCTGAAGGAAACGAGGGCGGACACCTAGATAGAGCTTACCTGTTGCTGGGACTTTACGAGTTAGTGAAGCTGTTCGATGGTGCCAAAGATGTCGAGTCTGGGGAATGTCCTTCTAGGACCAAGTAGATAAGGAGTTTTTCCTTTTTCGCTTTACAAAATGTAATAAGGCCAATAGCCATTAGTGATTTTTCATTCCTGTTTATTTAGTGTCGATTTGGTATTCATCTACTTTTTTATAAATAAAATGAGGCATTTAGCATCCTATGTTATCCAAATCAATTTGTCGCTATGCCTACCTCGGGCACAGAAAGGTCCCCAAATTAGGACACGATTTAAATTCCCGCATTATGTGTTTAAATACCGCAATACTTTTTATGATCCTCACTAACTTGGTTACCTTTAGTTTTATTATTTGTTTTTGTTTTTATTATTCCCCTCCCAAAAGGTTAGTTCTTGCACTCTGACATCATCATCCTATTAAATGAGATCCAGGGGCCCTCCACCCGCTCCTCCTCTTAGTCCTATCAGAAACAAAAACAAAGGGAAGATGGAATATTCGAACAACACCAGATAGGAAAACTCAACTGAACAGGTAGAGGTCACTCATGGTACTCAAGTTTCCAAAGAAAGTGTGTCCCAACTCGAGCAGAAACTGTTAAAGCTCCAGGAGGAACTTGATCAAGTTCAGAATCTGGCAAATTTGTCATTTTTCCTCACAACTACAGATGTTAACTTCCCAAATGCTCAACACCCCACACCTCCACAAAATATCTCAAAGCCACTAAACCATCTCGCTCCTCACCGCCACTGCAACACCTGCCATACTTCCAACAATACTCCACTGCCCATCCCTGAACCCCAAAACTCCACAAATGACCACTTTCACACCCATCATAACACCCTCATCTACGTGGAAACCATGCCACACTCCACCCAACCCATCTCAAGTGCACCCGAGTCTGATAATAAAGACTTGCTCATCAGGAATCTGGCTGAAGAACTCAAGAAATTAACTAGCCGAATTCAGGGCATTGAAGGAAGTAAGGGGATTGAAGGGTGGAACTATGAAAATCTTTGCATACAACCCGATGTCGAACTTCCCAAGGGGTACAGACCTCCTAAGTTTGAGATGTTTGATGGTACAGGGGATCCAAGAGTTCATTTGAGAACATATTGCGACAAGTTGGTCGGGGTAGGAAAGGACAAGAGGATCCATTTGAAACTTTTCGTGAGGAGTCTGAAAGGAGATGCTCTGTCTTAGTACATTAGCCAAGACCCGAAGAACTGGTCGAACTGGGTGAGTATAGCATCTGACTTTATGGACAGATTCAGGTACAACACAAAAAATGCACCAGACGTGTTCTACATCCAGAACCGAAAGAAGAAGCCCACGGAAAAATTCCGCGAGTATGCCACTCGCTGGAGATCAGAAGCTACTAAGGTCAGGCCTGCTTTAGAAAAGGAACAAATGAATAAGTTTTTCATCCAGGCTCAGGACCCGCAGTATTATGAAAGGCTAATGTTGATTGAGAACCATAAATTTTCTGACATCATCAAGCTGGGAGAAAGGATCAAAGAAGGCATCAAAAGTGGTATGGTTACAAACTTTGAAGCCTTACAAGCCACCAATAAGGCTTTACAATCTGGTGGTACGTCCAAGAAAAGGGATGTAGGTGCCGTAATGGTAGCACAGAGAACCAAATCCCCTATCAAATACCAAACCTATCCAATGCCTCCACTCACATATCAGCCTACTCCAAACTACCAGGCACCCTCACCCTCTTACCAAACTCCACCTCCCACATATCAACCTACCTCACCAAAATATTCCCAACCTGCATATGTCTACCAAGGCTACAATGCTCAACCATCCCACTATCAATCGCCTCCCACACATCAAAACTTTCCTAGACTTCAACCAAATTTTGACCGAAGACATCCCAAATAATATACTGCCATTGTTGAACCCATTGACCAGTTGTACGAAAGGCTCAATGCTGCTGGTTATGACACCCATATCCCTACCATAACTCCTAAGAACCCTACTTAATGGGTCAACCCAAACAAATCCTGTGCATACCATTCTGGCATGAAAGGACATACCATCGATGAATGTCGCTCCGTGAAAGACAAGATCCAGGACCTAATTGATAGCAACATTATTGTGGCAAAGGAGCCTGCTCTGAATGTCTGCAATAACCCTCTGCCAGACCACAAGGGTAGAGGTGTTCACATGATTGAAATAAAGTATGATTGGGACCCCAAGGGATCGATCGGTTTGATCACAGAAGGTGACGATCCAAAGAAGCCAATAGTCACCCTTAATCCGATTGTAGTCTAGATTCAGCCTTCTAGGGACGCCGAGGTAAATATGTCCATGCTACTTGAGTTTGAAGCACCATCCTATGCAAAGATGCCAACACCGATTGAGGTAGAATTTATGTCACCAGCAAATGCATCTACACTTTTCGAAATTACAGTTTTACCGCCTAAGGTGCATGCTCCGTTCGGAATAAAGATAGCCATGCCAATTCCAGTGGCAATGTCTACCGTAACACTATTGCATATAAATGCCATACCTTGGGACTACACAGCTGAGGCAAGAAGAAAAGGGAAGGTCATGTTTGGGGAAGCCGTTGTGGCATAGGGTATGACCAGAACCGGTAGGGTTTATACCCCCGAACATTTGGCTGAGTCAAGCAAGCACGCCTCTGGTCTGCCAACCATCACTGAAACTGGGCCCGATGATCTCTGGATAAAGGTACAAGCCAAGGAATACTCGGTCATTGATCAGCTAGACAAAACACCAGCCCAAATTTCTATCCTGCTTTGTTACAAAATTTTGATGCACACAAAAATGCCTTGTTAAAGGTGTTGAGTGAGGCCTATGTACCAAGCAACATCACCGGAGGAGAGGTGGCAAACATGGTAGGGCAAACGATCAAAGGACAGGCACTAACTCCGAATGTCTGGAATTTGAGTGAGGCCTATATACCAAGCATTCTTGAATTTGACATTGTCTACGTAACTTAGAAAGCGATCAAAGGACCGGCACTAGCAGATGACCTTGCTGAAAATCTCGTGGACGGAGAGTACGAACCCCTAAAAATGTACTTTCCTGACGAAGAGGTATCATTCATAGGAGAAGTTATTGTAGAATCCTATGACGGTTGGAGAATGTTTTTCGATGGAGCAGCAAATTTCAAAGGAGTCAGCATAGGAGCAGTCCTAGTATCAGAAACCGGTCAGCATTATCCGGTGTCTGCCAAACTCAGGTTTCCTTGCACCAACAACATGGCCGAGTACGAAGCATGCATCTTAGGGCTCAAGATGGCCATTGACATGAACATTCAAGAATTTCTAGTAATTGGGGATTCAGACTTGCTTATACATCAGGTCTGAGAAGAATGGGCGACTACGAACTCCAAAATACTCCTTTATCTGCATCATGTACATGAGTTGAGAAAGAGGTTCACAAAGACAAAATTCTAGCATGTCCCCAGAGTCCAGAATGAATTCGCCGATGCACTAGCTACCCTATCATCCATGATACAACACCCAGACAAAAACTTTATTGATCACATTCCAGTAAAGATCCATGATCAGCCAGCTTATTATGCTCATATTGAGGAAGAAGCAGACGGAAAGCCATGGTTTCATGATATCAATGAATATTTAACGAAAGGAGAATACCCAGAACTTGCAAAACCTACTCAGAAATGCACACTTCGGAGGTTGTCCAACAATTTCTTTCACATTGGAGGTATCCTGTATAGGAGGACTCCTAATTTGGGATTACTAAGGTGTGTCGACGCGAAAGAAGCATCTAAACTGCTAGAAGAAATCCATGTTGGGACCTGCGGTCCACATACAAACGGTTTTGTCTTAGCCAAGAAGATACTCCGGGCTGGTTACTTCTGGATGACTATGGAAACAGACTGCATCCAGTATGTTCGAAAATGCCACCGCTGCCAGATACATGCAGACATGATCAAGGTGCCCCAAATGAGCTTACTGCAACAAGCTCACCATGGCCATTCGTCGCATGTGGAATGGACGTTATTGGACCAATCAAACCTACTGCGTCCAACGGGCACAAATTCATCCTAGTAGCAATTGACTATTTCACCAAATGGGTCGAAGCATCATCTTACAGAGCAGTAACTAAGAAAGCCGTGACAGACTTTGTCCGCGACCGCATTATTTGCCTATTCGGGATTCCAGAGTCAATCATCACTGATAATGGCTCCAATCTCAACAGTGACTTGATGAAAGCTATGTGGAAGCCTTAAAGATCAAACACAAGAATTCCACAGCCTACAGGCCTCAGATGAATGGAGCCGTAGAAGCCGCCAATAAGAATATCAAGAAGATATTGAGTAAAATAATAGAGAAACAAGCAGTGGCACGAGAAGCTATCATTTTCTTTATTGGGATATCACACCACAGTATGCACATCAACCGGGGCAACCCCCTACATGCTGGTATATGGCACAGAAGCGGTCATTCCTACTAAAGTAGAAATCCTTCCTTGAGGATCATACAGGAAGTAGAGCTCGACAATGTAGAATGGTTAAAAAGTCGATATAAGCAGTTAGCCCTCATAGATGGAAAAAGGATGAACGCAGTTTGTCGTGGTCAACTTTATCAAAATTGGATGTCTAAAGCCTTCAACAAAAGAGTCAAGCCGAGACAGTTCGCACTGGGGTAGCTGGTGTTAAAGAAAATTTTCCCGCATCAAGATGAATCTTAAGGGAAGTTCTCTCCCAACTGGCAGGGTCCGTACATGGTTCACCGGGTTCTGACAGGAGGAGCCCTCATACTTGAAGAAATGGATGGAGAAGTCTGGCCAAAGCCAATTAATTCAGATGTAGTCAAGCGTTACTATGTGTAATCTTTATGCCTTCCTATACGTTGTAATTTAAACTATGCCTTACCTGATTCCCATTTAAGAGGGGATATGTAGGCAGCCCTATGGGGTCGGTCACAATAAAATTTCCATTTTCCCTGCTATTGGAAACTGGGGCATAATTTTGAAGAGGACCCTCAAAATTTCGAAGTTGATTTTAGCCAATCATTGCAAACAATAGTCAGAAACATCAACCCATTAAACTGGGGCAGAATTTTGAGGAGGACCCTCAAAATTCCGTAGCAAAAGAGGTTGCAATGTCCTGAACCACGTCACAGTTGTCGATTCATCTAAAAGCTGTTTCTTAATTATATACTTATATCGTATTTTTACAAAATCATGCATGTTTATTACTGAAATTACCTTATTTAGCAACGTTACCCTAATGATACATACAGTCTCACCAGATCAGAGTCAAGCGGGTCAAGCAGAGCCAGCGGGAATACGAACTAACCTCCCCCCTCTACAAAACTCACAATTTTTCTTTGGATGTGGGTACTTGAGTTGCAAAATCATCAAAAATGCCATACACCTATGATACCCACACTACTCAGAAATACAACTCTCAGAACTGTTGCACTTATTTGTAGTTGCTATCCGCACACAACAATGTCCCCAGTAGGCATAATGTCCCCAACATCCACAATATCGCAATCAGCTATCAGCTAAGAAAACTCTATGTCTTTTATTTCTTACATAAGGCTACTATTCTGCCTTCCGAGGTTAAGCTCTACCTCCATCTGCATTCTTTCATTGCATAAGGCTACCATTCTGCCTTGCGAGACTAAGCATTGTCTCCATCTGCATTTCATGCATTGCATAAGGCTACTATTCTGCCTTCCGAGACTAAGCACTGTCTCCATCTGCATTTCCTGCATAAGGCTATCATTCTGCCTTCCAAGGTTAAGCTCTACCTCCATCTGCATTCTTGCATTGCATAAGGCTACCATTCTGCCTTCTAAGGTTAAGCTCTATCTCCACTTGTATGGCTAAAAGATCACCACCTTATTTACACTCGCATGGCTAAAAGATCGCGCTTTATTTACACTTGCATGGCTGAAAGATTGCCATTGTTACACCTGCATGGCTGAAATATCGTCGCTTCATTTTACACTTGCATGGTTGAAATATCGCCACCTTTACACCTGTATGACTGTAAGATTGCCGCTTTATTATACACTTGCATGGCTGAAAGATTGCCGCGTTATTTTACACTTGCATGGCTGAATGATCGCCGCTTATTGCATTTCATGGGCTGAAAGATCGCAACTTCATCTACATTTGCATGGCTGAAAGATCGTTGCCTACTGCATTGCATGGCTGAAAGATCTCCACCTACTACATTGCATAGGCTGAAAGATCACCAAACAATGCATTTCATGGGCTGAAAGATCGCCAAATTATCCAAAGTTGTCATTGTTCAGAAGCACCATTTTCACAGCCCGAGAACACCATGCCACGGCCTGAGGACTCCTTTAATCTTTTTCATATCATTATTCAAAAGGAACATAGTTCGGAGGCATCATTATCATATCCCGAGATCATCATTTAATGGCCTGTGAATCCTTCATCATACGCTTAACGGCCCAGGACGTCATGGTCCGAGGACGTCATCCTAACCGTCCAAAGACAACATTCATGGTCCAACGAGAACTTGCATCATGTTTAAATTTCCGCACAATATATGCTTGTATTGCTCATTTGCAGGTAAATCGGTGAGCAACGACCATCTCGGTAGGAGCGATCCCGCTCCAGTTCCCGCAACCCTATTAGACCTTAACCATTCAGCCCAACCCGAATATTGCGTCTGTTCTTGAAAGATCTACATCGGCATACTCTGCCAACGGATCCTGAACTACATATGGCCTGATTCCAGTAAGACCAGGGATATGTAGGCAACTCAAAATCCAGGGCATGGCCAAACTTCTTCAAACCATTTCGTTCGGTCAAAATTGGGCATCATATCTTTACCCGATAACTCTTTCATCCTTCCCGGGTAAAAAGGGGCAACTGTTGATACCCAATTTTTCCCTATATTTTTATGTACAAAATACCTTTCAAAATAGCATGTATGTGCATATATAGGTATGTCTCAAGGTCCAATTAATTTTCCCTAATTTTTCAAGGATTTTTAAATCAATTTACTGCCCTATTTATCAAGAAAACCCCAATAATTATTCCCAAAATTATCATTTTGGTGATTCATTTAATGGAGTCTTAGGTTTACACTAAAATATGGCTAAGATATTTTTATATATTTTTTTAAAAATTTATTTGGTATTTTAAGGATAAAATTGCATAATTGCAGTATTAGCCATTTTTAGGTTTAAATTTGTCTCGTGATTATAAAATAAGGTATTATATTTTTAAATTGTTAATTTTATATTATAAACCATTTTAGCACTTTCCATTTGTTTTATGAAATTCATTTACCATTTTTATAAATTAAATGGGGAAAAGGGGCTATTTAACTTATAACCAGATTTGGCTTTATAATCTAGCCTAAACTACACCAGACCCCAACCCATATTATACCAACCCAAAGACCCAAGACAAATCCCTAAATCTACCCTACCCAAACTGGATTAAATCTTGGTTGTTGATTAAAATTGATCAACGACCCTAATTCACTCTTACCAAATTAAACCCAAACGACCCCCCCCCCAAACCCCTCTCATTCCTCACTAAACCGATTTCCTTCTCTCTCTCTCTCTCTATCTCTGATTCCCTCTAGAACCTTCCCCCTTCCTCTCCGCTCCGATGAGCTCCACTCGCCTTCTCCGGCCACTTCCTGGCCTGAATCCATGGTGGTCTAACCACCCACCAGCCTACTATGGTTCCTACACGCTTGGTTATTAAAGACTCATGACTTGACAACGAAGAAGCTGGATCCAAACCTTGTTTGATTCGAGTTCCATGGCTATCTCCGGCAAGCCATGTCTGTTCAAGCCTGGCCTCGACTCCTCCTGTTTAGATCAACGACGATCCAAGTCTTTCTAACCGTTTGGGTTCCTCTAAAACCCTAGCTTTTGAGGTTTTTCTGATTTCCTTAGATCTGTTCTAGATCCATATTTTCCCTAAACTTTTCAAACGATTTCCTGACATTTCTTTTAAAACTATGCTTTCAAAACCTTTATTTTTTCCGATGTAGGGTTTTTTAGTTATGTTTCTCTGATTTTCTTTTTTCTCTTGTATGTTTCTCTGATTTTCTTTTTCTTTGTGTGTTTCTTCCACTATGTTGCTTCTACTGTGTTCCTTGTGTGTTTCGTCTACCTCATCTTCTCCTACTGTGTTCTTGTTATGTTTTTTTCACAATGTTCTTATTTGTTTCTTCAACTAGTTCTTCTATTGGTTTCGCATGTTGTTCTTTTACTATGCCTATTATGAGTTCCTACAACTAAAAGAGCATGTTAAAGGTCTCAGTTCCTTTCTGAGACCTCTGAACCTGTTTCAATTGGTATCTTCTCCCTTAATCACTTACCCTTTTGCCTCTGCACTAGGTTAATGGCAAGAACCCTAAATTTGGGGGTTCATCCGAGTTTTGAGACCTTTGGCTATGTGATTTTCTTGCTCTTCATCTTTGAACTTGTTTGATTTTAGAAAACCTAACTCTATTTGGACCTATTTCAAGTTTTCTAAATTTGTTAACTGAGTCTTAAAATCTCAGTTTCTTTATGCGATTCTGATTTTTCTACTAAAACTCTTCTTAGGTCCTTATACCTCTTTGTATGCTATTTGATACTATCTATTGTAACTTAGGTGACTACCTACTAATTTTGCAATGGCATGATGTTTTCTTTGCTATAAATTCAACCTAGCATATTTGTGTGCTCTTTATATGTACTAAACTTCCCTCAAAATGGCTTTCAATTTTGATTGATTTCAGACTTCCCTTGTATAAGTTTGATTGATTTCTTTCCTTGTTTGCTGATTTCCCTGTTACTTGATTTGAGTCCAAAACTTTTCTTAGCACCTTCATGAGCCAGTAATGTCAAACCTCTGACCCCTTGATTTACTGTATACTGATTGATCCTTACCTTATTTATTTTAGCCGTGTATTTCAAAATTCATCCCTTAATTAAAACTCTTATGTATTTACCCCTAATTGCCTACTTTGCACAGGATGTTTATTTGATTTTTTTTCCTTAAATAGTTTTACCGTTTGAATCTGAATTCCTTAATTAAAGGATGTCTTGTATTGATTGATTTTTAATTGATAAACAGTTCCTTAATTGTTTTCTTACCATTATTTCTGCCTGTTTTCAAACTATAAATATCGACTCTTTCATTGACATAAGGACATCAATCCATCACTCATAGTCTTTCTGTACTTATACTTACACTCAAAGTATTCTATCTTGTTGCTTGAACTGTGGCCTGTTTATAAGCCATACTACCTGCTTTTCTCTATTTACTTCTTTGAAACTGGTATGTCCTGATTTAAGATTTCAACTTCACAACAATGTGTTTATTTATTACTTTTTGTATCCCTGTCTGCTTACTGCTTCTGTGTAGTTCAACATTTGCCTTATCATATTGATTTCTTTCTGCCTGCTATATTATGAATCCCAAACCCCTGCCCCCTTATGTGTTTAAGCTATGGTTTGAGGCATGGCAATACTGCAAGTTATTGACCATGAATCAAACTCGATCCCTTGGGATCCTAGCCTCTAAATAGTGTGTTCTGGCAGGTTTGAGAGTATGTTAGCATCCTCCATTGCTGAGCATGCTTGAAGCCTGCCATTGCCTAAGCAATAGGCTCTTTACAATCTCACTATTCCCTATTCCCCTATGTGTACTTATTTGTAGTTGTTTCCCTCTCCCTTTCCCCTTTCAGAATTCTGTTTCTGCACTTGCACCCTCTCTTAGTCTTTAAGTTCTGCCCCCCTCTTGTGAGCCTTGCCTTGGGACCCTTTGAGCTCCATCTGAACTTAGACACTTGAGGGCTGACCCTTTCACACTGCACTTTTCCTAATCTGATAATACATTTGGGTGTTAGCATTGCCCGGAGTCCCATTGAGGCTCTTAGGGAAGTTTGACACATTCAAATGGGAGAAAGGCTTTGGATCATGATCCCTTGGAGTTGGTTTACCTCATATTTCAGACATGAAGTCTGAATCAGGCTCTCCATTGGTTGTACTTTTATATTTTCTGATGCATTTTTTTACTTTATTCTGGGCTGTAATAATTTGTAATAAACTCTTGGGGATGGCTAGTGAAAAAGGCGGGTAACTATGTCTGCAAAGGATAGATACTATGCCTACAGGTCATTCTAAATTCTACATTCTCACATAGATACCATGTCTATAGGTGTTTTTGAATTCTGCACATTCAAATGCATATAGAAAGCATGCCTATAGGGGATTCTGAATATCCATTTTCACATAGAAATCATGATCATAGGATTACTAAATTCGTATATATATATTATGCTCATATGTTTTAAACAAATGTTGCATATAGATATCATGATCATAGGTTTTTCTGCCAGTTAGATACCATGTTTATAGGTTAAAACCAGTCTTATGCATTTAGATATCATGTCTATAAGGCTTCTGCATTTTTTTACCATGTCTACAAAAGGCTTAAAATCAACTACGCGTAGAAAGCATTTCTATAGGAATTCCTAATCGAATTTGAATCGCTTCATGCACGTATAGAGCTAAAACCAGTAATAATAAGTACCATTTGTTGCAGAACTTATAACCTTCGTTAAAACATACCTTTTCTTTTTGACTACCGTATTCAGTTTTCTTTTAGACTTTGTTATTTCATAGCTTTCTGAATTCAGTAGATGCCATGCCCATAGGATCCTTGTCCAACACTTAGGCAAGCCTTAGGGTAAAGTTTTAAACTGAATCGGTTCTATTAACTACAACCAGCAGGCAGGCTTGATTCGAGCTTCTTATCTAAATTATGTAATAAATCAGTTTGCCTCAACCTTTAAGTCCTCTCATGTTAGTATTTAATCAGACCCTAAACAGTATGTGTAAGTCATGCTAATTACGTGCTTCTTTGTTTAAATGAGGTGTATCTGAGCCCTTTTTGCTTGTTATGTACTTTCCCCCAATTTGCTATACATGTTTTGTATGTCACCTTAGAATTTTGCCTTTGAAACTACAAATAAGCCTAATATCCCTCACCTTTAGGATTAGTAGTCCTAAATGCCTCCGGGACTGATAGGATTGGGACGGGTAATAGTATGCAATAAGTAAAACGAGACCATCCCGCGCTTTAATACCTTAACGGGTTGGGAAGGGTAGATATGGATATGATGACCACGCGATAATGTCACGTGTAGCCACTCATTGAGGAGTGATTTTTGGGCATTGTGTGGGGTGATCCATATTATTAATAAACCTAGGACCCCATTTCCCTTTGTTTCTTTGTTTCTTCTAAAGATTTAAAACTATGTCTTTAAAGAAAATCAGTTTTCTTTTAGTTCTTTCCAACTTTGTTTATTTGTCAACCATTATGTGAAAATCCTCTCTTATCTTAAGTTTCATTTGCTTACATGCCATTTGCACCTAAAGTCACAACAATAGTCTGGCCGGGAACTACACTAGTGAATCCTGAGGGGTGCCTAACACCTTCCTCTTGGGATAATTTCAAACTGTTACCCAATCTCTGGTTACTCAAATCAAAACCCTCTTGGTGTCCTACTGCACCTTAATCTTTAGGTGATGACTCTTCAATTCAAACCGAAATTCCCAAAAGGGAATGAGTTGCCCTTCCAAAGGTCATAAACCTGATTTTGCAAGAAAAAGGGGGCGTGACACGCACCTACGGAACCCAAACTACAGGTGCGGTTATAACAGAAGACCAGCTGCTGCAGCAAACTTCAAACTCCAAATCCTTCTATTAACCATCCGAATTTATCCCGAGGCCCTCAGGACCTCAACCAAAGGCATCAACATATCCTAAAACCTTATTCAAACTTGTACCAATCTTCAAAACACTTCAAACAACTTCAAAACAACCAAAACACATCGAATTCAAGCATAAGTTTCTAAAATCTTCCGAATTCCGCTTTTGATCAAAATCCCAACCAAACCACATCCGAATGACTTGAAATTTTGCACACACATCCAAAATGATACTACGGAGCTACTGCAACTCTCAGAATTCTGTTCCGACCCTCAGATCAAAATCTCACTATCAGACCGAAAACTTCAAAAATTCAACTTTCGGCATTTCAAGCTTAAATTAGCTACGGACCCCCAAAACTTAATCCGAACACGCCCCTAAGCCTGAAATCATCCAACGGAGCTAACAGAACCATCAGATTTCTATTTCCGAGGCCGTCTTCATACTGTTCCGACTACGGTCAAGTTTCCAACACTTAAGCTCTTATTTTGGGGGCTAAGTGTCCCAAAACTCTCCGAAACTCAATACCGAACATCCCGGAAAATCAAAATATCATAAATAAACTCAAAGAAAGTAAATAATAGGGGATCGGGGTGTTAATTCTTAAGACGACCGGATGGGTCGTCACATCCTCCTACACTTAAATATTCGTTTGTCCTCGAACGAGCATAGAGACATACCTGAAGTAGTGAAAAGATGAGGGTAATGACCGCGCATATCCTGCTTGGTCTCCCAGGTAGCCTCATCGACCGGCTGACCCCGTCACTGAAACTTTACTGATGCAATGTTCTTTGACCTCAACTTTCTAACCTGTCTAAACAATATCGCCACTGGCTCCTCAACATAGGATAAATCCTTGTCCAATTGGACTGAACTGAAATCCAACACGTGTGACGGATCACCGTAATACCTCTGAGCATCGAAACATGAAATACCGAATGAACCCCTACCAAGTTGGGAGGTAAGGCAAGCTCATAAGCAACCTCCCCAACACGCCTCAATATCTCAAAAGGGCCAATAAACCTCGGTCTCAACTTCCCTTTTTTCCCAAATCTAATTATGCCCTTCATAGGCGAAACCCGAAGTAGAACCCGCTCTCTAACCTCATAGGAAACATCACGAACCTTCCGGTCCACGTAACTCTTCTGTCTGGACTGGGCTATATGGAATCTTTCCTAAATCACCTTAACCTTCTCCAAACCATCCTGAACCAAGTCTGCGCCCAATAGTCTGGCCTCACCCGGCTCAAACCAATCCACCAGAGATCTGCACCGCCTACCATATAAAGCATCATACGGTGCCATCTGAATGCTGGATTGATAGCTGTTGTTGTAAGAAAACTCCGCCAATGGCAAGAACTGATCCCAAGACACTCCAAACTCAATCACACATGCACGAAGCATATCCTCAAGAATCTAAATAGGGCGCTCGAACTGTCTGTCCGTCTGAGGGTGAAATGTTGTACTCAACTCCAACCCGAGTACCCAACTCATGTTGAACGGCCCTCTAGAACCGTGATGTGAACTGAGTACCTCTATCTGAAATGATGGACACGATAATACCATGCAGACGAACAATCTCCCGGATATAAATCTCTGCCAACCGCTTCGATGAATAAGTAATACACACAAGAATGAAATGAGCGGACTTGGTCAGCCGATCCACAATCACCAAAATAGGATCAAACTTCATCAAAGTCCGTGGGAGCCCAACTAAAAAGTTCATGGTGATCCTCTCCCACTTCCACTTCGAAATCTCTATCTGCTAAAACAACCCACCCGGTCTCTGGTGCTCATACTTCACCTACTAACGGTTGAGACACCAAGCTACGAATCCAACTATATCTTTCTTCATCTGCCTCCACCAATAGTGCTGCCTCAAATCCTGATACATCTTCGCGGCACCCGGATGGATGGAATACCGCGAGCTATGGACCTTCTCTAGAATCAACCCCCGAAGCCCATCAACATTGGGTATGCAAATCCAACCCTACACCCTCAATATCCAATCATCGCCAATAGTCACATCTCTGGCATCACAGTGCTAAACCTTGTCCTTGAGGGTAAGCAAATGAGGGTCATCATAATGTCGCTCCCTGATACTATCAAATAAGGAAGAACGAGAAACCACGCAAGCTAGAATCCAACTAGGTTCTGAAAGATCCAATATAACAAACTGGCTAGCTAAGGCCTGAACATCCATCACCATAGCCCTCTCCGATGCTGGTAAATATGCCAAACTCCCCAAACTCTCTGCCCGACGACTCAAGGCATCAACCACTACATTGGCCTTGCCCGGGTGATACAAAATGGTGATATCATAGTCCTTCAACAACTCTAACCACCTCCTCTAGTGCAAATTTAGATCCTTTTGCTTGAACAGGTGTTGCAAGCTCCGATGGCCAGTATAAATCTAACAAGGCATACCGTATAAGTAATGGCACAAAAATTTCAGGGCGTGAACAATGGCAGCTAACTCAAGGTCGTGAACAGGATAGTTCTTCTTATGTATCTTCAATTGTCTGGACGCATAAGCAATCACCCTACCATCCTGCATCAACACCACTCCGAGGCTAACCCTCGAGGATTCACAATAGACCGTATGACCCCGAACCTATAGGCAGTATCAAAATTGGGGTTGTGGTCAAAGCAGTCTTGAGCTTCTGAAAGCTTTCCTCACACTCCTCCTTCCACTGTAACGGAGCACCCTTCTGGGTCAACTTGGTCATAAAGGCTGCAATCGATGAAAACCCTTCCACAAAACGACGGTGGTGGCCTGCCAAACAAAGGAAACTACGGATCTCGGTAGTTGAGAATGGTCTGGGCCAACTCTGCACGGTCTTTATCTTCTTCGGATCCACCTGAGTACCCTCACTCGATACCACGTGGCCAAAGAATGCCACTGAATCCAACCAAAACTCACATTTCGAGAACTTAGCATAGAACTTCTTCTCTCTGAAAGTCTGAAGCACAGTCCTCAAGTGCTGCTCATGATCTTCCCGACTCCGGGAATACACAAGAATATCATAAATAAAGATAATGACGCATGAGTCAAGATATGGCCGGAACACACTGTGCATCAAATGCATAAAAGCTGTTGGGGTATTGGTCAGCCCAAATGACATGACAAGGAACTCGTAATGACCATATCGAGTCCTGAAAGCAGTCTTCGAGATATCTGGCTCCCGAATCTTCAACTAATGGTAACTTGAGTACAAATCAATCTTAGAAAACACCTGTGCACCCTGAAGCTGGTCAAACAGATCATCAATACGAGGCAAAGGATAGCAGTTCTTCACTGTCACTTTGTTCAACTGGCGATAATCAATACACATACGCATAGAACCATCATTTTTCTTCACAAACAAGATAGGATCACCCAAGGTGATACACTGGGCCGAATAAAACCATTATCAAGCAATTCCTGCAACTTATCCTTCAACTCCTTCAACTCAAGAGGAGCCATATGATACGGAGGAATAAAAATGGGCTGAGTGCCCAGTAACAGATCAGTGCCATAATCAATATCTCTATCAGGCGGCATGCCCAGAAGATCAGCTGGAAATACATCGGGAAAATCTCATACTATTGGGACTGAATCAACAGAAAGAGTATTAACACTGGCATCTCTCACATAAGCTAAGTACGGATCACAACCCTTCTCAACCATACGCTGAGCTTTAAGAAAAGAAATAACTCTACTGGGAGTGTGATCTAAAGTACCCCTCCAATCAACACGCGGTACACCTGGCATAGCCAGCATCACGGTTTTGGCATGACAATTAAGAATAGCATAATGGGGCGACAACCAGTCCATGCCCAAGATAATGTCAAAATCTGCCATGTTGAGCAACAATAAATTGGCTCTGGTCTCAAAACCACTAAGAGCAACCAAACATGACTGATAAACGCGGTCCACAATAAGAGAATCTTCCACAGGAGTAGAAACATAAACAAGGGAACTCGAGGAATACCGAGATACACCCAAATGTAGAGCAAAATAAGAAGACACATAAGAGTAAGTAGATCCTAGATCGAATAGAACCGATGCATCTCTATGGCAAACCAATTTAATACCTGTGATGACAGAATCATAGGCTACAACCTCGGTACGGGCAGGAAGGGCATAGTATCTGGCTTGGCCTCCCCCTCTCGGGAGACCTCTACCTCCCTAACCTCCACCTCTAGCTGGCTGAGCAGGTGGGGTAGCAACCGGAGCTATAATCATAGCTTGTGAACTCTGCGGGGCACACTGTGGCTGAGAAGTCCGTGGAGGTACACTCCTCCCAAGTCTAGGGCAATCCCTCACCACATGGCATGTGTTTCCACACTCAAATCAAGCTCTGGGAGGACGTGGTGGCTGTGACTAACTCAGACCAGGTCTGTTGGACTGACCTTTGAAAGCACCCCGCGTAGAAGGCGTGCTAGAAACCGAAGGTGAATAATAAGGCTCCTGAGGCCTATGAGGAGCTGGATCACTACTGGCTGCTAGAAGAGTTGAATGAATAGGACGACTCATATAACCCCTACCATGATGACCTGCAGCTGGGGTACGGGCACCAGAATAATGGCCTGACTCTCGAGACCTCTTGGCCTCCCTCTCCTCTCTCTCTCTAGCATGCATACGCTCAATCCTCCTAGCAATGCGCACCTCCTGCTGATAAGAAATATCCATCTCCAACTCACGAGCCATGCTAGACCTGATGCTGGGAATAAGGCCCTCAATAAATCGGTGAACTCTCTCGCGAATAGTAGAAACAAAGGCTGGTGCATGCCTAGCCAAACTGGTGTAACGGACACCATACTCTGATACAGTCATAGTACCTTAGCGCAAATGCTCAAACTCTGCGCGCCATGCGTCTCTGAGGCTCTAAGGAACATACTCTCTCAGGAATAGATCTGAAAACTGAGTCCAAGTCAGTGAAGTAGCCTCATCCAGACTAACTCATAGGTGTGCCACCACTCATAGGCGGCTCCTCAGAGCTGGAAAGTACTGAAGGAAACCCCGCTCGATCGTGATATACCCATGGTACGGAGAATGCAGTAGCTCTCATATAGAAATCCCATAGCATCCTCCGATGCTAGACCACTGAATACAGGAGGCTTGTATTTCTTAAACCTCTCAAGCCTCAGCTGCTCCTCCTCGAAAACCGCTGCCCTGTCCTCGGGCTGAGCTGGTACTGCAGGCAGTCCAGAAATAATCTCAGGAATCTGCTCAACATGCACTCGCTGCTCAGGAGTGTGGGCGGCGGGAGTCTATGCTCCTCCCCCGACTTGAGATGTGGCTGCAACAAGGGGGAAGCAACCCTGCCTAAGCCAAGGTGGTGTACATGCTCATGAGCTACGCCAAAGTCTCCTAAAGGGATGGAGTAGTAATAGCAGTAGGCGTATCAGGTGCTTGGACTCCTACTGGAACTGCAGGTGGTACCTCGGCGATAGCTCGCGCAGGTGCTCTGGCTGCACCACGTGCGCACCCTCGGCCTCTACCCCGGCCTCGGCCTCTGAAGGCTGCAGTAGGGGGCCCGGGTGCCTGATCATCTCGGGTAGCACATGTCCTCACCATCTGTGAGAGAATAGAAGATATAAGTTTAGAATTGTTATGTCAAAATATCTCACGACAAGGAATCAAATAAAGTGGAAATTTTCGTAACGGTTACATAGACTCTGGTAGATAAGTATAGACGTCTCTGTATCGATCAGTGAGGCTCTCATAAACCAGCTTGTGATACATGACTCCTATGAACCTAGAGCTCTGATACCAACTTGTCACGACCCCGGTTCTCCCTCCGTGAACCATCGTGACGGCACCTAGTCTCTACGACTAGGTAAGCCTAAATTGCAGAAGAAAACCAAAATTTGCAGAAGTAAAATATTTTAAAATAGTAATAAAGTAATAACAGTGTTTAAATGTACCGCTCGGCATACACCATGTTTAACTCTCATTATCCAATACATAGATCCCAGACCCAGAAACCCACAAATCACAAGCTAAGATCGATACTACATAGCTCTACTCCGGAATGTCTAATAAGAATAGAAAAATACGAAAGGGCTAAATACTAAAAGCAGGAATAGAAAGAGACTTTTCGGTTTGGACGCGGTAGATATACCTCGAAGACTCTAGAGTAGTCGCCTCCTCAATAATGATAGGCCTGGGTAGCGGTACCTTGATCTGCACATAAAAAACATGCGCAGAATGGGCATGAGTACACCACAAAGGTACTCAGTAAGTGCCAACCCTAACCTCAGATGGGTAGTGACGAGGAAAGTTCAGGGCCATACTGAGGTTAAATAAATATAAAGGTGACAGGATAAGGTAAGCAATACAATTAAAAATCTATAGTAAGGATCTATATAGGTTAATAAGAGTACAATAACAGAAATAAAAATAAAGGCAAACACCAGGAAATACCACTCATAACCAGTATGATAGCCGAGGATCTCTTGGTATCCTGAGGATCTCTTGGTATCCTCAATAATATGCTAGGGATCTCTTAGTATCCCGAGGATCTCTTGGTATTCTCAATATATGCTAGGGATCTCTTGGTATCCTGATGATCTCTTGGTATCCTCAATATACGTGCCAGGGATCTCTTGGTACCCCGAGGATTTTTTGGTATCCTCAATTATATGCTAGGGATCTCTTAGTATCCTGAGGATCTCTTAGTATCCTACACCTCTGTTCAGATCATAAATATGTACAGGGGATCTCCTGGGATGCCGTCCCGTAGTCCCAAAGCAAAAACACAAAGTAGCAACACAAGAATACCCAATTAAGTTAAATTCCATACCAAGTAAATAGTTAATTCTAGCCTAACATGCTTCACGTTATGCAATTAAGGCAGTTTAGGCAAATAAGCAATTAAATCAACTAAACATGCTTTCCTAAACTAGAAATAGGCTAAATATAAAATAGGAAAAAGAACTCAATTGAAACACTTAAGAAAAAACCGGATTCTCAACAATGAGCTTAAGTACGCGCATGTCACCTCACGTACAAGGCGTTTCAATTATCAAATATATCATATCCTAAGGGAAAGGTCCCCCACACAAGGTTAGACAAGCCTCTTACCTCGAACCAGCTCAAAATCAACCTGACACCACGTCTTTGGCACGAGTACTCAACTCTGAATGGCCCAAATTTATTCAACTCAATTGCATAATATAAATAACGCTTTAAGTAACTAATTCTACAATTAAAGCCTAAGATAATACGCGAAATTATGTAAAATGGTCAAAACGCCCCTTGGGCCTACATCCCGAAATCACGTGAAATTTACATTTTCAGAAACCTCGTACTATCACGAGTCTATACATAACAAGAACACTAAAATCGGAGTCCAAATAACCCCTCAAATCCTCATTTAAAGGTCTCTTAAACTCAAACCCTAATTACCCATTTTTCCAAAAAAATTCACCACTAATTAGGTCTTTAATCACATAAAAATGTGTTATGAAGTCAAGGATGTTACCTCAAAGTTATTCCCCTTTATTTTCCTCAAAAACCTCTCTCAAAACCTTCAAACCCGAATGAAAATGGTGAAAGAATAGCTCAAATTTGCGAAGGCAACTATTTATATGTTCTGCCTGGGCATTTTCGCATCTGCGACCAGATGCGGTCCCGCTTTTGCAGACCAAAGGTCGCACCTGCAACTTTCACTTAAAGACTAGAAACTGCATCCGCGATTACCCTTTCGCAGATGCGCCACCACTTCTACGGTATTCCTCTTGCATATGCGGAACCTAAAGACCCTCCCATATCCGCTTTTGCGATTGTTGATACCTAATTTTTTCTTGTATTTTTATATACAAAATACCTTTCAAAATAGTATGTATGTTCATATATAGGCACTTCCCAAGGTCCAATTATTTTTTCCTAATATTTCAAGGATTTTTAAATCAATTTACTACCCTATTCTATCAAGAAAAACCCAATAATTATCCCCAAAATTATAATTTTGGTGATTCATTTGTTCGAATCTCAGGTTTACACCATAATATGGCTAAGATATTTTTATATATTTTTTTACAAATTTATTTGGTATTTTAAGGATAAAATTGTATAATTGCAATATTAGCCATTTTTAGGTTTAAATTCGTCTCGTGATTATAAAATAAGGTCATATATTTTTAAATTGTTAATTTTATATTATAAACAATTTTAGCACTTTCAATTTGATTTAAAAAATTCATTTACTATTTTTATAAATTAAATGAGAAAAAAGGGGCTATTTAACTTATAACCAGATTTGGCTTTATAATCTAGCCTAAATTACACCAGACCCCAACCCAAATTAAACCAGCCCAAAGACCCAAGCCCAATCCCTAAATCTACCCGACCCAAACTGGATTAAATCTTAGCCGTTGATCAACGGCCCAGATTAACTCTTACCAAATCAAACCCAAACGACCCCTCAAAACCCCTCTCTTTCCTCACTCAACCGACTCTCTTCTCTCTCTCTCTCTATCTCTGTTTCTCTCTAGAACTTTCCCCCTTCCCCTCTGCTCCGATGAGCTCCACTCACCTTCTCCGACCACCTCTTGGCCTGAATCCATGGTGGTCTAACCACCTACCAGCCTACTATGGTTCCTACACGCTTGGTTACTAAAGACTCATAACTTGACCACGAAGAAGCTGGATCCAGACCTTGTTTGATTCGAGTTCCATGGCTATCTCCGGCAATCCATGTCTGTTCGATCATGGCCTCGACTCCTCCTGTTTAGATCAACGACGATCCAAGTCTTTCTCACCGTTTGGGTTCCTCTAAAACCCTAGCTTTTGAGATTCTTTTGATTTCGTTAGATTTGTTCTAGATCCATGTTTTCCCTAAACTTTTAAAACGATTTCTTGACATTTCTTTTAAAACTATGCTTTCAAAACCTTTATTTCTTCCGATCTTAGGTTTTTGAGTTATGTTTCTCTGATTTTCTTTTTTCTCTTGTATGTTTCTCTGATTTTCTTTTTCTTTGTGTGTTTCTTCCACTATGTTGCTTCTACTGTGTTCTTTGTGTGTTTTCTCTACAATATTTTCTCCTATTGTGTTCTTGTTAAGTTTTTTTTTTCACAATGTTCCTATTTGTTTCTTCTACTAGTTCTTCTATTGGTTTCGCATGTTGTTCTTTTACTATGCCTATCATGAGTTCCTACAACTAAATGAGCATGTTAAAGGTCTCAGTTCATTTCCGAGACCTCTGAACCTGTTTCAATTAGTATCTTCTCCCTTAATCACTTGCCCTTTCGTCTCTGCACTAGGTTAATGGCAAGAACCCTAAATTTAGGGGTTCATCCGAGTTTTGAGACCTTTGGCTATGTGATTTTCTTGCTCTTCATCTTTGAAATTGTTTGATTTCAGAAAACCTAACTCTTTTGGACATATTTCAAGTTTTCTGAATTTGTTAACTGAGTCTTGAAATCTTTATTTCTTTAAGCGATTCTAATTTTTCTAGTAAAACTCTTCTAAGGTCCTTATACTGGACCCTTTGTATGCTATTTGATAGTATCTCTTCTAACCTAGGTGACTACCTACTTATTTTGCAATGGCATGACGTTTTCTTTGCTTTAAATTCAACCTAGCATATTTGTGTGCTCTTTATATATGCTGAACTTCCCTCTAAAAATGGCTTTCAATTTTGATTGATTTCAGACTTCCCTTGTATAAGTTTGTTTGATTTCTTTCCTTGCTTGCTGATTTTCCTGTTACTTGATTTGAGTCGAATATTTTCCTTAGCCCCTTCATGAGCCAGTAATTTCAAACCTCTGACCCCTTGATTTACTGTATACTAATTGATCCTTACCTTATTTGTTTTAGCCGTGTATTTCAAAATTCTTCCCTTAATTAAATCTCCTATGTATTTACCCCTAATTGCCTACTTTTCACCGGATTTTTATTTGATTTCTTTCCTTAAATAGTTTTACCGTTTGAATCTGAATTCCTTAATTAAAGGAAGTCTTGTATTGATTGTTTTTTAATTGATAACCAGTTCCTTAATTGCTTTCTTACCATTATTTCTGCCTGTTTTCACACAATTAATATCGACTCTTTCATTGACATAAGGACATCAATCCATCACTCGTAGTCTTTCTGAACTAATACTTACATTCAAAGTATTCTCTCTTGTTGCTTGAACTGTGGTCTGTTTACAAAACCTAGTGCTTGTTTTTATCTATTTACTTCTTTGAAACTTGTATGTCCTGATTTAAGATTTCAACTTCACAACAATGTGTTTATTTATTACTTTTTGTATCCCTGTCTGCTTACTGCTTATGTGTAGTTAAACACTTGCCCTAGCATATTCATTTCTTTCTGCCTGCTCTATTATGAATCCCAAACCCCTGCCCTCTTATGTGTTTAAGCTATGGTTTGAGGCATGGCAATACTGCAAGTTATTGTCCATGAATCAAACTCGATCCCTTGGGATCCTAGCCTCTAAATAGTGTGTTCTGGCAGGTTTGAGAGAATGTTAACATCCTCCATTGCTGAGCATGCTTGAAGCCTGCCCTTGCCTAAGCAATAGGCTCTTTATAATCTCACTATTCCCTATTCCCTATTCCCCTATGTGTACTTATTTGTAGTTGTTTCCCTCTCCCTTTCCCCTTTCAGAATTCTGTTTCTGCACTTGCACCCTCTCTTAGTGTTTAAGTTCTTCCCCTCTTATGAGCCTTGCCTTGGGACCCTTTGAGCTCCCTCTGAACTTAGACACTTGAGGGTTGGACCTTCCACACTGCACTTGTCCTAATATAATAATACATTTAGGTGTGAGCATTGTCCGGAGTCCTATTGAGGCTCTTAGGAAACTTTGACACATTCAAATGGGAGAAAGGCTTTGGATCATGGTCCCTTGGAGTTGGTTTACCTCATATTTCAGACATGAAGTCTGAATCAGGCTCTCCTTTGGTTGTACTTTTATATTTTCTGATGCATTTTTTTACTTTATTCCGGGCTGTAATATTTTGTAATAAACTTTTGGGGATGGCTAGTGAAAAGGGCGGGTAACTATGTATGCAAAGGGTAGATACTATGCTTACAGGTCATTCTAAATTCTACATTCTCACATAGATACCATGTCTATAGGTGTTTTTGAATTCTGCACATTCAAATGCATATTGAAAGCATGCCTATAGGGTATTCTGAATGTCCATTTTCACATAGAAATCATGATCATAGGATTACTACATTCGTATAGATATTATGCTCATAGGTTTTAAACAAATGTTGCAGCTAGATATCATGCTCATAGGTTTTTCTGCCAGTTAGATACCATGTTTATAGGTTAAAACCAGTCTTATGCATTTGGATATCATGTCTATAAGGTTTCAACATTTTTTTTACCATGTCTACAAAAGTCTTAAAATCAACTACGCATAGAAAGCATGTATATAGGAATTCCTAATCGAATCTGAATCTCTTCATTCACGTATAGAGCTAAAACCAGTAATAATAAGTACCAGTAGTTGCAGAACTTATAACCTTCGTTAAACATGCCTTTTCTTTTTGACTACCATATTCAGTTTTTTAGACCTTGTTATTTCATTGCTTTCTGAATTCAGTAGATGTCATATACATAGGATCCATGTCCAACACTTAGGCAAGCCTTAGGGTAAAGTTATAAACTGAATCGGTTCTATTAACTACAACCAGTAGGCAGGCCCGATTCGGGTTTCTTATCTGAATTATGTAATAAATCAGTCTGCCTCAACCTTTAAGTCCTCACATGTTAGTATTTAATCAGGCTCTAAACAGTATGTGTAAGTCATGCTAATTACGTGCTTCTTTGTTTAAAAGAGGTGTATCTGAGCCCTTTTAGCTTTTTATGTGCTTTTCCCCAATTTGCTATACATGTTTTGTGTGTCGCCTTAGAATTTTGCCTTTGAAACTACAAATAAGCTAATACCCCTCCCCTTTAGGATTAGTAGTCCTAAATGCCTCCTGGACTGATAGGATTGGGACGGGTAATAGCATGCAATAAGTAAAACGAGACCATCCCGCGCTTTAATACCTTAACAGGGTGGGAAGGGTAGATATGGATATGATGGCCACACGATAATATCACGTGTAGTCCCTCATTGAGGAGTGATTACCGGCCATTGTATGGGGTGATCCAAATTATTAATAAACCTAGGACCCCCTTTCTCTTTGTTTCTTTGTTTCTTCTAAAGATTTCAAACTATGTCTTTAAGGAAAATCAGCTTTCTTTTAGTTCTTTCCAACTTTGTTTATTTGTCAACCATTATGTGAAAATACCCTCTTATCTGAAGTTTCATTTGCTTACATGTCATTTGCACCTAAAGTCACAACAATAGTCTGGCCGGGAACCACACTAGTGGATCCTGAGGGGTGCCTAACACCTTACTTTTGGGATAATTTCAATCCCTTACCCAATTTTTTTACTCAAATTAAAACCCTCTTGGTGTCCTAATGCACCTTAATCATTAAATGGCGACTCTTCAATTCAAACCCAAATTCACAAAAGGGAATGAGTTGCCTTCCCAAATGTCATGAACCCGATTTCGCAAGAAAAAAGGGGTGCGACAGCGATGGCTCTGCCATTTATACAATTCCGCACCTGCGGAACCCAAACCGCAGGTGTGGTTATGACAGAAGACTAGCAGCTGGAGCAAGTTTCAAACTCCAAATCCTTCCGTCAGCCATCCAAATTCATCCCGAGGCCCCCGGGACCTCAACCAAAGGTATCAACATATCCTAAAACCTTATTCAACCTTGTACCAATCTTAAAAATGCTTCAAACAACCAAACACATCAGATTCAATCCTAAGTTTCCAAAATCTTCCGAATTCTACTTTTTTTATCAAAAACCCAACCAAACCACGTCTAAATGACCTGAAAACTTTGCACACACATCCCAAATGACACTATGGAGCTACTTCAACTCTCGAAATTCCATTCCAACCCTCGGATCAAAATCTTACAATCGGACCGGAAACTTCAAAAATTCAATTTTCGGCATTTCAAGTTTAAATTAGCTACGGACCCCCAAAACTCAATTCGAACACACCCCTAAGCCCGAAATCACCCAACGGAGCTAACGGAACTATCGAATTTCCATTCCGAGGTCGTCTTCATACTGTTCTGACTATGGTCAACTTTCCAACACTTAAGCTCTCATTTAGAGGCTAAGTGTCCCAAAACTCTCCGAAACTCAAAACCGAACATCCTGGCAAATCAAAATAGCATAAATAAACTGGGGGAAAGTAGTTAATAGGTGATCAGGGTGTTAATTCTTAAGACGATCAGCCGGGTCGTCACAAAAAATATCTTGTGTTATCTAATATTCTTGGATTAAGTAACCTTAGTTGATTTTGTTGAAAAATTTGTATGTCTTTGTCTATATCTATTATTTCGTCTAATTTCTGATTTTTTTCTTGTCTTTTCCTAGTTAATATTCTCGCTAACATATTATTACCTATTCTATTATCGGAAAAACTTATTCGTGATCTTTCTTCATTCATTGTTCTTGACCCACATGGGAAAAGGTCCATCTTTGTGGTTTTCTTAATCTAAGTCTATCTTTTTGCGGTATTATTTCTACTTTTTTAATTGTTCTATTAAATCGTCTACCTTTGGAATTTCAGTCTTTACCTCTTTTTCTTTAATGATTTTATCTAATTTTTTAATAATTTCTAACAGTAATACTATTAAAGTATTATTCTGTTTTATTATTGTTTGATCCGCTTTTCCTTGGGGAGTATAGTTGGTAAGTCCTTTTGGATTGGGCTGAAGTCTTTCTGTGAATTTTAGCGCGTTCTCATATACTGGATCTATTTCTAGTTGTTGTAGATCATTCATGAGAGAGTGATTTCTTTTATTGTTTCTATCTTTTCTTTTAAGGTGCTTATCTCACTTTTTAATACTTTTACTTGATGTGTTGTTTTTTCTACTAATCTAGTTGTTTGTATATCTAGCTCTTTGGGTTTTTCTGTAATAGTTTTAATTAATTTTTCTATCTCGTTTTTTGTAGGTATTTTTTCTAGGTTAAACTTATTGTTCAGGAATTATATTTTTCTGTCTATTTCTAGTTCTTGTGATTTTAAGAAATTCAAATTTTGTTCTAATATTTCTAGTGTCTTTCTTTGTTTAGTTTGTAATGCTTCTACTAGATCTAACGTTCTTATTATGTTTTTATTATTTTCTTGAGTTTTCTCTCCAAAGTTGATTATTAAATCTACCAAAGTATTGTATTGTTTATCTTCAGTGTGTAATATATATTCTCTGCTACTAAAATTACACTTAATTACCGTATTGTCTTTTAATATTCGATACTTCTTTTCTAGGTATATTTTTAAATTTAAATATTCTAGGTTCTTTAATTTATCTATCTTGTTCAACCTAATGGCATCCAAATTTTTTGGCTCTTAAAAAATATTATTCTTTGATTTTCTGAATATATTTCTCCTTCTATATAATGTATTTCCCACTCTAAAACTGATATAGCTTCTGTACTAATACTACGCATTACTATATAACTTGATTCTCTATTTATTTTTAGATCTGATTTTTTCTATTTGTTTAGCTAATTCTAAAGTTGATATTGATAGAATTTTTACTTTATGTAGTATTTTCTTTAATTCTTCTTTTCTCTGTATATTTCTACTTAAAATCGAATAGATAAAAGCTATTCGTTTAGCTAAAGGATGTTGTCTTAACATATAATTTATCTTAATGGGATATGTTTTATCTTATTTTGGATTGTTCTGATATAATCCTTTTCTTATTGTATTTCAATATCAGTTCTTTCTATTTCAAAGAGAAGGAAATTCTTAAAATTTTCAGTATTTGAAACACCTAGTTCTGGTTTTTCGAAGAGGCTCTGTTTTAATTGTAATGTTTCTCTATATTCTATGTTATTTATAATGCTCTTTAGACTAATATATATTAAGTGGTGATGGTAACTTATGTATTTAATAAAAATATATTGTTTCATAAACTGTCTGGTCCAAAAATCTTCTTGCTCTGATACCAATATATGATGGGGTAGGATATAAAATAAATTCTTTATATTATAAGATGGTAAGGTCTGTCTTTATTAAGATTATAATCTTCTTCTTAGGTAGTATGATTGATGATATGATAATATTAAAAGTAGCAGATGCAGTTATATTCTATATATATATATATTTGAACAAATACTACTATTTTATTGTAGGTGGCGCCCAGCGCATGATATATATATATATATCGTTATTATTTTGGAAAGAGGACATTCTAGGTTGGATTCCCTTTGGAAAATCCATCATCCGGATATATTTGGCAAATCTAAGGCGGAGTTTGGTCTCAAACCCCAGTTCAAACAGGAGGAGTACGCCATCCTATGTGTTGAATGATTCACATCTCAAGGTCAGCAGCTTGATCGAACCATGCTTTTGCAATCAGAATGTTTTTGTTAAATGGCATGTTCTCCCCCGCAGAAATAGGTATTTTTATCATTTCTTTGCATGCACCTACAATAGCATTTGTAGCATCATCAATTTACTCGACCTCGTACATTTGTAACAGTCAAAATCATGAGCATCATCAATTTACTCGACCCCGTACATTTGTAACAGTCAAAATCATGAGCATCATCAATTTACTCGACCCCGTACATTTGTAACAGTCAAATATTCATATTAATTAAATAGGAAAAATGCATAAGTACCCCCTGAACTATAATCATATTTTGAACTACACACCTTTTCTTTACGGGGGTCCTATTATCTCCTTAAACTATTTTATAGTAGAATTATTTCTACTGTAATGGCTTATGTGGCAGTGTGTGTGTATTCCACTCTTAAAGAGAATGAGGAGCAAATTTTTTTAATTAAATATATATATTTTCTTACCTATTTTTTCCTTTTTCTTTATCTTTTTCTATAATATTATTTTTTTTCTTCATTACATGAGGTTCCTTTGAATACAACATACACTGACGACGTCTGGACATAACATTCTGCCACTGGAAAAAAAAATTAGCGCCGGAAAAAATGGAGTCCTTGAAATTCCGACGACCACCTATATTCTTATTTCTTTCTTTCTTTCTTTATTTTCCTTTTCCTCCCTCACATAAATCATTCTTTCAAAATAAAAATTATACATATCTAAAGCAAAAACACCATCAAATCTGGACAAAAAAATTTATCACCGGAAATTTTTTTCGCACCGGAAAATATAGACTCCTTGAAATTCCGACAACCACCATTTTTTCAGCTTATATTCTTTCTTTATTTTGTCTTCCTTCCACACATAAATTGCACTAATAGGAAAAATTTATACATATATAAAGCAAACACACTCATATTTGGACAAAAACAATTATTAGCTGAAAGTTTTTTCGCGCCGAAAAAAATGGAGTCCTTGAAATTCCGATGATCACCATTTTTACTCCGCCCATAATCACTAGTTATATTAATCATCTAAAAATCTTCCACCACAATAGCCATTTAATGGCCTCAAGCCAAGAGTAGCAGTAAATCAGACTTTTAACAAGTTAGAGGTTTTAGGAATTATTTCACGTATATCAATCATTTCATCTATGAAATAAGAAAGAAGACTATTAGTTACACATATATGAATTAGTTTATCTAGGAAGAGAAAAGGATAAAGGAAAAGTGTAACGATCCAAAATCCACTAAGGATCATGATGGCGCCGGACACTACTGTCAGCCAAGCCAATTACAATTTACTAGCAATTTCTCATTTTAATTATTTTGAAATCATTTCATTTAAACATATAAATAATAAATAATAAACTTCGCTAGATAAATGAGGATGTCTTTACAAAATTTAACTGCTGAAAAATCCCGTGATCATCCCAGAACCCGGTGGTAGATGAGCAATTTCTGAGAAATAATGTAATACAACAACCGTCCGGAATACAATATTGTAAAGAAAGTAAATACAGTAATTTGAAAGAGACTCGGCTGGTTGCAGGTCGTCTCGACGCAGCTCACCTAAGTCTCCGTAACAACCATGCTGCTACGTCCACTATACCACTACAGATGCATGTGCCTGTGCAACAAAAATTCACAACAAGTGTAGTATGAGTACGAAAACAACGTGTACCTAATGAGTATCTCGTTTAATCTCGAAGAAGTAGAGACGAGAGGTTGACTTCGACACTTACTAATGGTCCAATGATAATATAGTAAAAGTGTGAGAAATTCATGGATTTCATAAAGCAAAATTAAACTCATAAAGCCGGAAAGCAGGTAAATAACTTCTCAAATAATGAAGGATTTCCAAATATTTACTTTTCATTATCTTTATCAATTTATCTCTGGCCAGGAAGGGCAATTATCAACATTTAAAATTCTCAGGCAAGCAATACAAGCATGCGCATATCATGCCGAGGTCGTACGACCTGATCCAACATAAATGTAAAATCTGCATTGCTGAGGGTCGAACGGCGCGAACCATAGATGCATCTATTACCCACTCGCGAATCATACATGCGACACGGTTAACATAAATAAACAAATACCCTGCTCGCGAATCATACAAGCGACGCAGGTACACATAGAAATACATGCTCAAACATCAAATTAAGAATTTATCGGGGAACGTCTATCCAAATAAAAGCCAATTCTCTTTTAGCGATTTAAGAAAATGAAGTTTAATCCCTTTTATAAATTTATTTTCCAATTCGATAAGATTTAAGCAATTCAACTACCAACAAGATTACATATATTCCAGGTATAGCATGTTTTTGGGTCCTAGACTACCCGAACTTACACATAATAGTAGCTATGCACGGACTCTCGTCACCTCGTGTGTACGTAGCCCCTACAAATAGGAGAACATTACCAATTATTTTACCTATGAGGACAATTCCCTCTTAAAAGGTTAGAAAGGAGACTCACCTCGCTTCGAAGATCCATAACCGGCATTCCACGCTCTTCCAAAGACTCGAATCGATGCACAATGCTCAAAAATTAGCCAATGATTATGAAAATCCATTAATACATATTCAATTACTCATTACAATCGAATTTATAACAATTCCTAACCCCGTTCGAAAAGTTAACAAAATTTCCCTCGGGCCAACGTGCCCGGATTCCAAAAATATTTGAAGATAAAATTTACCCATGAACTCACGAACTCAAATATATGATTTTCTCTTAATTTCATACCCAAAATCATGGTAAAAATAAAAAATATCCATTTTCTAGGTTTTCCCCCAACCCCCAAGTTTCTACCAATTTTTCATGCTCAAATCCAAATCAAAATCATGTATTTAACGTCTAATGAGTGGGAACAACTTACCTTGGCAGGGATGAAGAAAATCTCTCTTCCGAAAGCTCCAAAATAGTCCAACCCGAAGTGAAAATAGGTGGAAATGAACCAAAACTCGATTTTTAACGAGAGCTCGCTGCCTCTAGTCCTTTTGCACCTGTGGTCTCTTGACCGCTTCTGCGGTCCCACATGTGCGGACCAATTGCCGTTTTTGCGGTCCCACAGGTGCTGACCAATTACCGCTTCTGCGGTCCGGGGCTCCCAGCCCATTTCCGCTTCTGCGCTCCTTCTTCCGCAGGTGCGCTCCTACTTCTGCGGTAACCTGACCACATTTGTGGTCCCAGCCTTCACCCTTCACCACCGCATCTGCGTCTTTTTGGCCGCTTCTGCAGCTCTGCACCTGTGGCCAAAACTTCGCAGGGGCGGTTATATCAGATATCAGCTGCTTCAGCTATTCTTTCCAACCCCAATTCAATCCGTTAACCACTCGGAATTCACCCGAGGCCCCTGGGACCCCATCCAATTACACCAACCAGTTCCAAAACATATTACGGACTTGCTCGAGGCCTCAAATTATATCAAACAACGCTAAAATCATGAATCGACCTCCAATCCAAGCTTAATGAACTTTAGAATTTCAAACTTCAACATTTGATGTCAAAACCTATCAATTCATGTCCGATTGACCTCAAATTTTGCACACAAGTCATATTTGACATTACAGACCTACTCCAACTTCCAGAATTGGATTCCGACCCCGATATCAAAAAGTATACTTCCGGTCAATCTTGTCAAAAAAAACCTTTAAATTTCTATCTTTAGCCAAATGACTCCAAAATGATCTAAGGACCTCCGAACTCACTTCCAATCGCGCCCCCAACTCCAGAATCACCATACGGAGCTATTGCCGGACTCGGAATCCCAAACGGACATCGATAACACTAAAATGCACTTCAACTCAAACATATGAAATTCCTTCAAAAAAGCTAACTTCCACAATAGCTGCCGAAACGTTCCCAATTCTTCCAAAACCCGGTCCGGACATACGCCCAAGTCAAAAATCATCATACGAACCTGCTGGAACCTTCGAATCCCGAATCCAAGGTTGTTTACTCAAAAATTCAATCTTGCTCAATTCTTCCAACTTAAAGCTTCCGAAATTAGAATTCTCTTTCCAAATCAACTCCGAACTTCCCGGAATTCAATTCCGACCATGCGTACAAGTCATAATACCTGAAGTGAAGTGTCATGTCCCTAACCCGGACCTGGTCGTGATGGCGCCTCTCGTGAAAACAATGTCAGCTAACACTCCCTATTTTCTAATTATTGACAGTTAAACATTTAAGAAATGGTCTAAACATGATAAAATAAATCCGAAATAACCATGATAACATAGATACGCGGAAGAACACTCATACACAGCCCTAACCGGGGTGTCACTAGTCATAAGCATTTATAAGTCATAATACAAATCTTCTAAGTCAATAAACTAGTACAACTGTCTGAAAAGATATAAAAGTGATAAAGGAGTAGAGACAAGGGACTACGGACGTCAAGCAGCTACCTCGTGAACTCCGAATGTCCGTCGGGAGCTCTCGACTCGCACTGGCAGGATCAACAAAGCCTGAATCTGCACACAGGGGTGTAGGGAGTAAAGTGAGTACTCTAAATCAGTGAGTAACAAATGTAAATAAAGACTGAAAGCAAGAAATAATGTAAAGCACAAAGCATTCTATAATGAAGCAGTAATACCATTTAAAAATCCATGAAGTAGTGAAAGATAGGTAAAATCCCTTAATTCAACATTTACTTCATGAAAAGCCTTTTTCAACAATTAAGCAGGAAATTTATAGTCAATTATGAAAAGTAAATACATAAAGGTTCGCCCCTCAGGCATAGTATCAACAAATCCGCCCCTCGGGCAACATCTCAGAACAGTACATGCCCCTCGGGCAACATCTCAGAACAATATCAGCCCCTCGGGCTCAATCTCACATCACAATAGGTACCCGCGCTCACTGGGGGTGTGCAGACTCTTGGAGGGGCCCCTTACGGCTCAAGCACAATAACAAGCCATCTCGTGGAATCAAAACTAGGCCATTAGCCGTATATCAATCAAGCCACCTCGTGACACACATATCTCAGGCCCTCGACCTCAAATAAGTATCAGCATTTCCTCACAATATAAGTCCTCGGCCTTACTAAGTCAAGAACCCTTACAAGCCCCTCGGGCAATAGTAAAACAGTGTTTCTCAGCCCAAACATCATTTACAATATCATTTTAAGTCTTAAAACTGAGTAAACATGGTTGAGTAGTAAAATAGTGGAAAGTAACATGACTGAGTTCAAGCATAAAGTCAAAACAGTGAGGAAGTATTAATAAAAAAAATCCCCGAAGGGTTCAAATAGTTGGCACTACGCCCAAATATGGAATTCAACCCAAATAATGATGATAGCAAATAGTTTTCACTCAAATACGCGGTAAAATCATCAATCGGGGAGAACCAATTCCCAATTCCCAATAGTGCACAACCCCACGCTCGTCATCGAGCTCAACATAGAACTACGATATGCAATCCGGGGTTTCAAACCCTCAAAACATCATTTACAATCATTACTCACCTCGAACCGGCTAAATCTCTAGCTCGCGACGCCTTTTCCTCTCGAATCGGCCTCCATGCGCGTCAAATTTATCCAAAACCAGAACAAGGACGTTAAAATATGTTAAGGGAACGAAGCCCAAGCGAAAACAATCAATAAAGGGCATAAATCCCGAAATTACCAAAACCCGACCCCCGGGCCCACGTCTCGAAATTCGATAATTTTTACATCAATAGGTTCCTTATCTCCCCACAAGTTCATACATATCAAAAGTTCTCAAATCCGACCCCAAATGATCCTTCAAATCCACAATTAAAGGCCTAAGTTTCCAAGTTCTAGTTTCCCCAATTTTAACCTTGGATTTCCATAATTTCTAGCTCTAATCCATGAAATAATAGCATAGGAACAAGTTTTATGTCCAAATTCCTTACCTCAATGAAGTTCTCTTGAAATCCCTCTCTCAGATCGCCCAAAAAGCTCCCAAGCGGAAGTCAAAAATGGTGAAATAACTCAAATTTGCGAAATGAAATAACTTACCCTTTTCGCATCTGCGGTCCTTCAACCACATCTGCGGTACCGCATTTGCGGTCATTATTTCGCTTATGCGGAAAACAATTAACCGACCACATACGCATATGCGAATCTACAGATGCGGTCCTCTTAGCTGTTTCTGCGGTACCTGACAAATTCCCATAAACTGCTTCTGTGGCCACTCTCTCGCATATGCAGCGCCGCACCTGTGGTCCCCAAACGGCAGGTGCGAAAACACCAGAAGCAGCAATTTCAGTAGCTGCAATAACATTTCAACTTCTACGTTAACCACCCGAAATCACCCCGAGTCCTCCGGGACCTCATCCAAAAGCAACAACATATCCCAATACCTTATCGAAACTTGTTTCAATCATCAAAATACCTCAAACAACATTAAATCACCCAAAACACATCAGATTCAAGCCAAACTTTCTAAAATATTTCAAATTACGCTTTCAATCAAAAACCCAACCAAACCACGTCCGAATGACCTGAAATTTTGCACACACATCCCAAATGACACAATAGAACTACTGCAACTCTCAGAATTTCATTTCGACCCCTATATCAAAACCTCGCTTATCAACCAGAAATCGCTAAAATATCAACTTCGCCAATTCAAGCCTAAATCTACTACGAACCTCCAAAATTCATTCTGATCATGCACTTAAGCCACAAATCACCTCCCGAAGCTATCCCAACTATCAGAACTCACATCTGAGCTCTCTAACACATAAGTCAACATCTGGTTGATTTTTCCAACTTAAACTCACTCTAAAGAGACTAAGTGCCTTAAACCTTGCCAAATCCTTTCCGGATTCGATCCGACCAACCCGATCACATATAGCACCAATAGATGAAGCAATAATAAGCAGAAATGGGGAAAATGGAGCGGTAACTCATGAGACAACTGGCCGGGTCGTCATATCCTCCCTATCTTAAAAAATGTTTGTCAATGAACCCGTGCTGAAATCCAAAACATGAGATGGATCCCCAATGTATTTTCGAAGCATAGAAACATGGAATACCTGGTGCACACTTGACAAGCTAGGTGGCAAAGCAAGCTTATAAGCCACCTCCCCAATCCTCCGAAGCACCTCAAAAGGCCCAATGAACCGAGGACTCAATTTCCCTTTCTTCCCGAATCTCATAACACCCTTCATGTTCGAAACCTTCAACAGAACCTTTTCACCAACCATGTAGGACACATCTCGATCCTTCCTGTCAGCATAAATCGTTTGTCTCGACTGTGTTGTACGAAGCCTCTCCTGAATCACCTTCACCTTTTTTAAAGCATCCTGCACCAAGTCTATCCCCAATAGCCTAGCCTCACCGGACTCAAACCAACCAACTGGAGATCTAGAACACCTCCCATACAAAGCCTCATATGGAGCCATCTGAATACTCGACTGGTAGCTGTTGTTATAAGCAAACTCTGCAAGTGGTAGAAACTGATCCCATGACCCTCCAAAATCCATGACACAAGAACGCAACATGTCCTCCAATATCTGAATAGTGCGCTCAGACAGCCCGTCCGTCTGAGGATGAAAAACTGTGCTCAACTCAACCTGAGTACCCAACTCTCGCTGCACAGACCTCCAAAACTGCAAAGTAAATTTAGTGCCCCTATCTCAAATGATGGAAAATGGGACACCATGCAAATGAACAATATCCCGAATATAGATCTCTGCCAACCACTCTGAAGAATAGGTAGTACACACAGGAATGAAGTGCGCATACTTGGTCAGCCGATCCACAATCACCCAAATAACATCGAACTTTCTCAAAGTTTGTGGAAGTCCAACAACAAAGTCCATAGTGATCCTCTCCCACTTCCACTCGGGAATATCCATCTGCTAAAGCAAGCCACCCGGTCTCTGATGTTTATACTTCATCTGCTGACAATTGGGACACCGAGCTACAAATCCCACAATATCTTTCTTCATTCTTCTCCACTAGTAGTGCTGCCTCAAATCCTGATACATCTTTGTGGCACCCGAATGAATGGAATACCGCGAGCTATAGTCCTCCTCCAGAATCAACTCCCAAACCCCATCAACATTGGGCATACAAATTTGGCCTTGCATCCTTAGCACCCCATCATTTCCAGTGGTCACATCTCTAGCATCACCATGCTGAACTCTGTCCTTGAGGACAAGCAAATGTGGATCATCATACTGGTGCTCTCTGATGCAATCATATAAGGAAGACTGAGAAACCACATAAGCCAACACCCGACTGGCCTCCGAAATATCCATCCTCACGAGCCGATTGGCCAAGGCGTGAACATCAACCACAAGATGTCTCTCCCCAACTGGAATATATGCCAAACTCCCCATACTCACTGCATTTTGGCTCAAGGCATCGGCCACCATATTGGCCTTTCCCGGATGGTACAATATAGTGATATAATAATCATTAAGCAACTCCAACCATCTCTGCTGCCTCAAATTAAGATCTTTTTTCTTGAACAAATGCTGAAGACTGCGATGATCAGTGAATACCTCACAAGATACGCCATATAAGTAATGCCTCCAAATCTTCAATGCGTGAACTATGGCAGCCAACTCCAAATCATGAACGAGGTAGTTCTTCTCATAGGGCTTCAACTGATGAGAAGCATAAGCAATAACTCTACCCTCCTAAATCAACACATAACCAATCCCAACTTTTGAAGCATCATAATACATGGTATATGAACCTGAAGCTGATGGCAAAACCAACACTGGAGTTGTGGTCAAAGCTCTCTTGAGCTTCTGAAAGATCTCCTCACACTCGTCCAACCATACAAATGAAGCACCCTTCTGAGTCAACTTGGTCAAGGGCGATGCGATAGATGAAAATCCCTGAACAAAACGGCGATAATAACCTGCCAAACCAAGAAAACTACATATCTCGATGGCTGAGGACGGTTTGGACCAAGTCTGAACCGCCTCTATCTTCTTCTGATCAACCTAAATACCCTCGCTGGACACCACGTTCCCCAAGAAAGCCACTGAACCGAGCAAAAACGCACACTTGGAGAATTTTGCATAAAGCTTCTCCTCTCTTAATCTCTACAACACCACTCTCTAATGCTCTATGTGCTCCTCGTAAATACACGAGTACACCAGAATATTATCAATGAAGACAATCACAAACGAATAAAGATAAGGCCGGAACACACTGTTCATCAAATGCATGAACGCTGCTGGGGCATTAGTCAACCTAAAAGACATCACCAAGAACTCATAATGACCATATCGAGTCCTAAAAGCTGTCTTAAGAATATTCGAGTCCCTGATTATCAACTGGTGATAACCTGAATGGAGATCAATCTTGGAGAACACTCTCGCTCCCTGAAGCTGGTTGAATAAATCATTAATGCGAGGCAAAGGATACTTGTTTTGTTCTTAATTGTTACCTTGTTCAATTGCCTATAATCAATGCGCATTCTCATTGTGACATCCTTCTTCTTCTTCACAAACAGAACCGGTGCACCCTAAGGTGACATACTAGGCCGAATGAACCCCTTATCAAAGAGGTCCTGAAGCTACTCCTTCAACTATGCTAGTTCTATACGATATGGCGGAATAGAAATGGGCTGAGTGCCCGGCACCAGGTCAATACAAAAATCAATATCCCTGCCCGGTGGCATGCCCGACAAGTCTGCAGGAAACACATGGGGAAATTCCCTCACAACTAGAACAGAATCAACACTGGGAGTCTCAACACCGACATCCCTCACAAATGCTAGATACGAAAGACAACCCTTCCCAACCATACGCTTGGCTTTCAAGAATGAGATCACTCTACTGGGAACATAATCAGTCACACCTCACCACTTAATCTGTGGCACACCCGGTATAGCCAATGTGACTGTCTTAGCATGACAGACCAAAATAGCACGACACGGAGATAGCCAATCCATGCCTAAAATGACATCGAAATCCACCATACACAATAATAAAAGATCCAAATGGGTCTCCAAACCCCCAATAGTCACCACATACGACTAGTACATATGGTTTACAATAACGATATCACCTACCAGGGTAGATACATGAACAGGTGAAGCAAGAAACTCACAGGGCGTACCCAAATAACGAGCAAAGTATGATGATACATAAGAAAAGGTTTAACCAGGGTCAAATAATACACAGGCATCTCTGTGGCAGACTGAAACAATGCCTGTAATAACAACATCGGAAGCAATAGCATCGGGTCTGCCTAGAAGTGCATAGAAACGGTCCTAACCGCCACCTGATCGACCTCCCTCTTTGGGGCGACCCCTTGCTCACTGACCTCCACCCCTAGCTGGGTGGGTGGGTGGTGATGAAGCAACTGGCGTTGAGCTGATGACTGGCCTCTCTGCTGAGATGAGCAAGCAAAACGATGAGGACACTGCCTCCACATGTGACCCATATCGCCACACTCATAACTTCCAGGTGCTGGAGAAGAGGGCTGAAGGGAACCCCTCGCACCGGAGTGACTAGCAGATGCACTCGGCATAGAAGAGCCTTGAGCTGATGGAGCACGGGTCAAACTCTAAGCTGAAAAGGTGCTAAGTGATGACTGGCCTTGCTGAGAATTGTGATAACCATGACCTGAAGACGCCCCACGATAACCTGGGTGAGCTGGCTAAGCAGACCTGAATGAACGGCCTCTGTCGTGCTGAAACTGACCCCTCGAATGAGCACCACTATAACTACCAGATCCTCGAGGCCTCTTGGCCTCCCTCTCCTCTCGCTGGCGATGAAGAGACTCAATCTCATGGGCAATATCCACAACCTCCTCGAATGTAGCACCAGATACCCTCTCCCTAGTCATGAGAATACGGAGCTGATAAGTAAGACCATCAACAAACCTCCTAATCCTCGCCCTACCTGTCGAAACCAACCAAATGGCATGACAAGCTAACTCGGAGAACCTTAACTCATACTACGACACAGTCATCTCCCCCTGAAGCAACCACTCAAACTGCCTATGTAGCTCCTCTCTACGAGACTGCAACACATACTTCTCCAGAAAGAGAATGGAAAACTGCTGCCAGGAAATGGGTGCTGCACCAACAGGCCTACGCCTATCAAAATCCTCCCACCAAGTGAAAGCAACTCCTGAAAACTGATAAGTAGTGAAAACGACCCCGCTGGTCTCCAGAATACCTGCAGTACGATGCATCCTCTAACACTTATCCAAAAAGCCCTAGGCATCCTCGCCCTCTACGCCACTAAAGGTCGGAGGCTGCAATCTACCAAACCTCTCCAATCTACGCTGCTCATCTTCCGGTATAACAGGAACTACATAGTCCTGAGCAACTGCAACCAGCTGGGCTGGATGCGCCCCTAGCGTCAAAAGTCCCTGCAGGACCTGCTCAGGTGTGCGAGTGGTGGGAGTCTGAGTGTCTCCCCCGGCCTGAGAAGTAGCTGCGGCTGTAGTGGCTGAAACCGCCTGAGCTAGGCAAGTGCAAACTGATAAGAACTAAGTCAAGGCATCCTGAAGACCCGGAATCACAATAGGCACAGCTGGTGCCTAAGCTGGTGCTGCAGGAGCGTCCATAACTAGGACTTGATCCTGAACTGGGGGAGCTGGTGGATCTACAAGGGCTGCCCTCACTGCTCTGCCTCTACCATGACCATGACCGCATCCTCAACCTCTGGTGGCCATAACTGGTGGCACTGGTGGTCGTCCATCCTGTCCGGTAGCGCGTGTCCTCACCATCTGTGAGAGAATAAAATAACAAGAGTTTAGTACTTGGATCAACAAGTTCGCACGACAAGAATTTCAAGAATATGAAGTTTTTCCTAAAGGTTCTACAACTTCTCGAGGATAAATACAAACGTCTCCGTACCTATCCGCGAGACTCTACTAAACCTGCTCATGACTCGTGAGACCTATGTAACCTAGGCTCTGATACCAACTTGTCACGACCCTAACCTGGCCCTGGTCGTGATGACGCCTCATGTAAAGACAAGGCAAGCCGACACTCCCCATTTTACAATTATTGACAGTTAAGCATTTAAGAAATGGTCTAAACATGATAAAATAAATTTGAAATAATCATGATAACATAGATACGCATAAGAACACTCGTACACAACCCTAACTGGGGTGTCACTAGTCATGAGCATCTATAAGTCATAATACAAATCCGCTAAGTCAATAAACTAGTACAACTGTCTGAAAAGATATAGAAGTGATAAAAGAGTAGAGACACGGGACTGCGGACGTCAAGCAGCTACCTCGTGAACTCCGAATGTCCGCCGGGAGCTCTCAACTCGTACTGGTAGGATCAGCAATGCCTAAACCTGCACGCAAGGGTGCAGGGAGTAAAGTGAATACTCCAACTCAGTGAGTAACAAATGTAAATAAAGACTAAAAGCAAGTATAATGAAGCAGTAAAACCATTTAAAACCCCATGAATCAGTGAAAGATAGGTAAAATCCCTTAACTCAACATTTACTTCATGAAAAGCCTTTTTCAATAATTAAGCAGGAAATTTATAGTCAATTATGAAAAGTAAACACATAAAGGTTAGCCCCTAGGGCACAATATCAACAATTCCGCCCCTAGGGCAACATCTTAGAACAGTACCTGCCCCTCGGGCAACATCTCAAAACAATACCAGCCCCTCGGGCTCAATCTCACATCACAATGAGTACCCTTGCTCACTGGGCGTGTGCAGACTCCTGGAAGGGCCCCTTACGGCCAAGCACAATAACAAGCCATCTCGTGGCATCAAAACTAGGCCTTCGACCTCATATCAATCAAGTCATCTCGTGGCATACATATCTCAGGCCCTCGACCTTAAATCAGCATCAGTGTTTCCTCACAATATAGGCCCTCGGCCTTACTCGGTCAAAAACCCTCACAAGCCCCTCGAGCAATAGCAAAATAGTGTTCTCAACCCAAACATCACCTAAAATATCATTTGTCTTAAAATTGAGTCAACATGGTTTAGTAAAACAGTGGAAAGTAACATGACTGCGTTCAAACATAAAGTTAAAACAGTGATGAAATATCAATAAAAAATCCCCGAAGGGTTCAAATTGGCACTAGGCCCAAATATGGCATTCAACCCAAATAATGATGATAGCAAATAGTTTTCAATCAAATACGCGGTAAAATGATCAATCGGGGTGGGCCAAGTCCCAATCCCCAATACTGTACGATCCCACGCTCGTCATTGAGCGTGTGCCTCACCTTAATATAGCACTGCGATGTGCAATCCGGGGTTTCAAACCCTCAGAACATCATTTACAATCATTACTCACCTCGAACCGGCTAATCTCTAGCTCGCGACGCCTTTTTCCTCTTGAATCAGCCTCCACACGCATCAAATCTATCCAAAACCAGAACAAGGAAGTCAAAATATGCTAAGGGAACGATGCCCAAGCAAAAACAATCAATAAAGGTCACAAATCCCCAAATTACCAAAACCCGACCCCCAGGCCCATGTCTCGGAATTTGATAATATTTACATCAATAGGTTCCTTATCTCCCCACGAGTTCATATGTATCAAACGTTCTCAAATCCGACCCCAAATGTTCCTTCAAATCCACAATTAAAGGCCTAAGTTTCCAAGCCCTAATTTCCCCAATTTTAACCTTTGATTTCCATAATTTCTAGCTCTAATCCATGAAATAATAGCATATGAATGAGTTTTACATGCAAATTCCTTACCTCAATGAAGTTCTCTTGAAATCCCTCTCTCAAATCGCCCAAAAAGCTCGCAAGCCGAAGTCAGAAATGGTGAAATAACTCAAATTCGTGAAATGAAATAACTTATATGTTCTGCCCTGGCCTTTCCGCATATGCTGTCCTTCAACCGCATCTGCGGTACCGCATTTGCGGTCATTATTCCGCTTCTACGGAAAACACTTAACCGGCCACATTCGCATCTGCGATCATCCTTCGGCATCTGCGACTCCATAGATGTGGTCCTCTTAGCCGCTTCTGCAGTCCCTAAAAAATTCCCATAAATCGCTTCTGCGGCCACTCTCTTGCATATGCAGCGCCACACCTGCGGTCCCCAAACCGCAGGTGCGAAAACACCAGAAGCAGCGATTTTAGCAGCTGCAATAACATTTCAACTTCTCCGTTAACCACCCGAAATCACCCCGACGCCACTGGGACCTCAACCAAAAGCACAAACATATCCCAATACCTTATTCAAACTTGTTGCAATCATCAAAACACCTCAAACAACATTAAATCACCCAAAATTCAAGCCAAACTTTCTAAAATCTTCCAAATTACACTTTCGATCAAAAACCCAACCAAACCACGTCCGAATGACCTGAAATTTTGCACACACATCCCAATTGACACAACGGAACTACTGCAACTATCGGAATTCCATTTCGACCCCTATATCAAAATCTCGCCTAACAACCAAAAATCGCCAAAATATCAACTTCGCCAATTCAAGCCTAAATCTACTACGAACCTCCAAAATTCATTAGATCACGCTCCTAAGCCACAAATCACCTCCCGAAGCTAGCCCAACCATTGAAACTCACATGCGAACCCTCTAACAGATAAGTCAACATCCGATTGACTTTTCCAACGTAAACTCACTCTAAAAATACTAAGTGCCTCAAACCTTGCAAAATCCTTTCCGGAATCGATCCGACCAACTCGATCACATATATAACTGATAGATAAAGCAATAAGAAGTAGAAATGGGGAAAACGGAGCGGTAACTCATGAGATGACTGGCCGGGTCGCCACATGAAGTTGTTCATGGCCTTAAACTACTAAACGACGTGCTAGAGCTCAAAACGACTGGTCGGGTCATTATATTCTCTCCCACTTAAACATACGTTCGTCCTAGAATGTGCTAAGAACTGTACTAGAGTTGTCCAAAATCAATGTTTAACACCTCGAGCACCTACCCGTGCTACCACAACTCAGCTAGGCACCCTAGCTCGATAAATCTGAAGATATCCTTTTTCACTTAAGAAAATAAGCCTTAGCGCCCAATTCCAACATCCGGAATTCTCTGCCAAGCTTGTTTCCAACATCCTCTCACCATATCAATAACTACACGCAGCACCAAAATATGACTGCATACCTTAGCTGAATTTACACCTTGCACCACGTTACTCACAAGACCACAATAACATCCTCTGATCAAATTAGTCAAAATTCCACGAATCTGATTCTCCATTGCACCTCATGACATACATAGGTCTTGCTCTAACTCTTAGAATACTGCCACGACGGAAGAGATGTGTAAAAATTCATAACCAACTGTTGAATCAATAAATCATTGGGTCTATACTCCTGACAAGAACCAATACCTCATTCTGTACCAAATAATGGTCTTAGCTCCTTAATATACTTCATATAATCAGATTGCACTGATCCTAAATCCAATGATCTCGTCTCACCCAGTACGAATTGCTCAGGAAATAAGCCATCCCAGACATGACTAAAAGTCTCATATGATGCCATAATGTGGCAGTAGGCTAACAATTTAAACGTGATACAAAGGAAAATGAACTCTGAAAAGGAAATCCAATTGCCCCGCTCGCGAATCATACATGCGATGCGGTCAACATAATTGAACAGATACCCCTCTCGCGAATCATACATGCGACGCGGGCACACAACTAATATGAGCTTTCCTCAGAAAAATAGGAAACAAAACACATAAAAATAGATATAGGGAACTATACTCGACATCACATTGTTGCAACACGCAACCCGATCCAAATAACACGCCCATGGCAGCGTGCTACCCGATCCACACATAAAATTCACATAAGGAGATACACACCGAGCTAGATTTCTCATTACATCAAAATACCGAATGTCGGTCACCAGCACGTCAAGTGCATAATACCATCCCTAGGGAGACATATAGTGTTATATGCTACAAACTCAAGCACAATTGAGGTGCGATATACGATCTGAATCTCAAGAGCCATTCTTCTCATATAACAACATCTCTAAGTAGAACCTCGACACATAAGAAATTCACCAAGCCGTCTCATGACTCACACGGCGCAATACATCACTACATGAAATAGCTGACGACGAAATAACACCCTGACTACTCTTCCATAAGGAGCGCATGGCTGAAATGAACACATCTGGCCTAATATAGAGACCATTCACATTTAAATCCATCCATAGATCTCAAGATGATTTTGATTGCACTAAAACAGGCTAATAGCCTTTCAAAGGTCCATAATCACCCCCTTTTCTCATAACACTCAAGAACAACCATCATAATCGGAGTAATCCTCCACAGTCCACAACCCAATAAACCGAGTACCCTCCAAGCATAAATTCTCAATTTAACGACATCACTACAATCTTCATACTTAATTTAACTCTTCAATCAATCAAGTGGCTACATGACATACTAATAAAACCTTCCCGTGGGGCACGCTCCCACAGCCTTCCATAATAGATAACAGGTCTGTACATCCAAACCACCGGCCATACTGACACTGAAAAGCGATCAAGAATCCTTAACCAGGATACAAAGCCTTTTTCACAAAATACCAATCTCAGGTGACACTGAAGTCAATACCAACTTACCTTAAACATCGAAACTCCTTTCCTGCTCATCCGAGCTCGTGACATCCTTGTCAATACCCAACTGCAACCTTGATCCTCACGTCAAATTCCATACCACTCACTGCACCCAACATGCCAATATATGATAGAACACAATTTTCGTCATAACCCCAGAGCCACTAATAGATTAACACTTCATCCTATAAAAATATTTCACTTAACTCACTTCAGGAGACCATAGCAACACACAGGTGAATTCTCATATCCGTAGAATATACAAACCTCTAAGTAGTGATCTAAGCCACCATAGCCCCTTCCGAGATTTGCCTACATATGACAGACCATAACAGTGGAATACATCTGAACAACATCAATTACGGCGGCCGACAAGACTCATACGTACCGTCACAAATCACTTGCATAACTTGATCACGCTGAAGGAACTGATCACTACCAGCAATATGCCAATTCAACTATGGCTAGACAATCTATCTTCGTCTAATTTATCCTTGATTGCCCTTGAAATAATAATAACACCATTCAACACATAGCTCACTCCATCCGTACTCATCCCATGTGACCTTGAATCACGAGACCATGTTGTCTCAAATTCCATGAACTATTTCATATCTCCCTTGTGCGCACATTCACATCCTCAACTGGTACGCCCATTCCGATAATCTCCCTACGAATCCAAAGTCCTCTTCATTCTCCTCCCAAATACAACACTACAAGTAAAAACATCATAGAACATTTTGGGCCTCTTCTCATAAGCTGCTACAAAGCTTGATTCTTAACCGTACCTATAGGCTCGAAATCATTAGGTACCACACTTTACCCCTTTGAATCCACAAGGACCATTTTTAAGATCCACCCGCTCTGACTTGGCCCCGAATATAATCTACTCCATAAATCTTCTAGGATATGAATACCCTCTCGATGAAGCACCCGGCAGAATCACTTTCCTTGAAACCTGCATCTATACAAGGCATAAATCATGAATCCTTCCTCAAGTTTGAACATAAGCCAATAAGGCCAACCATATAATACCTTTAACAATCCCTTTGCTCAGATTACCACTTATGTTCTTTACCCGTAGCTGAAATAACCCATCAATATGCTAATAACCAGAAACCTCACAAGTAGTTAACCATGAAACCCAATCATAGGCAGTGGGACTCTCCCACTTAGCTTGAAGCCAATTACACAACTTTGGAACCCACCAAGATTCTTGCTCTCTTATTGACACGACCTCGCACGATTAAACCGCCAGATTCCTTGAAATCCTTCGATTAGCACTTCATAAACACCCTGAATTTCCATTGACATTCACATATTCGACCTCTTACCGGAATGGCCGGTAAAATCCTCCGCAGAAGCTTCGCCAACCACGCGATCGCTAACCTGCTCACAGGGAATAACCACCTGTGCAAATCACTTTCCGACATCTTCCAACGTTGTTGTACGGGGTACATTCACTACGACATCAATAACACATGCTGAGTCTGAGCTCACTTTCTAGCTGCACAAGTCCATTCACCCCTTGTTTTAAAAGTAAATTCTGTATTCTAAGGCCTTAAAAGCCTCTTTCTGTCTCACCTTGACTTGCGTGCGCAGTCCAGAAATGTAGCCGGAAAGCCATTATGTGAAAATATATGAAAAATGATGAATTTTGACTATAAAATGTATTAAGTTGACTTCGGTCAACATTTTGGGTAAACGAATTCAGAAACATGATTTGACGGTCCTAGAGGATCCGTAGGAAAACATGGGACTTGGGCGTATGCTCGGAATCTAATTCTAAGGACCCAAGCATGAGAAATAAATTTTTAAAGAAAATTATTTATGAGATTTTGGAAATAAATTGTGATTAGACCTTGATAAGATCGGGCCCTTATTTTGGTTCCGGCGCCCGGTACAGGTCTTATATGTGATTTAAGATAAGTCTGTGAAGTTTGGTAAGAAACGGACTTGAAACGACGTGAATCGGATCATTTTTGAGAAAATTGAAAATTTGAAGTTCTTAAGGAAATTTCATGATTTTGATGCTAAACTCATAGTTGTTGATGTTATTTTAATGATTTGAGTGTACGAGCGAGTCAATATGATGTTTTAGTTGGTGTGCATGTTTGGTTTGGTGTGTTCAGGCCTGGCTCGCAAATGCAATATCGGGAATGTGAGGGCTATGTCGCAATTGCGAAAGCAGCCCAGGCTAGCCCATCTTGCAATTGTGATTTCCCCATTTTCAGCCAACAGTCGCAATTCCCATACCTACAACCTGCAAATTTTTATACTTAGCCGAAAATCAACCATTTTTAACCTCTTTTCAAAATACAAACTCCCTAGGGCGATTTTTCAAGAACTACTCTTCATCCAAATCAATTGTAAGTCAATTGTAACTTATTTCCTTCAATCATTAACATCTTTTAACATGATTTCAACTCAAAATCAATGATTTTCATGGGGGAAATTGGGTGTTTTGGGTAGAACCTAGGTTTTTCAGAAATTGGGCATTTAGACCTCGATTTGAGGTCCGATTTCAAAACAGATTATATATTTGGGTTGGTGAGGGAATGGGTAATCGAGTTTTTGTTCGAACCTTGGGTTTTGACTATGTGGGCCCGGGGGCAATTTTGACTTTTGGGTAAAACTTGGGAAAATTCATTTTCATGCATTGGAGTTGATTCATTTAGCATTTATTGATGTAACTAAGTAACTTGTGGCTAGGTTGGAGCGAATTGGTAGTGGATTCAAGGTTTAAAGCAATAGTTGAGACGTGAATTGTGTTCATGGCATAGAGGTAAGTGTTAGGTCTAACCCTAGCTTGAGGGATTAGGAGTCGTGCCTTATTTGCTATATGTTAATTGTAGAGTACGGGGTGTAGGCATGGTGATGAGTATCTATACGTCGGTATCAAGCATGTTTGTGAGTCTTGTATTGTAATTGTTATGACTCCATTGCGGTTTATTGCGCTTCACATGTTATTTTCATTATTATTCCCCTGCCGGGATGTTATTATCATTATTGTTCCCTTGCCGGGATGTTGTCTTGATATTATTGTTCCCTTGCCAGGATGTTGTTGAAATATAATTGTTCCCTTGCTGGGATTCTTTTATGATTGTTGTTGATTTGTAGATGGGATCGGGTGGCACGCCGTCACGAAAAAATATGTAATGAAAGCGTGTTGCATGCATGCAACGAGATATGTGAAATGGGATCGGGTTGCACGCCTGCAACGAGATATGTGAAATGGGATCGGGTTGCACGCCTGCAATGAGATATATGAAATGGTATCGGGTTGCACGCCTGATTTTGGGTTAGTAATTGGATTTTGGTTTCTTTATATTCTCTTGATATTTTATTGTTATCTATTATTCCCCGAAGCATGTTTCCCCTGCCCGATTTTAATTGCAATTATCTGCTTCTATTTTTGCTGTTTATTATATAATTGCACAGGTTTATTTGGTAGTCTGGTCCTAGCCTCATCACTATTTCGCCGAGGTTAGGCTAGACACTTACCAGTACATGGTGTTGGTAGTGTTGATACTACACTCTGCACTCTTTTATGCAGATCCTAGTGTTGTAGACTTCAGACTGCAGTGAGGTTGCTACCTTCAGTCTAACAGGCGACCCTAGGTAGTCCTGCAGGTGTTTGTGGGCCTTGCCATCCCCTCCTACTTTTCCTTTATCATGTATCCTTTACTCATTTCAGAAACAATGTATCTTCTATCTTTCAGACTTTGTATGTAGTATTCTTAGACCGTCTGTAAAGCTGTGACACCAAATTCTGGGTAGAGTTGTATTTAGACTTCCGCAGTTTGTATTAAGATTAATTATCAAATTGTGTCTTCCGCTTAATTATTTTCGTTATTTGTATGATATCTACTCATCAATGATAATGGTTTAAAACGGGAAAAGGTTAAGTAATTAGAATAATTTAGCTTACCTAGCTTTCACCAGTAGGTGCCATCACGACTCTCGAGGGTGGGAAACTCGGGTCGTGACAAGTTGGTATCAGAGTTCTAGGTTACATGGGTCTCACATTTCACATACAAGCTTAGTAGAGTCTGAGGGATCAGTATGGAGACGTTTGTATTTATCCCCCAGAGGCTATAGAGTTAGGAAAAATTTCACATTTATCCCTTCCTGTCGCGTGGTTTGGTTTCTCAATGCTAATTAAATTTCTACTCTGTTATTTCATAGGTGGAAAGAACACACGCTACCAGCAGCCCGAGCCCCCAGTAGCAGCTACCATGAGGGGTAGAGGGCGAGGTCGAGGTCGTGTTAGAGGGCGAGGTCGAGGCTGTATTAGAGGCCGAGGTAGCGGCAGAGCTCACCCAAAGCAACAACACCAGCAGCGGACCCTCAGGTTAATTTTGATGATGAATTTACGGCCCCAGCAGTTCCGGTGGGCCCAGCTCAGGTCCCAGAGGTGTTTATTACTACCCTAGTACTCCAGGATGCTTTGGTCCGTCTAGTGGGCCTTATGGAGAGTGTCACTCGAGCGGGCTTGCTCCCTGTAGCAACAACCATCTCTTAGGCTAGAGGAGGAGCCCACACTCCTGCTACTCGCACTCCGGAGTAGGTAGCTCCCTAGTTTCAGACTCTAGCAGTTCAGCTAGTTGGAGCAGTTCAGCCGGGTATGATGGCCCAGACCAGTGATGAAGCAGCTATGTCTGCCGATGCTTTGTGGAGATTGGATAGGTTCACCTAGCTATTCACTACTACTTTCAGCGATGCATCTTCTGATCCCCAGGATTATCTAGACAGTTGTCATGAGGTTCTTAGGAACATGGGGATAGTTGAGACCAATGTGGTCAGTTTTGCTACTTTTTGTTTATCTAGATCCGCAGAGACTTGGTGGAGAGATTATTGTTTGGATAGACCAGCCGGATCGCCAGCTTTGACTTGGGAGCAGTTTACTCAGCTATTTCTGGAGAAGTTTCTCCCCATCACTCAAATAGAGGCCTATCGGAGGCAGTTTGAGCGTCTCCAGCAGGGTTCTATGACTGTTACCCATTATGAGACCAGATTCATCGACTTGGCCCGTCACGCTCTTATCATACTTCCCACCAAGAGAGAAAGAGGGTGGGGAGGTTCATTGAGGGACTTATCCAGCCTATTCTACTTCAGATGGCCAAGGAGACTAAGAGTGAGATTTCTTTCCAGGAGGCGGCCAATGTAGCCAGGAGAGTTGAGATGGTTCTATCGTAGGAAGGTGGTCAGGGGTCTAACAAGAGGCCTCGTCATTCAAGCCGATTCAGTGGTACCTCATCTGGAGGTAGGGATTCATATGGTAGGGTCCATTCTCCCAGGCCTTTTCAGTCAGCACTTCAGGTTTCTCACGGTGCTTCAGGTGGTCATGGTTCCCATATGCAATATTCTGATCAGCAGTCCGACAGTGCACCACCAGCTCCTATCAGTGCACCGCCACTTTAGAGTTTTCAGGGTCGTTAGCCCCGGTAGCCGAGAGCTTGTTTTACTTGTGGTGACACAAGGCACATTGCTAGGTATTACCCTCGAACATCGGGCGGCTCTCAGCATCACGATTATCGTGCCATGGTTCAGGCATCGAGTGTTCCACAGCTCGCCCAGCCAACTAGAGGTAGGGTTAAAGGTGCTAAAGGAATAGGTAGAGGTATTAGAGGTGGAGCTCAGGCCGCTAGAGGTGGAGGCCAGCCAACAGCAGGCCGTCCTAGAGATATAGTTCAGGGTGGTGGGGCCCAGCCCCAATGTTATGCTCTTCCAGCCAGGCCCGAGGCTGAGGCTTCCGATGTAGTTATCATAGGTACAGTTCTGGTTTGTAGTAGGGATGCTTCAGTGTTATTTTATCCAGGGTCTACGTACTCCTATGTGTCATCTTATTTTGCACCGTATCTAGTCATACCTAGTGATTCTTTGAGTGCTACTATTTATGTGCCTACACTGGTGGGTGATTTTATTGTGGTAAATCGAGTCCATCGTTCTTGTATAGTTGTGATTGGAGTTCTTAAGAATCGTGTAGATTTGCGTCTTTGGACATGGTTGATTTTGATTCATATTGGGGATGGATTGGTTATCACCTTACCACGCTATATTGGATTTCCATGCCAAGACTGTGACCTTAGCCTTGACGGGTTTACCTTGTTTAAGTTGGAGAGGGACTCCTGGTCATTTTACCCGCAGTGTCATCTCGTACGTGAAGGCTCGGCGTATGGTTGAGAAAGGGTGTTTGGCCTATTTGGCCTATGTTCGTGACTCTAGTGCTGAGGTTCCTTCTATTGATTATGTGCCCGTTGTTCGTAAGTTTCCTGAGGTATTCCCTTCAGACCTGTGGGGTATGCCGCCCGATGAGGATATTGACTTTTTCATTTATTTGGCTCCAGGCACTCAGCCCATTTCTATTCCATCGTATCGTATGGCCCTGCCTGAGTTGAAAGAGTTGAAGGAGCAGTTGCAAGACTTCCTTGAGAAGGGTTTCATTAGACCTAGTGTTTCTCCTTGGGGTGCGTCGATGTTGTTCGTTAAGAAGAAGGATGGATCGATGAGAATGTGTATTGATTATCGGCAGTTAAACAAGGTTACAATCAAGAATAAATATCCATTACCGAGGATTGATGATTTGTTTGATCAGTTTCAGGGTGCCAAGGTATTTTTGAAGGTTGACTTGAGATCTGGCTACCATCAGTTGAGGATTAGGGCATCCGATGTCCCTAAGATAGCTTTCCGCACTCGGTACAAGCATTTTAAGTTCTTGGTGATGTCCTTCGGGTTGACAAATGCCCCAGCAACTTCTATGGATTTGATGAACCGAGTGTTCAGGCCTTATTTGGATTCGTTTGTGATAGTCTTCATTGATGATATTTTGATCTATTCCCGTAGCCGGGAGGAGCACGAGCAGCATCTTAGAGTGGTTCTTCAGACCTTGAGGGATAGTCAGTTGTATGCTAAGTTTCCTCAGTGTGAGTTCTAGTTGAGTTCTATTGCAGTCCTGGGTCATACTGTATCAGCAGAGGGTATTCAGGTTGATCCGAAGAAGATTGAGGCAGTCAAGAACTAGCCTAGACTAGCATCAGCTATAAATATTCGGAGTTTCTTGGGATTGGCAAGCTACTACCGTCAGTTCGTAGAGGGGTTTTCATCTATCGCAGCCCCAATGAACAGGTTGACCCAGAAGGGTGCCTAGTTCAGATGGTCGGATGAGTACGAGGCGAGATTTTAGAAGCTCAAGATAGCTCTGACTACGGCACCGGTGTTGGTTTTGCCCACAGGTTCAGGGCCTTATACAGTTTATTGTGATGCATCTCGTATTGGACTTGGTGCAGTGTTGATGCAGGATGGCAAGGTCATTGCCTATGCTTCGTGGCAGTTGAAGATTCATGAGAAGAACTATCCAGTTCATGATTTGGAGTTGGAAGCCATTGTTCACGCATTGAATATTTAGAGGCATTATCTGTATGGTGTGGCATGTGAGGTGTTCACGGATCACAAGAGTCTGCAATATTTGTTCAAGCAAAAGGAGTTAAATTTGAGGCAGAGAAGGTGGTTAAAGCTATTAAAGGACTATGATATCACCATCTTATATCATATGGGAAGGGCCAATGTGGTGGCCGATGCTTTGAGTAGAAAATTTGTCATTATGGGCAGTCTTGCTTATATTCTGGTCGATGAGAGGCCGCTTGCTTTGGATGTTCAGGCTTTGGCCAATCAGTTCGTGAGGTTGTATGTTTCTGAGCCCAGCCGTGTGTTAGCTTGTACAGTCACTCGTTCTTCTTTATTGGAGCATATCCGAGATCGACAGTATGATGATCCTCATTTATGTGTCCTTAGAGACACGGTACAGCAGGGAGGTGCCAAGCAGGTTATCTTAAGTGATGATGAAGTTTTGAGATTGCAGAGTCGAGTTTGTGTGCCTAATGTGGATGGAATCCGAGAGTTGATTTTAGAGGAGGCCCATAGCTCCAATACTCTATTCATCCGGGTGCCGCTAAGATGTATCAGTATTTGCGGCAACATTATTGGTAGAGGAGAATGAAGAAGGGTATTGTTGCATATGTGGCTCGATGTTTGAATTGCCAACAGGTTAAGTACGATCATCAGAGACCTGGTGGATTATTTCAGAGGATTGAGCTTCCCAAGTGGAAGTGGGAGCGGGTCACTATGAATTTCGTTGCTGGACTCCCACAGACTCGGAGGATGTTCGGCGCAGTATGGGTTATTGTTGATAGGCTGACCAAGTCAGCACATATCATTCATATGTCAGTCTCCTATTCATCGAAGAGGTTAGCTGAGATCTATATCTGGGAGATTGTTCTTCATGGTGTGCCCGTGTCTATCATTTTAGACTGAGGTACACAGTTTACCTCACGTTTCTAGAGGGCAATTCAGCGAGAGTTGGGCACACAGGTTGAGTTGAGCACGGCGTTTCATCTTCAAATAGACGGGAAGTCCGAACAGACTATTCAAATTTTGGAGGACATGCTCTGAGCTTGTGTCATTGACTTTGGAGGCTCGTGGGATCAGTTTTTACCTTTAGCAGAGTTTGCCTACAACAACAGCTACCAGTCAAGTATCTAGATGGCTCCTTATGAAGCTTTGTATGGTAGGTGGTGTTGGTCACCGGTTGGATGGTTCGATCTGGGGGAGGCTCGGTTGTTGGGTACGGATCTAGTACAGAATGCCTTGGACAAGTTCAGAATCATTCAGGATAGGCTTCGTGCAGCTCAGTCTAGGCAAAAGAGTTATGCCAACCGCAAGGTTCGAGATTTGGTATTCATGGTCGGTGAGCGGGTATTGCTTCGAGTGTACGCCTATGAAGGGCGTGATGAGATTTGGGAAGAAGGGCAAGCTTAGCCCTAGGTTCATTGGCTCGTTTGAGATTCTTGATCGAGTGGGAGAGGTGGCTTACAAACTTGCATTGCCGTTGAGCTTATCATTCGTGCATCCAGTGTTTCATGTGTCCATGCTTCGAAAATATCACGGCGACCCATCCCACGTGTTAGATTTCAACACTGTCCAGTTGGACAAGGGCTTGTCTTATGAGGAAGAGCTGGTAGCTATTCTAGACCGGTAGGTTCGTCAGTTGAGATCGAAGAGTTTTCCTTCTGTTCGTGTTCAATGGAGAGGTCAGCCTACTGAGGCATCGACCTGGGAGTCCGAGTCCGATATGCGGAGCTGTTATCCCCATCTTTTCCCTATGAACGGTTGTTTTAGAGGTGGAGAATGTGATGACCCAAAAGGTCATCACTTGTTTTAAAAGTAAATTCTATGTTCTGAGGCCTTAAAAGCCTCTTTCTGACTCACTTCGACTTGCGTGTGCAGTCCGGGCGGGTAGTTGGAAAGCCATTATGTGAAAATCTGTGAAAAATAATGAATTTTGACTATAAAATGAATTAAGTTGATTTTGGTCAATATTTTGGGTAAATAGACAAGGACCTATGATTTAACGGTCCCGGAGGGTCCGTAGGAAAACATGGGACTTGGGCGTATGCCCGGAATCGAATTCCAAGGTCCCAAGCACGAGAAATGAATTTATAAAGAAAATTATATATGAGATTTGACAATGAATTGTGATTAGAACTTGATGGTACCGGGCACGTATTTTGGTTTCAGTGCCCGGTACAGGTCTTATATGTGATTTAAGATAAGTCTGTGAAGTTTGGTAAGAAACGAACTTGAAACGACGTGAATAAAATCATTTTTGAGAAAATTGGAAATTTGAGTTCTTAAGGAAATTTCATGATTTTGATGCTAAATTCATAGTTGTTGATGTTATTTTAGTGATTTAAATGCACGAGCGAGTTCGTATGATGTTTTTAGGTTGGTGTGCATGTTTGGTTTGGAGCCCCGAGGGCTCGGGTGAGTTTTGGATAGGCCACGGAGTGGATTTTAGACTTGGTGAATTATAGGTTTGGCTGGTGTGTTCAGGCCTGCAGACTTCGCATTTGCGAAGCCTGGCTCGCAAATGCGATATCGCAAATGCGAGGGCTATGTCGCAATTGCAAAAGCAGCCCAGGCCAGCCTATCTCGCAATTGCGAGGTTTTTGATCGCAAATGCGATTTCCCCATTTTCTGCCAATAGTCGCAAATGCGACATAGTGTTCGAAAATCCCATCTCGCAAATGCGACATAGTGTTCGAAAATCCCATCTCGCAAATGCGACAACCCCTTCGCAAAACCGAACATAGCAGGGGTCGGGGTTCACAATTCTCATACCTGCAACCTGCAACTTTTTATACTTAGCCAAAAATCAACCATTTTTCACCTCTTTTCAAAACACAAACTCCCTAGGGCGATTTTTCAAGAACAGCTCTTCTTCCAAATCCATTGTAAGTCAATTTTAACTCGTTTTCTTCAATCTTTAACATCTTTTAACATGATTTCAACTCAAAATCAATGATTTTCATTGGGGAAATTAGGTGTTTTGGGTAGAACTAGGTTTTTCAAAAATTGGGGATTTGGACCTCGATTTGAGGTCTGATTTCAAAACAAATTATATATTTGGGTTCATAGGGGAATGGGTAATCGGGTTTTGGTTTGAACCTCAGGTTTTGTCTATGTGGGCCTGGGGGCGATTTTCAAAACAAATGCACTGAAGTTGATTCATTTAGCGTTTATCGATGTAACTAAGTAACTTGTGGCTAGATTCAAGCAAATTGGTGGTAGAATCAAGGGGTAAAGCGATAGTTGAGACGTGAATTGTGTTCGTGGCATCGAAGTAAGTATTTGGTCTAACCTTAGCTTGAAGGATTAGGAGTCGTATTTTATTTGCTACGTGTTAATTGTGGAGTACGGGGTGTACGCATGGTAACGAGTATCTATACGTCGGTGTCAAGCATGCCCGTGAGTCTTGTATTGTAATTGTTATGACTCCGTTGTGGTTTTTTGCGCTTCACATGTTATTATCATTATTGTTCCCTTGCCGAGATGTTATTATCATTATTGTTCCCTTGCTGGGATGTTGTCTTGATATTATTGTTCCCTTGCCAGGATTGTCACGTCCCGAACCTAGACCTGGACGTAACACGACACTCGGTGCCTGACTACATGTAATCGAGCGAACCAACTAGCTGGCTGAATCAACATATGATATCATAACATACTGAATGCGGAAGATTAACTAACACATGCTGATATACTGAAAGTCTGAATGATATAAATCAAAGTGCGGAAATATTAATACTGTTCTGAAACATGTTTGTTGCCAAAATAACTTAATATGAAAAGCCTGTGACTCTATCTAGATGTTACTCTAGTCTATGAAGCCTCTATTGACATACTGAAAACATTGACTGTCTGAAAATACCGAAGGATTGTGAAGTAATGATAATGCCCCGAAAGAACTGGGATCACCAAATAGCTGGTATGAGAATCCTAGCGCTCGGAATCATCAACCTGTAAATCATTACCTGCATTGTGAGATGCAGGCCCCGGGCAAAAGGGACGTCAGTACATTTGAATTCTACTGCTATGTAAAGCAACTGAATGACAATCCATCTACACCCAACCAACAAAATTCCGTCAAATAATCACCTTCCAATCTCTACAATAACTATGTATTTGTATTGGGAACTTATGGCTTCTAATCACCACACCAAGAGCCCCGATACTTAATTCACACTCATATACCCATAATAAATTCATACATGTAAGTCTAAGGGTGTAGGATTACCTTTTGGAAGAAATCTTGCAAAACTCTCCTTTGAGTTCTTGAAGGAATTTCTTGAAGATCTATGTGTTGTATGAGTAGATTTCTTCAATACTAGTGTAAGAATGATGATATTTCACACCAAGTTAATGGAGATTGCTTACTTTGAAGATGGTAGGAGTTGGTGCTCTTGAGAGGGTGAAGGAAGACCCCAAAGTTCGGCCAAGATAAATGGGTAAAAATGAACCCCGAATTAAGTATATAGTGTTTCAGGCGCCACAGGTGGCACTGGGCGCTGATTCCAGTATCTCAAAAATTCCCGGCACCACGTCTAGCACCACGGCTAGCGCCTGGCGCTACCCAAGACGCTGGTAATGGAAGGTACACGAAAATGGTCATAACTTTCTGTATACACCTTCAAATGACAAACGGTTTGATGCGTTAGAAACTAGACCCAAAGAGATTTAATATGATAGGTTTTTCATCCTACAACTCCTTATATAAATGTAGATATACTTGTCCAAAGTGAGGTCTTGTGCGTACTCATTCGAAATTTTTAGTCTATCATGAAATTTCCAACTTGGCTTAGACTTAGGTATCTCCTTGGATCCCAAATCACTTATTATATGCCTAATACAATTATTATCATAACCAATCAATTACCATCACGCTAATACTAATTTAATGCATCCACAACCGATTCAAATTTATGGGGTGTTACAGGGATGTTGTTGAAATATAATTGTTCCCTTGCCGGGATTCTTTGTGATTGTTGTTGATTTGTAAATGTGATCGGGTGGCACGCCACCACGAAAATATATGAAATGGGAGTGGGTTGCATGCCTGCAACGAGATATGTGAAATGGGATTGGGTTCCACGCCTGCAACGATATATATGAAATAGGATCAGGTTGCACGACTGCAACGAGATATGTGAAATGGGATCGGGTTGCATGCCTGCAACGAGATATATGAAATGGGATCAGGTTGCACGCCTACAATGAGATATGTGAAATGGGATCGGGTTGCATGCCTGCAACGATATATGTGAAATGAAAGTGAACTCTACATTTGTTTTCCCTATCAGTGTTAGTAATTAGATTTTGGTTTCTTTATATTCTCTTGATATTCTGTTGTTATCTGTTATTCCCCGAAGCATGTTTCCCCTGCCCAATTTTAATTGCAATTATCTGCTTCTATTTTCGCTATTTATGATATAACTACACAGGTTTATTTGGTAGTCTAGTCCTAGCCACATCACTACTTCGCCGAGTTTAGGCTAGACACATACCAGCACATGGGGTCGGTTGTGCTGATACTACACTCTGCACTCTTTTGTGAAGATCCCAGTGTTGTAGACTTTGGAAAGTAGTGAGGTTAATGCCTTTAGTCTAACAGGCAACACGACGTAGTCCTGCAGGCGTCTGCGGGCCTTTACGTCCCCTTCTACCTTTCCTTTATCCTCTTTCCTTTACTCATTTCAGAAACAATGTATCTTTTATCTTTCAGACATTATATGTAGCATTTCTAGACTGTCTGTGAAGCTGTGATACCAAATTCTGGGTAGAGTAGTATTTAAACTTCCCCAGTTTGTATTAAGATTAATTATCAGATTTTGTCTTCCGCTTAATTATTTTTGCTATTTGCATGATATCTACTTATCACTGATAATGTTTTAAAACTGGAAAAGGTTAAGTAATTAAAATAATTTGGCTTGCGTAGCTTTCACCAGTAGGCGCCATCACGGCTCTCGAGGGTGGGAAATCTGGGTCGTGACACTCGTGGACATCAATTAGATGTGCGGCAACATCCTTCCAATTCAAAGTTATCCTTCTTCATTTCAAGCATCTCCCTTCCGTTATATCAAATCTCCTACCGCATAATAGCCCATGCTCCAAATTAAATCCGTACGCCCAATCACCAATCTCTAAAATTTCAAAATCATTCCAAACTCTCCTTAATGTTCGTAGTCATCCTATCGCAAAGCCCATATACAACTCCGCCACTCCCTCACTTTGGCGAAACTCACCCCTTTAATCGACTATGCGACCTTTGCTTCTTATACCTGGCCTTCTAGAAGTTTTAACCACTGCCAGACACTCCCCATATGTACTTCCTCATCCTTTGCTGCTCGGTTGTTGCCTTAATAAAATCTATCTTCGTAGCACTTGAACCCACAAATCGCTACTAACTTTAAACCTTTCCGGAGATCATCTTTCTCAACTCGTCGACATTAGAAACACTGATTCAATCCTGAACCACCGCACCCCGCGATATCCAACACTCGTTTCTCCAATATTATTTCACAATATCCTACCCCAAGGGCAAATTGCAGAAGACCATAACACCGACGAACTTAACACATTCAATCGCGGATGATGACACCACATCGTAGATGAAAATTCTACCACGCTCGAAAATACCAAGTCTCGTTACTTCATCAAACCAAACTTGAACATTTATAGCCTGATTGCCTCTCTTCCGCGAGGAAATAAAATTCTGAATCTCGCATTGAGTAAACATCCTTCCAAGTCATTCACTGCTTCAACGCATAGACAAACACTCTACCATTACACCAATATTATGCGATAACAACGCACGAATCGTCATAACAATTAATACCAAATCTCAAAACCTTGGGTAATATTGAAACTGAGCTGAAATGATAGAACGACCTTTCGTAAGGCAACGAAAATAGCCCGATCAAATACGTAGGGAGGAATATCCCGCACCACATCTGTAGTACCATTACATTTTCTCAATTCCCTATTTATAATAAGCGCTTCACTTTGCATAAGATTGAATAGGAAGAAAATAAAGGCATAAGCCTCAAAGGAATCGAATCACACGATTATAAAATCAAGAAGGGAAGTGCTCCTAACAGCCCTGTAGCCTCCCGAAGATAAGTGCAGACATCTCCGTACCGATCCTCGAAATTCTACTAGACTTGCTCATGACTCATGAGACCTAAGGAAACCTAGTGCTCTAATACCATGTTGTCACGACCCAAAATCCACTAAGGGTCGTAATGGCGCCGGACACCACTGTCAGGCAAGCCAATTACAATTTACTATCAATTTTTCATTTTAGTTATTTTGAAATCATTTCCTTTAAACATATAAATAATAAATAATAAACTCCGCTGGATAAATGAGGATTTCCTTGCAAAATTTTACTACTAAAAAATCCCGTGATCATCCCAGAACCCGGTGTCACAAGTACATAAGCAATTTCTAGGAAATAATGTAATACAACAACCGTCCGGAATACAATATTGGATAGAAAGTAAATACAGTAACTTGAAAGAGACTTTGTTGGCTGCGGGTCATCTCGAGAAGTGCACCTCACCTAAGTCTCCGTAACAATCATGCTGCTACATCCACTAGACCACTATAGATGCATGTGCATGTGCAACAAAAATGCATAGCAAGTGTAGAATGAGTACGAAAACAACGTGTACCCAATGAGTATCCAGTCTAATCTCTAAGAAGTAGAAACGAGAGGTCGACTTTGACACTTACTAATGGTCCAATTATAATATAGTAAAAGTGTGAGAAATTCATGGATTTCATAAAGCAAAATTTAACTCATAGAACCGGAAAGTAGGTAAATAACTTCTCAAATAATGAAGGATTTCCGAAGATTTACTTTTCATTATCTTTATCAATTTATCTCTTGTCAGGAAGGGCAATTATCAACATTTAAAATTCTCAGGCAAGCAATACAAGCATGCGCATATCATGTCGAGGTCATACGGCCCGATCCAACATAAATGTAAAATGTGCACTGCCGAGAGTCGAACAACATGAACCATAGATGCATCTATTACCCCCGCTCGCGAATCATACATGCGACGCGGTCAACATAAATAAACAAACAACCTGCTCCCGAATCATACATGCGACGCAGGTACACATAGAAATACATGCTCAAACAACAAATTAAGAATTTATCGGGGAATGTCTATCCAAATAAAAGCCAATTCTCTTTTAGGAATTTAAAAAAATGAAGTTTAATCCCTTTTAGAAATTAATTTACCAATTCAGTAAGATTTAAACAATTCAACTACCAACAAGATTACAGATATTCCAGGTATAACATGCTTTTGGGTCCTAGACTACCCAGACTTACACATAATAGTAGCTACACACGGACTCTCGTCACTTAGTGCGTACGTAGCCCCCAAAAATAGGAGAACATAACCAATTTATTTCACCTATGGGGTCAATTCCCTCTTACAAGGTTAGAAAGGAGACTCACCTTGCTTCGAAGATCCATAACCGGCATTCCACGCGCTTCTGAAGACTCGAATCGATGCACAATGCTCCAAAACTAACCAATAATTATTCAAATACATTAATACATATTCAATTACTCATTACAATCCAATGTATAACAGTTCCTAACCCCGATCAAAAACTTAACAAAATTTCCATCGGGCCCACATGCTCGGATTCCAAAAAATTTCGAAGATAAAGTTTACCCATGAACTCATGAACTCAAATATATGGTTTTCTCTTAATTTCATACCAAAAATCGTGGTAAAAATCCAAAATATCCATTTTTTCTAGGTTTTCCCCCAAGCCCCAAGTTTCTACCAATTTTTCATGCTCAAATCCGAAGCAAAACCATGTATTTAACGTCTAATTAGTAGTAACAACTTACCTTGGCATAGATGAAGAACATCTCTCGTCTAAAAGCTCCAAAATCATCCAACCCAAAGTGAAAATAGGTGGAAATGAACCAAAACTCAATTTGTAAAGAGAGCTCACTGCCTCCAGTCCTTTCGCACCTGCGGTTTCTTGACCGCTTCTGCGGTCCGGGGCTCCTAGCCCATTTCCGCTTCTGCGCTCCTTCTTCCGCAGGTGTGGTCCCGCTTCTGCGGTAACCTGACCGCATCTGCGGTCCCAGCCTTCACCCTTCACCACCGCATCTACGTCCTTTTGGCCGCTTTTGCGGCTCCGCACATGTGGCCAAAACTTCATAGGTGCGGTTATATCAGATATCAGCTGCTTCAGCTATTCTTTCCAACCCCAATTCAATCCGTTAACCATCCGAAATTCACCCGAGGCCCCCGGGACCCCATCCAATCACATTAACCAGTCCCAAAACACATTACGGACTTGCTCGAGGCCTCAAATCATATCAAACAGCGCTAAAATTATGAATCAACCTCCAATCCAAGTTTAATGAACTTTAGAATTTCAAACTTCAACATTCGATGTCAAAATCAATCAATTCACGTCCGATTGACCTCAAATTTTGCACACTAGTCATATTTGACATTATAGACCTACTGTAACTTCTGGAATAGGATTCCGACCCAGATATCAAAAAGTCCACTTCCGGTCCAACTTCTCAAAAAAACCTTCAAATTTCTATCTTTAGCCAAATGACTCCAAAATGACCTACGGACCTCCGAACTTACTTGCAATCACGCTCCCATTTCCAGAATCACCATATAGAGCTATTCCCAGACTCAGAATCCCAAATGGACATTGACAACACTAAAATGCACTTCAACCAAACTTATGAAATTCCTTCAAAAATGCTAACTTCCACAATACGTGCCAAAACGTTCCCAGTTCTTGCAGAACCCGGTCCGGACATACGCCCAAGTCTAAAATCATTATACGAACCTGCTAGAACCTTCGAATCCCGAATCCGAGGTTGTTTACTCAAAAATTCAATCTTGGTCAATTATTCCAATTTAAAGCTTTCAAAATTAGAATTCTATTTCCAAATCAACTCCGAGCTTCCCGGAATTCAGTTCCGACCATGCATACAAGTCATAATACCTGAAGTGAAGCTGCTTATAGCCTCAAACTGCTGAACGATGCACTAGAGCTCAAAACGACCGATCGGGTCATTAAAAAAGAAAAATAAAGAAAATTAAAGGAAAGAACAAGAAAAAAATTTAATTTTAACGAAATATACATGTGTCACGACCACAAATAACCCGGTCATGATGGCGCCTATCAAAGTACTAGGCAAGCCAACCCAACAAGTAACCATAGTAAATTCTTTTTATAAAATCATTTTCTAAAACTGATTAGGTCTCTAATGCTCATAAGAAATATATAAATCAACTGAAATGTGCGTAAAACAATACAAAAATATACCAACACAGCCCAACAATCCGGTGTCACAAGTCAAGAGCCTCTAAATACAACCTGACAAATATATAATAAGTCTAAAAATGCGGAAAACTAAGATAGAAAGAAAGAAAGCAGGGCTGCGGACGCCGTGCAACTACCTTGCAGTCTCCGATAAGCTTTGGGAATGCTGGGGACCCTCACTCTGCCGCTCGGACACCTGCATCTGCACACACGGTGTAGGGAGTAACGTGACTAGCCAAATCAGTAAGTAACTAAAGTAAATAAGGCACGAGTGCAGTGACGAGCAGTTTAAAATCATATATATATATAAGGGTATTCAACAGAATATCAAGTAAAACTCAATAGTTTAAAGGCCAGTTACTTTGTAAAACTTCAGTTTCAATTGAAATACTTTGAAATCATTTACTTAGCAGTTTTTCAACAGAGGCTCATTATAAAAGAAAAGTGAAATCAGCAAAAACATTCACAAAATGGGCCCCTCGGGCAAGGTATCACTCATAAATATAGCCTCTCGGGCAAGCCTCTCGATCACTCGTGACTCAGCTCTCGCCACACAGTACTCACAACACTTCAGCTCAATAATATCTCATAATAGTAATATTCATAATAATCATTGCGGCGTGCAGCCTGATCCATTGTTTATAATCGACTATGCTCACAGGGGGTGTACAGACTCCGGAAGGGCTCCTACAGCCCAAGCATCATATCACTGCAGTGCGCAGCCCGATCCAATATATATATCGCTACAGCGTGCAGCCCAATCCATATAAGTATCGTTGCGGCGTGCAACTCTCATAGCCACTCAGGCATAACAGTGGAAATCAAGGAAACCCAGCCCAAACAGTTTTCATATTTTAAGAAGTAGAGTGATAAAAACCAAGTTTAAACAATAAATGGGTAAAACATGACTGAGGATATGCTTTCAAACAAATAGAGTGAGGAAAATAGTAAAAATGCCCCTAAGGGTCTAAACAGGCCGGCACAAGGCCTCGTACATTTATAAGAGTCAAATATTCATATTAAATAAATAGAAAAAATGCATAAGTATCCCCTAAACTATAATCATATTTCTAACTACACACCTTTTCTTTACGGGGGTCATATTATCTCCTTGAACTATTCTATAGTAGAATTATTTCTACCCTAAAGGCTTATGTGGCAGTGTGTGTGTATTCTACTCTTAAAGAGAGTGAGGAGCAAATTCTTTTAATTAAATATATATTTTCTTACCTATTTTTTCCTTTTTCTTTATCTTTTTCTATAATATTATTTTCTTCTCTTCTTTACATGAGGTTCCTTCGAATACAACATACACCGACGACGTCCGGACAAAACATTCTGCCACTGAAAAAAATTGCGCTTGAAAAAATGGAGTCCTTGAAATTCCGACGACCACCTATATTCTTATTTCTTTCTTTCTTTATTTTCCTCTTCCTCCCTGACATAAATCATTCTTTAAAAAAAATTATACATATCTAAAGCAAAAACACCATCAAATCTGGACAAAAAAATTTATCACCAGAAATTCTTTTCGCACAGGAAAAATGGACTCCTTGAAATTTCGACGACCACCATTTTTCAGCTTATATTCTTTCTTTATTTTTGTATTCCTCCCACACATAAATCACACTAATAAGAAAAAAAATTACATATATAAAGCAAACACACTCATATCTAGACAAAAACAATTATCAGCGGAAAGTATTTTCACGCCGAAAATAATGGAGTCCTTGAAATTCCGATGATCACCATTTTTATGCCTCCCATAATCACTAGTTATGTTCACCATCTAAAAGTCTTCCACCACAATAGTCATTTAAAGGCCTCAAGCCAAGAGTAGCAGTAAATCAGACTTTTAACAAGTTAGAGGTTTTAGGAATTATTTCACGTATACCAATCATTTCATCTATGAAATAAGAAAGAAGAATGTATTAATTATACATATATGAATCAATTTATCTAGGAAGAGAAAAGGATAAAGGAAAAGAAAAGAAAGAAAAAAGAAAAAAAATAAGGGAAAGAACAACAAAAAAATTTAATCTTAACGAAATATACATGTGTCACGACCCCAAATAATCTGGTCGTGATGATGCCTATTACAGTACTAGGCAAGCCAACCCAACAAGTAATCTTAGTAAATTCTTATAAAATCATTTTCTAAAACTGATTAAGTCTCGAATGCTCATAAGAAATATATAAATCAATTGAAATGTGCGGAAAATAGTACAAAAATATACTAACACAACCCAACAATTCGATGTCACAAGTCAAGAGCCTCAAAATACAACCCAATATGACTGACAAATATATTATAAGTCTAAAAATGCGGAAAATAAGATAGGAAGGAGGAAAGCAGGGTTGCGGATGTCGTGAAGCTACCTTGCAGTCTCCGATAAGCTCTGGGAATGTTGGGGACCCTCACTCTGCCACTCAGGTACCTGCATCTGCACACACGGTGTAGGGAGTAATGTGAGTACGCCAACTTAGTAAGTAACTAAAGTAAATAAGGTCTTAGTGCAGTGACGAGAAGTTATAAATCATATATATAAGGGTATTCAACAGAATATCAAGTCAAACTCAATAGTTTAAAGGCCAGTTACTTTGTAAAACTTTAGTTTCAATTGAAATACTTTGAAATCATTTACTTAGCAGTTTTTCAATAGAGGCTCATTATAAAACAATAGTGAAATCAGCAAAAAAAATATCACAAAATAGGCCCCTCGGGCAAGGTATCACTCATAAATATAACCTCTCGGGCAAGCCTCTCAGTCACTCGTGACTCAGCTCTCATCACACAGTACTCGCACTCAGCACTCCAGCTCAATAATATCTCATAATAGTAATAATCAAAATAATCGTTGTGGCGTGCAGCTCGATACATTATTTATAGTCGACTACGCTCACTGGGGGTGTACAGACTCCGGAGGGGCTCCTACATCCCAAATGTCATATTGATGCGGTGCGCAGCCCGATCCAATATATATATCGTTACGGCATGCAGCCCGATCCATATAAGTATCGCTGTGGCACGCAACTCGATCCATAACATATACATATAATATTGTTGCAGCGTGCAGCCCGATCCATAATATATATATATATATATATATATATATATATATATATATATATATATTCATCACTATCAGGTCCTCTTCCTCTCTTAGTCATTAACCTCACAGCCACTCGGGCATAACAGTGGAAATAAGGTAAACCCAGCCCAAACAGTTTTTACATTTTAAGAAGTAGAGTGATAAAAACCAAGTTTAAACAATAAACGGGTAAATCATGACTCAGGATATGCTTTCAAACAAATAGGCTGAAGAAAACACTAAAAATGCCCTTAAGGGTCTCAACAGGTCGGCACAAGGTCCCAAATATAACATATATCCCATAATATAGTATCAATCTCTAAAATACGTGATATCATAAGATTTCAAATCAAATACGCGGTTTGATAGTCTCTACGGGACAGACCAAGTCATAATCCCTACCGGTGCACGCCCACACGCTCGTCACCTGGCATGTGTGTCACCTCATTCATCAAAACAATACAAAATACCGAGCTTTTATACCCTCAGTTCCAGATTTACAATGGTTATTTACCTCAAACCTGATGAAATACTACTCTGCTATGCTTTTGCCTCTCGCCTCAGCCTCAACTCGCGCCGAATCTACCCAAAATCAGAATAATAACATTAGAATATCCTAAGGAAACGAAGCCCATGCGAAAATAATCAAATTATACCAAAAATTTCGAAATTGATCCAAACCAGATCCCCGGGCCCACGTCTCAAAATTCTATAAAAATCACATCATAGAATCCTTATCCTTCCACGAGTCTATACATACCAAAAGCATCAAAATCGGACTTCAATTGGCCCCTCAAATCCTCACTCAAGGTTTTCCAATATCAAGCCCTAATCCCTCAATAGTCATCCTCAATTTCCACTAATACCATGATTAAACAATGCAAAAAATGGTCATAAACTCAAGTAACGAAGCTTAGGTAGCTTACCCAACTGATAATCTTCGATTTCCCCATGAAATTCATTGCCCTAGCTCACTTCCCGTCATAAAAAATGGAGAACATAGCAGAATTTTGCGAAGGAAACCTTATATATTTTCTGACCCAGGTATTCGCACATGCGGTCCCTTTCTCCTCTTCTGCGCTACCGCTTTTGCGGCCTAACCTACCGCACCTACGAAAATGACTAAAACCTCAGGACCGCACCTATGGTCACTCTCTCGCACCTGTGCCATCGCAGATGCTTCCATATATATGCTTCTGTGGCTCTGCTTGACTTACGTCTTGGCCGCTTCTGCGGCTTGCTTCCGCATCTGCGGGAGTCACACCTATGGCCTCCCAACCGCAGATTCGGTTATGACAGCAACCATAAAACTGCAGCTGCCAAACTCAACTCCAAAATCTCCCGTCAACTATCCGAAATCACCCCAAGGCCCCCGGGACCTCAACCAAAATCATGAACTTGTCATATGCTAATATCCAACTTATAAAAATATTCAAAACACCTCAAACAACATCGAATCAAAAAAATCACATCGGACTCAAGCCTAAGGTTCCAAAATCTTCTGAATTATGCTTTTGATCAAAAAGTCTAACAAACCACGTCCGAATAACCTGAAATTTTTCACACACATCCCAAATGACACAACAGACCTACTTCAACTCACGAAATTCCATTCCGACTACTATATCAAAATCTCACCTATCAACTGGAAAACGCCAAAATTCCATTTTTTCCAAATCAAGCCTAAATCTACTATGGACCTCCTAAACACGTTCCGATCACACTCCTAAATCCAACTTATCTCCCAAAGCTATCCGAACCATCGGAATTCACATCCGAACTCTTTTCACATAAGTCAACATATGGTTGACTTTTCCCACTTAAGCTTACTCAAAAGAGACTAAGTGTTTCAATCCTTACCAAAACCATTTCGGATTCGAACCGACTAACCCAACACGGATAAACAAAGCATAAAGAAGTAGAAATAGGGGAAACGGAGCAGTAACACATGAAACAACCAGCCAGATCGTTACATCCTCCCCCTCTTAAACAAATGTCCGTCCTTGAACGGGTCAAGAAACATACCGAAACCCTCAAATAGGTGAGGATATCTTCTCCACATCTCCCGCTCAGTCTCCTAGGTAGCCTCCTCTATGGGCCGACCTCTCCATTGCACTTTCATTGAAGCTATATCCTTTGACCTCAACTTTCGAACCTGACGCTCCAAAATACCTACTGGCTCCACATCATAAGTTAAATCATCATCTAACTGAATTGTGCTGAAATCCAAAACATGAGACAAATCGCCAACATACTTTCGGAGCATAGAAACATGAAATAGCGGATGCACACTCGATAAATTGGGTGGTAAAGCAAGCTCATATGCCACCTCCCCAATCCTCCGAAGCACCTCAAAAGGCCCAATGAACCAAGGACTCAATTTACCCTTCTTCCCAAATCTCATAACACCCTTCATGGGTGAAACCTTCAATAGACCTTCTCACCAACCATGTAGGACACATGCCGAACCTTCCTATCAGCATAACACTTTTGTCTCGACTGTGCTGTACGAAGCCTCTCCTGAATTACCTTCACCTTGTCTAAAGAATCCTGCACTAATCTGTACCCAATAGCCTAGCTTCACCCGGCTCAAACCAACCAACTAGATATCTACACTGCCTCCCACACAAAGCCTCATATGGAGCCATCTGAATACTCGGCTGGTAATTGTTGTTATAAGCAAGCTCTGTGAGCGGTCGAAACTAATCCCATGACCCTCCAAAATCAATGACACGAGAGCGCAACATGTCCTCCAATATCTGAATAGTGCGCTCGGACTATCCATCCATCTGAGGATGAAAAGTTGTGCTCAACTCAACCTGAGTACCCAACTCTCGCTACACAGACCTCCAAAACTGCGAAGTAAACTGAGTGACCCTATCTGAAATGATGGAAATTGGGACACCATGCAAACGGACAATCTCCCGGATATAGATCTCTGCCAACCGCTATGAAGAATACGTAGTACACACAGGAATGAAGTGAGCGGACTTGGTCAGCCGATCCACAATCACCCAAAATAGCATCAAACTTCTTCAAAGTCTGCGGGAGCCCAACTACAAAATCCAGGGTAATCCGCTCCCACTTCCACTCTGGAATGTCCATGTTGAAGTAAGCCACCCGATCTCTGATGCTTATATTTCACCTGCTGACAATTGAGACACCGAGCCACAAATCCCACAATGTCTTTCTTCATTCTACTCCACCAATAATGTTGTCTCAGATCCTGATACATCTTCACGGCACCTGGATGAATGGAATACCGCGAGCTCTGGGCCTCCTCTAGAATCAACTCCCGAAGCCCATCCACATTGGGCACACATATCTGGCCCTGCATCATCAATACTTCGTTGTTACTAATAGTCACATCTCTAGCATCATCGTACTGAACTCTGTCCTTTAGGACAGGCAAATTAGGATCATCATACTGGCTCTCTCTAATGTGATCAAATAAGGAAGACCGAGAAATCACACAAGCCAATACCCGACTGGGCTCCGAAAGATCTAACCTCACGAATCGATTAGCCAAGGCCTGAATATCAACTGCAAGAGGTCTCTCCCCAACTGGAATATATGCCAAACTCCCCATACTTACTGCCTTCCTACTCAAGGCATCGGCCACAATATTGGCCTTCCCTGGATGGTACAAGATAGTGATATCATAGTCGTTTAGCAACTCCAACCATCTCCGCTGCATCAAATTGAGATCCTTCTATTTGAACAAGTGTTGGAGGCTACAATGATCAGTAAACACCTCACAAGACATACCATATAAATAATGCCTCCAAATCTTTAATGCGTGAATAATGGCAGCCAACTCCAAATCATGAACAGTGTAGTTCTTCTCATTGGGCTTCAACTGACGAGAAGCATAAGCAATAACTCTACCCTCCTGCATCAACACACACCCAATACCAACCCTCAAAGTATCACAATACACGGTATATGAACCTGAAGTTGATGGCAAAACTAATAGTGGAGTTATGGTCAAGGCAATCTTGAGCTTCTGAAAGCTTTCCTCACATTCATCTGACCACCTGAATGGAGCACCCTTTTGAGTCAACTTGGTTAAGGGCGATACGATAGATGAAAATCCATTGAACAAACTGGCGGTAATAACCCCCACACCAAGAAAGCTATGAATCTCTATGGCTGAGGATGGTCTGGGCCAACTCTAAACCGCATCTATCTTCTTTGGATCAACCTGAATACCCTCGCTAGACACCACGTGTCCCATGAAAGCTACTAAACTGAGCCAAAACTCACACTTAGAGAATTTTGCATAAAGCTTCTCCTCCCTCAATCTCTGCAACACAACTCTCAAATGCTCTACATGCTCCTCTTGACTACGCGAGTACACTAGAATCATCAATGAAAACTATGACAAACGAGTCAAGATAAGGCCGAAACACGCTGTTCATCAAATGCATGAATGCTATTGGGGCATTGGTCAGCCCAAAAAACATCACCAGGAACTCATAATGACCATATCGAGTCCTGAAAGTTGTCTTAACAATATTTGAGTCCCTAATCTTCAACTGGTGATAACCTGAACGGAGATCGATCTTGGAGAATACTCTCGCTCTCTAAAGACGGTCAAACAAATCATCAATACGAGGCAAAAGATACTTGTTCTTAATTGTTACTTTGTTTAACTACCTGTAATCAATGCACATCTTCATCGTACTGTCCTTCTTCTTCATAAACAGAATAGGTGCACCCCAAGGCGACACACTAGGCCGAATAAACCCCTTATCAAGGAGTTCCTGAAGCTGCTCTTTTAACTCCTTCCACTCTGCTAGTGCCATACGATACAGTGGAATAGAAATAGGGTGAGTGCCCGCCACCAGATCAATACCCAAATCAATATCCCTATCTGGTGGCATACCCGGAAGGTCTGTAGGAAATACATCGAGAAAATCCCTCACAATAGGAACAGAATCAATACTGAGTGTCTTTGCACCGACATCCCTCACTAAGGCTAAGTATGAAAGACAACCCTTCCCAACCATCCGTTAGGCCTTCAGAAATGAAATCACCCTACTGGTGACAAAAATTAGTATAGCCTCGCGACTCAATCCGTGGCACACCCAGCATAGCCAACGTCACTATCATTGCATGACAGTCCAATATAACACGACATTGAGATAGTCAATCCATGCCCAATATCACATCAAAGTCCACCATACAGAGCAACAATAGGTCAACTCGGCTCTCCAGACCCCCAATAGTTACCACACACGATCGATATACATGGTTCACAACTATAGTATCGCCCACCGGAGAAGATACACAAACAGACGAAGCAAGAGACTCACGGGGCGTATCCAAATAATGGGCAAAGTATGATGACACATATGAAAAATGTGGAACCAGGATCAAATAATACTAAGGCATCTCTGTGGCAGATTGAGACAATACCTGTAATCACAACATCTGAAGCAACGGTATCTGGTCTAGCTGGGAGTACATAGAAACGAGCCTGACCACCACCTGATCGACCTCCCACTCTAGGGTGACCCTTAGCTGACTGACCCCCACCCCTAGCTGCCTAAGCAGGTGGTGAAGTAATTGGAGCTGAAGTCGAGGGCTGACCCCTCTGCTGAGACGGATCCTCAAGAAGATGAGGACATTGCCTCCTCATACGCCCAAACTCTCCACACTCATAACAACTCTCTGGTGTTGGAGACGGGGACTGAAGGGAACCCCTAGCACCGGGATGACTGGCAGATGCACCTGGCATAGAAGAGGCCCATGACCTGACGATGATAAGAACTGAGTGATGAATGGCCATGATAAGAACTGTGAGACCCATGACCTGACGATGCCCCACGATAACCTAGGTGAGCTGACTGAGCATGCCTGAATGGACGACATCTGTCGTGCTGAAACTGACCTCTCGAAAGAGCACTACCAAAGCTACCTGATCCCCCAGGCCTCTTGGCCTCCCTCTCCTCTCGCTTCTGGCGACGAACTAACTCAATCTCGCGGACGATGTCAACAACCTCCTCAAAAGTAGCACCTAACACACTCTCCCTAGTCATGAGAATCCGAAGCTCACATGTGAGGCCATCAACAAACCTCCTAATCCTCTCTCGATCTATGTGAACCAACCAGACCGCATGACGAGCTAACTCAAAGAACCGCATCTCATACTGTGTCACAGTCATATCTCCCTGACGCAACTGCTCGAACTGCCTGCGCAACTCCTCTCTACGAGACTATGGCACATACTTCACCAGAAAGAGAACGGAGAACTGCTGCCAGGTAAGGGGCGCCGCACCAACAATCATACGCCTCTCATAAGCCTCCCACCAAGTAAAGGCAGTTCCAGAAAACTGAAAACTAGTAAGTGTTATACCACTGGTCTCCAGAATACCCGTTGTACAAAGATTCCTCTAACACTTGTCCAAGAAACACTAGGCATCCTCGCCCTCAGTACCACCGAAAGTCAGAGGCCGAAGTCTACCAAACCTCTCCAATCGATGCTGCTCATCGTCAGGCATAACTGGTACCACATACTCCCGAGGTGGTGCAACCGGCTGGGCAGGAGGTGCCTCCGATGTCTGAAGTCCCTGCACAACCTGCTCAGGTCTGTGAGCAATGGGAGTCTGAGTACCTCCCCTGGCCTGTGAAGTAGCTGCGACCGTAGTAATAGAGACTGCCTGAGCCAAACCAGTGCACACTGATAGAATCTGAGCTAGAGCCTCCTGAAGGCCTGGAATAACAATAGGCATAGCCGGTGCCTGAGCTGGTTCTGTTGGAGCGTCTGTAACTGGGACCTGATCCTGAACTGGGGTGGCTGGTGGATCTACAGGTGTTGCCCTAGCTACTGTGTGGGCAACACCCCTGCCCCCACCACAGCCTCGACCGCGTCCTCGGCCTCTAGTAACCCCAACTGGTGGTACTGGTGGTCATCCATCCTGACCGGTAGCACGTGTCCTCACCGTCTGCGAGAGAATAGAATAACAGAAGTTTAGTGCTAGAATCAACAGATTCGCATGACAGGAATTCAAGAATGAGAAGTTTTCCTAAAGGTTCTGCAGCCTCCCGAGGATAAATATATACATCTCCGTACCGATCCGCAAGACTCTACTAAATTAGCTCATGACTCGCGGGACCTATGTAACTTAGGCTCCGATACCAACTTGTCATGACCCCAAATAACCCGGTCGTGATGGAGCCTATCATAATACTAGGCAAGCCAACCCAACAAGTAACCACAGTAAATATTTTTTATAAAACAATTTTCTAAAACTGATTAAGTCTCGAGATTCTCATAAGAAATATATAAATTAACTGAAATGTGCGAAAAACGGTACAAAAATATATCAACACAACCCAACAATCTGGTGTCACGATTTAAGAACCTCTAAATACAATCTAATCTGACTGACTAATACATAATAAGTCTAAAAATGGGGAAAATTGAGATAGGAAGGAGGAAAGCAGGGCTGCGGACACCGTGGAGCTACCTTGCAGTCTCCGATAAGCTCTAGGAATGCTAGGGACCCTCACTCTGCCGCTCGGGCGACTAGATCTGTACACACGGTGCAGGGAGTAACGTGAGTACTCCAACCCAGAAGGAACTAAAGTAAATAAGGTCTGAGTGCAGTGACGAGCAGTTAAAAATTATATATATAAGGGTATTCAACAAAATATCAAGTCAAACTCAACAGTTTAAAGGCTAGTTACTTTGTAAAACTTCAGTTTCAATTGAAATACTTTGAAATCATTCACTTAGCAGTTTTTCAATAGAGACTCATTATAAAAGAAGAGTGAAATAAGCAAAACAAATGTCATAAATTGGGCCCCTCGGGCAAGGTATCACTCATAAATATAGCCTCTCGGGCTCTCGTCACACAGGACTCACACTCAGCACTCCGGCTCAATAATATCTCATCATAGTAATAATCATAATAATCGTTGTGGCGTGCAGTCCGATCCATAGTTTATAGTCGACTACGCTCACTGGGGGTGTACAGACTCCGAAGGAGCTCCTACAGCCTAAGCGTCATATCTCTGCGTCGCACAGCCCGATCCAATATAAATATCGTTGCGGCGTGTAGTCCGATCCATAAAATATACATATAATATTGTTGCGGTGTGTAGCCAGATCCATAAAATATACATATAATATTGTTGCAGCGTGCAGCCCGATCCATAATACATATATATATTCCTCACCATTAGGTTATCAACCTCTCTCAGCCATTAACCTCACAGCCACTCGGGCATAACAGTGGAAATTAGGGAAACTCAGCCTAAACAGGTTTCACATTTTAAGAAATAGAGTGATAAAAACTAGGTTTAAACAATAAACGGGTAAAACATAACTCAAGATATGCTTTCAAACAAATAAAGTGAGGAAAATAGTAAAAATGTCCCTAAAGGTCTCAACAGGTCGACACTAGGCCCCAAACACGGCATAAAGCCCATAATATAGTATTAATCTCTAAAATAAGTGATATCATAAAATTTCAAATAAAATACGCGGCTTGATAGTCTCTACGGGACGAACCAAGTCACAATCCCTACCGGTGCACGCCCACATGCTCGTCACCTAACATGTGTGTCACCTCATTCATCAAATCAATACGAAATACCAGGGTTTTATACTCTCATTTCCATATTTATAATAGTTACTTACCTCAAACCAGATAAAATACTACTCCGCGATGCCTTTTCCTGTCGCCTCGGCCTCAACTCGCGCCGAATCTACCCAAAATCAGAATCATAACATTAGAATATGCTAAGGGAACGAAGTCCATGCAAAAATAATCAAATTAAACCAAAATCCCGAAATAGATCCAAACCCGACCCCCTGGCCTATGTCTCAAAATTCCATAAAATTCACATCAATAGAATTCTTATCCTCCCACGAGTATATACATACCAAAAGCATCGAAATCGGACCTCAATTGGACCCTCAAATCCCCACTCAAAGCTTTCCAATTTCAAGCCCTAATCCCTCAATTGCCTTCCTTAATTTCCACTAATACCATGATTAAACAATGAAAAAATGGTCATAAACTCAAGTAATGAAGCTTAGGTAGCTTACATAACTGATAATCTTTGATTTCCCATTGAAATTCACTACCCTAGCTCACTTCCCGTCTTCAAAAATGGAGAACTTAGCAAAAATTCGCAAAGGAAACCTTATTTACTTTCTCACCCAGGTATTTCGCACCTGCGGTCCCGTTCTCCGCTTCTACGGCCTAACCCACCACACCTACGGAATTGACTAAAACCTCAGGACAGCACCTGCGGTCACTCTCTCGCACCTGCGCCATCGCAGATGCGTCCATATGTCCGCTTCTGTGGCTCCGCCTGACTTACCTCTTAGCCGCTTCTGCGGTTTGCTTCCGCATCTGCATGAGTCACACCTGCGGCCTCCCAACTGCAGATGCAGTTACGATAACAACTATAAAACTTGAGCTGTCAAACTCAACTCCAAAATCTCCCGTCAACCATCCGAAATCACCCCGAGACCCCCGAGACCTCAACCAAAAGCACGAAATAGTCATATACCAATATCCAACTTATACAAATCTTCAAAACACCTCAAATAACATCGAATCAAATAAATCACATCGGATTCAAGCCTAAGGTTCCAAAATCTTTCGAATTACGCTTTTGATCAAAAAGTCTAACAAACCACGTCCGAATGACCTGAAATTTTGTACACACATCCCAAATGACACAACAGACCTATTACAACTCCCGGAATTCCATTGCGACCCCTATATCAAAATCTCACCTATCCACCAGAAAATGCCAAATTTCCATTTTCGTCAATTCAAGCCTAAATTTACTACGGACCTCGAAAACACGTTCCGGTCACACTCCTAAGTCCCATCATCTCCCGAAGCTATCCGAACCATCATAATTCACATCCGAGCTCTTTTTCATATAAGTCAACATCCGGTTGACTTTTGTAACTTAGCTTACTCAAAAGAGACTAAGTGTCTCAAACCTTACCAAAACCATTCTAGATTTGAACCGACAAACCCGATACCATATAACACGGATAAGGAAAGCATAAAGAAGCAAAAATTGAGGAAACGAAGTAGTAACACATAAAACGATCGGTGTGTAGTTGGTTTAGCAAAACTTTTATTAAATCTTTGTATTATCTTTTTAACTCTATTTTTTTAATGTGTGATTGTATACTAGTTAACTCACGATCTTCCGTAATAAGAGACCCCACTGGCCATCCCTCAAATAGAAAGCAATTACAAAAAAAAGGAGACTAACCAAATCGATGTTAAACAAGTAAAAAGACTAATACTTGATGAAAAAAAGTTTATTTCATTTCTTCTTATTCCAACTCAATTTTTTTTTTCGGTAGCTGATTAGTTTTAACCATATGCATATATAACATTAGAAGGGAGATACAAGATTATTATAATCCAGAAAAGAATTGGTCTCCATTGCAATGCTGTAAAACTGAATTATACTTGAACGTGAAAATTGCTATCTAGCTACCTACTTTGCTTTGTCAGCTACTCGTGTCTTTTGACAAAGACAGGAAATTGTTATCAACTAGATATATACAATGAACGGAGAAAGAAAATGGAAAACATGTTTTGCACAATAGGTGGCCAAGACACTGTGAATAAATTAAACAAGCATATGCCCTATCCTAAACCTCGAGTACATCATTTTGGATTTTCAATAAATCGTTTTTTTATCCTTGTTTGTAGATATCCTTGTCGTGGTGCTCCTATCAGCATCACCTCATGTGTAAACAAGGCCGATCTATAGTAATGTTTATGGGTTCATATGAATCCACTAACTTTTTTTGAAACTTTATATATTAAAATATTTAATAAGTATTTAAAAATATTTTTTTGTTAATTCAATAGTTTAAGATTATTATAAGAACTCGTAAAATTTGAATAATAGATCTGCCTCTATGGTCTATGGGTAAACTCTTTAAAACTCATTATATTGTCTTTCTTTCTCTGTAAAATAAACTCGTAACAATAGGTAATTAAAGAGACTTTTTTCAAACTAATGAGACTTTCAGACAACCAGTTCGGGTTCATGCCGAGACGATCTACCACAGAAGCTATCCACCTTATTAGGAGGATGGCGGAACAGTACAGAGATAAGAAGAAGGATCTCCACATGGTGTTTATTGATCTGGAGAAAGCGTACGATAAGGTGCCTAGGAAGGTCTTGTGGAGCTGCTTAGAGGATAAAGGGGTCCCGAGTAACTATATTAGGGTGATTAAAGACATGTATGAGGGAGCTAAGACTCGGGTTAGGACAGTAGGAGGCGACTCTGAACAGTTTCCAGTTATTACGGGGTTGCACCAAGGGTCTGCGCTCAGCCCATTCCTATTTGCCCTGGTAATGGATGCACTGACTCATCATATTCAAGGGGAGGTTCCATGGTGCATGCTATTTGCTGATGACATTATTCTAATTGACGAGACAAAAGGCAGCGTCAACGAGAGGCTAGAGATTTGGAGACATGCTGTTGAGTCGAAAGGTTTCAAGTTGAGTAGGACGAAGACGGAATACCTCGAGTGCAAATTTGGAGTTGAGGCGACGGAAGCGGGAGTTGAAGTGAGGCTTGACTCTCAAGTCATTCCCAAGAGAGGTAGTTTCAAGTACCTTGGATCGGTTATGCAGGGGATCGGGGAGATTGACGAGGATGTCACACACCGTATAGGGGTGGGGTGGATGAAGTGGAGGTTAGCGTCGGGAGTCTTGTGTGACAAGAAAGTGCCACCGTTACTAAAAGGTAAGTTTTATAGAGCAGTGGTTAGGCCTGCCATGTTGTATGGAACTGAATGTTGGCCGGTAAAGAACTCACACATCCAGAAGATGAAAGTAGCAGAGATGAGGATGTTGAGGTGGATGTGCGGGCATACAAGGATGGATAAGATTAAGAATGAAGATATTCGAGAGAAGGTGGGTGTGGCCCCCATGGAGGACAAGATGCGGGAAGTAAGACTCAGATGGTTCGGGCACATTCAGAGGAGGAGCACTGATGCACCGGTGAGGAGGTGTGAGCGACTGGCTGTAGTGGGCACGCGGAGAGGTAGAGGAAGACCTAAGAAGTATTGGGGAGAGGTGATCAGACAGGACATGGAGCGACTTAGGATTACTGAGGACATGGCCCTTGATAGGGAATTATGGAGGTCGAGCATTAAGGTTGTAGGTTAGGGAAGAGTGAATATTTCTACAGCGCAATAGAGGGATACTATCCAGTTAGGAGTTAGACTAGGAATGTCATTGGTCGTCTATTGATGCAGGGCTTTCCCTTCTAGTTGTACTATACCAGCCATCTATTTCGTATTTCGTATTTTGTATATTGTATTCCATATTTCGTATCTTTTATATATTGTTGTTGTTATTGTTGTTATTTTTATTACGCATTTCTATGGTACTAATATATCATCTCCTATTGCTTTTTTGAGCCGAGGGTCTCCTGGAAACAGCCTCTCTACCCTTCGGGGTAGGGGTAAGGTCTGCGTACATATTACCCTCCCCAGACCCCACTTGTGGGATTATACTGGGTCGTTGTTGTTGTTGTTGTTGATGATTTACTTCAACACAATTGTCGGCTGAATTTTGCTTAAAGGTCCCCTGCAGTTTGAAGGAACTGTAAGTGGTTGGTAGTTATTGGCCCAAGTAAAGTTTGTTTTGATGATTGAACAAGGAACTCAAGCATGAACCTGGTCTATCTATAGTATACATAGACAAAGGCAGATTCAAGTATAACGGATACACGTGAGGAAAATAAGCTTAAGTTATTATATCTGATATCTCTTGATCGAAAAAGTTGCATAAATGATAAGGAGGACTCCTTACTCGAAGAGAACTTTATCCAAGATAAGGGAGGAGTTAGAAGTTGAAAATAACTAGAACCCTTTCACCAAGGAAGAGTATAGCATTAGAACTCTAGTTATTTCTTATTCTACTAACTCTATAAATTACAGGATGTTCTCACTTTACAGGCACGCACAAAAGCTGAAGTTAAACGTGAGTTGAGAGAAAAATAGCAAGGCATTTTGCAAGCAATTCTTGTGGGATTCAAGTGTGCGAACCTGAAGCTACATAAACTAGATAGAAGAACCAATTTCAAGTGTATGTCTTTTATTCTAGTTTCATTGTAGAAGGTGGTTTTCAAGTTATACCTTTCAGCTTTATCTAGAAGCAATTGTATTAGGTACTCTAGTATTCAAGTTAGAGTTAACTTGAAGTTGTCGCAACAGTTAGAGGTTGGTTGCCACAACCGGATTAGAGGCAATCCTTAGGTTTAGAAAGAATTTTGTAAATGTGGTTTTGACTCGGTGATTTAGTGAAGTGTTGGGGAAAATCTTACTGAGTTGTAGGTCGTGATTTTTTCACCTTTTGAGCTGGGTGTTTTCCACGTAAAAATACTTGTATTCTTTACTTTCTGCATTTATTATTTCTGCAATAGTAGTATAAGGAACACATAAAAGAACCATATCCTTCTATAATTTGTGCACGCGAAAATTGGACACCACACAAATCACTTCCTCTCTTGTGTGGCATTGAAGTATAAAACATCAATTGGTATCAGAGCGGGTTATCCTTAAAAAGGATAATACCTTAGGAGAAGATCAATATGAGTGCACCACTTGAAAACTGGGAAGGGCAATCCACTGCTAGGCCACCACTCTTTAATGGCTAGTACTACTCTTGGCGGAAAATCAGGATGAGAGATCATATTATAGGAGAGGACTATGAGCTATGGGACATTCTCATCGATGGTTCATTAGCTACCTTGAAGAAAAATACCGAAGGAGTAGATGTGCCAAAAACAAGAGTTGATTACACTGCTAAGGACTTGAGGAAGTGGGAGAAGAATGTTAAAGCCAAGAAATGGCTTATTTGTGGACTTGATCCAAATGAGTACAGCAGAATCCAAGGTTGTACCATTGTTAAGCAAATTTGGGACACAATGCAAGTGGCTCACAAAGGAACACCTCAGGTGAAGAGATCCAGAGGAACTCTACCGTACTCTCAATATGAGAGTGTTGCTATGAAGGAAGGAGAAACCATTCAAGAAATGTACACAAGGTTCACTATACTGACAAATAAACTAAAATCTCTTGGAAGGATTATTCCTGAAGAAGAAAGGTTCGAAAATATATTGACTAGAGTTTTGCCTATCACTTGGGAGAGTAAAATCACTGCTATCCAGGAATAAAAAAGATATTGCCACTCTCACACTGGATGAATTGATTGGAAATCTTACTTCCTATGAACTTAGGAGACAGACCATGAAGATGGATGTACCTAAGAAGGAAAGGAGTTTGGCTCTCAGAATTACTGAAGGTTCTAATATGGAAGATGATGAAACGGCTATGATTAACAAAGACTTCAAGAAGTACCTAAGGAGAGGAAAAAGTTCTTTAAGAAGTGGAAGCTACAGCAAATCAAAAGCTCCTGAGAAGCAAGCCAATGACGGCCGCTACAAGTGTTGAAAGACTTATCACCACATCAAGAACTATTCTTTGTGGGAAATTGAATGGAAGAAGGAAAGAGTTGAACTAAGGAATAGGAAGATGCAACAAGTTCAATCCAAGAAAAGCAACAAAGGATCAACAAAGGCTATGGTTGATGCTTGTAAAGATAGCTCAGATGAAAGCTCAGATGGTGATGATGATGATGATGAACGAGCACTTATGGACATTGGAGAATTTGATGTAGAAGCTAAGGTAAGTGTCTCTCATCTCAAAGACAAGATTAAATTTTTGCCTAAGAAAGGTTATCTGAGTTGCTCCTAGAGCTAATTCAAGAATCTGAGGATGTAAATAATGAAAAGGAACGATTGCCAAAAGAGTGTATAGTTTTAAAAGCTAAGTGAAAAAATCTTGAACTTAGGGCTAGTGAAACTGAATGTGAAAATGTTGTGTTGAAGAATCAGGTTCATGAACTTTACATATAAAAATCTAAAACCGAAATTAGGAACAGGTAAAAAGACAGTTGATCACACTCAACTTGCTTTGGAAGAAAATGTAGGAAAAATGAAGGATGAGTTGTACAAAAGGGATGAGCAGGTAAGAATCCTAAAGGAGGAACTAAGTAAGGCCAAGCATGAGCTAAACATAACTTGTAAATGGAACAGGTCCTCCGATGCACTTTCATGGGTACAAGAACACCATAGTAGCAATAGAAGAGGACTTGACTTTGGGAACCCTGCACCTAAGTGGGGTCCCAAAAGCAAGTACATCACACTTCTTGAGAACAAAATTTGCACACACTGTGGTAAAACTAATCAGTATAAAAGTGAATGCACTGCAAAAGAAAAGGCAAGTCAAAAGAACAAAGAATTTGTTCAAGGGAAAAATAGGCTGCCAATTTAGGCTAAAAAGAATTTGATTCATCATTTTGCCTATAGAAAGGGACCCAAACTAGTTTGGGTTCCTAAGACTAACCCCTGATTTCTTTTTTCATGTCCAAGTGAAGTGAGTATCCAAATATGGTATATGGATAGTGGTTGCTCAAAGCATATGACAGGAAGCAAGAACCAATTCCTTTCACTTGAGGACCTTAATAGAGGTAATGTCTCGTTCAAAAATAGGAAGAAAGGTGAGATCATTGGGGTTGGCAAGGTAGGTAAGACTGACTCTCACTCTATTGAGAATGTTTACTTGATGGACGGACTGAAGTACAATCTAATAAGTGTCTCACAATTGTGTGATAGAGGTAATATGGTTGCATTCACCTATACAAAATGCTTTGTGATTAGTCTTATCACTAACAAGATAGTTTTGCAGGGAAAAAGAGTGAACAACATATATATTGTAGATCTGTCCACACTGTCAGATAATGGACTCACTTGTTTAAGTGTGTTGGATAATGATCCCCTCCTTTGGCATAAGAGACTTGGACAAGCCAGTCTAAGTCAACTCAACAAACTAGTCTCCAAGGACTTGGTGATAGAACTACCTAACATTAAGTTCAAGCAAGATAATGTGTGTGAGGCTTGTGCAAGGGGTAAGCAGGTAAGATCCTCTTTTAAAAGCAAAAAAATGGTTAGCACCACCAGGACAATAAAACTGGTCCATATAGATATTTTTGGATCAATGAGAACATTGAGTAGAGGTGGTAAGAAATATGTTATGGTGCTTGTTGATGATTACTCTAGGTTTACTTGGACACTGTTTCTAACATATAAAGATGAAGCATTTGACATGTTCACTTCTTTTGTTAGAAAAACTCAGAAACAACTAGGTAATCAACTTGTATCAATTAGGTCTGATCATGGTACTGAATTTGAAACTGCTAAATTTGCTGAATTTTATGATGAGCATGGCATATATCATAATTTTTCTGCTCCTATGACTCCACAACAGAATGGAGTAGTTGAAAGAAAGAATAGGACATTAGAAGAAATGGCTAGGACTATGCTTCTTTCTAGTAAACTGCCTCAAAGCTTCTGGGCAGAAGCTGTGAACACTACATGCTACATCATAAATAGGTTCATGACTAGACCTCTTGTTGAGAAGACTCCTTATGAGTTACTTAAAGGGAGAAAGCCAAATATATCCCATTTTAGGGCATTTGGATGCAAGTGCTTTGTGCACAATAACTCTCTAGGTAAGTTTGATCCCAGATGTGATAAGGGAATATTCTTGGGATATATTTCATATAGTAAAGCTTATAAGATCCATAACAAAAGAACTATGTGTGTAGAAGAAAGTGTATAAGTGGTTTTTGATGAAACTAACATTCTTTCTGAGAGGCAGGAACATGAAGATGAAGCAATTGGGCTGGTAAGAAACTCAAATGATACCATAGACTAGACTAAAGCTGCACCAGAGGAAGGAACAGGTGATAGAACATGTCCTTCTACCCAGGTCAACCTGACAGGGGGAACTGAACAAAGAAGAACTGATTCTCAAACCTTGAGGGAACCTGTCCATAAACCCGTTCCTCGGAAACAAAACACTGAAGGAACATCTAGGGGAAACCAGCTAGTTGTGAAACCTTACAAGTACCAAAGTTCCCGTCCCATTTAGAACATAATTACTGATCCAACATATGAAAATCAAAACCAGATCTTCTTTGAAGAATATTTGTGCTTTTGATGCTTTTCTATCTCTTATTGAACCTAAAAATGTTGTTGAGGCTTTGCAGGATGCAGACTGGGTGAATGCAATGCATGATAAACTCAACCAATTTAAGAGAAGTCAGTTTGGCATCCAGTACCAAGACCCAAGGATAGATCAGTAATTGGCACAAAATGAGTCTTCAGAAATAAACTTGATGAAAACAGTTACAAAGAACAAGGCAAGATTGATGGATCAAGGATATAGTCAAGAGGAGGACATAGACTATGATGAGTTCTTTGCTCCAGTTTCAAGATTGGAAGTAATTAGAATCCTTATAGCCTTTGATGCTTACATGGAATTCACTCTTCATTAGATAGATGTCAAGAGTGCCTTCCTCAATAGCTATCTAAAGGAAGAAGTATTTGTCAAGCAACCTCCGGGCTTAGAAAGCAAGGAATGTCCTGATCATGTGTACAAGCTTGACAAGGCACTTTATGGGCTCAAGCAGACTCCAAGAGCATGGTATGAAAGACTATCCAAATTCTTGCTTGAGCATGACTACAAGAGAGGTAAAATTGACAATACTTTATTCTTGAAAGAAAAAGGTAAAGATCTCTTGGTAGTTCAGATATATGCTAATGATATAATTTTGGAGAAACTACTGATAATTAAGTAAAGAATTTGCTAAACTAATGAGGAGTGAATTTGAAATGAGTATGATGGTTGAGCCTAATTTCTTTTTAGGTTTACAAATTAAACAAAACTCAAATAGAACTATGATCCATCAGCAAAAGTATGTGAAAGAGTTACTTAAAAGGTTTAAAATAAAAGATTCCAAAGAAATTGGCACTCCTATAGCAACAACCATAAAATTGGATGAAGATGAACCTCGTTCATCTGTTGATCAAAAATTGTATAGGGGAATGATTGGTTCTTTATTATATCTCACTGCTAGCAGACCTGCCATTATTTTCATTGTAGGCCTTTGTGCTACAGTTCAGGAAAATCCAAAAGATTCTCACTTGACCTTTGTCAAGAGGATCATGAGATACCTAAAAGGCACCACTGGCCTTTGTTTATGGTATCCAAAAGGTAGTAATTTCAACTTAGTAGGATATGTTGATGTTGATTATGCAGGTTTTCTTATGGATAGAAACAGCACCTGTCACGACCCAAGTTCGCCCTCCATGAACTATCGTGACGGCACTTAGTCTCTACGACTAGGTAAGCCTAACAATTGCGGAAAAGGAACCAAAATACGAAAAAACTAATAAAAAGTGAAGATAAACAAGTATATAAGTGTTTAAGATGTCGCTCGGCATATACCAATACAAGATCTCAAAATTGAACAATTCCCAAAACCCAAAATCTCATGAAATCACAAGCTATGAATACTACATTGTGCTCTAACTCCAGAGTGTCTAAACAAAAGTAAATACAGAAGGGCTAATACTATAAGAGAGAATGGAAAGGGACTCCTCGGTCTGCAGACGCAGCAAATATACCTCGAAGTCTCTGGAGAATCACCTCGCCTTAAGAGTAGTAGGGCTGAGTCGAAGTACCTAGATCTGCACATGAAAAACATGCGCAGAAAGGGCATGAGTACACCACAACAGTACTTAGTAAGTGCCAAGCATAACCTCGGTCGAGTAGTGACGAGGAAGGTCAGGTCCCTACTAATTATAACTGGAAAAAAATGAGGTAAAACAGTATAGAATACGACAATATAATTAAATGCTAACAGTAAGAAGTAACATAGGATAATAAGAATAACAACAACTATAACAGAGACAAAATAATCACAAAAGGAATACCGCTCAACAAAGAGATAACAACCGGGTATCTCTCAGTATCCCTAGAATCTCTTAGTATCCTCAATATGTATGCTGGGGATCTCTCAGTATCCCGAGGATCTCTTAGTATCCTCAAAATGTACGATGGGGATCTCTCGGTATCCCGAGGATCTCTTAGTATCCTCAATATATATGCTGGAGATCTCTCAGTATCCGAAGGATCTCTTAGTATCCTCAATATACGTGTTGGGGATCTCTCGGTATCCCGAACTATAGTCTAAATCAATATATGTGCAGGGATCTCCCGAAATACAAATCCGTAGTCCCAAAGTAAAGAGGTAGGGGGATCTCCCGGGATACCGTCCCATAGTCCCAAAGTAAACACACAGCAGCAACACGAAGAATACTCAATTCAAGTCAAAATTTCATACCAAGGTAAAACGGGTATTTCTAACCTAGCATGCTGCACATAATCCAAATAAGGCAGTTTGAGCAAATAAAGCAATTAAGTCAATTAGACATGCTTCCCTAAGCTAACATCAGACTTAAATTGCAAGTAGTATAAGCAAGAAAGTAAACACAATTAAAGTTACTTAATGAAAACAAGATTTTCAATAATTAGCACAAGTACGCACTTATCACCTCACATACAAGGCCTTTCAAATATCAACAATATCAAATCCTAATGGGAGTTCCCCCACACAAGGTTAGAAAATCCACTTACCTCGAACCAGCTCAATCAACTCGAAACCACGTTCTTGCCACGAGTATCCAACTCCAAATGGCCCAAATCTATTTAAAGTAATTGCATAGTGTAAATATAACTTCAAGTAATTAATTCGACTAATTAATTCTAAGCTAATACGCGAAATTAGGAAAAATGACCAACTTCCCCCCCCCCGGCCCACGTCTCGGAATCGGGTAAAATTTACAAATTCAAAATGCTCACACTCTCACGAGTTCAGTCATACCAAAAGTACCAAAATCGGACCTCAAATGGTCTCTAAAATCACCACTCAAAACTCTCCAATTAACCAAGCCCTAACCCCCAATTTACCACTAATTTTCCTTCAAATTTAATACTTAAAATGATAAAAATCACCATAATAACGAGCTTAAGGATCAAAGGCTTTACCTCAAAGAATCCCTCTGAAAATCTCCCTTGAAAATGCTCCCCAAAGCTTCTTCCCATTTGAAAAGAGATGAAAAATACTCAAATTCGTGAAGGAAATCTTTTATACTTTCTGACCCAGGTTATTCGCACCTGCGGTCCATTTTCGCTTCTGCGCTACCTCTTCTGCAGTCAAGGGAACCACTTCTGCGATTTCCACTTATATCCCCTTTTCCACACCTGCGACCTAGAATCCGCGTCCACGGTCCCACAGGTGCGGTACATCTTCCGCTTCTGCGGTTTCAGCCCTCATTCCTCTTGGCCACATATGCGGCTTCCCTTTCGCTTCTGTGGGCTTGCACCTATGGTCCCCAAGCCGCAGAAGCGGTTATGATAGCAAACTCAACAACTTCAGCTACAAATTCCCAACTCCAAACTTCCCGTTAACCATCCGAAACCACCCCGAGGCCCCAGGGACCTCAACCAAGAGCACGAACAAGTCATATACCACTATCCAAACTTATACAAATCTTAAAAACACCTCAAATAACATCGAATCAACCAATTAACGTCGCATTCAAGCCTAAGAACTTCAAAAACTCTCAAATTGAGCTTTTGATCAAAAAGTCTATCAAACCTCGTCCGAATGACCTGAAATTTTGCACACACATCACATTGAATACTGCGGAGCTACTTAAACCTCCGGAATTCCATTCCGACCCCGATATCAAAATCTCACTATCGAACCGGAAACTTCAAAAATTCAACTTTCGGCATTTCAAGCCTAATTAAGCTACAGATCTCTAAAACACAATCCGAACACGCCCCTAAGCCCGAAATAACCCAATGGAGCTAACGGAACCAACAAAATTCTATTCTGAGGTTGTCTTCACACTTCTCTGACTACGGTCCAAATTCTAAAGCTTAAGCTCTCTTTTAGGGACTAAGTGTCCCGAAACACTCAGAAACTCAAAACCAAACATTCCGGCAAATCAAAATAGCAGAAACAAATACGAGAAAAGCAGTTAATAAGGGATCGGGGCATAATTTCTTAAATGACCGGCCGAATCATTACATCTTCCTACACTTAAACATTCGTTCATCCTCGAACAAGCATAGAGACATACCTGAAGTAGTGAAAAGATGAGTGTAACAGTTGTGCATATCCTGCTCGGTCTCCTAGGCCACCTCCTCGACCGGCTGACCCCGCCACTGAACCTTCACTGATGCAATGTCCTTTGACCTCTGCTTTCTAACCTACCTATCCAATATTGCTACTAGCTCCTCAACATAAGATAGATCATTTCGGGATTTGTGTTGTAATTTGATTATTTTCACATGGGCTTCGTTTCCTTAGCATATTTTGACGTCATGATTCTGATTTTGGATAGATTTGACGTGAGTTGCGGCCGAGACGTGAGGCAAAGGCATCGTAGGCTAGAGTTTGGATAGGATAAAGGTAAGTAATGATTGTAAATGTTGTCCTGATGGTATGAAACCCCGGATCTCACATTATTGTGCTATTTTGAGGTGATGCACATGCTAGATGACGAGAGTGGGGTCGTGTACCATTGGTAATTGTGACTCAGTTCGTCCTGTATGACTGTTTAACCGTGTGTTTGATTGAAAACTATTTGTTATCATCATGTTTTGGACTGAATGCCATATTTGGGCCTTGTGCCGACTGTTTTGGACCCTTAGGGGATTTTTACTACTATTCCTCACTATTTTGACTTCATATTTGTACTAAGTCATGCTATATTCTACTATTTTCATAACTAAGCCATATTTACTTTGTTTTGACATCTTAAATGATATTTTGGGCTGAGCATCATATTTTACTGTGCCCGAGTGGCTTTTCGAGATTTCTGACTAAGTAAGGCCGATGGCCTGTGTTGTGAGGTTATTATGGGATTGGGCTACGCGCCACATTGGTATTTTGCTGATTCATGATTATGAGGCTGAGGGCCTGAGTTGTTACGCCATGAGGTGGCTTGATATGAGGCCGAGAGCTTATTTGATTATGCCACGAGATGGCTTGTTATTGCGCTTGGGCCGTAAGGGGCCCTCTCTGAGTTTGTACACCCCTAGTGAGCGCGGGTACCCAGTGTAAGATGTGATATATCCCGAGAGGCTGATGTTGTTCCATGTTATTGCTCCAGGGGCTGATACGAGTGATTGTGATATAGCCCGAGAGGCTGGTTCTATTGGTATTTTGCCCGAAGGGCTGATTTGTGTTTCTATCTTTTATCCCTATTTTCATTCACTCTTTTGAACTGCTAAAAGATGTTGTAAATAGGTTTTACTGAACTAAGAAGCTTTTATGAGCTTTTACTATTTTATAGTAATGTTCTGGTTTTACACTGCCTCGTTGTAGCATTTTGCTGTGTTTTACGTATTTTCTTATTGCTCAGCTTCCTTTACTTTTATTACCTACTAAGTTGGCGTACTCACATTACTCCCTGCACCCTGTGTGCAGATTTAGGAGTCTCGGGCCATGCTAGCGAGGGCTGATTTGCTTCCACTGCAGGCCTAATTGGAGTTGACAAGGTAGCTGCTCGGCGTTTGAAGCCAATTGCTTCTCCTTCCTATCTTTACTTTCCTTGTACTAGCTTTGTACTAGACTGTGTAGTCTTTCCATACTCTTAGACTGATGTTTAAAAGCTCATAGCTGGTGACGCCCCGATGTCGGGCTGTGTTGTTTTCCACAAACGTTCTATTTCACTCTTTATATTGGGATTTATCACTTATTAATGACTTAAATATGAATTATTACAACTATTTAATTGGTTTGGGGTTTGTGTCTCTCGATAGGTTCCATTATGATCGGGTCCGATTTAGGGTCATGACATTATTTCACCCATCTTTCAGACCTTGAAAACCAAATTAAACCCCTGCAACTCCTCTCAAAAATCCCACACAAACCCTTGGGTATTTCAGGTGTTACGACGTGATTCAAGTGCCAAAAAGTCCAGATAGCTTGCTAGTTTCTCTTTCTCCTTCTTCTAGCCATGTTGAGGAACTGATTTTTGATGAAAAAGGACCAGGTTTCGTGAATTATACTCAGTACAAGGTAAGGTTATGCTTCTCCTTCAAGTATCTATGAGTTTGCGAGTTGTAACTCGATCGTAAAGAATAGACCTAGCGAGTTTCGAAAGAGTGGTATGATGTTTGATCTTGTGTCATGGTTGGCTGGTTGTGAACTTATTTTTAAGTTGAATTCATGGTTGGTTTATTGGATAAGAGGTATAAGTATGTACTTTTGATTGTGTTTCTCAATTTGAAATAAAAGACAAGTCAAAACGTGTTTAAGTAAACTGAAAAACATTAATTTTGAGTTGCTGAACTTGTGGGACTGTTTGTCGGCTGTTTCGTGTTGTTATTGTGTTCTCTCTTTTGACACTGTTTTATGGAGTTGAGAGGAGAAAGGGTATGGATAAAAACCACATAATGGTAGGGTTGTTTGCTGGCTGTTCATCTTAATATTTTCAGATTGTTTGACACTATTATGGTTGTCGTGTTATGTATAAAGTGATAGGGGTATGTTGGGCTGTTTGGTGATTGTTTTGACTTGTGTGAAGTCATATATATAGGGGAGGTGCTGCCCGTTTCATCGTAAAATATGTTATGGTCGATACATAATAGTTACGACTCGTAAACGATAACGATAGTGTCATTTCTCTTATTGTAGACTAAGGAGTCGTGACATTTGCATTGCTTGAGGTTGGGAAGTACATATACAAGGTATGTGAGGCTATCCCTTTTCTTCTTTTTCATGACTTCGATTGTACATAATGCAATGAACGAGCTTCCAAAGATACTCTACTCTTAAAAGCTAGCAGTACTTATATTGTTTCCCTTCTTATAGAGAGATTGATGTTGATGTTGCTTCTCTTATTCTTATGTTAGCAATGTTGTTGGTACTTCCTGATTCTTATAAGGTTCATAGTGAAGAGTTAGTCCTAATAACGTGTACAGAGGATACCGACCTTACGCCACTCTGAAAGGTTTAGAACGTGCATCCATGAGTTGAGCATGCATTATATATATGCATCTATTTTACTCTATCAAGCCATGCTATAGTCGGCCGAGTATGACACCTGTTGTTCAACCACTGATCAGTTGGGTTTTACCAAGCTCCACGTGGCCAGGTACGATTCTACCGAGCCTTATGATGGCCGGGTACGCTTTTACCGAGCCTATTACGGCCGGGTACGATATGATGATGATGATGCCAATATAGGTATATATTTTAAAAGTTTTACATATATATATATATATGTATCATGCATTTGATGTCAGTAGCCCTCAGAGGTACCCAGATGTTACAAGTTGTATATTCTCTATCCCTGTTTACATTACTGTTCGTACTTATGCTTTCCTGCCTTACATACTCAGTACTTTATTAATATTGATGTCCTTTTTATTTGTGGATGTTGCATGACGTGTTGTAGGTCCTGATAGATGGGTAGACGCAACACTCGTTCCACAGTAGGCTACCCAGTTCAACGGTTATTTGCGAGATCCCTTCTCCGGACTTGTGATGGTCTTGGTATGCATTTTTGTTATAGACATTATCGGAATGTCGGGGCCTTGTTCCGGCAATGTTGCAGCACTTATGTTCCTTTAGAGGCTCATAGACAGGTGTTGACTCATGTATAGTTTGGTATGCCTTGTAGCCTGATTTTTGTTGTATAGTCTTTCATGGTAGCGTGGTAGCTCGTACATTATATATAGTTTCTTGATTGTCTGGTCATCCCATGTTATGTATGTTCATGCCATCATCTTTCATTGTTGGTTGTCCATGATCCATTTCTACCATTCACATTGATCTCGTCAGCTCTTAAATATAATAAAGAAGGTTAGATAAAGTGTACGTTGGTGCTCGGCAAGTATGGCCGAGTGCTAGTCATGGCCCTCCAGTTTGGGTCTTGACAAACTTGGTATCAGAGCAAGTCTATCCTAGAGGTTGTCTATGAGTCGTGACTAATAGAGTCTTGATTATGGATGTGTAGCGCGCCACATTTATAATTAGGAGGCTACATGACATCTAGGGTTGTTACCTTCTTCCTGAATCTAGATCGTGCGTAGAGTTGAGTCCTAAGTGTTCGTCTTTAATATTCACCTTGTTTTCTTTCAGCAATGCCTTCGACTAGGAAGCAAGCGATTAGTAGACGGCTCGATATAGATGCGGGAATGGGTACTAGTCAGGTTCCCCAAGCCAGAGCAGGCCAAAGTGAGGCTCAAAGTGAGATGCCGTCTCATACCTCATCTACTCCATCTCCTCCAAAAGATATTAGGAGGCACCCAACACCTTCAGTTCCTCCGTCTGGCACTACAAATCAGGATATGTGGAGTGCTTTGCAGTTGTTGACTAGCTTGGTAGTTGCTCAAGCTCAGAGGCAGAATATAGGTGCTGCTGATAAACCAGTTAGTACGAGAGTTCATGATTTTATTAATTTAGATCCTCTAGTGTTTACTGGATCAGACCTAAAGGAGGACCCGTAGACTTTTATTGACCAGGTTCATCGTACACTGTGGGTTATGCATGCTAGTGATGTGGAGGAAGTAGAGTTGGCTTCTTATTGGTTACGAGATTTAGCAGTTTTCTGGTAAGATAGTTGGGAGAGATCTAGGGGTCCAAACGCTCCTCCAATTGTGTGGAAGGAATTTTTGAGGCCTTTCTTCTTCACTACTTACCAATTGAGATACGACTAGCTAGAGCTGATAAGTTCTTGAACATTCGACAAGCTAATATGAGTGTGCAAGAGTATTATTATGTGGTTTGATTCTTTAGCAAGGTATGCTCCCCATATGGTGGCCGAGATGAGCGATAGGGTGCACCTTTTTGTGAATGGGCTGGGACCATATCTGATAAATGAGTGCCCGACAGCCTCTTTGGTAGAGGGCATGGATATTTCACGTATTCAGACTTATGCCCAGACACTAAAGGATGTAAGCACCAGCAAAGGGCAGATAGGGAGCAGGATAGGGGCCAACATAAGAGGACGAGATTTGCAGTGTATTCTGATGACTTTAGAGTCAGTGTCAGGCCCCAGTCTTCGAGGAGTTCAGCGCCACCTTAGCTAGTGCTCCTCCATAGTTTTAGAGGCCTCGATATGATCGATTTACCTATTCTAGTCCAGGTCAGGGTTTGCGGGCATCAGGCTCGCAATATCACAGGGATACTAGTCAGATGAGACCCCTAATACCATGTTGTGATCAGTGCGGCAAGGCCCACTTTGGACTGTGCCATCGAGGTTCTGATACGTGCTATTCTTGCGGACAACCTGGCCATATGATGCTGGATTGTCCTAAAAGAGGAGGTGGTGGTATGGCTTAGCCCACTGGATCTGTGTCTGGTTCTTCCTCGTCAGTTTGACCTCCAGCACGGGGTTTTCAGCAATTGACAGGTCGTGGTAGAGGTAGAGGTAGAGGTAAAGGTGCAGTGCCGAGTTCGAGTAATGCTTAAAATCGAACCTATGCTCTAGTAGGTCAATAGGATCTCGAGTTGTCTCCGAATGTTGTTACAGGTATATTGTTTATGTTTTCTTACGATGTATATGCACTGATTGATTCGGGATCTACATTATCATATGTTACACCCTTTGTGGCTAATTTTTGACGTTGAACCTGAATTGATAATTAAACCAGCTGTGGTATCTACTTCGATAGGAGATTCTGTAATTGCTAGAAGAGTATATAGTGGTTGCACAGTGATAAATTGTAGTTGTCAAACCTCAGTGAATTTATTTGAGTTAGAAACGGTTGATTTCGATGTGATAATGGGAATGGACTGGTTGACCTCATTCTATGCAAATGTTTATTGTTGTACAAAAATGGTTAGGTTCCAGTTTCCCGGTGAACCCATCATTGAATGGAAGGGAAACATTGCGATGCCGAAAGGTAGGTTTATTTCCTATCTTAAGGCAAGGAATATGATCTCAAAAGGTTACATTTATAATCTCGTTCATGTTAGGGATGCAGAGTCAAAGTATCTTACTCTATAATCAATCCCCGTTGTCACTGAATTTCCAGGTGTTTTCCTAGATGAACTCCCAGGCCTTCCTCCTAAAAGGGACATTGAGTTTAGCATTAATGTGTTGCCTGACACTCAACCCATATCTATTCCTCCATACAGGATGACCCCGGCAGTGTTGCGAGTGTTGAAGGCGCAGTTGAAGGACTTGCTGGATAAGTGCTTCATTAGGCCTATCATTTTACCTTGGGGTGCGCTAGTTTTGTTCGTGCAGAAGAAAGTCGGGTAGTTAAGGATGCGTATCGATTATCGACAGTTGAATAAGTTTAATATAAAGAACAAGTATCCACTTCCAAGGATTGACGACCTATTTGACCAACTCCATGGTGCCAAGTATTTCTCTAATATTGACTTACGTTCAGGGTATCATCAGATGAGGGTTAAGGAGAAGGATATTCCAAAGACGACCTTCCACACAAGATATGGGCGCTTAGAGTTTTTGGTGATGTCGTTCGGGCTAACAAATGCCATAGAAACTTTTAAAGATCTCATGAATACTGTATTCAGGCCCTATCTTGATGTGTTCATAATCGTATTCATTGATGACATTTTGGTGTATTCTCGTTCGGAGGCAGAACATGCGGGCCACTTGCGAATAGTATTACAGACGCTTCAGGATCGTAAGTTATATGCTAAGCTCTCCAAATGTGAATTCTGGCTGAACTTGGTAGCATTCCTTGCCTATGTGATATCTGACGAGGGTACTAGTATCGACACTCAGAAGATCGATGCATTAAAGAATTGGCCAAGACCTACAACACCATCAGAAGTCCGCAGCTTCTTGAGGATAGCATGAGATTATAGGCGATTTGTAGAAGGAGTTTCTTCTATATTAGCACCATTGACTAAGTTAACACAAAAAGCTACTAAATTCCAGTGGCCTGACGCTTGTGAATGAAGTTTTCAGGAGCTAAAGAATCGATTGACATTCGCGCCATTGCTCACTCTCCCAGAAGGAACAGAAGGTTATGTGGTATATTGTGATGCCTCAGGTATAGGTTTGGGGTGTGTATTGATGCAACGTGGGAAGGTGATTGCTTATGCATCAAGACAATTGAAGAAGCATGAAAAGAATTACCTGACCCATGATTTGGAATTGGCTGCGGTAATATATGCTTTGAATATATGGCGGCACCACTTATACGGCGTCCATGTTGATATCTACACAAATCACAAGAGTTTACAATAATCTTCAAGCAGAAGGAGTTGAATTTGAGGTAGCGTAGGTGTCTTTAATTACTAAAGGATTACGATGTCAAGATATTGTACCATCCTGGTAAAGCCAATATTGTGGCAGACGCTCTTAGTCGTAAGTCAATGGGAAGCTTAGTACACATTGAGACAGGTAGACAAAGGTTGACTAAAGAGCTTCACCAGCTTCTCAAAATGAGAATCAGATTGTTAGACTCTTATGATGGAGGTGTTACTATATAGAATACAACAGAATCATCTTTGGTAGCCGAGGTAAAAGCACGACAGTACGAAGATCCTACCTTAGTAAGATTGAGAGAGAGCATTCAGCAGTGTAAAATTACGGATTTCGAGATTGGAGAAGACGGGGCACTGAGATACCAGGGCCGATTATGCGTGCCTAATATGGCAGGGTTGTGAGAGAAGATTATGATTGAGATTCATCAATCCCGATATTCCATCCATCCCGGCTAGACAAAGATGTATCATGACGTTAAGGAGCAGTATTGGTGGGATAACATGAAGAAGTCTTTTGCAGAATTTGTAGCCTAGTGTCCTAATTGTTAACAGGTAAAGATCGAGCATCAGAAACCCAGTGGATTGCTTCAGAATATAGATATTCCAGCCTGGAAATGGGAGGTGAATAATATGGACTTCATTATTGGATTACGTCGATCTTTTCATAAGTTTGACTCCATCTGGGTGATAGTTGATCGACTTACAAAATGTGCCCATTTTCTACCAGTTAACACAACTTATACAGCTGAAAATTATGCGAATTTGTATATCAAGGAAATTGTTAGGCTTCATAGTGTGCCAGTATCTATTATATCAGATCGAGGAGCGCAATTTACGACTAACTTTTGGAGGTCTTTTCAGAAAAGTTTAGGGACAAGTGAATCTCAGCACTGCATTCCATCTGTAGACTGACAGACAGGTTGAACGGACCATTCAGACACTTGAAGATATACTACGAGCATATGTTCTTGATTTCAAGGGGAGTTGGGATGACCAACTTCGACTCATAGAATTTTCCTACAATAATAGCTTCCATTCTAGTATTAAAATGGCCCCATACGAGGCACTATATGGTAGGAGATGTAGATCACCACTTGGATGGTTCGAAGTTGGTGAAAAAGAACTATATGGGCCAGATTTGATTCACTAAGAAATTGAGAAGGTGCAACTGATACAAGAGCGGTCGAGGATGACGCAAAGCAGGCAAAAGTCTTATTTCGATGTCCAACGTCATGATCTGGAGTTTGAGGTTGGTGATTGGGTTTTCCTGAGGATATTGGCAATGAAGGGTGTTATGTGTTTTGGGAAGAAGGGTAAGCTGAGTCCGCGGTATATCGGTCCATATAAAATTCTTCGACGAATTGGACAGGTTGCTTATGAGTTAGAATTGCCATCCGAATTGGAATTTGTCTACTCGGTATTCCATGTATCTATGTTGAGGAAATATATTAGAGACCATTCTTGGATCGTCTCTATCAAATATGTACAAGTTATAGAGGATCTATAATATGAAAAAGTGCCAGTGGCTATATTAGATCGACAAGTCCGCAAGCTGAGAACAAAGGATGTAGCTTCCGTCAAAGTATTATGGAGGAACAAGAATATGGAAGAAATGACATGGGAAGCATAAGAGGAGGTGAAGTCTAAATACCCTTTGCCTATTCCAGAATGAAGATAATGAGGATGCCGGGGGAACGCATGACACATTAGAGGGTGAAACGGCTCTATGAGGTAAGTAATAGTTTGAGAATACACTTCCTTAATATAAAATGGTGATATGCAGATAATGTATAAATCCATAATGCTTTCTATAGCCTTGTGAGTCCATACGTTGGGTTTAACTATTTGCAAGTTTGCTAGTGTCCATTTTATAGGGGAAACTCGGCCGGAATCTCTTGGAATTCACGATGTTTTAGACTTCTCATATACCCTTACATTCGAGGACGAATGTTCTTAAGGGAGGGAGAGTACAACCCGTATTCATGTATGTTGTTTCATGCCATAAGTTAATCGACGTAAATCTGAGAAGAGATTATCTTTGAGATGATAAGAAGTTAATCCTATTGTTCGTAAATAATAGAAGGGTGTATAAGGGTAATTAACAAGTATTAGAAGTTAAACAAATCAAGGATGTTGTAACCCATATTTTTGGGTAAACCTAGGGGTGATAATATTCTCAAGAGGTCATGTTTTAAGGTATTTGAATCACATAATATCTGTATCATAAGTCTTCAATTCAAACGAGTTATGAAACAAAAGTCGACAAAAGTTGTCGCAACTTATGTTCATAATTTTACATAAACTTTAGGCCAAATATTACAAATCGTTTCTCCCAATTTACTAGGAACTACAGGGTGATCTACCACCAAATTGAACATCTATGAGTCTAGTTTCCAACGTATTAAACCATTTGTCAATACGATCTTGGAGTATAGTGATATTCGCATTTTCGCGAGACTGTGCAGATTGGTAGGTGACAAGTAGGTGCATCACCTACTTGCCAAAATGAGAGGACTCAATTAAAAGCCCCAAAGTCGGCAAAGAGAGAACTTTTAAGGGATTGTCAAATCATTTATTTCACCCATATTTCAGACCTTGAAAACAAAATTGAACCCCTGCAACTCCTCCCAAAAATCACACACAAACCCTAGGGTATTTCGGGCGTTACGATGTGATTCTAGTACCGAAAAGTCCGGACAGTTTTCTAGTTTCTCTTTATACTTCTTGTAGCCACATTGAGGAACCGATTTTTGTTGAAGTAGGACCAGGTTTCATGGGTTATACTCAGTACAAGTTAAGGTTATGCTTCTCCTTCAATTATCTATGCGTTTGCGAGTTGTAACTCGATCATAAAGAATAAACCTAGCGAGTTTCGAAAGAAGTGTATGTTGTTTGTTCTTGTGTCATGGTTGGCTGGTTGTGAAATTATTTTTAAGATGAATTCATGGCTTGTTTATTGGATAAGAGGTATAATTATGTACTTTTAATTGTGTTTCTCAATTTGAAATAAAAGACAAGTCGAAACGTGTTTAAGTAAACTGAAAATATTAATTTTGAGTTGCTGAACTTGTGGGACTGTTTGTGGGATGTTTTATATTGCTATGGGTTATCTCTTTTTCTAATGTTTTTATGGAGTTGAGAGGAGGAAGGGTGTGTAATAACACCACATAATGGCAGGGTTGTTTGTTGGTCGTTCGTCGCAATATTTTTGGATTGTTTGACACTATTATGGTTGCCGTGTTATGTATGAAGTGATAGGGGTATGTTGGGCTGTTTGGTGATTGTTTTGACTTGTGTGAAGTCATATATATAGGGGAGGTGTTGTCCGTTTCATCGTAAAATATGTTAAGGTTGATACATAATAGTTACGACTCGTAAACGATAACGATAGTGTCATTTCTCTTATTGTAGACTAATGAGTCATGACATTTGCATAGCTTGAGGTTGGGCAGTACATATACAAGGTAGGTGAGGCTATCCCTTTTATTCTTTTGCATGACTTCGATTGTACATAATGCTATGAACGAGCTTCCAAAGATACTCTGCTCTTAAAAGCTAGCAGTACTTATATTGTTTCCCTTCTTATAGAGAGATTGATGTTGATGTTGTTTCTCTTATTATTATGTTATCAATGTTGTTGGTACTTCCTGATTCTTATAAGGTTCATTGTGAAAAGTTAGTCCTAATAACGTGTATAGAGGATACCGACCTTAAGTCACTCCGAAAGGTTTAGAATGTGATTCCATGCGTCGAGCATGCATTATATATATGTATCTATTTTACTCTACCGAGTTGCGCTATAGTCAGCCGGGTACGTCACCTATTGTGCAACCACTGATCAGTTGGGTTTTACCGAGCTCCACATGGCCGGGTACGATTCTACCGAGCCTTATGATGGCTGGGTACGCTTTTACCGAGCTTATTACGGTCGGATACGATATGATGATGATGATGACCACAAAGGCGTATGTTTTAAAAGTTTATGTATATATATGTATGTATCATGCATTTCATGTCAGTAGCCCTCAGAGATACCCAGATGTTACAGGTTGTATATTCCCTATCCCTATTTACATTACTATCCGTACTTATGCTTTCTTGCTTTACATACTCAGTACTTTATTCGTACTGACGTCCTTCTTATTTGTGGATACTGCATGTCGTGTTGCAGGTCCTGATAGATGGGTAGACGTAGCTCCCCTACCATAGTAGGCTACCCAGTTCAGTGGTTATAATGGCGAGATCGCTTCTCCGGACTTGCCGTGGTCTTGGTATGCATTTTTGTTATAGACATTATGGGTATGTCGGGGCCCTGTTCCGGCAATGTTGCAGCACTTATGTTCCTTTAGAGGCTCATAGACAGGTGTTGACTCATGTATAGTTTGGTATGCCTTGTAGCCTGATTTTTGTTGTATAGTCTTTCATGGTAGCGTGGTAGCTTGTACCTTATATATAGTTTCTTGATTGTCTTGTCATCCCATGTTATGTATGTTCATGCTATCATCTTTCATTATTGGTTGTCCATTATCCATGTCTACCATTTATATTGATCACGTCGACCCTAAAAGATAATAAAGAAGCTTTGATAACATGTATGTTGGTTCTTGACAAGTATGACCGAGTGCTAGTCATGGACCTCCAGTTTGGGTCGTGACAAATCGGTCGGAGATCGGTCGGCAAATTCGCAATTAGATCCAGCCCAGATGGGAATTTCCCCCATTTTCATCTTCTAACTTTTTCACTTCTATCTCTCATCCATCTCCCTTCCCTATAGATTTTTGGCCTAATCCCCCCCCCCCAAATTCAAGTCAACCATCCCCAATTAACGAAGGCCCACCTCTCCTCTCTCACGCCTAAGCTGCCGCCACCACTGTTCCGCTCCTCCACCACCACTGCTGCGCCGCCACCTCTACCACCACTGCTGCACCGCCGCCACGACCACCACCACTGCCATTGTTGTTCAAGGTTAGTAATCTATCTTAATTATTATATTTTTAATTTTTAATTTTTGGAATATAAGTTTATGTAATTATTAAGGGTTTTTGTATATTTTGGATTTGTGTGATTAAATAGGCTTTTTGGACTATGTTAGATTTATATTTAAAATTGAACTACCTAAAATTATATGTTTTTGGGGTTTTTGGTTTGAACTACATTAGATTTAGAATTAAGGTATAAATTATGAATTGTATAAACTAGTACATTGTAATTTAATTCTATAATTTTGTAACTTAAGGTATAAATTATGAATTGTATAAACTAGTACATTGTAACTTAATACTATAATTTTGTAACTTAAGGTATAAATTATGAATTGTATAAAGTAGTCATTGTAACTTAATTCTATAATTTTGTAACTTAACGTATAAATTATGAATTATATAAACTAGTTCTTAAAAAATGGATGCTATAATTTTTACACCATCAAAGAATATAAGTACATTGTAATTTATTTAGGGGATTATATTGTTCTTTTAGTGTTTATTACTTTTAGAAAATTAGGCTTAACTAATTATGCTAGATTAATTGAGTGTGCTAACAAATTATAATTTATTATGTAACTTAATTCTCTAAATTAATTTGAACTATGATTAATATAATTTATTTGTCCTCTATGTAGATGGAATATCATAGTTGGATGTATAATAGGAATTATCCTAATCGTCGGTGTTTGAGGGAGGAATTTATAGAAGGGGTTAAGGAATTTATTAGGCATGCAATGTCACTTGAACCGTTTTGGATTGGAGGGATGATTAGGTGACCTTGTACGGAGTGCAAGTGTTTGTATTTTTTTGGTCTGAAGGATGTTACGACTCATCTTTATAGAAAGGATTTGTGGATAATTATTTTGTGTGGACTAGTCATGGAGAGGTTGATGGTACTGATGGTGTATTTTATAACGTAGTTGTTGGTGAAAGTAGTAGGTCGGTGGAGAATAGCATTCAACATCCTAGATACCATAAAATGATTGCAGATGCTTTAAGGTTGCACTTCGATTTTGAAACCCATGAAAGTGTTGAACAACCTCCTAACGAAGAGGCAAAATATTTTTATGAACAGTTAGAGGCCGCTAGTCGTCCACTAAGACAAGGGAGTATGCACTCTCAGTTGTTTGTTGCGGTTAGATTATTAAGTATCAAATCAGATACCAATATTTCTCAAGTAGGAATGGATTCTTTCATTGGCCTTATGAGTGAACTAGTTGACCTAGATTTCAACTGCTCCATTTGCTTCATCACTGGCTGGATCACATCCATCAAGATTACAGCTGGCCGGATCGCAGCAGTGGTCTGGATCGCAGCAGGGGTCTAGATTGATGCATAGGTGTGGATTGCAACCATCTTCATCAGGGTCCCCGTCTCCCTTTCCACGGAGTTCGTCTCCTAGCATTTCTAGACTTCGTCTTCGGGATAGTATCACTGAGCCAGATGCCTCCCCTTCTGCGCATGCTTCAGATTCATCGGATGATGATGATGATCCAGATGAAGTGCGGTATGATCGTTATCATAAGATGATCATCAGGCCCGAGGACAATGGGTAAGATTTATTTATTACTTCTTTATTTTTGCTGAATTATAATAGTGTAAAGCCCCAGAAAAAAATTTTGCTTAGTAATTTAAGATTTCGTGGTGCCAAGGTAGGCCAAATATTTTATTTTGCGTGCAAGTGAGGATTAAGGATATTATGGATATCAATTGGATATGTTAAGAAGCGTATAATTCATATTAGAGGTGAATTGGGGTCTACGTATAAGCCTAAGTCTAAGCCAAGTTAGAAACGTTTCATATTAGGCGAAATCTGTAAATGAGTGCGCACATGACCTCACTTTGAATGATCATATCTCCAGTTCTATAAGGAGTTGTGTGATTCATAACCTATCAAATTAAAGCCCTTTGAGTCTAGTTTCTAACGCAATAAACCGTTTGTCATTTGGAGGTGTATACGGAAAGTGATGACCATTTTACTTGGCAGGTGTCTCTAGCGCGAACATTAGCGCGAAGTCGCGCATTATGCTGAGTATTCTGCCTCCCGCGCGCGAACATAGCGCGAGCTCGCACGCCTGGAAGGTTTTTAAATATCCTAAAAACCGGAAATAAGAGAATTTGAGTTATTTCTTAAGCTTAGGGCTTCCTCTACACCCCAAACTCGACCAAGGCATCCAATTGCACACCTAAGGTGAGTTTTAAGTGTGTTTTCATGGTGATTTCACTTCTCAATCACTAGTTACAACATGATTTTGATTGGGTTTCATAGGGTTTCTTCAAAATCTCAAGAACACCCCAAATTTGTCTTTCAAGATTTGGTCTACAAGAGGTAATCCTACACCTTAGACTTACATATATGGAGTTATTATGGAAATATGAGTATGGATTAAGTATTGTAACTCATGGGATGGGGATTGGAAGTCATAGGTGCCTAACCTAGGTTGTGTTGGTATTGTAGAGATTGTGAGGTGGGTTATTGGGGTATGATTCTTGGGGTAATAGTATTATGTATACATGCATGTACAAATTAGGTTTGTGGGAAGATTGATGAATATAAATAAGTAAAGATTGGGTTGGGGAAAGAAGAAAATCTTGTAAAAGGAATTTAAAATCAAGATGCTCAACTAGTGTTTGATAAAATGCTCAAATGAGCTGAAACCATGAATACCTTCCTAATTTGTGTTAATTTTGTTATGTCTCAAGTAGATTGGGATTGCTAGAATTTTCGAAACGTCGTAGTAACTTAAGGAAAGCTCAAACGAGGTATGTATGGCTAACTTTAACCTTTGTAAAGTCACTTTTTTTGGTGTATGAATATTTGGTATGTGATATCTATGTGGATTATTTGTGGAATTCTTGTGATTGGTATGATTTTATTGTTCGTGGTTAAGTCTCCCGATATAATGGTGTACGTAATTGGCAATAAACCAAATGTGTGATTGTGAATGTGTTATGTGGTAATAGTTGACAAACAAATGATGGAAGGAAATCGTAAATGATGCAGTTGGAACAACTGTGGTAAGAACATATATGGCTTGTATTGGCAATTATCGCGGTGACATAAAAAGCATATGAGTTGTTGAATATGATGGAAATAGTATTGATGGCTATAGAAATTCTTTGAGAATTGTTGTTGTTGTTCTTTGTGAATTGTTGTTGTTGTTGTTGTTGTGTTATTTGTGAATTGTGATTGATCGGTGGGATTGGGTTGCGCGTCGCAACACGAAGTAATAAGGTGTGGGTTGTGGTGATAAAGGTGGCCGAGGTAATAAGGGTGGAAAAGTAATCGAAATCACTATTAAAATGAAAATATGAGAAAGTTGTGAAATCATTGATGTGAAAATGTTGAAGGGGAAATGGAGAGATTGTAACTTGTTTGGCTTGATGGTTTTCTTTCATGTGTATTTGATTGTTGGTTCCATGACTACTTGTTACTTGTGTATGGTTTGAGTTTACTTAGGGCAAGTTTGTTCATACATACCAGTACAATTCAAATGTGCTGACGTCCCTTATGCCGAGGGCGCTACATTCGTGTTATGATTGTAGGTGGATCCATAGCAGGTACTCCAGTCCACCGACCGTAGCTCCCCTTCACTTTCCGCTAGAAGCATTGGTGAGCCCTTTTCCTCCCGGGGCCTTGAGTGGCTCATGCCGCTTTTTATTTCGGAGTCTTGTTTTGATTTTTGGTGTAAGGTATAGCCGGAGCCTTGTTACCGGCAAGTATTCTATCACTCTTTTGTATCCCTAGAGGCTCCGTAGACAGGAAATGTGGGTTATGTACTTATGTATTTTGGGTAGTATAACTTGTAAACCATGCTAAGTAACTATGTCTGCTATGTAAATCTCGTAAGAATGTGTTTAAATTTATAAATGACTATTTCACTTGGTTAATGGGAAATGGAAACGCGGGGTAACACATGGAATAGGAAAGGCACCTAGGTCCGCTTGGTTGGGGCTGCCTGATCGAGTGCCGGTCACGCACCTTGGTTTTGGGGCGTGACAAACTTGGTATCAGAGCCTAGGGTTTTAAAAGGGTCCTGGGATGTCTCGGAGCCGTGTCTAATAGAGTCCTTCTTGTTGGTGTGTTGTCGACCACATCTATAAGTTGGAGGCTACATGGGCATTTAGGAAATTACCTTCTTATTTGTTACTCTATATCGTGCAGTGAAGTGAAAAGTGGAAGTATTTACCTCTAACTTGTGCTTTGTTCCAAATTTTCAGTAATGGCACCTAAGAAGAGAGCTAGACTCGGCCTTGGGGCCAATGCCACCCCAAGTGTGGCTATGAATCATGTACCTGATGTCGTGGGTGAGAGTGACTCCCTGGTCTTGAATCTGCCTGGCCCATTTATTCTAGATCCAAGTATTCATGTTCCAGCTGCGGCAGAGGGTGCTACCATCCCTCCCACTTATTTTCCAGATCTTGATGCAGTTCTAGATTTCGGTCCCGGGTTTTCTGATGGGGACCTTAGATGAGCCATCCATATATTGACCCAGTTAGTGGCCGCTCAGGCCCAGAGATCCCATGATGCCCCTACATCCTCCAGTGGACAGGAAGATTCCGCCAGCTCCAGAGTCAACCAGTTTCTGAGGTTGGCCCCTCCAGAGTTCATAGGCACGGACCTAGAGGCTGATCCGCAGGATTTCCTTGTTGAAATGTCTAAGACCCTTCGAGTGATAAAGGCTACAGAGACAGAGGGGGTTGAGTTAGCTTCATACAGGTTGAGGGGAGCAGCATATTCATGGTTTGAGATGTAGGAGGATTCCCGTGGGGAGGAAAGACCTCTAGCTAGATGGGATGAGTTTGTATATGCATTCATGGACCACTTCTTTCCTGCCGAGACAATGGCGGCCCGTGCCACTGAGTTTGAGGTCCTCAAGCAGGGCAGTATGAGTGTTTGGGAGTACCACATGAAGTTCGTGAGATTGTTCAAGTATGCTCCCCAGTTAGTGTCGACAATGGGTGATCGAGTTCGGCAATTTGTTTAGGGTCTTAGTCCCTTGGTGGTGAACGAGGCTGCTACAATGGCCTTACCCTCAGATATGAATTATGGGAAGATTTTGGGATTCGCTCAGGCCACAGAGGCTAGGAAGTTGAAAATACGGGCAGAAAGGGAGAGTAACAGCAGGGCCCGATCAGTAGGTCACTCAGGGAGACCAATTCAGAGAAGGGGGCCATCAGGGTCATCCCAGTCATATGCTCAGTCCTTAGCGAGCGCACCTCCATCTATGCACAGTTATCAGCAGAGCAGTCACTTGAGACCAGGTTCAAATAACAGGAAACCCCATCAGTCCGGTCGGCCAAGAGGGGGATCACAGCAACAGGGGGAGCTTTATGCCACAAGCGTGGGAGATTCCATACGGAGGCTTGTTATTTGGATATCCCGGTGTGTTATAGATATGGGGTGAGAGGTCATATCCAGCGGGACTGTCATGCGCCCAGACAGGGCACGGGTATTGGATTTGCTCAGCCATCCGGTTCTTCAGCTGCTACATCATCCGCGCACCCTCCAGCTCCAGCAGGGCATGGTGCAATTAGGGGTGGAGCTCGTGGTAGAAGTGAACCTAGCCGATTTTACTCTTTGAGTGGTCGCCAGAGTGCAGAGGATTCTCCAGATGTTGTCACAGGTATCTTGTCTGTTCATGCCATTGATTGTTATGCTCTTATTGATTCGAGGTCCTCTTTGTCTTATGTCACCCCATTCATTGCTTCAAGTTTTGGTGTAGAACCCGAACAGCTTCATGAGCTGTTCTATGTATCAACTCCGGTTGGTGATTCTATCACAGCTGCGCGAGTTTATAGGATTTGTGTTGTCACGGTATGTGGTCGTGCTACCACGGCCGATCTTATTGAGCTTGGAATGGTGGATTTTGATGTGATTATGGGAATGGACTGGCTTTATTCGTGCTTTGCTAAACTTGACTGTCGAACGAGAGTCATGAGGGTTGAGTTCCCTAATGAGCCGGTTATTGAGTGGAAGGGAAATGGTGTGGTGCCGAAAGGTAGGTTTATTTCCTACCTTAAGGATTCAAAGATGATTAGGAAGGGGTGTATCTACCATTTGGTCCGGGTGGTGGACACCACTTCAGAAGTGTCTGCCCTGAGTCTGTTCCAGTCTTGAATGAGTTTCTTGAAGTTTTTCCGGACGAGCTTCCAGGGATCCCACCAGATAGGGAGATTGATTTCGGGATTGATGTATTGCCAGATACACAACCAATATCTATTCCACCATACAAGATGGCGTCAGTGGAGTTAAGGGAGTTAAAGGAGCAGCTGAAGGATTTATTAAAAAAATGGTTCATACGGCCAAGTGTGTCACCGTGGGATGCTCCGGTTCTTTTTGTCAAGAAGAAGGATGGGTTTCTCTGGATGTGTATTGATTATCGGCAGCTTAACAAGGTCACCATCAAGAATAAATATCCTTTGCCTCGGATAGATGATTTGTTCGACCAATTGCAAGGTGCAAGGTTCTTCTCCAAAATTGATCTACTGTCCGGGTATCACCAATTGAAGATCAAAGAGCAGGATATTCCTAAGACCGCTTTCAGAACTCGCTATGGTCACTTTGAATTCTTGGTCATGTCTTTTGGGCTAACCAACGCCCCGACAGCATTCATGGATCTTATGAATCGGGTCTTCAAGCATTTCTAGACTCATTTGTGATTGTTTTCATTGATGACATCCTTGTTAATTCGCGGAGCCGGGAGGATTATGCCGATAACCTCTGGGTAGTTCTGCAGACCCTTTATCAGCACCAGTTGTATGCTAAATTTTCAAAATGTGAATTTTGGTTGGAGTCTGTTACCTTTCTTGGCCATGATGTTTCCAGTGAAGGGATTCAGGTGGAACCCCAGAAGATTGCAGTAGTAAAAGATTGGCCTGGACCCACGACCCCGATGGAGATCTGTAGCTTTTTGGGTTTAGCGGGGTATTATCGGAGGTTTGTGGAGGAATTCTCTACCCTCGCCTCCCCTTTGACTAAGTTGATGTAGAAAGCAGTTAAGTTCCAATGGTCCGACGCCTGTGAGAAAAGTTTTCAGGAATTGAAGTCGAGATTGACCTCGGCGCCGATATTGACCTTACCTGAGGGAACATAAGGATTTGTGGTTTATTGCGATGCCTCCAGGGTCGGTTTGGGGTGTGTGTTGATGCAACAAGGGAAGATTATAGCATATGCTTCAAGGCAACTCAAGAATCACGAGAAGAATTATCCGATGCATGGTTTGGAGCTTGCGGCAGTTGTATTTTCCTTGTAAATATGGCGGCATTATCTTTATGGGGTCCATATGGATGTGTTTTCGGACCACAAGAGTCTCCAATATTTGTTCAAGCAGAATGAGTTGAATTTAAGGCAGCGGCGGTGGTTATAATTGATCAAGGATTATGATATGGATATTTTATACCATCCAGGGAAGGCGAATGTGGTGGCCGACGCTCTCAGTCGGAAGTCCATGGGTAGTTTGGCTCATTTGGGAGAGGATCAGAGGTCTTTGGCTCGGGAGGTTTATCAATTAGCCAGTCTGGGGGTTTTTATTTCGACCTCAGACGAGGGGAAGGTTATGGTGCATAATGGAGCAGAATCGTCACTGGTAGCGGAAGTCAAGGAATAGCAGTTCATTGATCTAGCATTGGCACAGATGAAAGAGGCAGTTTTGAATAACAAGACTTCGGCCTTTTCACTCGGTGGCGGGGATGGTGTATTACAATGTCAAGGTAGGCTATGTGTTCTAGATGTCGATAATCTTCGGGAGAGGGTAATGGCGGAGGCTCATAATTCCAGGTATTCAGTGCACCCAGGTTCTACAAAAATGTATCATGATCTAAAGGAAATTTATTGGTGGAATGGTATGAAGAGGGGTGTGGCGGACTTTGTAACTAGATGTCCGAACTATCAGCAAGTGAAGGACGAACATCAAAGACCTGGTGGATTGACTCAAAGCATAGAAATTCCAATGTGGAAATGGGAGATGATCAATATGGATTTTGTAGTGGGGCTGCCGCGCACTCTGCGCAGGTTCGACTCAATTTGGGTGATCGTTGACCGACTCACAAAATCAGCGCACTTCTTGCTAGTTAAATCTTCTGACACAGCGGAACAATATGCCAGTTGTATATCAAAGAAATAGTCAGGTTGCATGGCACTCCAGTCTCAATCATTTCAGATCGAGGGGCTCAGTGCACGACCAACTTTTGGAAGAAATTTCATCAAGGCTTGGGCACTCAGGTAAATCTCAGCACAACTTTCCATCCTCAAATTGACGGGCAAGTAGAGTGGACTATTCAGACGCTTGAGGACATGTTGCGAGATTGTACTCTTGATTTCAAAGGTAGTTGGGATGACCATTTGCCACTCATATAATTTGCTTACAACAACAGCTTCCATGCCAGTATCCAAATGGCACCATTCGAGGCACTGTATGGTAGGAGATGCAGGTCTCCCATTGGGTGGTTCGAGGTTGGAGAAGCAGAATTGATAGGGCCGGACCTCGTGCATTAGGCCTTGGAGAAAGTCAAAGTTATTAAGGAGAGGTTGAAAACTGCTCAAAGTCGCCAAAAATCTTATTCGAACATTCGTCGTAGAGATTTGGAGTTCAAAGAAGATGATTGGGTATTTTTGAAGGTTTCCCCCATGAAGGGAATCATGCGATTTGGGAAGAAAGGGAAATTAAGTCCGAGGTATATCGAAACATACAAAATCATTCAGAGGATCGGTCAAGTGGTACATCCGGTCTTCCATGTGTCTATGTTGAAGAAGGTAGTGGGAGATCCGTCCGTTATTATGCCAATTGAAGCTATTGAGGTTAATGAAGAACTATCTTATGAAGAAATTCCAGTTGCCATTCTTGATAGGCAAGTCCGGAAATTGAGAACTGATGAAATTGCCTTTGTAAAAGTATTATGGCGGAACCAGCAGGTTGAGGAAGCCACTTGGAAAACCGAGGAAGAAATGAGAAAGAAGTACCCACATTTGTTTGAATAGTTATGTAATAGCTTTCATGCATTTGGTTCCTATAAACTCTTATCTTTTGATTTGATCTATGTTAAACTATTCCATTTTTACTATGTATGTTGCCTATGCGGCATAGTTGGTGTTGAACAAGTTATGTTATGTCTATGGAACATGTATATACTGTTAGGATATGTATCTGGGGCCCTCTAACAGGTGGATAGTCCTAGTTACAAATGAAACTCTGGCAAAATTCTCAAAAATTTAAGGAGTTAGCCAAATTTGGGGCTGATGATATATTTCATAATGTGAAAAAAACCAGAAGTTACATAAGGATGGCTAATTGATGAAACTTGATCCTCATTCGAGGACGAATGATCTTAAGCGGGGGAGAATGTACAGCCCCAGAAAAAAAAAATTGCTTAGTAATTTAAGATTTTGTGGTGCCAAGGTAGGCCAAATATTTTATCTTGTGTGTAAGTGAGGATTAAGTATATTATGGATATCAATTGGATATGTTAAGAAGTGTATAATTCATATTAGAGGTGAATTGGTGTCTACGGAGAGGCCTAAGCCTAAGCCAAGTTAGAAACGTTTCATATTAGACGAAATATGTAAATGAGTGCGCACAATACCTCACTTTGAACGATCATATCTCCAGTTCTATAAGGATTTGTGTGATGAATAACCTATCCAATTAAAGACCTTTGAGTCTAGATTCGAACGCAACAAACCGTTCGTCAATTGGAGGTGTATCCGGAAAGGTATGACCATTTTATTGGGCAGGTGTCTCTAGCGCGAACATTAGCGCGAAGTCGCACATTATGCAGAGTATTCTGCCTCCCGCGCGCGAACATAGCGCGAGCTCGCGCGCCTGAAAGGTTTTTAAATATCCTAAAGACCGGAAATAAGAGAATTTGAGTCATTTCTCAAGCTTAGGGCTTCCTCTACACCCCCAACTCGACCAAGGCATCCAATTGCACACCTAAGGTGAATTTTTAAGTGTGTTTTCATGGTGATTTCACTTCTCAATCACTAGTTACAACATGATTTTGATTGGGTTTCATAGGGTTTCTTCAAAATCTCAAGAACACCCCAAATTTGTCTTTCAAGATTTGGTCTACAAGAGGTAATCCTACACCTTAGACTTACATATATGGAGTTATTATGGAAATATGAGTATGGATTAAGTATTGTAACTCATGGGATGGGGATTGGAAGTCATAGGTGCCTAACCTAGGTTGTGTTGGTATTGTAGAGATTGTGAGGTGGGTTATTGGGGTATGATTCTTGGGGTAATAGTATTATGTATACATGCATGTACAAATTAGGTTTGTGGGAAGGTTGATGAATATAAATAAGTGAAGATTGGGTTGGGGAAAGAAGAAAATCTTGTAAAAGGAATTTAAAATCAAGATGCTCAACTAGTGTTTGATAAAATGCACAAATGAGCTGAAACCATGAATACCTTCCTAATTTGTGTTAATTTTGTTATGTCTCCAGTAGATTGGGATTGCTAAAATTTTCGAAACGTCGTAGTAACTTAAGGAAAGCTCAAACGAGGTATGTATGGCTAACTTTAACCTTTGTAAAGTCACTTTGTTTGGTGTACGAATATTTGGTATGTGATATCTACGTGGATTATTTGTGGAATTCTTGTAATTGGTATGATTTGATTGTTCGTGGTTAAGTCTCCCGATATAATGGTGTACGTAATTGGCAATAAACCAAATGTGTGATTGTGAATGTGTTATGTGGTAAGAGTTGAGAAACAAATGATGGAAGGAAATCGTAAATGATGCAGTTGGAACAACTGTGGTAAGAACATATATGGCTTGTATTGGCAATTATCGCGGTGACATAAAATGCATATGAGTTGTTGAATATGATGGAAATAGTATTGATGGCTATAGAAATTCTTTGAGAATTGTTGTTGTTATTCTTTGTGAATTGTTGTTGTTGTTGTTCTTGTTGTGTTGTTTGTGAATTGTGATTGTTCGGTGGGATCGGGTTGCGCGCCGCAACACGAAGTAATAAGGTCTGGGTTGTGGTGATAAGGGTGGCCGAGGTAATAAGGGTGGAAAAGTAATCGAAATCACTATTGAAATGAAAATATGAGAAAGTTGTGAAATCATTGATGTGAAAATGTTAAAGGGAAAATTGAGAGATTGTAACTTGTTTGGCTTGATGGTTTTCTTTCATGTGTATTTGATAGTTGGTTCCATGACTACTTGTTACTTGTGTATGGTTTAAGTTTACTTAGGGCAAGTTTGTTCATACATACCAGTACAATTCAAATGTGCTGACGTCCCTTATGCCGGGGGCGCTACATTTGTGTTATGATTGTAGGTGGATCCATAGCAGGTACTCCATTCCACCGACCGTAGCTCCCCTTCACTTTCCGCCAGAAGCATTGGTGAGCCCTTTTCCTCCCGGGGCCTTGCATGGCTCATGCTGCTTTTTATTTCGGAGTCTTGTTTTGGTTTTTGGTGTAAGGTATAGCCGAAGCCTTGTTACTAGCAAGTATTGTATCACTCTTTTGTATCCCTAGAGGCTCCGTAGACAGGAAATATGGGTTATGTACTTATGTATTTTGGGCAGTATAACTTGTAAACCACGCTAAGTAACTATGTATGCTATGTAAATCTCGTAAGAATGTGTTTAAATTTATAAATGGCTATTTCACTTGGTTAATGGGAAATGGAAATGCGGGGTAACACGTGGAATAGGAAAGGCACCCAGGTCCGCTTGGCTGGGGCTGCCCGGTCGAGCGCCGGTCGCGCCCCTCGGTTTTGGGGCGTGACAAATAGCTACTCTTGTTTATTTAATGTAATTGCTATGTTGCAGGTTCATACCTAATAATCGGGTTACAAAGACAATCATTGAAAATCTTGGCCGATTGTATAGTGCACCCTCTTCGACTTGGAGTGACTTTCCACCAGATCTCGTGCAATAAATGTTCAACGAATTTAAGGTTTTAATACAATTCTTATCTATTTAAGCATTATATATATTAACAATAGTTTCATCTAACATTGCATACTGTATTTACATACTAAGTATGCCTGGGAGGACCGGTATAACCGTGAAATTTGTGCAAATTGGGAGTACAAATATCGTAAGAGACTATCTAATTCCTTCTTCTCCGCTCGAAAGATTAACAAGAAGTCTTCATGGGTTCTACTGCATTTATGGAAGGATTTGCGGAGGTATTGGACCACTGAGAAATTCAAAAAGAAAAGTGAACTGGTGTCACGACCCTAAAACTGACCCGTTTGTGATAGAGCCTAACATGAAACTAGGGCAGCAGACACAAATCCCAAAACCAACCATAAGTTCATAATAAGTCATTTAAAACCATTAATCAGCTAAGATCCCATAATATAAGTTTAAACAATGCGAAAAATATATAACACAGCCCGACATCGGGGTGTCACCAGTCATGAGCAACTACAACTCATCAAGGAATAAGAAATGACAACATAGTTTGAAAATAAATGCTAATACAAAGTTGAATAATATAGGAAGGAGAAGCACTGGGATGCGAACGCCAACCAGCTACCTAGTCAACTCCGGAGACTTGCTGGAAGACTAATCAGCACTCGCTATCGCGACCCGAGACTCCTGGATCTGCACATAAGGTGCAGGGAGTAATGTGAGTACGCAAACTCAGTAAGTAATAAAAGTAAAGGCAGCTGAGCAATAAGAAAATAGGTAAACCACCACATCATAACGCTATAGCAAAATAGTATAAGTCCAGGACAATGCAGTAAAGCAATAAAACTCATAAAAACAACTCAGTTCAGTAAAACCTTTTAAAACATCTTCCAATAGTTTCAAACGAGTGATGAAAACAGTGAGTAAAATGATAGAAATGTAAACAGCCCCTCGGGTAAAATATCAGCAGAAACCAGCACCTCGGGTAAAATATCAGCAGAAACCAGCACCTCGGGCTACCTTACAATCACTCGTAATCCGCCCCTCGGGAAATAACATGAACAATAACAGCCCCTCGAGCAATATCACATCTCACACTGGGTACCCATGCTCACTGGGTGTGTTTAGACTTCGGAAGGGCTCTTACAGCCCAAGCGCTATCAAAAGCCATCTCATGGCATAACAAATCAGGCCCTCTGCCTCTCATATATCACAAATATGTACACATGTTGCGGTGTGCAGCCCGATCCTATAATAATCCACACAACATAAGCCCTCAACCTCACTCAGTCAAAATCCTCTCAAGCCATTCGGGCAATAGTAAAACATGATGTTCAGCCCAAAATATCATTTAAAATATCAAACGGATTAAATAAGGCTGAGTTATGAAAATAGTAGGATACAACATGACTGAGTACAAATATGAGGTCAAAATAGTGATAAATGATAGTAAAAATCCCCTAAGGGTCCAAAACAGTTAACACGAGGCTTAAATATGGCATTCTACCCAAAATATGGTAATACTTTCCAAAACACAATGATATCAAATAGTTTTCAATCAAATACGCGACTTAACAGTCATATGAGGTGGACTAAGTTACAATCCCCAATGGTGCATGACCCCACGCTCGTCATCTAGCATGTGTGTCACATTAAAATAGCACAACGATGTGAAATCCGGGGTTTCATACCCTCAGGACAACTGTTACAATCATTACTTACCTTAATCCGGTCCAAACTCTAGCCCGCGATGCCTTCGCTCCTCGACTCGGCCTCCGAATGCTCCAAATCTAACCAAAAACAGATTCATACTATCAAAATATGCTAAGGGAACAAAGCCCACTCGAAAATAACCAATTTATATCAAGAATCCCGAAATTGGCCAAACCCGGCCCCTCGGGCCACATCTCGAATTCCAATAAAAATCACAAAACTAGAATCCTTACACTCTCACGAGTTCATACATACCAAATGCATCAAAATCTGACCACAAATGACCCCTCAAATCCTTAAATCAAAGTCTCCAATTTCAAGCCCTAATTTCCCAATTTTAGGCTTTAAATCCCACTAATTTCATGTCTAATTAGGTAGAAATCAACATAGAATTGAGTATTGAATTCAAAAATCTTACCTCCAAGTGGTTTCCTTCGATTCCATCTTCAATCCCCCTCAAAAATCTCCAAATCCGGTCAACAATGGTGAGAAATGGCCTAAAATTCGCAAAGATGGCTATTTAAACATTCTGCCCAGGTAATTTTCCTTAATCGCGATCGCGGGAAGACCATCGTGATCGTGAAAAACAAACTTTTGTTGACTCAGAAATAACCCTACATGAAAGCGTCTCTCCCCACGCGAACACGATACACAACTCCCTTATACCTATGTGATCGGGAAACAAGGACCGCATTCGCGATGAACAAACGCGTGGTCCATCCTTGGTGCACTTAACCTTACGCGAATGCGACTTAACCCACGCGTTCGCGATAATTTACCTGAACAACTCTCGTGATCGCAGCCCCAAATATGCGAACGCGAAGAGCAATCTGGACTACCTATACAATTGTTCTATGTGACCGCGAGCCTCCTCATGCGATTGCGAAAAAGAAACATCTACAACAGAACTGAAGGAAAATCTGCAACTTCCAAAATAAGAATTTTATCCGTTTAACCACTCGAAACTCACCCGAGGCCCTCGGGACCTCAACAAAACATGCCAACATATCCCATAACATCATTCAAACTTGTTCCAACATTCAGAACACTCAAAATAACATTATATCATCAAATCACCCTCAGATTAAAGCCTAAGAATTCCAAAAACTTCCAGATTCCGAATTCGATCAAAATGTCTATCAAACCTTGTCCGAATAACCTGAAATTTTGCACACACATCCTAAATGACACAACATACCTACTCCAATTTCCGAAATTCCATTCTGACCCTGACATCAAAATCTCTATTACTAACCGAAAAATGCCAAAATTCCAATTTCTCCAATTCAAGCCTAAATCTACCCCGGACCTCCAAAACCCATTCCGATCACGCTCCTAACTCCCAAATCACCTTCCAAAGCTATCCAAATTATAAAAACCAAATTCCAAGATTGTTTACTCACAAGTCAACTTCCTATTGACTTTTACAACTAAAAGGCCAACTTAATAGACTAAGTGTCTCATTTCTCTACAAAACCACTCCGAACCCAAACTAACCAACACGATGCAATGAAATACAATTGAAAAACATATAAAGAAGCAGAAATGAGGGAAATGGAGCGGTAAATCATTAAACAACCGGTCGGGTCGTTACTTCCTCCCCCTCTTAAACAAACGTTCGTCCTCAAACGAGTCAAGCAACATACCTGAAGCCTCAAATAGGTGAGGATATCTGCTCTGTATCTCCCGCTCGATCTCCCAGGTAACCTCCTACACGGGTCGACCTCTCCACTACACTTTCACTTAAGCTATATCCTTTGATCTCAGCTTTCAAATCTGATGCTCCAAAATAGCCACTGGCTCCACATCATAAGTCAAATCCCCGTCTAACTGAACCGTGCTGAAATCCAAAACATGAGACGGATCGCCAATATACTTCCGTAGCATAGAAACATGAAATACCGGGTGCACACTTGATAAGATGGGTGGCAAAGCAAGCTCATAAGCCACCTTTCCAATCCTCCTAAGCACCTCAAAAGGCCCAATGGGTGATACCTTCAATAGAACCTTCTCCCCAACCATGTAGGACACATCACAAACCTTCTTGTCAGCATAACTCTTTTGTCTCGACTGTGCTGTACGAAGCCGCTCCTGAATCACATTTACCTTGTCCAAAGCATCCTGCACCAAGTCTGTACCCAATAGCCTAGCTTCACCCGGCTCAAACCAACCAACCGGAGATTTACACTATCTCCCATACAAAGCCTCATATGGAGCCATCTGAATACTCAACTGATAACTGTTGTTGTAAGCAAACTCTGCGAGTAGTAGAAACTGATCCCATGACCCCCCCAAATCAATTACACAAGCGCGAAACATGTCCTCCAATATCTGAATAGTGCGCTCGAACTGCCTATCTTTCTAAGGGTGAAAATTTGTCCTCAACTCAACCTGAGTACCCAACTCTCTCTGCACGGCCCTTCAAAACTGCAAAGTAAACCGAGTACATCTACCTAAACTGGTAGAAACTGGAACACCATGCAAGCGAACAATCTCTCGGATATAAATATCTACCAACTGCTCTAAACAATAGGTAGTACACAGAGGAATAAAGTGCATGGACTTGGTCAGCCGATCCACAATCACCCAAATAGCATCAAACTTCTTCAAAGTCCGTGGGAGTCCAACTGCAAAATCCATGGTGATCTGCTCTGTAACGACCCGACCGATCGTTTTAAGAATTAACGTCATGATCCCTATTAACTGCATTTCCTGTGTTTATTTTTGCTATTGTGAGTAGCCGGGAGGATTTATTTGGGGTTTCAAAGAGTTTTAGGACAGTTAGTCCCTAAATGAGAGTTTAAGTTTTATAATTTGGACCGTATTTGGAACAGTGTGAAGACGACCTCAAAATGGAATTTTCATTGGTTCCGGTAGCTCTGTTGGGTGATTTCGGGCTTAGAGGCATGTTCGGATTGTGTTTTGGAGGTCTGTAGTTTATTTGGGGTTGAAATGCCGAAAGTTGAATTTTTGAAGTTTCTAGTTTGATAATGAGATTTTGATCCAAAGGTCGGAATGGAATTCCGAAAGTTGGAGTAGATCCGTAATATTGAATGTGATGTGTGTGCAAAATTTCAGGTCATTCAGACGAGGTTTGATAGACTTTTGATCGAAAGCGTAATTTGAGTATTGGTATAAGTTTGGATAGTGGTATATGACTTGTTCGTGCTTTTGGTTGAGGTCCCGGGGGACTCGAGATGATTTCGGATTGTTTACAGGGAGTTTGAGAGTTTATTGGAGCAGCTTCAGCTGCTGATCTTACTATCATAACTGCACCTGCAACTAGGGAGTCGCATGTGCGATGACCGCAAAAGCGAGATCAAGACACAAATGCGGCCAAAGGTGAAGGAGGTAGAAAGCCGCAGATGCGGAGCTTGAGGCGCAAGTGCGGATAAGGGGATTAATGAAAAACCGCAAAAGTGGTTGATTATGAGCAATAGTGATCCCGCAGGTGTGGGAATTGGACCGCAGATGCAGTATCACTGTGTAGAACATATAAATAGATGCCTTCGTGAATTTGAGTTATTTTTCATCTCATTTCAAATGGGAAGAATCTTTGGAGAGCAAATTTCAAGGGAGAATTTCAGAAGGATTCATCGTGGTAAGGTCCTTGGTTCCTAAGCTCGTTAGTATGGTGATTTTTATCGTGGTTAGCATGAAATTTAAGGGAGAAATCAGTGGTAAATTGGGGGTTAGGGCTTGGTTAATTGGAGAGTTTTCAGTGATGACTTGAGGGACCAATTTGAGGTCCAATTTTGGTACTTTTGGTATGACTGAACTCGTGAGAGTGTGACGATTCCAAATTTTTAAATTTCACCTGATTTCGAGATGAGGGGGTGTTTTGGTCATTTTTCCTAATTTCACGTATTAGCTTAGAATTAATTAGTGGAATCAGTTACTTGAAATTATATTTACATTATGCAATTGATTTGAATAGATTTGGGCCATTTGGCATCGAGTACTCGGGGCAAGAGCGTGGTTTCGGGTTGATTTTTGAGCCGGTTCGAGGTTAGTGGCTTGCCTAACCTTGTGTGGGAGAAATCCCCTTAGGATTTGGTATTTTTGATATTTGAGATACCTTGTACGTGAGGTGATGAGTGCGTACTTGTGCTAATCATTTAAAATCCTATTTTCACTAAGTAACTATAACTGTGTTTGCTTTCTTGTTTATACTACTTGCAATTTAAGCCTATTGTTACCTTAGGGAAGCATATCTAATTGACTTAATTGCTTTACTTGCTCAAACTGCCTTATTTGGATTATGTGCAGCATGTTAAGATAGAAATACTTGTTTTACCTTGGTAAGAAATTTGAATTGAATTGAGTATTCTTCGTGTTGTTGCTATGTGTTTACTTTGGGACTACGGGACGGTATCCCGGAAGATCCCCCTGCCTATTTACTTTGGAACTATGAATTTGTATTCCGGTAGATCCCCTTACACATTTATATTGGAACTATGGGACTGCACCCGGTAGATTCCCCCAGCACTGGATATTTACATTTGGGACTACAGATCAGGATTCCGATAGATTCCCCCACACTATGAGTTGGACTACGGGACGACACCCGGGAGCCACTAGATATTTATATTTGGGGACTACAGGACGGTATCCTGGGAGATCCCCGATTTTTATCTCTGTGTTGAGTTGTATTCCTTCTGTGATTATTTTGTCTCTGTCATAGTTGTTGTTATTCTTATTATCCTGTGTTACTTCATACTGTTAGCATTTAATTATATTGTCGTATTATATACAGTTTACCTCTTTTTTCAGCTGTAATCAGTAGGGCCCTGACCTTTCTCATTACTACTTGACCGAGGTTAGGCTTGGCACTTACTGAGTACCGTTGTAGTGTACCCATGCCCTTTCTGTGCATGTTTTTCATGTGCAGATCTAGGTACATCGACTCAGCCCTACTACCCTTGAGGCGAGGCAATTCTCTAGAGACTTCAAGGTATATCTACCGCGTCTGCAGAGCGATGAGTCCCTTTCCATTCTGTCTTATAGTATTAGCCCTTCTGTATTAGTTTTGTTTAGATATTCTGGAGTTAGACACTTGTAGTTATTCAATAGCTTGTGATTTCATGAGATTCCGGGTTTTGGGAAGTTGCTTAGTTTGAGAGTTATATTGTATATATCGATGGGCATCTTTAAAGCTTCATTATGTTTATTCCGTAGTTTTTATTTGTTTTATCTGTTGTTTCCCTTTTTACGTAATTGTTAGGCTTACCTAGTCGTAGAGACTAGGTGCCATCACGATAGTTCACGAAGGGCGAACTGGGGTCGTGACAAGTTGTTATCAGAGCTCTAGGTTCATAGGAGTCATAAATCATAAGTCGATTTATTAGAGTCTCGCGAATCTGTACGGAGACGTCTGTACTTATCTACGAGAGGCTATGTAACTATTAGGAAAATTCCACTTCATTTGATTTCCTTGTCATGCGAGACTTTGATATCACAATTCTAAACTTCTGTCTTCTATTCTCTCACAGATGGTGAAGATACGTGCTACCAGAGATAATCAGGCACCCGCGTCCCCTACCGAATCCGTCAGAGGCCGGGGCAGGGGTAGAGGGCAAAGATGCGCACGCGGTGCGGCCAGAGCACCCGCACGAGCTGCCACTAAGGAGCCACTAGCAGTTCCAACTAGAGCCCAGGCACCTGATATGCCTACTGCTACTACTACTCCAGCACTTCACGAGACTCTTGCATAGTTCATGACCATGTACACCACTCTAGCTCATGCAGGGTTGCTTCCCCTTACTGTAGCCACATCTCAGGCTGAGGGAGGAGCACAGACTCCCACCGCCCGCACTCCTGAGCAGCGAGTGCATGTTGATCAGGGCTTCCGAGGATGAGCAGCAGAGGCTTGAGAGGTTCAAGAAGCATAAGCCTCATGTATTCAGTGGTCTAGTATCAGATGATATTCTGGGATTTCTAGATGAACGCTACCGTATTCTCCGTACCATGGGTATATCGGGGTCGAGTGGGATTTTCTTCACTACTTTCCAGCTTCAGGGAGCTGCTTATGAGTAGTAGCGTACTTATGAGTTAGACAGTCCGGATGAGGCAACTTCCCTATCTTGGACTCAATTTTCAGATATGTTCCTAAGAGAGTATGTTCCTCAGAGCCTCAGGGATGCATGGCGCTTAAAGTTTGAGTATTTGCGCTGGGGTGCTATGACTGTCTAGGAGTATGTTGTCCGTTACACTAGCTTGGCTAGACATGCACCAGCTTTGGCTTCTACTATTTGCAAGAGGGTTCGCCGGTTATATGAGTCTCCCTGTTCATTCAGCTCTTCCAGCAGCCAGTGGTATTCTAGCTCCTCCTAGGCCTTAGGAGCCTTATTATGCACCTCCAGTATCTAGTGTGCCTTCTATGCGGGGTGCTTTTAGTGGTCAGTCCAGCAGACCTGGCCCGAGCCAGTCACAGCCGCCACATCTTTCTAGAGCTTTTTTTGAGTGTGGTGACACTATCCATATGGTGAGGGATTGCCCCAGACTTAGGAGGGGTGCAACTCTACAGACATCTCAGCCACGACGTGCCCACCAGAATTCTCAGGCCATGGTTACAGCTCCAGTTGCTACCCCACCTGCTCAGCCAGCTAAAGGTGGAGGCCGGGGAGGTAGAGGTCGCCCTAGAGGGGGATGCTAGGCCAGATATTATGCCCTTCCTGCCCGTATCGAGTATATCTCCTCTAATTCTGTCATCACAAGTATTGTCGTGGTTTGTCATAGAGATGCATCAGTTGTATTCGATCCAGGCTTCACTTATTCTTATGTTTTTTCTTATTTTGCCTTGCATTTGGGTGTATCGCGGGATTCTTTGAGTTCCCCTATTGATGTTTCTACTCCCGTGGGAGATTCTCTTATTGTGGACCGCATTTATCGGCCGTGTTTGGTTGCTCTTAGTGGTTTTGAGACCAGAGCCGATTTATTGTTGCTCAGTATGGTAGATTTTGATGTTATCTTGGGCATGGACCGTTTTTCACCCCGTTATTCTATTCTTGATTGTCACGCCAAAATCATGACGCTGGCTATGCTAGGTGTACCGCGAGTAGAGTGGAGGGGTACCTTACATCATACTTCCAGTAGAGTTATTTCATTTCTTAAGGCTCGGCGTATAGCTGGGAAGGTGTGTGATGCGTATCTAGCTTATGTGAGAGATGTCAGTATTGATACCCCTACAGTTAATTCAGTCCCAATAGTACGAGATTCTTCTGATTTGTTTCCAGCTAATCTTCTGGGCATGCCGCCCAATAGAGATATTGATTTTGGCATTGATCTATTTCCAGGCACTCAGCCTATTTCTATTCCTCCATATCGTATGGCCCCTCATGAGCCCAAAGAGCTGAAGTATCAGTTATAGGAATTGCTTGATAAGGGTTTTATTCAGCCCAGTGTGTCACCTTGGGGTGCTCTTGTCTTGTTTGTGAAGAAAAAGGATGGTTCTATGCATATGTGCATTGATTATCGCCAGTTGAGCAAAGTTACAGTGAAGAACCGTTATCCTTTTCCCCATATTGATGATTTGTTTGACCATCCATAGGGTGCACGAGTGTTTTCTAAGATTGACTTGCGTTCAGGCTACCATCAGTTGAAGATTCAGGAGCTAGATATCTCGAAGACTTCTTTCAGGACTCGGTATGGTCATTACGAGTTTCTTGTTATGTCATTTGGGCTGACCAATGCCCATGCAACCTTCATGCATTTGATGCATAGTGTGTTACGGACATATCTTTACTCGTTCGTCATTGTCTTTATTGATGATATTCTAGTATACTCCCAGAGTTGGGAAGATCATGAGCAGCACCTGAGGATAGTTCTTCAGACTTTGAGGGAAAAGAAGTTATATGCAAAGTTCTCAAAATGTGAGTTTTGGTTGGATTTCGTGGCATTCTTAGGCCACGTGGTATCGAGTAAGGGTATACAGGTGGATCCGAAGAAAGTGGAAGCAGTACAAAGTTGGCCTAGACCATCCTCAGCTACAGAGATTGGCAGTTTTCTTGGCTTGGCGGATTACTACCGTCAATCTGTTAATGGGTTTTCATCGGTTGCAACACCTATAACTAGGCTGACCCAGAAGAGTGCTCTATTCTAGTGGACGGAAGAGTGTGAGGCGAGCTTTCAGAAGCTCAAGACAGCTTTGACTACAACCCTAGTTTTGATATTGCCTACAGGTTTAGGGTCTTATACTATATTTTGTGATGCTTCGAGGATTGGCCTTGGAGCGATATTGATGCAGGATGGTATGGCGATTGCCTACGCATCCATACAGTCGAAGGTACATGAGGAGAATTATCTTGTCCATGATCTCGAGTTAGCTGCTATTGTTCACGCCTTGAAGATTTAGTGTCATTATTTGTACGGTGTGCCTTGTGAGATTTATATTGATCACTGGAGTTTGCAGCATCAGTTCAAGCAGAAGGATCTTAATTTGCGTCATAGGAGGTGGTTAGAGCTGCTGAAGGACGATGATATCACTATTTTGTATCACCCGGGGAAGGCCAATGTAGTGGCCGATGCTTTGACTCCTCGGGCGGAGAGTTTGGGGAGTTTGGTTTATTTACCAGTAGAGGAGAGGCCCATGGCAATGGATGTTCAGAACTTAGCCAGTCAGTTTGTGAGATTGGATCTTTCGGAGCCCAGTTGGATTCTAACTTGCGTGGTTTCACGGTCTTCTTTATTTGATCGTATTAGAGAGCGTCAGTTTGATGACCCTTATTTGCTTGTCCTCAAGGACAAGGTCCTGTATGGTGATGCCAGAGATGTGACTATTGGTAATGATGGGGTATTGAGGATGTAGGGTCGGGTGTGTGTACCCAATGTTGATGGGCTTTGGGAGTTGATTCTTGAGGAGGCCCATAGTTTGCGGTATTCCATTCATTCAGATTCCGCGAAGATGTATCATGATTTGAGACAACACTATTGGTGGAGGCGGATGAAGAAAGATATAGTTGGGTTTGTCTCTTTTTTCAATTGTCAGCAGGTGAAGTATGAGCACCAGAGACCGGGTGGGTTGCTTGAGCAGATAGAGATTCTGGAGTGGAAGTGGGAGAGGATCACCATGGACTTCGTAGTTGGACTCCCACAGACTTCAAGGAAGCTCGATACCATTTGGATGATTATGGATCGGTTGACCAAGTCTACGCATTTCATTCCTATGTGTACTACCTATTCTTCGGAGTGGTTGGCGGAGATTTATATCCGTGAGATTGTTCGTCTGCATGGTATTCCAGTTTCCATCATTTCAAATAGGGGTACTTAGTTCACATCATAGTTTTGGAGGGCCGTACATCACGAGTTGGGTACTTGGGTGGAGTTGAGTACAACATTTCACCCTCAGATGGACGGACAGTCCAAGTGCACTATTCAGATTCTATAGGATATGCTCCGTACGTGTGTGATTGAGTTTGGAAGGTCTTGGGATCAGTTCTTGCCATTGGCGGAGTTTGCCTTCAACAATAGTTATCAGTCCAGCATTCAGATGGCACCGTATGAGGCTTTATATGGTAGGCGGTGTAGATCCCCGGTGGGTTGGTTTGAGCCAGGTAAGGCTTTATTATTGGGCATAGACTTGGTTCATGATGCTTTGGAAAAGGTTAAGTTGATTAAGGATAGACTCCGTATAGCCTAGTCCAGACAGAAGAGTTACACAGATCAGAAGGTTCGTGATGTCTCCTATATGGTTGGAGAGCGGTTTCTACTTCGGGTTTCACCTATGAAAGGCGTTATGAGATTTGGGAAGAAAGGGAAGTTGAGTCTGAGGTTTATTAGTCCTTTTGAGATATTGCGGCGTGTTGGGGAGGTTGCTTATGATCTTGCCATAGCTTCCAGCTTGGCAGGAGTTCATCCGGTATTTCATGTTTCAATGCTCCGGAAGTATAATTGTGATTTGTCGCACGTGTTGGATTTCAGTTCAGTCCAGTTGGACAAGGATCTATCTTATGTTGAGAAGCCGATGGCAATATTGGACAGGTAGGTTCGAAAGCTAAGGTCAAAGAACATTGTATCAGTAAAGGTCCAGTGGCGGGGTTATCCGATTGAGGAGGCGACTTGGGAGACCGAACAGGATATGCGCAGCCATTACCCTCATATTTTCACTACCTCAGGTATGCTCGTTTAAAGATGAACGAATGTTTAAATGTAGGAGGATATAACGACCCATCCAGTCGTTTTAAGAATTAATGCCCTGATCCCCTATTAACTGCATTCCCCATGTTTGTTTCTGCTATTGTGAGTTGCCGGGATGATTTATTTGGGGTTTTGGAGAGTTTTGGGACACTTAGTCCCTAAATGAGAGTTTAAGTTTTAGAATTTGGACCATAGTCAGAACAGTGTGACGACGGCCTTGTAATGGAATTTCCGTTGGTTTTGTTAGCTCAGTTGGGTGATTTCGGGCTTAGAGGCTTATTTGGATTGTGTTTTGGAGGTCCGTAGCTTACTTAAGCTTGAAATGCCGAAAGTTGAATTTTTGAAGTTTCCAGTTTGATAGCGAGATTTTGATCTAAGGGTTGGAATAGAATTCCAAAAGTTGGAGTAGCTCCGTAGTGTTAAATGTGACGTGTGTGCAAAATTTCAGGTCATTCGGACGTGGTTTGATAGACTTTTGATCGAAAGTGTAATTTGAGAGTTTTTGGAGTTCTTAGGCTTGAATCCATGGTTAATTCAATGTTTCGATGTTGGTTTAGGGTTTTGAGGATTGGTATATGTTTGGATAGTGGTATATGACTTGTTCGTGCTTTTGGTTGAGGTCCCGGGGGCCTCGGGATGATTTCAAATGGTTAACGGGGAGTTTGGGAGATTGTTGGAGCAGCTTCAGCTGCTGATCTTACTGTCATAACCGCACTTGCGGTTAGAGAGCTGCAGGTGCGATTACAACAGAAGTGAGATAAAGTATCAGATGCGGCCAAAGGTGAAGGAGGTAGAAGCCGCAGATGCGGAAGTTGTGCTCCACCTGTGAGCCCGCAGATACGGAGCCTGGGGCGCAGGTACGGATAAGGGGATTAATGAAAAACCGCAGAAGCAGTTGATTATGCGCAGGAGCGGTCCCGTAGGTGCGGGAATTGGACTGCAGATGCGGTATCGCTGGGCAGAACATATAAATAGATGCCTTCGCGAATTTGAGTTATTTTTCATCTCTTTTCGAACAGGAAGAAACTTTGGAGAGCGAATTTCAAGGGAGATTTTTAAACGAGGGGTGGGGGATTTTTGGTCATTTTTCCTAATTTTGCGTATTAGATTAGAATTAATTAGTGGAATCAGTTACTTGAAGTTATATTTACATTATGCAATTGATTTGAATAGATTTGGGCCATTTAGAGTCGAGTACTCGTGGCAAGAGCGCAGTTTCAAGTTAATTTTTGAGCCGGTTCAAGGTAAGTGGCTTTCCTAACCTTGCGTGGGGGAACTCCCCTTAGGATTTGGTATTGTTGATATTTGAGATGCCTTGTACATGAGGTGACGAGTGTGTACTTGTGCTAATTATTGAAAATCCTATTTTCACTAAGTAACTATAACTATGTTTCCTTTCCTATTTATACTACTTGCAATTTAAGCTTACTGTTAGCTTAGGGAAGCATATCTAATTGAATTAATTGATTTACTTGCTCAAACTGCCTTATTTGGATTATGTGTAGCATGCTAAGTTAGAAATACCCATTTTACCTTGGTATGAAATTTGAATTGAATTGAGTATTCTTCGTGTTGTTGTTGTGTGTTTACTTTGGGACTACGGGACGGTATCCCGGGAGATCCCCCTGCTTGTTTACTTTGGGACTATGAATTTGTATTCCGGTAGATCCCCCTGGACATTTATATTGGAACTGCGGGACTGCACCCAGTAGATTCCCCCAGTACTGGGTATTTACATTTGGGACTATGGATCGGGATTCCAATAGATCCTCGCGCATTATGAATTGGACTACGGGACGACACCCGGGAGATCTACTAGATATTTATATTTCGGGACTACAGGACGGTATCCTAGGAGATCCCCAGTTTTTATCTCTGTGTTGAGCTGTACTCCTTCTGTGATTATTTTGTCTCTATTATAGTTGTTGTTATTCTTATTATCCTGTGTTACTTCATATTGTTAGCATTTAAATATATTGTCATATTCTATACTATTTTACCTCGTTTTTTAGCTATAATCAGTAGGTCCCTAACTTTCCTCGTCACTACTCGAACGAGGTTAAGCTTGACACTTACTGAGTATCGCTATGGTGTACTCATGCCCTTTCTACCCATGTTTTTCATGTGCAGATCCAGGTACTTCAACTCAGCCCTACTTTCCTCTTTATACGAGGCAATTCTCTAGAGACTTCGAGGTATATCTGCCGCGTCTGCAGATCGAGGAGTCCATTTCCATTCTCTGTTATAGTATTATCCCTTCTATATTACTTTTGTTTAGACATTCTGGAGTTAGACACTTATAGTTATTCAACAGCTTGTGATTTCATGAGATTCCGGGTTTTGGGAAGTTGTTCAGTTTGAGAGTTATATTGTATATGCCGTGCGGCATCTTTAAATCTTCATTATGTTTATTCCGCAGTTTTTATTTATTTTATTTATTGTTTCCCTTTTTCCGCAATTGTTAGGCTTACCCCAGTTGTAGAGACTATGTGCCATCACGATAGTTCACAGAGGGCAAACTAGGGTCGTGACATGCTCCCACTTCAACTATAGAATATCCATCTGTTGAAGCAAGACACCCGGTCTCTGATGCTCATATTTTACCTGCTGACATTTGAGACACCGAACTATAAATCCCAAAATATCCTTCTTCATTCTCCTCCACCAATGGTGCTGCCTCAAATCCTGATACATCGTCGTGGCACCCGGATAAATAGAATAGTGCGAGCTATGGGCCTCCTCCAGAATCAACTCCCGAAGCCCATCTATATTGGGCACACATATCTGGCCCTGCATCCTCAACACTCCATCACCACCAATAGTCGCATCTCTAGCATCATCGTGTTGAACTCGGTCCTTAAGGACAAGCAAATGAGGATCATCATACTGGCACTCTCTAATGCGATCAAACAAGGAAGACCGAGAAACCACACAAGATACGACCCGACAGGGCTCTGAAATATCCATCATGACGAACCGACTGGCCAAGGCCTGAACATTAACTACAAGAGGTCTCTCCCCAATAGGATTAAATGCAAGACTGCCCATACTAACTGCCTTTCTACTCAAAGCATCATCCACTACGTTGGCCTTCCTTGGATGGTACAAAATAGTAATATCATAGTCCTTTAGCAGCTCCAACCATCTCCGCTGCCTCAAATTGAGATCCTTATGTTTGGACAAGTGCTAGAGGCTATGATGATTAGTAAATACCTCACAAGACACACCATAAAGATAATGAATCCAAATCTTCAACGCGTGAACAATGGCAGCCAACTCTAGATCATGAACATGGTAGTTCTTCTCATGGGGCTTCAACTTACGAGAAGAATAAGCAATCACTCTACCCTCCTGCATCAACACACACCCAATACCAACTCTCGAAGCATCACAATACACTGTATATGAACCTGAAGCTAATGGCAAAACTAACACTGGAGTTGTGGTCAAGGTAGTCTTGAGCTTCTGAAAGCTCGCCTCACACTTGTCCGATCACCCGAATGGAGCACCCTTTTGAGTTAACTTGGTCAAGGGTGATGCTATAGATGAAAATCCCTGAACGAACCGACGGTAATAACCCCTCAAACCAAGAAAGATGCAAATCTATGTGGCTAAGGACGGTCTGAGCAAACTTTGAACCTCTTCTATCTTCTTCGGATGAACCTGAATACCCTCACTGGACATCACATGCCCCAAGAAAGCCATTGAACTGAGCCAAAACTCACACTTAGAGAACTTTGCATAAAGATTCTCCTCCCTCAATCTCTGCAACACAACTCTCAAATGCTTCGCGTGCTCCTCCTGACTACGTAAGTACACCAGAATATCATCAATGAAAACAATCATGAACGAGTCGAGATATGGCCGAAACACGCTGTTCATCAAATGCATGAACGCTGCTAGGGCATTGGTCAGCCCAAAAGACATCACAAGGAACTCATAATGACCATAGCGGGTCCTGAAAGCTATCTTAAGAATATCTGAGTCCCTGATCTTCAACTGGTGATAACCTGAACGGAGATCAATCTTGGAGAACACTCTCGCTCCCTGAAGCTGGTCAAATAAATCAACGATACGAGGCAAAAGATACTTGTTCTTGATTCTAACATTATTCAACTGTATATAGTCAATGCACATCCTCATCATGCCATCCTTCTTCTTCTTCACGAATAGAATGCGCACCCCAAGGCGACACACTAGGCCGAATAAACCTCTTATCAAGGAGTTCCTGAAGCTGCTCCTTCAACTCCTTCAACTCTATTGGTGCCATACGATACGGTGGAATGGAAATGGGCTGAGTGCCTTGCACTAGATCAATACCAAAATCAATATCCCTGTCCGGTGGCATGCTCGACAGGTCTGCAGGAAACACATTGGGAAAATACCTCACTACAGGAACATAATCAATACTAGGAGTCTCTACACTAACATCCCTCACAAAGGCTAAGTATGAAAGACAACCTTTCCCAACAATCAGCTAGGCCTTCAAGAACGAAATCACCCTAATGGGGACAAAATCAGTTGAACCTCGCCACTTAATCCGTGGCACACCCCGCATAGCCAATGTCACTGTCTTGGCATGACAGTCCAAAATAGCATGACACAGAGATAGGGAATCCATGCCAAATATCAACATCAAAGTCCACCATACAAAGCAACAAAAGGTCCACTTGGGTCTCCAGACCTCCAATAGTCACCACACACGATCGGTACACATAGTCCACCACAATAGTATCGGCCACCGAAGTAGATACACGAATATATGAAACAAAAGACTCACATGGCTTATCCAAATAACGAGCAATATATGATGACACATACTAAAAAGTGGAACCAGGATCCAGTATCACAGAGGTATCTCTGTGGCAGACTAAGACAATACCTGTGATCACAACATTTGAAGCAATAGCATCTGGTCTAGCTGGGAGTGCATAGAAACGGGCCTGACCACCACCTGATCGACCTCCCCCTCTAGGGTGACCCTAGATGACTGTCCTCCACCCCTAGCTGGGTGGGTGGGTGGTAAAGTGACTGTGCTGAAGTCGATGGCTGACTCCTCTGCTGAGATGAACCCCTAAGACGATGAGGACACTACCTCATATGTGCCCAACTCTCTACACTCATAACAACCCCCTGGTACTGGAGATGGGGACTGGAGGGAACCCCTATGCCACAACCCTAAAACTGACCCGGACGATATGTAACGTAACATAAAACTAGGCCAGCCAACACAAACCCCAAAACCAACCATAAGTTCTTAAAAAGTCATTTAAAACCATTAATTAGCTAAAATCTCATACTATAAGTTTTAGACAGTGCAAAAATATATATATAACACAGCCCGATAACGGGGTGTCACCAGTCATGAGCAACTACAACTCATCTATGAATAAGGAAAGACAACATTGTCCGAAAGCAATGCTAATACAAAGCTGAATAAAATAGGAAGGAGAAGCACTGGGCTGTGAATGCCATGCAACTACCTAGTCAACTTCGAAGGCCTACTGGAAGACAAATCAACACTCGCTATCGTGACCCGAGACTCCTAGATCTGCACACAGGGTGCAGGGAGTAATATGAGTACACCAACTCAGTAAGTAATAAAAGTAAAAGCAGCTGAGCAGTAAGAAAACACGTAAACTACGTCAAGATGCTACATCAAAACAGTATAAGTCCAGAAGCAAGGAGTAAAACAATAAAACTCGTAAAAACAACTCAGTTCAATAAAACCCCTTTAAAACATATTTCAATAGTTTCAAATGAGTGATGAAAACAGTGAGTAAAAGGATAGAAACGTAAACAGCCCCTCGGGCAAAAAATCAACAGAAACCAGCTCCTCGGGATACCTCACAGTCGCTCGTAATCAGCCCATAGGGAAATATATCAATAGAAACTAGCCCCTCGGGCTACCTCACAATCACTCGTAATCAACCTCTCGGGCAATATCACATCTCACACTAGGTACCCGTGCTCACTAGGGGTGTGCGAACTCCTGGAGGGGCTCCTACAGCCCAAGCATTATCACAAGCCATCTCGTGGCATAACAAATCAGGCCCTTGGCCTATCATGTATCACAATTCAGTGCACATGCTGCGGCGCGCAGCCCGATCCCATAATAATCCTCACAACACAGGCTCTCAGTCTCACTTAGACAGAATCCTCTCAAGCCACTCGGGCAATAGTAAAACATGATGCTCGGCCCAAATATCATTTGAAATATCAAAACGGAGTAAATATGACTGAGTTATGAAATCAGTAAAATACAGCATGACTGAGTACTAATATGAAGTCAAAATAGTGAGGAGTAGTAGTAAAAATCCCCTTAAGGGTCCAAAATAGTTGGCACGAGGCCCAATATGACATTCAGCCTAAAACATGGTAATACTTTCCAAAACACAATGATATCAAACAGTTTTCAATCAAATGTGCGACTTAATAGTAATACGGGATGGACTAAGTCACAATCCCCAATGGTGCACAACCATACACTCGTCATCTAGCGTGTACGTCACCTCAAAGTAGCACAACGATGTGAAATCCGGAGTTTCATACCCTCAGGACAACATTTACAATCATTACTTACCTCAATCCGGTCCAAGCCCTAACCCGCGATGCCTTTGCCTCTCGACTCGGTCTCTGAATGCTCCAAATCTAACCAAAAACAGATTCAAACCATCACAATATCTAAGGGAACAAAGTCCACTCGAAAATAACCAATTTACACAAAGAATCCCGAAATTGTCAAACCCGACCCTCGGGCCCATGTCTCGGATTCCGATAAAAATCAAAAAACTAGAATCCTCACACTCTCGCAAGTTCATACATACCAAATACATCAAAATCCGACCACAAACGACCCCTCAAATCCCTAAATCAAGGTCTTCAATTCCAAGCCCTAGTTCTCCAATTTTTAACCCTTAATTTCCATAAATTTCAACCCTAATCAGTGAAATATCATCATAGAAATGAGTTTTAGTTCCAAGAATCTTACCTCTATGAATTTCCCTTGAATTCCCTCTTCAAAATCTCCCAAAAATCTTTCAATCCAACTTAAAAATGGCGAAACAAAGCTGAAAATTGCGAAGGAAACCTTATATAGGCTCTGGCCCAGTGATATCGCACCTGCGGCCTAAATCCCGCTTCTGCGAACGGCACCTGCGGCCAAGACAACCGCATTTGCGGTTCTTCATTTAATCCTCCAGGGTCGCATCTGCATCCAGGAACTGCAGTTGCGGCCCCACAGATGAGCCTAAAGCACCGCATTTGCGGCCAAGCTCCCACTGACCAAAACTCGCTTCTACAGCCTCCTTCACGCATCTGCAGCGTCGCACCTGCGGTCCCTAATCTGCAGGTGCAGAAACAACAGAAGCAGAAAATCTACTACATTAACTCCAAAAACCCAATCTCTCCATCAACTATCCAAATCCATCCCGAGGCCCCCAAGACCTAAACCAAACACGCCAACAAGTCACATAACACTATTCAAACTTGTTGCAACCCTCGGAACACTCAAAACAACGCCGAAACAACAAACCACCCTCGGATTCAAGCCCTTGAATTCCAAAACATCCAAATTCTGCTTTGGATCAAAAACTCTACCAAACTTCGACCGAATGACCTGAAATTTTGCACACACATCCCAAGTGATACAATAGACCTACTCCAATTTCCAGAATTCCCTTCCGACCCCTATATCAAAATCTCCGCTACCAACCGGAAAACACCAAAATTCCAATTTCGTCAATTCAAGCTTAAATCTACCCCGAACCTCCAAAACACATTCTGATCACGCTCCTAACTCCCAAATCAACTCACAAAGCTATCCGAATCATAAAAATCAAAATCTGAGATTGTTTACTCACAAGTCAACTTCCGGTTGACTTTTTCCAACTAAAAGGCCAACTTAAGAGCCTAAGTGTCTCATTCCTCCACAAAACCATTCCGAACCCAAACTAACCAACAAAATGCGACGAAATATAGATGAACAACATATAATTAAGCAGAAATGGGGAAAACAGAGCGGTAACTCATGAAACGATCGGCTGGGTCATCACATCCTCCCCCTCTTAAAAAAATGTTCATCCTCGAACGGGTCAAGAAACATACCTGAAGCCTCAAATAGGTGAGGATATCTTCTCCGCATCTCCCGCTCGGTCTCCCAGGTAGCCTCCTCCACGGTCTGACCTCTCCACTGCACTTTCACTGAAGCTATATCATTTGATCTCAACTTACAAATCTGACGCTCCAAAATAGCCACCGAGCTAAAAATCCCACAATATCTCTCTTCATTCTCCTCCACCAATAATGATGTCTCAGATCCTAACACATCTTCGCGGCTCTCAGATGGATGGAATAATGCGAGCTATGAGCCTCCTCTAGAAACAACTCACGGAGCCCATCTACATTGGGCACACATATCCGACCTTGCATCCTCAACACCCCCATCATCACCAATAGTCACATCTCTAGCATCGTCATGCTGAACTCTATCCTTAAGGATAAGCAAATGAGGATCATCATACTGGCTCTCTCTAATGTGATCAAATAAGGAAGACCGAGAAATCACACAACCTAATATCTGACTGGGCTCCAAACTATCAAACCTCACGAACCGATTGGAAAATGCCTGAACATCAACTGCAAGAGGTCTCTCCCCAACAAGAATATACGCCAAACTCCCCATACTCACTGCCTTCCTACTCAAAGCATCGGCCACTACATTGGCCTTCCCCGGATGGTACAAGATAGTAATATCATAATCCTTTAGCAGCTCCAACCATTTTCGATGCCTCAAATTGAGATCCTTCTACTTAAACAAGTGCTCGAGGCTACGATGATCAGTAAACACCTCACAAAACACACCATAAAGATAATGCCTCCAAATCTTCAACACGTGAACAATGGCAGCTAACTCTAGATCGTTAATAGGATAGTTCTTCTCATAGGGCTTTAACTGACGAGAAGCATAAGCAATCACTCTACCCTCCTGCATCAACACAAACCCAATACTAACTCTCAAAGCATCACAATACACTGTATATGAACCTGAAGTTGATGGCAATAATAACATTGAAGTCGTGGTCAATGCAGTCTTGAGATTATGAAAGCTCGCCTCACACTCATCCGACCACATGATAGGAGCACCCTTTTGAGTCAACTTGGTTAAGGGTGATGCTCTAAATGAAAATCCCTGAACAAACCGATGGTAATAACCCGCCAAACCAAGAAAGTTGTGAATCTCTATGGCTGAGGACGGTCTGGGCCAATTCTGAACCGCCTCTATCTTCTTCGGATCAACCTGAATCCACATGTCCCGAGAAAGCCACTGAACCGAGCCAAAACTCACACTTGGAGAACTTTGCATAAAGCTTTTCCTCCCTCAATCTCTGCAACACAACTCTCAAATGCTCCGCATGCTCCTCCTGACAACGCGATTACACCAGAATAGCATCATCAAAAACAATCACGAACGAGTTGAGATAAGGACGAAACATGTTGTTTATAAAATGCATGAATGTTGCTGGGGCATTAGTCAGCCGAAAAGACATCACCAGAAACTCATAATGATCATATTGGGTCCTATAAGCTGTCTTAAGAATATACGAGTCCCTGATCTTCAGTTGGTGATACCCTGAACGAAGATCAATCTTAGAGAACACTCTCGCTCCCTGAAGTTGGTTAAATAAATCATCGATACGAGGCAAAGGATACTTGTTCTTGATTGTTACTTTGTTCAACCACTTGTAATCAATGCACATCCTCATCGTGCCATCCTTTTTCTTTACAAATAGAACAGGCGCATCCCATGGCAACACACTAGGCTGAATAAAACCCTTATCAAGGAGTTCCTCAAGCTGATCCTTCAACTCTTTTAGCTTCGCTGGTGCCATACGATACGGTGGAATGGAAATGGGCTGAGTGCCCGACACCAAATCAATACCAAAATTAATATGCTTGTCCGGTGGCATGCCCGGTAGGTCTACAGGAAACACATCAGGAATGTCCCTCACTATTGGAACATAATCAATATGAGGAGTCTCTGCACCGACATCCCTCACAAATGATAAGTATGAAAGACAACCTTTCCCAACCATCTGCTGGGCCTTCAGAAATGAAATCACCCTATTGGGAAAAAATCAGTGGAACCTTGCCACTCAATCCGTGGCACACCCGGCATAGCCAACATCACTGTCTTAGCATGACAATCCAAAATAGCACGACACGGAGATAGCCAATCCATGCCTAATATCACATCAAAGTCCACTATACAAAGTAACAAAAGGTCCACTTGGGTCTCCAGACCACCAATAGTCACCACACACGACCATTACACACAGTCCACAACAATACTATCGCCCACCAGCATAGATGAACGAATAGATAAAACAAGAGACTCACGGGGCGTATCCAGATATCAACTAAAATATGATGATACATATGAAAAAGTGGAACCAAGATCTCTATGGTAGATTAAGACAATTCCTGTAATCACAACATCTGAAGCAACAACATAAGGTCTAGCTGGGAGTGCATAGAAACGGACCTGACCACCACCTGATTGACCTCCCCCTCTAGGGCGACCCCTAACTGACTGTCCTCCACCCCTAGCTGGCTGGGTAGGTGGTGAAGTAACTGGTGCTGAAGTCGATGGCTAACTAATCTGCTGAGATGAACCCCCAAGACGACGAGGACACTGCCTCCACATGTGCCCCAACTCTCAATACTCATATCAACTCCCTGGTGCTGGAGACGGGGACTGAAGGGAACCCCTAGCACTACAATGACTAGAAGATGCACCTAGCATAGAAAAGCCCTAAACTGATAGAGCACGGGACGAACTCTGGGTTGGAAGGGCATTGAGTGATGAATGGCCCTGATGAGAACTGTGAGAACCATAGCCCAATGATGCCCCACGATAACCTGGGCGGTCTGATTGAGCATGCCTGAATGGGAGGCCTCTAGCATGCAGAAACTGACCTCTCGAAGGAACACCCCCAAAACTACCAGATCCACGAGGCCTCTTGGCCTCCCTCTGATATCGCTCTTGGCAACAAACTGACTCAATCTTGCGAGCGATATCAACAACCTCCTCAAAAGTAGCACCTAACACCCTCTCCCTAGTCATGAGAATCCAAAGCTGATTTGTGAGGCCAACAATGAACATCTTAATCTTCTCTCTATCCGTCGGAACCAACCAAATAGTATCTCCGAGAACCTTATCTCATACTGCATCACAGTCAAATCACCCTGTCGCAACTGGTCGAACTACCTGCGGAGCTCCTCCCTAGAAGACTGTGGCACATACTTCTCCAAAAAGAGAACAGAGAACTGCTTCCACGTAAAGGGCGTTGCACCAAAAGTCCTACGCCTCTCATAAGCCTCCCACCAAGTGAACGCAGCTCTAGAAATCGGAAAAGTAGTAAATGCTACCCCGCTGGTCTCTAGAATACCCACTGTACTAAGAATCCTCTGATACTTGTCTAAGAAACCCTAGGCATCCTCGCCCTCTATATTACTAAAAGTCGGAGGCTGAGGTCTGCCAAACCTCTCCAAACTGCATTGCTCGTCCTCTAGCATAACTCTGGGCCGGGGCTTCCTGAAGGCCTGGAATCACAATAAGCACCGTCGGTGCCTGAGCTGGTGCTGCTAGAGCATCCATATTTGGGACCTGATCATCAACTGGGGCGACTGGTGGATCTGCAGGTGCTGCCCTAGCTGCTGTGCAGGCTACACCCCTGCCCTACCACAGCCTCGATCGCATCCTCGACCTCCGGTGGCCATAACTGGTGGTACTGGTGGTCGTCCATCCTGACCGGTAGCATGTGTCCTCACCATATGTGAGAGAATAGAATAACAGAAGTTTAGTACTAGAATCAACAGATTCGCACGACAGGAATTCAAGAATATGAAGTTTTCCTAAAGGTTCCACAGCCTTCTGAGGATAAGCACAAATGTCTCCGTACCGATCCGTAAGACTCTACTAAACCTGCACATAACTCGTGAGACTTATGTAACCTAGGCTCTGATACCAACTTGTCACGACCCTAAAACTGACCAGGTCGTGATGGCGCCTAACTTGAAACTAGGTCAGCCGACACAAACCCCAAAACTAACCATAAGTTCATAATTAGTCATTTAAAACCTTTCATTAGCTAAAATCCCATAATATAAGTTTTAAATAGTGCGGAAAAATATATATAACACAGCCCGACACCGGGGTATTACCAGTCATGAGCAACTATAACTCATCTATGAATAAGGAAAGACAACATAGTCTGAAAACAATGCTAATACAAAACTGGATAAGATAGGAAGGAGAAGTACTAGGCTGCGAACGCCAAGCAACTACCTAGTCAACTTCGAATGCCTGCTGGAAGACAAATCAGAACTCGCTACCGCGACTCGAGACTCCTGGAACTGCACACAGGATACAGGAAGTAATGTGAGTACGCCAACTCAGTAAGTAATAAAAGTAAAAGTAGCTGAGCAGTAAGAAAACACGTAAACCACGTCAAGATGCTACAGCAAAATAGTATAAGTCCAAAACAATGCAGTAAAATAATAAAACTTGTAAAAACAACTCAGTTCAGTAAAACCCTTTAAAACATCTTTCAATAGTTTCAAATGAGTGATGAAAATAATGAGTAAAAGGATAGAAACGTAAACAGTCTCCCGGGCAAAATATCAACAGAAACCAGCACCTCGGGCTACCTCACAGTCGCTCGTAATCAGCCCATCGGGCAACAACATGAAACAACAACAGCCCCTCGGGCAATATCACATCTCACACTAGGTGCCCGCGACTATTGGGGGTGTGCAAACCTCTGGAAGGGCTCCTACAGCCCAAGCGCTATCACAAGGCATCTCGTAGCATAACAAATCAGACCCTCGGCCTCTCATATATCACAATTCAGTACACATAGGCCCTCGGCCTCACTCAGTTAGAATACTCTCAAGCCACTCGGCCAGTAGTAAAACATGATGCTCAGCCCAAAATATCATTTGAAATAACAAAACAAAGTAAATATAGCTGAGTTATGAAATCAGTAAAATACAGCATGACTGAGTAAAAATATGAAGTCAAAACAGAGAGGAATAGTAGTAAAAATCCCCTGAAGGGTCCAAAATAGTTGGCACGAGGCCCAAATATGGTATTCAGCCCAAAACATGGTAATACATTCCAAAACACAATGATATCAAACAGTTTTCATTCAAATACGCAAATTAACAGTCATACGGGACAGACTAAGTCACAATCCCCAATGGTCCACGACCCTACACTCGTTATCTAGCTTGTGCGTCACTTTAAAGTAGCACAACAATGTGAAATTCAGAATTTCATACCCTCAGGACAACATTTAAAATCATTACTTACCTCAATCCGGTCCAAACCCTAGCCCACGATGCCTTTGCCTCTCGAATCGGCCTCCAAATACTCCAAGTCTAACCAAAAATAGATCCATACCATCAAAATATGCTAAGGGAACAAAGCTCACTCGAATATAACCAATTTACACCAAGAATCCCGAAGTTGGTGAAACCCGACCCCCGGGCCCACATCTCAGATTCTCATAAAAATTACAAAACTAGAATCCTTACACTCTCATAAGTTAATACATACCAAATACATCAAAATCCGATGACAAACGACCCCTCAAATTCCTAAATCAAGGTCTCCAATTCCAAGCCCTAGTTCTCCAATTTTTAACCCTTAATTTCCATAAATTTCAAGCCTAATCAGTGAAATATCATCATAGAAATGAGTTTTAGTTCCAAAAATCTTACCTCCACGAAGTTCTCTTGAATTCCCTCTTCAAAATCTCCCAAAAAAGCTCTCAATCAGACTTAAAAATGGTGAAACTAAGCTGAAAATCGCAAAGGAAACCTTATATAGGTTCTGGCCCAGAGATGTCGCACCGGCGGCATAAATCCCTCTTCTGCGGACCACACCTGCGGCCAATACAACTGCATTTGCGGTTCTTCAGTTAATCCTCCAGAGCCGCATCTGCATCCAGGAATCGGACCTGCGGTCTCGCAGATGCGCCTAAAGCATCGTATCTGTGGCCAAGGTCCCACTAACCAAAACTCACTTCTATGGCCTCCTCCACGCATCTACAGCGTCGCACCTGCAGTCCCCAATCCGTAGGTGCGGAAACAACAGAAGCAGAAAATCTACTACATTAACTCCAAAAATCAAATCTCTCTGTCAACCATCCAAATCCATCTCGAGGCCCCCGGGACCTCAACCAATCATGCCAACAAGTCATATAACACTATTCAAACTTGTTCCAACCCTCGGAACACTCAAAACAATGCCGAAACACCAAATCACCCTCGGATTCAAGCCTATGAATGCCAAAATCTCCAAATTCCGCTTTCGATCAAAAAGTCTATCAAACCTCATCTTAATGACCTGAAATTTTGCACACACATCTCAAGTGACACAAAGGACCGACTCTAATTTCCGGAATTCCATTCCAACCTCTTTATCAAAATCTCCGCTACCAACAGGAATACGCCAAAATTTCAATTTCGCCAATTAAGGCCTAAATCTACCCCGGACCTCCAAAACACATTCCGATCACGCTCCTAAGTCCCAAATCATCTCGCGAAGCTATCCGAATCATAAAAACCAAATTCCGAGACCGTTACTCACAAGTCAACTTTTAGTTGACTTTTTCCTTCTAATAGGCCAACTTAAGAGATTAAGTGTCTCATTTCTCCACAAAACCACTCTGAACCCAAACTAACCAACATAATGCAACGAAATACAGTAGAACGACATATGCAGATGCATAAATGGGGGAAACAAAGTGGTAACTCATGAAACGACCGTCCGAGTCATTACACCCTAGCATCAGGATGACTAGCAGGAGAACCTGGCATAGAAGAGCCCTGAACTGATGGAGCATGGGACAAACTCTAGGATGGAAGGGCACTGAGTGATGAATGGCCCTGATGAGAACTATGGAAACCATGGCCCGATGATGCCCCTCGATAACCTGGGCAGGCTGACTAAGCATGCCTGAATGGATGGCCTCTGCCATGATAAAATTGATCCCTATGAGGAGTACCATTGAATCCACCCTGACCACGAGGCCTCTTAGCCTCCTACTCAAACCTCTCCTAACCACAAACCATCTCAATCTATCGAGCTATGTCAACAACCTCATCAAAGGTAGCACCAAATACTCTCTCTATGGTCATAAACAACCGAAGCTGAAAACCGAGGCCATCTATAAACCTCCTAATCAACTCTCGATCAGTGGAAACCAACCAAACCTCATGACAAGCCAACTAAGAGAACCGCATCTCATACTATGTAATAGATCTGTCACCCTAACGAAGCTGCTCGAACTGCCTGCGCAGCTGCTCTCGGCGAGACTCAGGTATAAACTTCACCAGGAAGAGAATGGAGAATTGCTGCCAAGAAAAGGGCGCTACGTCAACCGGCCTACGCCTCTCGTAATCCTCCCACCATCTAAGTACAGTCCCTGAGAACTGCAAAGTAGTTAATGAGACCCCACTGGTCACCAGAATACCTGTGGTTTGAAGCATCCTCTGACACTTGTCTAAGAAACCCTAGGCATCTTCGCCCTCTACACCCTTGAAAGTTAGAGGTTGGAGTCTACCGAACCTCTCCAATCTACGTTGCTCATCCTCTGGCATAACAGGAGCTACATAGTCTCGAGTAGTTGCAACTAGCTAGGCTAGAGGTGCCTCCGGTGAAGTCCCTGCACGACCTGCTCAGGTGTGCGAGCGACGAGAGTCTGAGTGCCTCCCTGGCCTGAGATTATCTGCAGCTGTAGTAACTGAGATGGCCTGAGCTAGGCCAGTGCATACTGATAGAAACTAGGCTAGGGCCTCCTGAAGGCATGGAATCACAATAGGCATAGCCGGTTACTGAGATGGTGCTGCTGGAGAGTCCACAACTGGGACCTGATCATGCACTGGGGCGGTTGGCGGATCTACAGGTGCTGCCCTAGCTGTTGTGCAGACTACACCCATGCCCCTACTATGCCCTCAACTGCATCCTCGACCTCTAGTGACCCCAACTGGTGGTACTGTTGATCGTCCATTCTGACTGGTAGCACGTGTCCTCACCATCTGCGAGAGAATACAATAACAAAGTTTAGTACTAGAATCAACAGATTCACACGATAGAATTTCAAAAATATGAAGTTTTTCCTAAAAGTTCTGCAGCCTCCCGAGGATAAATACAGACGTCTCTGTACCAATCCGCAAGACTCTACTAAACCTGCTCATGATTTGTAAGACCTTTGTAACCTAGGCTCTGATACTAACTTGTCACGACCCTAAAACTGACCCGATCGTGATGGCGCCTAACTTGAAACTAGGTGTTACATCTCACGTTTTTTGTACATTAAAATTTCGTCTTCAGTTAATTGATATAGACTCGAGGATGAGATTATCTCGAGATTAGCATACTTATGTTATTTATAACAATCAATAAGAAAGTGCCATGAAGGATAAAGGGTACACGGATTAAAGAAAATGAGTTTCGTTGAAAATTGTTGATTTGGGATAAAATACGGGTCGAGTGATAATACCCGATATTTATGGACTATTACTATACAAGGTACTATATGACCACGGTAGTATAGTGTATAAAGCATATTAAAAATAAGTAGAATTTTTAGTAATTCGAGATAATTTTTAATTATGCGGGTAATTGATTAATTACCGAATAACAGGACATTACCTAATTACCTAATAAGTGATAAAGATTAAAAATACCCCAACCCACCCATGTGACAGCAATCCACTAACAATTATGTGACTCATGGTCACATAAAATAGGTGGCATCTTGACAATTCAATTGCAAGACACCTAATACCTTAGGACTTTTAAAACCAAATCACTTTACAATTCTTGAAAAGACTTTCAAGAAGGCACAAACAGAGGAGGGCATCACTAGTTCTTTCAATTTCAATTTTAAAGAACGTTGAAATCAGATCCTACAAGTTTCAACGGTTCCAACAAGATTTAGCAACGTAAAATTTTGCGGGTCTAAGGGGTACGGTGTATTCTTTTTCCAAGGATATCATACGGATTTTTTTCTACTCCAGGTATGTTAAGGTTAATCTTTTCCTTCATTTTAGCATTATCTCGTAATTATACAAGTTTGATAACGTGACATAAAGAAAAATTCATATCCTGAAATTTACGTATATTTTGCTAGTCTCGCAAGTTATATATATTTTCCTAGTTTTGTAAGTTTACTATTCTTGCTTGTTAGTCGTCGACTCAGGCATTTTCCAAGTTAGAATTTTCCGTGAAAAGTTGCTACTCATATAGATTCCTGGAAGTCTTATCATGGCCTACAATATCTTATTAACCTGTCCTCAAGGAGCTGTAGTGTAACTAGTAAAAATGTTAATTGGGTATTTAGAAGAAATGTAATTCTGCATTTTTTCCCCTTATTGGAAAAGAGAAATGTAGAATGCCATTTGTTTTATTGCTGGACTTTAAGTTCTACATAAGTGGTTAACATATCACAATGGCTGCTAATTATTTTATCATTAAGATATATTATGAAATTCTTAACAATATTCTGGCTGTTACACATGAGCTAAATGATAGAAAGGAAGTAAAAAGAAGTAAGCTTTGTCAGTAATTGTGTAGATTGCAACTTAGAGATATGAAATAAAGTATGACAAAGATGTTTTATCCAACTTAACATCAGAACCTAAATTAAAGTATTTTCATTACCATCGAGCTATAATCGATGGGTAGGAACCTATTGGGCAACCTCTGATCGGATGGTAAGATATATACCGAGCCTACTGTGGCCAAGCGCAAATGAGCGAGCCCAGTTGGCCGAGATACAGAGCCTAGTATGGCCGAGCGCCTATGAACGAGCCAAATACGGCAGAGCAGTTATATATATATACACTAAGCCTTATAGGGTCGGACAACTATTATACTTATTATATTGAAAGAATTGAGTAAGTATCAGCAACTAAGCATATGTTTAAGTTGTCGGTTCAGTTTCAACTTTCAATATATTGCCTTATATACTCAATACATTATTTCTTACTGACGTCCCTTTCTGGGGGCGCTGCATTTCATGCATTCAGGTTCGGAGATACAGACGGGTAGACCTCCTCAGTAGGTGTATGCCCGAGTTCAGCCTTATCGGTAAACTCCCCGTCTTTCGGAGTTATCGGGTCGAGCAGTTTGGTATATATCTTGTGCATATAGTAGATAGGTTAGGGCAGGTCAGGGCCATGTTCCGATCACAATACATCTATCAGTAGATTCTTGTAGATATATCTTGTCAGTTGGTGCAGTATGTTGGGCTTGTAGGCCCTGTACGTATATTTTGTTAGATTGTCAGTTGTAGTAATTATGACGGCTTTGCCGGCCCAGCTTTATGTTGACATTTAGTCAGCATTAGTCTCTATTCAGTTTTATATTTTGCATCGCGCATTATCTTGCAATTTGGCCCATGGCCAAAGTATGACATTAGATTTTCAGAGTCTCTTAGTCGCAAGTGGTATGCAAGGATAGGTGAGGCACTGGGTGCCGGTGTCACCCCAGGCTCGAGGCGTGACAAAAGTGGTATCAAAGCAGTTGTGCCCTAGGGAATCTACAAGTCGTGTCTAGTAGGGTCTTGTTTATAAATGTGTGGTGCACCTCATTATACAAGCAGGGGACTACAGGGCATTTAGGAGTTGGTTACCATTCTTTCAAATCTAAATCGTGTTGTAGCACTAAGTTATAGGAAATTTGAGTTAAACTTGTGTGTTGACGTTTGCATGCACATATGACGGTAACAAGGAAGAGTACGACTACCTAGAGGAGAGAAACAGCAGTAGGTGAGGGGACTAGCAGGGTACCCCTAGCAGATGGGGCCTAATCAGAGTCGCAGGGAGAGACCCCTACCCAGCGATTACCGGCTCCTCCACCACCTGAGGAGATTCCTAGGGAGACTGCACATCCAGTTCCCCCTCCGCTTCCATCAGATCAGGACTTGAGGAGTGTGGTGCATTTGTTGGCACAGTTGGTAGCTACTCAGCAATAGGCTAGGGCATTCGCTAGTGTAGGACCTTCTGAGGGATCTAGAAGTTCAAGGGTCCGAGAGTTTATTGCTTTGAATACCCCAGAGTTCACGGGGACAGATCAGAGGGAGGACCCATAGGATTTCATAGATCAACTTCATAGGATCTTTTAGGTTATGCATACCACGGAGAAAGAAGCGGTTGAGTTAGCAGCGTTTCGACTCTGAGATATAGCCATCCTTTGGTATGAGGGATGGGAAAGGTCCAGGGGATGTGATGCACCTCTTACTATTTGGGAGAATTTTTCAGATGACTTCCTTGACTAGTACTTACCGCGAGAGATCGGAGAGGCCCGACTCGATCAGTTTCTAGCCCTCAAGAAGGGCAGTATGAGTGTTCGAGAGTATAGTCTCCGTTTTAACTCATTGGCCATATATGCACCATCCATAGTTGCTACTATGCAGGACAGGATCCACAGGTTTATAGCAGGGTTGGCCCCAGAGTTGACCGAGGCATGTGCCACCGCTGCATTACAGGATAGTATGGATATCTCCCGGATTTAGGCATTTGCCCAGAATATAGAGAGGGGTAGGCGTCGACAATAGAGTACGGAAAGGACTAAGTCAGGGCAGCGTAAGAGGATGAGATTTACTAGGTCAAGAGCAATCTCAGGGTAGTTACAGGCCCCAGTACTTCGAACGACCACCTAGACCTCCGCCACCTAAGCTACAGGGTTACAGGTATGACCGCTATACTCAGTCAGGACCATGTGAGAGCTCCCAGGTGTCAAGTTTGCAGCGACAACGAGGTTCGAGGAAGACAAGGGCATTTTTGCTGCGGTGTGCCATCTGCGGTCGAGGACACTTAGGCCAATGCCGAGCCGATTCCGATGCTTGTTATACATGTGGACATCTAGGGCATATGATGCAACATTGCCCAAATAGAGATTCTGGTGGTATGGCAGAACCAGAAAATTCAACAACAGGATCAACTATATACGTGCATCCTTAAGGGCATGAGTCTCAGTCTTCGGCTGGTAGAGGTTGAGGCAGAGGTAGAGGGTCCAGTTCAGGTGGTAACCAGAATCGTATCTATGCACTAGCAGGTCGACAGGACCAAGAGTCCTCACCAGACATTATGACAGGTATGTTGAGAATTTGTTCTCACGATGTTTATGCCTTGATAGTCCCAAAATCTACTTTATCATGTATTACCCCATTTGTTGCGATGAAGTTTTGTATAGTGCCTAAAATACTAAGTGATCCTTTTGCGGTATCTACACCAGTCGAAGAATTGATTATCACTCGACGCGTTTAACGAGGTTATACGGTATTAGTTTATGGTTGTCAGACCTCAGCCAACCTAGTTGAACTAGAGATGTTGGATTTCAATGCTATCATGGGCATGGACTGGTTGGCAGCTTGTTATGCCACAGTTAATTGTAGAGCAAAGACAGCTAGATTTTATTTTTCGGGTGAGACAGTCCTTGAATGGGTAGGTAATACAGCGACACTTAGAGGCAAGTTTATGTCCTATCTAAAGGCGAGGAAAATGATCGTAAAAGGGTGCATTTATCATATTGTGCGAGTTAAAGATGCAGATGCTGAGATACCTACACTTCAGTCTATTCCAGTAGTAAAAAAGTACGCGGATGTATTTTCAGATGAACTTCCAAGTATTCCTCTAGAGCGAGCGATTGATTTTGGCATCGATTTGCTTCTAGGAATGCAACCAATATCCATCCCTCTGTATAGAATGACACCTCCCGAATTAAAAGGAGTTGAAGGAGCAGTTAAAAGATTTACTGGAGAAAGGTTTCATCAGACCCAATACCTCACCTTGGGGTGCACCAGTATTGTTTGGATAGAAGAAATATGGCTCGCTAGTGTATCGATTATAGGCAACTGAACAAGGTAATTATTAAGAATAAGTATCTCTTTCCAAGAATAGACGACTTGTTTGATCAGTTGCAGGGAGCTAGATGTTTTTCAAAGATAGATTTGAGGTTGGGGTACCACCAGGTCAGAGTTCGGGAGAAAGATATTCCCAAGACAGCCTTTAGGACCCGATATGCCCACTTTGAATTCCTTGTTATGTCCTTCGGGTTGACCAATGCACCTGCCATATTTATGGACTTGATGAATAGCCTATTCCGGCCATTTTTGGATCTGTTCGTGATAGTCTTTATTGATGATATTCTGGTTTATTCGCATTCAGAGAATGAGCATGTGGATCACCTACGAGCGGTACTCCAAAACCTCCGTGATAATAAATTGTATGCTAAGTTTTCTAAGTGTGAGTTCATGTTGATGTCCATAGCATTATTGGGGCACATCGTATCCGACAGAGGTATAAAGGTAGGCACTTAGAAGATTGAAGCTGTGAAATCTGGCCTAGACCTACCACTCTGATAGTGATTTGTAGCTTTCTAGGCTTAGCAAGATATTACCGGAGGTTCGTAGAGGGTTTTTCTTCTCTTTTAGCACCATTAACAAAGCTGACATAGAAAAGACTAAGTTTAGTAGACAGAGGCCTGTGAGCAGAGTTTCCAAGAGCTTAAGAACAGGTTGACCTCTACGCCAGTTCTAGCACTTCCAGAAGGTCCAGATGGTTATGCCATATATTGTGATGCTTCAGGTGTCGGGTTAGGATGTGTCCTGATGCAACAAGAAAAAGTAATTGCATATGCTTCAAGGCAGTTAAGGAAGCATGAGTGGAATTATCCGACCCACGACCTTGAGTTAGCTGCAGTTGTCCATGCACTTAAGATATAGCGGCATTATTTATATGGTGTGCATGTTGATATATTCATATATCATAAAAGCCTGCAATATATCTTAAAGCAAAAAGAGTTGAATTTGCGACAGAGGCGGTGGCTTGAGTTATTAAAAGACTACGATGATAACATTCTCTACCATCCAGGGAAAGCTAATGTTGTAGTAGATGCCTTAAGTTGCCGATCTATGGGCATCTTAGCACATGTAGAGGCCAAAAAAGACAATTAACCAGAGAGATTCATCGATTGGCTTGTTTGGGTGTTCGATTAGTAGACTCTGGCAATGGAGGAGTTGTACTCCAAAATACTGCAAAATCATCTCTCATAGCTGAAGTAAAGGAGAGGCAGTACGAGGATCCAGAGTTAGTCAAGTTGAGAGAGCGGGTTCCACAATAGAACAAGTTGTTGTATAACTCAAAGTAGATGAGGTTTTCAGATAAAGGGGTTGTTTGTGTGTTCCAGATGTAGCAGGGCTACGAGACAGGATTATGTCATAGGCACATTATTCATGGTATACAATTCACCTTGGGTCGACAAAGATGTATCATGACATTAAGGATGTGTATTGGTGGAACGATATGAAGAAGAACATTGCTGAGTATGTCTCTCAATGCCCTAGTTTCCAGCAGGTGAAAATAGAGCACCAGAAGCCCGAAGGGCTAATGCAGCCTATAGAGATCCTGAATGGAAATGGGAGGCGATAAACATGGACTTTATCGCAAGTTTATCTCGTTCCCATCGTAAGGTTGATTCCATATGGGTGATAGTCGACATGCTCATAAAATCAGCTCATTTTCTTCTGGTAAGATCTACATATACAGCAGAAGATTATGCAAAATTATATGTTAAAGAGATAGTGTGACTACACGGAGTACCAATATCTATTAAATCTTACCGTGGGGCCCAGTTTACAACACATTTTTGGAGGTCACTTCAGGAAGGTCTAGGAACTCAGGTGAATCTCAGCATAGCTTTTCATCCATAAACAGATGGAAAAGTCGAGCGCACGATTCAGACGCTCGAGGATATGTTGCGAACATGTGTGCTGGATTTAAAAAGAAGTTGGGATGAACATCTACCTCTTATCGAGTTTGCATACAATAATAGTTACCACTCCAGTATCTAGATAGGCTTTGTATGGACGCAGGTGCAGATCTCCCATAGAGTGGTTTGATGTTGGAGAATCTGGGTTAGATTGGTCAGACATGGTTCAGCAGGCCATAGAAAAAGTAAAGCTTATCTAAGAGCGACTGTTGATAGCTCAGAGTCGTCAGAAGTCATATTCTGACATGTGACGACGAGATTTAGAGTTCGGGGTTAATGACTGGGTATTATTAAAGGTGTCACCTATGAAAGGTGTAATGAGATTTGGTAAGAAAGGAAAGCTTAGCCCACAGTATATTGGGCCTTATAGGATAATTCGGAGAGTGGGCCAAGTAGCATATGAGTTAGAATTGCCCTCGGAATTGTAGTTTATTCATTCGATTTTTCACTTATCTATGTTATGAAAGTGCATTGGTGATCCTACCCAAGTGGTGCCCACAGATGGTGTACATATTACAGAGGACTTGTCATACGAGAAAATTCCGGTTTCCATCCTAGACCGACTAATCTGCAAGCTAAGAATCAAGGAGATAGCATCCGTGAAGGTTTTATGGAGAAGTAAGAAGGTGGAAGAGATGACGTGGGAAGCATTGAAAGAAATGAAATCTAAATACCCCCACCTATTTCAAACTGAAGATATGACTCGAGGGTATAAACTTTCAGGCCAGTAGGTCATCAAGTGAGCTCTCATTTTTAACTCTCAGAATTTATAATGGACATTTATGTGGAGCCAAGTGTTGCTATTTATAGAAAGTGGCCATGTGTGACATGTATAGTAAGTTTTTTGGCTGCGTACAGGTTGGTTTTAGTCTAATGTACGAAAGAGGCTCCGGCTATTAGAATAGACATTCGAGGGCGAATGTTTCCAAGGGGGTGAAGGATGTTACATCTCGCATTTTTCGTACGTTAAAATTTCGTCTTCAGTTAGTTGACATAGACTCGGGGATGATATTATCTCGAGGTTAGCATATTTATGCTATTTATAACAATCAATAAGCAAGTGCCATGAAGGATAAAGGTACACGGATTAAAGAAAATAAGTTTCGTTGAAGGTTGTTGATTAGGGATAAAATACGGGTCGAGTGATAATACTCGATATTCATGGACTAGTATCATACAAGGTACTATATGACCACGGTAGTATAATGTATAAAGTATATTAAAAATAAGTAGAATTATAAGTAATTTGAGATAATTTTTAATTATGCGGGTAATTGATTAATTACTGGGTAACGGGATATTACCTAATTACCTAATAAGTGATAAAGATTAAAAACACCCCAACCCACTCATGTGGCAGCAAGCCACTAACAATTATGTGACCTATGGTCACATAAAATAAGTGGCATCTTGACAATTCAATTGCAAGACACCTAATACCTTATGACTTTTAAAACCAAATCACTTTACAATTCTTGAAAAGCCTTTCAAGAAGGAACAAATAGAGGAGGGCATCGTTAGTTCTTTCAATTTAAGTTTTAAAGAACGTTGAAATCAGATACTACAAGTTTCAACGGTTCCAACAAGATTTAGCAAGGTAAAATTTTGCGGTTATAAGGGAATATGGTGTATTCTTTTTCCAAGGATATCATACGGATTTTTTCCTACTCCAAGTATTTTAAGATTAAGCTTTTCTTTCATTTTAGCATGATCTCGTAATTACAAAAGTTTGATAACGAGGCATAAAGAAAAATTCATATCCCGAAATTTACGTATATTTTGCTAGTCTCGCAAGTTACATATATTTTCCTAGTTTTGTAAGTTTACCATTCTTGCTTGTTATTCGTCTACTCAGGCATTTTCCAAGTTATAATTTTCCGTGAGAAGTCCCTGCTCATATAGATTCCTGGAAGTCTTATCATGGCCTACAATATCTTATTAACCTGTCCTCAAGGAGCTATAGTGTAACTAGGAACATGTTAATAGGGTATTTAGAAGAAATGTAATTCTGCATTTTTTCCCCTTATTAGAAAAGAGAAATGTAGAATGCCATTAGTTTTATTGCTGGACTTTAAGTTCTACATTAGTGGTTAACATATCACAATGGCTGCTAAATATCTTATCATTAAGATACATTGTGAAATTCTTAACAATATTCTGGCTATTACACATGAGCTAAATGATATAAAGGAAGTAAAAAGAAGTAAGCTTTGTCAGTAATTGTGTAGACTGCAACTTAGAGATATGAAATAAAGTATGACAAAGATGCTTTATCAAACATAACATCAGAACCTAAATTAAAATATTTTCATTACCATCGAGCTATAATCGATGGGCAGGCCCCTATTGGGCAACCTCTGATCAAATGGTAAGATATATACCGAGCCTATTGTGGCCGAGCGCCTATGAGCAAGCCTAGTTGGCCGAGATATAGAGCCTAATTTGGCCGAGCGCCTATGAGCGAGCCTACTACAACAGAGTAGTTATATATACCGAGCCTTATAGGGCCGGACAACTATTGTACTTATTATATTGAAAGAATTGAGTCAGTATCAGTAGCTAAGCATATCTTTAAGTTATCAGTTCAGTTTCAGCTTTTAATATATTGCCTTACATTCTCGGTACATTATTTCGTACTAAGTTCAGCCTTATCGGTAAGCTCCCTATCTCTTGGAGTTGCCAGGTCTAGCTGTTTGGTGTACATCTTGTGCATATATGTAGATAGGTTAAGGGTAGGTCGGGGCCTATTTCGATCACAGTGCATCTATCAGTAGAAGCTTATAGATATATCCTGTCAGTTGGTGCAGTATGTTGGTCTTGTAGGCCCTGTATGTATATTTTGTTGGCTTGTCAGTTGTAGTAATTATGACGGCGTTGCTGGCCCAGCTTTATGTTGACATTTAGTCAGTGTTAGTCTCTATTGAGTTTTATATTTTGCATAGCACACTATCTTGCAATTTGGCTCATGGCCAAAGTATGACCTTACATGTTCAGAGTCTCTTAGCCGCAAGTGGTATGTAAGGATAGGTGAGGCACTGGGTGCCGGTCTCGCCCCAGGCTCGGGGCGTGACACTAGGCCAGTCGACACAAACCCCAAAACAACTCATAAGTTCATATTAAGTTATTTAAAGTTATTAGTCAACTAAGATCCCATAATATAAGTTTAAATAGTGCAGAAAATATATAACATATCCCGACATCGGGGTGTCACCAGTCATGAACAACTACAACTCGTATAGGAATAAGAAAGGACAACATAGTTTGAAAACAATTGCTAATACAAATTTGAATAAGATAGGAAGGAGAAGCACTAGGCTGTGAACGCCAAACAGCTACCTAGTTAACTCTAGAGACCTGCTGGAACGACCCGAGACTCCTGGATCTGCACACAAGGTGCAGGGAGTAATGTGAGTACGCCAACTCAGTATGTAATAAAATTAAAGGTAGCTGAGCAGTAAGAAAATACGTAAACCACATCATAATGCTACAGCAAAGTAGTATAAGTCCAGGACAATGCAGTAAAGCAATAAAACTCGTAAAAACAACTCAGTTCAATAAAACCTTTTAAAACATCGTCCAATAGTTTCAAAAGAATGATGAAAACAATGAGTAAAAGGATAGAAACTTAAACAGCCCCTCGGGCAAAATATTAGCAGAAACCAGCCCCTCGGGCAATATCACATCTCACACTAGGTACCCGAAGGGGCTCCTACACCCCAAGCGTTATCACAAGCCATCTCGTGGCATAACAAATCAGGCCCTCAGCCATTCATATATCACAAATCATTACACAAGCTGCGGCACGCGGCCCGATCCCATAATAATCCTCACAACATTGGCCCTCGGCTTCACTTAGTCAGAATCCTCTCAAGCCACTCAAGCAGCAGTAAAACATGTTGCTTAGCCCAAAATATCATTTAAAATATCAAAACGGAGTAAATATGGATGAGTTATGAAAACACTAGAATACAGCATGACTGAGTACAAATATGAGGTCAAAACAGTGAGGAATGGTATTCAAAATAGTTGGCACAAGGCCCAATATGGCATTCCGCACAAAACATGGTAATACTTTCCAAAATACAATGATATCAAATAGTTTTTAATCAAATACACGACTTAAAAGTCATACGAGGCGAACTATATCACAATCCCCAATGGTGCACGACCCCACGCTCGTGATCTAGTCTGTGCATCACCTCAAAATAGCACAACGATGTGAAATCCGGGGTTTCATACCCTCAGGACAACTTTTACAATCATTACTTACCTCAATTCGATCCAAACTCTAGCCCGCGATTCCTTTAACCCTCGACTCGGCATGTGAATGCTCCAAATCTAACCAAAAATAGATTCATACTATCAAAATATGCTAAGGGAACAAAGCTCACTCGAAAATAACCAATTTACACCAAGAATCCCTAAATTGGCCAAACCCTGCCCCCGGGCCCATGTCTCAAATTCCGATAAAAATTACAAAACTAGAATTCTTACACTCTCACGAGTTTATAAATACCAAATGCATCAAAATCTGACCCTAAACGACCCTTCAAATCCTTAAATCAAAGTCTCCAATTTCAAGCCCTAATTCCCCAATTTTAGGCTATAAATCCCACTAATTTCATGTCTAATTAGGTAGAAATCAAAATAGAATCGAGTGTTGAATTCAAAAATCTTACCTCCAAGTGTTTCCCTTCGATTCTCTCTTCAATCCCCCTCAAAAAGCTCTAAATCCAGCCAACAATGGTGAGAAATGGCCTAAAATTCGCGAATATGGCTATTTAAACATTCTTCCCAGGTAATTTTCCTTAATCGCGATCGCGAAGAACAAACTTTTGCTGACTCAAAAATAACCCTACGTGAACGCATTTCTCCCCACACGAACGCGATACATAACTCCCTTATACCTATGCGATCGCGGACCAAGGACCGCGTGCGCGATGAACAAACGCGTGGTCCAACCTTGGTCCATTTAACCTTACGCGAACGCAACTTAACCCACGCGTTCACGATGCTTTACCTGAACAACTCTCACGATCATAGCCCCAAATACGCGAACACGAAGAACAACCTGGCCTGCCTCTACAGCTGCTCTACGCGATCGCGAGCCTACTCACGCGATCGCAAAGAAGAAACATCCGCAACAGAACTGAAGGAAAATCTTCAACTTCCAAAACAATAATTTGATCCGTTTAACCACCCGAAACTCACCCGAGGCCATCGGGACCTCAACCAAACATGACAACATATCCCATAACATCATTCAAACTTGTTCCAAGCTTCGGAACACTCAAAACAACATCAAAACATCAAATCACTCTAGGATTTAAGCCTAAGTTCCAAAAACTTCTAAATTCCGAATTCCATCAAAAAGCCTATCAAACCTCGTTCGAATGACCTGAAATTTTGCACACAGGTCCAAAATGACACAACGGACATACTCCAATTTCCGAAATTTTATTCCGACCCTAACATCAAAATCTCCACTACTAACCGGAAAAAGCCGAAATTCCAATTTCGCCAGTTCAAGCCTGAATATACCCTAGACCTCCAAAACCCATTCCGATCATGCTCCTAAGTCCAAAATCACCTCCCGAAGCTATCCAAATCATAAAAATCAAATTCTGAGATCATTTACTCACAATTCAACTTCCAGTTGACTTTTCCAACTAAAAGGCCAACTTAAGAGACTAAGTGTCTCATTACTCTACAAAACCACTCCGAACCCAAATTAACCAACACGATGCGATAAAATATAGCTGAACAACATATAAAGAAGCAGAAATGGGGGAAATGGAGCGGTAACTCATGAAACGACCGATCGGGTCATTACAACTGAGAAAGGAGGCCTGAGCATCTGAGAAGGGTGGCTCCTTGCACTGTGTGGGTGCAAGGAGCATGAGGGCTACGAGGAGACTACTGGTAATTCCTTAAAATATTTACATCTATTTTTATCGAACTATATTTATATATGTTAATTTAGTTAACATGTTTTATTATATTTGTAGGAAAAAAATATGGGAGGATGATGACTCTTGATGAGTTCTTCATGGAGACTCACATCCGGAAGAAGAAGGCACCAGCATATCCAACTAGATAGGTCGAGGACCGGGGGAGACTGCATATGTAAGTTTCATAACTACTATAAATGTTTTTAATATTATATAGTTAATAATTTTCTATCTTCTAAATAAAGGGTCGCTGCAATATTAATGTGGAGGAGTACACTCAGAGCTTGCCATCGAATGAGCAAGGTGAGCGACCACCCCTTTCAGACGAAGAAGCGCATAGGATATGGTTGGATGTTGTCGGTGGTCCTAAAAAGAGGATAGCATAAGGCCTTCCAGAGAAATCATTTCGGCGCTACAGGGCTGGATTGAAAGGTATAGGGACTTCTGCCCAAGGCGAGGCAATTGATAGGTCGACTATCTTGTTTATGAAGAGAATGTCATGATCCAAATTTGATATTAGGCCGTGATGGTGCCAAACACCGTTGTTAGGAAAGACAACACTAATCAACTAGTAAATCCTCATTTAAATAGTACGTGAAAAGTTTTCCTTATTGATAAAGAAATTAGGAGTTTGAAACTAATGCATAATTAGAGGAAAGTAACAATTACGAACTTAAATCATGACAGTAATCCAATAATCATAAGTCTACCAATGTGTGTGCCAAGACCTGGTCTCACAACTATGTGGGCAATCTAGTAGAATATACAAAACCATCATATCCTACTGTCCAGAAAGAAATAGACAGGAAAAGTAAAGATATAAAAAGACTCCAGTTGCTGCAGAACGGCTCAAAAGGGGCAGCTCACCGGAAGTCTCAAGCTGACGGGTCCACTCTATACGCCGGACTGATGGCCAGATGCACCTGCCTCAAAGTCTATACAATCAAGTACAGAAGTGTGGTCTGGGTACATAAAAATATGTACCCAGTAAGTATCTCGCCTAACCTCGTAGAAGTAGTGATAAGGGGTCGACTCCGACAATTACTAGCGCCAGCAAATATAATAATATAAAGTTCAATATTTTAATTCACAATATATGTAGATAACAACAAGCTCAAACAAAAATAATACTGAAAATCCTTTCATCCAATTAATAAATCTAGGCACTTTCTTCATTTAAAACAAGTAACCTTTCAAGCAATGAATCATACGAATTATAAGGGGTTTCGGTTCTATTATCACACGCAAATACCACCGAGGATGTTCAGCCCGATCTAACATAAAAGTAAAATCTGCACTGTGGAGGGTCGAAAGGCCCGAACCATATATATATATATATATATATATATATATATATATTTATTAACATGCCGAGGCGAACATCCCGCTCACATGAGAGTAGTGGAAATAATCACCCCGCTCGCGAAATATACTTGCAACGCGGTTAAGTATAAATATAACTTAATGCTTCCTCAACTCTTTTCCAAAATAAACATTTAGTTGAAATCCTTGAAAATCATGACATTCTCAACTTAGTTTCATTCAATGCAGTTCAACAATCATAATCATATAATGGTACCCACAAAGAATAATGTAAGCCTGGAACTACTCGGACATAACAGGAATAGTAGCTATGCATGGACTCTCGGCACTTCGTGCATACGTAGCCCCCACACTTAATCATATATTAATTAAGTTTACCTATGGGAAAATTTTTCTCTTACAAGGTTAGAAAAGAGACTTACCTCGTTTCAAGCCTACTTCCAACTCAAGAATGCACTCAAACCCTCAAACCGGAGCCGCACAATCCGAAACTATTCAAATAGTGCAAAAACCATTCATTATAGGTTTACAAGTTCATAATCTAGATATTAAAGTGATTATCCAACCCCAAAGGCAAGATTCCTAAAATTCATCCCCGGGCCCACGTGCCCGGATTCCTTAAAATGTCGAAGAAAGTTGTCACCCATAACCTACGGATCAAGAATATATGATTTTTACTTTATTCCATAACGAATTTTGTGGTTAAATCTTGTTTTTATCAAAACCCTAGGTTTTACTCTAAACCCATAAATTCCACTAATTTATATTATAACGACCCGACTGGTCGTTTTGCATTCTAGAATCCCATTATCATGACCCCAAAACCAACCCGGTCGTGATGACGCCTATCATGGAACTAGGCCAATCGACACATTCCCAAAACAGTTCAACATTTCATTAAAAACTTAATAACAACTTTTTTCAACTGAAATTCCATATAAGATATAAAATCGAAAACCAAAATGTGGAAAATAAAAGCCCGACCTCGGGTGTCTCTAAGTCATGAGCAATACTACAATCGTTCTGAAACATAACAAGACAAAAATAGTCTGAAAGTAGCCAAAATGTACTAGAAGGAAGATAAAGATGGAGAAAGGAGGTACTGCGAACGTCAGGAAGCTACCTCACTATCTCCAATGAAATTTGCGTCTGCAATAATCAACAGCCGCTACCGTGGCCTGAGATACCTGGATCTGCACCACAAGGTGCGGGGGGTAACGTGAGTACACCAACTCAGTAAGTAACAAGTCCAAACTATGGACTGACAGGTAGTGACGAACTAAACCTCAAAAGGTAAACACAATTAAATTGTACAATAAAGTAGGCATGCTTGCAGTTCAAGTATTCAGCTCAACAGTATGTAATACAAATCTGAACAAATGTGAAGTATAAAACTTAGCAAATCTCTCTGTACCAATGTACGGAAATCATGAAAATGTACCATGTACCTCCACTCTGAAGTGCTCAACCACTCGGTATTGTATATGGCCATCCGGCCCAGGGAAGATCCATCCCGGAATATATACACATCACTAACAACGGTCACCCGGTACCGAGGAAGGCCATTCCAGCCATATGGAGAATATCCATCTCTAGGCATAAGTACTTCAGTCAAGATCCATGTCTAGGGAAGATCCATCCCTCAATAATATCAACTGCGCTCACTGGGGATGTGTAGACTCTAGAGGGGCTCCTTTCAGCCTGAGCGCTATAACCAGCCAATGAAGTCATAATCAATACATTGTTGCGGCATGCAGACTGATCCCATAACGGTCACTCATATTCAGGCTCTCAGCCTCACTCAGTTATCACTCTCCAGTATCACACACACGGGCTCACAATGCCATAATACTAACCCGAAACAATGATATGATGTGCCAAATGTTAATAACCGACACTGAGACATAATATTATATGCATGAACAAGACTAAATATAGAGTTTTAATGAAACTAATGATATGATAGCAAGAAACGACCACTCGGGTCTCAACAATATTGGCGTGAATCCCTAACATGATAATTAGCATGGTTTACAGTTTCTTTTACTTAATTACATAATCACAACATAGATATCTGCAAGAAAGAGTCATTAAGCGGTGGCATCAAATGAACCAAGCCATAATTCTCACGGTGCACGCCCACACGCCTGTCACTTGGCATTTGCATCACCGCAATATTAATAGTATAGCATAACATTCGGGGTTTCGAACCCCAAGAACCAAGTTTGGAAGCGTTACTTACCTCAAACCAAGACAAAACTCTAACCCTCGATGCCCTTGCCTCTTGATTTGGCCTCTAAATGCTTCGAATCTAACCAAAATCAGTATATTATCATCAATATACACTGAAGGAATGAAACCCACACGAAAATTATGAAATTAGACCAAAATCCCGAATTTGGCTCAAACCCGGCCCCCCAGGCCCACTTCTCGGAATCCAATAAAAATCACAAAACTAGAAAGCTAATTCACTCACGAGTCTACCCATATCAAATTCACCAAAATCCGACGTCAAATGGTCATTCAAATCCCTAAAATTCACTCTCCAATTCTCCTCCACTTTTTCCCCAATTTTTCATCCTAAATTCCCAATTTAGATGATAAAAATCAAGACACAATCATGAATTTAACAAAAAACAAGTGAAGAACACTTACCCCAATAACTCCTCTGAAAATCCCCTCTAAAATCGCCTTCTCCCGAGCTCTCTATTGAATTTTGGAATTATGAACTCAAACCCTCATTTTTGAACCTAAACATTCTACCCAGATGTTTTTTTCTTCGCGAATGCGGTAGTGCCCACGTTCGTGAAGCACAGGCTGCCTCAAACCAAAAGTCCCTTCTTCAAGAACACAAGGACCCACTCGCAAATGCAAAGACTACTCTGCTTGACCCTACGCGAACGCGGAACGCTCCTCGCGAACGCGTAGGCTTATTTACCTGAAGCTCCAAATGACCGTTGACTCTACGCGACCGCGGTTCCCAGGTCGTGAACGCGTAGCCTTAAACTCATGAACCTTCATGAATGCAGTACTACATCGCGAACGCAAAGAACAAACCAGCTGCTCCTCTCAACATCCCTTCAAACGTGAGAGCCCTTTCGCAAACGCGATGACGGAATTCTCTGCAACAAAATACCAAAAAATCTGCATACATCCAAAACCAAGAATTGGTCCGTCAACTACCCGAAACTCACTCGAGGCCCTCGAGACCTCAACCAAACATGTTAACACATCCCATAACATCATTCAAACTTAGTCGAGCCTTCGAATCGCTCAAAACAACACCAAACACCAAATCAACCTCGGATTCAAGCCTAAGAACTTTCAAATTCTACAATCAACATCGAAACCTATCAAATCACCTCCGAATGATCTAAAATTTTTCCCACACGTCACAAAATCACACTACGGACCTACTCCAATTTCCGGAATTCCATTCCGATTCCGATATCAAGATTTCCACTCCCAGCCAAAAAACTCTAAGTTTCCAATTTCGCCAATTCAAGCCTAATTCTACCACGGACCTCCAAGTTACATTCCTAACACGCTCCCAAGTCCAAAATCACCTAACGGAGCTATCTGAACCATCAGAATTCACATCCAAGACCTTCTACATATAAGTCAACATCCGATTGACTTTTCCAACTTAAGCTTCTGAATTAGAGACTAAGTGTCTCATTCCACTCTAAGACCACTCCAAACCCAAAACCGCCAACACGATACGATGAAATATAGTCGAACAACACATAAAAAGAAAAAATGGGGAAAACGGGGCTATAACTCATGAAACGACCGTCCGGGTCGTCACATCCTCCCCTTCTTAAACAAACGTTCATCCTCGAATGAGTCTAGAAACATACCTGAAGTCTCAAACAGGTGTGGATATCTTCTCCGCATCTCCCACTCGGTATCCCAAGTAGCCTCTTCTACGGGCCGACTTCTCCACTGCACTTTCACTGACGCTATATACTTTGATCTCAACTTTCAGACCTACCTCTCCAAAATAGCCACTGGCTCCACATCATAAGTCAAATAACCGTCTAACTGAACCGTGCAGAAATCCAAAATATGAGACGGATCGCCAATATTCTTTCGGATCATAAAAACATAAAATACCGGATGTACCCCGACAAGCTAGGTGGCAAACCGAGCTCATAAGCCACGTCCACAATCCTCTAAAGCACCTCAAAAGGCCTAATGAACCGAGGGCTCAATTTTCCCTTCTTCCCAAATTTCATAACGCCATTCATAGGTGAAACATTCAGTAGAATCTTCTCCCCAACCATATAACACACATCTCGAACCTTCCTGTCAGCATAAATCTTTTTTCTTGACTGCGCCATACGAAGCCGCTCCTGAATCACTTTCATCTTGTCCAAAGCATCATGTACCAAGTCTGTACCCAAAATCCTAGCCTCACCCGGCTCAAACCAACCTACTGGAGATCTACACCGTCTCCCATAAAGCCTCATATGGAGCCATCTGAATACTCGACTGATAACTGTTATTGTAAGCAAACTATGCAAGCGGTAGAAACTGGTCCCATGAACCCCCAAAATCAATGACATGAGCACACAACATATCCTCCAATATCTAAATAGTGCACTCGGACTGCCCGTCCATCTAAGGGTGAAAAGTTGTGCTCAACTCAACCTGAGTACCCAACTCTCGCTGTACGACTCTCCAAAACTGAAATGTAAACTGAGTACCTCTATTTGAAATGATGGAAACTGCAACACCATGCAGGTGAACGATCTCTCGGATATAAATCTCAACCAAACGCTCTGAAGAATAGGTAGTACACATAGGAATGAAGTGTGCTGACTTGGTCAGCCGATCCACAATCACTTAAATAGCATCAAACTTCCTTAAAGTCCGTTGAAGTCCAACTACGAAATCTATGTTGTTCCGCTCCCACTTCCACTCTGCAATATCCATCTGTTGAAGTAAGCCACCTGGTCTCTGATACTTATATTTAACCTGCTGATAATTGAGGCACCGAGATACAAATCCCACTATATCCTTCTTTGTTCTTCTCCACCAGTAGTGCTATCTCAAATCATGATACATCTTCTTGGCACCCGGATGGATGGAATACCGCGGGGGGTGGGCCTCCTCCAGAATCAACTCCTAAAGCTCATCTACATTGGGTATACATATCCAACCATGCATCCTTAATACCCCATAATCACCAATAATCACATCTCTGGCATCACCGTGATGAAATCTATCCTTGAGGACAAGCAAATGAGGATCATCATATCGGCGCTCTCTGATACGATCAAACAAGGAAGACTGAAAGACCACACAAGCTATGATCCGGCTGGGCTCCGAAATATCTAACCTCATAAACCGATTGGCCAAATCCTGAACATTAACTGCAAGAGGCCTCTCCCCAATAGGAATATATGCCAAGCTGCCCATACTCACCGCCTTTCTACTCAAAGCATCGGCCACTACATTGGCCTTCCCCAGATGGTACAAGATAGTAATATCATAGTCCTTTAGCAGCTCCAACCATCTCTGCTGCCTCAAATTGAGATCCTTCTGCTTGAACAAGTGCTGGAGGCTACGATGATCAGTAAACACCTCACAAGACGCACCATAGAGATAATGCCTCCAAATCTTCAATGCGTGAACAATGGGGGCCAACTCCAAATCATGAACATGGTAGTTCTTCTAATGGGGATTCAACTAACGAGAAGTAGAAGCAATCATTCTACCATCCTGCATCAACATACACTCGATGCCAATCCGAGAAGCATTACAATATATTGTATAAGAACCTGAAGCTTATGGCAAAACGAACACTGGAGTTGTGGTCAAGGCAGTCTTAAGCTTGTGAAATCTCGCCTCACACTCATCCAACCACATGAAAAGAGCGCCCTTTTGAGTCAATTTGGTCAAGGGTGATACTATAGATGAAAATCCCTGAACGAACTAACGGTAATAACCTGCCAAACCAAGAAAACTTTGAATATCTGTGGCTGAGGATGGTTTGGACCAACTCTTAATCGCCTTTATCTTCGTTAGATCAACCTAAATACCCTTGCTGGACACCATGTTCCCCAAGAACGCAATCGAACCGAGCCAAAACTTACACTTGGAGAATTTTGCATAAAGCTTCTCGTCCCTCAACCGCTACAATACAACTCTCAAATGCTCAGCGTGCTCCTCTTAACTACGCGATTATACCGGAATATCATCAATGAATACAATAACAAACGAGTAGAGATAAAGACGAAACACGCTGTTCATAAATTGCATTAATGTTGTTGGGGCATCGGTCAGCCCAAAAGACATCACAAGGAACTCGTAATGACTATATCGTGTCCTGAAAGATATCTTAAGAATATTCAAGTCCCCGATCTTCAACTGGTGATACCCTGACTGGAGATCAATCTTGGAGAACACTCTCGCTCCCTAAAGCTGGTCAAATAAATCATCAATACGAGGCAAAGGATATTTGTTCTTGATTGTGACTTTGTTCAACTGCTTGTAATCAATGCACATTCTCATAGTACCATCCTTCTTCTTCACAAATAGGATGGGCGTACCCCACGGTGACACACTAGGTCGAATAAACCCCTTATCAAGGAGTTCCTGAAGCTGCTCCTTCAACTCCACTAGTGTCATACGATACGGTGGAATAGAAATGGGCTAAGTAATCCCTGGCCGGTGGCATGTCCAGCAGGTCTATAGGAAAAACATCTAGGAAGTCCCTCACTACTAGAACCGAATCAATACTAGGAGTCTCTGCACTACCATCCCTCACAAAGGCCAAATAAGAAAGACAACCCTTCCTAACCATCCGCTGGGCCTTCAAGTATGAAATCCCCCTACTGGGAGCATACTTTATCGAACCTCGCCACTCAATCCGTGTCACCCTCAACATAGCCAACGTCACTGCCTTAGCTTGATAGTCCAAAATAGCACGACACGGAGATATCAAATCCATGCCTAATATCACATCAAAATCAACCATACTAAGCAACAAGAGGTTTACTCGGGTATCCAAACCCCTAATAGTCACTACACACGACCAATATACACTCTCCACAACAATAGTATCGCCCAACAAAGTAGATACACAAACAGATGAAACAAGAGACTCGAGGGAATATCCAAATAATGAGTAAAATATGATGACACATAGGAAAAAGTAGAACCAGGGTCAAATAATATAGAGGCATCTCTGTGGCAGACTGGACAATACATGTAATCATAACATCTGAAGCAATAGCATCTGGTCTGTCTGGGAGTGCATAAAAACGGCATGGCCACCACCTGATCGGCCTCCCCTTATTGGGCGACCCCTAACTGACTAACATCAAACCCCGAGCTAACTGGGTGGGTAGGGAAGTAACTAGTGACTAACATCACACTCGAAGCAAGCTCTCCCAAAAAATGACGGTGGGGACTAAAGGAAACCTCGAGCATCGAGATACCCATTAGAAGAGTCAGGCAGAGATGAGCCCTGAACTGATGGTGCATGAGTCGAAATCTGAGCTGGAAGGGCACAGAGAGATGAGTGACCTGATGTGAACTGTGAGAACGATGGACGAATAATCCACCACGGTGACCCGAACGAGCTGGTTGAGCATGTCTGAATGGACGCCCTCTACCGTATCGAAACTGTCCTCCAGAAGAAACACCACCAAAACTGCCAGATCCCTGAGGCCTCTTGGCCTCCCTCTCAACTTGCTCTTGGCAGTGAACTTACTCTATCTCATTAGAAACGTCAACTACCTCCTCAAAAGAAGCGCCAGATACCCTCTCTCTGGTCAGAAAAATTTGTAGCTGATAAGTGAGGTCATCAACGAACCTCCTGATCCTCTCCCTATCCGTGGAAACTAGCAATATAGCATGACGGGATAACTTAGAGAACCTCATCACATACTGCGTCACGGTCATATCCTCCCAACGCAACTACTCAAACTACCTGCATAACTCCTCTCTGCGGGAATGCGATACATACTTCTCCAGGAAGAGAATGGAGAACTGATGTCATGTAAGGGGCGTTGCAACAAAAGTCCTACGTCTATCATAAGACTCCCACCAAGTGAAGGCAGCTCCAGAAAATTGAAAGGTAGTAAATGAGACCTCACTGGTCTCTAGAATACCCGTTGTACATAGAATCCTCTAACATTTTTCCAAGAAGCCCTAGGCATCCTCGCCCTCTGCACCACTGAAAGACGGAGGCTGAAGTCTACCAAACCTCTCCAATCGACATTGTTCGTCATCAGGCATAACTAGTACCACAAAATCCTGGGCAGGTGCAACCGGCTGGGCAGGTGGTGCCTCCGGTGTCTGCACTCCCGGAACAACCTGCTTGGGTGTACGAGCTGCAGGAGTTTGAGTACCTCCCCCGGCCTGAGAAGTAGCTGTTGTAGCAGAAACTGCGACCGCCTGAGCAAGACTAGTGCACACAGTCAAGATCTAAGCCAAGGTCTCTTAAAGACCTGGAATAACGATAGGCACAGCCAGTGCCTGAGCTGGTCCTACTAGAGCATCCACAATAGGGACCTGATCATGAACTGGGGCAGCTGGTGGATCTGTTGGTGCTGCCCTAGCTGCTGTGCGTGCTACACCCCTGCCCCTACTGCGGTCACGACCTCGGCCTCTAGTGGCCCCAACTGGTGGTACTGGTGGTCATCCGTCCTGACCGATAGCACGGGTCGTCACCATCTATGAGAGAATAGAATAACAGGAGTTTAGTTACCAGAATCAATAGATTCGCACGACAAGAATTCAAAAATTTAAAGTTTTCCTAAAGGTTCTGTAGCCTCCCGAAGATAAGTACAGACGTCTCTGTACCGATCCGCAAGACTCTACTAAACCCGCTCATGACTCGTGAGACCTATGTAACCTAGGATGTGATACCAACTTGTCACGACCCCAAAACCAACCAGGTTGTGATGCTATCATGGAACTAGGCAAGCCGACACATTCCCAAAATAGTTCAACATTTCATTAAAAAACTTAATAACAACCTTTTTCAACGGAAATTCCTTATAAGATATAAAATTTAAAACCAAAATGCAAAAAATAAAAGCCCGACCTCGGGTGTCACTAAGTCATGAGAAATACTACAATCGTTCTGAAACATAACAAGACCAAAATATTCTAAAAGTAGCCAAAATGTAATAGAAGGAAGATAAAGAAGGAGAAAGGAGGGACTGCGAACGTCAGGCAGCTACCTCACTATCTTCGATGAAGTTCATGTCTGGAATAGTCAACAGCCGTTATCGTGGCCGTGGCCTGAGATATCTGGATCTGCACACAAGGTGCATAGGGTAACATGAGTACACCAACTCAGTAAGTAACAAGTTCAAACTATGGACTGACAGGTAGTGACAAACTAAACCTCAACAGGTAAACACAATTAAACTGTACAATAAAGTAGGCATGCTTGCAGTTCAAGTATTCAGCTCAACAGTATGTAATACAAATTTGAACAAATGTGAAGTATAAATCTCAACAAATCTCTACGTACCAATGTACAGAAAGCATGAAAATGTACCATGTACCTCCACTCTCAAGTGCTCAACCACTCGATACTGTATAAGGTCATCCAACCCAGGGAAGATCCATCTCGGAATATATAAACATCATTGACAACAATCACCCAGTACCAAGGAAGGCCATTCCAACCCTATGGAGAAGATCCATCTCCAGGCATAAGTACTTCGGAGAAGATCCATGTCCAGGGAAGATCCATCCCTCAATAATATCAACTGCGCTCAATGGGGGTGTGTAGACTCCAGAAGGGCTCCTTTCAGCCCAAGCGCTATAACTAGCCAACGAAGGCATAATCAATACTCTGCTGCGGCATGCAACCCGATGCCATAACTATTACTCATATTCAGGCTCTCGGCCTGACTTAGTCATCACTCTCGAGTCTCATACGCATGGGCTCACAATGCCATAATACTAGCCCGAAATAATGATGTGATGTGCCAAATAATAACAACCGAGACTGAGACATAATATGATATGCATAAACAATATTGATACATAGTATCAATGAAACTAATGAGATGACAGGAAGAAATAACCACTCGGGTCTCAACAATATTGGCGTGAAGTCGTAATAATTAGCATGGTCCGTTAACTACTCGAAACTCACCCTAGGCCCTCGGAACCTCAACCAAACATGCTAACACATCTCATAACATCATTCAAACTTAATCAAGCCTTCGAATCTCTTAAAACATCACCAAAACACCATATCAACCTCGGATTCAAGCCTAAGAACTTAGAACTTTCAAATTCCATAATCAACGCCGAAACCTATCAAATCACCTCCGAATGACCTGAAATTTTGCACACACATCACAAATGACACTGCAGACCTACTCCAATTTCTAGAATTCCATTCTGACTCCGATATCAAGATTTCCACTACCGATAGGAAAACTCCAAATTTCCAATTTCGCCAATTCAAGCCTAATTCTACTACGGACCTCCAAATTACATTCTGAACATGCTCATAAGTTCAAAATCACCTAATAGAGCTATCCAAACCATCATAATTCACATCCGAGACCTTCTACACATAAGTCAATATTCGGTTAACTTTTCCAACTTAAGCTTCTAAATTAGAGACTAAGTGTCTCATTCCACTCTAAGACCAGTCTGAACCAAAAATCGCCAACACGATACGATGAAATACAGCTAAACAACACATAAAGAAGCAGAAATGGGGAAAATGAGGCTATAACTCATGAAATGACCGGTTGGGTCATCATACCCATGCCCATAAATAAGACTTTCCATACTTTCTTTTACTGATTTATGACTTATGGGGATGATTGGTTCGGGTTTGGAAGAGTTTGGGTTGAAATCAAAGCACTTGGTTCCTTAAGGTTGGCTTAAAAGGCCAAGTTTGACTTCGGTCAATATTTTTAGTAAACAGCCTAGGAATCGGGATTTGACGGTTTCAATAGGTTTGTATGATGATTTCGGGCTCAAGTATATGTTCGGATTGGGTTTTGGATGACCCAGGGTCATTTCGGCGCCTAATAGTGAAAGTTGGCAATTTGAGCAAATTCCTTAAGTTTGTGTTGAAGTGGTTTTTTACATTCTAGGCGTCCGTTTGGGATTTCGAGCCTGGGAATATCTCCATATGATTATTCTGGACTTAGGAGCGTGTCCCGAAGTGCATTCAGAGGTTCGTAGGTCGTTTCAGAGTCATTTGGCAAAAAGTTAGAACTTGTAGTTTTTGGAAAGTTTGACCGAAGGTGGACTATTTGATGTCGGGCTTGGATTTAAGTTCCGAAAGTTGGAGTAGGTCTGCAATGTCATTTTAGGCTTGCACGCAAAATTTGGTATCAATCTGAGTAGTATAAGTACGTTTCGGCTCTTTAAAAGTAAATTGAAGAACTTGAAGTTCTTAAGTTTGATTCATTGGTTTTGGGTGGTGATTCATAGTTTTTATGTTATTTTGGTGTTCCGATCATGTGAGCAAGTTTGTATGATGTTGTTAGACTTGTGTGAGTATTCAGGGTGGAGCCCCAAGGGCTCGGGTGAGTTTCGGACGTGTGTTGGGAGTGAAAACACTCCAGTTTTCTGGCATTTCTGGGCAGCTGTTGCAGGTCTCGCAAATGCAAGGATTTGTTCGCATTAGCGAACTCGCTTTTGCGATGAAGGATTCGAAAAATTGAAGAAGCCTGAGCTGGGCAGTCATTGCATTTGCGACATTTTGTTTGCATTTGTGAACAAAGTAGGGACCACATTTGCGACCCAACTGTCACACTTGCGACCCATGTAGAGGGAGCCCAGGTTCGCATTTGCGATGATGTTGTCGCATTTGCGACTTTGCATTTGCAAACAAGGTGTCACAAATGCGACACCAGAGGCTTGGACACAGCTTTTAAGAACGGGACTTAGGCCATTTATTTCATTTCACTTCTACACTTGGGCGATTTGGGAGCTTACAAAGAGGGAATTTCAACCTAGCATTATCAGTTAAGTTATTTCTACTTAAAGTGAGTTTAATACTTGGTTTTTTGGTAGATTAACACACAAAGATTAATGAAAATCATGGGGTTAGAGTAAAACCTAGGGTTTTGATAAAAACAAGATCCAACCACGAAATTTGTTATAGAATGGAGTAAAAATCATATATTCTTGATCCTTAGGTTTTGGGTAACAACTTTCCTCACAAATTTTCAGAATCCGGGCACGTGGGACCGGGGATAAATTTTAGGAACCTTGCATTTAGGGTTGGGAAATTACTTTAATTGTTATAATATGAACTCTTGAGCTTGTACTGACTAGTTATTACCCCATTTGATTAGTTTTGGATCGTTCGACTCCGAATTGAGGGTTTTGAGCACATTCTTGAATTTGGAAGTAAGCTTTGGAGCAAGGTGAGTCTCCTTTCTAACATCGTAAGAGGGAAGTAAACCCCTAGGTGAATTAAATAAATGTATGTGACTATCTATGGGGGCTACGTACGTACATGGTGACGAGAATCCGTACGTAGCTACTATTATGCAAATTGTCCGGGTAGTTTAGGACCTGTATCATGCTATACATGCAAATGCTTATGTTTTGCTTGCTACTGAGATCGCTTAGGAAATTCTAGGAATTGTAAATAAATATAAACAAATATACACACTTACTTGAGAACTCATATGAATTTATTTGACTATAACTGAGCAATGTATGCTTACTTGATAATAATTGCTAACTGTGGATCGGGCCGATCACCTCGATAGAAATAGATGCATCTATGGTTCACACCATTCGACCCTCTGGCAGTGTACAGTTTAATATTATGTTGGACCGGGCCGTACGACCTCGGCATAATGTGCGCATATTATTTATGTTGAATTTATCCATAATTTACCCTATTTAAATGCTTTGAAATGCAAAAACTATTATATGACATGACTGAAATTGATATATTGTTTATCCTTATTCTGAGACTATCATTATATTCATGATATCCATGCTTAGCATAAACCTTAAATATTATTGATATTGACCTTAGTAAGTGTCAAGTCGACCCCTCGTCACTACTTCTTTGAGGTTAGACTGGATACTTGCTAGTACATGTTGTTTATGTACACATACTATGCTTCGGTACTTAATTGTACAGGATCTGAGGTAGGTGCATCAAGTTACCCCTCCGGCGTGCGTTCTTGATTCCTGATCGAGATCTCACGGTGAGCTGCCCTTTCTAAGTCATTCAGCAGCATACCGGAGTTCTCTTCTTTTATTGTGGTTATGTACTGTCTATTTTGTTTCAGGCAGTAGGATAGTGGTATTTTTGTACATTCTTCTAGTTGCCCTAGTACTTGTGACACTAGTTCCTGACACACACTTGTGGACTATTATTTTGGGATGTTCTTATATTATTACGAGCTTGTTAATTATTGATTGTTTAAAAGCTTAACTGTTAAGAAGAAATGTTGGGATTCTTGTGGTAAAAATAATGAGAACTCATAAGTTGAATTAGTGTTGGCTTGCCTGACAACGGTGTCGGTGCCATCACGACCAACAATAGAATTTGGGTAGGTTGAAATCTCCCCTTTTGAAGATCCCAAATCGCCCAAGAATGGAGTAAAATATGTAAAAATAACCAACTCCCGTTATTTAATGAAGGTCACTACCTTCAGCAGTTTTCGCATCTGCGGTCTTGGGCCACCTGCGCCAACCTCGTCTGCGAAAATGGTCCGCTTCTATAGTCTTGGGTTGGACCTACTGGGCTGCTTCTGCAGAAGGCCAACCGCTCATGTGGTTCTGCTTCTGCGGTTAGGGGGGCGTTTCTGCGGTTCCTGGGCTGGCCACCGATGGTCGCATTTTTGTTTTGGCAAGGACGAAAGTTTTATTCATTACTAAGTAGCATAGTTACATGGCCTGGTCCTCCCATTGGGAGCATACGTAGGCATACCATTAGAAGTAGCATTACAAGCAAAAGAGGACATTACAGGGTTTCCCAGCATAGCCAAATTATTTAACACGATAGTATTAGTGGTGGTAGTCCTAGTAACAGTGATTCCTTCTTTATCAGCCTGCACAGCATCTCTAAGGTAGTCGGGTACTTCTAAATATATCTGACTATAATAGACATTGTCTTGCTGAATACCCATGGCCGCATCTGCAATGGCTTAGCCGCTTCTGCGGTCTCACACCTGCGGCTGGCAAACCGTAGGTGGGGTTATGACAGAAGCCTGGAGCTTCAGCTCCTTCTCACATTTTCAACTAATCTCGAGCTTGGTCCGATTGATGCTCGGGGCCCCCGAGGCCCCGCCCGAACATACCGATAAGTTTGGAATGATAAAACGGACTCGCTCGAACCCTCGGAACACCAGAAACAACATTAAAACTAGGAATCACACCCTAAAACCAATTGATTAAAACTTATGAACTTCAAGTTCTTCAATTTACTTTCAATGTGACAAAATACACTTATACTAATCAGATTGACACCAAATTTTGTGTGCAAGTCTTAAATGGCATTACAGAACTATTCCCGATCACGGAATTTCATTCGGACCTCGATAACACAAAAACCCGCTCCAAACCAAATTTAAACTACTTCAAAATCCTTAAGGAATCAACTTTTACTATTAGGCGCCAAAATGCTCCCGGTTCATCCAAAACCCGATCCGGACATATGACCATGTCCAAAATCATCATACGAACCTATTGGAACCATCAAATCCCGATTCCGAGGTCGTTTACTTAAAATATTTAACAAAGTCAAATATGGCATTTTAGGCCAACCTTAAGAAACCAAGTATTCCGATTTCAACCCAAACTCTTCCGAATCCCGAACCAATCATCCTCGCTAGTCATAAATTATTAAAAGTCATAAATTGTTTTGCCCAAAAATTATTAATTTCCGACCAAATTCGGTCGAAAATTTCAAATAAATTCTCCAGGTTTTTAAAATTTCCTATCGAAATCGATCGAAAACTATGAATTTATATTTATTTTTTAAAATAAATTAATAATTTATTATAATTTACAACTAATTATTTATTGAAATAAATTTTTTTAAATTCCGACCGATTTCGGTCAGTTTTTGAAAATAAAAAAAAATTTAATGGTTACCGACCAAATTCGGTAGGAAATTTAAGGTTGACAGTCAGTCAACGCTTTGAAATTTCGATCGATTTCGGTCGTTACATGTTAGCGACCATCATTTTTCCGACCAATTAAAAACGGTTGAAAATTGGTCGATTTTTATCAACTTCCGACCGATTTTGGTCGGTTTTGGTGGACGAAAAATGACAGTTTTCTAGTAGTGATAGCGACTTACTTGTACATTAACATTGAATTGCTGATGGTGTTTTGGTGACGTTGTATAAATCTAAACTATACACATTATTTAATAGTAGTACATAATAGCTTTATTTGGGTAAGTATTTACCCGCACTAGGTTTTTACATCAAATTATATTTATTAATCATAATTAAGTGCTCTAATAAGGTAAGAATGCATATACAATTAACCATAGAAAAGTGCGAGATCTATGTGCAAATATATATCATGCCTTTACTAATTTGATATAAATATCTGGTACCAAACCAACTATATCGGTTTGGATTAGTTCAATTTTATCGGATTTTTTAGACTTTTCGGGTTTTTTGTTACTTAAATATTATTTCAATCTTACATTGTTAAATTTTTTATAAATAAATATATGTTTAGTAAAATTATAAAAAAAAAATTGACAAACATATTATCTATTAAAATATTTTTATGAGAGAATTTCCTAGTAGCACATAATAGATATTTTTTTATTCGTCTGACAATAATGTTTTGTTAATTTAAACTTTCAGGTTTACCCGAATTTAGTAATTAAACATAAAAATCAATATGATATCTAAATAATAATAATTGTTCACATTCGAAAAAGATACAACAATTTAATAGAACTTAACATATGATATGAATATGGAAGAATAAAGAGATAGATGCATTTGAGTAACACTTGATGAGAAAGTGAACATACAACCCATTATTTAAGGATAATAAATATGGAGCATTTCATATACTATTAAATATTATATCCCTCAAAAGAATTCAAAAATATTTCTAGACATTTTTTAAAGAAAATTCTATATAAAATTTTAAAAGAATATATAAAAATTATATATTTATATATCGGTTTGGTTCAAATTTTTTTATTCAATACCAAACCAAATCAAACCACACCTAGTCGGGGTTTTTAACCGGTTTGGTTTGACTTTTCGGTTTGGTGCAGTTTTTCGGTTCGGTTTGTACACCCCTACTGGTATGAAATCTTTATGTTATAATAGCACGGTCTAGCTAGTTTTCAGACTGGTCATTCAAAAATAGCCAGCGTTTGCCAAGTCATTGAAAAATAGCCACTATTTTGCTGCAATAGAGACCGGTCCAGCATAATATACTAGAGTTCGATGAACCTATGTATGAACTTCCAGTATATTATGCTAGACCGGTATACTTTGCTGGCTCCAGTATAATATATTGGAGACTGGAGCACCGGTACTCCAAACTCCAGTATATTATGCTGGACCGGTATATTATACTGGAACTCCTGTATACTAGACTGGAGTTCCAGTATATTATGCTGGAGTATTTTTTCGGATTTTGAATAATGTTTTCGTTCATATTTATCTTTACATGAAAAGTTGCTAAATTTCGATTACTTTTGAAATTGTGGCTATTTTTGAATGACCACTTGTAAATCTGGCTATTTTTTAATTTCGGCTCTATCTCAAGTTGATAAAACAAGAAAATAGTATGCTAGTAATTGGAAATTGGAATGTGATAATATATCCACAAGTGCCAAGTATAATTAGGTCTGAAGAATAATTCTAAAAGGAAACTTTGAAAAAGCAAATTGTTGAACTGAATTCTCAAATTTTCATTAATGACCTTAGCTTAGAAATTTGATCTTTCATTCAAAAATCTTTTCTCGATAATAGTTTCTAGCTGTTTTTAGTCCTTGCTTCATATCTATGATTTTGTTGGAAGTTATACGAAAGAGCATATGAAATTAAAAGAATACATTAATTGGAAGTATCTCAAAAGGAATTTCAGTGAAAAGATAAGAAAAGGAATTTTCATTCCAAAACATCAGTTTATTACTCAAAATATCAATTAATAAGCTTTCCATCAAATGCAAAAATCATGGGTGAGAAGGTGCGATAGTAAAATCCGTCAAGGCATGTCTACGTATTTTTTATTTAGATCTATCTATTGCTATCTCACAAATTTTAGTCTGTCCATCCGGCAAGTGACTCTTAAAATTGTTATGAAATATATAGTATGGTACGGTAGAGATGGCAAATAGGCGAGTTGGATTGAATTTGAATGGGTTAAAAATGGGCAGAACAAAAATGGGTTGCAACCCAACTCGTCTATTTTTATAGAGGTAAAATGTGAGATGGGTAAAATATGAGCCGGACCCATTTTTATACTTTGTCTGAAACCACTTTATTTTGACTCTACTATAACTCTATTTTTTTTTTGGAGTAATAATAGGATTTATATTACTTACTGTATTGGGAAAAAGCTGAGTTTATATTAAAGATGATGTGGCATGACACGTGGTTTGGTTAAATGGTCAAAGCGCAACAATTGACTAAGAGGCACGGATGGAGCCAACCACGGGAAGAGGAATTTAAATAGGCACAAGACGAAGTGCAGATACGAGTCTCGTACCAATTCAAGTCATTTACAGCCAACGGATTAGAAGGCATTAAAGACAAAGATCTGATGACAGAAAGGGGTCCAAATTCATTATTAAATACCTGATACATTAGAAAATTGGTATTTAATAGGAATGATTGTATAACGGCTTATTTAATATCATTTATTACTCATAATTATATCATTAAAGCTGAGGCTTCATTCCTTTACCTAGAATTACCTATAAAAGGAAGAAGTATCATCATTTGTAAGGACACGGAATACTATTGGGAATTCATTGAAATACAAAACTGTTTGTTGTTTTACCATCATTCTCAAAAGTATTTTATTTTCGTCTCCTGATTATCAGTAACCCGAATTTCTTTTTAGCTTTGACCAAAGACTTAGATTTTTGGTTAAACAAATTGGTTCTGTTGCCGGGACACTGATAATCTTTTCTTTTAAGCTATATCTTGTCCATTGTCGTCACCATGTCAAACAACAACACCGACAATAATAGTAATAACACATTGGGAAACCATGAAAATCAAATTCATCAAAATCAAGGTGACGTGGTTCCCTCCCCTCCAGATTCACCACGTCAATCTCGTGAAAGCACTCCTGTTACTGAATCTCGTGCTGATCAACAAGAACAATCTAAACACTTTGAAGGAGTTACAACTGAAGCTTTACAAAAGCTAATTGATGCACAGGTTGGCAAAGCTCTTCAGGCACTTGTTAGTCGATTGCCTGCTGCACCACACACACCAACTCCTAATAATAATACATTGGAGAATCCCCGTTATGGTCTTGATAATTCTGGAAACGGAGCAACCCCCAGTGAACCACAGGAAGGGGGACCAGGTAATTCAAGTAATTCATATTTGCAAAATTTAGTACTAACCTTGCAAAAACAGATTAAGGAACAAAATGAGCGTATTGAGCAAATCCCTGGAGTTCCGCCTGTAATAAAAGGAGTAGACATGGACAAATACTCACAACAACCGTGGAAGCCAAGTGTTGCTCCCCTTCCAATTCCGAAAAAGTTCAAAATGCCTGACATCCCAAAATATGATGGTACTATAGACCCACGTGACCACGTGACTGCATTTACAACAGGCGTGAAAGGCAACGACTTGACCAAACAAGAAATTGAATCAGTACTGGTCAAGAAATTTGGAGAAACACTCACCAAGGGTGCATTAACCTGGTATTCTCTTTTATCTGAAAATTCTATTAATTCTTTTGCTGAGCTTGCAGATTCTTTTATTAAAGCACATTCGGGAGCACAAAAGGTTGAGAAAAGGATGGAAGATATTTTCAAAATCAAACAAGGGGATTCGGAGTTGCTTAGAAACTTCGTTGATAGATTCCAGCGTGAAAGAATGACTCTACCTCGTGTGCCTGACAATTGGGCTGCTATAGCTTTTGCAAGTAATTTAAATGACAAAAGTTCTGAAGCCACGAGACGACTCAAAGAAAGTCTTCGAGAATTTCCTGCAACCATGTGGAATGATATTTACAACAGGTATAGTACGAAGCTACGAATTGAAGAAGATACCGTACCTAAGTCTCATCATGAAGAAAGGGGTGGTCCCCGAAGATCAGAAACCGAAAAAAGATCAGGTAAAAACAGGTACGATCCATATATGGGACCTGCAGGAAAAGACACACGGTTGAAACAAGATAGCCAGCAATATGATCAAAAATCAAGGAACAGGGACTCTGGTTCTTCTTCAAAGTTCAGGAATGATCGGAACAGACAAAAATCACGAGATGATGACAGAAGTTTAAAGGCACGATTCGGCGGATATAATTTTAATGTCTCTACCTCCGAGCTCGTAGCTGTTTTAAGAAGCATGGGAGATAAGGTACGGTGGCCAAAAGAGATGCGGTCAAATCCAAATAGACGCAATCCAGATCATTGGTGCGAATTCCACAATGATCACGGGCACAAAACTTCAGAATGTAGATTCTTGCAGAGTGAAGTGGATCATCTATTGAAGCAAGGGTACCTCACTGAGTTATTTAGTGAAAAAGGTAAACAAGCCTATATGAAAAATAGGCAAGAGCCACCAAAGCCTCCTTCACCCAAGAGAACAGTGAATGTGATAAGTGGGGGAGAAGATATTCACGGCATAACCTACACAGCCTCCAACAAGGTTTCTAAGGTAACAATTACACACGGGAAACGGGTGCGGCAGGTCCTAAGTAATGAAAGTATTTCGTTCAATGACGCAGATACCGAAGAAATGATAACTCTACATAATGACGCACTGGTAATATCTTTACTTGTACATGATACTAATGTAAAACGAGTTTTGATTGATCCAGGGAGTTCTGTAAATATTATATTACTAAGGGTACTACGGGAAATGCAAGCTGAAGACAAAATGATACCCAAGGCGCACACCTTGTCAGGCTTCGACAATTCAAGTGTAGTAACAAAAGGAGAGGTAATTCTAACAACTTTTGTTACGGGTGTTGTTAAAGAAACTAAATTTCAGGTAGTTGATATGGAAATGGCCTACAATATGATCATGGGAAGACCATGGATACACTATATGGATGATGTCCCATCAACTCTACATCAGGTTATTAAATACCCATTACCATGGGGAATTTGCCAAATTCGTGGGGATCAGCAGATGGCTAGAAGTGTCAACGCTGTAACAAGTACGAGCACCATAAATAAAGAAAAATAGCAATTACAGGAAACAGTTGAAGGTAAAAAAGATCAAACTTCAGCTGAACAAGAAAAGATAGATTTGGACTCAAGGCCTGACACAATTCAGGAACCTGAAGAAAATGAAAGCATCAAAACGACAATTGAAGAGCTTGAGGCAGTGATATTATTTGAGCAATGGCCTGAACGGAAGGTTTATGTCGGGGCCAATTTAAGCTTAAACATGCGAGGTATGATAATCAAATTTTTAAAAGCTAACTTAGACTGCTTTGCTTGGTCCCACGCTGATATGACAGGGATACCACCGGATGTGATGACTCACAAACTCAATGAGGACCCTTCTTTCACACCAATAAAGCAAAAGAAAAGAAAGCAAGGTGCTTTCAAGAACCAGGTGATTCAGGATGAGGTCCAAAAATTATTAAAAATCGGATCGATCCGTGAGGTAAAGTATCCTAATTGGTTAGCTAACACAGTAGTCGTACCTAAGAAAAATGATAAGTGGCGTGTTTGTGTGGATTATACCGATTTAGATAAAGCCTGTCCAAAAGATTCCTTTCCCTTACCACATATAGACCAACTAATTGATGCAACCGCATGTCATGAACTTTTAAGTTTTTTAGATGCATACTCGGGATATAATCAAATTAAAATGGATCCTGGTGATGAAGAAAAAACTTCTTTCATCACAGACAGGGGGACTTACTATTATAAAGTAATGCCATTTGGTCTCAAAAATGCTGGGGCAACCTATCAAAGGTTGGTCACCAAAATGTTCCAAGAACATTTAGGGAAAACAATGGAGGTATATATAGACGATATGCTCGTAAAACCCAGCGATCTCATGATCAATATTTCTCATCTATCTGTTACATTTGAAATTTTGCGAAAATTTAATATGAAACTCAACCCAGAAAAATGTGCATTTGGAGTTGCATCAGGTAAGTTTTTGGGTTTTCTTGTTTCTAACCATGGTATTGAAGTGAATCCTTCTCAGATCAAAGCAATAGAAGAAATCCCTGATATCCTTACTAATAAAAAGGAAGTACAAAGATTAACGGGAAGAATTGCAGCTTTGGGGAGATTTATTTCCAAATCCTCAGAAAGGTGTTTTAAGTTTTTCTCTGCACTCAAAAAGCAAGATCATTTTGAATGAAATGAAGATTGTCAACAAGCCCTTAGAAATTTGAAAGCTTATTTGTCAAAACCACCGTTGTTGGCAAAACCAAAGGCGGGGGAAAAACTTCTCATCTATCTGGCCGTATCTGAAGTTGCTGTGAGTTTTGTTTTAGTCCGCGAGGACCAAGGTAAACAATCTCCTATTTATTATGTAAGTAAGTCCTTATTGGAAGCTGAGACACGATACCCACAGCTATAAAAATTAGCATTAGCTTTGATCATGGCATCTAGAAAATTAAGACCTTATTTTCAATGTCATCCCATTAATGTAGTTACTGCTTTTCCGCTTCGAAATATTTTGCATAAACATGAACTTTCAGGAAGATTAGCAAAATGGGCTATAGAACTAAGTGAATATGAAGTTGTTTATCAACCCAGGGCCGCTATAAAATCTCAAGCACTAGCTGATTTCGTGGCTGATTTTAGCCAGGGGATGCATTTAGAAGCAGAAAAAGAATTATTAGTTTTTAATGGTGCAAACCCGGGGACTTGGGTTTTATTCACTAACTGTTCATCTAATGTAAAAGGGGCAGGCCTAGGAATAGTCCTTGTACCACCTGTGGGTGAGACTATAAGACATGCTATAAAATGTCATTCTATAACTAACAATGAAGCAGAGTATGAGGCTGTAATTGCAGGTTTAGAATTGGCGCGAGAACTCGGCATAACACAGATTATAATCAAGAGTGATTCTCAACTCGTGGTCAATCAAATGCTGGGGACTTATACAGCCAGAAAGACGCGAATGCAAGAGTACCTCGCAAAGGTATGGGAGTTAATAAACAATTCCAAACTTGGAAAGTAGTGCAGATCCCAAGAGATGAGACTGTAGAGGCAGATGCTTTAGCAAATCTCGCATCTGCAGCGGACGTAGCAAACGATACAAATGCTTCAGTCATACATTTATTTGATTTCGTTCTCGAATCTGATAAAAACGAGGTAAATTTTAATCATTTAACATGGGATTGGAGAAACGAAATTGTTGCCTTTTTACAGCACGGTACCGTGCCTAATGACAAAGGAAAGGCTCACGCGCTTCGCAAAAAAGCTGCTCGATATTGTTTATATCAAGGAAATCTTTATCGAAAGATGTTCGGTGGACCACTAGCAAGGTGTCTCGGACCCTCTCAAACAGAATATGTGATGAGAGAAGTGCACGAAGGGCATTGTGGGAATCACGCAGGGGGACGGTCACTAGTAAGAACATTAATTCGCACAGGATATTATTGGCCTAAGATGGAAGAAGAAGCAACCAGTTTCGTGTCCAAATGTGATAAATGTCAAAGGTATGGCAACAATATGCACAGACCATCTGAGTTACTACATCCTGTTATAGCCTCGTGGCCCTTTATGAAATGGGGAATGGATATCGTAGGTCCACTTCCACAAGCAATAGGTCAGGTAAAGTTTCTACTTGTACTTACAGATTATTTCACTAAATGGGTAGAAGCAGGGGCATTTAAACAGGTACGAGAGAAGGAAGTTAAAGACTTCATATGGCGAAATATAATATGCCGCTTTGGATCACCAAAGGAGATCGTGTGTGACAATGGACCACAATTCATTGGAGCTCAAATCACAGAATTTCTTCGAAGTTGGAAGATCAAAAGGATAACATCTACGCCATACCATCCAGTAGGTAATGGACAAGCGGAATCTACTAACAAAGTCATTATCAACAACTTGAAGAAGAGGTTATAGGATTCAAAAGGTAATTGGCCTGAGGTGTTACCTGGAGTATTATGGGCTTATCGTACAACGACCAAAACAAGCACTGGAGAAACACCATTTTCAATGGTTTATGGTGCGGAAGCCTTAATCCCAGTTGAAATAGGTGATCCAAGCACACGGTACGATCAGGCAACGGAGGAATTTAATGATGAAGAGATGCGGGTCAACCTTGATTTACTTGAAGGAAGAAGAGAAGCTGCATTGATAAGGATGGCAGCACAAAAGCAAGTAATTGAACGATATTACAATAGGAAAGCACGCCTCAGATTTTTCAAAATTGGGGACTTCGTGCTTAAAAAGGTGTTCCAATCTGCAAAGGCTGCTAACTCAGGAAAGCTAAGTCCAACATGGGAAGGACCGTACAAAGTCCGTGGCATTGCGGGAAAAGGAGCATACCAGTTGGAGACAATGGATGGTAAAGTTTTACCCTCACATTGGAATGTCGTCCACTTAAAAAGATATTACTTTTGAGAAAGTACCTATGGTCAGGTATCACCATGTTAAAATTTCTCTCTTGGATTATTAATGTTTTACTAACGATTTTAGATGCTAGGCAAAATACCCTAACTCGTGCCAAATGATGAGTCACAACCTGCAAGGCAAAATGGAATATTCTTAAATTCCTAGCCCAGGGTTACAATTAGTCTGATGGAAATACACACGAGTTAGGCAGTCTTCATCTATAATCGCACCTGCGAGTCCCGTATATCTTTCTATTTCAGGAAAAGGGCCAAAGTAAAAGAAATAAACAAGTGCTCGAGGCTTCATATTTCACCGCTCAAACACTTGGGGACTACAATATTGTACACAGATACGTGTAGAAATGCAGATACGAATATCGAACAAAAGTCGGCCACAAAGAGACAAGTGTTGAGTAAAAGTTACGAAGTCTTCAGCATTCATGAGAATAATAGAGTCATCTCTCAAACCCTTCTTAATATATAAAGATAGGGTCATGACTATGTACTGAAACAGGTTATGAAGAAAAACCTTGTTTATTCAATGTTATGTACAAATCTGTTACAAGAAAAACAGTTACGAAAAAGTTGTAGATGTATTGTAATACATGTAATAGTCAAACACTTGTTAAAGTTTATGAATAAAAACTTGCCAAAGTTGTTTCATACAAAAACGTGTGTATTCCTATTTCTTTCATCGTATTATAACACCATTATGAAGTTGAGACGTCTTCTTCATTAAGTGTCGATAAAATAAAAGGGCCCTCTTTTATAAGCCTCATGTTGATAATCCATGAGAAGAATCATAAAGCATTTTAAAAGGATAAAAATGCTAAGCTATTCCATAAGTCCTAGATAAATAGGCAAGAATAGAATATACAGAAGTACCGATAAAACTTCTTAATATAAAAAAAAAAACTAAGTACAAACTTAATCAACAAAGCATTTGTTTTTTAAAAATGCCCCATTATGATAAATGGGGACTTCATCAAAAGATTTCTTACAACAATTTTATTTTCAGCTAGTTACTGAAGGGTTTGGAACATCAAAAGTTTCACCCTCGGGAGAAGGAATTGCAACCCCAATTGCTGCAGTAGCCACTTCTTCATTTAAAAGTTCTTCCGTTCTAGGAACATCAAGTACAGGAGAAGGAGTATCAGTAGATTGTTGACTTTTCTCGATGGTATCTACGACTTTGGCCAGTTCAGACTGCAAGTCAAAGCCTTCCTGAGCAGCTTTCGTCAAAGCATCACGGCGAGATTTTAGGAAAGCCCAACTCACTTCTATGTTGAAGTTCTCCTCCAGAAGTCCATATTCCTTTTTCCCACATAGCAAGATCGTTTTTCAAGATTTGATGCTCAGCTAAATGGGAATCAAGGGAAGCTTCAAGAGAGGCATGAGAACTCTTCAAGGCATGAATCTCGTCAGAGGAGGTCTGTAAGTCAGCTTGAGCTTGAGTTAAGCTTTGTACTAACTCTCCTGCATACTCTTCTTTCTTAGCCAAAATTGCCTTAAGCTCCCTAACTTCTTCACTAGCCTTTGATAATTGTTCTGACAAAGAGCATTCCAAAAGCTCTTTGTCTCTTTTAAATTGGCTTGAAGAAGCCTTGGCAGTTGCCAGTTCAGAAGTCAAACCATGGTTTTGCTGCTCCAGGAGGTTTTTATTTTCTTGCAACTCCTCTATGGTCCCTTGAGCATTCTCAAACTGTTCTTTCCAATTGACTGCTTCAAGCTGGGCTCCCCTGGCAATTTCTTCGGCCTCGTGAACAGTTTTTTCAGACTCACAGGCTTTTCTTTCCAAGAGGGAAATTCTTCCCATTAATTCCGTACCAATGAGGTTAGCCTATAGAGACAACTCATAGAAATGAGGGATTGAAGATAAAAAAAACTTATTGTTAAGAAGAGGAAAGATACCTTCAAAGTAGAATGAACTATGTCATTCATCAGAGTCAAGCAACTATGGCTCTCCATCTTTTTCTTCTCAATATCTCCAATTACGGGCTCGAGCCAAACATCGGCTCTACCAGTCTTTCTCAAGAGGCTATGATTGGCAGGAACTTCAAGAGTAACACTTCTCATCATCATACTTCCACTGCTAGAACCCGTCTCGGTACGATGAACAGAGGGAAGAGGAGCAATGGAAGGAATGGAAGGAGAAGATGCAGAAACAGGAATGGAAGCAGGTGCAGTAGAAACTGCCAAGGGAACAGACATAGGAGCGGTAGAAACTGGCAAAAGAACGGAAGTCGTCAAAACTGGTAAAGAAATACTTACGGTTGGCAGTAGAATGGAGGAAATAGGAACGAATGAGGAAAGATGAGCTTCATCAAAAACAGGGCCGAGCTCGCCACTCTTGAACCCACTATTAAAAAGATGTTGAATTGACTCATTATTATCTCTTGGTTCGGTGTCCTCGTCAGAATGAATCAAAACAGGTTCGGTGGTTGAGGTTCGAGCAGGAGTGTCTTCAATTTCATCATCAGTGATTATTCGCCTCCTGACCCTTGTCCTGGTAATTAGGGAGGTACCCCCCTCTTCTTCAGAACTTTCTTTTATAGGTTTCCTTTTTGGCAGCAAGGCTCGAGTCTTATCCAAATCAAGAGCAGTATTAGCAGACATGCGAATGGCCATAGCTACTTCAGCCGTCATTCCTCTAATGCCAAATCCTGATTAAAAGAAGGATATACATGATCAAAATTGAGGAAAAAATGCTTAACATGTAAAAAAACATATAAAAGGGGCATACCATGTGTTTTCACCTTCCAGCCATGTAAGGAAGAAATCGATTTCCAAGTTCTTTGCTCCCTAGAAGCAATCTTCAAAAGTGAGTCTACCCAACCACGGAAGTTGGGAATAGGTTCCACATCTCCCATGGTTGCTACAAAAAACCAAGAAGAGACGAGGTTAAAAACAAATTTCTTTTGAAATTCTCAAGAGTAGGTACGGTAAGTAAAAGAAACCCTACGTGCAAAGTTCCACTTCTCAGGGAAGGGAATATTCTTTTCGCCAATCAGGTCCACCATACGAACATCAACGTAACGGATGTACCATCCACGATCTTTGTCATCTTCAGGATTTACCAGAACTTTTTTGCTCCTTGCAGTTAAGGTAAAAACCACATGGCGTATTAAGTTAGGGTGGTATAAATGAATGAGGTGAGAGAAGGTGAAATTGACATTGGCTTTGAAAGATAAGTATCTCAAACAAGCCACTGTTCTCCACATTAGGGGACTGATTTGGACCAAACAAATTGTAAAGAAACGGCAAAAATCAAGAATAACTGGGTCAATCAGAGGATTAAAACCTAAAGTGAAGGGGTAAGTATAAACAAAAGAATACTCAGTTCTAAAGGAGGAAATTCTCTGATTTGGGGAAGGAATTGACATTCGAAGACTATCTTTCCAGTTACAATCTCTTCTTATGGTGGGGATTGTAAGCTCGGTTACTATTGTAGGATAAGTATCAGCTTTTTCCAAATTTGCAATTTGCTTTTGAAGAGACGTTTTGTCACTTTCAAAAGACAAATCGCTGGGAACTATCTCATCAACTAAGGGTTCTTGAGAAGAATCAAGAATTTCTTTACTTCTAGAAGAGGGGGCCTTTGGGATAGAACTCCTTGAAGAAGAACCATAGGAGCCGCCTCGAGTAGATTCTAACCCTGTTCGAAGCCTACCTCCTCCGCCTCTTCTGTGTCTAACAGGGGCGTTGGGGAACTGATCTAGAATCGGAACTTTTTTATGGTTAGGGTTTGAAGATGACATTGTTAGGAAAGATAAGTCGAAAGAAAGTAGAAATAAAGAAGAAAATGTTTGCTGAAGATTTGTGAAGAAGACAAAGGAAGAAAAAAGTTATTTATATAATGGGAACCGTCAAACTTAGAAGTGTAATGATGAAAAACCTATAATAAAGGCAACTATCACTTTGTGAATAGTGAGAATGAAAAAGTCTTGAAAAAGGGTGTAAATAGCAGAATCAATCAGAAAATGGCACATGGGCAGAACATTAAATGGAAAAGACTACTGAGGCGTTAATACTGTCATAAGCATTAATTGTGGCGAAAATTCCTTTTTTATGAAGATCCACTTCCTAATTATTTAATTGATAAATAAATGGAAAGTGGGGAGACTATCTGTATTGGGAAAAAACTGAGTTTATATTAAAGATGATGTGGCATGACACGTGGTTTGGTTAAATGGTCAAAGCGCAACAATTGATTAAGAGGCACGGATGGAGACAGCCACGGGAAGAGGAATTTAAATAGGCACGAGACGAAGTGCAGATACGAGTCTCGTACCAATTCAAGTCATTTACAGCCAACGGATTAGAAGGCATTAAAGACAAAGATCTGATGAAAGAAAGGGGTCCAAATTCATTATTAAATACCTGATACGTTAGAAAATTGGTATTTAATAGGAATGATTGTATAACGACTTATTCAATATCATTTATTACTCATAATTATATCATTAAAGTTGAGGCTTCATTCCTTTACCTAGAATTACCTATAAAAGGAAGAAGTATCATCATTTGTAAGGACACGGAATACTATTGGGAATTCATTAAAATACAAAATTGTTTGCTATTTTACCATCATTCTCAAAAGTATTTTATTTTCGTCTCTTGATTATCAGTAACCCGAATTTCTTTTTAGCTTTGACCAAAGACTCAGATTTTTGGTTAAACACTTACTAAATAGAGATTGACATATTACATTTGTAGAAGTAGTCCTAGGGGTAGATATCCCCACATGCAAAGGAGTACTATTACTTGTAGTATTTTGATTGCCTAGAGTTCTAAGCATATTACAAACAGAAATAGGCACTTTGTAAAACTGCTTTCCCTGCACATATCCATAGCAAGATGTTGTTTCACAAAAAGAGGGCCATTGTCACGACCAAAAACCAATCCGGTCGTGACAATGCCTATCGTGGTATTAGGAAAGCCGACACATTACCAAAACAAACGAGATTTTCATTTTCAAGATAATTTCCCAAGCTATTTAATATAAAACCTTCATAAGAAGTGTAACAAAAGTACGGAAAAGAAAGCCCGACATCGGGGTGTCACTAGTCATGAGCATCTACTACAATCGTCTGATAATATCGAGACTAACATAGTCTGAAAAATAACTGAAAAACAACTAAGGGAAGATGAAGATGGAGGAAGTAGGGTTGCGATTGCCAGGAAGCTACCTTGCTAACTTTGATGGATCTGCAACTGAATAATCAATACCTGCTATCGGGTTCAAAAATACCTGGATTTACACACAAGGTACAGGGAGTAACGTGAGTACCCTAACTCAGTAAGTAACCAAAGTAAATAAAGGTTGAGAAGTAGTGACGAGCAATAAAGCATATACAGTTCATATCATGAAATCTCAGTAAAATACAATAGGCTTTTAAAACCATAGTTTGGATCAACTCAGCTTATTTAAATTTAGATTCAGTAAAAATCATTTTTAAAATGTCTTTCAACAGTTTTCAAAATAAAGGCTCAATGCAACCGTGAGCAAAATGATGAAATCATGGACAGCCCCTCGGGCAACCCTCACTCGTATACAGCCCATCGGGCAACATAAATCTTAAACATCCCCTCGGGCAAACCTCACCATCACTCATATATAGCCCCTCGGGCAAAATATCACTCACAATTAGGGTACCCGCGCTCACTGGGGGTGTGCAGACTCCGGAGGGGCTCCTACAGCCCAAATGCTATAATAAGCAACCTCGTGGCATAAATCAATCAGGACCTCGGCCTCACATAATCATGAATCAGTAATAACCTACTGCGGTGCGTAGCCTGATCCCATAAAACCTCACAAAACAGGTCATCGGCCTCACTCAGTCATAAACCTCTTAAGCCACTCGGGCTATCAGTAAAAACAGGGTGCTCAGCCCAAAATAACATTTTATATGCATCAAAACGGGATAATAAAGACTGAGTTATGAAATCAGTACAACATAGCATGACTGAGTATAGATTTTCAATCAAAACAGTGAGAGGATAATAAGAAAAGTCCCCTAAGGGTCCAAACAGCTCTGGCACAAGGCCCAAATGTGGCATTCAGCCCAGTATATAGAAATTCTTTCTAAAACACATAAGTATCATATAGTTTCAGTCAAATACGCAACTTTATTAGTTGTTACGGGACGGACCAAGTCACAATCCCCAACAGTGCATGCCCACACGCCCATCACCTAGCATGTGCATCACCTCAAAGTAGTAAAATGATGCAAAATCCGGGGTTTCATACCCTCAGGACTAGATTTACAATCGTTACTTACATTAAACAAGCCAATTCCAATACCAAGCAAGCCAAGCAATGCTCCAAAAATGCCATCTCACGTGTTCCGGCCTCCAAACGGCTCGAAACTAACCAAAAACAACTCAAATATACCAAACAAAGCTAAAGGAACCAATCCCAATTGAAAAAGGTCGAATCTTTAATCAAAAGCCCAAAATTGGCCAAAAAACCCAACCTGGGCCTGCATCTCGGAACCTGACAAAACTCACAAAATCTGACAACCCATTCAACTATGAGTCCAACCATACTAGTTTCATCCAATTCCGACTATGAATCGATGTTCAAAACATAAAAATTCACTTGATAAAAATTTAGGCAAAAAGCCCCAAATTTCACTTTGAAATCATCAATCAAATGCCAAAAATGAAGATGGATTCATGAAATATAACAAAAACTGAGTAGAGAATACTTACCCCAATCCATATGGTGAAAATCGCCCAAATCCGAGCTCCCCAACTCAAAATATGACCAAATGAACAAATCCTTATTTTATATATTTTTTTGCCAGATATTCTGTCTCGTTTCTCATGTCAAACGATCCTGAAAATCCCTTTTGATGCCTCCAATGGATTTCTTGTGAAATTTTAGTCAAGTTAGGCTCTTGAATCACTCCATTTGACCTTATATTGAAGGAGATATGTTGGTTTCAATATTTGGAGGGTTGTTGCATGTTTACGATACTTGGCTAATTTGGCTCAACTACCCTTCACCTTTTTTTTTATCTAATCCACCTTTACTCCCTTAAGCTATTCTGTCATGGAATTTTTACTTTGGTGGCGAGGAGTAAAAGAATTTTAGTCAGCCCTGAGGATGATAAAGATCGTAGCTGGTATGTCCGATTTGTTGCCGCTCCCACGATAGGGCTAGTAGGTGAAGAAAATATGTCATTCCCTGAAAAGTGGAATTTTTCACGTAAGTTTTCTTTACAACTTTCTCTTCTTTTTTTTATTGAAAAGAGTTTGTTCTTCCCGTGGCTATTTAACTTTTCTTATTTCAGCAACCATGGGAACTGTTGAAGAGATTTCTAATTTCTGTGGTTAGGTAGAAAAGTTATAGACCATTGCTCCAATGGAAGTTAGATCTTGGAAGTACCTCTCAAATAGGGTTGGTTGGAAGGTTAAGACCCACAGTAAGAATTGTTTCTTTCTATTTTCATCTATTCTTTCATTAGAATGTTTTTAACCCTTATTTTTATCAGGGTTTCCTATTTGCAGTGTAAGTGTTGCATCGATTGTAGCTTCTAGAGTTTCTTTGGCAAGAGCTCAGGAGATAGTTTTGAGTTCTTCATCGAAAAGGAAAGTTGACAAACCCCAGGATTCTGAAGAGGAGGAGGAATGGGATGGAAGTTCTTTGATTAACGGGCCACGGGCTAGAAAACGCGTCATTTCAGATGATGAAGTTACTCCTCCCCATTCTGTTCCCATGACCGAGCCTACTGAAGCCACTTTAGTGAGTTCTGACGAAGATAGTCCTATGGCAACTCGTGACTCTGATGAACAACTTTTTTCACGTGTGTTTGATAGTGAAGGCTTTGATTTGGTGTTTGATGAAGTACCCTTTGCATCTTTCATCGTATTTGTCCCAATAGAACGCTCTTTGCATGTTTTTACTGCTGCTGTTTCTGCTCTACCTCAAGCTGTTATGACATCATCTACAGTCCCCGCTAATAATGTTTCTCGAACTAAAGTTGGTTCTTCAAGTGGAAGTAGAGTGATGAAGCAAATTACCATTGAGGTTCCTGCCGATGGTAATCTTTTGAAGAAGTCAGTCCAAGGTGACGTATGGTTGAAACCCTTGATTGGTCCAGTTGAAAAGTTCAAGCTAGAAAGTCATAGTTCTTTGACTTGTATGAATGACATTGTGCAATCATCATTGAAGGTATTGATGTCTTTTCATGTTCCATTCCATTTTCCTTCTGCTAAAATTCTTACTCCTTTTTTTATGTAGATCAATCTCATCGGTAAGGAGATGATGAAAATAGTTTCCCATATAGAAAAATAATGCATGATTACCAGATTGAGGCAGATAATTGGAAAGAGCAATATGAAAGTCTCCAGCTTGAGATGGAAGTTTTAGAAGAAAACAAATGTACCTTAGAGAAGCAGTTGAGGGTCATGGCATCAGAGTTAACACTTGAGAAAGCTTCTTCCAACTAGGCAGGCAAGGATAAAAACCTCCTCGAGACATCTTTTGTTGAACAACTCTCCAAAGCCACTGAAGATATCAGAGGTCTAAAGGCCTTGTTGAATGACAAAGAGGTCTATGTAGGTGAACTTGTTCAAACGCTCACCCAGACCCAAGAAGATCTCCGTGTGTCTTCTGATAAAGTCAAGTTTTTGGAGAGTTCCCTTGCCCCTTTACAATCTTATTACGATGCTGCTTTGGTTGAGAGGGACGAGCTCAAGAGTGAAATTGATCATCGGGAAAGAGACTCCGAGGCTCTTGAGGACAAAACTGTTGTTGAGGTAAGTTGGGCCATTTTGAACACGCGCTATGATACCCTTATGGAGGTTAACCAAGAAAGTTTTAACTTGGATGGTGAGTTAGCAAAGATTAAATAGACCATTGAAAAAACTCAGCAAGACCAAAGTTTCTCTTCTCCCATGGTTGATACTCCCAAGAACGTTGAAGCTGATCCTGGTGCGGTAGATGTCCCAGCTCTTACAGACCAAATCGAGCCTTCTGTTGCTAATGATGTCGTCTTGATTTCTTCTTCTGAACCTGCTCCACAGTGAAAGTTTATTTGTGAAGTTTGACCCCCTTTTTTTCCTTTTTAGTGGAATGTGTGGTAGTTTTGCCCCTTGTCCCATTTGGGGGTAATGTTTTTGGTAACAATATGTCCCCAGGTCTTTTCGGGGATTTAAAATGACAATCAGTTTAAGACTAAGTTCATACTTAGTTTTAACTTAATATTATCAAGTTTTTGTTTTAACTTAATTCTCTTGAGTTTCTGTTATACTCTTTTAATACTTTACCTTGTTTCTTTATAAGCTCAAGGTCTTAATTTTATTTTAATATGTGGGTTTTTGTCTTACCCTTTTGACTTTTTGCATTTTAGTAATGCTTAATTAACTTCATGGTTTTTTGAATCAAACATGAATTATAAAAGAGGGCCTTTTTATATATGACACTTAATGAAGAAGACGTCTTAACTTCATAATGGTGTAAACATACAAAAGAAGAAATAGGAACACACATGTTTCTTGGAAAAACTTTTGATAAAGTTGTTATTCTAACTTTGCCAAGTTTAAATAACATCGTGCATGTATTTAAGTATCTTCTATAACTCTCCCATAACTGTTTTCTTTACAACAGATTTGTAAAAAGAAGATCCAAGGGTAGGGTTTCTTTATAACCCATGGCTAAATACTTCCTAAATTTATATCCATGAATGTATTCTTCACAGGCTTTTGAATCAGGCTTGTATTTGCTTGTGTTTTTGGCTCGTGACTTTTGCTCTGAACTTTACACTTGTTGAGTAGACTTTAAGCTTGACTTGAAATTTGATTGTTTCAGTCTTCTTTGCCTTCCTTATACATATATTATATGTATTATACAGTCCCCTAAGTGTTTGAGCTTTGAAGTATGAAATCTCGAGCACTTGATTATTCCTTCCATACGGTCCTTTTCCTGAAAAGGAAAAATATAAGGGACTCGGAGGTATAACATTAGATGTAGACTGTTTAACCCATTCTATTTCTATCAGGATAGTTACAACCCTAGAAGGGGAATTATGTTTCTTCTGCATGTCTTTCAGGTCTAAATTCATCATTTAGTGTGGTCTAGCTTTTTGCCTATCATCTAAAATCATTAGTATAATTTTAACAATTCAAAAATAAAATCGTAATTGGTGGATACCTGCTGTCAGTATTTCCTTTCCTTAGAAATAGTACTTCTTTAGATGAACAGCATTCCAATTCGAAGGTAAGATCTTGCCGCTAGGGTTTCAAGCTCATAAGCACCTTTTCGTGCAATTCCACGAATCTTGTAAGGCCCTTCCCAGTTTGGACTTAATTTTCCTGCATTGATTGCCCTCGTGGATTGGAAAACTTTCTTGAGTACATAGTCCTAATCATGAAGTACCTGAGATGAGCTTTCCGATTGTAATACTGCTCAATAACTTATTTTTGTGCCGCCATCCTTATTACGGCAGTTTCCCTCCTTTCTTCAAGTAAATCTAGATTTACCTGCATCTCTCTTTCATTCAACTCCTCATTAGCTTGAATAATTCTTGTGCTTGGTTCCCCTATATCGACTGGAATTAAGGCTTCAACTCCGTATACAAGTGAAAACGGTATTTCTCCCGTACTTATTTTTGTTGTTATTCGGTAAGCCCACAAAACTCCTGACCAATTACCCTTTGATTCTTCTAATCTTTTCTTCAAGTTTTTGATAATAAATTTATTTGTCGATTCGACTTGTCCATTGCCCACCAGATGATAAGATGTCAAGGTAATCCTTTTAATTTGCCAACTTTGAAAGAATTCTGTGATTTGTGCACCTATAAATCGTGGGCCGTTATCACACACGATCTCCTTTGGCACCCCAAATCGGCATATAATGTTACGCCAGATGAAGTCCCTGACCTCTTTTTCTCGTACCTGTTTGAAGGCTCCTGCTTCTACCCACTTAGTAAAATAATCAGTGAGTACTAACAGAAATCTTGCCTTACCTTTAGCTTGTGGTAATGGTCCTATGATATCCATCCCCAACTTCATAAAAGGCCATGGTGCCACAACTGGATGTAATAATTCAGCTGGTCGATGCATGTTGTTGCCATATCTTTGGCACTTGTCACACTTAGCCACAAAATTTTTTGCTTCTTCTTTCATTTTTGGCCAGTAATAGCCGGCTCTAATTATGGTTTTTACCAAAGATATTCCTCCAGCGTGATTTCTACAATGTCTCTTCTGTATTTCTTTCATCACATATTCAGTTTGAGAAGGTCCGAGACATCTTGCTAAAGGGCCACCGAACATCTTTCGATATAAATTGCCTTGATTTAAACAGTAACGAGCTGCCTTTTGGCAAAGTTCCTGAGCCTTTTTCTTATCCTCAAGAAGTATTCCATACTGCAAAAAATTGACAATTTCATTTCTCCAATTCCAAGTTAGATTATTTTAATTTACCTCATTTTTATCTTGATCAAGAATTGAATGAAACAAATGTATCACGGAAGCATTTTCTTCATTTGTTACTTCTGTGGCGAATGCGAGATTATTAGTAATAGGATGCGAGATTATTAGTAATAGAATGCGAGATTAGCTAAATCTTGTGCCTTTTCCAAGTACTGTTGCATCCTTGCCTCTCTAGCTATATAAGTCCCCAGCATTTGGTTAACTACGAGCTATGAATCGCTCTTGATTACGACTTTCTCTATTCCGAGCTCTCGTGATAATTCTAAACCTGCAATCACAGCTTCATATTCTGCCTCATTATTAGTAATAGGATGACATTTTACGCCTTGTCTTATGGTTTCTCCCGTAGGTGGTACCAAAACAATGCCTAGACCTGCACCTTTTACATTTGATGAACCGTCAGTAAATAAGGTCCAAGTACCTGGATTAGACCCGTTAAATACCTGCAATTCTTTTTCTGCATCCAATTGTATCCCTTGACTAAAATCTGCCACAAAACTGCTAAAACTTGTGACTTTATTGCAGTTCTTGGTTGATATATGATGTCATATTCGCTTAGCTCTATAGCCCATTTGTCTAGTCTACTTGATAACTATTGTTTATGTAATATATTACGTAAGGGTTAGGCAGTTACTATAGAGATAGGATGATGACATTGAAAATAAGGCCTTAACTTCCTATATGCCATAATTAACGCAAGTGTAAGTTTTTCTAGATGAGGATACCGAGTCTCAGCATCCAATAATGACTTACTAACATAATAAATCGAAGATTGTTTACCTTGGTCCTCTTGAAATAATACGGCACTTACCGCTACTTCTGAAACAGCAAGGTAGATGAGTAGTTTTTCCCCATCTTTTGGTTTTACGAGCAATGGTGGATTTGACAAGTATACTTTCAAATTTTTAAGCGCCTGCTAACACTCTTCAGTCCATGCAAATTGATCTTTCTTTTTTAGGATTGAAAAGAACCTGAAGCATTTTTCTGATGACTTGGAATAAACCTTCCCAAAGCAGTTATTTTTCCTGTCAGTCTCTATACTTCTTTCTTACTCATTAATATATCCGGAATTTCCTCAATAGCTTTAGGGATTTACTTCAATGCCACTGTTAGAAATAAGAAATTCCAAGAACTTACCTGATGATACTCCAAACGCGCATTTCTCAGGATTTAATTTCATGTTAAATTTGCGAAGAATTTGAAATGTATCAAACAAGTATTGAATATGAGCCCCTACATGTTGTGATTTGACCAGCATATCATCTATATAAACATCCATGGTTTTCCCTAGATAATAATGAAACATTTTGGTCACTAGCCTTTGATATGTGGCCCCAGCATTATTGAGACCGAACGACATAACTTTGTAACAGTAAGTCCCCTTGTCTGTTATGAATGATGATTTTTCTTCATTAATAGAATCCATTTTTATCTGATTATACCCTGAATAGGCATCTAAAAAGCTTAATAATTCATGTCCTGCAGTAGCATCAATTAGTTGATCTATATGCGGTAAGGGAAAAAATTCTTTAGGACAAGCTTTATTTAGATCAGTATAATCTACACAAACGTGCCACTTACCATTCTTTTTAGGTACTACTACAGTATTGGCTAACCAATTTGGATACTTTACCTCGCGGATGGACCCAATTTTAAAAGCTTTTACACCTCATCTTGAATCGCCTGATTTTTGTAAGAACCTTGCTTTCTTTTCTTTTGTTTGACAGGTGAGTATGATGGATCTTCAATTAATTTATGGGTCATCACTTCTGATGGTATACCTATCATATCGGAATGGGACCAAGCAAAACAATCTATGTTAGCTTTTAAAAATTCCGTCAACTTACATTTCATTTCTTAGCTGATGTTGGTCCCAACGTAAACTTTTCTGTTAGGCCAGGGTGCAAGTAGTACTACAGCTTCCAATTCCTCAATCGTTGTTTTGATGTTTTCATATTCTTCTGGTTCTTGGATGGTATCAGGCCTCGAGTCTACATCTGTTCGTTCGTGCTTAGTTGAGGCTTGTGTTGTAGCATCCTCAACCGAATTCTGGGATTGCTATTTTTCTCCGCTTTTTGCGCTTGAATCTGCTACGAAATTAATCTCTAAGATTCTTATTGGTCACCACAGATTTTCTGTACTCCCCATTGTGAAGGGAATTTGATAACCTGATATAAAGTAGATGGAACAACATCCATCTCATGAATCCACAGTCTGCCAAGAATCATATTGTAAGCCATATCTATTTCTACTACTTGAAATTTGGTATCTTTGACTACTCCTTCAGCAAATGTGGTGAGTATTATTTCCCCTTTTGTTACGACGCTCGAGTTGTCAAAACTAGACAAGGTGTGTGCCTTGGGTATCAGCTTATCTTCGGCTTGCATCTCGTTTACCACTCTTAACAAAATAATATTCACGGAACTACCTAAATTAATCAGAACTCATTTTACATTAGTGTCATGTACAAATAAAGATATTACCAGTGCATCATTATGCAGGGTTAGCACGCCATCTGCTTCTGCATCATCAAATGTAATACTATCCTCTTCCAAAACATGTCGAACTCGCTTCCCGTGTGTAACTGTAATTTTTGACATTTTCATTGTTGTCGTGTATGTTACGCCATTGATCTCTTCTCCTCCACTTATGACATTAACCATCCTTTTTGGTGAAGGAGGTTTTGGTGGCTCCTGTCTATTCTTCATATATGCTTTCTTTCCCTTTTCACTTAACAATTCAGTTAAATATCCTTGTTTTAATAAATGTTCTACTTCACCTTGCAGCAATCTGCAATCCTCCATTTTGTGACCGTGGTCATTGTGAAACTCGCACCAAAAATCAGGATTTTGCCTATTGGGGTTTGATCTCATTTCCTTGGCCACCGTACCTTGTCTCCCATGCTCATTAAAACAGCCACCAACTCGGATGTGCTAACATTTAAACTGTACCCGCCAATTTTTGCCTTTGAGCTTCTGTCATCATCTCGTGTCTCTATCATGTTTTGTTCTTTTCTGAACCTTGATGATGAACCTGACTCTCTATCTCAACATCTATGATCATACCTTGGGTTTTCCTATTTTGAACCTGAGTCTCTTCCAGCTGGTCCCATATAAGGCTCGTACCTGCTTTTGCCGGACTTTTTTTAGTTTCAGCTCGTCTTGAACTCGTCTTTTCATCTTTTCGAGACTGAATGATAGTATCTTTTTCTATTCGTAGCTTTGTGTTGTATCTGTTATAAGCATCATTCCAAGTTATTGCTGGAAATTCTCGTAAACTTTCCTTGAGTCTCCTCGTGGCTTCCGATCTTTTTTTATTTAGATTACTGTCAAAGGCCATAGCCGCCTAGTTATCAGGTACACGTGGAAACATCATCCTCTCACACTGGAATCTGTCTACAAATTCCCTGAGCAGCTCTGTATCTCCTTATTTTATTTTGAAAATGTCCTCCATTCGTTTTTTCAACTTTTTGAGCTCCCGAGTGTGCTTTGATAAATGAATCTGCAAGCTCGGCAAAAGAATCTATAGAATTTTTGGGTAAAAGAGAATACCATGTTAATGCTCCCTTCGTGAGCATTCTCCGAATTTTTTGACTAGTACCGATTCAATTTCTTGCTTGGTCAAGTCGTTGCCCTTTATGCCAGTTGTAAATGCGGTTACGTGATCCCGTGGGTCAGTTGTTCCATCATATTTTGGAATATTGGGCATCTTGAATTTCTTTGGAATTGGTAAAGGATCGACACTTGGCTTCCAAGGTTGTTGAGAGTATTTTCCATATCCATTCCCTTGATTACATGTGGCACTCCAGGTATCTGCTCTATGCGATCGCTCTGCTCCTTCTGTAAATCAGAATTGACTGGGTTACCTAAGCCTCTATCACGAGATTCGCTAGGAGTTCCTCCACTACATGAGTTAACAAGTCCTGAGTGAGGTTTTTCCACGATATTGTTGTTTGGAGTTGGTGTTGGTGGTGCAACACTTGGCAGCTGGTTAGCAAAAGCCTGAAGAGCATTACTGACCTGTTGGGCGATTAATTTTTCAAAGCTTCATCAATAGCTTGATTATTGTCGAACTGATCATTCGTATTTGATTTAGATCCATCAGGAGTCCCCTCTCAGGATTGTCGAGGAGAGTTTCGTGGCGATGGAACTGGAGTTCCTTCACCTTGTTGATTCTCATGACGTTGCAGATTTTCGTGGTGTTGTAATTTGTTGGTTGTTGTCATTGACATTTGACATGATTGTTTTTACAAGAGAGTCGATTTAGAAAGAAAATGATTATCAGATTCTCGGTAACGGAACCAATTTGTTTAACCAGAAAATAGGATCTTTGGTCAAAGTTTAATTTTAGAAAAACTCGGGTTACTGATAATCAAATAAAGAAACAAAAAAATTGAATAGAAATGTAGCTGAGTAAGCAAAAAAAAAAGCAAAGTAAATTAGTGTATTCCAATAATAATTTGTGTCCCCTTATAAATGTTATTTCTCTCCTTTTATAGTTATTCCTAAGTACGACATTTCGTTCCTCTCATAATAGAGCCATAATGAGCAATTACTGGCATTAATGTAACGTTATAATTAGCAATTGTAACTATTTCGTGAAGATTCTATAATATTTTCCTTCATTGATGCTCATTAATTACAGATAATACGTACCTGTACTTTTTGCTAACTAGGTTTATCCTTCCGATGCCTCTTCAAATTATCAAGAGATACGAGTAACCATCCCTTCTTATTTTCTGGTATTCTTGTCTGTACCTATTAAGGTTCACAACTCTTTAAATACTCTCTGCCAGTTGTCATTCTTTTATTAATCCACGTGTCTTGACATGTCAGCACATAATGAAAATCAAATGTTAACTTGATTTTCCCCAACACACTCAGGACCCTACTCGAACATACCAACAAGTCTCATATCATAATATGGACCTACTCTAGGCCTCAAAACACACATAACAATACCGAAACGACGAATCACACCTCAATTCGAAATCAATAAACTTGAAACTTCAAACTTTGACAACTGATGCCGAAACCTATCAAATCACGTCCAATTGACCTAAATTTTGCACACAAGTCACATTTGAAATTATGGACCTGATCCAACTTCCGGAATCGGAATCCGACCACAACATCAAAAAGTCCACTCCCCATCAAACTTTTCAAAATTCCAACTTTCATTATTTCAAGCCAAATTCTACTACGGACCTCTAAATCACAATTCGGACACACTCCTAAGACCAAAATCATCCAACGGAGCTAACAGAACCATCAGAAATCCAGTCCGAGGTCAAATTCTAGAAATTCAAAACTTGGTCAAACCTTTAAAATTTAAAGCTTCTAGCTAAGAATCATTCTTCCAAATCAATTCTGAATAACCTGGAAACCAAAATCAATGATTCACATAAGTCAGAATACTTCATACAGAGCTACTCGTTCCCTCAAACAACCGAGTGAAGTGCAAATGCTCAAAACGACTGGCCGGGTCGTTACATGCATTCGCAAAAGGTTTTGTGCTTCCTGGTTTATATTGTTTGTTTTCCTTATTTTTTGCTTCCTTGGCTAGAGCGTCCGCTACTAAATTTCTTTTTCTGAAATTATGTCGAAGTAGAAGGCCCTTCTCTTGGTGCATTAATGTCTTGCATGAGTGTATTAGATTAGCTAATGCCGCATGTCCGTTATTAATAGCATTTATTACTTCTATTGACTCTGTTTCTATTTCTAGCGGAAATAAATCAAACCTGATCACCAATTGAAGACCTTCCTGGAGTGCCTGCAATTCAATATATAAGGGAAATAGACCATCACAGTATTTGTTAAAGCCTAATATTCATTTCCCAGTGTTGTCCCTAAATACACCACCTATTCCACAGTTTTGAATTGTAAATACACCATCTATGTTTAATTGTATCCAGCCTTTCTGGGGTGCATACCAACAAATTTGAACAGTTGTGGTTATTTTTGAATGCGGATTTGTAGAGGTCATGAAGTGAAATTCAAGAGAGTGATTAATGATATTTTGAAGTGATGGTCTATGGGTAGTATTATTGGTATTGTTACTATTCCTATTTAGCCATATTTCCCATATTAGGAAGGGGAGTAGGTCTTCCCAATGAATGTGAGATGGTTTCATACTAGGCCTAAGATTTTTAGTGTGCATTAGCCAGTGTTGTGAGATGGTAGTGGTTAGGTCTCTGAATCCTAGTTTATTCCATAGAAATTGTACTATGGGGCATCTAATAAATATATGCATGATGGATTCTTCCTCCATTCGACACATAGGGAAAATGTTGTCAATGTTAATGCCAATGTAGTGGAGGTACTGACGGCAAGGAATTATGTTGTATAGACATTCCCAGAGGAAGAATTTTATTTTATTAGGACACTTTAGATTCCATATCCACATGAGGTCGTATTGAGGGGTGGTGGTATTATTATTAATATTAAGGAAACTTTTGCTACTAACACAACTATTTGTGTTGAGGTTCCAGATTGGAGTGTCATTATTTCCTTCATTTAGAGACATTGGGATTTGATCAATCTTTGTCTTAATTTCCTTATTTGTTAAATCCCATTGGCCATTGGACATTATGTCTTTGACCTTGGAGGTTGATTTTCTTTTGGTAAGAGGTTCTTCAATGCATTGTCTTAGCGGTTGAAGATTTGGTACCGGACGGAAGTCCAAAGGTCTAGGTTTGAATTTTTGCTCGGTTACCACCTGATACCTTTTGAACAGATCGACCAACCTTTTAGGATACCTTTCCAGATGAAGGAGGTTAAGCTTCTAGAATTATTATTGGCATATTTGGAGATGAGAAGTCTGGACCATAGAGTAGTTGGATTTGTGAGGATCCTCCAAGCAAGGTTGCTTAAGGAAATTAGATTTTTTGTTTTGGCCTTTTTTAGGCCAAGACCCCCTTCCTCTTTTAATTTGGTTAAATTAGTCCAACTTACACAATGAAGTTTTTTGGATTCATTGGTTGATCGCCAGATAAATTATGTTGGATATGATCTATTTGGTTGAGAGTTTTGATAGGGAGGTGTGTATATTTCATGCCATGACTGGGAATTGAGTTTAGGGAAGAGATTTCTAGGGTTGTTCTGCCAGCAATATTAAGAAAATTGGCTTTCCAAGCAGTCAATTTCTTTTGCATGTTATCAATTATGAATTGATAGTCCCTCGGTGTTAGTTGATTCTGGAGTATGGGGTATCCTAAATATTTCCCAAAGGAGTTGCTAATATTCATGTTAAATTTATTAGCAACATATTTAGCTAAGTTGGGAGCACAATTGTTTGAGAGAATGATCCTTCATTTTTGTAGATTAATATTTTGTCCAGATAGTCTGCAGTAGAGAGAAAGACATTTTTTGATTGAGTTGCATGACTTCTCATTCACCTTAGCCATTAGAGTGAGGTCATCAGCAAAGAAGAAGTGAGATATGTCAGGATCTTCGGGACTAAGGTGTATAGGGTCCCATTGGTAGATATCTACTTTGTGGGAGATAAGGCGAGAGAACATTTTCATACAAAGTATGAAAATGTAGGGTGAGAGTAGATAACCTTGTCTAATGCCTTTGCTTGGTTTAAAAAATTCAGTAGTTGATCCGTTGACTAGGATTGCTATATTTCTTGTACAAATACAGTGCATAATTAATTTTGAGATTGATGGAGGGAATTTGAAGAATTTGAGCATACGATAGATAAACGAACATCTTAATCGATCAAAAGTTTTTTCTAAATCTATTTTTAAGATCATACTAGCCTTTTTTCCTTTAGTCTTTTTGAATTGGTTAATACTTGAATTATAATAGCATTATCGCTAGTTCTTCTTCCTTTGATAAAACTTGCTTGAAACAGGCTAATCGGTTATTGAGAAAGGGTTTTAATCTGTTGGCATAATTTTTGTGATAACTTTGTACACTGTATTACAAAGACCAATTGGTTGGAATTCTTTTAGATTATTTGCATTATGAATTTTTGGAATAAGGCAGATATAGGTGTTATTAATAACCTTTGGGGAGGGAATTGTCGCGGAAAACTTGTAAACAAAGATTAATGACTGATGGCCCCACAAATTTCTAGTATTTCTGATAGAAAATGGATGAATGTCGTCTGGCCCTGGTGCCTTAAAGGGTTTTAAAGAAAAGATAACATTGGTGACCTCAAAAGGATTTAAGGGATTATCCAACTTTCTGAGATCGATTTTGTTGAAATTTGAAGGATCATGGTGAATGTCTATCCAGCTAGTGGATGTGTGGGATGTTTTGAAGGTGTTGAGAAAATATTGCTTGGTATGAGTTAAAATTTCTGATGGTTTATTGATCCAGTTGCCCGCATCATTTTTAAAAAAACATAATTTTGTTTTTTCTTTTCTTGTTAGAGGACATGATGTGGAAGAACTTATTATTTGCATCTCCCTCTTGAATCCAAGAGATTCTGGCTCTAAGTTTCCAATAATCATCTTCAATTTTAAGGTAGTTGTTGTACTCTATTTATAGTGAGTTTTAATTGTTGAAGAAAAATACTGTTATAGTAGTGCTTGGATTCTTGTATATCTTTTATCCTAGCCAAGATTCTTTTTTCTCTACAGAAGATATCTCCAAAGACCTTATTTTTTCATGCTTTAACATTACCTAGAAATAGATTAGCCGAGTTCACATACTTAGTGTCTTTCCAACTTTCTTTTACTAGGTTATTGAAGTCTGGTTATCTGCATCAATAGGTTTCAAGCCTAAAAGGTTTTGGAAGGGAAATATTTGATCTAGGGATTATTTGAAGGAGTAAAGGATTGTGGTCAGAGTGTGTTTTTGTAAGGTGAGTTACTGAAGCATTCGGAAAGCGGCTGATCCAACCACTATTAGCAAGGATTTTATCTAATCTTTCTATAATAAGACCTTTGTTCTTCTTTCTACGATTTGTCCATGTGAATTTTCATCCCTTAAACCCTAGATCAATAAGACCACATTTATTGATACAGTTCCACAAATATTTGGTTCGATTTCTATTCACTTGGTTACCGCCTAATTTTTCTGTTGAATTTAGGACATCATTAAAGTCTCCCCTACTAGCCATAGCCCATTAAAATTAGCTTTCATGTTAATAAGATTGTTCCACATTTGATTTTTGTGGTTAATGTTAGTACTAGTATATATATAGGTAAACAACCAAGTTTGTGAGTGAGAATTACCTCGATGGTTGCACTAATTTTGTAACGATCCGATCGGTTGTTTTGAGCTCTAGCGCATCGTTCAGTGGTTTGAGGCCTTGAGTAGCTTCACTTCAGGTATTATGACTTGTATGCATGGTCAGAACTGAATTGTGGGAAGTTCGGAGTTGATTTGGAAAGAGAATTCTCATTTTGGAAGCTTTAAGTTGAAAGAATTGACTAAGATTGGATTTTTGAGTAAACAACCTCGGAATTGGAATTCGAAGGTTCCATGAGGTTTGTATGATGACTTCGGACTTGGGCGTATGTCCGGATCGTGTTTTGGAAGACCTGAGAACATTTCGGCACCTATTGTGGGAGTTAGCATTTTTGGAAGAATTTCATAAGTTTCGGATGAAGTGCATTTCAGTGTTATCAATGTCTGTTTGGGATTCTGGGTCTGGTAATAGCTCCATATGGTGATTCTAGTATTGGAAGCGTGATCGGAAGTGGATTTGGAGGTCTGTAGTTTTTGGAGTCATTTGGCCAAAGTTAGAAATTTGAAGGTTTTTGGGAAGTTTGACCGGAAGTGGACTTTTTGATATCGGGGTCGGATTCTGAATCTGGAAGTTGGAGTAGGTCTGTAATGTCAAATATGTCTTGTGTGCAAAATTTGAGGCCGATCGGACGTGATTTGATAAGTTCCGGCGTCGGATGTATTGAAGTTCTAAAGTTTATAAATCTCGAATTGGGGTGTGATTCGTGATTTCAGCATTGTTTGATGTGATTTGAGGCCCCGAGCAGGTCCACATTATGCTATGGGACTAGTTGGTATGATTGGACGGGGTCCTGGGGGCCTCGGGTGGATTCCGGCTGGTTAACAGCTCGAATTGGAGCTGGGAGGAAGAGCTGAAGCCTGATGTCATCTGGTATAACCGCACTTGCGAAGTCTTTGCCGTAGGTGTGGAGACACAGAAGCGGCCTGGGTGCCGCAAAAGCGAGAGTGGTTGGGGTAGTATGGGATCGTAGATGCGGTCATCTTGCCGTAGAAGCGGGTCCGCACCTGCGGAAGGAAGGGCACAGATACGAAATTTGAGGGCCTGGAGGAGGATCGCAGAAGCGGATTGTGGGTCACACCTGCAGAACCGAAGAAGCGGTCAAGTGACCGCAGGTGCGGAAATGCTGGAGGCAGTGAGGTTCTTTTAAATCGGGGGTTGGGTTCATTTCAACCCCATTTCTTCCATTGGAACCGATTCTGGAGCAACTTTGAGGTGCCATTTTCACCACCAAGCATGAGGTAAGTGGTGTATGCTAGTTTTGAGTTTAATACATGATTGTATATGGATTTGAGCATGAAAATTTGCGGAAAACTTGGGGTTTTAGGGAAAACCTAGAAAAATTGGTATTCTTGGATTTTGACCACGATTTTGGGCATGATATTTAGAGTAAATTACATATTTGAGTTCATGAGGTTATGGGTAAACTTCATATTCGAAAAGTTTCGGGATCCGGGCACGTGGGCCCGAAGGCAATTTTGTCAACTTTTCGATCGGGGTTAGGAATTGTTATAAAGTAGATTATAATGAGTAATTGAACATATATTAATGGATTTACATAATTATTGGCTAGTTTTGGAGCGTTGTGCATCAATTTGAGTCTTCGAAAGGGCGTGAAATGCCGGTGATGGAACTTTTGAGCGAGGTGAGTCTCCTTTCTAACCTTTTAATAGGAAATTATACCCGTAGGTGAATTAATTGGATTTGTGCTTCTATTTGTGGGGGCTACGTATGCACGAGGTAACGAGAGTCTGTGCGTAGCTACTATTATGCTTGAGTCCGGGTAGTCTAGGACAAAAAAGCATGCTATACCTGAAATATTTGTAATCATATTGACAATCCAAATTGCTTAAATCATATCGAATTAGTAAATAAATTTTCTAAAAGGTTTAATCTCTTTTTCTTAACTGATAAAAGAGAAATTTCCATTTCCCTGGATAATTGTTCCCTGATGACTTCTTGATTGACTATCTGTGTGTGTTTAATTTTGGAACGGGCCGAACGCCTCGGCAGATTAAGTAGATGTATCTATGGTTTGTACCATTCGATCCTCTGGCAGTGCACAGTTTAAATACCTATTGGATCGGGTCGTACGACCTCAGCATGTTTTGCGCATGCTTGTAATGCTTGCTATAGATTTATAAACTGATATTGCCTCCCTGGTCTGAGATAAATTGATAAATAATATATTATGAATTTGGAGACTTCTTAATATAAAAAGGAATGTTTACTTGTTTCTTGACTTACTTGAATTTACTGTTGTTTTTAATAAATGCATGATTATTCGCATTATTAATATATTACTACTGGACCACTAGTAAGTGTCAAAGTCGACCTCTCGTCTCTACTTCTTCGAGATTAGACGGGATAATCACTGGGTACACGTTATTTTCGTACTCATACTACACTTGCTGTGAATTTTTGTTGCACAGGTGCATGTAAGTCTAGTGTCCTAGTTTGGCGCAGTGGCATGGTTGATACAGGGACTTAGGCGAGCTGCACCTCTCGAGACGATCCGCATCCAGCAGAGTCTCTTTCAAAGTATTGTACTATATTTTTTTTCTGTCCAATTGTATTCCGGACAGTTGTTGTATTACATTATTTCCTAAAAATTTCTCATGCACTTGTGACACCGGGTTCTGGAATGATTATGGGGTATTCTGTATTAACTTCAAAACATTCTTTTATTTATTTTGTAAAGATTATCTTTTACTAGCCAAATTGAAGGAAAATCATAGTTTTCACAATTATTTAAACGAGAATTTAATTAAGTATATATGATTGGCTTGCTCGAAAGCGGTGTTCGGCGCTATCACGACCCTTAGTGGATTTTGGGTCGTGACAAATTTCTTGGCTTCTACGCACAAAGCTATGAACATTGACAAGGTTATAATCCCAAAAGATATCCATACCACTTGATTGTCCCTCGGCTGGAATCTCAATCATATCAAAGAATCCAAATGGGTTTAGGAGTGACATGTGATTGTCCATTATAGTTTCCAACAGTGTGACCATGCAAGGACGGTGCACGTCAATCATTTTCCTAAGATTTGGTTTGAAATTGTCATTGTTTCCACCACGAATATTCCATATGATGAAGGAGATAGACCTATTCATGTTGATGTTCCAGTTGTGAAGATCTCCATTCTCCAGCACTTTTGGCGCATCCACTGGGTTCCTTCCCTAGAAGGGTACTAGGATCATTGCAAGTTGCCCTACTGTTGGGTCAGATGGTGGTCTTATGTCTATCGTGCACTTGTAGAGTGTCATTGGATAGTTGAGTACTTGCCTCTATTCTTGCATCTCCGTGAAGATAAATACTTTACCTCATTGATATTTGCATCTTCGATCACTGATTCTCGGATTAAGTTTATGGGTGGTTCCACTGCCTCCTCCATCATTTCCTCTTGGTTTGTTGAATTTGCTTGTATATGGCACTGTGGCGGATTTTGATGTTGTATGGGAGGTTCATGATGAGCATTGGGAGCTTGAACTTGCTTTTCACATGCATCCCATGGGGTAAAAATTGTGTTGATGCTTGTTGCTATTTCCGGGGTGAAGAATGGTAAGTCTATCACTGGATTGGTGTTTTGGATTTGGACAAAATAGGGTGGCAGGTTCCATTCTCCTATCATCATTTGACTTATGTTAGCAGTCAAGTTTAGTGCTACGGGGTGTAGTATATTGTTCACCCAAACGTGGTTCATGTAGTTGTTCATCGATAGACGGATGCCCTCCGAGATTAACTAGGCTAGATAATGGGAATTTTGTAGTACTATCACTGTAATGTTGAAGGAGATGGCATGGCCCATCAATCCCAGCTCCATCCAAGAAAATGGTTGATGATTTTCCGGTAGTGGAGGTTAGATAAAGATCGTGGGGGTATTCAGTGTTTGAGGGTTGGATGGTGTTTGGCTTGCCATATTTTGTAGTAGGTTGAGGCATAGGATTTGAATGAGACTATGATGACTCCCTCTTGATAGAGGGATTCTTGAAATTTTTAGTAGAAGTGTTAGAACTTATAGAGGGATTAAGCAGACTGTTGGTTTCTCAAAAAATCATAGTATCTTTTTCAATGATAGCGGCTTCCATTTGCATGTTATTTGAGGGGGATAACGTATGGGATTTATTAGGGAGGGTAGCAGATTGAGTTTGGGATACGTGTTCCATGGCATTGGCCATTTGGAGCATGGTTGATCGAGGTTTTGACAAGTAAGGTTTGTCATTAGTGGCATGCATGAGGTTATTATTAGTATTAGTATATTGCTCAGCATTGTAGGCATGATTAGGAGTAGGGTTAATAATATTGTTAGGAACGTTACTTTGGTAATTAGGGGTGTCTTCCATATTTGGTAACATGTGTCCATTTGATGTGTCCCTATTGTGTAAATCATTGGTTTTTACGATTTTTTCTTTTATTTTTCCGATTGGCTGGCTTATGGTATTATCCAAAACAATGTCCTCCTCCATCAAAGCTAAAAAATAGTTTTTTGATTGAGAAATTATTTTGTGCGGAGGGTGTTCCTCAGTGGTTGTATTTTTTCCAGTAGTGTTTGTATCAATAAAGGTTAATTTGGGACGGGCTTTGTAGCTTAAAGTTTGAGAGCTAAGGAATTTACCTATATTGGTATAAAGAATATTGACATTTATACCTGCCTTTGTTAATGATTCTAGGATCTCACTCTTCATATTTTTTTCTTCCCCTTGCTAAACGTGATAGTCTCCCATTCCTCGTTGATCTTGTGCATTTGTTCTTGCATGTTACGATCTTGTTCCTTCTCTTATTTTCTTTTGTTGCTAAGTTTGTAGATTGTTGTTTGATCATGTTGCATTGGCCTGTTGAATAACCTAGGTGTCCACAATACAAGTATAGGAGTTTATCAAACTCGTATAATACTTGTTGTTTATTGTATCCTATCCACACATAGGATTTAACCGCTTTGTTCAGTGGTAATTCTACACAAAGCCTTGCATAGTGGCCTCGGAGAGCTGTGGATGTACAAGTATCAACTTTAAGTAGCCTTCCAATTGTGTTACCTACTTTTTCCAAAAACATTCCATCATAGAATTCAGTGGGGAATTATGGAAGACGTATCCAAATTGTCGTGAGAGTTTGTTTGGATTTTGAAGGTACCAAGTTTGGCTCCCAACATTGCACCGATAGAAAATGATCAAAGATGAACTACGGGCCATTTTGTAGTGCATTAACCATATTTTATTCTTTATCAAATTTAACTGTGAAGTAGTCTTCACCAAGATCAATAAGTGGAAAAATCTTTGTTGGCTTCTAAAGATCTGCCGGTTTTCTTTTGAGGATTTGGTGAAGAATTTTTTTTCTTGTAGTTTAATGATCACTGAGAATATACTTGGATAGAAAATGCGTTGTTTGTCTTCCCTAGTTATTGGAACCGTGTATTTATCCTCTTGGTCTTTAGGAATCTTTTCCCCTTCTTCCTCGATTGTGTCAACGGCCATAGGTAATAAATATGAAGGGGGTTGGTATATAGAGAGGTTTCTCTCACTGTCATTGGATAATAGTTTGTCCTTGAAGATAACAGATTGATTAGCTTGGGATGAGTTAATATCTGGTGGTTTTGGAGGTAGGTCCTCTAAACCAATGTGGTTTTCCATTTGTATTTCCGGTGTAGGATTTTGGATATTTATGGTAGTTGGTATTTTCCTAGAGAGAAGTCAGAGCTTTTTCCTAACTTTTACTCCATCATACATCCTCTTACTATAAATCTCTACTCTATTGTTGTTTACCAGTTCTCAAAAGAAGATCAAATTATGTTTCAATTTCTCATTATCTGTATTTCAATTCTTCTTAAAGAAGTTACTCGTATTATTTTCTATGATGTAATTAACCCCCACCCCCTAATTCTCACCATTATGGTTGTAACTCTCACACCTCCTATCACGACCCAAATTTTTCACCATCGGGATTGTGATAACGCCTAACATTGTACTCGCTAGTCAAACCAACATTTCAGGATATCTTACCTTTTTCCTTTATGTTTCAAATATTTAAGACTTAACAAAATAAACCAGCGGAAAAAAATGTGGGAGAAAATAGTTTAAAAGCGTAACTTTATGCAATAACAAAAACCGAAATAAAATCCACCCAGACTTGGTGTCACAACTCACGAACAGTCTACAAATACTACAAATAACAGTTTGAACGAAAAGTTTAAATCTGTCTCGAAAGTAGATAAAATAGAGATAAAGTAGGATAGAAGGGGACGACAGGGCCTGCGGACGCCTGCAGTACTACCTTGGGTCTCCTATGGACTGAAGGCAGCATCCTCGAACTCTGGTCAGCCACTATCTCCATAATCTGCACAGAAAGTGCAGAGTGCAGTATCGGTACAACCGACCCCATATACTGGTAAGTGCCGAGCCTAACCTCGACGAAGTAGTGACGAGGCTACGGCGGAGCATACAACATATACAACCTGCAACAGTTTATACTAAACAGAAAAGAAAATATATAATGGAATAAAGCAATAACTGGCATTAAACAAATCCGGAACCCAACCGTTCTACTAGTATTCAGCTATAACTAATCCTTAAGGGTGTTTCAACATCACACTAATGTACCTCAACCAATATGAATACATAAAAACAACTGATGCGGCGTGCATCCCGATCCCATCACATAAACAACAATAGTATCAATATACACCCTTATTCCTCCTTGTTGCGGCGTGCAACCCGATCCCACCTGTCCACCCTTATTACTCCTCAACACATATCACCTGTATTCCTCCTATTGCAGCGCGCAACCCGAACCCACCTGTGCACCCTTATTACTCCTTGTTGCGGCGTGCAACTCGATCCTACCAGACAATTACATTAACCTTTATTCCTCGTGTTGCGGTGTGCAACCTGATCCCAATATATATATATATATCAACACTAACGCAAAAATAAAGACAAGTGTGTCACCAATTAGTTCAAGTCCTCCATAATACTTATACCTCAATCCAAACAATGGAATATCACTACGATTATGAAATTTCACCAGTATAAACTACTCAACGAGACCAACCAAGGTGTACTATAAGGCACCAATAAACCAATAAAGACCAACAGAGTAATAAAACGAAACCATTAAACAATTGAATACTTCAATAAAGAGAGCAACAATTAATATGAAGTAATTAGACATGGAGACAATTATGAACAAGTAGCAATTAAGAAAAGAAATGGTATAATATGCAACGGGGAAGAGAACAAGCTAAAAATGGTAATTTGGTGGCGCATAGGTACTCGTCACCACACCTATACGCCAAACACATGAAATTTCACATAGCAAATAAGTCGGGGATTCCTATTCCCTCAAGTCAAGGTTAGACCAAACACTTACCTCAAGCCAACGGGTATTTCAAAGCTCAATCACCGCTTAACCTCTCGATTCCACCACCAATTCACTCGTATCTAGCCATAAATAACTCAATAACTTCAATAAATGCTAAATAACTCCACTCCAATGCATAATTATAGGTTTTCTACCATTTTTTCCAAAAAGTCAAAAATCGACCCCGGGCCCGCTTGGTCAAAACTCAGAGTTCGGACCAAAACTCGATTACCCATTCACCCCCAAGCCCGGATATGTAATTGGTTTTGGAATCTTACCTCAATTTGAGGTCTAATTCCCCAAATTTCACCCAAAACACCCAATTTTCCATGAAAATCCCTAGATTTTGTGATGAAATCTTGCAAAAAGATGAGATAGATTGAAAAAGTTGAGTTAGAAATTAATTACCTATGATTTGGAGAAGTTTGGGTCTTTGAAAAATCGCCTAAGGAGGTTTAGGGTTTGAGAGAATTGAAAAATGGGTGAAAATTCCGTCTAAGTCCAAACATATTAGCTGCAAATGTCGCAATTGCGACTGGCGCTCGCAAATGCGAGAAAGGTATCACAATTATGAACCTTCCGTGTTTCTGCTACTATCGCAAATGCGACCTTTTGGTCGCAATTGCGAAGTTACCCCTGCCATGTTGGCTTCGCAAATGCGAAGGAAGTGTTTTGTAACGACCCCGGCCAGTAGTTTTGAGCTTTAGCAAGTTTTTCAGCAGTGTGAGGCCATGAGCAACTTCACTTCAGGCATTATGACTTGTACGCATGGTCGGAATTGAATTTCGGGAAGTTCGGAGTTGATTTGGAAACAAAATTCTCAATTCGGAAGCTTTAAGGTGAAAGAATGGACTAAGATTGGATTTTTGAGTAAACGACCTCGGAATCAGGATTCGAAGGTTCCAACAGGTTCGTATGATGATTTCGGACTTGAGAGTCTGTCCTGATCGGGTTTTAGAAGACTCGGGAATGTTTCAGCACCTATTGTGGAAGTTGGCATTTTTGAAAGAATTTCATAAGTTTGGGTTGAAGTGCATTTTAGTGTTATCGATGTCTGTTTGGGATTCTGAGTCAGGGAATAGCTCCGTGTGGTGATTTTGGTATTGGGAGGGTGATCGGAAGTGAATTCGTAGGTCCGTGGGTCATTTTGGAGTCGTTTGGCTAAAGATAGAAATTTGAAGGTTTTGAGGAGTTTTACCGGAAGTGGACTTTTTGATATCGGGGTCGGATTCCAATTTCGGAATTTGGAGTAGGTCCGTAATGTGGAATATGACTTGTGTGCAAATTTTGAGGTCAATCGGACGTGATTTGATAGGTTTCGGCATCGAATATAGAAGTTTGAAATTCTAAAGTTCATTAAGCTTGGACTGGAGTGTGATTCATGGTTTTAGCATTGTTTGATGTGATTTGAGGCCTCGACTAAGTCCGTGATACGTTTTGAGACTTGTTGGTATGTTCGGATGGGGTCCCGAGGGGCTCAAGTGAGTTTCGGGGTAGTTTCGGACCATTTCTAGACCATTTTTAGGTGTTGTTTTTTGTCTATAGTAGTGTGCTACGCGATCGCGGGGAATAGGTCGCGATCGCAATGAGTAAAATGGGAGAAAATGGCCAGTGATTTGCAATCGCAGAAGGGCTTTCGCGATCGCGTAGAGGAAAATTTCTGCTGCACTGACCCGACTTTGGAAGCTTTTATCTCGCAATCTATAAGGAATTTAGAGATGATCTAAAACAAAAGTTGTATCCCTTTATATCTACTTTTCAGAAAATCAAATTGTTTGGAATTTGGAGTTGTGTACAAAAAGTTATGGGTGGTACAGTACAACCTATCCGGGAAGAGTTTGGAAATCGCGAAGAAGAAATTTGTGTTGCACAGGCCTGATTTTGGAAGCTTATATGTTGTAATCTATAAGGAACTGGTAGATGAAAAAAGCATGCAAGTTGTAGTCCTTGGAGTGTAGTTTTCAAAAAGATAAACCATTTGTAATTTGGAAATTTGTACAAAACGTTATGGCGATTATACTAGAGACTGTCTGGAAGAGCTGGGCATTTGTTCTTCGCGGTAGCGTAGCATTTCCCGCGACCGTGAAAGGCAAATTTTGGGCTGAGAAATGTTGTGCTTCGCGATTTCCTGCGATCACGAAGAGTAAATACCTGGGCAGAAGTTATATTTCGAGGTTTCGGCCATTTTTATCATATTTGGAGCTATTGAGCTCGGGTTGAAGCGATTTTCACATATGGATTGGGGTAAGTGTTCTATGTACGAAAGTAATTATACTTCATGATTCTATGGTTATATTCATTATTTATTTCAAATTTAAATGGAAGAAATCAAGATTTTTGTAAAACTTTTCAAGAACGAAAATTCAAGATTTGGAGGTCAAGTTGTTATCGGAATTTGATAAAATTGGTACAGTTGAACTGGTATCGGAATGGGTTGTCGGATTTTGTCAGTTTTTTTCGGAATCCGGGCACGTGGGCCCGAGGGCGATTTTGTCAACTTTTCGAACGGAGTTAGGAATTTATCTAAATTGAATTGTTGTGAGTATTAGAGCATATATTTATGGATTTTCTCATTTATTTGCTAGTTTTGGAGCGTTGTGCATCGATTTGAGTCGTCGGAAGGGCTTGGAAGCCGGTTTTGGAACTTCAGAGTGAGGTGAGTCTCCTTTCTAATCTTGTGGGGCTATGTACGCACGAGGTGACGAGAGTCCGTGCGTAGCTACTATTATGCTTATGTCCGGGTAGTTTAGGACCTAAAAAGCATGTTTTACTTGTAATAATGGTAACCTTATTGACAATTTAAATTGCTTTAATTGCATCAAAGCGGTAAATGATTTTCTAAAAGAGTTAAACTTCGTTTTCTCAGTTTGTAAAAGAGAAATTGACACGTCCTTGAATAATTGTCTCCCTGATGAAGTTTTGCTTGATTGTTTGAATGTCTGTTTCTATGTGTACATGTGTCGCATGCATGATTCGCGAGCGGGGTGATTGTTTATTTATATTTGGCCACGTCACATGTATGATTCTCGAGCGAGGTAATAGATGCATCTATGGTTCGCGCCGTTCGACCCTCGGCAGTACACATTTTACATTTATGTTGGATCGGGCCGTACAACCTCGGCATGATATACGCATGCTTGTATTGCTTGCCTGAGAATTTTAAATGTTGATAATTGTCCTTCCTGGCCAAAGATAAATTGATAAAGATAATGAAAAGTAAATCTTTGAAAATCCTTTATTATTTGAGAAGTTGTTTACCTGCTTTCCGGCTTTATGAGTTAAATTTTGCTTTATGAAATCCATGAATTCCTCACACTTTTACTATATTATCATTGGACCATTAGTAAGTGTCGAAGTCGACCTCTCGTCTCTATTTCTTTGAGATTAGACGGGATACTCATTGGGTACACATTTTTCGTACTCATACTACACTTGCTGTGTATTTTTATTGCACAGGTTCATATGTGGCTAGTGGCTTAGTGGCATAGCGGCATGGTTGATACGGAGACTTAGGTGAACTGCATTTATCGAGACGACCCGCAGCCAGTAGAGTCCCCTTCAGAGTTTTTTACTATGTTTTCATTTTTGTCCACTTTGTATTCCGGACAGTTACTGTATTTTATTTCATTCCCTAGTAAATGGTCATGCACTTGCGACACCGGGTTCTGGGATGATTATGGGGTATCTTGTAATAACTGCTTAACATTTATATTTAATTTGAAATGATTACCTTTTACTAGTAAATGCGAAGGAAAATCATAGTTTTCAAAATTATTTAAATGAGAATTTAATTAAGTAATTTGGTTGGCTTGCCTGACAACGGCGTCCGTGCCATCACGACCCTTAGTGAATTTTGGGTCGTGACATGTTCGCAAATGCGAACATGCTGGCCCAGCCTTGGGATCGCATTTGCGATGAAGGCTCGCAATTGCCACACTGACAGACCTTGCAATTGCGAACTCTGATCTTGCAATTTGCGATATCAGAGGCCAACACCAGAACTGAAACCTACAACATTTTTTTCCAAGTCCAAAACACCCTGAGGCCTATCCAAAACCCACCCGAGCCTTCGGGACTCCAAACCAAACATGCACACAAGTCTAAAAACATCATACGAACTTGTTCATGTCACCAAAATCTCCAAAATAGCATCTTAAACAATGAATTTAACACCAAAACTCATGAATTTCACAAGATAGTTCAAATTTCAATTTTCTCAACCAAGGGTCCGATTAATATCAAATTTCTTCCATTTTTCACCAAATGTCACAGATAGGGTCTAAATACCATAGCGGACCTGTACTGGGCTCCGGAACTAAAATATGGGCCCGATATCAACGAGTTCAACGATTATTCAATTTCTAAAAATCTTTATAGTTTCCAGCAAATAATTTTCTTTAAAAATTCATTTTTCTGGCTAGGGACATCGGAATTGGATTCCGGGCATACGCCCAAGTCCCATATTTTATTACGGACCCTACGGGACCGTCAGAACACGGGACTGGATCCATTTACCTAAAAATTGACCGAAGTCAACTAAAATTGTCCTTTTTAGTCATAAATCATTATTTTCTCAAACTTTTCATATAAAAGTTTTCCGGTATCGCGCCCGGACTACGCACACAATTCGAGGAGAGATAAAAAGGAGGTTTCCAACGCCTCAGAACACGAAAACGGATTTTAAAATAAAAGATGACATTTTGGATCATCACACCTCCTTAATCTCCACATAATCTCTCCCATGATCTTTGTTCCTCAACGTAACCCTATAATAAAGGTATAGATAATCATATTGTACACAATTGTAAGAAATAAGAAAGTTCTATCTTGCTTTCTACATTCTTATATATATTTTATTCCATCATTCTTATCTACTTTTTATTCTATAGTATTATTTTAATTTTATAATGAATATAAAATTATTCTTTTTATTTCTAAAAATTAATTTCATTGCTTTAGCTAATCCACAAAGCGAGAGCTGGAGTAGCTCAGTTGGTTAGAGCGTGTGGGTGTTAACCACAAGGTCGAATGTTCAACCCCTTCCTCTGGCGTTCGTTATTCCGTAGATCTTATTGGAAAGGCCGGCTGTGTGCTTCCAATCCGATGTAGGGGACCAAACTTTTGTATTCAGCGTAACCCATTTTGGAAATCAATAGATCCAAAGAAAAAAATAATATTTAAGAAGATTTAACCTAAATAGTTGTTAATCTAACTAAAAATAACCAATTAAAAATAGTTGGAAGAAGTATAATATGTGTATAATAAATTTTGTTTTCAATTCAATACTATATTGCAACATTCTTTTAGTTTTTGGTTTTGTTTTGGTAGCTAATGCAGATGTATTAAATATTAATCACCAATTAAATTGCATTTTTTTAAGATGGGCTATTGTACTACCAAATACGATATAGGGGCCCAAACTTGTACTCAACGGGCGAATATTTGGAAATCAATTAAATCAGTAAAAATTGCATGGGCCGCCCTATTTGGTCGCCCCTTTTTAACTTATACCCGTTTTGTTTTTCCGTTTGCAAAAACCATTTTTTTTTGTTAAAAGTATTTTAAAAAGACGATTTTGTCCTTCTTTAATAAAAGACTATTGACAAAACTATAGACTACAGGACAAAACTTCAGCATATTTTGGTATGAAATTTTAGCAAATTAACTAAGTAAATTCAGCATGCATTAGAAAAAATTCATTAGAAAATTACATACTGCAGGACAAAAACTTAAGCATGTTTAGGCTGAAGTTTTAGCAAATGAACTAAAAACATCAGCTTGTTTAGACTGAAGTTTCGGATAAAACTTGGGACAAAACTGTAGAATGCGTTACAAAACTTCAGCATGTTTTGATATGAAGTTTTAGAAAATGAACTAAATAACTCCAGCATGCATTAACAAAAATTCTTTAGAAAATGACATACTGCAAGACAAAAACTTAAGCATGTTTAGTATGAAGTTTTAGCAAATGAACTAAAAAACTTAAGTATGTTTAGTCTGAAGTTTTAGCAAATGAACTAAATAACTTCAGCATGCATTAGCAAAAAATCATTAGAAAATTACATACTGCAAGATAAAAACTTAAGCATGTTTAGTCAGAAATTTTAGCAAATGAACTAAAAAACTTAAGCATGTTTAGTCTGAAGTTTTAGCAAATGAACTAAATAACTTAAGAATGTTTAGTCTGAAGTTTTAGCAAATGAACTAAATAACTTCAGTATGTTTAGTCTGAAGTTTCGGATAAAACTCATGATAGAACTGTAGACTGCAGGATAAATAACTTCAGCATGCATTAGCATGAAGTTTTAGCTTCAATGTGAAACAACTTCATGCTATATTAACATGAAGTTTTAGCTTCAACATGTATCAACTTTATGCTACATTAGCATGAAGTTTAGCTTCAACGTAAAACAACTTCATGCAAGTGGGATTCTGAAGATGAATCTGGACAAGTTTTTGGTTTTTTGATAAAGTTGTTAAGAGAAGAAGAGGAGATCTTTTTTCACGAATGAGGTTGCAGATCACGCGATTAATGCGTGATGTAGGTTTTATATCTTTTGTGAGGGGTGTAATTGTCATATTATTATGGATTTTTTGTCAGTTAGCTACCAAATCAATAATTTTTTAAAAGCGGGTACAGATTTAAAGGTGGCACAAATATAGGGTATGACTGCAAATCCCCCATAAATCAATAGAAAAAAGTTGCGCAAGTTACACATTTACCCGATTAATTATATTAGCTAGTCAATTTACAAATATATATATATATATATATATATATATATATATTTGGGAGCGGCTATACTGTATAATTTTCCAATAATTTTAATGTGATATAGAGCTTTATCTCATAATCTTTTTTTTTGTTTCCCACCAGGTGTTTGATACCTGCATTGGAGCCCGACTATATCCGGATTCGCGCGGCATAGGGTCCCATTCGGGGGAAAGCGCTCCCTACCAAGGATTTTTTCATACCCAAAGTTCGAACCTGAGACCTCTGGTTAAGGGAGGAGCAGTCTCATCCATGCACCACATCCTTTGCTGGTATCTCATAATTTTTCGGTAGATCGTCATTTCTACTTCAATGCCATTTTGCAGTTTGCGATCCACATTTTTATTTTTAACAATTAAGCAAATCCGTATTTTCACCCTACACCATACGTTCGAAATTGTATTTTTTTTAAAAGGAAAATGACATGGTACGACAACAGAAGACTTGGCAACACATAAATAGACTTGGCAATATTTTAGTTTTTCATTAGGTTTGACAACAGAAGCAAAAAAATTGACATCCAATAACCAAAATCATTTTCCTCAAAACTAGCAAAAAACTATTTAGAAACCCCTCTTTCTCTTTTCTTTTCTGATATTCGTTTTTCTTTTAAACTTTTCTCGTGCAAAGGTCAAAAAAATTAGAAACAAAGTGTTTAAAGAAAATAAATTCTTAGATGGCGTAATTGTTATGGATCTATTTTTCTTTGGGTACACATGATTCTATCAATTTCAGTTACTCATTTGTTTATTCTAAAATTGAGTAACAATTAAACTTATATTGTGATTTTAAAGATACGTAATTTAGTCAAATACCAATTGATAAATAAAAGATTAAATATATAAATTGAAGAAATAAAGCAAGTCAAACCAATATACAAGTCAAGTGTTGACCTGGAGTTAGAGTGGCCTCGAGGTAGGTCAGTAAGAACAATAAAATTAAAAGGCATCTCTAATGAACAGTAAGCAAGAAAGTGATGAATGTATATTCTCTTGTTAATAAAAGATGTGTTACAAATGAATGAGCTCCCCTTTATACATTAGAGAAATCCTAAATAAGGTACACTTCTAATTATAGTAGGGAATCTTATTGGACAGCTGTCTAACCTCCAAGCAAATCCGCTCCGGAATTTACGCCGTGATCTTAGGGTCATTGCGGGAATCTTGCTCTTTCTGTTATCAAACCATAACAGTATTATCTCGAGGTTGGTCGTACTCGGCCTCGGTGTTCATCGAGCACTTAGATTTTCAAGTTCTGTACTCCGCCATCGGGCTCGAGCTGGGTCCGTTTTCAACTTATTCTCGAAGCGACTCCTAGAGCCTACGAAATCGGGCATACCTGATTTCAACCGTATACAGATAGTCCTCGTGTTTCTTAGAATAAAATAAAAAGAAACAACTTGAGCCTCGATTTTCTGGAGTCCCTGATGATGACGTCATTCCCGTGATGTAAGCGCTCGAGGTGACTGAAACGTCCCGTCGGTTCGCTTCCCCAAAACATTAAATGCATGCCAGTGGCGGTTGGCCACTAGCGCCGCCGAACCGGCACCGCGTTCCTATAAATATAGGGCTTCTATTTGAATCAATGACTTTGCTTCCATCTTCTAACTTCTCTGATCTTTCCCTCTCTTCATCTCTCTCTTTCACTACTTGTTGCTCCATCCGTTTTAGTGCCAAAAAATATCGAACTCCACCTCTTTCCACTTTCTCTAACCTGAATCAATGGCGAAAATTTCCAAAACTGTTCCTCAAAAGGAGAAAGCTTCCTTCTCTTCTTCCCAGCCGGCCGGTGATAAAGCGCCCACCCTTCATGAAATTGTTCCCGGCCCATGTGTCACAAGGAACGACTTCAAAGTCGAGAATCCCCCTGCGATCCCTGGCCGATGCGAGCACGTATCGAGATATATTTGCTCGATAGCAGAGAAATACCTTGAGGCCGTAAGAAAGATTGTGGCTGTGGGGATAAGGTCGTGGTACAGATCCCTGCCCCCAAGGAGAGTATCACCACTTATGTGGAGGGATTCCTCAGTGTCTATACTTACCCTTTCACACGGAGTCCTATCGACCTAGTCGTCATCGACTTCTGCAAGAGGTACCAGGTCACCCTCGGATAGATCCACCCTTCTTTCTAGCGCATAGTGATCATGCTCCGTTACTTCTCCAGTAAAGCCGAGGGTAAAGTGTTCACCCTCAACCATCTCATCCGATTATATCAGCCTTAGCTTTTCCAAGGGCTGATCAAGCTCCAAAACCGGTCGACCAAGGCCTTCTTTGCTAGCAACGACGAGGATAAAGATCGGGGTTGGATGAGCTGGTTCATTCAGGTGAGGACCTACGATATCATCCCGGAGGAGAAAATGTTGTTCCCGGAGAAGTGGAACCCCAAGCATAAGTGAGATCTTTCCTAGTAGCCCTTCGTGTTATATTTTTGCATTGCGTGATGTCTCCATCTTTTTTTGCAGCAATCGCTTGGATGTCCCATGTGGTTACCAATCTCGAGGATTGGGTCCAAAAACTAGCTGCGACCTCCTCGTATAACGAGCGCCACTGGCGTGACTTGGCGAGGGGCAGATGGGAAGCCAAACATCATGGTAAGTCCATTTTGTAAACCTTTGGTGTTCCCTCTTTATCGAAGATGCTTATTTACTTATATCTAATTCTTATTCATGCAGGTATTGGAGATGTCTCTGAAATGAGGCCGGCCCCGCCTGGGGAAGAAATCAAGTCCCCGATTCCGAAATCGGGGAAAGATAATAAGAGAAAAAGGGTCTCGAAGGCCGAAGACCCCCAAGATAAAAGGGGTCCAGCTCGAAGACGCAGGAGGAATATCATTTCTGTGGATATTGACTCAGTCTACAAGCTGACTAATGAAGAAGAAGAAGACGAGGGCGAAGAATCGACGCTAGTGGTTCGAACCAGGAAGGCGGTCAAACCTTCCAAGCCCTCCGAGCTGAAAACTCAGCCTCGTGATGAAGAGGCTTCGAAAGAAGATGCGGGCAAAACCCCTGAATATCCTGATGTCGAGATTATTCCTCAGCCATCAACAAGCACATTGGAGGAGGTGGGTTCTGAAATCCCCAGTACTGACCAGAACGCCCCGAGTGATTCGCTCGAGGCCATGACAATAGGTCACTCTCCCTCTCTACCGGCTTATTATAAAGAATCCATAAGGGAGGCTCGGTCTCTACAAATGCCTGACTTGGGTGGAGTCCCCAGCGAAGAGGATCCTTTCCAGGAATTCTTTACTAGGGTCGATGATGCTGCCGATCACAACGACGCATCTACCCTCTTCAAAGAGGCTCAACATTTTTTCTCTCGAGTAAGCATTAATTCCTATCATTGCAGTTTTCTTTATCTTCATCTCCTTTTACCCTAACCGATATCCTTTTTTCTGTGTAGGCTTTCACCAGGTTTAGGGCCGACCTGGTCCAATGCGAGGCTGAGCTCCAAAAGACCTCGGATGAAAGGAATTCCTTGAAGATCCTTTGCAGTCAAAAGGAGAAGGAACTCAAGGACCTTCGGGTAGACTTGGCCAAGACTCGTAAAGATGAGGCCGAGCTAGACAAGTAGGTAACTATCATTTTGAAAGAGTACAGCCTACTCGACCCAACTATAGAAGCTAATACTTTATTATCTCAGCTGCAGCACAAACTGGAGAGGATCGAGCTGCTTCAAGGAGAGATCGATCTGATCAAGGCCGACTACAATCGGTGAAAGGAGAATATCGACCAGCTTGCTGCGGAGAATGAGGCTACTTTAGCCAAACTGGCATCGGTTGAGGCCTAATTCCGGGGTGCTGAAGAGAAAAGTTCTTCCCAGGCCAAAAGGATCGGCGAGCTCAAGGTCAGGCTTGCTGAGGCCAAGAAGACGAAGGTCACGACTAACAAAATCATTGTCATATACTTCAGGGATGTTGAGGCTGCTAAAATGGAGCTAAGGGAAGCCTACGACCGAGATTGTTGGAGTAATGATCTGGCCAAGTGCCAATCCCGAAGGGAGACCCTTGAGGAAATCCACGCTCGAGGTTTCGACCTCACTAAAGAGATAGCTCAAGCAAAGGTGCTCGAAGCTGATGCCAGATTTCTCGTCTCCTCCTTCGACGATGATGATGATGAAGGCAGCCAAAGTGGGTCTGACAATGGTGAGGAGCCTGAAAAGGAAGCTGCTCCCTAGGGAGAAACCTGCCACGGGCTAAGACTTTTCTTTTTCTTTTTGTAAGACCTCTTGTCGGTCTCTTGTACATATCTTTTTTTAGATATATAAAAGAAACATTTCCTTCGCTGTCTCAATTTTTATGAACATATTTCTTGCCTTGCAAAATTTTAGCATAGTTTCATACTTAGAATGGCGCGTTCGATACTTTGTCATAGATGGATTCCTTGAAGTTGCCATGGTCGAGTTCGAATAAGGTTCGAACTTCGAGGCATAGACCCTTAAGAGCTTATGCCGGATAATGGTGAGTCCTCCAGCCATAATCAAGTTATTATTTATTTGGGCTTGGGATAATCGAACCCTTGGGTTCAGATCGGGTGAGAACAAGATCTCAAACCCTAAGTGTATTGGCCCTTAGGCTTTTTTGTAGATCAGGACGTTATGGCCTCTAAAAGATGGCTATTATTTCCCCCTTTCCGGCTTAAAAGACTTAGTAAAACATTTTTTATGCCTTAGCATGTATCTTTTACCCATTGGGTTTTTTGAGGGTCCAATGTTTGTTGAAACCCTTTTGCTTTTTGTGCCTTAGCACATTTGTGTGAAGATAATTTTGATACCTCTTAAGGTTTTTTTAGGGCTGATTTTATCGAAGCCTTTTCATTATTTGCCAAGGGTAGCCTATTTTAATCGGTTTTTCAAAGAACTTGAAGGCCTATTTTGATTGCGGGGTTCAAACGTCTCCGAACCGTGTTAATTTGGTCATAGCCTTTGGGTATGCCGTTTGGGCTTATTCCCCAATAACACTTCAAACTTTTTCGAGGTGTTAGTCCTAGAGAAAGATGGCGTTGGCCTATAAATCAAGGGGCCCCTATTTAAGGTCTTATAAATTCGAGTTTAGATAACTCGAATGTGTTGACTGTCGATGACAGTCCCCGAGTATCCAAGGTGTGTTTGCGCCTGTCCCTTGAGCCATTTCTCACAAAATCATAAGTATGGAGCTCGTAAAGTAGTAAATTCTTTGAGACACAAAGCGTTTGATATAGAAAGAATGCTTCTTTGAATAATTCATACATGCGTACATGTTTTGACATCGGGGCTCGACTAATCTATATGGACACGGTTCATTCGACTGTTTGGCCCATTACAAGATTTCCCTATCAATGCCCTTTGGCATGAAGTATTTTTCTCAAAAATATAACCTCCGAGGGTGATGCCCCCCAATATTCGAGGTTGATTGAAAAGAAACCTTAGATACTGTTGAATTTTTCTCAAGTAGAACATAATTGTTGCCTTGTTAAAAACATCACCGGAAAAACCCATTTGGGATAAAAACCGATCTAAGGGGAAAATAGTACAACGCATGCTTTAAAACCTAAGACATTTGTGCTGAAGAGTTTCCTCGACGCCTCGATCGAACACCTGCAATAAGTTAGTACTAAAAGGGAGAGAGTCATACCTTAGCAATAATATCGTTTGAGTAGTGATACATTCCAATTGTTCGACAGTTATTCGCCTTCCATCATGCCAAGTTTGTAAGATCCCTTTTCGATGACTCTGATGACTTGATACAGTCCTTCCCAATTCGGGCCTAGTTTCCCTTCGTTTGGGTCTTGAGTATTGAGGGTGACTTTCCTTAGAACTAAGTCCCTGATTCTGAAATGGCGAAGGTTGGATCTTCTATTGTAATATCTCTTGATTCTTTGCTTCTGTGCAGCCATCCAAACAAGCACAACTTCTCGTTTCTCATCCAATAGTTTGAGGCTAGTACTCATAGCCTCGTGATTTGATTCCTCTATTGCGTGTCGAAATCTGGCGCTAGGTTCCTCGAACTCGACTGGGATTAAGGCCTCGGAGCCATATACTAAGGAGAACGGGGTTGCCCCCGTGCTGGACTTTGAGGTCGTTCGGTACGGCGAAAGTACTTCGGGTAGAACTTCTCTCCATTTCCCCTTAGCATCGCTCAATCTTTTCTCTAAAATTTGGATGATAGTCTTTTTCGTCGATTCGGCCTGTCCGTTTTTTGCTTGGGTGATATGGAGTCGATAAGATCCTTTTTATTTTATATTCTTTGAGGAACTCCATTACCTTGTTGCTGATGAATTGCCTTCTGTTGCCGCATACGATTTCGGCAGGTATCCCGAATCGACATATGATGTGTTCCTAGATGAAGTCTATAACTTCTTTTACTCTGACTTTCTCGAAGGCCTGTGCTTCCACCCATTGAGAAAAGCAGTCAGTCATAAACAAAATGAATTTAGCTTTACCTGGGGCCGTCAGCAGACGGCCGATGATATCCATCCCCCATTTCATGAATGGCCACAGGGATAGGACTGCATGAAGTTGCTCTCCTGGTTGATGGATCATTGATGCAAACCTTTGACATTTATCACATTTTTAGACAAAATCCTTAGTGTCTTTTTCCATGATATCCCAGTAGTACCATGCTCTAATGATTTTATGAATCAAAGATTCAGCGCCGAAGTGGTTCCACAAGTGCCTTTGTGGACCTCTCGCAAAACATAATCGGTGTCCCCCCGGCCCTAAACATACCGCCAATGGTCCATCGAAAGTCCTCCTATAAAGCGTTCCATCTTCATCCAATGTGAATCAGGTGGCCTTGGTTCGTAGGGCCCTTGACTCTTTAGGGTTCGATGGGAGCTTTTCGTTCTTCAAATATTCAATATATTTATTCCCCCACTCCTAGGTCAAGCTTGTAGAGCTTATCTCGACGTGACCCTCCTCGACCACAGATCTCGATAATTGGATGACAGTCCCTGGGATAATATCGTCTTCTTCGACTGATGATCCCAAATTTGCAAGTGCATCGGCCACACAGTTTTGTTCTCGAGGTATGTGATCTAGAGTCCACTCCTTGAAGCGGTGCAATGTTACTTGTAGCTTGTTCAAATACCTTTGCATTCTATCCTCTCGAACTTCGAAACTTTTGTTTACTTGGTTCACCACTAATAAAGAGTCACACTTGGCTTCAATGACTTCTGCCCCCAAGCTTTTAGCTAGTTCGAGACCTGCAATCATGGCCTCGTACTTGGCCTCATTGTTAGTCCACCTAGAAGTTTTGATAGATTGTCTGATAGTGCTACCTGTGGGTGGCTTCAAAACAATACCTAGCCCAGACCCCTTCACATTAGAAGCACTGTTTGTGAAATGGGTCCATACCCCTAATGATGTACCCGACATTAACAACAGTTCCTTTTTCACTTCGGGTACGAGGGTTGGCGTGAAATCGACAACGAAGTCTACTAAAATTTGAGACTTGATGGTCGTTCGGGGTTGATACTCGATATCGTACTCACTGAGTTCGATGGCCCATTTGGCCAATCGACTTAAAAGTTCGAGTATGTGCAAAATATTACGAAGTGGGTAAGTGGTTAACACACATATTGGATGACATTGAAAGTATGGTTTCAATTTCCTAGAAGCTCTTATTAGTGCAAGTGCTAATTTCTCGAAGTGTGGATATCTAGTTTCTCTGTCCGCTAAGGTTTGACTTACATAGTAAATGGGAAATTGTGTACATTGTTTTTCTCGAACTAGGACACCACTTACCGCAATTTCCGACACCGCCAAGTATAAGTAAAGTTTCTCATCTCCCTTCGGGGTGTGAATAAATGGTGGGCTCGATAGATATTATTTTAATTCCTCTAATGCTTGTTGGCATTCTGGGATCCAAGTGAAATCATTCTTCTTCTTGAGTAAAGAGAAAAATCTATGGCTTCGATCCGATGACCTCGAGATATATCGGCCTAAAGCATATATCTGCCCAGTTAGACTCTGTACGACCTTTACGCTGTCCACGACGGTGATGTACTTGATGACCTTGCTTTTATCGGGGTTGATCTCGATCCCCCGATTTGACACCATGAAGCCTAGGAACTTGCCCGAGCCTACCCCAAAAGCACATTTCTCGGGGTTGAGTTTCATGTTGTATTTCCTCAAAATCTCGAATGTTTCCTGCAAATGAGCCAAATGGTCCTCTGCGTGCAGGGACTTAACTAGCATGTCATCAACATAAACTTCCATTTACTTACCTATTTGTTCTTCAAACATCTTATTTACTAGGCGTTGATAAGTAGTTCCTGCATTTTTTAGCCCGAAGGGCATTACATTGTAACAATACGTTCCCTATTTGGTGATAAATGAGGTCTTCTCCTGGTCTTCCGGGTTCATCTGAATTTGATTGTACCCGGAATAGGCATCAAGAAATGTAAGGATCTCGTGGACAGTCGTGGCATTGATCATGCGATTGATGTTAGGAAGTGGAAAAGAGTCTTTAGGGCATGCCTTGTTCAAATACTTATAATCTATGCACATTCTAAGTTTGTTCCCTTTTTTAGGGAATACGACTACATTGGCTAACCATTCGGGGTATTTTACCTCCCGAATGGACCCTATTTTGAGAATTTTAGTTACCTCGTCCTTTATGAATGCATGTTTACCTCGGACTCGGGCCTTCTCTTTTGTTTTATTGGTTTGTACCTGGGGTCAAGGCTTAGACGATCCGTTGTTATCTCCGGTGGGATCCTTATCATGTCTAAATGGGACCAAGCAAAACAATCCATGTTATTTATAAGAAATTGAATAAGCTTTTTCCCGAGTTCGAGGGTTAACCCCGTTCCCAGGCATACCTTTTTCTCGGCCAGATACTCGATAAATATAACCTGTTCCAGCTCCTCGACAATTGATTTGGTAGCGTCGGAGTCTTCGGGAACAATAAAGGTTCGAGGAGTTAGAAAATCCTCCTATTCTTCTATCTCTTTCTCTCCCGATTCGGTCGAGGCAGGTGGTTGTGATTGCTATTTGGATTGTTTAACCTTGATGATCGACTTCTCCGAGGCCGATTACGTCGATACGGGTACTACCTCATCAACTATAAACATTTCCTTTGCCGCATGCTACTCCTTGTACACTATTTTCATGCCATCCAACGTCAGGAATTTCATCATTTGGTGAAGAGTTGAAGGAACTGCCCTTATGTTGTGGGTCTAAGGCTTCCCGAGTAGGGCATTGTACCTCATGTCGCCCTCGATCACGTAGAACTTGGTATCCTGAATGGTTCCGGACATGTTCACTGGCAAAGTAATCTCACCTTTAGTTGTTTCACTGGCCATGTTGAAGCCATTTAAGACCTGAGCTATGGGTACAGTTTGATCTTGTAGGTCGAGTTGCTCCACGACCCTTGATTGGATGATATTCGCCGAACTACCTGGATCCACTAAAACACACTTAACTTGAAATTTATTTAATAATATAGAAATTACCAAAGCGCCATTGTGTGGTTGAGAAATGCCTTCTGCTTCTTCGTCGTTGAATGATAAGGAGCCCTCATGCACATAATCTTGGGTCCGCTTCTCCCTAGTAATAGGTACCTTTGTGCGTTTGAATACAGGCCTGTGAGCACCTAATATACATGAAAATAACTCCTAAAAAATAGACCAAAAGTAATTTTAATTGATTTTTAGAAGTTTTTTCTTTATTTAGTTGCATTTCATGCATTTTTAAATCTTAGAAAAATCATAAAAATTATCATGTTTTAATATCATTCCATCTTAGGTTTAATTTGCATTTAGGAATTTAATTTCATTCATTAAACAAAAATCACAAAAAATTACTACAATAGTCATGTTCACATTTTAGCTTTTAGTTTTAAATTAGTTATTGTTAAATTACTAAAGATAAGTAAAATTAACTTTACAAAATAATTTAAGGTAGAGCCTAATTTAGGATTTTATTTGGCTTGTTTAATTAATTCAACTAGATTTTTTAAATCAAAGAAAGAAAGAAGAACAAAAGAGAAAAAAAAAAGTTGTCTTATTTTTGAATTGGACCAAGGCTCAAGAGACCCAAAACAAGTTAAATTTGCCCCAAACCCACCTACCTGACCCACCTGCCCGACCCGTTTTCCCCTCACAAAAAATACCTAGACCTAGAACCGAACACACATTATCAGTTAGAGGTCCCCATTTTTTAGACCTAGGAAAACGGCGGATCTACAACCAGCCCCATATTCCTTCTTCACTATCATCTTCAACCCAAAAAATCAAAAAACTTCATCAGATTTTTAGACCGAGGAAAAACGAAGACCATCAACTCCTTCATTGGAGAGCCACAATTACCATTTTTAATTAGACCCTTCATTTTCCTAAGAAAAATTGGCCCTCCTCTGATTTCATCGTCGTGAACACTAAATCTTCTTTTCCACCTTTTGGAATTCTAAGGCGAAATGCCAAAACATAAGAGATTTTGATTATTGTTCTATTTTTCTTCTTCAAGATACAAGAAATAATAAAAAGATTTTTCCAATTTTGCTTTAGTTTGTTATTCAGATCCAAAGAAAAAGCACAAAAAATATTTTTTCTTGCATTTGACTTCGAAAAGAAGCTGAGAATCATTGAAATGGAGTTTGTATGAAGTTGTTTGTTGGAAATGAGGTCGTTTCGAGTTGTTTGTTGGCTACCGCTCGAGGTGTGATTCACGGTTGGTTGTTGTTTTCTCTTTCGGATTTTTGGAGCCAATCTTGTAAATGTTGATTTTTTCAGTCATTATTAGAAAAATTCTTGCTCGAACAGGTAATCCTCTTTACTCTAGTATTTATTCTTGCTCAAACAGGTAATCCTCTTCACAATAGTGATGCGAAGGTCACTTAGGCCCAACTCTTTGCGAACGCGACAGGCCTATCGCGAATGCGATGAAGGCCTATCCAGTGATTTTAAAACAGAAGCCAAATTGGGGTTTAATCAAAATTTCATAACTTCTTCAAAACTCCAAATTGGGCGATTTTTGAAAGAGGATTTCACCACCAATTCATAGGTATGTAATCTTAGACTCATTTTCTTCAATTTCCATTAACACTCATTAGATTTCTAGGATCAAGTTCTTAAGGGTAGAAAATTAGAGATTTGGGTAGAGTTTGGGCTTTTTGTATAATTGTTATTTAGACCTCGTTTTGGGGTCGAATTTTGGAACTAATTATATATTTGGTCTCATGGGTGAATGGGTGATCGGGTTTTGGTCCGAACCTCGTATTTTGACCAAGTGAGTCCGGGGTCAATTTTTGACTTTTTGGGAAGAATGATGGGAAAGATATAATTAAGCATTGGAATTGAATTGTTTAGCGTTTATTGATGTTATTAAGTCGATTATGTCTAGATACAATTGATTTGGAGTCAAAATTCGAAAGGAAAGGCATTGTTTGAGGTTTGAGTTGGTCGTGGAAGTTCGAGGTAAGTGTTCGGTCTAACCTTAGCTTGGGGGATTAGGAGTTGTGTCCTATTTGCTATTTGCTTCTTGTTGAGTACGACATATTGGCATGGTGACGAGTATCTATATGTTGGTTTTGAGCATGATCGTGAGTCTTAAATTGCAATTTATTTTGTGTTCTTAAATAGTACTACGGATGCTTTAATTGATGATTCTCGATATTGAGCAAGGATTAAGATTTTTTTCGTGGAAATTACTTATGATTGAGTATTGGTGTTAGCTGAGATGAGTAGAAGTTGGGTTAATATTGGTTATAGTTGTTTCTCCCTTGCCGGGACATATTTACTTTTACTGTCGAATCCCTTGTCGGGATAGTATAGCTTATTGTTGATCCTTTGTCGGGACTCTTGGTATGGTTGTTGCTAAAAGTATATAAATGTTATGTTGGATCGGCTTGCATGCTGCAACAATACTATATATGGAACGGGTTTCACGCTGCAATAATGTTATGTTGGATTGGGCTGCATGCCGCAATAATACTATATATGGAACGGGTTGCACACCGAAACAATGTTATGTTGGATCAGGTTGCACGCTGCAACAATGTTATATTGGATCGAGTTTCACGCCGCAACAGTGATATAAACAGATCGGGTTGCACGCCACAACAGTGTTAAATGATAGGGATCGGGTTGCGTGCCGCAACAATGTTACTATGGTTTTGTTGTAAATCTTGAATTGTTCTCTCATGTTTCTCTTAAGTTTCTGCTGGATTCGATATTTCCCCCATAGCATGTACCCCTCCCATGTTAATTGTTTATTCCTGTTTATTTTCCGCTGTATATTATATAACTGCAGAGGTTTATCTGGAGTCTGGTCCTAGCCTCATCACTACTTCGCCGGGATTAGGTCAGGCACTTACTAGCACATGGGGTCGGTTGTGCTGATGCTACACTCTGCACTATGTGCAGATTCCGGAGCAATTTTTGGACAGTAGCACTTGGGGAGCCTCCCTTTAGTCCAGCCAGAGATTCCAAGGTAGTGCTGCAGGCGTCCGCAGGCCCGACGTTCTCTTCTACTTTATTATGTACTCTGTTTTCATTAAATTTCCAGACAGATTGTATTTCTTTCAGACAATTGTTGTAGTAATCTTAGTCTGTCCGTGATATCGTGACACCAGATTCCGGGTAGAGATGCGTGTTGTCATTATCATACTGGTCTTGGTTATTATATTAGATTATGTCTTCCGCTTGATTTCATTTATCGTTAATATCTAAATGTTGGATACCTATTAATTCAGATTGTTAAAAAGGGTTAAAAATGAAAGAGTTAGAAATTTTCTATGTTTAGTGGCTTGCCCAACTTCTACAATTAGGTACCATCACGACTCCCGAGGGTGGAAAATTCGGGTCATGACACCACGTTTTCCAAAGTCTCTTTATAAAAGGAAAATCTATGATTGTGCCTTGAAGTTTTATTTAGCATTCATGATCTATGAGTTAGCAATTAAACTCCTTTGAAGAATTATTTTACTTATTGTTCAATTTGATCTCACTATTACTTTAGAGTCATTAGATTATGAAAGGTCTCTCATATGGCTTTTAGTTTAGAAGAACTCTGTTGGTATTTGATTCACATTGGTTGATACAAATGAATCCTTCGTAAAAATGTGTTTCTGTAAATCTCTTAAGCATGTCAAATATGAATATATAAATCTGCCCTTTGACTTTCATTTGCATTGTGGGTAAATAATTTTAATTGCCTTTAATACATGGCATTGGACTCTTTAAGATCAAGTGGTTATGGTCACTTATGACGGTTAGCCAATTAAGAAAATCGTAGCTTGTTTTAGGCGCATAATTAACTATCGTGACTATGGGTATGGTTTCCGTGGCATAGTCATGGTACATAATCCCAAATTTGGGTGTGCATTTCATGTGATCCGATCATAACAACTTCGAATATTAATAAAAATAAACATATCATAAATTGTGGGTGCATTTCATGTAGCATGGTTTACGGTGTGCTCCAAAATGCAAGTGTATGACAATCGTAACTTGTTCAAGAAAAATAATTTCATAAATCCTAAAAAATGGTTAAATAATTAATTAAAAGCGGTAAAAGGAATAAAATGCATAATAGGTTTCAAAACATGTAATTAATCAGATAATAGGCCAATTGATAATAGTTAAAGCGACCATGCTAGAACCACTAAACCCGGGAATGCCTAACACCTTCTCCCGGGTTAACAGAATTCCTTACTTAGAATTTCTGGTTCTCAAACTTTTAAAATAAAGTTGAGATTTCCTCAATTTGGGATTTTAAAATAAACCGGTGACTTGGGACACCAAATAAATTATCCCAAGTAGCGATTCTGATTTAAATAAAATAATCTCATTTCGATTTATATCACTTTAATTGGAAAAACTCTCTTATACCCCCCCTCTCAGGTGGTAAAAAAGGAGGTGTGACAGCTCTGACGACTCCGCTGGGGATAAGAACCCAGAACTTCTGGTTCAGGGTTCAGAATTCGAGCTTAGAATAACTGTTATAGTTGGCTTTTATTTATTATCTAATTTTTATGTGTTTGAACCTAATGTGCTAAATGCCGCTTTTTACCGCATTGATATTGTTTGGACTGTATATAAACTGTTACGAAACCCTTCTTCTCTCTGAGTCTTCTAAATTATCTGGGAAGTGTGCACTTTGTGTGACTTCTTTTCTGTTAGAGTCATATCCCAATTTTAGAACGAGATTCGGACAAGTTCCAAAGCCGGTAAAGCTTCTGTATTCCCAGTACGCTGCCCCCCCCAGCTCGAGTTGTCCGCTCGGTAAGCCAGGTCTAGAACAAATACACCTATGTTTTAAACCTAAAATAACATAGCCTTATGCCGGATCCCTAGTAGGTACGTTTGTTTGCATCACGTGCATCTGACTTTGGGGACTCAATACAGGGGTTGAGTTCGTCTAGGACAGGTGCACCTGAATTAAAAAAACTATCTTGATGCATCTTACGTACTACTTGCACATCTGTTTGTTTCAGCTTGCATGTTGACCGGCTTCGAGAATAGAGAAAAAAAATCAAAAAAGAAAAAAAAAAGAGAAAAACGAAAATAAAAAACAAGAGTGAGAGGTAAGTATTTGAAAAAATTCTGAAACTCTACGAAATTCTAAAAAGAAAAGAGGGAAAAAGAAAAGGACAAGGTCATTTCAAAATAAGCCCAAAATCTTCAAGTGCCATGTTTCCCCGTTCCGTCAAAACTGACCGAACTACGCGGGCCTGATTCTCATCGGATGTGAGATACGTAGGCAAACCTAATCGGTTCCGACCCCAATTTTCCAAAAATCCAAAAACATTTTCCTTTAGTTCCTTCTTTAGAAATCTTTCCTTAGAAAATTTTAAAAAAAAAATACAAAGAAAAAAAGAAGAAGTTTTTAAACTCAAAAAAAATAAATTAGTTTCCGTCTATGGAAAAAAGAAATAAAAATATCAATAAAAAATCAAAATCCAAAATACGGGCTTCCTTCATTTTGAAGTATTTTTTCCAAAAAATCCAAAAACAAATCATAAAAAATATTCTTTTCTTCTTTAGAAGTCTTTCTTTTACAAATGTCCATAAAAAATTGAGAAATAAAAGTCCAAAAATATTTTCGCTTTTCTTTAAAAGTACTTTCGAAAATTAAAAAAAAAAAGAAGGGAAACTCAGAAATCCAAAATGTTTTCTTAAAAATCCTTCTCTCGAAAATCCACAAGTCAAATCAAAATAAAAAAAAAGGGTTTTCTACCTTTTTAAGAAGTCTTTTCCTAAAAATTCAAAAAAAAAAAAGAATAAAAAAATTTCTTTTCCTTGTTTAAAAGTCTTTCTTTCAAAAAAAAAAAATTGAAGTCTAAAAATATTTTCGTTTTTCTTTAGAAGTACTTTTGTAAATGTAAAAACAAAATAAAACTCAGAAGTCCAAAATATTTTCTTAAAAGTCCCTCTTTCGAAAATTAAGAGGCAACATCCAAAATCTAAAAAAATATGTTTTTCCTTCTTTAGAAAAAGGAAAAACAAATGAAAATTCAAACAAAAATATTTTCCTTTTACTTTTGAAATTCACAAAGTTTCAATCAAAGGAAAAGAAATTTTTAGAAGTCTTTCTTTCAAAAATAAAAGAAAAATCAAAAATCGAAAAAAAAAATTCCTTTCTTCTTTTAAAGCATTTCTTTCGAAAATTCCAAAAAAAAAAGAGCAAAACAAAAAAAATTGGAAAAAAATGTTTTTCCTTTTTTTAAAGCTTTCATGGTCTTGAGTTTTATAAAAAAAAAGAGTTAGCTTATTTACTCCATTCTCGATCTTCCCGAACTACGCAAGATCTGATTTATGCGGCATCATGATACGTAGGCAATCCCCATCAGATTCGATCATAGTTATAAAATTAACTGAGTGAAAAATAATTTGAATAAAAAGAGAGAAATAGAAATTGAGTGAAAAAGAAAGAAAAGAGCGACAAAAAAAAAGAGAAAAAGAAAAAAAAGAGGAGCGACAAAAATAAAAGAGTGACAAAAACAAAAAGAGAAAAAGAGAGTGCCAAAAATAAAAGAGCAGCAGAAACAAAATGAAAAAACTCAAGAGTGATTGAAGAGAGACAAAAATAAAAGAAAAGGGATACATACTGAAAGAGTTAGTTAAGACCGGGATGAAACATGCAACTCGTTCAAACACATAATGGAAACGCTTAACTGTTTAGGTGCATTGCATCCCAATATGCGATTTCCTATCTGTTAAGCGTATCAAAACTAACAAGGTTTTTGGATGTGCAAATTAGCCAGGTTCTCTTCAGGTGGTTGGTTTTGTTGGTAAGTTGGCTTCCCATCCTTACTTCACAACAAAGGAAAGATTCCTATGACCTCTGAAAGCCATCTACAAATCATTGATCCTGAGGATAGCCCAGTATTGGCTATTCCACAACCAGAATCAGCAGTTGCTGAAGAGAATAAGATGTTGCGTCTCCGCATATTGAAAATGTGGGATACCTGGTCTACTGGTAGGGATCCGCCAAGTGCAATCCCTGGTTCCCTGAGTTGATCCCCAGGTCAAGTGAGGTTAAAAATGCCCCTGTGGCCAACCCGCTCATCCCATGCGGATACCCTCCAATGTTGTCCAATGTTCCTGGCATGCCTTCTGTGGTTCGCCCCAGGCGCCAACTTCTAAGGCACCTCCAATATTGTTCTCTGCAGCACCAGTCTGCATCAGAGCACAACCAACTTTACCACGGCTGTATATTGAGCCTCCAATGTTCACATTTCAGGGTTCACAACTTCAATCAGAAATAACACATGTGACCCCGTACTCTTTCACTCAACCTCCGCAATATGATCTTTCGGGGGAGCAAGAAAAAGTTGTTAAAAATCTCAAGCAAGAGGAAATGGCTCGGAATATGAAGAGCCTGGAACAAAGCCTGAAAAAAATACAAGATCTGAGTGGCCAAAAGAGTGTCTCATACTCTGACCTCTGTATGTTTCCCTATGTCCACTTGCCAACTGGATTCAAGATGCCAAACTTTTAAAAGTACGACGGGCACGGAGACTCGGTCGCTCATCTGAAACGATATTGTAACCAGTTGAGGGATGCTTGTAGAAAAGAGGAACTGCTAATGGCCTATTTTGGGGAAAGACTCTCCGAAATTACGTCTGAGTGGTATACGGATCAAGAAATTACCCATTGGCATGTGTGGGACGATATGGCTCGAGATTTTGTCCGCCAGTTTCAATATAATGTGGACATTTGACCGCATATTCGCGAAAGCTTTCTACGGTTTTCTTTTTCAAATTGGACAAAGAGCTTCTGTCGGGAGCAATGGCGTGAGCAAGCTGCCAGGGTAAAGCCACTAATGGACGAAATTGAAATGGTCACAGTCTTTCTGCAGGCGCAAGAGGCTGACTACTTCCAAAACATGATGTCTGTTGTGGGTAAGCCATTCGCTGAGGCTATCAAAATTGGGAAAAATGGTTGAAAATGGTTTAAAACAGGTCGAATCTTGAGTCATGCTGCTTTTATGGCCACATCACAATCTGCTTAGAATGATTCAGAGGGTTTGATGAACAGAATGGGAGTGAAGAGGGAGCCATGATGGTTTCAAGCTCGAGGGGGGCTCGGATGTCATTCAGCCAATCATATGTGCCTCCTATCATCCCACCACACTATTATCCCCTTCAAGATGCTGCTTATGCCGTGGCAGCGCCTCCCTATGCGGTGATGAATGTGCAACCTTACCCGCGGCCACAACATTATCCACAAAATCGAGCTCCACCTCCCAGAAATGCCCATCCTTACCAAGCTCCATATAATCCTCAACTAAATGATCCCCAATACAATCCTCGCCCAAGAGAACCTTTCAGAAAGAATCAGTTAACCCATATTGGTGAATCGTATTCGAGCTTGTTCCAAAAGCTAATCAGGCTAGATCTATCGTAGCCAGTGGCCCCGAACCGGCCGAACCCCGAGTCCTCCTTGTGCCGAGCTGATGCTAGATGTGAATACCACTCTAGAGCAGTGGGACATAGTACAGAGGACTGTTGGACCATTAAAAGGGAAGTTGAAGACTTGATTAAAGTTGAAAGAATTGTTTTTCGGGATGAAGAAGCTCCTGATGTGATGAATAATCTGTTTCCTACCCACAACATCGGGCCAATAGTTGGAATGATTTGTGAAGATGAGGAATTTGATCCAGCACCACTGCAGCCATTGCCAAGATAGAAGAAAAGCCAAGAAATGGTTGCCAAGCCTGAAAGTTCCCAATTAGACGGGAGTCTTGGTAGCCAGTTTTGCTATCCCTTCTGCATCCGGATTATCTCAGGGTGTGATCCGGATGTTTTACTTTATTGTCTTGCTTTCCGATGTAAACCCTTCTATTTTCAAAAAAAATCAAAAAATGAAATGAAACTAATATTTCATTGTCCAGGAATGTCTCTTTTCTTATTCTCTTTTTAGTTCTGTTAAATACAGATTTCAATAACATGACATGCTTGCGGACTTCATGCCTAGATCGTGAAACGTTGTCAGACCTCGAAATAATGAATCAAGAATTAGATTGCAATGAAAATAGGTTTAAGGAAATAAAACAAAGAATCGGAATAACTGAAGGAAAATTGGTTCCAAATTGGAAAGGTCCATACATTGCAACAAAGTACTGCCAAAAGAGGACGTTGTCCTTGGGACACATCGAAGGAAATGTTCCTGAAACAACTGTCAATGCAAATACAGTCAAAAGGTACTATGTTGGATCCTCTATATAGCATTAATGTTCTCTGATTGGGATGAAGAAGGCTTTGTTTCTCACTATCCAAACACTATCAACGCTTTGCAAACCCTTTGAGCCCGTTACTTTTCTTTGATTAACCTCTTTGGAACCTGAAAGTGTTAATGAAAAAAAATTGAATTGAAAAAAATGAAATGAAAAATGAAAAAAAATGATGAAAAAAGAGAAGAAAAGAAAGATACAAAAAAAGGCGGGAAGAAAAGACAAAGAAAATGAATTGAAAAAAAAACGGGAAAAGAGAGGAAAAAGGAAAGGAAAAAAAAGAAAATCAAAAACAAAGTTCCCTAAATTACGTCCGACTTGATTCCGAAAGGATACGTAGGCAGCCTCTCTCTAGGGTTCAGTCACACTAAAATAAAAATCTAAATTCCCCCCAAAAAGTGAAACTGGGGCAGATGTTATAATGGTTTGACGATAGATTCGCCCGAAATGTTCCAAAGTTGTAACTCAATCCAAATCCTTTTTACCCCAAAATCTTATTCAAGTCCTTATGATCAATCATCAAAGAGGTTCAAAATGGGAGGATAAAGTTACTTGGATCTGAAATAACAAAATGAGAGAAATAAAATAAGAGAGTCTTATTGGTGAAAACCCACATGGGCACCGTGAGGCGACAGTAAGCAGAGAAATTGAAATGAGAGAGTCTTGTTAGTGAAAACTCGCAAAGAGCACTATAAGGCGATGGTGAGAATATAAATGAGAGAGGTCAGCTCGTGAAAACCTGCAAAGAGTGTACCTGATTGAAAAGAGGATCCTCACAGTCATCGGCATTGACGGAGCCCTAGCAGGGTTCTTCAACTTCAAGGCAAAGTTGTGATGAATTTCTAAGAGTTAGACGGTTTACATAGATCAGGCATCCAGTCCAAAAGGCATGTCATGTTCATTGAAGTCCACATGTGCTCCAGATAAGTCCTTCTTTCCTTCCCCGAAAGGGACACATCTTGTTTAAACTCATTCTCCATTCCATTGTTTGTTTTTCTTTGAATCCCTTTCAGCCTAGCTCTGTTTCTGAAACTAAGACAAAAAAAGGATGGCAAGATTGATTTACAGGGCTTTCGTTTGATATGAGTTAATGTGCAAAAAGGCACCCAGCCTCGTTAGGGGCATCAAGTCGACCTCGACTGGCCATGGAGGCCGATGCTTCGAAATCAAATCTCTTGGAAGGAGAAAATCAAATTGATGTGCCTATAAAGGCAAATGAAGTTGAAATGGTTGAGTCCCACGTGGCTAACCGTCTTGGCAGTGGTTTGAAAAGACAAGGTACCCCAAATGCTCTGAAATTGAAGTTGGAAGAACGAAGCCAGAAATGAAAGGCCTATGAAGGCGAAACAAAGTTGAAAAAGGTCAAGTCCCACGCGACTAGCCGTCGCGACAAAGTTTGAGAAAAAAATAAAAGAAACAAAAAACAAAAAAAAAAAGAACAACAACAAGTTAGAAGGGAAAGGCCTACAGAGGCAAAATAAAATCGAAAAGGGTGATTCCCACCGACCAACTCATGGCAAAGTCTGGAAAAACCAGAGGTTTTCTAGGGCTTGAAATGAAATCGATCCTCAAGGAACAAGCAGTCGCAATTAAGATTTTCATCAAAGAAGTCGGGCCGAGATCAAGTGATTGAAATAATCAAGGCCACAAAATCAATCACCGTTTCAAACTAACAATTGTTCTTTGTTTAAAAATAGGAAACGGGTGAAATCCAAAAGCAACCTTGCAAGAAGCAGGTGCGACCAAAAAGAAACTGCACAAGAGCTAGAAGCAGCTTTACCGCAACAATCCAAAAAGGGAAGTCCCCTCCAAAATTCTTTCCCGCATTCACTCATTCCATGAAATAAAAAATAAAAAAATAAAAAAACAGAGAAGAAAAATTCAAATCATAGTAGCCTAGGGTCCCTAATCTCTAGCTACATTTTTCCAACATAGGGTCTCATCCCCTAATCGCTTCCAGCATAACCTGGTAGTCTTTTCCATTATATGGTTTCACTCCCTAGTTGATCCTCGGCATAACCCGAGAACCTTTTCCGGCATAACCCGTGGACCTCGCCGGCATAACCCGAGGATTTTTGTTCTTTTCCGGCATAACCCGATGACTTTCCCGGCATAACACATGGACCTCCTCGGCATAACCTGAGGACCTTTTTTCTTTTCTGGAATAACCCGATGACTTTCTCGGCATAATCCGTGGACCTCCCCAGCATAACCCGAGGACATTTTTTCTGGCATAACCCGATGACTTTCCCGGCATAACCCGTGGACCTCCCCGGCATAATCCGAGGACCTTTTTCTTTTCTGGCATAAGCCGATGACTTTCCCGACATAACCCGTGGACCTCCTCGGCATAACCCGAGGACCTTTTTCTTTTCCGGCATAACTCGATGACTTTCCCGTCATAACCTGTAGACCTCCCCGGCATAACCCGAGGACCTTTTTATTTTTCGGTATAACCCGATGACTTTTCCGGCATAACCCGTGGACCTCCCCAGCATAACCCGAGGACCTTTTTATTTTCCGGCATAACCCGAGGACTTTCTCGGCATAACCCGTGGACCTCCCCGGCATAACCTGAGGACCGTTTTCTATTCCTACATAACCCGATGACTTTTCCGGCATAATCCGTGGACCTCCCCGGCATAACCCGAGGATCTTTTTCTTTTCTGACATAACCCGATGACTTTCCCGACATAACCCGAGGACCTTTTTTCTTTTTCGGCATAACCCGATGACCTTCCCCGGCATAACCCGATGACCGTTTTCCTTTTTCGTCATAATCCGATGACTTTTCCGACATAACCCGAGGACCTTTCCACCATAACCCGGTCATTTTTCCAGCATAACCTGGTAATCTTCCCAACTTGGGGCCTCCGATCCCCATTTGATTGCATTTTAGATATAGGGTCTCTACTCTCTAATCTCCTTTTCTCAGGGATACACAATCCCGACTTTAATTACTTTCCACAAAGAAATAGTTTAGATTTTGTTACAATAACTCATGAAATTTTCCTAGTGAAACCTGGGCAGAAAAATTCTGTTCGTTTGTTTGTTTTGGTGCCTGAACAGGTTTTTACCGTGAGGCACAAGGTTTGAGATGACCAAAATGAGAAGTCTCAACCCAAATAAAAGAAAAGAAAAACAAGAAAAGAAGTTGAACTCTAAGTGCAGAAGCGGAGAAAAGATGTGGACTGCCCAAGATATGATTGAAGTCACAAGCTTTGCATGTCCCGCCTTGATCCGAAGAGCTGAAGAAAAATGAACCAGCGTTCACAGCTAACAAGCATCAAGATTCAGATCAGAGTCTGCAGGAAGAACCAGCCAAGACTCAAGATCAAACTTCAGAAGATTTATAGATATGAATCTAGTAAATCGTAGCTGATAGGTTTAGTTAGTCTTTTTCATTTTGATTTTGATGTAATAACAGGACCGCGGACTGGAGCCTCGATGAAACCTCACTCGACTCTTGAACTCATCACTCCATCATCCTTCCAGAACTACACTGACCTGATTCCTTTATAGCCAATGATATGTAGGCAACCTCCGAAGCAAGGTTCGGTCAAACTTTTCAAAATACTTTCAAATGGAGTATTAAACGGGCAAAAATTGCTTGTACTCGCTCACTTTATCTTTGCCCGAAAACTTTTCATGTTTCCGAGAAAAGAGGGGTAGCTGTGAGCATCTAATTTTTGCCCTACATGAAAATAACTCCTAAAAAATAGACCAAAAATAATTTTAATTGATTTTTAGAAGTTTTTTCTTTATTTAGTTGCATTTCATGCATTTTTAAATCATATAAAAATCATAAAAATTATCATGTTTTAATTTTATGCCATCTTAGGTTTAATTTGCATTTAGTAATTTAATTTCATAATTTAATTTCATTCATTAAACAAAAATCACAAAAAATTACTACAATAGTTATGTCCACATTTTAGCTTTTAATTTTAAATTAATTAGTGTTAAATTAGTAAAAATAAGTAAAATTAACTTTAAAAAATAATTTAAGGTAGAGCCTAATTTAGAATTTTATTTAGCCTTTTTAATTAATTCAACTAGATTTTTTAAATCAAAGAAAGAAAGAAGAACAAAAGAGAAAAAGAAAGTTGTCTTATTTTTTAATTGGGCCAAGGCTCAAGAGGCCCAAAACAAGTTAAATTCGCCCCAAACCCACCTGCCCGACCCGCCTGCCCGACCCGTTTTCCCCTCACAAAAAATACCTAGACCTAGAACATAACACACATTATCAGATAGAGGTCCCCATTTTCTTAGACCTATGAAAAACGACGGATCTACAACCAGCTCCCATATTCCTTCTTCACTATCATCTTCAACCAAAAAAATAAAAAAGCTTCATTAGATTTTTAGACCGAGGAAAAATGAAGACGAGCAACTCGTCCATTGGAGAGCCGCAATTACCGTTTTTAATTAGACCCATCATTTTCCTAAGAAAAATTGGCCCTCCTCTGATTTCCTCGCCGTGAACACTAAATCTTCTTTTCCCCCTTTTAGAATTCCAAGGTGAAATGCCAAAACAGAAGAGATTTTGATTATTGTTCTATTTTTCTTCTTCAAGATACAAGAAATAATCAAAAGATTTTCCAATTTTGCTTTAGTTTGTTATTTGGATCCAAAGAAAAAGCACAAAAAATATTATTTCTTGCATTTGACTTCGAAAAATAGCTGAGAATCATTGAAATGGAGTTTGTTTGAAGTTGTCTATTGGAAATGAGGTTGTTTCGAGTTGTTTTTTGGCTGCCGCTCGAGGTGTGATTCACGGTTGGTTGTTTTTTTCTCTTTCGGTGTGACGACCCGGCCGATCGTCTTAAGAATTTACGCCTTGATTCCCTATTAACTACTTTTCCCAAGTTTATTTTTGCTATTTTGATATGCTGGGATGTTCGGTTTTAAGTTTCGGAGAGTTTTGGGACACTTAGTCCCTAAATGAGCGCTTAAGTGTTGGAAAGTTGACTGTAGTCAGAACAATGTGATGACGGCCTTGGAATGAAAATCCGATGGTTCCGTTAGCTCCGTTGGGTGATTTCGGGTTTAGGAGTGTGTTCGAATTGTGTTTCGGAGATCTGTAGCTAATTTAGACGTGAAATGCTGAAAGTTGAATTTTTGAAGTTTCCAGTTCGATAGTGAGATTTTTATCCCAGGGTCGGAATGGAATTCTGGAAGTTGAAGTAGCTCTATAGTGTTGAATGTGACATGTGCGCAAAATTTCAGGTCATTCGGACGAGGTTTGATAGACTTTTTGATTGAAAGCGTATTTTTAGAGTTTTTGAAGTTCTTAGGCTTGAATCCGATGCTAAATTGGTGTTTTGTTATTGTTTTGAGCGTTCTGAAGGTTGGAACAAGTTTGAATGATGTTATGGGATGTGTTGGTAGGTTTGGTTAAAGTCCTGAGGGCCTCAGGTGAGTTTCGAATGCTCAACGGACTATTTTTGGACTTGAACAAGGATTAGATTTTAGCTGGTATTTATTGCAGACTGTTCCTTATCGCGATCGCGAAGTCTTAGATGAGGCAGAGGGAAATTTTTCTCTTCGTGTTCGCGTGATGAGGAATGCGAACACGTAGTGATGGACAGTGCTTCATCGCAAACGCGTGAGCTAGTCCACGTTCGCGTATAAAAAATAAGGCAGCAGTGGAATTTAGTGTTTCTCTACGAGGTCGCATAAAGCCAACCGTGATCGCGTAGGTTTGAGGGAGATAAAGAACCGTGTTCGCGGACAGGGTTCCACGTTCGTGTAGAGTAAATCTGAGGCGCGTGGATTTTGCTCTTCGCGATCGCGACTAGGCTTTCGCGATCGCAATGAATGTATTGCCTGGGCAGATTTTAAAATCCAAAATTGATGGTTTAATCCATAATTCATATTTTGGACTTGGGAGCTGGGAGATTGCAATTTTTGAAGAGATTTTCACTTGGGCGATTTGGGTAAGTAATCCCTACTCGGTTTAGACTAATTTTCATGAATCTACACTTAAGTCCATCATTTAATTTCGGAATTTGTATGAAAATTGGGGGAAAGTTCTTAGACCAAGAATTTGAGTTTCGATTGGAAATTTGACATTGGATTTGGATAATTTTGGTATGGTTAGACTCGTGAGAGTATGAGGATTCTGAAAATATAAATTTTACCCGATTACGAGACGTGGGCCTGAGGGGCATTTTGGTCATTTTTCCTAATTTTGTGTATTAGCTTAGAATTTAATTATATAATCAGTTATTTGAATTGTTATTTACATTATGCAATTGAATTGAATAGATTTGGGCCATTTGGAGTCGAGTACTCGTGGCAAGAGCGTGGTTTCGGGTTGATTTTGAGCCGGTTCGAGGTAAGTGACTTGTCTAACCTTGTGTGGAGGACCTTCCCCTTAGGATTTGGTATATTTGGTAATTGAAATTCCCACTACGTGAGGTGACGAGTGCGCACTTGTGCTAATTGTTGGAAATCTGGTTTTCTTTAAGTAATTACTAGTATGTTTCCTTTCTTGTTTCTATTACTTGCACTATTACGACTGTTGTTAGCTTAGGAAAGCATGTCTAAGTGACTTAATTACTTTACTTGCTCAAACTGTCTTACCTGAATTCTGTGCAGCATGCTAGGCTAGAATCACTTGTTGCCTTAATATGAAATTTTGCATTTCTGTATATTTTCCTGTTGCTGCTGTGTATTTAATTTGGGACTACAGATGTGGGATTTCGGTAGCTCCCCCTTGTCTGTTTATTTTGGGACTACGGATGTGGGATTCCAGTAGATACCCCTGCTCAGTTATATGGAACTACGAGAATGCACCCGGTAGGTTCTCCCAGTTCTGGGTATTTACATTTGGTACTACAGAACGGGATTTCGGTAGATCCTCGCGCACTATGAGTTGGACTACGGGACGGGATTTCGGGAGATCCATTGGATATGTACATATAGGACTACAGGACGGTATCCTGGGAGATCCTCGGTTGTTATTTTGGTGCTAAGTCGCATTTCTTTCCGTGTTTTGCCTTGTCTCTCTAATAGTTGTTATTGCCCTTTTTATATCATGTGTTACTTTTACCGCTGTATTTATTTATATTGTTTTGTTCTACACTGTCAAACTTTATATTCTATTTAACCTCAGTAGGGCCCTGACCTTCCTCGTCACTACCCGATCGAGGTTAGGCTTGGCACTTACTGAGCACCGCTGTAGTGTACTCATGCTCCTTCTGCGCATGTTTTTCATGTGCAGATCCAGGTACTGCGACTCAGTCCTATCACACTTAAAAGTCTGCGAACCAGAAATTCTAAGTAAGGAATTCTATTAACCCGGGAGAAGGTTTTAGGCATTACTGAGTTCCGTGGTTCTTGCACATTCACTTTAACTATTATCAATTGGCCTATTATCTGATTAATTACATGTTTTGAAACCTATTGTGCATTTTATTCCTTTTACCGCTTTTAATTAATTATTTAACCATTTTTTAAGATTTATGGAATTATTTTTCTTGAACAAGTTACGATTGTCATACACTTGCTGTTTTGGAGCACACCGCAAATCATGCTACATGAAATGCACCCGCAATTCGCGATATGTTTATTTTTATTAATATTCGAAGTTGTTATTATCTAGTCACATGAAATGCACACCCGAATTTGGAATTATGTATCATAACTATACCACGAAAACCATACCCATAGTCACGATAGTTAATTACGCGCCTAAAGCAAGCTACAATTTTCATAATTGGCTAACCGTCATACGTGACCATAACCCCTTGATCTTAAAGAGTCCAATGTCATGTATTAAAGGCAATTCAAATTATTTACCTACAATGCAAATGAAAGTCAAAAGGCAGATTTATATATTCATATTTGACATGCTTAAGAGATTTACAGAAACACATTTTTATGGAGAATTCATTTGTATCAACCAATGGAAATCAAATACCAACAGAGTTCTTCTAAACTAAAAGTCATATGAGGGATCTTTCATAATCTAATGGCTCTAAAGTAATAGTGAGATCAAATTGAACAATAAGTAAAATGATTCTTCAAAGGAGTTTAATTGCTAACTCATAGATCATGAGTGCTAAATAAAACTTCAGGGCACAATCATAAATTTTCCTTTTATAAAGAGGCTTTGGAAAACGTGGTCATAAACTCCACACGTCTTCTAAGCTCAAAAATCAATCAAAGATAGAATGATCTTCAAAGTAAATCACAAAAATGAGATTATAAAATGGACAGGAGTTAGAATAAATACTAGAGTAAAGAGGATTACCTGTTAGAGCAAGAATTTCTTTAATAATGACTGAAAAATCAACAATTACAAGATTGGCTTCAAAAATCCGAAAGAGAAAACAACAACCAACCGTGAATTACACCTCGAGCGGCAGTCAAGAAACAACTCGAAATGATCTCATTTCCAACAGAGAACTTCAAACAAACTCCACTTCAATGATTCTCAGCTTCTTTTCGAAGTCAAATGCAAGAAAAAATATTTTTTTGTGCTTTTTCTTTGGATCCGAATAACAAACTAAAGCAAAATTGGAAAAATCTGTTTATTATTTCTTGTATCTTGAAGAAGAAAAATATAATAATAATCAAAATCTCTTTTGTTTTGGCATTTCGCCTTGGAATTCCAAAAGGGGGAAAAGAAGATTTAGTGTTCACGGCGAGGAAATCAGAGGAGGGCCGATTTTTCTTAGGAAAATGAACGGTCTAATTAAAAACGGTAATTGTGGCTCTCCAATGGAGGAGTTGCTGGTCTTCGTTTTTCCTCGGTCTAAAAATTTGATGAAGCTTTTTGATTTTTTGGGTTGAAAATGATAGTGAAGAAGGAATATGGGAGCTGGTTGTAGATCTGCCGTTTTTCCTAGGTCTAAAAAAATGGGGACCTCTATCTGATAATGTGACGACCCGGCCGGTCGTCTTAAGAATCAATGCCCCGATCCCCTATTAACTGTTTTCCCCAAGTTTATTTCTGCTAATGTGATTTGTCGGGATGCTCGGTTTTGAGTTTTGAGGAGTTTTGGGACACTTAGTACCTAAATGAGAGCTTAAGTGTTAGAAAGTTGATCGAAGTCGGAACAGTGGGGAGACAGCCTCGGAATGGAAATCCGACGGTTCTGTTAGCTCCGTTAGGTGAATTTGGGGCTGGGAGCATGTTCGGAATGTGTTTTGGAGGTCCGTAGCTAATTTACACTTGAAATGTCGAAGTTTGAATTTTTGAAGTTTCTGGTCCGATAGTGAGATTTTGATTCGAGGGTCGGAATGGAATTCCAGAAGTTTCAGTAGCTCCGTCATGTAATTTGGGATGTGTGTGCAAAATTTCAGGTTATTCGGACGAGATTTGATACAGATTTTGATCGAAAACATAATTTAAGAGTTCTTGGAGTTCTTAGGCTTGAATCCTATGTGAAATTGATGATTTGATGTTGTTATAAGCGTTCCGAAGTGTTGATCAAGTTTGAACGATGTCATGGGATGTGTTGGTATAATTGGTTTGAAGTTCCGGGAGTTCCGGGTAGGTTCCGGGATGTTTTAGTGCAAAAATCATAGTTGTAGCACGTCTACAGGGGTTGCAGGCCCCAGAACTCACTCATGCGGTCCGCACAAAAATTAGTGCACCCGCGTTGAGTGCTGTGCGGACCGCACAAAAGCGGGCATGGCCGCGGTAGGCGTCGCGCGGACCGCACAAAGTGGGGCGCGGTCGCGGTGAAGGGCCCTCCCGTTGGTCCTACTTCAGAAGCTCATATCTTTTTATCTATAAGGAATTTTGAGGTGATTCAAAAACGAAAGTTGTATCCCTTCGTATCTAGTTTCCAGAATGGTAAAGATATAACAATTTGGACATCTGTAGCAAAAGTGATGGCCAAAATACTAAAGCTTGTCACTGTAGAGGGATGCTTGTGCGGCCGCCCATTGCCTTTGCGCGGACCGCACTGGCTTGCGTGGACCGCGTGAGTTTTGGTGTGGCCCGCAGTAGCTGGAAACTTGAGGGGTACCTATATATACGAGGTTTTGGGTTTAATTAAATATTTTGACCTAGAGAGCTCGGATTTTGGCGATTTTTCGAAGGTTTTTCAAGAAATTCATCGGGGTAAGTGATTTTAACTCGGATTTGTCTAGAATACATGAATCTAACACTGAATTCATCATTTAATTCGTGATTTGAGAGAGAATTTGGGAAGAAAATTGTGAAACCTTTCAAAAATGTAAAATGATGATTTAAAAAACCAAATAGTGTCGGAATTGTATAATTTTCGTATGGTTAGACTCGTGAGAGTGCAAGGTTTCTGGGAATATAAAATTTTACCGATTCCGAGACGTGGGCCCAAGGGGCGTTTTGGTCATTTTCCATAATTTCACGTATTAGCTTTGAATTAAAACATAGGATCATTTGTTTGAGATGATATATACGATATGCAATTGAATTGATTAGATTTGGGCCATTTGGAGTCGGATATTCGTGGAAAAAGCGTGGTTTCTAGTTGATTTTGAGCCGGTTCGAGGTAAGTGGCTTGTCTAACCTTGTGTGGGGGACCTTTCCCCTTAGGATGTGCTATATTTGATAATTGAAATGCCCTGTACGTGAGGTGACGAGCGCGTACTTGAGCTAATTGTTGAAAATCCAGTTTTTCCTTAAGTATTTCAATTGTGTTCTTTTCTTGTTTTATTCTACTTGTGAATTTAGCATGTTTCTAGTCTAGAAAGGCATGTTTAGTTGACTTAATTGCCTATTTGCTTAAATTGCCTAAATTGTATTACGTGAAGCATTTTATGCTAGAAGTAAATGTTTACTTGGTACGAAATTAGCGTTTAGTTTAATATTCTTGTGTTGCTGCTCTGTGTTTTAAATTGGGACTACGGGTTAGATTCCTAGGAGATTCCCCCTGCACATTTACTTTGGGACTACGGGTTAGATTCCCGGGAGATTCCCCCTACACATTTACTTTGGGACTACGGGTTAGATTCCCGGGAGATCCCCCGTACATATATTGAGGATACCGAGAGATCCTCGGGATACCAAGAGATCTCTAGTACATATTGAGGATACCAAGAGATCCTCGGGATACCAAGAGATCCCTGGGTTATATTGAGGATACCGAGAGATCCTCAGGATACCAAGAGATCCCTAGTACATGTCAAGGATACTAAGAGATCCTCGGGATACTTAGAGATCCCCGGTTACTTTCCTTATGGTTTGCTTTCATCATTGTTTCCGTTACTGTACTCTTATTATCCTGCATAGATTCTTACTGTAGGTTCTCAATTGCACTACTTATCTTATCCTGCTATCTTTATAATTTATATAACCTCAGTAGGGCCCTGACCTTCCTCGTCACTACCCAACCGAGGTTAGGCTTGGCACTTACTGAGTACCGCTATGGTGTACTCACGCCTCTTCTGCGCATATTTTTTTTCATGTGTAGATCCTGGTACCTCTACTCAGGCGCACTATCAGTGAGGCAGGAGGACTACGGAGACTTCGAGGTAGATCTGCTGCGTCCGTAGACCGACGAGTCTCCCTCTTTATTCTATCTTTAGTACTTAGTTCTCTTTCCTTCCGTTTGTTAGATATTCTGGAGTTTGGAGCCTCACTATACATTTCTGTAGCCTGTGTTTTCCCGTGAGTTTTCGGATTTTGGGATTGTTTTAGTCTTGAGATATTGAGTCGTATATGCCGAGCAGCATTCAGTACAATTTCCTTTTTAGATAATTAAATATGGTATTCTATTTTTCCGCAATTATTATGTTTCCGCAAGTGTTAGGCTTACCTGGTCCCGGAGACTAGGTGCCGTCATGACATGTTCACGGTTGGTGAACTAGGGTCGTGACAGGTTGGTATCAAAGCTCTAGGTTCATAGGAGTCATGGAACACAGGCTAGTTTATTAGAGTCTCGCTGATCGGTACGGAGACGTCTGTACTTATCTACGAGAGGCTATATCTGTTTAGGAAAATTCTTCACTTCATTGATCTCCTTGTCGTGCGATATTTTTGACATCAATTCTAAACTTTTGTCTTCTATTCTCTCACAGATGGTGAGGACACGTGCTACTCGGGACGATCAGGCACTCGCACCCCCTCTTGTCGTCAGAGGCAGGGGTCGGGGTAGAGGTCGTGGACGCGCACGGGGTGCAGCCAGAGCACCTGTGCGAGCTGCCGCTGAGGTACTGCTAGCAGATCCAGCCGGAGTTCAGGCACCCGACACGCCTACAACCACTACTACTCCAGCCTTTCAGGAGACATTGGCACAGTTTATGAGTATATACACCACGCTAGCTCATACAGGGTTGCTTCCCCTTGCTGCAGCCACATCCCAGGCCGGTGGAGGGGCACAAACTCCCGTCGCCGCACTCCTGAGCAGCGAGTGCAGGTTGAGCAGGTCCTAAAGATCATTCTTGTACAGACTACAGTACCAGTTCAGCCCGAGGATGGGGCAGCTGCTTCTGAGGATGAGCAGCGGAGACTCAAGAGGTTCAAGAAGTATGATCCTCCGGTTTTTAGTGGACTAGTGACAGATGATGCCTTGGGATTTCTGGAGGATTACCATCGTATTCTTCGCACTATGGGTATTACCGGATTGAGTGGGGTTTCCTTCACTGCTTTCCAACTTCAGGGAGCCGCCTATGAGTGGTGGCGCAACTATGAGTTAGACAGTCCAGACGAGGCTGCTTCACTGACTTGGACCCAGTTCTCAAATATGTTCTTGAGAGAGTTCATTCCTTAGAGCCTCAGGGACACATGGCGTGCAGAGTTTGAGCATTTGCACCAGGGATCTATGACTGTTTCAGAGTATGCTATCCGTTACACCATATTGGCTAGGCATGCTCCAGCCTTGGTTGCTACTGTCCGCGATAGGGTTTGCCAGTTTATTGAGGGGTTTATTCCTCCCATCAGATCTAGCATGGCTCGTGAGTTGGAGATGGACATTTCTTATCAGTAGGTGGTGAGCATTGCTAGGAGGATTGAGGATATGCATGCAAGGGAGAGAGAGGAGAGGGAGGCCAAGAGGTCTCGTGAGTCGGGCCATTATTCTAGTGCATGTACCCCAGCTGCAGGTCGTCATGGTAGGGGCTATATGAGTCGTCCCGTTCATTCAGCTCTTCCAGCAGCCAGCAATGCTCCAACTCCTCCCAGATCTCAGGAGCTATATTATGCACCTCCAGTTTCTAGCGTGCCTCCTACGCGGGGTGCTTTTAGAGGTCAGTCTAGCAGACCTGTCCTAGACAGTCACAGCCACCACGTCCTCTAAGAGCTTGTTTCGAGTGTGGTGACACACGCCACTTGGTGAGGGAGTTCCCTAGACTTGGGAGGGGTGCACCTCCACAGACTTCTCAGCCACAGCGTGCCCTGCAAAATTCTCAGGCTATGGTTACAGCTCCAGTTTCTACCCCACCTACTCAGCCAGCTAGAGTTGAAGGTCGGGGAGGTAGAGGTCGCCCTAGAGGGGGAGGCCAGGCCAGATATTATGCCATTCCTGCTCGTACCGAGGTTGTTGCCTCTGATTCCGTCATCACAGGTATTATACTGGTTTGTCATAGAGATGCATCGGTTCTATTCGATCCAGGATCCACTTATTCTTATGTGTCTTCTTATTTTGCTCCGTATTTGGGTGTAGCCCGAGATTCGTTGAGTTCTCCTGTTTATGTTTCTACTCCTGTGGGAGATTCTCTTGTTGTGGACCGCGTTTATCGGTCGTGTTTGGTTACTATTCATGGTTTTGAGACCAGAGCAAATCTATTGTTACTCAACATGGTTGATTTTGATATTATTCTGGGCATGGACTGGTTGTCGCCCCATAATGTTATTCTTGATTGTCACGCCAATACCATGACGCTGGCTATGCCAGGTATTCCGCGTGTTGAGTGGAGTGGTACTTTAGATTACAGTCCCAGTAGAGTTATCTCTTTTCTTAAAGCTCAGCGTATGGTTGGAAAGGGGTGTGCCGCGTATTTAGCTTATGTGAGAGACGTCAGTATTGATACTCCTTCAGTTTATTCAGTTCCAGTAGTACAGGATTTTCCTGATGTGTTTCCAGCTGATCTTCCAGGCATGCCGCCTGATAGAGATATTGATTTTGGCATTGATCTGTTGCCGGGCACTCAGCCCATTTCTATTCCCCCATGTCATATGGCTCCTCCTGAGTTGAAGGAGTTGAAGGATCAGTTACAAGAATTGCTTGATAAGGGTTTTATTCGGCCCAGTGTATCGCCTTGGGGGTGCTCCTGTCTTGTTTATAAAGAAAAAAGATGGTTCTATGCGTATGTGTATTGATTATCGCCAATTGAACAAAGTTACAGTTAAGAACCATTATCCTTTGCCTCGTATTGATGATCTGTTTGACCAGCTTCAGGGCGTACGGGTGTTTTCTAAGATTGCTTTGCGCTCAAGTTACCATCAGTTGAAGATTCGGGAACCAGATATCCCGAAGACTACTTTCAGGACTCGGTATGGCCATTACGAGTTCCTTGTTATGTCATTTGGGTTGACCAATGCCCCAGCAGCCTTTATGCATTTGATGCACAGTGTGTTCCGGCCATATCTTGACTCGTTCGTCATTGTCTTTATTGATGATATTCTGGTGTATTCCCGGAGTCGGGAAGATCATGAGCAGCACCTGGGAACAGTGCTTTAGACTCTGAGAGAGAAGAAGTTATATGCTAAGTTCTCGAAATGTGAGTTTTGGTTGGATTCAGTGGCATTCTTAGGCCACGTGATATCGAGTGAAGGTATTCAGGTGGATCCGAAGAAGATAGAGGTCGTGCAGAGTTGGCCCAGACCATCCTCAGCTACCGAGATCCGCAGTTTCCTTGGTTTGGCTGGCTACTACCATCATTTTGTGGAGGGGTTTTCATCGATTGCAGCCCCTATGACCAGTTTGACCCAGAAGGGTGCTCCATTTCAGTGGACGGAGGAGTGTGAGGCGAGCTTTCAGAAGCTCAAGACAGCCTTGACCACAGCCCCAATTTTGATACTGCCTACAGGTTTAGGGTCTTATACAGTCTATTGTGATGCCTCGAGGGTTGGCATTGGAGCGGTGTTGATGTAGGATGGTAGGGTGATTGCCTACGCGTCCAGACAGTTGAAGATACATGAGAAGAACTACCCTGTTCACGACCTTGAGTTAGCTGCCATTGTTCACGCCCTGAAGATTTGGCGACATTACTTATACGGTATGCCTTGTGAGATTTATACTGACCATCGGAGCTTGCAGCACTTGTTCAAGCAAAAGGATCTAAATTTGCGCCAGAGGAGGTGGTTAGAGTTGCTGAAGGACTATGACATCACTATCTTGTATCACCCGGGCAAGGCCAATGTGGTGGCCGATGCTTTGAGTCGTCGGGCTGAGAGCTTGGGGATTTTGGCATATCTACCAGCATCAGAGAGGCCTATTGCAATGGATGTTCAAGCCTTAGCAAGCCAGTTTGTGAGATTAGACCTTTCGAAGCCCAGTCGAGTCCTAGCTTGTGTGGTTTCTCGGTCTTCCTTGTTTGACCGTATCAGGGAGCGGCAGTATGATGACCCTCATTTGCTTGTCCTCAAGGACAAGTTCAGCACGGTGATGCCAGAGATGTGACTATTGGTGATGATGGGATATTGAGGATGCAGGGTCGGGTCTGTGTACCCAATGTTGATGGTATTTGGGAGTTGATATTGGAGGAGGCTCATAGTTCGCGGTATTCTATTCATCCAGGTGCCGCGAAGATGTATCAGGATTTGAGGCAGCACTATTGGTGGAGGTGAATGAAGAAGGATATAGTTGGATTTGTAGCTCGGTGCCTCAATTGTCAGCAGGTGAAGTGTGAGCACCAGAGACCAGCTGGGTTACTTCAACAGATAGAGATTCCGGATTGGAAGTGGGAGCGGATCACCATGAACTTTGTAGTTGGGCTCCCACGGACTTTGAGAAAGTTCGATGTTATTTGGGTGATTGTGGATCGGCTGACCAAGTCCGCTCACTTTATTCTTGTGTATACTACTTATTCCTTAGAGCGGTTGGCGGAGATCTATATCCGGGAGATTGTTCGTCTGCATGGTATCCCGGTTTCCTTCATTTCAGATAGAGGTACTCAGTTCAAATCACAGTTCTAGAGGGCCGTTCAACATGAGTTAGGTACTCGGGTAGAGTTGAGTACAACATTCCACCCTCAGACGGACGGACAGTCCGAGCGCACTATTCAGATTCTTGAGGATATGCTCCGCGCGTGTCTGATTGAGTTTGGAGGGTCTTGGGATCAGTTCTTTCCATTGCCAGAGTTTGCTTACAACAACAGCTATCATTCCAGTATTCAGATGGCACCGTATGAGGCTTTATATGGGAGACGGTGTAGATCTCTGGTGGGTTGGTTTGAGCCGGGCGAGGCTAGATTATTAGGCACGGACTTAGTTCAGGGTGCCTTGGAAAAGGTTAAGGTGATTCAAGACAGACTCTGTACAGCCAGTCCAGATAGAAGAGTTACGCGGACCGGAAAGTTCGTGATGTTTCCTATATGGTTGGTGAGCGGGTTCTGCTTTGGGTTTCGCCTATGAAGGGCGTCATGAGGTCTGGGAAGAAAGGGAAGTTGAGTCCAAGGTTTATTGGCCCTTTTGAGATATTGAAGTGAGTTGTGGAGGTTGCTTATGAGCTTGCCTCACCTCCCAGCTTGGCAGGAGTGCATCTAGTATTTCATGTTTCGATGCTCCGGAGGTATCACGGTGACCCGTCGCACGTGCTGGATTTCAGTTCAGTACAGCTGGACAAGGATCTATCCTATGTTGAGGAGCCAGTGGCAATATTGGACAGGCAAGTTAGAAAGTTGAGGTCAAAGAACATTTCTTCGGTAAAGGTTCAGTGGCGGGGCCAGCCGGTCGAGGAGGCGACTTGGGAGACCGAGCAGGATATGCGCAGCCATTACCCTCATTTTTTCACTACTCTAGGTGTGTCTCTATGCTCGTTCGAGGACGAACGAATGTTTAAGTGTAGGAGGATGTGACGACCCGGCCGGTCGTCTTAAGAATTAATGCCCTGATCCTCTATTAACTGCTTTTCCCAAGTTTATTTCTGCTAATGTGATTTGCCGGGATGCTCGGTTTTGAGGAGTTTTGGGACACTTAGTCCCTAAATGAGAGCTTAAGTGTTAGAAAGTTGACTGAAGTCAGAACAGTGGGGAGACATCCTCGGAATGGAAATCCCACGGTTCCATTAGCTCCGTTAGGTGAATTTGGGGCTGGGAGCATGTTCGGAATGTGTTTTAGAGGTCCGTAGATAATTTACGCTTGAAATGCCGCAGTTTGAATTTTTTAAGTTTCCGGTCCGATAGTGAGATTTTTATCCGAGGGTCGGAATGGAATTCCGGATGTTTCAGTAGCTCCGTCATATCATTTGGGATGTGTGTGCAAAATTTCAGGTCATTCGGACGAGATTTGATACAGTTTTTGATCGAAAACATAATTTAAGAGTTCTTGGAGTTCTTAGGCTTGAATCCTATGTGAAATTGGTGATTTGATGTTGTTATAAGCTTTCTGAAGTGTTGATCAAGTTTTAACGATGTCATGGGATGTGTTGGTATAATTGGTTTGAAGTTCTGGGAGTTCCGGGTAGGTTCCGGGATGTTTTAGTGCAAAAATCATAGATGTAGCACGTCTACAGGGGTTGCAGGCCCCAGAACTCACTCACGCGGTCCGCACAAAAATTAGTGCGCCCGCGTTGAGTGCTGTGCAGATCGCATAAAAGCGGGCGCGGGCGCGGTAGGCATCGCGCGGACCGTACAAAGTGGGGCGCGGCCGCGGTGAAGGGCCCTCCCGCTGGTCCTATTTTGGAAACTCATATCTTTTGATATACAAGGAATTATGAGGTGATTCAAAACCAAAAGTTGTAGCCCCTCGTGTCTAGTTTCCAGAAAGGTAAAGCTTTCGCAATTTGGATATCTGTATAAAAAGTTATAGCCAAAATACTAAAGCCTGTCACTGCAGAGGGAGGCCTGTGCGGCTGCACGTTGCCTTAGCGCGGACCGCACTGGCTTGCGCGGACCGCGTGAGTTTTGGTGCGGCCCGCAGTATCTGGAGACCTGAGGGATACCTATAAATACGAGGTTTTGGGTTTTATTTAATATTTTAACCTAGAGAGCTCGGATTTTGGCGATTTTTCGAAGGTTTTTCATGAAATTCATCGGGGTAAGTGATTTTAACTCAGATTTGGCAAGAATACATGAATCTAACACTGAATTCATCATTTAATTCGTGATTTAAGAGGGTATTTGGGAAGAAAATTGTGAAACCTTTCAAAAATATAAAATGATGATTTAAAGGACCAAATAGTGTCGGAATTGTATAATTTTCATATGGTTAGACTCGTGAGAGTGCGAGGTTTCTGGAAATATAAAATTTTACCGATTCCGAGATGTGGGCCCGAGAGGCGTTTTGGTCATTTTCCATAATTTCAGGTATTAGCTTTGAATTAAAACATAGGATCATTTGTTTGAGATGATATTTACGATATGCAATTGAATTGATTAGATTTGGGCCATTTGGAGTCGGATACTCGTGGCAAAAGCATGGTTTCTAGTTGATTTTGAGCCGGTTCGAGGTAAGTGGCTTGTCTAACCTTGTGTGGGGGACATTTCCCCTTAGGACGTGCTATATTTGATAATTGAAATGCCCTGTACGTGAGGTGACGAGCGCGTACTTGAGCTAATTGTTGAAAATCCGATTTTTCCTTAAGTATTTCAATTGAGTTCTTTTCTAGTTTTATTCTACTTGTGAATTTAGCATGTTGCTAGTCTAGAAAAGCATGTTTAGTTGACTTAATTGCCTAATTGTCTAAATTGCATTACGTGAAGCATGTTAGGCTAGAAGTAAATGTTTACTTGGTACGAAATTAGCGTTTAGTTTAATATTCTTGTGTTGCTGCTCTGTGTTTTAAATTGGGACTACGGGGTAGATTCCCAGGAGATTCCCCCTGTACATTTACTTTGGGACTACGGGTTAGATTCTCGGGAGATTCCCCCTACACATTTACTTTGGGACTACGGGTTAGATTCCCGGGAGATCCCCCGTACATATATTGAGGATACCGAGAGATCCTCGGGATACCAAGAGATCCCTAATACATATTGAGGATACCTAGAGATCCTCGGGATACCAAGAGAACCCTAGCTTATATTGAGGATACCGAGATATCCTCGGGATACCAAGAGATCCCTAGTACATGTCGAGGATACTAAGAGATCCTCGGGGTACTTAGAGATCCCCGGTTACTTTCCTTATGGTTTGCTTTCATCATTGTTTCCGTTATTGTACTCTTATTATCCTGCATAGATTCTTACTGTAGGTTCTTAATTGCACTGCTTATCTTATCCTGCCATCTTTATATTTTATATAACCTCAGTAGGTCCCTGACCTTCCTCGTCACTACCCAACCGAGGTTAGGCTTGGCACTTACTGAGTACCGATGTGGTGTACTCACGCCTCTTCTGCGCATGTTTTTTTTTCATGTGCAGATCCAAGTACCTCTACTCAGGCACACTATCAGTGAGGCAGGAGGACTACGGAGACTTCGAGGTAGATCTGTTGCGTCCGCAGACCGACGAGTCTCCCTCTTTATTCTATCTTTAGTACTTAGTTCTCTTTCCTTCCGTTTGTTAGATATTCTGGAGTTTGGAGCCTCACTTTACATTTCTGTAGCCTGTGTTTTCCCGTGAGTTTCCGGGTTTTGGGATTGTTTTAGTCTTGAGATATTGAGTCGTATATGCCGAGCGACATTCAGTACAATTTCCTTTTTAGATAATTAAATATGGTATTCTATTTTTCCGCAATTATTATGTTTCCGCAAGTGTTAGGCTTACCTGGTCACGGAGACTAGGTGTCGTCATGACATGTTCACGGTTGGTGAACTAGGGTCGTGACAGATAATGTGTGTTAGGTTCTAGGTGTAGGTATTTTTTGTGAGGGGAAAACGGGTCGGGCAGGTGGGTTTGGGGCGAATTTAACTTGTTTTGGGCCTCTTGCGCCTTGGACCAATTCAGAAATAAGACAACTTTCTTTTTCTCTTTTGTTCTTCTTTCGTTCTTTGATTTAAAAAATCTAGTTGAATTAATTAAACCAGCGAAATAAAATCCTAAATTAGGCTCTACCTTAAATTATTTTGTAAATTTAATTTTACTTATTTTTACTAATTTAACACTAATTAATTTAAAACTAAAAGCTAAAATGTGGACATGACTATTGTAGTAATATTTTGTGATTTTTGTTTACTGGATGCAATTAAATTATGAAATTAAATTCCTAAATGCAAATTAAACCTAAGATGGCATGAAATCAAAACGTGACAATTTTTATGATTTTTATAATCAAAACATTAAATTATTCTTGCGGAATTATTATTGCTAAGAGTTGATTTTTGGTTTATTGGTTCGGTGTTTGAATTGTCAGCAGGTAAAGTACGAGCATCAGAGACTTGGTGGTTTGTTCCAGAAGATTGAGATTCCTGAGTGTAAGTGGGAGCGTATCACTATGGACTTCGTTGTTGGACTCCCATGGACTCAGAGGAAGTTTGATGCAGTGTGGGTTATTGTTGATAGGCTGATCAAATCAGTGCATTTCATTCCTGTGGCGGTTTCCTATTCTTCCGAGAGGTTGGCAGAGATCTAGATCCAGGAGATTGTTTGTCTTCATGGTGTGCCTGTGTCTATCATTTCGGACCGAGGTACGCAGTTTACCTCACATTTCTGGAGAGCAGTTCAGCGTGAGTTGGGCACACGAGTCGATTTGAGCACAACATTTCATCCTCAGACGACGGGTAGTCCGAGCGTACTATTCAGATTTTGGAGGATATACTATGTGGTTGTGTCATTGACTTTGGAGGCTCGTGGGATCAGTTCTTGCCTTTAGCGGAGTTTGCCTACAACAACAACTACCATTCGAGCATCCAGATGGCTCCTTATGAGGCTTTATATGGTAGGCGGTGTCGGTCGTCAGTTGGGTGGTTTGAGCAGGGAGAGGCTCGGTTATTGGGTACGGATCTAGTACAGGATGCCTTGGACAAGGTTAAGTTATTCAGGATAGGCTTTGTACAGCTTGTCACACCTCCTTTTTACCACAACGAAAGGGGGTATAGGGAGTTTTTTCCAATTTAAGTGACAATCGAAATGGGATTATTTATTTAAAATTCAGATTCACCACTTAGGATAATTTATGGTGCCCCAAGTCATCGGTTTTAAATCCTCAGACGACGGGCAGTCTGAGCGTACTATTCATATTTTCGAGGATATGCTCTGAGCTTGTGTCATTGACTTTGGAGGCTCGTGGGATCAGTTCTTGCCTTTAGCGGAGTTTGCCTACAACAACAGCTACCATTCGAGCATCCAGATGGCTCCTTATGAGGCTTTATATGGTAGGCGGTGTCGGTCGCCGGTTGGGTGGTTTGAGCCAGGAGAGGCTAGGTTATTGGGTACTGATCTAGTACAGGATGCCTTGGACAAGGTTAAGATTATTCAGGGTAGGCTTCGTACAGCTTGTCACACCTCCTTTTTACCACACCAGAAGGGGGTATAGGGATTTTTTTCCAATTTAAGTGACAATCGAAACGATATTATTTATTTAAAATTTATAGTCGCCACTTGAAATAATTTATGGTGTCCCAAGTCACCGGTTTTACATCCTGATTCAAGGAAAGATTGACTCTGTTTTACAGTCCGCAAACATAGAAATCTGGGTAAGGAATTCTGTTAACCCGGGAGAAGGTGTTTAGCATTCCCGGGTTCTGTGGTTTTAGCATGGTCGCTCAACTATTATTATTGGCCTATTTATCTAATTTTAAAATACTTTTAAAACTATGTGAATTTTAACTCTTGAAACCGCTTTTACTTATTTAAAGAATTAATTCAAGGTTATTTAAAACATATCGCAAGCCACGCCACATGTAATGCACCCGTGGTTCACAACACGTTCTATTTAACCTTGTCGGAAATTAGAATTGGGCCACATGAAATGTACCCCCGGGTTTTAGTACTCAAAAGAAAATCAATTTAAAGAACGCGCCTAAAGCAACTACAAAAGTTCAAATTAATATCAATGTTTGCGAGGGCCATGGAAAATTCAATTGATGGCACACCTCAATTTTCAAGGAGCTAAAAATTAATTAAACGAGGGCCATGGGTTTTGGGATTTTATTCGGCATGGCACGCCTCAAATTATTCTTAAGGTTTCTTCATCTAATCTTTGAGGGCCATAAATCATTGGTTTTGGTATCATGGCGCACCTCAATCTAATTAAAGGAATCTAATTAATTAAGGAAGACTAAGGGAAATTAAATATATTCTAAACTAATGTTCAAACTAACTTAACAAATATTAGGCTTGCGTTAAAAAAAACAAGTTTGATTACTTGAAGACGGCTTGGGCCATCAGTGGCAGTTAAATGAGGAGTTGGGTTAGAAAAGCAGGCCCAAGCACGATAAGGCTTATAATTCCCATTTTTCAAGTGGTCCACAAAAATGTGAGCAGCGTTTGAAACTCAATGATACTAACTGAGCCCACATGGGGCCATAAACCATCAGCACTTACACGAGACAGTATACCATTCAACCATGACACAGCGAACCTTGAATCATTATCAATATTAGCACTACAACATGAAACAGTCCATTAAACCTTTTATCAATCCTAATGATGCACACGCGACTTAAAACCCCAAAGGCACATATATGTTGAACATTGTATTGTTGAACATACTAAACCCTAAATTCATATATTCTACAAAAGTAAACCTTAAACATGACAATAGAACTGTTAATTTTTACACTACATTAGCAATAGACTTGTTTGGGCTTAATGATTGCTGACTTGACCAACTAGTGGTCAATTCCACAACCACAGCCAATATTCAAAGGTGAACACCTTCAGGACTCTCTAAGCAGATGTCAACTTAAGCAAAAGTTATTGGTTCTTCACGAACATACATAGCACAAGCACATCAGAGCTGATTCAAACATTGGTTTCAACCAATGATGCTAATGAATCAAGCAGTAGTATGTCATCAGACCCTCCAATAATGAACCAGAAATTCACTCGAATATATTTGAAATTACTAAAACTAAACTGAAAGTCCAAATTTATGATTACAACAAACTACATAACATCCACTGAAATTATACCAAGTTCAGCTAACATGTAAACGAACTAATTGACAAATATTAAGCTATAACAAGAATATCAAGATCAAGCTTTGAATGAGGTTGAGATTCAGACATTGGAACACCATTTTTCATTTAATAATCAACATTTCCACTCTAAAGGTCCGAAAATGTACTTGGATACTACCATAACAGCCTTAGAATTTAAAAAGAAAAAGGTGAGATCAGCAGTAATTCAGCAGGGAAATAGCAATCAACAGCAGATCTTAAAATAGTAACCAACAACAGCTCAACAGTAAGCTTTTCATGTGTTGGAACCTAGAAATAAGGAGCAATTCTAAGAACTAAAGGAAAATGAGAATGCCAACTTCAATAGAACAGTAATGGTGATTTTTTGGTGTTTTTCCTTCTGATTTTTCAAACTCTCTCAAGGTTGGTATTTCTTCAGCCGTTTCTAAGTTTTAGTCTGTAATTCTCTAAAAATCTCCTTGACAATGAAGGAAAACAAGCTTCTTATATGGAGCCTTTAGGACAACAGAAATGATTTCAAGTTTTACCAATTACCCCTTCCCCAATTTTTATTTTTACAATTTAGACCCTAATTTTTAGTTCTATTTGTTAAAACTAAACCCAACCCCACCTTCCTAGCAGCTTCCTAGGCAGTTACAAGAGATTCCCTCTATCCCTTTCCCTAAACTACCCTTTAAAATTCTGTTATTTACCCTCCGTAAATACCATTAACTGGGCGTAGACACTAGCATACCTGAACCCCTCCCCATTTTGGGCCAATTGCCCTGGCCAAAAGGCCCAAGCGTGGCCGGATGGCCTCAATCAGGCCCAAACATAATACTCAGCTCAGGCCTAGGTTGAACAACACATCTGCCCACCCAAACAAACAGAATTCATCCATTCAAGTGAAAAAGGAAAAGAAAAAGAAAAAATGGTACAAAGTCAGAATTGAACTTTTAATCAACTAATCAACTTATTCTAATTATCCTAATTTAGGAAAATGGGTGGGAATTTTTGGGGAATTGATAGTGGGATAAGGATGAGGAAAGGTTGAAAGCTGTATAGTACGAATTTGGGATAATTTGGTGAAACTAGGGTTTTGGCCAGATTGCTTAAATTGAAGATTTGAGACACTCTAAAGGGATTCGAGGGAAACTGGTCGGAGATTGGGAAAGGGGAGGTCATGAGGGTTTTGTGGTGTAAATTTGGTGGGGATTGGAGCTTCACCACCGCCAATGGAGAATTCCAGTGGGGGCGGGTGGTGGTGAGAGATGGGTTTAAGATAGACGAAGAAACATGGGTCTTAGGTTAATCAGGGCTTTCAGACAGTTTTAATTGAAACAAAAGGAATTTTCAAAGATGTTGGATGATGGAAAATGAGATGCTAAGATCAATTTAACATAATTGAACTCAAAACAACGTAGTATCGCCCCCATAATACGTCGTTTCAAAGGTCTTATTGACTAACAACTTGGACCGGGTGTGGGAATAGGTTCTTGGGCCTGGAATTCATTTGGGCATGCTGAATTGGCTCTAAACAGCCCTTCTAATTTTCTTTTTTACCAATTTCAAATTTTTCTTTCTTTTTTCTTTTTAAATTAATTAACAAACCAAATTACCTCTTAAATTAAGATAATTTATCAAATTAAGCTAATTACTCAACATAGTATTTACAAAAAAATTAGTTAACTCTTAAATTAAAAGAAGAACTACAAATTTAACATTAAAAGGTTAAAAACACAAAAGTGATCCATTTTTTGTGATTTTCATTTTTATAAAACAACTAATTTACCAATTAATCTGAAAAATGTAAAAACAAACCCCGAATGCCATACAGAGTATTTTTGTATTTATTCATGATTTAAATAAAATAAACATGCACAGACAAATGCAAACAATTAACAAAAAATCCTATGAACAAAAATATACAAAATTGCAAATAATAGGAAAATTTTATTTTTCTCGAATTTATGGGAGTAATTCATATAGGGCAAAAATTACGTGCTCACAGCTGCCTCTCTTTGCTTGGAAACACGAAGAGTTTTTGTTCAAAGATAAAGCGAGTGGATACGAGCGATTTTTGCCCGTTTAAATACTCCATGGGAAGCATTTTGAGAATATTTGACTGCACCCTGCTTCCGAGGTTGCTTACATATCCTTGTCTATAAAGGAATCAGGTTAGTGTAGTTCGGAAAATTTCGATAGTTGGGACTACCAGGAAGCTGTGATTTCACTGTTGCTGTTGATGTTGTTGTTGCTGCTACTGCTTGTTGAACTCCTTATTACACCAAGACAAAATAAAAGAAGCTAGACTAAACTACGATCTATGAATTACTAGAATCCTATCTATATCTTCAAACTTAATCTTGCAGTTTTTGTTGCTTTGTTGACTTGTACTCTCCAGGTGAAATTCCTTTGCTGCTGACTTGAATTGTATTCTGAGGTGCTTTACCTTTGTTTTTCAGGCGGGCACCTGATTGTTGAACTTGAATCGTCTTCCTTCGAAAATTGATGCTTTCCTTTGTTCTCCAGGTGGGCGCCTAATTACTAATATTTGAATTGCTTTCCCTTTGTTCTTCAGGAGGGTGCCTGATTACAAACATGTGCACTATTTTTCCTCGAAACTTAAACTGCTTCACTTTGTTCTACAGGTGGGCTCCTGATTACCGACACTTGAATTGCTGCTTCCCTTAGTTCTCCAGGTGGGCTCCTGATTATTGACACTTGAATTGCTTCTCCCTTTGTTCTCCAGGTGGGCTCCTGATTACCAACACTTGAATTGCTTTCCCTTTGTTCTTCAGGAGGGTGCCTGATTACCAACATTTGCACTATTTTTCCTCGAAACTTGAACTATTTCCCTTTGTTCTTCAGGTGGTTACCAACACTTGAATTGCTTTTCCTTTGTTCTCTAGGTGGGCTCATGATTACTAACACTTGAACTACTTTCCCTTTGTTCTCCAGGTGGGCTCTTGATTGTTGAACCTGAATTGTATTCCTTTCCTTTGAAACTTGAATTGTTTTCCCTTTGTTCTCCAGGTGGGCACCTGATTGCCAAAACTTTAATTGCTTTTCCTCGGAACTTGATTTGTTTTCCCTTTGTTTTCCAAGTGGGGACCCTGATTGCTAAACTTGAACTACGTCCTCTTGCGACTATTTTTCCTTTAAACTGTCTTCCCTTGTTTCACCAGGTGGGTGCCTATTACAACAGAATAGACAAAACAAAGAAACTTTCCTACCCTAGTTTGGTAGCTGGGCACATCGGTGAGTGTTAATTGAATCATGTTACCAAATATCTCAAAGAATTTGAAAGCTAGATCCCATTATCCAGGAGGGTCCTGAAAATTCCTAGTTAACTGACAGTTTTTAAGCTACGTGATATTTCCTAAAGGTATGACTTCCGCTAAATCTTGTTATCTATGATGATCTTGAACTAAATCTCATTATCCAGGAGGGTCCTGAAAATTAAAATCAAATCTCTTCTTAATAGTGAAAACCTTAAGGCTAAATTATATTTCCCTACGGTAGAACTTACGCTAAATCTTGTTATCTAATGGAGGTCTTAAATCTAAGTCCCATTATTCAGGAGGGTCCTGAAAATTTCGAATTGAATTCTATCCTAAGAATGAAATTTCAAAGCCAACTTATATTTCCTCAAGGTAAAACTTATGCTAGATCCTGTTACGCATGAATGTTTTGCATTTTAACTAGGTCCCGGTGTCCAGGAGGGTCCTGAGGATTTACGGTCGAACCTGTCTAATACATGCTTTCTTTACGGAAGGTTTCTCCGAAACAAATGAAATTTTCTGCCCCTGTTTCAAATCAAAGAAAAATCTTGTAAGTTTAAAATGTGGTGGTTAGTTTGTAGCATTTTTGCTGAAGGCAGCCTCTCCACTGCCGAGCTTTGCTTTGCCTGGTTGACTTGAACTGGCCAAGCATCTTTTGACTTTCTGACTGACCCTCAACCGCAAGACCTTGGATGACACGAGTGCTTTACACCCAAACCGTTGTTTTACATTTCTAACCCTTCTACCTGAACCTTTGTGTTTCCCCACAAGATTACTAAACCATTCGACCAATGGAACTTTCACTGACACCTTATTTCCCACTTTACATCATGTTGTCTCTGGTATGCTTTGGCCTCACTTTGCTTTGTGCAATTTGGCAGTTGGTAGTAAGCTTTGAAATCCCTTATCACTTGCTTAAACAATGCTGACATTGGAAAAATCTTAGAGAAATAAACCCAAAAGAAATGAATTGCAATGACTTTGAGAGTTAGAAATAAAGAAAAAGATCCAAAATTGGATGACTGTTTGAGGGGGAAAAAAGAAAAGAGAACTTATCTGGGCGGAACAACTAGCACCAATGATCATGACATGCATTTCGGATTAATCAGTCCAGCCTATTCAACCAATCACCTTTCAATGGTCATACTTTATGCCTTGAGATTTCCATAACCCAATTTCTTCGCCAAATCACTGACCTTGTTCGGCCTGCGGTGCCCTGAAGGATTTTCACCAACAGACCTCTCTCATTTGTTTATCTATCAACTCTCGTCGCCTTACGGTGCCCATGAGGATTTTCACCAATAAGACTCTCTCATTTTAATTTCTCTCAGCTCCCCATCGCCTTACGGTGCCCCTGAAGGTTTTCACCAATAAGACTCTCTCATTTAATTTCTCTCAGCTTTCCATCGCTTTACAGTGCCCGTGAAGGTTTTCACCAATAAGACTCTTATTTTTCATTTTCTCTCAGCTTTCCATCGCCTTACGGTGCACGTAAGGGGTTTCACCAATAAGACTCTCTCATTTGTCATTTTCTTGCTCAGAACGGAGTGTTGCCCCTGATATGAATCACCTCTACTTGCTTGACTTGGCATCTCTCGAAGACTGATCGGAAGATCTTTCTTTGGACCATAATGTTGGCTTTTGGTTAGAAGGAAAAGGTATCACAAAGGCTCAAAACAGCTTGAATGGGTTCAAAATTACAACTCTTGGAATCAGATTTCTTATAATAACCACAACTTTCTGCCCCAGTTTCTCTGTTTGGGGACTTTTGGATTTTTATTTTGGTGGGACCGAACCGTGAGGCTACCTACGTATCCTTAAAAGGAATCAGGTCGAACGTAGTTCATGTCATAGGAATTTCTTTGTGGTTGTTACTCCTCTCCTTTCCTTTCTTTCTCTTTTTTTTCTTTTTCTTTCCTTTCTTTTCTTTTTTTTTTCTTTTTTCTTCTCTTCTTTTTCTTTTCTATTCTCTTCCTTTCTTTCTTTTCATTCTTTTCCCATTTTTTCTTTTCTTTTCTCTCTTCTTTCCGTTTTAACTTCTTTACTTACCTTTTGCGTTCGTGTTTTCTAAATTTCGCTATTGATTCCAAAAGAGGTGTATGAAAGGAAATAAATAAGGCTTAAAAGGGGTAACAAAGGATAAAGTGTTTAGATAGCAGAACAAAATGACTTCGTCATTCCAATCTTCAAAACATGCCAAGAACAAACAAACACAATTTAAACCATAAAAATCATACATAATATCTTTTGACTGCATTAGAATTGATAGCCATGTCTACACATTTGCCTTCTATGTCTGTTAAATACAAAGCACTATTGGAAAACACTCTCGTTACGATGAACGGCCCCTGCCAATTTGGGGCGAACTTGCCTTTTGCTTCAGCCTGATGTGGAAGGATGCGTTTCAATACTTGCTGACCCACTTTAAATTTCCATGGACGCACTTTCTTGTTATATGCTCTTGCCATTCTCTTTTGGTACAATTGGCCATGACACACTGCTGCCAATCTTTTTTCATCAATCAAACTCAATTGCTCTAGACGGGTTTTGACCCACTCATTGTCATCAATTTTGGCTTCAGCAATGATCCGAAGGGATGGGATTTCGACTTCTGCGGGTATCACTGCTTCAGTGCCATATACCAATAAATAAGGAGTTACACCTACTGAAGTGCGAACAGTCATGCGATAACCCAATAACGCAAAGGGCAACTTCTCATGCGATTGCCTAGAACCTTGCACCATTTTCTGAAGTATCTTCTTTATGTTCTTGTTGGCTGCCTCGACTGTTCCATTCGCCTTGGGGCGATATGGGGTGGAATTGTGATGTGTAATTTTAACCTGTTGACACACTTCCTTCATCAAATGACTATTAAGATTAGCACCATTATCTGTGATGATCACCTTTGGGATTCCAAACCGACAAATGATATTTGAATAAACAAAATCGACCACTGCCTTTTTGATCACCGACTTGAAAGTTTTAGCCTCAACCCACTTAGTGAAATAGTCAATGGCTACCAGAATGAACCTGTGCCCATTGGATGCTGCTGGCTCAATTGGTCCGATGACATCCATACCCCAAGCAACAAAGAGCCATGGTGTGGACATCGTGTGCAATTCAGACAGCGGGGAATGAATCAAATCTCCATGTACCTGACATTGAGACACTTGCGCATAACACTGATGCAATCTTGCTACATGGTGAACCAATAATAACCTGCTCGGAGAATCTTCTTTGCCAGAACATACCCACTCATATGCAGCCCGCAGACTCCGGAATGCACTTCGATCATGATAGTAGTGGCTTGCCTTGCATCGATGCACCTCAACAATCCAAGATCTGGAGTTCTTTTGTACAAAACTCCTCTACTGTAGAAAAATCTACTTGCCAGACGTCGAATCGTTCTCTTTTGATAACCTGTGGCTTGTACTGGATACACCCCCATCCTGATATACTCCTTGATGTCATGGAACCATGGTTCACCATCAAGTTCCTCCTCAATCATATTGCAATAAGCATGCTAATCAAGGACCTGAATATGTAAAGGGTCAACATAAGCCTTATCTGGATGATGTAACATTGACGCCAAGGTAGCCAAAGCATCGGCAACCTCATTGTGGATCCTTGGAATGTGCCTGAATTCTATTGATCGAAACCGTTGACAAAGATCTTGTAGACATTGTCGATACGGTATAAGCTTTAAATCCTGTGTCTCCCATTCTCCTTGAATCTGGTGCACCAAAAGTTTCGAGTCTCCCAAGACCAAGACTTCCTGGATTCCCATATCTATAGCTAGCCTTAAACCCAAAATGCATGCCTCGTACTCAGCCATGTTGTTGGTGCAATAGAAACGAAGCTGAGCCGTAACAGGGTAGTAATGCCCCATTTCAGAAATGAGTACAGCTCCTATCCCAATACCTTTCATGTTAGCAGCCCCATCAAAGAAGAGTTTCCAACCTGGTTTTTCAACCGGCTCCACCTCGTCTTTCAACCGGCTCCACCTCGTCAATATGCATCACCTCATCATCGGGAAATTAAGTTCTCAATGGTTCATATTCCTCGTCGACCGGGTTCTTGGCCAAATGGTCGGCCAATGTTTGGGCTTTCATCGTTGTCCGAGTCACATATACGAAGTCAAACTCTGTGAGTAAGATCTGCCACTTTGCGAGCCTCCCTATCGGCATGGGCTTCTAAAAGATATACTTCAAAGGATCCAGACGAGAGATGAGGTAAGTAGTGTAGGATGACAAATAATGCTTCAACTTCTGTGCTACCCAAGTCAGGGCACAACATGTCCTTTCAAGGGGAGTATACTTAATATCATAAGGTGTGAAGATAGTAGATGGCTTGCTCTTTTCTGCCAGTAATGTCATGCTGACCCAACACACAACCAAATGAGTTATCCAAAACAGCCAAATAAAGAATCAAAGGTCTTCCAAGTTCTGGCAGAACCAACACATGTGGATTTGACAATTACCCATTTATCTTATCAAATGCTTCCTGGAACTCATTAATCCACTTGATCGCAGCATCCTTCTTCAGCAACTTAAAGATATGCTCACAAGTTGTCGTGAGTTGAGCAATAAACCTGCTGATGTAGTTCAGCCTCCCTAACAGATTCATCACCTCGGTCTTGTTACTTGGCGGTGGTAATTCCTAGATAGCCTTGATCTTTGATAGATCCAATTCAATACCCCGCCGGCTGACTATGAATCCCAATAGCTTCCCCGATGGAACACCAAATGCACACTTTGCAGGATTGAGCTTAAGATTGTACCTGTGGAGCCTCTGGAAAAACTTTCTCAAATCTTTGACGTGGTCAGACTGCTTCCTGGACTTTATGATCACATCATCCACGTAAACCTCGATATCATTGTGTATCATGTCGTGGAATATGGTTGTCATCGCCCTCATGTAAGTTGCCCCAGTATTTTTCAAACCAAAAGGCATGACCCGGTAACAATATGTTCCCCATGGCGTGATGAATGTTGTCTTTTCCGCATCTTCCTCGTCCATTAAGATCTGATGATAGCCCGCATAACAATCCACAAAAGACCCAATCTCATGCTTGGCACAATTATCAATCATAATGTGGAAATTTGGCAGTGGGAAGTTGTCCTTTGGACTTACCTTGTTGAGATCACGGTAATCAACACACACTCTGGTCTTACCATCCTTCTTTGGCACAGGCACAACATTGTCTAACCAAGTGGCATACCATGTGACTCGAATGACCTTTGCATCAAGCTGCTTTGTGACCTCTTCTTTAATCTTCACACTCATGTCGGTTTTGAACTTTCTCAACTTCTGCTTAACGGGAGGAAATGCTGGATCGATTGGCAATTTGTGGACCACCAAATCGGTACTCAAGCCTGGCACGTCAGCATATGACTATGCAAAAATATCTTTATACTCAAACAATGCTTTAATTATTTCTTCCTTGATTTGTGGTTCAAGATGGACACTTATCTTAGTTTCTCTGACATTATTTGGGTCTCCTAAATTGATTGCTTCTGTATCGTTCAGGTTAGGCTTGGGTTTTTCTTCAAAATGACTTAGTTCCTTACTAATCTCTTCAAAGGCCTCATCCTCATCATATTCTGATTCATCATAACACTCTATTACTTGGATTATTATTTCAGAATTAGATTGACTTTTAAGACTGGGCCGAAGATTTCTCATGCATGTCATGTCATTGAAACTAGCATAAAAAGAACTGTACAGAGAAGAAAAAGAAAACAAAACAAAACAATCAGGAATTATGGAAAAGGGAAATTGCATTTCATTGAAAATAAAGGATAACAGGGTTTGTACATCAACAAGCGAAAAATAAAAATCTAGGTCACAACCCTGGAATGACCCAGATAGAAAGGAAAACAAAACAAACTACCAAGACTCCTTCCTGGTAGGGAGAAGAGTATCCTTCCGCTTTGCTAGAACCTTCTCCAACTTCCACTATGTTCACATCATCAAACAACCTCTGGAACCTTTCAATTAACTCCTCATCAATGTCAACCACAGAACTTGGAACTGTCATCACTGGGTGTTTCCTGGCACCGGGCTTGACAAAAGACCTGGAGAGACGCGAAATAGGCTTTGGAAGTACCCATGCCTTCTATTTCAACCTTTTAGCCCTTTTCACATCTGTCGTTGTAGGTTTGAATCCAAGACCGAACGTTCCTAAATTCTTAGGGAGGGATATCGGTTGTATGATACCCTGCAGAGATGCACCCAGACCTTTGCCGGGCACAAAGCCATTTTTCTGCATTTTAAAGGCCACCATGACTGATGTGGAGGTTATCTTCGGGGTTGGAACACATTTCCCTTTGGGAACCTTCTCTACCGACACTGTTTCAAAAACTTGATAAACACAAGGCCCTTTGTCATCTTCAACCTCAATGAACAGGACAGAGGCATCACTGTGAGCACACAAATTATCTTTGCCATGCACGACGATCTCCTACTTATCCCATTCGAACTTGACCATCTGGTGCAGAGTGGACGGGACTGCTTTAGTGGCATGAATCCAAGGGCGACCTAACAGCAAATTGTAGGAGACGGCCACGTCCAGCACCTGGAACTCCATGGTGAAATCCACCGGTCCTATTGTCAACTCAAGCACTATATCACCGACCGAGTCTTTTCCTCCACCATCAAAACCTCGGACGCATATGTTGTTTTTGTGAATCCTCTCATCATCAACTTTCAACTTGTTCAGAGCAAAGAGTGGGCATATGTTTGCACTAGACCATTGTCAACTAATACCCTGGTAACCACAGAATCTTCACAATTTACCGTAAGATAGAGAGCTCTATTGTGTTCAGTACCTTCCACAGGCAACTCATCATCAGAGAAGGTGACCATGTTCACCTCAAATATTTTGTTGGCAATCTTTTCCAGATGGTTCACTGAAATTTTGTCGGGAACGTGTGCCTCGTTCAGAATTTTCATCAGGTCCCGACGATGCTCATCTGAGTGAATTAACAATGACAACAATGAAATCGAGCAGGCGTCTTTCTCAACTGCTCCATGATTGAATAATCTTGTACCTTCATTTTTCTCAAAAACTCCTCCGCCTCTTCTTCAGTCACTTCTTTCTTCACTATAACTGGGTTATCTCTGGATGTTTTAGCTTTCCTTAACTCCTCCGGGGCAAAGCATCTCCCCGAACGAGTTAGTCCTTGGGCCTCATTGACTTCTTCTTTCACTTCCTTTCCCTTATAGTTCACTATCACTCGTTCATAGTTACATGGGATGACCTTGGTGCTGATTACCGGCAACTAGGTTATAGGCTTGATGATGATAGGATCTGTACGGTCACCCTCTACAATTATGATCGGATTGTTTGCTACTCCTGGCACAACCACTTTGTACTTTTCTTGCTTTGCCGCAATATCACTTGGGGATCCTTTCTTGACAACCACAGATGGCTCACCGTTTGTCATGCTTAACTTGTTCACTAATCCTTCAACTATTGGAGCTTTAACTATCTTGACCTCACTGGATCGGATCATCATGATGGTCTGTAAAGTCTTATTGGGCTCCCCTCCCTTTTGTACTATCTCAATCATGTTAGTTTCTTGATGGGTTGGTAATGGGTTCTGGTTGATGTTGGGTGCCTCTAGAGTTTGGCTTCAATCTGGTTTGTGTCAATGAGCTCCTAGATGGCATTTTTTAGGTGCCAACACTTCTTCGTATCATGACCCGGAGTACCAGAACAATATTCATAGCTCACGGAGTAATCAAGATTCTTTGGAGGAGGGTTTGGCAATTTCGACTCAATTGACCTCAGCATATCCAACTGCCTCAATCTATGGAATAAACTGGTATATAATTCTCCCAATGGGATGAAGGTTTTCTTTTGTTGCAACCTCTCGTTTTTGAATGCTGGATTGGGTCGAAAACCAAGACCAGCAGGATTTTGGTAGGCTCGTGGGGGTGGGTAAGAATTTTGTGGAGCTTGGTAGGTGTTTTGTGGGGCTGGGGCACGCCATTGTGCGTAGGTAGGAGATTGAGTATATGTATGGGCGTGGTGGACAGAAATATGAGGGTCTGGTGACGGGAAGTATGAGATTTGAGTGTAGGTTTGATGGTGGGGTTGAAGTTGGGTATATTGGTGTGACGGGCCCCTGGGTACGAACCATGGTCCTGAATCAATTGTTGCCACATCTTCCTTCTTCTTCTTCTTTCCAATCACTCCCCCAGTATCGTTCTGAATGGCTTAGGTAGTTTCCTTGATAACCGAGTAACTCATGATTTTACTTGATTTAAGCCCTTCTTCCACCATGCCACCCATCTTCACTACCTTGTTGAACTATTTGCCTATGGCCGATATCAGATGGACAAAGTAAGTGGGCTCTAGAGCCTGTAGAAAGTACTCCACCATTTCGTTCTCCTCCATCGGGGGTTAACTCTTGCCGCTCGTTCTCTCTAGCGAAAACCATATTCTCTAAAACTTTCACTAGGCTTCTTCTCAATATTAGTCAAAGACAAACAATCGGAACATTCTCGATGTTGTACTGGAAATGATGAGCGAATGCTTGGGCCAAATCATCCCAGGTATACCATCTGTTGTGATCCTGACGAGTGTAACACTCCAATGCCGAACCACTCAAACTCTGGATAAAGTATGCCATCAATATCTCATCTTTTCCATTGGTTCCTCTTATTTTATTGCAAAATCCCCTCAAATGGGCCACCAGGCCTCCGTGCCCGTCATATAAAGCAAACTTCGGCATCTTGAATCCCACAGGCAATTGAACATCGGGAAATAGACACAAATCCTTGTAGGCTATGCTCCCCTGGCCTCCCAATCCCTACATGTTTCTGAATGACTGCTTCAGACTTCTAACCTTCCTGAACATCTCCCCCTGCTCTGGGTTCTTAGGTGGTTTCTTAGTCTCGACAGGGAGGTCAAAACGAGGAGTATAGGAGTAAGGCTCTAGGGCCTAGAAAGTAGGCTCCGGGGGGTAGTATTGGTTATCCTGGGTCTGGAATAAGGGCTCACTGGAGGATCGATGGAGTGTAGTAGGTGGGGTACCACGAAAACAGGGGTGGCTGGTGGAGGAGGGTATGGGACTGGTTTGGGTGGGGGTGCTTGTGGTGTTTGGGAAGTGGTACCCTGGTAGTGGTGGTAAATAGGGAAGCCTGGAGATGAATCAATAGTGGGTGGTTCTTGGGATTAAGCCAGCGGCGGGACGAAGTAGGGTTGGTGGAGTGGGATGGTGGTGGATGCCCTTTTACCCATGTCTGGTACATTTCTGCCATCTGGTGTTTTAGCTTATACAACTCCTCTTTCAGATTAACATCAGACTCTTCCCCCTCTCTTGATGGACCAATAACACTTGCATCCAATTCTTGGTTAGCCATGATCAACTTGTCTTTGGACCTGGTGTTGTATGGATGAGTTGCCAGAATGCCCAACAAACTAAACACCTGCCTGAACTTGATGACAACAACAAACTTGTTAGTGATTAGGGCTTAATAGATAGGCAACCGCACATTGGGGATGCAATTCACCTAAGCAGTTATCCATATCTATTATGCATTTGATCAGTTGCTTGTGTCTTCCCGGCTTTCCCTAATTTTCATTTTACAACTTCTCTCTCTTTTTTCATTCCTGCTTTTCTTTGCTTGATTCTTGTTTTTCTTTTATTCCCTCATTTTCTGTCTTGTTTTGCTATTATTTCCCTCCCACAATTCTCTTGTTTTTTCTCTTTTTCTTTTCTTTCTTTTTTTTCATTTCACAGTTATGATCGAATCCTATGGGGATTGCTTGCGTATCATGACGCCGCATGAATCAGACCAAGCGTAAACTTGGGGGATAAGCGTAAAATAAAATAAAAAAGAACATTTTGGGGTTTTCAAATTTTTCATAAAATAACAACATCTTGATTACAACGACTCATCCTACAGAATTTAATCATAAAAACTAACAAACTTGAAAAAGGGGGACTAACAGGCTCCACCAGAAAGATGAAAGTACAGACTCAAAAATAGACTAACAGACTCTAACAAAGAAAATGAAAATACAGACTCCAATGAAAATCATGAATACATCAATGCCTCAACTGCTCTAGGGGCCCGCGAGACATCAGTCGGTCTCGCCACGGGCCTATGCGCAAGATCCCCTTGAAGGCACTCTAGGTCACTCATTATTTGGTGAACAAAGGTCATTACCGCAGCAAAGAAGGTGGTTTTAGTCATGTCTTCACATTTATGGCACTTCATGACGATGTTGTCAGCAATGGATCTAACCCTCTCCATGATGATACCCTTTTCTTGGAGCAAACGCCCAATTTACTGAGTCCTAGCTTCTAGCACTTGGGCATCACGATGGTTTTGACCTTGCAACTATTGCATATCTTCCTCCAACTAGGACATTAATGCATAGCAATGTTCCCTTTCTGCTTTAAAGATCTTAGCTTGCTTGGCCATCTCATTTTCGAGGGTAGTTAGTTGTTTCTTCAACTGGGTGGCCTCTCCCTCATATTTCTTTTTTAGTTTCCGCACAAACTCTGCTCGTCCCTCTGCGTTCTTCATTAACTGCGCCCGGGCCCTTTCCAAATTACCCTCGGATTTTTCCAAATCATCCTTATACTCATCTAATTTCCTCTTGAGACCACTTATGAGTCTTTCATCCTTTCAACTCATTTCCTGATTCTCAGTAGCTATTTTCATTTTTTGGATCTGTGCTCTAAGGGCCTTATTTTCTTGAGCCAATTTCTTCTTCTCCCTTTCATCGGTCGCGGCCTGTACACTTTTGTCAAATTTAAGATCCCAAATCTATCCCTCCAATTTGCTTATGGTGGCTCTGTAGTTTGCCTCTTTTGCCAACCAATACCATTGCTCCTGCGCTCCATCAGTGAATTGTTGGACATGGGGCCATTTTGCGGGCCGTTCGGGCTCTTGATGGAGTTGGGACCTTTTACCGTACCAAGCTGTGTAACTAGGCTCCAACTCGCCTCTGGATAAATCTCGTATCTGAGTCATTGGCTCTAAGAACCTGCATTGATGCTAAATTCGACGCACCTTTTCTTCTGGGAAAGCAGCTTTTGGTTCCAATTCGATGACCTGCCGACTCAAATCCTCATAATGTGGGATGGTCTGGTACCTGCCTAACTAGCATAGAACTCTGTGCGGGGCATAAGGCTGAATGCTCTGGAGACCCATCAATAGAAGAAAACACACCTCAGCCGACATATAAATGACTTCACTGACCAAGAGCCACTCGAATGTCCATTCAATCTTATTTGCAATCAGGGAGCTCAAGTTTGCAAACCATGCTTCCGTACCATTCGGAAACTCATAGCCCTCCACCTATCGTTCATGTTTTTCAATGCATTGAAGACCGGTCATACCACAGTTCATGTATCCCAGACGGTGGCAAAGGTGTTCCACCATCCAAAGTTGTAGAAGCATATTGCATCCTTCAAAAAACTTTCCTCCTTCTCGGCAAACAGTTAGAGCTCGATAGATCTCCGCCAAGATCAAAGATACAATGGTGCCAATTGCCTTTTTAGTCATGAAGTCGGCTATCGCCACAAGCCCCAATTCTATGTTTCCATCTTTTCTTGGACAAATCAAAACACCCAGGAATGACACTATGAAAGTCAATCACCATCGAGCTTCCCACTTATCTTTATTCCCCGAATGAGTAAGATCAGTATCTGGCATCTCAAAACTGCGGGGGTTCCCGTAGCATCGGTACAAGAAGTAGAATGTGCAGAATTCCTTGGCCAAATTTGCATCTTGAACTTCCTGACTGATGCTTAGAAGGTCCAGAAATTTATGAGGAGTCACTATTCTGGGTGCCACTGGGTATTGATTTCTGAGATTCCCACTAAAACCAGCGTAGCCCGCTATTTCCTCAAGCGTAGGGGTTAGCTCAAAATCAGCAAAATTGAACACATTATGTGTTGGGTCCCAGAAGGGTATCAAAGCCTCAATTATATCCTTCCTCGGCTTAATCTTCAGAAGCCCAACAAGACCTCCCAAAACTTTTATCACAGTTTTTCTGTTGACTTATCCCAAATCATTCCACCATATATGTAGTTCTAATGGGATTTCCTCGCGGACTGTGAAAGGTTCATTTTCAATTGTGCCAATCCTGGACATTTATTTAAGGTGATTGATTAAATGACTGTGGTTTACTTTGACTCAAGAGAAAAACACTCATTTTCACAAAATTTAGAACAAAATATTCTTGCGAATACAGCCCTTCAGCACCTCAAGAGAGAGAAAAAACTTTTTAGGGCTATTTTTGTTAACCAACCAAAATTTTGAAAAAGGACCCTAAGTGGATATTCTTGCAAAAATAGCCTTCTGGCGCCCTTTGTGGCCTTTTTGGGCTATTTTGGACAAGAATGGCGCCACCTAATTTATTTATGACAAAACAGCGACACTTCAATTTTTGGGGTTATTTTTGCAAAAGGAGTTGGACCTGATGAGGGTTGCCTACGTATCCCACCTCCGATGGGAATCAAACTTGCATAGTTCGGTCAATTTTGGCGCAACAGAAAACACAAACTTTTGAAGAAGGTTTTTTCTTTTCTTTTTTCGAAAATTTCGGTAGAGTTTCGGGGTATTTTGGACACCAGATTTTTCACAGGCGGGTAATTTCCTCTCTCTCACCTCAATTGGTTTTTCTCCATTTCTCCCTTATTATAGAAGCCGGTCAACATGCAATCCGAGTCAAATAAATGCGCAAGTAGTAAGGAAAAATGCATCAGGATGGTCTTTTGATTTCAGGTGTGCCTGTCCTAGACGGACCCAACCCCTGTGTTGAGTCCCCAAGGTCAAAATGCATATGATGCAAACAAGCGTTCCTACTAGGGATCCACATGAGGTTATGTCATACTAGATTTAAAAACCTGAGTTTATTTGTTCTAGACATGGCTTACCCGAGCGGATAAGTCAAGCTGAGGGGGCAGTGTACCGGGAATAAAGAACCTTCGCCAGCTTTGCAACATGTCCGAACCTCGTTCTAAAATTGGGATATGACTCTAACAGAAAAGAAGTCACACGAAGTGCACACTTCCCAGATGATTTAGAAGACTTAGAGAGCGGAGGGATTCGTAACAATTAATATACAGTTCAACAATATCAAAGCGGTAAAAAGCAACATTTAGCACATTAGGCCCAAACATGTGAATAAAACCAAATAATAAATAAAGCCAAATATAACAATTATTCTAAGCTCGAATTCTTGAATCCTGAACTAGAGATTCTGGGTTCTTGTCCTCAGTAGAGTCGCCAGAGCTGTCACACCTCCTTTTTACCACCTCGGAAGGTGGTATAGGGAGTTTTTTCCAATTTAAGTGACAATCAAAACGGGATTATTTATTTAAAATTCAGAGTCGCCACTTGGGATAATTTATGGTGTCTCAAGTCACCGGTTTTAAATCCGTATTCAAGGAAAGATTGACTCTGTTTTACAATCCGCGAACACAGAAATCCGAGTAAAAAATTTTGTTAACCCGGGAGAAGGTGTTAGGCATTCCTGAGTTTCGTAGTTTTAGCACGGTCTCTCAATTATTTTTATTGGCCTATTTATCTGATTTTAAAACACTTTTAAACCTATGTGCGTTTTAACTCTTGAAACCAGTTTTACTTATTTAAAGAATTAATTCAAGGTTATTTAAAACATATCGCAAGCCACGCCACATAAAATGCACTCATGGTTTACGACACGTTCTATTTAACCTTGTTGGAAATTAGAACCGGACCACATGAAATGTACCCCCGGGTTTTAGTACTCAAAACAAAATCAAGTTAAAGAACGCGCCTAAAGCAACTACGAAAGTTCAAATTAATAACAAAGTTTGCGAGGGCCATGGAAAATTCAATTGATGGCAGACCTCGATTTTCAAGGAGCTAAAAATTAATTAAACGAGGGCCATGGGCTTTGGGATTTTATTCGGCATGGCACGCCTCAAATTATTCTTAAGGTTTCTTGATCTAATCTTTGAGGTCCATAAATCAATGGTTTTGGTATCATGGCGCACCTCAATCTAATTAAAGGAATCTAATTAATTAAGGAAGACTAAGGGAAATTGAATTTATTCTAAACTAATGTTCAAACTAACTTAACAAATATTGGGCTTGCGTTAAAAGAAAACAAGTTTGATTACTTGAAGACGGCTTGGGCCATCAGTGGCAATTAAATAAGGAGTTGGGCTGGAAAAGCAGGCCCAAGTACGATAAGGCTTATAATTCCCATTTTTCAAGTGGCCTCAAGGTCTAGGCCCAAAGGAAACCCAAACCTTATGAAAAGCAAAGGCAGAAGAATGGGGAACTCGAGATCGAGTCCACACAAAAACGTGAGCAGTGTTTGAAACTCAATGATACTAATCGAGCCCACATGGGGCCATAAACCATCAGCACTTACACGAGACAGTATACCAATCAACCATGACACAACAAACCTTGAATCATTATTAATATTAGCACTACAACATGAAACAATCCATTAAACCTTTTATCAATCCTAATAATGCACACGCGACTTAAACCCCAAAGGCACATACATGTTGAACATTGAATTCTTGAACATACTAAATCCTAAATTGATATACTCTACAAAAGCAAACCTTAAACATGACAATAGAACTGTTAATTTTTACACTACATTAGCAATAGACTTGTTTGAGCTAAATGATTGCTGACTTGACCAACTAGTGGTCAATTCCACAACCACAACAAACATTCAAAGGTGATCGCCTTCAGGACTCTCTAAGCAGATGTCAACTTAAGCAAAAGTTATTGGTTCTTCACGAACATATATCGCACAAGCACATCAGAGCTGATTCAAACATTGGTTTCAACACATGATGTTAATGAATCAAGCAGTAGTATGACATCAGACCCCCTAATAATGAACTAGAAATTCACTCGAATATATTTGAAACTATTGAAACTAAACTGAGAGTCCAAATTTATGATTACAACAAACTACATAACATCCACTAAAATTATACCAAGTTCAGCTAACATGTAAACGAACTAATTGACAAATATTAAGCTATAACAGGAATACTAAGATCAAGCTTTGAATGAGGTTGAGATTTAGACATTGGAACACCATTTTTTCATTTAATAATCAACATTTCCACTCCAAAGGTCCGAAAATGTACCTAGATACAACCACAATAGCCTCATAATTTTAAAAGAAGAATGTGAGATCAGCAGTAATTCAACAGGGAAATAGCAATCAACAGCAGATCTTAAAATAGCAACCAACAGCAGCTCAATAGTCAGTTTTTCATGTGTTGGAACCCAGAAATAAGGAGCAATTCTAAGAACTAAAGAAAAATGAGAATGCCAACTTCAATAGAACAGTAATGGTGATTTTTTTTGTGATTTTCCTTCTGATTTTTCAAACTCTCTCAAGGTTGGTATTTCTTCAGCCGTTTCTAAGTTTTAGTCTGTAATTCTCTAAATATCTCCTTGACATTGAAGGAAAACAAGCTTCTTATATGGAGCCTTTAGGGCAGCAGAAATGATTTCAAGTTTTACCAATTACCCCTTCCCCAACTTTTATTTTTCCAATTTAGACCCTGATTTTTAGTTCTGTTTGCTAAAACTAAACCCAACCCCACCTTCCTAGCAGCTTCCTAGGCAGTTATAAGAGATTCCCTCTATCCTTTTCCCTAAACTACCCTTTAAAACTCTGTTATCTACCCTCCGAAAATACCATTAACTAGGCATAGACCCTAGCATACCTGAGCCCCTCCCTATTTTGGTCCAATTGCCCTGGCCAAAAGGCCCAAGTCGTGGTCGGATGGCCTCAATCAGGCCCAAACTTAATACTCAGCTCAGGCCTAGGTTGAACAATACATTTGCCCACCCAAACAAACAGAATTCAGCCATTCAAGTGAAAAAAAGAAAAGAAAAAGAAAAAATGGTACAAAGTCGGAATTGAACTCTTAATCAACTAATCATCTTATTCTAATTATCCTAAAACAATTAACCAAGAATGTTCTAATTTAAACCTAAACAATTATATTTCCCTTTAAAATATGTTAACTATGATTTAAAACAAAATGCCTAATAAAACGAGTGAAAATGTCACGACCCAATTCTCCGAACCCGGTCGTGATGGCGCCTCTCGTGAAGACAAGGCCAGCCAGACCAAAATAGACCACCTCTTTTAAATAGTTAAATACCATAAGTAGTTCTAAAACGTGATATAATAACCATAATTTGTGGAATTAACGATCACAACAGTAGTAACCATCCCGACACAACCCAAATTGGGGTGTCACAAGTCATGAGCAACTAATAGTTCCGGATACCATTCTACTAGATACGAAATCCGTTATAGAAGTTTAAGAACATGAAAATAGTAAGATAAGGGTGACACGGGGGCTGCGGACGCCAATAGCTACCTCGTAGTCTCCGAAAACGCTGCTTGGACTAGGAGGATCAACATTCAGGAGCGGACTCTGCGACGCCTGAATCTGCACACACGGTGTAGGGAGTAATGTGAGTACTCCGACTCATTGAGTAATAATCATAAATAATGGTTGAAAGCAAGAAAACACGTAAAGGTACAAAGCAATTCTATATCAAGCAGTAAAATCACTTAAGGCAGTAAATCCATGAAGAAATCAAATGAAGTTCCTTTAAACCAAGTAAAACAGGTAATTTAGCAGGTGAATAACAAGTAGAAATTCGCCCCTCGGGCATAGTAACAATCACTCAGAACAGTATCAGCCCCTCGGGCTCACTCTCGGTATAATATCAGCCCCTCGGGCTCACTCTCAAATCATGATGAGTACCCGCGCTCACTGTGGGGGTGCAGACTCCGGAGGGGCCCCTTACGGCCCAAGCGCAATATCAAGCCATCTCGTGGCAATAAAAAGTATCTCAAGCCCTCGGTCTCATATCACTCAGCATATCCTCACATATGGCCCTCGGCCTCACTCAGTCCCAAAATCATGACAAGCCCCCCGGGCATTAGTAAAACAGTAGTTCTCAGCCCAAAACATCATTTAGAAATATCATTTATGTTCAAATACGAATAAAAGTGGCTGAGTTTGTAAAATAGTAAATATCAACAGGACTGAGTTCAAGCAATAAGTCAAATAGTGAGGAATTAGTGATAAAAATCCCCGAAGGGTTCAAATAGTTGGCACGAAGCCCAAATATGGCAATCAGCCCAAATCATGATGATAACAAATAAGTTTTAGTCAAATACGCGGTAAAATATCAATCGGGAAGGACCAAGTCATAATCCCCAGTAGTAAAAGACCTCACGCTCATCACCCAGCGCGTGTCTCACCTCAATACAGCACAACGATGTGCAATCCAGGGTTTCAAACTCTCAGGACATCATTTACAACCATTACTCACCTCGAACCGGCTAATTCTCTAGCTCGCGACGCCTTTGCCCCTCGAATTGGCCTCCACGCGCGTCGAATCTATCCAAAATCAGAACGAATATGTCACAATATGCTAAGGGAACAAAGCCCAAGCGAAAACAATCGAATTATCACAAAATTCTAGAAATTGGTCAAACCCAACCCCCGGGCCCACATCTCGGAATTTGACAAAATTCACAAAACTAGAATCCTTATACTCTCACGATTCTATCCATATGAAAAATATCCAATTCCAATATCATTTGGTCCTTCAAATCATCATTTTATATTTTTGAAAGATTTCACAATTTTATTCCCAAATTCCATCCCAAATCATGAATTAAATGATGAATTCAATGATAGATTCATGTACTCTAGCCAAATCTGAGTTAGAATCACTTACCCCGATGAATTTCTTGAAAAACCTTCAAAAAATCACCAAACTCCGAGCTCTCTAGGTAAAAATATCAAATAAAACCCAAAACCTCTTATTTATAGAGTACCCCATAGATTTTCACCTCCGCGGGCTGCACAAAATCGATCGCGGCCGCACAAGCTTTTCTCTGCAGTGACAAGCTTTAGTGTTTTGGCCATAACTTTCTCTACAGATGTTCAAATTGCTATATCTTTACCTTTCTGAAAACTAGACATTAAAGCCTACAACTTTTGTTTTTGAATCATCTCAAAATTCCTTGTAGATCAAATGATATGAGCTTCCGAAGTAGGACCAGTGGAATGTTCTTCACCGCCGCCGCACACCATTTTGTGCGGTCTGCACAACACCTACCGTGGCCGCACTTCACTTTGTGCGGTCCGCACAGTACATATCACGGCCGTACTTCTTTTTGTACGGACCGTGCGGATGAGCTCCGAGGCCTGCAACCCTTCTGGACCTGCTACAGCTATGATTTTCAGCCTAAAACATCCTGGAACCTACCCGGAACTTCAAACCAATTGTACCAACACATCCCATGACATCGTTCAAACTTGTTGAAAACTTTGGAACGCTCACAACAACATCAATCACCAATTTAACATAGGATTCAAGCCTAAGAACTCCAAGAACTCTTAAATTATGCTTTCAATCAAAAAGTCTATCAAATCTCGTCCGAATGACCTAAATTTTGCACACACATCCCAAATGACACAACGAAGCTATTGTCACTCTCGAAGTTCCATTCCGACCCCTATATTAAAATCTCGCCTATTAACCGGAACCGCCAAAATATCAACTTCGCCACTTTAAGCCTAAATCCTCTCTACAACTCCAAAACCCATTCCAATCGCGCGTTTAAGTCATAAATCACCTCTCGAAGCTAACCGATCCATCGGAACTCACTTTCGAGCCTTCTAACACATAAGTCAACATCCGGTTGACTTTTCCAACTTAAGACTTCTTAAAAGAGACTAAGTGTCTCATTTCTTGCCAAATCCTCTCTGAACTCAAACTAATCAACCCGATCACATAAAACACGGATAACGAAGCGTAAAGAAGCTAAAATAGGGGAAAATGGAGCGGTAACTCATGAGACGTCTGGCCGGGTCGTCACATCCTCCCCAACTTAAACAAACGTTCGTCCTCGAACGAGTCAAGAAACATACCTGAAGCCTCAAACAGGTGAGGATATCTTCTCCGCATCTCCCGCTCGGTCTCCCATGTAGCCTCCTCCACGGACCGACCTATCCACTGCGCTTTTACTGAAGCTATATCCTTTGACCTCAACTTTCAAACCTGACGACCCAAAATTGCTATTGGATCCACATCATAGGTAAAATCATCATCCAACTGAACCATGCTGAAGTCCAAAACATGAGACGGATCCCCAATATACTTCCGGAGCATAGAAACATGAAATACCGGATGCACACTCGAGAAGATGGGTGGCAAAGCAAGCTCATAAGCCACCTCCCCAATCCGCCGAAGTACCTCAAAAGGCCCAATGAATCGCGGACTCAACTTTCCTTTCTTCCCAAATCTCATAACACCCTTCATGGGCGAAACCTTCAGCAAGACCTTCTCACCAACCATGTAGGACACATTTCGAACCTTCCGGTCCGCATAACTCTTCTGTCGCGACTGCGTTGTACGAAGCCTCTCCTGAATCACCTTCACCTTCTCTAAGGCATCCGGAACCAAATCTATCCCCAATAACCTAGCCTCGCCGGGCTCGAACCAACAAACTGGAGATCTTCTACATCACCTCCCATACAAAGCCTCATATGGAGCCATCTAAATACTCGACTGGTAACTATTGTTGTAAGCAAACTCTGCAAGTGGTAGAAACTTATCCCATGAACCTCCGAAATCAATAACACAAGCACGCAACATGTCCTCCAATATCTGAATAGTATGCTCGAACTGCCCGTCCGTCTGAGGGTGAAAAGTTGTGCTCAACTCCACATGAGTACCCAACTCTCGTTGAACAGACTTCCAAAACTGGGAAGTAAACTGAGTACCCCGATCTGAAATGATAGAAACTGGAACACCATGCAGCCAAACAATCTCTCGGATATATAACTCTGCTAACCGCTCTGAAGAATAGGTAGTACAGATAGGAATGAAGTGCACGGACTTGGTCAGCCGATCCACAATCACTCAAATAGCATCGAAATTCTTCAAAGTCCGTGGAAGTCCAACAACAAAGTCCAAAGTGATCCTCTCCCACTTCCACTCAGGAATAACCATTTACTGAAGTAACCCACCGGTCTCTGATGCTCATATTTCATCTGCTGACAATTGAGATACCTAGCTACAAATCCTACAATATCTTTCTTCATTCTTCTACACCAATAGTGCTGCCTCAAATCTTAGTACATCTTCGCGGCACCCGGATGAATAGAATACTGCGAGCTATGGGCCTCCTCCAGAATCAACTCTCTCAGCCCATCTACATTGGGCACACAAATCCGACCCTGCATCCTCAACGCCCCATCATCACCGATGGTCACATCTCTGGCATCATCATGTTGAACTCTATCCTTAAGGACAAGCAAATGCGGGTCATCATATTGGAGCTCTTTGATGCGATCAAATAAGGAAGACCAAGAAACTACGCAAGCCAACACCCGACTGGGCTCCGAAATATCCAACCTTACGAACCGATTGGCCAAGGCCTAAACATCAATTGCAAGGGGTCTCTCCCCAACTGGAATATATTCCAAACTCCTCATACTCACTGCCTTTCGGCTCAAAGCATCGGCCACCACATTAGCCTTTCCCGAATGGTACAATATAGTGATATCATAATCCTTAAGCAACTCCAACCATCTCTGTTGCCTCAAATTAAGATCCTTTTGTTTGAATAAATGCTGAAGACTACGATGATCAGTGAACACCTCATAAGATACGCCATACAAGTAATGCCTCCAAATTTTCAATGCATGAACTATGGCAGCCAACTCCAAATCATGAACGGATTAGTTCTTCTCATGGGGTTCAACTGACGAGAAGCATACGCAATAACTCTACCCTCCTACATCAATACACAACCAATCCTAACTCTCGAAGCATCACAATACACGGTATATGAATCTAAAGCTAATGGCAAGACCAATACTGGAGTTGTGGTCAAAGCCGTCTTGAGCTTCTGAAAGCTCTCCTCACACTCGTCCGACCACACGAATGAAACACCCTTCTGAGTCAATTTGGTCAAGGGCGATGCGATAGATGAGAACCCCTGAACAAACCGGCGACAATAGCCTGCTAACCTAAGAAAGCTACGAATCTCTGTGGCTGAGGACGGTCTAGGCCAACTCTGAACTGCCTCAATCTTCTTTGGATCAACCGGAATACCCTCGCTGGACACCATGTGCCCCAAGAAAGCCACTGAACAGATCCAAAACTCACACTTGGAGAATTTTGCATAAATCTTCTCCTCCCTTAATCTCTGCAATACAACTCACAAATGCTCTGCATGCTCCTCCTGACTACGCGAGTACACCAAGATATCATCAATGAATACTATAACGAACGAATCAAGATAAGTCCAGAACACGCTGCTCATCAAATGCATGAACATTGCTGGGGCATTAGTTCGCCCAAAAGACATCACAAGGAACTCATAATGACCATATCTGGTCCTGAAAGCAGTCTTAAGAATATCTGACTCCCTGATCTTCAACTGGTGATAGCCCGAACGGAGATCAATCTTGGAGAACACTCTCGCTCCCTAAAGCTGGTCAAATAAATCATCAATACGAGGCAAGGGATACTTGTTCTTAATTGTTACCTTGTTCAATTGCCTATAATTGATGCACATTCTTATTGTGCTATCCTTCTTCTTCACAAACAAAACCGGCGCACACTAGGCCGAATGAACCCTTTATCTAGGAGTTCCTGAAGTTGTTCCTTCAATTCTTTCAACTCCGCTGGTGCCATACGATACGGCGGAATAGAAATGGGCTGAGTGCCCAGCACCAGGTCAATACCAAAATCAATATCCCTGTCCGGTGGCATGCCCAGCAGGTTTGCAGGAAAAGCATTGGGAAAATCCCTCACAATTGGGACAGAATCAATACTAGGAGTCTCAGCTCCAACATCCCTCACAAACGCTAGATATGAAAGGCAACCTTTCCCAACAATACGCTGGGCCTTCAAGAAAGAGATCACTCTACTAGGAACATAATCAGTCACACCACACCACTCGATCTATGGTACACCCGGCATAGCCAAAGTGACGGTCTTAGCATAACATTCTAGAATAGCACGACATGGAGATAACCAATCCATGCCCAAAATGACATCGAAATCCACCATGCTCAATAGTAATAGATCCACTCGGTCTCCAGACCCCCAATAGTCACCATACATGACCGGTACACATGGTCTACAACAACAGTATCGCCCATCGGGGTAGATACATGAATAGGTAAAGAAAGAAACTCACGGGGCGTACCCAAATAACGAGCAAAATATGATGACACATAAGAAAAGGTGGAACCAAGATCAAATAATACAGAGGCATCTTTGTGGAAGACTGAAACAATACCTGTAATGACAGCGTCTGAAGCAATGGCGCCTGGCCTGCCTGGAAGTGCATAGAAATGGGCCTGACCGCCCCCTGATCGACCTCCCCCTCTGGGGCGACCCCTGGCTGCCTGACCTCCACCCCTAGCTAGCTGGGCGGGTGGTGAAGTAACTGGAGCAGAAGTCGAGAGCTGACCCCTCTGTTGGGATGAACTAGCAACACGACGAGGATACTACCTCCACACATGCCCAAACTCTCCACACTCAAAACAACTCCCAGGTGCTGGAGAAGGGGTCTGAAGGGAACACCTCGCACTGGAGTGACTAGCTGACGCACTCGGCATAGAAGAACCCTGAGCTGACGGGGCACGAGATGAACTCTGAGCTGGGATGGCATTAAGTGATGAATGGCCCTGCTGAGTACCGTGATAATCATGACTCGAAGATGCCCCACGATAACCTGGGCGGGCTGACTGAGTAGGACTGAAAGAATAACCTCTACCATGCTGGAACTGGCCCCTCGAAGGAGCACCACTGTAACTGCCAGATCCTCGAGGCCTCTTGGCCTCCCGATCCTGACGGCGAACCGTCTCAATCTCGCGAGTGATATCAACCACCTCCTCGAACATAGCACCCAACACTCTCTCTCTAGTTATCAGAATACGGAGATGGTAGTTAAGTCCATCAACAAATCTCCTGATCCTCTCACGATCTGTCGAAACCATCCAGATGGCATGACGAGCCAACTCAGAAAACCTCAACTCATACTGTGACACAGTCATATCCCCTTGTCTCAACCACTCAAACTGTCTACGCAACTCCTCTCTACGAGACTGCAGCACATACTTCTCCAGGAAGAGAACGGAGAACTCATGCCAAGTAAGGGGCGGTGCTCCAACCGGCCTATGCCTCTCATACGCCTCCCACCAAGTGAAGGCAGCCCCAGAAAACTGAAAGGTAGTAAATGCCACACCTCTAGACTCAAGAATCCCTGCTTTACGGAGCATCCACTAGCACTTATCCAAGAAACCCTAGGCATCCTCACCCTCTTCCCGCTAAATGTCGGAGGATGGAGTCTACCAAACCTCTCAAGATGACGCTGCTCATCATCTGGCATAACTGGCACAACAAACTCTTGAGCTGGTGCAACCGGCTGGGCTGGAGGTGTCCCCAGCGTCTGAAGTCCCTGCACTACCTGCTCAGGTGTGCGAGCAGCGGGGATTTGATTGCCTCCCCCAGCCTGTGAAGTAGTTGCTACAGTAGTGGCTGAAACTGCCTAAGCCAGGCTAGTGCAAACTGATAAGATCTGTGCCAAGGCCTCCTGAAGACCCGGAATCGCGATGGGCAGAGCTGGTGCCTGAACTGGTGCTCCTAGAGCATCCATAGCTGGAGCCTAATCCGGAGCTAGGGCAGCTGGTGGATCTACAGGTGTTGCCCTTGCTGCTTTGCCTTTGCCGCGACCACGACCACATCCATGGCCTCTGGTGGTCTCAGCTGGTTGCACTGGTGGTCGTCCACCTCATCTGGTAGCTCGCGTCCTCACCATCTGTGAGAGAATGGAATAACAGAAGTTTAGTACTTAGACCAACAAGTTCGCACGACAAGAATTTCAAGAATATGAAGTTTTTCCTAAAGGTTCTGTAGCCATTCGAGGATAAATACAGACGTCTCTGTACCGATCTGCGAGACTATACTAAACCTGCTCATGACTCGTGAGACCTAAGTAACCTAAGCTCTGATACCAACTTGTCACGACCCAATTCCCCGAACCCGTTCATGATGGCGCCTCTCGTGAAGACAACGCCAGCTAGACCAAAACAGACCACCTCTTTTAAACAGTTAAATACCATAAGTAGTTCTAAAATGTGATATAATAACCATAATTTGTGGAAATAACGATAACAACAGTAGAAACCATCCCAACACAGCCCAAACCGGGGTATCACAAGTCATGAGCAACTAATAGTTCCAGATACTAGTCTACTAGATACGAAATCCGTTACAGAAGTTCAAGAACATGAAAATAGTAAGATAAGGGAGGCACAGGGGCTACGGACGCCAACAGCTACCTCGTAGTCTCCGAAAATGCTGCCTAGACTGGGAGGATCAGCACTCAGGAGCGGACTCTGCGATGCATGAATCTGCACACACGGGGCAGGAAGTAATGTGAGTACTCCAACTCAGTGAGTAATAATCATAAATAATGGCTGAAAGTAAGAAAACACGTAAAGGCACAAAGCAATTTTATATCAAACAGTAAAATCACTTAAGGCAGTAAATCCATGAAAAAATCAAATGAAGTTCCTTTAAACTAAGTAAAACAGGTAATTTAGAAGGTGAATAACAAGTAGAAATCCGCCCCTCGGGCACAGTAACAATCACTCATAACAGTATCAGCCCCTCGGGCTCACTCTCGGTACAATATCAGCTCCTCGGGCTCACTCTCAGTACAGTATCAGCCCTCGGGCTCACTCTCAAATCATGATGGGTACCAGCGCTCACTGTGGGGGTGCAGACTTCGGAGGGGCCCCTTACGGCCCAAGCGCAATATCAAGCCATCTCGTGGCAATAAAAAGTATCTCAGGCCTTCGGCCTTATATCACTCAGCATATCATCACATATGGCCCCCGGCCTCACTCAGTCCGAAAATCATGACAAGCCCCTCGGGCATTAGTAAAACAATAGTTCTCAGCCCAAAACATCATTTAGAAATATCATTTAAGTTCAAATACGAATAAAAGTGGCTGAGTTTGTAAAACAGTAAATATCAACAGGACTGAGTTCAAGCAATAAGTCAAACAGTGAGGAATTAGTGATAAAAATCCCCGGAGAGTTCAAATAGTTGGCAAGAAGCCCAAATATGGCAATCAGCCCAAATCATGATGATAACAAATAAGTATCAGTCAAATACGCGGTAAAATCATCAATCGGGACGGACCAAGTCACAATCCACAGTAGTAAAAGACCCACGATCATCACCCAGCGTGTGTCTCACCTCAATACAGCACTAAGATGTGCAATCCGGGGTTTCAAACCCTCAGGATATCATTTACAACCATTACTCACCTCGAACCGGCTAATTCTCTAGCTTGTGACGCCTTTGCTCCTCGAATTGGCCTCCACGCGCGTCGAATCTATCCAAAATCAGAACGAATACGTCACAATATGCTAAGGGAAAAAAGCCCAAGCAAAAACATTCGAATTATCACAAAATTCCAGAAATTGGTCAAACCCGACCCCTAGATCCACATCGCAGAATTTGAAAAAAATTCACAAAACTAGAATCCTTATACTCTCACGATTCTATCCATACGAAAATTATCCAATTCTGATACCATTTGGTCCTTCAAATCATCATTTTATATTTTTGAAAGATTTCACAATTTTCTTCCCAAATTCCATCCCAAATCACGAATTAAATGATGAATTCAATTATAGATTCATGTACTCTAGCCAAATCAGAGTTAGAATCACTTACCCTGGTGAATTTCTTGAAAAACTTCGAAAAATCGCCAAAATCCGAGCTCTCTAGGTCAAAATATCAATTAAAATCCAAAACCTCGTATCTATAGAGTACCCCACAAATTTTCACCTCCGCGGGCCGCACAAAACCGACCGCATTCCGCACAAAACCAGTGTCGTCAGCACAAAAACGACCGCTGTCGCACAAGCTTTCCTCGGCAGTGACAGCCTTTTGTATTTTGACCATAACTTTCGATACACATGTCCAAATTGCTATATCTTTACCTTTCTGGAAACTAGACATTAAAGCCTATAACTTTGATTTTTGAATCATCTCAAATTTCTTTGTAGATCAAACGATATGAGCTTCCGAAGTAGGACCAGCGGAATATTCTTCACCGCGGCCGCACACCATTTTGTGCGGTCCACACAACACCTACCGCGGCCGCACTTCATTTTTTGCGGTCCGCACAGCACATACCGCGGCAACACATCTTTTTGTGCGGACCGCACGGGTGAGTTCTGAGGCCTGCAACCCTTCTGGACCTGCTACAGCTATGATTTTTAGCCTAAAACATCCTGGAACCTACCCGGAACTCCCGAAACTTCAAACCAATTGTACCAACACGTCCCATGACATCGTTCAAACTTGTTAAAAACTTTGGAATGCTCACAACAACATCAATCATTAATTTAACATAGGATTCAAGCCTAAGAATTCCAAAAACTCTTAAATTATGCTTTCGATCAAAAAGTCTATCAAATCTCGTCCGAATGACCTAAACTTTTACGTACACATCCCAAATGACACAACGAAGCTATTATCACTCTCGGAGTTCCATTCCGATCCCTATATCAAAATCTCGCCTATCAACCGAAACTGCTAAAATATCAACTTCGCCAATTTAAGCCTAAATCGTCTCTACAACTCCAAACCCCATTCAGATCGCGCTTCTAAGTCACAAATCACCTCCCAAAGCTAACCGAACCATCAGAACTCACTTCCGAGCCTTCTAATACATAAGTCAACATCTGGTTGACTTTTCCAACTTAAGCCTTCTTTAAAAGAGACTAAGTGTCTCATGTCTTACCAAATCCTCTCCGAACTCAAACTAATCAAGCCGATCACATAAAACACGGATAACAAAGCGTAAAGAAGCTAAAATAGGGGAAAATGGAGTGGTAACTCATGAGATGACTGGCCGGGTCATCACAAAAAACCTGCTCGATAAGCATTCTACACTATCATACAAGTAAAATCGACTGAGAAAAAGAGAAAGAAAGGCAGAAGAAGAAAGAAAGGAAATAACAGAAACAACACAAAAGAAACAATGATTGAGGAGCCAAACTTACTGGCCGCATCTAAACAAACGAACAAGAAACTGAGGCGAAAGAAACTGGCTGGTCTTCAAAATACTTTGAAACAGGCCAAAGATGATACCAATTGATCATTCTTACCAAGAACAATCAAATGGCATAAATTTTGACATGAATCGAGCCTTAGAACTCTTGAAATCAGAAGGAGGCAAAGGAATTTTTTTTCCTTTTTGTTTTCTTTTGGAGTTTCGGATCTAAAATTAAGGCAAATGGGTGGGGATTTTTGGGGAATTGATAGTGGGATAAGGATGAGGAAAGGTTGAAAGTTGTATGGTACGAATTTGGGATAATTTGGGAAAACTAGGGTTTTGGCCGGATTGCTTCAATTGAAGATTCGAGACACTCTAAAGGGATTCGAGGGAAACTGGTCAGAGATTGGGAAAGGGGAGGTCATGAGGGTTTTGTGGTGTAAATTTGGTGGGGATTGGAGCTTCACCGCTGCCAATGGCGAATTCCGGTGGGCGGCGGGTGGTGGTGAGAGACGGGTTTAATAGAGACGAAGAAACAGGGGTCTTAGTTAATCAGGTCTTTCGAACAGTTTTAATTGAAACAAAAGGCAGTTTCAAAGCGTTGGATGATGGAAAATGAGAGGCTAAGATCAATTTAACATAATTGAACTTAAAACAACGTAGTATCGCCCCCATACTATGTCGTTTCAAAGGTTTTATTGACTAACAACTTGGACCGGGTGTGGGACTGAGTTCATGGGCCTAGAATTCGTTTGGGCCTACTGAATTTAACACTAAAAGGTTAAAAATGCAAAAGTGATCCATTTTTTGTGATTTTCATTTTTATAAAACAACTAATTTACCAATTAATCTGAAAAATGTAAAAATAAACCCTGAATGCCATGCAGAGTATTTTTGTATTTTTTCATGATTTAAATAAAATAAACATGCACAGACAAATGCAAACAATTAACAAAAAGTCCTATGAAAAAAAATCTACAAAATTGCAAATAATGGGAAAAATTTATTTTTCTCGAATTTATGAGAGTAATTCATATAGAGCAAAAATCACGTGCTCACACAGCTCAGTCTAGGTAAAAGAGTTATGCCGACCATAAGGTTTGTGATGTGGCATTCATGGTCGGCAAGTAGGAGTTGCTTCGGGTGTCGCCTATGAAAGGCGTGATGAGATTTGGAAAAAGGAGCAAGCTAAGCCATAGATTTATTGGCCCTATGGGATTCTCGATCGAGTGGGAGAGGTGGCTTACAGACTTGCGTTGCTGCCGAGTTTATCAACCATGCATCCAGTGTTTCATGTGTCCATACTTCAAAAGTATCACGGCAATCCATCCCACGTGTTAGATTTCAGCACTGTCCAGTTGGACAAGGACTTGTCCTATGAGGAGGAGCCGGTAGCTATTCTAGACCGGAAGGTTCGTCAGTTGAGATCGAAGAGTTTCCCTTTTGTTCGTGTTCAGTGGAGAGGTCAGCCTGGAGAGGCAGCGACCTGGGAGTCCGAGTCCTATATGTGGAGCCGATATCCCTATCTTTTCTCTAACTCAGGTACTTTTTTTATGTCCGTTCGAGGACGAACGGTTGTTTTAGAGGTGGAGGATGTGATGCGCCCAAAAGGTCATCACTCAGTTTGCAAGTAAATTCTGTGTTCTGAGGCCTTAAAACCCTCTTTTTATCTCACCTCAATTTGCGTGCGCAGTTCGGGCGTATTTTCGAAAAGCTTTTATGTGAAAACTAAGTAAAATAAGGCAATTGGCTTTTAAATTAATTAAAATTAACTTTGGTCAACATTCTTGGTAGACAGACTCGGACACGTGATCCGACGGTCTCATAGGGTCCGTAATAAAATATGGGACTTGGGTGTACGTCCGGAATCGACTTCCGAGGTCCCAAGTTCGAGAAATAAATTTTTGAAAGAAATTGTTGAACTGAAATTACAAGAGTTTTGGAAATGAAAAGAAGTTTGAAATTGATGGTATCGGGCCCGTATTTTGGTTTCGGATCTCGGTACAGGTCTTATATAACTAAGTTGAATCTGTGAAGTTTGGTAAGAATCGGAGTTCGTTTAGTATAAATTGGACCTTTATTTGAGAAATTGGAAATTTTGATGTTGTTGAGTGATTTCATGATTTTGCAGCTTAATTCATAGTTGTTGATGTTATTTTGATGATTTGATCGCACGAGTAAGTCTGTATGATATTTTTGGACTTGCGTGCATGTTTGGTTTGGAGCCCCGAGGGCTTGGGTGAGTTTTGGATAGGCCGCGGAGTGAAATTGGACTTAGGAAAACTGCTGGTGTATTGCAGGCCTGCATGTTTCACAATTGTGAAGCCTAGTTCGCAAATTCGAGCTCACATTTGCGTCTAACCATCGCATTTGCGATGATTGGGCAGGGGGGCGACCTTCGCATTTGCGAAGCTCCAGTCACAAAAGCGACTCCATCAGTGTTTGCAATTGCGAACAGTCATTCGTATTTGCGAAGTTAACAGGGCAGGCCATCCTTCGCAATTGCGAAGTCTTGGCCGCAATTGCGAGTTCGCATTTGCGAACATGACATCACAAATGCGATATCTACGCCTGTGTAAAATCATAACTTAACCGAAATTTCTTCATTTTTCAAACCCTTTCAAATAAGCTCTCTTGGGCGATTTTCCAAAGAAATGCTTTTCTCCAAATCAATTGTAAGTCATTTCTAACTCACTTTCTTCAATGTATAACATCTTTTTGCATGATTTCAATTCAAAATCATGGGTTTTTCATGGAAAATTTGGTGATTTTGGGTTGAACTTAGGATTTTTAAATTTTGGGGATTTTGACCTTGATTTGAGATCTGATTTCAAAACAAATTATATATTTGAGTTCGTGGGTGAATGGGTAATCGGGTTTTGGTTCGAACCTCAGGCTTTGACCAAGTGGGTCTGGGGTCGATTTTTTACTTTTTGTGGAAATCTTTAGAAAACCTATTTTTCATGCATTAGAATTGATTCATTTAGCATGTATTGATGTCGTTAAGTAAATTGTGGCTAGATACAAGCAATTTAGTGGTGGAAACAAGAGGTAAAGCGATAGTTGAGGCTTGAATTATGTTCGTGGCATTGAGGTAAGTGTTTGGTCTAACCTTAGCTTGAGGGATTAGGAGTTGTGTCTTATTTGCTATGTGTTAATTGTTGAGTATGACGTATAGGTATGGTGACGAGTATCTATATGTCGATGTCAAGCATGCCCATGAGTCTTATACTATGATTGATGTGACTCCGTTTCATATTGTTCATACTTTATATGATGATTTCTATTGTTGAACAAGGCTTGTGGAAGTATTATTGGTAATTGAACATTGTAGAGCGTTGGCTCTTGTTGAGAATTGAGTTGTGAAGTAATTGCGGAAAAGAGAAGAGGTTTATGATATTATCTCCTTTGCCGGGATATTATTGATATGCTATTGTTCCCTTGTCGGGATTCTATTATGATATTAATGATTCCCTTGCCCAAATTGCTTTGTGATTGTTGCTTGAGTGAGGAAGAGTGTAAAGCACGAAGGGTGATGTCGTGCATGATTTTCAGAGTGTTAATGCATGAAAGGTGATGTTGTGCCGATATTGTAAGATAAAAGCACGAAGGGTGATGTCGTGTCGCACGATGTACAATGTCGTGCCATGATATGAGTGATAATGCACGAAGGATAATTTTGTGACATGATTATGCGAGAGTAAAAGCATGAAGGGTGATGCAGTGCCGATTATATTGATTCTTATGGTGAGGACGAGAGTAAAAGCACGAAGGGTGATGCCGTGCACTTGTGATTGATTTCCTTATTCTTGCTTAAAGTTGAATTTTGGTGTTTTGTATGCTTCTTTACTGAATTCATGTTGGTACATGATATTTCCCGAGCATGTTCCCCCCCCCCCATCTTTAACTGCTAGTTCTTTCATTATTACTTGTTGTATATGATATAACTGCACAGGTTTATTTGGTAGTCTTGTCCTAGCCTCGTCACTACTTCGCCGAGGTTAGGCTAGGCACTTACCAGCACATGGGGTCGGTTGTGCTGATACTATACTCTGCACTGTGTGCAAATCCCGGTGCTTCAGTTTTTGGACCACAGTGAGGTTGTTGCCTTTAGTCTAGTGGCGGAGACTCGAGGTAGTCCTGCAGGCGTCCGCAGGCCTTGGCGTCTCCTTCTATCTTTCCATTCTGTTCTTTTATGTATTTCAGAGACAGCTTTGTATTTATCTTTCAGACCACTGTTTGTAGCATTCGTAGATAGTCCGTGACATTGTGACACCATATTATGGGTAGAGTTGTATGTTGGATTCTGCACTAGTATATGGATAAATTATTAGTTTTCGTCTTCCGCATTTCTGTCTATTATAATTATTCTGCTATTGATCACCTATTATATTGAACTGTTAAAAAGGCTAAGTAAAAAGGTTAATGAATCTATAACACTCGGCTTGCCTAGATTTCATGAGTAGGCGCCATCACGACTCCCGAGGGTGGGAAATCCGGGTCATGACAAGGATTCCCCTATTATATAAAGGGGGGCCCATTCATTTGAAACACATATTTTATTAACAAAGGAATATAGATTCATCACTTTCTTGCTTATTGTTCATCAGAGATGCCTTATAATTTTATTGTTCTTACTGACCTACCTCGAGGCCACTCTAACTCGAGGTCAAGACTTGGCTTGCATACTGGTTTGACTTGCTTTATTTCTTCAATTTATATATTTAATCTCTTGTTTATCAATTGGTATTGGACTAAATCACGTATCTTTAAAATCACAATATTAGTTTAATTATTACTCAGATTTTAGGGTAAACAGTATGGCACCCACCTGGGGCTAAGGATAATAGTGATTGTTTTAGTACTGATTCTAATAACACACATTATTTTCATATTTGTTCTTGTCAAGAATTTTTGTTCTCGGGTTAAAATATGTCAAACGCACTTGTACATGGATGGTATTGGATTTCACAGGGAAAACGATAATGAAATTTCTCCCGGAGCTGGTGTACTACCAATTAACCTTGGAGAAGTGCCGGTTGTCGATCCAATCGATGTCAGTTCGCACATTTCTTTGAACGCGGACTTAGGCGCAAACCCCGGGGAAAGTGTGCGCAGGGAAGGCCGATCTGGTGACCAAGGAACACAGGGTGTAGGAGACGGGGGAGTTAGTCTCAAGGTAATATTCGAGATACTACAGGCTCAACAGGCTGCTATTGCCTAGCTTCAGAGTCAACATAGTACTCTGAGTGTGGTCGAGCCGGAAATCACTCGTCGTACCGAGCCAGTGCAGGAAAGGACGAATGGTAGCGGATCAGAGACTGATCCTACAATTATGAAAATACTCGAGGAGCTCACCAAAATAATTGAGTCGGGAAAAAAGAAAATCAAAGATAATGACAAAAAAGTGGAAACATACAACTCCCGAGTTGATCAGATACCGGGGGCACCTCCGATCTTAAAGGGTTTGGATTCAAAAAAGTTCGTGCAGAAGCCTTTTCCTCAGAGTGCGGCTCCGAAGCCCATTCTAAAGAAGTTTCGTATGACATATATAGCAAAATACAATGGGACCACCGATCCTAATAAACATATTACTATGTACACATGCGGGATAAAGGGAAATGACTTAGAAGATGATGAGATCGAGTCCCTTTTGTTGAAAATATTTGGGGAAACTCTATCAAAGGGAGCACTGATTGGTATCACAACTTGCCGCCAAACTCCATCGATTCATTTTCCATGTTAGAAGATTCTTTTGTGAAGGCGAATGCCGAGTCCATATAGGTCGCAACAAGAAAATCGGACGTTTTCAAGATAAGACAAAGGGATAATGAAATGTTGAGGGAGTTGGTGCCCCGATTTCAAATGGAACTTATGGATTTACCTCTGGTCACAGATGATTGGGCCGTTCAAGCTTTCACCCAGGGGTTGAACGAGCAAAGTTCAATAGCATCATGACAGTTGAAGCAAAATTTGGTCGAGTATCTAGTCGTAACTTGGGCAGATTTGCACAATCGATATCAATCAAAGATCAGGGTCGAGGATGACCAACTAGGATCCCCTTCGAGTTAAGTTCATCTAAATAGGTTAGCAATTAAAGCCCCGAGGGACGTCGATAGGTAGACAAGGTCGAACAGAGAACGTTATCAGCCATATATCGCAGATCGAAGAAACAGTGGCTCGGGGCGCAATCCTACTTGGAATGATTGAAGGAACGATCGAGGACAAAATTCTCGGGGACATATGAGCAAGAGTGGTTTTGATAAGCATGTCGATCCGGTAGAGGCGCCTCGGTTATTGGAGTATAACTTAGTGTCGATGCATCAGGTATTGTCTTGGCAATCGGAAGGTTCAAACATACTAGGTGTCCCAGACCCATACAAACCGATCCTTCCCAAAGAAACCCAAATTTGATGTGCAAGTGTCATGGCACGCATGGCCATAAAACCGAGGATTGCAGACAATTAAGGGAGGAGGTAGCCCGTGTATTCAACGAGGGCTGCCTTCGAGAGTTCCTTGGTGATCGATCCAACAACCATTTCAGGGACAGGGACGCCAACAGGAAGAACCACATCATGTCGTTTATATGATCGTCGGTGGGGTTGATATTCCGCAATGGGCCTGTGAGCACCTAATTTTTGCCCAACATGAAAATAACTCCTAAAAAATAGACCAAAAATAATTTTAATTGATTTTTAGAAGTTTTTTATTTATTTAGTTGCATTTCATGCATTTTTAAATCATAGAAAAATCATAAAAATTGTCATGTTTTAATTTCATGCTATCTTAGGTTTAATTTGCATTTAGGAATTTAATTTTATAATTTAATTGCATTCATTAAACAAAAATCATAAAAAATTTCTACAATAGTCATGTCCACATTTTAGCTTTTAGTTTTAAATTAATTAGTGTTAAATTAATAAAAATAAGTAAAATTAACTTTACAAAATAATTTAAGGTAGAGCCTAATTTAAGATTTTATTTAGCTTGTTTAATTAATTTAACTAGATGTTTTAAATCAAAAAAAGAAAGAAGAACAAAAGAGAAAAAGAAAGTTGTCTTATTTTTGAATTGGGCCAAGGCGCAAGAGGCCTAAAACAAGTTAAATTCGCCCCAAACCCACTTGCCCGACCCGCCTGCCCGACCCTTTTTCCCCTCACAAAAAATACCTAGACCTATAACCTAACACACATTATCAGATAGAGGTCCCCATTTTTTTAGACCTAGGAAAAATGGCGGATCTACAACCAGCTCCCATATTCCTTCTTCACCATCATCTTCAACCCAAAAAATCAAAAAATATCATCAGATTTTTAGACCGAGGAAAAACGAAGACCAGCAACTCCTCCATTGGAGAGCCATAATAACCGTTTTTAATTAGACCCTTCATTTTCCTAAGAAAAATCGGCCCTCCTCTGATTTTCTCGACGTGAACACTAAATCTTCTTTTCCCCATTTTGGAATTCCAAGGCGAAATGCCAAAACAGAAGAGATTTTGATTATTGTTCTATTTTTCTTCTTCAATATACAAGAAATAATAAAAAGGGTTTTCCAATTTTGCTTTAGTTTGTTATTCGAATCCAAAGAAAAAGCACAAAAAATATTATTTTTTTTTGCATTTGACTTCGAAAAGAAGCTGAGAATCATTGAAATGGAGTTTGTTTGAAGTTGTCTATTGGAAATGAGGTCGTTTCGAGTTGTTTGTTGGCTCCCGCTCGAGGTGTGATTCACGTTTGGTTGTTGTTTCTCTTTCAGATTTTTGGAGCTAATCTTGTAATTGTTGATTTTTTCATTCATTATTAAAGAAATTCTTGCTCGAACAGGTAATCCTCTTTACTCTAGTATTTATTCTAACTCCTATCCATTTTTATAATCTCATTTTTGTGATTTGCTTTGAAGATCATTCTATCTTCGATTGATTTTTGAGCTTAGAAGACGTGTGGAGTTTATGACCACTCCAAAGTCTCTTTATAAAAGGAAAATCTATGATTGTGCCTTGAAGTTTTATTTAGCATTCATGATCTATGAGTTAGCAATTAAACTCCTTTGAAGAATTATTTTACTTATTGTTCAATTTGATCTCACTGTTACTTTAGAGCCATTAGATTATGAAAGGTCCCTCATATAACTTTTAGTTTAGAAGAACTCTGTTGGTATTTAATTCATATTGGTTGATACAAATGAATCCTTCATAAAAATGTGTTTCTGTAAATCTCTTAAGCATGTCAAATATGAATATATAAATCTGCCTTTTGACTTTCATTTGCATTGTGGGTAAATAATTTTAATTGCCTTTAAAACATGGCATTGGATTCTTTAAGATCAAGGGGTTATGGTCATGTATGACGGTTAGTCAATTATGAAAATCGTATCTTGCTTTAGGCGCATAATTAACTATCGTGACTATGGATATGGTTCCCGTGGCATAGTCATGGTACATAGTCCCAAATTCGGGTGTGCATTTCATGTGACCCGATCATAACAACTTTGAATATTAATAAAAATAAATATATCGTGAATTGTGGGTGCATTTCATGTAGCGTGGTTTGCGGTATGCTCCAAAACGGCAAGTGTACGACAATCGTAACTTGTTCAAGAAAAATAATTCTATAAATCCTAAAAAATAGTTAAATAATTAATTAAAAGCGGTAAAAGGAATAAAATGCACAATAGGTTTCAAAATATATAATTTATCAGATAATAGGCCAATTGATAATAGTTAAAGCGACCGTGCTAGAACCACGGAACCCGAGAATGTCTAACACCTTCTCCCAGGTTAACAGAATTCCTTACTTAGAATTTCTGGTTCGCAGACTTTTAAAATAAAGTCGAAATTTCCTTGATTTAGAATTTTAAAATAAACCGGTGACTTGGGACACCAAATAAATTATCCCAAGTGGTGACTCTGATTTAAATAAAATAATCCCATTTCAATTTATGTCACTTTAATTGAAAAAATTCTCTTATACCCCCTCTCGGGTGGTAAAAAAGGAGGTGTGACACCCTGCATCCTCAAAACTCCATCATCTCCCAATGCAACCTGCTTGGTACCTACGTGTTGCACCGTGTCTCTAAGGACACACAAATGAGGATCATCATACTGCCGATCTCGGATACGCTCAAATAATAAAGAACGAGCAACTATGCAAGCTAACACACGGCTGGGCTCAGAAACATCCAACCTTACGAATTGGTTGGCCAAAGCCTGAACATCCAAAGCAAGAGGTCTCTCACCGACCGGAATATACGCAAGACTGCCCATACTGGCTGACTTTATACCCAAAGCATCGGCCACCATATTGGCCTTCCCCGGATGATATAAGATGGTGATATCATAGTCTTTCAATAGCTCCAACCACCTTCTCTACCTCAAATTTAGCTCCTTCTGCTAGAACAAATACTGTAGACTCTTGTGATCCGTGAACGCCACACATGACATGCCATACAAATAGTGCCTCCATATCTTCAGCGCGTGAACAATGGCTGATAACTCCAGATCATGAACTGAATAATTCTTCTCATGAATCTTCAACTGTCGTGAAGCATAAGCAATGAACTTACCATCCTACATCAACACTGCACCAAGTCCAATACGAGATACATCACAATAAACTGTATATGGCCCTGAACTTGTGGGCAAAACCAACACCGGCGCCGTAGTCAAAGCTGTCTTGAGCTTCTAAAAGCTCGCCTCACACTCGTCCGACCACCTGAACTGGGCACCCTTATGGGTCAACCTGGTTATCGGGGCTGCAATGGATGAAAACCCCTCCACAAACCGACGGTAATAGCCTGCCAAACACAAGAAACTTCAGATCTCTGTAGCTGTCGCGGGTCTAGGCTAGTCCTTGACTGCCTCTATCTTCTTCGGATCCACCTGAATACCCTCTGCTGATGCAACGTGACCCAAGAAAGCAACTAATCCCAACCAAAACTCACACTTCGAAAACTTAGCATACAACTGACTATCTCTCAAAGTCTGAAGAACAACCCTCAGATGTTGCTCATGCTCCTCCCAATTGCGGGAATAGATCAAAATATCATCAATGAAGACTATCATGAATGAATCCAAGCAAGGCTTGAACACTCGGTTCATCAAATTCATGAAAGCTGCTGGGGCATTTGTCAATCCGAATGACATCATCAAGAACTCATATTGCTTGTACCGAGTGCGGAAAGCTATCTTAGGGACATCGGATGCCCTAATCCTCAACTGATGGTAACCAGATCTCAAGTCAATCTTCGAAAATACCTTGGAACCCTAAAGCTGATCAAACAAATCATCAATCCTCGGCAATGGATACTTGTTCTTGATCGTAACCTTTTTCAACTACCGATAATCTATACATATCCTCATCGATCTGTCCTTCTTCTTGACAAACAACACCGGCGCACCCCAAGGCGAGATACTAGGTCTAATAAAGCCTTTATCAAGCAAGTCTTGCAACTGCTCCTTCAATTCTTTTAACTCAGGCCGGGCCACACGATATGGTGGGATAGAAATGGGCTGAGAGCCTGGAGCCAAATCAATGCAGAAGTCAATATCCCTGTCGGGTGGCATACCCGACAGGTTCGAAGGAAATACCTTAGGAAACTCACGAACAATAGGCACAGAATCCATAGAAGGAACCTCAGTACTAGAATTACGAACATACGCCAAATAGGCTAAACATCCCTTATCCACCATACGTCGAGCCTTCATATATGAGATAACCCTACGGGTAGAATGATCAGGAGCCCCTCTCCACTCTAAACGAGGTAAAACCGTCAAGGCTAAGGTCACAGTCTTGGCATGACAGCCCAAGATAGCGTGGTAAGGTGATAACCAGTCCATCCCCAATATGACGTCGAAATCAACCATATCTAAAAATAACAAATCTATTCGAGTCTCAAGACCCCCAATTACAACTATACATGAACGATGGACACGATCTACCACAATAGAATCACCCACCGGTATAGATACATATACAGGAGCACTCAAGGAATTACTAGACATGACCAGATACGGTGCAAAATAAGATGACACATAGGAGTATGCAGATCCTGGATCAAATAGAATTGAAGCATCTCTACTACAAACTAGAACAGTACATGTGATAACTGCATCGGAAGCCTCAGCCTCAGTCTCAGGCCGAAAGAGCATAACATCGGGGCTGGGCCCCACCACTCTAAACTACATCTCTAGGACGGCCTCCTGCTGGCTGGACTCCACCTCTAGCGGCCTGACCTCCACCTCTAATACCTCTACCTCCACCTCTAGCACCTCTACCCCTACCTCTAGCTAGTTGAGCGGGCGGTGGAATACTCGGTGCCTGAACTATGGCGCGGGAGCCCTAATGCTGAGAGCTGCTCGGTGCTCGAGGTCAAAATCTTGCAATATGCCTTGTATCGCCACAAGTATAACAAGCCCTCGGCTGCTGAGACTGCTGACCCGGACGGCTTCAATAACCACTCTAAAAACTCTGGAGCAGCGGTGAATTGATAGAAGCTAGTGATGCATTTTAGGACTGCTGATCAGAATACTGCATATGAGAACCATGGCACCTGGAGCACTGTGAGAAGCCTGAAGTGCTGAATGAAATGGCCTGGAAGAATGGCCCCTACCAAAGAATATCTACCTCCAGATGAGGCACCACTGAATCTGCCTAAATGACGAGGCCTCTTGTCAGACCCCTGACCACCCCCGTGTGATACAACCATCTCAACTCTCCTGGCCACATTGGCTACATCCTGAAAAAAAATCTCGCTCCCCGTCTCCTTAGCCATTTACAATCTAATAGGTTGAACGAGTCCCTCAATGAACCTCCCCACTCTCTCTCTCTCTCTCTCTCTCTCTCTCTCTCTCTCTCTCTCTCTCAGTGGGAAGTATAAGAAGAGCATGATGGCCCAAGTTAATAAATCTGGTCTCATACTAAGTAACAGTCATAGAACCCTACTGGAGATGCTCAAACTGCCTCTGATAGTTCTCCCTCTGAGTGATAGGAAGAAACTTCTCCAGAAATAGCTGAGAGAACTGATCCCAAGTCAAAGCCGGTGACCAAGTTGGTCTAGCCAAACAATAATCTCTCCAATAAGTCTTGGCGGATCCAGATAAACGAAAAGCAGCAAAGTCGACCCCATTGGTCTCCACTATCCCCATGTTCCGTAAAACCTCATGACATCTGTCTAAATAATCCTGGGGATCCTCAGAAAATGTACCACCAAAAGTAGTAGTGAAGAGCTTGGTGAACATGTCCAATCTCTACAAGGCATCAGCAGACATAGTTGTCTCCTCACCGGTCTGTGCCACAATACCAGGCTGATCTACCCCAACTATTTGAGCTGCTGGATTTTGAAACTAGGGAGCCATCTGCTTCGGAGTGCGAGCAGCAGTAGTCTGGGCTCCTCCTCCAGCCGAAGAGATGGCTGGTGCTACAGGAAGCAAGCCTACCTGGGTAATACTCTCCATAAGGCCCACTAGACGGACCAGAGTATCCTGAAGTACCAGGGTGGCGATGAACCCCTCTAGGACCTGAGCGGGTCCTGATGGAACTGTCTAGGCTGGAACCTCATCGATAAACTCAACCTGAGGCTCCGTCGTTGGTGTTGTTGCTCGAGCTCTAGGCTGAGCCGTTCCTCTGCCTCGGGCCCTAGCACGGCCTCGACCTCTGCCCCTCGCAAGAGCTGCTACTGGGGCCTCGGGCTGTTGGTCAGCTGATGAAGAGGTATGTATTCTCACCATCTCAAAAGAACAGAGTGAAAGTTCAATTAGCATTGAGAAATCAAGTCGCACGACAGGAAAGAATAGATGTGAAGTTTTTCCTAACTCTATAGCCTTTGGGGGATAAATACAGACGTCTTTGTACCGATCCCTCAGACTCTACTAAGCTTGTCCGTGAATTGTGAGACCTAAGCAACCTAGGGCTCTGATACCAACTTGTCACGATCCGAATTTTCCACCCTCGGGAGTCGTGATGGTGCCTACTCATGAAATCTAGGCAAGCCGAGTGTTATAGATTCATTAACCTTTTTACTTAGCCTTTTTAACAGTTCAATATAATAGTGATCAACAGCGGAATAATTATAATAGACAGAAATGTGGAAGACAAAAATAATAGTTTATCCATATACTAGTGTAGAATCCAACATACAACTCTACCCAAAATTTGGTATCACAATGTCACGGACTATCTACGAATACTATAAATAGTGGTTTGAAAGATAAATACAAAGTTGTCTCTGAAATACATAAAATAACATAATGGAAAGATAGAAGGAGACACCAAGGCCTGTGGACGCCTGCAGGACTACCTCGGCCCTTGGGTCTCCACCACTGGACTGAAGGGAGCAACCTCACTGTGGTCCAAAAACTGCAGCACTGGGATCTACACACAGTGCAGATTGTAGTATCAGCACAACCGACCCCATGTGTTGGTAAGTACCTAGCCTAACCTCGACGAAGTAGTGACGAGGCTAGGACAAGACTACCAAATAAACTTGTGTAGTTATATCATATACAACAAGTAATACTGACAGAACTAGCAGTTAAAGACGGGGAGGGGAAACATGCTCGGGGAATATCATGTACCAACAGGAGTTCAGTAAAGAAGCATACGGAACACAAATTCAACTTTAAGCAAGAATAAGGAAATCAATCATAAGTGCACGGCATCACCCTTCGTGCTTTTACTCTCGTCCTCACCATAAGAATCAATATAATCGGCACGGCATCACTCTTCGTGCTTTTACTCTCACATAATCATGGCACGGAATTATCCTTCGTGCATTATCACTCATATCATGGCATGGCATTGTACATCGTGTGGCTCGACATCACCCTTCGTGCTTTACACTCTTCCTCACCCAAGCAACAATCACAAAGCAATTTGGGCAAGGGAATCAATAATATCATAATAGAATCCCGGCAAGGGAACAATACCATATCAATAATATCCCGGCAAGGGAACAATATCATGAGCAATAATATCCCGGTAAGGGAGATAATATCATAAACCTCTTCTCTTTTCCACAATTACTTCACAACTTAATTCTCAACTTGAGCCAACGCTCTACAATGTTTAATTACCAATAATACTTTCACAAGCCTTGTTCAACAATAGAAATCATCATATAAAGCATGAACAATACGAAACGGAGTCACATCAATCATAGTATAAGACTCACGGGCATGCTTGACACTGACGTATAGATACTCGTCATCACACCTATACGTCGTACTCAACAATTAACACATAGAAAATAAGATACAACTCCTAATCCCTCAAGCTAAGGTTAGACCAAACACTTACCTCAATGCCACGAATACAATTCTAGCCTCAACTAGCGCTTTACCTCTTGTTTCCACCACCAAATTGCTTGGATCTAGCCACAATTTACTTAAAGACATCAATAAATGCTAAATGAATCAATTCTAATGCATGAAAAATAGGTTTTCTAAAGATTTCCACAAAAAGTCAAAAATCGACCCCAGGCCCACATAGTCAAAACCCGAGGTTCGAACCAAAACCCGATTACCCATTCACCTACGAACTCTAATATATAATTTGTTTTGAAATCAGACCTCAAATCGAGATCCAAATCCCCAAAATTTGAAAATCCTAAGTTCTACCCAAAATCACCCAATTTCCCATGAAAAACCCTTGATTTTGAATTGAAATCATGTAAAAAGATGTTATAGATTGAAGAAAGTGAGTTAGAAATATCTTACAATTGATTTGGAGAAAAGCTTTTCTTTGAAAAATCACCCAAGAGAGCTTAGGGTTTGAGAGAGTTTGAAAAATGAAGAAATTTCTGCTAAGTTATGATTTTACACAAGTGCAGCTATCGCATTTGCGATGTCATGTTCGCAAATGCGAACTCGCAATTGCAGCCAAGGCTTCGCAATTGTGAATGAAGGCCTGCCATATTAACTTCGCAAATGCGAACGACTGTTCGCAATTCCGAACACTGATGGAGTCGCTTTTGCGACTGGAGCTTCGCAAATGCGAAGGTCGCCCCGCCCCCTGCCCAGTCATCGCAAATGCGATGGTTAGTCGCAAATGCGAGCCAGGCTTCGCAATTGCGAAGCCTGCAGACCTGCAATACACCAGCAGTTTTTCTAAGTCCAATTTCACTCCACGGCCTATCCAAAACTCACCCGAGCCCTGCTCCAAATCAAACATGCACACAAGTCCAAAAATATCATACGGACTTGCTCGTGTGATCAAATCGTCAAAATAACATCAACAACTATGAATTAAGCCTCAAATTCATGAAATCACTCAAAAACATCAAAATTTTTAATTTCTCAAATAAGGTTTGATTTATACTAAACGAACTCCGATTCTTACCAAACTTCACAAATTCAAGTTAGTTATTATATAAAACATGTACCTGGCTCCGGAACCAAAATACGGGTCTGATACCATCAATTTCAAACGGCTTTTCATTTCCAAAAACTCTTGTAATTTTAGTTCAACAATTTCTTTATAAAAATCATTTCTTGGGCTTAGGACCTCGGAATTCGATTCCAGGCGTACGCCCAAGTCCCATATTCTACTACGGACCCTACGAAACTGTCGGATCGCGGGTCCGGGTCCGTTTACCAAGAATATTGACCAAAGTTAACTTTAATTAATTTAAAAGCCAATTGCCATATTTTACTTAGTTCTCACATAAAAGCTTTCCAGAAACGCGCCCGGACTGTGCACACAAATCGAGGTGAGACAAAATAAGGTTTTAAAGGCCTCGAAACACATAATTTACTTTCCTAAATATGGTACACTTCTAATTATAGTAGGGAATCTTATTGGAAAGCTGTCTAACCGCCAAGGACAAATCTGCTCTAGAATTTACGCCGTGATCTTATGGTCGTTGCGGGAATCTTGCTCTTTCTGTTATCAAACCATAACGGTATTATCTCAAGGTTGGTCGTACTCGGCCTCGGTGTTCATCGTGCACTTCGATCTTCAAGTTTTGTACTCCGCCATCGGGCTCCAAATCCGTTTTGAACCTATTCTCGAAGCGACTCCTCGAGCCTACGAAATCGGGCATACACGATTTCGACCGTATACATCATTAATTACAGTTCTTAGTTTATGAATTTTCAATTTATATATAATCAATTGATATTGTTACATAATGTCCTAGTCAATTTATACGCCCTTTGATAAAGCAAATTTTTAATCCCTTTATCCTTTGTATGTTAGGATCCCTATAAATGTATATCACAATAATAATATGTATATCACAATTTTTTTCCTTCTTTGTGTATATTAAAATTTTATTTTCTTTCTTTATATGTCTAAATATGGAGCCGAGGGTCTTTCGAAAATAACTTCTTTATTACCGTCATAAGGTAGGGGTAAGGTTTGCATATATTTTACCTTCCTAGACCTCACTTGTGGGATTTTACTGAATTTGTTGTTGTTGTTTGTTGTTGTAATTGTTGTTGTTTGCATATCTAAACTTGTGATAGTATTTTGGGATACATATTATTGATGTGTTATACATTGCAATATGCAAACAATATATTTTTTATTGTGATATACATTGATATAGAGACAACAATAAATTTTAAATAATTATTTATGTAATGGCATAGTTTAGACATACAAAGAAGGAAAATAAAATTTTAAAAACTTGGTCAACTACTAATTATTGTTCAAAAATATTTTGTAAATTAATTAGTCAAACACAAATTATTTTTCACCAAAATAATTTTAAAAATTTTGCCAAAGAGGCGAGATAAAAATGAAGGGAACACCACGTGCCGTTGATATGATTCGTCCAAAACGAAGAACACCAATAAGGGAACAATACTTTCTCCAAATCGATCACCAGCCCTAATAGTTGGCAAATCAGTGAACAACGCATTTCGGAAAAGAATTGGGAGCTTCTTGCATTGGGTTCGTCGGACCTAAGTGAACGTTGCATTTAGGAATCGCTATACCCAGGTGTGAAGTTTCACTTACTTTCCATCTACTTACCAGAGAGAATTATGAGTGTATATACCTGCATGTGTTTATACAGAAACTCAAGTTGAACTTTAATCAAGCTATTCACCCCCTTTAATCAATTCAGAATTTTGTTTGTGCCTAAACTGGGTTCTGGGGTTTTTTGCTATAGATCCAAATCAAGCTTTCATTTTTATTTTTTTGGAATGAGGGGTTTCTGCTGATTGTTATGGTTTGTGTTTACTCCGAAATTACGAGTAACAATTAAATTTGATTTGTGGTTTTAAAGATATGTGATCTAGTTCAATACCAATTAATAATCAAGCAATATGAAGTATAGAGGAAGAAAATAAGTAAGATCAAACCAGTAGATAGGTCAGTCTCGACCTCGAGCCTAGTGACCTCGAGATGGTCTAGAACAAGAAAGCAAGAATGATACAGTTAAAGTACAACTCTGATGAACAATGAGCGAGAAAGTAAGATAATATATTATTTGCCGATGATTAGATTATTCTTACAAATGATTGGGGTCCCTTTTATATAGGAGGGGAGCCCTAAATAAGGTACATTTCCATTTACAGTAAAAAAATCTTATTGGGACAGCTGTATAACCGCCTAATACGGATTTGTACTAATTCGTACAAATTAATTCCGAAATTTACGCCATGATCTTGGGGACGTGGCGAGAATCTTGTCCTTATGTAACAAACTCATAACGGCACTATTTCAGAGTTGGTTATACTTGGCTCCGATATTTCTCGAACACTTCGATCCTCTGGCACAGCATTCTGTCTTCGAGTTCGAGTTTGGTCCATCGAGCTCGAACTCGATCTTACCTGAACTTGGGCTTGAAGCGACTTCTCGAGCCCGGAAAATCAGGCATACCTGATTTTGACCGTATACAGTTTGCTTTTGGAAAAAGTCGATCTGGGTTTTTTTCATAAATTTACTATAGGTGATGGATTGGTAAGTGGCTTTTCTTTGTTTATTTTGAAATCGTTAGTACTTTTCTGGATCAAATTATTGGACATCGACCTTTGAATTTTTCACTCGTTTATTGCCCTAGTGATGATTCTGCTTTTCAAGATTGGTACTAAACAAGTTCATGTAAGATACGTATTAAACGCGTGAACCTGGTTGATTATGTAGTTAGCTAACTTGTTAGAAAGTATAATAATCTATGCTATAATATTAATAGCTTCCAGAAGGTGGAGAATACATGGGGCAAAATACATTGTAACACAACACAGTTGTGAACACAAAAAGTCCATTTCTGAGTGCTTAAATACCAACAATCTTTCCTAAACAATAAAGTTACCAGCAACAACCATATTGGAACAGATAGCAGCTATATCATATTACCAATTACACTATATGTCACTACCTTTTAGTACCATTAACAACTACTAAACCATGAGACATTAAAATAATGAAAACGGACAATTAGTGGAACATTAAAATAAGGGCATGGTGTTACACTTTGAGGCAATACACTGTTCTACTTTCTTAATAATATATCAGAAGTGGCTTAAAGCAGGCATCTCTTGGTTGACATCTCTGCTATTGGATCCGTTTTAGATGTTTTGGTTGATGTTTTCGTTTGCCTTTGTTTAGTTCATTATTTTCTTACTAGCCATCGTACATTTTGGAAAATTAAGGAAAAAATTTAGGCGCTTTTAAATAACTGTCGAACTCCTTTTCGAAAGTCATGGTGATTGATGGTGGTTTCTGTGCTTGAATGGCTAGTCCATAGGCATTTCAAGAGTTACAATACATTGTTTAGACAGAAAATTTGCCTAAATTGGACAGTTTTGAAGATATTTTTCATGTAAAAATCTTGATATGTTGTTTCTTCCACTGTTTGTCTTTGCCATCTTAATTTTTCTTTATATATAGTTATATACTTGTTGTCCACATAAGTTATAATATAACTGTTTTATGTTTTAGTTTGCTTTGCTCTATTGATTCCAGTAGATCAAAAGAAATTCTGACTGGATACTCCACAGCAACAATTTCTACAAATATACTTGCACTATATCAATATTAAATATCTAGTTTCTTTTTCACTCTTAATCAATACTTTAGTACTTTTTATCAAAAAAGATGTTTGTTTTGGGAAGAAAGACTACCAACATATATACCATTATCTTATCAAAAAAAAAAAAACATATATATTTTTCCCATGGAAATGCTTTTGCTTTTCTTTTGAGGCGTCCCTTTTTTACTTGATCACTATCATTGTTTCCTCTTCTCTATCTTAACCTTTTCTCTCTTTGTTTTTGTCATCAAGTTAGAGGCCAATACATTATTTTTTGAGAAGGAGTCAATACATTATCTATAACGACTAACTTTTCAGAAAAAAATCAGAAATGAAGAATCAAAAGGTGAAAAGAATTATTTATAGTCTGAAGGATCTTTTGACTTGTAAAAAAACTAAGTCTTATCTTGTAAGAAGAAGTCTGAAACTAGAAAAAGAAATATTACCAAAGCTGAGTTTATTTTCTTATAAATACAGTAATTACTCATGTGATCCAGCAAACTGCTATACTGAAAAGCTTGTACTGGTTGAATACATTTTCTTGTTTAATACAAATGAGCGTCCCAGTAGATAAGCCAATATGGAATCCTATTCCTTCCCTATATATGCTAGTTATCTTGATCATCACTGCGTTTCCATTTGTTTCTGCCAAATACATTTTTAATACTTCTGAAACCTCTTCCACTGCAAATGTACTTGCCCTCTTAACATGGAAGGCCAGCCTTGAAAGTGAAAGCCAATTACTTCTTTCTTCTTGGATGAATACAAGCACAAGTCCTTGCCATTGGGACTGCATTCGTTGCGACAACCTTGGAAGAGTTACTGAGATGAATATGTCAAATTATAGCATAAAGGGTACCCTTCACTCTCTTGATTTTTCATCCTTCTCCTATCTCATCAGATCAAGCCTACCCAATAACTCACTCTATGGTACTCTTTCCACCAACATATTCAATCTTTCAAGGTTGAGTTACCTTGACTTAGGCTACAATGATTTTTCAGGAATGGTTCCACCTGAAATAAGGTTGTTGAGAAGTTTGAGTTTTTTATACCTTGATTACAACAAATTCTCTGGGCATATTCCACGAGAAATAGGGATGTTGAATTCCTTAAAAGATCTCTTTCTGTCAAAAAACATATTTGCTGGCTCTATTCCCACTTCTTTTGGTAACTTGACCAACTTGAAGTCCTTGTATCTTCATAGCAACACACTTTCAGGACCCGTCCCTCAGGAGATTTGGTCTTTGACACATTTGATGGATGTTGATTTGGGATGGAACAATCTTACGGGTCAAATATCAAGTTCTATTGGAAATTTGAGTAAGTTGTACTCTTTGACTTTGTCCAAAAACAGTCTCACAGGTGAAAGACCAACATCAATTGGAGACTTAGGCAACCTGCTCTTTTTATCCTTTTGTGAAAACAGGCTTTCAGGGCCGATTCCTTCATCCATTGGAAACTTGACTAAGCTAAAGACATTGTATTTATGTCAAAATGGATTGTATGGTCCCATTCCTCCAAGCTTTGGGAACTTAAAATCTCTTGTTGATATGAGATTGTTCAGTAATAAACTCAATGGACCCCTTCCACTAGAGTTGGAAAACATTACCAACTGGGAGATGTTTCACATAGCCGATAACTATCTCTCTGGTCATTTGCCTCATAATGTTTGTCTTGGTGGATTCCTGACAGAAATATCAGTGCAAAATAATCGTTTAATCGGTAGCATCCCAAGAAGCTTGAGAAATTGTTCCAAGTTATCCAGGGACAGACTCGAAAACAATAAACTATCAGGAAAAATATCAGAAGCTTTCGGTGTATATCCGAATCTAGACTACATTGATTTAAGTCACAATGAGTTGCATGGAGAGCTATCATCACAATGGGGACTTTGTGGTAAAGTAACCTGTTTGAAGATGTCAAACAACAATTTATCTGGATCTATTCCATTTGAGATTGGAAATGCATCTTATTTACAGGTGCTTGATCTCTCCTCTAACAATTTCACTGGCAAGGTCCCTAGAAGCTTGGATAGCCTAAAGCTACTTTTTGAGCTTGATTTGTCTGGTAACGAACTTTCTGATGGTATTCCATCAGAACTTGGGAAGCTTTCTTTGCTTGCAAAACTTAGCTTGGCGGCAAATCATCTCAGTGGCATAATTCCACAAGAAATTGGAAACAATGTGCAGCTATTGAGCTTGAATTTAAGCAAAAACATGTTGGAAGCAAGTATTCCTTCACACTTGGGGAACTTGCGCTTCTTACAAAATATGGATCTTAGTCATAACATGCTTAATGGTGAGATGCCATGGCAACTGGAACGATTACAAAGCTTGGAGCTAATGAATCTTTCGCATAATAAGTTGTTTGGTTCGATCCCATCAAGTTTGGATCAGTGTCTTAGTTTGAGGTTTGTTGATATATCTAATAATCAATTGGTCGGCCCTGTTCCTAATATCTTAGCTTTTCAGAATGCGTCGCTTGAAGAACTAAGAGACAACAAAGGCTTGTGTGGCCACCTCATTGGATTGAAACCTTGCTCTTCATCTGTAATCACCAACAAAAGAATAAAAATCTCGACGATGCTTTTTAGTTTGGGTGGTGTTCTTCTTTTGATGGTGATCATTTATCTTCTTTTTACCACATCCTGGAAAAGGAAAAATCAAGTTGAGCAAAGAGAACAAACAAAGGATCTCTTTTCCATTTGGAGCTTCGATGGGAAGATGACATATGAGAACATCATTGCAGCAACAGAGGGCTTTAACAGCAAATATTGCATAGGAAAAGGAGGACATGGAAGTGTCTTCAGGGTCGAGTTACCAAGCGAGCAAGTGGTCGCGGTGAAAAAATTTCATCCTTTAGATGATGGTGAATTGGACAGCTTGAAAGGCTTTAAAAATGAAACAAAAACATTGTTGTTAATCCGCCATCGTAATATTGTAAAGCTTTATGGATTTTGTTCACATGCAAAACATTCTTTCTTGGTTTACGAGTTCTTGGAAGGAGGAAGCTTGTCAGAGAGACTAAGAAATGATGTCAAAGCGACAGAGTTAGATTGGATTAAGAGGATGGACATTGTCAAAGGAATAGCAAATGCATCATGAGTGTTCACCTCCTATTCTTCACAGGGATATATCCAGTAAGAATGTTTTGTTAGATTGCGAAGACAGGCCCCATCTTTCTGATTTTGGTACAGCAAAACTCTTAAGGCCTAACTCCTCTAATTGGACTTCATTTGCTGGGACTTTTGGATATGTTGCTCCAGGTATGCTCTATATATTTAAGTTTAGACTAACCCCTATGTATATATTATATTCATGAATTTCAAGAATCACAATTACTAAAAAATTAAGCAGTATGTTCCATTTGTAGTGCAAGTCAAAATGTATATGACAAAAAACATTCTCCTTGAGATAATGTTCTTAATGTTTTTCATTCAATCCACTAGTAATATTGTCCACTTTGGGCTTAGGCCCGCACGGGTTTAAAATGCGTCACTAGAGTCTAAGGCCTATTTACTTATATACTTAGCATCTCTCCCGTGTTTTGTCGATGTGGGATTTACCTAGGGTGTCACAGTAAACCATTTGCTTTTGAGTTTTATGTCATTTTCATTATGTCGTGTTCTGCTCGGCTTCTCTTCGTTATGGAAATTGTGCCTCTGAATATTCCTTTTCTTCTTGATTCGCATGTGTATACAGAGCTTGCTTACACTATGGAGGTAGATGAAAGCTGTGATACCTACAGCTTTGGAGTGCTATCATTGGAAGTGATTTTAGGTAGGCATCCAGCCGATATTGCTCAGGCTATATCATCAAAAACCGGCCTTGACATATTGTTAAAGGATTTCATTGATCAACGGCCATCACCTCCGTTTAGAGTGGTTGAAGAATTGATCAACATCACAAAGATAGCATTGACATGTCTTCATCCCAGTCCACAACTTAGGCCAACCATGCAACAAGTTTCTACATCTTTAGCCAAAGAAAAGCCACTTATGAATAACTGTTTTCCTTTTATTACTTTAGGCCAAGTGATTGATCTTGAATTAGGAAGTACCTAAACTTTGTGTGTTTTCACCCTTTACATTAGCTGTTGTGGCGTTTCTCCTCTTGTACTGCAAATTACCATATTTATGCAATAGACTAATAATAGAGTACATATATTGCAAAAAGAAAACGTTGATCGTGAGCTAGAAGTTAAAGTATGTAATTCTTACTGTTTACTCTTCCACTTGTTTTTTCTTACTTTTGGGAAGAGTTCATGATTGAAAGAAAAGATTAACTTTTACTGAGTTAATCCTTTATAAAAATGTCAGAGATAGAGAAAGTTGGTTTTGCAACTTCCCCTGAAGGGACAGATAATTAAGATAGTCAGATAGAGCATACCTGGAGCTGTTTCTCAAGCTTCTTGAGAACCAATTAAACAGTTATTCTGCACTGATATTTCTGTCTGGAACCCACCAATTTTGTGAAACTGCAGTTTTGCAAGATTAGATGACCTAATCCCTCTATCCAAATTTATGTTGCACTTTTTTCTTTGAATCTATTCCAAAATGAATATTACCTTTCTATATTTAAAAATAATGTAACTTTAAATTTCTCATTATACCTTTAATGAGATCATTTATAGTTTCAAAATATCTAAAATGTTATAAAACAATAAAAGAAGAAGAAGAGTATTGCAGAGAAAAGTAGGGAGAGAGAATTCTTATTAATTTTGGAATGAATTACAATGGAATAGAACCCTCTATTTATAGGGAGAGGCTGACTTAGCCACCAAGTATGAACCCTAGAATCTCTCTAAATACAGACATTCACCATAAATAAAATTCTATTTATAACACTCCCCCTTGAATGTCTATTCAGCAAATAATGTGCCTCGTTAAAACCTTAACTAAATAAAACCCAGCGGGAAAAAAATTCTAGAGAAGGAAAAAGAGTACACATATCTAATAATACGCCTTTTGGTTGCCTCGTTAAAAACCTTGCAAGGAAAACCCAGTGGGACAAAACCTTGTAAAGAAAAAAGCGTACAACGCGCATTAACTCCCTCTGATGAGAGCATCAATTCACATCCTTGAGCCTTCGCATCCCAATCCTGTGCACCATCTTCAAAATATCGTTGGTAGAGATTTGATAAACAAATCAGCCATATTAACTTCAACGAATTTGTTTCACCTTGAAATCATCATCCCTGATAGATGTATTGTCTTCATCTAATCTTGTTGGAATCGTCATTTCAATATCTTCACATAGGGGTAAAGACTCTTGCTATGATACTATCATGCTTATAGTTATAGCAAGATACTTTTGTGCACAAATTGCACTTAGGATATGGTACTTCAGGACCAAGAATTGTATATGCTTTAAGCGATTAAAATCCTTCAAGGATTGTCATATAAGCCATATAAATAGAATTTAGATGCATATCAAGTTTTCATGTCATGCTAGACATATAAGATTGATAAACGTAATTGCATACATCATTGACTTTATAGTTTATACTTTCAAGTGTTTGAACTACATGTCCAAAACTATGTGTCTTTCATATGGAATCAATTCTACTTGAATTGTGTCTCTTCCATTTGGCCAATACTTTTGTGTCTATATTCGATAGACTTAAGATCCTCATCTATATTTAGCGCTATGATAGATGTCGTCGACAAACATTTTATATAGGTTCCAATATTTTTTCATAAAGACTTAACATAGAGATCTCTTCATTCATATATTCAGGTACCTAAATCTCTCATGAGATTTTATGAAGTGTTATGTCATGTGATCTTCTAGATCACTTGCCTCCTTTATTATGATCATTTTGATTATTTGCTCATCTTCTTTATCAAGAAGTTTATTTGAAACCGATTTGTCTATATGGTTTAAGCGTACCATAGACTTTGTCCTTCTAGGACTTAATAGGAGCATTTGCAATGAGAATATAGTTACTTTCTTTGGGTCAGCAAATGCGTCTAGCATACTTTGCAATATATTGCAGATGAATTATCTTTTTATGAACTTCAAGTTCATATTATCATATTTGAGGATCTAGATATACAAATGATAATTCATTCCACATAACTTTTTCTCAACTGTTTATCGTCTCTCCCCCTCATGTTGAAAAAACTAACTTGTTTTCCTCAACTTTGAAAATCAATCTTTGTGCGTTATGGTGCTAATCAAAATACACACTGCACATTAATAATAATACGATGGAATTATTTGGTTTCTGACCCTGAAGCACTTGTGATGGGAGAATGTAATATACTTTCGTATATAACCTATATCAAACTAATATAGATAACTTTGTTCTCATAAGCAATAGTTAAGCTATTAAGTGGAGGCACTCTATAAATTATTTTGTTAAACCAACTATGATGTAAACCAACTTATCAAGATGAACTTCTTGAATAGAAAATCTGGAAATTATGCTCGAAATTAAATTATTGAGCAAGTTACCTCGCAAAACACCATGTTGCGAGTTAATAATAATTATACATGTAACCATCTCATAGATGCATCTTATGTGGTATACATGGCAGGTGAATGGGCTCATATTCACCTTTGATATTTCCAGCATTCATGGGATTCAATCCCAATTTTAGTTGGTCAATTTAATTAATGAGAACATGCAATATAAGAGAATTCGTAAAGAACTTTCTAGTTCTTTAATATTTGCCCATGTGAATTCTCTATTATTTTTGCACATCATGGCTAAATCAATTATGCCAACTGAATAAATTATCAAAATTGATAAACTTCAGGTTTATACCATGACGCGTGCAATTATCAATAAACTTCAAGTTTATTATGATATGGGTTTTTATATCAATAAACTTCTACTTTATTGTTGCATTCTTTTATTTATGTAGTACAAATTGGAGAATAAAGCGGGAAGCTCCTCACATATATATTACCCCGCTATAAGTTGTTGTAATAGAAGATATTAAATCTTTCCTTTATTTATAGTCTCAATATAATCGATCGCTTTCGCGTATACTTTGGAAACTGAATAAGTTTCTTTGAGACTTACAACAACACAATAAGTTGACATGACAATCAATTGTATTCCTTCAAAATAATAATAATTGGCTCTTCCAAAGCTCTCAATTAATTTGGTGCTACCACATATTCATCAACATTCATATGGTGAATATCTCTTTTAAAGAGAAAGTTATACCATTATGGTTATGGTCAAAATTATATGCAAGATCTGTTTCTTGCATTACCGTTGTCTTTAAATAATCACATTGCCAAAATATTTTAGCGTGACCAGTGACCATTTATGCCATAATAATGACATTATTTTCTTATTTCCTCTCAAACCTCCATCTAGAGTTGAGTGTGGTATATACCACTAGCACACTCATATTCTTCCAAGAATGAATATATATTCATAAATCACATATTGTCACATTCACATCATGAATGGACCATAATCATCTATATGTGCTTTACAAAATCTCATGTCAAATCAATGACAAATATTACTTTCACATAGTGAAGGATTCTTTTGAGAATCCTTATTGTTCTCATTGTCACAATAATGACGATTATAATTTCGTCTATTGCCACGTCTACATTCATTGATACATTTATAGTAATAATTTTGTCTTCTTTCAGACTTATTACATACTGCTATCACATTCTCTTAAGGGAATGAGAATGGAGCAAATTCAATGGGACAGGTATTTAATTCTTTGCCCACAATCATACATGAATTTGATCATGGCATGGCATAGAAATTTTACCACTTTGGGTGGTTATAATTTCTTTCAAACTCCATTAGAGTTACGATCACAATTTATTGTCTTTTCTTGTATTTAAAATCAAATTATAGAATGTCAAGAATTTGAAAGAGAAAAGTAAAATACTTACCTTAAATCCTGAATTTAATCATGAAGGAAGTTCATGGAACAATTGACAATCATTATGCTCAATCCCAAAGCTTCTACTCAATAGGTTAGAGTCTCGTACTGATAACGTGTTATAAAACAATAAAAGAAGAAGAAGAGTATTGCAGAGAAAAGTAGGGAGATAATTCTTATTAATTTTGGGATGAATTACATTGGAATAGAACCCTCTATTTATAGGGAGAGACTGACTTAGCCACCAAGTATAAACCCTAGAATCTCTCTGAATATAGACATTCACCATAAATAAAATTCTATTTATAACATAAAACTTATTTTAGACTTCAAGTTTCAAAAGTCTTTTTCTCTTTCTTAAATTCTATGTCAAGACAAATTGTGCAACATAAATTGAGACGAAGGAGTATTATAGCCTGTTTGGCCACGCTTCTTTTGGCCAACGGTATTTTTTTTATGGTCAAAAGTACTTTTTCCAGAATTAAGTGGTTTGGCCAAGCTTTTAGAAGGAAAAAAGAAGTACTTTTGAGTAGAATCGGAAAAAAGTAATTTCTTTCAAAAGTACTTTTTTGAAAAGCAGTTTTGAAAAAAAATACACTTAGAATCACTTTTTTAAAAACTTGATCAAACACTAATTGTTGCTCAATAGTATTTTTCAAAATGATTAGGCAAATACAAACGGCTTCTTACCAAAAATACTTTTTTGAAAAACACTTTTGAAAAAATAATTTTCAAAAATAAACTAATTTTAGAAGCGCGACTAGACATGCTATTAATATTTGCAAGTGAAAGAATGAACTTTATTTAGGTTTGGTATTTATTTTTCTAATTTCAAGTTCTTCTTCTTTATAACAAAGAAAAAGAGAAAAAGTAAAAGCCAAACTGCTTTGTTTAAAATTTAAAAATAAAATATTTTTGGCTTTTATAAGCTTGACTAAACAAGTTTGTATAGTAAAAGATTTACGAGTCAAAATAATCTTTTAGATGATAAGTCATTGCCGCACCTCCTTTTTACCGAGGGAATAGGGAGTTTTTTCAATTAAAATGACATTATTCGAAATGGGATTAGTTATTTATATTCAGAGTCGTCACTTAGAATAGTTTATGGTGTTCCAAGTCACCGGTTTATTTTAAATCTCAAATCGAGAAAATTGACTCTTATTTATGGTATGCGAACACAGAAGACCGTGTAAGGAATTCTGTTAACCCGGAAGAAGGTGTGAGGCACTCCCGAGTTCCATGTTGCTCAACTATTAATCTTTGGCATCATTATCTGATTTATTATATTTTTTAAACCTACTGTGCATTTTTAACTTCTAACCGCTTTCAATTATTCAATCAACCGCTTTTAGTTTTTATGGAATTTGTTTGAACAAGTCACGATGTCGCACACTCGTTTATTTTTGTACATATTGCGAATCGCACCACGTAAAACGCACCCGCGATTTACAACATGTTTATTTTAATTATTATTTGAAGTTATGGTCAGGCCACGTGAAATGCACACTCGAATTGGGAATTACATATCATGATTATGCCATGGGATACGTACCTATAAACACGATGATTATTATTAATCATGCCTAAAGCAACTACGATATTTTCATAAGCTAATTTTTTTTCTAAGTTCAAGACGATTGCATAGGAGTCCACTGTCGACGCCCCCTTTTTCTCTAACCGTGGGGTCAGAAATCGGGTATACGACATTGGGAGGACAACTCTATTCCCTTTCGAGAATTGGGTTTAGAAGTTGAAGAGTCGTCACCTAATGATTATAGTGCATTAGGACACTTTATGAAGGGTTTGAGATGAAGAAACCAGAGATTAGGGTAAGGGCTAGAAATTATCCCGAGGGGAAGGTGTTAGGCACCTCTCAAGATCCACTAGTGTGGTTCTGGCCATGTTACAATTGTGACTTTACAAGTAAACAATCAAGGCTCAAATAAGGATTTGCATATAACATTGCAATCAGGTTGAAAAACTTTCGAAGGTAGGTAGAGAGGGCAGAAATTTATAAATAAAAAAAATTGAATAGTTTTACAAGAAGAGATGAAAACAAATAAAGGGAGGGGGTCCTAAGTTTATAATTAATATGGATCACTTCAATGCAATACCCAACAATCACTCCTCAGAAGAGGGGTCGCACGTGATATTAGCGCATTGGTCATCATATTCATATATACCCTTCCCACCCCGTTAAGGTGTTAAAGCGCGAAATGGTATCGTTACTTATTGCATGCTATTACTCGTCCCAATCCTATCAGTCCCGGAGGCATATGGGACTCCTAATCCTAAAGGGGAGGGAGTTGGGGCTTTTGCAGAGTTTTCAAAAGGATAAAAATCTAGGCGACAAGCAATAACAGATAGCAGTTAAAAGGGAAACAAATAGCAGTGAAGGCTCAAGTCAACCTCCTCATTCAAAGCAGTAGATTATCTAGCATGACTTACAAATACTGGTTTCGTCTGTGTTAAACATAGCGTAGGAAGGGTGGCTAATTTGTCACATATTTTCAGATAAGAAGTCCGAATTAGGCCTGCCTACTGGTTGTAATTATCAAAACTGATGCAATTATAAAAATTTACCCTAAGGCTTGCCTAGGCGTTAAACAGAACTTATAGGCATGATATCTATTAGTTTCAGAAATAAAGAAGTAAACTGATTGCAGAAAAAGAATTGTCAATTACATGGACATAAGATCTGCAGGCGTTAAACATTATTGCTACTGATTTTAGGCTTATAAGCGAGTTGATGATTCAGGTTTAGTTAATAGCTCCTATAGACATGTTTTCTAGGTGTTACTAATTTGAGCATTGTTATTGCTTATGCAGAAATCCTATAGGCAGATTGTCTACATGCAATTGATTAGGTATTTAAATCCTATAATAGGTTTGCCTAATGACGGATGCAGAATGCAGAAAGTTCTATAGGCATGGTGTCTATATGAAGATGCAGAATTTTAGAATCGGCTTACAGGCATGGCATCTGTTATGAAATTGCAAAAAACCTTATAGACATAGTATTTATATGAGAATGGAGAAAATCCTATAAACATGGTATCTATATGAGAATGCCTCGTTTCAGTGATTTATAAAATGCAGAACTTTAGAAAAATGGTAATCCCTATGAACATGGTATCTACATGAGTGCAGAATTTCAGAAGTATAGTAATTCCCTATGAACAGGTATCTACCCCTTGCATGCATAGTCCCCTGCCCTTTTCCACTAGCCGACCCCAAATGTTTATTACAAGATTATTACAGACCAGAATAAATAAGGAAAATATATCAGAAATTAAAGATTCCAACCAAGGAGAGCCTAATTCAGACCCCAGGTCTGAAATATGAAATAAACCAACTTCCCAAGATCAGATTCCAAAGCCTTCTCTCATCCGGGGTGTTTCAGAGATCCAAGGAGTTTCAGGAACTCCAGGCAGTGCTTACACCCCAAATATATTGCAGAATTAGATTATAGTACAGTGGGGAAATGCCAGCTCTCAGATGTCCAAGTTTGGAGGGAACTCAAGGTCCCAAAGCAGGGCCCAAAAGAGAGGGGCAGAACTTAAGATTCTAGGAATAGGTGTAAGTGCACAAGGGGAAAGGGAATCAGAGAGAGACAGGGCAAGCTAGTGGTCATGCCCAGTAATTGGGATGCTGGCACACCCCTGACCAGCCTGCTAGCATTGAGAGTTAGGATCCATTGTGGATCAAGCCAAGGCTTGGACAGTAATTAGAATACTGTCAGGCCAAGAGCTTAACTTAGCACATAGAAGGGAATAGGGGTAGAGGATTCATAACAGAAACAGAAGCAAAGAAAGGAGATATGAAGCACAAATTACAGCATATAAGCAATAAAGTAAACAAGAAGCTTGAAGCTGTGAAGTAAACACATAGGGGGTGAGGAAAAATATTTAAACAAAGGACATACCGGTTTCAAAGAAAATAAGTAAGCAAAAGTAGCCTTGAGGGAGCCAAGTTGCAAACAAAGTAGTTCCAAAAAATCTCAAACATAGCCAAGTATTGAATTCAAACAGTATTGCAAGTAAGTAATCAGAAGTTTTTTTTTTGTTTGTAAAAGTATTGAATTGTAAGTTAAGGATGATCCAAGTGCAGAAGGGTCCTGCCCCTTTTATAGTGCAGAAAACAAGTGAGAAAAGGTAAGGAAATAACATTGAAATCAATCTCCCTTTAATTAAGGGATTCTGATTTCAACGGGTAAAAGCCAATTAAGGAAAGAAGTTTTGATTAAAACCTTTTTCAAAGTAGCACAAAAGGGAAAGGGAAAAAATTCGAATAGTACATGGCTTGGAAAAAATAAGGAAAGGGAATCAATCAAACAGCCAGGGAAATCAAAATTACAAGTTCAATTCGAATGAACCAAGTCAGCAAAAGGTAAAGGAGGTTCAATCAAAGAAAATCAGTAACAATCAATCAAACCCCCCCCCCATTAGAGGATTTCAGAATCAATCAATTAGTTGGTAAAAAAACCTTTGAAGGTAGAGTCCTTATATATAAAGCACACAAATATGTGAATACCAGAGGGGATTGTCAAATTATTTAGAAGAGAGTTTAACAAAGAAAGGTTCAGAATCATAAGCAAGAAGAGGTATAAGTCTATTTTGCAGACTCACAATGAGTCTGAGAGTCCAGGGTCCCGAAGTGGAACCTAACTCGCACACAAAAGATCAAAATGCCAAGAAATCCCCGAACCTTAGGGTTTCGAGTTGAGTCGGACAATAGAGATGAGAAGGCAAACCATTCAATAGAGGCTCAGGAGTCTTTTCCAAAGACTTATGAGAAACAAACAGACATGATACACAGTCAAAAGCATGGAGAACACGTTCAGAACTTAAACAAGTTCAGAAGAAAAAGTAATACAAACTTAAGAAGCAGTAGATGAAACACATTGAGCAAGAACACGAACAGAGTCCAGTAAAGCAAACAAAAATCGAAGAACTTAACAGTAAATACATATAGTAGAAGAGTAATGAAAACATAACAAGGATAATCATGTGAGCACAGGAGTAACATGTATAAAAGAAAAGTAGAAGGACAATACATGCATGGTAGAAAAGAAAACATACGAACATAGTATAGACAAATACATGCAAAGAAAAGAAAAAGAAAAGCCAGAGAAACATTTTAGGCATTTTCAGAAAACCCTAAATCGAAAAGAAGCGATTTTGAAAGTAATTTTTGAAAGAAAAGTTGGGGAAATTGTTTGAACACTCAAGTAGAGCATGGATACATAACAGATCTAAGAAAAATTGGAGAAAACCTAGAATAGTCAGGGTTTCGGAAGAACCCTAGAATGAGAAAGGCTTTGAAAAAGGTCCGATCGGAGCAGGAGATGTCAAAACCAAGCTTGAACAGCCATAGCTGGCCGGAGCAAGGTCGGAGACAAGCCAAAGAACTCGAATCAAACAAGGTCTGGGCCAAGCCTCTTCAAGGTCTGGTCTGGAAACCATGATAATCGAGCACGTAGGAGTCTCAGGAGGTTGGTACAGGGCTTTAATGACTTTGGAAGCCATGGATTCAGGCAATTTTAGGTGGTAATCAGAGGGAGGCGACTAGGGTTTCGGAGGAGGTTGGGAGAGAAGTGGATTTCAGAGGCAGCGGACTAAACGAAATGGCTAGGGTTTGGGGGTAGGTCGGGATTAATTTAGGAAAGGGTAAAAGGTGGTCGTTGATCACTTTGATCAACGGCCTAGATTGAATGGGTAGGTAAGGGATCCGGGCGGGTTGTTCTTTAAAGGGTCGTGGGTAAGGGTAATTGGTCTCTGAGATCGGGTCTAATTGGGGGTTAATTTGGGCTAAAATTGAAAGCCAATTTGGCTATATATTAAATAGCCGTTTTTTCCTATTTATTTTATAAAAAATAATAAAAATAATTTTAAAAGTAAATTTAAAGTACTGAACAAATTAATAATATATAAATATTAATTTAAAAAATATTGGAACCAATTTGACAATTATAAAATGCTATTAATCTTAAAGTAGGCTATAATTGCAATTATATGCAATTTAGCTTTTAAAATACCCAATAAATTTGTAAAAATATACAAAAATTATCTTAACTATATTTTGGTATAAATATGGGAATAAAATAAATTATTCACCAAAATTGATGATTTTGGGAATAATTATTGGATTTTGTACTGATAAAATAGACAATAAATTGGTTTTGAAAATCTTTAAAAATTTTGGAAAAATACCAAAATACTTGGGCATGCTTATATATGCATACACATGCTATTTTGAAAGTATTTTGAGTATAAAAAATATATAGGAAAAAATTGGGTATCAACAGCTGCCCCTCTTTGCCCGGGAAGGATGAAAGAGTTGTCGGATAAAGATAAGATGGCCAATTTTGACCGGAAGTGGCGATTTGAAAGGAATTCTGACCGAGCTCCGGCTCTTGAGCTGCCTACATATCTCTGGTCTTACAGGAATCAGGCCATATGTAGTTCCGGAACCATTGACGGAATATGCCGATGGAGATTTGAACGGACGAACGCGATGTTTAGATTGAGAGAGGTTTTCTGAAAAATCGATAGGCTGCGGGAACCGGAGCGGGATCGCTCCTACTGAGACGGTCGTTTCCAACCGGTGTACCTGCAAATGAGCAATACAAACATATGTTGTGCATAAATTTAAACGTGATGCAAGTTCCTACTAGACCATGAATGTTGTCTTCGGACGGTTAGGATGACGTCCTTGGACCATGATGCCCTGGGCCATGAAGCGTATGATAAAGGATTCGTAGGCTATGAAATGATGTTCTCGGGTCATGAGAATGATGCCTCCCAACTATGATGCCTTTGAATAATGATATGCAAAAGATAAAATGGGGTCCTCAAGCCATGGCATGGCGTTCTCGGGCTATGCAAATGGTGCCTCCGAACAATGACGCCTTTGGATAATTTGGCGATCTTTCAGCCCATGAAATGCAGAAGGTGGCGATCTTTCAGCCAATGCAAGACATAAATAAAAGGTGGCGGTATTTCAGCCGTGCAAGAAAAATAAAGTGGCGTTATTTCAGCCAATGCAAGACGTAAAATAAAAGTGGCGATATTTCAGCCATGCAAGAAAATAAAGTGGCGATATTTCAGCCGTGCAGGATGGAGGTAGAGCTTAACCTTGGAAGGCAGAAAGGTAGCCTTATGCAATGCAAAGATATGCAGATGGAGGTAGAGCTTAACCTCAGAAGGCAGAAAAGTAGCCTTATGCAATACAAAAAATGCAGATGGAGACAGAGTTTAGTCTCGAAAGGCGGACAAGTAGCCTTATGCAGGTGATGATGAAGGTAGAGCTTAACCTCGGAAGGCAGAAAGGTAGACTTATGCAATGCAAAATGCAGATGGAGACAGAGCTTAGTCTCGAAAGGCATAAAAGTAGCCCCATGCAGATGATGATGGAGGTAGAGCTTAACCTCGGAAGGCAGAAAGGTAGCCTTATGCAATGCAAAAACGCAGATGGAGACAGAGCTTAGTCTCAGAAGGCAGAAAGGTAGCCTTATGCAATGCAGAGAAATGCAGATGGAGGTAGAGCTTAACCTCGGAAGGCAGAAAGGTAACCTTATGCAATATAGAGAAATGCAGATGGAGGTAGAGCTTAACCTCGGAAGGCAGAAAGGTAGCCTTATGCAATGCAGAGAAATGCATATGGAGGTAGAGCTTAACCTCGGAAGGCAGAAAGGTAGCCTTATGCAATGCAGAGAAATGCAGATGGAGGTAGAGCTTAACCTCGGAAGGCAGAAAGGTAGCCTTATGCAGTGTAAGAATGTAAAAGGACGATTAGTAGTAAGATCTCTTAGCTGATTACGACAATATGACTGCTGGGGAGATTGTATACGATAGCAATTGCGGACAAGTGATGATTCTAAGAAGTTGTATTCTTAAGAGTGCATAAATATACCTAATGATATTGCGAATTGAGTGTCTGCATCCAAAGAAAAATCGTGAGTTCTGTAAGGGGAAAGGTTAGTTCGTCTTCCCCGGGCTCTTGAGGTTGTGTGTTATTGGGGTAGCGTCACTAAACAACAGCAATTCGGATAATAGTTATGCATGCTTTAGTAAATATATGATCGAAAATAGCTTTCTTTAGATGAACCAACGACTGCGACGTGGTTCAAGACATTGCAACCTCTTTCGCTCCAGAATTTTGAGGATCCTCCCCAAAATTCTACCCCAGTTTGCTAAGCAGACATTTCTGACGGCTGTGCTGAATGACTAAAAAACATCTTTGGAATTTTGTGGGTCCTCCTCAAAATTCTGCCCCAGTTTACTGAGCTGGCACTTCTGGCGATGCATGAACTAAAATTAACTTCGAATTTTGAGGGTCCTCCTCAAAATTCTGCCCCAGTTCCAATAGCGGGGAAACATGGAATTTTTATTAAATTATGACCGAACCCATAGGGCTGCCTATGTATCCCCTCTTAAACGGGAATCAGGTCAGGCGTAGTTCGAATAACCATGTCGGATACTCTACTACCCTGAGAACCTTGGCTTTGACTTGCTTGGTAACCTCTTCTTTGATTTTCAAACTCATATCGGGTTTGAATTTCCTGAGCTTCTGCTTTACTGGCGGGCATGTTGGATCTGTTGGCAGTTTGTGAGCTACAATGGAGGTGCTGAGACCAGTCATATCATCATATGACCAGGCGAATATACCTTCATTTTCCTTCAGGAACTCCGTGTACTCTTTCTTTTCTGAGGGTGACAGATGAATATTGATGCTTGTTTCTTTGACATTCCCTGTATCTCCCAGATTAACGACCTCAGTTTCGTCCAAGTTAGACTTAAGCCTATTTTCAAAATTCTCAACTCCTCTAACGGCCTCTTCTGGTATATCATCCTCTTCTGAGTCCATATCCGTTTGTTGCATCGTCTCGTTGCAAGTCACAATCGTTGGTTCATCATCAAGGCAAGTAATAGTAATGTTGTGTAAAATAAAGTGAATGATAGAAAAATAATAAAAGCGAGATATATAATAAACTGAAATGCCTCGATTAAATTCGTAATTGTTTTGAGTATTAGAGCTCTTTTCAGAATTAAAGACAATGCGGAAATAAAATCATCTAGTAAAAAATAAAGTGTGATGCATGGTGCTTTTGTTTAGCCTTGCTACCCCGAAGCTTTTCGGGCCCTGGTGGTTCTGATTGACCAATTGCTAAGGCGCTCTCCTCGATTCACAACTTGTATAGAAGGGTCTTCTTCCCCTTCCTCCTCAAAAATAACACAGCAGTCCATATCATCATCCTCCAGGAACAGATTCTTCACGGCTGCCAATGCTTCATCTTCCTCCTACCCATATATAATATCTGTCGGCTAGAAAGTCTGCTTTAGGTGAGGTATCGGATGCTCCAGTGGGTAGTAGGGACCGCGCCATGGTGGCGACCAGTGATTGAACTCCTCCCAAGTGTACTCATACCCCAAACCAAATGTAGTGCCATGTTTCTTCAGCTTGATGGGTTTGGCGATTCCCTGGAGATTTTTGCCGAGTCCCTTTCCAGGTTCGTATCCACACCAATTCAGGATACTTTCAATCTTGTTATCCCACCATTTATCTTTGTCTACAGCGTTGACTCTTTCAATGTAGTGGTATGTTTCTCCGCCTATTCTCCTTCTGCCTCCAATCATCGGGATGGTCTGGCGACTATATATGGGATTGCTACCATCGCCATGAATGATCACCTCTTGGTAATTCCATTCGAACTTCACTGTCTGATGCAGGGTTGATGCTACAGCTCCAGCGGCATGGATCCATGGTCGTCCCAACAGCAAATTGTAGGATGTTGGGACATCTATCACTTGAAAGTCAACGTCGAACCAGGTTGGCCCCATTTGCAAGCATAGGCTGATCTCTCCGATAGTAGACCTTTGGGACCCATCGAAGGCTTTGACATTGATGGCCCTATCTTTGATCTCGTGCAGGTTCTTTCCCAATGTTCTGAGAGTTACCAACGAACAGATATTGAGGCTGGAGCCTCCATCGGTCAAGACTCTAGTGACTAAGTAATCCTCGCATTGCACGGTGATGTGTAGGGCCATGTTGTGACTCAGTCCTTTCGGTGGCAGTTCATCTTCGTGGAAGGTGATTTTGTGGCTTTCCAGTATTTGTCCTACCATATTTGTCATTTTGCCCCCAGTTATGTTGTTGGGCACATAAGCTTCGCTCAATATCTTCATCAAGGCATTTTTGTGTGCGTTAGAGCTCTATAGAAGAGCTAGGATGGAGATATGTGCTGGTGTTTTGTTCAACTGTTCAACGACCGAATACTCCTTAGCTTGTATTTTTCTCCAAAGATTATCGGGACCAGTTTCAGTAGCCCGTCCCGAGGCTTGCTTACTGGACTCAGCTAGGTGCTCTAGAGTGTAAACCCTGCCTGTTCTGGTCATACCTTGCGCAGCAATTGCTTCTCCCGTCTTGGTCTTTCCTTTCCTCCTTGCTTCAGCTGTGTAATCCCATGGTATGGCATTTGAGTAGGATGGTGTTATGTCTGACATTGCTACAGGAATGGGTACCCTCGGTGTTAACATAGCAACTTCAAAGAGTACAGGTGCCTTTGGAGCCCCAAATTCAACCTCAATTGGCCCGGCCACCTTCGCAGAAGAAGGTGCTTCAAATTCGAGAGGTATAGAAATGTTGAATCCATCGCCCCTGGAGGGTTGGTTCTGTACAACAATCGGGTTAAGTGTGACTGCCGGTTTCTTTGGCTCATCATCCTCAGCAATCAATCCTATCGATCCCTTGGGGTCCCAGTCATCTTCGATCTCGATCATGTGAATGTCCCCACCTCTGTGATCAGGCAGAAGGGTTGTTGCGGACATTGGGAGTAGGCTCCTTTGCTACGATAACCTTATTGTCTATCAGAGTTTGAATCTTGTCCTTCAACGAGCGGCACTCATCAATGGTATGTCTCTTCATGCCGGAGTGGTACGCACAGGTCTTATTAGGGTTGACCCACTGGGAAGGATTTTCTGGAGTTATGGCGGGGATAGGGGAGACGTAACTAGCAGCTTTAAGTTTCTCATACAGCTGGTCAATTAGTTCAGCGATGGCTGTATATTATCTGGGAGGCCTGCGGTCAAAATTTGGTCTGGGTCTAAGGAAATTTTGGCGAATGGGAAGTGATTGGTGGTGAGAGGGTTGGGCATTATAAGCTTGGTAAACAGGTGCAGGTTGAGAGTATCTAGGTGAAGTGGGTTGATATGCGGAAGGTGGAGATGATTGGTAAACGGGTGGTAGATTTTGGTAAGAGGGTGCGGGTGCTTGGTAATTCGGGATAGGCTGATATGTAAGTGGAGGTGACGGGTAAGTGTGGTATTTTAGTGGTGATTTGGCTCCCTGTGCGACCATCACGGCATTGACATCCTTCTTCTTGGACGTGCCACCAAACTGTAAAGCCTTGTTAGTGGCCTGCAATGCTTCAAGATTAGTAACCATACCATTATTAATGCCTTCCTCAATTCTTTCTCCCAGCTTGATGATATCGGAGAATTTCTGTCCCTCGATCAGCATCAACCTCTCATAATATTGTGGGTCCTGAGCCCGGATGAAGAATCTATTCATTTGTTCCTCTTCTAAGGTCGGCCTAACCTTAGCAGCCTCTGATCTCCAACGAGTAGCATACTCGCAGAATGTCTCGGTAGGCTTCTTCTTCAGATTCTGGATGTAGAATACATCCGGTGCATTCTCTATATTGAATCGGAACCTATCCATGAAATCCGATGCCATACCTACCCAGCTTGTCCATTTCTTGGGGTCCTGACTGATGTACCAGGATAAAGCATCCCCCTTCAGGCTTCTCATGAAGAGTTTCATATGGACTTTCTCATTCCTTCCGACTCCGACCACCTTATCACAATATGTCCTCAAATGGACTCTGGGATCTCCCGTGCCATCGAACATTTCGAACTTGGGAGGTTTGTATCCCTCCGGAAGTTCAACGTCTGGTTGAATGTAGAGGTCCTCATAATTCAGCCCATCTATGCCTTTGTTTCCTTCCATGCCCTGGACTCGGCTGGTCAATTTCTTGAGTTCTGCTGCCAAGTTTCTGATAAGAGAGTCCTTGTCATCAGACTCAGGTGCACTTGAGATTGGTTGAGTGTAGTGGGGTATGGTATCTACGTAGATGGGAGTGTTGTGGGGGTGGTTGTTTGTGGTGTTCAGTGGTTCAGGAATGGGTAGTGGAGTGTGGCATGTGTTGCAATGTTGAGCATGAGTGGGTTCCATCTGTGGTTGTGGAGTGTTCTGTGGAGGTGCGGGATTTTGAGCATTTGAAAAGTTGACATCAAGAGCGGTGAGAGTGAATGATAAATTTGCCAAGTTCCGAACTTGATCCAGTTCTTCTTGGAACTTCAACAGTTTCTGCTCAAGTTGGGCAGTAGTTTCCTTAGCAACCGGGGTACCCTGAAGAATCTCAATTCTTTCAATTTCCTTTCTGGCGCTTGAGTATCCCATTCTACCTTTGTTCTTGTTCCGGATAGGACTCAGAGGAGGAGGGCCCTTGGATCTCGTACTGTATGATGATGGTGCCAGAATGCACGAACTAACCTTTGGAGAGGGGAATAAAAATAAAGAAAAACAAAAAAGGTAACCAGTTAGTGCGGGTTATGAGAAGAAAATGTTGCAATATTTAAACACATTGTGCAAAAATATAAATCGCGTCCTAATTTGGGTGCCTCATTGTGCCCGAGGTAGGCCTAGCGATAAATTAATTTGGAGAACTTATAATGCTAAATGCCTCATTTTATTGATAAAATTAAGACGAATTCACAACGATGCTAAATAACAGAAAATAAAATGTCACTAGTGGCCATTGGCCTTATTACATCATTAAAAGCAAAATAAAAGACTCCTAACTACTTGGTCCTAGAAGGACCTTCCCCAGATTTGGCATCTTTATCCCCCTCGAACAGCTTCACCAGCTCGCGCAGTCCTAGCAGTAGATACGCTTGGGCCAAATGTCCTTCTGCATTCCCTTCAGCGTTTTGACAATCTTCAATCCTCTTGAGGAACTTTCCTTCTAGCTCCACTAGACCCCGCTCCAAATACCCTAGTCGTTTGTTGGCGCTGATAGCCATATCCTTCCATTCCTCGATCAACTTTTGATGGGCTTCTTGTATTTCCCGATGCTCACTTTCACACTCTCGAATTCTCTTGCGCAGTTGATTATACTTAACCCATGCTTCAGCTTTTTCGTCGATGATTCCGTGTCCGTGAATGAACCCGAGCTGACCCATACCATTGTGATCATCTTCCAACCAACCCAAATAGTGCGGCACGCAACCAGCATGATACCTGTCTGGCTCAATAGATTCTTTCCCCAAAACGAGCTTGCAATGCCACATGTGTTGAGATTGTCATTTGTGAGGGCTATCATCGTCCTAGAAATCAGCCCTAAAGTGACTCATTTTGTCGACCCTTGGTATGATTTTCTTTCGTCCCGCCTGCCTCATGGCTCGGAGGGGAACGTAGGGATAAGTTCCTCTTAGACCAATGAGTATGAGAAATGGTGCGTCTCGGGATCGAACAATGAATTCTTCCGTAGGGAACCATTCGACCATCCACTGTACCTGGTCTTCTTTTATATTCTCGAATAGCTCTACCCATCTTCTAGTGTCCTCTGGCTGAGCGAACATGTTAGGCATATAATTCATACGCCTTGGTTGGTGGAAGGCAATGTGATCATCCCAGTCTCTGCGTAAGATCTCTTGTCGGTATTCTCCTTTCTGGAGGTGCTCCATGAGCCAGAGTTGAAGTAATAAATTGCATCTCTCAAAATGACTGGCTTTTCGCTGACAGTTGTCCAGAACCCGGTATATCTCAGCAACAATCATGGGCACTATACTGAAAGGCTATCCGCCAATTCCTTCCATCAGAGTCTTGGTTACCATGGCCAGTCTAGTGTGGATCCTAGCCTTCTTCATAGGGAACACTATCATCCCCAGGAAACAAAACATGAATACGAAGACCCTTCTGTGAATATGCCCCAGTGAGGTGAGGGCAAATTCATCTGAGTAGGTGCGGTATGACTTGCTATGGTCATACCTCTCGTACAGATAGTTTAATGGGATGTAGGAGTCTTTCAAACAGGTCAAGTCTGGGTTCTTCTTTAGTCCCATCATCTTAAGGAAACCCCTAACCTTGCGATTCTCTGGCATAAGCAAACCCGGAGTCTCCCAAGGAATACCAGCTAAGCCTCCTATTTCTTCGACCAAAGGAGTCATTTCAAGGTCCCCGAAGCGGAACACGGACCTGTCACTATCCCAAAACAGAGTTACAGCCTCTATGATTTTGTTGTCAAGCTGGATTTCTAGAAGAGAAGGCAGATTCTCTAAGTATTTGCGGACGAGTGTCTGATCACTGGAGTGGAGATCTTCCCACCAATTCAGCAGGCTTGGATGAATGTTGGTTACCATGCCAAATCTGGGGACTTCATGCCTCATTTTCTGCAAAACAAAGTGTTAGACCCCTACCCCGCCAAACTCGACTATTTAAACCGATAATTAGCATAAAAAGCATTAGTTCTCCAAATAAATGCACAGAACGTGTAGGTGTCCATTTGGGTTTCAGGAAACCCGATGGACTTTGGACAAGGCTATCTTAATGAGTCATTATGTGGACAACATAACTAACTCGGCTAGGTTTGACCATGATGCATGCACAGTTAGACAGAGTAAGGTTTCTATCGGGGTATTAGACAGGTACCCTTGAGCGGACAACTCAAGAGGGAAAGGCACGGAACCATCGATTGCACCGCTGATCGACTGGTTTTATCGCAAATACGCCTTTGCCAAATTTAAAGGGTGATAATATTGGAAGAGCGCAACCACTCATTATAAGCGTTGCTATGGTATTTGTTTGGCACGAGTGGAATATGATGTTGAAGATGCAGTTTACAAGAATGAAATTGACATGTATGTTCACGTTCATAAGATAAATGATTACAATAATTGTAGTAATTACAACAGTATTGAAATAAAGCAGTAAAGGAAAGCAGCTAAAGGAAAGAAAAGACATGAAGAGCCAAGTCAGTTTCGTAGCGAATAAAAGACAGTAAATAAAGCAATTAATGAGATAGTAAAGTCACAAGCAACATGCAATGGTAAAAGCCTAAAGAAAATCCCCAGCAGAGTCACCATGCTGTCGACGCCCCCTTTTTCTCTAACCGTGGGGTCAGAAATCGGGTATACGACATTGGGAGGACAACTCTATTCCCTTTCGAGAATTGGGTTTAGAAGTTGAAGAGTCGCCACCTAATGATTATAGTGCATTAGGACACTTTAAGAAGGGTTTGAGATGAAGAGACCAGAGATTAGGGTAAGGGCTAGAAATTATCCCGAGGGGAAGGTGTTAGGCACCCCTCAAGATCCACTAGTGTGGTTCCCGGCCATGTTGCAATTGTGACTTTACAAGTAAACAATCAAGGCTCAAATAAGGATTCGCACATAAGATTGCGACCAAGTTGAAAATTTTCAAAGATAAGTAGAGAAGGCAGAAATTTATAAAAAAAAAAAATTTGAATAGTTTTACAAGAAGAGATGAAAGCAAATAAAGGGAGGTGGTCCTAAGTTTATAATTAATATGGATCACTTCAATGCAATACCCAGCAATCACTCCTCAGAAGAGGGGTCGCACGTGATATTAGCGCATTGGTCATCATATCCATATCTACCCTTCCCACCCCGTTAAGGTGTTAAAGCGCTGTGAGCACGTGATTTTTGCCTTACGAAAACTACTCCAAAATAAATCAAAAAAATAAAATAAATTTCTTTTACTGTGTAATTTTTGAATTTGCGTGGTGTTAAATACTTGTGTTATGTCCGTAAGTGTTTACTTTGTCATAATAAAATAAAAATAAAATAAAATACATATTGCATGCATATAGGATTTAATTATGCATTTAAAAGATAATTTAAATAAAATCACAAAAAATATGCAATAGTTCTATTTTAAATATTCCACTGTGTGATTGATGTCTTGTTTATGTGTTAAATAATTGTTATAGAGTAATTAATATATTTTGTTAAGTTAAAATTGTTAAAATTAGAAATTTAAATTAGAAAAATGTAATAGTTGAAAAAGAAATATAAAAAAAATAATCGGACCTGGATTTAAATCCAGGCCCAAACCATTTTTAACCCCCCCACAGCCCAATCTAGGCAGCCCAGGTCCGGTCCAAACCAAACGAGCCAAAACGACAGCGTTTGGTCGTGGCTTCTCGGGGACCGTTGGATCAAATCCAACCAGCGGTCAAGATTTCATCCCCCTTACCCGTAACCCATTACCCGACCCAATGCCCCGATTCAGCCCGACCCCAGCAGTAAACCAAACGACACCGTTTGGCTAAATGAGCTAATCCTGACCGTGAATCTTACTTGATCGGACGGACAAGATCAATCCACCCCTCCCCTATATAAGTTCCAGACCCCTACCCCGGCCCCCTAACTAAACACCCCCCCTTCCTTACTGTTCATCATCTTCCTCAGACCCCCCTAACCCTAGCCGCCCTAGGATCCCACCGCCTGAAACCCGGCGGCATCAACACCGCCGGTCACCAAAATAACACCCTAGAATCCCCTGAACATCCTCTACACAGATCTAACATTGGTTTCCTTCGAATCAGGCCCCAACTCTTCGAATCTTAAATTGAAGGTTGGCCTGAAAACCTTATCTTCTCCGATGACCTCCAAAATAACACCACAGTTTCTCCTAAATTCCCTCACCAAGGATCTGTTAGTTGCATGGTTCGAATCATACTGGAACTACTCGAATCTTCATTTGAAGATTCGAGTACAACCTGACCTTATCCCAACCTACTTCAAACTCACACCAGTTACCCCCCTGACCTCCCTCGTGCCTAGAACATCTTTGGTTTCTCCTCGAATCTGACCAGAAATGGTTAAGTCCCAAATCGAACTTTCAAGAACCCTAAAAATACCAAACTTTTGGATTCTGTTCAGATTGAATAAAGATTGAGGTTTAATCGACCTTAGTCGAAGTATTTTCAGTGGAAAATACTTCGACTAAGGTCTGTTTGATTTCAAACAAAATCCGAAGCCGAGTTGAGTTCGAGTCTGATTAAAATTCAGAGGTACTTTTCTATTTCTGTTTGTATATTCTGTATGTATTTTTGTTTGTTTTAATAACTCGTTGATTTTTCATATTTTTGTTTTGATTAAATTCTGTCATCTTTGTCTCATGCCCGTCTATATGATCAAAATATGAAACTATTTCTGTTGGTTGTGATTATTCACAATGTAAGTAATCGACTCGATTAAGTTCGTCGATTAGTTATATTATGAATTCTCATTTATGATAATGCTAATTGAAACAGTCTTTTTTATTGTTTTAGACTAATTATGGACAAATGTTATAAGTAATCAACTGATTAATACTCGTCAATTAAATCATGTTTGTTTGCGAATCAGTGAATTCAAATGTGTGCTGTATATATCATTTTCTGAACAGGGCATTGTCAGTATACTAACAATGCCCCTGTGTTTGTTTAACTTTAGTCCAATGTTGAAATTCAGTTTGATTGCTATGTTGAATTCAGTATAATTGATTGTGATGTTAAGTTTGAATTCAAGTTTACAAGTGTTAGTTAAATACAATTGTACTAGGAATTTAATCCTAGGACTGGTTATAACTGTTAAAGCAGACTTTAAAATCTGTTTTGCAACATATTCTGATTTTAGTTTAAAGGCTGTAATTACAGAAGGATTTCAGGTTTATTTTGAAATGAAACAGTAGGGTAATGTGATAGTGTGCTTTCAATGGAATGTTGGTTGGCTATAATTTAAGATACTAATGGGAAACAAGGGATAATGGGGCTGTTGATAAGAGCACTTAGTTTTAAATTATTCAAAAGCAGTTTTAATGGAAACTTTCTGATTTAAAAAAAAAAGAAAGGGGTCCAAGAAGCACTTAAAAAGTATAGGACCAGCCCTGTATAAATACAGGAGCTGGACAGCTTAATGGGAAGGAGTTTTTCAGACAGAGAGAGATTTTAAGAGAAAAGAGAGAAAAGAAAAAGAAAGAAAAGAGAGGCTGATTTCTAAAGCACAGAAAATATACACAGAAATACATATATATTTGAGTGAAACAGAAATCTGAAAAGAGAAAAATCAGATTTGAAGAGAAAGAAGAAACAGAGAAAAAATCAGAAACAGGAAAAAATCAAAAACAGGAATTTGAAACATAAAAGAAACTGAAATCTGAAATATTGTCCCTTTGTTGAATTTGTTCGGATTTATTTGAATCCATAGTTCAGTTAAAATATTCGTGTTTTCTTTAAAAATGATGTTATTGTGCATCTGGGTTTCTCGGGTCTTATAATTGCTCAAATCTGTGGAAATACTGCTATTCTGCTGATTTTGTTACTGCTGCTACTGCTGATTTGCTCCTTATACCTTCATTTCCAGGTACATATCCTTTTAAATTCTATATTGGAAAGAGATTCAGCACGACAGATAAATGAAGCTTGAATTGTAATAATATCTGTTATTCATTTGAGCTCTTTAATTAAAAATTCAACTTTGTTTCATGTTGGTTTAATAGTAGTATATTTCGACGCAATGGCTGTAAGTTAAATGTCATTTTTTTTTTTGAAATTTGTATAAGTGTTGTAATAGGGTTAATTTCGAAATTTTCATTAAGGGAAGGTATAATTAAGATTGTCAAGGTAGGAAACATGGCATAAAGTGGGCCATTATTTAAATTTTATGGTGTTGATAGCTAAGTAAGGAGTAATGTAGAAATATCAAGAAAACTACATTACTAACTCTTGTTGTTAAATAAGGTTAAGATGGTATTGATGGTATATTTTTATAAGATAATAGATGTGTGTATAAACGTTGGCGAAAGGTGATATGATATAGCTTGACACGATGTTAAAATGTTATGAATGTTTACGACATACAGTTAGGTTGCATGCAAAGTAATTTTATTGAATCGACTTGTATAATAATCCCTTTCCTATAAACTCGATGTCTATCTACCTTCATAAAAATAAATTAACCAAATAATTAGGCTTATTAGATTAAAAGCGAGTATATGAGAATGAAACGAGATGTACAAGCATAAATTGCAACACTTTATATCAATGGTAATTAGAAATAGAATTTGCACTAAGTAAATAATGAAAATTCTTGGAAAATATTTCCTCCCTTTATGAATCATTCATTTTCAGTTTCATATGCAATTTATTCTTTGGCATATATATATATATATGTCATATTTGTTAAAAAATAGTATTAATCATATTGTTATTCTGTTCTTTAAATTTGAATAGTTGGAACGAATATAATTTATACTCGGAAATTATAATCGACGGGCAACCTTTAATAGATTGTGAATTCTTTTCAAAGAATTTATAGGCCTCTAAAATGGGAGTTCTCATGATTTTCACATAAAAAATATATGAATATAATAAACAATTTGTGGAAAATCCCTAATACCATTACAAGTATTTTGCGCAATTAGGGATGCGTTCGCGTACCCTGATTATATTTTTAAAAGCAAATTCGGATTATGCGTACGCGCAATTTCGAGCAAATATTTAAGAAAAGGATTTTTCTAAAGGCGTTAAATAATTTCATAAAAACCCGAGATGTGCGGTTCACTATTTAAGAAAAACAAATATTCTTGATTCGACGCAGTTTCGAAAAAATGATTGCTTAATAAATATATTATCAAAATTTATTGTGTACACGTACGCGTGACATAATTCCGCATTTTTTTTTTAAATTTATAACACGAATATATGTACGCGTAATTCGATTCAAAGAAGGGTCCTTAATCACAATAAGTAAAAGCGGTAGAAAAATCACGTAACAAAAAGTATTTAATAAAAATCAAGATAATTAAGCCAATAATAAAAACAGTTAAGCGACCGTGCTAGAACCACGGAATTCGGAAATGCCTAACACCTTCTTCCGGATTAACAGAATTCCTTACTCAGGATTTCTGGTTCGCAGAATAATAAACAGAGTCATATTCTCCTCGATTCAGGGATTAAAATTGGTGACTTGGGACGCCTTAAAATTCCCAGGTGGCGACTCTGAAATAATTAAATAAATCCCGTTTCGACTGTCCTTCAATTGGAGAAAACTCCCCACGCGCCCCCGCGGGCGCGGTAAAAAGGAGGTGCGACAAGCGCGAAATGGTATCGTTACTTATTGCATGCTATTACCCGTCCCGATCCTATCAGTCCCGGAGGCATATAGGACTCATAATCCTAAAGGGGAGGGAGTTGGGGCTTTTGCGGAGTTTTCAAAAGGATAAAAATCTAGGCGACAAGCAATAACAGATAGCAGTTAAAAGGGAAACAAATAGCAGTTAAGGCTCAAGTCAACCTCCTCATTCAAAGCAGCAGATTATCTAGCATGACTTACAAATACTGGTTTCGTCTGTGTTAAACTTAGCGTAGGAAGGGTGGCTACTTTATCACATATTTTCAGATAAGAAGTCCGAATTAGGCCTGCCTACTGGTTGTAATTATCAAAACTGATGCAATTATAAAAATTTACCCTAAGGCTTGCCTAGGCGTTAAACAGAACCTATAGGCATGATATCTATTAGTTTCAGAAATAAAGAAGTAAACTGATTGCAGAAAAAGAATTGTCAATTACAGGGACATAAGATCTGCAGGCGTTAAACATTATTGCTACTGATTTTAGGCTTATAAGCGAGTTGACGATTCAGGTTTAGTTAACAGATCCTATAGACATGCTTTCTAGGTGTTACTGATTTGAGCACTGTTATTGCTTATGCAGGAATCCTATAGGCAGATTGTCTACATGCAATTAATTAGATATTTAAATCCTATAATAGGTTTGCCTAATGATGGATGCAGAATGCAGAAAGTTCTATAGGCATGGTGTCTATATGAAGATGCAGAATTTTAGAATCGGCTTACAGGCATGGCATCTATTATGAAATTGCAGAAAACCCTATAGACATAGTATTTATATGAGAATGCAGAAAATCTTATAAACATGGTATCTATATGAGAATGCAGAGTTTCAGTGATTTATAAAATGCAGAACTTTAGAAAAATGGTAATCCCTATGAACATGGTATTTACCCCTTGCATGCATAGTCCCCTGCCCTTTTCCACTAGCCGACCCCAAATGTTTATTACAAGATTATTACAGACCAGAATGAATAAGAAAAATATATCAGAAATTAAAGATTCCAACCAAGGAGATCCTAATTCAGACCCCAGGTCTGAAATATGAAATAAACCAACTTCCCAAGATCAGATTCCAAAGCCTTCTCTCATCCGGGTTGTTTCAGAGATCCAAGGAGTTTCAGGAACTCCAGGTTGTGCTTACACCCCAAATATATTACAGAATTAGATTATAGTGCAGTGGGGAAATGCCAGCTCTCAGATGTCCAAGTTTGGAGGGAACTCAAGGTCCCAAAGCAGGGCTCAAAAAGAGGGGTAGAACTTAAGATTCTAGGAATAGGTGTAAGTGCACAAGGGGGAAGGGAATCAGAGAGAGACAGGGCAAGCTAGTGGTCATGCCCAGTAATTGGGATGATGGCACACCCCTGACCAGCCTGCTAGTCAAGCATTGAGAGTTAGGATCCATTGTGGATCAAGCCAAGGCTTGGACAGTAATTAGGATACTGTCAGGCCAAGAGCTTATCTCAGCACATAGAAGGGAATAGGGTTAGAGGATTCATAACAGAAACAGAAGCAAAGAAAGGAGATATGAAGCATAAATTATAGCATATAAGCAATAAAGTAAACAAGAAGCTTGAAGCTGTGAAGTAAACACATAGGGGGTGAGGCAGAATATTTAAACAAAGGACATACCAGTTTCAAAGAAAATAAGTAAGCAAAAGTAGCCTTGAGAGAGCCAAGTTGCAAACAAAGTAGTTCCAAAAGATCTCAAGCGTAGCCAAGTATTGAATTCAAACAGTATTGCAAGTAAGTAATCAGAAGTTTTTTTTTTGTAAAAGTATTGAATTGTAAGTTAAGGATGATCCAAGTGCAGAAGGGTCGTGCCCCTTTTATAGTGCAGAAAACAAGTGAGAAAAGGTAAGGAAATAACATTGAAATCAATCTCCCTTTAGTTAAGGGATTCTGATTTCAACGGGTAAAAGCCAATTAAGGAAAGAAATTTTGATTAAAACCTTTTCAAAGTAGCACAAAAGGGGTAAATACAGAGGAGTTATTAAAGGAAAAAATTCAATAGTACACGGCTTGGAAAAAATAAGGAAAGGGAATCAATCAAACAGCCAGGGAAATCAAAATTACAAGTTCAATTCGAATGAACCAAGTCAGGAAAAGGTAAAGGAGGTTCAATCAAAGAAAATCAGTAACAATCAATCAAACCCCCCCCCCATTAGAGGATTTCAGAATCAATCAATTAGTTGGTAAAAAAACCTTTGAAGGCAGAGTCCTTATATATAAAGCACACAAATATGTGAATAACAAAGGGGATTGTCAAATTATTTAGAAGAGAGTTTAACAAAGAAAGGTTCAGAATCATAAGCAAGAAGAGGTATAAGTCTATTTTGCAGACTCACAATGAGTTTGAGAGTCCAGGGTCCCGAAGTGGAACCTAACTCGCACACAAAAGATCAAAATGCCAAGAAATCCCCGAACCTTAGGGTTTCGAGTTGAGTCGGACAATAGAGATGAGAAGGCAAACCATTCAATAGAGGCTCACGAGTCTTTTCCAAAGATTTATGAGAAACAAACAGACATGATACACAGTCAAAAATATGGAGAACGTGTTTTGAGAAAAACTCAGAACTTAAACAAGTTCAGAAGAAAAAGTGATACAAACTTAAGAAGCAGTAGATGAAACACATTTAGCAAGAACACAAACAGAGTCCAGTAAAGCAAACAAAAATCGAAGAACTTAACAGTAAACACATATAGTAGAAGAGTAATGAAAACATAACAAGGATAATCATGTGAGCACATGAGTAACATGTATAAAAGAAAAGTAGAAGGACAATACAGGCGTGGTAGAAAAGAAAACATACGAACATAGTATAGACAAATACATGCAAAGAAAAGAAAAAGAAAAGCCAGAGAAACATTTTCGGCATTTTCAGAAAACCCTAAATCGAAAAGAAGCGATTTTGAAAGTAATTTTTGAAAGAAAAGTTGGTGAAATTGTTTGAACACTCAAGTAGAGCATGGATACACAACAGATCTAAGAAAAATTGGAGAAAACCTCGAATAGTCAGGGTTTCGGAAGAACCCTAGAATTAGAAAGACTTTGAAAAAGGTCTGATCGGAGTAGGAGATGTCAAAACCAAGCTTGAACAGTCATAGCTGGCCAGAGCAAGGTCGGAGACAAGCCAAAGAACTCGAATCAAATAGGATCTGGGCCAAGCCTCTTCAAGGTCTGGTTTGGAAACCATGATAATCGAGCACGTAGGAGTCTCAGGAGGCTGGTACAGGCCTTTAATGGCTTTGGAAGCCATGGATTCAGGCAATTTTAGGTGGTAATCAGAGGGAGGCGACTAGGGTTTCGGAGGAGGTTGAGAGAGAAGTGGATTTCAGAGGCGGTGGACTAAACGAAATGGCTAGGGTTTGGGGGTAGGTCGGGATTAATTTATGAAAGGGTAAAAGGTGGTCGTTGATCATTTTGATCAACGCCCTGGATTGAATGGGTAGGTAAGGGATCCGTGCGGGTTGTTCTTTAAAGGGTCGTGGGTCAGGGTAATTGGGCTTTGAGATCGGGTCTAATTGGGGTTTAATTTGGGCTAAAATTGAAAGCCAAATTGGCTATATATTAAATAGCCGTTTTTTTCTATTTATTTTATAAAAAATAATAAAAATGATTTTAAAAGTAAATTTAAAGTACTAAACCAATTAATAATATATAAATATTAATATTAAAAATATTGGAACCAATTTGACAATTATAAAATGCTATTAATCTTAAAGTAGGCTATAATTGCAATTATATGCAATTTAGCTTTTAAAATACCCAATAAATTTGTAAAAATATACAAAAATTATATTAACTATATTTTAGTATAAATATGGGAATAAAATAAATTATTCACCAAAATTGATGATTTTAGAAATAATTATTGGATTTTGTACTGCTAAAATAGACAATAAATTGGTTTTGAAAATCTTTAAAAATTTTGGAAAAATACCAAAATACTTGGGCATGCTTATATATGCATACACATGCTATTTTAAAAGTATTTTGAGTATAAAAAATATATAGGAAAAAATTGGGTATCAACATCCACGGTCATGGAGTTTATTGTGGACAAATGATGATTTTAGCTATCATGAAAGTGGGCTAGTTTATAGCATTATTAATACTGGGTCAAGTAGTATTGTAAAAATAGCACGGTATAGCCAGTTTTCGGACTGGTCATTCAAAAATAGTCAGCGTTTACGAGGTCAATGGAAAATAGCCACTATTTTGCTGCAACAGAGACCGGTCCAGCATAATATACTGGAGTTCGATGCACCTGTGTATGAACTCCAGCATATTATGCTGGGCCGGTATACTTTGCTGACTCCAGTATAATATACAGGAGACTGGAGCATCGGTGCTCCAAACTCTAGTATATTATACTGGACAACTATACTTGCTGGAACTCCAGTATATTATGCTGGAGTTCTAGTGTACTTATGCTGGTTATGCTGGAGTTCAAGCATACTTATGTTGGAACTCCATTATAATATACTGGCATATTTTCCGGGTTTTGAACAGTGTTTTCACTCAAATTTATCTTTACATGAAAAGTGGTTAAATTTCGATTACTTTTAAAACTGGGCTATTTTTGGACAACCAGTTGTAAATCTGGCTATTTTTGAATTTCTCCCAGTAGTATTCAATAGTACAAACCCAAATTTTAATATCTTGGCTAGCCAAATTGTCATATGCACCTAGAATCAAACTTTGGTCCAAATACTACCCTACCCCTCAAATCCCCGTCAATCAGAAGAAAGATTAACAAATGAGCACTAAAATGCCTTATCAAAAATAAAGCCATCATGGAAATAATGTAAGCTAAAATAAAAGCACAAATAGCAAATGCTTTCCACATACAAGTGAAGCAAAATAAATAAGATACTGAAAATAAAGGATAGGGATACCCTTTGACGTCATGTTAACGGAAGATTATTCAGTATTATTTCTCAACGAGTAAAGAACTTCATTCAAACTGGAACTCAAACTCAAAACACCAAGGATCATGTATTCCAAAACAAATACTGTAACAAAGCAAAAATACCTTCAATGCAAGAAGGTGACTTTGTAGCTTTTGAAACTCAACGACGAACCAAAATGCGGACCTCGAACGGAACCTCGCGGGCAACCTCAAAACTCGGCCGAAACTTTTAGAGAAGTGGCTAGCTTTGCTGCAATTCAAGGCTGGCGTCGTGGCTGTTTTGGAGTAGTCTTAGAAGCCGCTTTGGAGGTGGCGTTAATGAAGGTTTTTTGGAGGAGGGTTGCTGCGTTTTTACAGCTACTTTAGAGGACGATGATAATGGTTCAAAAATCTGTTTTTATGGTGTTTGGTGGCAATTCTTGAAGCTATGTTTCAGCTGGGTTTTCAAGGAGTTTGGATGGTGTTTTCAATGGCAATTAGCAGCTGACTGGTCGAGGCTAAGGCGCTACTTGACGTTTCCCCGTCGCTCTGTTATTTTTCCAAATCCCCTCACTCCGATGCCTCTGTTTCGTGACCCTTTTTACCCGTTCCCCTCTCTATTTTGACTCTGTTTTCTGTCCAGAACCCCCCCCCCCCATCCGTTTGTGTGTTTTTCATGTGTTCTGTGGCAAAAAATGAAGGAGGATTTGAGAGGAAAACGTGAAGAAGAAGGTCGCCTCTGTTTTCCGTTTTCTCCTTTCTCAATCTGTTTCTTCTCCCCCGGTTTCCTCCTCTCTTTTTCGTGTCCCTTTGTGTGTGTGTGTGATGGTTTCCTTATACAGATCAATATTTACTTGGGGCCAAAGTTTGGTATGTCCAGAAAATTACGATAGCCAAACCAATAGGAAGAAAGGCCGTGTCCTTGTTTGTTAGTATGCACATATACGTGATTGTGAGGAGTTCGGAATTCAATTGTGGTTCTTTTGGACTCAAAATACATAAATAGGTAGGGGGAAAAAAGATGACATTTTTATATATAGTGCCATAATATTTGGCGTTAATAACGTTAACTGTGTCGTTAATGTATATCGCCAAGTATTGTGACACTCTACTGAAAAAACTGACACGCTCAGGTATAGCGCCAGATTATAGCATCTCATTTGACGCAGATTACGAGGTCCACTGTAGTGTGGTATTCGATATACAAGGACAGGTTTGCATTAGTATTACCTATTTTTAACTATTTATCCAAATAAATTTATTTCTTTTTGTAACATTTACAAAAAGGATACAATGTATCGCCACATTTCAAATTATTTACATCCACGACCTACAATGTTATGTCTTTTGATCAACAAAGTGTTCTTCTGTGTAAAAGGAAAAAAAATAACAATAAGCACTCATGTAATATGACGTAAATGAGACACACATTTTACATTACAAAATTATATACAAATATTAATTTGAATAATATTTCATGTACAATGCGATACATTTTTTATGTTACAAAATTCTATACAAATATTAATTTGAATAATATTTTCATGTACCGGATTGGTATTTATATTCGTAACTAAATATATTAAAATAAAATTATTAATATTAAATTATACATTAAAAAATAGATACTCCTTTTATTCCAATTTATGTTATAACATATTTGACTGAGTATAAAATTTAAGAAAGAAATGAAGATTTTAAAGATTGTGGTCCTTAATAAACCATAATATTTATGTGGCTATAATTATTTTTTAAAAATGGTATTAAATGTGCCAGAACATTTATATTACTATTGAAGTTTTTAATTGAGGGAAGAATTAAAAATTTATATTTATTTATTTCTAAATTTAGATATAAATTATTTTTTTAGAACGGATAAAAAAAATAGATTCTCGTAAACTGAACGAGATAAGAGTGCATTATTTTGTTGCCACTCCTTCCATTAAACTGAAGTTTGCAATGAACGAAATGGAAGATCAGAACACAAAACCTTATTATTATTATTATTATTATTATTATTATTATTATTATTATTATTATTATTATTATTATTATTATTATTAATAATAATAATAATAATAATAATAATTTTTATTTTTTTTAAAGCCAAGTTAAAAATCAAACTTGATGGCTAACAACAAACTTCCTTCAATATTTGGAATAATTGTCAACCTACATATTGAAGTAGACGTGCTTCGGGTTGAAGTTATTGGTGCCTAAATTAAATGGCCCTTTGCGACCAAAGGGCGCGAAATTGACAATTGCAAGCCACCATAAATGAATCAATATTTATATTAAATCAAATGAAAATTGAGGGAAAATATATACTATTAAGTAATCTTGATTAAGTAATCAAAAATAAGAAGACATATATCATACATTAATTAATTTGTAAGAACATCTGAGATGTAGATTTTTTTCATTTATAGACATCATATGGTTGATTCAATGTTTTGGTGTAGAATCTATTTTAACTCGATATTTTCGATGAAAAGCATAAATTTACGTATAAAACTATTAAAATATAGAAAAATAGAGATGAACTTATAATTTTTTTTTAAAAGGTTAATATTGTAAATATTAAAGATTTCATCCGAAAAGCTTAAATCATAAATCCGTCTCTATGGTTAATTTTTAAGCAAGGTGAATAGAACATGAAAGAGAATTATAACCACCTAAAAAAATCATTATAGCAATCCTAGCCAGATGAAATCAAATTTTGGTTAGAAATTAATTTAAAGCAATATATTTGTTATTCTTTTTTTACAGAAATGATGAATATACTGTTTAATCTAAAATTTGATTAGTAGACTAAAATAATTAAATCTATAAAATTAGGCCGCAAGTATATTTCAAACTTCATATAAATAGATCTCTGTGAATTGAAAGCAAATAATTAAAAATGAGAATAATATGTAAACAATAAAGGAGTAAGAGCTTCTTATGATCTTTAGCGTAAAATTTTGAATTCGTAACTGTTCAGGAATTAATATCGAATCCCGAATATTTTCGAACTGATTAATTTACCTTATATGGCCACTTTATGACTTTTCGGACGGTCACTCCCTAAAAAGGAGTATAGCGCCAAAATATCAGGCGCTATATATAAAACTTAATGTATAGCGCCAGGTATTATGGTGTTATACCTAGGCGTGTCCGCTTTTTCAGTATAGTGTCATAATATTTGGCGTTATACATTAACGACACAGTTAACGTTAATGTATAGCGCCAAGTATTGTGGCACTATATATAAAAATGTCAATTTTTTTTCTCATATATTTATGTATTTTGAGTCCAAAAGAATTATAATTGGGTTCCGGACCCGATTGTGAATGGAGATGAATATTTTTGGGAGATGATTGTATGTATGCATGTGTTGTAGAGGTAGTGAGTCATTGAATAGATAAATCCTAAAGATGAAAAGGACACGTATGTATATGTGTAAAATTGGAATATGGAATTGATTTCATCAGCAAAAAATAGTCTTTTCCAAGTAGTGAATTCTAATTAGATATCTTCCTTTTTGTCTTTTGGAAAAATAGTAAATCGACAAAAATAAAATACTACTCCTATAAATATAATAGCAAGAAAAAAGTAATAACTACTCAATTACTTGTGGAATTTCTAACTTAAGAACTAAACCAAATAAAGATATATATATATTTTGAAAACTTTTCCTGTTTTTTTTTTTTTTTTTGAAAAATGAAAACACAACTAATAACTCAAAGTGCAACTCTTTTTGTGATTTGATTTAATCAAATAAACTTATAAAAGGTGAAACAAAAGCTAAAATCAAGATTAAACTTAAAAACTATTTAAATCTTTAAAAGTGGTAAAAAATCTAAAAATGATAAAAAAATTAGATGTTCACAATTGTTCATTTAAAAAAAATCTCTGTTTTCTTTTCAAAAAAGTAGTTGTTATACATTCTCGTGTTTCATTTTACATGATGTTGTTTCCCTATGATTTTAACTCAAATGTACATCATTAGAGTCACCTTTACCTATTTTAATATAAATTATCTTATTTATGTGATCAAATGAGATCACCAATTACACTTTTTGTGTAACCTAATAATGTGAATTTTTTTACATTGTCTGTATGTAGGGTAAACTTTATTAGACTATTCTGAAAAAGAATTATTTTTCTCTATTTTAAAATAATGTAATTTTGAATTTTCAAGTTTACTCTTAATGGTATGCTTTTAAAGTCTCACAAAAAAAAAATTAAAAAAAAGAAGATTAACACTCTAATTTCAAATTTCTTTCTTTAATATCGTCCGTGCCAAGTCAAACTCGGCTCTTCAGACGAATCCCGAAAAATGATTTTAGATATTTTACGAGAAAACAATGTATACTAACTTGTAATTAAAGATTTTCAAACTCAGTTTTTTTTAGCCGGGGGTTTGGACTTAAAACTGTGAGACTTAAAAATAATCTTAAATATAATAATTTTTAAAGTTAAGTTGAAAAATAAATTAAACATAAATTGTATTTGAATATATATTTTACTTGAAAATATATTACAGTTTAATGAGTAAAAATATTTGTTACTTGAAAAGTGGCACTTCAAATTTGAAACTCATCTTTAAAAAAAAATTAAAACTAATCTTCAAAAATTTAGTGCAATATATAATCAAATAATATTTTAAAGATGAGTTTAGGTAAAATGGAAAAAACATTTATGGACAAATTTCTATATATATTAAAGCAATAAAGTTACCATATATATTTGACATTATGGTTTAGCCAAGTAGCATTCTAATAAATGTCAATAGTATATGGTAACTTTATTCTATATGACTATTTTAGTTAAATATAATATAATATAATATAATATAATATAATATAATATAATATAATATAATATAATATAATATAATATAATATAATATAATATAATATAATATAATATAATATAATATACGGAATTTGAATTAAAAGATAATTTTGAATTTATAGATAAAGTTCTAAACTTCGAATTTAAATTAAAAATAAAATTTATCTTTTTTTATCATGTTATCATACTTAATTCGATTAATGATCATATGCAATCATGTTAGGAACTTTTGTTATATTTTATAATTATTTAAATACTACTTTGCCTCTAGCAAAAAAAAAACTACTCCATATAACTATAAAACTCTTTCACATTTAAAATCCTATAAGTATAGTTCATTGAAACAGTGTAGCTAGATTTGAATAAAATAAAATTCTTTTAAAATAAATGTAATATATAGGGTACACGTCTATGTTTATCCAAATAACAAAAAAGAGTTTACAAAACCAAATAAAAATCTACTTACATATATAATAAAATAAACATAAATACTGGAGAAAGAAATATTATAGAATCAGTCAATATTAAAAAAAAGGTTGTTTCATTTTTCTTCTTGAAGAATATATGTTTGAAGAGTTAATTTGCATAAATGGACATCAAACAAATAATAAACTTTTGGCTATACAATTGCTATCATTAATTTCAATTTAGTACATTCAAGGAATTGAAGGGTATAAGTTGAAACTCCTTCATTTAGCTGTAGTCAAGCCAATATTGCAAGGGCATAATATTTTTTTCGTTGAAAAATATTAGTTTTGAATCATTGGATTATGTGAAAGGTTTTTTTTCAAACTCAACAAGAGATAAATTGATTTCTAATTGATAGTTTCTATAGCGACTTAAGTCTAACAAAGAGTATATATAAAGAAAAAATTGGTATGACGTGAAATATCTTTTTCTTAAATGTACACAAATTATTTTAAAAAATCTCTTTACTTTTTTAATTCAAATATAATAAAAAGATAAGATATTTTTGAACATTAGTAGAGAGTTTTAAAATTTTTATAATAGAAATTATATCATGGATAAACTCAAAAAAACTGAATCTTATGGAATATTAACATAATATCCGGCCATATTTATTGTTTACTTTTTATAGCTAATATAAATAGATGATATACCGACAACACACGATTATACACATATTATATATGGATTATATATAAATTACACATCACTTAATTTTTTAATTTAAGTGGTCGGGTGAGCACCTATTTAGGCTGATTAGATAAAGCCAAAAGAAAAATATGAAATAATTTCAGCCAAAGACTAAAAATATAATTAAAGTTCATATGTAGACAATTTTTATTAAAACTCATCCTTTTATAGTGAAATAAATTAATTTTTTGTAACAACAGAAATAATGCCATAAAAAATAAAATAAAAGAAAAAAAATGATAGAAAGATCTAAAAACGAGAAATAAAAGATGACAACAAATTTCTTCTTATGTTTCATCTTTGTTGAGTATAAAAAATTTGAAAGTTAATGTGATGAACCAAAATGTCATCACTTGTTTTAGAAATAAATTCTGTGTTTCGAGGCCTTAAAAACCTCTTTCTATCCCACCTCAATTTGTGTGCGCACTTCGGCGCGTATCCGAAAAGCCATTATGTGAAAATCTGTGAAAATGATAAATTTTGCTTTTAAAATAAATTTAAGTTGAGTTCGGTCAATATTTTGATTAAATGGACCCGGACCCGTGATTTGACGGTTCCGGAGGGTCCGTAGGAAAATATGGGACTTGGGCGTATGCCCGGAATCGAATTCCGAGGTCCCAAGCCCGAGAAATGAATTTTTAAAGAAAATTATTTTCTGAAATATATATGAGTTTTTGGAAATGAAATATGTTTGAATTTGATGGTATCGGGCCAGTATTTTGGTTCATGAGCTCAGTACAGGTCTTATATGTGATTTAAGTAGAGCCTGTAAAATTTGGCAAGAAACAGAGGTCATATGACGTGATTCGGAACCTTAGTTGTAAAATTTGAAACTTTGAAAGTTCTTGAGGTTTTCTTTGATTTTGATGCTAAATTCATAGTTGTTGATGTTATTTTGATGATTTGATTGTATGAGCAAGTCCGTATGATATTTTTAGGTTAGTGTGCATGTTTGGTTTGGAGCCCCGAGGGCTCGGGTGAGTTTTGCATAGGTCACGGAGTGGAATTGAACTTAGGAAGTTGTAGGTTTTCAGCTGGTATGTTGCAGGTCTGCAGGCTTCGCAAATGCGAAGCCTGGCTCGTAAATGCGAGCCCACAAATGTGAAGAAGACCTGCGCTGCCTTGGTCGCAAATGCGACCTGTTCATCGCAAATGCGAAAGGTCCATCGCAAATGCGAAGTGGACCGGATTTCCTTCAATGTCGCAAATGCGACAAAATCTTCGCATTTGCGAAATTAGCAGGTTCTGAAGGGTCCCCAATTGCGAACCCTGGTCGCAATTGCGACATCTACGACCTGCAAATTCATGACTTAGCCAAAAATCTTTCATTTTTCAAACTCTTTCAAAACATAAACTCTCTTGGGCGATTTTCCAAAAAAACGTTCTTCTCCAAATCGATTGTAAGTCATTTCTAACTCGTTTTCACATGAATTCAACTCAAAATCAAGGGTTTTCATGGGAAAAATTGGGTGTTTTGGGTAAAACCTAGGTTTATCAAATTTTGGGGATTTGGACCTCGATTTGAGGTCCGATTTCAAAACAAATTATATATTTGGGTTCGTGGGTGAATGGGTAATCGGGTTTTGACCATGTGGGCTCGGGGCCGATTTTTGACTTTTTGGAAAAACATAAGAAAACCTATTTTCATGCATTGGAATTGATTCATATAGAACTTATTAATATAGTTAAGTAACTTGTGGCTAGATACGAGCGAATTGGTGGTGGAATCAAGAGGTAAAGCGGTAGTTGAGGCTTGAATTGTGTTTGTGGCATCGAGGTAAGTGTTTGGTCTAACCTTAGCTTGAGTGATTAAGAGTTGTGTCCTATTTGCTATGTGTTAATTGTTGAGTACGACGTATAGGCATGGTGACGAGTATCTATACGTTGGTGTCAAGCATACCCGTGAGTCTTATACTATGATTAATGTGATTACGTTTGTATTTTTCATGCCTTATGTGATGATTTCTATTGTTGAGCAAGGCTTGTGGAAGTAATATTGGTATTTGAACATTGAAGAGCATTGGCTCAAGTTGTAAGAAGATTTGTGGAAGTATAATTGGCAATTGAACCTTATAGAGCATTGGCTCAAATTGTGAATTGAGTTGGGAAATAAATGTAAAAAGGAAAAGAGGATTATGATCTTGTCTCCCTTGCCGGAATGTTATTATTTGATATTGTTTTCCTTTGCCGGGATATGATTGTTGTACTATTGTTCCCTTGTCGGGATTTAACTACAAACTTGTTGTTTCCCTTGCCCTTATTGCTTTGTGATTGTTGTTTGAGTGAGGAAGAGTTTTAAAGCACAAAGTATGATGTCGTGCATTGTTTTGGTGAGAGAGTGTTAAAGCATGAAGGGTGATGTCGTGCCCCACGATGTACCATTTTGTGCCTTTATATGAGTGATAATGACCGAAGGATCATTCCGTGTCATAATTATATGAGGTAAAAGCACGAAAGGTGATGCCGTGCCATTTATATAGATTTTATGGTGAGGATGAGAGTAAAAGCATGAAGGGTGATGCCATGTACTTGTCTTTGATTTCCTGACTTTTACTGATAATTGGGTTATGGTGTTCTTTACAATTAACTGTTATTTTCAGTTGTTACTGGTTATATCCCCGTAGCATGATTTCCCATCCTATCTTTAATTGTACAGTTCTCCCTTTATTTTCCGCTATATATATGATTTAACTACACAGGTTTTTTTGGTAGTCTGGTACTAGCCTCGTCACTACTTCACCGAGGTTAGGCTAGGCACTTACCAGTACATGGGGTCGGTTATGCTGACACTACACTCTGCACTGTGTGCAGATCCCGGTGTAATAGCTTTCGGACCGTAGCTTTGGGTTGCTGCCTTCAGTCCATTCGGAGATCCGAGGTAGTCCTGCAGGCGTCCGCAGGCCTTGGCATCTCCTCCTATCCTTTTATTCTGTGTCTTTTATATATTTCAAAGATAGTGTTGTAATAAATCTTCCGGACCTCTATTTGTAGTATCCTTAGACCGTCTGTGAAATTGTGACACCAGTTCTAGGTAGTTTATATATAGATTGGTATTGACATCTTTATTAAAATATTACATTTCAGTCTTTCGCTTATTAAATTTCGCTATTTATCTAATATTGGTTATTAATTGTTGAAGGATTAAAATGGGAAAAAAGTAAATAATTCAAATGGTTGGCTTGCCTAGCTTTTACTAGTAGGCGCCATCACGACTCCTATGGATGGGAAATTTGGGTCATGACAAGTTGGTATCAGAGCTCTAGGTTACTTAGGTCTCACAATTCATGGACAAACTTAGTAGAGTCTGAGGGATCGGTACGGAGACGTCTGTATTTATCCCCCAGAGGCTACAGAGTTAGGAAAAACTTCACATCTATTCTTTCCTGTCGTGCGGTTTGGTTTCTCAATGCTAATTGAATTTTACTCTGTTCTTTCACAGATGACGAGAATATGCGCTTCCTCATCCACTAATCAGCAGCTCAAGCCCCCAGTAGCAGTTCCCACGAGGGGCAGAGGGTGAGGGAGAGGCTGTGCTAGAGGCCAAGGTAGGGGCAAAGCTCAACCCCGAGAAGCAGCACCAGCGGCAGAGCCTCAGGTTGAGTTTGATGATGAGGTTCCGGCCCAGGCAGTTCCGGTGGGCCCAGCTTAGGTTCTAGTACTCCAGGATGCTCTGGTCCGTCTAGTGGGCCTTATGGAGAGTGTTACCCGGGCAAGCTTGCTTCCTGTAGCACCATCCGTCTCTTAGGCTGGAGGAGGAGCCCAGACTCCTGCTACTCGCACTCCGGAGCAGATGGCTCCCCAGTTTCAGACTCTAGTAGCTCAGCCATTTGGAGCAGTTTAGCCAGGTGTGGTAGCTCAGACCGGTGACGGAGCAGCTATGTTTGCCGATGCCTTGTGGAGATTGGACAGGTTTACCAAGCTCTTCACTACCACTTTCAGCGGTGCATCTTCTGAGGATCCCCAGGATTATTTGGACAATTGTCATGAGGTTCTCAGGAACATGGCGATAGTGGAGACCAATGGGGTCGACTTTGCTACTTTTCGCTTGTTTGAATCCGCCAAGACTTAGTGGAGAGATTATTGTTTGGCTAGACCAGTTGGGTCACCAACTTTGACTTGGGATCAGTTTTCTCAGCTATTTCTGAAAAAGTTTCTTCCTATCACTCAGAGAGAGGTCTATCAAAGGCAGTTTGAGTGTCTCCAGCAGGGATCTATGACTGTTACTCAGTACGAGACCAGGTTTATTGATTTGGCCCGTCATGCTCTTCTTATACTTCCCACTGAGAGAGAGAGAGAGAGAGAGAGATGAGGTTCATTAAGGGACTCATTCAGCCTATTCGACATCAGATGGCCAAGGAGACGGGGAACAAGATTTCCTTTCAGGATGCGGCCAATGTGGCCAGAAGGGTTTGAGATGGTTCTATCACAGAGGGGTAGTCAGGGGTCTGACAAGAGGCCTCGTCATTCAGGCAGATTCAGTGGTGCCTCATCTGGGGGCAGGGATTCGTATGGTAGAGTCCATCCCCCTAGGCCTTTTCAGTCAGCACTTCAGGTTTCTCACGGTGCTTCAAATGGTCGTGGTTCTCATATGCAGTATTTTGATCAGCAGTCCTACAGTGCACCACCAGCTCCTATCAGTGCTCCACCGCTCCAGAGTTTTCGGGGTGGTAATTCAGGTCGTTAAGGTCAGCAGTCTCAGCCGCCGAGGGCTTGTTATACTTGTGGCGATATGGGGGCATATTGCTAGATTTTACCCTCGAGCATCGAGTAGTTCTTAGCATCAGGGTTCCCGTGTCATGGTTCAGGCACCGAGTGTTCCACATCCCGCTCAGCCAGCTAGAGGTGGAGGTAGAGGTGCTAGAGGTGGAGGTAGATGTATTAGAGGTGGAGGTCAGGCTGCTAGAGGTAGAGGCCAGCCAGCAGCAGGCCGTCCTAGAGATGTAGTTCAGAGTAGTGGGGCCCAACCCCGATGTTATGCTCTTCCAGCCAGGCCTGAGGCTGAGGCTTCTGATGCAGTTGTCACAGGTATTGTTTTGGTTTGTAGTAGAGATGCTTTAGTTCTATTTGATCTAGGGTCTACATACTCCTATGTGTCATCTTATTTTGCACTGTATCTGGTCATGTCTAGTGATTCTTTGAGTGCTCTTGTATATGTGTCTACACCGGTGCGTGACTCTATTGTGGTTGATTGTGTCCATCATTCATGTATAGTTGTGATTGGGGGTCTTGAGACTCGAGTAGATTTGTTAATTCTGGGCAGGTTGATTTTGATGTCATATTGGGGATGGACTGGTTATCACCTTACCACGCTATCTTGGACTGTCATGTCAAGACTGTAACCTTAGCCTTACCGGGCTTACCTCGTTTAGAGTGGAAAGGGACTCCTAGTCATTCTACCCGTAGTGTTATCTCATATATGAAGGCTCGGTGTATGGTCGAGAAGGGGTGTTTGGCTTATTGGGCATATGTTCATGATTCTAGTGTCGAGGTTCCTTCTATTGATTCTGTGCATATTGCTCGTGAGTTTTCTGAGGTATTTCCTTCAGATCTGTCGGGTATGCCACCCGACAAGGATATTGACATCTGCATTGATATGGCTCTGGGCATTCAACCCATTTCTATTCCTCCATATCGTATGGCCCCTCCTAAGTTGAAAGAATTGAAGGGGCAGTTGCAAGACTTGCTTGATAAAGGCTTCATTAGACCTAGTGTCTCGCCTTGGGATGCGCCGGTGTTGTTTGTCAAGAAGAAGAACAGATCGATGAGAATGTGTATAGATTACCGGTAGTTGAACAAGGTTACAATCAAGAATAAGTATCTATTGCCGAGGATTGATGATTTGTTTGATTAGCTTCAGGGTGCCAAGGTATTTTCGAAGATTGACTTGAGATATGGCTACCATCAGTTGAAGATTAGGGTATCTGATGTCCCTAAGACAGCTTTCCGCACTCGGTATGGGCATTATGAGTTCTTGGTGATGTCATTTGGGTTGACAAATGCCCCAGCAGCTTTTATGGATTTGATGAACCGAGTGTTCAAGCCTTACTTAGATTCGTTTGTGATAGTCTTCATTGATGATATTTTGATATATTCCCGCAGTTGGGAGGAGCATGAGCAACATCTGAGAGTGGTCCTCCAGACTTTAAGAGAGAGTCAATTGTATGTTAAGTTTTCGAAATGTGAGTTCTGGTTGAGTTCAGTTGCATTCTTGGGTCATGTTGTATCAGCAGAGGGTATTCAAGTAGATCCAAAGAAGATAGAGACAGTCAAGAATTGGCCTAGACCCGCATCAGCTAAAGAGATTCAGAGTTTCTTGGGTTTGGCAGGCTATTATCGTCGGTTTGTGGAGGGGGTTTCATCTATTTCAACCTCAATGGCTAGGTTGACCAAGAAGGGTGCCCAGTTCAGGTGGTCGGACGAGTGTGAGGTGAGCTTTCAGAAGCTCAAGACAGTTTTAACTACGGCGCTAGTATTGGTTTTGCTCACAGGTTCAGGGACATATACAGTTTATTGTGACGTATCTCGTATTGGACTTGGCGCATTGTTGATGCAGGATGGCAATGTCATTGCTTATGATTCGCGGCAGTTGAAGATTCATGAGAAAAACTATCCGATTCATGATTTGGAGTTAGCAGCCATTGTTCACGCGCTGAAGATTTGGAGGCATTATCTATATGGCGTGTCATGTGAGGTGTTCACGGATCACAAGAGCCTGCAGTACTTGTTCAAACAGAAAGAGCTAAATTTGAGGCAGAGAAGGTGGTTGGAGTTATTGAAAGACTATGATATCACCATCTTATATCATCCGGGAAAGGCCAATGTGGTGGCCGATGCTTTGAGTAGGAAGTCAAGCCAGTATGGGCAGTCTTACGTATATTCCAGTCGGTGAGAGACCGCTTGCTTTGGATGTTCAGGTTTTGGCCAACCAGTTCGTGCGGTTGGATATTTTTGAGCCCAGACGTGTGTTAGCTTGCACAATCGCTCGTTCTTCTTTATTGGAGCGTATCCGATATCGGCAGTATGATGATCCTCATTTGTGTGCCCTTAGGGACACGGTGCAGCACGGAGGTACCAAGCAAGTTACATTAGGAGATGATGGAATTTTGAGGCTGCATGGTCGAGTTTGTGTGCCTAATGTAGATGGGCTCCGAGAGTTGATTTTAGAGGAGGCCCATAGTTCCCGGTACTTTATTTATCCGGGCACCGCTAAGATATATCAGGATTTACGACAACATTATTAGTGGATGAGGATAAAGAAGGATATTATTGCATATGTGGCTCGGTGTTTGAATTGTCAATAGGTAAAGTACGAGCATCAAAGACCTGGCAGTTTGTTCCAGAAGATTGAGATTCCTGAGTGGAAGTGGGAGCATATCACTATGGACTTCTTTGTTGGACTCCCACAGACTTAGAGGAAGTTCGATGCAGTATGGGTTATTGTTGATAGGCTGACCAAGTCAACGCATTTCATTCATGTGGCAATGTCTTATTCTTCTGAGAGGTTAGCTGAGATCTATATCCGGGAGATTGTTCGTCTTTATGGTATACCCGTGTCTATCATTTCGGACCGAGGTACGCAGTTTACCTGACATTTCTGGAGAGCAGTTCAGCAGGAGTTGGGCACATGGGTTGAGTTGAGCACAGCATTTCATCCTCAGACGAACGGGCAGTCCGAGCGTACTATTCAGATTTTGGAGGATATGCTCCGAGCTTGTGTCATTGACTTTGGAGGCTCGTGGGATCAGTTTTTGCCTTTAGCAAAGTTTGCCTACAACAACAGCTACCAGTCAAGTATCCAAATGGCTCCGTATGAGGCTTTATATGGTAGGCGGTGTCGGTCGCCGGTTGGATGGTTTGAGCCAGGAGAGGCTCGGTTGTTGGGTACGGATCTATTTCAGGAGGTCTTGGACAAGGTCAGGATCATTCAGGATAGGCTTCGTACATCTCAGTCCAGGCAAAAGAGTTATGCCGACCGTAAGGTTCGTGATTTGGCATTCATGGTCAGTGAGCGGGTGTTGCTTCGGGTGTCACCTATGAAGGCGTGATGAGATTTGGGAAGAGGGGCAAGCTTAGCCCTAGGTTCATTTGCCTGTTCGAGATTCTTGATCGAGTGGGAAAGGTGGCTTACAAACTTGTGTTGCCACTGAGCTTATCAGCCGTGCATCCAGTGTTTCATGTGTCCATGCTTCGGAAGTATCACGGCGATCCATCCCACGTGTTTGATTTCGGCACTGTCCAGTTGGACAAGGACTTGTCCTATGAGGAGGAGTCGGTAGTTATTTTAGACCAACAGGTTCGTCAGTTGAGATCGAAGAGTTTTCCTTCTGTTCGTGTTCAATGGAGAGGTCAGCCTATTGAGGGATCGACCTAGGAGTCTGAGTCCGATATGTGGAGCCATTATCCCCATCTTTTCTCTGACTCAGGTACTTCCTTCTTATGTCCGTTCGAGGACGAACGGTTGTTTTAGAGGTGGAAAATGTGATGACCCAAAAGGTCATCACTTATTTTAGAAATAAATTCTATATTCTGAGGCCTTTAAAACCTCTTTATGTCTCACCTCTATTTGCGTGCGCAATCCGAGCACATATCCTAAAAGCCATTTATGTGAAAATTTGTGTAAAATGATAAATTTTGCTTTTAAAATAAATTTAAGTTGACTTCAGCCAACATTTTTGTTAAACTGACCCGGACCCGTGATTTGATGGTCCCGGAGGGTCCGTAGGAAAATATGGGACTTGGGCGTATGCCCGGAATCGAATTTCAAGGTCCCAAGCCCGAGAAATAAATTTTTAAAGAAAATTATTTTCTGGAATATATATGAGTTTTTGGAAATGAAATATGTTTGAATTTGATTGTATCGAGCCCGTATTTTGGTTCTGAAGACCAGTACAGGTCTTATATGTGATTTAAGTCGAGCATGTAAAATTTGGTAAGAAACGGAGGTCATATGACGTGATTCAGAATCGTAGTTGTAAAATTTTAAACTTTGAAAGTTCTTGAGGTTTTCTTTGATTTTGATACTAAATTCATAGTTGTTGATGTTATTTTGATGATTTGATTGCATGAGAAAATTCATATGATGTTTTTAAGTTAGTGTGCATGTTTGGTTTGGAGCCCCGAGGGCTCAGGTGAGTTTTGGATAGGCCAAGGAGTGGAATTGAACTTAGGAGGTTGCAGGTTTTCAGCTGGTATGTTGCAGGTCTATTTGCGAAGCCTGGCTCGTAAATGCGAGCCCGCAAATGTGAACATCTATCGCAAATGCGAAGAAGACCTAGTCTGCCTTGGTCGCAAATGCGGCCTGTTCATCGCAAATGCGATATCGCAAATGCGAAAGGTCCATTGCAAATGCGAAGTAGATTGGATTTCCTTCAGTGTCGCAAATGCGACAAAATCTTCACATTTGTGAAGTTAGCAGGTTCTGAAGGGCTCCCAATTGTGAACCCTGGTCGCAATTGCGACATCTGCGACCTGCAAATTCATGACTTAGCCGAAAATCTTTCATTTTTCAAACTCTTTCAAAACATAAACTCTCTTGGGCAATTTTCCAAAGAAAAGTTCTTCTCCAAATCGATTGTAAGTCATTTCTAACTCGTTTTCTTCAATCTTTAACATCTTTTCACATGAATTTAACTCAAAATCAAGGGTTCTCATGAGGAAAATTGGATATTTTGGGTATAACCTAGGTTTTTAAATTTTTGGGGATTTGAACCTCAATTTAAGGTTCGATTTCAAAATAAATTATATATTTGGGTTCGTGGGTGAATGGGTAATCGGGTTTTGACCATGTGGGCCTGGGGTCGATTTTTGACTTTTTGGGAAAAACTTTAGAAAACCTATTTTCATGCATTGGAATTGATTCATTTAGCACTTATAAATATAGTTAAGTAACTTGTGGCTAGATACGAGCGAATTGGTGATGGAATCAAGAGGTAAAGCGATAGTTGAGGCTTGAATTGTGTTCGTGGCATCGAGGTAAGTATTTGGTCTAACCTTAGCTTGAGTGATTAGGAGTTGTGTCCTATTTGCTATGTGTTAATTGTTGAGTACGACATATAGGTATGGTGACGAGTATCTATACGTTGGTGTCAAGCATGCCCGTGAGTCTTATACTATGATTAATGTGATTCCGTTTGTACTTATGTGATAATTTCTATTGTTGAGCAAGGTTTGTGGAAGTAATATTGGTATTTGAACATTGAAGAGCGTTAGCTCAAGTTGTAAAAAGATTTGTGGAAGTATAATTGGCAATTGAACCTTATAGAGCATTGGCTCAAATTGTGAATTGAGTTGGGAAATAAATGTAAAAAGGAAAAGAGGATTATGATCTTGTCTCCCTTTCCGGGATGTTGTTGTTTAATATTGTCTCCCTTGCTGGGATGTTATTGTTTGATACTATTTTCCCTTGCCGGGATATAATTGTTGTGCTATTGTTCCCTTGCCGGGATTTAACTGCAAACTTGTTATTTCCCTTGCCCTTATTGCTTTGTGATTGTTGTTTGGGTGATGAAGAGTGTTAAAGAATAAAGGGTGATGCCGTGCATTGTTTTGGTGAGAGAGTGTTAAAGCACGAAGGGTGATGCCGTGTATGATATTTGTGAGAGAGTGTTAATGCACGAAGGGTGATGTCGTGCCGCACGATGTACCATTCCGTGCCTTTATATGAGTGATAATGCACGAAGGATCATTCCGTGTCATAATTATGTGAGGTAAAGCATGAAGGGTGATACTGTGCCATTTATATTGATTTTGTTGTGAGGACGAGAGTAAAAACACGAAGGGTGATGTCGTGTACTTGTCTTTGATTTCCTGACTTTTACTGATAATTGGGTTATGATGTTCTTTACATTTAACTGTTGTTTTCAGTTGTTACTGGTTATATGCCCGTAGCATGATTTCCCCTCCTATCTTTAATTGTACAGGTTTGCCTTATTTTCCGCTATATATATGATTTAACTGCACAGGTTTATTTGGTAATCTGGTCCTAGCCTCGTCACTACTTCGCCTAGGTTAGGTTAGGCACTTACCAGCACATAGGGTCGGTTGTGTTAATATTACACTCTGCACTGTGTGCAGATCCTGGTGCAACAGCTTTCGGACCGTAGCTTTGGGTTGCTGCCTTCAGTCCATTCGGAGATCCGAGGTAGTCCTGTAGGCGTCCGCAGGCTTTGACGTCTCCTCCTATCCTTTTATTCGATTTCTTTTATATATTTCATAGACAATGTTGTAATAAATCTTTCGGACCTCTATTTGTAGTATCCTTAGACCGTCTGTGAAATTGTGACACCAGTTCTGGGTAGTTTGTGTATGGATTGGTATTAACATCTTTATTAAAATATTACATTTGAGTCTTTCGCTTATTAAATTTTGTTGTTTATTTAATATTGGTTATTAATTGTTGAAGGATAAAAATGGGAAAAAGGTAAATAATTCAAATGGTTGGCTTGCCTAGCTTTCACTAGTAGGCGTCATCACGACTCCCGTGGGCAGAAAATTCGGGTCGTGACAGTTAATCTCATCGATTTCAAATATTTTTTTCAACTCAAATACATAGATTAAGATAAGGATATCTTCGAATATTTTTTTTAATTTACACTATGTGTCATTTTTAAAAAATCACTATTACTAACAAATTGATATGATATTCGAATTTGAATTGGAATGCAATTTGAGTAGTTTACATTGAGGTTAAGCTAAGTATGGTGCCGAAAAATAAACTACTTGACAATTTTAAGACTATATATGCAATGTTTTATACTAATAATCAACTAATTTAGCATTTAATGATTCAAAGAACAAAATTTTTGTATATATAGGGTATTAAAAATTCAAATTCTGGGGCTAGAGATATCGACAAGCTTAAAGTGGAATCATACTGAAATAAATCCGGTCAAAGAATCATTTCAATTTTTAGATAGCCGATTAAAGTAAATTTTAAATTAAGGATAATATATTCACTTGCATCATTATAAAGATAATCATTATTATAATATATATAAAGTTTTAGAAATTGAAATTTCAAAATAGAAATATTTTTTGAAAGATAAAATCATACCAAATAAGAGTTCAAGTCGTAGTATAAGAGTCACGTCGTAATCAAAGAATCGTTTATATCGTGTCAACCTTTGTGCTTTGCCATAAATATGAGTTATTATTTCACTTTGTGGCTATATTTAGGTTCCAATGGCACCTATGAGAATAATGCAAAAATAAAATTATCACTATGAGAATTGAGAAAATGTTAGTCTTTTTTCATGTAGTGTTTCTTAATTAATATCTGACGATTATCTATAATTATTTAGAAGGTTTAGATGTTAAGATTATTTACATATAATTCAAATAACTCAATTATTTAACATGGTTAATGTCAAATATCAAAATGGAGTAAAAGAAATTCACTAGCTAAAGAATTCTTTATATTTTTCGATAGCCAACTAAAATGAGTTTTGAGTTAAGAATAATATTTTCAATTATATTATTATAAAAATAATTATTATTGAAAAATAATGTTTTAGAAACTGAAATTTTAAGAAAGAAATATATTTTTTAAGGGATATCAACACACCAAATAAGAGTTCAAGTAGAAGTAAAAGAGTTAAGTCTTATCCAAAGAGTCATTCATTATCTCAACATTTGATTGTTTTCCATAAATATGAGTTATTATTTGGCTTCCTGACTATTTTTAGGATCCAATGACACCGGCAAGAATGGTATCAAAAAAAGAAAAATAGAAGAAATTGTTAATTTTTTTCATATATAATATTCAATGATTATCTATATTTACTGAGAAAGTGTAAAATTTAAAATTATTTACATTCCATCCAAATAATTTAAATATTTAACATGATTAATGTCCGCGCATCCGTACGGGTACTAATACTAGTGGGTCTTATAGTATTTCAAAAAGAACTCCAAAATTTGTTTTATAGGCTATTGGTCGTCTACCGTCCGATGAAAGATGAGCAAATCTCATCACTATAAAAAGGACTCCCATTAGGGCAAACATAACAAGTGTTTCAACATCGCCGTCAGCCTCCTCCTATAAATTCCCTCTCTACCATCACAGACACTACTTTGTTTTATCTTTTTACCTTTGGTTATATCATTTTTTCTTTGATTACCAGTGAGTATTATTTAGGTCTTTTTTTTAAATAGAAATTGGGTGGTTATCATATCTTTGTAGTGAATTTAGAAAGGGAAAGAAGGATGAGATCTTTAGCATATGTGCAAACGCAGCATCGCCTGGTTAAAGGTGGGTGCAGTGAGCGGCACTTTCCACACGAGATTTCTGACTTTCCCTTTTTCCTACTAAATTCGTCTGTTATTTCCTTTATTCAATTGAAAGAAAAAAAAAACAGGATTGAACTTTGAAACTTTAAAAGAATATGTGGTTGAATTTGAAAAAAAAAAAATAGTGTCTGGAAATGGGACCTTGATCTGTTTGTCTGCTGGCCAATTTATTTGGCGTAATTTTTAATACCGATAGTTTTCGGGCCAGTTTAATTAGTTGAGTACTTGTTATCCATCAAAATACAAAAATCACTTGATGTTAATAACGAATAACTTTATTGACTTACACATTCCTTGGTGCATATGCGGTTCAAACCTCTAGGTCTTAATCTCATTGATATTTAGAGAGCAAAGTAATTAAAATGGTACAGTCACATCATCTCTTTATAACTGCACTGTCATATAACAACCATTTATTTTAAAAGCCAGCTTATTTTTGGAACCACTTTTCATGCTACACTAGAATGTATCTTCTCTATAACATCACTTTCCTGTAGCAACCAAAAAAAGTTGGAACAAACTAGAGGTTTGACTGTAGATGATTTCTAGTTTCAAAGGAAAAGGACCAAAGCTTTGCTACTACATTTGGATGATTGATTGATTTGTTGAATCCATAACCATAGTAAGCCTAATTTATTGGCAGGAAAAAATTACGTAATAATGGAATCTGCTAAGAAGAAAAAAAACAAAAGTCAGTTCTCAGCTTGACCTACATTACAATGCCTCAATATCGTGCGCCTGCGAGAATTACACTTCTTTGTCAATAAAAAAAATCATAAATGTGCTTCAAATTAGGCCAACCGCTTGTACAAGGAACAATTTTTAAGCAAAGTTGTATTTTCGATCCTATAGAAAAAATGTGATCTTACTTAAAATCAAGTATCTTGGTTCTTGGACACGTTTTAGATTCAAAGCCTAAACTTGTTATATCCAACAATTTCAACATGATCTATCAAACAAAATGATAACATAAGCACTTGTACTTATGTACTGGCCTTATAGCCTGTTTGCCCAAGCTTTTTTTTTTTGGGCCAAAAGTTTTTTTTTTTTTTTGGCCAAAAGCACTTTTGACCAAAAATTGAGGTGTTTGGCCAAGCTTTTGGAAGGAAAAAAAGTGTCTTTGAGGAGAAGCAGAAGCAGTTTTGGAGAACCAGAAAAAAATAGCTTCTCTCCAAAAGCAGAGAAAAATACACTTAGAAGCAGTTGTCAAAAGCTTGGCCAAACATTAATTACGGCTCAAAGTGCTTTTCTTATTAATTAGTCAAACACAAACTATTTCTCACCAAAATCACTTTTTTTTAAAAGTACCTTTGAGAAACTTCTCAAAATAAGCTGATTTCAGAAGCTTGGCCAAACGGGCTATTAGCCTCAATGAAATTAAAATAACAGTAAGCAATCAGAATTTGTGGAATCAAATTAATTTTATATTATTTTAATTGTTATCTAAATTTTTTGTATTAGTATTAGCATCAACGAAATCTTTATTGGGATATTGTGTTTTAAAAGTTTAATAATGGTATTGCATGAAAAAGAATAGTTTAATGGAAAATTAGTAGCCTAAAGGAAGTTTACGAGGTTCAAATCTAATACTTTGCTCCTAACAGTATCTCTATTACTAACCAAGGCAGGTGATTCTGCACCTTTGGCATAAAGAATGAAAAGGGTATCTTTAATACCCTTAATAGATTTCTTCTACAATGTTGGATATGAAATGATAAAATTAGAAATGCATTCCAGAAAAGGTTCTGCAAGCTAAAGAATGTTTTGACAAGAAGCTATTTTTTAGAGATTCAGCTACACCACAACTGATACATTCAAGAATCACCGTACTTCACATTGAACTGCAAGGGCCTCTACTATGATCTTTATAGTTCTACAAAGTTTACACTAAACCATAGTCATTAGCAAACGGATCGTTACCCAATAATAATAAAAAAATATACCAGTTCATAGCATCGAATATGATATATAGCAAGAGAAAATGTTACAGCTAAAAAGAATATAGGCATCCAAAATGATGACAAAAATACAATAGTTATAGAACAAAACACCAGAATCCAATTTCACTTTCTTTAGAATGGTAACAGTGGAACAAAGTCCTTAATTACTGATGAAAAAACATTTCCGTGTGATATCCCTTATTGAGAAGGGGATATGACAACTAATCTTATCTTCTGTTGGGATTACAAATATTGGAACTCCACCCCTTCCCCCTTCCAACTCCCAAGCAACAAATCCCAAAATGTATCAAAAAAGAATCAAGAAACACTTTGCAAAACAAATATCAATGTCTGCTACCTGCCTGTCAATCTATACAAAACCACTAGAGCTCTTCCTCATATTCATTGATGATCAAAACAATAGTGTTAGGGGATTGAACTTCTTCCCCCCACTTGAACTTTTCCTTCTCATATACACTTCGTGTCCTATTTCTTGATCTTACTCGCAGTCCAACCCACATACTTCTAACACGAGTCCATCTCTTGACACGAACGGATTGATTCGGACCCACAACAACGAAAGGATAGAAGCCAGAAGGATAGACCACACAACAATGATAGTTGGAACATTGCTTTGTTTCCCCATCAAACCTTTGAGGAAGGGGTACAAATGAACAATGACCCATAAGGCAAAGAAAAGCTTGCCGAATAAAGGACCCCACGAATCATATCCGTTGTTGATTGCATCTGAAACTCCAACTACAACTCCTATGATGTTAATAATTAACAAGGTCATCGGAACGATCAACAAGGATGTCCACTTGAAGAGGTAAAGCTCAGAAAACTCCCCGTCATCTGCTGCTTTTGATGTGACAGTGAAATTTGTGTTGACACCAGCCAAAACTTTAAGAAGACCTTGGATAAGAGCAAAAAAGTGGGACGAGACACCACCAATAACCCAGAATTGCTCATTTCTCCACATGTCGTCTATGCCAACATCTCCCCACCTTATCTCCAGAATAGTAGTCGCAGCAATTGATATAAAAAGTGCCATGAACACAATGCTAGCGTAGTTGGTAAGCTGCAGACAACAAAGAATAGTCAGCAAAAATACATTAGATGAGTTTATGACGTTTATTTTGGTTCTATCCTGTCATTAAAATTTTACAGGAACTGAAGATAGTGAAATTTCAAGTAGGTGGCCACAATACACAGACGTCAGAAATTGGAATCATGGTTTAAATGACAGACTGAACAGCATGCGAATATGGGGGGTGGGAAGGAAAATGTTTTTTTGTTTTCTTAATAAGATTAACAGAACAACAGCCAACGGTTGTCATTTCAGCTGTTTCTTGAAGAACTCTCCCAGTTTGAGATTAAGTAATTTGTGTATGTCACACATCAAATGGAATATAGCACTTCACGTTAGATACTATGTTGATAGAAATCAATTAAGGGAGTTCAAACATTCGATATGCATTGATATTTTCAGAACAGAGGTTTATGTGACACAGAACTTAAGATAAACAGTTGATGCAACATGACCAATATAATAACAAGGAAACAATGAAGGGGAAGCCTTACCTCTGGAACGATGAATTTCCCAGTAAGCAAACAGAATGCTGGCAATGTACAATATGCAATCAGAGGGATGGAAGTCAATGGATAGACAACTGAATTTACGTACGAAAACCGCTCCAATGGTTTCAGACCACACCCATATCCATACCAAATGGGACAATGTCTACTAAAGAAAATCTCAACAGATCCCAAGGCCCACCGCAGAACCTGATGCAGACGATCTGAAAGATTGATAGGAGCTGACCCCTTAAATGCAGGTCTTTTCGGCATGCAGTACACAGACCTCCAACCATGGCAGTGCATCTTGAACCCAGTTAAGATATCCTCAGTAACAGATCCATAAATCCATCCAACCTGGTAAACATGGTATAACAAGTGAGCCCACTAAATGCAGAACGCTTCTCGAGCTTAAAACAAATTTAAGAAACTAAGCAGTTCTTTTACCTCTTTACCCCACTCTGTTTTGTCTTCATAACCACAACTAATAACATGGATGGCTTCTTTCAGGAGAGATGCTGAGGTTGCTCCTAGAGGAACACCGCCATCTTCTAAAAGTGTTGAAGCAACAAATACTGGTGATTGTCCAAATTTCTTTTCGAGTTTTATTTGGGGCATGAGTAATGCTTTTTCATTATCTATTCCTGTATCAAATGAGTTGGTTAGCATAGATTTATATCTCAAAAAGCTCTAGCATAAGAAAGGGAAGAACATGCTGTGGAAGATAAAAGAGGAAATTATTCTGTAAAGAATATATATATGTATATGCAAGTAGAAAATAAATCCAAATTCAACTATCTATTTAAGACTTTAGGCTAGATATTGGTCAGCGGTTGATCTCAAAGTTCCTTTTTCTTACCTTCAATTCCTTCCTCAATATTCTCAAGAGCATGAATCTGAGTCGAAGCATCCTTGCCTTTAATCTTCTTTTTATCCTTGCTCGTTTTCCCTTTCTTATGCTTCTTTCGAGATTTACAACAAAAGCAACACCAGTTTGGCCAACAATTGCACGTTTTTCCTGGAGGCTTTGCCTTCTTTGGAGCATCATATCCATAGAGTGCTTGCCTCCTGAAGACGCATCCAGTTCCCACATAAATTGGACCCTGGATCCCATCAAGTCCTTTCATGTTTATCTGTTCCCAAAAAGCATAAAATTATCTTCAGTAATGTAGCTGAGGGTGCATATCATAGCCATATGCACAAGCAAAAAGAGATAACAAGATATGGATCTGTGCAAAATTACATAAGTAATAAATAGCCAAAGAAGGCATTTTACGCACATCAAAGAAGACCACATTGCGGTTTGAGTATCTATCATGTCGATCAATGCCATCAAATCTTTGAGGAAATTGTACATAGCATATTTTCTTTCCTGAAGTGGGGTCCATCATAAAGCACATAGCTTCTCGCAGTGCCTTACTGTTATTTATATAGTGATCACAATCCACGTTGAGTAAATAAGGAGCATTTGAGATGACCGCCGACACCCGCATCTACAATCACATTTTATAAAGCGGGTCAATAGCCACTAGATTAAGTCAAACGCTGTACTTTTAGATGGAAGATGACTTACCAAAGCATTCATGGCACCGGCCTTTTTGTGGTGATCAAACCCTGGCCTCTTCTCACGAGAAACATAAACAAGGCGAGGCAGAACCTTCCCTTCAATATCACGGACACCATCATGACCCAGGAAGACCTTTGTACAGAAATGAAACAGGTTAATTCACAATTTTAACATCGTAAATTTGGAGTATGAAAGAGAGCAAAATCAAAACCTGGATCATCCCGGGGTGATCCCTGACATTATTCCCCGGCCAAGGGGTTCCATCTTGCATGGTCCAACCATCCTCAGGAACCTTTTGTGCCATGGAAACCAATCCATTTATTCGAACCTTAAATTCTTCATAGTCTCTCTGCGCCAAAAATGTACCAAGTTTATGTCTTCAGCAATAGTTATTAACAATCATATCAACACACCTGGGAAATCGGGGATGCAGAATGAAAATTTGAATAAACTGCACACCTTCATGGCACGGCGTTCCCTCACAAATGATGGATTTACTTTGTTCTTCAAATAATCAACCTTCTGAGCAAAATACCACTCGGGGGCTCGAGGCTCTATGCTGAATTTCTTGCAGAACGGGACCCATTTCCTTGCAAACTCGGATGTCTCAGATAGTGCCTCAAAAGTAAGCATGGCGGCACCATCATCAGAGACATAGCATGCAACCTTGTCCACCGGATAATCCACAGCAAGAATGGAGAGAACAGTATTTGCAGTAATAAGTGGAGGCTCTTTCAATGGATCCACAGTACTAACAAAAACGTCGATATGGGCTAACTCAGAAGGCTTCCCTTCTTTCTCATACCTGAGAAAAATATATGGAAGAGAATAGCTTAGGACACAATGGAGTGGTAAGAGTAATAGATATTGATGTGTACATAGACATAAGATGTAGACTAAATTATACGTTGAATGTCATAAGAAAATGTATACCTTAGTGATAGCCTATCTAGGTACGTCTCTCGCTTAATAGGTAACCATTTGGGGAACTGATCAAATATCCAGGATACGGCAAACCATATTTCACATATAATAGACACCAGCCACAATCCATAAGCATCATGGACGGGATGCATTATTCTATAGTGGAAAAAGAGCCCAAGAATTGCAAGTCGAAGTAAAATCATCAATCTGTATGGGCTTAGCTTGCTAGACGAAATAGGCATCTTTCTTGAAAGTGGTTGTCTACCTTCGTCCATCCTGCAAGATGGTTAAGGGAACAGAGATAAATCTCAAGATTTCGAAAAACATTCTATTAAAGCACTAAACAACATTTAGAATAAATAAGGTCCTCACTGGAACAACCGAACATGTAGTACACACAAAACAATAAAGAGAAAACAAAGAGGTTGAGAGAGAGAGAGAGAGAGGGGGGGGGGGGGAGATGTGCTTTGTGCCTACTTCAGAGGACTCCAATGGATAGTGAATCTATATTTCTCTAAGATATTATACCCGACAGCACAGATACTGAATAGCTTTGGCCACCACGGCTTAGGCAAATGGAAAGAAAACACATAGCATTTATCCTGATCTCTCATGACTTTTATCCCACTTCATGGACCATTAGGCCATACTCTTGGGTGCCTTATTAGTGGTATACATTAGATTCCAGATTTTACTAATTTTTACAGCATCATATGAACCATTGTTTTTTTTTAGAAGGATAGCATCATATGAACCATACATAATGATTTGAACTCCCTTACTAGTCTCTGTTAAATAAAAGAGAGTATCAAACTAGCAGAATTTGTTTCTAATAATATTTTACTGCTACCTCCCCCCCCCCACCAAAAACAAAAAACAAAAGAACAACCAATCAGGGCAAGCGGGCAGCCCAAGTAGTAGAATGATAGAATCTATATTTGCATATTTTGCTTTCCATTTCTTTTCCTTTTTTTCCTCCTTGCTAATCTAACTAAAAAATAAAATTGAAATAAAACTCTGCAAAAGAAATGGTTTGTGCCCAAAAATAACACCCGAGATCCTGACTAATCCTACAACATTCCTCCATTTTTTGTTTTCCATTTTTTACTGGCTAAGTACGACTTGCATCCGCTTTATAGCTTTTGATTAAAGCCCCTTAATTACTAAATGTGCCTGCTTAATTCTTTGTCCAAAAAATCCCATGGTCCTCCCACAAGGATGGGACATAGCAGAACTGATCCCATTGACAAGTTCCTCTTGTCATTAAGCATCTTTGGAGAAAAAAAAGTCAAAGCTGCTTAGACAGCGTGGAGATTCGATTTGATGAATAAGCAAGTACATATTAGTTCTCAAACCAATCCAACTCAAAAGAGAAAAGCAACAATTAAGTAGGGAGCTCAGTTATTTTTTAAATTTTATCCCCACTCAAAACAGCTGCTATTTTCATTTATGTACTCAGTGAAATTATGATAATATTAGCTAATTTTGGAACACTCCAAAACTTGGATAGAGACTAAGAAGCCGTCTGAAATGCTCCAAATTCCATGACTTAAGAAACAGGCTGTCTCCACATGTAGGACCTCAAAGATTTTGGCCTCATACTGAAGTAACAACAACAACACCTAATTTTCTTTAGCACATAATCACTCAAACTGCTATAAGATGTCTGCACTTGCTAGAAATCTTAAGTCAAATTACCATTGCCAAGAATACAACAAGCAAATCATATCATCATCAATGCTCACTTAAGAGATTGAGAAAAGAAAAGGAAAGAAAACACTTACTTGGGCAGATCAGGATCCAGCTCATCTCCGTCACCGTAACCACCACCTCCTTCATGCTTAACCATCTGTAATTTATCATTTTGTTTTTTCTTCCAATCCTCCATTCTCTCCTTCCATGCAACACTACCATACCCGTAAACCGCCAGATCTTTCTTAGGATCCATAGGTCGAGGAGGCACTGCAAAGAGCGGTCATAGTAAGCCTCTAGTTCACAAATTGATCGAAGAATTATTATAATAAAAGATTCTGATAAACTTACAAGACATGGAAGAATCCGAAACTGGATGAACTTTCTTTCCACGACTCATAAACGGTGGGATGATAAGAGCATGCTTGTCAGCTGAAATTGTATCATCCTACAAAACAATATCCTAATTGTTTAGCTAAAATCTAACAAAGTATGAACACCAAGATGACAAATGTTGAGTTCATTACCTCTTGACCATAAGTAAGAAGAGGGATCTCAGTGCCAAGGGCAGCAGGATCCATCTCCGAAGGGGTAGCAGTCCCGGAAGCATTAGGATGGCCCCGACCAATGCTAAGACGAGCTGAAAGGGCAGCCTCAGCAGTTTGTTGAGGGTCAAACTCATTGTCCAAATCATCAAATTCATCTTCTTCATCATCCCCTTCAACTCGGGGACTTCCTTTGATACGCTTGTACCGTGTTTTGCATTGAGGGCAAGCTTGATTCCCCTCTCTCCTTTCATACTCATAGCAGGGTCTGCAAACAGGGAATGCACATTCATTGCAAGCAACAAATGGCTCCTCATCTACTGTAATCTCAATCTCATCTCCACAAATCTGGCAAATCTGCCCACTTAATTCTTTTACAGAAGTTACCTGCAATCAAGCCACCGTAATAAAGATTTAACTCATCAGATCACGAAGTTCTATGCTTAGAATCTATATCCATACTTAACAAATTAATACTAATAATCTATTAGCCAGCAAAAAAAAACCTAGGACACAAAAAAAAATTTGCCCAAATTATGCAATAAAGAAGGCTTTAGCTAGCAGGAAATTAATGTAGCTTTATTGAAATGAGCTGAAAGATCCAATTTTGGAAAGTTAATTGCCTGATACTAGGGAAACTTGGAACTTTAATTCTCTAAAGATCACATTTTTTGCACAAGAAAAAGGGAAATGAGCAAATAGGCAACTTCAAAAAGGACAAATGCAGTCAAGAACATTGCCACCGACACAAAAATGAACCTCAAAAAGCCATTTTTAGAGCACCAAATCCTCAAATCTCTTCAAACAACTCAAGATAAAGCTACAAATGAGCTAAAAATAGAACAAAATTTAAGAAAGTTGGGATCTTGAAAGCACTTACTCTTCCAACTTCATCAGCATTGATGAGAACAAACTCATTCCTATTATGTGAACCAGCTATAAGCCTCCCTTTAGTATCCATTTCAACTCCCAAATCTCAACTTCAAAACACCTTTTACACACAAAACATTACCCAAATAATACACTAAGAAATCACTCAACAAGACCTCATTACATTACACATTCAAGAAAAAGCAAAAGCCTTTTATTTCTCCTCTTTCTTCTACTGTTCTTGAACACCCATTAATTAAAGAATGACTGAAAATGATGTACAAACACACAGATACATACACATTATATTATTAGTACTATAAAGAATTGGGTGTACAAAAATATAGGGACTATTTATTATAGGAAAAAAATGTATGTGGGATAAAAAAAAATAGTCTTTAGGGTAGTGGGTTTAGATTCTTTTCTTGAATGAGAGAAAAAAAACCCAAGTTAATATGGAAAATGGATTTTCCTCTCGCTCTCTCTAGATATCACTTCAATGTTGAGCTGTAAGTGGGGTGGATCAGAGAATCAATCACACGGGCAGTTGAATAACAAGGGATCAGACAAAGACAGTAAGAGAGAGAGAGAGAGAAAGTTAGTGTGTGTGTGTGTTGAAAGTTCAACGCGTAATGTATAAGGGACACAGATCAGTTTGATGGATCTTTGATGATCAAAGAGTAAGGGGTGTGGGACTGTGGTAATACAAGTGGGCCCCAAGTCGGTGGTGGTAATGAAGGGGGACCCACAAGGGGTAACGGTGGTGGTTTTTATGTGTAATCTTACTCAAAACTGGTTCTTTTAGCTTAAATGAGCCTCTAGTTTGACAGTAATTTTGTAAACAAGTTAAGAAAATGTAATAATGATGGAGATGATTGTGATGTCTCAACTTTTTACTGTTTTAAGGTTATTTCACGGGGATTTGAGACAAATGAGAGAGAAGGGTAGTATGACAAGGGTGATTTATACACACACATGTTCGACTGTAAGTACAAATTTTGAATTTGGTTTAATATATGCTTTGCCTTCCTAACTTATACGCAATTTTTTTTTGACATACCTTCGTTTCAAGGACAACCTTTTTTACACATCAATTTTTAACGTGTTTAAAATACACTATTTTTGTTCAGCTAGCATATACGGTTTTAATCAAAAAAAATAAGTGCGTAAGGAGGGTAAAGTTTTGTCCAAAAACCTATAGTATCCAAAAACAAACCTTTAATATATCTTGAGCATGTCTAGAAAAAATGACCAATTTGCTGATTCTAAAAAATTTTGAACTTTCGAAAATGTTATCAACATCACCAAGGAATAGTTGAACCGCTTCATTCTTAATTAGAAGTTTAACATTTGAGTTATCACAATGAAAAACTTGATAAAGAACGCTTTATTCCATAGTAGGCCTAATGTAAATCCGAATTAATCAGACAATAGCTAATTTTCGAATATGGATCATTAAATCAAAAAGAAAAGAGCGAGAGAGAATAAATAAGAAATATGATTCAAATCTCAATAAAAAAATAAAATACAATAAGTATTAAGTAATTTCCTTTCATCTATTTAAGTTTTAACACATATAATAATGTAAGTAATAAATACTCGATAAAATAATTGAGGTGGTGATTTTATGTCATTGTCATGAAAAAATTAGAGAATAAGACTATCAAGTAGACCCCTAAAGCCCATTAGAGAAACATTCCAAAGAATCGATATGAGAATCAATGGGGGGAAATAAATATAGTAGGATATTGGAAGACCAGAGCATGTGTACAGAAATGCATCCACATGCCATTGTGGTTTCTCAGACAACTGGTTCTCTTTAATGGACATATTATTAATAACAATACAGCAAAGTGGACCCTTTGGATGCTTCTTCAACAGGTTTGGCTGGAGGCGGATTCAGTGTTGGATTCATTTGAACCTAATATTTTTTATGTAAAAAAAAAAAATTATCGGTATAAACTATAACAAATAGCTGTTAAACCCATCACTTTAAATATACATTGAATTAAATACTAAGAAGTTTAAACTCATCTAACTTATATTTTTAATCCGCCTCTGAACTTGGCATGGTAAAAAAAAAACATTCAACGCCAACCCAGATCTCTTGCCCACACTCCATTAGATGTTCCATCTGACGAATCTGAAGAGTGAACAGAAAGTGGTATTTAATTTGATTTTGTTTAGTTTCTGTAAGTCTTGTTTTGAGAAAAAGTAGCTGTTGGATTAGCTTTTAAGAAGATTTTTTTGACAAATTTAGTTCTTGAAAATGTTAGGTTTAATTTGTTTTTGGTGTTTAAGGACGTTTTACTTTGATCTTGGAGAAATTAATCTTGATCTTCCTTTTTAATTAATACGTAACGGATTTGCTTTCTGGAAAATCAATAATTAAGTAAGAATATTAGGATAGTCGCTTTTTGGAATTAAATAGACTTTTGAAAAAAAAAATTGTTTTAGTGAGAACCAAAAAAAATTGAGTCATATTTTGACAGCTCACTTATATTATTGGTATCGGATCTAGCCCCGCATGCCTTTAAAATGCGTTAGTAAAATCTAAAGCTTGCTCATTAAATACATTTAGAGGCTATAGCTTGTTTGGCTAAGTTTCTCCTAACTTCAAAAGTGTTTTTGTCTCAAAAAAAAATATTTTTTTCTAAATTTTAGGTATTTGGCGAAGCTTTTGGGGGGGGGGGAGGGGGAGGATGCGTTTGGGAAGAAGCAGATGCACTTTTTAAGAATCAGAAAAAATAGTTTCTCTCCATAAGCAGAAGAAATTTTAACTTTCTTCTTGCCAAAAATCAACCTTAACAAAATATTGTATATACCAAAGTAATATTACTTATTCTAAACCTAATACTTAGGATATTAATGTATAAATAATTCTTCTTATTGTAGTGACTTATGGGGGAATGATTTTATATTTGTTGAATGATTTTTTGATATATTTTAATCATCTTGAAAGAATTAAAGTATTTTTTAATTTGTTTTCATATTTTATTGAATAAAATTATTTAAAAAACTTAATTATTGTTGTAATAAATTTTTGAGATTATTTATTTACTTATTAATATTAACTGTTAATTAAATCTCTCCATGTATTTATTCATAATTTGATACTTAAAAGTACTATTTGAAAAATTTGGCTAAACACAAATTATTATTCAAAAATATTTTCCAAATTAATTAGCCAAACATAAACTGCTTATCTCGAAAGTACTTTTTAAAAAAGCATTTCTCAAAATAAGTTTATTTTTCAACTTGATCAAACAGGCTATAAATATCGATGAAGTATGTTCCACCATCGCCCAAGACCTCAAGCAAATTCGTGTTAATGTTAAATCTAATGCTCCAACACAATAATAATATTGTGTGCTTTAGATTTAGCTTTGAACTTTAAAACACGTCAAGGTTCCAAGATGTACGTCGCATTGTACCGACTTGGAATTCGCTTAATTAAATAAAAATAGAATATTCTTGTTAATTTAGTTATCACTTATCTATAGGGGGCAGGGGTTAGGGGTGGGTCGGGAGGCAAGGGAGGTAAAAGAAGCAGGGGTGTCTATAGGTTAAGAATCGGGTCATGGAATGTAGGTACATTGACAGGTAAGTCTATAGAGTTGGCGAAGATTCTCCAGAAGAGAAGGGTCAATATAGGTGCGTCTAGGAGACTAGGTGGGTAGGGTCGAGGGCGAAGGATGCGGACGAGTATAAACTTTGGTACTCAGGAGTCCAGAGAGGTAAGAATGGAGTGGGTATCTTGGTAGATAGGGAACTTAGAGAGTCTGTGGTTGAGGTTAGACGAGTGAATGATAGATTGATGGTTATTAAGTTGGTGGTTGGAGAGTACACCCTGAACGTCGTTAGCACCTATGTGCCGCATGCGGGCCTAGATTAGGATGTTAAACGACGCTTCTGGGAGGGGTTAGATGAGATTGTACGCCAAGTTCTGCCTGCTGAGAAGCTATTCATAGGAGGGGATTTCAATGGTCATATTAGGGCGTCCGCAGGTGGCTATGGCGAGGTGTATGGAGGCTTTGGTTTTGGGGAGAGGAAAGAAGGAGGTACCTCGCTGTTGGACTTCGCTAAGGCTTTTGGGTTGGTGATTGCGAACTCTAGCTTTCCGAAGAGGAAAGAACATTTGGTTACTTTTTAAAATGCGGTAGCGAAGACTCAGATTGACTATCTCTTCCTCAGGAGGTGTGGCAGCGGGTTGTGCAAGGACTGCAAGGTGATTCCGAGTGAGACACTCACGACGCAGCATAGACTCTTGGTGCTAGATGTTGGTATTAGGATAAAGAGGAGAAAAAAGGTCTGCTCGGGGAAAACCAAGAATCAGGTGAGGAGCCTTGACTAAGGATAAAGCCCAAGAGTTGGAGTGCCGGTTGTCGGCTATGGGAGCTTGGAGGAGCAGTGGAGACGCGAACACTATGTGGTCAGCGACAGTAGACTGTATAAGGGAGTCTGCGAGAGAGGTGTTAGGGGTCTCGACAGGTGTCTCTAGAGGACACAAAGGAGACTGGTGGTGGAATGAAGTAGTCCAAGGTAAAGTGGAAGCGAAGAAGGCAGCATACCTGAAGTTAGTGGGGAGCATAGGTGAGGAGAAGAGGCGAGCGTGCATGGAGAGATATAAGGTAGCTAGGAAGGAAGCTAAACTATTGGTCACGGAGACTAAGCCTGCGGCTTATAGTCATATGTACGAGGAACTGGGGGAAAAGGCGGGGAGAAGAAGTTATTTAGGCTGGCTAAGTTGAGAGAGAGGAAGGCTCGAGATTTGGACCAAGTGAGATGCATTAAGGACGAAGATGGTAGAGTACTGGTGGAAGATGCCCAGATTAAGAGAAGATGGCAGACTTACTTTCATAAACTTCTGAATGAAAAAGAGGATTGTGATATTATGCTAGGCGAATTGAAGCATTTCGAGAGTCATCGTGACTTCGGGCGCTACAGGCATATCGAGGTCGAGGAGGTCGTGGGAGCTATGCGTAAGATGAGTAGGGGCAGAGTGACCGGGCCAGACGAGATTTCTGTGGAATTTTGGAAGTGTGTAGGGAGAGCAGGTGTGGAGTGGTCGACTGGGTTGTTTAATGTTATTTTTAAGGCGAAGAGGATGTCGGATGAGTGGAGGTGGAGTACGGTGGTTCCATTGTATAAGAACAAATGTGATATCCAAAGTTGTAACAACTATAGGGGTATCAAATTACTGAGTCATACCATGAAAGTATGAGAGATGGTGGTTGAAGCGAGGTAGAGGATGACAGTGTTTGTATCCGACAACAAGTTCGGGTTCATGTCGGGTCGTTCCACCACAGAAGCTATACACCTTGTTAGGAGGTTGGTGGAACTATACAGAGAGAGAAAGAAGGATCTGCACATGGTGTTTATTGACCTAGAGAAAGTGTATGACAAGGTTCCTACAGAAGTTCTCTAGAGATGCTTGAAGGCAAAAAGTGTGTTGGTTCCTTATATTATGGCAACTAAGGACATGTTTGGTGGGGATAAGACTCGGGTTAGGATAGTAGGAGGCGACTCTGAGCATTTTCCGATTGAAATGGGGTTACACCAAGGCTCTGCGCTTAGTCCGTTCTTATTCGCCTTGGTGATGGATGCGATAACAAACCATATTCAAGGGGAGGTGTTATGGTGCATGCTATTCTCCGATGACATAGTTCTGATTGATGAGTCACGATCCGATGTTAACGAGAGATTAGAAGTTTGGGGATAGACTCTTGAGTTTAAGGGTTTCAAGCTAAGCAGAACGAAGACGGAATACCTCGAGTGTAAGTTCAACGTTGAGCCAGGGGAAGTGGACATGTGAGGCTTGAGTCACAGGTTATTCCAAGTGGAGACAACTTCAAGTACCTTGGTTCGATTATCCATAGGGGATGTGAGATCGACGAGGATGTCACACACCATATTAGGGTAGGATGGATGAAGTGGAGGTTAGCATCTGGAGTCTTATGTGACAAGAGAGTGCCAACGATACTTAAAGGTAAGTTCTATAAAGCGGTGGTTAGACCGGCCATGATGTATAGGGCTGAGTGTTGGCCTGTTAAGAACTCACATATCCAAAAGGTGAAAGTAGCAGAAATGAGGATGTTGAGGTGGATGTGCGGCACACTAGGATGGATAAGATTAGGAATGATGATAGTCGGGAGAAGGTATACGTGGCTCCCATTGATGACAAGATGCGGGAAGCGAGACTCAGATGGTCCGGGCATATATAGAGGAGAAGCCCAGATGCTCCAGTAAGGAGGTGTGAGCGGCTGGTTGTGGAAGGCACGAGAAGAGGTAGAGGGCGGCCTAAGAAGTATTGGGGAGAGGTGATCAGGCAGGACATGGCGAGGCTTCAGATTTCCGAAGACATGACACTTGATAGGAAGTTGTGGAGGTCGAGTATTACGGTTGTAGGCTAGGAGTTAGTTGAGTCTTGTGTTACTTTGTACCTTTGTGAGCCTAGTCCAGTAGGGTTTTGTCTAAGATAGCTAGGGGCAATGTCGTGTCTTACTATTTTCTATTTTCGACGGAGGATCCATTTACTAGCTATCGTTTTTGCTTTGCACTTTTCTGCATTTTATGTTCCTATGTTTCCTATGATCTCCGTGGTGAATCTACTATTCTCTCCTTTTGTCTTTTTATTATCTTGAGCCGAGAGTCTTTCGGAAATAGCCTCTCTACCCCTTTGGGGTAGGGGTAAGGTCTGCGTACAATTACCCTCCCAGACCCCACTTATGAGATTTTACTGGGTTGTTGTTGTTGTTATCTATTTCTCCAGAAAATCATTAAGGGGTTTTTTGAAAAATGCCATTGCATCTAAATAATAGTATAAAATGGAATGTAAATGGGCGAGTCGTAAGGTGTTTCTGGCAAATTTTTCTTAAATAAAAGTCAGTTCATACCTAACTTTATTGCGAAAAAATACAGCAAAAAGGAAGAATGTTAAAAAAGAATTGTATTTAAGGTTAATGCCTATATTTTAGAGAGATTTTAGGGTTTGTTATTTGATGGTTAAGTCACTTTTTTCATATAAATAAAAGAGTTCTATTCCATTGTAATTTATCCCAAATCGATAAGAATCTTCTCTCTACTTTTCTCTATAATACTTTTTTCTTCTTTTATTGTTTTATAACATACAAAGTCATGATATTAATCAAAATTTTCATCTGAAGAACAGAAAAAAGCAAACTAGAAAAGAGAAACAGGCCGAATTTCCTTCCTGTTCCCCAATGGAAAATCAATTCTTCACATGTCACTTTCAAACAATTCATCCTTTTCCCAACCAAACACGAAACAGCTCACTATTAATAGGTCTCTCTTGACATATTAAATCAGGAAACACAGATCCTTCTGATTGACAAATAAAATAATCCTCAGATTTTGGTATTATTGGAAACATATTAAAAATTTTAGAAAAACATTAAGATCTATGTTCATGGTTCGCTTAATTTCCATAAATAAAATACTGCCATCTCTTCTTGTTTAAAAAAAATAAAAGAAAAAATTCAAAAGAAAAGTATTTTGAAATAAAAGGCTAGATCAATATGACTGAAAAATATAAACACCATTCAAAAGTAACATGCAAATCGAAATGTCAAAGCCCTAGTGACCATATACCTTGAATGTGACACTGAAAAAAATACTTTAAAAAAAGAGACATGTTCTAACCACTATATTCATACAAAAAATATCAGTTTGTGGTGCGTTTGCACGCAATGCTACTTAAAATCAACTTGATATGCAAGTGAATAAATTGTTAACGACTAATAAAGAAGCATTTCATTAATTAATTCATATGTTTGAAATATCTTGAGTTAGCATAGACTTTCTCAATTAACGAAGTTAATTATTGTGGAGACCATATTGGCCAAGAGATTGTAAAGAGTTGCTTAATTAATGCGGAGATCACCGGGCATATAAAAAAAGGTAAGCGTTTACCCTAAAAACGGATAACAATTAAATTTATACATGGTTTTAAGAACACATGATTTTACTTGGCACAAACTGAGAAAACACGTAAATTGATATTAACTGTAAATAAAAATAAAAGCAAACCAAAGGAAATGTATAGCTTTGGCCCTCGAGCTAGGTCGCCCTCGAACCAAACAAATATTCCACTGGAAAATATGAACAAAGTAACAGAGTATTGAGAGCTTAAGAGAAAGGTAGTATATTGCTTTGTATTGCGTAAATGTGATCCCCTTTACAAATTATCAGCTCTCCTTTATATAGTAGGGGAGTCTTACCCTTGATAAAATTCTAAATACAGTAAGAAATCTCATGATTAGCTAATTAATCGGCCTCTTCTTGATACATTCCGAGGTTTCTGTCGTGATCCTCGTCCGATTGCGGATATTTCGGCTTTCTGTTATTTGGCTAGGTAGGCTTCCCTCGATCTTGCTCGATCTCTTTCCTGCCTGGTTTCGATCTTGGCCGACCTCGATCTTGATCGATATTTCGGTCACGAGCTCGACAATCTACCTTTACACCATGGTCCGATATAATATGGGGTCGAACCTTGGCCTGCCACATTCCAGGGCAAGCCCGATTTTGACCGTATACAGATAGTCCCCTCGTTTCTCGGAGAGGAGACGACGAGAAGCGATATGAACTTTTCCAATCCCATCTCAATGGGTCATGACATAAGCGACGAACCCGACCATGATGTCAGCGACAAGTGGATACTAAAACGTCCCGTTGGTTCGGGTATCGAGGCATTAAATGCCTGTCAATTATTGTCGGCGCTACCGGTTCTGAACCCTCGCCAGCTACCTATAAAAACCCTAGCCTTTCCTCATTCAAACTTTTACACTCAAAGTCCTCCCTACCTTTGCTTTTTCTTCAACAAGTCTCTCCGATTTACAATCTTCACACCCAAATTCCTTGAACCTCAATCAAACTGTGTATCCTCCCAATCCTCTTTTCTCTTGTTCATCAATGGCTAAAACTTCCAAAACCGTGCCGCAAAAGAAGGCCTCTTCTTCATCACAGCCCGCTGGCGATGAGGCTCCGGCGGAACCCCACCCTAAGGAATTTGTTCCGCTAGGGTGCCCAACCAATGCTGAATTTAAGCTCGAAAAGACTCCCGCGGTGTCGAGCTGTGAACCGGTCTCGAGGTATATATGCACCATTACTAAAGACATCCTCAAAAGGGTAAAAGAGGAGTGTAACTGAGTGAAAAAGGATGTAATAGATCCTACTCCTGAGGAATCGATCACCACTCACGTGGAGGGGTATCTAAGTGTTTACACTTACCCCTTCACGATGGATCCCCTAGACCCCATCATCGTCGCTTTTTGCAAGAGGTACGATGTCACCCCCGGCCAAATACACCCTTCATTCTGGAGAATAGTGCAAAACAAGAGATGTCCCTTCACCCTCGATCACCTCATGCGCCTTTATAGTCCCCCGTTCTATCGAGGGGGACTGAATAAGCTTGTTCGCCGGGCCAATAAAGCCCCATTCTCCAGCATAGACGAGTCTCAAAATCGAGGTTGGATAGGTCGATTGGTCCGAATAAATACTTCGGACTTGATCTCTACCAAAGATATGCCATTCCCTGAGAAGTGGAACATGAAACGTAAGTATACTTCACCTTGAATGTTTAATTTGTTGTTTTACTTCCTATTTCCTTTGCTCATATATGTTTTGGTGTTGCAGCTGTGACCCAGATGCGAGAACCAATTTCGGAATTAAAAGAATGGGTTGAAAGCATAGTGTCACAGAGACCTTACTTCGAACTTGCCTGGATGGAGTTGTCGAAGGGCCAATGGAAAGCCCGTAATCATGGTAGGTTTCTTCCCTAGAATGGCTATTGCTTATGCTTCTTCTAGAAATTACTCATCTTTTATCTTTGGTAGGTCTCGGGAGGGACATTACAATGAGACTACCATCTGGTGATGAATAATTCCTCCCCCAACCACCTGCTCCGAAGCAGGCCCAAGTGAAGAAGAGGAAAGAGGCTTCGAGTCCCCCGGGCCTAGAGACGAAAAAGCCGGCGAGGAGATCTCTCAGGCCTAGAAGAGTATCGTTACTATGTCTTCGAACTCAATCCGCCAGTTGAGGGATGAGTCCGAAGAAGAGTAGGAAGAAGACAATTCCCAGCTAGTGGCCCATGCTCAGACTGGTGCTTTGACACAAAAGCCCCTGAACCGAAGGAAGTTGACGAGGGAGCTTCGGTTGAAGTTCCGAAGCCAGAAAAAGTCGAGGACGCTTTGTCCCAAACTAAAATGATCGAGGAAGAAATTGGAGGCGAGGCTTCTTGAATAGCCGAGGATGTCCCGATGGACGATCTCGGAGTGATATCTTCGAGTCCCCTTAATTTTCGGACGCCACGATCCGCGAGGCTGCTAACTTAGTAGGTCGCTCTTGCGAGGGTCTTCAGGGGGCAGTCGACATCCACGACTTCCTGGATGGGGTGGAGTTTGAAGCTCTGGGAGATATCACCGGGATTGGTGACTTATCGATGCCAAAGAAAACATTGTCACCGGATGTCACTGGGTCTTCATCGAGCCCGAAACTAGTGGACTGGTTCCCGGCCACTAATGCTAACCCTGATCGTAGGCGTACCATATTGCTTACTGTCTTGGAGGATACTCGCATCTTCTATCCCCCGTGGAGATCGCTAGCTACCTAAGATGTTTGGTGACCAAAGATGACCAAGCCGTGATGGATACAGTGGGGGCCGCTTGTCTGTTCAACGAGGTCCAACACGCTCTAAATCGGGTAACTTCGAGGGCCATTCCATTATCTTTTTTAAACTTTGAATTTTAGATAATTCTAACATTTTCTCCATTACTTGAAGGATTCGGTGTTGCATCACGAGGCCTTCCTTCGAATCTAGGAGGAGCGCAAGGCTGAGGTTTGGGACCTCACTGAGAAAAGCGATACCTACAAGCTTCTTAGTAAGAAGCTTCAGGTAGGTTTGGTAACGACTCAAGATGAAAATGTTGAGATGGCCGAGCAGATATTCTGAGTGCTTCATAATAGTGAAGATGAGTTGGAGATAACAACTAACGATCCTATTCTGCAGGTTCGACAGAGGCTTAAACAGATCAAGGACCTTTAGAAACAAATAGATGACATACAAGCCGAAGCTGAAAAGTTCAAGGTGTATGGACATCTTCGCTTCAAAAAAGGAGGCCGTCCAAGCAGAGCTGGAGTTGGCCGAATCTCAGCTTCGGTCTGCAAGGAAGAAAACCTTGGCGCAGGCCACAAAAATCGAGGAGCTTCAGTCCCAACTGGATTCGGTCGTATCTGATAAGGCGAACTTGGCTAACGAACTCAAAGTGGCCAAATCTGAGGTGGCCATGGCCAACACTAAAGCTGAGCTAAAGTGGCCCAATTTAAGGTTGACGTCGAGGACATCCAGGCGAAGGCCAGGAGTATTGTGGATCATGCAAAATGGTAAGCTCGAAGGGAAGCCTTCGGGGAGGTTTAGGCTCAAGGTTTTGATGTTGTAGCCGAACTCGAGACTGCCAAAGTAGATGAGACCAGAGCCTAGAAGCTAGCCTTTCCTGAGGAAGACTCTGAGAGCCTAAGCAGATCTGAAGATGGGGAAGATTCCGAGAATAGAGATGCTAACCATCCAGGCGAAGGCCAGGAGTATGGTGGATCATGCAAAATGGCAAGCTCGAAGGAAAGCCCTTGAGGAGGTTCGGGCTCAAGATTTTGATGTTGTGGCCAAACTTGATACTACCAAAGCAGAGGAGACCAGAGCCTGGAAGTTGGCCTTTCCTGAGTAAGACTTCGAGAGCCTAAGCGGATCCGAAGATGGGAAAGATCCCGAGAATGGAGATGTCGCCTCTGACGAAGATCAGTCTACTCAGGCCTTTGTATTTTTGCTTTCTTTTGTATCTTTTTCGAGGCCATTTTAGTCGTTGTAAATGTTGTATTTGGCCGATCTGGCCTTTGTAAAAAGATTGTTTATATATATATATATATATATATATATACTTTCTACCTTTTTCGGCTCTCAAACTTTTCCTTTATTTTATTGCTTGTATTCACAAAGGTCAGAGTGTCTTAGCACAAAACAACTTAAGTTGTATAAGTTTGAACAAATCCTGCCTTCACATTGATTAGTTTTGAGGTGCTTTAGATTTTGTGTAATCGGGAACTTTCTCCCGAAATAAGTGATTTCAAAATATAGTTTTACCGATGATTACCCTTTAGAACCGGTTATGTAAATTTCGAAGGCTTATTTTTGTTACGGTTTTCGGACGTCTTCAAGCCATGCTAATATGGCTGTGGCCTTTTAATTTCGAGTGTAGCCGAGTGGGATTGCTTCCCCCAGTTATTAAGGCTTGCCTAATATAACAATCTCCGAGTAGGTATGGCCACGGCCTTTAAAATTCGGGGGTTTCCTGATAGGTCTTTCATCCCCGATATTTAATAGCTCGATCTATTTCGAAGTTGGTTTCCGAACGACAGTCCCTGAGTGAGGGACTGACCATCCGAACTTTGATTATAATCGGCCCTTGGGCTCGTTTCCATAATAGATCGAAAGTACGAAATTGTAGAGTAGAATTTTTTTATTTTTTCTAAGACATAAGATAATTGCAAGGAAGAATAATTCTCTTTATTCTTAAGAAAAATGATAACACATGCGTACATATTTTGTGCCAGGGCTCGAGCAATCTATGTGGGCACGGTTCGTTTGACCATTTGTCCCTTACAAATCTCACCTATCGAGACCCCGCTATTATGAAGTAATTTCCTCGCAACAAAGTTGACATCCAAGGGCAATGCCCCCTAGTATTCGAGTTTGATTGTAGAGGGACCTCAGATACTGTTAGTGATATCTTTGACACCGATTTGTGATCGGCCTTCGATTCTAAGTTAGCATGATCTACTGTTGCCTCGTTAAAAACCTTACCGAGAAACCCAATTGGGACAAAAATGGTTCAAGGTAAAAATAGTGCAACACGTGCTTTCAAACCTAAAGGCTTCATGCCTCTCATTGTCGATAACTTGCAGGTGTTAGTCAAAAATAGAAAAAATTGAAATGGGGTCATACCTCAGTAGTAATATTATTTGATATGAGTTACGTTCCAATTGTTCGGTAGTTGTTCTCCGTCCATCGTTCCGAGCTTATAAGACCCCTTCCCTGTGATCTCGAGAATCTGGTACGTCCCCTTCCCAGTTCAGACCCAATTTTCTTTCGTTTGGATTTCGGGTGTTTAGTGTGACCTTCCTCAGCACTAAGTCCCCGACATTAAAATATCGAAGGTTGGTCTTTCGGTTGTAATACCTTCAATCCGTTGCTTTTGGGTGGCCAATCGAACAAGGGCAGCTTCGCGCCGTTCATCCAATAGTTCTAGGCTCGTATTCATGGCTTCGTCATTTGATTCCTTTGTTGCATATTGGAATTTGATACTTGGCTCCCCGACTTTGTTCGGTATTAAAGCCTCGGCGTCCTAAACTAATGAGAACAGGGTGGCCCCGGTACTGGACTTTGAAGTTGTACGATATGTCCAAAGAACTTCGGGCATGATCTGTCTCCATTTCCCTTTGACGTCGGTCAACCTTTTCTTGAGGTTTAGGATTATGGTTTTGTTGGTCGATTCGGCTTGTCCATTTTCACTAGGATGATAAGGTGTTGATAAGATTCATCTGATCTTATGGTCTTCGGGAAATTATGTCACTTTACTGCCGATAAACTATTTTCCATTGTCGCATGCAATTTCGGATGGTATCCTGAATCAACATATGAAGTGGTCCCAAATGAAGTCGATGACTTCCTTCTCCCTAATCTTCTGGTACACCTGTGCTTCAACCCACTTAGAGAAATAGTCAGTCATAAACAAAACAAATTGAGCCTTACCTGGTGCCGTTGGAAGAGGGCCGACGATGTCCATCCCCTATTTCATGAACGACCACGGTGATAAAATCGAATGCAGCAGCTCCCCGAGTTGATGAATCATTGGAGTATATCTTTGGCACTTATCACAATTTTGCATGAATTCCTTTGCGTATTTTTCCATATCGACCCAGTAATAGCCGGCTCTGGTTACCTTTCGAACCAATGATTCGATGCTATAGTGGTTCCCGCACATGCCTTCGTGGACTTCCCTCTAAACGTACTCGGTATCACTCGGTCCTAGACATATTGCTAACTGACCGTCGACTGTTCTTCTGAGTAAGGTTTTGTCCTCGGACAAGTTAAATCAGGCTACCTTAGTATGCAGGGCCCTCGATTCCTTTAGATCTGAGGGAAGCTTTCCGGTCTACAAATACTCCATGTATTTATTTCTCCAATCCCAAGTCAAGCTTGTTGAGTTTATTTTGGCGTGACCTTCTTCCACTACCGAACTCATAAGTTGTACGACCGCCCCCGAGTTGAGCTCGTTATCTTCGACCAACCCTAAGTTTACAAGGGCATCGACTTCGCTGTTTTGATCTCGGGGCACGTGCTACAAAGTCCATTCTTTGAAACAATACAATGTTACTTGTAGCTTGTCCAAGTACCTTTGCATATGTTCTTTCCAGACCTCGAATGTTCTATTTACTTGGTTTACCACAAGGAGGGAGTCACATTTAGCCTCAATCACCTCTGCCACCAAGACTTTGCCTAGTTCGAGACCTACAATCATGGCCTCATATTCGGCTTCTTTGTTAGTCAATTTTACAGTTCTAATAGATTGTCTAATTATATTGCCCGTGGGCGGCTTCAGTACGATGCCAAGTCGGACCCTTTTATGTTCTAAGCACCGTCCGTAATGATGGTCCAGATTCTCGAAGATGTTCCCAGTTTACCAACAACTCCCTTTCGACTTAGGGTATCAGGGTCGGTGTAAAGTCTACCAAAATTTGAGATTTAACGGCCGTTTGGGGTTGATATTCAATATCGTACCCGCTGATTTCTACGGTCCATTTTGCCAGTCATCCCGAGAGTTCGGGTTTATGCATTATATTTCGTAAAGGGTAGGTTGTTACAACACATATAGGGTGGCACTAAAAATATGGTTCCAATTTTCTAGAGGCACTTAGCAAGGCGAGTGCCAATTTTTTGAGGTGGGGGTATCTGTTTCGGCCTCACCTAAGGTCCTAGTGACATAAGAAATTGGGAATGTACCTTGTTCCTCTCGGACTAGGACTCCACTTACCGTTATTTTTGATACCGCTGGGTACAGGTACAGTCGTTCGTCTGCCCTCGGCGTGTGAAGCAATGGTGGGCTTGACAAGTATCGCTTAAGTTCCTCTAAAGCTCGTTGACATTCTGGGGTCCATGTGAAGTTGTTCTTCTTTTTCAGCAACGAGAAAAATCGATGACTTTTATCGGACGACCTCGAGATGAATCACCCGAGGGCTGCAATACGCCCGATTAGCCTTTGTACAACCTTCACATTATCCACTATCGTGATATCCTCAATAGCTTTGATCTTATCGGGCTTGATCTTGATCCCCCAATTGGATACCATGAATTTGAGAAATTTTCCAAACCCGACCCCGAATGTATATTTTTCTGGATTCACCTTCATGTCGTACTTCTTCAATGTACCGAAGGTTTCCTACAAATGCTTTAAATAGTCCTCTGGTCGCAAGGACTTAAGTAGCATATCGTCAATATAAACTTCCATGGTTTTTCCTATTTGTTCTTCGAACATTTGGTTTACTAGTCGTTGGTACTTGGTACTGGAATTTTTTTAATCCGAATGATATTACGTTATAGCAGTATGTGCCATATTTAGTGATGAAATAGGGTTTTTCTAGGTCGTCTGGGTTCATTCGTACTTGGTTGTACCTAGAATAGGCATCGAGAAAACTTAGAGTCTCGTGGCCGGCCGTGGCGTCGATCATGCGATCGATGTTGGGCAAAGGGAAAGAATCTGTGAGGCATGCTTTATTTAGGTCTTTATAATCTACACACATTCTAAGTTTGTTTCCTTTCTTAGGAACCACGACTACGTTTTCTAACCATTCCGGGTATTTGACCTCCCGGATGGATCCTATTTTAACGAGCTTAGTTACCTCGTCCTTGATGAAGGCATGTTTGATCTCGGACTGGGTTCTCCTTTTTTGTTTTATCGGGTAGAACTTCGGGTCCAAGATCAGTTTGTGAGTAGTGATCTCTGGTGGGATCCCTGTCATATCAAGATGGGACCAAGCAAAACAATCCATATTATCTATAAGAAATTGAACCCCCTTTTCTTCCTGAGCTCGGGAGTTAACCCAATGCCTAGGTATACCTTCCGATCGGGCACATGCTCGATCAGCACAACCTGCTCCAATTCATTGACCATTGACTTGGTAGCGTCGGAATCATCGGGGGCGATAAAAGATCGAGGAACCCCGAAGTCATCATCTTCGTCTATCCCTTGCTTGTCTGACTGGGGCGAAGCTAGCATCGATGATTGCTATTTGGCTTTCGAACTCGAATCCTCTGTCGATGAGAGTGTTGATATCAGAATTACTTCATCGACGACAAATATCTCCTTCGTGGTGAGATGTTCCCTATAAACCATCTTTATTCCCTCCAGTGTTGAGAATTTCAATACTTGGTGAAAGGTTGAAGGTACGACCTTCATGTTGTGGATCCATGGTCTCCCGAATAGGGCGTTGTATCTCATATTGCCCTCGATTACATAGAACTTGATTTCCTGGATGGTACCATCAACATTTAGCGGCAACGTTATTTTTCCCATAGTAGTTTTGCAAGCCATGTTGAATCCATTTAGTACTCGGGCCGCAGGTACAATCTGGTCTTGAAGGACGAGTTGTTCTACGACCTTCGAACGAATGATGTTGGCCGAGCTACCTAGATCAATTAGCAAACATTTAACTCTAATTTTATTCATAAGTACAAAAATTACCAATGCATCATTATGAGGTTGAATGATTCCTTTTGCGTCCTCATCATTGAAAGATAGGATCCCTTCTGGTAAGTAATCTCGAGTTTGTTTTTCTCTTGTGATCGACACTTTGGTGCATTTCATCATCTGACCTTGGGGAACATCGACCCCTCTAATGATCATATGGATGATGTGTTGGGGTTCGTCTTTTCCATTCTATTTGTTGGAATCCCTGTTTATGAAGTGATTCTTAGCTCTGTCACTCAAAAATTCTCGAAGATGACCGTCGTTGAACAAAAGGGCTACTTCCTCCCCCAGTTATCGATAATCCTCCATCCTGTGGCCATGTGTGCCATGATATTAGCATATTTGGTTGGGATACCTTTGTCCTGGATCAATTTGCAAAGGTCTAGGCCACTCGGTATCTTTGGTATGTCCAATGGCCGATATGATGGCAACCGTGTTCATATTAAAGTTGTACTCCGATAATCTTGGTGCTTCTTTGGGATCAATAGATCTATCGAAACGGTTCTTATTCATGAGTTCCCATGAAATTTGACCTCGAACATTTCTCCTTTCACTCCGTGTAGAATTTTGCCCGGATCCGTTGCCTCTACGGTCTCCATTATACGGTTGATATCGATCTCTATTTGACCTTGGTTCTCGGTCGATATCCCTCTTGATTCTATCTACGGGCCTGATAGGGTACATGGACCCAGAAAGAGCCCCAGTTGATCATCTTCGACCCTGACTTCGACTGATACCGATTGTGTACATCGGCCCAAGTGACAGCTGGATATTCGATCAAATTCTACTTCAACTGCTGTGAAGCTATTGAACTTCGAATGTTAAGACCTTGAGTGAAAGCTTGAACAACCCAATCGTCAGTGATTGGTGGCAAATCCATCTGTTCCATTTGGAATCGAGACACAAATTCTCGGAGCATCTCGTTGTCTTTCTACCTTACCTTGAAAAATTCCGACTTCCTGGTTGCGACCTTAATGGCCTGGGTGTCCTTTACAAAAGAATCTGCAAGCATAGCAAATGAGTCAATAGAATTAGGCGGTAAATTATGATACCATATCATCTCCCTGAATTTCTTCAGCAAGACGGATTCAATCTCATTATCTTCCAAGTTATTTCCTTTGATAGCACATTTGTAGGAGGTGACGTGTTCGTTTGGATCAGTCGTCCCATTATACTTAGGAATTTCGGGCACACGAAACTTCTTGGGGATTGTCTTCGGAGCCGCAGTCGGGGGAAAGGTTTTTGTACAAACTTTTTGAAATCTAGTCCTTTCAATATTAGTGGTGCTCCCGGGATTTGGTGGACCCTGTTCGGTGTGTGGCTCTGATTTAGAAGCTGGCTATTGCTGCCTGTTGAGCCTGCAACATTTCGAAGATAACCCGCAGGCTGATCTCGCCATCTTCACCACCACGTGGGCTCTGAGTAGCCGGTCAGGCATCCCCGCGGACGCTGCTTTCGGGGTCGACGGCCAAATTTCCATTGATGGCTATATGTGAAATGACGTCGATTAGATCTACAACCGAATTCCATCGAGGCCAGCAGGGGGTACAACGTTTCCAGGTGCAATGCTCTTATTTTTGCCGTGGTGGCTGAGATCATTGTCAATGTGTTGAGGTGCTGACTGTGAGTTTGACATTTTTAATCATGTACTTCAAAGAGCAAGTGTAAAATAGTGTGTGTTACGAAAGTTTATACTAGGTAACCACTATTATCCTTAGCCCCACGGTGGGAGCCAAATCGTTTACCATAAAAATGGATAACAATTGGATTTATACGTGGTTTTAAGGAAACGTGATTTTACTTGGCACAAATTGAGAAAATACGTAAATTGATATTGAGTGTAAACAGAAATAAAAGCAAACCAAAGGAAATGTATAGCTTTGGTCGTCGAGCTAGGTCGCCCTTGAACCAAACGAATATTCCACTAGAAAATATGACCAAAGTAACAGAGTATTGAGAGGTTATTAGAAAGGTAGTATATTGCTTTGTATTGCGTAAATGTGATCCCCTTTACAAATGATCAGATCCCCTTTATATAGTAGGGGAGTCCTACCCTTGATACAATTTTAAATACAATAAGAAATCTCATGATTAGCTAATTAATCGGCCTCTTCTTGATACGTGCTGAGATTTTCGCCGTGATCCTTGTCCGATTGCGGATATTTCGGCTTTCCGTTATTTTGCTCGGTAAGCTTCCCTTAATCTTGCTCGATCTATATCCTACCTGGTTTCGATCTTTGTCGACCTCGATCTTGGTCAATCTTTAGGTCACGAGCTCGGCAATCTATCTTTATACTACGGTCCGATATAACATGGGGTCGAACCTTGACCTGCCACGTTCCTGGGCAAGCCCCATTTTGACAGTAAGAAACCCTTAATTTACTTTTTACCCATTAAACTGTAGACAATGGTATTTGGAGGTAACACGACGTTTACTTGGTCTTTTTTCTCTTTTTTAATTAATTACGTTTATTTATCTTGTCGTGACTTACATATAGCAATCTATACCATAATTAAGTCTAGTAACACATTGAATGCATCAGCCCTTTCTTTCTCCTCGTAAAAGCTTTAAATAATTACACGATATATTTTTAGGCGTAAAGCAAAAGATTTAAAATGAAAAGAAGAAAAGGCTAATAAGTGGGGGCAATGCCAAATTTCTTTATTCCCAAAAAGAAATAGAAGCATAAGTAAAATGAAGCTTTTTTTCTTCAGATCGATTACCCCACTAGCAAGCTTTTCCATTTTTGGCAATTCATAACAAGAAGCATGCAAATCAAGAAGATTTGGCCATCTTCTAAGAAAAAGATTTAAAAAAAAAGTTCATAACTGTAATTATTATTACGTCATTATTTTTTGAGTGTGTGAAAGGTTTTGCATTTAAAAATGAAAAGTTTACTTTTTTTGATTGATTTATCAAGAATTCAAGATTAATGATCATGGAGATATTTACATTTTAAAGCTAATTGGGGAATCATTTAAAATCTATATCTATATCTATATATCTATATATATATATTAAAGCAAGAAAGTTTGCATTGTGATTAAGCCAAATGACAAGCTACTATAAAGCCACTTAACAATCTTAAAGAGTTTATGAGAGATTGTCAAATAAGAAAATATCTCACTTAAGAACTATATATGGAATTCCATTTATTGAAATTAAATTGAAATAAATAAAGTTCAATCATTGTACTAATATTTTCTAACTGAATTTTTTTATTTGGAAAGTAGAGAATTTTGATATCAATAGCATTTGGATTCCTTTTCTAATATCGAGTGAGAAGAATATATCCTATCGTAATCTAATGTGCAATTTAATTTATTTTAAAAATTCAATACTTTTTAATGAGTTGAAGAATATATTTTAAGGTTTTAACCTAAAGTTCAGAATGCAGATATATTTAATAATTTATTTATTTCATAATGGATAATCCAAAGTATCTGTTTTAGACTAAGTTTTCTGAATTTTAAACAAGTATACAATAAAAATAATTTTTTTAAAGGTTAAAAGCTTCAACAAAAATAATAATTACTAGAAGTTTAGTAATAAAAATACTGTAACATTTTGGTGAGGTACTATATAGTTTGATCATATACACTTTTATTTTTGTCTATTATTGAATAAAATACTAAATGAAAAAATTAAATAAAATATCATACTTACTAGAGGAAATAATTTAGAAAGAGGGGGATAAAGATAGTGTGCGAGAATTTATACTTTGAATTAATATAAATAATAAAATAAAGAAAATAATAATTATTACTCAAAAATATTATTGATAAATTCAACTATTATATAGTGAAAGATTTAAAATAAATAAAAAGATTATTTTATGAGAAATAAAAACCATATTCATTATGGTATATTATAATAGAAGTAACATATAAGGATATAAAGTAAGTGACAAGCTAATAAAAAGTTAAGTAATAATGTAATCATATTATGTAACAGGTAACACAATAACAATAGACAAGGAACAAAAAATAGAGAATTTAAACTTATCTTAATTTATTTACGGTAAAATTAATTATCTAATATATTATAATTTATTTTATATCTCAATTGTTTGGAAGCAATACATACATTTTTTTTCCTACCAGTACTAGCAATTTCTATGCTAAAATATATAAGAAGGAGGATGGATTCTTCTCTAATGGCTCAGGTATGGACAATCACTTTTTAGCGCATTGTTGATATTTATGTTCTCTCAAATTGTATGAGCCAATTGATAGAGCAACCAATGGGGTCGAATATATATATATATATATATATATATATATATATATATATATATATGTGTGTGTGTGTGTGTGTGTGTGTGTGTGTGTGTGTGTGTGTGTGTGAATTAGAATGAAATAGATTTGGATAGAGTAAACACATAGATGAATATAATTGCACTATTTGGGTTGCTATTTACACAAAATAAAGTGAATCACAAAATCATAAGGTAAGATTCATTTAATTAAGAATTACATGTAAGAATTCATCTTCTTTTAGTATATGTGCATCGTAAAAGAAAAATATTTAAAGTAGGTTAATATTTATTTAATTATAATATATTAATCATAACTATATCCCAAAGCTATTATTTAAATTATTAAAAACAATGTGACTTTAATTGTGTGGTTAAAATTAAGGCAACTAGCAAAACTATTGAGCAAATTACGATCCAACTGTTTTATAAGTTGGTAACTCCTAAAAGTTAGAATATATTGGTTGTTAATAAATTATCATGTATGCACATATTAATTTGTCACTGCGTAATTTTAGGTCGGTAGAAGTTGATGTTGATGTGAGAATTTATAATGTTGAGATGATAATAGTATATTTTTATAATTTAAATTAAGATATTACTAAATGTATTTTTATTTGTTATTACTCTATATAGTATGACTTCACTCGGTTTCAATATAGATGAGATAGTTTGACTTGACACGAAATTTAAGAACGAAAAAGAAAACTTTTGAAACTTATGATCCTAATAGTTTTGTGGGGCCATGATATTTGCATGGGTGTAAAAACTTCTCATTATATGTAAAATAAGTAAAATAAAAAATTTAAAGTTAAATTATTTTCAAATACAGAAATGTATCATTCTTTTGGAACAAACTAATAAGAAAAATATTTTATGTAAATTGAAAGGGAAAGGGTATTTATTTTTGAATCATATTGTATTTTTATTTGTTTGTATCACCGGCTATATATGAGGTTATAATATTTAAGTTTATGTCAATAGTTATTCATATACTTTGTTCTTTTTAATTTATAAAATTTAGTAGCATCACAATATTATCCGCACATCGTGCGGGTACTTATACTAGTTAGCAATTAAAGCAACAACCTCCACTCTTTCAATCCTAGCTCAATACATTGTCTCGCTTTCTTAGAATCATTTCTTCCATACCTTTTTCTTAAGTACTTTTAAATATGAAATCTCTTATACTTTAATAGATTTTAAATATACAATTTTATTTTTAGACTTTTCTATTTTGCTTTAGAAGAAATTTAAATTGATAATCAATTAAAAAAAATGATATTCAAGCGCGGAGGTTATAAATATAACGTATATTCACTTATATCAAACTATGAGCAACATAAATATTTTTAAAACAAGGATAAAAATGTTCTCTTCTATTACGCGTTACAAGGAATGCCAGTGTAATAAACATATATTGTCAAAAAACCAATGATTGAAAATAGAAACAGAACACAAAATTAAATGAATACCTCATATGTGTTGGTTATTGTAAAGGCAAAATGTAGACAAATCCTCAAACCTAAATGGTTATGTCCGTAACGTATAATATGATTCCATTTATTAATAGTTGTATTTTTTCCATAATTAAAGGTGTTAAGTAATGTAGTAAAAAATTAGTTGCTAACTCCAAGAGTAAGAGAATGTGCAATGTGTACTCAGATTTGCCTTGTCTTTCTCTTTAGCTTTGGATCCTTCACTGTTCCTTGTGTTGGACGGCAATAGCGATTACCTTATTAGAAAGCGATGATCAAATTATTGAAGGCTCCATTAGTAGTAAAAATTTATTGGCATGTCTGATGTTTACAACAAAATATATTAATTTAATACTCTTATAATGAAGTGAGAATATATACAAATTAATCATAATTAAGTGAAAAAACATATTATGCATCCATTAGTATAGTTTAAATATTCAGTGCAAATAAGCCTTTACTGCTTTCTTATTGTCTTAATTTTGTCTTTCATCTTCTCGCTATGTCCAACATTTAAAAGGTACCTAAAACTCCTTATTTTCCCCCACTCTGATAACTCAAGTTATATATTATTCTTTTTTTTAAGCATATTTAATAAAAGTGAATACCGAACTTCCTTCGAAAAAATAAAGAAGGAAAATAAATAATTAAGTCACTCTCACACTTGTTACTGCTAACTACTCTTATGAAGTCAATAACTTCTTAGCTCAAATTTTATGTACGTCAAAAGAAGACAAAATGTGACAAGAGCTATCCTACTTACTCTGAAATAGTTATTTTAATAAATCGCAAACTTGAGGTTGGGGCCAGTTTACTTAAAGCATGTTGGACCAAAGTTTTTTTCTTGGTCAAAAGTGTTTTTTTTAATTCAAAGTTAAGGTGTTTGACTAAGTTTTTTGAAGGAAAAAATGTGTTAGTGTTTTTGAGTAGAAGCAAAAGTATTTTTTTTTAAAATTACTTTTAGACAAAGAAATTTTCAAAATAAGTAAATTTTAGAAGCTTTGCCAAAAATGTTATTAGTGACTCTCCCGCTTTTACAATTGAAATGGAGTGTTTAAACCAAAGCGTAGGCACATTTATTCCTTTCCCATTTACCCCCTACCATGGGGTAATAAAAATATTAAAAAGAAAGATCATAGATCCAGTTTCCTGACTATCCAAGAAGCATAAAGCCATAAAGAGCTAATTACAATTAAGAATCATAGTAATAAATTTCTTAACAACGTGGATAAAGTCACTAAAGGTAGTACAGTAAAGCAGCCAGCGTTGGATTGGGTGAAAAAGCTAAATCACTAGTATTTCTGTGATTGATTAGGTAAGAAATCCCATTTTACAGAAAGATTAACGCTAGTTTAGGAAATGACAATCATTAGGAAGGAGTAACATATCATAGTAAAATTGTACACATAAGCAAGGGGGGCCCACATTAAATGAGAAAACCTGGCTGTAGCTGTACATAAACTTTGTAAGTATGAAAGCTGGCATTGTCTTTCCTATTTTTTCTTGCGCCGTGTTTGTCGGTGGCAGGCGAAATAGATGGACGTAATAAAAAAATAAGGAAAATTTGTAAAATTTTCACTTTATTTTGGTTTCAAATTTCAATTATTATGACATTATTGTTATTTTTTGACGTCCTAATACATTCGAAATCAGTCTATTTATTTACATATTTCATGATTTTTAACAATTTAAATTCATTATATTCACATTTTGAGTTTAGTGTGACGTTTACTCTTTGTTGTATCATTACTTTCATAATTTCTTTTATTATTTTAAAGGAATTTTTATATTCCTATGCTATATAGTAAACTATATTACCCTTCATGCTTAACTTTTAATATAATTACCTTCTATATACTTAATTACCATTATGTACCATTTTAGGATTTTAATGGTATTAATTAGTCTCCTAATTTTACTCAACCGTGTATTCCCACTCCCCCAAGTTTCTCTCTCCAAATCCCCACGATTTCCTCTTCTAAAACCAGCGAAAATCTGTAATCCCTCCACCATTGACAACCATTAAAAAGTTTTGAAGCTTTAAATTCGAATTTGAGTTTTCAAAAGACATTATTTGTTTGGATTAGATGTTGCTGCAAAGAATTGAGAATTCTCTCTACGTCTCTCTCTATCTCTCAATCCCAAATTTCAGTAATATAAGAGGAAAGGAAAAGAGAGCAGCAATTCCACCATTGATAGCCATTAAAAAGCTTTGAAGCTTTGAAGTCAAATTTGGGTTTTCAAAAATCATTATTTATTTGGATTGGGTGTTGTTGAAAATAATTGAGAATATGGTTTGGAGTTTATATCTCAATTTTGAGAGGTTTTGGTGAAGATTAGACTTGGTTTTGGCCGAATTTCAGATTGAAACTCGAAGAAGAAGAAGACATGATATACATTATATTGTAGAAAAATTGTAGACCGTTGTTTATTTATTTTTTGAGCTTTGTGCTTTTGTGTTAAAAGTTTTGATGAGAGCTTGTTATTCCACTTCGTTTGTTTTGGAGCTAACTTGTGCAGTGGAGAAGATGTGTTTTAAGTTATATATATTGCTATACCTTTAAATTCAAGAAAGTATGGTTGTATTGTATTTAAAGAAGCGTGAATTTGTAGAATAGGTTGAATGTGAGGAATGAGTCAAATAAGACTCACAATGACTTGTTTTTGAGTCAAATAAGACTCACAATGGCGTAAATTGCATGGGGCGCCCTATTTGGTCGCCCCAATTTAACCTATACCCATTTTTTCAAAAAACTTTTAACACTTTTTAAATAACTTCACCCCTCTTTCTCCTCCTTTGTTTTCTTCTTCAAGTTACAAAACAAATTGGTATTTATCTCCAGAAGCAACGTTGTTTTAGTTATAAGGTCAATTTTTTTTAATTGAACGGTTCGACAGTTGTACTTCTGCTCCAAATTTACAGCAAATTAGTCTTAGGAAAAAGTTTAAGTTACCAGTTGGGTTTGTTTTGGATTGCTCACTGTTGGAAAGCGTTTTTGTAAGGCCAATTGTTTGTGTGCCCTTTGAAAATATATATATTTCTTGGTATGATTTTTCATATGCCTCTCTACTTATTTTTGTTTGTTTGGGCACCGTTATTCATTCTTTTATCTCAGAGGACATATATCGAGCATCTTGTGGCTTTCTTAAAAACATAACTTGCTCATTCTAGTTCACTTCAGCTAACAGCCACTAGCTACAACTAAGGCAAAACAACAAAAATACAGCTAGAAAATTATAATTGACAAATACAACATTAACAAAAACTTCAGCTCTAGAGTTGAAGTTTGCCAGTTACAAAGACAAAAACTTCATCTCTAGAGCTGAAGTTTCCCAGTTACAATACAAAAACTTCAGCTCTAGAGCTGAAGTTTCCCAGTTACAACACAAAAACTTCAGCTCTAGAGCTGAATTTTCCTAGTTACAATACAAAAACTTTAGCTCTAGAGCTGAAGTTCGCCAGTTACAAAACAAAAACTTCAGCTCTAGAGCTGAACTTCAGGCCCGACTACTAGAATGCTGAAGTTTTGCGTGATTGCCTTTGCTACTTCAGCCCCATGTGCTGAAGTTATGCGAAAAAGCGGGTACGTTTGCAAATTTTTTTGCAAAGCTGACACAAGTTAAAATGTGACACAAGAAGCGGGTATATATGCAAATGCATCCACAATGGCTTGTTTTCTACATTTATTTTAAAATAAAACGACATATCATTTGAAAAAATTAATATGAAAATACAGAATTTCAATGTTTCTACAAATTATCTACAAAATTTCTACAAACTGTTCATAACAGAATTTATCTTTATTTTCATGCATGTTCGTCTGGAACACTAAAGTCACTTGATATGGCAACATCTCCCGTTATAGAGGAATACAACTTATCTACAATTTTCTACAACTTTCACATATTATTTTCACCCAGTTAAATACAACTACAATAACATAAAACTTACATACAAATTTATATATGTCTTTTGTATATTTTGTATCTGATTTATACATAGTAAAAATAATTTTCATACAACTAATTATATATTATACATCTTATCTACAAATTATCTACAATTTTCGTACATTATTTCTACTAAGTTATATACAACTACAATATAATACCACTTAAATACAATTTTTATACAATGTTGTTCAACTTTCACACAATAGGTAAATGAATAAAAGAAAAATAAACAAACAACAGTCTACAAATTTTATACAATTTCTGCAATATAATGTATGTCATGTCATCATCTTCTTCTTCTTCTTCTTCTTCTTCTTCTTCTTCTTCTTCTTCCGAAATTCAGCCAAAACCAAGTCTAATCTTCACCAAAACTTCTCAAAATTGAGATATAAACTCCAAACCATATTCCCAATTATTTTCAACAACACCCAATCCAAACAAATAATGATTTTTGAAAACCCAATTTGAATTCAAAGCTTCAAAGCTTTTTAATAGCTGTCAATGGTGGAATTGCTGCTCTCTTTTCCTTTGCTTTGTATTACTGAAATTTGGGATTGAGAAATAGAGAGAGACGTAGAGAGAATTCTCAATTCTTTGCAACAACATCCAATCCAAACAAACAAATGTCTTTTGAAAACCCAAATTCGAATTCAAAGTTTCAAAGCTTTTTAATGATTGTCAATGGTGGAGGGGTTACAGATTTTCGCTGGTTTTAGAAGGGGAAATCGTGGGTAATTGAAGAGAAAATCGTGGGGGTGTGGTTTGATACGTGAGTGAGGTGGTTGTAAAATGTCTAGAAGAATATTTAATTCCCCAATATTAGCACCCATAAATAAGGAAGCCTACAGCTACACTGATTCCTTATTTAATGAATTGTCTATATTTTGTAGAAATGCTATTAGCATGGCGGGTAATATACAAAGTATGAACATATTTGGTAATATAGTTTCCTATATGGTATAGGAACAAAAATATCCCTATTTTAAAAAGCACTTCGAACCCCATCAAAATGTTGATTACGCAAGTTAAATTACGAGCCTGTTTGGCCAAGCTGTCAAAATCTGCTTATTTAAAAAAGTACTTTTTTTCATAAGTACTTTTTCCGGAAGTACTTTTGAAAAAAAAATAGTTTGTGTTTGGACAATTTATTTATGAAGTACTTTTTTCAACATTTGGTAAACAAATTATGTTTGACCAATCTTTCTAAAAAGTGCTTTTGAGTGTCAAATTACCAAAAAGGATAGTACCAAGGTTTTATAATTATTTTAAAGAGAAAAATGAACTTAAATATTTATTGTAAGAGACTTTTATTATTTTTTATTTTATTTAATTAAAATATAAAATATAAAGTAAACAAATATAATAAATATTTAACTCAATTTTACATATATAGTTATACCAAAGTATATAATATTATCTAGTATAATTACTTATTGTTACACATTGTCAGCACCTATTTTTGCCCCGCATGAAAATAACTCCTAAAAATAGACCAAAAATAATTTTTATGAATTTTAGGAGTTTTTCTTTATTTAGTTGCATTTCATGCATGTTTAATACTTTAAATTATAGAAAATCCATTAAAGATTTGTCATATTTTCATTTCATGCCATCATAGTTTTAATTTGCATTTTTAGGAATTAATTACTCATCAAGTTGTAGAATTAATACATTACAATTACAACAAAAATACTTTAGTAAAATTAATTTAATTAATTATTAGAAAAAAAGTAAGTAGTTCAATTTTGCAAAATTAAGTTTGAGTTAGGAAATTTGAATGACCACGTTTGAAAATAAATTTGAAGGAAAATGGGGGCTTGTCTTTTTTAAAAAATTGAATGGGCCAATTTTGCAAGACCCAAAATTTTCCTAACCTGGTCCAATCCAATACTCCCTCTTTAAAACTAGCATTTTGCTTGACCTAAAGGATCAGATTTTTAGACCTAGACTCTAATAGACATCCGCCGTTTACAACAAAAATACCCCAGCCCCTACTGATTGAGAAGAAGAACCAAAAATTCCATGACTCCTCCTTAACCAAACCAACTACCCCTGTTCTCTTTTTCCATCTTCACAACCAAAAACCCCTCACCCCTAATACCAGCAAAACACCCTTGACGCAAAAGAGCCTACCTCCCTTCACCCGTCGTTGTTTCTGCTTATCCCCGTTCATCACAACGCGTAGGAAAAGCCATGAAAACCGGCCAAGAACTCCAGCTTTGAAACGCAATGAAGCAGTCCTAAAAGAAGCAAAATTAGTTGCTAAACCCGACTGAAATCGATCCCGAAATCAGACCTAAACAACCACCAAACTCGTTGCTGCCGAGATTTGGGTTTTTCCCACGAGTTTGGAAGGCAGAGTTCGAGCTCGAGGTTTCGTTTGAGGTCGACGACGTTGGATTCGCATTCCATTCACTTCATAGACGATTTGCTGTATCCAAGTTATTATTTAATACAAAGGAATCAATTATTGAGGTCCATTCTGTTGCGGAAGCCAAATGTATATAGTGTGAATAAGTCACAACTACTATACCAAAAATTATGACAACCACCAAATAATAAATAAGACAATAAAGCAACAATAAAAGGAACACCAGAATTTACGAGGTTCGGCTAATTTTGCCTACTCCTCGGACACAACCAATATTTTATTCCACTCCAAAAATACAAGTGAAATAATACTAAAGAGAGAAGATACAAATGCCTTAAGAAGATAAGAAGGCAAATGAGAGGTGTGTTTAAATCCTAAACATTAGGCCTCCTTTTATAGGAAAAAAACCCAACCAATTTGGTCTTCCACCGATGTGGGAGTTTTGGCATTCAACAAATCTCCACCTTGGCAAAATTCCACATCTTCAATTTTCTCTCAATAACAAATTTTGGTTATGTCTTCATCTTCAATCTTCAGTGTTCAATAATGTTGATCAAATCCAAACAATGTTGAAACTTGATCGCAGTCACCACCTTTGTCAGCATATCAGCATGATTCTCTGTAGTAGGAATTTTCTTTACCGTGACTCCACCTTCTTCTATGATTTCTCGTACGAAATGATACCGAACATCAATGTGCTTCGTCCTTGCATGATAAACTTGGTTCTTCGCTAATTGAATAGCACTTTGACGATCACAAAAAATTGTGATACTTTTTTGTTCAACACCAAGCTCTTTTAGCAACCCCTGAAGCCAAATTGCCTCTTTCACATCCTCTGTAATAGCCATGTACTCTGCCTCTGTTGTAGACAAAGCAACTGTTGACTGCAAAGTAGACTTCCAACTAACTGGTGCCTTTGCAAAAGTAAACACATAACCAGTAGTTGATCTTCGTTTGTCCAGATCACCCGCAAAATCTGAGTCACAATATCCAACTACAGACTGATTGTCTTCCTGCTCAAAAACTAACCCGACATCTACAGTATTATGAATATACCGTAGAATCCACTTCACAGCTTGCCAATGCTCCTTCCCTGGATTGTGCATATATCTGCTAATAACTCCAACAGCTTGTGAAATGTCAGGCCTTGTGCAAACCATTGCATACATCAAGCTACCAACAACATTTGCGTATGGTACCTTTGACATATACTCTCGTTCAGCTTCATCCATTGGCGACATAGTAGTACTTAGCTTAAAATGGGAAGCAAGTGGAGTACTAACTGGCTTAGTCTTGTCATCTATGCCAAAACGTTGAAGTACTCTCTTCAAATATTCCTTTTGAGATAAACAGAGTTTCTTTGAACGTCTATCTCTAATTATCTCCATGCCAAGAATTTTCTTTGCCTCACCCAAATCCTTCATCTCGAACTCCTTCTTCAGTTGAATCTTCAACTTATCAATTTCTTCCAAATTCTTGGAAGCTATCAACATATCATCAACATATAGGAGAAGATATACAAAGGAACCATCTTTAAGCTTGTGCAAATACACACAATGATCGTATTTGCTTCTCTTGTACCCTTGCCGCAACATAAACTCGTCAAATCGCTTGTACCATTGTCTAGAAGATTGTTTCAATCCGTACAACGATTTTTCAAGTTTGCACACCATATTTTCTTTTCCAGCAACTTTGAATCCTTCTGGCTGAGTCATGTAGATTTCCTCCTCCAAGTTTCCATGTAAAAACGCAGTTTTTACATCCATCTGAACTAGTTCCAAATCCAATTGTGCTACCAAAGCCAACATAATTCTAATGGAGGAATGTTTTACAACTGGAGAAAATACTTCATTGTAATCAATTCCCTCCTTTTGAGCATATCCTTTGGCCACCAATCTTGCTTTGTAGCGAACATCTACTTGGTTAGGAAATCCTTCCTTCTTTGCAAATACCCATTTGCACCCAATTGCTTTCTTTCCCTTCGGGAGATTGGCCAATCTCCATGTATGATTCTGATGAAGGGACTGTATTTCATCATTCATGGCAATCCTCCACTTATCTTCTTCTGAACTTTGGACTGCGTCTTTATAAGTGGTAGGAACATCATCAGCTACAATTGAGGTTGCACAAGCAACTGTCTCTATGAGACGAACAGGTTTCGTTATTGTTCTTTTTGGCCTGCTGGTTGCTATTGATTCAAGTTGTTGTTGAGGTTCCTGAGTTGGAATCTCCTCTACTGGCTCTCCTTCCAGAGGGTAATCTTCATTTGTTTCCTCCTCTGCTTCTTGTGTAGGAAAAATAAATTTTCCCTCAAACTCCACCTGCTTAGAAGCACCTTCATTTTGTTTGGTATCTTCTGTTACCTTATTTACCATAGCAGATTCATCAAAGGTAACATCCCTGCTAAATATTACTTTCTTTGTCATAGGACACCATAAGCGATATCCTTTGACTCCAGAAGTAATTCCCATAAAAATAGCCTTCTTTGCTCTTGGATCCAATTTTGACTTTGTCACATGATAATATACAGTTGAGCCAAACACGTGCAAAGAGTCATAATCTACAGCAGGTTTTCCGTACCATTTTTCAAATGGTGTTTTGCCATCAATAGCAGCAGATGGTAGACGATTAATGAGGTGGCATGCATATGTAATTGCCTCAGCCCAAAATTCTTTGCCCAAGCCAGCATTGGACAACATACACCGTACCTTCTCCAGCAAGGTCCGGTTCATACGTTCTGCCACTCCATTCTGTTGTGGTGTATGTCTAACAGTGAAGTGTCGGACGATGCCATCATTTTCACAGACCTTATTGAAATGATCATTTTTGTATTCACCTCCATTGTCTGTGCGAATACACTTGATCCTCTTGCCTGTTTGATTCTCCACCATCGTCTTCCATTTGAGAAAAATTCCCAACACTTCATCTTTGCTCTTCATTGTATACACCCATACTCTTCGGGAAAAATCATCAACAAAGGTTACAAAATAGTGCTTCCCACCCAATGAAGGTGTTTTGGAAGGACCCCAAACATCAGAGTGTACATAATCCAAAATGCCTTTAGTATTATGGATCGCTGTACCAAATTTAACCCTTGTCTGTTTCCCTTTGACACAATGCTCACAAAACTCCAAGTTGCAAGCCTTTACTCCTTTTAACAATCCTTGATCTGATAGAGTTTTCAAGGATTTTCCTCCAGCATGTCCCAAGCGCATGTGCCATAGCTTGGTTGCTTCTGCCTCTTTGTCGTCACTGGATGTCACTGTCGCTGTCCCAATAACTGTACTGCCACGATAGCGGTACATATTATTATTCTTCCGATTAGCCTTCATTACCACTAGTGCACCGGAGCATACTCTCATCACTCCATTTTCTGCAATGATTTTGAACCCTTTTGATTCTAGGGCTCCCACAGAGATGAGATTCTTCTTCAAATCCGGTACATATCGAACATCTGTTAATGTTCTGATCATTCCATCATGGTTCCTTAATCGTATTGAACCAATTCCATATGAGGTAAGATGGTTGTTATCCGTTGTGTGGATGACTCCATATTTTTCTTCTTGAAAATCCACGAACCAGTCCCTATCGGGACACATATGATAGCTACAAGCCGAGTCCATCAACTATATGTCTGATGATGTTGATGACTCTGTTGTAACTAATGAGAAGTCTGAATCATCACAATCAGCTACATTTGAATCCATAATGGCCTTTCCATTGTTATGTTTGGCCTTATTCTTCAACTTCGGACAGTCTTTCTTCCAGTGCCCTTTTTCTCGACAAAAGGCACATTCATCTTTGCTGGGTCTGGATCTTGACTTGGATCTTCCCTTCTTTGTCCTCGTTTGATTTTGAGGACGACCCCTCACAAATAGTGCTTCTCCTTCTCCGCCCTTCTGTTTTTCTCGCTTTCTTTGTTCATAGCTGTACAAAGCCGAACAAACTTCTCTGAGAGAAACTTCGTCATTTCCATGGAGTAGAGTAGTTTCAAGGTGCTCGTACTCATCAGGAAGTGACGCCAACAACATCAAGGCCAAGTCACCATCATCATAAGTTGTATCCATATTTTGCAAATCTGTGACCAACTTATTGAAACTGGTGATATGTTCATTCATCGTGGTACCAGGAACATAGGTGAAGTGAAACAGTCTCTTCTTCATGTACAATTTATTTTGACTGTTTTTCTTCAAAAATTTATCCTCCAGTGCTTTCCATAATTTACTTGCAGAAGTTTCCTTTGTGTATGGATATTTCTGCTCTCTAGCAAGGTAGGATCGAATGGTACCGCAAGCAACACGGTTGATAATTCTCCAATCTTCTTCTCCAATAACATCTGGTTTCTTTTCTTCAATGGCCAGATCTAGCCCTTGTTGAAAAAGGACATCTAGAACCTCGCCTTGCCACATCCCAAAATGTCCGGACCCGTCAAAAATTTCTACCGCAAATTTCGCATTTGACACAATTCTTGTCATAAGCGAAGATGCCAATGATGACGTATTGTTGACACTTGATGTAGATTCTTCTTGTTTATTGTCTCCCATCTTTGACACAAATATTATTTAATAGCTGACGACACAAATCAAGATTATTTCCTTTCTGGTGTGGAAGATCAGACTAAGCTGCAACCACAGAGCATACTCAGACAGAACCTTGACTCAGTTACCAAGATAAATCTTTTCTGATGTGGAAGATCAGACTATGTTGCAACCACAGAGCATACTTAGACAGTACCTTGGCTCTGATACCAATTGTTGCGGAAGCCAAATGTATATAGTGTGAATAAGTCACAACTACTATACCAAAAATTATGATAGCCACCAAATAATAAATAAGACAATAAAGCAACAATAAAAGGAACACCATAATTTACGAGGTTCGGCTAATTTTGCCTACTCCTCGGACACAACCAATATTTTATTCCACTCTAAAAATATAAGTGAAATAATACTAAAGAGAGGAGATACAAATGCCTTAAGAAGATAAGAAGGCAAATGAGAGGTGTGTTTAAATCCTAATAACTAGGCCTCCTTTTATAGGGAAAAAATCACAACCAATTTGGTCTTCCACCGATGTGGGAGTTTTGGCATTCAACACATTCTTTCTCCCCTGTTCTTCCCTCTTTCTGATTTTTGCTCGTATAAATGGCATGGATTGATAAATTTGGGACTGAAATGTAAATGTATATTTTGAGTTATTTGCTGAAATTTTTGATTTCTTATGTCATGGAGAATGCAGTTACTAAAATCAACTTAGGTTCCTCTCATTGAACAAAAAATGTATTTAGTACTTTGAACTTTATAATGCTTATAACTGATTAACACGAATGAATATTTGACTGTAGTCAAGCGCACCTAAGAGTTTATGACTTTGATAATTTCAGACCCTGAATTCCCTTGAATTGTTGTATGATAGTAGAAAACTGGCAGAACAACAGGCTTAGACATGTCAAAAACCATCATTCTATTTCTAGCTCTATATGATTTCAAAGTGGTGACTTTCATTCTTTTATTGTTTATCGTTTGAGGAATGGGGCTGCAAATGACCATGTGCTACAAGATATGAATTTAGTTACGCAATCGGTTGGTACTCGAAATGAATGATTCCAAATCTTTCTCCATCTTTATGAGTGAAGACAACATTTGCTTCGTACGTTGTCTTGCAAAGAATGCCCGATGATTGTATAAATTTGTGGTTTGATCTTTTATGTGCTTGTTAATTATTTTGGTTGGTCAGCAAGTATGCTAGTTTGAATGAGATTCAATGGTTTGAGTGTTATCAGTGATTCTGATTCATTATCTTACATTATTGAGCTTATAATTGTATAGTGTTGTTCTAAACTTGGACTTTAAAGTTAAAAGGTATGCATTCACTTCAAAATTAGCTTCTGTATTTCCGTATGCCTATGAGTCAATATATATTCTCATAGTCTTGTTGAGTAAACAATTTATTTGGATTTTCAAGTGGCTACATTCACAATTCTTAATTTAATTAGCACTTTCATGTTTTTGGTTTGTTTGGATGACAAGAATGGCTTATTCTGCTGAAAACAAACTATATTTTTATTCTACTAGAACTATATTGGGTTGTTTCAATGAGAGTTAAAATGGAACTCTCAGAGATTGAAATTGGATCGCAACTGTTTGCGTGTTTCTTTGGATGTATTGGGTCGCGATGTGATATTAGATGTGAAAATCAGACCGTGAATATTTAATTGTTTTGCTTTCATCATTTTTCTTAAACGTTATGAGCATGTTTTAGGCCGATCACATCCGGGTAGGCAGTCTTTAGGATTTTCGATATTTGTGCGATATAATTATAGGTTCCAAAAAGAACCCAAAAAATTAAGGCCAAAGTATGCGTTTGCGCAACTTTGGGCCAACCAATCTCAATAATAATAAAATGTTATTAATTGTGTACATGTTCGCGTGACCCGATTACGATTTAAAAAATGAATACTCGTAGAAACGCTTTAGGCGCGACTTAGTTTATTATCACAATTGTGTACACGTTCGCGTGGCATATTCTCGATTTTCAAAACAAACCGAGGGATGCGTTCGCGCAACTTCAACCAAACTCTTTTTAATAAAATAAATAAAGCATTATTAATTGTGGACACGTTCGCGTGACATGATTCTTGACGCGCCAAAGGAAAAGAGTATACGTATGCGTAACTCAATTCCTTAATTACGAATAGTCAAGAAACTAAAAGCGGCTAAAGGTATAAATACACATAGGTCCTAAAAATGAGTAGTTAAACAATTTAAGCCAAGTATAAATCACTAGGTGACCGTGCTAGAACTACGGAACCCGAAACTTCCTAACACCTTCTTCCGAGTTAGCAGAATTCCTTACTTAGAATTTCTGATTCGCAGACTTTTAAATAAAGTCAAAATTTCCTTGATTTGGGATTTTAAAATAAACTGGTGACTTGGGACACCAAATAAACTATTCCAAGTGGCGACTCTGATAAATAAAATAATCCCATTTCGATTAATGTCACTTTAATTGAAAAAACTCCCCATATACCCTCTCGGGTGTGTAAAAAGGAAGTGTGACAGCTCTGACGACTCTGCTGGGACAAGAACCTAGAACTTCTTGTTCAGGGTTCAAGAATTCGAGCTTGTTAATGTAATTTTTATTTGGTTTTATTTATTGTTGATATTACTGTATTTTTGTGCACCTAATGTGCTAATTGCTGCTTATTTACCACTTTGATATTATTTGAATTGTATTAAACTGTCTTCTTACGCTTCCCATCCGAGTCTTCTAAAAACGGTGCACATGTTCGCGTGACCCACTTTTTCTATTAGAAGTCATGCCAAATAAAACAAGGTCGGGCCAGTAACAAGGCCGGGTAGACTTTCGTGCTCCCGGTACGTTGTCCCCTCCTCGGCTCGAGTTGTCCACTCGGGTAAGCCAGGTTTAAACCTAGAATAACAAAACCTCATGTCGGATCCCTAGTAGGAACGTTTGTTTGCATCACGCGCATTTGATTTTGGGGACTCAACACAGGGGTTGGGCCCGTCTAGGACAAGTGTACTCAAAGATTAAAAGACCATCCTGATGCATCTTACGTGCTACTTGCGCATTTGTTTGATTCGACTTGCATGTTGACCGACTTCTAGAATAGGGAAAGAAAAAATAAAAATAAAAATAAAGAAGAAAAAGAAGAAGAGTGAGGTAGGTATTTGAAAATCCTGAAACTCTTCCAAAATTCTGAAAAAAAAAAGAAAAGTCATTTCAAAATGAGTCAAACTTTTCAAGTGCCATCATTTTCCTGTTTCGTCAAAACTGACCGAACTACATGGGTCTGATTCTCACCGGATGTGAGATACGTAGGCAAACCTCATCGGTTCCGACCCCAATTTTCAAAAAATATCCAAAAAAAATATTTTTCTTTTAGTACCTTCTTTATAAATCTTTCGTTAGAAAATTCAAAAAAAGAAGAAGAAGTTTTTAAACTAAAAAATAGTTTCCTTCTTTCTTAAATCTTTCATATGGAAAAAGAAATAAAATCCAAAATACGGGTTTCCTTTATTTTGAAGTATTTTTCTCAAAAATTCAAAAAAAAATTATTTCCTTGTTTAAAAGTCTCTCTTTCAAAAAAAAAATAATTTGAAAAAAGTTGAAGTCCAAAAATATTTTCGCTTTTCTTTAGAAGTGCTTTTGTAAAAAAATAAAAATTCAGAAATCCAAAATATTTTCTTAAAAGTCCCTCTTTCGAAAATTAAGAGGCAACATCCAAAATCCAAAAATATTTTCTCTTCTTTAGAAAAAGAGAAAACAAATAAAATTCAAACAAAAATATTTTCTTTTTACTTTTAAATTCCCAAAGTTCAAATCAAAAGCAAATGAATTTTTAGAAGTCTTTCTTTCAAAAATAAAACAAAAATCAAAATCAAAAAAATATTTCCTTTCTTCTTTTAAAGCATTTCTTTCAAAAATTTCAACAAAAAAAAGTTAGTTTATTTACTCCATTCTCGATCTTCCCGAACTACGCAAGATCTGATTCATGCGACGTCATGATACGTAGGCAGTCCCCATCGGATTCGATCATAGCCATAAAATTAATTGAGTGAAAAATAAAACAAAAAAAAGAGAAAGAAAAAAAAAGAGTGCCAAAAAATAAAAGAGTGACAAAAACAAATAGAGAAAAAGAGAGTGCCAAAAAATAAAAGAGCGACAGAAACAAAACGAAAAATAAGAGTGATTAAAGAGAGACAGAAATAAAATAGAAGAGGTACATACTGAAAGAGTTAGTTAAGGCCATGATGAAACATGCAACCGTTCAAACACATGGTAGAAGCGTTTAATTGTTAGGTGCATTGCATCCCAACATGCAATTTCCTATATGATAAATGTCTCAAACTAATAAGGTTGTGGTGTGAGCAAATTAGCCAGGTTCTGTTCAGGTGGTTGATTTTGTTGGTATGCGGTGATGTACGCATAACCTTGCACGCAGCCACAACATTATACACAAAATCGAGCTCCACCTCCCAGAAATGCCCATCCTTACCAAGCTCCATATAATCCCAAATCAAATATTCCCAGTACAATCCTTGCCCAAGAGAGCCTTTCAAAAGGAATCAGTTCACCTATTGGTGAATCATACTCGGGTTTGTTCTAAAAGCTAGTCAGGCGAGGTCTGCTGCAGCCGGTGGCCCCAAATCGGCCAAACCCCGAGTCCCCCTCGCACTGAGCTGACGCTGGATCTGAATACCACTCTGGAGCAGTGAGACATAGTATAGAGTACTGTTGGACCCTCAAAAGGGCGGTTGGAGATTTGATCGAAGCTGAAAGAATCGTTCTTCGGGATGAAGATATTCCTGATGTGACAAATAATCTGTTGCCTACTCACAACACCGGCCAATAATCGGAATGATTTGTAAAAATGAGGAATTTGATCTGGCACTGAAGGCCATTGCATCCATGACCGAGACAGAAGAAAAGTCAAAAAATGGTCGCCAAGCATGAAAATTCCCCATCAGACAGGAGCCTTAGTAGTCAGTCTTGCTATCCTTTCTGCGTCCGGATTATCTCAGGGTGTGATCCAGATGTTCTACTTTATTGTCTTACTTTCTGATGTAAACCCTTCTATCTTTGAAATTCAAGAAAATATTCAAAAAAAATCAATCAAAAATCAAATTAAATTAATATTTCATTGTCCAGGAATGTCTCTTTTCTTAATCTTGTCATTTTTCTTATTCTATTTTTAGTTCTGTTAAATGCATATTTCAATAATATCACATGCTTGCGGACTTCATGCCTAGATCCTGAAAGCTGTCAAACCCCGAAATGATGAATCAAGAATTAGATCGCAATGAAGATAATTTTAAGAAAATAAAACAAAGATTCGGAACATCTGAGGGAAAATTGGCTACAGATTGGAAAGGTCCATACATTGCAACAAGAGTACTGCCAAAAGAGCGCGTTGTACTTGGGACACATCGAAGGAAATGTCCTTAAAACAACTGTCAATGCAAATGCAATCAAAAGGTACTATGTTGGATCCTTTATATAGCATTAATGTTCTCCGATTGTGATGAAGAAGACTTTCTTTCTCACTATCCAAATACTTAACCCTTTGCAAACCCATTTGATCCAGTTACTCTTCTTTGGTTACCCTCTTTGGAACTTGAAAGTGTTATTGATTTTTTTTTAATTTAAAAAAGGGAAAAAAGAAGAAAAAGAAATGAAAAATGAAAAAAAAGGAAAAGAAAGAGAAAAGAAAATAAAACAAAACAGAAAAACAAAAGAAAAATCAAAAACAAGTTTCTTGAACTATGTTCGACTTGATTCCGAAAGGATACGTAGGCAGCCTCTCTCTGGGGTTCAGTCATCCCAAAATAAAAATCCAAAGTCCCCCAAAAAGTGAAACTGGGGCAGATATTATAATAGTTAGGTGATGGTTTCGGCTGAAAGGTTCCAAAGTTGTAATTCAATCGAAATTCTTTTTACCCAAATTCGTTCAAGTCCTTCCGATCAATCGGTGAGAATGTTCAAGAATTGGAGGACACAAAGGCTTGGATCTGATACAACCAAATGAGAAAAAAAATGAGAAAGTCTTATTGGTGAAAACCCACACGGGCACCGTGAGGCGACAGTAAGCAAAAAACAAAAACTTAAAAATGAGAGAGTCTTGTTAGTGAAAACTCGCAAAAAGCACTATAAGGCGATGGTAAGAAGAGAAATGAGAGAGGTCAGCTCGTGAAAACCCGCAAAGGGCGCCCCTGATCGAAAAGAGGATCCTCACAGTCATCGGCATCGACAGAGTCTTGGCAAGGTTTCTCGATTTTGAGGCAAAAGTTGTGATGAATTTCTGAGAGTCAGACGGTTTACATAGATCAAGCATCTAGTTCAGAAGGCATGTCATGTTCATTGAAGTTTTCATGTACTCCAGATAAGTCCTTCTTTCCTTTCCCCGAAAGGGACACTTCTTATTTTAAACTCATTCTCCATTCCATTGTGTGTTTTCTTTGAATCCTTTTCGATCTAATTCTATTCCGAAACTAAGACAAAGAAAGGTTGGTAAGTCTGATTTACAGGGCTTCCATTTGACACGAGCTAATGTGCAAATAGGCACCCAACCTCGTCAGGGGTATCAAGTCGACTGGCCATGGTGGCCGATGCTTCGAAATCAAAACTCTTGAAAGGAGGAAATCAAATTGAAGTGCCTATAAAGGCAAATAAAGTTGAAAAGATTGAGTCCCACGTGGCTAACCGTCTCGGAAAAGGTTTGAAAAGCCAAGGTGCCCCAAATGCTCTGAAATTGAAGTTGGAAGAAAGAAGCCAAAAATGAAAGGCCTAAAAAGGCGAAATAAAGTTGGAAAAAGGTTAAGTCCCACGCGACTAGCCGTTGCAGCAAGTTTGAGGAACCAAAAGTTTCCCAATGCTCCGAAGTAAAAATTGAAAAAAAAAGAGTCAAAAGGGAAAGGCCTGCAATGGTAAAATAAAGTTGAAAAGGTTGAGTTCCACCGACCAACCATCAAGGCAAAGTCTGGAAAAACCCGAGGTTCTCTAGGGCCTGAAATAAAATCGGTCCTCAGGGAACAAGCAGTCGCAGTTAAGATTTTTATCAAAGAAGTCGGGCCGAGATTAAGTAATTGAAACAATCAAGGCCACAAAACCAATCACCATTTCAAACTAACTATTATTCTTTGTTTGAAAACAGGAAACATGTGCAATCCAAAAGTGACCTTGCAAGAAGCAGGTGCAACAAAAAGAAACTGTGAAAGGGCTAGAAAAAGCTCTGTAGCAATAATCAATCCAAAAGGGAAGTTTCCTCCAAATTCTTTCCTGCATTTTTACTCATTTTTCTTAAACTAAAAAAAAATGAATGAAAAATGAAATGAAAAGAAAACAAAAGAAGAAAAATTCAAAACCATGGTAACATAAGGTCTCCAATCTCTAGATACGTTTTCCCAACATAGGGTCTCATTCCCTAGTCACTCCCAGCATAACCTGGTAGTCTTTTCCATTATAGGGTTCCACTCCCTAATTGATCCCCAATATAACCCGTGGACCTCCCTGGCATAACCTGAGGACCTTTTTTCTTTTCCGACATAACCCGATGACTTTTCTGGCATAACCCGTGGACCTCCCCGGCATAACCCGAGGACCTTTTTTCTTTTCCGGCATAACCCGATGACTTTCCCAGCATAACCCATGGATCTCCCCAGCATAACCCGAGAACCTTCTTCTTTTCCGGCATAACCTGATGACTTTCCCGGCAATATCCGAGGACCCTTTTTCTTTACCGGCATGACCCGATGACCTTTCTCGGCATAACCCGTGGACCTCCCCGGCATAACCTGAGGACCTTTTTCTTTACCGGCATAACTCGATGACTTTTCCGGCATAACCCGTGGACCTCCCCGGCATAACCCGAGGACCTTTTGTCTTTTCTGCAATAACCAGATGACTTTTCCGGCATAACCCGTGGACCTACCCAGCATAACTCGAGGACTTTTTTCTTTTCCGGCATAACCTGATGACTTTCCCGGCGTAACCCGTGGACCTCCACGGCATAACCCGAGGACATTTTTTCTTTTCCGGCATAACCCGATGACTTTCCTGGCATAACCCGTGGACCTCCCCGGCATAACCCGAGGACCTTTTTCTTTTCCGGCATAACCCGATGACTTTCCCAGCATAACCCTTGGACCTCCCCGGCATAACCCGAGGACCTTTTCTTTTTTAGCATAATCCGATGACCTTCCCCGGCATAACCCGAGGATCTTTTCTTTTTCGGCATAACCCGATGACCTTTTCCGGCATAACCCGATAACTTTTCCGGCATAACCCGGGGACCTTTCCGGTTTAACCCGGTCATTTTTCCAGCATAACCTGATAATCTTCCCAACTTGGGGCCTCAGATCCCCATTTGATTGCATTTTAGATATAGGGTCTCCACTCCCTAATCTCCTTTTCTCAGGGATACACAATCCCAACTTTATTGTTTCCAGAAAGAAATAGTTTAGATTTTGTTACAATAACTCACGAAATTTTTCTAGTGAAAACTGGGGCAGAAAAATTTCGTTCGTTTGTTTGTTTTGGTGCCTGAATAGGTTTTTACCGTGAGGCACAAGGTTTGAGATGACCAAAAGGAGAAGTCTCAACCCAAATAATAATAAAAAAAGAGGTTGAACTCTCAGTGCAGAAGCGGAGAAAAGATGTGGGCTGCCCAAGATATGATTGAAGTCACAAGTTTTGTATGTCCCGCCTTAATCTGAAGAGCTGAAGAAAAATGAACTAGAGTTCGCAGCTAACGAGCATCAAGATTCAGATTAGAGTCTGCAGGAAGAACCAGCTAAGAATCAAGATCAAGCTTCAGAAGAGTTATAGATATGAATCTTGTAACTTGTAGCTGATAGGTTTAGTTAGTCTTTTTCATTTTGATTTTGATGTAATAATAGGACTGTGGACTGGAGCTTCGACGGAACCTCACTCGACTCTCGAACTCATCACTCCATCATCCTTCCAGAACTACAACGACCTGATTCCTTTATAGCCAAGGATATGTAGGCAACCTCCGAAGCAAGGTTCGGTCAAACGTTTTCAAAATGCTTCCAAATGGAGTTTCAAACGGGCAAAAATTGCTCGTAATTGCTCACTTTATCTTTTCCCGAAAACTCTTCATGTTTTCGAGCAAAGATGGGCAGCTGTGAGCATCTAATTTTTGCCCCGCATGGAAATAACTCCTAAAAAAAGACCAAAAATAATTTTTATGAATTTTAGGAATTTTTCTTTATTTAGTTGCATTTCATGCATGTTTAATACTTTAAATTATAGAAAAATTATAAAATATTTGTCACATTTTCATTTCATGCCATCTTAGTTTTAATTTTGCATTTTTAGGAATTAATTACTCATCAAGTTGTAGAATTAATACATTAAAATTACAACAAAAATACTTTAGTAAAATTAATTTAGTTAATTATTAGAAAAAAGTAAGCAGTTCAATTTTGCAAAATTAAGTTTGATTTAGGAAATTTGAATGACCACGTTTGAAAATAAATTTGAAGGAAAATGAGGGCTTGTCTTTTTTAAAAAATCGGATGGGCCAATTTTGCAAGACCCAAAAGTTTCCTAACCTGGCCCAATCCAATACCCCTTCTTTAAAGCCAACATTTTGCTAGACCTAAAGGATCAGAGTTTTAGACCTAGAGACCTAGACTCTAATAGACATCCGCCGTTTACAACAAAAATACCCCATCCCCTACCGATCTTCTTCTTCTTCTTCAAAGAAGAAGAACCAAAAATTCCATGGCTCCTCCTTAACCAAACCAACGACCCCTGTTCTCTTTTTCCATCTTCACAACCAAAAACCCCTCACCCCGTAAAACTAGCAAAACACCCTTGACGCCAACGAGCCTACCTCCCTTCATCCATCGCTGCTTCTGCTTATCCCCCTTTATCACAACGCACCAGAAAAGCCATGAAAACCGACCAAGAACTCCAGCTTTGAAACGCAATGAAGCAGTCCTAAAATTAGCAAAACTAGTTGCTAAACCCGGCTGAAATCGATCTTGAAATCAGACGTAAACAACTACCAAATTTGTTACTGCTGAGATTTGGGTTTTCCCGGCAAGTTTGGAAGGCAGAGTTCGAGCTCAAGGTTCCATTCAAGGTCGACGACGTTGGATTCACATTTCATTCACTTCATAGACGATTTGTGTATCCAAGTTATTGTTTAATACAAAGGAATCAATTATTGAGGTCTATTATTTCTCCCCTGTTCTTCCCTCTTTCTGACTTTTTCTCGTATAAATGGCATGGATTAATGAATTTGGGACTGAAATGTAAACGTATATTTTGAGTTATTTGCTGAAATTTTTGGTTTCTTATGTCATGGAGAATGCAGTTGCTAAAATCAACTTAGTTTCCTCTCATTGAACAAAAAATGTATTTAGTACATTGAACTTTATAATGCTTATAACTGATTAACATGAATGAATATTTGACTGTAGTCATGTGAGGACCCAAAAGGTCATTACTTGTGTTGCAAGTGAATTCAGTGTTCTGAGGCCTAAAACCCTCCTCTTTACTCAATTTGATTTACGTGCGTGGTCCGGACCTATATCCAGAAAGCCTTCTATGTGAAAATATGAGAAATAGAAACCTTTTAGAGTTAAAAAAAACTGATTATGGTTGACTTTGGTCAACATTTTGAGCAAACAGACATGAATCCGTGTTCTGACGATCCCGGGAGGTCCGCAGTAAAATATAGGACTTGGGCATATGCCCAGAAATGAATTTCGAGGTCCCAAGCCTTAGAAATCAATTTTTGGAAGAAATTATTTTACTGAATTATCTAAGAAATAAAGAAAAGAATTAATATTTGAAACCATTGTTATCGGGCCCGTATTTTGGTTCCGGAGCCCGGTACAAATTTTTTATAGTATTTGAAAGATAACTGTGAAATTTGGTGAAAAACAGAGTTTATTTGACGTGAGTTGGACTTCCGATTGAAGAGTTATGAACTTTGAGAGTTCTTGATGAAAATGTTGAGTTTTGAGGTTTAATTCATGATTTTACATGTAATTTTGATGATGTGATCGCACGAGTAGGTCCATATGATGTTTTTGAGTTAGTATGCACATTTGGTTTGGATTCCCAAGGTCTCGGGTGAGTTTGGGGTAGGTTCCGGGGTGTCTTAGGCTTAAAACATGGCTACTGGGGGTTCAGAGAAGTGCAAATCTTTGAACCCGCTAAAGCGGTCCGCACTAGTTTTTGTGCTGTTCGCACTGGTGACTGTGCGGCCGCGGTTGATTTTTGTGCAGTCCGCATAGGTTCACTGGTCTGACTTCGGAAGCCTCTATCTTTTGATCTATAAGGAATTGTGAGATGATTCAAAAACAAAAGTTGTAGGTCTTCATGTCTAGTTTCCATAAAGGTAAAGAAATAACAAGTTGGACATCTGTAGAGAAAGTTATGACCAAAATACTAAAGCATGTCACTGCAGTCCACACGGGGGCTGTGCGACCGCAGTTGATTTTGTGCGGTCCGCACAGGGGGTCTGAGAGGGGTATATTAAGACGGGATTTTCAGTTATTTTTTATTTTTTAGAATCCCAAAAACATAAGAGACAATTTTTCAAACAACCGTTTTTCTCAAAAATATTGGTAAGTGATTTCTAACTCGTTTTCTTCAATCATTAACATCTTTTCACATGATTTCAACTCAAAATCAATGATTTTCATGGGGAAAATTGGGTGTTTTGGGTAGAACCTAGGTTTTTTCAAAATTAGGGATTTTGACCTCGATTTGAGGTCCAATTTCAAAACAAATTATATATTTGAGTTCGTGGGGGAATGGGTAATCGGGTTTTGGTTTGAACCTCGGGTTTTGACTATATGGGCCCGAGGGCGAATTTTGACTTTTTGGATAAAAATTTAGAAAACTCATTTTCATGCATTCAAATTGATTCATTTAGCGTTTATTGATGTAATTAAATAACTTGTGACTAGATATGAGCAAATTGGTGGTGGAATCAAAGAGTAAAGCTATAGTTGAATCGTGAATTGTGTTCATGGCATCGAGGTAAGTGTTTGGTCTAACCTTAGCTTGAGGGATTAGGAGTCAGGTCTTGTTTGCTATCTGGTAATTGTTGAGTACGATGTATAGGCATGGTGACGAGTATCTATACGTTGGTGTCTAGCATGCCCGTGAGTCTTATATTGTGATTATCATGACTTCGTTGTATCTTTCATGCCTTGGTAATGGTTTCTACTTATTGTGTAAAGTTTGTGGAAGGAATTGTGACCTATGAATATTGAGGAGCGTTGGCTCAAGTTGTATAACGAATTGTGAAAGTATAAGTGATAATTGAACCTCTAGAGCATTGGCTCGAGTTGTGAAGTTAATTGTGAAGTAAAAGTGAGAAAGAGAAGAGATCATTATGTTGTTGCCCTTGCCGGGCTATTGTTGATTTATTCGTTGTATCCCATGCCGGGATGTTGAGGTTATTGATGATGTTCCCTTGCCGGGATTTAATTGTTGAATTGTTGTTCCCTTGCCGGAATCTTTATTGCAATTCCCTTGCCCTATTGTTTATGATTGTTGTTTCGGTGAGGAAGAGAGTTAAAGCACGAAGGGTGATGTCGTGCATTGTTTGTTTTGTGAGGAAGGAGTGTAAAGCACGAAGGGTGATGCTGTGTATTATTGTGAGGAAAGAGTGTAGAGCATGAAGGGTGATGTCGTACCGCACGATGTACCATTCCGTGCTGATTTTATTGATTATATGGTGAGGAAAAAGAGTAAAAGCATGAAGGGTGATGCCGTGCACTTTTTTGTTATATGATTGCTTTGGTGAAAACGAGAGTAAAAACACGAAGGGTGATGCCATGCATTTGTTGATTTCTGATTCTTTGTTGATATCCAAGTTATATTGTTTCTTTCATTACTTGATGTCTTTCTATTTAGAATTGTTATATCCCCACAGCATGCTCCCCCTCCCATATTGACTGGTTATTTCTGTATTTCTTTCCGCTGCATATATATTTGAATTGCACAGGTTATTTGGTAGTCTGGTCCTAGCCTCGTCACTACTTCGTCGAGGTTAGGCTAGACATTTACCAGCACATGTGGTCGGTTGTGCTGATACTAGACTCTGCACTATGTGTAGATCCCGGAGCAGCTTTTGGACCGTAGTGTGGAGGCTACCTTCAGTCCATGCGGATATCCAAGGTAGACATGTAGGCGTCCGCAGGCCCTGGCGTCTCCTCTATTCCTATTTCCTGTTTCATTTTCCTTTTATTCAGAAATAGTGTATTGTCATTTTCTTCAAACTTTGTGTGTAGTAAATTTTAGACCGTGTGTGATACTGTGACACCAGGTTTTGGGTGCTTTAGGTTTTAAGAGTTGTAATAGATGCATATTTCAGATATTTAGTTGTTATCTTCCGTTTAATTATTTAAAGTTCCGTTGTTTTCATATTATCGTCTTATATTTGTTTTAAAGAAATAATTGAGTGATGAAATAAGTAGTTAAATGATTGGCTTGCCTAGCTCACATTAGTAGGCGCCATCACGACTCTCGAGGGTGGAAAATTCGGGTCGTGACAAGTTGGTATCAGAGCCCTAGGTTACACGGGTCTCACAGTTCACATACAAGCTTAGTAGAGTTTGAGAGATCGGTACAGAGACGTCTGTATTTATCCCTTAGAGGCTACAAAGTTAGGAACAACCTCACATTTATTCTCTCCTGTCATGCGGTTTGGTTTCTCAATGCTAATTGAATTTATACTCTGTTCTTTCGTAGATGGCGAGAACACGCGCTTCCTCATCCATTGACCAGCAACCCGAGCCCCTAGTAGAAGTTTCCACGAGGGGCAGAGGGTGAGGCCGAGGCCATGCTAGAGGCCGAGATAGGGGCAGAGCTCAGCCCCGAGCAGTAGCACCAGTGGCGGAGCCTCAAGTTGACTTTGATGATGAGGTTCCAGTCCCAACAGTTCTGGTGGGCCCCGCTCAGGTCCCAGAGGGGTTTATTGCTACCCCAATTCTTAAGGATGCTCTGGTCTATCTGGTGGGCCTCATAGAGTGTGTCACCCAAGCAGGCTTGCTTCTTATAGCACCAGCCGTCTCTCAGGTTGGAGGAGGAGCCCAGACTCCTGCTACTCGCACTCCGAAGTAGGTAGCTCCCCAGTTTCAGACTTTAGTGGTTCAGCCAGTTGGAGTAGTTCAACTGGGTGTGGTAGCTCAGACCAGCGATGGAGCAGCTATGTCTGCCGATGCTTTGTGGAGGTTGGATAGGTTCACCAAGCTCTTCACTACTACTTTCAGCGGTGCATCTACTGAGGATCCCCAGGATTATCTAGACAGCTGTCACGAGGTTCTTAGGAACATGGGGATATTTAAGACCAATGGGGTCGATTTTGCTAATTTTTGCTTGTCTGGATCTGCCAAGACATGGTGGAGAGATTACTGTTTGGCTAGACCAGCTGGATCGCCAGCTTTGACTTGGGAGCAGTTTACGCAGCTATTTCTGGAGAAGTTTCTCCCCATCACTCAGAAAGAGGCCTATCGGAGGCAGTTTGAGCACCTCCAACAGGGTTCTATGACTGTTACCAGTATGAGACCAGATTCATCAACTTGGCTCGTCATGCTCTTATTATACTTCCCACCAAGAGAGAGAGGGTGAGGAGGTTCATTGATGGACTTATTCAGCCGATTCGTCTTTAGATGGCTAGGGAGGCAGGGAGTGAGATATCTTTCAGGAGGTGGCCAATGTGGCCCGGAGAGTGGAGATGGTTCTGTCACAGGGAGGTAGTCATGGGTCGGACAAGAGGCCCCGTCATTCAGGCCGATTCAGTGGTATCTCGTCTGGAGGTAGGGATTCATATGGTAGAGGCCATCCTCCTAGGCCTTTTCAATAAGCACTTCAGGTTTCTCACGGTGCTTCAGGTAGCCATGGTCCTCAGATGCAGTATTCTGATCAGCAGTCCTACAGTGCACCACCAGCTCCTATCAGAGCACTGTCGCTTCAGAGTTTTCGGGGTGGTCATTCAGGTCGTCAGGGCCAGCAGTCTCAGCATCCGAGGGCTTGCTACACTTGTGGTGATATGGGTCACATTGCTAGGTTTTGCCCTCGAGCACTGAGTAAATCTCAACATCAGGGTTTTCGTGCTATGGTTCAGGCACCAGGTGTTCCACAGCCCGCCCAGCCAGATAGAGGTGGGGGTAGAGGTGCTAGAGGTGGAGGTTGAGGTATTAAAGGTGGAGCTTAGGCCGCTAGAGGTGGAGGCCAGCCAACAGCAGGCCGTCCTAGAGATGTAGTTCAGAGTGGTGGGCCCCAACCTCGATGTTATGCTCTTCCAGCTAGGCCCGGGCTGAGGCTTTAGATGCAATTATTACAGGCACGGTTCTGGTTTATGATATAGATGATTCAGGTTTATTTGATCTAGGGTATACATACTCGTATATGTCATCTTATTTTGCATTATATCTGGTCATGCCTAGTGATTCTTTGAGTGCTCCTGTTTATGTGTCTACACCGGTGGGTGATTCTACTATGGTAGATCGAGTCCATCGTTCATGTGTAGTCGTGATTGGGGGTCTTGAGACTCGTGTAGATTTGCTTCTTCTGGACATGGTTGATTTCGATGTCATATTGGGGATGGACTGGTTATCACCTTACCACGTTATCTTGGATTGTCATGCCAAGACTGTGACCTCAGTCTTGCTGGGTTTACCTCGTTTAGAGTGGAGAGGGACTCCTGGTCATTCTACTCGTAGTGTTATCTCTTATATGAAGGCTCGGCGTACAGTCGAGAAGGGGTGTTTGGCCTATTTGGCATATGTTCGTAATTCTAGTGCTGAGGTTCTTTCTATTGATTCAGCGCCTGTTGTTCGTGAGTTTCCTGAGGTATTTCCGTCAGACCTGCCGGGTATGCCACCCAACATGGATATTGACTTTTGCATTGATTTGGCTCCGGGAATGCAACCCATTTCTATCCTACCATATCGTATGCCCCGCCTGAGTTGAAAGAGTTGAAGGAATAGTTGCAAGACTTTCTTGAGAGGGGTTTTATTAGGCCGAGTGTTTCGCCTTGGGGTACACCGATGTTGTTTGTTAAGAAGAAGGACGGATCGATGAGAATGTGTATTTATTACCGGTAGTTGAACAAGGTTACAATCAAGAATAAGTATCCATTGTCGAGGATTGATGATTTGTTTGATCAGCTTCAGGGTGCCAAGGTAGTTTCGAAGATTGACTTGAGATCTGGCTACCATCAGTTGAGTATTAGGGCATCCGATGTCCCTAAGACAACTTTCCGCACTCGGTACGAGCATTATGAGTTCTTGGTGATGTCATTTGGGGTGACAAATACCCCAGCAACGTTTATGGATTTGATGAACCGAGTGTTCAGGCCTTATTTGGATTCGTTCATGATAGTTTTCATTGATGATATTTTGATCTATTCCCGCAGCCGAGAGGAGCACGAGCAACATCTTAGAGTGGTTCTTTAGACCTTAAGGGATAGTTAGTTATATGCTAAGTTCTCGAAGTTTGAGTTCTGGTTGAGTTCAGTTGCATTCTTGGGTCATGTTGTATCAGGAAGGGTATTCAGGTTGATCCGAAGAAAACTGAGGTAGTCAAGAACTGGCCTAGACCAGCATCAGCTATAGAGATTCGGAGTTTCTTGGGATTGGCAGGCTACTATCGTCGGTTCATGGAGAGGTTGTCATTTATCGCAGCCCCGATGACTAGGTTGACCCAGAAGGGTGCCCAGTTCAGATGGTCGGATGAGTGTGAGGCGAGCTTTAAGAAGCTCAAGACAGCTCTGACTACGGCACCAGTGTTGGTTTTGCCCACAGGTTTAGGGCCTTATACAATCTATTGTGATGCATCTCGTATTGGACTTGGTGCAGTGTTGATGCAGGATGGCAAGGGCATTGACTATGCTTTGCGGCAGTTAAAAATTCATGAGAAGAACTATCTGGTTCAAGATTTGGAGTTGGCAGCCATTGTTCACGCGTTGAAGACTTGGAGGCATTATCTGTATGGCGTGGCATGTGAGGTGTTCACAGATCACAAGAGTCTTCAGTATTTGTTCAAGCAAAAGGAGTTGAATTTGAGGCAGAGGAGGTAGTTGGAGTTGTTGAAAGATTATGATATCACTATCTTATATCACCTGGGAAAGGACAATGTGGTGACCGATGTTTTGAGTAGGAAGTCAGCCAGTATGGGCAGTCTTGCTTATATTTAGGTCGGTGAGAGACCGCTTTCTTTGGATGTTCAGGCTTTGGCCAATCAGTTCGTGAGGTTGGATGTTTCTGAGCCCAGCCGTGTGTTAGCTTTCATAGTCGCTCGCTCTTCATTATTGAAGCATATTCGAGATCGGCAGTATGATGATCCCCATTTGTGTGTCCTCAGAGATATAGTGCAGCACGAAGGTGCCAAGCAGGTTACCTTAGGTAATGATGGAGTTTTGAGATTGCAGGGTCGGGTTTGCATGCCTAATATGGATGGACTTCGAGAGTTGATTTTAGAGGACGCCCATAGTTCCCGGTACTCTATTCATCCGGGTACCGCGAAGATGTATTAGGATTTGCAGAAGCATTATTAGTGGCAGAGAATGAAGAAGGATATCGTTGCATATGTGACTCGGTGTTTGAATTGTCAGCAGGTTAAGTACGAGCATCAAAGGCTCGGTAGTTCATTTCAAAAGATTGAGATTCTTGAGTGGAAATGGGAGCGTATCACTATGGACTTCGTTGTTGGTCTCCCACGGATTCAGAGGAAGTTCGATGCATTGTGGGTTATTGTTGATAGGCTGACCAAGTAAGCGTACTTCATTCCTATGGCAGTCTCCTATTCTTCCGAGAGGTTAGCTGAGATCTATATCCGAGAGATTGTTTGTCTTCATAGTGTGCCTGAGTCTATCATTTCGAATCGAGGTACGCAGTTTACCTCTCATTTTTGGAGAGCAGTTCAGCGAGAATTGGGCACACGCGTTGAGTTGAGCACAACGTTTCATCCTCAGACAAAAAGGCAGATCGGGTGGACTATTTAGATTTTGGAGGATATGCTCCGAGCTTGTGTCATTGAATTTGGAGGCTCGTGGGATCGGTTTTTGCCTTTAACAGAGTTTGCCTACAACAACAACTACCAGTCGAGTATCCAGATGGCTCCTTATGAGGCTTTATATGGTAGGCAGTGTTATTCACCGATTGGATGGTTTGAGCTGGGAGAGGCTCGATTGTTGGGTACGAATCTAGTTCAGGAGGCCTTGGACAAGGTCAAGATTATTTAGGATAGGCTTCGTACAGCTTAGTCCAGGTAAAAGCGTTATGTCGACTGCAAGGTTCGAGATTTGACTTTCATGGTCGGAGAGCAGGTATTGCTTCGAGTGTCGCCTATGAAGGGCGTGATGAGATTTGGGAAGAAGGGCAAGCTTAGCCCTAGGTTCATTGGCCCGTTTGAGATTGTTGATCGAGTGGGAGAGGTGGCTTATAGACTTACATTATCGCCGAGCTTGTCAGCCGTGCATCCAGTGTTTCATGTGTCCATGCTTCGGAAGTATCATGGCGATCCATCCCACGTGTTAGATTTTAGCACTGTCCAGTTGGACAAGGACTTGTCTTATGAGGAGGAGCTGGTAGCTATTCTAGACCAGCAGGTTCGTCAATTGAGATCGAAGAGTTTTCCTTCTGTTCGTGTTCAGTAAAGAGGTCATCCCGCTGAGGCATCGACCTAGGAGTCCGAGTCCGATATAAGGAGCCGTTATCCCCATCTTTTTCCCGACACAGGTACTTCCTTCTTATGTCCGTTCGAGGACGAACAATTGTTTTAGAGGTGGAGAATGTGATGACCCAAAAGGTGTTGCAAGTGAATTCAGTGTTCCAAGGCCTAAAAACCTCCTTTTTACTCACTTTGATTTACGTGTGTGGTCCGGACCTATATCCGGAAAGCCTTCTATGTGAAAATATGAGAAATAGAAACCTTTAGAGTTAAAAAAATTGATTATGGTTGACATTGGTCAACATTTTGAGCAAACAAACCTGAATCCATGTTCCGACGATCCCGGGAGGTCCGCAGTAAAATATGAGACTTGGGCGTATGCCCGGAAATGAATTCCGAGGTCCCAAGCCTTAGAAATCAATTTTTGGAAGAAATTATTTTATTGAACTATCTAAGAAATAAAGAAAAGAATTAATATTTGAAACCATTGTTATCGGGCCCGTATTTTGGTTCTGGAGCCCGGTACAAACTTGTTATAGTATTTGAAAGATAACTATGAAATTTGGTGAAAAACGGAGTTTATTTGACGTGAGTTGGACTTCCGATTGAAGAGTTATGAACTTTGAGAGTTCTTGATGAAAATATTGAGTTTTGAGGTTTAATTCATGATTTTACATGTAATTTTGATGATGTGATCGCACGAGTAGGTCCATATGATGTTTTTAAGTTAGTATGCACATTTGGTTTGGAGTCCCGAGGGCTCGGGTGAGTTTCAGGTAGGTTCCGTGGTGTTTTAGGCTTAAAACATGGCTACTGGGAGTTCAGAAAAGTGCAAATCTCTGAACATGCTAGTGCGGTCCGCACTAGTTTTTGTGTTGTCCGCACTGGTGACTGTGCGGCCACGGTTGATTTTGTGCGGTCCGCACAGGTTCACTGGTCCGATTTCGTAAGACTATATCTTTTGATCTACAAGGAATTTCGATATGATTCAAAAACAAAAGTTGTCGCCCTTCGTGTCTAGTTTCCAAAAAGATAAAGAAATCACAAATTGGACATCTGTAGGAAAAGTTATGGCCAAAATACTAAAATATGTCACTCAGTCCACACGGGGGCTGTGCGGCCGCAGTTGATTTTGTACGGTACGCACAGGGGGTCTGAGTTCGAACCTCGGGTTTCGACCATGTCGGCCCGGGGGCGATTTTTGACTTTTTGGGTTAAACTTTAGAAAACTCATTTTCATGCATTCAAATTGATTCATTTAGCGTTTATTGATGTAATTAAGTAACTTGTGACTAGATACGCACGAATTGGTGGTGGAATCAAGGGGTAAAGCTATAGTTGAATCGTAAATTGTGTTTGTGGCATCGAGGTAAGTGTTTGGTCTAGCCTTAGCTTGAGGGATTAGGAGTCGAGTCCTATTTGCTATGTGGTAATTGTTGAGTACGACGTATAGGCATGGTGACGAGTATCTATACATTGGTGTCTAGCATGCCCGTGAGTCTTATATTGTGATTATCATGACTTTGTTGTATCTTTCATGCCTTGGTAATGGTTTCTAATTATTGTGTAAAGTTTGTGGAAAGAATTGTGACCTACGAACATTGAGGAGCGTTGGCTCAAGTTGTATAACGAATTGTGAAAGTATAAGTGATAATTGAACCTCTAGAGCATTGGCTTGAGTTGTGAAGTAAAAGTGAGAAAGAGAAGAGATCATTATGTTGTCGCCCTTGTCGGGCTATTATTGATTTATTCATTATATCCCTTGCCGGGATGTTGAGGTTATTGATGATGTTCCCTTGCCGAGATTTAATTGTTGAATTGTTGTTCCCTTGCCGGGATCTTTATTGCAATTTTATTTATTCCCTTGCCCTATTGTTTATGATTGTTGTTTGGGTGAGGAAGAGAGTTAAAGTACGAAGGGTGATGCCATGCATTGTTTGTTTTGTGAGGAAGGAGTGTAAAGCACGAAGGGTGATGTCGTGTATTATTATGAGGAAAAAGTGTAAAGCACGAAGGGTGATGCCGTGCTGCACGATGTACCATTCAGTGCTGATTTTTATTGATTATATGGTGAGGAAAGAGAGTAAAAGCACGAAGGGTGATGCTGTGCACATTTTTATTATATGATTGCTTTAGTGAGGACGAGAGTAAAAGCACGAAGGGTGATGCCGTGCATTTGTTGATTTCTGATTCTTTATTGATATCCGAGTTATATTGTTTCTTTCATTACTTGATGTCTTTCTATTCGAAATTGTTATCTCTCCACAACATGCTCCCCCTCCCATATTGACTGGTTATTTCTGTATTTCTTTCCGCTGCATATATATTTGAACTGCACAGGTTATTTGGTAGTCTGGTCCTAGCCTCATCACTACTTCACCGAGGTTAGGCTAGACACTTACCAACACATGAGGTCGGTTGTGCTGATACTACACTCTGCACTATGTGCAAATCTCGGAGCAGCTTTTGGACCGTAGTGTGGAGGCTACCTTCAGTCCACGCGAAGATCCAAGGTAGACCTACAGGCGTCCGCAGGCCCTGGCGTCTCCTCCATTCCTATTTCCTGCTTCATTTTCCTTTTATTCAGAAACAATGTATTGTCATTTTCTTTAGACTTTGTATGTAGTAAATCTTAGACCGTTTGTGACACTGCCAGGTTTTGGGTGATTTAGGTTTTAAGAGTTGTAATAGATACATTTTTTAGATATTTAGTTGTTATCTTCCGCTTAATTATTTAAAGTTCCGTTGTTTTCTTGTTATCGTCTTATATTTGTTTTAAAGAAATAATTGAGTAATGAAATAAGTAGTTAAATGATTGGCTTGCCTAGCTCACATTAGTAGGCGCCATCACGACTCCTAAGGGTGGGAAATCGGGGTCGTGACAAGTTGGTATCAGAGCCCAAGGTTACATGGGTCTCATAGCTCACAGACAAGCTTAGTAGAGTCTGAGGTATCGGTACAGAGACGTCTGTATTTATCCTCAGAGGCTACAGAGTTAGGAACAACCTCACATTTATTCTCTACTATCGTGCAGTTTGGTTTCTCAATGCTAATTGAATTTCTACTCTGTTCTTTCGCAGATGGCGAGAACACGCGCTTCATCATCCACTAACTAGTAGCCCGAGCCCCCAGCAGCAGCTCCCACGAGGGGCAGAAGGCGAGGCCGAGGTAGGGGCAGAGCTCACCCCAAGCAGCAGCACCTGCAGCGCAGCCTTAGGTTGACTTTGATGATGAGGTTCTGGCCCCAGCAGTTCCGGTGGGCCCTGCTTAGGTCCCAGAGGGGTTTATTTCTACCATAGTTCTTCAGGATGCTCTGGTCCGTCTGGTGGGCCTCATGGAGAGTGTCACCCAAGCAGACTTTCTTTCTGTAGCACCAGCCATTTCTAAGGCTGGAGGAGGAGCCCAGACTCCTACTACTCACACTCCGGAGTAGGTAGCTCCCCAGTTTCAGACTCCAGCAGTTTAGCCAGTTGCAGTAATTCAGCCGGGTGTGGTAGCTCAGACCGAGAGCAGCTATGTCTGTCGATGCTTTGTGGAGGTTGTATAGGTTCACCAAGCTCGTCACTACTACTTTCACCGGTGCATCTACTGAGGATCCCCAGGATTATCTAGACAGCTGTCACGAGGTTCTTAGGAACATGGGGATAGTTGAGACCAATGGGGTCGATTTTGCTACTTTTCGCTTGTCTGGATCCTCCAAGACTTGGTGGAGAGATTACTGTTTGGCTAGACCAGCTGGATCGCCAGCTTTGACTTGGGAGCAGTTTACGCAGCTATTTCTGGAGAAGTTTCTCCCCATCACTCAGAGAGAGGCCTATTGGAGGCAGTTTAAGTGCCTCTAGCAGGTTTCTATGACTGTTACCCAGTATGAGACCATATTCATCGACTTGGCTCATCATGCTCTTATCATACTTCCCACCAAGAGAGAGAGGGTGAGGAGGTTCATTGATGGACTTATTCAGCCGATTCGTCTTCAGAAGGCTAGGGAGGCAGGGAGTGAGATATCTTTCCAGGAGGCGGCCAATGTGGCCAGGAGAGTGGAGATGGTTCTATCACATAGATGTGGTCATGGGTCGGACAAGAGTCCCCGTCATTCAGGCCGATTTAGTGGTACCTCGTCTGGAGGTGGGGATTCATATAGTAGAGGCTATCCTCAGATACAGTATTTTGATCAGCAGTCCTACAGTGCACCACCAGCTCCGTCAGTGCACCGCCGCTTTAGAGTTTTCGGGGTGGTTATTCAGGTCGTTAGGGCCAACAGTATTAGCAGATGAGGGCTTGCTACACTTATGGTGATATGGGTCACATTGCTAGGTTTTGCCCTCGAGCACCGAGTAACTCTCAGCATCAGGGTTCTCGTGCTATGATTCAGGCACCAGGTGTTCCACAGCCCGCCCAGCCAGCTAGAGGTAGGGGTAGAGGTGCTAGAGGTGGAGGTAGAGGTATAAAGGTGGAGCTCAGGACGCTAGAGGTGGAGGCCAACCAGCAGCAGGTCATCCCAGAGATGTAGTTTAGAGTGGTGGGGCCCAGCCCCGATGTTATGCTCTTCCAGCTAGGTCTAAGGCTGAGGCTTCAGATGTGGTTATTACAGGTACGGTTCTGGTTTGTGATATAGATGCTTTAGTGTTATTTGATCCAGGGTCTACATACTCGTATGTGTCATCTTATTTTGCACCGTATCTGGTCATGCCTAGTGATTCTTTGAGTGCTCATGTTTATATGTCTACACCGGTAGGTGATTCTATTGTGGTAGATCGAGTCTATTGTTCATGTATAGTCATGATTGGGGGTCTTGAGACTCGTATAGATTTGCTTCTTCTGGATATGGTTGATTTCGATGTCATATTGGGGATGGACTGGTTATCACCTTACCACGTTATCTTGGATTGTCATGCCAAGACTGTGACCTTAGCCTTGCCGGGTTTACCTCGCTTAGAGTGTATAGGGACTCCTGGTCATTCTACTCGTAGTGTTATCTCTTATGTGAAGGCTCAACGTATGGTCGAGAAGGGGTGTTTGGCCTATTTGGCATATGTTTGTAATTCTAGTGCTGAGGTTCCTTCTATTGATTATGTGCCCGTTGTTCGTGAGTTTCCTGAGGTATTTCTGTCAGACCTGCCGGGTATTCCACCCGATAGGGATATTGACTTTTGCATTGATTTGTCTGCGGGCACGCATCCCATTTCTATCCCACCGTATCATGTGGCCCCGCCTGAGTTGAAAGAGTTGAAGGAACAGTTGCAAGACTTGCTTGAGAAGGGTTTCATTAGGTAGAGTGTTTCGCCTTGGGGTGCACCGGTGTTGTTTGTTAAGAAGAAGGACAGATCGATGAGAATGTGTATTGATTACAGGTAGTTGAACAAGGTTACAATCAAGAATAAGTATCCATTACCGAGGTTGATGATTTGTTTGATCAGCTTCAGGGGGCCAAGGTATTTTCGAAGATTGACTTGAGATCTGGCTACCATCAGTTTAGGATTAAGGCATCCGATGTCTCTAAGATAGCTTTCCGCACTCAGTACGGGCATTATGAGTTCTTGGTGATGTCATCCGAGTTGACAAATGCCCCAACAACTTTTATGGATTTGATGAACCGAGTGTTCAGGCCTTATTTAGATTCATTTGTGATAGTCTTCATTGATGATATTTTGATCTATTCCCGCAGCCGGGAGGAGCACGAGCAACATCTTAAAGTGGTTCTTTAGACCTTGAGGGATAGTTAGTTATATGCTCAGTTCTCGAAGTGTGAGTTCTGGTTGAGTTCAACTGCATTCCTGGGTTATGTTGTATCAACGGAGGGTATTCAAGTTGATCCGAAGAAGATTGAGGCAGTCAAGAACTAGCCTAGACTAGCATCAACTATAGAGATTCAGAGTTTCTTGGGATTGGCAAGCTATTATCGTCGGTTCGTGGAGGGGTTTTCATCTATCGCAGCCCTGATGACTAGGTTGATCCAGAAGGGTGCCTAGTTCAGATGGTCGGATAAGTGTGAGGCGAGCTTTCAGAAGCTTTAGACAGCTCTGACTACGGCACCGGTGTTGGTTTTGCACACAGGTTTAGGGACTTATACAGTTTATTATGATGCATCTCGTATTGGACTTGGTGCAGTGTTGATGCAGGATGGCAAGGTCATTGCCTATGCTTCGCGGCAGTTTTAGATTCATGAGAAGAACTATCCGGTTCATGATTTGGAGTTGGCAGCCATTGTTCACGCATTGAAGATCTGGAGGCATTATCTGTATGGCATGGCATGTGAGGTGTTCACGGATCACAAGAGTCTTCAATATTTGTTCAAGCAAAAGGAGTTGAATTTGAGGCAGAGGAGGTGGTTGGAATTGGTGAAAGATTATGATATCACTATCTTATATCACCCGGGAATGGCCAATGTGGTGGCTAATGCTTTGAGTAGGAAGTTAGCCAGTATGGGTTGTCTTGCTTATATTCCGGTCGGTAAGAGTCCATTTGCTTTGGATGTTCGGGCTTTGGCCAATAAGTTCATGAGGTTGGATGTTTCTGAGCCCAGCCATGTGTTAGCTTGCACAGTCGCTCGCTCTTCATTATTGGAGCGTATCCGAGATCAGTAGTATAATGATCCCCATTTGTGTGTCCTTAGAGACACGATGCAGCACGGAGCTGCCAAGCAGGCTACCTTAGGTGATGATGGAGTTTTAAGATTGCAGGGTCGAGTTTGTGTGCCTAATGTGGATGGGCTTTGAGTGTTGATTTTAGAGGAGGCCCATAGTTCCCGGTACTCTATTCATCTGGGCGCCGCGAAGATGTATCAGGATTTGCTGCAACATTATTGGTGGCGGAGAATGAAGAAGGATATCATTGCATATGTGGCTCGGTGTTTGAATTGTCAGTAGGTTAAGTACGAGCATCAGAGGCCCACTGGTTCATTTCAAAAGATTGAGATTCCTGAGTGGAAACAGGAGCTATCACTATGGACTTCGTTGTTGGTCTCCCATAGACTTAGAGGAAGTTCGATGCAGTGTGGGTTATTGTTGATAGGCTGACCAAGTCAGTGTATTTCATTCCTATGGAATTCTCCTATTCTTTCGAGATGTTAGCTGAGATCTATATCCGAGAGATTTTTCGACTTCATGGTGTTCCCGAGCCTATCATTTCGGATCCAGGTATGCAGTTTACATCCCATTTCTGGAGAGCAGTTCAGCGAGAATTGGGCATGCGGGTTGAGTTGAGCACAGTGTTTCATCCTCAGACGGACAGGCAGTCTGGACGGACTATTCAAATTTTGGAGGATATGCTCCGAGCTTGTGTCATTGACTTTGGAGGATCGTGGGATTAGTTTTTGCCTTTAGCAGAGTTTGCCTACAACAACAGCTACCAGTCGAGTATCCAGATGGCTCCTTATGAAGCTTTATATGGTAGGTGGTGTCGATCTCTGGTTGGATGGTTTGAGTCGGGAGAGGCTCGATTGTTGGGTACGGATCTGGTTTAAGAGGCCTTGGACAAGGTCAGGATTATTTAGGATAAGCTTCGTACAGCTCAGTCCAGGCAAAAGAGTTATGCCGACCGCAAGGTTCGAGATTTGGCTTTCATGGTCGGAGAATGGGTATTGCTTCGAGTGTCGCCTATGAAGGGCATAATGAAATTTGGGAAGAAGGGCAAGCTTCACCCTAGGTTCATTGGCCCGTTTGAGATTCTTGATCGAGTGTGAGAGGTGTCTTATAGACTTGCATTGCCGCTGAGCTTGTCAGTCGTGCATCTAGTGTTTCATGTGTCCATGCTTCAGAAGTGTCACGACGATCCATCCCACGTGTTAGATTTCAGCACTGTCCAGTTGGACAAGGACTTGTCTTATGAGGAGGAGTCGGTGTCTATTCTAGACCGGCAGGTTCGTCAATTGAGATCGAAGAGTTTTCCTTCTGTTCGTGTTCAGTAGAGAGGTCAGCCCATTGAGGCATCGACCTGGGAGTCCGAGTCCGATATGCGAAGCCGTTATCCCCATTTTTTTCCCGACTCAGGTACTTCCTTCTTATGTCCGTTCGAGGACGAACGATTGTTTTAGAGGTGGAGAATGTGATGATCTTTCAAGTGAATTCAGTGTTCCAAGGCCTAAAAACCTCCTCTTTACTCACTTTGATTTACGTGCGTGGTCCGGACCTATATCCGGAAAGCCTTCTATGTGAAAATATGAAAAATATAAACCTTTAGAGTTAAAAAAATTGATTATGTTGACTTTGGTCAACATTTTGAGCAAATGGACCTGAATCCATGTTCCAACGATCCCGGAGGTCCGCAGTAAAATATGGGACTTGGGCGTATTCCCAGAAATGAATTCCGAGGTTCCAAGCCTTAGAAATCAATTTTTGGAAGAAATTGTTTTACTGAATTATTTAAGAAATAAAGAAAAGAATTAATGTTTGAAACCATTGTTATCAGGCCCGTATTTTAGTTCCGGGGCCCGGTATAAACTTGTTATAGTATTTAAAAGATAAATGTGAAATTTGGAGAAAAACGGAGTTTATTTGACGTGAGTTGGACTCTGATTAATGAGTTATGAACTTTGACAGTTCTTGATGAAAATGTTGAGTTTTGAGGTTTAATTCATGATTTTACATGTAATTTTGATGATGTGATCGCACGAGTAGGTCCATATGATGTTTTTGAGTTAGTATACACATTTGTTTTGGAGTCTCGAGGGCTCAGGTGAGTTTCGGGTAGGTTTCGGGGTGTCTTAGGCTTAAAACATGGCTACTGGGGGTTCAGAGAAGTGCAAATCTCTGAACCTGCTAGTGCTTTCCGCACTAGTTTTTGTGCTGTCCGCACTGGTGACTGTGCGGTCGCGGTTGATTTTGTGTGGTCCGCACAGGTTCACTGGTCCGACTTCAGAAGCCTATATCTTTTGATCTACAAGGAATTGTGAGATGATTCAAAAACAAAAGTTGTAGGCCTTTATGTCTAGTTTCCAGAAAGGTAAAGAAATCACAATTTGGACATCTGTAAAGAATATTATTGCCAAAATACTAAAGCATGTCACTGCAGTCCACACGGGGGCTGTGCGGCCGCAGTTAATTTTGTGCGGTCCGCAGAGGGGGTCTGAGAGGGGTATATTAAGATGGGATTTTCAGTTATTTTTCATTTTTCAAAACCCCAAAAATATAAGAGGCGATTTTTCAAACAACCTTTCTACTCCAAAACATTGGTAAGTGATTTCTAACTCGTTTTCTTCAATCATTAACATCTTTTCACATGATTTCAACTCAAAATCAATGATTTTCATGGGGGAAATTGGGTGTTTTGGGTAGAACCTAGGTTTTTTCAAAATTAGGGATTTTGACCTCGATTTGAGGTCCAATTTCAAAACAAATTATATATTTGAGTTCGTGGGGGAATGGGTAATCGGGTTTTGGTTCGAACCTCGGGTTTTGACCATGTGGGCCCGGGGGCGATTTTTGATTTTTTGGGTAAAACTTTAGAAAACTCATTTTCATGCATTCAAATTGATTCATTTAGCGTTTATTGATGTAATTAAGTAGCTTGTGACTAGATACGAGCGAATTGGTGGTAGAATCAAGCGGTAAAGCTATAGTTGAATCGTGAATTGTGTTCGTGGCATCGAGGTAAGTGTTTGGTCTAACCTTAGCTTGAGGGATTAGGAGTCGAGTCCTATTTGCTATGTGGTAATTATTGAGTACGACGTATAGGCATGGTGACGAATATCTATACGTTGGTGTCTAGCATGCCCGTGAGTCTTATATTGTGATTATCATGACTTCGTTGTATCTTTCATGCCTTGGTAATGGTTTCTACTTGTTGTGTAAAGTTTGTGGAAGGAATTGTGACCTATGAACATTGAGGAGCGTTGGCTCAAGTTGTATAACGAATTGTGAAAGTATAAGTGATAATTGAACCTCTAGAGCATTGGCTCGAGTTGTGAAGTGAATTGTGAAGTAAAAGTGAGAAAGAGAAGAGATCAGTATGTTGTCGCCCTTGCCGGGCTATTGTTGATTTATTCATTATCTGTCTTGCCGGGATGTTGAGGTTATTGATGACGTTCCCTTGCCGGGATTTAATTGTTGAATTGTTGTTTCCTTTCCTGGATCTTTATTGCAATTTCATTTATTCCCTTGCCCCATTGTTTGTTTTTTGAGGAAGGAGTGTAAAGCACGACGGATGATGCCGTGTATTATTGTGAGGAAAGAGTGTAAAGCACGAAGGGTGATGTCGTGTCGCACGATGTACCATTCCATGCTGATTTTATTGATTATATGGTGAGGAAAGAGAGTAAAAGCACGAAGGGTGATGCCGTGCACATTTTTATTATATGATTGCTTTGGTGAGGACGAGAGTAAAAGCACGAAGGGTGATGCCATGCATTTGTTGATTTCTGATTCTTTGTTGATATCCGAGTTATATTGTTTCTTTCATTACTTGATGTCTTTCTATTCTTTGTTGATGTCTTTCTACAGCATGCTCCCCCTCCCATATTCACTAGTTATTTCTATATTTCTTTCCGTTGTATATATATTTGAACTGCACAGGTTATTTGGTAGTTTGGTCCTAGCCTCATCACTACTTCGCCGAGGTTAGGCTAGACACTTACCAGCACATGGGGTCGGTTGTGCTGATACTACACTCTGCACTATGTGCAGATCCCTGAGCAGCTTTTGGACCGTAGTGTGGAGGCTACCTTCAGTCCACGCGGAGATCCAAGGTAGACTTGCAGGCGTCCGCAGGCCCTAGCGTCTCCTCTATTCCTATTTCCTGTTTCATTTTCCTTTTATTCAGAAACAGTGTATTGTCATTTTCTTCAAACTTTGTATATAGTAAATCTTAGACCGTCTGTGGCACCGTGAGACCAGGTTTTGGGTGCATTAGGTTTTAAGAGTTGTAATAGATGCGGATTTCAGATATTTAGTTGTTATCTTCCGCTTAATTATTTAAAGTTCCGCTATTTTTATGTTATCGTCTTATATTTGTTTAAAAAAAATAATTGAGTAATGAATAAGTAGTTAAATGATTGGCTTACCTAGCTCACATTAGTAGACGTCATCACGACTCTCGAGGGTGGGAAATCCGGGTCGTGACAAGTCAATTGCACCTAAGAGTTTATGACTTTGATGATTTCAGACCCTGAATTCCCTTGAATAGTTGTATGATAGTAGAAAACTGGCAGAACAACAGGCTTAGACATGTCAAAAACCATCATTCTATTTCTAGCTCTATATGATTTCAAAGTGGTGACTTTCATTCTTTTATTGTTTATCGTTTGAGGATTGGGGCTGCAAATGACCCTGTGCTACAAGATATGAATTTACTTACGCAATCGGTTGGTACTCGAAATGAATGATTCCAAATCTTTCTCCATCTTTATGAGTGAATCCAACATTTGCTTCGTACGTTGTCTTGAAAAGAATGCCCGATGGTTGTATAAATTTGTGGTTATATCTATTATGTGCTTGTTAATTATTTTGGTTGGTCAGCAAGTATGCTAGTTTGAATGAGATTCTATGGTTTGAGTGTTATTAGTGATTCTAATTCATTATCTTACATTATTGAGCTTATAATTGTATAGTGTTGTTCCAAACATGAACTTTAAGTTTAAAAGGTATGCATTCACTTCAAAATCAACTTCTATATTTCCGTATGCCTATGAGTCAATATATATTCTCATAGTCTTCTTAAGTAAATAGTTTATTTGGATTTTCAAGTGGTTACATTCACAATTCTTAATTTAATTAGCACTTTCATGTCTTTGATTTGTTTGGATGACAAGAATGGCTTACTCTGCTGAAAACATACTATATTTTTGTTCTACTAGAACTATATTGGGTTGTTTCAACGAGAGTTAAGATGGAACTCTTATAGATTGAAATTGGATCGCAACTGTTTGCGTGTTTCTTTGGCTGTATTGGGTCGCGATGTGATATTAGATATGAAAATCAGACAGTGAATATTTAATTGTTTTGCTTTCATCAATTTTCTAAAACGTTAGGAGCATGTTTTAGGCCGATCACATCCGAGTAGGCAGTCTTTAAGATTTTCGATATTTGCGCGATATAATTACGGGTTCCAAAAAATTAAGACCAAAGTATGTGTTCGCGCAACTTTGGGCTAACCAATCTCAATAATAATAAAATGTTATTAATTGTGTACACGTTCGCGTGACCCTAGTACGATTTTAAAAAAATGATTACTCATAGAAACGCTTTAGGTGCGACTTAGTCTATTATCACGATTGTGTACATGTTCGCGTGACATATTCACGATTATCAAAACAAATCGAGGGATGCGTTCGCGTAACTTCAACCAAACTCTTCTTAATAAAATAAATAAAGCGTTATTAATTGTGGACACGTTAGCATGACATGATTCTTGACGCGCCAAAGGAAAAGAGTATACGTACGCGTAACTCAATTCCTTAATTACGAATAGTCAAGCAACTAAAAGCGGCTAAAGGTAAAAATGCACATAGGTCCTAAAAATGAGTAGTTAAACAATTTAAGCCAAGTATAAATCACTAAGCGACCATGCTAGAACCACGGAATCCGAAAATGCCTAACACCTTCTTCCGGGTTAACAGAATTCCTTACTTAGAATTTCTTGTTCGCAGACTTTTAAATAAAGTCAAAATTTCCTTGATTTGGAATTATAAAATAAACCGGTGACTTGGGATACCAAATAAACTATTCCAAGTGGCGACTCTGATAAATAAAATAATTCCATTTCGATTAATGTCATTTTAATCGGAAAAAACTCCCTATATACCCTCTCGGGTGTGTAAAAAGGAGGTGTGACACACATGATTTGAATAATGAAAATACATCATTTCGCACAAATTAGAAGTATATTCCACAAATTACTATATGCTTATTGTTGGGGTTTTGAGTATATTAAATGCTTAAAAGAGGGTGAATGAGAAATGGAGGGAAATGAAATTTTTAAGTGAAATTTTAAGTTTTTCCCCTTTGATAAAGGAAAATTGCCCCATATTGGAAGAGGAAGAGATTTTTTATGGGTATATAAACAATTGCTCTTCTTCTAGCTCTTAAAAAGTTGAGAAGAAGGCAAGCCTCACGCCGTCGTCATCGTCGCTCGCTCACTCGGCTTCGACTTCGGTTTCGGTCAATTGATTGATTAATTTTTTGGACCAAATTTGTTTGTTAATAGTAAATATTAAGAGAAATGCTATTAAATAGCCGTTTTAATAACAAAATATTAATATTAAATCCAAGAATATTAATATTAAAATCCAACCGTTTCTATTTTTCCGTTTTCTGTTTTGGTAACAGAAAATTAACTACCCTCTTCAATTTTTTCTCTTTAATGTTGAGTAAATAGCCATTTATGCCGTGGCCATTTTGCATAAACAGCCATTCTGAAGAGTTGCACCTCTTCAGATTTCAGCCCAACATTGGCTATAAATTCAAGTCCATTCTCTTAGAATTTTCATACGATTTTCTGAGTTTCTCCTCCTTCTTCTGCATTGTTTAACTTCAAAGAAAGCAACAGTAAGTGTGATTTGCTACCGAACTTTGTGTTCGCTGAAACACTGGGGTTTGAAGTACCACTACACCAGTGTGTAATTCGTTCTATCTTGGGAGGAAATAATCCATAATCTTGGGTACTAGGAAGAGATTAAATTCCTTAAGGAAACACTTTGAATTCAGTGGGCTCGGATTAATTTTTATTTCGTTTATATTTCTGTTTATGTTGTTTTATCTTTTCCAGAATTAGTTTACAAATACAGTTTACTAACACTTATAATCTACCATGAAATAATAAGTAAAGTCACTCACACGTGATAATATTTTCCAACAATTTCATCTCTTCTTCTGTCACACAATGCCTCCATATTAGTAGTAGATTTGCCTTGCATTTCTAAAGGAATATCAGAAGACCCATCTCCTTCCTCAATCTTTGCAGTAATGTCTTCATTAGTATAATAGTTGAATTCCTTATCGGTAGAAGAATATCGTCGGATAAAATTATGTATAGTCATGATAGTTGTAACTAGATGATTCTGAGTGACAAACTTGAAATATGGCATTGAGAGTAAATAAAAATAATTTTAAAGAGTAACTAATTATTAGCAACACATAACGTATAATTTAATTTTTTAAAAATTTAATTAGAAACTAATTATTACCTAACCTAACCAACATTGTCGTAAATTGCCTAGCGGCCTATTGTGAGACTGCCACTTGGCTTAATATGGATGTTTTTTCTTCATCTTTTAATAATATATAGATAGATTATGCAATAAAATTGTAAATTTATTACCTATTGGTAGGTAATTTTCACAAATTAGATTTGATAACTATTTTAAAGATTCGAGAACTAATAGCCTATAACAGAAGAAATTATAAATGATTATTTGTAGGAAGAAAATTGATAATCCAAAGAAGAATGTAGATAATTTGCTTTAGTGTGAAGAAAGAAGAAGATAATTTGAAAAGTTACAAGACATTACACCAAAAAAAATCAAAACAAGAAAAGTCAATAAAGAATTTGGAAAGTTACAATATGATTCATGTATATGATATCTTTAAATTTAAGAAAATGATAAAAATCAGAAACAAATATGAAAAAACTTAAATTAGTAAGGGATAATTTGAAAAGTAAAAATTTTAAGGTGAGGATAGTTTTGTCTTAAATAAATTAGTTTTCTTCTTCTGCTTCTTGGAAGAAGCTAGAATTTTCTGCTTCTTCTCAAAAGCAGAAAAACTGCTTCTGCTGCTGGCCAAAAGTAGTTCTTTATCTTGGCCAAATAGCTTAAATTTTTTAATAAGTACTCTTTTTGGGGAAAGAAGTACTTTTGGCCTCCCAGAAGCTTGGTCAAACAGGCTCTAAGTAAAAACCGAAGTATTTGTAAAACAAATGATTTACTCATGTGATATAAATGTTGAAAGTCCTCTTGTTACTGGGAAAAATGATACTTGTATACGGTAAAAATCAGAGGGTCCAATTTTATGGTCATTATGACGCTTCATGGACACGTCTCCAAAGGCTCGAGTTCAAGTTCGAGGTTTAACCCCGAAGGGTTCTCAGCGTTCGATCGGGACAGTACAAATCGGTAGTTATGATGAAAAAATAAAAAGTTCCCAAGGCACGTGATTAAGGCTGACCCAGTCTATTAGGCTAGTACGAGCCCGTACCGTGGCATTAAATGGATGTACCAGAGATTTGTCTTTGTAATAAATGCATTTGTACTATGTTGGGATTCCCCTTCATATATAAAGGGGATCCTTGTCATTTTGTAAGAGATACAACATTGAATACAAGAACATTCTGTGCTCTCTAACTTAAATACATTCTCCCTTGAGTCTATTATTTACATTTATTGCTTACATTTATTGTGTTTTATTTATTGTCCTTCATTTATTACTCATCATTGATCATAAAGAGCCTTCATCAAAGCTCTTAAAACTGAGTCCTTCATCGGTTGTCCACATCTTAGTACCAAGCTCGACCTCGAGGCCCCGTATAACCTGGCTCGACTCCCCGATTCTTAGCCACTCGATTTGCTTAACTATACTGCTTTCAAGTTCTTATCTTATTTTCTAGTCTCGTACTTAACATCTATTGCATAACAACTATCATAAAAATAAATCACGTATTTTTAGAACCATAAAATCAAATCTAATTGTAATTATCATTTTTAAGGTAAACAATTTGGCGCCAACCGTGGGGCTAAAAATAATAGTGATTGTTTTCTTGCTGGTTTACTACATAACGCAAGTTATCTTTCACACTTTTTCTTGTCCAAGAATCTTTGATTTCCGGTCAAAATGTCTAACTCAGTAAACGCACATGAAAACAACGGTCTTGAGAACCATGAAGAGAATGGTGAAGCTGTTCCAGGTATTCGTGTACTACCACGAAACCCTGAGGATGCACCGGAACCAATTCCCGTGGATGTGGTCTCGCGCAACGCCCAACACGTTGACATAAGCTCCCACACCAATAGGAGTACATGCCAAGAAAACCAACAAGAAGCCCAAAAAACCCAGCTTGGGAGGAACAAGAGGTTAGCCTTCATGTCAATTTTGAAATGTTGCAGGCACAATAGCTAGCAATTGCTCAATTGCAAAGCCACCAAAAAACTCCAAGCAATGCAGCACCGGAAACGACTCCTCGAGTCGAACAGGTACTAGAAAGATCGAGCAACAATGGGTCAGCAGCCGACCTCATTATCATGAAGATGCTCGAGGACCTCACAAAGAGGATTGAGTCGCGCGAAAAGATAATAGAAGCCAACGACAAAAAGGTGGAAACCTACAATTCCAGGGTCGATCAGATTCCGGACGCACCCCGATCTTGAAGAGTGTAGACTCAAAGAAGTTCGTGCAAAAGCCATTCCCACAAAATGCTGCTCCAAAGCCCATCCCAAAGAAATTCAAAATGCTCGATATTCCGAAGTGCAACGAAACCTCGGACCCCAACAAGCACGTCACTGCTTACATTTGTGCGGTGAAGGGCAACGACCTGAGGGACGACGAGATCGAATTCGTCCTGCTAAAAAGTTCGGAGAAACACTTTGGAAAGGGGCCATGATGTGGTATCACAACCTAGCCCCAAACTCGATAGACTCATTCGCCATGCTGGCAGATTCTTTATAAAGGCACATGTTGGCGCCATCAAAGTGGCTACAAGGAAATCATACATCTTCAAAATCAAACAAAAGGAAAACGAGATGCTGCGAGAGTTCGTGTCTCTCTTTCAAATGGAACGAAATCTCTGATGACTGGGCAGTGCAAGCCTTCACCCAAGGTTTGAATGAACGAAGCTCGGTGGCTTCGAAGTAGCTGAAGAAGAACTTGGTTGAATATCTAGCCATGACTTGGTTGGATGTCCACAACCGATATCAATCAAAGATTAGGGTCGAGGACAACCAACTGGGAGCCCCCTCGGGCTTTGTATATCCTAGCATGCTCACCAAACAAGGAAAGGTACCAACCATACACTGAAGATCGAAGAAACGCCCCAAGACGTAACAAACCCCAGAACGACCGAAGGACAGACCGAGGTCAGAATCCTCGGGGACTCGTAAGTAGAGTCGGATTAGATAGGCACACAAGACCGACGGAGGCACCCCACTTGTCTGAATACAACTTCATGTTTCAGACATTGTATCTGCCATCAATAAAATCAGGGACACCAGGTGGCCAAGAGCTGTACTATCGAATCCATCACAGAGGAACCCTAACTTAGTGTGCGAATTTCACAGCACACACGGTCATAGGACCGAAGATTATAGGTAGCTCTGAGAAGGAAGTAGCCCGACTAATCAGCAAAGGGCACCTCCAAGAGTTCCTTAGCGACCGAGCCAAAAATCAGTTCCGGGAAAGAGAGACAAACGGGAAAAATGAAACGGATGAGCCGCAACATGTCATTTACATGATCGTTGGAGGAATCGACATCCCACAGGAGCCCATTGTCAAAAGAACAAAAATATCCATCACCAGGGAGAAGCGATCCCGGGGTTATATACTCGAAGATGCTCTCACATTTGGCGACGAGGACATTGAGGCCCTATCTCAACCTCATAATGATGCCTTGGTAATTTTGTTTCTTGTAAATACATTTCAAATTAAGCGTGTGCTTGTGGATCCAGGTAGCTCGGCCAACATTATCAGGTCGAGGGTGGTGGAACAGATCGGAATGCTCGACCACATCGTGCCCGCCTCTCGAGTCCTCAACGGATTCAACATGGCGATCGAAACAATGAAAGGGAAAATCACCCTCCCGGTGAACGTGGCTGGCGCAATCCAAAATGTCAAGTTTCACGTCATTGAAGGAGACATGAGGTACAACGCCTTGCTCGGAAGGCCATGGATACACTGCATGAGAGTAGTACCATCCACTCTTCATCAAATGATGAAGTTTCTGACAAATGACGGAATAAAAAGTGTGTACGGAGAACAACATGCAGCAACAGAGATATTCGCGGTGCATGATGTAGCGCCGACATCGACGCCTTCAACATCGAAGGGGCCAAAGGATAAGCAATCAGTGAAGTAGCAAGCACAAGATACATTCTCGGGTATGCCCGACTAAATGATCAAAGGACCGTACCGCGTCCCCGGAGCAAACAGTTGAAACATGTCGAGGCTCGAAGCGCCATGTCAAGGCTCGAAGCGCCATCACAACCAAGGTATAATCGTCTCCCCTTCTTATTTACATCTTACACTAACCTGTGTGCAGGTGTCTGATCAGAATAGTCAAAGCGCATTCCAAATTGAAGACCATAGGTTTTAAAGCATGCGTTGCACTCTTTCCTTCGATCGTATTTATTTCCGAGAAGGGTTTTACCGGCAAGGTTTTTAACGAGGCAACATCTATATGCTACCTAAGGAGAACTTAACAAGTATTCAAGACTTCTATTCAATCAACCTTGAATACTTTGGGGCATTCCCCTGGGAGATCACCTCCTCAGAGAAGCCAAGATGAAGTCAAAAAGGGTCTCAATAGGAAAATGATATATCGGGCCAAACGGTTGAATGAACCGTGTCCGCATAGAAGAACCAAACCCTTGACAACAAAAACATGTATACTTGTACCAAGTAATCGAAGAAAATTTTTTCCTCCATCAAAATGCTTTGTGCTTCAAAGAAGTTTGCTACTTTTGCAAGAAATGGCTCCAAAGCCAAAAAAATTCCCGAACACTCGGGGATTGACATCAAAAACTCGAAGCCATATGACCTCTGGATCGGAAACTTCAAACTCGTAAGCCCAAAATGAGGCAACACCAAACTTACAAAAAATGGCCCTAGAGCCAAAAAACTTTCAATATCCGGGGCACTGTCACTGACTGTCACTCCCTCGATTTGTCAAAATCTCGAGGCAATAAGACCCCATGCGGGCAACCTCGAGCTCATAAGACATTCATAAGGCAATGCCAAATATGTAAGACCTCAAGCAAGGCATGAGTTATATTTGTACCAAGTAACCAAACCTGTAAGACCTCAAGTAAGGCATAATAAAATTTATAAGACCTCACAAAAGGCATAATCCTAATCTTAAAGTTAAGGTTATATATTCGAACTTGTAAGACCCCTAAAAAGGCATACCCTCGATATAAATGCTTAAACTACTTCACTCGGGGACTAAAAGGCTTCGGCCAAATATAATGACTATGGTCACAAGGCTGTACCGGCCAAACTGATGCGACTCAGGGATGCCCGACCGTTGCTATAAAATCACAGGCCTTCAAATTACTTCGAAAACACTTCGAAAAGAACCGGTTAATCAGGATACCCTCGACATAAGCAAAAGAGCTTTGATCGTATCTGCTCCAAACAAATAGGCTTAGAAACAATTCAGCCATTGAGCAAAACCTCCCAAGGTGCTCATTTATCGCTACTTTACGGCTCACAATCGAGGTTCTTATCGAACTGTCAAAGAGTCGGGCGAATACAAAAACTTCAAAAGTCTTTAATGAGGGAATATAAAATCCTATATAAGAGGTCGTACCGACCCAATGCGTAAGAGCCACTGTCGCCAACCCATATTAAAGGTCGTACCTTTGACGCCCCGGCCGGTCGTCTTAAGAATTAATGCCCCGATCCCCTATTAACTACTTTCCCCAAGTTTAATTCTGCTATTTTGAATTGTCGGGATGTTCGATTTTGAGTTTCAGAGAGTTTTTGGATACTTAGTCCATAAGTGAGAGCTTAAGTGTTGGAAAGTTGACCGTAGTCAAAACAATGTGAAGACGGCCTCGGAATGGAAATCCAATGGTTCCGTTAGCTCCGTTGGGTGATTTTGGGCTTAGGAGCATGATCGGATTGTGTTTTGGAGGTCCGTAGCTTATTTAGGCTTGGAATGTCGAAAGTTGAATTTTTGAAGTTTCCGGTCTGATAGTGAGATTTTGATCCGAGAGTTGGAATGGAATTCCGGAAGTTGGAATAGCTCTGTAGTGTTGAATGTGACGTGTGTGAAAAATTTTAGGTCATCTGAACAAGGTTTGATAGACTTTTTGATCGAAAGTGTATTTTGAGAATTTTGGAGTTCTTAGGCTTGAATCCATGGTTAATTCGAGGTTCCGATGTTATTTTAGGTGTTCTAAGGATTGGTACAAGTTTGGATAGTTGTTTGTGACTTGTTGGTGCCTTTGGTTGAGGTCCCGTAGGTCTCGGGATGAATTCAGTGGTTGACGAAAAGATTTTAGAATTTAAGTTGCAGCTTCAGCTGCTGGTTCTGTCATAACCGCACTTGCGATTTGGGTTCCGCAGGTGCGGTGCCGTAGAAGCAGCTCAGTGGCCGCAAAAGCGGAAATTGGGGACTTCTTCAAGAACCATAGAAGCGGTGGTATTTTCGCAGAAGCAGTACCGCATCTGCGGATTGGGAGTCACAGATGCGGAAATTGGCCATTAAGTGAAAAGTCGCAGATGCGACATTAGTTCTGCAGATGCGGTCCCAGGGCCGCAAATGCGGAAATCGCTGGGCAGAACATATAAATTCTTGCCTTCGCGAAAATTAGCCATTTTTCATCTTTTTCAAAACGGGAAGAAGCTTGGGGAGCACTTTTCAAGAGAGATTCTGAGAGGAGTTCATTGAGGTAAGGTCTTTGGTCCCTAAACTCATTATTGGAATGATTTTTATCAATTTAAGCATGAAAAATTTAGGAAAATCAGTGGTAATTGGGGGGGTTAGGGCTTGTCTAATTGGAGACCTTTGAGTGATGATTTGAGGGACAAATTGAGGTTTGATTTTGGTACTTTTGATATGACTGAACTCGTGAGAGTGCGAGGGTTCTGGAAATATGAATTTTACCCTATTTTGAAATGTGGGCCCGAGGGGTATTTTGGTCATTTTATGTAATTTCGCGTATTAGCTTAGAATGTAATTGTAGAATTAGTTACTTGAAGTGTTATTTACATTATGCAATTAAATTGAATAGATTTAGGCCATTTAGAGTCGAGTACTCGTGGCAAGAGCGTGGTTTCGGGTTAATTTTGAGCTGGTTAGAGGTAAGTGGCTTGTCTAACCTTGTGGGGAGGGGGGGACCTTCCCATTAGGATATGATATATTTGATAATTGAAATGCCTTGTACGTGAGGTAACGAGTGCGTACTTGAGCTAACTGTTGAAAATCCGGTTTTACTTTAAGTATTTCAATTGAGTTCCTTTTTCCTGTTTTATTCTACTTGCGAATTTAGCCTGTTGTTTTTTAGAAAAGCATGTTTAGTTGACTTAATTGCCTATTTGCTTAAACTGCTTTAATTGCATTACATGAAGCATGTTAGGCTAGAATTAACTGTTTACTTGGTACAAAATTAGCATTTAATTGAGTATTCTTGTGTTGTTTCTGTGTGTTTTTAATTTGGGACTACGGGACGGCATCCCGGGAGATCCCCTGTACATATTTATGATATGAACTGAGGTGCATGATACCAAAAGATCCTTGGCACGTATATTGAGGATACCAAGATATCCTCGGGATACCAAGAGATCCCTAGTATATATTGAGGATACCAAGAGATCCTCGGGATACCAAGAGATCCCTAGCATATATAGAGGATACCAAGAGATCCTCGGGATACCAAGAAATACCTTGTATACATAGAGGATACCAAGAAATCCTCGGGATACCTAGAGATCCCCGGTTATCAGCCTTGTTATGAGTGGTACTTCCTTATGGTTTGCCTTCATCTCTGTTTCCGTTATTGTACTCTTATTATCCTGTATAGATTCTTAATGTAGATTCTCAATTGTATTGCTTATCTTATCCTGTCATCTTTATATTTATCTAATCTCAGTAGGGTCCTGACCTTCCTCATCACTACCCAACTGAGGTTAGGCTTGGCACTTACTGAGTACCGCTGTGGTATACTCATGCCCCTTCTGCGCATGTTCTTCATGTGCAGATCCAGGTACCGCTACTCAGGCCTATCATCCTTGAGGAGGCGACTGCTCTAGAGACCTAGAGGTACATCTATCGCGTCCACAGACCGAGAAGTCCCTTTATATTCCTGCTTTTAGTATTTAGCCTTTCTGTATTTTTCTGTTCTTATTAGACATTCCGAAGTTAGAGCTATGTAGTATTGATCTTAACTTGTGATTCGTGTGTTTCCGGGTCTTGGATTATGTATTAGTATTGAGAGTTAAACATGGTGTAAGCCGAGCGGCACATTTAAACAGTATTACTACTTTATTTCTGTTTTAAATTGTTTTACTTCCGTAAATTTTGGTTTTCTTCTGCAAAATAGGCTTACCTAGTCGTAGAGACTAGGTGCCATCATGATGGTTCACGGAGGCCGAACCGGGGTCGTCACAGTACCGACCCAATGCGTAAGAGCCACTGTTGCTATCCCATAATTAAAGGTCGTACCGACCCAATGCGTAAGAGCCACTGTCGTCAGCCCATATTAAAGGTCGTACCAACCTAACACGTAAGAGCCACTGTCGCCAGCCCATATTAAAGGTCGTACTGACCCAACATATAAGAGCCTAAGGGCTAGCTTAAAATTCAAAAACTTAAGGGTCAATAAGCTTGAGCCGATATTCAACTTGAAGACTGAGCCCGAAACAGTTAACCAAAAAAGTGCCTAAGGGAAAATGCGTAAGAGCCTATGAGCCAGCCCAACAAGCCTCAAGGCTGATTTATAAACCTAAGGGTTTTTCTCGGAGCCCAGTTCACCTGGCCAATTATCCCAAACGTATAAATTTAAGACAAAGAAAAACATACACAAGCAAATGGAAATTCACGGAAGGAGAAAACCGAAAGGTTTCTTTATATATATATGAAACAAGGCAAGGCTACATTTACAAATTCTCCCCGAGAGCCCTGTACAAAGAATCAAAAAGAAAAGGCCTTGTTTATTTTCCCTTTGGGGGCTGCGGCCCCATCGGCCTCTCCCATATTATCTTCGACATCAGACATGAGAAACTTGGCGTCGTATTCATCTGCCTTGGCCTGCTCAATCTCTTCCAAGAGATCAAAGCCCCTAGCATGAATTTCCTCGAGGGTCTCCCTCCGGGATTTGCACTGGGCATACTCATTGCTTCTTCTCTCCCTATCAGAAGCCCCTCTCAACTTCGCTCGAACGTCAGCAGCTTCTTTTAAATAGATGGCCACTTTATTATTGGCCTTAGCCCTAATCTCTTCAGATTTATCCCGGGCATCCATGACCTCGGCCTTTATCTCCGGGTCGGACTCAAGCCTTGCAATCCTGTTCGTGTGAACTGAGCTGTTTTCACGGGCATTCTGGAGTTGTACCTCGAGGGCAGAAACCTTGGCCAAAGCATTCTTCTTGGCCGCAATACGAGCATCTATCTGAGCCCTTAGTTTGTTGCACTCATGCTTGGCCTGGCCAACCTCTCCCCAAAAGCATTCCAGATCCTCTATGTTGCTCTACAACTAAAGCATTAAAATATTAATCTTTGAGGATAGAATGAGAAGCATGCATTCCCTCGGAGCAAAGGTTACCTGTTTCTCAAGGTGGCTTTCGTAGTTCAGGCTTCTATTCGACTCGTACCAAAGGTGCCTCAATTCTTTTCTCTTTTTATCACAAAGAAGCCTGAGGGATTTCTCCCCATTCAAGGCTTTCCTCAACCTGGCTTCATAACGGAGCAGCTCGGACTTGAGCTTGTCAAAGTCCTATGAAAAAGAAGCTCACTGAGAAAACGAAAATGTAAAATCAAAAAGCCAACAACGCCAACCAAAGCTCACCACAGAACAAAGCCGTTGAGCCTCCTCAAAGGTTGAGCGCGTATTTACTGGCCTGGTCTCACCTACCCCAGTTGAACCAATCTCGTTGAGGACATGGTCGCTCGATACCCCGCTTGATTTAGGTGGCCCCTGGTCTTGAGCTTCCCTCGAAGTACCTTCGATGGGAAAAGAAGACGGCGGCAAGGGAGGAACCGTTTTTCCAAGGCTAGAAGCCTCAGATGCTGCAAGCTCAGCTAATACATATTCTTTAAGACTCCAATCAGGGCTTGCCTCGTTATGAGCACCCTCGTCCTTCGAGGACTCCTTCCCTTTACCATCAGTCCTTAACCCTAAAGCCGATGACCTTTCCTCTTCCCCGAGGGGGAACAGTCTCATCTCAGAAAATTCTCCGATGCCTACGGTGATAAAGTTAGTACACATAAAAGAAAGTACCTTTCAAAGAAAACAAGCTACACAACACATACCATGATGTTATCTCGCCACTTGCTTTCATCGTAAGTCGAGCAAGCTGCCAGTCTCCTAGACCAATCCGCCAGGTCGGGGACCTCGTATGACATTCACAGGATTGCTGCAAAAAAGAAAAGAAAAAAGAAATCATCTTTACAGAGTCCGCCTCCACCATGGACAAAAATAATAAGAACACGAGCGTACCACTTACGTGTAAAATTCCATTTCTCAGGAAATGGAAGGAACTCTACGGGGATAATATCGATAGTCCGCACTCGGACGAAATGACTCATCCACCATCAGTCCCCATATTCTTCATTGCTGGCAACAAAGTGACGAGTGGATCGATGTCGTAGAGTAATCAGGCCTCAATGATGCAGGGGCCGATATAGTCTAATAATATGGCTGAGGGTGAACTCGAGCCTGGTTTTATCTGCAAAATACCTTATCATCAGCACTATCCTCCAAAACGATGGGTGAACCTGTACTAAGGTAACCCGACGTCTTCTACAAAATTCGAGCACGGCCCTTTCGAGAGGGCCCAACAGAAAAGGGTACATGTATATGTTCAAAAATCCCTCGACATGAGCCATGATGCTCTCTTCCGGGGAAGGTACCAGTAGTACCACCTTTTCTCCCCATCCGCAGTCTTTTCTAACTACCTCGAGGTGCTCCTCCCCTATTGAGGAGATAAACCTCGATGCATTCTCCCGAAGGCGCTGAACATTTGGAGGTCTCTGACACAAAGTCCCTCCTCGTGACAAAGCACCTCGAAGTTAGCTTACCGGACACCAACAGTGTACCACTGACCGAGCGCGAAACAGAGGCGGAACTCTCCTCTCTTTGATGAACATATTTAGATGCAGCAGCCATGGCTATGGTAAAATAAGAAAAAGGAAGATGAAGACTTGGGCGAAAGCTTTTGAAATGGTAAGAGAACTAGCACAAAAAAGAGATCTATAAAAGGGATAGTTACTTAAAGTAGCGGAGTCCTCAAAAAGGTAATATACAAATGCATATATAGAGCAAGAAACGACTGTTTGCCTATTTTGAAGGCCAATTAATTCTGACCATATCATTACCATTTTTGGGGAGGTGTACCGGTCGGACCACTCCGGTCGCTTCACAACCGTGTCACATAAATGATACTGTCACACAATGCTCGGGAGCCGTTGAGACCCCAAGGATTTCTGTTATTACAAGCATCGATTCTAAAAAGCCATCGACCCAATCTCAAGATGGTGCCCGATCTCAAGGGTCCCGATTACTCCAAGTATGGGCTCCGAAGAGACAACATCAAAATCCAAAGGCTAACTCCGCGTGAACACTGAAATATAAAATTCAAAGACATGAAGCAGAAAAATCTTCTTACATTACCAAAAATATATTTATATGGGGTGTTTTTACAAAACTTCCCCCCCCCCCGAGAAATTCATACGCAAAAAAAGAAAGGAAGACGACGTGGGTCTATTCTTAACCATCACTACTCTCTGGATCATCTCCGGAACCCTCGTCTGATGTGGCCGAAAATGCCTATTCTTCCTCCAACACTCGGGCTTCCTCAATCTCAGCTGAGAGATCAGCGCCTTTAGTGCTTGCTTACTCGAGAGCTTGCCTCCTTGCCTTTGCATGAGTGTAAGCGATGGCCCGAGTCAGCTTCTGCTCTGCCTTCTCGGATATCTCTCAGGCTCGTTCATTCACAGTAGTAGCATCTTTCATGTATGAAGACTCATTTTCTTCGGCCTCAGACTTGGCCACAGATAGTTCCGCAACATCCTTCTGAGAACTCCGAAGAAGACCCTGGATCGATGCCAACTCCGTTCGCAAAAGGTCTCTCTCCAAGGTCATGACCTTATTTTGCCGCCTCAGCTCGAGGATCTCCGCATTCTTGGCTGTAACCTTTTCCTGAATTACCCATGAGGGAATCCTTTTGTCCGATCTGCAAAGGAAAAACAAGTTGGTAAGCATCAAGTTATAAGAATAATAAACATGTTCATGGATGTCGTGTTACCTGCTCAGCAAGGCTAGCCCTCACGCTCCCTTTAAACTAGCCTGAAGCTCGCTCAACTCCTCCCCCTTTCGGGCAGAGGAGGCCTTCGACTCCTTTAGCTCTGAGGTGAGCTTCTCGATCTCCTTCCCATAGCACGAAAGATCGTCTCGAAGCCTAGAAAAGGCATGGTCATACATTTTCTTAGCCTGTAACAAAGCAGGGAAGTTAGAAATACAAAGGCAAAAGATTTGAAGTGCTAAAGATATGCCAAAGAATATCACCTGCTCCTGAAGCCTCTATGCCTCCTCGAGAGTGATGGTAGCATCGAGGTAAATGTTCTCGTCGACACCATCGAAAAGGTTTTTGAGAACATCTTCCCCTCTATGAGAAGCCCCCATATCGACGGTAGTCGGGTCCTGTGCATCCCTGATTTCCCCTGGTGAGTATGAATGAGCCAAATTAAAGCCACCCAGGGCATTAATTTCTCTAAGGGTCTCATTTTACCCCCGAGAAGCTCCAGCTTCAGGCCTTTTGGAGTCACCAGTAGCGGGTTCATCGGTTCAGACTGTACCATGTCCGACTTGAAACTCGGGGATTGTGCCTGCACCCTTCTCGGGGGTCTCCTCAGCACGGGTTTGGTCTATATTGACCACCCCCGACTCGGTGGCCTTTTGACCAATAATCGGTGGAGCATCAACACTCTATCTTGCCCTTTGTACCAAAGGGCGATCATTATCATCATCACCTTCTTCGTCTTCAGAATGAGGACTTGCCACAGTAGCCAAAGTCGAGACCGTGGCGTTAATATTAATCGAAGACTCAGTCGAAGCTTCCTTCTTCCTTTTCTTACCCTTGCCAGGTTTCGAGGTTCCCTCCTCACCAGCAAGAACCAGCCTCATTGACACTCCATCCCCGAGGCCTACACAAGCATGATGCATCAAACTTACCACCACAAAAGATACTCATAAGGGAACCTAGTGAAGATAACATCAAAAAGCATACCGTAGTTCTTAGCCTGCCACCGCGTTTTGGCCAAGTCACTCCAAGAACGCTCGATATAAGGGAAAGTGGAGTCCAACTATCTAATCCATCCCGGTAGGTTCTGAACCGTGCCGAGGTACCAAGCGGTGGCTGCATAATCAAAAGAAGATCATTTTTCAGAAAGGGATGAAAGGGCAATAAAACATGCTCGAGGTATGGGCACTTAAGCTGCATATTCCATTCCTCCAAGAATGGCATCCTATTAGCCGGGATGATATCCGAGGTCCTCACTCAGACAAACCTGCTCATCCACCCTCGATCTTTGTCCTCATTGATGCTAGAAAAGAACGGCTGCGTGGATCGAGGATGAAGCTTGATCAAACCCCGGAAGAGATGAGGGTTGCATAATCTGACCAAGTGATTGAGGGTAAATGTCATACCCTCGACCTGGTTGGAAAAATACTGGAGCATATGAACGATCCTCCAAAAAGAAGGATAGATCTGACCGAGCGTCACTCATTACTCACGGCAAAAATCGAGAATTACTGGATCTATCAACGGGGAAGAAGGATCCGAAGAATCTGCGAGACCTAGAGTAAATGGGTATGTGTACACGCTGAGGAAGCCAGCTTTATAGTCTACTATACTTTCCTCAAGGTTGGGGATTTCTACTAACACTGCCTCCCCCCATTGGCAGTCTTGCTTCACTCTGTTCGTATTAGTCACCACGCTGATGTACCGAGACACGTGCTCACATCGGCCTGGCATAGAAGGGGTTTTTTGATGGAAAACTCGGATACGGTATCGAATTTATTTGGGGTATATTGCTCGACAGTTTGGGGTACTTTTGGTTTGCCCTTCGACGGGCATGACGAGGAAGCAATGCCCTTTTTCTGAGGTACCATTCTAGAGGTTCTGGCCATGACTATAAAAAAGAGGAGTTTCTAGGAAGGAAAGTTAAGAAGCAAGTACAAAAGAGAGAAGAATGTAGAAGATGGTGAACTTAGCTATAGAAACTTGAAGATGTTGTAAAAGTATGAATGGCAAAACGGTTGAGGTATTTATAGAAGCAATATGGGCAGTGTTTAGGAAGTGAAAAGGTTGAACCAATAGCGGTTCATGCGCTTCTCAATAGTCGTGTTGATAGCAACCCATGCGCAGTCTTTGATTCATGGGGTAGTATTGAAGAGGTAAGAACTCAAGACCGTTTCTTATCATTTTCATTCTAAGAAACACGGGGACTATCTGTATATGGTAAAAATTAGAGGGTTTGATTTTATGGTCATTATGACGCTTCATGGACACGTCTCCAAGGGCTCAAGGCCAGGTTCAAGGTTCAACCCCGAAGGGTTCTCAGTATTCGACCTCGGGGCAGTGCAAATCGGTAGTTATGATGGAAAAATGGGAAGTTCCCCAGGCACGTGATTAAGGTTGAACCAGTCTATTAGGCTAGTACGAGCCTGTACCGTGGCATTAAATGGCTCTACCAGCCATTTGTCTTTGTAATAAATGCATTTGTACTATGTTGGGATTCCCCCTCATATATAAATGGGATCCTTGTCATTTTGTACGAGTGTATACGGTAAAAATCAGTGGTCCGATTTTATAATCATTAAGGCACCTCGTAAAGAACGCCCCCAGAAGGCTCGAAGCTTAGCTCGGGGTTTCAACCCCGAGGGTTCTCAATGATTAACCTCGAGGCAGTGCAAACAAGCGGCTATAGTGGGTCGATGTAAAGTTCCCAAGGCACGTGACTAGAGCTGACAAAGTCTTTTATGCTAGGTCAAACCCGTATCATGGCATTAAATGGCTGTACCAGCTAGGGGTGGGCATTCGGTATTTCGGTTCGGTATTTAAGAATTTTGTTTCGGTATTTCGGTATTCGGTTTATCGATTGTGTATACCAAATACCGTACCAAATTATTTCGGTACGGTTCGGTATTTCTTATTTTGGTTCAGTATGGTTTCGGTACGGTTTTGGTTTAACCAAGACCCATTCAGATTGTTTCACTTCAGTGTAAGAACCAATTGAGGCTGGTAAATTTACACTAGTAATAGTTCTGTCACTTTCTAGTTTCTAATGTAACTGCAACTAAGCAAAAGCTAAAAAGGATAAAGAAGCCATTAACAATATCCTTTTCTAGCCATCTATAAATAAATAAAAACCATGGCCATTACTACTCAAGTCCACAATTATTTAAATTTTTCCAAACCAGGCCATTTTAACAAGTGCACAATTCTGTGCAACAGTGCAGTATGCACAATTCAAATTTCAAAATTCAAAGGCTCAAAGACAAAGATGCAACAGATGTAGCACCTAAATAGCTAATCTACTGGCTGCATTACCAATTAACAGATGCAACATCAATCTTAACCAACAGATGCAACAACAGTCTAACCAACAGATGCAGCAGCTTAACAATATCTTTCCAACAGATGCAACAACAGTCTAACCAACAGATGCAACAGCAGTCTTAACCAACAGATGCAGTAGCATAACAATATCTTTCCAACAGATGCAGCAACAACTAAATAGCTCATCTACTAGCTGCATTACCAATTAACAGATGCAGATGCAGAAGTCTTAACCAACAGATGCAGCAACAGTCTAATGTAACTGCAGCTAAGCAAAAGCTAAAAATTCAAAAGGCAACAACACATGCAGCAGCAGTATGCACAATTCAAATTTCAAAATTCAAAGGCTCAAAGATGCAACACCTAAATAGCTCATCTACTGGCTGCATTACCAATTAACAGATGCATATGCAGCAGTCTTAACCAACAGATGCAGCAGCAGTCTAACCAACAGATGCAGCAGCTTAACAATATCTTTCCAACAGATGCAGCAGCAATCTAATGTAACTACAGCTAATCAAAAGCTAAAAATTCAAAAGGCAACAACACATGCAGCAACAATATGCACAATTCAAATTTCAAAATTCAAAGGCTCAAAGATGCAACACCTAAATAGCTCATCTACTGGCTGCATTACCAATTAACAGATGCAGATGCAGCAGTCTTAACCAACAGATGCAGTAGCTTAACAATATCTTTCCAACAGATGCAGCAACAATCTAATGTAACTGCAGCTAAGGAAAAGCTAAAAATTCAAAAGGCAACAATACATGCAGCAGCAGTATGCACAATTCAAATTTCAAAATTCAAAGGCTCAAAGATGCAACAGATGCAGCACCTAAATAGCTCATCTACTGGCTGCATTACCAATTAACAGATGCAGATGCAGCAGTCTTAACCAACAGATGCAACAACTTAACAAAATTAACAATAAAAATAATAAATTATCAAGGTGCAACAGATGCAGGCATGCAACAGTCTTAACAAAATTAGCACTTAACAGATGCAGTAGCTGTAGCAGAATTAACTTAATAGTGCAATAGCCTTAACACTTAACACTTAAAAACAATCTTAATTCTTAAATACGGATTCCGGGAAGATGCGCTAGACAATGCTTAATATGCTTCCTTAAACCAATTGTTCCATTCCTCTTTGGATTAACATTATAGACTTGACCACAATGCTTGCACTCTACTTGACCATAATGCTTTGCACGCTTAATAGACTTGACCACAATGCTTGCACTCTATAAGGTAAAGAAAATATTAGGATTTCTCTTCAAAACACCTAGGAAGGAAGGATCTTTATTCTTTCCATTTTCGCTAGCAACTTTCTTTAAAATATTTGAAACACGTTTTCAGAACACACACACTCTCTGTTTTCGGCACACTGATAAGAACTGGCATACTCAATGTCAATGGAGTTACCAATATACCTTGCACTGATCAATAAGTTAGATTTTGTACTTCTTTTGCCACATATAGAAAAATACATTAATTTCAGAAAGAAAAATGAATAACAAAATAAGGGATCCTCTTCACCTCTAACTCATCTGCTAAAGCAAGTCAACAACCAAAAAAAAAAAAGTAGAAACATACCTTCGAAAGACGAAAATTGAAACTATCACAAGTTCGCAACAGTAGCATCTTCATTTGCCCGGAATTTTTGAGGAGTGAGGAGTGAGGAGTGAGGACTGAGGAATCGAATCAAGCTCGGAAATCGCAATGCCCTAATCGCCTACTCAGTCAACTGTGTCTGTATGTCTGTATCTGACTTTCATAGTTTCAGTACCTAATGAATTAGCTAGCCCTAATCTTTTTAGAGTGGGATGGGCCGATGGGGGCATGGGGCAATGGGCTGGGGCGCCGAGAAGGGGCGATGGGCTGGGCTAAGGTTAGGCAGTGGAGTAGTGGACTGGAGCAATCCAAAAAAAGTAATGTATTTTAAAAAATCGGTATTTCAGTATTTCGGTATACCGAAATTTCACATTTCTAATACCGAGGACCGTACCGAAATACCAAAATACTGAAATTGCAATACCGAATTAGACCGAAATACCGAAAAAATTGAAACCGAAATATCAATTTAATTTGGTTCAGTTCGAAATTCGGTTTTTCGGGTTTTATGCCCACCCCTGGTACCAGCTCCATATCTTTGTAATAAATGCATTTGTACTATGTTAGGGTTTCCCCTCATATATAAAGGGGATCCTTGTCATTTTGTAAGCATCATCTGATAGACAAGATATACAACATTACTCATAACATTGAATACAAGAACATTCTCTGCCCTCTAACTTAAACATATTCTCTTGGTTTCATCACTTACATTTATTGCTTATATTCATTGTGTTCTATTTATTTTTCTTCATTCATTGTTCATTGTTGATCATAAAGAGCCGTCATTGCAGCTCTCATAACTGTTAATTCCCCATCGACTGCCCTTATCCAGACATCCGACTCGACCTCGAGGCCCTATATACGCCAGCTCGAGGCCCCGATTTCTAGCTCTTCGGTTTGATTATCATTCTATCTACAAGCTCTTAGCTTATCTTTTGATCTTTCACTTAACATCTATTGCATAACAACTAGCAGAAAAATAGATGATAGATTTTTAGAACCACAAAATCAAATCTAATTGTTATTTCCATTTTCAAGGTAAATAGTTTGGCATCCACCGTGGGGCTAAAAATAAAATAATTGTTTTTTTGTTGGTTTACTACATAACGCAAGTTATCTTTCACACTTTTTCTTGTCCAAGATCTTTTGATTTTTGGTCAAAATGTCTAACTCAGTAAATGCACGCGAAAACAACGGTCTTATGGACCTTGGAGAAAATGGTGTAGTTGTTCCAGGTGTTAGTGTACCACCACGAAACCCTTTGGATTCACCAGAACCAATTCCCGTGGACGTGGTCTCGCGCAACGCTCTACACGTCGAGATAAGCTCCCACACCAACAAGAGTATACATCAAGAAAACCAACAAGAAGATCAAAAAACCCCGGCTCAAGAAGAACAAAGGGTTACCCTTCACATCATCTTCGAGATGTTACAAGCACAACAACTGGCGATTGCTCAGTTGTAAAGCCACCAAAAAACTCCTAGCACGGTAGCACCGAAAACGGCTCCTCAAGCCGAGCAGGTACCAGAAATATCAAGCAACAATGGGTCGGCAGCCGACCCCGCCTTCATAAAGATGCTCGAGGACCTCACAAAGAGTATCTAGTCGGGTAAGAAGAAGATAGAAGCCAACGACAAGAAGGTAGATACCTACAATTCTAGGGTCGATCAAATTCCGGGCGTAACCCCGATCTGGAAGGGTGTAGATTCGAAGAAGTTCGTACAAAAGTCATTCCTACGGGAAGCAGCTCCAAAACCCATTCCAAAAAAGTTCATAATGCCCAACCTTCCGAAGTACAAAGAAACCTCGGACCCCAATGAGCACGTCACTGCTTACACTTGTGCACTGAAGGGCAACGACCTAAAGGACGACGAGATCGAATCCGTCCTACTAAAAATGTTCTGAGAGGTACTTTCAAAAGGGGCGATGATGTGGTATCACAACCTAGACCCAAACTCGATAGATTCGTTTGTCATGCTGGCAAATTCCTTCGTAAAGGCACATGCTGGTGCCATCAAAGTAGCTACAAGGAAATATGACGTCTTCAAAATCAAGCAAAGGGAGAACGAGATATTGCAAGAGTTCGTATCTCGCTTTGAATAGAACAAATGGAGCTACCACCAGTCTCCGATGAAAGGTCAGTGCATGCCTTCACTCAAGGCTTGAACGAGCGAAATTCTGTAGCCTCAAAGCAGCTGAAGCAAAACTTAGTTGAATATCCCGTTGTAACTTGGTCGGATGTTCACAACCGATACCAATCAAAAATCAGGGTTGAGGACGTCCAACTAGGAGCCTTTTCGGGCTAGGTAGACCCTACCAGGCTTCCGGCAAAGGAGCCAAAGCCAAACAAAGAAAGATATAAACCATACACTGAAGATAGAAGAAATGCCCCAAGGCGTAACATACCCCGAAATGACCGAAGGATGGATCGAGGTCAGAATACATGGGGGCTCGTGAGTAGAGCCGGATTCGATAGGCACATAGGGCCGATAAAGGCACCCTTCTTGTTAGAATACAACTTCAATATTGACATTTCAGACATCGTATTCTCCATCGGTAAAATCAGGGACACCAGGTGGCCAAGGCATGTACAATCAAATCCTTCGCAAAGGAACCATAACTTAGTGTGTGAATTTCACGGCACACACGGTCACAGGACCGAGGATTGCCGACAACTCCGGGAAGAAGTAGCCCGACTATTTAGCAAAGGTCACCTCCGAGAATTCATTAGCGACCGAGCCAAAAATCAGTTCCGGGAAAGAAAGGCGACCAAGAAGAGTGAAACAGATGAGCCACAACATGTCATCCACATGATCTTTGGAGGTATCGATGCTCCACAGGAACCCATGGTCAGGAGAACAAAAATATCGATCACTAGAGAAAAGCGAACTCGAGGTTACATACTCGAGGATGCCCTCACATTCAGCAACAAAGACAATGAGGCTCTATCTCAGCCTCATAACGACGCATTGGTAATTTCTTTTCTTGTAAATACATTTCAAATTAAGCGTGTGCTTGTGGATCCAGGTAGCTCGGCCAACATTATCAAGTAGAGGGTGGTAGAGCAGCTTGGACTACTTGGCCAGATTGTGGCCACCTCTCAAGTCCTCAACGGATTCAACATGGCAAATGAAATAACGAAAGGAAAAATCACCCTCCCGGTCAACGTAGCTGGCACAACCCAAAATGTCAAGTTTCATGTCATCGAAGGAGACATGAGGTATAACGCATTGCTCGAAAGGACGTGGGTACACTGCATAAGATCAGTACCATCCACCCTCCATCAAATGATTAAATTTCAAACAAAGGATGGGATAAAAACCATCTACGGGGAACAACATGCAGCAAAAGAGATTTTTGCGATGCACGATGTGACACTGGAGCCAATACCTCCACCATCGAAGGAGCCAAAGGATAAGAAAATAGTAAAATAGCAATAACAAGCTATATTCTCGGCTACACCCAACTAAACAAAGCAAAGGACCATACCGCATCCTCAGAACAAACGATTAAAACATATCGAGGCCCGAAGCGCCGTCAGCACTAAGGTATGATCATCTCCCCTGTTTTTTTAGTTACATTTTACACTAACTTGAGTGCAGGTATCCGATCAAAACGGTCGAAGCGCTTTTCAACTCGAAGGCCTTAGGTTCCAAAAGCATACATTGCACTATTTTCCTTCGACTGGGTTTTTATCCCAAGAAAGGTTTTACCGGCAAGGTTTTTAACGAGGCAACATCCATATGCTACCTAAGGAAGACTCAACAAGTATTCAAGGCTTCCCTTCAATCAACCTTGAATACTGGGGGGATCCCCCCGGAAGGTCACCTCCTCGGAGAAGCTAAGATGTGCTAAATGGGATCTCGATAGGAAAATGATGTACCAGGCCAAACAGTCGAACGAACCGTGTCCATATAGAATAACCAAGCCCTTGACATCAAAAACATGTACACTTGTACCAAGTAATCAAAGAATACTTTCCCCTCCATCAAAGCATTTCGTGTTTCAAAGAAGTTCACAATTTTTTACAAAAATGGCTCCAGAGCCAAAAACGTCCCGAACACTCAGGGACTGACGACAAAAAATCGAAGTCGTATGACCTCCGAGTTGGAAGATTCGAACTTGTAAGACCTCAATGAGGCAACATCAAGGTTACAAAATTGGCTCCAGAAGCCAAAAACATCCCGAACACTCGGGGACTGGCGTCAAAAACTCGAAACCATATGACCTTCGGGTCGGAAGCTCGGAACTTGTAAGCCCTAAATCAGGCAACATCAAGTTTACAAAAATGGCTCCAGAAGCCAAAAAATGTCCGGAACATTCGGGGACTGGCGTCAAAAACTTGAAGTCGTATGACCTCTCGGTCGAAAGCTTAGAACTCGTAAGCTCTCAACGAGGCAATATCAAGTTTACAAAACCGGCTCCAAGGCGCAAAATGTCCCGACCACTGGGGGACTAGCGTCAAAAACTCGAAGCCGTATGACCTCTGGGTCGGAAGATCGGAACTCGTAATCCCTCAATGAGGCAACATCATGTTTGCAAAAAAACAACAACTCTAGAATCAAAAACATCCCGAACACTCGGGGACTGGCGTTAAGAAACTTTCAATGTCTCGGGGACTATCGCCAATCGCCACCTCATCGACTTATCAAAAACCCAAAGCAATAAGACCCCATGTGGGCAACCTCGGTCTCGTAAGACCCATATAAGGCAACAACAATATTTGTAAGACCTCAAGCAAGGCATGAACTATACTTGTACCAAATAACAATATCTGTAAGACCTCAAGCAAGGCATGAACCATACTTGTGCCAAGTAACCAAAACTATAAGACCTCAAGTAAGGCATGTAAAAATTATAAGACCTTACAAAAAGGCATTATCCCGACCTTAAAGTTAAGGCTATATATTCGAACTTGTAAGACCCCTAAAAAGGCATACCCTCGATATAGACGCCAAAACTACTTCATTCGGGAACTAAAAGGCTACGACCGAACATAAATGACTACGGACATAAGGATTCGGCCAAACTAACGCGACTTGGGGACGCCCAACCGTCGCTATAAAATCACAGGTTTTCAATTACTTCGAAAAGAACCGGTTACACATGCTACCCTCGACATAGGCAAAAGAGCTTCGACTATATTAGCTCCAAATTATAGGCTTCAAAACACTCAGCCACTGAGCAAAACCTCTTGAGGTGCTTTTTCATCGCCGTATAACAAATCACAATCGAGGTTTTTATCGAACCATCGAAGAGTCAGGCAAACATAATTTCAGAAAGTCCTTAACGAGGGAAAAATAAAGCCTATATTAGAGGTCGTACTGACCCAATATGTAAGAGCCACTACCGCCAGCCCATATAAAGGGTCGTACTGACCCAATGCATAAGATCCACTACCGCCAACCCATATAAAGGGTCGTACCGACCCAATGCGTAAGAGCCATTGCCGCCAACCCATATAAAGGGTTGTACCGACCTAATGCGTAAGAGCCACTGCCGCCAACTCATATGAGAGGTCGTACGACATAACGCGTAAGAGCCTAAGGGCTAGATTTAAATTCCAAAACTTAAGGGTCAATGAGCTCGAATCGAAACCTGACTCGGAGACTCAACCCAAAATAGTTAACTAAATATGCCTAAGAGCAAAAGCATAAGAGCTTAAACATTGGCTTATACTAAAAGGTCGTACCAACCAAACGCGTAAGAGACTATGTGCTAGCCCAACGAGCCCCAGGGCCATACTATAAACCTAAGAGTTCTTTTAACATGAAGACCAGTTTATCTGGCCAATGACTGACAAACATCGAAGAAAAATAAAGTGCATGATAAATGAAACCGCAAGGCTTCCTTTTATACGTATATGTGAAAAAACACAAGGCTCCATTTACAATGTTCTTTAAAAGCAGTACACACAAAATCAGAAAAGAAAGGCCTAATTTACGTCCCCCCTTAGGGACTATGGCCCGTCAGCCTCTTTTTCGCTATTTTCGGCATCGGACAAAAGGAACTTAGCGTCATATTCATCCGTCTTTGCCTGCGTTATCTCTTCTGAGATATCGAAGCCCTTTGCATGGATCTCCTCGAGGTTTTCCCTTCGAGATTTACACCTAACATACTCTTCGCTTCTACTCTCCCGGTTGAGAGCCCTTCTCAGCTCAGCTCGAGCATCGGTAGTGTCCTGCAAATAGATGGCCACTTTCTTATCAGCCTTAATTTGGATCGCTTCGGCATCAGCCCGGGCCTCCGTAACTTCGGCCTTCATCTTCAGAAGCTCAGACTCGTGCCTTGTAGTCATGTCCGTTCGGACTGAGCTGTTCTCACGAGCATTGCGGAGTTGTACTTCGAGAGTGGAAGCCTTGGCCAAAGCATCCTTCTTAGCCGCAACCTGGGCGTCCACTCGAGCCATTAGCTCATCACACTCACACTTGGCTTGACCAACATCTCTCCAATGGCGTTCCAGGTCCTCCGTCTTTTTATGCAACTGAAGTAAACAAAATATTAGCCACAGAGGACAGAAGAAGAAACAACACTCCCTTGGAACAAAAATTACCTGCTCCTCGGGGTAGCTTTTGTAGTTAAGACTTCGACTCGCCTCATACCGCAAGTGTGCCAACTCGTCTTCCCTCTCATCGCAAAGAAGCCTGAGGGATTTCTTTCTATCCACGGCTTTTCGTAGCGTGGCCTCACGATGAAGCAGCACAGACTTGAGCTTGTTAAAAGCCTATGAAGGAGAAACTCGATAAGAGAGTAAAAACTGCAAAAACTATAAAACCAATACGATCGACCAAAACTCACCACAGAGTGAGCCACTGAGCTTTCTCAAAAGTTGAGCATACATCTACTAGTCTGGCTCTATCAACCCCATTAGAACGCTCCCGGTTGGGATACAGTCGCTCGATATATGCAGCCTCTGGATTCGAACATCCCTTGAAGTACCTTTGACGGGAGAAGACGTCGGCGGCAGAGAACCCTCATTCCTCGAGGTACCTTCAACGAGAAAAGAAGACGGTAGCGGAGGAGGGACCATTTTTCTAAAGCTAGAGATCTCGGGCGCTACAGGCTCAGCTGACACATCCTCTCTGAGCCTCCGGGCTGGACTCGTCTTGCTATAAGTGTCATCGCCCTGCAAAGTCCCTTTTCGCTTATTATTATTATTATTATTATTCCTCATCTCCGAAGTTGACGATCCTTCACCCTTTCCGAGAGGGCACGATCTTGCCTCAAAGAAATCCCCAATGCCTGCGATGACGGAGTTAGTACGCATAAAAAGAAAGTGCCTTTCAAAAAAGGAGCAAATCACATAGCATATACCGTTGTGTTTCGCCTCCCATCTACCCTTAGACAAGTCTCGCCACTTACGTTTATCATAAGTCGAGCAGGTCGCCAATTTCAGAGCCCAATCCGTCAGGTCGGGGACCTCGTATGACATCCATGGAATCGTTGTAGAAAGGGAAAGAAAGGCACATTTACAGAGCCTGCCTCTGCCATAAGCAAAACAATGAAGGCATAAGTGTACCACTTACATGTAAAATTCCATTCCTCAGGAAAGGGAAAAACCTCGACGGGGATAATGTCGATAGTTTGTACTCGGACGAATCGGCTCATCCATCCCCGACCCCCATCTTCTTCATCATCGGTAATAAATGGCCTATTGGATCGGCATCGTAGGGTTAGCAGGCCTCAGTGGTGAAAAGGCCGGTTCAGCCTGATGAGATGACTACGGGTGAACTCAAGCCCTGCTTCCTCCGCAAAGAATCTCATCATCAATACTATTCTCTAAAATGATGGATGAACATGTGCCAAGGTAGCCCGATACTTTCGACAGAAGTCGAGCACAACCCTATCAAGAGGACCCAGTGTAAAGGGGTACGTGTATACATTCAAAAACCCCTCGGCATGATCCATGATGCTCTCTTCCGGGGAAGGTACCTACAGTACTACCTTTTCCCCCCCATCCACAATCTTTCCTCACTGACTCAAGGTGCCTCTCTCCTATTAAAGAAATAAACTTCGAGGCATACTCCCAATGACCCTAAACATTGGGAGGTTTTTCTGACAAAAATTCCCCCCTCGAAACAAAATGTCCCGAGGTTGGCTCGCCTGACACCGGTGGCGCACCACCAACCAGGCGGGAACCAGAGGCGGAACTTCCTTCTCCTTGCTGAACGGATCCTGGCATAGCAACCATAACTGTGGTAAAATCAGAGAATTGGAGCGGGAATTTGGGCGAGGGCTTCAAAGTTAAAATGGTGAAGGACCTAACACAGGAAAGAAGAATTCTATAAAGGAGGATAACTACTCAGAATAGCGGAATTCTCAAAGGAGGGAAGACAAACCTATATATAGAGCAAGCAGTGACTTCCCACCTGCCTCAAAGGCTAAATAAAAATTCTGGCTAAGCCATTATCACTTTGGTAAGATGTATCGACGGGATCGCCTCAGTCGTTTTATAACCATGTCATACAATTAACGCTGTCGTACGATGTTTTGGGGATCAAATACCCCTGCATCAACCCAGCCTCGAGATGGTACCCAATCTCAAAAATTTCTGTTTCCATGACTGAAGGCTCTAAGGAGCCATTGATATCATTACAAGTCTCGAGATAGTACCCGATCTTGAGGTCCTCTATCAAAAAGAAGATAGGCTCTAAGGAGCCATCAATATCACTAAGAGCTTCAAGATTGTGCCCGATCTCGAGGATCTCTGTCAAAACGGAAGATAAGCTCTAAAGGGCTACTCATATAAGCCTGACCTCGAGGTGGCACCCTACCTCGAGGATTTCTGCTATTACAAGTACGGGTCATTCACCCGATTCGTTGGCCTTCGAGCTACCCGAGTCTGAGCCAGTTCTCACTCGAGAATTATTAGAAAAGCCTCAGAACTATTTTCGCCTGGGGTCTGTCAACAAAGCCTTAAGGCTATCTTCACTCTAAGTTCAAATCAAGTTTTTTAGGCCGCCCGAGCTTGAACTAACTCTCCCTCGGGGACTGTCTATGAAAGTCTTAGGGATATCTTTATTATCAGGCGTTTGTGCAAATTCCCCTCGAGGACTATCACCAAGGCTAAGATTCGCTCTAAATTCGAAGCCCTATTCTCACTCAATCCGAATTCGAGAGCCTCGGCAGCCTAAGTTTGCATCGATTCAATCCGGGCTAAGTCCGAGGAACAGTAAAGGGTTCCAAGGAATATCATATTAATCGATTAGGGACCGAGCAAATACCTACGCCCGGGCCCGATATTCAGACCAATCAGTGAAGTCATTTGCTCAGATTATTCACAAACATAAACAAAGGGAAATTCAGCACAAATCAGAGACAAATTGAAGAAACATTTTGTATTAATAAACGACGATTACAAAAGCCCACGGAGGGTCCTCACACAGAAACAAAGAAGCAATATATATATATATATATATATATATATATATATATATATATATATATATATACAGCTGAAGGTTTAATCTACCCTCGGGGGCAATATCTTCGAGAACCACTTCCTTGGGTGCCTCATCTCGGTCTTTCAAACAGCACCTTCAAGGATGAAGAAGAAACAAAAAACGATGAAGAAGAAGGAGAAAAAGATGAAGAAGAAGTAGAAAAGGATGAAGAAGTGGCTGGTGAAAAATTTAGCGAGTATAGGTGTTGCCAGCACTACTATTGGGGAGCCACTTCTTGAAATGTTGCACCGGTGTGGGATGCAAAAGTTAGTAGATGGAACCACCTCACTCCACGGAAAACAAAAGGAGTGAAGAGCCGTACCGGGTAGTTAAGAGAGATGAGCAGAAGTTCATAGTCCGCATATCCTTTAATGCGAAGATAATTTGAGATTTCTCTCTCATTATTTCGGGCCAACAACAACAACAACAAATCAGTGCAATCCCACTTAGTAAGGAAAAGCTCTGGGAAAGGGCCATGGCATAACTGATGAGAACACTGCCATGTGACCTTATGGCCATGGGCTTCAAAAATGGGAAATAGCTTTTGATGAGGACGAAGAGAAGAAAAAAGTAAAAGGCTGTTGAGGAACGATTAAATGAAGTTTTGGTTCAAGAAAGCTTCCATTTATAGAGAAGG